>NC_134237.1:69785645-72285645 GCF_965152275.1 Natator depressus | reverse complement strand
AATTACAGGCCAGTAAGCCTAATTTCAGTTTGGGCAAGTTGGTGGAAACTATAGTAAAGAACAGAATTATCAGACATATAGATAAGCATGATTTGTTGGGGAAGAACCGAAAGTGGCTTTTGTAAAGGGAAATCATGCCTCACCAATCTATTAGAATTCTTTGAGAGTGCCAACAAGCATGTGGATGAGGGTGATCTAGTCAATATAGTTTACTTGGACTTTCTCAAAGCCTTTGACAGGGTTCCTCACTAAAAGCTCTTCAGGAAAATAAATAGTCATGGGATAACAGGAGAGGTGAAATTAGTAGGCAGCAGGTTTAATACAAATGAAGAAATACTTTTTCATACAGCACAGAATTAACCTGTGGAACTCATTGCCATGGAATATTGAGATGGCGAGAAGTATAACGGAGTTCAAAAAAGTAACTAAATAATTTCATGGAGGATAAGTCCATCAATGGTTATTAGTCAAGATGGTCAAGGATTCAACACAGTGCTTTGGGGAGACCCTAAACCCGTAACTGCCAGAAGGGGAAGACATGGGCAGCTCTCCAAAATTGTCCTGTTCTCTACTCTCACACTGAAGCTTTAGTACCGGCCGCTGTCTTAGACAGCATACTGGGCTACATGGATCATTCGTCTGACCCACTGTGGCAGTTCATATGGTCTTACCCTGGACATATAAAAGTGCAAGTAACAAAATCTCAACCCCACAAACATCAATAGGTACCAAATATAACTCGAGCTGCCCTGACTGACTCATTATTAAAACAACTGCATCTACAAATATGGATGCCTGTCCTGTGAGCACTTATGCACATGCTTAACTTCAAGCATATCAGTAGGCCCATTGTCTACCCTCATGCTTCAGCATGTCTATGAACGTGTGCAGGATTGAGGCCTGAGAGTACAGTCTAACCATAGCACTAATAAACTTCACTGCTTTTTGTTGCAATCTAATGCAACCCTGGTAAGTATGTTGTCCATTTATTATGTGAACTTCTTAGGGCAGGTATCTTGACTCTATTTGTCCGAAAAAAGCACCTTGCTCATTTTTAATGCTATATAAATAACAGCAAACAACTTTGTTTTGCTATATACTCACACAGTGCTACTTTCAGAATACCACTTCTTAAAGAATTATATTAACTTATAATAGCTTCTGTTCATGCAATGTAACAGACTGAAGTCAGTGGGAAAGTGTCAGCTACAGTATATGACTTAGCTGTCATTGCATCATGGAACTTGGCAAGTTCTTACAATGCCAGATAAACTGCATTCTATACATTTTGAAACTCTCAAAGGATATGTGGCTGAGAAAGGCTTGCAAATGCCTTATGTTGATTAATAGTCACAGAACTGAAGTGATCATAATTTAATCTGAGCAAAAAGACGTACTTCTTTGTAGCAGCAATAAAGAAAGACAAAACCCCCAGAACCTACATAAAATACAGAAACAATTTTAAAAGAAATTCATCGTCATCATGCCAGACACCAAATAAATTGTCTCTCTCATTTCTTGTCTCACCACAGCTTCCTCCCACTTGGACACCCTTTAGGCTTCCTTGCCGTATCAGTACATCTGCACTCCCCATCATGAGGGTATGCTAGACTGCATTTTTGCTGTGTAAAATGAGTGACTTTTTTTTTTTTAAGTATACTGTTAATAACACTTGCACAACATGTCAGTTAGAATCCTACAATTATACTCAGCTTGGTTCAGCAATGGGATATGCATTGTTTTGGGCAGTGCTCAACCAATATAGTGTCTTAAGTTTTATTTGTTTCTGCAGCTCTGTGCAATGCGTCGTGTTCTGAAGCATAAAGAACACTTTATTTTTTGTGCATAGCAGCTGTGTATTCTTCCACGTCTATAAAACTTTTCCCAACCCTCTGCTCTTGCATTGCTTTTCCTGTGAAATGCTTTTTTCATAGATGCAGCAGAGGAATATGTTGTAACAATGGAGTGTTTAGAAAACCTTGTTTTGTTGCACTAAACCTAGTTTCTTGTCTGGTGGTTGTCCTTGCCAGTTCCAGTGTATTTTTCATTGCTAAAGCTATTTCACAGACGGACTTGGAAGTCAATTGTTTTTAAGATAACAACCTTTTCTAGACTGATCCCCCTCTGCATTGACTTACAAATCAATCAGAGACCACTTTATTTAAAAATAAATGTGTATGGCATAATGGAGTATTTATAGAATGTGTTAGAAGGTCACAGTGTTCATCAACCATATTTAAATCACAAAAAGCTTTTTTTTTTTTTTGCTGCCTTATCTAAAGTAAGGAAATGCAATTCATGGCACTGACAAAGACTTCTGCCTGTGGGGAAATTAACAGATACCTGTTTACCTCAGAAGAAAAAAAAAATCACACTGCAAGATACATATGGGACCCTCTTTTGGTGAAAGTCTAATAATTCTCTCCTTCATAAAATGACTCGATACACAAGAAAAAACTTAAAAAATTAGTTTTAAATGGCTTTTGGGATCTATTAAGTACAGTTTTAAGCATTTATACAATCCCCAGAATGGGCATTATGAGTCTAAGTAAATAAATAGTTGCAGTCTCTGAGCCTTAGACCACCTTGTTGGATCCCACCCTATAAAACTCCATTGCTAGGACTTTATTGATAACATCTAACCCTGTGTTTACCCTTTGGGAAATACTTCATTATCCACCCTGTTTAGTATCACCTTGGTTGGTCTCGTTTTCCTACTTGTATGATCTGGAAAATTGGTTTGCCAAGCCCCCATGCTTTCCTCATTCCATTCCTTCCTTAGAATTAAATTTATGCCACAATGCCTACAAGGAGTTCTTAATTAAAAACAAATGTTGCAATTATACCCTGGATTTCCTAGTGCTTTCTGTCATCTTTGTGTCCTGTTCTCAGGGGAACTACTACTGCAGGTTCAAGCGCTTAGATTGTAAGCTCTTGGGGGCAGGAACAGTCTTTACCTTTGTGACTTGTCCAGCTCCAAGTGTATGGTCTGTTCTAAGGAATTAAGCAGTAATATTTCTGTAAAAGTTAGAAATCTTAAAGACTTCCTGTACAGGTGTATAGTTTTAAGATTTTAGCAATAGGCTCTTAAAGACTCATATGTTAAAAGGGATCTCTTTGTTTATTCAAGTCTAAGATCATTTGGTAGACAGTAAAACAAATACAGCCTACTTTGTTGCTATGAATGCTGGATTTTGGTGTCCTCGTCACCCCCATCCCCTGAATCAGGCCTTTTATAACATGTTCTGTGTTGTATCTAAGAGTGCAAGGTGCTGCCCACAAGACAAGAAAACATAGCAAATCCTTTAAAGCAGGTTGCATAATCTATTGTGCCATATTTTCCTTCTGATAACTCTCACCTACACCATCTAAAAGTAGCCATTTGACTTTTAATGACAGCCACTGTTCATGTTATCTTTACAAATTTCCTCCTTGAAAGAGCTGGTCCACTTACTGTTCAGATACCACTGTTTCTGCAATTGAAAACAGAGGGAGTGTATTTGGCCTTGATTCAGTTCTTACATAGTGTCTGCAGATATCTAAACACATCAAAGTGTCAGCTAGATAGAACAAGCCAGAATCTATTTTAGAATAATTTAAAGTTGGTCTTCCATTTGCTTAAGAACTCTGTTTATTTTAACTTCACTAAAACTCTTTCAGCATTTAAAGACAATTGCAGCTCTGCTTTTTCTTTCTCCCCACTTCTACCCTCAATAACAAAAATCTCTAATATATTTATTTCACATTGATCAACTTTAAATTAACTGTTTTTATTATAGAACATTACAAGTCTAAAAGCATCTTATATGGAACAACTTGTCATTCCATATTCAGAAGGAAGCGTACCTATTTTCTGCATGACATCAGGTATGAAAGGAGAAATAATAGAAAATAAATATTGCAGAAGCCTTTGCATTAATTAAAATCAGATAAAGATTAGTCCATACTTTGGAATAATAAAAAAAAGGAAAACAATTGTACATTTTTGCTTCTGACAACAAACATATCCTTGAGATCCCTATAGCATTATTCATGGGATTTTCACTCATTGAAATACCATTTAGAATATTTTAAGTTTCTGTGTTTAGAACTTTGGACATTCAAACTTACTCAGTGGCGATGTTCTTGCATCTGGATTTAAAGTCAGTCCAATCATGCTTATAGAGAGGTCAATGGGCTGGGCTAGGCTCTAAATCTATTGTCACAGTAGGAACTGTGCTAGTAGCTTTCAGTATTAACATTACACAGTTCCTGACATACTCTCTTACACTTGCGTGGTGTTGATACTACATGTTCTGAGGTTAAGACCCCCGTGTCCTACTTCCTAAATTGACTCAGCCCATGGAAGAGGGAGTTGGGAGAAGAGTAGTAGTATATGCCCCTCAACTCCTGAAGATTTGACTTATCAGGGACTACTGACACCTTGAAAAGCATGCAGCATGAGCTCCTCACTACTCCAACTCTGCGCCACCATTCCAACTTTGCAGTCTAGACCCAGAGAGACTTTCCCAGAACTTTACAGTTGGAATGGGATCATGACTGGCGTCATGACTGGCGTCATAACAAAGAGGCTCCTTGTGTCTTCTTTTCACCCTTGCACATCCACACAGGGCCATCCAACTAGCTGGCCCTGATTATGAATCATTTGAATATTGTATATGATTATAATATTTACAGAATTATTTTTATTTATTAAAGCAATTGTTCTACTCTCAGTATCAAGCTCTTAATGACACAGCTTCAGGGAGCACTCAGAAAACAAAAACCAAAAAATGTTTGTTCTCCCATCTCTCTACAGCTTGCAATAGCTTAGCAGCATTAGGAAAACTGCTTATCTTTAGCCCTTCAAATATATATACTGTATAAATGTGCAGAAATTAATGCACAAAAGATGGTGGGAATAAATCACGGTTTTGAAAATCCATTAGATAATCACTACAGTCCTCAAAAATTAAACAAACAACTTGTTCTCCACTTTGAAAAGAAAGAAGTGCATACATTTAACCCAAGGATGGGCTCCAGCCACAGCGTTAGTATCTGCACCTGAATCTTCGCATAATTCAGGGCAATCACATCTAGGGTTTTCATCCAGACCCTTAGATATTTATACGCAAATCTAGATCCTTCTCCATTCAAGTTAATGAATGTAGGTTATGTTTAAGTATTTCTAACATTCCATCACTGTGGCATCTCGGCATAACCAGCATTTCCAAAAGCAAACCTTCAGTCTGAAATACTTCCTCTCCCCAGTCTTGTCCAAGTCCAAGAATGTGTGTATAGTTAGGTTTCTGGTTTTGTTTGTTTGTGGCTGTCGTGGGGAGGCATTAACCTACAGTTTTCGGGAGTTAATGGAAAGCTTGTGTGAAAAGATGATGATTTTCTGAACATGAACAAAGATGAATGACCTTCTGACCAAATGGTAAGACCCATTTCTATACACTAGCTTTTCCTCCCTCCCCCAATAAACTTCCCTGAAAATTGCAAGTTAAAGAACTTTTAAGGCTGGAGAGGAGAAGATAACTAAAAATAGCTTGATCAACTTTCTGTAATTTTGGTTGTGTCCAGATACCACAATAATGTGCATTTAACACCTAAAAGAAACCACTCATACTCATCTTTGAAAAGGTATCCTTATAGGGTGGAACATTAAAGAAGCTCAGATTTAGCCTAACTCTGTACCCATTGAAGTCAAGTCAATGGAAGTTTTACCGTGACTTCAATGGCAGCAGAACTAAGCCTACAATGAGAACATATGCACATAGCACGTGTAGCCAGACATCTGATACAGGTGACTGCCCTTGAAATAGGTTACCATCTGTAGCTCAGGAGAAGCCATAGGAAAATCATATTCCCCCTCATAAAAAATATTGTTATGAAGTTAGAGTTAAGATAACTCCCATGTGTTTCCTCACAATGATGCAAAAGATTAAAAGCCTTTATGCCCATTTCTAGCTGTATGAAACTTTTACAAGCATCTCGAAGGATCTCTCTTAGGAAACAATGGCATTTTTGCATATTAATAGCTGATTCAGCCTGGCTTCCTGTAGTAACAGCTTTTGCCAATGTGAAGTTAGGTTCAATTAACAGTCTTACAAATATTAAGCATGTCTTTATCTGGTGGGGTATTAAAAAACACATTGTTCTTCAGTGCCTAAGAAATGTACCCAAACAGATCACTTATGTGTATCAAGCCATGCCTGCCTGGTAAAATAATCACAAGCAGATCATTCTCAGAGAACTTCATCCACATTTTTTAAGCAATTACTGAGTCTCCAAAGAAAGGAGTAAAACCACCAAGCAGACAATATCTTCTTTACTAGTTTGTAGTGTTTTAGTTTCTTTTTTGCCATTCTTTCTTCAGAATTTCCTCAGGTCTTCCTTTATGTATCTAGACTCCATTTTCTTATTCTTCCATGCAATTTGCTACATTGTATTCAGTCAAACTAATCTCACCTCATTGATTCTTCCATTCTTTTTACTTTCTTTGTTTTATTTTCCCCGTTTATATGCCTCTCTCTCTCTCTCTCCTCTTACCCAGACCTCCACCCTTTGTCTATTTTCTCTTTTCCTCTATCAGAAACACCCATAATACTATAAGTAAATGTTAGAGATTTTAAAAATAGATTTTTAAATGCTGCAAGAGGCAGAACTGGAAGATTGACATTTTGACCCCTAGTTCACTGCCAGATGAGCTACTGGGTGTTCTGGATAAATTGGTTCTCCTTTTTCTGTCAAAGTAGATCGTTACTTATTCTCATCAGTCTTTCAGACAAGTGGGCAAATCTGAAGTTGTTTTGGCTCAGAAGTAGACATTTTTTTTCTGTTTCTGTTCATAAGCGAGTTTAGATACTATAGAAGGTGCCTAAAAGTTTTAAATATTTATCCACAAATCAGATAAGTTAGCAAAAATAAAAGTTTCCCTACACTGCTCCATTAAACTGCTTCAGTTCAGACCTAAAGGATTCTGAAAATAAAGGTAATCCCTTTTCTATCATCTTCATTCAGTCAAGCCTTCCTCATCAGGTGCCAACTTTGAGGTGAGTCTTTGTAGTATGGATAGCATCTAGTAGGAAATGGACACTAATATCTCATTTCATGAAGGTTGTAACATTAGTCACGGAAGTCAGTGGATAGAGCTGGTCAGAAAAATACTTTATTTTGCATGAAAAAATGTCAAAGTTTAGCAGATATTCGGGGGGGGGTGGGGGAAGAGTGGGGTCCTATGAAAATCCACAAACCAGAATTTTTTTCCCAGTTAACTAAAAGGTTGGAGACTGTGGGGATTTTCAATGAGAACTGCCCAAAATTTAGATGAAAATGAAAACTCTCACAAAAATATTTTATCAAGAAGCCATAAATAAAATTTATTGTATTAAAAATATTTTGATGAAAATGTATTGACCAGCTCTAATACAGACTTTTAAATACCTGACACATTATACAAGCTCAAGGACTAATTAGCAGGCACCTCTCAGAAGATATGTCACAGATGAGAGGTAGGCATATTGATGTCAGAAGCTTAGAAATGCAATGAGGCGAAAAAGGGCTAAACCAGGTAGAACTGACACAAACAGAAATTCTAAGGTCATGCATTTTTATTCTATGACTTTTCTCTTGTCATTTGGGCTTTGGCTTACCTAGTCTTAGATTTAGGTGTGTTTTGTACCAGCTATCTTTGCTTTAATGTGATTCTCTATGGCTTTTCTAATAATTTTTAAAATCAAATTAGTGATTGTGGAGTGTTGTTGGGGAATTCAGTGGTCATTCTTCAAAGGAAGTAAAGAAAGCAAGGTCAGAGACAAGGAAAAATGAGCTTCTAACTTACACGGAGATGCAGAAGTATTTGGGAGGGTATCTGAGCTAGGTTACTAGATCAGAAGCACAGAACATGGAAACTGTCCATCCTCAAGAGGTGTTGGCAGGACACTGCTTGTAGCTGGTATTACAAATAGGCAAAGTCCGGTGACCATTACATGTGAGAGATTGGAGTAAAGTGACCAACCAGTCAACAGATGGTAATACTGAAATTTAGTCACTACCAACAAAGTTAAATTCAAACCAATGACCTAGAGGTGAAAGTCTGTATCAAATTAGCTAATCTCTTTAAATATCCAGTTATGTGTTCCTTAATTATTGCTTTAATTACTGTAGTTGATGTGTTCTCCAAGCATATCACCCTAGCAGATCCTCCACTCTGCCTATGTCTGTATTTTTAACCTATATTATCTTTATTTCTGAGTTTCAGATTAGCTTTACAGTCAAGCTTTACCTAAAGGGCTTTTTGTCTTGCTCAGCACTATTGATAAACACTAAGTTACATGTACCTCACAGGAAAATATATGGAAACACTGAAAGGATGCTTAAAAGATCAGGGGAGATTATTTTATAAAATAATATTTATACTTTTCACATACACCAACATAGCCAGAAAATTATTACAATCATGTTTCAGGTTTCATAGTAAGCCCTTTTTTTGGCAGAAATGAAATATTACAGGCCTAAGAACTAGGTGGCTGCTGAAAGACTACCAACCTATGTTGGTTTTGTAGGGTCTTCCCTCCTCCCTGCTCCAGATGAGTGCTATCAAAAACATGGTAAGACCTTAATATTTAGCTGTAAAACTCGAGGGAGAACATATTCACATGAAGTGATTATCTCTTATGTTTCTGGACATTCTAAAGATACATTACATTCTCCTAATAATACTTGCCTTCTTTTTGATATGATGTTTTGGAAGAACAGCTTGCACTTATAATCAGTACAATTTATCACCTATCCCCAAAGTACCCTGCCGTTGAAATGCCTGACATATATATTAGGTGTTGTGGATTTAGCAAAAATTGAATTATAAATTGCCTTGCCAGCTTTTGCCTCTGGAAATAATGAAAAAGTAAGCTAAAGAAATGTTTGCCTGAAGGATTTATTTTTAAGTGGCTATAGAGAAAGAAACAACAACAAAACACAGATTGATCAGATTTTATCATTCCAAGCACAGAGTGGACTTAGTCTCAAGGGTTAGATTTTTTCCCCTCTTTTAAAAAGAAAGACTGAACTGGGACCACTTGAATGTCCTTGAAAATAACTCAATTAAGAAAGAAAAAGAAAGAACAAAGTAAATTTGTACTTAGTATGTCCAGCTGAAGAATTTCAAGGTCTTGTGTCCAAATGAAGTCAAACTAAATGTCATCCAAAATACTTTCTCTTTTCTGCTCCGTTAAGTGCCATCTCTTATTCTTTTTGGAGTTTAGCAGTATCCAACTCCCAACAATAAAAGAGCTTTTATTAAGTTATATAAACATATATAGTCAAGAAGAATTCATTACAAAACAAGTATTCCAAGATCAAATGCATAGAATTAATCCAAATGTTGATTAAATATTCCAAATACAAGAAGCTTTAGTCATACCAATTTTAGGCTAATGTTCTGTACACATTGTGTCTCGTAACCTACATATTTGTATCACTGAAAAGCAAGTTCTTTGTCATTTCCATCGTCTTGAAGAAAAGCAGCAGCTTTTGAAATTTAATTTACAGTTATTTAAATTAACCATGAGATTTAAAAAAAAAACCCATAGGGAAAGTTATACACATACAGCCTGCACTCTGTATTTAAGAGGGTCTGAAATGATATTTTATAGTTAATTTTGGAAATATGGAGTGACACTCCAGCTTAACTTGTGTCATTATGATGTTGGGTTTATCTTTATTAGGGTTTTTTGGGGTTTTTTTTTTTTTTGCTTCAACAAGATAAGTCTAGAGTATCAGCCAGAGCTCTGGATTTCTTTGCTTGCGTGTGCGTGATTTAAATCCACAGCATTGTGGATGTTTGTTGTTGTTGGGGGGGGGGGGACCGTCAGGTAGAAAGGATTCATAGGGGAGTATAAAATCATACTGAAGCTGGGCAAATAATTGTACCGTAACTATCATCATGTTGCCTCTTTCTGTATATTGAATGTTTATAAATGATCGTGAACTCCTCAGATATATTTGTTATTTGAAATTATTCACAAATCTAATTTCATTTCTATTTGAAATCAAATATTGTTGCTTGGAACTGGTTACATAAGTCATGTGACATTTTTTCTGCTCCCTGACTGGATGAGTGTTAATGCATAATGTTAAGAGAAAATGAATACAAGGAGTGACAAACAGGGTCAAAATAAATGTGTTCCAAAATCTGAATGAGTAATTATGGACAACATTTGCAATACTTATTCAGATTGTGCACTATTCTTTATGTAGTGCTGTATGGAAGAGTACTTAAGTTAGGAGCACAAGAAGCATTAGCAACAACAGCACTTAAAACAATGACATCTGATGAGGGTCGTCCTAGGCTATTCAGTGGAAAAGTAGGAAGTCAAGTGTGTACAACATATTGACTGAATCACACAGTAAGATTAATAGAAGGGTAAAAAGGAAACCAGACACTAACATGAAGGTCAGTAAGTACTACTTGCTATATAAGACAGGGAAGAAAGGAAAAAGACATAAAAGGCAGCAGCACCCAAGCCTACAATACGGCCATCATTTGATATTCAGAACTTGGGGCGGTACAAGTCTTTCTCCCTTCCAGAGTTAGAAATAGTAAACGGAGATGGAACCCTCTTGGCCTGCTCTAATCCAGGGGATGGCTACATAGTGAGGAGAGGAGATAACAGTGCCACTAATATCTACTTTTGCTTTTACAGAGTAGGCGTCCAGTACTTGCCACTTTTTCTTTCTTTCTTTCATGGCCACCTTTTAGACTAGGTCAATATTGTGGATGTTTGTTGTTGTGTGGTTTCGTGTGTTTTCAGTTAGAAAGGATTCATGTGGGAGTATAAAAATCTTACTGAAGCTGAGCAAATAATTGTAAAGTAACTATCATCCAGAGGTTGCCTCTTTTTCTATATATTGAATGTTTATGAATGATCATGAACACTTCGGGTGCCTGAACTTGGAGAAGTCAGAAATGTAAGTGAGCGGTCACAAGGTACTTGTGTTACCCAAACACAAAGAATGCTTTCAAGTTAGTGGAACACACTGAAGAAACATATCCAGTTGTCATTTCATACCTGCAAAACATCCTGAAGATTAACCTGTTGGTGGCCCTCCATGACACCTGTTCTAAAATTAAACAATCAATTTATAAACTCCCAGAGGTTAATAGGATTATAAGGAATAGCCATCATGGAATTGCCAAGAACAAAGCATGCCAAACCAACCTTTGACAGAGTTATTGGCCTAGTGGATGGGGGGGAAAGCAGTAGATATGATATATCTTGATTTTAGTAAGGCTTTTGACACAGTATCGCATGACCGTCTCATAAGCAAACTAGGGAAATATAAACTGGGTTAGATTAAATTACTATAAGGTTGGTGCACAACTGGTTGAAAGACTCCAAGAGTCACTATCAATTGTTTGCTGTCAAACTGTGAGGCTGTATCTAATGTGGTCCCACAGGGGTTCAGTTCTGGGTCCGGTATTATTCAATAATTTCATTTATGCTGTGGATAATGTAGGGGAAAATAAGCTTATAAAATTTGCAGATGACACCAAGCTGGAAGGAGTTGCAAACACTTTAAGGCCAGGATTAGAATTCAAAACTACCCTGACAAATTGGAGAATTGTTCTGAAATCAACAAGATGAAATTTAATAAAGACAAGTACAAAGTACTTCACTTAGGAAGGAAAAGTCAAATACACAACTACAAAATAGGGAATAACTGGCTAGGTGGTAGAACTTCTGCAAAGGGTTGGGTGGTAATAGTGGATCACAAATTGAATTTGAGTCAACAACGAGATGGATTTGTGAAAAGAGCTAATATTCTGGGATGTATTAACACAAGTGTGGTATGTAAGACACAGGAGGTAATTGTGCCACTCTACTCATCACGGATAAGGCCTTAGCTCGAGAATTGTGACCAATTGTAGGCACACTTTAGGAAAGACAGACAAATTGCGGAGAGTCCAGAGGAGAGCAACAAAAATGATAAAAGGTTTAGAAAACATGACCTATGAAGAAAGGTTAAAAAAAGTTTGTCTTCAGAAAAAAACAACTGAGGAGGGACATGATAACAGTCTTCAAATGTGTTAAGGGCTGTTATAAAGAGGACTGTGATCAACTGTTCTCCGTGTTCACTGTAGGTAGAATAAGAAGTAATGGGCTTCATCTACAGCAAGAGAGGGTTAGGTTAGATGTTGGGGGGGGGCGGAATTTGCGACAGTAAAAGCAGTGTAATTCAGCATTTTACCAACCAGAAAGCTCTAGAAATTAGCATTTCTGATATCTCCCAATATAAATCTTCAGTCGGGTTGCCAGGCTCCCTACCTGGCTCTGTGTGGCTAATCAGAAGCGGCGACATGTCCCTGCTCCTCCTGGAGGAGAAATGTCCATGGGGGCTCCAAGCACTGCCTCCTGCCCTGCCCTGAGCACTGTTTCCACAGCTCCCATTGACCAGGAACTGCGGCCAATGGGAGCTGCGGGAGTGGCGCCTGTGGGCGGAGGCAGTGCACAGAACCATCTGGCTGTGCCTCCACCTAGGAGCAGCAGGACCATGTTGCTGCTTCTGGGGAGCCGCCCAAGGTGAGCGCTGCCTGGATCCAGCACCCTGAAACCACTCTCATGCCCCAACTCCTGCCCCGAGCCCCCTCCCTCACCCAAACTCCCTCCCTCTATTGGTAAGTATAACTTAGTTAATCAAAATTTTTGACTAACCGGCACCCCCCCCCATTCTCCCAACATGCTGGATAACATGCCTTTTGCTTTATAAGGGTAGTTAAGCACTGGAATAGACTTCCAAATCGAATCCCCATCACTGGAGGTTTTTAAGAACTGTTTGGACAAACACCTGTCAGGGTGGATCTAGGTTTATTTGGTCCTCCCTCAGCACAGGGTGCTGGACTTAATGACTTCGAGATCCCTTCTAGCCTTACATTTCTATGATTGTATGTGCACGCTAGGTCAAAATATTTGTTAGAGCTAATCATGGACCTGTTACAATCCTCCTTAATGCTCATTAATTAAGAGCACTTGTGCAGGTGCTCTGTGTTGTTGTGGCTGATAGATACTTTTTGAAGTAACGTTCCTCTCTTGGGGATAGCTACGCAATCAGGGGCATGAATGCCACACATGGTTCCTTCATGTAAATGACAGAAATGGTCTAATAAATTAACAGCTGTATTGGAATAAAAGTACATTTACTTTGGTGCATCGATTCTCTTACTCCGCTCATCTGAATGGAATGTTATCATGTACATGGTGTGTACAGAACCCAGAAGATGCATTACACATGGATGTCCAGGGAGCAGCCAAGTGGTTAAAAGAGTAATATTCTTTGTAACATCGTAATCAATGATACAATGCTGCACCTCTAACAGTCCCAACACTTTAACTAATAAGCCCCTTGGCCTTTGAATGCTTTTCCACACAATCCACCTTACCCTTTAAAATTGTAACAGATAGGCAAATGAACCATAGTGAGAGATACAAATACAAAACCATCATCGGGCCACTTCCGAAAACCACTTTCCCTTGCTCTTGGGGTCTAGAACTCTGGCTTCTTTGCTGTGCCCATGGATCCATGCTGAAGACTCAGAATCAAAGCTGCTGTTTAGTAAGAAGAGGTGCCAACCTAGATTAGGATGAGCACGGGTGGAGTAAACTGAAGACGCATAGATCCATCCTTCCCGTTCACTGTGAATAGGCCACCACGGCTGCAGACAAAAGTAGTAGGTGGCTTCTTGAAAGACACCCACCTTCCTCCCTCCTTGAGGATAGACCCTAATGTCAACAGTCAGTATGTACAGGACCGCAGGCTCAACAGCCAGCCGCCCTATTTTTTCTCATCTTCTACTGTTACACTCATCTTACACTCAGATGGCACCAGTGGATGCACCTTTTCCACCAGCAAGCATGGTGATGTAAACAGGGCTGGGGGGAGAATAGCAAGAAAGAAATATGGATAACAAAGGAGTAGAGAGTGGCAGTTATTTTAGGACTTGTCCAACATACGTGATATTTACCCTTCAATCTGTCCTGAAGGTAACTCCAGCAAAAGCTAATTTGGAAGCTACTGACTTTCTGTCTGCATATTATGGTTTTGCCTTACCCTATATATGTGGATATTTGGTGAAGCTGTATATTTATTTCAGTGCCTTTTTAAAATATATATATATAAATAAAAGTGTGTGTGTGAGAGAGGGGGAGTGAGATGAATAGAATATAAAATGAATATATAATGTTCATTATGTTGAGCATATATATTAGCTGGACTAGGCCCTAGCCTCTCTTTTGTATGTACAACAGACACCTGAAAAATCTGCACTTTCATTTTACACCAGCAGAAATAATTCACTGGCATAAATCGGAGCATTAGCACAGGCACCTGCAATCCAGCAGCGAGAGGCACAAGTACCCTGAATGGTAGGCATAATTCAATTGGGAGTTAAAAAGTATGGACAGAGTTTTGTGGATAAAAAATTGCACCTACTATATGAAGGCTGGCCAGCTGAAAATGCCTCCAAAAATACACAGTTACTAGAGATAACTAACGCTACACTTATGCAACTGTGATATGTTTATTTTTTTTCTACTGGTAGATTTACAGCTTTCACAAAAGTGTGTAATGAATCTATCCAGTCAGTAGTTTTAGAGCATCTTCTTGAATGCAGTGTGTGTCAACATTGTCATGTTTTTTTGATGCAGCACTAGAAAAAAAAGCATCTGATATTCAAGATTGCTATCCACCCAGAATAATTATATGTACACAGTTTTAGTACAGCACGTGTACTACCTGATAAGAATTCCGTGATTTGTTGATTCTCAGTCTTTACAGATGACTGATAAACTGCAGAAATTTGTTAGTGTGCTGTAAGGATAAAATGCACCTGTGAAATAGGGGAGATTTGTCCCAATGTTACAGATGGGAAACTCAGACCTAGGGTAGATTTTAGGACTTCCCCAAGGCCATAGAGGAAGTCCAGAGTGACCACCCGTCCCAAATTGGGTGGGACAGTCCCAAAATACAGAGTTCAAGTCCCGGTCCTGGACTGAATTGACTCCAGGACAGCATTTGTCCCAGGGCAGACACAGAGTGGCACGAGGCTCAGGGGTAGCTCCAGCCTCTTCCCAGTGGGGATGGGCTGAGGTGGGTCTTAGCCCCTCTTCACCACAAGGCCCCACTCCCTGCTTCTCCTCTCCCCCCTGAGGCCCTGCCCCAGGCCAGAAGCTGGAGCCAGGTAGTACTAAGAGCTGCTCAGGGAGTCTGGGGTCACTATGGGAAGCCCTGGACCCTCCACCTGCATGCCCCAGGGTACAGGAACATGGCCTGCTCTCGGTCCCCCCCTGTCCCCCGGCCCAAGACAGGTGGAGGGTCTGAGGCTCCCCACAATGGCCTGGGCTTTCTGGACAGCTCTTACCATGGCCCAGCTCCAGCTTCCAGCCTGGCCAGGGGTGGGGCCTAAGGGTAAGAATAAGAGCCGGAGTGGGACCATGGAAAGGGGTAGGGCTCTGCATGTGTCCTACTTCTACCTTTTAAAAAGGTGGTCACCATAAGGAAGTCTGCATCAGAGCCAAGAACCAAACCCAGGCCTCCTAAATCCCGTCTAGTGTGATTTAACAATTGGGAAGAGCGGTGAATCCGCTAGGGTAGTGAACTGAATCATAGAAGGTTAGGGTTGGAAGGGACCTCAGGAGGTCATCTAGTCCAACCCCCTGCTCAAAGCAGGACCAATCCCCAATTTTTGCCCCAGATCCCTAAATGGCCCCCTCGAGGATTGAACTCAGAACCCAGGGTTTAGCAGGCCAATGCTCAAACCACTGAGCTATTCCTCCCCACTATGAAACAATGCTTTGCTGAAATAAATTCAGGTAGTTAAGAGCTGCATCTTTCGCAAGTATTTTTACAACAAAAATGATACATTTTATAATGTGCATTGTTATACTCATAGAACGTATTATACTGCTAAACCGAATACATTCACTAACACCTACACTCTACCCTACTTTGTCCCTTTACACACACACACACACACTCCTCATTTACATTATTTTTAAATTGAAGGTTTGTATAATATTTCTTGACTATCTTGGAAAAGAAGCAATAAATTCAGCTCTTCCAGCTCCCAAAAGCCATTTGAAAGCTCACTTATTCCCCTTCAAATGGAGTTGTCCCTCAAACAAATGAAATAATCTGTTCCCAGGCTGAGATGACATTTGCCAAGTTTCAGAGAAAATATTCATGATAAAGTCATAAGCCTCTGAAAACAGGGTTTTCCAGTGGAAATGCTGACAGGTTCTTAAGCATGGTAGAGTGAACAGCACTGCTGTGATAAGCAGTAATTTAAAGGCTGTGTACTAGTTAACTATTACTGCTTGTAAACAAGTGAACTTGATGGGATTTCAAATTAGAGCTCTAAGGAAACTATTTGATATTTAGGTCTGCTGCTTTTCCACCTAATGGAAACGGAAACATTAGATCATAACATAATATTATTGTGTGGCTCGCTCACTTGATACGAACAAAAGCCAGATAAAGTAGATAGGTTTCAGAGTAGCAGCCATGTTAGTCTGTATCCGCAAAAAGAAAAAGGAGTTCTTGTGGCACCTTAGAGACTAACAATTTTGTGACAATAAAAGCTGTTTCAGCCAATATAGCCAGCTGATATTCTTCCACTAGCAATTACATCTATGGATTTACATTGGCCCTCATGTTGGCTGTGGCATCTGGAAATGAGAAAATAATGTGCTAACTATACATCGAATTCTACCAGTCAGCAATAAAGCATGCAGAGTAAATTAAAAATAACTCTCGCCTCCTGCACCCCATATATCTCATGCAGACCCAAGTTGGAGGGTGGGTTAGGCTCCCTTAATACGCAGTCCAGTTGACATACACTCGAAGAACCTATCAGAGAAACCCAGAAAACACACTACATCAGTATAAAGCAGGAAGAATTTGATGCCCCTCGGGATTAACTTTTCTGCCCAAAAGCCACAAAGGCACAAATGATTAACTGAACACAGACATTAACTTTGTCCCACAGAGAATGTGTTAGTCAGCCCTGTCCCTTTTATCTATCCTCAAATCAAGGAGAGCCAAAACTTCCCTCCAGGGAATTCTGATGGCGTATTTATAGTGTGGAAGAAGCTTGACTTAGGGCTGTGGGCAGTTATGCAAAAACAAAACATCTGAACACAGATTTAAATTAGCTCATATCCTGGTAAGGATTCTGCCCTCTGCTTTGAGCCCCATATGCTATGGTGATACAGCGTAGGGGTTTTAAACAATCCACAAGGGACTAGGGAGAAAGTCCTTGGCACAAGGACCATGTTGGCCTCCTGCAGGACCAAACAGAATCACATCCCCTTTTTTTCATATATCCAACTTAAACACTGCTCACTGAGGGGCAAAACTGAGCTCAGCTCTTGGCCACAGTAATAGACCTGGTGATGGGCAGAGGGTGATGAAATGGCTGGAGTAGCTCCCATGGGCCCTTCCTTGCCCATCCACAGGGGAGATGTGATGGCCACCCCCCTTCCATCTCCTGCACACTGTCACTAAGGGGCCAGGCTCCACTGCACTTCAGGAGAGCCCAAGCTCAGCACAACACCACTGCAAGAAGGCCCTATGCACCAGCAGAAAATGAGGCTGGATTTGTTTCTTCATGTCCAATATGTGACGGATATGCCATTTATGGACAAGGACTTCCTCTGCTTACTGTACACTGCCAGTCATACTAACACTCAAAGTAATAATAGAAACTGTTATATTAGATTTAAAATAAAATGCAGTAGACAAAGAGACAAGCCACTATCCAAAATTTGTCGAAAGGAGATAAATACATCTTTAAAAATGCAAATGGAAAAAATCCTCCTGCTGCTGCTACCGACAGTTATTAAACGTCCCACTGATGTCTCATAGGAAAACTTGCATAGAAACAATTCTGCTTTTATCACAAATTTTCACTTTTTCAGTTCTTTATTGTTAGGGTCACAGGTACAATAAGAGGCTCTTCGTGCTTATTCTACTTTTATAATTATAGCTCTCGATCAGTGACAATAAAATTAGCTACAATGGAAATCATTTTAATGTCATAAACTAAGAATAGTTATGACGTAAGTAAGAAATAAGCAGTAGGGAGTAACTAAGCCCTGTAGAAGCAGAAATCCTATTTTCACACAGCTATTCCTAGTAGTACAAAATTGGGCGGGGGGAGGGACAACACACACACACACACACACACACACACGATATGGAAACAGGATTGTCTGTAAGTAATGTCAAACAGATTTCATCTTTTTCGAGATGGCATAAGCATGTCTTTAAAACCAAAAATAAAATAATAAAAATGACTATAACAAGAACTAAAAATGTGGGTGCTTCCCAACTTTCTTCTCATGTGTAACAACAAACCCAAACATGTTGGCAATAGGCCTTTTAACTATTAACTGATATACATTAGGCTTACACACAGATTTTTATTTATTTGTAGTTTGCTATCATATTTTTTTTGTTTTTATCATCAGCTATTTCACAAATAATTTAATCTCTAATTAGTCCATCTGTTATCTGTTCAAATTCCAGGTCTGCAACTTAATGGTCAATGATCTCACCTAGCAGTTAGTTTCTTCTAAAGAAAGTGTGCCTTCCCAAGAGACATTCTTGCATGCAACAGTGTATTTTTGATCTACCTTTGTCTAGCAGTTTGCAGTTGCTTTCATGAGCCCACTAATTTTGAATAGTTTCAGCACTCCCACCCAAATGCAGTTTTTGGTGAATTTAGCATTTGCCCCCCCCCCCCAAAAAAAAAAAATAGTACTAATAGTCCGGCTCTAGTTTTCAGCCCAGTTCTGCCAGTGATTTGTTATGACACCCAGCACAAGTCACAGAATCCTTCACTTTCCCTATTGCTAGGAGACATAGGATGAAAGCTTTTGATACTGTCTCGCATGACTTTCTCATAAAAAAACCAAGAGAAATGCAACCTAGAGGGAGCTACTATAATGTGGGTGCAAAACTGGTTGGAAAACCATTCCCAGAGAGTAGTTATCAGTGGTTCACAGTCGTGCTGGAAGGGAATAACGAGTGGGGTCCTGCAGGAATCAGTTCTGGCTGGGTCCGGTTCTGTTAAATACCTTAATCAATGATTTACATAATGGCATACAGAGTACATTTATAAAGTTTGCAGATGATACCAAGCTGGGAGGGGTTGTAAGTGCTTTGGAGGATAGGATTAAAATTCAAAATGATCTGGATAAACTAGAGAAATGGTCTGAAGTAAATAGAATGAAATTCAATAAGGACAAATGCAAAGTACTCCATTTGGGAAGGAACAATCAGTTGCACACATACAAAATGGGAAATGACTGCCTAGGAAGGAGTACTGTGGAAAGGGATCTGGGGGTCATGGTGGACCACAAAGCAAACATCATTCTGGGATATATTATCAGGAGTGTTGTAAGCAAGACAAAAGATGTAGTTCTTCCACTCTATGCTGATAAGGTCTCAACTGGAGTATTGTGTTCAGTTCTGGGCACCACATTTCAGGAAAAATGTGGACAAATTGGAGAGAGTCCAGAAAAGAGCAACAAAAATTATTAAAGGTCTAGAAAACATAACCTATGAGGGAAGACTGAAAAAATTAGGTTTGTTTAGTCTAAAAAAGAGAAGACAGAGGGGACATGATAACAGTTTTCAAGTATGTAAAATGTTGTTACAAGGAGGAGGGAGAAGAATTGTTTTTCGTAACCTCTGAGGATAGGACAAGAAGCAATGGGCTTAAATTGCAGCATGGAAGGTTTAGGTTGGACATAAGGAAACACTTCCTGTCAGGGTGGTTAAGCACTGGAAAAATTGCCTAAGGAGGTTGTGGAGTCTTCATCACTGGAAATTTTTAAGAGCAGGTTGGACAAACACCTGTCAGGAATGGTCTAGCTAATACTTAATCGTGCCTCGAGTGCAGGGGACTGGACTAGACGACCTCTCAAGGTCCCTTCCAATCCTATGATTCTATGAAAAACACTATGGTCCAGATCCACAAAAAGGGACTTGGGCATTGTGACACTGAGCATGACAATGCCTGACTTTTTGGTGCTTATAAAAATCACTGGAATAGCATTGCAATCCACAAAACCTGAGCTAGATGTCTAGGTTTCTTATATAAATAATGGAGAGAGAGATTGGTGCCTTAGAACGTGGTCCACAAAGCCATTATGTTAGGCACGGAGCTTCTTAAGCTAGCCAGTGGGAGATGCCAATGACAGGAGTGTGTGCTTAGCCCCACACCTCTTGGAATTCAGTGCCTAAATCCAGGATGCAGAGAGTTTTCTAGCTCAACTTGTAATTCACAGAGCAGGGGAAAACAGGCATTTGGCCACCTAAGTCACATGTGAGGCCCACTCTTGGGTATGCTCAGAGGCTGCCTAACTCCACACAAAACAGCTCTGGGTGGGAGAATGAACACCTCCCTTATAATCTTGAGCCCAGTGGTTAGGGTACTCTCCCAGGATGTGAGAGACCCTCCGTTCAAGACCCTCCTCTGCCTGATGAGAAGGGCTTAGAACAGACAGCTGTGACCTCTCAGATGGGTATCCTAACTATTATGCTATAGAGCCATTCTAACACTTTCTCTGGCTTAATTAGTAAATTATTTGGTTAAAGTGGTACAACCTCAACAAGAGCCATCCCACCCTATCAGAATATCACATTATCTAGTGGCTCAAGCACTCACCTGAGAAGTGACAGATCCCTGTTCAAGTCCCTTCTCATCAGGTTTGGGGTGGGGGGTGGCTTGAACCAGGGCTTTCGTACAGCCTGTGTGAGTTCCCTAACCATTGGGCTAAATGTTATAAGGGAGGTCCAGCCTCCTCCCACCCTGTAACCGGCCATTTTGCATGCGAGTTCACACAGGGCTCTGTGCCTGCCCACCAGATCAGGTCCCACACGGGATTTAGGTAGCCAAACACCTATCTTCCCCAGTTTGTGAATTGCTCTGGGACTTAGTCAGGAGATAGGTGCCCAGATGCCTAGAGTGAGGCCACAGCGTGCATGTTCAGAGGCAGAGGCAGACGTGCCCAGGGAACCTTTACCCAGAAAACTTAGGTGCTAAGACAGTTTAGGTGATAGCTGACTAGGAGTTTTGTGGATGGCAGTGATGCCTAAAACCAGGACTTAGGCATGTAAGTACTTCTGTGGATAACCCCGCCCTACGTTCTTACTATAGTTATTTTAATCAGTGTACCTGACTGCTCCAAGACCATCTGTTTTAAATGTTAAGAACTTCCAAAAGAAGATTGCCTGTCCTTTGCATCTTCTGATAGTCTCAATTCTAGATACAGTAAAAGCTGTGTTATTCAGCACTTTACCAACCAGAAAGCTCTAGAAACCGGCATTTCTGATATCTCCCAATACAAATCTTCAATCTAGTAACTGGGACCAATGACAAAACTAATTGGAATCAATGGAGAAGCTATTCGGGACCTGAGTATTTCCAAGAGCGGTTGGACTACGCTCAAGTTAGCGGAGAAGAGCCGAATGCTTGTCTTTTGGTTTGTATCCGCCATTGTGATTGGTTGGTTTCTTACTTGATGTATTGTCCTGTGTTTATTGTAAAATATCAATGCCACCCTACCATTATGGCATCCAAAATACCACGGAAAAGCAAAGGCAAGATGTGAAAGAGTTGTGTTGACATTAAAACAGAAAATAGATATTTGCATGTGTCTTGAAAAGGGTGAGAATAGGAAAGTTTATTCATTTTATTGTATTCTAACTCTTTGAAAATCGGTAATCCATTGGTAAGTATAACTCTTAATTAACCAGAATTTTTGACTAACCAGCACACCCCATTCCCCCAACATGCCAGATAACAACTCTTTTAGTGTAGTTCTGTTAATTTTCTCACTGGTCCTAGCAGTCTGCTGTATGGTTTTGTGCCTGCATTCCTATTCTGGCCTATGATGCCATCTCCTCTCTCTATCATATACTATCCTGGTTAGTTCCTATGAACTCACTGAAGAATTAGTCACAGGCTAGCTAAATTCTTAATTTTAAAAAAAAAGTCATTTGAACTTGTGCAACCAATTTACAATAGGAGTCAGATACTTTTTAGTTTTACTCCTCTATTTACAGTTTCAATGGTCACCATTTTCTTTTTTGAAAGAAAGATGAATCTGTAAATTAAATCAAAATCATCATATAAACCGAGCTATTACAACATACGGGTTCACTGGGTTATTTGGTTTTTGTGGGATATTTATCCTGTCAGACAAGCATGTCTTCCACATATGCTTTCTATACAGCCTACTAGTGTCAAAATACTTATAACGTTTATTAAATTAAAAGAATGAAGTTTATATGAACTTTCAATAATGCAGACAGGCAGACTATAACTGTAAGCCACATGCTATATACTCTGGACTTTTACGGCTTTTAATTTATCAAAGGAAATAATTAGCACACTTTGTGGCAGCCAGTGATGGAATTTATTCATTTGGAAGCCATGGGTTTCCTGTCATTAAAACTGCATCATGTCCTTCCTTTTCTATTAAACTTCAGCTGAGGGCAGTAAGAAGTCACTAAAAGGAAATGAAGAGTTTTTTTGGCAATGTTCTCAAGCAATGATTTAATACTGCTAAAAGATAGCAAACCCATAATGTAGGCCAATAAGGGATCAGGGTTCCAATTACCACATTATTTCCTTCATTTGATGCTTTGTTTGTGGCTCAATTAACTGATTTGCAAAATCACTTCAATAAATGTACTCTCTCTTTGTTGTTGTTGCATTTCTGGTTCCTAATTACAAGTGTTTGTGGCAAAGAATAAAATTTAGATCTTTAACCACTGTATTTATATTTATGTCATAGGATATTACTTTTTTTTCCCCTTCAAAAGGATCAGTCAGATCTCATTAGCCAAAGAATCATTTTGGCTGAAGTTAACACCTTTTTTCCCCTTGAGCAGTTTTCAAGTGACAGTAGCATGAGAGATGAGCTTTCTTCAAGTTGAAATGGAACCAAGAGTACAACAAGACTACTGCCCTGTCTGACTTCCATACTAAGCTACATGGTTTCAACAGACTGAAATCCATATTACAGAAGCAACACAGGACAGACTGGGATAGGCTGGCAGATACAAGTCCTTTTTCTTCAAAGGAGGTCTAAAATCAAGTTAGCATGGAGACAGAATTACCCTCTTCCCCTCAGGAGTGGGTGGTCCTCCCAGGTCATGACCAAGGTACATTCATGGCAGAGGTGGAATGCTGCAGTTTCAAGCACTTTATTAAGTGAGGCTAGGACAATGGACGATTTAAAATAGGGTATGATTTTACCAGATATATCATTATGTCAATAAATAAAGAACTAGAATACATTTAAAATGATTTCAGTAAGTCTATGCAGTTCCTTTGCAGCCTTTTATAGAAGGGGGGGGGGGGGGCAGAGGGAAATCACTCTTTCAAATGTCACAACTTTACAAGAGTATTTATTTTTAACTTCTGTATCTGCTACATGTTATATGGAAAATGTCAATTATTCAGATTTACTCTTTGGGTCATCCAACGTAATATTAGTTTTTTTAAATTCTCAATCTGTCATAGACTAAGGTTAGCCTTCATCAGTGAAGCCATTGTCTTTAATAAATAGTAAAAAGGGACAATTTTTTTTCTTTTGGCTCCTTAAAATGATCTGCATACTTTTACATGCATGACTTTTTGCTACAGCTCAACTGGGAATCAGTTAAATTCAAAAATGCGCAGCTTAAATTGAGTACTGATATGGCTGTTGAGTTACCAGATTAAGATGTAAGATCAGAGCTAGCTAAGATTGTCATATTGTCTCCTCTAATTTGGAAAAGTAGGACTAGGCTAAGAGAAACTCATAAAAAGAGACTTTATGAGTTTCTTCAAGGCTGACATAGAAGCCAATGCTCCAATCCCTTCTCCCAGCCTCTTGCAATTACATTTCCGCAGGAAGAAAGAGAAGGAATTAGAAACAGGATAATGTAGCCTTAAATCACTGCTCATAGCCCTTGCCTTCTAGTGGGAGTCCAGAGCTTTTTTAACATGGTTCTTATACTGTTTAGTGTGACACAACAAAAAGCACAAGTTGTTTGACCCTTCCTCAATAAAAAATCATTTTGTTCTGACAACCTATAAACCCTGTGCATGAGCCTTCTAAGCCCTTGTGTCTCCTTCAATTGGTGAGGGGGAAGCATTGTAAACACATACAGTAAAGACAAGGTGAAAGGCAATTCTGATAAAGCAATACATGTCATAGTACAGTGTGGCAATATAAAGGCATGTGCTGCTGCTAAGTGCAACAACATTTCCAAGGCCGGGACTTATGTCATCACTAACCTTTAAAGGTTCTGAGTCAACAGGGTTGCCTCATACTTGGGTGAATTATATTTGATGGGTACTAAACTGGAATATTATGAACTCATAGGAACACAATGTGATTGTTTACAGAGTCCAAGTCTGAGACGGCATCAGCATGGACAGGTTAGTATCCTAAAGAAAAGCAGTGTGTGGAGTTTTCTGACCTGAGATCACCAGAGAAAGATGACAGGTGTAACTTGTTAGACGGTTTTTGTTGTTCCCCAGGAAGTAGAGAAAAAGATAGTCACCATAAACTTGCTGAAGCTCACGCTTACTGCTGATGTATATCAATAAAGCAAACAAACCCCAGTGCATACTCTTGTGTACGGGAGAAATCTTGCAACAGAACTATTAATCTCATAAGTCTTATTAGAGAGTATAATTAGACTGAATAAAGATAGAAATCACTGTTTTCAGAAACAACTTTTTGATTAAGTTATATATTTTCTCTTTGAAACCACTATTTTCTCACCAGCTTTAATACTAAGTACTCTGAAAAATCAGGTCCTAGGTGTCTCAGAGTGGGCAACTAAAATTAGTGGAAGCACTTGACCTTAAGCTCTCTGTGCCTCAGTTCCCCATCTTTCAAATGGGGATAATAGCACCCCACTTCACAGAGGTGTTGTGAAAATAAATTAATGTTTGTGAAGCACTCAGACGCTATAATGACAAGGGCCATATTAAAGCCCATAAGAAAATTAATAGTTCTGTCTTCAGGGCAGGTTTTGAGCAGCATACAACAAACAAAGCATGGGCTAACTACTGAACAATGAGGATAAAACAGAATATTGTTCCGTTCACTGAGCACTGTCTATCCCATGACTGAAAAAGGCAGGAGTTCTGTGGAAAAAACACTATCTGATCATGTTCTTTTAATAATTATGCTTTGCTTCTATAGCATTTTTCCATCGTTAGATCTCAAAGCACTTTACAAAGGGAGGTAAGCATTCATTAGCCCTGCTTTACAGATGGGGCAACTGAGGCACAGGAAGATGATGTGACTTGCCTAAGGCCACCCAGTGAGCCAATGGCTGAGCTGGGAATAGAACTCAGCTTCCCAGTCCCAATCCATTGCTGTACCCACTAGGCCATACTATCCCAATATAGTTCAGCCATGCACCCCAGATCTGGTTCTTATCCCCTCTACACTCATGTCAGTAGTTTCTTCCTTCTCCGCGCTGCCTAGGCACCAGCAAAAGAAGCACTGAGCCCTGGAAAGATAATCACGTTAATCTCCATTCCCATGCCTGGCACCTCAGCATTCAGGAGCACCAACCACAGGGAAAACCCTGCTCATCCCCTACAGCCCTTGGAGATGGCGTTGTCAGAGAATTTAAAAGCCAAACTATGTCTCTTTTGAGCATGCATAAACAGATGTTTTGCAAATGCTTACAACTTGCTCACATTTGGGGATTTTTTTCTAGAAGAAAAACAAAACACAGATCCCTGACTATTCACTATGTTGGCCCCCTTGCCAATTTTCAAGTCCCGCCTCCAAAGCGTGGAGACGCTAGAACTTCTCAATAAAACTGTGGTAAGAATTTTTTAACATAGGCATAACAATGTATTTTCCCCTAACTTTGTTCTCAGAAACTGCTGAAGCATTTTTGCTAAAACAAAAGAGCCTCAGGCAAACACCTGGCATAAGAAATTTCAACCTCGAACAGTTAAACTTCGACAGTTATAAGCAAATGAAAACAGGCTCTTATAATGAGAAGTGTTGGGCAACTTTTACTGTACACAGTGCTCCCAGTTGTGCAATAAATTCACACAGACAGACAGACACACACTACATAAACAAACATACATACATGAAATTTCATCAGTGTGAATATGGAATACCAGCATTATTCACAAGTGCTTAGCTGCAAGTTAGTTATGCAGGTCATCCCAAATTCATGCTGTGAAAACCTTTATTCCTGACCATCATGTATTCTTTAAGACTAAGATATATTTTAGGAAAGTTTGAGTGCATTTTCTTGAGACTGTCTTGTATTTTTTTTCTTGTGAAGCCTTTTTTTTTTTTTTAAAACCATACTGAGAAAGAGAAAAAGTATAACTAAAATGGACCAAAGCTCAAAATCAACCTGAAATTTTTCTATATAAAAATATTATTACTTTAAATTCTGACATCTCAGGCCCTTCCAAAGAGATATTTTGTGTGTGTGTGTCTGTATAAAATGAGAGTAAAGTGATATTCGTGTGATTAGGACGTTTTAATGGACAGAAAATATATTTTTGGTCAATTAAGAGGCTTTTTTGGATCTCTCTGAGCCCTGCAGAATTGGTTTCATGGTAACTAAAGCACCTGACTTTACAGGTTAAAAAATAATGCTAATGGAAAGATTTAGACTCTGAAAGACACTCCTAAACTAGTATTATTGTAACGTGTGGCACATACAGAATCCATGATGTTGTGGTGTAATAAAGATTTTATCCCACTGTTTTGGGTGACTTACATAATTCACTCCTAGCTCTGCCACTCAAAAGCAGCATGCCCAAACACAGATGATGACGCACATTGTTGATGAATGCCTGCTAACTAGGTTTAGCAGTGGCCTAGAAGAACTGCATCACATCACTGAAGATACCATCACTTGGCTAGACGACTATGCACATGCTAAATAAAATACTGCTATCAACTAAAGCATTTAAACCATACTTCAAGTGGTATATGTTTGTGCTGTGGATATGAAGGTACCAGTTTCAAACCTTCCTAATAACCCATGTATGGAATCATTACAGTTGTATATTGTAGAATTTCTTTGCTTTTTCAGATTTAGAAAAATATCAGAAATTCCATAAAACCTTTCTTAAAAGAGCATTAAGATTCCAAAACCAAACAGTGCAAAATGAATTCCAGAATTAAGGCTGGCAAGGCAACCTTAATTCTGCCTCCTTTTGTGTGGGCATCATGTTCACATATTAATGTTTTCACATGACTCCTGACTCATTAAGTTTACAGGACATTACCAGGTTGTGTAGTCAATTAAACTGTTGCCTGTAAAACCCCTGCCTTATTTACAGAAGTTGGAAGATAACATAGTTAATAGAGCTGGCCAAAAATTGGATTTTCAGTTCATGAGAAATTTCTGCATTTTGAATCATAATGAAACCAAATCTTTCAAAAATTTCTCATACTGGAAATTTTAAAAAAAAAATATTTTCAGAAATAAAATTTGCTGTTCAGAACTGGCAGCTGTTGAATGAAATTGACATTGTGAGTTTAATCTCTGCTATTGCCGGAATCTCAATTTTACTCAACAACTCCAGGGACTCACAGGATTCCAGCTGGCCAGAAGTCTATAGGTTCTGCGGTCTCTGGCCCTGGACAGTCCATATGGCAGGGCTTTCAGGGAGCTGCAGGGCTGGGGAGACTGTCCCAGGACTTCAACAACCCTCAGGGATTTCAAGGTTCCTTGTTGCAGAACCAGAATGTGAGTCCCAGCTAGAATCAGGGCTCCAAAGCTGCCTACCATGGAGCCTGGAAGCCCCAAGAGCCCAGGTTCAAGCCAGATCTCTTCCAAGTTCCTGACTCCAGAGCTGGGACCCTGGAAATTCTGTTATGGGTATGGCTGCTCACGCAGACCATGCAAGGCTGGGGTCCTCAGTCCGGAGGCAGCCTGCATGGAGGGCTCCCCAGGCAGCCTGCCAGGGGAGTTAGCCGGGTTCTATTAGAACCCTGGTAGGCAGGATTCTGCTGGAAACCGGCCTGTCATTTGGCAAAAGTTCAAAAGAAATCTGTGGTTCAACCAAGTGGCATTTTCAGATGAAACTGTTTTATCCACAAAATGTCCAACCAGCTCTAGTAGTGAATTAGGCCAAGAGCTATAGTAAAAGAAAGGATTCTTGTGATTATATCAGCCTTCATCACATCCTTTTAACATATTTAGATATGCATAGGCTATTAAAAACTAATGTATTATAGGCAGTGAAGGCAGCAGCACCACCTAAACGTAAATTTGCCCCACACTTTCTACTCTATGACTGTCATAAATATAAAGGGAAGGGTCACCACCTTTCTGTATACAGTGCTATAAAATCTGTCCTGGCCAGAGGCAACATCCTGTTACCTGTAAAGGGTTAAGAAGCTCAGCTAACCTGGCTGGCACCTGACCCAAAGGACCAATAAGGGGACAAGATACTTTCAAATCTTGGGGGGCAGGGGGAGGCTTTTGTTTGTGCTCTTTGTTTACGTGGTTGTTCTCTCTTGGAACAGAGAGAGGCCAGACAGAAATCCATCTTCTCCAACCCATCCTAATCCAAGTCTCCAATATTGCAACCAGTATAGGTAAACCAGGCAAGGTGGATTAGTTTATCTTTTGTTTTATGTGAATTTTCCCTGTGTTAAGAGGGAGGTTTATTCCTGTTTTCTGTAACTTTAAGGTTTTGCCCAGAGGGGGATCCTCTGCGTTTTGAATCTGAATACCCTGTAAAGTATTTTCCATCCTGATTTTACAGAGGTGATTCTTTTACCTTTTCTTTAATTAAAATTCTTCTTTTAAGAACCTGATTGATTTTTCGTTGTTCTTAAGATACAAGGGTTTGGGTCTGTGTTCACCTGTACAAATTGGTGAGGATTATTATCAAGCCTTCCCCAGGAAAGGGGGTGTAGGGCTTGGGGGGATATTTGGGGGAAGACATCTCCAAGTGGTCTCTTTCCCTGTTCTTTGTTTAAAACGCTTGGTGGTGGCAGCATACTGTTCAAGGACAAGGCAAAATTTGTACCTTGGGGAAGTTTTTAACCTAAGCTGGTAAGAATAAGCTTACGGGGTCTTTCATGCAGGTCCCCACATCTGTACCCTAGAGTTCAGAATGAACCCTGACAATTACCATCTTCAGTTGTTTATAACTTTGTTGGACTGTTTTGGCTGAAATTTTTCCATCCTGGTTGGAATGGATGGAAAAGGGTGAGGGTTTGTTTGTTTTTTTTTTTAGAAAGTTTAAGCTAAAAATGGCTCAACTGTTTGAGAACAAGGTTAGACAAAAAACATGTGTGGCCCATTCTGTAAAAATTGTTACAACCATTTCACTGAGCATCCCCATGCTTTGGAGCATGAACTTGAAATTGGGCAGACACGGTTGCGCTGGTGTTAGGGATGAGTCATTTGCTGTTCCCTTGAAAATTTGCTCAAAATCTGGTCAAGTTATAAGCCTCTGTATTACAATTCACACTTCATTAGAAGAGACTTAGAGGTTGGCAGCTAAATTCTCCAAAGATTCTGTCTGCACAGAACACCTCCCTGCCCACCAGGCTATATGTACACATCATCCCCACAGAGCAACTGAACGTGCTCCATTCTGGGGCTGAGTAGTATTTCCCTTGCAGTTACTCCCAAAGGTCACCAGGGCTGCTGTAGCACCAGGCACAAAAACTGAGAGCAGGGAAACCGTCTCTCCCCTCCCCTCATTGCACACAGGCATCATGGAGGAAGAGAAGGAGAAGAGAGTCTGAAGGTAATGTAGACGGGGGGGGGGGGGGAAATAGGTGAGGTAAGGGCGACATATGCAGAGTATGGTAATGGGGAAGGAACCTGGGGGCAACATGGGCAGAAGCTGAAGACAGGGGCAAGAGCAGAAAAAAAAGGCATGGGGGCAGAAACCAGGGAGGGATAGCCAAAGGACAGGAGACAGGGGGAGAGCAACAGAAGCCTATAAGCACTAGAGTATTCTCCTCAACAAAATCTGGAACTTACCCCAGGATTCCAGACACTCAACATTCCTCTGCTGTGTAACAAACAGAGCTGGGCAAGACAGTTTTCTCATCCCACAAAAAATGTTCCCCATTCTGCATTGGAATGAAGCCAAGACTACCAAAATGTTCATGAAAAACAACAGAGATCCACACCACAATAGCCAGGGCACTCATCCACCTGATTTGAAGTAGGGACTTGAATCTGGGTCTCCAACATCCCTGGAGAGCATCCCAACTGCTGTGCTACTGGCGATTCTGGGATGTGTCTATCAGATCAAAAAATCCGTCCTGGACCTAAGTAAACTTCCTGACAAAACTGATACACTTCTGCAAAAAATTTCAGTTTGGAAGAATCTGCATTTTCTGATAAAAACATTTAGTTTGAAAATTCCTGACCAGCTCAAACAACAAATAGCTTTGAGACCCATTGGCAAACTCTACATCTCAGCCTTCTTTAGTGGCAGGTCTACACGGAAGATAACAGCTTTCTACAACCACTGGTTATTCAGCTCCAGTGGTAGATGATTGCACTATAGATCTAAAAATCCCAACCCTGCACATGAGCCATGTGGGGTTCTAGTTGATTTCACATGATGAAATTTGTTTTTTTAGTTTGCTTTTTAAAATCTTAGTAAATTACATCTCATAAACACATTAAAATAAAATTAAAGTTGCAAAGTCAAACACACAAAAGTTAGGAACTGCCAAAATTAAAGTTTCCTGTGCAACCTTAATTCAGCTCCTTTGTGCATATGATACAGTTTTCAGTTACATGATCACACACTATTTTTTTCACAGCATCATTCAGAGCACAGGATGGACCATGCTCTGGGATTGAATCAGGGTTGTGTAGCACAGAAGGCTTTTGCTTTTATGACCCGGACTTCCTTTGTTGCAGAAGTTGGAACATGTGTAGTGAATGAGGCAAAGACTTACAAAAACAGAAGGGATGGCCTGGTGATTAAGGCAGGAGAACTGGATTCTATCCCTGCCTCTACCATAGAGTTTCTATGGGATGCTAGGCAGGTCACAAACCAAAATTTTCATATCATCATGCCAATATGTGTTCCTCATTTTCTGAGTTCCTCACTTGAGATCCCTGAGGTCTGATTTAAGAGGACCTGTCCTGCAACTGAAGTCTGTGGGAGCTCTGCTCTGAACATATAAAGCGCTAAGTATTGCGCTCTGAAAAATGAAGTACTAGAGGCTTCTCAACTTGGGCACCTAAAATTAGTTGACACTTTTGGCTTATCTTTCTGCCTCAGAATCCCATGTGTAAAATGAGGATGACACCACCTCCCAAAGGTGGTGTGAAGATAAATTCACTGATGTTTGTAAAGCACTAAGATACTATACTATGGTGAAAGCCAATACTAGCAAAGCCTATAAGGAAATTAATTCTGTATGCAGTGCAGGGACTGGGTGGCGTGCAGTAAGTTATATATGGAGAATGAAAAAGAATATTGATTAACTCCCAATTTGGTAAGCAGTGTCATCATTCACCAGTATGCATGTGCATGTCCCCAAAGAAGAAAATATAACAAATGCATGTAGAAACACAATACAGGTATCTATCTTATGTGATCAGTATGTACAGTATTTCTAATGCATCACCACAAAACACATTAAAAATTCACATCCAGCATGCAGTCATGAATGTATATCACTCCTGAGTTCAGCAGTTATTTTATTTAGTTTTTTTATTTTATTTTTATTAATATTTGTACTTCAATAATTATTTTGGATATGTTTTGTGAGAAGGAACACGATCAGTCACACCCAAAAACAGTTAGTTTGGTTTTCTTTTGATTTCTTCCACAAAGAACCGTCTATGTCATGGAGAATAGCCCAACTTCTACCATCAGATGTCATCAGATGAAGTATTCATCGATTTCGAGGCCACAAGGGACCACTGTGATAATCTAATATGTCTTACCCAATATAGGCCATAAAGATTTATCCAGTAATACCTGCATCACGTTCAATAATGTGTGGTTGAAGTGGACTATCTTTTAAAAAGACATCCAGTTCCCCAATGTTCATTGAAAAATGATCCCAAATCATTTCCAAAGCAGAGCATGTAATACTAACCCAATAACTGAGATTCTTTACAGGAATCCTCAGATACTTAAAACATTCACAACCTCTTCAGAAATTAACTGAAAGAAACCTAATTTAATATGTCTATCTCCATCACTTTATAGTGTTATATGTTATACTCCTCTTTTCACGGAGTCCTAAAGCAACAAGACAATTATGGTTTTAAAATTTGTGAACAGGCCTATCAGAAATAGTTCAGAGTATCTTCTGGAGCTTCAGATCATTATAAATGTTTATATTCATTTCACCTAAAGCTGGTTGTGGCTATTAGTAGGCTTATTTAAGCCCTACAGGATCTGTCCTAGGAGATCTGTAGGCTCACCTGGAGATTTGGTTTCTATAGGCATCCAAGGCTCTAAAGAAACCTCTACTAATGGACATTCCTAATTCCATATGCTGTTGCTTTTTCCCCTGGTTTACAGTCTGAAGTCTTCAGGTGGAGCTCAGTGGCCTGTTCCCAACTCTTTGGGCTTGCTCTGTTCACAGAGCAGAGGTTTTTCCAGCATCACTTGCCTTCAGAACCTTCTTCTGGGACCAACTGATGTAGCCACTAGCTCCTCTAATTAAATCAAGGGTCTTGGAAAAACTCCTACTGTCCATCAGCTCTGTATTGAAGTAACTCAGATACCTCATGTCAAAGTTCCTTCTCCACTCTGAACTCTAGGGTACAGATGTGGGGACCTGCATGAAAACTTCCTAAGCTTACTTTTACCAGCTTAGGTTAAAACTTCCCCAAGGTACAAACTATTTTACCCTTTGCCCTTGGACTTCCACTGACACCACCAAACTTTATTTGGGTTCCCGAGAAAACGTGGTTTGGAAACGTCTTTCCCCCCAAAATCCTCCCAACCCTTGCATCCCACTTCCTGGGGAAGGTTTGGTAAAAATCCTCACCAATTTGCATAGGTGACCACAGACCCAAACCCTTGGATCTTAGAACAATGAAAAAGCATTCAGTTTCCTTACAAGAAGACTTTTAATAAAAGAAAAAAAAGAGAATCACCTCTGTAAAATCAGGATGGTAAATACCTTACAGGGTAATTAGATTCAAAACATAGAGAATCCCTCTAGGCAAAACCTTAAGTTACAAAAAAGACACACAGATAGGAATATTCATTCTATTCAGCACAGCTATTTTCTCAGCTATTTAAAGAAATCATAATCTAACACATACCTAGCTAGATTACTTACTAAGTTCTAAGACTCCATTCCTGTTCTGTCCCCGGCAAAAGCATCACACAGACAGTCACAGACCCTTTGTTTTTCTCCCTCCTCCCAACTTTTGAAAGTATCTTGTCTCCTCATTGGTCATTTTGGTCAGGTGCCAGCGAGGTTACCTTTAGCTTCTTAACCCTTTACAGGTGAAAGGATTTTTCCTCTGGCCAGGAGGGATTTTAAAGGTGATTACCCTTCCCTTTATATTTATGACACCTCATAATCCCTAGAACAGTGCCCTGGGGTTCCTCCACTATCAGAGTGGAATAGAGAAACCTCATAATCCCTAGACATGTAACTGCAGCTGCTAGGGAACCCACTTGAGTTTCTTAGCAACTGCATACAATATTAGGGGTTATGGACCCTCTTTCATTATGCATCTCTTTCAGAGTGGCTGAGAGTTGGCTGGCAATGGGAGCAGAAGTATTTTCCCATTTTCACTGCCCTATAGAGTCGTAGGTGCACCAACTCTCTGTCCGCCCACTCACTCTAACAGGGACGACCGCTATATGGACATGGGGGCGGCAAGGGCTACATCAGGGAAGGTGCTGGGTGGAGAAGCAGCTATCTGGCACCTCATGAAGATGCAAATTTACAGAAGGCTACTTTGCTTAGTAGTGATTAAGATGGGAGAGATCACAGGCTCTCCCTGAATACACCATAATGTAATGTAAGAAGGGGATCTTAAAGAAGAGTTAGCTCCTGTACCCCCCCAGGGAAAGCCAGTGAGAACTTTGTACAAGTTTGCTAGTACCAGAGCTGAAGTTTGCAGACAGAATAGAACACAAAGGCATTAAGCACCCAGATTTCAACTGGGTCCTGGGTTCTATGTTAACCTTTTTCACAGCCTTATGAGCTGTTTATCTGCTTCCCAAGGAAACAGTCAATCAATCATTCATTGTTTATTGTTCATGGATTCTCATAATGAAAGACTTGTGCATGAACAGTTCATCAAGTAGCAAGCACCAATAGATCTGGGCAAGAAAGAACTGACTCTCTGGTAGACTTCAGCTGAGACTGTTGTACTAGAGTTCCTTACAGTTTGTTTTGAGAGGTTTCCCAGAATGGAAGTTTAGTCGGTTGGAAAAAGGGGTGCATGATGCAACTGTAGAGAAGTACATTTCTGTAAAAGTGTATCATTTATAGTAGTCCCTGTTAGTGGCCATTACAGGATTACTCAAAGTATGTCTGCAAGAGAAATGATACAGGATTAAATCATAGCACAATAACCACTTTGCATAGTCCAAATTCTGATCCATGCTTCCTTAATTACATTTATTAAAAAGACATTACAGTGCCTCGAGGTAATGCACCAGTTTTTCTACTAAATCATTGTCAAAATTCTCTCTTAATTGTGTTATCTGACACCATTTTTAGAAAAGAAAAGTAAAGTAACATAATCCCTTCAAGTATTTTCAAACTGAAGTATTTTGTTTGATTTATATGCTATTATCCAGTCTCCCTCCTGTAACTGACAAATGCTAAATGCTCTATCAGTCTGGCACCAAAGATGGTGTTGTCTCAGGCTTTTCCCAGACGGCTTTGTCTACATAGCTACATGAAAAGCTTTAATGATCATGTATTAGGTGGGACTTTAACCTTCCTTGCACCAGGTCAATTGAGCAGTTAATTGGAAAAGTCAGCCCCACTTGTAACTTGTACTTGTACTAAGACTAACTGCTAAATTCATAATCACCTACTGCCTTCTTTAGCTATATCCTTCTCAGTAATAAAAACTTTACAATGCTGTAGTGGTACTACACAGAACGAGGATGATACAGTACTAGGCACTGTCCATACATAAGCGAGGACAGTCCCACACTGTGGACAAAAGTTGTGGGAAAGGGATACGGTCATACTATTTATTCATGCCGTTCCATAAGACGCTCTGAGTCACAATGAAGTCAATAATGCCAAGGAGGGACAAACTTTATGAATAAAATTAGACCTGATCTGAACTGTTCTCTGATGTCTTCCACCTTTTGTGAAGATACACATATGAACTATTTTTTCTTTTAAATTGTTGCATGCCTCTGTACTTTCTGGTTTTACCTGGAAGCAACCATCAAAACACAATGTGAAAATCAATTCATGAAATGACTCCAACCCAATTAAAACCACTTTCCAACCACACTTTTTTAGCAAAGGTAAAATAAGCTTTTTAGAAGTCTCCTGACTGTACTCAAACAGAGCCAACCAAACTTAAGAAATGTTTAACTTTGTTCATTAAATAATGTGTATTAGAAAATCTGTAAATATAAATTAGTAAAACAGGGTCCTTGAAGTATACAGGGGAACCATCTTACAGTGAAATGGTTTGGTTTGTTTTTTCTACACATACAACCAAACTGCATTACAGGATTTTCACACTTATGTTTTTGATGCAAAATTAGTAATTTCATCAAAAATGTGAAGAAAAGTGCTCAAAACAATTTTGTATGAAAAACTGCATTTTCCAAGATCTAGTAGAGTTTCTTAAGGCCTAAGGATTTTGACTGAACTTCTATTGTTTGCTGTTCTATGGAGCACTACATTGTTTGCTAGCTTCTAATGCATTATGACCACTTCAGGTTTTTATGCACGGCTAACTTTCCTTATTAGCGAAGCAAGTAGAAATTGCTGCATTTGGGTATTATGCTTTTAAAACTTGCAGGTGGGGTTACTGAATGAATTCCAGAATCAACGCGTATACAGTATGTGCTAATTCCTATGAATAATGTAACTTCATAATAATTGTGTCACGTTAATATGTTACATGCTGCCAAAAACAAGAGAGAAAGTTTGATGTATAGGAAAAACAAGCAGGAGGCATCTGAGGGGTATAAATGGTCAGAGAACTAGAAAAATTATAAAATAGAATTGAGATAATAAAGTGCAAACTTAATTTCTCTGTTCACCTTCACAAGGGGTTAAGAAAAATTATACTAAGTATTACAACTACATAAGGGATAAGAGGTCAGTGAAGGAGACAGGCGGATCTCTACACAATGGAAGAAGAGGTATTGTAGATATTACTAAAAAATTAAATTAACTAAGGAGGATATGGGACTGAGGCCAGAAACAGACATAAATTTCCGAAGGAAGGAAGGAAGGAAGGGATACTGAAAGAGATCAAGATCATACTAGTATCATAAATAGAAAATTAAAGACTGACAAAATTCCAGGACAAGAAGCAACCCACCCACAATTCTGAAAGAAGTTGTGAACCTGATCTTCCACTGCTATGCCCCTTGCATGGCCAGTCACCCTTGTGAAAACTGAGTCCAAAGTGTGTATAAATTACTACCATTCTAAGTTGGTAGCATGTTATACCCTCTTGGCACAGGTGTAGAGCACTACACAAGACAGTGGAATGGAGAGTCAGATCCAGAAACTTTGAGATATTGCAAATTTAAAATTCCTTTGACAGCAAAGAAGATACCCTGGAGTAGCAGAAAACGTACTTAACTTTTAACAGCTAGAAAGCCACATTACCCTCAAATGGATGCTCATTATCCTCAAATGCAGAGAGCCACCAGCTTATGTCATTGTGATATTGCATCACAAACACAATTTGAGTCATGATGCTGTGTCATAACTGATAATGCTGATGTAGCATTGTTGTGATTCATCATCAAATATTGATGAAAAGTCACAAGACGGCAATGCAGCATCCCCATATATCATTAGTCTAGCTCTGACACTAGATGAAAATCATGCCATTAGAAGTGCTACTATGATTTGCTACCAATTTATATTTCTTCCAGTAGCACAGTTTGTTGGAGTTCTGCTCATCCATTAACCCTTACATAAAATTCTAATCAGCTAAATTTGGGAGATGATGTAGCGTGAAATTCAACCCCACCCGACAGCAAAGTATAGAGAGTAAACTTTTCAGAGGCATCTAAATTGCTTAAGTCCTATTGACTTCTAAAGGGACTTAGGTTCCTTGGTCTCTTCTGAATAATCATGACTGTGCAATGAAATCCATGGATGGGCAGGGGGAGAGGCCTGCATAGTGGCCACAGCTCCTCCATGTCTGTTATGGGGAGTTGGGACCACTGGATACATACAAGGATGGATCCTGTGGCCTCTTCTCCTAGCCTGCCTTCTCTATGCTGACTTATATGGGGCTGATGTTAGACACCCTCTATTGTGAACAGAGTGTACTGAGGCCCCTCTGTACACAGCCCCAGTATGGAGCTTAAGTGGCCTGGAGAACTTTGTTGGGCCTTAAATTTTATCAGCCAAGTTCCTACTCAGCCAGCCATCCAGCCAGATTTAAAAGGACAGACTCCAAACAAACTCAATTTCAGGAGCTTTATTCAATTTAAGAACTTTGAAAGTTCAGTGTTCACATGGTTTGAAATTCAAGATCTGACATTTGTTCCTCCCTCCCTAGCTGATACGAGAACATTTTTGCTGACCTCAGAATTGGTGCTAAAACCATAATACACCTCTAGTTTCACCATTGTATTCCAGGTTAACTAATCCATCAACTAAAAGGACATTCATCTAGAGTTCAATGAAAGCTAATGGGCTAATATACAGCGTCTGACACTTTGCTATTCAAGTCTCAGTGCAGGGTCAATGCTATTCAGGTCTCAAGTCCCAAGCTAACTTCAGTGTATGCCTGCGGTACAGAAACACTAGTTTATTTGTTTAGGCAAGTATGGTCTCATCTGCCTCAAGAGAGGCCTTAAAATTGCTTCTATGTTTAGAAACAAGATTGGTCTGTTAGGGCTGCCTGTCACAAAGTTTCACCTCTTTTTAGAATGGTTTACTCCCAATTCCCCATTTCCCAGTTTTGTCTGTTATGGAGTTTGATTGATGAACATCCATCTGCCTGACACAGTATAACCAAGAACACTAGAATCTTTTATCATATGCCTGAAGGCAGTACAACCACCACTTAAAGTTTACAGGGGCTTTATTTGTTAAAGTTTTACTGCCTATCTTTCTGAATCAACATTATGATTCGGTTTCATTGTCCCAGATTGTTTGAAAAAATGTGATTGCACAAAAAGAATTTAACAATTAAAAAAATATAACCTACAAGTCCACTACTTCCCTGACATATAGCCATACAGTTTTTATAGAAGTCACTCAAGTGACTGGGAGCTGTGTGCCTATCTGAGGTTAAAACGGGACTGTTTTTGCACTGTTGGCTAGAAGATGGTAGCATCAGCCACTCAAGCAATGTGGGTAAATAGAAAAGCATGGTATCAGAGCCAACAACTGAGGTATTGTGTCTACGGGAGAGTGCAGGAGGCCATATGCTTTAATGGGGCCTGGAGTTCATGCAGGAGTAACAATTGCCACACCCTTTAAGAGAGTGAGGTATGCATTTTCTTCAGCTGGTATTGAAAGGTTTTAGATCAATGTTGAACTCCTGTAGGTACCACTAGTTACAATAGGACTGTTACCACCCCATACTTGGGTTCAGGAAATGCAAGGTGCAGGACTCTGGTAGAAACTCATTAAGAAGTACAAAGGTGACCTCACTAATAGGGTCCAACATTCCTCTTCACTTCACTCGTATACTCTGCAAGTTAAAATGAGAGTGCAGCTGGATGCATTTTGGGGGTTATCGCTTAGAGATCTGATAAATCCTTAGTTGGATTTAAAGAGTAACCTTGGCAAATATCAAACTCAACATTCAAAACTTTAAGAAATTATGTACCCATAAGCTGGTCAGAAAATAGCAGGGGTTGTGCAAAAAAAATTAGTGTGAATGAAAAAGATTAGACCATCAACATTTTCCATGAACAGGCTGATTTGGCAAAAAATTGAAAACAAATATTTTGGGTCACATTTCTACATAGTTCAGTTTGGAACCACTGCTGCGGTATCTCATGGATGTTGTAGTTCAGGTGCCTCAGACTTCCGTTCTCCTCTGTAAAACTGACCCCCCCCTGGGTGGATTATGCTTCATACTTCCTCTCTCCTTTATAAAAAGAGCTCCCTGGGTGGATTATAGCTCCCATTATGCACAATGCTGTCCCCTCCTGGTAAGAAGAGGCAGTTGCACAATGGGAGTCTCTGGTCATGGTGCATTATGGGTGGTGTAGTCTGTCTTGGGACATGAGGAAACTGAACTACACCTTCCCTGAGGCGCCATGGCAGGATATCTGAACTGAAATATTCTCATTTTCAGGCATTCGGTTTTCTGAGGAAAACAATCAAAATTTCCACAGAGAAATACAATTTCTCTAAAAAGTTTTGTTTAGTCAAAAAGTCATTTTCTGTCACTTTAGACAGAAAAATTTTGATGAGTCCTAATATGCGCACAAACTATACACAGCACAAAATATAACACACATGCATACTAATATATGGGCTCTTTAAATGGCATGAATACTTTCAAACTTACTACAAAAACAACTTGAAACAGATGTTAATAAAAACAAATTATTTAATTTAATTTTACCTGTATGAGAACAGCCTTTTTAAAGCAAGGAGGCATGCTGGATGAGTGCATCAACCTAGGTGACAATCCAAAACGAGTCTGAAGATCTCAGCTGCTAGTGAGTGGGCCCAGTGTTCTCTCCACATTGCCATTTTCTTTTCATTCCTGTTTGTGGGAGGACGTGCTCTGGAATGGACCCATTTGTCCCTCACACCACTATCCCTCCTGGTGGGAAAGGAAGGCTGCCAGTGAACCAGCAAACATAGGTGGACTGAGTCACCACAAGTTTTCCAGGCTCAGTAATTCCTGCTTTCCTCACTCCTATAGCCTTGGCATCTCCTTCACCCAGTCTCCTTTTCAATCTTTTTGATATAATCGGAGCTGCAGATGGGTCCCTAATCACTGACGACTGTTTTTTATTTTTTTTAAATGAGCTGGAATGACCTCCACTTGGGAAGACTGCTTAGTTATGCTGAGGATAGAATACACTCAGATCAGGCACAGTCTCACTGACCTGGCTTAACTTCTTGTACCCTCCTGTCAGCTGCAGTTTCTTGTACATGTTTATTTTCACTCAATGTCTCCAGACCTGAGGGGGGGAACAGCAACTGTTTTCAACATTGCCACAACAATATGGAAGAAGACAGTGCAATCAGAGAGGTCAGGGCACTGAACCAAGATTGGGATGCAATTAACTGTCTGGACCCAGACATGCTATCAGATGGAAAACAACAGATAGGGTACGGAATCTGGTGAATTAAAAAAAAAAAAATAGAATTCCCACTGAGTTAATATCTTACTATCACTACAGAGATGGAAATTCTGGGCCAAACCCTCAGCTGCTGTACATCAGCATAACTTCTGTGAAAGCAATGGACTTACACTGATGTACATCAGTATAGCTTTATTGAAGGCAAAGAACCTATGTCAATTAACAACTGCGGACGATCTGACCCTGTGTGTCTGCAAGACATCTCTAATATCAGCCCCACTTGAAACAGTGCTACAAATCTCCACAGTCCAAACTTCCCCTTGTAGGCCTCTATTCCACTTTGTCATCTTGCCACCCATGTCCTTTTGTAGTGTTTCAGTTCATATCCAACATGAATAGTCTCTTAGTTGGGGGTATTAAGGTCAGAGGACAAGCTGTTACTGAAATGGTCACACATTAACCGTGTTAAGATGTTATGCTACAAAACTGGCTCTAGATGGCAGAAATTTTAAAAATAGTTTAAGGAATTGGAGTTTCTACTTAAAATAATTAACATGTGGACAAATTTGGGGTGGGACTTTATTAACGAAGGTGACAAAAAATGAACTTAGCATAGTTCGGGCTTAGTAAATAATGTGTTCTGAGCTGAGACAGCAGAAATATTTCTGATTAGAAGGTGATGGTTGTTATATACTAACATCAGCACTCATAGGAAACAGCACTTGTTTGGAGTAATGTAAGTGGGAATGTCCTTTTTTCATTAGATTCAGTCCCTACAAGGAAAACTATTAACAGTAGCAATCACACAGAAACTATGCAAAAGATGAGTGGTATGTTTGTTCTCTCTACTCAGATTTATGCAAATACATTTTTCTGTAGGAGTTTTATTCCTGGAACATTTTGCCCAATGTCCAGGGTCAACAGAAGAGCATTCTACTGTGAAACTCATTTGGATTAAATGTGTCCACTTCATAAGAATTTTAGTTTGACACCTTATTAGGTTCTGTCATCCCTACAGGTCTGGGAATAATATAAATAAGGTTTGCATAAGGCAAACATGTATGCACTGATTTCTCCCTTAAGAAGTAAAATGTCAGTTCAGAATAAATTACAAAGAAATATTTCTATGCAGAGCCCAAACCTAAAAGGGAGCAGGACTAGGATCCAGAAAGCATATGAAAATGCAGTTATAATTTGAGCTGCCCCCTTTTTTATGCACAATTAAATCTTTTAGGTCTAAATTATGCCTTCAGAAGTCACGAGACTTCTGCCATTTAAGCCACGTCCAAAATGGGTCTAGAAAATGCCAAGATTGGACCTGGAATTAAAATCACAGAGGCACACTGAGCAATTTTTAAAAAAGTGTCAAGGATGACATCAGTATCATAATTATAGGATTAAAAGTATGTATCCTAAGAGATTTTGTGATTGGGCTGGTAAACTCAAGGCTACACTATAAAGCTCAAAATATGTAATTAATTCATGACTTCTTTATCATGTGATTTGATTGCCCAGCTGACTGCAACGAGACATTCTGCATTGATTTACACCCATCACCACCACAGGCTGATTTAACTGAGAGGCACTGGGTGTAAATCAATGCTGAATTTGTTGCTCTAATACAAATATATTTCAAATATGTATAAACGTTTACGTGTGCAAGCTGTCGTTTAACAACAGAAAACAGTTTCCCCAAAATGCATTTCCAGATACAGTACTTTAGATTATTCATTGTAGCAGCCCCTGCACACATGCCTGCTCAGGTTAGTTCCTGGGTTTTCCATGAATTCTCTCAGCCTCCAGAACAATCTAGTTGCCAAGGTGATTTAGCTCTCTTGCTAAATCCCTTCCATCATAATCAAAGTCCAAAAGACAGACACCAATCTTCCATCACAGACTAATGCCAAGCACACAAGAGTCTTCAGTTCTCCTCTTTCTGGGGTCAGCTTCCAGCCTTTGTCAGCTCTGGTTAGTTCCTTCTTCCTCCCTCTTAATAGCAGAGGTCACAGCATCCTCTACCAGACCTGGGAACCCAAAACAATTGGGACACCAATCCTATAGCTCAGACCCAAACTCATTCTTTCCTTCTCAGAACCTCTTCCTATGTACCAGCCTGCCTTCTCTGGAGTGTCTTCTCCCTCCGGTCCTTTCCCTTGCCCCGATACTGGGCTCAAAATTGTTCCACTTTGGACAGGTCTCCACAGCCCTCCTTCCTTGGGCTGTGATCCTCACAAGCTTCCCTAGCACACCTTCATCAGGGTGCCTCCCTCCGGACTCTAAGCTTCACTGCACTGAGTTCCACCATCTTTTATCTGCTGAGCATTATGGCCACCTCACTAAAGCATCTGGTTCCCAGCTTGACTTTTGGTCCTCCCATGGAACATCTATTCTTAAAGGGCCATGCTTTGGAACAGGGAATGGCTGGGCCCAGGACTCACCGCCCTTAAAGGGAATAGACCACCCTGTTACATTTGTTGTTTTTTAGAGCTCTATATTTTTACTAAGATAAGATTGCCAGTTTCATAGATAATACCATACACTACTGGATGTTGCTGTATTTTGACTAATGGCAATAAACTCACTAATGCTGTTTCCCATGGAACATTCTTCTCTTTCTTTCATTTCAACTGCTGTTCATCGATGCCCTAGAAGTAGTACAGTTTAACTTATTTTTGGTATTATGAAATCTCTCCATGCAGATTATGCTAATAAATTTTAGGTGATGTGTTCTCAGAAGCAGAAGAACTGCTGCCAAGAAAGAGAAGGGAGGAGAAAGCTTGTAAAAGGAGGAACTTTTTTAAAAAATGTTCTTTGTTTTGAAGGCTGGCATAGTTATTAAAAAGGGTTGAATTTATGTTCTTTGATTAATTTCCTTAGATGTACCAGAGCTGGCATGCTCTAAATGAGGTTCAAAGCATTTCTGGGCCCTCATAGTAGCTTTATGCAGATGTTTGACAAGGCTGTTGAGTGCCATTCAGCAAAGAAAGTACCATTTTACGTGGCTGTCAGTAATATTTGCTTACTGTGTTCTGGGGCAGAGAGTGGATGAACAATAGGGTATTAAAGTAGGTTCCAGCAGACTTTTTTGGCTCTTTACTGGTAAAACATGTCCCTCCGTGTATTTTGTGATAGGACATCAGATATCGTGTTTATTTTCTGGTTGCCACATCTATTATTCCCCCACATAATGTTGGCTGATTTGCAGATAGCCAGTGAGACAGACTTTTTTCCCCTCTCATTAGTCACTCTCTTTCCCTTAACCAATGGTTACGCTGCTCTCTGCCCTTGAAAAATGTCCACAGCTGCTCTGCTAATTCCCCTTCAGAAATATCTGCCACATAATTAAACAGATTTTTTTAAAAAACCTTTATTTTACTGGTAATTGTTTTTCTAACTGAGCAGTATGAGCTCTTCTGAGCGTCTTCAGCACAGAGCCTCTTGACCTGTGCTCACGTCTGTGTCTGCCAGTGACTGATGGGCACTATTGTGTGGCAGTGCCTATCTGGTACAGTAAGAGTCTAGCATCACAAAAAGCTATGAATTTTCCTACAGATTTTAGCCCAGTCCTACCTGCTAAGAAACATACATTGCTGGTATAGCCAGGCCAGCTGACCCTTCAATGCATCAGGCAGAACCCTCCTTCTCTGCCTGCCTGAAGGCAGCGCTTTACTTAAATTCTGCAATTGCATGGGCTGGGACCATCCTTTTAAACATTTCCTGGTTACCTATGGTTGGTGATTTATTGCACATGGTATAGAGTTGATTTCTTGTGGATGGTGGAATGTTGAATGAAGTTCTCTGAATGTGCCATCCCTACTTCATATATTGAATGCACCAGCAGGTTTGCATATAGCAGCTCGCACCTCTAAGGAGTACTGTGGGCCAAAAACAGCACAGGAACACTTGGATTAGCAACTGTTGATCCCACCAGTTGCCAGGTACCACAACTGCATGTGAAATCTGCCTGCTGGAAATCCCTGATGCTGAACGCTCAGATAATTTCAGAATTCCAGGATTGCTGGAGCAGCCAGAACTGGGACAACATTCCATAACTTCTCGACTACCCACCCAGCTGAAATCTTAAAGTTGCCTTTATTTTAAGAGTGTCAATAATTGAGTACTCCCCTTCCTTGTGGCACAACTAAATGACTACCTTTGAAAATTGCTTGAAAATGCACACTGCTGTGACAGCTAAACTAATAAATAAGATGGTACTGGAATGTCCATCATAAATTTCTATGTAAGAGTGTAATACATCATCCATTTCCAAACCTTTTGTGCTTAGTTGGTTTTCAAATTGTTTGCCCAAATGCACATTTCTTTGCACTAATTAACCAGTAAAAATGGTTTAAACTCCTTAAGATATTCCTATTTCTAGACTTTCAAACACGTGATTCAGAATTGGTTTGGGATATTTTTTTACCAAGTTCTAAACCAGAAAATAGCCACATGTTTTCTTTTAATAAGCAGGATGAGATGTATACAAATTATATGCCAGATAAATTTACTGAACCAAATCCTGAGATAAAGAACAAAGGTCAAATAACAGGCCCTAAGGAAGAACTTGGAAATATAAGGGTTTGAGGAAAAGCAATTCTCAGCCCCAACTAACAATTCAGGGCATTAAATTCCATGTAACCAGTTTATGGCTGACTACTGCAATGTATCTGAGGGACACACACACAAGGACTTGGAGCTAGGATTTGGCTTTATTACTAGAATATCATGGCCAAGACATGCAAAGTGTACTGTTTGTACAATGACACATTTACAGTCCTACTTACAGGCAAACCCTGTCCTCCTTTGGGAGGAATGCCTCATAGTGGATGTCTACACTACAATTAAAAACCCACGCCAGGCCCATGCCAGCTGTCTTGGGCTTGCAGGGTGTGGGCTGAGGGGCTGTTTAATTGCAGTGTAGACATTCTGGCTTGGGCTCTAGGACCCTGCAAGGGTTTCCACCTCCACCCTCCCATGGATACGCCTTCCATAGAACTACACATGGTTGTTTTAAGTTTGGGGTAGTTTGGAAACAGAATGATGTGGTAACAAGTTGACTAACATTTTCTGTCTTTCCAGTGCTCTTTATTTTTACAGTTAAAAAAAAAAAACACACTCTAAACCTAATTTACAAATTAGATTGTATATTAGAGGCAGGGAATATGGCTTAATCTATGTTTGTAAAGCACCATGTACATTTACAGAACTTTATAAGTGACTTTAATGCTATTTTGCTCAGATTTAAAATGTATTTGAACAAGACAGACCAATGATAAGTCAAAAGGTACCTTGCAGAGAAAGTGAGGAGGCCTTTTGGAGGTCTAGGATCATGCATTCTGCAGCCCCTTCAAAGTAGTAAGCAGCATAGAAGAGTGCTCCTCTACTCCTACACAACTCCTGTCACCAAGGCTCATGGGATCTCTGTTCCTCAAGGGATAGCCTTCTTTGACGGCTAGCAAAACAAAAACTCTTCAGATGGGGGATGTGAAGTGGGAGCATCATCAAGAGCTGACACTTGGCTAGGGAGTTTCAGGCTTCCAGTACTGATGATAGTAGTAGTCCCACCTGAGAGGGCAAAGAATGGTGTCCCAAATGGGAACTCTGCATCCACCTCTGCTGCTTTTCAGGAAGTTCTATCCCCCTACCTGCATAAGATGGATGTGAGAGGAGCTAGAGACTCCACTCCCTTTTGAGGGAATGACAACTCCATTATACAGAACAGACAGATAATATACAAAATTGCTCTATAGAAAGATCTTTGAAGATTGAGGAAATTTAAATAATTTCCAGGCATCAGTCCCTGCACTCAGCCCCAGTTTTTATTTGTTTTTACATCAATACAGAGTCTCCATCCTGGCTGAAACAGGGGAGGGACTCAAGAAAGATGTGCGCCCATAGAGCTCCACACTTAGGTCACCCACACATACATGCTTATGATTATCTGGCAATGGCCCTGCTTGCAGACATGAACTCCTTTCTGGCACATTCCTGCTCTTGTCCCCATTCTCTGCCCCCTACTGTGCTGCATCACAAAATGATGCAATACCACATCACACCATGATGTCCAGGCCCATGACAACAGCCATCAGAATTGGCTTACTCCCCTTTGCAGCCTAATCTGATTTAATACTGCACTACAGGTCTCAGGTCAGCAATCCTGAGGACCAGTGTACATTGTAAAAAACTGTCCTGATGGATCTGTCCAAATTTATTTGGCCCAGATGTTTTAGCAATTGTGGCATACCAAAAATTTTCACAGGGCTCAATGGCCTCTTAAACTCATATTTCTACCAGCTCTTTCTGGCAGTCTAGAATTACTCACATTCCGTATGTCCCTTTGTTTACTTAGGTGTGTTTCTTTGTTTCTGCATCCAATTAAACACATTTAAGAAGGGGATATAGTAAATTTTAAAAGGCTGGTATTGGGAGTTTCTCACATTACCACCATGTGCACTACTGACATGCTGGTGTACAACACAGGAACAGGTAAACGTGTGGTGTGAATGATGTCCCTAATGAATATTTTCCCATATGCAATTAAACAGTGCATATAAGAAATGTATGTAGGTCATTTTCTCTTTCTCTCACCATTAGAATATGCTAAAAACTAAAAATCCAGGGAATTCCATATATCTTCTACATATCCACCCAACTTTCATCTATTGGGGTTAAAGACACATCCACTCCACAATAGTTTGTACACAATACTTAACTCTGCCTGATAAGTCTGAACTCCAAGAATATGGTCATGAGTTGTATGAGGATAGAACCTGCAGACACTATTCCAGCCTAAGTCACAAATATGGATGCTTCTTCTACTATTATCTGGAGTGTGTCAGAATAGATCATAATACAGTTGGTGTGAATATGCATCATCTTTACAGCAGTAAGAAAGCAATTAAGCAAGGAGATGTGTGTTTGCAAACCAGGAGTTAATAAAATTCACCAGCCAAGGAAGAGGGAACTTCAGAAAGCAGAAACTAGTCACAAAATGGCCACTTTAGGTCAGCAGCTGCTTGGGTCTGCCAAATTTAAAGGGGCAGCCCTCAGAAAGAATTGGTGGAGAAAAGTTCTTATAAGAGGGTTAATAGAGACCCAACAATCAAAAAAAAAAAAGTTCCTGGAAAAGGGGGCTGCTTTTTTATAAACCACTTCCCTATCAGAATTTGTACCCAGGTGCTCTGCTAAAAATTTTCTACCCAGGCTATGGAAAGCTGAGTGCTGAGAGCCAGTGACCTACTGCAGGCATAGAGAAGAACTGTGAGTCGATGAATCATAAGCTGTTCTTTGAATTCCTTAACCATGAAGCACCCACCCACCCACCCACCCGACACAGAGGTTCAGGGAAGGTAAAAGAAACAGCAGTAGGGCAGTGCAAACCTAGTAGCTAAAAAATATCTAACCAAAGCAACAGGATCCACAGCAGGAGCAGTCCCATACTTCTGCACCCAAGTGATCTCAGACTGACTTTTTTCACATCAGCCTGTTCCATTTGCTGATTGGCTCGTTGCTCTGACCTGGTCCCACCTCCTCCACTACTTCTGTCTGATGGCCTCATTCTCCTAGCCCCCAGTGCTCCTCTCCATGCCTTCTTTCCTTCATACATATAAAACCGTGCAACCAATATGTGTACCACACTCTGAACAGGTGACATCTCCAGATCTATATATTGTAACTTTGTGACTAATCTCAGGATAGGGGAATTAGCAGGGGAGAAATGGCAGATGCATATTCCCTGAGGTGCAAGGAAACAGTAAAGCATCTGTGCCTTTCTCTGCTTCATGGAAAGAAGGACACAAGTGAAAACCCACATTCTGGTGTTTAGAACAGATGGAGTAAAGGCATATCTGGTGGACTGTGTTTGGAGGGTAGTTATTTTTAGCCCATTTTTAGAGTTTGAACAGGATGAGGTACAGTACAGCTTCCAGGTCCATATAAAGAGAGGGTGGACAAGCTACTGTGTTCTCTTCCAACCTACATTGTGATGTTGGTGTTTTCTCTTGCAAATATGAAGTGTGAGCAAAGAGTAAAATGGTAATCTCTGGTCTACAGTGGGAGGATGGGCTGGAACCAGGTCAACGCTGTGGTCTATATGCAGAAGATGAGTAGGCGGTTCACCACACAGTAAGTATTCTTAATCTCAGATGAGGACAGCTGTGGTAGCTCATATTAGAAATATGAGTAGGATGGCATAGGCAAGATAAGAGGCTGGTCTATAACCAATCGGTGGTGGAGATACAGGGCCAGAGCTGTTTTTCAGAAAAGTTTTCCATATTTTTGACAAAACTGGCAAATAACCACACACCACACAACAGAACCACTAACCCAGGAACCTATCCTTGCAACAAAGCCCGTTGCCAATTGTGTCCACATATCTATTCAGGGCACACCATCATAGGGCCTAATCACATCAGCCACACTATCAGAGGCTCGTTCACCTACACATCTACCAATGTGATATATGTCATCATGTGCCAGCAGTGCTCCTCTGCCATGTACATTGGTCAAACTGGACAGTCTCTACGTAAAAGAATAAATGGACACAAATCAGATGTCAAGAATTATAACATTCATAAGCCAGTCGGAGAACACTTCAATCTCTCTGGTCACTCAATCTCAGACCTAAAGGTCACAATATTAAAACAAAAAGACTTCAAAAACAGACTCCAACAAGAGACTGCTGAACTGGAATTAATTTGCAAACTGGATACAATTAACTTAGGCTTGAAAAGAGACTGGGAATGGATGTGTCATTACACAAAGTAAAACTATTTCCCTATGTTTATTCCCCGCCCCCCCCCCCCCGGCTCCTCGGACGTTCCTGTTAACTGCTGGAAATGGCCCACCTTGATTATCACTACAAAAGGTTTTCTCCTCCCCCCTCCCGGTAATAGCTCATCTTAAGTGATCACTCTCCTTACAGTGTGTATGATAACACCCACTTTTTCCATTCTGTGTGTATATAAATCTCCTCACTGTATTTTCCACTGAATGCATCCGATGAAGTGAGCTGTAGCACACGAAAGCTTATGCTCAAATAAATTGGTTAGTCTCTAAGGTGCCACTAGTACTCCTTTTCTTTTTGCAAATTTTAGAGGGGTTTTAAATTAATTTTTTCTTTTTCAAACCCTTTCCACCCCTTTTTCACTCTTTCCTTCTACCCCATTTTTTTCTGGGATAAAACCAAAGAGAAAAAACAAGAGAGTTGGGGGGAGCGTGGAACAGGAGAGAAAGGAAAAAAAGAAAAAACATGAAACCAAAAACAAACTGAAAAAAGTGAAATTTTCAATTAACAGTTTCAAGAAAATTTGAATAATCAAAAAAATCATTCATTTTCAAAACCTGTCTGATGAAAATAACTTCCACATTTGTGACATTTTTTACAAACATTTTTTCCATTTTTCAACAAGCTCTAACAAGAAACTTCCTGCATTGCTAGAATTAAACTGTTTTATAAGGCAACGTATTTAACATTATCTTACCATACTGTCTCTGAAAAGTTTCTTACTTTCAATAAAAAGTATTTGTTCATGACTCATTAACAGCAGAATGGATTTTAAATTATAAAGGTAGTGAGACCTATGATTCTTCAGTGGTGCTCCTAAATTATAATAATCTTTGAAAATTAGGCTGGCCAATTTTAAGACACTTGTGATGTCTCAGATATTGCTTTTGGGGACTGGATTGCAATAACACCCTGGTATGGTGTAAGGGGATTAGGTATGCTGGCGTCTTTTACAGAAACTTTTTTTCTATAGGCACAAGTGTTAGAGAAGCAAGTCTTGGTCAGAGCCAGGATAGCACTGTTTTTTTCACAGTTAAAATTGGACACCCCTATAATTTAAAAAATAGTATATAGTCATGTAAGGACTATACTATAATGCATACACTCAAGGGGAAAAGTTAAGGTTGCATGTGGAATCTTACCTTTGGTGTTCCCTGACTGCTGAGTCCTTAACTCTGTAAGCTTCTTCAAGTCCTATTAAAAAAGTTTGTGTGTTTGAATATTTGTGCACTCCCACATACATACAAATATTCTGTATATATACACATTCATCACATGTGATGATGATAGCTATTTGCTAAATAGCAGACTTATACACCACACTGATCATACATCTTTGACCATTCGTTCTGCTTATTGGGACTTGTCCTCTGAGCAGCTTTAAAGAATTTGCTTTTTTCTCCCACCAAAAGTGGAATTCTACTTCCCTGTCCCCACCCCCGTTCTCCTCCAAAAATTATGCTGGCCTGAGGCCCAGGCAAACAACGTTCAGTCCGAGGCTAGTGGCACTTTTAAAAGTCAGATGATGCATGATACTGCAGTACTGGAAATTAAAGCTTTATACTATAGGAAAGGGGACATTCCTAGATTTCAAAGGAATAACAACACTTGCTTTTTGCCCTTGAATGTCCCATATTATTGGACTTTAAAATATTGACATTTTTAATAAATATATATATATATATATATTTAAATATAAGTGACTTTAGGTAATTTTTAGAGATGTTTTAATTAATTGTAATAGTCTCCTTGTGAGCCTTTTCAAATTGAACTCACAATGCTAAAGCAGCTTGTTGGTAGGAAGAAATATGGAAAACAAACAACACACACAAAAAATCTCCTGAAGTTGTTTCTACAGTTGGATTTCTGTACATTATGAGACATATACAAAATACATGATAGTGTGAAATAATGGTTGTATTGGTACTCATTTGAAATTACCTGCAAAATGACCTCTGTCCAGTTTCCCATCGTCATGAATTTTCATTCACATATATAATGAATGCGGGGGTGGGAGTTGTATCACTGTAATACTGTGTAGCTATTATGATGTGTGCACTTACAACTTTTTAAATATCTCAGTCTATGAATCCGAACAGTTGCACTGCTTGGCTGAAATGCCCATTATCCAGCCCAATGTGTAGAGCTTTCACTGAGAAGTCCCTTTATCCACTAAATGAAGATGAATGCATAAGGAAAGAAACTTGCTGTGATCCATTTCCCAAAAATAATCAGAGTGAGGCACGCAACCTGAACATTAGGGCTCTTAGTGGCTGGTTTGGATTGAACTGAGGAAGGCTAAGGAACCTTGGCTGCTTGCACTGAGTCATAACTTTTTTAAACAAGGCACTAAGTCAGAGCTATCAGTCCTGAGCTGCTGTTTTCCTGGCTCATGATAAGCCTGTCTCTTTCTATCCCAGGCTTGGGCCTGTGATTTAACATAGCAATGACAGCAATTGTTAGCAGCAAAAACATCCTTAACAACTCTTGTCTAATACAAATCACTTATTCTTTGTGAAAGATGAGTGAGTCATGCAAGTAACAGACGGCACATTAAGGCTACATTGTTATAGTGTGCTTTAATTAGTTGTGTGGCATATAATGATGTGGGGTCAAATAATAATTTAATTTTTGTACACTATCCTTTTTTGTACATTACTACTGGACCACCCTCTATGATAAAGGATCTCCCAATCACATACAGGATGCTTACTGTAGAACACCAGGAAATTGATTATTTTCTTTCCACAAAGACTCTTTACACATTTTTTAAATCTTTTGCATTATATAAAAATGACTTTGAAAACTGTTGCCTAAACCTTTGTAAAATATCATTGGAAAAAAGAAAACAGATGCAAACCCCATGCTATAAAATTAAATGAGCCTTTCTAGACAAAAGTATAACATAGCACTTAGCTATTAATTTTTACCTCTACATCATAAATGCCCAAGGCTATCCCTTTTTATTTCTCAAAATGTAGTGAAGTTGGTTCATTGAAGAAAAACCTTTGTTTTACTTTAGTTATACCAAATAAATATAACAATTCCCTGATAAAAGTAAACCTCTAATGTTGCTCCAAATATGAGGTGGATTTACTTTAAAAAGTTAGTAAAGCAGTGTCTAAGGATTTATCATTATGAGGGGAAACGTTTTGTTGAAAATGAAAACATCCCACTCAGAAAATAAACCTCCAAGAAGGGGAAAAGTCTGCAGAAAACTCTACAAGTTCAGCTTCTCAGACTTTCTGCTGAATTACACCTTCCACAAGGAGTAGCTTGTAGCATTGTAGACCTGCAAGGGTTTGAGATCCCCACCATGGAGCCTGTGATCCTGTTTAAGGCTGGGCAGAAAACATGTTTTTGTTTTACCTTGAGGATTCAAAATTGTTTTTGTTCCCCTACAGGACAGGAACAAGACATTTTGAAATTTTGCACAAAAAACACAACCCAGAGACCCACCACTGAATAACCAGTAGCTAAAGCACTCACCTAGGATAAGGGAGGCTCAGTAGCAAATCCTCACTTTGCCTGATTCAGAGCAAGTACTTAAACCTGCTTCTGTCACATCTCATGTGAATGCATTAACCACTGGGCTACACAATTGTTTTTACTCTCAATCTCCCTAGTAGGAGTTATTTCACTTTGATCAATAATTAAGTATTCACTGGGGCCAGCAAGAGATTGATTCTATAGCCTAGTGGTTAGGGTATTTACCTAGGATGTAGCTGATTTGGTGCAGCATCTTGAACTCGGGTCTTCCACATCCCAGGCAAGTGTCCTAACAGGCTATTCAGGGGGAATCTTTCTGACAATTTTGGTCAAAACTGATATATTTCCACACAACATTTCAGTTTTAACTGTAAAAACTTCCATTAAAAATTTTTGACCTGCTCTAGTTTCACTGAAATCAAGGAGTTATGTCTATGTAAGGCTGGTGGGATTATGTTCTTTATTTCAACTGTTTAGCTCTTGTATTCAATTTATTTTTAACATTTTAATATGCTCCAAAACAATGTCAGAGTAAATCGTAAAGCCTGGGGCTATAAATGTAAATGTATTAATCTGAACTCCTAAACTGGTAAATGTAAACTATAGACCCTCTCATGGTATTGGAACAGGCCTGGTTAACGTGATTGATAGTCTCCTTCTAGCAATGGATACTTTAAAAAAAATAAACCTGTCCTTGCTGATCATGACCCTGTAACTGGCTGTGCGTGGGGAGACCCCTATGCCCTCATGGTATCCCTACTGAAGTCAACAGGTGTCTGCATGCATACAGGGGTTTGCTTGTATGAAACCATTTGCAGGACTAGCACTGCTGTTAGATCTGTAATACTGCTGACCCTCAGGTGTTGGTGATGAGTCTAGTTACTACTGGGGATGGCTGAGGTGCTTCTAGAGGAAAGGACTTTTTGCAAATGATTGTGGGTACTTGCTTGCCTTCAACTGTGGGGTTCCACCCATGGCATACCATTGGATTCATTTCTGTCCCATGAGGTTACTAGAGGACTATAGCACCATTAGTATGCTGATAATATGCAGTTTTCTTTTTCCTGTTCATTTGACTCATTGTGAGCTGTCTCTCAGCTATCCTATCGTCTAGCCAACATTTATATTTGGATGAGACTCAGCAGATTAAAACTCAGCTCAGATAATGAGACTTGAGTGATTGCACCTCCTTCTATGTCTCTTCCTTGTGAGTACAATTGAGCAGAGCAAATTAGCTCTTGCTACCTACGTTTAATCAGCACCTGATAGTGATAATTTTGCCTTTATAATGACTGCAAGCTTCAGTTCATGGACTAAATCTTTTCTTTCAGCTCTTCAGTAGCATTTCCATAGCTCTCAACTGTGCCTCATTATGAGAGTTGTGGCTTTTACTGTAAGACCCAAACGTATCTCTCTAGCATGCACATTTGGTGTTCTCTGAATTGTGTTGCTGTAAATTTGCATTACAAAATGCAAAACAGTAACATTGAAATCGCAGAATATGTTATTTAGGTGAAAGAAATCTATTTGCTATCATAAATAGTCTTCCTTCTCTACTGCTTTTCCTTTCTTTCATGTTCAGCCTTTGTCTCACATAGAATCATAGACTATCAGGGTTGGAAGGGACCTCAGGAGATCATCTCATTCAACCCTCTCCAATCCCCAATTTTTGCCCCAGATCCCTAAATGGCCCCCTCAAGGATTAAACTCACAACCCTGGGTTTAGCAGGCCAATGCTCAAACCACTGAGCTATCCCAACTTGTAATATGGCTTCCAATATCTGGGCCTTGGCAGGCTGAGATCTGTGCAACCACGTATAAGAAAATGCCAGTGAGAATTTTAAAAGTTCAGCATTTTAGTGTCATCCTCATTAATGCTGGGTTTTTTTTTATCGTTGCTGACATGAACTAATTAAGTACTAAACTAGGTTTGTCTTAATTCATATTAATCAAGTTGGCAGTTTGGAGTGCTTATCCTCTCTCCCATTTGAATTATAGGTCTCATATTTTCTCTGGCTGCAAAGGAAGACATGGCAGTAGCATACTAAACTAGAGCTGAAAGTCAATTGGTTAAATTCATTCAAACACTCCTTATTGTGGTATGTTTTGCAGGTTTCTGCTAAAGACATATTTATTTGTGTAAGCCTCATCAGCTGAAAGACCAGAAGTGAGGAATTAATTTAGTAGTTAAGAGTATACACCAAAAACTAATTGAAGATTATTTTAAGTCCTCTTCTGCTTTTCTGAGGATTTATACCGAGATGAAACTTGGATGCATGGTGCCAAAATATAGACACAAGATCCGGGAGGGAGGATTAATGTAAAATGCTTGAGCAGCATAGGATGAGCATATTGCAGAGCTCCATGCAACTTTACTAGGAGGATCAAATCCTTCCACCAGCAGGAGTCTGGTAGAGTGAAGTCCCATAATGTTTGTATTCATAAAATTATGATGGTCCTGGTACATGACTGGAGCTCCTAGGAGCTACTGCAGCATAAATAAATAATAATTCATTGATTTTAGTCCTGGGTTCACCATGGGACAGTTGTGAATATGTTTTCAAAGCACGAAAAGACTAGAAATACAACTCATAAGCACTGTATCACTTGCCCAGGAATACCAAAAGAGGCCTCTCATTCTTTTATTACACTGAGATTGCACTACTCCAAAAGTTAACCCGTTAATTAGCAGGCCAGTATGACAAGTTTCTTCCTCTAGTGATTTCAGGCCTGTGACAGGATATAACTTTTAGTACTAGTTGCTATGCTATATTGTGTACAACAGAAATGGGCTTCAAGGAACTTGCAAATTACCTTCTTGAGAACTGCAGGGTGTTGCTGAACAACTTCCAAAGAGAATGGACCCTGATCCACAAAGGTACTTAGGCACCTAAAATCAAGAATTAGAAACCTAAGTCCCAGTTTTGGCTCCACAGCGATCCACAAAACTCCTGCCAAACCCAACAGGCACTCATTCGGTGACTAAGTTTTCAGGATAAATGTTCCCTAGCCACCTAAGTTTCTGCCTCTGAATGTGCGCACTGCTGCTGCATTTAGATGTTTGGATCTCTACCTCCTGCCTAAGTCCAAGAGTGATTCGCAAACCAGGGAAGATAGGCATTTGGCTGTCTAAGTCATGTGCAGAGTGGATGTGCACAGAAGCCACCTACTGGATTGGGTTGCATTCAAAATCTGGCAAAAGGTGGCAGTGATGCCCATTTTATAGCTTTTTAGCCCAGTGGTTAGCACTCACCTGGGAGACCCAGCTTCAATTCCCCCGTCTCTGCCAGAGGGGGAAGAAAGGATTTGAATAGGGGTTCTTCCACCTCTCAGGAGCATGCTCCAACCACTTAGCTAGGGGATATTGTGATGATGGGCAGAGGAAGGAAGAGGAGGAGGAGGTGGCTTCCTCAGTCTCTCTCTTGAAGCTGTTCCACTGTGGATAAATAAAGAGGGATTGGGCCAGGAGGACTGGATCCACGCTCTCCTGCCCCTTCCCCCCTGTGGGTGCCCTAACCATTGGATTACAGAGTCATTCTCTCCCTCAGTGTCTGGCCCAATTACTGTTTCACTGGAGTTATCATTGGGGCAGACAGAAAGAGAATGATACTGTAGCCCAGTGGTTAGAGCACCCAAGTGGGAGACACTGGTTTCAGACTCCCTGCTCCAACCACTCTCTTATTATTTATCCACATCTTATTTATTGGGACACCTTAACTGGAGAGACTGAGGGAGCCTCACATCACAATATCCCATAAATCAGTAATTCGGGTAGGCACCTAAGAGGTAAGAGACCCCCCAGTTCAAATCCCTTCTCCCACTCTGGCAGAGTGTTGTGAATTGCGTTGAGCCAGGGTCTCCCACATCTCAAGTGAGTGCTCTAACTACTGGGCTAACCTTTATAAGGTAGGCTGTGGCACTACCACCTCTTTTTTGTGTCAAGTGTGGCAGGCACCCAAACTCATACCCTCAGGGAACACCGCAGGCACCTGAGGTGCCTGAGTCCAGGCAGCTGGTTCCTGTCTGTGAAGCAGTAGGTAGGTCCCTGCAGCCCAGACTTAGATGACAATCTCAGAGAGGAGGGTGGGGCTTAGCACACATCTCTCTCATTGGCATCTCCCATTGGCTAGCTTCGGCAGTTCTCCACCTAGCATGCTTGCTTTTTTGAATTGCATTCTAAGGCACTTATCTCTTTCCATTCATTGTATAGGAGCTTAGATACCTAAGTCAGCTTTTTGGCTTGGAGGGGTAGTCCTGTGATTTTCTATGCACCTAAAAGTTAGGTGCTGTGACACTCAGCATTGCAACACCTAAGTCCCTTCATGGGTCCCACCCGTGGTGCTCCAGCAACAGTGGGTCTTGGCTTAACTTGCCAGATGTGCACTCTCCTTTTGTAGCTTGTTTATTATTATTTAGATTGGCAAAAGAAAAGATGAATGAGTCAGCTGAGAAAAAATAAGAAGTGACATGAACTGTCACTCAGAACTAAGACTAATCCTAAATAGGTCCCTTTTGTAGGTTTTAAACTGTGTGTGGGTATTAATGGGATATGACAGAGAGGATGCTGAAGGGAAAAAGATTGGGGGGAGCTAAAGTGAATAGGGTAAAAGAAAGAGGGGCCGGAGGACAGACTAAAAATGTGTTAAAAGGGCCTAGTTCAGGGCCTAGTTCAAGGTAAAGTGATAAGAGGGGATTTATACTGCTGGACGCCTCCTTGTACTGTCAAGGAAGGTCTTTGTCCACCCAACTTTGTCAGCAAAATTTCTCCTCTGGCTTTGGTACCAGACAGTGAATGGTCTCCTAAGCGAACAGAACAAGAAGGATTCTGAACAAACTGCTAACCACTTCCATAGATATTGTAATAAGTCACTGCCATTCAGTTGACTTATTAAATTCATAGCAGACATACTGAATAAGGAAAAGTGGCTTAGATTATCCTGAGGTGCCAGAGGAGTCAACCGAGGACATGTCTAGAAAAATTAAGCTGACAAGGCAACTATAAAAAACAAACAGCTGAAAGAGGATAATGCCTCTGTTTTTCTTCCTACTGCCCCCACCCATTACTTAATTTATTGAATTATGTAGTCCTACGGTTTTAAAAGGCAAACAAAATTGTGTTCTCGGCTATAATGGTATAGATCTAGAATAATTCCACTGATTTGCATACATATAACCAAGAGCAGATTTTGGCCTTGTTTGTAGATGGTAGGTACCTTGACTGTGAGAGAAAAGTTGTTCTTGTTTGTTTGTTTTAATTGATACATTATTGATGAAGCTGATTGAAGCAAAATATATATAAAATGGGATTTAAAGAGCTATTTACTTCTACTTTACTTCTAATTACTTCTAATTTACTTCTCCAGGAGGGTAGTGATGGATTTGGGATCGTGGAGCTTTGTGAAATTCAAGATGTGTGAATTTTGGAGATGTTATTTCACAGAGATTCATGGAAACCTTTTGTTTTGTTTACTTGATTTCCTTTGGGGGTCTCAATTAACCCAGCACCTCAAAGTGAAACTCAGCCAAAATGACCAACTTTTACCTGGCCTTGAGTCAAAACCACTGAATTTCACATGATTTCCAAACAAACCCACAAATCTGCCTACATTTGTCCAGTAGTACAGATTCATTTTTTCATGTTCTTAAATTTATTATCTAAGCTAAACAGAGGAAACAGAGAGTATGAGTCACTCCAGTTAAAAAACAGATCAAAATACATTTTAAAATCTGATATGGTCTTCTCTCTTCCATATTTTGTCTTTATTTCGCATCAGATATTACAACCTCATTTTAATAAAGGTCATCAACAATTAGGATCTAAAAATACAGAAGTGAATATCAGTATTGAAACTGAAGATTTTCTTTTAATCCTTTATTTATTTGAAGCTACTAAAAAGCAATATACTGAGTTTTCAAGGGCCCATTGTTCAAGAATCAACCTTCATTTTTGGTCATCTTGGTTTTTATATGCTGTGCCTCCGACTTTCTTTTTCTGTCAGAGTTGAGAGCTATGTTTACATCACTTTCCTACTTTGGTCATCCTTCAATCATGCTATGACTCAGTAACTGAACTTGCAGGCTCATAACTTTATTTTCTTGAAAGCAGACTAGATCTTTGCTCGCATAGTAATTGTGAGCATTTATGCCACAACAGATGTCTTGTCTCAGACTCCTGTGAACCAGCATTTCCAGAGATTGCCTCTTCAGCTGCTCTTCTAAACTATCTACCAGACAGATTTTGCTTGATAAGTAGAGGTTGCCAGCAGTCTCTTGAGTAGCTTTGAGTCTTAATCACATCAGTCCTAAGTTTAATGCATTGAAATAGTGTTCACGGGCACTGACAAAAGAATCCTTGCAGAAGATTAAAGAACACCTTTGCTGTACTTAGGGATGATCCAAAATCAGTTGAAGCTAATGGGAACCTTTCCATTAACTTCAAATGGGGTTGAATCAGGCCCTCAGTGACTCACAATACAGTACTGTGAAGATTTCAGAGTAGCAGCCATGTTAGTCTGTATTCGCAAAAAGAAAAGGAGTACTTGTGGCACCTTAGAGACTAACAAATTTATTTGAGCATAAACTTTTGTGAGCTACAGCTCACTTCATTGGATGCATTCAGTGGAAAAATACAGTGGGGAGATTTATATACATAGAGAACATGAAACAATGGGTGTTACCATACACACTGTAATGAGAGCGATCACTTAAGTTGAGCTATCACCAGCAGGAGAGCGCAGGGAGTGGGGGGACTTTTTGTAGTGATAATCAAGGTGGACCATTTCCAGCAGTTGACAAGAACGTCCGAGGAACAGTGGGGGGAGGAGGGAGAATAAACATGGGGAAATAGTTTTACTTTGTGTAATGACCCATCCACTCCCAGTCTCTATTCAAGCCTAAGTTAATTGTATCCAGTTTGCAAATTAATTCCAATTCAGCAGTCTCTCGCTGGAGTATGTTTTAGAAGTTTTTTTGTTCAAGAATTGCAACTTTTAGGTCTGTAATCGAGTGACCAAAGAGATTGAAGTGTTCTCCAACTGGTTTTTGAATGTTATAATTCTTGACATCTGATTTGTGTCCATTTATTCTTTTACGTAGAGACTGTCCAGTTTTGACCAATGTACATGGCAGAGGAGCATTGCTGGCACATGATGGCATATATCACATTGGTAGATGTGCACGTGAATGAGCCTCTGATAGTGTGGCTGATGTGATTAGGCCCTATGATGGTGTCCCCTGAATAGATATGTGGACACAGTTGGCAATGGGCTTTGTTGCAAGGATAGGTTCCTGGGTTAGTGGTTCTGTTGTGTGGTGTGTGGTTGCTGGTGAGTATTTGTTTCAGGTTGGGGGGCTGTCTGTAAGCAAGGACTGGCCTGTCTCCCAAGATCTGTGAGAGTGATGGGTCGTCCTTCAGGATAGGTTGTAGGTCCCTGATGATGCGTTGGAGAGGTTTTAGTTGGGGGCTGAAGGTGATGGCTAGTGGCGTTCTGTTATTTTCTTTGTTGGGCCTGTCCTGTAGTAGGTGACTTCTGGCTCTGTCAATCTGTTTCTTCACTTCAGCAGGTGGGTATTGTAGTTGTAAGAATGCTTGATAGAGATCTTGTAGGTGTCTGCTCCAACCCCTCCGACAGAGACAAATGCGGTTGTATCGTAGAGCTTGGCTGTAGACAATGGATCGTGTGGTGTGGTCTGGATGAAAGCTGGAGGCATGTAGGTAGGAATAGCGGTCAGTAGGTTTCCGGTATAGGGTGGTGGTTATGTGACCATTGCTTAATAGCACCCAGGCCCTACGCTACCAGCACTCCCAGCTATCTTCGAGACACCACTGACTTCCTGAGGAAACTACAATCCATCGATGATCTTCCTGAAAACACCATCCTGGCTACTATGGATGTAGAAGCCCTCTACACCAACATTCCACACAAAGATGGACTACAAGCCATCAGGAACAGTATCCCTGATAATGTCACGGCAAACCTGGTGGCTGAACTTTGTGACTTTGTCCTCACTCATAACTATTTCACATTTGGGAACAATGTATACCTTCAAATCAGCGGCACTGCTATGGGTACCTGCATAGCCCCACAGTATGCCAACATTTTTATGGCTGACTTAGAACAACGCTTCCTCAGCTCTCGTCCCCTAATGCCCCTACTCTACATTGACGACATCTTCATCATCTGGACCCATGGAAAAGAAGCCCTTGAGGAATTCCACCATGATTTCAACAATTTCCATCCCACCATCAACCTCAGCCTGGACCAGTCCACACAAGAGATCCACTTCCTGGACACTATGGTGCTAATAAGCCATGGTCACATAAACACTACCCTATACCAGAAACCTACTGACCGCAATACTTACCTACATGCCTCCAGCTTTCATCCAGACCACACCACACGATCCATTATCTACAGCCAAGCTCTACCAACCGCATTTGCTCCAACCCCTCCGACAGAGACAGACACCTACAAGATCTCTATCAAGCATTCTTACAACTACAATACCCACCTGCTGAAGTGAAGAAACAGATTGACAGAGCCAGAAGTCACCTACTACAGGACAGGCCCAACAAAGAAAAGAACAGAACGCCACTAGCCATCACCTTCAGCCCCCAACTAAAACCTCTCCAACGCATCATCAGGGATCTACAACCTATCCTGAAGGATGACCCATCACTCTCACAGATCTTGGTAGACAGGCCAGTCCTTGCTTACAGACAGCCCCCCAACCTGAAGCAAATACTCACCAGCAACCACACACCACACAACAGAACCACTAAACTATTTCCCCATGTTTATTCCCCCCTACCCCCCACTGCTCCTCAGACGTTCTTGTCAACTGCTGGAAATGGCCCACCTTGATCATCACTACAAAAAGTTTCCCCCCCGCCCCGATCTCTTGCTGATAATAGCTCACCTTAAGTGATCACTCTCTTTACAGTGTGTATGGTAACACCCATTGTTTCATGTTTTCTATGTATATAAATCTCCCCACTGTATTTTCCACTGAATGCATCCGATGAAGTGAGCTGTAGCTCACGAAAGCTTATGCTCAAATAAATTTGTTAGTCTCTAAGGTGCCACAAGTACTCCTTTTCTTTTTGCGAGTACTGTGAAAGGTACTGATCAGTATCTTTCCCTACTGTGGAACAGAATACCAATTTCATAATGAACAATTTTGCCTGTCTAATTAAGACCCTTAGTTGATAAAATGAATAATATTTATTATGGCCTTGATTCAGCAAAGCACTTAAACCTCATTGAAGCCATTAGGCTTTAATGTTATGCACGTGCTTATGTTCTTTTCTGAACTGGGGCCAATATCAGTATGCCAGGTTCTTAGGCTGTTTTTGGAGCTGTAAAATAATACTGAGTAGTAACAATAATCACTTCTAAGCCATCAATCACCTTTAGTCACACACAGTGTAAAGATGCCAAACTGGTGATGTTCATGCAGCTTCTGATTGCTTATCCCAATCACTATTTTCAAAGGATGTACTGGTGACTTTCATGACATTCATCAGACAATTAGGAATCTCCAGTTTCAAAATTAGTCAAATCAGCAATTAGGGAACCAGTAGCAAATGTTTGATAATCAACCATTTGAAAAGCCTGAAAAAGCAAATGGCTTGCGTTATTTCCAACAGGGTCTGTAAGTTCTAGGATTAAAAAAGTGGATTCTAATTTATTTAGGGTCTTGTACCAAGTGCACATAGTAAATCATATCGTAAACGGCATTAGCTTCAATGAAGTTTTGCAATTGCACAGGTCACTGTAGAAACATGTATACTTTGCCAAGGACTGTGGCAATTTCTTTTCAGAAGGAATTTCAGGTATGTGGTGGAATTCCAGCTAATCCACAGAAAGTCCAGCCACAAGGTCATAAATAGCATTCTGTAGCATGTAAACTTAGTGTGACTAAGATTTGGTTATAAAATAACATAACACTCCATATTGGGAAATCTTTTTAAAGTTGAATGGACCTTTTTATTCTCTATATATCAGCTTCCTAATGGCTTTTCAACAGTTTGAACCATTTGCTAAAATTGCCACAGCTGCTTCACATTAGTTACAGAGTTTTGTTGCTAAGAGACCTTCTGGTTGCTGTCTTACTGGATCCTTAAACTAGATTTTTGTTGGTTTTGTATTCACAGCAGGATACTCTGATGTGCAGATCTTTTCTCCCCTCTAGCAGTCAGGGGGAATTGAACCTGGGTCTCACGTCCCTGGTGAGTGCTCTACCCAGGAGGCTAAAAGTTACGGGGTGCATGGTTTCTCCTCTGGGTAGGATTTGAATGAGACGCAATGTCGTAGAAAGTTTCTGAGCATGCCTACTGGATCAGGCCCCACATGAGACTTAGGCAGCTGAATGCATATCTTTTCCTGGTTTGTGAATTGTTCTGGGGCTGAGGCAGGAGATAGGCACCAGGAGGGAAGCAGAAGCATACATGTCCCAGAATCTAAACTTTAGTCAGGTAGGGAACTTTTACAGTTAAAATGTAGTCCCTGGATTAGTTTAGTCACCTACAGTGTTAGGTGGCAGCCAAGTGAGAGTTTCATGGATTACAATGGTACCACACACAAGGACTTACTTGCCTAACTCTGGAGTTTAGACACCTAAGCTGCTTTGTGGATTGTACCCATAAACCATGAAGCTGTTATCAAGCATGTTGTCTTAGGTGAGGCCTTCCCAAACTCTTCAGGCCACATTGCTGTGAGACTTCCATTGTGTTTGGTCAGCTCTGTCCCTATCTTTTAGGTTGTAAGATCATCAGGGCTTTAATTTGTATGTGTTGGCCACACCATCACGACTTAACAAATAAATAACAATGGCTTCATGGATGAAGTGCTGTCACGGTTCCTTCCCCACTTTGAACTCTAGGGTACAAATGTGGGACCTGCATGAAAACCTCCTAAGCTTACTTTTACCAGCTTAGGTTAAAACTTCCCCAAGGTACAAACTATTTTACCCTTGGCTTTCCACTGCCACCACCAAACGTTTCTCTGGGTTCCTGAGAAAGCGTTGTTTGGAAACGTCTTTCCCCCCAAAAATCCTCCCAACCCTTGCACCCTACTTCTTGGGGAAGGTTTAGTAAAAATCCTCACCAATTTGCATAGGTGACCACAGACCCAAGCCCTTGGATCTTAGAACAATGAAAAAGCATTCAGTTCTTTAAAAGAAACATTTTAATAGAAGAAACAGTAAAAAGAAAAGGATGACCTCTGTAAGATCAGGATGGTAAATACCTTACAGGGTAATTAGATTCAAAACATAGAGAATCCCTCTAGGCAAAACCTTAAGTTACAAAAAGACACACAGACAAGAATATTCATTCTATTCAGCACAGCTTATTTTCTCAGCCATTTAAAGAAATCATAATCTAACGCATATCTAGCTAGATTACTTACTAAGTTCTAAGACTCCATTCCTGTTCTGTCCCCAGCAAAAGCCTCACCCAGACAGACACAGACCCTTTGATGTTCTCCCTCCTCCCAGCTTTTGAAAGTATCTTGTCTCCTCATTGGTCATTTTGGTCAGGTGCCAGTGAGGCTATCCTAGCTTCTTAACCCTTTACAGGTGAAAGGGTTTTTTCCTCTGGCCAGGAGGGATTTAAAGGTGATTAGCCTTCCCTTTATATTTATGACAAGTGCATTTTAAGGAGTGATTACAATAAAGACAGAATGGTCTGCTGGTACACAAGAGATGGAAGATGGCTCCACACGTTGGGGCAACATGGAAGAATCACAGAAACATGAATGGGAGAAAGATACAATGGGCCCAATTCATTGTTGCCCTCCATCTTGTATAGTCACTTCCACCAGTGCCAAGTGCAGTTATAACTGATGCAAAATGCTACCATTCCAAATTGATAGCGTATTATACTGTGACTACATAAGGTGCATGGTAACAATGAACAGGGCCCAAAAGGAGCAGTTAAACAGGAGGCTTATGTAGAACAAATGGAGTGAGAAGTGGAAAAGAAAAAAATACAACAGTAGAGTTATAAGTAGGTGGGGAATTGCGACAACAATTTTGTGTGAACCAGAGGCTCAGGCTTGAAGCAAAAGGAAAGAAGGAGCCAGTGAAAGCACATTGTTGTATGATCAGGAACCCTGCACTGCTGTTCTTTTTCTGTTTGACTCCCAATACTTTAGCCAAGCTCTCAAACTGAGTATCCTCACTCCCTGCCAAGGCAAGGAATTGAAGCAAGTGTGTGAGAACAAGAAGCTGGTACTAGGCTTTCCAGCTTCCTGTTCAGGATACAGGGGTCAGAGTTAGATAAGTGGACCACGAGAGGACTTCTCCAGGAGATGGAAACAGGAGAGGAAAACGAGTTGCTAATGGGTTCCTTGTACCCTGCTTCCTGCCAGGAACAGGGATGAGTTTGAGGAAGTTTTCTTCTCTACAATTTTTTATCTTGTTCCCCAAAGGGCAGAGTGGTAGCAAATAGTTTTCTCTCCTCCTTCTCTCTCATTCCTCTCCTGTTGGATCCTTCCCCAGTAAGTGAAGCACAGCAGGTGCACAGATAGTTGGAGAGCTGGGAAGGAAGAGGAGTTTTCTATTGCTGCCACTGCTCCATAACTCAGGAGGGGAGGAGAAAACAATGTGCTACTTAATATTCTTATGCAACATTCATTTGAGGTGAAGGTGAAACTGTGGGGAAAGACCTGGGAATAAAGACCAGAGGAGGGAAGTCAGGAATTAGTAGGGTGGGAGAGCCAAGGACGTGAGAGACACAGAGAGAAAACATTCTCAGTCTAGGGGGTCATCTGTGGAAAGAGCTTCCAGAGAAGATTGGAATGATACAATCTGATCAACCCATGGCTTGCTGCAAGAGCCTCCTGTTTGATAAAACATTCCCAATAAATCAGGGCACAACCACCGTAACCAGCATGGGGCAGGCGGGGGGAGGAAGAAAGTAAAAGAAAAAGGGGGAAATGTATATTCCGTTCCCATATAGCTCTTCCCATAACCAGAGAAGGGATATGAACACCAGACATTCTGAAGTCCATTAGGGACTTTGCTATGCAGATCTAATTTACCTGGAAAGGACTCGGATTCTATGGTGAATGACACTATTGAGATTCCAGATATGGTCATATAAATAATCCAAGCATATTAACATACATTATAACTAAAATTCATGGCATTTAACTCTTTCAAGGTACTGTGTATGAGAGAATACATTTGAATGGAAATTGCCTGTGAGAACTGTGAGAGACAATTGCAGGTATATGACAGACTTCTGCAAAAGTGAAAGGGATATCATGTGGCGTCATGTAGCTGTACAATATGCCATGCTGTACATTTCACTCATATGTATGCTAAATGATAAAATCCTTACTGTTTTCTTTTCAAAACTAGCCTCTTCTTGCCCGTAAGCATGAATGTCATGAAGAAAAGACATATGAGTTACATAATATTTGGCTTTATTGCAATATGTAACCTCTTGATATACATGCTCTGGGGTGATCCACGATGGAACAATGTTTCATTGATTAGGAAGCCTGGTACTTCTGCATAATCATAACTGTGCTTCAGATAATGCTATTGCCAGTATATTTTTATGTACTAAGTCTGATAACATGTTTAGCCCTGTACAAGATGAAATAAAGAGAATTCCTTCCTTGCAGAGTATACAACCTAAGGTCCCAGTCCTACAGACAGTTATGTATGAATAACTTGCGTAACAATGAGCAAGCTCCTGGGGACATAACTACTATTTTGAGCTAACAGAATTGATTCATATGGCGAATAAAAGAGATTACTGGCCAGTATGTGACAGGAAGAATGCAGAGGCGACATTGCTGGATTATGTTACTCCACCGGATTTGCTGTTCAGTTTGTACTAAGCAGTCTCACATGGACTGAGCATGCTCAGTAACACTGCTGAAGCCGGCTGCCCTCACTCTGCCCTCCCTCCCACTATCAGCAGGCACGGGTCGGCTCTGGAAGAATGTAGTAAGGGATTATTTACTGTTTATTTGCACCGTGCCTAAAGTGTGCTAAAGGACTTACAAACAAGGAGACCAGAACCTTTCTGCAAGGAATTTGTATTCTAAATACCTGATACGGGGGGAAGGAGGGGAATAAAAGGGTGTCATAGTGTAGGATGGCTCTTTATTGGTCTTAGCCCCACCTGTGATTAATTAGCTGTTTCCCAGATAATGGGTTTGATTTATTTTATTGGTATTCATACAACCATTATATTACAAGGGCACAGATAATATAAACAAGGTTCCCTACAACTGAATAGCAAAGAGCCCCTATTCCATGTTTTTACAGATTAACTTCAAAAACACAAAGATCAAAACCAGAACATTCTGAAATGCAAAGATGACTGTGACAGATATGCACTATCCTGGATAAACCTTATTGAATTAAGTTTAATACTTTGGGGTTCTATTGTATTAAAATGCAATTGTTTGTGTGTTATTGTGAGATAGCATGCAACTTCTCTAAGAGGAGGAAGTATGCTAAAGTAATTCCTCCAGTTATCCGCCCTTTGAAGCTTTGCCCCATGGAAAGGACCCACTATCTGGCTGATACCTATTCATGGTCTCGTCAAAGGTTCAGTTGGATTCTCAAAAGACCAGAAGACAATGAATGGATGTTGGGATAAATAATCTGGTGGTAAACTGACCCAGGGCTTTTGTTCTGATACAGCAAATGGATGGGACCTCCAGTCCATGGATGGCCCCAGTCCATAGGGAAGGGTTGGAAGGACTTTGCTTACTAAGGCCCCATAATACTATGCTTTTTTTCTGAGCAAAGGGTGTGATGAACTTGAAACCACAGGAAAACCCTTGGGTGGGCTTTGAAGGACTGATCCTGCCAAAGGCCATGTTGGAGATAAGCTTATTGGAATGTCTGTAGGTTCTTTTATTGTTTTTAATGTTTTCTCTGTAGTGTTTTTACCTTAAGAATAAAACAGGCTTGATTAGAAAGAACAGTGTGGTAACTTAGAACTGTGGACAATTATGCTGTTTGTCTCTGAAGAGAAAGCAAGCAGGCCCGCTTAGGCAGATTGTTTTTTGCTGGGAATAACACAGTGAGGGCGGGGAACTGTTCAGCTTCGATATATCCCCATCAGGAGAGAGAGAAACATGTGTCTCCACCCAAGAGAGGTAAAGTTGGGGAGCTGGAAACCTGAGAGGGGGGTAACCTTGATGAACCACTGAGGGGAAATTCAGCTGTAGTTACCATGAACTGTGATGCTGACCATAACAGATAACATAGAATGGCCATGGCTGCTGCCAATGCTCCCTCCACATCACGGTGGCATAAGATGGGATGGCCCTCAAAAGGAGCTGGGCTTAGCCTCACTTGTGGCTAATTATCTACCTCCCAGGTAATAGGTTTGATGCCTGGGATCAGGTGATAATCTGTAGGTCATTTGTTCTTTGGATGAAAGGCTAAAAAGCAACTCAGTTAGAGGTAGGCACGTAGTTCTCTTTAAGAGAAAGAAGTATGAAGAAATACCAGGCAGTAAAACCTGGTTTTGGGAAATTGCTGTTGAGCTTACCAAGGGACTGAAGAAACTTAGAGTAAGGGAAAGACTTGCTTTGATGTAAGGTGATACTTGGGCTGTGCTATTTTAAAAAGTCAGATCCCAGGAGGAAGTGTCATTTGACTTAAGTCTGAACGCGGTTTGATGATGTCAAGGAGGGGAAACTGAGGCAGCAGCAAGGTCTGACAGTGGCTCAGCTACAACCTGGTTACAATGGAGAAAGGACCACATGTACAGACAAGAAGTTTTGCCACAACAATTAAAAATGATATAATATGAACTCACTGTAATTTTTAAAGGAGAAAGATACTCCAGAAGTTCATTAACACTTTTTTGTTTAAAAGAAATATTTGGTCCAAAAATATTTTTTTGTTCTTCTGCATCCTGATGTTTTATTCATCTTCTTAGCTATTTGTTTTTACAAAATAAAATGTGCATAAATTGCTGACAATTCAAAGACCCAGTATGCAAACCTGAGCACATAAAAAAGGTGTCTAAATCTAATATAATTATAAAACTGTATTTAGGCATGCAAAAAAGGTATGTACATACCTTAATTCTGACTTGTGCCTCCAAATGCAGGTCCTGTTATGACATTCACATTGAAAATTGCACCCACACTTTGATTTCAAGGAACTGTAATTAGTAAAACATAATATTGGGAACATAATTCTGATATCAGGGTCCTAATCTTTGTCCCCATTGAAATCAAGGACAAAATCACCAAATCACTAAATTAGGGCAAAATTAGACAGCAGACATGTCTTAGCAGGTTATTGAAATGTCCTCATTTATTTCATTTGTGAATTGAAATCTATTGGTTAAATGCCAAAATGCTTATTTTAGTTTTTCCTTGTGGTGTTTCACAGCTACTGTGTACCTTCTGATGAAATAAGTTGTTAATGCACATATTGATTGTGGAAATTTTTCTGTATATTTCAAATGCACCACTGTGTAGATTGTGTATGTGAAAGACAGAAACAAAGAGTACAAAAGTGCCAAAGATTCAAAAAGTAAAATATTTTCATTTCAGACCACTGCAGTTTTATATCATAATAAATCTCATTCAGTGAAAAACAGCCCAACTAGGATTTTCTTTTTAGCTTAATAAACTATTGTTAACTGAAGCACTAATTGGAAGTAGCAGCAGCAGATTCGCAGGCCTATGGTGTAGCCATGATGGCACATAGAATGGACTTCCATCTTGAACCGTTCCTTTCAAGTCTTTTTCCTTTGGCAAGAGTCAATACAAGAGGATTTAGGCTTCTTAAATCCTTCAAAATTGCATCTTCCAGCCTCATTTGTGGTTGACCTTGTGCTGTCCTTCCTTCAACCTCAGCTCTATAAAATGTCTGTAAAAGTATACACCTTTCTGCCCATTAGACATTGCAGTCATCTTGTTCTCATTGGGTACAAGTCTGCAACTGCCCAGGATCCTGATTGGGGAGAGGTATTGTGAAATAATTATGTGCAATTTTTACAGTGCCAAAAGTCTGAGTCACATTTTGGAAAACTGTAAATGGGAAAAAAACCAAAAAACAAAAAAAAACCCAAGTTAGACTGAGTTTATGTAAATATGAATTACATTGTACTTTCCTTCCGGATGTAATATTCACACATTTTGCAGAAAGTATCTTCTGCTTTTGAACCCTACAGAGGACAAAAAATGGGATCCACTTAAATGTTTGTGCTTCCTGCCATTCAACAGTATTATATTGGAACTGTGTCCTTAAGCAAAGCACTGCTATGCAATGATCTTGTTAGCCAAGCAGCATAACAATAAGAAAACAATTGGTCACTGCCAATATCTCTGATGTGAACAAGAATGAGGAGAAACTTGGCCCTGAATAATGACAACTCAATGAGAACAACAACAACAAAAAACAAAAACAGAGCTCAGCCACTGCAAAACCAGGCCCAGCTATTAATGGAATTGATAATGCATCTGTAATCTAATAAAAACCATATTCAAGCATTTTTGTCTGCCAGTTTATTTCCCACTCCCATTTGGCAAAATCTGCATGCTTTAGTGGCTAAGGTCGACAGCTACAGTGTGTTTATAAATTAAGGACCAAATTCCATCCTCAGATGTGTGTGTTTGGCTCTTGTTGGCACCAATATGAGCTATGCACGCACATCCGTGGAAGAATTTGCCTATAATAGCTAACAAATAGCTATAATAATAAACACCAAATGTCTGTACTTATCAAAAACCAGGCACATGCAAAATAGAGTGGCTTGACATTTTAAGTGATGTTCTCTGTGTAACAGAGCAACTTGGGCTTGTTTCCTATTAATTCGATAATAAGCAATAAATAGGAACACCATTATTTACTTAGCTATAACATGGAGATAGTTTGGTTTGTTGAAGCTAAGTCCATTTTATTGTGGACAGATGTTTTAACTGTGACATCTTCCTTCCATCATTTGTATTGCCATCTACCTCTCATTATGTCAGAAATGGGGGGCAAAGCTGCTTCTTCTTTTGTAACCCCAACACATACATGAATTATGGAATGGAGCAGCAGCTGCGTCTTGGGGGAGGGTAGGACTAATTGATATCTCATAAGAGCACATTGGCATGCAGGAACAGCACATGGCCATATGAGAATGAGGAGAGCATGAATGCTTCGCGGGCTGCACTAGTGGGAGTCCATCATGGCTGCTGCCTTGTTTGAGCTTTTGGCACAAACCTAGGAATAAGTGGTGCAAGTGTGTTTTTTTTCCAGGAACAATATGGAGTCCAAATTTTGAAAGTCTTAAATCAAAGAACAAAGCCAGCTCTGTTTTCTGTTGCTAGTTTCAGGATCCTGGATTCTCCTAAAATTTTAGCTTTAGTATGGCCCTTGAGAACAGTGAAAGTGCTCCAGCATATTCTGGGGAGAGGACTGCTTGATGAAAAGTTACTATTATTTGTATAGCTCCATAAATGTGCGTGATGCTTCATGAACTAAAGATGGAGTCCCAGCCCAGAAGGGCTCATACCCTAAGGCTCTGATCTGTCCAGGCAAGCCCCTATTCAGAGCCCCAGTGGCTCTGTACAAGTGCAGATGTCTGCCAGAGTTATTCAGACTGGAGAATCCAAGCCCAAATTAAGGCAAGAATGGGAGAAGATGGCAAATATTATTAATTATAATTCGTAGTATTGCTGTAGCACCAAGGACTCCCAGTCATGGACCAGGGCCCCATTGTGCTAGGCTCTGTATTAACATCAAACAAAAAAGAGAGTTCCTGCCCCAAAGGTAGGGATTGAGAGGCAAAGGGACTATGCAACAACAGCAAGATCATGTGGTCACTTAGGTGGGTGAAGCATGCAATTTAAGAAGAGTTACATTGTGGTGCCATTTGTCTGGTTTTTTTAATTATAAAACAGTGGTTAATCCCAGTGTTTGGAGGAAGAATTTGGAGCATGAAAGCAGGAGTGTGAAAAGACAAATAACCAGGTGAACAAATAGGGTGAATAAAGTAGGTATGGCAGGTGAGGAGGAAGGCGTGAAAGGAGTTGGGATAGGAGCGATCTAAAAGCTCTTCCTATTTCCTGTTATGTTGTCTTTTCATCTGTCCCTGTGGAGAAAGCTTCCCCTTTACCAATGGTATATGGAGAAAAATTAAAACCAGACAGCTTTAAAAGCTGAAGTTACAGCCAGATTAAATGATTTTTAACCATGTCTTTACTATTGGTGTTTAAAATATTTAAGGATTTTCAAACTATTTCTATTCTATTTTAATTGGAAAGAAGTCAAAGCTAAGCCTGTTCAAGCAGCTTTGCGGTCTGTTTTTAAAATAACAAGTTAGACTTTTCTCCTAATTTTTCAGACTAGGAAAACATGTCAGGCGCATACAGTATTATAGGAGAAAAGTAAATAGTAGCGTATATCATCTACATTTAATTGTTCTGCTTCATGGTTATATGAGAAGGCACAGATCTCTCCTTTCTGAGAGAGATTTTTTTAAAACTTGAGTCTTCACAATAGTGGAAATTATAGGAATTATGCCTGAGATGATTGTCATGAAGATAGAGATTCTGGTCTGTATGTGTAAATATTTGAGAGAACTAATCAAATCATTTTAAAAAGACTGCCTACAAAAAGGCAAGGTTTTTACTTTCCTGCCTACAAATGGAAATTTTTACTCTTTTAGAAGCTCTGCTAACAGATGTTAAGTGGGAAGAGATGTATTTTATATGAGGCAAATGGTACATTAGGATTTTGCTCCTTGTTTCTTGTATGGTGAGAGAAATACCAATATAGATCACAAACCTAACTTACGCTCTGCACATGGGATTAGCAGTTTTGAAAATCACAGTTACCCTGTCTCTCTTCTCTATGTCAAATGTCCATTGGCTTGTAAAATGCAGTTCATAGGCTAAAAGCAGGAAAAGTTCTAGTTTCCTATGTTTTGCTGGTGAAACTGATATGAACATGAGCACAAGTTTCTGATTTCAAAGAAGTTGAAAGTTAATTAGGTTCCACAATAAATCTAAATAGTTCTCTGCAGCTGGGTGCAGATGAAGGAAAACAATAGAAAGGCTCTCAGTGAGTTATCACTATCACAAGATTTTTTTCCCCCCCAAGAAAAAACCTTCAGGAAAAAGTCTTTATCTTATCACAAAATGCAAACAGTTTATTGTAGCATTGTGTTGTTTCTGTAATGAGACAAGTCTGTGGAAAACTATAGTCTTCTTGTTTGTATGTAGTAGAGATGTGAATGTAGGAGGCAGGAGTATAGCAATATACTTAGATTGTTTACCTCACCATGAGTACTGAATACAGGAGTTTGTTTGGCTTGTCTTTCCTAAATTAACTTCTGTAAAAGGTACAGGTTTTCAAGTAAAGTGTTTCATGTTGAAGGTAGAGCTAGTTTGCAAGGAGACCAAATGTGGCTGAGATTACCTCCAGCTTTCATCCTCAGAAATGTGCCCCAAAATTAATTCTGTGGGGCAAAAGATTCGTCCACAAAAGAATACTGGCCTCATGACCATAAAATGCCAGGCAACAACTCATATAATGACTTTTTTAATCCTAAAACATTGAGTCAGAAGGCTACAGCTACAGAACTGCCATTTTGTTTGAGCACTTCGTATGACGTACAATAACTAAAGCCAATAAAACATCAGATTAGGAGAGAGGCATTGTAAAAGAAATAAATTGACAGCACTGGCAAAATGTAAATAGCAGTGTCTCCAGAGAAAGCAAGCTAGAGTCCAAACTTGAGGAAGCAGACTTAAAAAATAAACTCCATCAACAGAAGTTGTGACAAAACCTCAGGATAAAAAGGCTGGATACTTAATTAAAATATTAATGGGTACAATGAAGAAGACTAAAGTCATATTGAATAAAATAGACTCTAGTACACAGAGTTTATACAAATATAAATCTGTTAGTCTCTAAGGTGCCACAAGTACTCCTTTCCTTTTTGCGAATACAGACTAACACGGCTGCTACTCTGAAACCAAAGTTTATACAAATATTTATAAGGATGTTGCAAATGATCAAAGGAGCAAAAGATATTCCAGGCGTCTTAGAGAAATTGGCTCCATGGATTCTTAATTTAGACCCCTTAAAAGATTCAGTTTGTCTCCTATTTAGTGTTTGTTGAGTGTCTAGCCCAGTGGAGCACCATTTTTGTTTGACCCTTAGCATTACCTTAATAAACAATAATAATAAATATGATGAGCCACCTTATTTTATTACTAACCACCCACCTGTTTAAATTAAAATGCTGAGACTGATGTTTTGAGAACTATTATCTGTTACAGAAATACAAAATACAGAATGTATTTTACCAGCAGCCAAGTTGTGAAAGATAGATCTTACCCATTGTTTAGAATATTTTTTTCCACACTAAATCCAGGAATTCAAGCCAAGCAATATATATTTGTAACAATAAAAAAGCTTTCAGGCAGAATTTCAAAAGTACTTAAATGACTTAGGAGCACAAGTCCCACTAACTTACAAATTACTAAACCTCTTTTGAAAATTTCAACATTTTATGCAGATAAGAGCTTAATCTGGATTTCTTTTCTCAGGTAAATTGAGGGTTGACATGAGAGGAAATAATGCTATTTCTGGGATGGAGATTCTGCTGAATCGCTGAAGGAATTCAAATTGCATCAGATTTGCAGTTCTAAATTCTATGAGCCAGAGTGACTTGTTGAGATTTAATTCTCATTAATTGTATCATTATTATAAAATAATTCACCTCAGAGGACATGGGAAATATAACACTTTACACAGAAGCTAATGGCTTGTTTTCCTCACTTTAAGGAAATCCAAACTCATTGAAATTAACTGAAGGACTTCCATTAAATACAAAGTATTAGGACTAAAATGCTTATATGCTTTGCTTCTTAAATACATAAGGCCAGAGTCTCTCCTGAGCCAAGATGTGCTCAGCACAAGAGAAAAAAGAGGGAGAGCCAGCTGTGGCTCTCCAATTATCAAACTGCCCCAAACCTGAAATAAGTTGGAGCTATCTCTTGGGTGCTCTTATTTATTAAACCTGGATATGGTCCCCCAGGGACCAAACCCCACTGATAATTCCTGTAGGGGAGTTCCTTTTCACTCCACCCTCTTTCCATCCCTATGCCCGTTCCCCTGACATGCTTTCTATGTTGTGGAAGGTAGGGAGGTCAGGGTAGGAGCTGGCTCCACAGGCTTGAAGCAAGTTAAGAATTCACCTTTGTCACACCAAGGGCCATATTACATCCCTTTTGTACCACTGATGCAGAGGCTGAGAAACTGGGCCAACATCTTTTGATGAAAGTATACTGCTAAGTAAAGAGTCAACACGCAGATGGTGGATGTGGAGGTCAAATGGGAGGTTTGCAGATAGACTCCTGGTCAATTATCCCTACCTCTCAATAATGAAAGAGCATAATCCATATCAGCATAGATCATTACAGCTAAGTATTGTTTATTTACAGGAGAAGAATGTGCATTTGTGTGAGTTGTTTGGGAGTTAAAAATAAAAAGTCAAAATGTTTTCATAATTGCCATTGTGTTTTCTAGTGTATTGCTAATATATTGCCCTGCTCAGACATGGCACATACCTTATGCAGACATGTTAGCTGCTGTTGCACTACACCAGGGGTTGGCAACCTTCAGAAGTGGTGTGCTGAGTCTTCATTTATTCACTCTAATTTAAGGTTTCAAGTGCCAGTAATACATTTTAACGTTTTTAGAAGGTCTCTTTCTAGAAGTCTATAATATATAACTAAACTATTGTTGTATGTAAAGTAAATAAGGTTTTTAAAATGTTTAAGAAGCTTCATTTAAAATTAAATTAAAATGCAGAGCTCCCTGGACCGGTGGCCAGGACCCAGGCAGTGTGAGTGCCACTGAAAATCAGCTCGCGTGCCGCCTTTGGCACGCGTGCCATAGGTTGCCTACCCCTGCACTACACCAATATCTTTCATTCTTCTGTCACAGTGGCCTTTGAAGCTTATGGAATGTGGACCTCCATTCTGTGAGTGAAGCTGCCCTGACCTAATGGAAATTTATTAGAGCTAACAAGATTTTCCACCACATTTAGAATGTTTCTGAAAAACATCAGGACAGATAGAACAGGATTAAATTAGGCAAAGTATAGTGGACATCCACTCTTCCCGTGCTGCACAAAGCAGAATGCTTTTACTTAATTGTCTGACACAGATACACAGCAAAGAGTTTTATGGACAGATATTTTGATGTGTTTAGATAGTGTGATCACTCATATTAGGATGCAGCAAAATGCATGTATGCACTTACACAAACAGATTATTGCATGTGCTAAATGGGCAACTGCATTTTCAATTACTTGATCTGCATGTGTAAATGCATGTTTTACATGACGTAAGAGAGGCTGCTGTGCTACTAAATTTGTCATTTAATTGACAAGAAAATGTTGTCAGACCCATTTTTATCTTCAAGTACTTTACATAAAAAAGTGACTATACTGCAGTAGTAGGTAAGGGGGGAAATTGCAGTCTGGAGCTTAGCATTGACTATGAGAGGTGAAACATTTTCTTTAGGAACTGGGCTACAAAAATCAGATAATTAATTCGGATCTATTACCAGTGCATCAGGGAAGAAATATAGTGTAGGATTTACCTGGGACTGTCACTTGTGAAATTTGCTTATTAACTAAAGCTCCTATTCCCTTCGGAAAAAGTCATTCATTAATGAAAAAGTGCTTACATTGATCTGACTTCAAAGGGACCATTAGTGGAATAAGGTACTACTCAGTGGCCAAGATTTTCAGACATGACTGGTGATTTTTGGGTGCCTTAATTTTGGGGTGCCAACTTGTGACACCTTAAAGGGCCCTAATATTTAGAAAGTACTGAGCACCTGCCTTCTGGAAATTAGGCCTCTCTCAGATGTCTGTTTGCTCCCTCCCTGCATATCATTAGTCACTTTGGAAAGTCTTGTCCAATGTGAGTAAGGGTCAAGAAAAGTGGCCACTATGCAATAAGCCCCCAGGCCATAACTTCTTCATGGCAGGGACCTGTATGCTGACAAATCAGTAAAATGCCATGCTCATCAGTGGTGCTATATAAATAATTGTACCATTTATTAGATACATATCTAACATACTATATATACAGAGAGATTTGATTAAGTCTGTTGGTTGACGTGGATACATATGAGCATGAGTGCATGTTTTTGGTAATGTCATAGCTCCCCTTAGAAGTAAAATATGTAAACCTGCCAAAACTTCATGACTTCCTCAGTAATCCATGACTTTAGAAATCAGCTTCAGGGTCACGTACAATATCTTTAATTTCTCCTGTTGAGTGCAGGCATAAATGTTTAATGGTCTCTACGGATGGTGAAAAACACTGAAGGGAAATACAATCCCTGTGAAGATGATGAAACTATTGAAGAAGAGCCAAGATAGATAATAAATAACATAAAAGAAAGACCCTGTTCTCGAGTGTTCCCTCAGAACTGTTCCATTTGGTTGGGTGTGGTGCATCAACTGGATTGGATACAGAAAGCAGCAAACATTTTCAGCCACTGTGGCTATGATTTTGGAATGTGTGTTGTGTATACAACTGCAGAACTGGGTGGAAAAACTAATTCTGTTTTGTGGAGGATTTTGAAATTTGGTTTTATTCTAATTCAAAGAGCTGTGTGTAAGCTCAAAAGCTTGTCTCTCTCACCAATGGAAGTTGGTCCAATAAAAGATATTACCTCACCTATCTTATCTCTCTAAGGGTTAAAAATACACATTTGCTTCCCGAGGAAAGACTCGGCATATGTGATTTAGACCAAGTAACTGAGTATGTTTGGGAGTGGGAGATAACCTGTTCATGGATAGTTAAAAGAGCTGTACTGGTGTCTCCAAGGAGTAAGCTAGGGAACACCCAAGTGACTCCCTTTATTAACTGGGCTGAGAGGAATTAGAGCACAGATGGATCTCTCATGGCTTGGAGAGGCTAGGGTTTAGAGTGGGGATATGTTGACAATTCCAGCCTTTGACAAGAGGAGACAGAGAATGGACTAGTGACCTGGGTTGTGGCACCTAACTTTTAGGCACCTAGAAAATCACAGGAACACTATTGCAATCCCCAAAGCCTGAGTTAGGTACCTAAGCGAATGAAGGGGGAGAGATAGATGCCTTTCAAAGCAGTCTAGAATGCCAGCACACTAGGCAAGAAGCCACCTAAGCTAGCCAATGGGAGATGCTGACCAGAGGGGTGTGTGCTAAACCCCACTCCTCTCATGGAGATAGGTGCCAAAGTCTGGGCTGAAGAAATGCATCCATCTCTGCTTGTGATCCACAAACTAGGGAAAGATAGGTGTTTTGGCTGCCTACATTGCATGCAGGGCCTGAAACAAAATGACTGCAGGCAGGGGAAGAAAGAGGACATCCCTTATAAACTTCACCCAAGTGAGCAGGGTACTCACCCAGAATGTGAAAGAACCCCCAAGAAAGGTAAGGGGATTTGAACAGGGTTCAGCCAGCTCTTAATTGAGTGCCCTAGCCACCAGGCTATGAAATATTCTGATGTGGGTTATCTCAATCTCTCTTATTGAAGATGTTCCTCTTTAATTAACTAATTGAATAATTAAATACGAATTGGCCTAGAGAAAGAGTTAGAATGACTCTACAGCTATGGGGTTCAAGCACTCACCTGAGAGGTAACAGTTCACACTTCAAATCCTTTCTCCCCGGCAAGAGAAGGGGAGACTCCTATATCCTGGCCTAAAGTCTATAAGGTAAGCCATCTTTTCCCTGCAGCTGTTTTGTGTGAACTCACCAGAGGGGCCTGACCTGCTAGGTGGCCCCTGAGCAAGCCTAATGGATCGGAACCCCCAATACCTATCATTCCCGGTTTGTGAATCACTCTGGGGCATAAATTGGAGATTGGCATTTGGACACCTATCATGAGGCATCTATGATCAGTGCACATGCTCAAGTGGGAGAGAGGCACCCAGGTGTCTGGAGTGAGGCTGCAGTGCACATAGCCAGAGGCAAAAACTTAGGCACTGAGTTAATGTAGGTGCCTACAGAGTTAGGCAGCAACTGAGTGGGAGTTTTGTGGATCAGAGTGGTGCCTAAAAACAGGACTTAGGTACCTAAGTATCTTTGTGGATTGCACTCCTGCTTCCTACCCATCTGTCTCAAATTCCCACTTCCTTGAGGTCAGTTGACTCTGAATCACAAAGTACCAGAGTGTGGTTCTGACTCTGAATTAGAACTCTGAGAGTTCCCCATCTATTGTGTGATGTTTTCCTATGTAGGGGACAAATTGGCCCTCTGGGTCTTTGTGCAGGTGCAGGAGTGCATCCCCAGAGAACAGCTTGTGGAACTGAGGGCCTAGACATGAACTGTTGTTATGCCAATGCTATAAAAATGTCTCTGACAAAATGTGGCACAATATATGTCAAAGATATGCACCCACAATTCTCGCTCTGATGGCAGGAGTCACAGTATGAAAGCATAGGCTGGAAGCCTTCCGATTTGTATTAGAAACAGAATCTGTTAACTTCCTAAAAGGAAATACCGTATGTAGACTTATCCAGTGAGTGACTTGCAGCAAAAATACTAAGCTAATATAATCAAAACCATTTAGCTGTAATTTTTGCAGTGCTCATTGATAGTACATGTTCTCCAACTCTAAATGTGTTTTGGATTTATTTAAGGTTTTCAGTAATTGGACCTGGTTTTAATTGGGCCAGTGCAACAAGCAGTTGCAGTTGTTTTACTGCCTTAAAGAACTTTTAACGAAATGTGATTGAAGAGTTGAGTTTAAACACTGAAAAAAAAAATGAAAGGAATTAATTGTTTAATTGTTTATTTACTAAATAAAGTCCAGATCTTGTCCATGGCCATGGATGGGTCTTACCCATTAAAATTTTTGATGCTGTGCTGTAGAAAGGGATGCAAGAGTTGGGTTTCCTGTACTGAGGTGCCATATTCGGCTCCTACAGGTTTTCCCTCCACCCTTCCATTCAGGGAAGTTGAGGACATGCTGGGAAAGAGCAAGAGGTTTACCCCAACCCCATGAAGACCCACAGCTGGTCTGTCAATATGCACACTAAAGTCTAAATCTGCATCCCTTGAAGTCAACAGAATTACTCCCATTGACCCCAGTGGATTTTGGATCAAGCCCTGGGTAGAGGGTTTGGCCCTATGTGGACTTCATAAAACCATTAAGCATTTGGAAGAAAATAATCCTGCTTTATGAATAATGTTAAGAAGGAATGAAAAGTCCCACAGTCCTGTGAGTACTGTATTTAACTACATGATGCTCCATTCAAAATACTAAACATGTCAGCTAATGAAACCGAAGGCAGCTATACTTTAGCACTTATTTGTGTTAAAACACTGAAGAGACATGTAGATTTACTTTCACATTGTGTGATTTTTTTTTTCTGCTGTGCATCTTTGCATAATGCAATTCTTTAAAAACAGAACTAACTGGTCAGGAAATTATTTCTTTTCCCATGAATAATATGAACAGAAATGTGATAATTCTGCTGCATTACAACACCTCAGGTGCTGAGTCCACTGCACCCTCTAACTCAAGGGGTATTTGAAGGAACCTTCCCTTTCCAAGAATAAATAAGGGAAATTTAGTGCATAAGAGAGGACACTGGAAGTGCAAACAGTAAGTTCCTAAACATTACTAGATTCTCTGTCTTTGAAATCGAATTTGGTTCAAGTGAGACTTGTCAGAGGCAGAGAGGAATTCAAAGTAAAATGAAAATGAATGATTTCTTTGTATTATTTACATGAAATTGAAAATAGTGATGGAATGAGCAGTTATCAAAATGCCTGCTGTATTCAGAGAAAGAATGGCTGAAATCTGTGCCTAATACAGTGGACAATTTGACAAGAAAATGCTGTTCTTAAATAATGTGTCACCCATAAGGCTGCCAAGGTTAGTAATTTTATAGATTATATGTCAAATAAATGTGATTAGTTTGGTATAATTTAAAACTGTAATGAGGCTGCTTTCACTTAATCTTTTTTTAGAAAATGTTCCAAGTTTTATATCCGCGAATGGCCATTCTTTGCTTCATGTTGGGTGTTTTACTGTTACACTTTTGCTAATTGTGTGGCTAATTGCCCTGTTATGCATGCATTAATCTGTGTACATGAATTCTATGTGTCTTTCAAAAAAAAAAAGTCCACAGGAAAGGCATTGCTTTCACAAAGTGTAAACAAAATGTTGATGTTACATAGGATGTAAATTATTCAGGAGATGGTCCAAATACTTTGTTTGATATTAAAAAGTCAGCATTATGGCTAAGCAACATTGAAATCAAAATTAGAAATGGGGAAAGATACTATTAGTTAGAATAACTACAAGTAGAGAAAAGGTATTAATGCAAACTGGTGCAGTATTTTTCACTGGTTCATTTGCCACAATTTTGCATTTTGAATGTTCAGGTTTTTTTTCACAAAATCTTAGAAGACTGAAAATTGAAGCAGGTAAACAATTGGGGGGGAAATGGTTATATTTGAAAATTTACACTTGTGAATTTTCAGTCTGAAGTGGAAAGGTGTCTCTATATGTATATTCAGTTCACTAAATTAGACCATGCTATTCTTATCAAGGGGATACACAAACACCATCTTGCATCTTTTCCCAAATGGCTAGATACTAGAGAAAGTTCTGAACTCTTCAAATATATTTTATCAAAATAATTTTTTTCAAGTTAATTCTTTGCGCAGATCCACAATTAGGTCAGCTTGTCCCATAATTTCCTAGCAACCTTTTCTGGAGGTTGGCCCTTTACATTTGGCAGAGCCAAGCAGCTGTGACCTATTGTGGTCATTTTGTAACAGTCTGCTGCATATCCCTCATATCCCCTGGTAAGCATTCTTAACTTCTGTTGTGCTTTTTTTCCCTTCTATGATTCAAAGTAGGGCTTTTACTTCCTGTGGGAGTTGATTCTAATATCTTCACTGTTAGGAAATGTCTTTGGCATTCCATCTAAATATTACTTTGATTAATTTTATCTCCATAATTCTAGCTATACCCTTATGTGCCAACCAATGTAATTCCTTTTTACTTGGTATTTACACCTTTCAAATACTTGTACACAGTTACCACATCCGCCCTTAGTACTGTCTGGCCATGTTATACTTATTTAGTACATTTGAGCTTTTCTCACAAAAGTTAGTTTGCCTAGCACTTGAGCCAATTTTTGTTACACTGATAAGCATTTGGGGGTGAAATAATAAGGAACGAGAGCGATCTCGCTAGTCTATTAACAAATCCAGTGTCAGCCCTGCTCATTCTGTTCCTGTTTAACCATGTGTTAAATTATAACTTTATACTAATAATCATTCATAAAAACACAAAGGAGCTGCTGCAGTATCAAATGTTCGCACTGAAAGGTGTGATGGCTCATGTGAGTCATTTATTTCCTACTGTAAAATTGTATTTGCCTTAAATAAATAGTCCAGGATTTCCCAAAGGCTTTTGACTTGTAGATAAAAAAGTTTTAGGCATTATATTAACTACTAGATTTTTTCTGAATATCATTTCCTGAGGCAGTGTGACAATAGGGTGACAAAGAAATGTGGTGCTATGCAGGAGACAGCAGTATGGTTCCTAACTTGCTTCCTCACTCGCTGGTGGAGTGGGGAATCAGAGCTCTGTGAAAACACCTTATTTAGTATCATGTTCCTCTGTACCCATTTCAGTTTCCCTGAACAATAATTACCAAAGGTAAAGTGTGAAAATATACAGAATTTAGGATGTCTTCACTTGGAAATGAAGCAGAGAACTTAATCCCATATCCTGCCAGCTGAATCAGCTTCTCCAATCTTGACAACTTCTATATTACTCCTCTTTTACCTTCCCTGTTTGGGATTTTGGGGACCCATCCTTTCAGTTGTGCTGCCTCATCTATCTGAAAGTTCCAATTTCTAGGCTACTGAAACATTCTTTTCTTTAAATCCCATCATAAACCCTACCTTTTCTTGATAGCCTGACTTATTCCCCCTTCCCCTTCCCTCCCCCCTCCTGAATTGTTGTATAAATTGTAGTATATTTCCATTGGCAACCATAGATCCTGTATGGTACGTGGAATTGGGTTCCAAAATAAATGCACAACAGATGAAAAGCATGATAAATGTATGGAAAAGTAATCCTCCCCTTTCTTAATCAGGGTAATAATGACTGACCCTGCATTCATAAATGGGTTTGTTTCAGAGCTCTGTGTGCAGCAAACAAATGAATTATTACCCATGACATTTTTTTAAAAGAAAAGAGATTACTGCAAATTTATTTTAAAAGGTAATCCTATTCCTCTTAGTCATTGTGATTCATTACCCATAATGTTTCAGTAAGAAATGTACTATATATATATATATCAATGAACAGATTATCATATATATTTTTTCATTGATATGTGTAATCAGTGTCATACAAATACTGCATACAGTGGGAGGAAACTGGGAGAATTTGGTGTGGTTGGCTGTTACATTCAGATGCCAGATTTTTTTCCATCTTTTGACCTTTCAGTAGAGGATTTTGAAACAATCAACTAGATAAAACTTTGCATGAACAAATAAACTGAGAGTAAGAACCAGGCCACATATGTCAGCACGTGTTCAGAAAGGTTCGTGTTTGCATTGCTTGAACCTGTACACAAATTTCAGGTAGCATGGTTTCACACAGCCAGGAACTGAGGCTTTTGACTTTGTGAAGGGATAGAGGGGACATCTTCTGAAGACGGTAGAGATAATATTTAAAAAATCCTGTCACTTTCTAAAATAAACATGGAGAACAGGAGTGTGAAGTAGATGAAGAGGAAAACTGTGGAGAACAGGGAAAGGATTTTGGAGGACGGAGGGAGGTGCAACAACATATGTAGGTACAAGTCATGTCCAGTGTCCAAGGTATACCAAGCTGTATATTATATACAATCACTGCCACAAAGATGTGAACTATTATGGTCCATGGAAGCAGATAAGGAACACAGCTATGTGACAGCGCTATAAATAGGTGTGTCAAGGCTGATTCCCCACTCTGACACTTCGAGTGCAGAAGGTGGGGGCCCTCAAGGATTCTAAAAATTAATACTTGCCACTCCAGGCCTGTATTAAACCCCCAAGGCTACAGCTTTTCTCTGACCTTGGCTTGGTAAACGCTGCCACCACCCAAGTGAAAAACTGCCTCTTGAAAATCCTGGAAAAACTCACTTGGGAAGTTTTCCCTGAAGCTCCTCGGCTTTTCCATCCCTCCCTCGGGGAAGCTGAAAAAGAAAACAAACAAAAGAGAAACTCAGCTGTTACCACCAGCTAATTGGAAAACATATGCACAGACCTTTTAAGACACAAAACCAATCAGGCTCTTAAAAAAGATAGAAAATACATCTGGAACTTAGGCTTTAGCTAGATTTTAAAAGAGCAATTCCAAATATTAAGCACCCAAAATAGCTTTCTTGGAGGTTCAGCTTAAAGGTTACAAGCAAACAAAAGCATCTGGGGCTAGCACAGAGGAGTCCACAAGTCTTACAGAAAATAAAAGAAATAAACCTAATCCCGTCTATCTAAACATTCCCTGTCCAAATGAATCCTCCTTGGTATGGACAATGAATTTTCATAACTGGTCCAAACTTTACACAGCATTCCAGCTGCCCCCGTCTCTTCAGCCCAGAGAGAACAACAGAGAGACAAAGAGAAAGTTTTTTCCCATTTTAAAAAGTTCTAGTCTTCCCATTGGCTCTTTTGGTCAGGTGCCCACTCCCTTTTCTTTACCTACGGGACTTTTTAACCCTTTACAGATAAAGCAAGCAGCCACCAAGAGAGACTTTATAGCAAACTGGCTGGCTGGGTGTCCATAAAAGGGAGCTACCCCCTTAATTTATCACAGGGTGTTTGAGATGTAGGGTTCTCATGACATTAATATTTTTGTTATGAACAAGTATGTGGTTTTTGTAAAGACACCTGATGCACAGACAAAGTTGTTGGGGCTGAAGGAAGATTGTGCCCAAATGGTTGCTAGTGCCTTGGCGAGGAAGGATTCTGAATCAGGAAATTCTTCTCATGTAAAGTCATGTTACATATTTCATATAAAGTTAAATAACAGGTTTCTACAAAATAATGAAATTAAGAGTAATAATGTGCTAACCTAGACCATTGCTTGCTAGAGTCAGACACAGATTAAGATCTTTTTTTTTTTAATTTTGAGGGGCAGAGACTCTTCTGTCTGGATCAGGACTTAGACTTAAACACAGCTCCTCTGAGAAACCAATTGGTATAGCTTCTGTTGATTAGGGTTACCCTATTTTAACATTCAAAAAAGAGGACACTCCACGGGGGCAGGGAGGAGCGGGGGTATTTGCACCAGTACCTACCAACTCGTGTTGTATTAATGTGTTGTTATACTGTTATATATGCTGTGTGCTACATGTTGTCTATATTGAGTATATATAAGAAAAAGTGATATGGCCTCAAAAGTGAAGTTTAATTATTTAAAGTTTACTGTACTTCTTTCTATGTAGTGAGTTCTTTCCTTTAACCATTTCTTCAGTTTTCTTTCTCCTCATGTGCCCACACATACTTCTCTGTAGATCGCATTTTTCTCAGCAGTGGCTGATTGCTCTTTAAGAAGGCATGAAAGTTTGTCTGAAGTTGTACTGTACAAGTAGAATCCCTTTCAGTGATTCAACATTCAAGTTGTTCCTTTCTTTTGTCCATTGGCTTTGCATCATTAAAAAAATTCGCTCTACCTTTGCGTTGTGAGAAGGAATAGCAAAGAAGAACTGTGCAATCTTTAACAGTTCTGAATGACACTCAGTGTTTTTGGATTTCTCAAACTATTTGGTCCACTTCTGGTGTGCTAGCAAATTACTGAACTCTTCATCACTGTTGCAACTTTCCGTAAACTTGTTCAGGTTGCTGACCTGATCAAAACACTTCATGTCATCAATTTGCACCCCCTTATCGATCAGGTACTTGATACAAGGTTCCACATCACTCCAATTCGGTGTCTCACTCAGGGTAATCCACCTGAAACAAGAGAAGTCTTCCAGGGGTGTAAGCCACTTCTCCAAATATTCTAAGCATCTGCTGTACATTTTATCTACTTCAGCACAGAATTTGTCACACTCTTCATCAACTCCTTCCATGCAAACTTTTGTGCCAGTAGTCCCTTAACTTTCAGGGACATAAAGTTGTGAGTCTTGCATTCAAGAAGGATCGTGTGAACCGAGTTCAAACTTTTCAGCACTTCCACGACAGAATTGCTTTCCCTTTCGATTTCTTGGACGTAAGTTTGGAATACACTCATGAGTGAATGCATGTGCCAGAGGTAAATCTCACTTAATTCATACTCAAAAAATGTCTTAAGCACTGTGGGTGGTTTGTCCTGTGACAGAAAGAAAGACTTCAAGGCCGGAAACGTCTGTATCACCCTTGTAATGCCTGGAAATAATGACAGACATCGTGTCTTGCTATGAGAAAGCAGCTTTCTGTATTCAACATCAACAAACTCACAGTGCTCCTTCAGGCGCTTAGTTCGGACAGTGTAGATATGAAAGTACTGGTAAATTTTAAAAATAATGTTCTCAATGTCAACGTTCATTCTTTCTGCTGCATGGTGAACACAGCTGTTCAAAATGTGTGCTGGGCAACCCACACCAATTAATGTTCTCTTCTGAAACAACTTCTTTAAGTTTGCAAACACATTCTTTCCATCTTCATCACGCTGGAGTCCTCCGAACATTGCATTGCAGTTGTCACCTGTACATGCAATATACTTCTCAAACAAACCATTTTTTTCAAGCGTTTCTTTTACGTAATGAGCAATCGTGTTGGCAGTCTCATTAGGCGTGTTCTGGACCTCAATCAATTTTGACTGCAAACCGCCATTCTTCCAGTCGAAATACTGAATAATTACTGGAAATATTTTCACTGAACCATGATTGCTTCCATCTATAGCAACTCCACAGTAAGCGATGTCATTTTCTTCAAACGTTTTCAGAACAACATCAACAGAATGCAGTGCAAGCGCAGAGATAACAATTGCTTCTGTCTTGGTTCTAGCACTTGAAAATTTCCGTGCTACTTCAGAATCAGGCAATGTCTTCTTCAACAAGACAGATGTGCAATCCATTGACTTAAAGCGGTCACGATGCTTAATGGTGTGAAATGCAAAAGCACCCTCTGCTGCAGTCACAGCATCCTCTGATTCGCTGCCTGGTTTTACAAATTAACCTGTCAATTTTGTTGATGAGCTCTCTCCTCTAACTGCTTTTTTGTGCTTGTCTGAGTCCACCTGAGTTTGTAAATCATTAGCACCTTTATTTTTCACAGAGATGTAAGTACCAAGTCTACCTACCAAGCACACAGCTTCCCATTCTTCTCTACCACTTTGAAAACATGGAAATTTCTTCTTTAGTTGTGCAGTGAATTTACGCTTTCATTTGGGCATTGTGTTTGGGGGTAGTAAAATAAAATATCAAATAAAGAGCTCTTCAGGAAACACTACCATGCCTGGTATGAACTCAGAAAAGACACTGAAATTGTCGACGTTGCACTATCGCCACTATGGAAAAATGATCATGCCTGTCTGGAACCATAGGGCTCGGCGCCAACTTTCCCCGGCGCCGGTGGCTGCTCATGCCCCCCTGCCAACCCCAACTCCACCCCTTCCCCACCCCTTCCCCACCCCCATTCCAACCCTTTCCCCAAAGTCCCTGTCCCAACTCCGCCCCCTTCCTACCCCATTGGACCCCTTCCCCAAACCCCGGCCCCGGCCCCGCCTCCTCCCCTGAGCATGCCGCATTTCTCCTCCTCCCCAGCCGCGCAAAACAGCTGTTTCGCGGCACAAGCACTGGGAGCTAGGGGGCAAAAGCGGGCACTCTCTTGAGTGATCAACATTCACTCTTTTTTTTTTTTTGAATGATCAATTCTTCTTTAGGGAAGAATAATAATGGCAAAATCCTGGACATTTTTAGATATTTAAAAATTCTGGACAGCAATTTAGGAACCAAAAAGCCGGACATGTCCAGGAAAATACGAACATATGGTAACCCTACTGTTGATCCTTGTGATCACATGGACTAGGCCCAGTCAATAAGGAGTACAGGAAATATACCATGTGACTTGCCCTATTTTATTGTTCCTAGCCAAAATGATTGAGGGAGAGGTAATATCTTTTATTGGACCAACTTCTATTGGTGAGAGACAAACTTTACCTCACCCAACTTGAGTTTCTAATATCCTGGGATTGACATGGCTACAACAATGCTGCGTACAACTCAGAACACATTTGAAATTTGACTCCAAAGCTTTTCACACTTATTTATATGAGGAAAAAATACAATCTGTATCATTTTGGTAAACAAAATATAGTTATAGTTACTGAATTAAATGAGACCATTTTAGGTAATGTATTTGTGGCTTCCAATTTGTATCCTTTCAGCCTCACATTGAATTATCTTAAGCATAGACCAAACTACCATGTTTTACACATTCTCACGTCTAATCAAAAATCCACAAAAATATCTTCACATAGTCTAGAACAAAGATATCATTTTATCAGTTGAATTTCTCCTTCAACTGGTTTCCTAGAAAGCTTAGCTAGAAGAAAGAGTGGAGGAACAACAAACTCTATCTTTGTAAGGCTAGAACTTCCAGCTGATGTAAAATACCGTTTGCTTTCAATTCAGTTTGCTATTGAACTGTTGGGGGAAATCTGTACACCTCATTTAGATCCAGTAGAAAATTGAGAAGGAACAGGGGCAACATTAAGTTTATCCCGAGATGTTTGTTTATTCTGTTTTTACATATTCTCCCAATTTCAGCACAGAAAAAAGGAAAATTTGAAGTTTTTCATTCCTGTGTAAAATATATGCTTATGGTAGGACAGACATTACCTCTCAATAATAGTCATTGCCTTCTAGAACCCCTCCAGATAAATGATTACAAAACCTGCTTTTGGCTAATTATCACTGTAAAGAACTTAAGAGGGAAAAGAGCTCATTCATTTTCCTTTAGAGTAACATAATTTTTGGCAAATTAGCCAGATTTTAAAGGATGTGGAGCTTTACAATTGCTTAATGTGGATGATACTTTATAACTAGTGGATGCCTTGTGTTAAAGGTCAATCTAAGATGCTTAAAGACAGCAAATAAGTAATTTTTTAACTAACTTGCATCCCTTTCAAACCATACTAACACTGAGGCTATGTCTACACTGCACTTTTGTCGTTACGACTTTTGTCGGTTGGAGTGTGAAAAAGCACACCCCTGACTGACAAAAATTTTAACAACAAAAAGCACCAGTGTGGACAGCGCTTTGTCAGTGCAAGATGTTCTCCAGCCAACAAAGCTACTGCCCCTCATTGGGGGTGGCTTTATTTTGGTGGCAGGCGACCTCTTTCCTGCACAACTTTTACGCTGTAAGGTAAGCAGTGTAGACATAGCCTAAGTGGCATGTGGAAGAAACTTTTTGGTGGAATATACCTGAAGAGTAAGTCATATAGTTTCTAAAAGACAAACCAACTGGTGCTGCCGTATGGTGGAAAATAAAGAGAATTTGGATGGATGTGTTATATTGAGGGATAAAGAATGTCTATTTAAAGAAGCAAGTAGAAAATAAGAGGAAAGGTTGACACTTTTCAGAACTCAGCTGTGATTCGGTGTAGTGCTGTGCTTGTAAATAAAACTGGGAGGATGGTGCTTAGGGTAGGAACTGTGGGCCAGATTCTCATGTTACTCCTACACAAACCTATTGACTTGAATAGTATAGAGTTGCCTCAAGTAACTCAACAGAGATTCTGGTCTTCTGTGTGTATGTGATTGTGGTTTGGGCCTTTGGTTTTTATACAGTTTACCTGTACTTGATTGAAATCTCTAGTGGCTAACCATAACACATTAGTTTGATGATTAGAAGAAAACGTTTTCATGTTGTTGTAGTTTTTCATTTAAATAATCATTCCAAAATATTACAAAATCACTTCTCACTATTTTCTCCCCACTTTCTGCTGATAGAAAAGTTTCAGAGTTTCGCTAAATGTGTTAGCTTTAAAAAGAAAATGCTAATTAAAAATAAGCAGTGAGCAGTCCATGTTGCATGGAAGAATGAAGAGTTCAAAAGCAGTGATACAGAACAAAACCGGCAACATTGTGTACATGGGTGCAGCCTTCTTGGTTAATTTAATTAGGAAAACAGTGTTTTAGGAAAACAGACATTATTAGCATTGTGATTTAGAATTTTTCATTGAATGTTTTCACTAAATATATACAAAATGTATAATACAAAATATAAAATACAAGTGTGTCTTATACATTATATCAACAACACTGAGTCTCGATTTATAAAACATCTGTTCTTTTGTTCCCTTTTCAATATTTTACCCCTGTATTTGGGTTTTTCAATGATTTTTACCACTGCTTTATGTACACATAACTCTCTGACAAATGGTATATCATTACATTTTAACACTGCATCAGTTTTCCTCAGCAGAAAAACATATGCTAATATTCACCCTCATTCAACTAGGACTTTGATTTAATTTTAGATTTAACATATTAAGCTAAATTTTAGCTGTTCAGAACACATGTAGACTAAAGACATAGTAGTGTGCATCCAATGTCACTATTCTGGAGTATACTGTCTAACTCTAACACACTAAGCTATGTTATTTTCTGCTACATGACAACTTAATTGTACTTTATATGTTTCAGCTCTAACTTACAAAGCATGCTCCTCGGATCTTTGGAAAATCTGTGCATGTTGTGGTTTACTCATTTTGTAAATGATTCCAACATGAAGTTTGCGCTCCAAAGAGTAAAACTTGTTCTAGCTGCTCATAAAATTTTCCCCAGAAGTGTTTATAAAAGCTAGTAAAAAAGAAAAGCGCTCATTATTTTTGATAAATAATAAAGGATTGAAATACATATTTTAATCACAAAGCCAGAAATATTTTGGAATAGAGTGGAAAGGGGGAGGATTTTTTAATGGATAAAGTCTATTTTTTAAAATAACATGAATTTCAACTTACTCCATCAGCCGCTTTACTCATAGTTAAACTTTATTTTTTGCTGTGGTTAAGCTGGGGGAGGAAATACACCAAGTCCCAGCAAATGTCAAACCCAGCTTTAAAATATTGGTATTTAAAGGAGGCATAATACCGATAAGTCTAAAACTATTAAGGCTTCTTAGTGAGAATATACAGGACTGTTTTATGTAGTTTTTGACAGAGAACTTAAATTAGCTCTGCAACATGGATGGTGTAACTTTTCCTGCTGCCTGGGAAAGAAATGCTGTCAAGCTCTAAGTTGTGGTGATGGCACTTAGTTTGTATGAGACTAATAAAAAGGCAGAGAGTATGCGTGTTTCTCCAATTCGAGATTTTTTTTTTCCCCTGGTCAGAACTTTGAAGTCTTTTTAAAGCTTTGTTCTCTTCCTCTTTGCCAGGCTAATAAAAAGAATTATTATTACTACCACATTTGTGTCTCTTGGATTTTATTTTGGCTATTGCAAGAGTTTTTACAACATGATCTTGGACAAAGGAGCAATTAGAATTAAGGAGCCTTATCCAACAATTACAGCACTTATTGCAATTATTATAGTAACTTAGTAAGTTGACGACTTACTGAGTTACCCAAATAATACATTTTTATTTTGCTTTTAAAGTTAGCAAAAGCTTAATGCTAGAGTTTTGTAATGAGCCTGTGGTAACCAGATTTGTAGTCTGAAGCCTTCGTCTGCCACGCTGTTAGCCATCAAAGGAGGCCTGTCCTACCAAGCTTTCTATTTTCACAACAGGATATCTGGTTTCTTTTATGAGGATACAGCTATGTTAATTTGGTTTAGTGGTTTGTTGGAGGTAAGCATGCTCTTCACAGCACAAACACCAAAATCCCCTTAAAGCAGTTCCTCGTTAATAGCTGGGGTCTGATTGGCAGTTTTGCATTGTAAAGTGTGATTTGGTTGGATAAATATGTTTAGTCTAGTAAGCACTTTAGTGATTGAGTGTCTGTTAATGGATAAAGGTGGATTATGGCAAAACCTCTACAGGCTGTCATTGAGCACTTAAGAGTTGTGAGATGTCATGGAGGGAATGAAAAACAAACCGACACTGTGGAAAAACTCTGCAACTATAAAATATTTTAAATATTTCGTGCTAATTTTCTGTTTAGATTTAAAATCATAATTCATTTGAGGAAAACAGACAGTTGAGCAGAGACGGTATGCAACACATAAATTCCTGATCTGACATTAAGAGAGCATTCATGCTACATAAAGCATCCAGACATCTTTGAGACATTTCTTAGTACATGTCAGTTGAAAGAACCCCAAACTGGCATAAAGGGAAGTATAGTGTGGCTATGACTTTTCTCAAGAATGCACGGGAGAGCCTTTGATTGAAAATAAAAGTCAAAGCGCATACTTTTTTTTTTTTTCCAAGAGAGGATTTTACAAGTCAGGAAGGTTGTTTTTTATTGTTCGTAGCTATTTTTAAAAGCTGTTTTCTGCAGCCATCCTCTCCGATTTAAAAAAAAAAAGGCACTCTTCTCCCCCAACCCAAGATGCAGAAATGAAGATCTTTCTCTTACTTTTAAGCAAGGTAATCTGATCCACCCTATAAACCCCCAGAAAATGTCACTTTTCCCCCTCTACTCAGGTGTACACAAGCATTTTTATGAGGTGGTAAATATCAGCTTACTCCAGGGTTCTAAATGGCCTTGAGGCCAAGTGGCAGATAGTCAGGCTCTTTGGAAGAAAACATAAAGAAAATCTTCATTTCTAGTGAGTTTTGAAACCGTTATGACTTTTTATATGGTTGCATGGTGGAGGTTGGTTTGTTTGGATTGATGTGGAAGCATTTAAAATTACTAACAGGTGAACTACTTGATCATGCTGGTGCAAGACTGAAATTCTTCCATATACAAATATTTTTATATAAATAAACCTAACATGTAAGTGTTTCACACATTAAAAAATTAAGACCTACTTGACTTCTGGTTTAGAAGGAGGCTATTTTCCCAGGTATTTTACTGGATCCTTTCCCCATTTTCTCCTTTATTTTTCCCTTATCAAAGGCATATCCGGCTGATCCCTGCCTTACAGCTGATGTTCATCATCTGTCAGTATTGGCTCAAGTTCACAAAGGCTAAGGTTCTAGTGAAATGTTTAGAAAGGCAATAACAAGTGTTTTTAGAAACTTCTCTGGCTTGTTGTAAACCTATATGTTTCTCACACTCTCTCAACATATGATTAAACCTACCTAAACTAGAAGCTTGCCTTATGGTCAAAAAAGAGTAACTCTATTGACTACGTTTCAGAGTAGCAGCCGTGTTAGTCTGTATTCACAAAAAGAAAAGGAGTACTTGTGGCACCTTAGAGACTAACCAATTTATTTGAGCATAAGCTGAGCTGTAGCTCACGAAAGCTTATGCTCAAATAAATTGGTTAGTCTCTAAGGTGCCACAAGTACTCCTTTTCTTTCTATTGACTACATCAGGATATGCTGGATTCTTCATCACTGGCCATCTTTAAGTCAAGACTGGATATCTTTCTGAAAGATATGCTGTAGGTCAAACAGAAGTTAAAGAGTCAATGCAGAAAATTTTGGGCTAATTTTTTGGGCCTCTGTTATGCAGGAGGGTAGACTAGGTTATCATAATGGTCCTTTCTAGCCTTAAAATCTATGAAGCTGACTTCAATAGTATTACACCAGTGTAACAAAGCAAAACTATAGTCTTTCAACACTCCCTCACCAGAGTATGCAACATGGTTAGATAGATCAGTGGCTCTCAACCTTTTCAGACTACTGTTCCCCTTGCAGGACTCTGATTCGTCTTGCGTACCCCCAAGTTTCACCTCACTTAAAAACTACTTGCTTACAAAATCAGACACAAAAATACAAAGTGTCACAGCACGCTATTACTGAAAAATTGCTTACTTTCTCCTTTTTACCATATAATTATAAAATATATCAATTGGAATACAAATATTGTACTTACATTTCAGTGTATAGTATATAGAACAGTATGAACAAGCCATTGTATGAAGTTTTAGTTTGTACTCACATTGCTAGTGCTTTGTATGTAGCCTGTTGTAAAACTAGGCAAATATCTAGATGAGTTGATGTACTCCATGGAAGACTCTGTGTACCCCTATGGGTACACGTACCGCTGGTTGAGAACCACTGAGATAGATCAAACTTGCTGTTCATGCTACTTGAATCTGAAATGTTATGGGACAAATTTTCCCCTCATTCCTACAACTAACCCCATGTTGCAAGAGTGCAACTGAGAGCAAAATGATTCCTAAAGACTTAGTATTTCCTGTGTTTCATCTCACAACTCTTCATGCATGAGTAAGAGAGGAAATCAATCTAGCAATTACAAGTTTCATATAATACTTTAACTAGAATCCTAGATGATTTGGCAACTCAGTTTTGTGTGTCAATATCAGTGAAAAAAGGGAAGGGGGCCTTTCCAGATGCACCTGGGTACCATCTATTTGTAATAATACATTTGATTTATATAATGTCTGGCTTTCATTTTAAAAGGGAAAATACTGCATTTTCCCAGCTCAGCACACCATGCAAGTTACCAGAAATTTTACACATGGGGAAACAGAGGCAAGGAGAAATTGAGTCACTTGTCTAAGATCTCAGAGTTGGCATAGCTCTACACATTAAAAATGGGTCATCTTCACTGGCTGAGGGAGTACAACCCAGGGCTCATGGCTGGTCTGATGTGCTAACCATGGCTCCATCTAATACCATCCTTTGCTATGAAAATGAGCATTAGCTGCTGCCTTAACTGGAAGCAATATTTTCAGATACTTCCTTACCAGTTTTAACTTTCAACAGTCAACTTGTGGCCTGAAGAGGGCTGTACTGTGCTGGGGAGTGAGGTCAGCATCACAGGATGGATTGATGGAGTGGCTGCCCAACCGGAGGCCCGCAGGTCATACACTTCCCACCAGAGCATTACATAAGGCCCACCACCTGCTTCAACACAATATACTAATGGCTGATTCATTAGCATTCGGTCATCATGTTTACATCATTTTCGTTTATTTAAGTGTGTAAATAGGCTGTTTCCATTTACGGTATTGTCTATCTAAATACATTCAAAACAAGCTGAACTTAAAATATAAATCAATACAGGTGACTTTAAATCTTGTTAAAATATGTAGAATCTGTTTGCCCCACACAAGGTTGTGGTTAGATTTATGTGGCCCTCCTGTGTAATAAGGTTGCATGCCACTGGATTATGGGCCGAAAAGAGGACACTGGGGAATTGAATTTATTTAGGGTCTGATAATTCATTGGGAAGAGTGAGGTAAACAGGATAAATGTTGGCAGAGATTAGATTTGGGAAGTTTGGGTAGTGGGGCAGGCACAGGATAGATTATTGGAGCAGGAGTGCAGAAGATGGGATTGAGGGAAAATGGGAAAGAAACAGAGGGAAAGGGCAAGAGAAGTGAAAGTACCCTGGACAGATGGCAAGAAAGAAATGCTAAATAAAGCAGGAGATCTTTAATAGAGCAAATAGAATAGGGAACAGCATGACAGAACGTGAGGGACTGAAAGGAACATGAGGGACTGAAAGGAACATAGAATGGGAAAAAGAGACAAGTGGAAAAACACAGGCAGATAGGGCAGAAAAAGAAGTAGAGATATTCTTTGAGGAATGACAAAACAACAGCAAAGAGGACGCAGTAAATTTCAGTATTATCTTGTGTAAGGAAGGATTGGTTCCAAATTATGACATCAAACCCAATCTTTGTGTATATGGTACTTTTTGGTCTGGCATAAAGGAGGGTTGGGAGACCTGGCTGGGAGGTAGGCATGAACAATTAGTCTTCCGCCTTTATAGAGAATATACCGATAATTTGCTTTTATGTATTTTGAAACATATAATCCCAATGTTGACACTTTTTTTAGAATGGATTATTATATTATTTTGTCTGATGAGAAATATGTGAGTCCATCTGGGGCCTAGGGTTTTTTGGTGCATCCATGTTGGTGTGTTAAAGGGATGCCAATTAACTTTATCAATTACATAAAAAAGATTTAAAAGTAATTTCATGTGCTTCAACTATCTCTGAATTCTCCTGCCACTTTTAATAGTTTTTAACAGTCACATTCTCCTAAATTTTTTTAAGGGTGTGATTTTCAGAAGCACTGAACTCAGTGGGGTCAGATTTAGGCCAATGCTGAGCATTTCTGAAGAAATCCACCTTAGGATTTGTCTCCTCTTTGCTATGTGAAAAACCATACCCACCCACCCATCCACCCAAAAGGATGAAAAAGGACTGACTGATTAAAAGGAAAACAGAGAAAATATCTCTACACAAAATACTATCAGGTACACAAAGTAATCAAACTAGAAAGAAGATACATTTTCTTAAATCTTTCTTGGTAAATAGTACTTTGAAATGTTTTAACAATGGTAAGTTTAAAAAAAATCAGACCAAAATGTGTGTATAAATGAGGCAGGATTCCTAGTTGTTGTGGTATTTGTTAATTTATTTTGGTCTAAAACCTTGTCAAGGATACTTTTCATGCCTCTCCACAGTACCACGCAGCTTCCCGTCTTTTGTTTGCCTAATGGCCTGCACTTCTGCTTCAGATTTGTGAATGAACAATCAATCATATTAAAATACATGAAACTTTCACAAACATTTTCACAAATACTCAGCAGCCATCCAGCCATATGTGAGCAGTCAATAAGAGCCCACAAATAACAAATTAAATCCTCTGTTTTTATGCTAAGTGAGTAGCACTTCTTGTATTTAGCCATCAGATGCCTGTTTGAGATAGATGAGAAATGACTTGGTGGTCTCAGTCCAATTCCAACTGGACAGGTGTCCAGATCATAAAACTCCCCACCGTAATTGGCACTAATTGGCATCCCTGTCAGCAGAATAGCCAACGACTGTATAGGAATGGAGACTGAACAGCCTCTCTCATAGCCTAGAGGTGGTTCCAATCCAGATCAGGAGAGTGGGTGGCCCATTGATAGGGAAGTGTGAGGTTTTTTTATGACTGTTTCTTATGGTATATCTTTTTTAGGGATACACAGAAGAATTCTGTTTCTAGGGATTTCATAAACTCTAAATTTAAAAAAAAGGTGTATTGACTTTGGAGGGAATTTTGGAAACCATGAGTGAAATAGAGGCTTCACTGAAGTCAGTGGCAAAAGTCCCATTGACTTTAATGGGGCCAGGATTATAACCGATACTTTTAAAGATGCTCTTATCAAAGAGGTTTGGGACCGGACTGTTTGAAAAGTTCATAGGAAGGCAAGATAAGGTCATGAGTGACATACTTGCTGCCTAGTTAAGACCTGAAGCTGAAACTTGTTTTGCACAGGGAAAACAAATTGCAGACTTGGGGTCTTAAAGTCCCTTCATATTTGAATGTGTGAGTGAACAGCAAAAAATGTATAGCAATAGCAGAAATATAATCAAAATAGAAAAAAAAATCAACATATCTCTTAATGGCCTGAAAGACGGTGTTCACAAATATTGCTAGGGATTTGTCATAAATAAATGGAACATTGTGTCCCCAGCTTAGCTAAGAGGTTTATCACAAATAAAATACCATGGAAATACAATTGGTACAAACCTGCTGAAAGAGCTCCTTTGTAAACAGCTGGAAAACTCCCATGTGTCGTAAAATGGGAAGCTAGAAATGTATAAATATTGCAGATACAGGGCCAGATTCTGTGGTGCCTTGCACCTTATACAGTCATTTACGCCAATGCAGAGTGTTTATCTGAATGGGTATGGTAATGATTTACACACACTTTGCACTGATGTAAATACCTACACAAGGTTCAGGGCAATAGAGGTCCTGGCCCATAATGCTGAACTACATATGTCCTGCAAGATAAATGTTCTTCTAAATCTATATCCTTTATTCTTGAAAGCCTACATATTTTTTCTTTCCCAGTGATTGCTTTTTAAAGAAGAAAGTATTCTATTTGACTTTTATGTTCTCTCTTGCATAGGAGCTCCTGACAAACTGGGGGGAAATGTAAGTTATGTAACACGCCTGTGGAAAAATAGATATGAGTTGTTTTTGATGAAAAACAAAAATACGGTAAAGTCAAATGGGCATATGCTTTGTACATCTCCCAAGTTCTATCTGAAGAGCACCATACAAAAACAAAGCTTGATCAAGAGGAAGCAGCTGCAGGGGTGATACAGAGCCCTTTCTCATAAACAAAGAGCACCAACAAATCTGTTTGAGCATGAATATTAGATTTGCTGAGTTCTGCTGACATCACTATGGGAGATAAACATATTACAAGGAGTGGAACAGCTTGTTGTTTGAGAGGTTGCCAGATGAGATAAGTGAGTGGTAAAGTGGCAAATGAACACGGGGTGCCCATCTTGACAACCTCAGATGTGGTTGCTGGTTGTGACTTAGTGAAGTGTCATATCGAACATACCTAATCTGGAACAAGTGAATAAAAATGAACTCAGGCCTTTGCTATAGGGAAAAAAGAGGTTCAAACAGCTGCTTCCATCTGGGAACTATGTGAAAGTGTTGCACAGCTGTACAAAAATAAACAGCTTAAAATTCTGCACAGCCTACTGCTCCATTTACATTCTTTCCCAATCTTTCCCCTTGTTAAGCTTTAATCTTGCTTCTAATTATATTTTATCAATCTATTGTTTATGCAACTCTAGCTTAAACTGCAAACCTATTTAACAAAAATAAAGTTATAATTAGTTGTTTTCTCCCCAAACTCCCCCCACCTCCTTTTGTATTAGCAAGTGCATCATTATCAGACACTGGGTGGGGGTTGGGGACGCAGTCAGTTTACATGGTGCCCTTTTGGCAGCAAAGAATAAAAAAAAATTGTAGCTGTTTAATGTGATTTACCAGCTTTAGGGCTCCAGGGTCTACACTTCCATAAATATAAGTGACAAATTATCAATAAATCATTCCTGGGTCTACCATATTGCATAATGTTTGTTGAAACCCAGTTCTAATAAATATAAGAATCACCTTTTTTAGCCAAAGCATAAGAAACAAAGATGACAGCGATTACAAACAGAAGTGAAAAATGAGAAATAAGCCCCCTGGAAAGTAATGAGCTTTTTTTCTCTCGCATCCATTGTTGGCCTCTGGAAAAAAATGTGTGTTATTGCAAGCATGCTCTCTAATATCAGTTATTAGTCATTGTGTACAAAAGAAATTGCATGTCATATATTTCTGACAAGGTGAGGTGTTAACAACTAATTCCTGACCCTGAAGAAATCATTCTGATTTTTTTTTCCATTACGTGGAGATAATCTTTTTCAGAATCAATAGAACTCAGGCAAAATTAATTCAGCACAAGGAGATTTGTGCTTTGAAAGTGTGATGTTGCCACAGTTTATCAAACAAAATTAACTGGAAAGTGAAGCGAAAGAAAACTGCAACATTTAGAGTTCAATTACTTTCCTTGTTATTGTTATAAATTGAAAATGTGGCATTAAGATTAGCATTTAATAGATACAAACAAATGTGTTTACATTTGACTATGTACCCAGTATGTAAATACTCTTATTGACTTCTGGGGGATTACTCAAAGGAGTAAACTGGGCAAGATTTGGGCCTTTACCTTGTCTCTTCCTACCCCTCCCCTCCCAGTATTTTGTTAGAAAAATACAACAGAAATTCTTCAACTATAGTTCTGAAGTAATTTACCTGTTTCAGGTGCCAGTTAAATATTAGGTTATAATATCCCATAGTTTTTCATGCAGTTCAGCATCTGGGAGTAATTTATACAAAGGAGTCATTAAACTTGGGTAACACTTTTTAAAAAGTTAGCTTGAACCTTAATTGCAATTCCCTATTATTTTATGTTCTGTACGCTCAAAATCAAATAAATGGGCTAAGCTAACCATCTGCTTCTCTTTAGAAACATTAAAATGACCACTTATTACCCTTGCTGTCCTCTGATTTGTGCAAGCTAGACTTCTCTTTATCATAAAGATGATCCTATGTTAAAATACGTTCAGTTTTAAGACTTCTGCTAAGCACATTTTGCAAACATACATTGGATCTTGTAATGTTTACATTTTGGGCCATTTGTAGTTTCCTTTCCAGATTAGAGCCACATTTAAGGCTCGATCCTCCTCCTCCCAGTGATATCAATGCCACATCACCAATTGTCTTCAAGGGAGCAAGGCCCTACTGGGATGGTTGTATTTCCCTTATGGGAAAGTCTTACAGAATTTAATAGGAAATGGTAAATTTTCTATAGGCTGTATGGCCTTAACTGACTTTACCCAGCTGAACAGTGGAACTATTCACATGCATAAAGGTTTGCATGATCAAGGCTTAACTGTCTATAAATAGTTTAATGAAACACTCTTCGGATTTTGTTGTAAAAAAAAATGTTATTTTAAGAAACAGAGTTCAAAAGGGGACTCCTCCATTGGCACAAAGTTGCCTTTTATAGACAGCCTCACCCCAGTTTGCAGCCCCCAACAGAGAGAACGTGGCTAGAGTTCTCGCATGATCTGGTAAATCATGACTGCCAGTATGGCACTAGGCCTGCTCTAAGATACTGCTCATGACCAGTATCATGCTTGGCAGATCAAAGATCAGGGAATTTACAGGCACACTTGCAGGCTCCTCGCCACCTGGCACTGCACCAGACATTGAACAACCAGTCACTTTAAAAGAAAGCAATCCCAGAAATTCATCAAGAGGAAGAGAGGATGCAACATGCATCAGTCAGTCAGAGCCACAATGTCTCTGATGCAGAGGGGAGAAGCAGTTGCAGAACAGGCATGCAAGGCATACTTCATTCCCACCATGCCTATCTCAGCATAAAGGTATGGGACTTTGGTGATGAGCTGGGGAGCAGGCGAAGGTGAGGCCACTGGGTTCAGAGAATATTCCCATTCCCTGGAATGGGACAAAATCAGAAATCTGAGAAACATGGACATTAAAATAAAAAGCAAAATAATAAAAATAGTGATGTAGAGAATGACATCATGTGAGAGAGCATGAGCAACGTGGATGAAGATATCAGAGGAACAGTAGGTAACTTTTATATATTTTAATGCCTGGCCTATTGTTCAAAAGTCACAGATCACTTTCTGATGATATTCCCTAGTGAGGTCAGAGCCTGGCACTACAAAAAACCTGCAGATTGGTCATATTCCCCAGTAAATCAGGCCAAAAAAAAAGTAGTCTACAGGAAAAAGCAGACTTGTCTGTTCCATTGTGGAGATATTGTAAGAGCTAAAAACTCTAAGTAGGTCTGCCCTTTAAGCTATCCTCTGAAAAGCTGGAAAAATCCCCCATCCACAGGGTAGGCTGGAATTCTGATACCCAAACCTCCCCATGCTATGAAATTACTTCTCATGATTACTTCAATGCTTTAGGTCCTATTGTACTTTTCCTTTGGATAACTTAGATGATAATGAATAATGCAGGTGTTATTTTCCTTCATGGATGCTGCCATGACTTTTTCATTCTTAGCCCTGAAATCTTTCTTTTCTGTTAGAGAGATTATACAATCTGCATTTACTGCATTACCTTTGAGAATTTTGTATACAGTCATATTATCTTTCGAAGTCTCTACATGCTTAATTACCAGCTCAAGACCGTTCACGACACACTGATTTCTGAGATGTCCCTGGTGTTTCTTATGTTTTATATTGATCATTTGCGGTATTTCATGGGGTCCTTTTGTTTTGATTTTCATTTAGCTGCACTACATTTAGTACAGACCATTTTCTGTTTATTTTAGTAGTGTGCCTTTATCTGACATTTTCCTCCAATGATCTATGAGCCTTTACAGAAGTCATCTCATAAAACTTTTCCAGTTAATTATAACATGGTGCTCTCTTATAGATAAGGTGTGTGTTAGAGTTTTAACTAGCTATGTGTTGACACTAATAGTTGTATCATTAATTCCAGAATGAAAAAAAGAAAGTCTAGCAAAAAGAAGATATATGAAAACAAAGCAACAAATAATTCATGTTCATCTGAAATGTTAAGCAATTTAGAGCTTTTATAGGAACTTTTTTAAGCTTTGGCTACCTGATTACTGGCTCATAGCCCATAAAAACATAGGATGTAAGTCACTTAAGTTGAATAATTTATCATCAAGAAGTTACATGCAATTATTACATTTTTGACTAACAATTGCTTTTGCAGACTGCACTGTTAAATCTATTTTTAACTGTCAATGTTAACTGCAGGATATGTTATCATCCAGTTGATCATATTGATATAATGCATCTATTCTCCTACTGTCTGCATATGACTTGATATCAAATGGCCAATAATAAGCAATTAGGGACCAGTTATGCCCTCTGATGCAAGCACACCACTCCCATTAACTTCAGTGGGAGCCACACACGTTTGCATCTGAGGATAGACTTTAGCCCGAAGTTTACCAGACAGCTGAGGTGTGTATTTTTATCCTATTTCTACAATGTCAGTAGCCATAAAAATGCAACAATCTATTTGGTATTGCATAAATCCCAACTAGAGATGAGCAGAAAATTACTTGCAAATTTTTAGCAGTGATTTTAAAAATCATAACAAGCAAGTTATGTGCCAGCAAAAGTTACAAAACCAAAAGAACAGGAGGCTGATTACCTAAGGCAACATATAGTTAATGAGTGATACTATGATGACAAATGAGTCACAGTCTACCTAAAATAGTAACATCAACAACACAAACAGCTTTAGGGCCATTAGTCTCTGGGGAGGGGCTGAATTATAAGAGGTTAAAGATTATAATGACTTGCAATAGCAGACATAAAGGGCTGGGCAGACCCAGATCGACATGTTTTTTTGCATAGGGAGAGAAGATTCTAGGGCTGATGCCATACAATTTCTGCATCTGCCCCAAATCTGGTGTTACTTCTAAACCTTCTGAAAACACTTAAATCCTTCCTATCTATCTTAGGTACCTATATGGCCCCCATCATTGTAGCATTTGAACATCTCACAATATTTAATGTATTTACCTGTGCGGTAGGGAAGTCCTCCAAAATTATCTCTGTTTACAGATGAGAAAATGAGACATAGACAGACATGTCAAAGGGCAGACATGCCAAACCTGTGGAAAAAACACAGAAATTGGGCTTGTTTTTGGCTTAATTGGCTTGTGAGTTGCTTGTTGGTTGGTTTTGGGCTTGTAACTTGTTGTTGCTTCTTTTTTATTTATTTATTTATTTAATCAGCTCCCGGCAAGCGGGGGCAAGGGGCAAGCGGGGAGGAGAGTAAGGGGTGTACAACGGGCCCACCACAGTCTCAGACTGCACACTGGGGGGATCTAGTCACACAGAGAGTGTTGGGGCTCTCAGGGACTGGCTTGTTTTGAACTTGTTTTGAAATGGGATTAGCTTGATTTCTGGCTTATTGTGAAAGTAAGAGTGCTTATTTACCACGTGAAAGTTGGCAACTGTATTGGAAAAAGTATTAGGCACTTAATTAGGCATAAAAATCTGGCCCTGGATGATATTCCCAAGGTCACACAGGAAGTCTGTGGTGGATCTACAAATTAAATTTAGGTTGCCTAAATTTCAGGCAAGTGCCCATCAGAACTATCCTTCCCCTAAGTATGTACCTTTCTCCAATTCAGCAGTTTTGCTTCCATGTCACTACACACAAGGCTCTCCGATGAAGTGAGCTGTAGCTCACAAAAGCTTATGCTCAAATAAATTGGTTAGTCTCTAAGGTGCCACAAGTACTCCTTTTCTTTTTGCGAATACAGACTAACACGGCTGCTACTCTGAAACTAGTCAGGCTGCAAACCTCTCAGAATCATCTGTATGTGTATCTGAATAAATGATGGCCAAACTCCAAAAGGCTTTAAGATTCATTTCAGTTTGAATAAGGACCCAACAGTTTGAACTGTCCCTCATGGAACAACATGGGCAGAAACTTCCCCTTTTCTCTCTTCTGGAGATTTTCCTTAGTTTTTCTCCTACTGTCTCTCCAAGCTTCTCTTCCACAAACGAAAACTTTTAAAGAAAGCTGTTATCCCTCTTCCACTTAGGCTCAGAGTTTAATAAAGAAGAAATTTCATATGAAAAAGGTTTTGGTGCTTTATATGACTTCAGGTGAAATGTAACCAGTGCCTTAAAATAAACTGGTTAGTCTCTAAGGTGCCACAAGTACTCCTTTTCTTTTTTCTTTTTACGAATACAGACTAACACGGCTGTTACTCTAAAAAGTGCCTTAAATGGTTGCTAAAAAACAAAGTTCTGAAGGCAAAAACTTGCAAAGTGCAGTGCAGACACTTTTCACATAAAGCTTCTAATCAAGAAATCTTTCATTTCACAAGGCTCTTAATTGTGACTCACAATTATTTTTAATTAATATTATGTGCTAAACAATGGCTTCACAGGAAGTCAATGGTATAGCATAAAACATCACATTGTACTCAATGCACTGTGAAATCCTCAGGTGTGGATTCAAAAACGTCAATCTAGATCTGAGATAGTTGGAATGTTTTTAATTTTTGCCACATAGAATTAAAATGCCAAAAATGTTCACAAGAAACTATGGACAAGATTAAGTATAGTGCATTCCAACTCAATGAGCTTCTCTAGATAGAACTGGTAATCACTGAGGTGTTGCCATATGAAAAGATATTGGAGCACATTTTTCAGTAGGATGGAGGCCACAATATTTGCATCTGCACAATGGATAGTAGGAGCAAATCTGATTTCTTGCACCTGTGTGGTTTTCATTGCATTGTGGAAACAAACTTTGTGGCTGCAATTTGCACCCCCAAAGGAGGCTACCCTTTCAGTAATTTGGTCTGCTTGCAACAATAGTGGAATGGCCTTCCCCTCCTCCACTGCTTGGATTGCAGCAGGGTGTGATTGAGAGGCTGGAGGAAATGGAAATGGAAACAAAGGGACTTGGGTACCTAACCCCCAGGTTTAGGAACATAGCTCCCCGGTTTTGACACCATTGCGATTCTCTGAACTCCTACTCAGCTGCCACTGATCTTGTAGGGACTTTAACTTGCTCAGCACCTAAATGTCCACTGTAAAAGTTTCCTAGGCACCTAAGTTTCTGCCTCAAGGTATGTGCACTACTATCTCGCTCAAAGCAGCTGGACACCTATCTCCTGTCTAAACACCAGTGCAATCCACAAATGGGGTGAAGACAGAATTTTTTTCTGCCTATCTTGCCTGTGTGGCCTGATCTGATAGGTGTGCTCAGAGCACATCTACCAGATTAGGCCCCATTCAAACTCCAGGAGTTACTGCCATGCAGGTGCCCACCTTATAACTTTTAGCCCAGTAGTTAGAGCACTCACCTCTGCCTAATGTGGAGAAAGGAATTGAACATTCTAATTAAAACTTTCCCAAAAGAAGAGTGTTTTAACCACTGAGTTCTGGAATATTCTGATGTAAATTTCCCTCAGTCTCTCTTGCTGAAGTTGTTGCACTTTGGATAAACACTTAAACAGCCATTGAAGCAGGTGGACTGGACCCTGGGTCTCCCACCTCGCAAGTAGATGCCATAATCAGCAGGCTATCAAATCATTTTCATTCTCTCTCTCTCTCTGACCCAATGACTCTTTAAGTATTTATTCACAGTGGATCACCTATAACAGGAGAGATTGAGAGAGGCTCACATCAGAGTATCACATAGTCCAGCAGTTAGAGCACTCAGGTGAGAGATGAATTGGGGCATTCCAAGTGACTGTTCATCAGTTTTCACAGCACAAACCTTGTTGTTGGAAAAATATGTTTTAAAATCAAATCTTCCTTAAAAATATGGCTTTAATTTATGGAAAAAAAGTTTCAGAAAACTTAAACTCACATTCTGTGTTCACAAAATATTTTCAACAGGTTGTGTGGATCACAAAACTTCAGACTCTCCTGGGATTGCACACTCCTGTTTTCAAGAAAATATGGCCTCCTTCAGATCATTGGTTCCCTTACTATGAATTTTAGCAAAGTGATCTGTTTCCATAAATTATATACTATGCACAGTTTTCACACTGTATTGATAAACTCTTCATCCTTTTCTATAAATCCTGCTATATCCAAACAGAGTAGAGATACACCTGGAGCTGTGACAGAAATAATTGTGTGAAACATGGTGCTTTGCTGAAAAAACACACTGTAGAGCGGTGATACTCAGTCTGAGATTCTCAAGCCACAAGTAGCTCTTTAATGTGGCTTGTGTGGCTCTTTGCAGCACATGATATTAAAACACTGTGTGATGTAATTATTAGCCAGTCTAAGTTATTAAGCAATCAGGATAACAATGGATTCACATTATTGTGGCTCTTTAGGGGAACACTGATTGCTAATTTGGCTTCTCAACCACTGAGATCTGAGTATCACTGCTATAGATCCTAATTTAAACACAAACTAGTCCATGCCTTTTGTTTTTTACTTTGGTGTTCATACAGCAAGAAGAACGGCTAGTGAAACGGTTCTTGTCTTTCACAGAAGATAATTACATAGTTAATAAAATACATTGATGTCTACTAGATCTGTAATCATTTAAATACATGCAAGTATACTTTAATTAGAATGTCTTGATCAAATTCTGTACACTATTTTCCTACACTGTAGAGTGTAGCATTAACTATATTTTATGAAAAATCCTGTTTCATCAGATTAATTCTATAGTAAGATACTATTCACCATGGGTTAGATATTATACATGCCTCTAAGACTTAATTTAATGTAATTATTAATTAAAAATATATTCATGATTACCCAACAATTACATAAGAAGACTTTTTTAAAAATGTACTGCACTTCAGAAAGACATAGTTTTGCATCATTTAAACAAGGAAACAACCAATAATAAGATGGGGGTTGGGAAGGAAATTATCACTTAAATAACACTCTAGGCAAAATAGTGAAGATGACAGAAATATAGTTCTTTTAATGCCTCCAGATCTTCTTAAAGTTGTCTGACAGTAGCTTTTTTTTTAACTAGGCTTTTCCTACTAAAATGTTGCCAAACTATTCTAATGATTTTATCCAGACAGTTCTAAATTCAGTTAAAAAGGAAAGAAGGGGCAGTTTATCCAGTATGTTAGGTTTAATTATTTAAAGATTCAGGAGGTCAGATATATAACAGGCTCTGTTAATACAGAACCTTATTTGAGTTTGCCTTTAGCCTTGTCCTTTTGTTCTTCTTTCATATCTTTTAAAGTTAATGTCATATCAAATGCCTAAACTTGGGGAAACGGAGAGCTTTTAAATTTTGATTATCGTTAAGTAGATCTAAGTTTGTTTGCTAATCTTTAGTATATACAAACTACATGATCAGTTCTGCTTCCTATTACAAATATATGGGTTTGTGTGACACATCCTTTTAGCAATTCTCTTTCACTCTGAAGCAAGAGGCATTTTCTTCATTTAAAAACAGCATTTAATGTGTTCAATTTGCACAGTGACTTGCAAATAGCTAACAAGAGCTGGGCAGAACCAGGCTTGCACGGATGTCTTCATATTTGATTGGTGGCTGTGGTTGTTTAGGGAGGCAGGACATGGAGTTTAGACTATCTGGAAACAAAGAAAGAGGGGTGCATTTTCAGTCATTGCATTTCAGAGAAAGAGAACTCTAAATTTTCAATAGCGCTGTGCTCCAAACTCATGCTTAATTAGAAACAGCAGCATCCAGAAGCATTATCCCAGGACTGGAAGTTAGAAAGCTCTAAATTCTACTCCCTCCTTTATCATGTTAGCACTATATCTCTACATCAGTTTTCACATCTGTAAAATGGGATTAATAATACTTCATACCCAACATGTGGAAATATTGCATGAACTAATCAATTAATGTTTGTATGACTCTCTGAAAACCTGAAATCCTGTATAAATTCTAACTGATGTTATATAAGAAATAGCATGGTACAAAAGTGCACCTTACATTTCCTTGCACACACAAAACAAATCTTCTGCCTTCTGTGAATGTCCTTCAAATATGTGTACACAATTACCATAACTTTCCCAGCACTCCAACCTTACTAATTAATCCTATCTCAGATTTGGGACTTTTCTACACGGCACAGTTATGTGTAGTAGAGGGGTCTGATTTCTAAACTGCACAAACGTGGTGTGTACTATCTGGCTCATGTGCAAACTGCTGGCATGCACTAAAATCTCCCAGCAACTGCACCCCTCTAGTGTGCAAATCCCTCCACTGCACACTGTATAATGTGCGCTACAAAACTTGTAGTGCATGCCACCAGAGTGTACAGAGGCCAGTTAGTGTGCAGCACGTTGGTGCACTCTTTAGCAGTCACATCCCTCTAGTGTGCATTGCCACACTGTGTAAACAATGCTTACACTATGTTGTGGTTCTCATTAAAACAACAGGAGCTTATGTTCAGCAAATATATTTTTCATTCATGGTTTACAGACATCTAACATCACAAAACCCAGCCTGCTTTTAGCAGCAGCCTACAGTTCTTAGCTTGGTTGGGTAATCCTGGAGCTAAGCATTCCAATATATGGAGTATTTTTTATCACTACAAGCCACCTCTCTGATGCTTATACAACAATAAAAGCCTTACATTCCACAAGTAATAATTGTTTACACATTATTCTTTCTAAATGAATCCATCAGTTATCTTACTTTTTGTTGCTGTCTTCTGAATTTCCTCAGTTAACTCAACACCTTTTTGTTAGAGTGCCCAGAAATGAATGTCATATAGTAAGCACGGTCTCATCTGTGCAGTGTTACCAGCTCTAATGATTTTATCATGAGTCTCATGGTATTTGGTGTTTGCCTTAAAGTCCCAGCTATGGGAGTCATGTGATTACATGAGACTCTCTGCTTTCATTTTTTGAGAGTAAATTTCTAGCCCCCATGGTTACAGAGAAAAGCTTCAACATGTGAACCCTGAAGGCTCAAAACCCAGAAGAAGACCAACACTTATTATTTAAAAGTTCATGCATTTTAGGACAATCTCATGATTTTGGGGTGCCTGAATCATAATTTTGAACAGTTGGGTTTGGCAATACTGCTAATGCCATGCAGGGCTTGAGCCTATGGCTCTCTGAAATCCATGGCAAAGCTCCCATTGATTGTAATGGTGGAGGATCAGGACCAGAGAGAAAGGCACTATCATCTTCCTGGTCCATGATGTGATGGCTCTATGTATGCAACCCAAACATGTAACAAATGCTCTGTTGCCATATCGCATTGCAATTACATATATAACTTGCAACATCCCTGTGAATTGTGCAGCATGACTTCTTTCTTACGGTTGCTCCCACCCCAATATTTTTGGTCATTTTTCCCAAATGTGTTGGCTGCATTTTTCCAGGTTGAATCTCTCTCTTTTTTTTTAATTTCCTGGCCATATATTTAAACTCTGATCCCTTTGTATTTTTGCTCCATCCTCCCTTGTGTTGGCAAAATCTTGCAATACAACATCATCATTCAGGTCTAACACTGTTCCTTGCGGTATCTTGGACGCTTAGATATTTTGCCATTGTTTGGTTTTTTTCAGGCAATATTTCATGAGACATAGTACTAAATACTTTACGTAAGCTGAGATATGGAATGTAAAGGTACTTCATTTCATTCATCCCTTAATTTTCCAGTTCTACCACAAAACAGTTCAAGTTTATTTGCCATAATGTATTCTTTATAAACCCATTGTTGTTTGTTGCTCATGGCTCCAGGAATAATATCTGATGTTACCATTTTAAATAATGATTCAAAAGTAGAAAAACGTTAGTTAATCCTCATAACGTACCTATTGAAATAAGTCTGTTGTCTCTGTTTTAAAGATGATGACCATGAGACACAGAGAGCTTGAGGGCTTGTCTGCACTTGAAATACTACAATGGCACTATACTACTCTAGTCCTATGCTGACGGCCCTGGTAACCCACCTTCCTGAGAGGAAGAATTCCTCCATCGACCTAGCGCTTTCTACACAACAGGTTAGGTCTGCTTAACTACGTTCCTCATGGATGTGGATTTTTCACACCTCTGAGCAATGTAGCTGAGACAACCTAACTTTTTAATGTAGACCAGGCTTAAGTGACTTGCCCAAGGCCACTTGCTAAACTTCTCTTATTCAAGACATAAACCAACCATTGATGGATTAGGAAGAAATTTGTTCTTTGAGTGGGTTATTCCATAACTTTCCACCCTGGACATTTTTTGCACCTTCCTCTGAAGTATATGGAACTGGCTACTCTCAGAGACTGGATACTGGCCTAGGGGGACTTAAATGAGAGCTCAGCACTTCTGAAAATCAGACTATGCTTATATAGGAACCTAAATATGAATTTAAGACCCTGACTTTTGATAATCATTTTTTAAAATCTTGGCTCTATTACTTACAAATGTACCCTTCCTTAATGGCATTTCACAGACAAAAATTAGACATGGTGTTTGCCTCCAAGAGCTTACATTTATTTAAAGTATCTGACTCAAATCCCCATTCCTGCACAGACTAGATGGGGTATAAGGATCTTCCCAAATGGTTCCCTTTGCAGAATCAGGGCCAATGTTATGGCTACAAGATGAATATAACTAGACTCACTAAACAGTCCTAAGACACTAGAATGGAAGAATAGGAGAAAAAATGTGGGTTTGGAGGTGGAGCGGGTGGATAAGGTGAAGGAGGAGTCTGGTCCAAGCATATGGAGCAGCATGGAAAAAAGCATGACGTCAAGAGGGGGAGAAGCAAGCAAAAGGAAGCCTTAGAGGAGAAAGGAATGGGCTGAGTTAAGGCCCAAGAAGGAGGTGTAGGAGGGAAGGAGGGCTGAGATGTAGGCAGGGAGAGAACTGTGTAGAGCCTTAAATTCAAACTTCTGGCACTTCCCCTTTATTGTAGGGGAGAGAAGCCAGCAAGGGATTTGAAGAAGAGAGAGATGGACAGGAAAGAAAGACGAATTTTAACTTCAGTATTTAAGATAGTCTTGGTGCAGCCTAAGCAGAATGATCCTATGTATGTTTTTCTTGTTCCTTTGTAGCAACCAAGTAAATCTCAGATAATATATCCCAGGTTTTATACTGATCTCAGTGCATGCTGGGAACAGCAGTTTAGGAGGATTTTTAGTGCTGTGTGTGCCCATGAAAAGCAGTGATGTTCTCCAGAGCTTATTGGGATTTCATATGAGTCACCCGTTACAATTTTTCCATAAAATTTAAGGGAAGATTGGGATGATTTCTCTGCTTCCGGAATGCATTTCAGCCAAAGAGGACTTATTCCTGAGGTACATGAAAATTTTTCTGAAGAGCAAATTTTTGGTATTTCAAATGAACCTGGTTGTACCAAATTGAAGGTCTTGTAAAAATATTTTCCCCAGGTGGAGGATATGCCTATTTACAAGGCCTATGCCCCATTTAAACCTTTAAGAGCTGATGAGGAGGAATTTCAGAATCTAGCCTATTAAGCCACCAAAACAAGTACTTTGAACAAGTTGACAATAAAGAGTCCTAAGCCATGAAAGAAACCGTAGTTCTCTGATTGTGACGGTCACCCCAGGCGGATAGGGTGGCTGGGTGCCCAGTTTTCAACCAGAAAGTTCAGTTGAAAACTGGAACAGACACCCAAAGTCCGGTTACTACAGGCAGGGGAGGAGGGAAAGCACTGGGTCATCACCTCCACCAAGCCCTACTCAGCTGGGGCTGCCTCCTACCTGGGTTGCGCAGCTGCAGCTCCCAGATGTGGCTTTGCAGGCTAGTCTCTTCCCAACCTGGGCACAGGGGAAGTTGTGAGAGGGGAAAAGCAGCGAGTGACTCTGGAAGGAGGGAAGAGGAGCAAACAGGGGTGGGGCCTTAGGGGAAGAGGCAGGGCAGAGGTGGGGCGGGGGAGGTTCTGGCACTCCTTTTTAAATATTACAAAGTTGGCGACCCTACATGCAATAGGCCAGCACACCACACACCTCTTTAAATCTTGTTTTGCTATGGGTATAGCAGTGCGCTGGCAATATGTTAACGAGGGACTCCCCCGAAAACAGGGTTTATGTGGTACACAGGCTTTGTGCTGCAGCCTCTGCATTGGAGGCCCTTGTGTTTGTGCTGATGGCTGCTGCCTTCCCCCACCTCCTTTGTTTTCTAAGGGCTTGTCTACACGGTGTGTTAGTCCAAACCAGTGAGTACAAATTTTGGTCCATGCCAGCGTGTTGCACACTAACTTACCTATGTGGTCCCTAGTGGTGTGCACTAAAAGTTCCCTGGTACACATTAATGTAGTCCTATTTCAAACAGTGCTACATTAATATGCACTAGGGAACCTTTAGTGCACATCAATAAGGTCCACGTGGGCCAATTAGGGTGCAACATACTGGTGCAGCCTAGAATGTACAAACTAGTGGTGCAGACTTATGCACCGTGTAGACAAGCCCTAATTTAATAGTCCTTTGTTCTTTTTCATCCTTTATGTGCTAGACAGAACACATGCTCCTCAGGGATGCACCTCCTCAGGGAGGTGCAGCCATTTCAATTTAGCATCTTAAGCTTTGAAAGGCCATACTGACATAAAGTGCATATATCCATATTATGACAATCCAGAGACAACTTTCCAGAATGGATATTTTGCATTGGTGGGACACTAAAGCGGCTATAAGTCATCTTCATTTAATTTTTAAGTAAATTCAGTGTGTGGTATCTAGGTTGACTTAAAGTTTCGGAGAAAACTTGAACCTTGCCTAAAACTAGGGGCCTTCTATAAATGCTTAAACTGCACATCAAATCTTGTGGCACCTTAGAGACTAACCAATTTATTTGAGCATAAGCTTTCGTGAGCTACAGCTCACTTCATCGGATGCTCACGAAAGCTTATGCTCAAATAAATTGGTTAGTCTCTAAGGTGCCACAAGTACTCCTTTTCTTTTTGCGAATACAGACTAACACGGCTGCTACTCTGAAACATCAAATCTTGCAGTCTGTCTGTACATATGTGCCTGTGTGCATGGGCTCAGTCATGCGAGACGTTATATGGGGAAGAGATGTTGCATAGTCAAAGAAAAATACCCATTTCACGATATGGGCCTCTTTAGGAAATGATTTTATTTTAAATAATTAGGATAGATTAGTAGAAAATGCTTTCATCTTTGCATTTTGTCTATGTTGCATTTTAAAATAATTAAGAATCCAGATTGTTTCTGTTTTTCACCTCAGTTTACTGGCATCCAGCAAAGAAGCCTACACTTTGATTTTAATCATGGCCAGACAATACAAGGTCTCGGTCTTAAAGGCAACTAGAGCAACAAGCAGAAACCCTGCTGTGTAATTTCAAAGCAATGTACTTCATGCTGCTAACCCTACAGTATGATTTCTGTTCTGCCAATGGCTCCAATAGCAGACAACGTCCAATTTGCACCTCTCACATAAATCTACATTATGCCAATAGGGTTAGAAGAAAACCACAAGCTGCCCAGCTCAGCCGTCAGAGGTCTGTTAACAGATCTTTAACTATGATCTATTGTGCAGGAAAGTCTGAAATTATGAATGCAGAGTTTCACTTTATAGAGCTCTCACTTGTGTTACGCAGTTTTTCTTGAGATAATTATAAGTGTTTATTTTGGCTTTTAACAACTTTAATCACATTATTTAGCATGTTCTTATTTTGTCACTGAGTTAACCAGTACTCTTACCAGTAATTTCACTGGCATAAGTTTGCTTAATCGGCAAACAGAATAGAAAACTGAGTTTAAAGCCGTTAATTGTGTTAAACTTCACAGATGCCAAGATGTTGCTCTTAATTAAACTTTTTACAAGATATTTTCCAAATGCCAGAAGTGCTGTCTCTCATAAGCATAGAGCATAGTTTCCTACTTTCAGTTGTGTTCCCACTTTAAACGGCTCAATGCTGTGAATGTTCCAATAACGGACTGGCCTAGAGAATGGAAGGCTGAGGTTGAGGTTAGAATAGTAGTAAGTTCAGTAAAGCACTTCTGCTTATCTGAATTCCAATTTATAAATAACCTTGGCTTCCTGGAGAGAGTAATTCAGTCTGTTAATTTCAGGCCACCGTTTAAGTAACATGCTGTGCATCAAATTGCATTTGATAGCTTTCTAATGGCGGGACTACAATATGCTTAAATGAGATCTATAAACATATCCCCTAGTGGGAATTTCAACCCAGGTCTCCAGTGGTAAAAATGACAGTTCATTCATATTTGGCACTTCTTGTTTTGTGTGCATCCTAGAACAGTGTAATTGTCCCATTCTATACAAAAATATGCACTTTTTGTTCTAATCTGAACCACTTACAGTTCTTGGCTCACACTATTTTGTGTAGTTTCTAACTAAGCCTCCTAATAAAGTATTGCAAAAGCACAGAGCTTGTTTCTTGACACATGCACCCTACTTTACATCTCCAAAATAAGGTATTAAAACTTGCTGTCAAAGGTGATTTGAACCTGGAGCGCTTATTTAAGAACAATAGTTTTCAACACAATAAGAGTGTTGCTTCTTAATCCCTAGCAAGTAGTGGTATCACTTACAAATAGAATACTGCCCCACTAAAGGCATCTGTGCCAGGGCGCAGGAGTATTCTGTAGTGAACAGAGACATCTTCACTCCCTCCCCTGGAGATGGAAGGGAGTGAAAGCCTTTGGGAAGGTCAAGCTCTATGCCCAGGGGTCATGGGACAGGGCTGAAGCTGGGGAGTCTGTTTATTTTCTAGTTATGTTAAACTGTGTTGTTCTCTTGTTGTAAACAGCACTTTTTAACCTTCCCAAATAATCCTGAGAAGAGACCTTGCTGACTAAGATTGTTTTTGAGTAGCAGCTGTGTTAGTCTGTATCCGCAAAAAGAACAGGAGTACTTGTGGCAAGACTGTTTTTGTTGCTGAACCATTCTACCAACTCACAGCATCCCACTTAAACGAAGAATAACATCCCAGTGCTAAAGCTCCAAGTTGTATTTTAAAATATGGTAATGAGTTGCTACACCTTTACAACCACATCTAAAGTAATGGTGAAATTTCTCATAAAATTGTTTGTTTTGTTTTGCTGTTTGTTTGTTTTTTTAAGGGTAAAGAAACTTTTCTCTAATGTCCAGTGTAGTCCAGTCTTTTCGAGAACTTCCATTTGTAGGCTATTATAATGCCCTGAATTATACCATGCTAAACAAAACATTGCAAATGTTTTAATAAACTTCCTGGATCATGTCATGACTCCTCCATATTGAAACAGTCAGACTATGCCAAACTGTTTGAAAGCAAAGAGATTCATGGAGCACAGCTTTTGTGGAAATGGTATTCACCCTTAGTTACTCTTCACCCTTAGTTAACTCTTTCTGAGGCCATATTTCTGAGGCCATACTCTTTCTGAGGTATTCACCCTTAGTTAACTCTTTCTGAGGCCATATAGGTAAAATTGTCAATGGATTTTGAATCAAGAATAAAGTGCGAGAGTATTTCAGGGGGGAGAAAGTATCTGCATCACTTAGATTTTGTTCCACTTGATTTTCTATCTTCAAATCTCCCTTTAGAGCCCTCAAGACTTTCTATGCTGATTTCCTGATCAATAAGGACGCTTCACCATCTTTCACTCTATCATATGTGTCTGATTGCAAGGTCTTAGGAGCTAGAATGTTGTCTCTTAAAATGTTCCATTAAGCACCACGTGCATTTATGGCTCTATAAATAATAGATACTAGCACTCTGGTTATAGTACTGCCAAAGCTGCTAATTATTTCAGCTGTCATACTTCAGCCTTTTAGAGATACCTGCAGCCTTTCCTGCTATCATAGCTATTCATTTCAACAGCCCTTTTTTAAACTTTCTTCTCTGCAATTCAATTACAACTAAACATCAAAATAAATGGAGTCACTTCTAGTTTCAGGTCAGAACTCTCTTTCTAAAATACCTTCAGGAAGCATGTATATCTTCACCCACAAGTCTGACATGCTGATACAGTGCAATGTGTCTACACTTCCTACTAGTCATAATATTTACAACATATTGTTAATAATGAATTTCATAATAATCCTGTCACCTGACCAGAGGGTGAACTTCACTAACTCAATGAATATATATATTTTGATATTTGGTGGAAAATGAAACATCATGATGTAATTACTAAATAGACAACATTTTGACAAGCAATTTTTAAAAATGTTCTTATGGCCCTGTGCATATTTCATCACACAGTGCATGTGCCACGTTAGTAATGTTAATAGGAGTAGTGCATCTAACTCCCCAAGCATTGAAGAAAAAGGGTCAAATTTAAACAAAAGCTAAGAAATTCAGAATTAAGCACCTACTTCCTCCTTAACATAACCTTCCATGCCAAAAGATTGTACCAGTTTTAGAAAAGTGTAAGGACTTATCATTGATCACATGTGCTATCTAGGCTTAATAGAGTGAGGACATTGACTCTGCCTGAATTTTTAGTCCTTCTATAGGTTTAAATTACATTCTTAAGGATAATATTTAGGAAATGGGGTGGGGGGTCAGAAATCAACCTAAATTTTGCCTTTTATTCAAAATAAACCTAAACTTGAACTGTTGCTGTTCTTTGGTTTGTTCATTTTGTGGCATTACAAAATGAACTAAAGTATCGTGTTGTGACCTACCAGCTGTGTCAAGCTAAGCAGTTTCAGGCTGGTTCAGCACTTGGCCTGGAGACCTGAAAGAGACACCGAGGTGCTGCAGGAGGTTGTGCCAATGATTCAGCAGGTGCTAGTCTTCCTTCTGATATCGTATTGGCCAAACGCCCTCAGTGAGGGGCTTCTAGAGATGCTGACTTTCCGATATCAAGCCAAGATTTGTGGCTATTCAGGGTCACTTGGAACTGGGCAAGGATACTGTAGTTAACACCGTTACTTTTACAAATAATGCCAACTGGCCTACCTAACCCTGTCCTGAAGTTTCAGTGAGAAAAGGAATTTACTGTTATGTACTGTTGCTATGGGCGGTTTGAACTGCTTCCTTTCTCTTGAGCGTATCATTCCAATGGTGAAGGAAGTGATTCTTCTGTATAGTTTACGTATCAGTTTGTTATACTTACAAAGTATGTTGGAAAGCTTTGGAATGAACGATGCAATGCAAGTATAACAACATTCTCCATCCTCCTCAGGTATCTCTGCACATCCTATATCTGGCCTGAAGGAAAAAGCCTATGTTTGGGAGTTCTAGACTCATTTTCAGACGAACGGCTCAGAAGCTTCACAAAGACATCCATTTCAACAAAAATTGAATATAACAGAACTGGGAAAGGCATACTCAACATTTCCTGTCACCAGCGAGCTGGTTTTACATCCTAGCATCCCCTTGCAATACACCTGGGCACTTATAAGCAGAGTCAGGCACAGTATAATGTGATTCCTAGGAAAGTGCATCAAGCATAAAAAGATAGAGGAACAGTGACGCAATCATCATCAAACCAGACAGCTTGATGGCATATGTCACAAACCAGCCAGCAAAAGTTGTTTATACTGGCAATAAGCCCCAACACAGAGGACTTCTAATAAAAGCCTTTTAAGGAAAAGCCAGCAGCATATGTGTGCACTACATAAGCCAGGAGAGGGTACCTATCATGGCTTACGACATTTTGTCATAGAGTTGGTTACCATTAAGATAATGATCTTGCTGCAGGAGTGGAAATACCAGAAAAAATCAGGTAGCAGCTCATGCATCCAAACAGGCTCTATGAAATTCCCCTGTTCTTTACTCCTATGATGACTGTGTGTATGTGTACATCTGAAGTGGTATATATTCAGCCAATGGCATCCGTGATAATTACAGGCAAAATTAGTGCCTGGTATGACTCAACTGAAGTCAATGGAGTTACACTCTGGGAGAATTTTATCCCCTGTGAACAGTAACTACTGCCGTTTAGTGCTGTGTACCATGTAAGTGCTAGCAGTAAATTTAAATACAGCAAATATATGGCTTTGTGAGCGGTGCTGTCTCCTGTCAGATGCACCCTATTCCCCCGACTGTAACCATTGCTGTTGTCAGACAATGGCACCGGATGGATCTCCCATGGACCATGACAGCCAATAGCAAAGGATGTAGTATAAAGTTGCCTAAAGCAGCGGAGTATATTTTGTGTCAAAAATCTACAAATATAATTCTTTCTAAAGGTGCATGTTCTTGCACTCTCTCTATCAAGATAATATAAACCTAATATAGAAATCTCATTGGGGAAGCTAAATTTCTGATTAGTTTGATATTATTTCTTAGCATACAGGATACACAAAAAACCATTGCAACCAGTCACAAAGGGGAAAATATATATGCTCTTTGTGCATATGCATAACTCCAGCACTGAGAGTTAAAGCAATGCAAAGTTCAGATCACTTTAAATTGTAATATATCAGTAAGCAAGGAGATATAAAACAAATATATAGAGATATCTGTGTGTCTACATATAGATAGGTTAACGGACTTCATATGGATGTGCAGTGGTCTGTGTATCTGGATTCCAGTGCCATATTTCTCTTTGACTACTATTGGATTTCCCCATAATGCTTAGCAGAGTTGATCATAAGATTTTGCTGCAGCAATTCAATATCAGTTCAATTTATGTGAAATAGTGTTAGCATGTTTGAATCAGATTTTGTCCAGTGCAGGCAACTTATACAGTTAGGGCCACTTTTTTCAGAGTATGGCTGAGGAAAAGGAAGCTGGAAACAGTGAGTGATGAGAGGTCAAAAGGGCTTTTCATAAAGGAGGGGATTAAAAATATTCAGAGGGAGCATGAGTGACGGTGCCAGTGATGTGTAAGACTTGGGTTGGGAGGTGAAAATCGAAGGTAAAAGGCAGTCTAGTGAGATACTTATTTAAAGTAGGTCATTCATATCATCAGTGGATGAAGGAAGGTGCCAAGTTGAAGATGAATAAAGCACAACGCAGCAATGAAGCTAAAAAAAGAAAATGTAGTAAATTTCTTAGAAGGAGGAATTTGGAGAATGTGGTGTAGGAAAGCAAATAGCTCAGACCAGGCACCTAGAAATGTCAGTAACCTCTACGATGACTGAATGGAGAAAATGAGTTTTCAGACTCTAGAGTAGAGCTGGTTGGGAACTTTTTGTCCAAATGTCTTGACGGAAAGTGCAGTTTCTATAAAATTTTTGATTTTACCAAAAATGTGTTGATTTTTCCATTGGGAAAATCAAAAGAAAATATTTCATTTGGGGTTGGTTTGATTGGATTGAACCAAAACATTTGGAGTCAGTTCTACATGAAACCGCATCTGCTTAAGGTCCATGATGACTTATGGGCATTGTAGTGCGAGTGCCTCAAGTCCCCATTCTTCCCTTTGGCCAAGCATGTGGTGCATCCTGGGGAGTCACATAACTGCAAGTACATCATGGCATATGTAGTGTGGTCCTGGAACGTGAGGAGAAGAAGCACCTGAACTACAACTCCCATGAAGCACCAAGGTCCTTGGACAAAGGCAATTTAAAGTCAAAATTGCTTGAAGCCAAATGGTTTGATTCAGTTTAACAAACCAAAATTAAATATTTTATTTCAGAGATGTCAGTGTTTCTTTTCTATAAAATATGTCAAAAAGAAATATTTCTGTTTTCAAATACATTATTTGGAACTTTTCATTCCATTTAAAGTTTCAGTATTTCATTTTTTTGTCCCAAGTGGAAACAAAAAAAGTCAAAGATCCAGAATTTCCCTTGGGATACACATTCTGGTTTTTCTCAGCTCAGCTATAGAGGAAAGCTTAGTAGATGGTAAGCCTATTCTTTCCATGTCTGCTCTTGCCAGTTACTCTGTCTCTCTCCCCTTTGATTTGCATCTTTTTATCTCCACAGCCCAACCGATAAATTTGAGTTTGCATGTATTCATGCACTGGTGTGGTTCAGCAGGAGAGACAAAATGGAAGATGATCAATTTGGTCACGAGTCAATGAAAAAATAAAATGCTGACACTAGATCCTTCCCTTGTCATCAGACATTACTTAGGACATTAATGATGAAAGTAGACAGTATATATTATGAGATTAATTAGGGAAATAGACTTTGCCAATTAGAGCAATGTGCAGATGTTAAAGAGGACAGTGAGACAGCGTTTAGGGAGAGTAGAGTCAAATTTTAAGATCTTGAGTGTTGATGGCATCTCAGTCATGCAGAAAGGGAAAGTGATCCTTAAAATGATTAAGTTGTTCATGGTGGGGGAGGAAAGGTGGGATGAACCTAGAGTTGCTGGGAAAGTTGCGAGGCTATGAATGTCCAGAAGGAAAATCTGGGTAGGGTAAAGTTTGCAGGCGGGGTTATAAGCATGACTGTAAAAGTCCCCAATGATTAGACTAGGACCAGGACAGACCAACAGTATTGCTGATGTCCAAGAAGTCACAATTAACAGAGTTTATTAGACTAAAGCAATTCATATCCTACAGAACAATAGTAGGAGACGAGAGAGGCTGAGTGAAAAGCAGGAAGAGAAAAGGGAAGATGGACTGCTTTCCACTAAATCATTCCATTGATTTATTTAGATTTCATGACAGCTTTTCTTTGTTGAAATAATGCTCCATGTAAATATCTACCCTTTCAATTAATTTATTTGCAGTTATGATAATGAGGGATAAAAATGGTCAAAACTCCAAAGGAATTGTATATATGTGTCAAATTAATCAAATCAATCATTAAAATAAAAAGTAGTATCAAAAGGATTATAATGTGATAATGTGATAAAATGCAAATGCCTGCATAATGCTACAGTGATTTGTACAAGCAACATTCAAATATGAAACACAAAGCTTGTAAAATGTAAAAATTGTGAAATTTTCATTCTAGTACAAAATGTGCATTACTGTGAAGGTTTATTAGGAAAAACAAGTATTTTGCTTGGTAATATAAAGTATCTTTTATTTCCAACTTTAGTACCAATGGATGAATTATGTTTGTTTAATTTAACTACTTCAGATGTTGTAAACATCTGGGTAAAAAGTATGGTGTTTGAATGCCAGAAAGATAAACTACATTTATATAAATTATTTGGGGGAGTTCTCTACTAAAGTTGCATTTGCAGTTCTGTTTACTTTTTTTTCTCATTTTAAAGGGATTTGAAACTGTTTGCATTGCAATTGGTTGTTTAAAAAAAGGGAGTGCTTAAGAATAGTAAAGCATCAGATTAAAAGACATTCCCAAACCACAAATATGGGCTAAACATGCCAAGCTCTTATATTGCTGTTTAATGATCATTCATGCGTAACGTTATTTTAATGATTTTGTTTTTCCACAAAAGCACAGTACAGGGTATGTGAAACATGCCAAAAGGGCACCCTGACCCCCTTTAAGATCTGCTATTAACCTAAAAAGGATCTCGTACTGGACATCAGATGATTGCATAGTGTAATTATAGAAACAAGAACAATTGGAATATACATAGCAGACAGGCAGCAGGGAATCAGTAACTGCACATGTACAGCCTGATCCTGAAAAATGCTGATCACTCATAACTCTCACTGACTTTCAGCTCCTGTTGACTTCAATGGGAAATATGACTGATCAGCATCTTTCAGGAGATAACCTTTAATGATCAAAAATAAGGACGGACTAAATGATCCTGCACACTTGACGGTGGACCAATTTTACCTTCATCTTTTCTATTACATTCTGGTTAGGTTCTTAAACCACACACATCACCATGGTACTTAAGTGCCTAGTAAAGACAGCCCTCCAAATCTGTGTTTTTCAAACTGTAGTTCCGTCCTCTTCTGGGAAGGCTCATACAAGCCCCAAAAAAATGAGGATAAAAGGGAATGTCCATTTTTATTGCAGTTTTATTAAGGCCAGAACCCATTATTGAATAGTTCAGGACCAGCAGTAATGTTATGCCTGTAAGGGGAAAAGAGAAACACTCAAAATTGGGCTGTAACCGGGACTAGGGTACATTGCACTGCAGTTGTGTAAACTCTGCATTTGTTCAAGCGAGGGCATGTCTAATCCAACAGCAGCCCATGTCTGTCATAGGGGTTATTTCTCAACCCGTTTGTCTTCCTGAATTTTAAGGCAGTTTTAAAGATTCACTTTCTGTGCTGTATTCTTAGGTTGTACACAAAAGAGAGAGAGAGACTGTGTCAGAATTGGAACCAAATGTGTTCTACAAATATGTATTAATACCTCCAATATGCATGATCCTGAAAAGCGTTTCATACACTGTGCTGGGGCAGGGAACAAAGGAATTCAAACAGGCCACCACTTCAGATCTAAGGTGAATAAAAAATGCTGAGAGGAAACAACAGGTTTCTCAAAACGCTAGAAGTCACCAAAATTTGCATGCCTTGCATTTTATCATTTTCTTTTCATATAATTAAGATGAATAAGTATTAAATTATGTAAAACTAAAAAGCCAATCCTAAGCTGTATGTTAGAAAAATACTTTCTCCAAAATAGTCTCTAAGTGAAATTAAATGTATAGATATATATTTTTAAGTGGTGTAGCTTTGGGTACACTATTCAAAAATGCCTACGTTCACTGAAAGTCAATGGGACTCAAGCTCCTAAGTCACTTAGGTTCTTTTGAAATTGTTGACCTTTATCAATTCAATAGGTTTACTAAAGAATAACCCCTCAGGATAGCAATAATAAATGTGCAGTCATAAAATTTATAAAGTTTCTACTGCACATATTCAGTACACACATTTCATATGGTCATATCTTTGTGTAATAGGCTACCAATATTTTCTTGAAAAACCCTGCCATGTTAGCAGATGTTGATGCTACAGGAAAAGGGTTAATTGTGTTCTGAACTATTAAGGCAGATTGTTCTTTATTTCATTTCTATATGAGGGAGGTTGGAATTTCTCTCTCTCTCTCTCTCTCTCTCTCTTTCTTTTATTATATATATATATATATATATATATATAGGCTGAGCAGCCCTGAAGTAGGAACCCTAGGAGCAACCAAACCTGGTGAGAAAACTTGAGCTGAATTCCTATGTTTCAGGTGGTTAATACAGCCAAGCCTCAGGAAAGAGGAGAGTGGGCTTTGTACTAATGCAAATTGGAAAATACACTTACTCACACTAAATAAAAAAAATTTTTTCCCAAACAAAACAAAGATATTGCTATGTTTATGCTAAGTCTATGTCTCATACTTCATTCATTTTGCAGCCATTTTTTCATACACAAATTGTGTGATTAGAATATTTTTTACATATGGGCAAAAGTTTTTTTTCCAGTAACTCAGAAAAAAATGAAAGAATTTTGCTCATATACTCTATACGAGATGCACATGAATACTAACCACGTCAATTAGAAAAAATGACAGCAAAATGACTACAGATTAATAATACCTTTGTTTGATGCTCTGTAGAAGTTATAAACTATTGATTCTGCCTGGGCATTACTAAAATTATTTTGTGATCTTAAGGATAGAGCTCATTCTGTCACTATCATTACAACATAGGAAAAATACTAACCCTACATGGTCTACTAACACAAGAGAGGTTTCAGAGTAGCAGCCGTGTTAGTCTGTATTCTCAAAAAGAAAAGGAGGACTTGTGGCACCTTAGAGACTAACAAATTTATTTGAGCATAAGCTTTCATGAGCTACAGCTCACTTCATCGGATGTCCGATGAAAATGTTTATTTTCAACATTTCTGGTTTAAAACGTTTAATTCTAGTTTGTGGAACAAAATTGAAACATTTTTGTTTTAAATCAGTTTAGCATTAAACTACATCTGTGTATGGTGCTCTGGTACCTCTAGGAAGCTGCACTTCATGTGCTTCTTGCCCACACTCTTCCCTTTTGGCCAGGCATCTTGGCTGGACTACATCTCCCATGATGCACTGCAGTTATGTGACTCCCATGATTCACCAAGTACCTCAATCAGAGAGGAGACCATGGTGCATCATGGGACTGGAGAAAACTGCATTTTACATTGAAAAATCATTTCACTGGAAAATTCCCAACCAACTCTAATCAATAGCCATCTAGCCAGAGCAGAAGCAGTCATTCAAGGTATAGCATTTCAAATCATATGGGACATGAACAGTATTGGAATTACAAGAGTAAAGAAACAGGACCAAGTTCATCTGCTGTAACTCCATTTACAGCAGGGATGAATTGGCCCCCAAAGGGTAGATTCTTGGTAGAGAGGGCTGCAGTCTACAGAAGTCATGGGGGAATGAGTTCCTATGGTAACTAAGTACACCATATTTTCTGGCAATATATTAAAATGAAAAACCAAGAAGTAATAGAATGTAACAGCAGACTGTAGTAATAGAATACTCAAACATTAATTATTTCTAGTTTCATCTAAGTCAGCCTACAGTGATGTTTAATACTGAATGCTAAAACCAACACGTGTCCAGAACCAGAAGAAAAAAGCCTCTCTCTGTTTAATGTGGAAGCAGAAAGGGAAAAGTAAAGCCAATGAAAACATTTCGATTGCTATCATATTTTGCTTTCAGCACAAAAAGTGGAGTCTGCAGCAAGAGCAAGAACTGTAGTAGAGGATGTCACCTACTGAGGCAAATATGAAAATCTAGGCTTACAGAAGGAAGGGAGAGATCCAGAATCTATAGCAGGAGAAGGATGGGACATTATTTCTGTAGCAAAAGGACAGAAGGTTAATGCTTGTAGTAAAAGAAGTCTACAGGAAGAGAAGATGACCCAGATATGAGGCAAAGGAACAGGCCAAGGAAAGGAAGAAAGGGAGAATGTTCTGATCTTGAACACAATAACTCTGGAGCAGAGAGAGACCAAATGAAAAATCAAGGTTGGAAGGAGACAAACAGGGATTTAAAATTGAATGCCTATTCTCTCAGCTCAGAAAAGGCCCAATGGCAAAAAGGCTTTCAAGCAATCTTTGGCCAATGAATAGGGGAAGACACTAGTCAAATAGAATGTAAGTGGGCTAGCAAAGTACAGAAATCCTCTTTTTGCATTTTGGATTTCCCATGCCTTTTCACCAGTCAGCTAATCAGAATTAAAGCCATATCCAATTAACAATAGCAAAGACATTCAGAGTTGTGTAACAGCCACCATTTTGGCTGACCCCAGGGATTTACACAGCTAGAAATGTACAGCTTGAGCTAAAGAGCCAGGTTTTGTAGCTAGGAAATTGGAGAGACTTGCCTCCTCTCTGGATCAGACACCAAGGGGGACATGTAACACACACTAACCAGTGGGTTACATAGGCTCAGTGGGCTACTATTACTTCTTCACAAATAAGCTTATCAGACATCACTGCAACTCTAACCTGGACTCTTACCTGAGCCTCAGCTCAGTACTGGCACCCAGTCTTATGTACCTCAGTAGGCCAAGTTCTTCCACCCCTTCACGAAGGATTGGGGTCCTCTGTGGACCAGAGGTCCTGTCCATTTGTCGGATCAGGAAGAAGGCCCTGACCTAGTTTAAAACCAAAACTCATTTTTGTCTCTTGGTCACTGGAGAATCCAGTCTGAACTAGTATATGCATACCTCTCCAAGGTGCTGGCTTCAAAGGGCTGTTCGTGGAGGAAGTTCATTAGCATCCCCTTCTTACTAGAGAAGGTATACACAATAACACATACACAATTGCATTTCTAATTCAGTGGATCCCAAAGGAATTAACCCTAAATCAATAAGGTTTATCTTAATTCTGTAAGGTTTGTCCAGGATATTACAGGAGATTGTCTCTGTCACATTTATAGCCTATAATATGTAGGTGAGAAATCTGCTTTGCTGCTGAAAAATTTGATCCTCCCCACACACTCCTTTACATCTGCACAGGAAGCAGAGAATTACCTGCAGGAGGTAGAAGAAATAATAGCTCTTCGTGTTTTCACTGTGTATGCTGTTGTTGGGGATAGACAGTTGGGGGATATTGACACTACTCAATTCTTGTTAGGGATCCCCCCTTCTGAATTTTCCCCATGGGCATTGGTTTCCTATTCTTGTATTTTGTTACACAAGTTTAAGAGGCACCCTCCCTTCTTCCCTACTTTCTTTCCCTGTTCTTCTGCCCCATGTTATAATCTAAGATATTAATATTGTTCTATATTTTTATTGGGTCAGAAACCACTCAGGATTTACACCTTCACATCATGCCATCAACAAGTGCTGTTCTTATTAAAGTGTGTCAATATTCAGGAATAGCATGTTATCCTGATGTACAAATGCAAATGGTTTACTTGAAATGTTTAAGATTCATTGACTTTGGGAAAATGTCTAATATTTTCCCCATATGTGGAATGACAAATACTAAATCTTAAATCAGGTGCCCAGAACTTCATATGCATAGAAATTATTCGCATTACATTAGTATAGACCCCGCACGGGATCAAGGGCCCATTGATTTAAATACACATAAGACGGTCCCTGCCCTGAAGAACTTGCAATCTCAATTACATGCAAAAAAATTCAGAAGAATATCCATGTTGCAGAGTCAAGTCCTCAAAAGTTAGGAAATGGCAGCATTAAGGTTGCCTGTGCAAATACGTAGATCCGAGAAATGTGAAATGTGATTTGTTCTTAGGGGGAAAAAGTGATAAAAATGAAAGTTTAGCTGTTTTGTCAATGTTTATCTTCAAGGGGATTTTTCCCAATTTTCCAATGAAAACCCCCAAAATTTTGTCAAGCAGATATTTCCCATGGAAATCTGTTTTGAGAAAAAAGTTACTTTGATCCAAAAAAATCTAGAATCAAATATTTCAACCAGCTCTATATGTGCATTATGAAAGTGGTACAATCTTTAATAAAATGTTCACAATATTTTTTCAACAGGAACCCTCTAGTCCTGCTCTCTTCACCTTGGGGTTCCAGTCTCTGTTTCTCATCCCTAGATTTGGAGGAGATGGCTATCATTCCTGGACATGCTGCTCTCAGCCTCCCAGTCAGTCCTCTGTGTCAGATCCCTGTAAATTCAAATCAAGAGTGCCGATGAACATGAACTGATCAACCAGTGCTTAATATACTGAAGGAATGAGCCTTCTTTTCATACATATCACATAACTAGTCTTGGCATTATCCTAGTGGCATTCAGTAGTGTTTTGATACATAATATGTGGCTATATACTTCCCATATAGTACAAATAATGATTATATAATGAAGTGGGAAATGATCTGTTTGGCAAGTGAGGCTAACAAAAATAAATGTCCAAGCACCAGGAAGCCTCTGCAGTATTACAGTGGAAACATGAATAAATTAGAAGACATGCTGATATTTTCCTGGCTGAGTCACTAATAATATGTGTGAATGGTGAGGAACCGAGAGTATTGGGGGATCTCCAGCAATTCATTTGGCCACGACTCTGAGACAGCACTCTCTATGCAAAGAAAAGACATTTTGTCTCTATGATGTCTTGTTACTGGCTTCATTTGTAAAAAGAGCTATAAATTATGAAAAATGTCAAATGTCTAGTTCTGTGATGTTAATGGTTCATCAGAGGAATGAGAGGAATGCAAGTACCATTCCAGTCATTCAATTGCAAGAATCTTTTTTTTAATTTTATTTTGTGGCTGAGGGTTGGTTAACTTAAATGTCTAGTGTTTCTTGTTATTCTGCTCTAAAAAACGTAAGTGATTTTAAACAGCCACTTAGCCATAGACCCATCAAAGAAGCCTCCAATTAACAAGTCATACTGAAGATAAAGTCAAATCTTTGCAAATTGTTATAATCACAGCTCACCAAACTTGCTTCAGCTGCACTTGCCCTGTTGTAGAAATGGAGCTGGTCTGTAATTACAAAGGTGTTAATTTCAGCATTGTGTGTACCCTTTTCTTTTACTAGATTGGCACGAACATTTCACACTCGAGTGTGTGCTGTAATTGGAACAAACTGCAACACCTACTACTAAAAACCGAGCTCTTTGTAGCCATTGCTTAGCCCCTCCATTTAAAATTCCCGAGCCACACTTCTGCCTCCCAAGCTGCCTTTGAAGGCAGATTTATATGTTTTAAGCACAATTCAAGCATATTGCGGGCACAGCAGGAGATTGTAAACAATCAGAAACTGAATAGGGGCACTCCTCAGCATCCCAGTGTGGCAGAGGCTAAAAAACACCTGCATTTAACTGTTTACACCCTATGCGCATTATGGATGATTTGTGATTGTTATTAAATGTTGTTCAGGAACATCTTTTAGAACATAGCATAGTGTACTTGGGTAACATAAAGGGCTTTTCATGTAGGTCAGTCATTGCTACATTGAAGACAGGGATTATTCCCTTACTTTTGAGACAGTCATGCAGCTTTTTATTATCCTTACATTCCATATGGCACAGTTCATCAAAATACATCTCAGGCACTGCACAATGCAGAAAATCACGAAATAAGACTCTTCTGCTTTGATCTAAATTCCAAGCTGATTACACCTTTCTACATCTTGAAGGACTTTCTGTTTGTAAAATATCAATTCAATAAACATGGGAAGAAAATTAGATTTAATAATTACTACTTTTAAGATTCACTTCCTTGATCTCAAAGTTGGCCCAGAATTAATTCGACAAAGTTGCTGGCAGAAAAAATACTACATTTTCTACAGCCCTTATAAATCCCACAAAAATCAGCCATAGTGTTGCCAAGTGGTAATAGATGTCAGGGGCTTGCAGGTTAGCTTCCCATGGCAGAAGAAATCAAGTATACAGAATCTCTGTATTGTCTTAGTGAAGCTTGTTCACTTATACTGTATACTGTAAAAAGAAAAGGAGGACTTGTGGCACCTTAGAGACTAACAAATTTATTTGAGCATAAGCTTTCGTGAGCTACAGCTCACTTCATCGGACGCATTCAGTGTTAGTCTCTAAGGTGCCACAAGTACTCCTTTTCTTTTTGCTGATACAGACTAACACGGCTGCTACTCTGAAAACTATATACTGTGTGTTGTCTCGTCTGAAGAACTTGTACTGTAAGAGTGTGTGTGTGTGTGTTTGTAATTGGCTGTGTATGAGATATCATGGTAGCATACATTAACAATAGCATTTTACCTGCTGCAGCACCGTTTATATGTATTTTACATTTTAAACTTTGTTTTTTATGTTCCATTATAGTTAGGGTTAGGTTATGCTAAGGCCAGAGGAATGAGATACAAGGAACCGTAAGGGTAAATTTTTATTTTTGCCATTGTTTTCTTCTACACCATCTTGGATTCCCCTTAACAACAACTAGGAATCCATGTCTGGCATCCTTCTTTCCCATCCTTTGTAACCTTTGATGCCTTTTCTGTCTAAAGGCAGGAAACCGGCAGGTCGTCTGACTGGGAGTCTGCCCAGCAACTGGGACGGTATATAAGACCAGTTCACCAGTCAGGTTTGGAGGGACTGCCCGTCTGGGAGGTAGCAAGTGCTGCTGAGTGCTGCTGCTCACCTTGAAGGGTAGGTCTAGGAGCACACTAAGAGTTGTTGGGAGGGTACATACCTGCAAGCGAGAACGAGCTGTCACCCTCCATTCTAATCCTTTTCATATGTCCACCCACGACCACGCAGGGAAGAAGAGCTGCAAGGAGAAGAAGAACAGAGCATCCATCACCCTGTACCAGGAGGTCCTGCCTTCCTTCCTGCAGAGTCATCTGGACCTGGAACCCGGAGCCAGTCCCGTCATGACAGTGCCATTGGTTAAAGCTGCAGGATATGGTAGAGATCCAACATCTTTCTTTCTACCTAGCCTAATCTGGGAATAGCCTTGGGTTAGGGCTTCAAGCCCTCACCTGTTATGTATTTGGTCCTCTGTTTGGTTGTATTTTGGGAGTCCTGAGTGTTTTGTTTAATACACTATCTTGTTATACTTACCTGAGTTTACCTTTACCTTGTTAACTGTTGTCTGTTAATAAACCTAATCTTGTTTGCACCTTATCCTTTTGTTAGTTCTCTTTGGGGAGCAAAGGCCCCATTGAAAGATGCGGGATAGGGGAGACATACCTGAGATTGGTCCTTTGGCCATGTATAAAATCCAGTCAACAGAACCAGGAAAGGAAAGGTCTTTTTTCCTTTGCAACCATACATAAACTTCATAGGCCATAAGTAATGGAAACCCATAAAGCCGCTTTGGTGAAAACACATATAGCTTAAGTTGCTGCTGAATGTAGCACAGGTCATTTCATGTTAATAAGCTATGCTCCTCTTTTTATTGTGTGTAAACTGATCACATATGGAGCTTTGAAACATTGAAACGGCGAAATATATAAATATTGTTAAAAGCATGTTGGACCACAGAACCATATTTCTGTGGCACAGATGGAATAAACTGCAATTAACTTTTGACTTAAAATAAATATTAGGTTTGTGAAAGAAGCAATGTGAAATCCCTCATGAACACAGATTTGAGGTTTATCCCACCTTTATTTTCACTAGAGTGTGGATTTTTGCTAGGCAACTTTGGGACAGGCAACTTTGGTTTGTGGTATGTTTGAGCTAATTAAAGGTAAATAAATAGATAAAATAAGGAGAAATATTCAATTTGATGATATTGAATGATTGATATGACGATTCAATGTTCATATGAGAGAACAGAGTGAATGTGAATGTTGCTTAGTATTAAATTACTTTCAACCTTTAAAAAAATACCTGGATAGATTCAAGAAGTAAGGTGAGATTGAGGAAAAATATAAATTAATCAATAACACACTTCTGCGATAGAATGTTTTTGACTACCACAGACCTACTCATAGACTTTAAGGCTAGAGGGGACCATCATGATCATCTAGTCTGTAATAGGCCCATACCCTTTGGCTGAGTTATTGAAGTCCTCAAATCTTGATTTAAAGACTTCAAGTTCCAGAGATTCCCCCATTTACTCTAGTTCAAACCAGCAAGTGACCTCTGCCCCATGCTGCAGAAGAAGGCAGGGAAAAAACCAATCTGACCTAGAGGGAAATTCCTTCCCAATGCAAAATATGGCGATCAGTTAGACCCTGAGCATGTGGGAAAGATGCATCAGCCAGACACCTGGGAAAGAATTCTCTGTAGCACTCAAAGCCCCCTCCACCTAGTGCCCCATCTCTGGCAGTTGAGATATTTGCCAATTGCAGTCACTGATGGGCCATATGCCACTGTAGGCAATTTCATCATACCATCCCCTCCATAATCATGTCTAGCTCAGTCTTGAAAAATCTTAGGTGTTTTTCCCCCCACTATTCCCCTTGGAAGGCTGTTCCAGAACTTCACTCCTCTGATGGTTAGAAATCTTCATCCATTTCAAGCCTAAACTTGATGGCTTTTGTTCTTGTGCCAACACTGTCCTTTAACTCAAATAACTCCTCTCTCACCCTGATGTTTATCCCACTGATGTATTTATAGAAAGCAATCATATCTCCTCTCATCCTTCATTTTGTTAAGATAAGCAAGCCAAACTCCTTAAATCTCATCTTGTAAGGTAGCTTCTCAATTCCTCTGATCATCCTAGTAGCCCTTCCCTGCACCTGCCTGAATCTGAATTCATCTTTTTTAACATGGGAGACCAGAATTGCACACAGTATTCCAGATGAGGATTCACCGGTACCTGGTATAAGCCTTTCTCATGGCTGCACCACACTGACAGCTCAGAATCATCCTGTTATCGACCAGTACATCCTTGTCTTTCTCCTCCTCTGTCACTTCCAACTGATACGTCCCCAATTTATAGCAAAAATTCTTGTTGTTAGTCCTTAAGTGAATGACCTTGCACTTCACACTATTAAAATTCATCCCATTTCTATTACTCTAGTTTTCAAGGTTATCCAAATCTTGTATGATATTCCGATCCTCCTTTCTACATCAGTTTTCTTTTCAAAGAAAGACATCGGGTTGGTCTGGCCAATCTACTTTTTGTAAAACCATGTTGTATTTTATCCCAATTACCAACTACCTCTATGTCCTTAACTACTATCTCTTTCAAAAATTGTTCTAAAATCTTTCATACAAGTGAGAGCAAACTAACAGGTCTGTAATTTCCCAGATTGCTTTTTTCCCCTTTCTTAAATATAGGCTCTATATTTGCAGTTCCCCAGTCATAGCATATGACCCTTGAGTTTACAGATTCATTAAAAATCCTTGCTTTTGGGCTTGTAATTCCAAGTGCCAGTTTCTTTAATATTGTTGGATGGAAATTATCCAGGCCTCCCAATTTAGTCCCATTAAGACGTTTGAATTTGGCTTCCACTTCGGATGTGGTAATTTCTACTTTAATATCCCCATTTCCATTAGTCACCCTGCCACTGCCCCTAACCTCCTCATTACCCTTATTAAATACTGAGGCAAAGTATTCATTTAGGTCAGCCACACCTACATTATCTTTAAACTCCACCCCATCCTCAGTGCTTAGCAGTCCCACTTCTTCTTTCCTTGGTTTCTTTTTATTTATATGGCTAAAAAACCTTTTGCTATTGGTTTTAATTTCCTTTGCAAGGTCCAGCTCTGCTTGGCTTTTGGCAGTTCTCACTTTTCCCCTACACTTTCTGCCCTCCAACAGGTAGCTTTCCTTGCTGATCCATCCCCTCTTCCATTCCATAAAACCAGCTACGTGCATATTTGGCACCCACCAATTGAATAATGTTAATGTCAGCAGACACAGCTTTCTGGAATCTTTTTCTATGAAATGTGGCTTTTTCTTGCTTTCAATACTATGTTAATGAATGCCAAGGAGACTATAGGCTGTATTTTAACTTTTTGTTTACTTCACTGGACATGTGCTGAGAGACCAGTAAGTGCCATTCCCACTGTATAGTGCTTACCACATGTACTTAAAAGGTTCATGCTTGCACAATTAATCAAATTTTTCAAAATTATTTGCTTTCCCACATGCAACACAATAGGCCTTTGTTATATTTTACAGCTTCAGCAGAAAAGAAATATACTAGCTACTAAAACACTATAATGGCATAACTTTGGCCACAATAAATAGCTAAGTTTTAATATGTCTGGACTGCAACAGTCTCCTGATTATCCAAGATGGTGATGATAAATCCCCACGGAAAATAGAGAATAAATAGGGAATGTAGTGGTGACTTTTTGTGAGGAAGGAAATGTACTGGAAAGCTCAGCTGAGAGTTAGAGAAGGTAATTAATTGTATAGCCATGGAGGAGATGGAAGAGACCAGAATACTGAAACCTCATCAGCAAAGGAACATTCCAGCTAAGATGCAGTGGAGGGGATGCTAGGAAAGAAGAGTGGATCTGAGTGGCACAGCAGATCAGGTATAATGGAGATCTGAGCCCAGCAGTGTGGGGGCAGTGGTGAGTGGGTTTATTTTTGTTATATAGCAGGGATCCATTCAATAGCTATGTAAAGAGCTAAGAAGTGGGTCACTGGAATGAAAAATTGAAGGCAGTCTCATTGATCTTGTTAGCATTTAACGATGGACAGTGAGGGAGAATTGCTTGTGAAATCTGGTGGGACACAGCATAAGTTGGTATCAATGCAGAAAAATACTTAGAGTTCTAAACCAAAGTGTGTTATGGTATAAAAGCTCTACGATTTTAAGCACCTCTGTGTGTATTTTGCAATGAACTATAAAACTGCTGGTTTTAATTGGGCTACTGCTTGTGCTGATGGCGTGTGAAAAAGTAGGGGGAGAGGTTCACTGGCTAATTGGCTGGTTTTATGTGATGCTTCATTGTCCCAACTTCCATTTTTAGTATATTTTGCAAAGATAACTTTCCATACAATGAATCTTCAGCCTCAGAGAACTATAATGGAAAGGAATCATGTAATTTGCAAGATATGATACATACTGTATCTGGGGTCAGAGTTTATGCATGGAGTGCTAACTTATTGAGAATCTCAAAAGCCAAATGGTTCATGTTGAGATTAAGCCAACTTGGCACACTACACCGGGAGAATAGTGGTTTCATGAGTCACAGCTAAGACATTTAGACTGGTTAGCATTTTGCAAGCAGGAAACTCAGGAATATCTAGTGCAGGAATGGCCAACTGCCCTACAAATAAAAAATATTACAGCATTCCACACTAATCACTCCAAACACTGCACGATGACTGCTCTTAGCTATGTTGTATGGACCATTACTTTAGACTGTTGTATTACTTTTCTGATAAGTTGCTAACTCTCACAATATTTGATGATTTTGTAGAGCCTGAGCTCCAGGAGGCAAGTGATTAGGTGAGAATGTCATCTTTCTTTTTTTTTTTTTTTTTGTAAGTAAGTTTCTATTCATCATGCTTGCAGACATCAGCTTGAAAATGTGACTCAACTGTACCCTAATGGCTCAAAACCAGAAGGCAAATAAAAAGCAATCACAATTTACTCCTAGCTTAAATATCATGAGTGGGGTTTCTATTCACATTTTTGCATCTTATGATTCTTCAGCCCTTGGATTAGCAGTATAGTAATCTTTGCTGCCCGTGATCTTAAAGTAACCCATGGTCACACTTGAAAGGTTCATAGAGTTGTGGAATAGGCAGTGGTATGTGATCATTCAGGACCACTTTCCTGCCTTAGATGTGAATCTGGGGACCAGTCACATTTCTATCAGACCCTACATGCAATGGAATCTGTGTTACTGTATATCCTATGTGAATCTGACATTTAGTGTCCCAGACACCATTATGTACACTATAGCTGCCAAGAATTCACAGGGAAAGTGCTATGGAGGTTTCATATAGATCCACTGAACCTCAGGTTCATTTTAAGCTAGAGAGAGAAATTGCTTCATGAGAAGTGATGCGGGAGACAAAGATATGTAGGCCCAATGTGTACTGAAAGATCTCATAGCACTAGGTGCCTTAATGTTCTTTCTTGAGTTTCAAAATCTGGTGGTATTTTGTTACTTATACAGCTTGATGGGTAAGAATTAAAAAAATTATTAGACACCTACTACTAACCTACTAACGATGGACAGTGAGGGAGACTGTCTACTAACCAGAGACCAGTACAAAAAATGAGCAGGATGTAAGGCCCAAGATCAACATGGTGATCAGAAGCCCAGCACCTCCTAGGGACTGGGAAGTTTGAGGATAATGGAGTTCCAGTGAGTGTGCAATCCCTGTACCCCACTCAAGGTCTCTGTCTTTTGTATCCCCTTCTAGCTATGCAGGAGTCTGATATATTCTTATCCTCCTCTGGCTAGTTGTGGAGTATGATACATTTGAAGTCCTCTATCTTTCTCTGACTGCTGGAAAGGAGATGGTAGTTTCTTCTCCCCCTGCCTTCAAGTGAGGGTTTTTTTTTCAAGCCCTGCCCATACGATTTCATGTTGCTTTTCAAACAGAGAGACAAGGTGGGTGAGGTAATGCCTGACATAGCTATAAGTACACTGCTTTACAAATAGGTTATATAATGTGTTTGTGAGTGTCATTGTTAGGATAAGGACCTACTGCGTGTAAGTATAAGTGTGTGTGCGTGTGGGTGTGTGTAGACACACACACACACAGTAGGTCTTTACCCTGACAATTATACCCATACAGGCCCTGGTATCCAAACCTATTCCTAGCCTACAAACACTCTTTCAGCTCCTCTAATCCTTTTATTTCCAAAATGACAAGTAGCTTAGCCCAATTCCCTACCTCAAACCTTCCAGAATTATTTTTATCTGTCCCATTACCATGATGAGTACCCTCAACTTCAGATACCACCCGCTTTTAGATCTTTGGTGCAAAGTACTACTTAAGTGCAAGCTGTTATTTAACACATATCTTACTGTCATTATTCTACAATTGTTCTACAAATGCTATCCTAATGCAATCACAATGGTATTGGAACAAAATCCCTGCTACTAGAAGTAGAAATTATACTGATACCCACAATGGTGTGATCATAGCAAAGCGCTGGTAATGCCACGAGACTGCAGCCTTTTATAAGGCAGGTTCTTTGTGAGCAAAAGAGAAAACAAAGTCGACTCACCCAGATCAACAGAGTGCTGAAGACAAACCTGCCTGACAGATGTATTCTGTAGGCCTTGTATCCCAGACTATTGACTTCAGTGAAACCAAGATTTGTCCTTTTGCATAGCACTTTTTGGGGGGTTGTTTGTTTTTAATACTGCCATACTTTGCTCAGGACAAAGGAAAATGGCAACTTAAAAACATGAGATGCTGTGGCTGAGCAGAACGTGAGTAGAAACAGCCAGCTAAAACATGGGGATGCCTGACTGAGCGAGCAAAGGAACACCAACAAAAATAGGAGTCACTTTTGCATTTTGTACAGCCAAAGCTCACTTGGTAATAGGTGTGAGAGGTAAAAATGGGGGTCAAGAAACAAATTAGACAGACTAAATGCGGGATCCAAACTGTACTCATAAAAACTGGTTTCCTCATTCTTAAAGGGACAAGGAACTCAGTACTTGTCATTGGGCGCTCTGCATAAGGTTATGAGGGCAGAATTTGGCCTCTAGTTATTTTTCTTTCACTTTGTTCAAATATGTATCTATACTATATACGTGTTTACATAAATTATAGCTAACAGTGAATTACAAGCTATACATCAATTGAAAGGTTCTACTGAACTCATTACAGAAGCAAACTCCAGATGACTGTGAAAACCTCAGGATCATATGGAGGTTGTTCAGTAATCCTTTTCATTATTCTATAGATTATATGAAACTGGCTGCCAATTTTAATGGTGAAAGCTATTGTGTTTAGCATAGGAATGTATCCTGGATAGTAAAAACTGTAGCTGTCAACATTTTTATAAGACTCTTAGTCACTAGGAGAGTTGGACCTATACATTTTGTGGGTATTTGTTTGAACTGATTTTAAACCCCCAAGAGGCAAGGATGTGAAGTTAAATCTTTAATTTATAAACTGACAGTGCATACACCAATTTCAAGGTTTTCTGACAAGGTGAGTCAATGGAATTACATCAGGAATGGATTTGCCCCTGTAGTTCTAAATAACAATTTGGTTTTTGCATCTTACTTTAATGGTTAAAGCCAGGCATTATGAGGCAGGACTTTTGGATTCTGTTCTCAGCTCTGTTGCTAATTCATTGTGAAACCTAAACAGGTCACAACCACATCAGGAAGACTGGGAACTCTCAATAAAACCCCACATCAACATTCTCAAAAGCTTGTGTGCCATATACAAAACAGAAATCGAACCACTATAGTCAGTCTCTGCTTTTAAGGAGATGATAGTACATCCTGCGTCAGCTGTCTGTGGTCACCAAGGGAAATACTGCACTTGGAGTCACAAGAGGCTTCTGTAACTTCAGGTCCCAGGTGGCACATGGAGTTTATTTTCTTTTTAATTTAGTGTGAGCCTCCTGCCATGGAGGCTACTTTCACCTGGGTCAAGGCCTTAATGAAGCAGTGAGTAATATTGAACTGATTAGAGGCCGTCACCCAGAATTCACATCCTGTTTATTGGTGATGGAGAGGTCCTCCCTGAGTAGTAAAGACAACATCTAGTCCATTATTCAAGGTCCTCTACCAGACACATCAAAAAGGCCATCAAATTAGTTTGATTTTTCCATCCTTTTACTGTGATTGCTTCCTGAAGACATTATCCTCACGAGGATACACACCAGCTATTTTAGTTGGACTTCATATTTGCTACTCACTGTTCACAAATCTATTTGCATTTAACAGCAGGTCATCAGTATGATTTATTAGCAGTCCAATAATGTAGGATCAGTATTTTAGTTTACTTTGTTTGTTGTATGTTTGGTTGCTTTATTACCTTTTGGTAATGCTGCAATAAAGAAAACATCCTGGTGCTTTTTCTATTTGTTTTATTAAACCTCTTTGCTGCAGGGTATTTGGCGGTTGTCAAGTAGGTTCTCTTTTAATATACCAGCTGTACTTCATACTCATTCATTTCCTTTATCCTTAAATGTTCCTCAATAAACTAAACAAACTACTTATTAGAAGTAACTTTTTATGCAATATTTGTATATTTAATACAATACTTTAGAAGCTGCTATTTTTGTACTGGGACTTGGATTACAAAATCTTGGAGTTACAAAATTGCATGTTTGATATATCTTGTAAATGTGTTTTTCAGAACCAATTTACATTCATATGCACATAAAGTTCCCGTGGATATAGATTTACAAAATATTGTAGTTACAGTTGTCAGTAAAAAGTGGATAGGTAAATATGTAGACTTATGCTAGATTATTCTTTCATTACTATCAACATAGTTTACACAGGTTTGGTATAAGAAAGTAGATATGAAGATAAATATGAGGCTGTTCTCCATTCCAGTTCACTTCCCAGCATGTTACAGTATCTCCTGCATTCACAGCCTTTTCTCTCTGTACATATTTACCTGGATTTTTGGTCTGGGTCTGATTCTCATTTAGACTGAGACCCCTATGGATATGTCTATGTTGCAGCCGGAAGCGAGTCTCCATCTGGGAGGCAGACAGTTTCGAACTAGCTCAGCTTGAGCTAGTTCCCTAAAAATAGCTTTGAGGATGTTGCTCACCCCACCCTCAGGTTCTGAGCTCAGGTGCGTAGCAGCATCGCCACTGCCATTTTTATTGTACTATCTCCAGTTGAGCTACTTCTAGTCTGTCTACCAAGGCTAGGAGGCTTGCCCCCAACTGCAATCAGACATAACTTGTAAGCCATACAGAGTAAAGAGGCCTTAGTATAAAGAGAATTGCACCCTTGAAGTTCACTGAGAATATACGTGCACTGAGCACAGTAGTGTTTCATATGCACAGCTTGAAACAAATTGTAATGTGGGTAAAGATGAGGCACTCATCAAGTTAATCTCTTGCTCTTTGGGTGTCCTTTTACGCAAGGCATAATAAATCATTACTACATTTTTCAAGGTTTGGGAAATAAAACACTTCCACCAGCGAACATCAGGGGTAACTATAATGAGGTCAACTGAGTTACACAATTGTAAAGCCCATTTAAGTGAAAGGGGATTCAGTTCTTGGATCGCTAATAATACTGTCAATTAATGCAGTTATTTCTCAAATGTAGGACTCCTCTTTTACATATCAGTGTGCATAACACCTTTACAGACATGACTTAGAGATCAGCTCCTCATTAATTCTCCTGTTAGGTGAGCTGGGCACAGCAGACCTGCATATCAGAATCTAATGATGGCTGCATAGTTTGGAGAAAAGGAGCCCCTTTCTCTCTGTTCCCAGGAAATCAGAGGTCCTTACAGTGTATTCAGGGTTGGAAGCTCCAGAAAGTGATTTACATTTGAAACAGGGAGCTCTGCAAGACTCACTGGAGGAGTTAATGGGTATCACTGCACCACAACAGCTAAACTTAGATTGTTACCAATTCCTCTCTACTCCACCTACCTACCCTGGAGAGGAGTTAGTTATGAATTCTTTGATTTCTGACCCTCTCCGCTCTCCCCTCCTCACCATAAATGCTTGTAAAGTTGTCACTTAGTGGGAAAGCAAAGTGAAAGAAAGAGATTTTACATTTGAACATAAAAATGATGAGTTATCTGGTTGCTCTTCATTCCCACAGAAGTGAGTTCCATAGACTCATGCCATTTGCAAAACAGCCAAAATCTCTAGCATATCACAAGCTTCACCCAGGAGTTAGAAAGTTTTATTGATCCTGAGGAGAGGCTGAAGGAAGTAAGTCTTGAAATGTGAGGCAGTCTCTTAGGTATCCTGGTCCCAGTTCACTGAAGGTCTTGAAAATAAGGACTGAAATCTTAAACTTGATAGCATGTCCAGTTGGGAGCCAATGAAGAGCACAAAATACAGAGGTGATATGCACTCGGTGATATGGGTTGTTAAGGTAGGAGGGGGGCTGCATTCTGGACCATTGGTTGCTTTTTCAGTGCCAGTGCTTTCAATACAACAGTCCAATATAGAGGTACCAGACATGTGTAATCGAAGCCAGGTCAAGGTCATCATCAGACAGGATGGAGAACGGTCTCCTGCATAACCCTATATCATAGACAGTGTTTACTGCAGTCATTGCTGCAAACTTTACAGTCTGGGACTCAAGGCCCTTGATAGAGTGACTATAGGATGGAAGCAAACCCTTCCCAGTCTCTAACTTTCCCTACCAGTACAACCTTTTGTAAATTCTTGCCCAGGTTTAACTTTATTCAATTATTATTCATATCCTGATGTTGGCTAGTCATTGGGATAGCAGAGTGATGGCCGCGTTTGCATAATGTGTATGTTCCTTGACTATCCTGGTGTGTATTGGAGGGGGCCTTGTTTTAAAGTTTTGGTACATTATTTCTCATTTTTGAAGTGTTTGCAAGTCTGAAAAGTAAATAATGCTTTAATGTTGTGTGTGGAAGAAAACTTAGAATATCAATCACCTGGCTAGCTTTTTCAAATGGGAACAGTAACGTAGAGGTTTTACGAACAATTTTGTATATTCTTATGCACTGAAAAGATCTATATTGTTTATATAATAATGGTCTAGTGTGTGCTTTTTGTGCCTGCCATGGTTTCTAACCACAGATTTGGAAAGAGTATCAATGAGTTACACTTTGCCAATCATCTAATAAATAACATAAATAAATTCTCAACCTAACAATCTAATGAATAAATGACTCACAAAATGACTGGAACCAATGCCATCAATCAATCTCATATACCCAATATGTAAGCTATTTAAATGGAGCAAAACATGTGGTAGTAGTTTAAAAAGAAAATCCTTTGGAAAACTTTGTACAATGGTGCTTAAATAGGAGCTAATCTTTGACATAATCCAATATGAAGAGAGTGAGAGAGATTTGTTTCCTTCCAATCTGATTATAAAGTCTGCCTTTTAAAGATCGTTTTCTAAATCTCATACATTATATTCGCAAAAAGAAAAGGAGTAGTTGTGCCACCTTAGAGACTAACCAATTTATTTGAGCATAAGCTTTCGTGAGCTACGGCTCACTTCATCGGATGCATACTGTGGAAAATGTAGAAGATCTTTTATACACACAAAGCATGAAAAAATACCTCCCCCCTCCCCACTCTCCTGCTGGCAATAGCTTATCTAAAGTGATCACTCTCCTTACAATGTGAATGATAATCAAGTTGGGCCATTTCCAGCCCAAATCCAGGTTTTCTCACCCCCCCCCCACACACACACACAAACCCACTCTCCTGCTAGTAATAGCTTATCTAAAGTGACCACTCTCCTTACAATGTGTATGATAATCAAGGTGGGCCATTTCCAGCACAAATCCAGGGTTTAACAAGAACGTTTGTCAAAGATAATACTGACAGTGTAGCAGAAAAACAAGTAGTATGTGAATTTACAATTTACCCCAGCACCTCTCTCTGGAGTGGGAGGGTCTAAGAAAATTACATATAAAGGATTATCATCAGTCCTCATCATCCACACAAGCAAGTAAAGAGGGCATAACATTCCCTTGAATGGCCTACCTGTAACGTGGGTCGCAGCATGGGAGGGAAGGCTGTTCTGCTTCTCCATCCCACATGTGGATGGGAGGGGATGGGGACTGTGCAGAGCTTGGGCTCCACCCCCTCTTCCAATGTGCTGTCCACCATATTTAGCTCCATTGGATGATGTATACTGTGCCAGCTATCGGTTTGACACTCTTTACTTCCTCAGTGAAGAAGGAAGACTGCGAGACAGAATGTGACAGCATCACAATTTGTTTCTTTGGGAAGCACAACTATACATTGCCACTTACTCAGAGCAGATCATACTGTGATGAACTGATTTAAAATGTCTTCATTAGATCCTGACACTGAAAATAGATGCACCAGTGTGAACTCTTAAGCCAACGCAAAATCTAATTGTCTTCACCTTTTTCCAGCACTGGGGGCTTAGTTAACAACATTTCCAGTGCTACTTGAACTGACTCTTACTCTCAGCTTCAACTCAAAGTTTTATAGCTCAATGAAATGAAAATGCAGGAAATTGTTTTAAAATATGGATGGGTCTTTTGCCTTTGCTTAGTATTAGAAGAGGAACAAAATTAGAACTGACGTATATGGATATGAAAAATGTGTTCCTGTAAGAGATGATTTATTCTAAACATTATCAATAGCAACATTTTTGTGAGCTCTATGCATCAAGGTTGATGTGGAAAATGGTGTCCAACCCTGGAAATGTGCATGTAAAACACCTCTTGACATCAAAGGGAGATGCACACATGGTCTGACTGCAAAATCAGCCCTACGCTTTCTTTTAAGACTGTTCTTGTATATGTCATAATATTCTTTTTTAGATTTTTTTCTGTCTATAAGTCCCCCAAGTGTATTCAAATCAATAGGCAATGTCAAATAGTTTATGGAGGAGCTTGGATACCTTGGTCATAAGAATGGTATATAAAACTAGATTGTTTAGTCCCCAAATTTGCTTTTGTTACAAAAAGCTTAATATTTTCATGAAAAATGTTTAAATGAAGGGTTTTTTCCTTAAACATTCTCCTGCAATACTTGCAACCCAAGGTCTGATCCTGTTACTGACAGTACAAGGGTGCACTGCTGGGATTGTATGCCACCAGTTATTAGACCAGGGCCCAACACTGCAACTATGTACTGCTGTAGAGAAACCAAAGAGTAAGACTGATTTGATATAGGTCACTGTAATTTCATTGTCCAAGCTACATGAAATGGAAAAAATAAACAAACAATGTAAACTGTATAGCATAAATTAGATTTTTAAAATCTTTTAGTTTAAATCTTAGGTGATTTGGAAATTTTTCCTATAATATCTAAAATCCTTTTTCAAAAGTGGCTTAAGAGTCCTAAGTAGAGTGGGGCAAAAATTTTGGGACAAAACTTTTTTTCAGTGAAAAAATGCAGATTCTGGTCCACTGAACTTTGTCCATGAGAATTTGTGTTGATTTCATTGAATAGTTTCAGTCAAGAAAAGCCTTTTAAAAATTCAAAAACCACCCCAAACCTTCTGACATTTTTAAAAAAAACCACTGATTTTTTTTCAATTAATTTTAAAAAAATCAAAAGAAAATGTTTTGTTTCAGGTTTAACAAACTGTTGTGTTGGACCTAAAATGTGTTTTTGTTTTCCACTTTTCGATTCCTCAAAATATTTTTAAAATTTTCATTTTGGGTCAACTCAAAACATTTTTTTCAATTTTTCAGAAAATCAGTTATTTGCACAGCTCTGTTCCTAAGTGCTTTTTTAAATGGGACAGGCAGCTACATCACTTAGATACCACTGGAAATTTTACTCTAGAGCAAGCCTACATTTTTTTTCAAAAGTAATATATGATTTTTAGCCTGCCAGAGGCTCATTCAGAAAAAATCATTTTTTCTCAAATACTTTTTATTTCAAAGAAGTTGACATTTCAGCATTATATCAATTAGGGATTGACATACACAATGAGGTAAGACTGTCATTTGAATCCCCAGTTACACAAAAGTAAGAAACACCTGAAAAACAACAATATGTGGGAAATTTTTAACTGTTCTTGCATTTCTGAAACAGTATAACTAAGATCAGCAATACCACACTTATATTAAAAAGTCAGGCCCAACTCCTGCAATAAGTAGTCAATATCAAAAATTCCCATTCACGTCAAAGGGGGCAGGATTTGACTCTTTATTTGTAGCTCACGAAAGCTTATGCTCAAATAAATTGGTTAGTCTCTAAGGTGCCACAAGTACTCCTTTTCTTTTTATATAAAGAGTAAAACATACAGTGTTCTCACAAATAAGAGGTATGGTCATACTGTAAATGTAAGCTACGCTGCCAAAAAATGTAGATGATGTGTCCTATCAAGAGAGCTGTGAAAGTTCTGAAATGCCTGAACTTTCCTAGGTGAACTTCTAGAAAGCTCTGTAAATCATAATTAACTTCTAATACATTATTCTAGGGAGAAAACAAAATCTGTAGCTTGTATTCTGAACTTCTTAGAGTACAGATAGAAAATACCATTTTAGTTGTTGCTTTCCTGCATGAAGGATCTTCTCAAGAGTGTTTGGGAACAAGGCTGTCTGTCACAGCGAATAACTCACTCAGCATCTACCCCTCCAAAATCATAGTGCTTCAACCCCAACTGCGTGCCTGATGAATGTTAAAGCAGCTGATTAATGATAATAGCAAGCAGTCTTGGGATTCAGGGGGACCTTCACCCACCTTATGGGTTAGAAGCATTTATGAAGATAACATGACATGCTAATATATTTTTACAGCCTAAACAAGATATTTTATGCCAGCTGTGGGATCCACATGTAGTTGTTTATCAATATAACTTCCAAGACCTTTACCCTTTGGGGTTTTTGTGCTTGCACACAATATCATTATCAGAAAAGGTGAAAGCTAACTGATAAGTAAAAATATTGTGAACACACAGAAGTTCCTCTGCTTTTTACTCTTGATCTCTTAAATTCATTTTCAATACCAATAAAAGAAAATCAGCACCTTTGTGTATAGGACTTGAGCCTGGCATTTAAAACCTTTTGTTTATCCTCCATTTCTCCACTAGTCTATATTAGTAAAAGCAGGGCATTCTCCAGACTGCTGTTACTTCCATTTTTAATTTTACTTCCACAGACACCTCTACACTGGCAAATATTAAAACCCCTAACACGTCAAAATTATCAAATCTGATTTTGTTTAAAAAAAAAGTGTGAAATATTAGGACTAGATGCTGACATGTAGTTCTTACTGTTAACTGCTGTAAAGTACCAGTCGAGTTTGAGGACTATATGAAATCTCCTTGAGTTGCAGTACTTCCAGGCCTCGTATCACAAGTTACACAACACTGGTCAATAAGTTTCTTACTTCCAAAAATGGTAATGGATGTTTCCTCTTTACTGGTGGAACTATACAATGAGGATGTAAGCAGGGTCTGAATGAGGTTTCCCCTGAGAGCTAGTTGGTGGTGGGGAGAGACTTCAGGAGCAAACTGCATTTACCTGAACACACCTACTCTGCATAGATATCCAGCAGACAGGAGCTGTGTTGCTCAAAGTGATCAGCTTTGGCTGGTGTTGGGTTACAAATTACTTTAGTTCTGAATGCAAGTGTAATGAAATGTTGTTCTCAATGTTGTTATCTTTATTGTATGAGTAAAGGGGAACAGAACTGTGCTGAGTGGGTCCTGATTGAGGGGTAATCCTTAGTTGAAAGGAACTCGCTAAGCCAGGGACTCGAATGCCAGACCCCTTTGAAAGTAAGAAGGGTGGGGACAAGTATCCCAGCCAGGAGGTGTGGACTCTTCCTAAGGGTCCCAGGTCTGGTTTAACCTCCTCACTGTTCAAAGATAGAGCTAAATAGGCTCCAGTAGGAGTCTTTTGTTCTTGCAAGTGCTCAATAGAGCTGAAATCACTTGTGGTGGGAAAATGTTTCCTCCTAGCCTGCTTCAGGTTCCCCCACTAAGAGCTGACAATCATTAAAAGTTAGGTGGAATCTCAAGAGACTGACTTGCAGAGGTCACAGTAGAGAAGCAGGTAGCAGCAGGCAGGAGTGTTGCGCAGGTGGCCCGTGGGAACGGCGAGCAACTGGTGGGGCAGCCAGCGGAGTGGAATGGCAGCTGGCGGGAGGCCAGCCAAAACAAGTGCTCACATGGCGGAGCAAGCAAGGTGCCTTCTTCCTTAGGTGGGAGGTGAACTCACACATATGCACCTCTGAACCCTGGGTCCTCACGGGCCAAGGACAACCACTGTGAGTGAGGTATGGTGAAGCAGCAAAGAGGAGCATAGTAAAAGAACTGTAGAAGACACTGCCCCACGCACTCTGGGGTGGGTGTCCTGCTCACAGTTTTATGATTATGAATCCTGCTGCTGCATTTTCTCTAATTAATATCTGGTGACTTTCCTCCTTTCATTACAAGTTTATTTTCTACACAAAGACTCTGTGTTTGCGAGTGGGGAAGTATTGCCCTTCAGAGGCAACCAGAGGTGGTATGTAATTTTCCCAGGTTACTGGGTGGGGCCTGTAGCTGGTTCTGTGTTGTAGTGTTGAAAAGGAACCCCTAGATATTGAACCCGGCCCTGGTTGCTGCCAGAACCACCTGGCAGAAGGGTTACAAGACTGGAAAAATTTATGGTGACTATTTCATTTTCAAAATGACAAGAAGTATTATTTGACCACCTCTACTAAAGTAGTGTGAACTGGGTGATCAGTCGTAATATTGTTAGAGCACCTGCCCTCTTTGGATACCAGCATTCTTTACAAACAATAGTGAAATAAGCCTCATTGCTCCTGAGAAGTAGGTAATACATATTAGAGCACAGTCAACTATTCTCAGTGAATAATTTATTCAGAAAAACTCTCCTTTATTTGCAAACAGAAAGAATCTGTAAACAGATTTTTAATATTTTTACGCATTTGCTTATTAATCATAACTGTTCAATGAACATTTTATTCAAGCATATTTCAACCAATGGGCAGTATATGAACTATTCACTAGAGCTATGTCTATGACTAAATGCTATCTGTTGTTTGTGGTGTGTGATTGGCCACCTAAGTTACCAATTGTAGTGACTATACTGATTGGATGATAGAATGGAGATCCAAAGAAATTTCAAGACAGCCCCTTCCAGCACAAAAGCCCAGTTTTTGGTAAACCAAAAAAATTAGATAATGTTTTGAATTTTAAAAAAATGTGGAAAAAATTGGTCTGTTTCAAACCTTTTAAAAAGAAAACAAATTCAACATTTCTGAACTTTTTTGCAACAGTTCATTTTTTGACCAGTGATAGTAACAGACTTACTCTTGGGGAAAAGTTATGCTGAGAATAGGTATTCTGATGCAAAGTGCGTTGTTATGTCTTACTGGCATGCTGATACCTAGTATGCAGAGCACTCTTTTTGCTGTGAGAACAAACCAGAAAATGTGGGGGTACGGGTTTGTGTGAGGAAGCTCTTTTCCATACATTTTAAAAGCTTGATTTGTGGAGGGTAACCCCCATATTTAGAGGTTGTGCCAGCTCCAAACAAAGCTGGATGTGGAGGACAGAAACAAAACTATAAAAGTAGTTTAAAATATATTTCACTTGTTCAACAGTTGATCTACTGTTGCTTGGCACAGTCATGGCAGAGAGGGAGATGGGAGACACAGGAATGAACGAACTAACGAATTAATGAAATTGCTACTGATCGGGGGTGCTGGAACAATTTGTATACTGGGGATGCTGACAGCCATTGAACCAAACTGTAAACCCAGTATATCAGTGATGGGCAACCTGCAGCCCACGGGCCGCAGGTTGTCCACCACTGCTGTATATGATGAAAACCACTTCAAGCCAGGGGGCGTGGCAGCACTTCCTGCATCCCTAGTTCCAGCACCTATGCTACTGGTGTCCTTTTTTAGGTAAGTGAACTGGCTAGTTGTGTTTGACTTAATCATATAATCAGACACAAAAGATCCTAGGTTTTAAACCAGGAAAATGAATAATTCAACTTGGCCATAAAAACTGATACTATGATTCACAGTTAATATGGTTTTATTGTGTTTTATAATGTATAAACAAATTCCCCAACAGTAAATATAGGTTAAGTCAATTGTGAAAACAGATTGTTAATGAAAACATTATAGTTTTATGCTCATTTCCCATGAGATGATTTCTTCAGTGTATAACAGCTTATAAATTTATTGTGATTTAAAGTGAAATTGCATTTCTTGGAATTTTCAAAGCCAGCAATGGTATTCAGGCCCAGATTTAAAGGAAACAATCTGTCTAGCTTGTCATGTGTATCAAGGTTTAGAACACAGTACATTTTCACATCACTGAAGCTGTGCCAAATCTCCTAAAATTAGAGCAGCACAGACATACATCTGGATTGTTACTTTTCCAGCAACACTGTCATGTCCATGGCCGGAGCAGCGAGGGTAAATTTCTTGCACTGGGCCCAGAGAATACCATAGTAGCACTGCTGGGGTGAGGGTGATGGAGCTGAAATGCAAGACCCCAATTCTACAATTCTACAAGACCCAATTCTACAAGGCCCTGCAAAGGCTCAAATGTCTTAATATTTCTCAATGAAACTTCACATCCAGAAAGTCCACTTTAAAAAAAAAGCACTAATTGAAATGTGCTTTTTCCTTCTATTTACCCTGTATGTATGAACCATACTGTCAGTTTCTGTTTAGATCATAAATTCTATCTTCATCCATGTTCTTCAGTGCTGTGTGCTACATTGGTACTCCATAAATTACTAGTATTAATGCCACCATGTGATAGGGGAAAATGCAAATCTTCTGCTTACTATGCATTATTTAATATAAGTACTTCCAAACGCTTCTGCTCTTACCCCACAGCTCAGTAGGTTCCTAGCTTAGACTGAATTGGTTCCTTCCATATTGTGCCTATTTTGAGTGTATGAAGATTATGCAGTATTGTTGACATGTAATTTTAATGTAGTTATCTTATGGTAAAATAGACCTTCCAAGCAAGCTTGGGTTGGCACAGAATGTTGTCTGCTGCACTCTGCTAAGCCCTAGAATCAACCAGAGAAGCCCCATTTGGGATATGTTAATGACAAATTTCTTTTAAATGGGTTTCCAAAGGAGCAGGACCCCATGCTATCACGCAAGAAAACAGGCATAATCAGAGTCACTGCATTCCCCCGGGTATAGATACTATTCCCTAGGGCATTAGCAACCTTAAATAGATGGAGGAAGTGGAATCATTTCCTTTACCCCTGCCCTAGCCAGAGAAAGGACCATCTGCACCTTACTATAAGATAGTGCAATGGAAACAATCCACCTACATGCCTGAAATCATTATCACATTTCTTGTGCATTCCGGAAAATGTTTTGCCTCCAGATGCCAGCTTTTTAACACCATCCTTAAAACACAAACCATTGGTTCCAATCAGCCTAGCCAGAATGAATTTGTGATAGTTATTGTGATAAAGAGTAACTCTTTAACTAGAAAACATATCTGAAAGAAAAAACTACAAATGCTGAAGTTCCTGGACTTTCAAACTGTTACAATTTTATCCAGCCATTAAAGAAGGCAAAATACATTGTTTTGGCTGAAGAAATAAAGTGCTTTCTTTGTAAATTTTTTATGATGTACTCCAAATGAAAGTTTTAGTATAAGTAAACAAGGTCTGCAATCCCATAAACTAAAGAGCAAAAGAAAAGCAAAATTAAAATAAAGACCACACACTTGACTTTACTGAAATATGTGTCATTTTATCTTCTGACTCACTAGCTCTGGACTTGATGAATCATAGAATATCAGGTTTGGAAGGGACCTCAGGAGGTCATCTAGTCCAACCCCCTGCTCAAAGCAGGACCAATCTCCAGCTAAATCAAATGTCTTGACCTACTCACAAATGGCAAGTGGGAAAATTTTCTAGGTGAACAGGAAGCTTTACTCATCTGTTTCTCTAGTAATATAAGATTATACTGGCAAGAAAAGAAATACATTTTTTTGCTTTTGTGGTTGGCATTGAACATAGGCTTTCAGGGGGCATAAGTAACGAGATCTAGAACATAGGCAGGGATAAATAACTGTGTCTGACAATGAATAACTCTGTATATTTACAAGGAAACATATATTGAGATGCCACATTTCATTTAAAGCAAGATTTTGATGTTTCATTTTGTTTGTCTTAATAGTGAACAGTAACGAAAAACTAAAGAATGCTAGAGAATATCAAAAAATGAGAGGCAGTAGAAACCTGTTGAAAATTCCAATGAGCTAAGGTATGATGGAGCCACCCAATTACCTTAGTGTGATGGAGAATGATGGACATTGCCTAGTAGGGGTGGAGGGTGATGGAATGTCAAGAGCATTGAGAGATGATTGAGAGGGTTTACAAAATAACGGGCAGTGTTGAAAATACTGAAGTGTAATAGAAAACAAAACAGAATAGCAAGACTTGATGAGGTGTGATGTGTGATGTCCAAGCATAGTAAGCAGTGATGAAATATGATGGAGTGCAAATATCTCTGCAACTATACCATGTTAGAGTTGAAATAAGGAGTCACTCCCCAGAAACTCGAAGCAGGTTGCATTCTCATGTAGGGAATTTTAGAATAGGAGAAGTGGGTGACAGGTTCCTCTGTTCAAAGGAGTGGGAGTTTGATTTTTAGCCAAATCAGGTTGGGTTTTGCCTTCAGCCCAATGAGTGAAAGAGACTCTCCGTGAAGGAGAATTGTTGTAGATCTGTGTGATCCACCACTCTTTTAGAGTCTTTCTGACTGGAAAGCACCTTGAAGGCTTTTTGGAGAGATCTGAGGTCAGAGTAATTGCTGGAGGCTTCAGACACAAATGTTTGTTTGTAAAAGTTGGAGTATGTAAGTGGAAGATTATTTCTGCTGCTTTTGGTTATTGTAAAAGTAGGGTATTTTCTTTGTGCATAATTGTTTTATAGCTGGTAGGTAGCTCTGGCAGGATCAAGTTGTTATTATTAAGCTGCTCAAAATATGCCAGTTTTTCATGGGAAAATTTTTTAAAATCACTCTTCATAATTTCTCATGCAAATATTATTGTGTTTTCAATTAAAAAAACAACTGATATTTTCAGATTTCTAAAACTATTTAATGATAAATAAATAATAGCAATAAAAATTAAGTTTTTGCTGAAATATTTTTGACTCTAGAATTGCAAAACCCCAACAAATAAGCTGTTCCTCACTTTCCCAGAAGTGTCTTGAGACTGTAGGGTAACAATCACTAACTCCTTCAGCTTCAGTCCTACAACGGTCTTCTTGTAGGGATTGTGAAACACTATAGCAGCTTCCTGGAATGTGCAACTCCACTCCTTACCCACCAAGGGCAAGTTTATAAATTACATAGTCCAGGGTGTGTGTATAAATAGAGAGAGACAGATCTACACATTCACATACATCAGTCTGTAATATATATAACAGAAAGGGTTAAAAGAACATTTAGGTTGTAAAGAAGCACTCAAAAATTAGGAAATGTTAGAATTAAGGTTGCCTGTGCAGTCTTAATTCAGCCTCCTTTTGCATATGTATTATGAGACAGCCTTTAATTACATGATCACATACTATTTTTTCCACAGGACCTGATCCCAATCCCAGTCTCCACTACCACCAGCACATCAGGCTCCTTGATTTAATCTACTCCTTCTTCATCCCTGGCCCCAAAGCTTGGCTCCTCATCCCTCTGCATTTCAGTCAAGTTTTTTCGTCTTCCATGCTGCATCAGTACCAGCAGGGTGGAGCACTGAGAGCACAGGAGAGAAAGTATTCTTGCTCTCAGTCCCTGTGTTTGGCATTACATTGACCCACAGTAGCTTGGTGAAGATATTTCAGTAAAAGTCCTACTTAGCCACTGTATCCCTAGGTTGAAGCATCCTCAATACAGATGAAATCTGAGAATGCCCAATTCTAACTAGTCTCTACTGAGCATATGCAAACTGATTTTTCAGAGACTTGTAACTTAAACAAAATTGGTTATATTTTCACAGATAGAGCAAAAGGCACATCCCTGACACCAGAATGACTCCCTTGCCAAATTTCAAGTCCCTGTTGCAAAGGGAGGCACTGGAGTTTCTCAATTAAATGATGGTAAGAATTTTCTTAACATGGGCAAAACAACATATTTATTCTGAACCTTATTCTCTGAAACATCTGGACCATTTTAGCTGATACTTTCAGAAAAATCCAGCTTGAGGCAGATGCCCAGCATAGGAAATTTCAGTCCAAACAGTTAAATTTTGGCAAAGTTATAAACAACTGCACAACTGAAAACAGAGTTTTATACAGAAGCATGTCACTATATGAGAATGTAACTATAAGTGGCTCTACCTACAATCCTCATACAATCCACTGGGTTCCCTAGCTCCTGAACTATGGATTATGGAACCTTTGCCTCTGAGCCAGCAAATGAGCCATTCTGTGAAGAAGTGGTTTTTTTCAGTTCCCTCAGGGATGGTGCGTACTTTGTGTCCCCAGAAGATCTCTTTTAGGCCTCAGAGAATGCAGCAGCCTTATCTGGCAGCCCCAAATGTCCAGGAAGGAAGCTGATACTCCATGACTGCTGCAAAACCTGTGAGGGAGACACTTTACCCCAGAAGTGAATAAGCAAGGGAAACTCAACTTCATATAAAAGACACCTAAAATAAGATTGTTCTGGTTGGCTGGTAAGGGAGCTTGGGGTTTGTGTGGAATCTTCTGTATAAAGACAAGTTATAAATATATGATATAATATGCTGTCTGTTCCCACTGTGCATATATTTATTTACACTACTATTTATCTTTTTGCTTGTATTACCCAGGCCAAGTGTTGCTTTCCATTAAAGGGCTTCTTTAGCCTGATTTGTACTGTCTCAGGTACACCACAGTAAAGAAAGAGGGACGGAAGGGATATGAGGAGATTACTCTGACATAAACTAATTGATGCACGATAAGAGTATATCTAAAATAAAGATATACACCAAAACCCCTTGTTAAAGCTGGATCTACTACTTGTGTGGAGATACTCATGGCAGAATGCAGTTGAAAAGCCGGGTGAATAATGAAGAGTGATGGACAGTGATGGAAAATGTTGTGGTGGTACAAAATAGCGATCAGTGCATAAGACAACAGTGTGTGAGGGACAATCCATGAAGACCAACAAGGAGCTATAATGGCTAATGGGAAGAAAAAAGCCAGAGGCTAAAGTTTGTTAAAAATTATTGACATGGATTGAATCTGTACATACAATTGTGAAACATTATTTGCTGCTGTAATGTGGCAGAGTGGCCTCATTCTGGTGCCAAGAGGGTTAAGTCACCCTGTTGGGCTCAGCTAACATATACAATATTTCAAGTAAACAGTTACCACGGCTGTATTAGTCAGTAGGCCACAGTGCCACAATATAGGGAGTGCCAATTTTGGTTTTGGATTTAGTATTGAAAGAAACGTTAAAAATATACAGTTACATGACCTGCCCACAATTTTAGGGCCTATTGTGTTCTGAATGGGTTGGTCTAAATGTGGTAAGGACATAACCACTGTCACTACTTTAAAATGTAATATATAACTCAGAATGTGCCTTCTGAAGATGTAAACTGGTAAATAGTAAATTTTTAACATTATCCCTCTTACTCTGAAATAAAATATTATACCCATAAATCACCATAGGAATTAGGATTTGTCAGACACTAATTGTCAGCCAACATGGTTCTTGTGAAATAATATCAAGTATTACTGAGGCCTAGTCCCCAATTTAACATAATACAAATATCTAAAATTGAAATCTTTTCCACTAGAATGTTTTCCTCACTTTTCTCTAGAATCGTAATTTTATCTGAGTGGGAGAATAAAAGGCCTTAGATATAATACATTTGAGAGTAACATTTGTATTCTCCCACTTATGAGGGTATTCTCACAGTCATTGTTTGTAGCATGAGATTAATTATTCAAAGCTTAATTGATTCATTACAGTCTCCTTTTCAGTGTATTCAAAGTATGCTGTAATGAAATAAGGAATCGTATATTGTCCGGCCTTGCCAGAAAAGACAGGAGGCCAGGAATGTGGTCTAATTCCGTTGCAACTTTATTCACTTAAAATATCTGGGATATTTTGGATGTACAAAAATGTGCATGCAAAATGTTGTAATTGAAAATGTAGCTGGTGCTGCTAAAAATGCTCAGTGCTAGACAGTGCCTAAAATTGCCTATGGTGTGCCAGGAGCAATCCCCTTTGACCACTGGCAAAACAGTGGTTCTTGTAATTCCATGCACCTAGACCAGGGGAACCTGGTACACCACCAGCAGCAGTAGAAACCCAAGTCAGGAGGCAGTCAGGAGTGGAAGCATGGGCCTGTCACTCCGGCTAACAGTTGTGGTGAGGCGTATGCCCTATTAAAAGATGTAGCAGCTGCTGCTCCTGTGTATTCTGCATTGGTGCTGCTCTCAGGGCACTGTTCTTCCTTACTCCCTCCACAAAGCTGACCATGATTTAAAGACTTAGGCTGGGATTTTCAAAGAATCCTGTGGTAGATAGGTGCCCAATTTCCATTGAAATTCAAAGTTAGGCACCTAACTCCCTTAGGCATTTTTGAAAATCCTACCTGCAGTCTTTATCAGACACTGATCATCAAATTGAGATTAGAACCCATGAAATAGGGTTAATTTTATGTGAAAGCTACAATAAAAAGACCCAGGTATTTACAGAAGACCTGATCCTGCAGTCTTCTCTCAGGCAAATCCCCAAGTGAAGCAAAGGAAGATTTCCTTGCTCGAGGGCAGTAGGACTATGCCCAGAGTGGCTCAGTGGATTTGCTTAAATTTCACTTGTTAATCTTTAGAAAACAGGTTAGAAATTCTGGAAGGGGAAAAATATACGTTAACCCTATAACATAAAACATATGAATTAAAAGTGACAAGCTCTAGTCAATTCCTAGAGGAGTGAAGTGTGCCAAGTTTTATCTGGCTCCCAACCATGTAGATGCTCATCTATTTAGCAGTGGCAATGGGATTCCAAAACATGGCCTCTGCTGTGGGTTGCTACAGTAATCCATTTGTGCAACATAAATCATTAATTCATTCCTTGAAATACCAGAGTCAATTTCCAAACCTTATGTTTACAGAAGTTCATCCATATTCATCAGTACTATCTCCTTAAATAACAAGGGAAACTTTTAACAGTGTGATAGAGTGTGTGCAATAGGAACAGAACATCAGAGATTTTTTTAGCTACAGATTTGACGTGGAAGTGAATGTTAAATGTATGCCTTATACAAAACTTTATGAAAAATGAAACGTACAAAAAGCTGGATCCTTGCCATGACACCCATTATGGTGTAGTCTGAGGCTCTGACCCTTAGTGTTGCACTTATTGTGATTTTGACACATTTAGTCAATTAAAATGGGTGAAGTGTAATTTGTTTTTCTTAAGTTTAATACAGCATGTCAATAGAAGTTAACCAAAATTTATAGTAGGAACACTAAAACTGCCACTTGCACTTAAACAAATGAACACAATTTATCATGGTTGAAATAAAAAGAACATCATGCGCATTTGACTTCATACTTCACATGAGCATGTTGCCAAATATAGGAAAGCATGTTACAGCTGACACTTCCAATGGAAAGGACATTTTAGTTCACATTAAATATTGGTGTGAAAAATTTGGATACTATCCAATCCTAAGAAGTGTTAACGTTGGCACTTCCACTGTATACTTTTACTATAAATTGTTGTAGCATTTATTTGACATGGAATACCCAAAGGATTGATGAGCAAAGAATGGAAGACTTTTTATTGTGCCATGTTACCTTTTTCAGGCATACATTCTAAGCCTTTACGTCTTCAGAGTTTAAACAAGTCACCACCTGTACTCAATCGGTGAAAGTTATTTTTCATGCAACTATAGTTTGCCTTTTTTATAAATCTATAAAAGCACACATTTTCCATTTTATTGGTCCGCAAAGCAATGGCTGATTTAATCATAAAACTTAAAAATGTGGTTTCTTTACAAAAATTTTTGTTTTTACCTTTTTTTAAAAAAAAAACTGCAATAGGAGCCAACTTGATTTCATACCTTGTCACAGATCAAAACCACTAAACTAACTATTATTGTGTATTTTTTCATTTAAAAAATACTTGTAACACTACTATCATTTATATTATTACTTCTGGCCTACTAAAAATTTAGGAGGAACAAAGTACTGCTGCATAAAAATGTATCTCCTTCAATTAAGTACTTGCACATGAATTCTATGTTCACATTATTTGTACTATAACTATATTTATCTGCAGTAATGAAGCACTATAAAATACAGAGAAAGTGCTGAGGGGCACTTAGTATGATTTACTGAACTGATCTTTAGGTTAAGAAAGCATGTCTAAGAGAAAGGAATTTTTGTATCCATATTTTTCAAATTAAGAAATTCTATAAAATTTTGACTTATAAAAGTAAAGTCTAGTGCTACAAACATGAAAATGATTATTAAAATTTCCCAATCTGTTTTAAATACCAGATCCAAGACCAGGATGTTTTCATCTATATAAATAGAGCAGTTTGAGATTTCTGAATTTGATTACAACTTAAAAAGGATAATATATGCACACAAACAATTAGAGAACAGGTTTTCAAAGTAGATAAATAACACTATTCATTGCTACCAGCTAGAAGACTGAGAAACAAAATGGTATAAAGAAACAATATGAAAAATATTGTACTATCATTGTACTATCAATTAGGTATATTAATGACCTACAATTGTCTATTATTATAATTATTATTAATTATTTGAATTACTGTAGTGAGTAACAAACTAGGCTTCCCCCAAGCCTGAGAATATACATCCTGGGAAGCTGAGAGAAGTGGAATTTTGATAATAGATCCATGACCATAGCCATGACCCTACTGACAACACCTCCACCCTCCTGTGGCCACCACTTGCAATAGCACCTTCTAGAAGAGGCAAAGAAAGGAGAGGAGAGGGACTGGATGGGGGTAAACAGAAGGTAAAATGTTTTAAAAGAGAAGCTCTCACTGCTCAGCAAAGTGGGTAGTTTGGATGAAGAGTAGGGATGTGGCCTGTAAAGGAACCTCTGGAAATACTGACTCTTCACATCTTTTTTTCAGTTTATCATGATCCTAGGTTTCCTTCTTCTCTGCCACAATATATTGTAGACAACTCTACAAATATTCACTCACGTCATGTAGATTTAAAAATTAATCATCAAAGGTGGTTAACAATAAATGTGAGGGCTAAAGTTAAGTTTGCCATACTCTGACATAAATGGAAGTAAACATGACCAGTAGCCTTGACACAGTAGGAGCCAAATGAAAAATCCAGCTCATTGCCCAGGTTTTCCCACAGTCATTACCCTCATTCTCAAAGATTCATTCATTTAAAAAACCCTAGTCCTTCTGCTTGGTAACAGGGAATAAAGAGAGAGATCATTGCCATCTTTTATGTAATGAGAGCTATTACGTAACTATCATAATATGGATTAGGTCCTAAAATGCTAATCTTAATTTTATGTAATCAACCCCAACCTCTGGGAAGTAATGTTGATTAAGATCCTTTAAATCCCTTGATTCAGATCAGATACAAATTTTGTTAAGAAACAAAAAACTTTAAAAACCTAGCTATTCGTTACCAAATGACTAGCCTACTGTTCGGTGAATGGAAGGCATTTCTTCCATGTTGAAATGTTAATAATAGCGGAGAGACAAGTGGCTTACTAGTGATACATCAAAAATCTCTTGTTCAATTATCTTATTAAAATAAATAATGAAAAATGAAGCCTGCAAATTGTATACTTGGCCAAGATATGTAACTTTGTGTTCCTACTATTATCATCCTTGTCTTCTCCCTCCATGCACTCCTTTGTGTTCTGCACACACCCGTTGCACCTTATCCCTATTTAGATTGTAATCTTTTGGGGGCAGACACTTACTTTATTTTATATTTATATAGCTCCCAGCAGTGGGGCCCAGATATTTATGTAAGTTGGGGGCGGGGGGGGGGGGTGTTCTCCTAGCCATTAATTTTGGGGAAGAAAAACTGCAAGTATCATACAAAGACTGCCTGAATATTTTTTTTCAGAGGGAAAAAAGTTTTTCTTTTGTGCTGATAGTAGTGTCAAAACTAGCTAATCCTGAATCTTATACATACTGAGTCTGTCTGTATTAAACTCCTATTAATCCAATTTCTGTGAAAGGATTCTGTGTAATAGCTGGGGGGGTGGAATACCCCACTTTTAGAGGTAGTGCTACCTTTCCTCCCAGACTGTGCTATCATCTTTAATAGCAACAATAATTCACTTAAGTCAAGAAGACATTTTTTCTGTTTTATTTATAGATCATTAGAAAGGTCTTTCTGCTGCATTAATGCGTGCTAAAGTAGTACATGGCTTTGCATTTTATGGCTCTCTGTCAAAACTGTCTCTGATAGCTAGTTCCCAACTTCACTTTGGGTATTTTAAACAATTCCCCTTTTTATTAGCTGTACCTCACTAACACACGTCAATTATTTGACTTCTACAATATTCTCCCATAAGTTTCAGGAGTGTGAGGGGCTGCACATCCTCAATTCCCACTGAAGACAAGGAGGTGCCCAGCACCGTACAGTATCAGACTTATAGAGTTGTGTTTTTGAAGAGCTTTTTAAACTTTTCTGTGTGAAACTTCCATTTTGCAGCAAAATGTGAACAATAGTCTATCACGACACATTGCATTTGTTCATTCTAGGTTATTCATTATCATGCAGAATATGATGCCATGAGGTGGCACAAAAGATAATGGCAGAGGCAAACTAGTACAATGATGGAAGTAAGATCCTCAGCTGTTGTTTGGAGTTAGAAAGATACTACAAAAGATTGTGTTGTCATATATGATCTGTAGGAGTCTTTGGGAGCTGTGATATTTTAAAGGAAATTGCTTTATAAATAGTGTAAAGCACCTAGAGCATGGAACTGATGCAGAACACCAATGCACCAAATATAAATTAAATCTATTCTAAAATATATTTTATTAAGCCTCAGTTTTCTGTTCTGCCTCTTTTCATCTAACCAAATCTTAATGAATATTGTCAGGCATTACTCAAGTATTAATTGATCATCTGTAAGAAATTGTCAAAAACAATGGCTCTGTGTGTTGAGCATCAGGTTTGAAATACTTAGTCTGCCTATAACAGCAGGTTCACATTTTGGCAAGTTTGACTCAATCTTTGTCAGCGCTCCACTAGGGGACATGCTGTTACCTCCCACTTTGGACAGGAATGTCTTGGCTACATTTTGGTGTTATATCTATTAGGTGCAGAGTGATGAATCTATCTTGCTGTTGATTCACACAGGCCGTTCCAGCAGCAGCATGTGACTGTGATCTCTCTGTAGCCAAGGGGATATTTTCCATCAGCAGGAACAGATGTTACTGATTCAGAAGGTCTAAACAAAGAATAAAATTATATAGACATTTCAGTCATTAGTTTGTTGAGCCTGGATCAATTGATTCGAAGGTAGGCCCGATGCTGCTCCTATTGGCATTGATGGAAGTTATCAATGGGAGAAGGACCAGGCCTAATGAGATTCTAATGGGGTCTACAAGCATGCTCAGCATAGACGGGAGCAGAGTCTCTCCTGTTTACAAGCAAGCAGCTTGATCACAACCCCATGCAACTGCCAGAGCTGCCAGTCCTGAAGGCAGGCAGTCATAGCTCCAACCAACAGAGGAAACAAGGCCTGCTATAAAGGGGAGAGCACAGAGAGGGAGGCAGAAAGGCCTGGGATAGCAAACAGGAAACAGCCTTGCACCGGCTGCCTCCAAGAAAACAGCCAGAAGACTGAAGCAAGCTCAAAGAGCCAGAAACTGACCTGACTGAGAGTTAGCTAAGGAGGGTCCATCAGGAGAAGCTGAGACCCCCCAAGAGACCACTCTAAGAGATGGTGACAGGCATGTAATAAGGTGGAAGATAGAAAATAGATTGGGTGTGATCATGCTCTCTCAGAGGCCACTGCAAGGGTAGATGAAAAGCATCTTTGAAAGTATGTGAGATTATGATTTGTGGAGACATGCTAATATGCTGTATTAATTCTCTTTCCATATGCATGACTGGAAAGGGAAGTTGGCCCAGGAAGTTGCACTCTAAGTGCAATTATAATTGGAAAGAGATCATTTAATTACAACTAAAATCAAGATTAGGACCTGCAAAAAAAAAAAAGAGGTAGGTGGATGCTCAGTCCAGAGTAGGCAAGATATTGGTGATACTGGTGAACTGGAGCACATATCTAGAGGAAATGGCAAGGACAAATCTCATCTTACAGCCTGCCCCCTAGCATTGGGATAAACTCTGTCTTGATCATGAGCCATCTAGCTTTCCTCCAGACCCTTTGGCCAGACAGTTATAAATTAATGACCGTATAAAGTGCATAATCTAAGGGTCCTGCTGAATCCCCAGCTGCATTTTAGATCAGCATTTCCCAAAATGCTGAGGTGAGCACAACTATCCAGTCAGCTCTATTTCCTACTGTGTCCAGTTCTGGAGTCCACAATTCAAGAAGGATGTTGATTAAAGTGGAGAAGGTTCAGAGAAAAGCCTCGTGAATGATTAAAGGATTAGAAAACACACCTTATAGTGATAGACTCAAGGAGCTCAATCTATGTAGCTTGACAAAGAAGGTTGAGGAGTGACTTGGTCAGTCTATAAGCATCTACAAGGGGAAAAAACAGTTGATAATGGGCTCTTCAACCTAGGAGACAAGGGTATAACAAAAACTAATGGCTTGAAATTAAGGCTAGATAAATTCAGACTGGAAACAAGGCATACATTTAACAGTGAGGGTAACTATTGGAACAACTAACCAAGGGTCATAGTGGATTCTCCATCATTGACCATTTTTAAATGATTGGATTTTTTTAAAAAAAGATACGCTCTAGTTCAAACAGGAATCATTTGGGGTACTTCTATGGCCTGTGTTTATACAGGAGGTCAGACTAGATGGTCACAGTGGTCTCTTCTGTCTTTAGAATCTGTGAATCTTCACCAAAATATCTACACCACCTCCTTTTCTTTAATTGTGGAGTGTGTCTGTCTACCGAACAAATTTTTATGCTATATGTTGTCAGAGGGATTTTCTTTTGTCTTCTCTGTTTCAGGGCTTGATCTTGCTGTGAACTCTGCATGAAATTAATCTTGCACCTGTATAGATCAAAGTCAGTGCGGATCCATATGACTATAGGAATCCACACACCTAGAGGTCATTACAGGATCAGAGCCTTAGATCACAAGCTCTTCAGGACAAGGTTCTGGGCTTAATCTGCTGAGCAAATTCTGTCATAGAATCATAGAATATCAGGGTTGGAAGGGACCTCAGGAGGTCATCTAGTCCAACCCCCTGCTCAAAGCAGGGCCAATCCCCAATTTTTGCCCCAGATCCCTAAATGGCCCCCTCAAGGATTGAACTCACAACCCTGGGTTTAGCAGGCCAATGCTCAATCCACTGAGCTATCCCTCCCCCGAAGTCATTCACATCTGTGTTATCCCACGACAAATTGGTTGCACAGTTGTAAGTGAAAGCAGAATGTGGTCTTTGGGCCTGGCCTAAAGCCCACAGAAGTGCATGAAAATGCTTTCATCAGTTCCACTGGGCTTTGGATCAGGCCTTAGGGTTCTTCTAGGAAAAAATAGTGTGTGATCATGTAATTGAAGACTGTATTATAATACATATGCACAAGGGGACCAAATTAAAGTTGCACAAAGAATCTTAATTCTGGCATTTCCTAACTTTTGAGTGCTTGACTTTGCAACCTTACCATTTTTCCACACAATTTGGTAGGTGTAATATTGGCAGTGTCATATTTCACTACAAGACAAATCAGCAGATGTCAGACTTTTAACCTTTATCTAGTTTTAACTGGTAACAGCCAGTTTTATGCAAGTTAGTGTCTGTATAGTTTCTCTGTGGGCAATAAAAGTATTACAGACACATGGAGCAAAGCTCTTCAAAGTCAGATATAATTATACTTTTTCTGTTTGGTAGTTCATGGAATATTTATTTCCACTTATACTGGAGTACAAGTGTTTTGTTTATTGACTTAATGAAAGCTATGTCAAATATAAGACTGCACAAGGGAATTTACTGGAATTCTGAAAATGTTCAATCCAATTCAACATTTTTGCTATGTGTGTGTTAAGAACAATCCCAAGAGTAAAAACTAATGTCTCTGATGTAATACTCTCTTCCAAAAGTTTGAAAGTCTGTCATCTTTCTCAATATACTCACCTCATTAAACAGTTTACAGCTTGCAAGGGGATCACAATGTTTGAGTAACAAAATGACTGTCCTGACAGATTCAGACAATAAAACAACCAGATTGTTGTATGAATGTTTTCTCAGAGACTGTTGCTGCAACACATAATAAATACAAATATTGAAACACCTGCTTGATAAACATAATACTTTTAACAGATGTTAATCCTCTCTTGCATGTAACCAGTGGATTTAGATCACATAAATGTAATTTACCCCATTCACATCCTTCTAGAAACTCCCAACCATCTGATTGCATTCTGACCAAAGGAATGGCTGCTTACTAAATGTACAGTTTTAGTTTTCTTCTTTGGTACTATAAGTATTTTAAAAACAATGCCACAAATTTAACAATATATGTATGAAACTAAAGCTCAACATCTGTTACAGAATGTTATGTCTTTATGCCTGTTATCAGCTTGGGTAAGTTATAAAGTTTTCAAAGAAGAAAGAACTTTGAAAAACAATATTTTCCCCAGAAGCCTTGCTCCCTTTAGGAGTTGTGGTTTGAACTGAGTGGCTTTTTCTAGGCAGTTTCTTATCAGCAGGACTTAGTTGTCCTTTTTTTGTACTTGCCCATAGGTTTTATGGGTTTGGTTTTTTCAGAGGTGCTCAACATCTGTAGCTCCTATGGACTTCAGTCAGATTACTGGTTGTTCAGCACCTCCAAAAATGAAGCCCAAAAATTCCTAGGGCCTGTCTTCAAGAACATGGCAATGGCTGCTAAGCCTCTTAGTTGCTACACCGCCTTTCACACCCCTCATGGATGAGCCTGTCTCCCCAGGAAGATGAGGAGCCATGGTGCCATGAAAAGCAACCTCTTTTCCCCACTTTAAGACCCAGTGCAGCAAATCTTCCGTATTCAACAAGAACTTGCATATTTTAAGCACATGCTTAAATCATATTGAGTTAAGGTTAAGCATTACCTTAAGTGTTTTGTTGAAAAAGGTTCTAAATTTGCATCAGCTAGAAATAATTAATATTTAACCAATGTCTCATTAAAAACCATCTCCAGCATTGCTGTTTTCATTTCAGTTTGACTCAGGATGCTGAAGGATTATATTCTACAGCTCCCCTTGCTGGTTGGCATTATTCAGAGTTAGAAGATTTCCTTAGGAGGAGCTTACCAAATCTACACCACTGAGAAGTGTACCTACGGGAAGCAGAAAACAATGACTAAAGAAAAGCAGAGTGCTCAAAGAAATCATTGTGGTGGGGAGTTAAAAAAAAAAAGGACAACAAGTCATTTACATCCAGACAAAACAGTGCTACTAGAGGCTTGTGGGGAATAAATACAACAGGCCAATTGAGAGCCTGTTTGAGGAACTTGGTGTTACTAGAAATATTTATCACTGGAACATAAAACAATATCTACGTGTCATAAAACAATATCTATCTTATCCCCGGGGGGGGGGGGGGAGGGAAAGTTGCTTTAAAAAACTGGCAGGCATACAATGAAAATTTAGTAAAACTGAAAGTCACCCAATAAAAAGGTATAAAATAAATGTAAAAGGAGGTGGAGAACATAGGGGAGACAGAACATCAGGATGATACAGGCAGGATGATACAGGCAAAACAAAAATTACCAGAAATAAAGAAAACAAGGAGTGGAGATTTTTTTTTAAAACTCTTAACTGGATTAAAGAAAACCTCTTGAGGCATCCATCTAATGGGGAGGACTTGCTTAATAAATCTGACTAATTTCTGCAGTGAATAATCAATTGAAGTTGACAGAAATGTGGTAGAAATAGCTAAGATGGACTGGAGGGAGACATTTGAACTGCTCATGCACCTTACAAGAGTCTAAACTAAACATATCACCTCAGGAAAGAGATGTGAATGTCATTGTAGATCGTTCAATGAAGACTTCTTCTCACTGTGCTACTGTGGTTTTAAAAAAACAGACAAGCTGTTAGCATGGGTAAGGAAAGGGATGGAGAATAATATGGCAATGTTTATAATAGCACTATAAATGTTGATGGCATCCTTCATCTGGAACACTATGTTCAGTGTGCTGGTCACCCCATTTCAAAAAGGACATTGCACAATTAGAGGGGGTTCACAGAAGGATGCTGAGAATGTTCAAAGGCCTGGAAATTCTCTCTTATAAAGAGAGACTGAAAAGAATGAGATTGTGTATTTGAAAGGTGGCAAATCAGAGGGGACATGACAGATGTATATAAAATAATGATCTAGAGAAGGTTGGGTGCTTCTGTTCTCCCATCTTGTGACATAAGAGCACATTCAATGAAATCAAAAAGTGGCAAATTCAAAACTGAGAAAAGGAAATACTTTTTCATTCAGCCCGTGATTAGACTGTGGAGTTTATTACTACAAAATGTGATTGAGACTAAGAATCCATCAAGATTCAAAAAGGAACTGGATGCTTATATGGATAGAAAGAATATCAAGAGTTAATAGTTAAAGAGAAGAATTTTGGAAGGGATTTAAAACCTCATGCTTTGAGGTTTAAAACAACTCTATTAGGGATTAAGATGAGACCCTCAAGAGGATGGATTATCCCAGAATCTGTCCACTGTGGAGTTTCTTGCACCTTCTTCTGAAGCATCTGGTACTAGCCACTGTTGGAGACAGAATACTGGCCTAAATGGCTGATGGGGTTGTGTGGTGCAGCTCCTCCTGCTGGTTGCTAATTCCCTGGACTCTTTCCAGCACCAGAGCACCCTCTGCCAGAGGATGTCTCTCCTACCACTGGCCCCCATGTCCCTCCCAGACCCTGCTCTACATCTGGGTTCTGCCCCCCCAGAAACAATCCACAATTGGGGTCTCCCCACCCAGGGGAACCCCCAACCCTCTATCCTCACCTTACCTCAGTGGCTACTGCCAGTCATCATCTAGCCCCCACACCCTGAGGCAGGCTGCAGTTCATAAACCACTTATCATCGGCAAAGCTGGTTGGACCAGCTGCGTCTGCCTATCTCTGGGCTGCCCCTCTGCAGCCCCAGTACCTTTTGTAGGGCTTTAATTATGCCTGCAGCCTGAGGTTTTCCTAGGCTAGAGCTCCTCAGTGCCCTCTGCCCTTCCCCAGCACTGCTCCATCCTAGGTACCCTCCTCAGCTTCCCAGCCAACCAGGTCCTTCCTTCTCTAAAGCCAGAGAGAGAGACTGTCAGCTCTTGGCCCACTGCCCTCTTATAAGGGCCAGCTGGGCCCTGATTAAGCTGACCACAGCTGTGGCTGCTTTCCTAATCAGCCTAGCTTTCCTCCTGCAGCCCTCTCTGGGGCTGCTTTATCCCATTCAGGCAAGAGCGGGGTAACCACCCCGCTACAGGCTGATCCAGTCCCAGAACCCAATAGGTACAGGCTGATCCAGTTACTATGTTCCTGAGACTTCAAGAAGGCTTTCAGAAATGTAATGCACTCAAACAAATTGTTCTTTGTTTGTACATTGACTAACACTATGAGGTCCTAGCCCACTACTGATGTTCCTAGAAGCTTCTATAATATAACTGATAAATAAGGCTATGATTTAGTCACGGGTATTTTTAGTAAAAGTTATGGACAGGTCACAGGCAATACACAAAAATTAATAGACTGTCCATGGCTTATACTATAAATAACCCTCACTAAATCACTGCTGCGGGGCGCTGGGGACATTGTTGGGGGAGAAGCATGTGAAGGGGCCGCTGCTGGGGGGGAAGCTGGGATGCCACTGCTGGGGGGGCGTCTTGGGAAGGCTGCTGCTGGGGTGAAGGCCAAGGCCAGCCACGGCACCAGCTGCCAGGGAACACCTGGGGAAACTGCTACTCTGGCTGCCAGCGGACTGTCACCAGGGTCCGCCGGCTGTGGCTGCACCAGCCACCTGGGGACCACCGATGGGGGCCGCTGGCAGCAACTGCACTGGCTGCCCAGGGACCGCTGCCAGGGTCTACCATCAGTGGCTGCACCAGCCACCCGGGGACCACCGCCAGGAGCCACCGGCAGTGGCTGCAGCAGCCACCCAGGGACTGCTGCTCAGGTGGTCCTCAGGGCCAGCTGCACTGGCTGCTGCTTGGGGCCACCGGAGAGGCTGGCTGTGGGGCCGCCGGAGCAGCGGGCTGCAGTGCAGCTCCAGCAGCGGCCGGTGTGGCTGTCCCCTGGGGTCAACCACACTGACCCCCACAGAAGTTATGGTGGTCGTGGAAAGCCACGGAATCTGTGACTTCCACGACCTCCATGACAAACACGGAGCCCTACTAATAAATCATAGAGTTGTGGGACTGGAAGAGAGATCTTCTAGTCCAGTCCCCTGGACTCAAGGCAGGACTAAGTATTATCTAGACCATCCCTGACAGGTGTTTTAAGGTGTTTGTCTACTGCTCTTAAAAATCTCTAATGACAGAGATTCCACAGCCTCTGTAGGCAATTTATTCCAGTGCTTAACCACCCTGACAGTCAGGAAGTTTTTCCTAATGTCCAACCTAAACTGGCCTTGCTGTAATTTAAGCCCATTGCTTCTTGTCCTATCCTCAGAGATTAACAAGAACAATTTTTCTCTCTCCTCCTTGTAACAATCTTTTATGTACTTGAAAACTGTTATCACATCCCTCCTCCGTCTTCTCTTCTCCAGGCTAAACAAACCCAGTTTTTTCAATCTTCTGTCATAGGTCATGTTTTCTAAATCGTTAATCATTTTCATTGCTTTTCTCTGGACTTTCTCCAATTCATCCACATCTTTCCCAAAATGTGGTGCCCAGAACTGGACCCAATACTCCAGCTGAGGCCTAATCAGCATTGAGAAGAAAGAATTACTTCTTGTGTCTTGCTTACAACACTCCTGCTAATACATCCCAGAATAACATTTTTTGGAACAGTGTTATACTGTTGATTCATATTTAGCTTGTAATCCACTATGACCCCCAGATCCCTTTTCACAGTATTCCTTCCTAGGCAGTCATTTCCCATTTTGTACATATGCAACTGATTGTTCCTTCCTAAGTGGAGTACTTTGCATTAGTCCTTACTGAATTTCATAACAATAATAAAGTCTGATATTGATAGCCATACATCCTAGTTTTACCAGGACAGAATCATTTTTTCATATGATGTCCTGTTGTCCCAAGACCTACTTTTGGTATACCTCAAATATCCTATTTCATCAGATAAGTCATTCAAGTATTCAAGTTTTTATAACCATAAATAAAACGTATTGCTGTACTGATGTCAAATATTCAGCATACCTTTGTCTCATTCTCATCACATTATGAAACCATGTTTCACCCCAATTGTTATTCACAGCCAGAGCGTGTCATAATTTCCCAGGTAACAAAATTGTGATATGAATCCAGTAAGGTAATGACCCAATCTAGTCAGTGCAAAACTTCTGCTTGGAAGGAGAGGCCTGGGGACCGAGGAGAGGGTATCTTGGTGCAGTGGAAAGAGGCAAAGCTTAGACTTTTTGAAATGTTTGCTGCTCTGCTGCAGGTGAAGCAGATCAAAGAAAGGAGCCAAAATGCAAAGTGCAGTTTTTGAGTATGTCACAAAAAAATACTGCCACAAAAGTGTCCTTTTTTTTATTTTGAAAATATGGTGTCCTTAACATACATACAAGCTTTTTGCAGCTATAATTTCCTAAAATGCTGCCGTTAGCAGATTCTTGTTATGAATTTATGAACTGTGTTCCTGTGGTTGATCAATCACAAATGTAGTCAGCTGTGTAGTCACATGTTTTCATCTCTCATTCTTCATGGAGGATTCAGATACCTGCTTGAGGGGAATTTAAAATATTGACATAAAAATAAAACAAAACCATCAGAATTCTCCTTGCCATTAGCAGTGGAATACAGATTGCTTAGGCTTCATCACAAAACATGTATGTGAGCAAATACACACCTAATTAGCATGTGCAGTTACCATGACTGTGCATGCCATTTGGGTATTTGATGCCTGCCTCCCCACATGTTACATTTCAAAAAAGAACCTTTGTACTTTCTTTCATGCTGCCCCTCGTGCTTGGGAGGAGCACCCCATAAAAGGCTACAAAGCCACATCGCTTTCAAATCCCTGCTTAAAACTCCCCTTTTTCAGGTGTCTACAAAAAACTTGGCAATGGTTAGGCTGTTTGGTGTGCTGAGACCACTGCCTGTCATGCTGATCAACATTCTCACTGTTTCCTTGTACTCCCTTGTCTGTCTGTCTCCATCTGTTGTCTCCGGCCTTATATTTTATTGTAAACTCTGTGCGACAGGGGCCGTTTTTTATTCTGTGTTTGTACAGCCCCTAGCATAATAGGGTCCTTGTCCCTGGGATTCCTAGGCACGACTGCAATATATGCACAAATAGCCATTTGGATTAATAACTAGCCAATCTGGGTAACATTTTCTAAATCACCTAAGTCCCATGTTCAGAAGTGACTTAGGCACAAAGGAGTCAATGGAATTTAGGCTTGCAAGTGACTCAGGTGCTTAAGAAAATTTTCTTTTATGTGCTTAAAGCTTGGTCTGAACCCATAATCTTGGTAATTTAGGTGCTCATAAGAAGTTTTCTGGATTAGAGGGGTGCTATTATTTGGTTTGTTTGATATTTTTTAAATCAGGCCCCTAGTGTTTTATCATTTGTTGTATAAAATTAATAAAATAATGTCATCTATTTGCACTGGGAATAAGCAGTTGAGCTATTGGTTATATTTATGTGGTCCTAAAATATGCTGATTAATTACATTTATTATTAAAAAAATATGTCTTCACAGACAAGATGATAAGGCATTACAAAAAGCTGGATTTCAGAGGAATCCTTTGGACAGCATATGTATAGCACTATAAATCTGGCTAAATATTTGTTTCAGAAATTGTCCAGAAGGATGAACAGATTCATTTTCCAGACCTAAATCATTTCAACACATAGGAATCCTCTGGAGAAAACTGTGTTTCTCTCCTTGTAGTTTACAAGCACATTAAGATCATGCATTAGTTTGCACAAACAGTTCAGTTTGCTGTAACTTTCCCTGTCTTGAAAAGACTCCAGTTGGAGAGACTGCTTTCATATAACCTTCAATAAACTACAGAGAAATTAAGGGATTAATTGTAATCTAGGCTGTTTAGATAATTTTGTTGTTATTGTTTAAACAGTTCCTCTTTTATCTGTGTCTCTGTACGTCATTATGATTATTTTTCCCCAAAACATTTGCTGTCATTCCAGATCCAGTGTTTTAGTTTATACTATATAGTATATAAACCACTGTTCTATATTTTTTTATTTAAAAAACGTATTTTGTACGTATGCTTAAATGGGATTGAATGCAATGTACCTTCCTTTCAAGACTGTACATTTTATAGTTTAAGCACTTGACACTGTCCCTTTAAAAGGTTGGTGAGCAGTCAATGCCAGATTTTTCATTTTCATGTTGCAGACTCCCTCCCTAAGCAGCGTGCTTGCCAAAAATGATATTCACAAATCTTGAAGATCAGAAAAAATAACTATTATAGCAGACCTCGTTAAAAAAACTGAAAACGGAGTGGCTTTTCTCACTTCTGCCATTCATAACATGTATCAGACACAATCACATGTGCATGTTGATCAGCAACACTTTTCAGCTGCAGCTACAGAATTTACAAGACACAGAATGATATATTCAGTCCAGGCTATTTTTACCTTGGGCAATTGTTTTACTGTCATTTTAACAAATTATCTTTAAAAATATTGAAGCTTGAATCTGCTCTCACACTAGCAAAAATGAGGAGTTAACTTCAGGGATGTTAGCTGAGTTATTCTGGTGAACAGCCAATGTGAGATCAGAGTTAGACCCATTATCATGTCTGCTATATGAAAATGGTTCTCTAAAACTGAATGAAATGGCTGTTTATTAATTTAAAGGTTAGTACACATTTCCTAGAGATTTATGTCTCTTTAATACAGTAGTCGGCCTCGGATGCCATGTAATGGATATATTTGTTTATTAATAACTCATTAAAAATGTCCCTTTCTTTATAGAGAAAAAAAAATCTCTTCCTCAGCCCTCAAGTCATTTATTTATCATCCAGATGATTTTTCTTCTCCTGGTTGGTTGCAGATTGAAAGTAGTGCCTAGCACAGTGGGTTCCTGGTCCACAATTAGGGATGTAGGTACAATGGTGGCTGGAAGGAGCTGAATTACATTTCAAGATGGATGCATAGTTGTGAGTAAGAATTGTAAACTAAGGGAGGGAAGAATTTTTTTTCTTTTAAATCATTATCACAAGCTTTGTAATTTCCTTACTAAAGCCCTTTTGATAAAAAAACCTGTCTTGCTCTAACCCCAACCCCCAAAAGAAAGTTCCATCACTTTAAAAGATTCCAGCAGCCATGTGGAAGGGCAGGTTTTACACATTTAAACAAAATAAATAATCAAGTCTCAACACCTATTTGCCAAAACTCTCATTTCCTATGACATAAATGAAACTGTGTTGTTGGTACAGTGGTGGTGTAGTGCAATTTCTTCTTTTCTAAATGAACACAATCTCCTGGGTTCTGCAAAATCATTAAAAAGGTGATTTTACAGGGTAAGGGGCTTTAGGAACTGTATGAATCCACCAGACTTTATGAGTTTTCAAACTAGCTCATGTCTCAGGGTGAGAGTGAATATCTCCCAGCTCACAGAGAGCCTCTGCTTACAAATAAAGAGAGCAATGATGGACAAGCAGGGCAAATTTTAAAACATAATTAAAATATATCTATGTTCTTATCCTATTGTAATTGTCTTTTTACTTAGCAATTGATCAGTTTATGTATCCTGCTGTTGATCAGTTGTAATTGTTTATTCACAGTGGGCCTAATTCTAATCTCATACTAGTCTTTAACTCCATGGATTTCTATTGTTATTCACAATTTATGTAGGTGTCAGAGCAGAATCTGCACCATTAAGGACCCCATTCCAAGGTACTTAAGATAATCAAAGTATGCTACATGATATCTCCATCTGATATCTGCAAGAAACTGTCTGACCTGAAAGTGAAAATGAAAACCAGATAATTTTTATGTTACTGCACTAATACTAGACCAATAATTTCCACTTACATCCCAGTTCACATAATATTAGCTGTCATTTTTTCTGATGTTTTATGAACCTTTCTCATAACAATTACAGATGGTACTAAAACAAAGACCATTGTTTAGCTGTTCATTAAACTGCATTTCTTTTGCATGATTTTTGCATGATATGCCCAAAGCATGCATATGCCAAGGATAAATAACAGGGCTTAAGACGACTTGAAAACAGGTATCTGTTTGAATGTTCAAATGAACATAGGCCAAACTTGTAACACAAGTTGTTTCCAAATGCACATATGCCCCTCCCCCGAGAAAGTACTCCACCCTGCCGTGCTTCCCATTGGAGACAGTGTGTCATCTGTTCTTCTGAAAGTTATGTGATAACTACTTGAGAAACCAGCTCTTGATGCTACCAGTCTTGTGATTATGACGTGTTTCCAAGGTAACAGAAATTTGTTGCAGTACAGTTCTGGTAGTTTCTTGGGTCCTTTGTTTCATTTGATGCAGGTAAGTCAGGTTATAGGAATATGTATAAGTCAGAAGCTGCACTGATATCATTAGTGTTTGATCACTTTCCACCAATGGATCACAATAAAATGAATTTATTGTTTTATACCTGGCAGCAAATCTTTATTACCCTAACACCAAAGAGCAGCATTACTCTAGAAGAGTAACTGTGGGAAATTGCCCGGCACCCCCACCCCGCTCTCTGGCCCTGATTTGCACCACTGTCCATAAGATCACATATATAATTGCCCTCTCAGCTCTAGAAATGGTCCTCCAGGTCAAGACTGAGGCATGTTTTGGGGCAAGTGTGAAAGCAGTTTGCTCCAAGGAAAGTATTTCACTTTCCTATGCTATTAATCTGGTACAAAAGTACTAAATTTACCTTTTTCAGGAGCAGTCCCAGTCCCTGCTGATTGAAGCGGCAGAGAGAAGAAAGAGAAGAAAGTCTTGGCTAATTTGTTTCACTGCGAAAGAGCATGGAAAATCCTATCAATGAAAAAATTGACATTAACAAAATAAAACCAAAAACTGATCTGGAAGTATAACTTCCTTTTTCAATGTTCCAACATATTCATTTTCCAGGCTTTGAGATCAGAATTTCTAAATTCTTATTTTGTAAATACTGTGGGTATAGATCTTTGAAGAGAGAGATGCAAGCCTAGTTTGATTTGCATCAGTCATAACAGCTCCACCACTGAACTAAGCTGCAAAACCATGCATAGCAGAGTTGTCTTAAAGGGACATATCATTACATCCCTCCTTCCCCTATCCCAAATGCTTTTCAAGGGCCAATAAACATTCTTTTTTAGTCCTGTTTGCATAGTGCTTATACAAGCAGTAACATTGCTACAGTCATGGAGAGTGTACGGTCATTTAGGTTTTACTACATTCACATTCAAAAAACCCTTTGGTACCTCTATTTTCCAGTGACATTAAGGAAGTCTGCTTTTTAGAGAACTTCTAGAATTTGGAGATATTTTATTATCAACAATATTCCTGGATCTTTTTTTTTTATGTCTTCATCCATCATTATTTCAATTAGTGACACATGAGCAAGCTGTGTACTTGTCTTTTTCCATTTTTTAAAATATATTTTAGGGAAAAACAATACTGACACAATAGCACCCTTCACTTGTGCTACATTAAAAAAACAATGGTACTTAGGCTTAGGCACAAGTGAAAGAAATGTGAATGAATTTGATCGATCAGTCCATCAGCCCTCACAGAGAGAGCATTGTTCGTGTTGTTCTATCCATCCCTTCAGCCACCTGCTGGCCAGGCTGTCAGTGGCACCAGACACCCAATAGGCATAACGCACCACAGCTCAGAACCCCTGAGCTCAAGCAATCCACCAGCCTCAGCCTCCCTGGTAGCTGGGCTTACAGGCATGCACCACCACAACTGGGGTAAATTTGGGTATATAGTAAAGAATAAAGAACAGAATTATCAGACACATAAATGAATGCAATACATTGGGGAAAAGTCAACACAGTTTTTATAAAAGAAAATCATGCCTCGCCAATCTTTGAGGGTGTCAACAAATATGTGAACAAGGTTGATCCAGTTAATATAGTGTACTTGGTCTTTCTGAAAGCCTTTCACAAGGTCCCCCATCAAAGGCTCTTAAGCAAACTAAGCAGTCATAGGATAAGAGGGAAGAACCTCTCATGGATCAGTAACTGGTTAAAAGATAGGAAACAAAGGATAGGAATAAACTGTCAATTTTCACAGTGGAGAGAGGTAAATAGTGGAGTCCCCCTAAGACCTGTACTGGGATCAGTGCTGTTCAATATATTCATAAATGAATAGGGAAAGGGGGAAAACAGTGAAGTGGCAAAGATCGCAGATCATACAAAATTATGTAAAATAGGTAAGTCCAAAATTGACTGCACACTTACAAAGGGAGCTCAAAACAATGGACAACCAAATGGCAGATGAAATTCAGTGCTGATGAGTGCAAAGTAGTACATACTGGAAAACATATTCCCATCTATACATACAAAATGATGGGTTCTAAATTAGCTGTTACTCAAGAAAAAGCTCTTGGAGTCATAATGCATAGTTCTCTGAAAACATCTGGAGCAGCAGTCAAAAAAGCTAACAAAACATTAGGAATCATTAGGAAAAAGATAATAAGACAGAAAATATAATCATGCCCCTATATAAATGCATCATACGCCCATACCTTGAATACCACATACAGCTCTCGTTGCCCCATCTCAAAAAAAGATATGTTAGAATTGGAAAAAGGTACAGAGAAGGGTAAAAAAAATTATTAGAGGTATGGAATAGCTTCCATATGATGAAAGATTAAAAAGATTAGGACTGTTCAATTTAGAAAAGAGACAACTAAGGGGAGATATGATAGCGGTCTATAAAATCATGAATACTGTGTGTAGAAAGTGAATAGGGAAGTGTTATTTAGCCCTTCACCTAACACAAGAACCAGTGGTCTCCCAACAAACTTAATAAGCAAGAGGGTTTGTTTGTTTTTTTTAAAGGAAGTTCTTCGTCACACAATGCACAGTCAACCTGTGGAACTCATTGCCATGGGGATGTTGTGAAGGCTATTAGTATAACTGGGTTCAAAAAAGATTTTGATAAGTTTATGGAGGATAGGTTCATCAATGGCTATTACCCAAGATGGTCAGAGCTACAACCCCATGCTTTAGGTGTCCCTAAGACTCTGATGGCCAAAAGGTAGGACTGGATGACAGGGATGGATCACTCAACTATCTCCCTGTTCTGTTCATTTCCTCTGAAGTTTCTGGCATCTACTGTCAGAAGACAGGATATTAGGCTGTATGGACCATTGGTCTGACTCAGCATGGCTGTTGTTATGGGAATTGTTTTGGAAACTTTACTAGATTCCCAAAAAGCCACATCAAGAAAGAGCGTGCATTTGTTTAAAAAACCAACCTGATTTAGAGGGAAAGTGAAGGCAGCTATACAACATTTTAAAAATATATAATAAATGGAAGAAAGGGGATGTTGATAGTAATGAATCTAAAGCAGAAGCTAGGAATTGTAGAAAATTGATAAGGGAAGCAAAGGGACAGAAGGCGAGCTCTCTGGCCAGCAGCATTAAGGACAAAGAGAAGGAGTTTTATTAAGTAGGATTCTTTTTTCCCTAATATAACAATTATATTGGTCCATTACTAGATAGAATGGTAGACTTATCAATAATAATGAAAAAAAGGCAAAGGTGTTCTTAAATATTTCTGTTTTGTACGTGGGAGAAAAAAGTAGTCATATCGTGTGATGACATTCTTTCCATTCCACTAGTATCTCAGGACGATGTTAAACAACAGCTAGTAAAATTAGTCATTTTTAAATCAGCAGGTCTAGATAACCTGCATCTAAGAGTTTTGAAAGAGCAGACTGAGATTTTTAGTAAGCTTTGAAACAGTGAAGAAGTTCTGGAAGACTAGAAGAAGCTAATGTTCTACAATATTTTAAAAAGGTAAATGGGATGACCCAGGTAATTATAGATCTGTCAGTCTGACCAATCCCAGACAAAAGAATGGAGCGGATCAGTTGGATAAGCATCCAATAGTTTTACTGCTTATCTGAACCTCCAAATGATAGCAGCCTATGGAGGTACTGATAAGAATTAATTAAGGTGCTATTTCATATATGAGGAGGCAGCCAAGTGAATTCTGGTCATCTATGAAGTACTAAATATACTGCTACCAGAGAGTAAGTTGGGAGCTGGGAAGGGAGGATAGCAGGTCAAAGCCCTTGTCCCAAGTTTGGACTACTATGAGAGTGAAACTTTTAATGAAGAACCCCAAGCAGAGCCCTAAGCCCCTAAATAATGCTTCTTCTAGAATGAGGATGCTCTATCTTTCGACAGGAAGACAGCCACTGGGAGAAGTGGAGCTGATAGAATCTGGGAGATTCCAACTACGAGCCAGAACATGAAAGGCCCACAGAGGTAACAATGGCTCAGTAAAAAGAATCTATTTTTTGAAAGTTACATATATATAATTTGGGAACTAGTGCAAAACCAAGGAGCAGAGACAGTAGTGTATGTACCATCAAAGCACAGTAACACAATTATGGGGAGAGACGAAAATCATAATTTGTTGTTGTTGTTTGTTTGTTTGTAAAACCTAGGAATTCTTGTAATTTGGGACACTGAATTAAAATTAAAAAGCTGTCCCATCCTCGCCCATAACAGTAAGGAGTAAGTACAGAGATAAAAGCAAGGCTACAGAGGGTAAGGAAAACTGAATGATATGTGATATGTAAAGAGAGAGCAGAGAATTTCTTTTAAGAATTTCATTATTTGTAAGTATTACTCCAATTGTTTGGATGAATAATTCTCAGACTATCGTTTTTTCATATGTTTGTTACTCATGTTGTATGGCTGGTCATTTAAGACACCTGGTATATTTTCTGCTATCTGATTGGTTGAGTTAAATATTTCAAACAGAGGAAAAATGATTGGTGAATATCATGTGCGTGGTAAGAATTTTTGGGTGAATAAGCATTTGTACAAAAATGTGTTAATGTTTGTGAATCTCACCAGTTTTTCACAAATACTTAGTAACTGTCAGAATATTAATGATTAATACTTCAACCCTCGAATCATAGCAAATTGAACCTGGCACTTGCATTCATCAAAATGTTTACCCATTAGTGCTACTATTCAACCAGCTCTAGTTTTAACCCACGCATTGTATGAGGCAAAGAGGGTGATCTGAGGGCTGCCAACCTGCAAAGATCCAACAAACATTACCAAAGTTCAAAATGTCCACTTTTAAAACTGGCCCAGCATCACTGGTGACATCAGACTTCAAGAGATGTCCTGGCATAGACCCAGAAAAAAGGTGATTGGATGGAAGTCTGGATAAATGGGAGTTTTCTCTGTATTAGGACTTCAGGATGTGACCAATTTACTATCAGCTGTTTAAAAGATGTAAATTGCAAAGTGAATTGTGCCGGTTCAGCAGTCTGCCTCCCCAGTTGTCGTGCAGTTGTCCCTATTCTATCAAATCCAGACATCTGAATGTGTTTTTCTAGTCAAGTTTTCATTTTCCTTCCATCTTGTGAAAAAGCATTACCCCGGTCTCCTTTCTGAGCTGATGGTTCAAGCACCTCTTTAAAAATGGCACTCTGGAATCATTTCATGGCAGAGGGAACACTGTACAGCACAATGGCAAAGTGACCAAGCTTTTGAATTCCATGGTTTCAAGGAATCTCACCTCAAATTTTTTTTCAGACTTTACAGGTGTTTGAGCTTTCAATAATATGTCAGCAGCTTTAGCTAATGAAAACACTTGATATAAGAGACTACTCATAGCCATTGGTCAAGTTAAATAAATACATTGGTGTGGTTCCATTTACATGAATGGAAGTGCAAATGGAGTTAATGTGGCCGATTCTAGTAGCATACAGAGCTCAGGGGAAATCTTTGAGTGATGATGCCAGTCTCCCTCTTTGCCATTTTCAGTTCCTCTTTAGCCACACTGTCAAACATAAATAGCTATGCTAACTCTGTAAAATATACACGTGAATATTTTGTGTGCACAGTTGTGAAAAATTATGCCCAGCTACCTATTTGTATGTGCATGTACATTATTTTAGGCAGTTGTATTTGAAAGTTGGCCACTTGATATCAAAAACAAAAGTCTTTGCAGTTCATCTTTATCTTCATCCTAAGTTCCTGAGGTTGAAACAGGCTCATGACTTCTATTTATTTTTTTAAAAAAATGATTGTAGAGCTATAGCAAATGTTTCCAATCATTTTTCAAACACAAAACCACTAGGTAATCTGTGTATTTACTATGCTTTGCTTTAATACATAAATCAAAGGACAATAACAAGCCTAACGTCAAAGAAACTTTTTGACACTTCATACATTAAATAAGAGCAGCCGATAAACAGTTTAGATGAAGTTATGGTTTGAAATGTAGTTCCCAAGAGGACCGTGGTTCATAAATTGTTTTTATACTACCTCTGTCATTGTTGATTTGAGATATGCACAAGACACCCACAATCATTACCAACGCTAGTATTACTTAACCTGCCTTTACTATAAGTGATATTTAGACAAGTACAGACTATCAGCCATCCATTTCTGTGAGAAATGTGTAGTGTGGTTGTCATCACATATGTAGTCTGTTGCCTTCCATTTTAAAATTTGACACATAATAAAAAAAATGGAAAAAAATCAGCCTTTAAATTTTGAATATGCTTACAGACCGTGAGCTTCTTTAGCTCTTTGCGATTGGTGGCCTACTAATTGCTACAAAAGCAAGGTGTGACGAAGAACGGATGTCAGATGAATATTTGATCGAGTCCTGCTGAATCATGAGGCTGAGGCATTTCAAGACCAGGCAGTCACGTGTTGCGTTACGTCTCCCAAATCTCCATGAAAGGTATGGGGGGTTTAAGCCTGATTTTTTTTCATTAAAAAATCTCACCATGTCTGTCACCTCAAATAGTCTGTCACTTCAAATAGTGTCTGTCACCTCAAATAGTCTGATCTCATATTGTGAACATTTATTTCTTTACATTCCATGAAATTCATACACACACAAATGATATACTTAATGCTCAGTAATTCCTTGGAAGTATGGAATAGTTTATACTGAAGACCATAGCTATTGCTAGTTGCATAGTTAGCAAGCAGGATTCAGAACAAGAACCTACCCGCTTCTAACTCAGAGAAACAAGGTGGGGGCATAATATATTTTTATTGGATCAACATCCGTTAATGAGAGAGACGAGCTTTTGAGTTTACAGAGAGCTCTTCTTCAGCTCATCTTCGGAAGAAGAGTTCTGTGTAAACTCAAAAGCTTGTCTCTCTCAACAACAAAAGTTGGTCCAATAAAAGATGTTACCTCACTCACTTTGTCTCTCTAATATCCTGGGACCAACATGGCTACAGCAGCACTACATACAAGTTCTTACTTAGTTCTGCTGGGGAAAGGGAATTTTTAATCTTCAAGAAAATATCTGGAGATTAGATTATTTAAGACTGTATCTTCTACATTAAGGGCCTTATCCTTCAAACCATTACTCACATGAACTGGCCTTATCCCTGAGTAAGTACATCTCACAGAAGAGAGGGTTTGTAGGATTATGCCCCTCTGTTATTGCACCGATGGATAATTACTATATGAGAGTTAAGAGTTAAGCTGAGCATGAGAAAAGCATGCAACTAATTTTAGATATGTAGGAGGAACAATATCTTATAAATAAAATGTCTAGAGACATATTTAGTGAATTGATAAATTTATTAAGTGTACCAATCTGGCCTTTAAAGGTCAAGGTAAATCTATACAGGCTGAGGTGGTAGACTTCTCAAAGTGGTCTTAATCATCACGGTAACTACGTGACAGCACATTTGATGAAAGCTATACAAATGTAGCATTGTGCCCAAACTGCAATTCTATGCCTTCAGTACAAACAGATTTTGAGAGAGACTTTATGCCTTTGGTAACGGGCAGTACTTTAAAAGTATATCCTTAGCACAAATCCTTCTGATGAAGTATGTGCAAGCAGAGTTCTTAAAAAGAATTTATTTGAAGGAAAGAATACATGGCCCACCAGATTTACTATTTGCTGTGCTTTCAATTCATTCTTCTAACACCTCTGCTCAGAGATTTTACAGCAATATACACAATTATTTGAATCAGAAAGTAAATCTATCTGAAAGAAACCATAAGTATACCCCTATGCTTAATATTTGCTTGCACTGTTTTGTAAGGGATGCAGTGGTTGGCTGACAGCAAAGGTTTTTGTTTCTTTTCTTTTTTTTTTCTCCCTGGATGATTTATATCAGTATGTGTCACTGATGCTGTAGAAACACTTCAGCAGCTAGTTGGAAACTAAAGGGCTAGATTTGCAAAGTTAGACTCAGGCAAGTCTGTGCACGCATCTGTGTGTGCCACACTTATAAATGCAAACACCCAATGTGCCTGTGCATATGGGATATTTGCACCAAATATGTTGGGTGCACAACTAACTCTGAAAATCTGTTCCCCAGTCACCAGTGGATAGTTTCTAACTTGTCATACATGGTGAATTGTACATATTGCCAAATGAAATATGCATTTTCTTTGCTTATTTATTTTAAATGTAATGGAGATGCCACTGCTGTTCTTCCAGCTTCCAGTAACATTACAGCATATAATTCATTCTCCCTAAAACCACAGATATTTTTTTTGAAGGGGTGGGATGTGGAATTAATCATCTTGTGAAGCATTTATCCTTTTATGGTATGAGGAGCCAAGCTCACCTTTGGGCTGTGTCCAAAGAAAAAAAATCTACAGAGAAAAAATGTATTCCTGGAAAGATATTAAACTATGCCAGGCATTAGCAATGATAGCATGTTGATCTAGCTTCTGTCTTTTCTACGGCACTCATAAATTACCTTTCCCTCATCAAATCTAAGCAACTCTTCTCGAGTCACATTTTCATTGACTTCTCTGCTGCCTTACACACAGTGAACAGCACCCTTTCCCTCAAACACACTCTGCTCCTCCTCCTTACACAACTACTCCTTCATCATTGCTTTCACTGTTCCTCTTCTTCTTTTCTCCTTTGTCTCTGTCTCCCACATTTTGTCCCCAGCAATTGTGCCCTGTTTGAACTTCTCTACTCCATTGATTTCAGTTGCTACCTTTGTGCTGACAAGGCAGGCCTGCATCTCTATATCTCATCTTCAGTCCTGGCTTGCGTTACTAGATGCCACTTTAATATCTCCTCCTGGGTGTCCTGCTGCTTCCTAAAATTAAATATATCAAAACCTAAACTTCTCATCTTTCCTCCAAACTTATCTTCCTTCCCTGCTTCTCCATTACTGTTGACATCTTCATTATATTCGCAGTTACTAAAGATGACAACCTTGGAATGATTCATCCTTTAACTGTTCCCTGTCTTTTTTTTATTTCCAGGTCCTCAGTAAATCCTCTTGCTTTACCCTCTACATCTCAAATATGTGCCACCCTGCTTCCCAGCTCCATTCCTAAAATAGAACTTAGTTCCCTGCCCTCACCATCTCTCACCTAGGTTACTTTTAAACTGTCGCCCAGCCTTCCTGCCTCTTCAGTTCATACGATATGCTGGAACTAAAATCCTTGCAGATAACAGGCAATTTTCTATTGTGATCGGGACTGCTTTAATCTCCTCTGTTTAGGTTCTTTTACCATGATACACAAGTGCCTTCCAGGTCTCTAAGACCAGACAAAGCATGTGGAGCACCAATTAGTTGGCTTTAACAGTGTCCCAGCAGGGATTGGCGAGTAGTCTTTTGATAATCGAAAATAACCTGCTAACAACCAATCCTAGGTCATGACCCAAAGGTTAAGAATCACTAATTTAGAACATTGAATTTCTCTTCTGCCATGGTTGTAGGTTTAGTTTGTACTTTCCAGGGGGTTAAATACAAACTATTGGCTATAGTAGAAGGTATTTTAATTTATTTTCCCTTTATATCAGTTAATCATCCAATATTGTGCTACAGCTTATAGGAAACGCATTCTTTGTATTCTTTAGTTATTCTGTAAAATATCTTTGCTCTACATATGGGCTGTGCTTTAGCATAATACACAAAGTACTTTCTTTTTTACACTTTATAATGCTGCAAAAAATGACTAGCTTCACTTTCGGTGCTGGTGATTCCTGTGTTAGCCTGAGTATAGCATTACCTAATTTTATTTTTAGAAATTCTTTAGGAAAACTGTTAAGAGAGCATGTAGAAGAATTCTCAGCCACAACAACTCCTTTTCATTCATGATTGCTTTGAACCACCATCCTCTGAAAGCAGACTCCCCTGAGTCAAGGTTTATAGTCAATCAAAAAAAAAGGGGACTGGGGGGTACTTTACTTTGCCATTTTAATTGTAGGATAGGGGCCTTTAACTTTCCAGGAGGCTTTACTAAGAAAATTTCTGCTGAGCAGAACTTCCTTGAACCCAGTAATCAGAGCCACAGGATATGTGTTAATTGTCCCTGACATGCAGAATTATCTGCAGTTACCCAAGCTCATAGCACTACTGCAGACATATTATTTTTCAAAAACAAGGTTTAAAATTATGTACAAATTAAATTACCAAAAATTGACTCTGATTCAAATAATGTCATAGGACTGACTTAAACCCTGCAAAAGCAAGAAAAATCAGAGCCAAGGCTGAAACTCTGTCCTTAACTCACCCTATTGTAACTCTACCCCTGTGTATTGCAGTACAAACTGTGTTACAAGTGAGATCATCCCTTGTTTATAGATTCCTGTTGTACCAAGCCATAACTGGATTGGTTAAACATAAAGTTTATACCTTAATTCTGAATTTCCTTGCTTCCCTGGGCTGAAATCAATGATTTCAATGTTATGTACAACTTCGGGGTTCTTTCCTCAGTATGAGCAATATAAAAGAGCAAGCAAGAAAGAAAAGGACAATTTTGTTGAGTCTTGAGGATATGTCTGAGTCAAATTGACTGGATACTGTGGTTTCAAATCAACATGTGTATATGTCTCAAAATGTACAGTGTTTGAACAATGTTAAAGGAGCTTATACAACATTTTCCTTGGCATTATTTGTGATAGATGACAAACATTGAGTAATTCATAAATAATCAATTTAACAAATTTCTGTTTAGTTTCTGACTGTAACTTATCCCCAAAACAAGTCATGATTTAAATGTATTCACTATTCAAAGTTATTTTTTGAGAGTTTCTGCAAATAATTCTTTTTCTGTAGCTCGTTTCAAGCAGGTTGTTGGAAGTATTCAGGATTCAAAAGACAAAATTTGAGCTGTTTTGATTGGACACAAAGCACATGCTAGGAATGGCTATACTGTTGGCGGCTTGTACCTACTGCTCCTAATTGGCTAAGAATTGTGTGTACCTCTTCTTTTTGTTACTCTGTCTCTATTGTCCACCCCAGCTCTTGTTTCATCTTTGCATTAAATCTTGTCTTAATTAGACTAAGTTCTTTAAGGCAGGGCAATCATTTTCTATACTTCTGTACAGCATCTAGCACAATGGCTTCCTGACTTATTTCATCTATAGGTGCTACTACAGTATAAATGTTAAATAATAATGTGCTCTAATTGGATGAGCATAACTCTGAGTCATTTTATCCTGCGCTAATTTTGACATTCAAATTCAAAGTATGCTTTCAATGCATATCCTAGAACACTTACTTAAAATGTTCTGTTTCAACAAATTTTGCTATTAGTAAATTCTTTATAAGACTATTCACTGAAATGGTGAAATTCAACTCTGCAGCAAGCATTTCCAATGTCTGTGAACCACTGAAGTCCTCTGTACCAGCATTACTTTTGCACAAAATGAACAGAAGGGGAATTAACACAGTTGAAATTAATTCATTTAAAAATCTGAATATATATTCATGGAATTTTTTTTTTTGCAGTAACAGTCCAGTTCTAATGTTAGTTATGGTGATTCCTCTGCTTTCTGCTATACCAGGTTTGTTCACTCATAGATCTGTTAATAATGGATCACTGATTTTATGGCATTTTCTTTTTCTGCCAGGCCACATTGTAGAACTGACTATGAATGTGGGACAGCTGAAAGTCAAATGAATAGACACCAGACACTGCAATGAAAATAGTAGTGTGATGGGGAAACAGGTTCAAGTTTAAAAACTAATATTAACCACTAAAATGTTACATTTGTGGTGGATTTTTATCACTAAATATTGACTGGAACTTAAAATGAAAAGGTGTTGTAATTTACAGCATTTGTGTTTTTTAGAGATAAAATCGGAGCCCAAATAGAAGAGTATCTTAATTATATCAACAGCTAACAGAAGACAGTGCACTACACATAAACAAGAATGCAGAGATGACTTATTTCTGACCCTTTTTACACTACTCTTTGTTAAAAATTACTTCAAGAAACTAGTTAAATCCTTAATGCAGACTAGGTACTTTAAGAAAGAAAATAAATCATAGAATCATAGAATCATAGAATATCAGGGTTGGAAGGGACCTCAGGAGGTCATCTAGTCCAACCCCCTGCATAGAGCAGGACCAATCCTCAATTAAATCATCCCAGCCAGGGCTTTGTTAAGCCTGACCTTAAAAACTTCTAAGGAAGGAGATTCCACCACCTCCCTAGGTAACGCATTCCAGTGTTTCACCACCCTCCTAGTGAAAAAGTTTTTCCTAATATCCAACCTAAACCTCCCCCACTGCAACTTGAGACCATTACTCCTTGTCCTGTCATCTTCTACCACTGAGAATAGTCTAGAACCATCCTCTTTGGAACCACCTCTCAGGTAGTTGAAAGCAGCTATCAAATCCCCCCTCATTCTTCTCTTCTGCAGACTAAACAATCCCAGTTCCCTCAGCCTCTCCTCATAAGTCACGTGTTCCAGACCCCTAATCATCTTTGTTGCCCTTCGCTGGACTCTCTCCAATTTTTCCACATCCTTCTTTTAGTGTGGGGCCCAAAACTGGACACAGTACTCCAGATGAGGCCTCACCAATGTTGAATAGAGGGGAACGATCACGTCCCTCGATCTGCTGGCTATGCGCCTAATTATACATCCCAAAATGCCATTGGCCTTCTTGGCAACAAGGGCACACTGTTGATTCATATCCAGCTTCTCGTCCACTGTCACCCCTGGGTCCTTTTCCGCAGAACTGCTGCCTAGCCATTCGGTCCCTAGTCTGTAGCGGTGCATTGGATTCTTCCGTCCTAAGTGCAGGACCCTGCACTTATCCTTGTTGAACCTCATCAGATTTCTTTTGGCCCAATCCTCCAATTTGTCTAGGTCCCTTTGTATCCTATCCCTACCTGCCACCGTATCTACCGCTCCTCCTAGTTTAGTATCATCCGCAAATTTGCTGAGAGTGCAATCCACACCATCCTCCAGATCATTTATGAAGATATTGAACAAAACCGGCCCCAGGACCGACCCTTGGGGCACTCCACTGGATACCAGCTGCCATCTAGACATGGAGCCATTGATCACTACCCGTTGAGCCCGACAATCTAGCCAACTTTCTACCCACCTTATAGTGCATTCATCCAGCCCATACTTCTTTAACTTGCTGACAAGAATACTGTGGGAGACCATGTCAAAAGCTTTGCTAAAGTCAAGAAACAATACATCCACTGCTTTCCCTTCATCCACAGAACCAGTAATCTCATCATAGAAGGCGATTAGATTAGTCAGGCCTGACCTTCCCTTGGTGAATCCATGCTGACTGTTCCTGATCACTTTCCTCTCATGTAAGTGCTTCAGGATTGATTCCTTGAGGACCTGCTCCATGATTTTTCCGGGGACTGAGGTGAGGCTGACTGGCCTGTAGTTCCCAGGATCCTTCTTCTTCCCTTTTTTAAAGATGGGCACTACATTAGCCTTTTTCCAGTCGTCCGGGACTTCCCCCGATCACCATGAGTTTTCAAAGATAATGGCCAATGGCTCTGCAATCACAGCCGCCAACTCCTTTAGCACTCTCGGATGCAACGCATCTGACCCCATGGACTTGTGCACATCCAGCTTTTCTAAATAGTCCCTAACCACTTCTTTCTCCACAGAGGGCTGGCCACCTACTCCCTATGCTGTGTTGCCCAGCGCAGCAGTCTGGGAGCTGACCTTGTTCGTGAAGACAGAGGCAAAAAAAGCATTGAGTACATTAGCTTTTTCCACATCCTCTGTCACTAGGTTGCCTCCCTCATTCAGTAAGGGGCCCACACTTTCCTTGGCTTTCTTCTTGTTGCCAACATACCTGAAGAAACCCTTCTTGTTATTCTTAACATCTCTTGCTAGCTGCAGCTCCAGGTGCGATTTGGCCCTCCTGATTTCATTCCTACATGCCCGAGCAACATTTTTATACTCTTCCCTGGTCATTTGTCCAATCTTCCACATCTTGTAAGCTTCTTTTTTATGTTTAAGATCCTCAAGGAATTCACTGTTAAGCCAAGCTGGTCGCCTGCCATATTTACTATTCTTTCAACACATCGGGATGGTTTGTCCCTGTAACCTCAATAGGGATTCTTTGAAATACAGCCAGCTCTCCTGGACTCCTTTCCCCCTCGTGTTATTCCCCCAGGGGATCCTACCCATCAGTTCCCTGAGGGAGTCGAAGTCTGCTTTCCTGAAGTCCAGGGTCCGTATTCTGCTGCTTCTCTTTCTTCCCTGTGTTAGGATCCTGAACTCGACCAACTCATGGTCACTGCCTCCCAGATTCCCATCCACTTTTGCTTCCCCTACTAATTCTTCCCGGTTTGTGAGCAGCAGGTCAAGAAAAGCTCTCCCCCTAGTTGGCTCCTCCAGCACTTGCACCAGGAAATTGTCCCCTACATTTTCCAAAAACTTCCTGGATTGTCTGTGCACCGCTGTAGTGCTCTCCCAGCAGATATCAGGATGATTAAAGTCGCCCATGAGAACCAGGGCGTGCGATCTAGTAGCTTCTGCGAGTTGCCGGAAGAAAGCCTCATCCACCTCATCCCCCTGGTCCGGTGGTCTATAGCAGACTCCCACCACTACATCACTCTTGTTGCTCACACTTCTAAACTTAATCCAGAGACACTCAGGTTTTTCTGCAGTTTCATACCGGAGCTCTGAGCAGTCATACTGCTCCCTTACATACAGTGCTACTCCCTCACCTTTTCTGCCCTGCCTGTCCTTCCTGAACAGTTTATAACCATCCATGACAGTACTCCAGTCATGTGAGTTATCCCACCAAGTCTCTGTTATTCCAATCACGTCATAATTCCTTTCATTGTCAGATTTAGTACCATATAAAAATCTGCTGCTGCTCCATACACAGTTACTTCCTCCAAGGAGAGGATGGCTGTGTTGTCTAAGCAGTACAATTGAAATAAATAGACCCCGTGGAACCACCAGTTTAAATCCCAGCAGGATTCACTCAGACTTCCATCTTGCCAGGGTAGACATATATAGTTCCATGCAGCTAACTATCTGTATGTCTTTCAGACATTGTAAATGTAGGTTCTGTCTGCTACGCTTGGACATTAAATACTCTATTTCACCTTCTGTAAATGTAGAGGTTTGCCGTGGAGTTCTTAGCCAAAATTCTTCCTCTCCTTCCCTTCCCACAGTCTTGCACCTTGTTAGTTACCACCTTCAGCTCCAGAGCAGACTTCATTTCACTGGTGCCACATGCGTGTAGAGCTATTTCATCCCTTTCAATGAAAAAAAAACTGCTCGGGGGCAAAGTTACACATGAAACTTTGTGAGTTGACACTTGCAGAGCCCCCATCATGGTATCCCATTAGGTGAGAGAAGTTTTTGTGGAGGGGGATACATAACATGGTCCTCTAACTGTAAAAAGGTCACAAGATCCACCAAGAGATCCTGTGTGACTTGGGGATGCCAAAGAAGATGAGTTCATGCCTATTAGTCCCTAAGCATCTCTTTTCCCCAGCAGCATGGCTCCCTTAGGATTTGTGCTGTCACCACCTCTTCACCTGTGCCTGGGTGAAAGGGTAGTGATGGCCTGGTCTCTGTGGGAGTTAAACTCCCATAGGAAATTTCCCCATGGGGTGCTAGAGGTTGATTCCTGTAAGATGTTTGCACAGTGCCTATCACATTGGGCAGTACCGGGAATGTGGCTCTTAGGCATTATTGCAATACTACTACTAAATACTAATGAGAGCAGATATTTCCTAGTCATGCTCCCCTCCAGCCAGGACAACCAATCAATGCATTCCCATGGATAAATTTCCATCAGCTCAATGAGGCAGAAGTGGGATTTATGCTGTGTTGGCTATCTTCTTTCCAACAGGCTTAGGATCTCTAGTATGGGATTTTTACTCCTTTTAGCCCCCCTGGGTTGCTAACCACCCCCTATTCATGCCAGTGGCTAATGATTATACTGGGACACAGTATAAATGTACAAAGTACAGTTACACTTTAATGACCAAACTATGACTGCCACAGCACAGATAATCCAGAGTGGAGAGAGGGCAAAGGGAAGCACCTCCTCCACCTCACAAGACACTATGCCAGCTTGTGCCTGATGCAGGCACAGTAACTCCAGCCAGCCCCACTCAATCACTACCACACCCCAGAACAAGCCCTCTGCCTCTGAAAGCCGTAATGTAACCCAAAGTACTCATGCATCAGACCCTAACAGTTCAAATGAAGTAGTACAGCCTGATACACTTTTTCATTGCCCTTCCTTTAGGGCTCAGGTCTGCAAGGTGTCGAGCCTGCTCAATGCCCCTTGCTTTCAGTGAGAGGGGGTTTTGCTCAGCACCTCACAGAATAAGACGTTTAGGATAAAATAAATTAACCTCCAAAAAGATGTCAAAAGGAAATGAAAATCAAAAAAATTATGGCCAGGTCTACACTATAAACTTATATCGGTACAACTACGTCACTCTGAGGCATGAAAAATCCATACCCCTGAGCGATGCAGTTATACTGACCTAATCCCTGGTGCAGATAGCGCTAATTCAATGGGAGAGTTTCTCCCATCGACGCAGCTACCACCTCTCGCAGAGATGGATTAACTACGCTGACAGGAGAAGCTCTTTGCGTCTTCACTGAAGCACTACAGTGGCGCAGCTGCAGATTTGTAAGTGTAAGACACTTGCCCTATGTTGAAGTGTTGTCAAATGTCCGCTGTAAACCCACGAAAGCAAACATACAGTTGAAACAGCACCCTTAGTTTGTTCCATTGTTCTTAACTATCTCAACAAATATGATGGGTTTCATAAATGCAAACAGTTATTGGTTTTGTATTACCTAGCCATATAATATGCATTCCAACAAGTGCATGGAGACAGGGAAGACTAGATCCCATATTGTGGCTATAATATCAACCCTGAAGTCTCAACTTCCTGTTGTTGTTGTTTTGTGGGATTAAGTCTGATCCTAAATTTATTTCAGCATGTTGTTTTGTGGTTTAGTAGGATGATTGTTTGAATATGAAATATTAAGTGAAACCGGATTATTGAAGCATGAACCTTTCATCACATGTTGGAGCATGAACCATTTGTCACGTTTAATATGGTCATAGTTACACCAGCTGAGGATGTAGCACACACTCTGTGCCTGAGTGCTAGGTTTTGCCTTTGGACCTTTGATTTAACTGACAGATGTAAGAGAAGAAAAAACATTCAGCCAAATACCTTTCTAGTGATGGCACAGCTGTGGATGCTGGACAGACTACTGTTCTTTAAACAAAATGCAGGAGAGATGAGGGTCAGGGTATCTCCTCTTTTTTGAATGACAGAAGATCCTGGCTTAACTGAAGATCCTCAGTTAAGCTAGGAAACTGCTATCAGACCTTTAACAACAAAAACAAAGATCAGTTTCTGAGACCCATGCAGAAGGGTCTGATATTATTTGGCCAAAACCCCAAAATGTTTATTATAACCCAAGCCTCAAATGTGCTTCATCAAGGTTCATGAATGCTGTGAATGAACTAGGGCTGATTTATGGTCTGGGCTGGAAACTATGAGAAACACAAAGGTTTCACCTCATTTCCAACTCAAACCTGGTATAATTGGTGAGTGTCAGCTGAGATTTACTTATGAGATTTGGGAATTCATGCAGACTCAATATTCAAAGTGAACCAAGGAGTGCATAGTCATGCAAACCACAAAGGCTTGCATACAACTTCTGTGAAGCAAACACAGTCAATTTCATTCACATATATTCTGTAATCAGCAGGAAAAACCCATCATATACCCTCAGTCTCTCTTGCCTTCCCACATCCTGTTTCTTCTTATCCTTCTAGCCTCTCTATCTCTTCTTCATCTTCTCCTCTTCCCTGAGTATATTTCATCTCTTTCTTCTTCTTTCCCACATATCTTTCCTACACTAACACATAGTTGTTCTTGCCACTCCCTCTCAATTTCTTCCCTCTCCACACTTATCTCTCCTTTCTCCTTTCTGATCACAGGGCTGGCTGATCTGCCCTCTCTGTATGCCACTGCCTCCTGCTGTCTCTAGTCTTTGCTGTCAATGACTGTACAGAGCATGGCACAAACCAGAGTAGATGCCCCTGGAAACAGTACAGCAAGAAGTCGAACAACTGGTTCAGCACAATAAAACAGCGCCTTATAGAATTGAGGTGGGTCACCCTTTTCAACAAGTCGGAGATAGTGGAACAACCCTTTACAAATACAGTCGGTGTGTGTCTGACATCAGCTTTTGTTCCTTTGTTAATCATTTGCCTGTACTACTCAGACCCTAGGTCTGAGCCTCAATGGCATAAAGATCAATCACATCTTAGTAGTAGCAAAGGACTTCTCAGTCTCCACTCATATCCCATAAACTAGTGGCCATCACCACTTTTGTTTGAACTTACACCCAGGTCCTTAGCTTTTTATCTTCTACAGATCTGAAAAATACAAATAGCAAATAATCAAAAATGAAACCAGTTCAGTCTATAACCTGTGATTATTGTCTTCATATGCTTTGCAGTCAACTGCACAGGCCTGTGACCAGCTTTGCTTCTTTATTTAGATTTATGATACTGTACATGACTTTAGGATTATACTGTTGCTATTTAATAAGCCCAACACTGAATACCTTGCAGAAGACAGTGGAATAGATTAAGAAGCAAAGTGAATGGCATTGGAAGGTACAAGCAATTACTGAAAAGGTTTCCAGACATAAAGTAAAGTTATGGGACCCTGTTTCAAATGATAACTTCCACTGTCAATTAGTTCTGTTCAGTTGTGTCATCAAAACTCAGGCATAAGGCAACTGGAACAAAAATGTTTACATTTTAACAGTGTTTTATATTCAATTAAACATCTTTGCTGCTATTTACATAGTTGAATGGCACTACATTTACACCCTACAATCTCACGTTATTTTTATGTAAATATTTATTTAAAGCCAGACATAAATTCAAATTAGGTCTGAACAAGCCACTAAAATAAAATAAACTTTAGTGTTGATCACAAATTATTCTAAAACTTAAGCAGCAAACTTGTTAAAATACAAAGTGAAAAGCAAACAATATTAAACCAAGCTGAGCAAACTTAGGAGAAACTAGCATGCAAGCTTGCTTTTTTAAAAAAAAATAAAGGTTTTCCTATTTTGCTAGATTTTATCAGCTGAGGGTAAACTTATTTTAAATTCAGTGGAGATCTTAACTCCAACATGCCTAAATGGAACAGTGGGTTAGAGCACATGTGGATACCCTGAATTTCTGCTTTCAGCATAAAAACTGCTTTTCAGCATAAAAACCCCAAATCTCAATTCTAGTATAATACATAAAGGACACCATTTTATTCTTCCATCTAGTTTTCTATCACAAAACCTCTGAAAAGAACACACTCCCTCACCAGCTTGCCAAATTCTACATGAATTTAAAAGTAAATCAAAAAAGAAAGAATGGAAAAGCACAAAATTAGCTCATAAGTCTCCTTTGCTCCTGTTTGCCTGACACCCTGTTTCTCTGTGTGATTCAAAGTTGTACCTATTGTAAATTAGACTGTAAACTCCTCAGAGTAGTGATTATCTCTTTAGTCCCTCTGCAATTCTCTCTATGTCCCCTTAAGATCTTACATATAAATATTAAATACTAACAGGCCAAATCTTTAAAGGTGTTGGGAATTTGCAAATTCCCCTGAAGTCAATGGTAGTTGCAGGTGCTCAGCAACAAAAACTAAGAGCTTGAATGTCTCACCTGGTTTTGTGCTTCCTTACAAACTTAGAACCCAGATTGTGTTCATCTAAAGATTTGATGAGTCACAAGTGTTTTGAGCAAACCAGTGGCCCAATTTCAGTGCAACATGGCCCTGATTTTCAAATTTCCAGATTAAAAACTGTCAAAGTGGAGTTAAAGTTGAGAGTACATATTACTAATTTAGGTTAAAACTATTACAGGAGTGTTCTAATTATACAAAAGCAAACCTAAGAAATTCAGATAAACATTAAAAGAAATCCAGATACCTTTAGGATATGGAAGTGCAGTTCAAGCAGCAAAACAGCCTTAACTCCACCTTGTAGGGACAGTGTGAGGAGAAAAAAAATTAAACAAAAATCTAAGGTGTCTTTAAAAATCAATTTAATCTAATTTGGAACCATGAGCACTTTTACGCACTGATCATATTCCTCTTGTTATTTCATGGATCACTACAGGGTGGAGTTAAAGTTGTTTGGGTGTATTAACTGTGCATTTCCATACCTTAACATGCTTGCAATTCTTGTAAGATTCACCTTCCCTCTGACAGCACATTCATCCCTTTGGGAACTTTGGGAGGCAGTGGGCATGTTATACTTTCTATCCTAATACCAATAAGTATATTCATGCTGGAAAAGAAACTAAACCACAGGTGAAATTCACCCTAGCCCAGCAGGTCAGAATAACTCCTGTACGTCCCTTAAGATACCCTTGAAGCCATATTTTTAGAGATGAAATGGTATTAAAGTGGTGCATAGGCCTTATGTTGGGCCTCTGCACAGGGCTAATTCCACCTCCTGAGATCAGCAGGAAAGTTATGTGATTTCAGTTTGCCACCAACGTGTGCACTGTCCCTGGTGACTCTGATATAGAAGTGTAAATTAACAACTACTGAATTAGAAGATATACAGAAATTGTCATTAGGGAAAGAGTACAAGAGGAAGAGGCCCATCACAGAGCCACAGCTACAGAAGAAGGATAACGATTGATCTTCTTACCACTCAGCAGCACCAGTGAAGCTACAAACATATATTGTTTTTACTCCTCTAGGAGTTATTTATTGGACAGAGGGAGGGCGGATAGCACTTCCTTTGAAGTCAAACATCTTGCTTGGATAAGCAGATATGTTGCATGAAATGAAAGTAATAAAAGGACAAAATGCTTTATTAAATCTTCTTTATCACAATAGTGTGTTCCAATAGCATGATCTAATTAAAGACGTATATGAACCCCTTTTCATCTGAGGATTAGTTCAGAGGCCTTCATTTATTTTGAAACAAATATACTGCTGAACAGTTTCCAAGATTTCCAGTGATGTATTCTTCCCATTTTGTCTATTAGGTATTTAGCTACCTCTCCAGGGTCTGTTTTTAAGGGAATAAAAGATGACTGTGGTTTAAAAAAAAAAGACGTGGTCTTTTTTATTATTTCTATGGGAAATACTTTGATGATTCATTAAATACAATAAAACTTCATCATTTGTCAGAACTTTCTCTGATATGGAAAGGTGTGTGATGAGGAGCAAGTTACTATATCATTCCCAGTGAACAAAGGGTTAACTTTAACTCAGCTTTCCCCTCTGGTTGGATAGGTGCTCAGGGGAAGCAGCTAAAAAAGCAGCTGCTTGGAAGACACAATAGGGTGAATGTCTGAGGAAATCTGATTGTCTTTAGGAAGCCCAAGGTTCATAAAGACCACGTAGAACCCCAAGCAAGAGAGTTTTTCTGCTTATTCTCTGCTTGTGCTAACTATTTTGCTTTTTTCTTATAAACATTAACCCTTAAGACAAAGATCTTGCTGGGTGACTAAGCAGAAAAAATATCTTCAGTCCATTGCCTATGTTCTCTTCTCCCCCTATTGTCCACACTTGGCTTTGGTTTCTTAACATCCACCATTTGCATTGAAAAGATCTTACCTTATCCATGTTTCCCTTTCTATTCCAGCAAATGGGGTTTTATTGTATTAGGAACAAATGAACTAAAAGAAGACCTAGTCCTCTATAAGAACATGTTTATCCCACTGGTGATAACTGCTAAGATCCCTTAAATTAGAGCACTCAGTTGTCAAAAGTCTTAGGCCAGTACACATAAAAACAAATAATCCACTAACTATTGGTATTAGGGCTTTTGCATACAATGTATGGTTTCAGGTTTCTAACAGGTAGGATTTGTGAACTTGACTGATAACTCCAGCCATTGCTGCCTGCTTCAGAATCATTACTAAAGTTATTTGAGCAGTAGACATGAAAAAATTGTAACTCTCCAAAGGGTTGATCCTGTAAATTGAACTGACCACTCCCTTTCAGGTTCTTAGCAGTTTGCAAGATCAGGTTCCAAACAAATTAACATGAATTTTGTACTGAAGGACTTGATGCACTTTTGGAAACTCATCCAGGTATTGATGAGGTATTCATCAATTTTTCACTGAGCTAGAGTGATTAGCTGTGGTCATTCCCTGTCATGAAACAAAACTATTGAACTGGTGAAATGTCATGAATTAACTTACTGCATCACTAAATTTTGCTATTGGGGTACTTTTTTTCTTTGTGGCTATTACAATATTTTCCTATTAATTCACAATTCACTTTTGTTTTGGGTTGTTGCATATCTGTATTCATGTAGTCCTATGGTTTATTTCCATGCAGATTAGTCTTTCAGGGGAACACTAAGGGTCCTTTAACTTGTTTTGAACCAAGGTTTAATTACCATTCTTATACTAACAACTGTCTAAATTCTTGTTTCAGTCCTTACCGGCAACCTTCAAACTTCCCATAAGTCCTCAGTCTTTCCTTTATAATAATGCATAAAACTATTGTAGCAAAAAGAAAACTTCCGATCCACACACATTTTTGTACCTATTGATATTAAACATTCATGTTCTCTGTTCCTGTTAAACTCTCTCAGTGGATTCTTTGTGACTGTAGATTGTACTCTGTCTGAAGGTACATCAGAGCTCAATTTTGGCAAACTTCAGGACCTTATGGAAGACCATCTATATTATCATGCCTTTTATTGACCATTATTAAGACTTTGTTTTAAAACAGGGAATGGGGCTATATTATTAAGTTCTCTAGTTTGAAGATTTTTTTCTTTGTTAATTGCTATTTGTAGTGATATAAGAAGCCCAGGTGTTGATGAAATTGGGGCTGTTACAAATTTTTTAATAAATACTGTAGATTAGAGGTTATATAGAAAACATGTAAAGTGGTAGTAACTTTGCCTGAAGAAAAACAAAGAAAAGGGAATAGTGAAGACAAAGGAAGGGATCATTTTCGGGGGGGGGGGGGGGGGGAATCTGTACTTGTATTACAAAATGGGCTTTTCAGCTTGTAATAAAATTCCAATTCAAGCCACAAATTAATCTTTTCTTGATTCACTAATGATCCAAAAATAATGCCTACATTAAGCTAGGAAGCAAAATCATTCTAATAAGGAATAAAAAAATAAGCATGAACTGAAGTGGACTTTTTGATGGTAACCACGATATAATAATTATTTTGATCATTTGAAAAAAAAACCCTCAGGCAGGATGGGGTTTACAAACCCCACACTGGGCAACAAGGGGTTAAGGGATTATTTTGGGCTCAGATAGCCCCACCACACCTGCAGCTAATGCTCTATCTGCTGGAGGAATTAAAAGACAGGGAATTAGCTCACTTGGGGGCAGAACTGGAGGTGAGCAGATCTCAGCTAGAGCAGCACAATGCAGAAGGAAGCCTAAAGGTTCTGACAGCTGTCCAAAGGGCTCTCCCTGAAGGAAGGGAGGGAGGAACCACCCAGAGACAATCAGAGAGGGAAGTACCCTGTGTACTTTGGACATTGGTAACTCCCTCTTACTACTTTTGGTTTGGATTTCCCCAACAGGGGAAAGCCTTGGATTAAGCTGACCCCAGGGGAAGGGATGAGAGGAAATGGCCCAGTGAAGGCAACCTTGGTTGCCAGACTATTGGGCCCTGGGTTGGAGCCTGGTGGAGTGGGTGGGCCCCCCTTCCTATAACCCCTTTGGCAGTCAGGGGTTGTGGCCGTGACCACTAGGCCATGCTCCCCAGCCAGACTCTGAGTGAGGACCATTACACCAGGAAATATCTTGATAGATTAATACACATATATATGAATAGCAAGTTAAATTTTGCTGGGGACTGCTACACAATAGTTGTACTGGATTGATGAGCAGGTTGTAATAGTACCAGTTGGTTAGCAATGCCCACACTTATAGTTTGGAGCAGGTGGATCTTATAATTTAGTTTCCTGCTTAGAAACTAAAAAATTGTTGCATGAATTCCCAAATCTGCAATTCAGGCAGCTTTAACATGCTTGCAATTCTTGTAAGATTCACCTTCCCTCTGACAACCCATTCATCCCTGATGGCAGCTTGACTTCCCTCCCTTGGGAAACCTTGGGAGGCAGTGGGCATGTTATACTTTCTATCTTAAGCACTTGGTGGGGAAGAAAAAGGGAGTCTGGTCCAGCTTTAGGAGACAGCATAATGGAAGGCAAGTGAGAGGCAGCAGATTAATATTAGAAAGTATGTCAAAAAGGGATGAATTTTCAGGAAGGATTTGAAGGAGAAGGAGTTTGCTAGGTACAGAGGATGAAGGAGGATGATCTAGCATCATGAGCCCAAATTCTGAGGTCCTTATTCAGTCTGAGGTCAGTGGAAGTTTGCCTGAACAGAACCTGAGCAAGAATCTGATGATCTGTCTGAATTAAACAGACCTACTAAATAATAATAGCAATACAGTCGTGGTACAGCTATGGATAGTAGGTTATGACCAAAACTTATAAGAAACCCAAAGGTCCTTCATTAGGTTATAGACTATAGTTTACATTTTCAGACCAAATGCATTCAGTCAATGGTTAAGGGCTTGTCTACACATGAAAATTAATCCAGAATAAAGTAGAGTATGAATTTAAAGTGGATTAGCTAGTCCTATTTAACTCCATGTTTGGATGCTTTTATTTCAGAATAAGAGTGCTTGATTATGAATTAGCTTAATCCATTTTGGCTTAATCAAGAATAGTTGATCAGGAATAGCTATTCCAGAATAGCTATTTTTGTCTCCCCATGTAGAGAAGCCCTAAAATATATCAAAATAGGAGCAAGAATTCTTCCATTTTGCTGGATATCATCACAGGTCTAGTCATCTTATAATGTGTCATTGCACTGCCTTCCTTATTGGTTTTTTATATGTGATCATGGGATGCAACAAGAGGAAAAGAACGAGGACACAAGAAGAAATGTAGCTGAAAGGAGCGCATGTCCCCCTTTCCCCATGTGGCCCAGATGTAGCCAAATGAAAGTAAACATATAGTGTGTGGCACTTCTCTGGTACTCCACACCCCATTCCAAAAAATGCCAGCATTTAGACAGGGTGGAGAATCTGTATTGGTATAAATACAAATTTAAAAAATGGGAGGACAAGAATCATTTGGAAAATCAATTTAAATTTCCTACATTTTAAAAGATTTTGAAGACATTTTGAAAGATATTTTTCCTCTAAAATTTATTATGCAATGTACATCTGTCTTCCCCCAAGTGGAAGCTGATGAACGGGGAGATGTTCTTGCTGAAGAGAGGATGTGTTTAGAGGACTGCAGGCTATCATTTATGGGGGTGGGGGGAGGATGGAAACTGTGGCCTATTACAAATGATGCTTTTACTCAGTATTTTAAAAAAAAAAAAATCTTGAAATTAACAAATGAGTTTTTGATCCACAGCGGTTTTCTTTTAAATTGTTGTTTCCTGCATCATTTATTGCATTCTTTGATCTTGGGCTGTACTTTCAAATCTGTGTCATCTTTCTTGGGCCTTTTAGATAAATGTAGCCTAATAACTACACAGTTATAACTTTTTAGTAACATAGATAACTATCATGCATTGTACAACATGCAATTTGTTATTCAGTTGTGAATAGTCACAAAGATACTATTTTTAAAACTTTATAAAAGGCCACTTTATAGCTCACAGCATTTACAGGATAACACTTGTGAGGCTGCTGTGACTGTAAAGAAAACATAAAAACCAAAAATGCATGATTTAGATTTTTTATAACTGTTACTTAAATGTAAGATAAAGAATACATCGTGTTCTAGGCCAACTAAGTAACGTTGTTCTGCACCTTGGATCTGATCCTGCATTCCTTATGCTTGCAATACCCTGGATGATTTCAATGGGAGTTTTGTCCATATAGAGATGGAACATAGGGTCCTGAAATAATTATATTTACCACTTCTAGGAAACTTTTTCATTTTCAAATCCCTTCACAGACAATAACAAATTAATGCTTATAAAACCCAAGTAAGATAGATAAGTATGTGTTGCTATTCTGTGAAGTAATTTAAATACTTGCGTGTATTACTTTACAGACATGGAAACCAATTTAGAGAGGTTAAGATACACTGAGTGAAATCCTAGCCACACTGAAGTAATTAGAAGTTTTGCCGTTGACTTCAGTGGGGCCAGATTTCACAGAGTCAGTGTCGGAGATTTTAATGTATTGGGTTTTACTAGATAAGTACATTTATGCAATTAATGTTGTCTTAAGAAATCAAGAACAAAAGTGAATTACAGTTTGGAAGTTTTTTTAGTGCTAATTACATTTCTAAGTGTGAATGACTAGAACTAAGAATTCATTTTAAAATTTTCTTTTATATTAATAAAAAAAAACCCTCAGAATCTTTCTGTGGCGCACAGAGAATCACCCAGATTGTTAATCGTGTCATCGATTACAGTCCTTTGTTTTGGGCTTTGCTTAATTAATCAAAGAGGCTGTTTCAATTAGCTTCAATTAAACATAATTACGGTCTTTCATCCCTGCATCATTAATCATTCCTATCACTGTAAGTGATCTCTCTCAAAGTATGGTGTATACAATTAGAGATTAATTCGCTCCAATAAATGCTTCCTTAAAGCAGTCTAATACAAGATACAGCAGTTCTGATTAACACTGGCCCAGTTGCCAGATTTCTAATTTGTTCTTTTATACTACCTATATTTTCAGATTGCTTTTCTAGACCCTGATTCTGCAAAGACACATGATTAATTTTTACACACTCCAAGTAGTCCAATTGAAGTCTCAATGGGAGTTTTGCCATTGACTTAAATATGGCTAGGGCATCACCCAAATTATGTAAAGTTAAGCATGTTTTTCAAGATTGGGGCCAAGAGCATCTTTCATTATATGTTGTCTTTGGGGCATTCAATATTTTCATATGTTTACTACAAAAACCCTTGCATTTCTCAGTATAAGCTTTAAGGCCCAGATTTTTAAAGGTATTTAGGCATTGCTACACTCAGCATCACAATGCCAAGCTGATTTGGGAGCCTAACTCTCATTTTCAGAAAGGAAAGGCATTTAGGAGTCTAAATCCCATCAATATAATAATTGGCACTGTGATGCTGAGCGCAATAACAACTAACTACCTTTACAAATGTGGGCCTAAATTACTTGATTGATCAATGTTTTATTAAACATTTATTGAAAATATTAACAGTAGTACATATCATAGATCCAAGTAGCAACTCAAATATCTGAAGTTGTTCGTTTGACATACGCCCCTCAAAAGGTATATTGTAGTAGCCTGCAGTTGCTATGCCCAGAGTCTCTCAGCAATTACATAATTAAATTGTCACCTAGATCCCCGATCTGCCGCAGGATATGCACCCTATATTCTCACTTAACTGACAGAATATGCCCCCAAAATCAATCTTAGCATGGGTCCCACCAGTGATAACTGCTTCGATCCCTTAAATCAGAGCAGTCAGTTGTCAAAAGTCTTAAGCCACTACACATAAAAACAAATAATCCACTAACTATTGGTATTAGGGCTTTTGCATACAATGTATGACTCTATTAACCATCTATTCAGAAGTAAAAGCAAATATAAAAAGTAACTATAGTCAGGGATGAGCAAACCTCAAGAGGCTTGATGTTCAGGGTGAGTTCAGATCGTTCTCCAGGGCATCCAAAGCTTATCTTCACTTCTTGGACCTTCTTTGAATTGGAGTGGAAATTTCACAAGGCTCTTTCTCATAAGATTTCGGATTCTTGTGCTTCTAGTCCCACTTGCAAAGGCCATGAGCACAGTTTTTCTTGAGTTGGATTCTGGACTGGAAAGAGCTAAAATAAAAGTGCAAAGCAACGCAGAAATGAGAGAGAATGTGTTAAAGTATTTCAGAACTTCTTATTTAGGTGTGGTTCTGAACACTGGCATGGGTTCAAGAGTGGGGGGGGCGGTTTCTGGAGGAATTCATGACACCTAATTATAAAGATTTCACTTTGCTATGGAAGTTTGTTTCTCTGTTTATGCCTTTTAAGTTTAAGCATAATTATTTAATTTAAAAACAATATTTTGCCATGTTGACAGTTTTCAGAAGTTGTTATGGGATAGTTGCGTAGACTGCACACCTGCTGGAATCTGGGGGCAGGGTGTGGGGATAAGAGTCCACTTTACACTTGCTTAATCCTCCCCATGTCTAGGAAGGCAGGGAATGGCCAAAACCTTGGCTCCCCTCCTCCTTACTCACCAGCCATTACCGCTAAACCAGAAGGCAGGAATTAGTGTAATTTACTGCTGGCATAGAAGCCACAATTCCCTTTTTGTGTCACTCCTGGAGTGGCAGAGCAAAATGCTGCGCCGTCCTTTGTGAAGGTATGCTAGAAACACAAGTTAGCCTTATGTTTGCAGTGTAGCTCCTTTTAATGTTCTGCTGTCTTGAGTTACCTTTATATTAACATAAGGTTTTTTGTGTGTGTGCGCCTTCCATCTTTGCCAGTCTCCTGCTGCAGTATTAGGTTCTACCCAGATCATTCAGATAGCTTTCAATTCTGCTTCTGTTGTGCATTTCCATGTTACCCTTGGTCTACCTCATTCCCTGCGGATTCCAGTCCAATATTTGCCTTATTTATTCAGGTCTTTCCTCCAGGTATGTTCTAGCCATCTCCATTTTAGTTCCATAATGTCTTGCTCTATCAGTTTCTGTTTTGTCCTCCTCCAGAGTTCTTCATTGGTGATTTTTTTTTTCTGACCATCTGATATTGGGGATTTGTCTAAGGCAGCTGTTTATGAAAACTTGGAGTTTAGATAGTAAGGTCTTAATAAGTCTTTAAGATTAAGCACCATATAGTAAGAGCAGCTTCACAATGTTGCTAAATATTCTAAGTTTAGTTTGGAGGGCAAGATTTCTGTTTTTTCCAGAGTAGCTTTAGAATTACATGTCTGGCTTTTGCTATTCTCGCTTTAATGTCTTCATCTATTTCAGCTGTTGTACTTACAATGCTGCCAAAATATGTGAAATATCGGACCTCTTCTATGTCAGTCCCAGAAAGCGTTATTGCTGTTTCTTTTGTATATTGAGTCTCATTTGTTTTATCTGTGTTCATTTTCAACCCGACTAATTGTGCATAGACCTAAAGATCATTTATTTTGGCTTGCATGCATTTGTGGGGATGGGATAGCAAGTTAACGTCGTCTGCAAAGTCAAGGTCCTCTTACTTCTATCTAAAAGTCCATTGTATGGCCCTTGATTATTCTGCAGTCCTTCTCATTAGCCAATCCACTACCAGTAAAATGACCATGGGAGACATAAGACATCCTTGTGTGATGCCTGTAGTAACCATAAACATCCTAGTCTGTTCACTGTTATGTATTACTTAGTATGTCATATTTTCATAGAAGCTTTGAATGATGTTCACAAATTTCTTAGGGATTCCATAGTGGTGTAGCAACTTGCATAAACCTGTTTTATGCACTGTATCAAAATCTTTTTGGAAATCTATAAAATTCATATAAAGCAGTGACAGCCATTCAATGGACTGAAATTAAATCAACTTTCTTCTATTTTCTGCCATGTATCCTTAGATAACCATTCATTGTGATGTTTCTTCCTGAATCCAAAACTTATTCATAAGTTTTAGTAAAAGTTTCCTTTATCCATGTCCATTTGCCTTCTACTGTTCCATCACCTTCAAAAACATCATATCTATTGTGATTATCAGTAGAGGGGCCAAAAGCAATGAAGAGCAAAGAGACTGAAATATATATTAAACTATTCCACTATGGGTATGTGAGTTATGCCACCCACTGAAGTAGCAGTAAATGAATGCAGGTTGCACAACTTTTGAGGAAGGTCTTCTGTGGGGGGGGGGACATGATCATTTAATTAAAGACTGTATCCTAACATATACAGTGTCCAAATTAAGGTTGCATGATAAACATTAACTCTGGCATTTCTTAATTTCTAACTGTTTGACTTTACAACCTAAATAAGTCTTTTAATGTTTTTGTATGTAATTATTAATAGAACATATTAAAAATGACCAAAATCTTAATTTTAAGTGACAAAAATGTTGAAAATTATATTAATTTAACTCTTCTGAAGTAGATCAACATCCTTCAGAAATTCACAGGTATGTGTAGTTCCAACATTCATACAGAGGTGATTTTTTGCATACACTGTATTTAAAAACATACTAAGGCTATTTGGACCTGCTCAGATAGGGAAAGGCTGTAGAATCAGACCTTTTGATTTGAAATACATTTATTACGATGTTTTCAACTCTGCAGGTACTGTGACCAGAGATTTTTTCCCTCCGTTGCCTGAAATGCCTTGCAACACTTTAAATTCGAAATTTGCAGAAAAACTTCAGGACAGGGTTTAAATTCAGAAAAATTATAAACTGCTTAATTGGACATAAAATGAGTGGTGATACAGTATCAGGACCCTTTGGATTGCTCAGAACAGTAATTAGTTTTAGGAATAAATCTGTAATTTAAATAAAAATTAAGAATAGTTTAATTTAGAAAATCTAGTCATGGTGGCTATAGGGGGATGGAATATAGTGGGAGATCCCATTTCTAGGGCACACAGGGGTCCATCATGATACAATGATTCCACTTCTTGTAATGCAATGGTAAAGTCCACTTCCTGTGAGGAATGACTCAGCAAAACTCCGTAGCAATACATTGAAGCCCATAGGAATACATGGGACTTTCAAACAGCAAGTAGCTAGGGTTCATCCAAAGGCCAGCTGAAAAACTCCATAAGAATACTTTGGGCCCATAGTAGCTCCTCCTCCTCCTCCCATAGATTTCTAGTACATGTGACTAATTAGCATATAATTAACATATGTTGATCTCTGGAAGCTGGCTGAGCTTGAGTGTCATGTCAGTATGCATGACATGACTTAGCATATTGGCTGAATTATGATAATAAATTGTAGCTAATGAGCTGAAAATTGTAATATAAAGGTGACCGCCCACAGGCTAAACTCTGTAGGGGCCAGGGACCTGAAGGAGAGCGGAATGCTGTAGCACACCTAGAAGAAGGAAGACACTCGCAGAGCTGCCACAACCACACCAGTCGAACCCTGTTGGGTAAGAAAGCTAACTATTGCCTTGCAGCAGCAGCGTAGCTAGCTACCCAGGATCACAAGCCTCCGACAACGCTCACTAGCAGCCATCGCTCACAAAGCAGCTACTACTGCGGCAGCATCACAAGCTACAGCAACAGCTTCTGTAAGTAGCTCACGGCCTTTCCATCCTCGCCACGCCGCCCAGTAGCACCGCAACCCAGGCTCGCTAGCATCGCTCCCAAGCAGCGCTGGCGGCAGCAGTAACAGCAGTCCACCCAGGGTTCCAAGGCTGCCCCTGGCAACGGCCGGGTCTCCCAGCCAGCCAGCAGGAGGCCACCGCAGCAGCAGGCGGAGCCACTCGAGCAGCAGCCCAGCACAGCCGCCCCACGCCAGCAACCTACAAACCATGCTCCCAAGCATGGGGACAGAGCAGAAGGACCAAAGACGGTCTCAGAGGGATTAAACAAAAGTTTCCTGTAAACCTAATCTTTCTGTTTACCCATTTATTCCTGTCATGTTTCTGTCATAGACCAGGCCAGTGCTTACTAGGTGCTTAGTTTTAAGTTTTTAATATTGAATGTTTCATATATTGTTACATGTCTGATGGTTACATTGTTATAAAGTAGAGAGTACTAAGTGAATGGTTCTCCTGTTCTATGCCAGAGTTAACTGAAATTCTTGTTGTAGTGTTGCGTTTTTATTTGCCACACCGCTTCATTCCCTTTTTAACTGTAACCCTAGTTCATCTCTACTCTTTTACTGTAACCACTCACTTCTAAATATTTGTGTTTGAAGAATTTACTGCTTATTTGCGTATTCTTGATCAGAGGGTTGTATGTGTGTTCTTTCAAGGTAAAATTAGCTAGCTGCGGCTTTCCCTGGAACTCCCTTTAGGGCGGACCGCAACCTTGAATTAGAAAAGTTAGTAAAAGTGATTCCAAATCTTCTGGTAACAGTACTTAGCATAAATTAAACAAAAACAATTCGTTTTAGTACAACTGCTTGTCAAATTATGAATTTCATCAAAAGGTTTAATGCAATCAAACTAGTTTTACTATTGTATCTTGCCTCTCAGATACCATTCTCCTTTCCATCTCATTGGACAGTGAATAGTCTGTATTACAGACCCATTATATAAGGACTTTTTAAGAGTATGTCAGTGTTTCTATCATTAAACCCCTAATGAACTGGTTGTAAAAATGCACTCCAGGCTGAAATTTGACCTGCTAGGACTCAGCCCATGGGTGAATATTTTTATCAGTTTTCAAATAACATCTGCTTGGCCAATTTAAAATATTATATGAGAGTACATTCCAAAACAGGCATTTAATGAGATTTTTTTCATGATTTTATAATTGTATAGCACAGAAGATCTTTGATGTGTGTTATAAAAAAAACCTACTGATAGGCCCTACTCTACATTCTAGTGCTACTAAACTGTTCCACGAATTAAATCTCAGAGTGCCCATGTGCCAGCTACTTTTAAAATAAGTATTTCACTTTGTGAACCATTTTAAGGGGAAAAAATATTTTAAAAGCGCTGATTCTTCAGGAGCAGGTTGTTTTGAATAAAGAACATATAATTTATGTATAAAAATGCCAAGAGGATTGTAAGAATGTGGTTCTGGTTAGTCTAGCCTAACCTTTCCTACTAAGCATTTTATTTCCCCTCCCATCTACAGCCACACTGTGGATTTAAATAACCAGATATTACTAAGGTGTTAGACAAATGTCCTCTTTTATTTTCCCCTTAAGGGGGAACACAAACATCATAATATCTCATATTTTTCTTTATGAACAAAATGTATAGTACACTGCAACCCCCTTCTTCTGCAGGTTTCAGAAACATCCAAAACCTTCAGGAAAATAGATTTGTAGACAATTGGGAGACAAATCAATAGTTTGCATTACTATTAAGCGATGTGACTGACCTTCATTCCATTGGGAGTTTCTGTTACCCAGAGGTTGTATAAGCAATCTCTGAATACTGTTGTATTCTGGTTATTGCTAACTGGTCGTTTTGTTTTGTTCAACACATCTATTAAAAACAATATTAAGGAAGTGCACCCATAGGATTTCTATGCTGGGTTTCTCACAGCTGTAAGTCAGCATATTGCATTTACAGATTTCAGATCTTCTAAATCAGGGTTTCTCAGCTAATGGGGTGCAACTCTCAGATGGTTCACAGGAGGCCAGGAGATGCTGTGATATGTACCCTATGGGGTGGGAAATAAATTGGCAGAATACTATGGAGGGCAAGGAAGGATTAATTCACTCACAGCCCTCACCCTAGCTGCTGTTTCTGCTGTTATCCAGCCCTCTGGCTCTATCAGAGTGAAGCTCTCCACCCCCTTGCACAGCCTTCTGCTCTGTGCCATAGGAGACAGTACTGTTGGAGGTTGTGGAGCACAGCATCTTGAAGCAGCAATGGCTTGGATCTGAGTGCTATACAAGAGAGACAGGATATCGGAGGAAGGTAAAGAAAGATGTGAGAAAAGAAGCCTCAGTCCCATCCCCCAATAAAGCCCCCCATTGGCATCAATAGCAAAAATGCCATTGACTTCAGTGGGAGCATGAGTGAACTCTTAGCTGACAAGGGGAATTTTAATTATTAAAAATCTGCATACAAGGAGAATGCATTCCAGTTAGGGCTATTTAGCACAGTTAAAAGCTGGATTTTTTGACCTCTTACATGAATTTAAGCCCAGAGTTAAACTAGTTTCTAACTCCTGAAATAACATATTAATATTAAATATTTGTGGAAAACTGTGTGTATTTTATGATCTTACTGTAAATATTCAACATGCCAAATAACTCTGAAATGTATCATTCAAAAAATATTTTTAGCAGACTCACTTATTGCTTGATTAGAGGCTGAAGAAATTATTTACTTTCTTGGACAGACTATTGAGGGAATGTTAAAAGACTTTGGGCGAGATTTTTCCAAAGCTCATAGCACAAGCCTATCCTTCATTCCAGTAAACTGAGGAGAAATGCCCATTGACTTCAATGGGAGCAGAGTTAGGCCATTGCTGAATACTTTTAAGAATTGCACCCTTCAATTGCTCTTTTTTTTTTTAAGAATAAAAAATATAGTCTAATGACTTTCAAAAAATTGATTTAATTCCAAGATGCATTGACAACTATTCTGCTGATTAAATGAACCTGTCCAAAAGAAAACCACACTTGCCAACATTCTGATTCCCAGCCACTTTATCCCCAGTTCTGACTTCACTTACACTAGAGCAGTGGTTCCCAAACTTGTTCCGCCGCTCGTGCAGGGAAAGCCCCTGGCGGGCCGGGCCGCTTTGTTTACCTGCCACGTCCACAGGTTCGGCCGATTGCGGCTCCCAGTGGCCGCGGTTCGCTGCTCCAGGCCAATGGGAGCTGCTGGAAGCAGCGCGGACCGAGGGACATACTGGCGGCTGCTTCCAGCCTTACTGAGATCAATGGAGTTCTATTGGTGTTTGATGTAAATTAGTCCCTTTAGATGCAGTTTTCAAAAGCAACTCATTTAAGTGCTTTGAAAATTCCACTGTAAGTGACTTAGGAGCACAACTCATAGGCAGTGGGACTTGTGCTCCTAAATCACTTACACGTTTTTAAAATCCCACCCTTTGTGCCCATATCTAGATCTAAATTATTTCTTTATAAAAGAATTAAAGATAAACAAAATGTGTATTTGTTTAGGCACATTTGCTTGATTCACACTGAAATACTCTTACAGTTACTTGACAGGTATCAGGAAAAGTCACATATCTGGCATCCGGGTTCCAATTAATTAATATATTTGCCTTTCCTCCCAGTGTTGCTGATTGGTTTTTTGGGCTTAACCTTAGACAGTGACTTAGTTAAACGCTATATTGAATTTCACCATTTCCATTTGAACTACCTTTCTGGTAGTTCACTGAAGGGTTTATAGTTATCATGAGTGACCAAAGTACTTGGGTGTGTGTACTTAGGTCAGTGCATAGAACCATACGTGTGGGGTGGGGGTTGAAATCTTTTAAAATAAAACAGCTGCACAAGAAATGGTCAAGGCACTGAAGGCAATATGATAGCTGCTATTAAATCCCACTCTGAGAAGCTTCCTTTAGCTTTGATGATTTTTTCATCTAAAAAGTTGCTATCAATTTTTCACTGACCTCAAGTCAACCTCACAAAATCAGTCTAACTTCTAATCTGTTCATATTTTTCCTGATGGGAGGAGGGGGCGTGAAATAGAAAAATACAAAACGAGTTGCACTGCAACTAGAGATGGACAAAAACTGGGATGGTTTTGGTTTAGGAAAACCTTGTGGGTGGAGGTTTGATTTTGCAAAACCAAAACCTGAGACTAGCTCAGATCTGGGTCTCATTTTATCTGAACCATCAAAGTTCACAGAGTTTTGGATAAACAGTTCTAGTTTGACCCATCATCACTAATTGTAACCAAATGTCTTTGCAAGTACAGGGTGAGGCTGAGCATAAAGGTGTTCTCAATCTTTATGGGATTTTTATTTTGTTTTTTAAAGAGTATAAAATGGTCCTTATTTGGCCCCCACCACTGTAGACTTTGAATGCCTCAATACTGTTGGTAGGTAGGGGTACTAATAAATCTCCATTTTACAGATGGGGAACTTAGGCAGAGAGAGACTAAGGCCCAGGCCCTCAAAGGTATTTAGGTGCCTAAGTGACTAGCTCAAGGCCACACTGGAAGTCTGTAGCAAATCTGGGAACTGAACATGGGTATCCCAAATCTTGGCTATCAGCCTCACAACTGGAACATCCGTGATCTCATACTGTTGATCAATATATCATTTACTAGTGAAACTTAATGCAAATATGGTAGTGAAGAGGGTTTATGCTATCAGGAATGCAACACGAATGCACTGGTTTCTATTTTGGTCTATTCTGTGTAGGTTCTTATACCACCCTCATCACCATAGTGTCTGAGCATCTTCCAGTGGTGCATTAAGTGACCTGACTAAAACTCAGTCATATATGTTTTATCCTCTCTTTCTCTCTCCAAAAGGAGAATTGTCTGTGCAGCACACTGTTTTGTTAGTAAGGCATTTTGGAGCATTTTTTCTGTTTTAAAATGTGCACAGCGCTATATGTTTATGCTAAAGAAGCATAATTCAAGCAAGTGTGCCTTGCACTTGGAGTGAAAAGTGGTGTCATTTGTGATCATCCTTCGCTCTTGTGGGTGTTCATTCAACACACTCAGACCTGTCCCCAAGATAACAGTGTCTCCTTCACAGATGAGCTTTACCCTTGTAGTAGAAATTTCCATTGTGCGTGAGGAAGAGAGTTGTTGACTACAGTATTCATCCTGGAGCTTTAGGCAAGCTTTTAGATATCCTGGACCCAGGCTATTGAGCACCTTGAAGATTAGAACACAGACCCTGAACTTTGACTCAATAGTTTATGGGAAGCCATCGTAGAGAGTGGAAGGCCAGTGTGATGTTCTGGAATAGGGAAAGCACAAAGGTGAAGCAAAGTTGAGCTTGAACTGTGAGTCAGGCCCATAAGAATAGAGAGGCTATTTTACCTCTGTATTTGTCACTGGTGCAATCACTGCAGGAATACTGCATCTAGTTCTGCTGCCACAGTTGAAAAAGGATGTTGATTATTGGAGAGGGTTCAGAGAAGAGCCACAAAAATGATTAAAGGATTAGAAAATATGTCTAGAAAACAAGTCATAGACTCAAAGAGCTCAGTCTATTTATCTTAACAAAGAGAAGGTTAAAGGGGTGATCTGATTACAGTCTATAAGTATCTACATGAGGAACACATATTTAATAGTGAGCTTTTCAGTTTAGCAGAGAAAGATATAATATAAGCCAGTGGCTGAAAGTTAAAGCTAGACAAATTCAGACTAGAAATAAGGCATAAATTGTTGACAGTGAGGGTAATTAACTACTAAAACAATTTGCCAAGAGTCACCGTGGATTCTCCATCACTGACTATTTTTAAATCAAGACCGGATGTTTTTCTAAGTGTAAATTTTCTAAAAGCTGTGCTCTAGGAATTATTTTTAGGAAGTTCTATGGCCTGTGTTATACAGGAGGTCTAGATGATCACAATGGTCCCTTCTGGCCTTGGAATCTATTAACGTACAAGTGTACAACTCATATAAAAACATGCACATACTATTTATTTGCATACACAGAATACTAGACCAAGTATATACAACACACCAGTACTCAATATCTATTATAATAAGGTTATTCAACAGTTTTCCATCCTTATACCCGCTATTTTTGCTGCCATTATAGAACTTGGTGTCTCTTTTCCTCCAGTATTTTCAGTTTCTGTTCTTCCTCTTTCCTTCTCTTTACCTCCAGCTTCTTCAGATTCCTCTCACTTTGTTCTCTTCCTCTTTTCTACCCATGTTCTTTCGATCTACTTCTCCTTGTCTTTCTTACTATTTTTCCATCGTTCCTTTCTCCCTTCCTCGCAGTCGTTTTCCTCCTCTATATCCTGTAATCTCACTCCACCCTTCAACAAATCTCTTTTCTTCTCCTCCTGCTTCTCATTTTTACTCATTTATAACAAACTCATTCTCTCTTCTACCCCATTTACCTCTCTATCTTGAAATTCCACCCAACACCACGCTCCACTCACCACACTCATACATTTGCCTCCTCCACCCTTACATTTGCCACCACCCCACTGACACACTCTTCTCCACTCACAACCCCAAGTTCCATTGTCTCACTTGCACACAGACTCAATGCATTTACCTCCTGCACTTCTACACAGGCCAGAGAAAGTGGACGCAAGGACTTCTCTGTCTCTCAAGAAGTTGTCTGGAGTCAACAGCAGCTTCTTCAGTACCACCATGACAACCACAAAGAACAGAGCAGTGAGGATATTTTCTTCCTCTTCCCATTTGAAAGTAGCATTGAAAATCTTCTCTCCCCATCATGCCTGCAATTTCTGAGGGAAAAGCAAGAAGACAATGGCATAACAATGTGTGGGTGGACTTCCAAGTGAAACTTCAAAGTAGCTACTCAAGCCACTAATACAGTTCTCTTTCTCATCCGTTACTGCCAAAATATCCATCCATTCAATATTCCTCCTCCGCCTACAAATCATTAATTCAACATTCCAACCACCCAATCAGTCATTTCTTTTTTAGTGTTCATCCTCACCCCCACAACTTTCAGTTGTGGCTCTTCCCTTCTCTTACTATCCCTAAGAAACAAGGAGGCGAGACCACCTCGGGAGCCACATGACAGAATTATTAACTTTTGTACCACTGAGCCATTATAACATTTTGGAGTTCACCCAGCCCAGTAAGGGGGTTCAGTCAACATCTGCTTTGTAACCCAGGGTGACTTGTGGCTGTTCAGCTTTGGTTCAGAGCTCTGACAGCAGCCCACAAGGCTCACTTTGGTTTTGCCCAACTTGGTTACTCTTGGCAGGCTGATCTTAGTATCCTTCCAGACCCAAATTCACCCCAACATCGTCCTTGTGCAGAGTCCAGTCCCTCTCACTGGACCGTCACAGAAAAAGTAATAGGTTTGCTGCCTCTACAGAGACAGTAAAACATTCCAATCTATCAGTTTACTAGAAGCACATATTTTACTGAACTTAAACAGCACTGATGATTTATAATGAGAGCAAAACAAGTTTATTAACAAACGAGCGTGAACTAAGTGATATCAAGGAAAGATATGAAAGTACAGATTGCAAAAGAAAGTGAAAAGACATATTTAAAAGTCTGAAACTTAATCTAGCAAGGTAAAGTCTTTCTTCAAGTTGGTTTCTCTCACCCAGAGTCTTCTTTCCAGGTTTTCACTGGCTGGCCTGGCCTGGACCCATGACAGAGACCAAATTACTTGGTTTATTTGACTCATTAAAGTGAAGGATAACTTACGGGTGCACTCCCGCCATATTTATAGTTCTTTGAAATGTGTTCTTCTGAAGGGTACCCCCAGATAAAATTCATTAGTTCATGCTGAGTAAAAGAGCCATGAGGTCTGGAAGATAAATCCATGCTGGTTCTTCCCTCTGTAGTGGCTGTTACTATGCAAATTACCTTCTCCTGCTGCAACCTCTGCTACAGATGAATAGCCCACTGAATTTGGGCCACACCTGGTTTGAGGTGTCAGCCTCTTTTCTTTTTCTGGAGGAAACTTGTTTATCAACTCCCCTGACGTGCATGATTTAAACATCTTTTAGTCACAGATTTTAAAGCATAATATTAATGAGTATCCATAATTTCACACACAGCATTGCCACATACATTTCACAATGATATTATTGATCAGTGTGTTATTGGTTTTTAAATGATACCTCCCAGGGTATATTTTGTACAAAAATCATTGCAGTAGTGTGTAGGGTATGAATACAGGGCTGCCTAGAGTCACACCCATGTCTGATGGCTGGGGCCAGGAAATAAAGTTTAGTCTTTTATGACTATTCCTGTGTGTCACAACACAACTGGGTGGGTTTTTCCATCTCCCTTCCATTGGCAAAAGGGGGGGGGCTTAATGAGAGCAAACAGGGGTCATGATTAAGACTTCCACTTAGGTAACACCAAGCTGCCCCCTAGGGAAAGCCCATTTCTGAATCAGTGCTAGTAGTGCTGTTTTAATTAAAAGTTATGTAGAGTGCCAGAGCCGATGCAGCAACAAACATTACCTTAGATGGCCAGGGTCATCTCTTTATTATATGCTTGCACAGTGCCTAGTACAATGAGGTCCTGGCCTCTAGGTGCTGTCCCAATATAAATAAATAGTAATAATAACCTGTGATGTTACCCCAGAGTTCAGGCTGGGGGCCAGATAATGAGTAACCAGACCTTGGGCCGCTATCACATCCTATGCACAGAAGTGTCTCTCACTCTCACTGCATTTGCATTGCTAAAGGTTTGTCTATGTTGGGGTTTTTTGCACAGGTGTAGTTGCAGCAGCACAATCCCAGTGTAGATGTGCTGCACCAGTAAAGCATTGCTTTGCTTACATTACAGCAGTGCACACATCCACACTGGAGATTTGCACCAGTGAAGCTACATCCATGCAAAAGTCCCTAATGTAGACAGGGCCTGATATTGATCTGAGGATACTGGTTTCGCTCTTTGGAGGCTATCAGGTGTCCTACATATTCTGTGTGGATTAATAAACTATATTGCTTTACTGCACAGGACTTTAGGGGGCTTCTGAATTATCTTGGATCATCTTCATTATAAATTCTTTCTACTGGAGTAGTTGTTCCTTCCAATACATGCCCTTCTAATCCCTCCAGGCCAATGCGTGGATTTTTCTGACTGCTCAAATAATTATATAAACCTTTTAATAAGCTTTGCTGAGCAAATGTTTTTAGACAAGATGTCTCATAGACATACCCTTAAGTCTCTTCTTCAAGGCAGCTCTTCAATTACTTGTACTTCCATCTCTGGTAAGGAAGAAGTAAAGTTATCTACTTAGTGTGCTGGGAAGGTTTGAGTCTATCCCTTTCAATTATGACCCCCAAGGTATTGATTCTCTTATCCCTCAATCTATTTATTGCTTACAATTTCTGTGGGCAAGATTACATCTTTATGGGGCATAACCAAACCAAACTGGAAGTACTATGATAACCCAGGAAGTTAATCTTCATACATCAGATTCCTGATTGCATTTTAACAAGTACATGTTTTAAAATAAATCAAAAACATTTATCTTATGGTCTTTCTCAAAATCATTTTAAAGTGTATTTTAAAATAGCCTGTAGATGGCAAGTGAGGTGAAGTCTTCTATTTAACCACAGACTCAGCAGCAATGCAAGCTTTACCATGCTACCCTGCCAGGCTGTTTCTTTCCTGATATGAAATAGTCTTCTCAAGGGATGAGAGGTTACTGAAGTTTCTGAACCTTTCCTTTGACTCTGCCAACAATGGTGCAAATTTATCACCCAGTCCGGCACTTTTGGAAATCTAATTGGAAACTCCTGGGCATGATAGTAAGCCCTATATGGCTCTGCGTGAGGAACATTACAAATATTAAATGAGTGTGAGTATCTGCAAGCACCTGCCTGTGAGACCTTGCAGTCACACATAGACGCATACTCTATGCTTCCCCAAATCAAGGTCTGGTAGTCAGAGGATTAGACTCCAAAGGGTTCTTTTAGTAGAGAACTACTGTCAACTCTGCAGACTTGGGATGCTTGTTGGAAATGTGGAAAGAAGTGGGTCAATTTGTTTATAAAGGGGTCATGAATCTGATGATTGCATATAGAACCCCAAAACTGCTGGGGCAGTGCTGGATTTGCAGATCTGATGGTTTGCTTCCTTCACCCTAGGAGGCCACAACATAATTGGACAGGACCCCCACAAACCTAACAGGATGAACTAAGACATTTAAAATACTTATATATAATCTTTGAGCTGCAGAACCACATCAGAAGTAACTATAGAAGAATAGTTACTTCTGGAGTGAGGTTGAACTAAATACTAGACTCCCAAGAGGTTAACAGCCAATTTACAAGTTCAGCGTTCCTAGTATTTCTGCTTGGGGGCTGAAAGAACCATTTTCCACTCCCAGCATACTACTCCCTTCAGTCCTTTTCATATAGTAGCAAGCAGAGGATGCATACGGGGTGAGCAGCCCCTATGAAATCCAGTGCAACATAAGAAGTGACTAGCACTATCCTCGACTGTATATTTGGTCTCCAAATAAGTGGTTTGCAGATAGGTTGCTAAAAGGGATCTCTCCAGAGCAGTTCGGCAGCCTGGTGCAAGACTGGAAACCTATCCACAAAGGAGTTTGCTCAGCCCACAGAACAGATGATGATAACTTAAATGAAAGCACCCATTCCCTATTAACATGCTCATGAGCTTATTCACTCCTCCTCAAACCATTTCTTCATTTGATTCTCACTCTAAGGTCTTAAATATTCAGTTTAAGCCCATTTCATCATTCATCATATTGATTGCATATTGTGCTTTTTTTGAGATAATTTCATCTTAAAACATTACAAATGTTCCACTGGAAATTAAAAGATATATCAATCTTCACCAAAAGCTCTTAAAGAATGGATATATTACTGTGTGTAGGGGGAGGCATAATTTGTGTTTAAATGTAAGCTATAAATGATGATTTGTGCAGAGAACAAGTAACACAAAAATATTTAGGCAGAGAGTTCTTTAGTTCCTATAAGATTGATTCCTCAGTAGGCAACTTTCTTTGTCTATGAAGTAATTTAGAAAGTACGGTATTGTAAATTACAAAGTACAGTACATAACACTCAGGCTAAGGGTGGTTTTGTTATTATGACTGCCTGAGATCTGATAAACTATTATATCTGCTTTTATAAACACTTTATTAAATATATCACACTATCTCAAATCCAAGAATGTTGTATAAAAGCAACGGAGCAATTCAACATCCACATTTTGTCATAAAAAGAGAAATATTCCCTTGATTAGATTCTATGAAGTATAATAATCATAACATAAACAAGATAATCTTTGGGTAAACAGTGCAGGGTACATGGAGCACAGAAATGCACAAAACCACAGAAAGAGTTGTTGGCTCTAAAACACAAAGAAAATTTTCCATTTTATTTAATCTAGTTTAATAACCATTTTAATCGCAGTATTTTTAAGTTACTGGAAGAACTTTTCTAACTTTATATTTACAGAGTATATCTTCCTGGGAAGCATCTCATTGACTGACAGTAACAATTAAACTTGTGTATTTGTTAATTTAGTTTTATTACTGTTTTTCAGAAATGTGGTTCTTTCCAGCACTGATCCCACCCTGCTTATATATTTTGTTATAAAGAAAATAAAAATGGAACTTGTCTTCACTTGGAGCATAAACACATTTTCATTATACCATAGTGTCTGATCCTGCTGCCTCTGGACTTGATGGCAAAACTTACATTAACTTCAATGGGAGAAGGATCTGTTTCTTATGGATTTTACAGGTACTGCTAGAGTTGTACTCTAATCTTTTTGAATTACTCTTCTTTGTGAATCACAGACATGTTGGGAATAAATGAAACAGAGGAAAACAAATTAATCTGTTGAAATCAGATGAGCATATCATACACAACTGATTTTCTGTGATTGCGAAAAGAGGATGACTCAATCCCTATTCCTGTTTTCTAGAAATTCTAATGATTCCCGAGAAAGACAATTAACCATTACTTGTTAACTGTAATTATAGGAGATGTTGGTTTGCATTCTAAAGAGACATTGTCAAATTTAAAATTACCTTAATTGTTTTTCGAGTCCTTACCTGTCACTGTTACCTTACCTGTTACTGCTAGCCTCATATCACAATACAGCTGAAATATTTGTTAAAACTTGGCTTACTTTCTGCTATTTATGTTGTTTGTTTACTTATTGCATTTCCCTCAGCATGGCCAAAAATAAAACAACTTTGCAATTTTGTTTCCAGTCACTTTCATTTCTGGTTTTCATACAAAGCTACTAAATTATAATACTTAACAATGACATAATGACTTACATCGCCAATGCACTGTGCAAATGCTAATTAGTTAATTCTCATGAGACCCATTGAGAAGGAGATACACACACTTTGGGCTTTATCCTGGTTTCATTGAAGTCAGTGACAAGTGCCCAAAGGGAATAGGATCCAATCCTTACCAATAGCAGAGTGGGGCCAAGGTTTCAGAAACAACTGACTGCTAGTCCTGAGCTAATTCATCCACACCACCCATTGTCTCTCTTGCGTTTGAGCCAGGACACAGTGATTAAGATGCTAACACCACAGGGGAACTGTGGTGGTTTTAAGGGTACCCAGGACTGTAAGTCACCTTGTTAACCCTGCCTCTAACTTGAGGGAGTCTTAACTGTCCTTACCTGTGTCTGGCTTGGTGTCAGCTTCCTGATACCACCAGCCTTTCAGCCACTCATGCACTCTGCTTTGGACTTTGCCAACCCTGTCTTCACCTTGCAGGTTAACAATAGGTGCACCCCAGTCCCCAAGTCCCTTTGAATCATTCTCCTGTGATATCCAGCCTCTGCCACTGGCTACTCACAGAAATTCCAGCTCCTCTGCCCCTAAAGGAACAGTGTATCCCAATGTGCTAGTTTTACTGTAAGCAATCGCTCCTATAAACCACACAGCACTTTTAAGCATTTATAATAAAACAAAAGTAGGTTTATTTAAGAAAGAATAAAGATTTGATTAAAAGTGAGAGAGTGGTGGAAACATGTGGCTAAACACAAAATAAAATGATAAAATGCAAACCTGGGTCTACACTTATCAATAGTTACTTTTCCTATATAATAAAGTATGTCTCTCCTCCTCTCCCTCCTCCCCCACCCAAGTTCAGTCTGTTGCAGAGCAAGCTGGCTAGCTGGCTGCACAGGAACCAGGATCCAATTTTTCATGAAAACACCTTGCACCTCAAGATGTCACCCTCAGTGAAAGGATTCAAAATACCTCTCCCTTCTCTGTGCTATACTAAAACAGTCTTATGTTTCTGTTCAGAGACAGAGCATACCCATGTCTTGTGAAGTTTCTTTTTTACCTTCAAGAAGTTTCATTTGTTTGCTATTGCCTCTGAAGGGTTTCTAATGAAAGACTTGGGATTGAGGAAGGCTAAACAATTGTGCCTTGCATTGCATCGCCAGCTAAACAGGGCTGGATGACAACTCTATCCTGCCTGAATGGGCCATCACTGAGACACATTATCCCCTGGTGCCTAATTTTTACTCCAAGTCCGTTAAAGGATATTTTCCATATAAATATATTATTCCTTAAATATTATCTATACATACATCTCACAATGATTATGAATTAGGGCTGTCAAATTATTTAAAAAATTAATCACAATTAATTGTGCAATTAAAAAAATGAATTGTGATTAATCGCGTGATTAATCACGCTGTTAAACAATAATCGAATACCATTTATTTAAATATTTTTGGATGTTTTCTACATTTTTAAATATATTGATTTCAGTTACAAAACAGAATACAAAGAGTGCTCACTTTATATTTATTTTTATTACAAATATTTGCACTGTAAAAAACAAAAGAAATAGTATTTTTCAATTCACCTAATACAAGTACTCTAGTGCAATCATGAAATCATGAAAGTGGAACTTACAAATATAGAATTATGTACAAAAAACCTGCATTCATATGTCCCTTGATGCTTCAACCACCATTCCAGAGGACATGCATCCATGCTGATGACAGGTTCTTTACAAATTTCACATTGGTATCTTCTTTGCATTTTGTCAAATCTGCAGTGAAAGTGTTCTTAAAATCAACAACATGTGCTGGGTCATCATCTGAGGCTGCTATAACATGAAATATATGGCAGAATGCGGGTAAAACAGAGCAGGAGACATACAATTCTCCCCCAAGGAGTTCAGTCACAAATGTAATTAACACATTATCTGTTTAAGGAGCAGCATCAGGATGGATGTATATCCTCTGGAATGATGGCCGAAGCATGAAGAGGCATATGAATCTTTAGCACATCTGGAACGTAAATATCTTGCGACACCAGCTACAACAGTGCCATGTTAACGCCTTTTCTCACTTTCAGGTGACGTAATTAATAAGTGGGCAGCATTATCTCCCATAAATGTAAACAAACTTGTTTCTCTTAGCAAACAGCTGAACAAGAAGTAGGACTGAGTGGACTTGTAGGCGCTAAAGTTTTACATTGTTTTGTTGTTGAGTGCAATTACTTTAAAAAAACTACATTTGTAAGTTGCACTTTCACTACAGTACTTGTATGAGGTGAATAGAAAAATACTGTTTCTTTTGTTTATCATTTTTACAGTGCAAATATTTGTAACCAAAAATAATATAAAATGAGCATTGTACACTTTGTATTTTGTGTTGTAATTGAAATCGATATATTTGAAAATGTAGAAAAACATCCAAAAATATTTAATGAATTTCAATTGGTATTCTATTGTTTAACAGTGCGATTAATTAATTAATTTTTAATCGCAATTAATTTTTTTAGTTAATCATGTGAGTTAACTGCCATTAATCGACAGCCCTATTAAGAATCTTGACAAGTTACAAGCTTGCTGTAGCTACATTACAAGGTACTTTTTATGGATAAATATCCTGCAAGACATGTTTGGTGTTGTAAGTTTTTCAGGTCTGAGGTTAGAGTTGTTTGCAAAGAACAGGGCACCCTTTGCCAAAGAGCCTGTGTCACAGGAACCTCTAAAACCACATTTTTAAAAAAATCTTTCAGTTGATTTTTAACTATTGAAACATTTCCATTCATATTAGGCTTTTGTAAGAACTTTTTATTCCTCAAAACCTAATTTGAAGTCTAAACTCCTGAGAACGTTTAGTTCATATTTGATCTTGTCTACACTAGCCTTTTGCTGTAATTGCTTAAAACTTTCCACCATTGCTACCAAAAATGGCAGCTCCATTGGCAACAACAGCAGTGGGAGCTCTACTATAGGCAAGCCGCTAATGGCGACCTGTGTTTTAACCACCATAGCATCCAGACCTCTGATCAGGGTTGGAAGACACAGGGATTGAAATGCAGGCAGCCAGTTTGCACTCATGTTGCCATGTTTGTTACCACCAGTGGAGCTGCACCGGTGCTATGGCAGTAGTGGGAAACGTTAAGAAAAAAAAGCCTAATGTAGACACAGCAATTCAGTTTTTTTGTGTTATCTTCTTTATGACATCTTGGATAAAATGATAAATGCCTGCCCAATGTGCAGTCTTTGATATTCACACAGCAGCACATAATGGGAAGCCTATTACCTATAAAGGTATTAGAAAAGTGGTCCCAGCTGAAAGTGTTTATCCAATTGTTGTTTGAACAACTAAAACATTAAGGGCATCGTTGTTTTATTTGCTACTGTTTAAAACAATTTAATGGCTGAGTCAAAATTTGTTTCATGAGAAGCTGAGTTGTTCGGGGGGGGGGGGGGGGGTAGAGAGAAATATTTATGTCCAGACAACCTGCATTCCTGAAAGCGCATGTTTTTAATTTTAATACCATCAGCCTATAGAAATGAATATCTAAAAAATAAAGATAGCTGTGTGCATTTTGCTGTTTGGGAATATCACCCCATCTTTGAATTTGCAGGATAATAAAGAATTGTGGTGCTTTCAGTAGAAAGTTGCTGTGGTTAACAGCGTTATTGAGTATAGCATTATAGAGAAAAAAAACTTTAAACATCATTTAGACACACCCTTGAATTTAGAAAAAATCATTTTCTCCTTTTTAGGTATAGGTTATGCCTATTGTACACTGTAGTCTTATAGACCCATATTTTTAAACGTGCATATACAAAAATACTTCATGCACATGTGCCTATATTTTCACACATATGCAACCCAGTTTTGGTCACGCACATTTGGGCACAACATGGGCATGTCCACTTTCCAACTGTCAGTCCATATCTTTTTGCATTATAAATAAAAACCTAATTTTGTAACATTGAAGTGAATGGGTGCAGACATGCTTAACTTTATGCACTGTGAGTAGTTCTACTGAAGTCAAAAGTTTTTTGCAGGGTCAGGGTCTAAATCCTGAGGCCCTAATTCAGGTGACTAATCACTGCTCAAATGAGCAATCCCATTGATTTATTTAATGAGACTACTTGCAGGAAGAGGAACAACACCTGTGAGTAACAGTTTGCAGGATTGGACTCAAAAACTAAAATATACATTTGTGTAGGTGTGATTATATGTGATTAGGATCAGCCATTATATACTGTAGCTAACACAGAGAGTCAATTTGAAAGTGTTGTTAAGAAATGTAGGGCTGTGTGGTAATTTGCACATTCTATGCAAATAAACACACTGGGAAATAATGTCCCATCTTTCATGTAATAATATGTGGGAATAGTCCTTTGATTAAAAAAACATACTTTTAAAGATTACACCTCACTCCATACACTAATACTGCTTTTTTGCTTTTCTAAACTGACAGTTACAAAACTCAATGGTCAGTGATAGTACTGAAGGTGTGGGTGTGGGTGTGCGCCTGTGAGTGTTATATACATAGTGTGTTGAGAAAAGGATTCTAGGGGAAATAATCATTTTCCAGGTCTGCAGTATTAAACCAGGTGACAAACTATAGGTCCCACCCTGCATTCCTTGCTCTCCTGTTCACTTAAATTGTTGGCCTGGCTGTTCAAGGAATGCAGGATTCTGCATTATGACAGTAAACAGGAACCAGAATAAGGCACAGAAAGCAGAATTAATCAAAATCTCCCTAGTGAAATAGAAGCTAACATTCTATGCTAGTAGTGAATGAAACAGCTTTATGAAATATTAAAGTTGTTTTATAGTAGGACTTGATTCTGAGCATGTAAATTCTCTGAAGACATTATGTACTTAATATCTTTTTATTGCATTGGGTGGCTTAACAATCTCAAACATTAGTGATTCTGGGGCAAAAAGAGAGGAGGCAATTCAGTTTGTCCATTTTAGATTAGATTATAGAATTATTCCAGAATTATAATTCCATGTAAATGTGTAAATTTTAAAAAGATGCTTCATATGAGACAAATGACACTGTAACTAATCTTAGAATGTGTACCCACAGTGATCATATGTGCGCTATCTACTGATAGGAATCAACCCTGCTCCCATGGTTCTCAATGAGAGTTTTGTTGCTGAATTCAGTAGGAGCCGAATCAGGCCCCTATAAATCAAGAAAGTGTGTGTGTGTGTGTGCGATATTCCTACTTTCCTATATAAATAACTTCAAATGTACCTGCAAAATATCTGAATCATAAAATTGTTGAATTACTGTGTTTTTCTGCTAGAGAGAGAATCCATAAAAAGAGATTTATGGTCATAGTTCCCTTTTGTGTTCTATTATTTGCCTTTATCATTTAACATTTGTTCACAGCAAAGTAAATATAACAGCTTTGTTAATAGTGCGCAGCCTGCCTTTTCTCTGTTAAATGCAAGGCTTAGAACATAATTTGAGTTAACTACTGTTTTTGTTGATATTAGCTAGTTGATTGTTGCCCCTGACTGCAGACATCACCTTACTCCAGGCCTGATTTACGCAGAGGGATTGCTAGGCAGGAACTAAAGTGGGCCAGGGCTAGCCCACAAGTCTATAGGAATCCATTCAACAGCTTGAAGTTTTATTCTCCCTGCAGCAGATTTAAAGCAGCTTTGTACAACAGTCAAACAAGAATAAGCGCTGTGGAAAATATAACAAATCAAAGTAGCAGTTTAACAGAGAGATTCATTCCAGTAAAGCGAAGACTAACCACTTACAAATACCTGCAAGGGCACAGCTTGCGAGTGTGTGACCTGCAACAAAAATGCTGTCGGAGCAGAGAGTGTGGCTTGGAAAAATCACAAGCCTAGCTAGCAAGCCAGGAACTGCGGTGAATGGCCCGCAGGCTGCATTTGTGAAGGGGGTTTTATTTCTGAGATCACTGGTTAAGTAGCACAACAGGCTGGTTCATCCCACGCTTTAAAGGGTGAAAAAGAGCGGGGGGGGGGGGGAGCTTGCCCCAGTGGGGCAAGGAGGTAGCCACAAGCCATCCAGTAATTACAAAGCAAACAAGGGTGAAATATTGGATTGGTCTCACTCGTGACAAGATCTACGCTTTTTGCCGCCAATTTGTTTGTGGAGCTATATTTAAAGACGCTTGATTGAGGAAATGTTGAAAATAGCAGTTAGGGTTTCCCTAATGAGACCTCTAGAGGAAAGCGGTGGCATTCAGGGGGCTCCAGGAGAGTGAAGGAGGTGGAGGAGCAGTAGTTAACCCTTTCCGGACCTGTAGGAGCTTATCACACGCTTGCAAGACCAAAAGAAGGGGGAAAGTGTGTGGGGGGGGTTCACCCGGTGACGGTTACATTTGCAAAGAAGGGGGTTTCCTTCACCAGAGCAATACAGATACTGATTACAGCAGTGGAGGAAGTAAAGTCCTTTGCTGCAAGGACATGCATGTACAGTATAAGCCACCCCGATCGAGATCTTTAAAGGGACTGCGTTCAAATGTGAAGCGAACGTGCGAGCTGGTTCGCGGGTTGGGCTCCCCTGTGCGCAGGAAAGAAGCCTCTCCCTCTCCGATCTGATCGCGAACGGGGGGTTGACACCGTCGCTCAGCTATGCAGCTTGATTGAGATGCTGGGAGACAAAAGGCCGGGTTCTGCGGAAGATAAATGGAGGGGGAGCATCAGCGCCTCAGATCAAACGCGCAGCATCTCAGAGCCCAGGGAACGCAGAGTCACCCAGAGATAGTGTTTAAAACAAGGATCTCGCCCACGTCAGACCACGAGGGCTGATCGAGGGGTTAAAAGAACCTGTAAATCATCCCCACGCGCCCCCTCCACTACTCAAATAGCCTTAAGCGCCTAGGTAGAACTACCTGAGCTAGCAGGGCCTGACTTGGTCCTTAGCGTGTGTGCGGGGGGACTTGTGTCCTCTGGCGAGCCATACGGGGGGTACAGTGACCGTGAAGTATTCTGCACACTGGGAATCACCCCTCCCGGAGGTGGCGTTTTGGTGCATTCCCTTGCCCATGTAATTCGAGTGACTTGAGCTGCTTTTATTCAAACTATAATTCCTTTAATTTCTCGTTCAAAACTCAGCCTGCCACTCAACTATCAGTCCAGTAGCACAACGTTAACCCAATGGCATGCTGCTATAACAGTGCTTATTCACAGCCTCCAATGTCTAAATTCTGCTCTGCTCCCTGAGTGCCCACTGAGTTACCAAGGGGCAAGTTAGTTATTGCGTGTGCATGCCTGGCAGACCACTCCATGTTCGTACAGCGTTCAGTGGAATTAAGTGTGTATGATACTTTGTGATGAGAAGCACTGGCCCTTGAAATGCGATATTTGACAATATATTTGAGGAGGAGGACTCGGATCACCAGCCACTTTCCATACTTCGCGAGTTTAAATATACATGTGTATGTACCCAGAGAGATACAAAATCAAATTATAGTGTACAGGATTTCTCAATACATTGCCATTTGATTCACTCTATTGGATAATAACACTGCTAAGCATAATGACAGGTTTCAGAGTAGCAGCCGTGTTAGTCTGTATTCGCAAAAAGAAAAGGAGTACTTGTGGCACCTTAGAGACTAACCAATTTATTTGAGCATAAGCTTTCGTGAGCTACAGCTCACTTCATCGGATGCATCAGATGAAGTGAGCTGTAGCTCACGAAAGCTTATGCTCAAATAAATTGGTTAGTCTCTAAGGTGCCACAAGTACTCCTTTTCTTACTGCTAAGCATGAATATTTTAGCTGAACTTTTCCCATGTGGATAAAAATGTGTTCTAGAAATTCCTAAAAAGATTGTGAATGTAATGAACACATAACAAGATCTGTAATAACTGAGGCCTTGTGAGTTTCCTTTCAGTGTATTAGTTGCTCAATTTTTCTTCCTGTGTAAAATTTCCTAAAGGGTGCAGAAGCTCTACTTACATGCTCAATTATCGCCTGTCTGAATCCTATGGCTATTAAATAAATACAAATGAGATGTTTAGAAAAATCTTACATTGATAATATTTTGACAATTGCTAATGTTTGAATAACTGTGTGGAATTCAGTCCTGTTTCAGAATTCTTGTCTAAATGCAAACACTTGAATGATGCTACTTTCACTGTTTTCTTTTTAAATAGTCTGTTAATCAACTTTAATTTAGTAATACCTAAATCGTTTTCTAAATATACTTCAGACAGTTTATAAGGCACATAAAATGTTATGTAAGGCATATATGTCTTTCTATAGCTATACTTATGTGTGTGTGTATATATATATATATATATATATATATAAATATGAAGTAACGTTGTTTATTATATACATATAATACATACAGAGTTTTTGTGATGGAAAATATTCACCTGGACGCAGATCAAAAGGATATTCTTAAAGTATCTAGTAAAATGGTTCTTTAGCTCCTGCTGGTAAAAAAGAAAGACAATGTTAAGATCTGTAGTTACATAAAATATTGATTTTTATTATCACATTAACACAATGCTATATCCATGAAGTCGTTTCATTTTTTTCTATAGATTTTGACAAGTAAATTAAATTTTGGTCTTTATTTCTTAATTTCTTCAGTTTCTTTCGCTTTCATAAAATAAGTGTAAAAAAATAAAAAGTTTTTGCTGTTCAAAGTGAGTCAAAGAAATATTTTTCGAATCACATATCGGTTATATAAGCTATAACAATAAATTACACTACTGGTGCGCATTTCCAGTAAGCCTCCTGCCTTCTGTGTTTATGTTATGACATTTCTGTTTGTAATTATTTTTATTTTAATTTTGTGTCATTTCTAACATAAGCCAGAACTTTTTCTTTTCAAGTTTTGTACACAATGCTCTCTTTTTGATAAGATGTTCTTTCCTATCCTCTTTTAGATTTTCTTCTCAAATGTTTATACTTCTATATCAGGAGTTTTCCAATATTTCTCCCTTGTCCCTGTCTTACTTTATTTGTTTGTGTGAAATTTAGTTTGAAAGGAGATCAGAGAGAGCAGGAGAGGTTTGTAATAAGAGAATGACCAAGTGACCTAAAGGCTGATTATGTGTCATTAACTGGAGACTTGGTGTATCCAAATTACCAAAAAGACGTCACTCAACTAGATCAATTACATTTAGGTACATATATAGGAATTGTAGTGGATGCAGCTAAACACACTGATGCTTCTGAACAAGTGTGTTACACAACATTTGCTGTAGGCAGCTGCTCTCAACCACAAGTCTTTGTATGTGAATAATTAGTGGGCAAGTCATAGCACAATATGATACAGCAGGTAGATGAACAGAGTGGCCCAGAAAGTACGACATTAACATTTGCCCAAATATGTGCAGTTTGGACAAAATTACAGTTAATTGTCGAAGCTCCGGTGGGATAGTTTTAGGTCAAGTAAGGTTGCTTTTTATCTCTGAACACTGCTTAAAACCAAACCTAAATTGAGGGTCTCCATTAATATTGACAATAAAAGTGCTTCTTTTTTGTTATCATAGAACCAAAGTAATGCCAGCAAATCTTTGTTTCCCGCGAGCACGTAAACCTAATGTTCTGAGGAAAATATTTATTGATCAAAACAATTCCTTTCGCCCCTACAATCCCATCAGCACTGATTTGAAAAGCAGCTTTAAAACATAGTTCCCCAAGGAATGCAAACAATATTAAACGAGGGGAAACTGTGAACACCACAAAGGCATTCAGAAATATTGTCTGTTCAATAGGGTATTTTATGAAGGCTTTATTATTCTTCTGGCAATCACTGGATTTTTTAAATTCTTTTATGTGGCATCAATACAACTCTGTATCCTTGGTCCCAAATAGAAGCAATCTTTGAATAATTGCTCACACATGCAGGGGTAAAAGTGGTATGCTCGTGTGTTTACTGCACATCGTTTAAACTTACAAAGCGGACGCTATCTTGTTGTTGGGGGTTTATATTCGCGTATGTATAAAATACACACTTAATGGCAGAGATTATCATGCCTTAAATATTTGCACCCTTCAGTACCGATAACAGTAACGAACACCAGGGTTCCTCTACGTCCATCCACAGCAATTAAAGCAGACTTGTGGGGCTAAATTCTGCGCTTTGCCAGACCCGTTGAAATCAATGATGTGACTGCATGAGTGTAACTGAGCTCAACTAACGTGGCAAGAGTTATTTTCATTAACGGAATGGACAGGTTTGACTTCAAATGATATTTCTCCAGCATCCCTTCAAAACTCCATATTATTGCAGGGTTTCTATGTTAAGTTTAGTTTATGGACTTCTAACTGGAGGTTTAGTAGTATGTAGATTGCCATCCCTAGGGCACCTTGGTATTTAGACACTTCAAAATACATTTGAGAATTATCTCTCTTTCTAATATATTTGGTCTCAGGTCAATGACATTATGCACTCTATAAATCTGAATATGTCTAAACTTTTAAAACTATTCAAAGGGAGACAGTGCTTGCTATAAGGTACTCAGGGCACAAACAAGGATAAGGGGAACCCTGGCTCCTCCAATGAGGTGAAGAGGTCAAACCCAGAGTTGGCTTGTAAAGGCCCCAGTTTCTAACCACCCACAAAAAAGGTCCATCTTTCTGATCATCTGCTCCCAGCCGGGTCCTGTAGTTAGAAGAAGCTGGGGGTACCTGATCTAAACATTTCCAGTCACAGGCCAGATTTTAAATCCTCATTCAAAAAGCAAGATTCTGTGTTCCATAATATTTTGGAGGGATAAGGTAAAGGGGAACTTAAACACTAAAATTGTGTATTTTGTTTCTATTACTTAGAACCTAATTAGGAACAAAGTGTATTACTATCTTCTAAGCAAGATCGTTCTAAAATCAGAACAGAAAAATTCATAAGCTTATTCATGAAAGATGCTGGAGACACTTCTTGGGCCCGATCCTGAAAATCATGAGCTGTTGTTACTCTTGACAATTATCCCATTGAGCAAGGGTAACTACTTCCTTGAGTAAGAATTACCTGTGTGAGTAAGGCTTTTCAGAATAGGGATATCCAACCAATGTACACCATGGATTATTATTTTTTTAAGTTATTAAACTAATGTTGAGAATTGGGTGATGCTGGATGAATTTGGCTCTTCAGGAAAGACATTTGTATGTGCTATTCTTTAATTTACCAGGTATTCTACTATATTTCAGTTTTCAAAGCTGTAGATTCCATTGATTCTTTGCTTTATATTTTAATCTACTTTCTCCCTCTCTCCTTGGGAGCTTTTGTGTGTTTAATGGTTTGTTAAATTCATCTCTCTATTTTAAAAATAACATAAAATAGGGTTTAGAAAAGGACAAGACTTATTTGGATGTCATTCTCCTAAAACACAAAACATGAGGTTCTATTCCTTTGGCCTGTTTAATTTCACTAACCCTTAAGCCTGTTTACTTTTATTTATCTTGGGTAAACAGAAGAAAATAAATATGTGAAAAGATCAGTATTTTTCACAAAACCGTGAGCTATCTTCTCTTTTTAAAATATTTAGTTTAATTCTCACTGCTTTCAAAAATATCACACACTGACCACGCTGAAAAATGTTTTTCCAACCGCTATCATGCACTTTGAATCTTTTCCGGCGGGGGGAAAGACAAATAATATAGATGCAAAATAAATGTTTTGAGCTGCTCTCTGGCTGTTTGGGAGAGGAAAGGGGGAGGTATAGCGTGTGTGCACATATGATGAACTACAGTGACAAACACTGGGACTGAAAAACAATTGTGATGCTTTGCTTCTTTGGGCTGCAGATTCTGGTGCACAGTGTCTTGTAAAGCAAATAGCGATACACTTCTTGGCACTTCTTACTGCACTCAGGGAAGGTGAAGACGCTGCTGCTGAACTGCGCCCTCCGTAGGATTCCTCCTGCTGGCACAGATCATCCGCTGAGCTGTGCATGACAAAATGCCATGTACTCAGTTCCACTATATTACTAAGAGACTTTTCTCGTCTCTTGCTCTTCTTGCTCATCCAATTCGAAGAGACTTAACCGGTGGATGCAGAAGCCTAATTTATTGCATTATTCCTGAAATACAATAAGAGACGAAAAACATGTGAAAAGTCAAAGCCATACTCAGCATTGAATGCACCAAGATATCTTACTTACAGAGCGCTAGTAAATATCGGTCTGTTTATCATTTAGATAAAGATGCCCGCCTGACTTGCGAACATTTTAGCAGTTAAATCAGTGACACATCAGGAAAGCCGATGTTTTAAAACAAACTATTACTTTAAAAAAGTAATAATGCAGTGTATCACTTACGTTTATGAGAGGAAACGTACTGAGCTGAGAAATATTTTTTTAATTAATTTTAGCTGCAGAGATTTCATATGCGCTGGTCAGAAAGAAAAAGAATATTGCAAATCAAGCTATTATAGGTGGGTTTGTATAAGTACTTACATTTGAGAACACACATGCTGCATTTGCTCTCAAATAGACTTTATAACTTGTATATAAAGAAGTACTGGAAATTTGTATTTAAAATCCAGTTCCGCGCTTAACTTTAGCGAGTCTTTTATATAGAAATAATTAAGGAATAATGATGTTAGCTTTGTGGACTGAGGTTCAGATCAGTATCTTTTACTACTTTTTCTCTGCCTCATGTTTTCCGTTTCTTTCATCACTTGAGATGTTATCGGGACAATAGTAGCGGTTCACCAGAAACTTTCACAATTACAACGCAGTCAGAATTATATTGAAAAGCTCCTAGGGCATTGCAATTAAGCACAATTTAACCGGGGGTGGGAGGGAGATTTAGAAACAAATATACCCATTCGTCCTCTGCAGAGCTATCTTCCTCATAAACCAAAAATACTTAATCAACCCCAAAGTAGCAAAACGTTAAAGAAAATCACTAGACTGGATCACTGCAACATTCAAACAGTATTTTTAATCTATCTACTTCGACACAATGACTGTTAAACACACAGTCATTTTTCACGTGCCAGTATTGTACATACCCTGTTTCCTTCAAATACTGAAAATTTGAGCCCACCATTTTCAGTATCCTGCCTTTAAATATAAAAACGTTTTGAACCCTTGAATAGAACTGCATATACAGTTTTGCACCCAGAGACATATCAATGCATATACTTATATTTATATCAACTATGCATTTAATTTTTATCGTTCTCTGTATATATTTGGTTAAACTCTGTATTCCTCGATTGGATAACATATGTATGTACTGGGATTCACTGTTCTGTGAGTTTTCACACCACCGCTGTTTGTCTCAATTGGCCTTTTCTCCTGCCTGTGTCAATGCAAATTTTAACTCGAAAGACAGTTCTTGATTTCATTATTGTAGAGCAGAAACAAGCTAAACAAACTGAGCATGGTGCCAACAAACGTAAATACCGCACGCTTCTTCTTTACATTTCTTATTGTTTCTTTGTTTGCAAATATATTGCATTATTGCCATAGTGGAAACTAGAAAGAAGCCCTTGAATACGCTCTTGTAATGTAACAGCTCTTGTTTAACTCCGCTTTTACTCCTCGGAATAACAATACACAGGAAGAAGCATTTGGGTTGTTTGTTGTTTTCTCCCAAAGTGCATGTTTTCTGTTGCTTAACCAAATACATCTTAATCTTCAGGGTATCATATTGAGCATTTGCAGCAATTGGACTTGAGTTTCCTCTAGTCTCCTTGCAAACTCCTGCATCTCTATCTCTCTTTCTTAATTTACGACCCACCAGCTCCTGTTGACACAGTTTTCCACACTGACTATATTGTAGTATTGCATTCTAATATACACTGAAGCAGTCTATCCAGTAGCCAAGATACCTAAGGTGAGTATTTGATATTTCACAGCTATTTAGTAATATTCTGCTCCATCTGAAGATGACAACAATTTCTTGGCGCAAGTCTCGCCTCCAAGTTACCAATTTCCCTGTGAATTACAACCTGAGATTCATTTTCCTGTTATAATGTGTACAAAACCAAAGTAGCTAAATATCTAATAGATTTCCTCCCGGCCTGACTGTTAAACAAACTTTTAACTATTCCCTTTCGATAACTAAACCTGCTTTCCACAGATGCCTGGTTTTTTTTTTTTTTTATTGGTGAAGGAGGAATGCAGAGAGATATTTATATATTTGTTAATAAAAACTAGAAAATAAGCTCTGAACATGCTGTAAAAAATATTCGGTTACTTACCAATCAGGCTAGTTAAACAAGCATGCAACTGATTTCAGGCATATAACTGGTTCGGATGAATACATGTCCTGGTATGCACATTAACTCAGCAAGCTGGAAGAGAATCGTTTGATTTGTTTTTATTGTTCTTATTTAAAAGCAACTCATTCTTTGAAAACCATCTCCCTGACCCCATTGTTTGCTTATTTTAGAAGTCAATTGCTATAAAGTCAGATCCAATCTTTTCGTACTTGCAACTCATGTCCACTGCCTATCCATAATAACTGCACTTCTCTCTGCCTGAAAGCGTTCTGCTAGAACAATACGCTAAAGTGTTCCTGCTGTATGTACATCACCATTGGTTAATCGGCAAGTGCCTCCTGAAGCTGTTTTTATGTTTTCCTCTGCTAGATCCACACAACGCACTTTGTAAAGCAATAACTGAACTGACCGAGCCGCTATTTTTTTCCATCAAAATTCTCGGCGACATACCGTACCTGGGTTGAAATGCTCCAATATTTTGTTTTAATGAGTTTATTTAAAAAGAAGATTTTGCCGTACTGCATCTGCTAAACACTTGCAATAACCTCTGCCTCCATGATAAAAGTTTTTTTTTTCCTCTCTTGTTTTTAATTATATTAGGGGCAGCCAATCCTAAAAGAGGAGCTCGGCAATTAGCAACGCGAACATCAAAAAGTTTTATTGCCGAGCGCCGGAGGCCCCGCCCCTGCCGCGCGGGATTGGCGGAGAAAGCCTCTGACGACAGATATTAACACGAGCTGCCCGAAAGATGTAGCTGTACATGGAGATCGTGCTGGGAAATTGTGCCAGTGCCCCGCGCAGCACCAAGCCTGGGGGAATCGCCGCCGCCGCCGCCTTCCTGCTCTGCATCGCCAGCAGCCCGGGCAGGGGAAGCGCGGCTTGCGGGCCGGCGGGCTGCCCGGTGCCCGTGCCCCCGAGCGGGGCGGAGCGGCTCAGGCCGGGGGGATGGATGCGCTGGGCTCCCAGTGAGCAGCCCCCGGCCAAGGGGGAGCGGAACGTTACCAGAGCCTTTCATGCCCACAGCCAGCGCCGGAGCCCGACAGCGGGGGGGCGCTGCTGGAGGAAGGGCGGGTGCCTGTCACGCAGCCCCGCGGCGGTGAAGGCAGAGGCGGGGGCCGCGGCGCGGAGGAGGCGGCGCGGGGCTCGAGCCATTTTGTCGGCGCGCCGCAGCGCCAGGCCCCGCGCGGAGGAGACGCACCGCATGAGCGGCCGGGGGCGCCCCGCGCCTGCCGCCCGGCGAGAGGGGAGCGCGCTGGCTCTGAGCGGGACTCTGCAGCGCCCTATGGGCAGCCGGCGGCCGGAGAGGCGCTGAGAAGAGGCGGGCGAGCGGCCGCGGCGAAGGGGGGGTTGAGGCAGCGGGCCGGGAGGGGGGAGGCTTGGTCCCGGGGCGGGGGTGGGGTGCGCTCGGGCTCGGGGATGAGTTTGGTGGGGGGCTTCCCCCACCACCCCGTGGTGCACCATGAGGGCTACCCCTTCGCCGCCGCCGCGGCCGCCGCCGCCGCCAGCCGCTGCGGCCACGAAGAGAACCCCTACTTCCACGGCTGGCTCATCAGCAGCCACCCGGAGATGTCGCCCCCCGACTACAGCATGGCCCTGTCCTACAGCCCCGAGTACGCCAGCGGCGCGCCGGGCATCGACCACTCCCACTACGGCGGGGGGCCGCCGGGCAGCGGGCCGCCCGGGCTCGGGGGGCCGCGGCCGGTGAAGCGCCGGGGCACGGCAAACCGCAAGGAGAGGCGTAGGACTCAGAGCATCAACAGCGCCTTCGCCGAGCTGCGGGAGTGCATCCCCAACGTGCCCGCCGACACCAAGCTGTCCAAGATCAAAACCCTCCGCCTGGCCACCAGCTACATCGCCTACCTCATGGACCTGCTAGCCAAGGACGATCAGAACGGGGAGGCGGAGGCCTTCAAGGCAGAGATCAAGAAGACAGACGTGAAGGAGGAGAAGAGGAAGAAAGAGCTGGTCAGTACATCCACGGGGGGAGGCTGTTGCTGTTGTTTGCAAGGGATTACTCTGTGCTCGTCCTTTCTTCCGGCCGTGCTGGGCACATCTGGCTTGGGGAGAGGCTGCTAGGTCAGCCAGGCTCCATTCCAGATCCCACAGAATGTATCCCAAATGAAATACATCATGGTGTTACACAACACACACACGCCCCAATAGACTAGCGCTGCATGCAGGGAAGTTGGTGTAGGTAACGTATACTGTGTGCCTTAGTTAATGGAGATGAATGAATGTTTACGGGGTTTCTGTGTATGATATATGGTGTGTACAAGTACGTGTACCTATAATCTGTATTAATGGATGTACCCATAATAATATGTGTTATCACTGATAAAGAGAAGTGAAGACTCAATTCACTTCGGTGCAGGAGCTGTTCCAAGTGACCGGGGGGTGATGTTAAAATGTACATGTATTTGGGGTGGGAAACTGGCATCTGCTGTGTGATGAAATATTTCAGAATTGATATAGCCTGCAGCAAAATCGGGTGTTGGGTCAGATTAGAATAGTTAAACCATTCCTTGCAGCTGCACACAAATGTCTTAATCTTAAAATATGGTTTTGTATCCTTTATTTTACATTAGCATCCCTTCAGTACCTACTCTGTTCCATTCCCCCCACAGTCTTATTTGAATTACAGTTTCTAATAATAATTCTGTCCTGTACACAAGCAACCTTTCATAGCGCAGAAGCACCCTGCAATCTGTTCAGATAAAAGAAACTGCTCACAGGGAAGGCATGTACCACTTGAATTTAACTGCAGCACAGTTTTGACAAAATAATGCACAGCCCCACCGTTTCACTGTAGATTATTCTTGATTGTGATTTATGCTTTTGTTGTTGGGTTTTTGTTCTCTTTCCTTCTTTCAATTTAAGGCGAAGTAACTTTTTATGTGGATGTTAACTGTCGGTGTAGGCCTAATGGTTTTCTCAGGCAAAATTCCCACTGATTTCAATAGCTATTTGACCTCAGTAAACACGACAGGATCGGGCCTTGTATGAATGGATGTTCACTTCTCATAATATATTCACAATGCTGTTCTTTAGTGGTATGCTGACATTAGATAGAATGTTTATCATTGACCTACTTGTAATTCGGGTCTTCTTATAAATTAACGTTCCACTAAAACCTCAAGTGTGTCTGTATATCGTATGATATATAAATGTAATTTATATTTGAAATAAAATATACACTCCTGAGATCTGACGGGGAGGGCCGCTTAACCCTGAAGAATGACTGGTGCTGTAGGTGGCTTTTTAAACCGAAGAAGCTTTGTTTACCTTTGGAAATGAGCCGCTCTTGCACTGAGGGTTTGCCACGAACGCGATCAGTGCAAAACAACAGCACGGTCTCTATTTTGCAAATAATGAAACATATAAACTGGTGTGGTGGTGTTGGTGTTTTAAAGTACCCGCAGCTTTCTACGAAAAGCCCGTAAAGAGGCGTTTGTTTGTCAAGCTTTCTAGCCGAAAGTTTGTCCTGTAGCTTGGAGGCCTCTACAGCAGCCTGCATAGATCTTTGTAGATGTCTATCGCCAGCTTTAAGATTTCCCTCTTCTGAGGGGGAAGAAGACAAGGAGTGGGTGGCGGAGGTTACCTAAGAGGTAAAGGAATATAATTTCTAAACTTCTGCTTTGTTTCTCTCTTTTTTTGCACGCTGTCTTCCCAGAATGAAATATTGAAAAGCACAGTTAGCAGCAACGATAAGAAAACCAAAGGGAGGACTGGCTGGCCGCAACATGTCTGGGCTTTGGAGCTCAAGCAGTGAGCGCTGCAAGACTGAAGGACTCAAGGAAATCTCCTAGACTCATTAGAGAGATTTGATCTGAGGACTTTTTGTATTTGGAATCATCCAGTTTATTTATGTGCAATTTCTCCCCCACCCCCCAAAATGTGGATATTCGAAGAAAAGCATTCCATATTTTAATATGAAGAGGAAACTCCAGCTTGGTAAGGGGTAATGTCGTCTCAATAGTTTCGTGAATGTTATTTCTCTGTTTGTATAGAACACACGGGAAAAATAGAAAAGAAAGGGAGGAAAAGACTCCCTGGCATTAGTGTGTATGTGAAGTGTATCTTTAATACTTGGCCTTTTGGATATAAATATTCATGGGATTATAAAATTATATTTCAACAGAAACAGTTGCACCAATGTTTCAGTTGGCTTGGTATTTACTATGGTAATTTTGTTGTGGTCGTTCAGTATTTGAAAATGTTTTCAGCAGCTATTTGTTATGTGCACTTCCGTCGTTAAGGGCGAAAAAAGTGGAGTTTAATTAATATTGAAGGTGTAAACGTTGTAAGTATTCAATAAACCACTGTGTGTGTTTTTTACAAAAAAAAATCTTTTTATGTTTTATACCTCAAATGTTTTTAAATAACAACGTTGTTATAGTTTTCATAATATTTAAGATATTCGGAAGTAAACTAAATTATAAAGATTGCCTCTAAGTTTATTTTTAAGCAAGTTCATCGAGTGAAAGGTGGCGGGGGGGGGAGGGGAGATCTCACCAGCAGTGCGCGTGTTAAAGGGGAAAAAATACAGTTACGCTAAATATAAATTCCTTGTGGTAGTGTTTTCCAGGCATGAGATTTAATGCTAACGGGCAGTGGACATAGGTACAAACCTTGGTCAAATCAGAAGTAATTACTGATATGCATGTTTTCCTAAGAAAGACAAAATCCTACATTAATAAGAGCTCTTGAAACACGAGTCACTTGAAATATAATTTTAGGAGTTTAGATATTAAAATTGTAATTTAAAAGTGTGCGTGAGGGAGAGAGAAGTGTTGTGAATTGATTAAATCTTTCTTGGCGCTTATTTCCTGCAGCCAGAGCTAGTTATTTGTTTTCCCAAGGTGACTGCACGCAAAGCCTGGAACGAGAAAGATGTTGTATAGGGTTATATAGAGAAGACTTTGATTCCAGCCACCTCAATGGGCTTGGGCTGAGGGTCCGCAAAGGAGGCTTTGCTATAAGTGATGATGTAAAGGGTAATTTTACGTCAAGTAAGAAATAGTGAACAAGGCAAGGGATTTGGGAGGGAAAAACAAGATTTACAATGAGATGCAGTGAACTTAATATTAACTTTGTGGTTCCCAAAATTCTCCTGGGCCGCACGTTTCCAATCTGCCACACTGAACACTTTTTTTTTTTTTTTAATTCTCTCCTGACTCCAGGCTAGCAACTGCCTGCCATTTGGCCCCTTTGCTTTTAATGCGTAAAATTGCTTCCCTCAATCCCATCTTCCATCCTTTGTATCTGAGCAGTTAAAAACTACCATCTTTGTCCATCACCGCTCCTCGAAATTGACTATTCACCTTGCCAGTCCAACCAAAGCAAATGTTGAGCGTATTGCAGCTTTCCGAGGACTGGACACTTCCTACTATATTTACACCTAGAAATCCAGCCTTGTAAACTGCTAAACTTTTAAACAAGCGGTTTACCTAAGGAAGCTTTCAGGGATGATGGAAAATGGTTTCTATCTGTACTGTAAACCTCAGTTTAATATTTTTGTGGCCTCAGGACTCTTGGACGAAGGTAACCTAAATCAATCTGGCTATCTTACAAGGTACAGGGATATATACCTACTCTCCTTCCTTTATGGTAGTGCCTAATTAAGTGGCTTGTGGCCAGCTCTGACAATAAGAGTAGGTAGATTTGCAATTGCCCATAAAAAGATAAGAGAGCCCTTACACCGTTTGCCAGTCTTTCTGACAATAGGAAGGTTGAAGGGTTAGAACAACTAAGCAAAAGTGATGTGCCCTTTCTCCCTTCGGGTCAGGCAGCCTGGGTTTGTGTTTGGGCGTAGGGTTATGTTTACAGACACTTGCCTTTGTTTATAACACTTCGAGAGAAGAGTCTCCCTTTTGTTTTCTTTTCCTTCCCTGCTAGCTTCCCAGTCGATAGTGGAAGATCTCCCCCTGCTCCATTTGTGTTTGACGTTGCTAATGTTACCAAGGTAGGTTAAAGGCTCCAATGGTGCAGCTATTAAAGTGGGGGACTTTTCGAGATGCTACTAATTACAACTCCAGATTAAAGAGGTATTCACCGGTAACTGTTTGTCTGCAAATACCCGGTTGTTTTTATCGAACGACTGAATCCTCGTGCCATTGGCTGTGTGTTTAATACACGCGTTTAATTTTGTGATCTTTAAGCACAAGCCAGTCGTTTAGAAACACGGAGCTACGGCAGCCTTGCTGCATTAGGCACTAGTGAAAATACTCTTTAAAACTGCTTTTTCTTTGTGGTCTGTCCTTTTCCTTGTTCAGGAAAACAGCTTCCTTTTACTTCCAGCGCCATGCAGGGCTGCAATCTGTATCTGGCTACATCATAGCCCAGCGCCTCTCTGGCAGATTCAGGATGCCATTGTGAAGATAGTAGCCTTTTTGGCTTTTCCTATACAAGGAAAATTAACTCTCCCTTTGCATTTCATTTCTCAAACTGGCTGCACTCTTGGACCCGCTAAAAGGGATCTATTTTAATTGCTTGGTAATGAGGATGTTGCCATTTTCTCAGGAGCAATCATTCCTGGAGCTAAATCACAAGAGCCCTAGACAGGCCGGAGCCGACAAAAATGTAGGTTTTGACGTTAAAAGCTAAATGGGGAAGCAGGGCGGTGGAAGGTAAATTGATGGTAGATTGGGATGTCAGTGTGCCGCGGCCCCACATCTCCTAAAGGAGCTGTGTGCCTGATAACATTCTGAATGGTGAACCAGAAGCTTTTCCACAGCCGGACGGCCAGCTCTCTGGGAAAGAGTTTTAAAAGAAACTGTATCTAGGTTCTTAAGGTCATTACTAAACATATTTGCCTCCTCATATATTCCACGTCTGCCCTCCTTGATAACTACTCAGTGACACAGACTGTTCGCTGATATAAAGGCACTTATGAACAGATGGTAATGGGAAAATATCAGTGTACTCTTGCTAGTTAATAATTGCGAGGCCTTTCCCTACTGTTCTACAGGTAATCTGAGAGGAAAAGTTAAGAATGAGGACAGAGGTGTAAAGTCAAACTCTATAATTATAATTTGCCAAACTAAAAGTTCTGTGAACATGTTCAGTATTTATACAATATTTTATATACCTCATTTTTAAATAATACCTCTACCTGGGTTGTTTTGGGAAATGAATTCACAATGTTATCTGTGTCCTCTGCCTCAAAAACAACCTTCCTTTTTTCTTTTGATGAGAAACAAAAATACCTTACTTTAAAGTTGTCTCCCTTTGGTCGCCTCCAGATTCTACAAACTCTTACTCACGTGAGTAATTATTCTCTCTCCAGTAGTCCTACTGAATTCATTTGGACTACTGGGTGAATAAGCGGTTATAGGACGTAATTTTAATGTAAAATAACATGGAAATATACCACTAATGATTCTTAAAATTAAATGTAAAAAAGGTCGTGTTTAAGCTAGAAACTCTAATAAGTAGTTTTGAGATAATATTTGATGGGGCAGATTCTGCTCTCAATTACACTGGTGTAAATCCATAGTGTGTGGAGTTAGTGTGTGGAGAAAGCCTGATCCTGATTTCGCTGAATTCAATAGCAAAACTTTCATTGACTTCGGTAGGGTCGATTGGGCCCTCATGTGGGTGTAAGTGGGAGCAGAATTTGTCCTAACACTTTTCTTGTGATTCAGATAATAACAAATGGATGGGGGCATGGCACATTTTATATTTTTATTGAGAATAAGTGTCCTAAAAGCTTAAGTATTACAGTGGAATTGAAACAAGGGAATTCATGGCTGGTTCAAATGTAGGAATGGAAATGGTTTTCTGTTTTAACGGTATACATATTAGTAGCGTTAGTTTGGATTTATTGATAGATCCTCTCTCTCTCTCTCTCTCTCTCTCTCTCTCTCTGCAGGATAGATTAGGTCTCGTATGTGATATAATTGTTCTTGAACCTTACCCTTAGGTAACATTTTTCATGTTTTTCAAAGCATTTGCACAATGGGGGGTGCAAAGCCTATGTTTTCTATTATTCAAATGACTTTGGAAAGTATGTAAACATGACATCACTGAGGTTATTCTGATGTAATAGTATTGAGTCTGGATATTAAAGAGGAAGCTCCTTGATTTTTAAGTAGCAGAAATGGTAGTGGGAGTCTTCAGGTTTTATGCATCCGGTGATGATGAAGATAGTTGATACCGTTCTTCTTGGAGTCCTGGCTGTCATTTTTGGTTGTTTTATGAACACTCCACGCTGTTAGATTTCCAAAAATCTATGTTTTCCTGGGGGAAGAAGGAGGAGAGAATATGAATAACCGATTTTTTCACCTATCAGTTTACAGAGCCCAATCTCCCAGTAGATAACTAAGGTTAATTTATCATTTTCAAAGATGGCGTCAAAGATAGGTGTAATGGGGCCTTTCTATAAAGGTTGTGGATATCCGTAGAACGACAGCTGAAACTTCCAGATGTAAATGTGCAAAGCACCAAGATTGCTGTTTCAGAGAATAAACATGAAGCAGGAGCCCCACGATGACGCTGCATCATTTTAATGATATAAAATATTATCTTTTGCGCCTGAAAACATATTTTAAATCCTTCTGCCCTTAACCCTACCAAAAAAAAATCCTTCATTAAGTGATAGAAAGGAAGCGAATCCCACATTTCTGCAACTATAATCCACTCTGTAATAACTAGGGCTTATCATTTTTTGCAGGCTATGAAATATGTTCCCCTTCAAAACCAGCTCCAATCTTTTCCATTTCTAATTGGCCAATTACTGCTCAGCTGTTTTAGCTTGCACAGTATATTAGAGATTAAAGCGGAGTTGTTATCTGAATTATATATTCACATAAATTCTACAAAGCATTTGGATTCGAAAGCCTGTTGCTTTCTGGGAAGTCTTTGTGGCCCTTCCCCCTACTTCCCCCAAACGCAGTATGATGTTTCCCCCGTTTTCCTCCAAAAATTTTGTTGCTTTGATGGTCAGATTGTAGAGCCCTGATTACAAATTTATTCTTAGGCACTAGATACGTCTTTATATCTGCTATTAGAGACATCTGGGAGTGATTACAGCCCGCCCTCCCCCATTTCTGCTCCCTCTATCTTGCAGCAAGAGCCTAGAGACATGTTGACGTCAGATCAGACGGCTAGGAGCCATCCTGCTCTCGAGTTGGGTGCAATCATCGCCGTGCTTTCCAAACTCTATCTAAAGTCCAGTCCGCCAGCTGGAATGCGGATGCAATGGGACGGGATTTAAAAAAAAAAAAAAATCTTTACTTTTAGCTCAGAGGATTTTTCTTCTTGAGGTTTCCAGCCAAGCTTGTTTGTTTACTTCTTGCCAGCATCAGAAACAGAGAGAAACACACCAGTGCATTCCGCGCTGCAGATGCCCTGCACTAGCGTTAGCGGTGGAGTCTTTCTCCGCTTGCCTTCGATCAGAGCGCTGTCTTCCAAAGTAAATACTAGCGAGGCAGCTTTCCACCTTATGTATTGGCAGGAACAAATTAGTGAAGCAAAGTGCAACTTCTACGTTCCAGGAATCTGTGTCTCGGGCTCCCCACCCCCCACGCACAAAACCGCTATCCAACATGTAGTCCGATTTACAACCAGCCGGGCAAGCAGGAGCCTTTAGCACAACAAAATGAGTTTCCTAGCTCAATGAACGCTAGCGCTGCTGGCAAAAGAGATGACTTTGCACCTGTTATTACATTCTAATGAATCATATTTAATTCAGGGCGGTGAGAATCTAATAATAATTAACGGCTTGCAGTTTTGTGCATGGCTCAGCAAGATGCATGAGCACATGTTATGGGGATATTTTTATATTATTCTGTGGCATCGCCCTCATCGTTATTATTTTACACATTTTAGGTGACAGTTTCGGGGAGAATAAAGCAAAAAAAATCCATAAAATACAGTTTGGCATTTGGCGCTCATTCCCAATGCTTTAACAGGCCTTGTAAGAATGCAGACACTTGTGAAACTGTCCATTTCCAGCGGCACTATTGTCATAGACAGAGAGCGGGGATTAAAAACCTGTTGATCTTGTCTCTCATGGCGAGAGATAATGGTGGCGTATTTGTCTGAAGGATTAAAGTCTCGGGGGTAAAATAGTATCACCAAGAGAAAGAGCCCTCTGTGCCCCTAAAAGGCTATGGGAGCCCATTTCTAGCGTTGTTCCGGCACAAGACCACGACGCTCTGCCCTGTCTATCTTCAATCGCAAAAGGAAAAGGGACGTTTCCTTGTTGCATCAGTGAAAACGGCCTGCTTCGCTTTCCGCGCCCTACCACCTCCATAAAGAAAACATGTAGCACTGGGGCTTGTACCAAAAAAAAAGTAAAAAAGAAACCTGCCCAAAACGCTGAGTAAATCCCATGCCAGAGCTGTGCGAGAGAGCTCTGTAACTGTCACGGATAGTGTGCAAGCCAAAAAATTGTCTAACGGATGCCTTCCTGCGCCCTTCTCGTTGGGAAGCTGCATTCTTTGGGTCAGAAACATCACCAGATACAGGAATGTCTGCATTCAGACCGTGGACCGCATCCTGCAAGCCCTGCCGCTGCATGTGGTCTCGCTGAAGTTAGTGGGGGCTCCACGAAGAAACAAGGACGACAGGCATGGGGGAGGCGAAAAGGATTTGGCCCTATATGCTTGTCCTGACGAACGAAGGAAAGAAAGAAATCCCAGAAGCGCTTACAGTCAATAGAGAACTGGCGTTTAGGTTTGTTATCCTTGAATAATACAATCAGGAGTCCGTTTCTGAGGCCAGCAATGGTACATTAGTGAAACAATGGAGCTCAGTAAGTCTGTATTTCGAACCTGTTTATTTGCTAATCACGAATGGCGTGTAAAGGAGAATTCTCCCTGGGTGTGTGGCAGCCCAAAGTATTTGAAAAACGGACAGCTATATTTTAATGCATAGCAGAAGACTCTCTTTCCCTCCACGTATATTGAAGAAACATGTGGAGATTATAGAGCCGTTGAGTCTCCTATACGGGGTCTCTATATGCCATATGTTGCAATTGGCTAACAGAGCTGCGTATGATGAATACAAAACAATATATACACGCAAACTGATAGAAATGTAACAATGGGTCTAAGAGAAAAAGAAACAACTATCATAAAATACGGGAGGAAAAGGAGATTTAAAAAAAACCAAAAACATCATTCAAAAGCAAACCAGCATCAGGTTTGCTTAGTCCGTTGAAACAAACATACGCCAAATGGCCCGGTCTCCTTACGGGTACTCAATACCTGAGCAAAGATTCAATAGCGGGGCCAGAGAAAGAGAGCAACCCGAGTGGCCGTGTAGCCGAATGAAACCCTTAGTGGGTTCAGTCAGTGCAGTGTATGAAAAGGAGTTTTTCAAAAACAGAAACCGAGACCTGGAAGGGAGGGCCGGGGGTAGCTGCGCTTGTGTTGTTGTGCGGGTGGATGTTAGGCTAGCAAAAGGCCTGGCCTTGACTGTCCTTCATACTTTTCTAAAATCTGGTTTTCATAGAGGCGCGCAGTAATTGCCTAAAGCCATAACTGTCTCTGAAATTATTCATTAAAGTCATTCTGAGGAATCTCACAAAGCCAGTTCTTACATTTATGGCCTTTGCATCATCAAGATATGACATCACCCTTCATCCCTTATTATTACTGTTATTATTTATTTATTTTATTATTAAATTGCCACAGAAGGGTGTTTTTTTTGATAATTAGTCCAGGTATATTTCCCCCTTTTGGCGAAGGAGCGTGATGCAGGTCCACCAGACACCCTTTGATTGAGGAGGGTATTTTGGGGAGTTGCAGTGTTGTGCAGAAGATCATGTCTGTGCCCTGTGGTGCTGTCAGCTGTGACAGATCCCAGATGCAGCCGCTACTGTATGGCAGATTGAGTTTCTCAGCAGAAAACTCTCTCCCTCCCTCCTAAACGTCTTCAAAAACCTTCTCCAGATACTGCAGGTCACTTCGGCTGAATCGGGAAAAGTTGAACAAAAGTTTTCCTTTCGCTTCTTCTCTCTGGCTCTCTGCTAGGGGAGCCCCTCTCTGGTCCCGGCCCTGGGTGCCAGCTGTGGGCCTGCCAGGCTGTCCCCAGCCGCTTGCGACCACAACAAGCCCCGCTGCTCTGCTGATGGGAACGGAGGTTGGCAGGAAGGACAGAGAATCCGCAGGTAAGTGCAGAGACTCTCCGGGCAAGGGCTGAGCTCCCTCTGTACGCGGGACGTGCTTGTCTTCCTTGGACTGCCCTTTCTTGCGCCTGTGATTTCCCGGGGATGCGCCAAACCTCACGGAGAAGGAGCCCCCTTCATTGCCAGTCATCCCGGCCTAAAGCCGCCTCGAGTTTCTGCAGCGATTGGAGGCCGAGGAGGTTTGGCCTTGAGGAACTGCGGAGAAGGCGAGGGATTATTCCCCTGGGCTCTGCGGTTAACCAGCGGTTCCTGGGGAAGCAGCAAAGGGGAGGTGGAGGTGGAAGGTGGTCCCTCCTAGGGGGAACAGAAATCCAGTGCGATCCCAGCGGTGTCCCACGGGAGCCTGGGGAATCCGCTTCGGGGTGGATAGGGGACGGAACCCTGAGCACAGACCTCCACCCACCCCGAGCAAATACCCCTAGCCCGCGTGTGTGCCGGCCCAGCAGCCAACCAACCTTTGGAAGCAGTTCCCGGCCCTGACTCCCACAGAACTCCCAGGAATTTACACCTCTTCACGCAGGCTGCGCCCTGCTCCCTTCATTCAGCCTGAATCCGGCCACACACGCTGAGACTAATCCAGATTAGTACTTTGTGACGTTGTTGGCTGCCTCAGTGTTACTCAGCGTGTGTAAGTAACAGACCGGGTGTAATTTCCACAACATTCGCAGATCAAACACAGAATTATACGTTTAATTGAATGTTATGTAGCGCTCAGCAACACAGTCCCGTCCCGGCATGAGAAAATAACGACGCCCTTAGCTCTGCATTAGTTAGTTCTTAAAGCAAATACACATTTCAGTGCTTTACCTCTCAGTACGTTGAATTATACTTTTTTATTCTGTTTTGTTTGCTTTCCTTTCCTTTTAAGGATGCTATTTGAATTACCTGTTAGGAAGCGCAAATTCCCCTTCAGAATGGTGGGTAAACACTCCTCTTTCTCCTCGCGCAGTTGGTAGTTTTCTGTTCATTCAGATCGCTAGATTTTGATGGAGAGATTTAACCAAAAAACAAAACCCTGAGCTAGCAACACGTGAGCTAAATACTGGAGTTAAAAATATCCCCAGCTTCTTGGCAGGCAGTGAATGAGGAGGAGGCTGGTCGCTGTAATGTTGCTTCAGCAAATAACTAGTGCGGGTTTGCTCGGGAATTTCACACCATTCTGTCTTGCTGCTAAGCGGGGCTCAGTGACTCCGGTTTTGAACCGTGCGTGATATTAGACCGGTTTGTAATTGAAGAAGTGAAACTTCAAGAAAACAAAATTTTGTTGCTCTTTCTTGATTTCTGGATCCTTGAAATAAACAGGAGTGGTCCTGGGCAAGACATGTTATTCAATGGTGCTATCTATGCAGGCTGCAATATTTCAGTACATTTATCTTACCTCAGCTCTGTCACTTTTTAAAATATAAAAAAGTAAAACCAAGCAATCATAACCCCTTCACAGAAAAATCAGATACCAAGCCTTTGATGTTTTCTAAAAACTCCTCTCCAACCTCTCACAAAAACTTTTCATGGTTAAGGGGTTGTTTTTGTTGTTGTTTGTTCTTGTTATTTCGGGGGGAGGGGTGTTCGCATGAAAAAGTATACACAGACACAACGGTGCAGTCTTACATGTGATCTATTTGGTACAAACGTAGTTTTGTGTCCGCAAAATCGGCGACACTTAAGCCTGGTTGCTCGGAGAGTTGTGGCGTCTTTCTCCAACATTATGCTATTTTTTATTTCGTGAGCCTCAACAGCTAACAAACAGGTTGTGGAAAACCTTTCTTAAAAAAGCACCTTAACCCAGTTCTCCATACTAGGGATTTTTCCACTGAAAAGTGCTTGGATGGAAGGAGTATAGTTTTACTCATACACCTACCCCTTGTAAAAGGTTCCCACTAAATTCAGTTTCAGTCTTTCAGTTTCAGACTTTCTTTTTCCTGATGAATTGAAAGGCTTGATGTCAACCCCCCGACAAACCGCTTCCCTTTTTTTTTTTTTTTTTTGGTTAAGTTCTTGCCTTTAGCAGAAGTATAATTGTGACCCTGCCTGATCCATAGAGCCTCCTGTTGGGAGCAGTTAGCTGTGGTTGCCTTAGGACTGAGGACCTCCCAAGTGGCTTTGGCCTGGGTGTCATAGGAAAGGACTCTGCACATTGTCCATTCGCTCTCCTCAAAGTCCCAGGCACTATGGAGCCAGCAGTTCTGTTTGTCGACGTTTTGAGGCTTGGAAAAATAGTAAACAATTTTTTCCCAAGCCATCCATCCAGCAGCACGGCGACCTTCTTCGGATCCAGAAACTGAACAAACTTTTCCATAACTTTAGGTATATGAAATGATTTACATTTCCGGCTGGTCTGTCAATGTGACAGTAATTTACAGTGTGATAAAAACACGCTTACAACAACAGATCATGTTCAAGTCGTACCTTACCAAGCAAAAGATTTTAAGAGTACACGGGAAATGAATCTTTGTCATGCACTTTTGCAGCACACCTCTCTGAAGAAATGAACGTATTTAAATTGGACAAGAGGTAAAGTAGACGAGGACAGAAGCAAAAGTGTATGAAAGCAATACAGAACTTTTGTTTATACTATGTATATATTATATATGCACATATAGTATATTTCTCTAAGGCTTTAACCGAATGTATACTTTTAGTCTAATATACCAGGACCAAATCTCGCTCCCTTTGTTGAAAGGACAGGTTTAGATAGGACTAAACTGAAAAGTAAAGCAGGCATAATTGGTCCTGGATCGATTGTATTTAAACATTTTTATTCATTTCTGCTTTGGAGTCTTCAATGGAGTAGTTACGTTAGCCTTTAGGGAAAGGAAGTTCCTATTATTCCGATCTAATCTAATTAAGCGGATATGGACTGTTTTGCAAAATAGCCCGGGTAACACAGTTAACAACTCCTTAGGAAATTCTGTTCTGTTTTCACCACCGCGTGTGCATTATTTTTTATTGGCATGCTTTTTATTTAAAAGCACAAGATGAATTTGGAAACTAATGTACAACATCCCCGTTCCACATAGACAGTAAAAAAGGTTTTGTTTTACAACAAAATTACAACTATGTGAAAGCGGCATGCAATTCAAGAACAAAATGAACAAATGGTTTTTTTGTTGAGAAGGAACAAACCACATGCAGCAGTTACCGCTTTTAAGGTACTTGTAACCATTTCTACCTAAATAATATTTTGCTCCAACAAAGTTGTTGAAATTTAAACCCTGAAGTTTTCTGTTTTTCATTTATACAGATAAATAGTATAGTTTAGATCGAAATTTATCTTTGGAACTCTCATATAAAGGGATGCAGTTCTTTCATGTAGATATACACAGACCTCTCTCTCACACACACACACTCACACAAATAAACACGCACTCTCATCTGTTCATGCATTTATGGCCTAATGAAAGTGTACCCAATGGATAAAAAAATGCATGTCACTGTGAAATATGAAGAATGTGGATGCATTTTTTAAACGGAGGCATGATGTTTAAGCACGTTAGGATGGACACCCCGGCTCCGTTTAGCTCTATAATAGCCCAGTTATTTTTACTAAACGATCAGGACTGGCTCTAAGTGACCTCTAATGATTTAAAACCATTTTCTATCATTCCATGAGAAAAAATACACAAGTCATTGAGAATAATTGGCAAACCATATGAGCTAGTGAACATTTTATCTTTATTTAGGAGACGTCGGTTGCAAGATCACCTCGGTTTTCATCCATTGATGTAAGAATGGAATTCTAACAGTATATTCTTCAAGAGAGCTAGACAGCTTCAGAAATTCATCAGTCCTTAAAGAAAAAAAACATATTTCTCCTTCCATTTCTGTAAAGGCAATATTCGTGTTCTGCCATTTTCTGTAATATATCCAAATTCTGAATTTGACACTCTTAGAATTACTATTGGGGAAAATAAAAAAGTCTTACAACATTGCTATTGTCTGTGTGTGTGTGTATGTGTGTGTGTGTGTGTGTGCTAATGTGTATATATACTAATGTGTATAGCTATAAAGTCTCTCTATATTACATATAATGTATGATATATACACTCTGTGTATGTGTGTACACTATATATACTATATATAGTGTGTGTGTTATAGATACACTGTATATAGTGTGTATATAGATAGTGTACACACACACACACACACACACACACACACACACACACACATAACAGTTTTAAAGTCCATTATCTCTGATGTTGGTATGGATATCACAACACACACATTTTTAAAATTCCAAGAGTTTTGTATGATAGCTTTTGATATTTTTTTAAAGAGGTTTTTTTTTTTTTTTTTTTTTTGTAATGGCTCCCGCTCAGCCCTGGACATTTGGACTCAAGGTAATCAAACCACCTGATTTTACAGGGAGAAGCATAAAACAATCCCAATATTAAAATGTAGAGGTCCCTAAAAGCATTCCTAAAATAGTCTTTCTGTATGGTATGTGGCATATGCAGAATACATGCTGGTGAAGTGTGGTATAAATATTTTATCAACAGGCATTTTGGATGACATGGATAACTTTCTCATTGTTTTCCCCTGTGAACAAGCCAGGTCATTCCAAGCTACTGAAGATAAAGTGTTAAACCACATAACATCACCATGTATTCTTTATCATGTGTATATACATTGTTTTAGGGGATTCTAAACAAATTTTATTGGAAATATATTTTTATCCCTTCATCTGTAGAAAACACAGGTGCTTTAGTTACCCTGAGTCAAACCGTAGACGGCTCAGGGGGAGACATAAAAATCTCTTTAGAAAAACACAACTAAAACAACATTTTTGTGATTTTCTGTACACAATAATGGTACAATTTTAAAGTCCATTATCTCTGGGTCTTCTAGAGCTGAAAGTAAGAGCTGGGTGGGTGTCCCATTGGAGAAGATAGGACTCTCTCTTTTCCAAAGGCATAAAGATCCCATTTCTAACCCTGCAGAGCTATGTGATATCAGACTTTAAAGGAGTGAGATTTTTCATGTACAGTAAAGCTGTCACAGGTGCAGGATTTAACAATGCCCAGTCTGGGCCTCACGTTTAATATTGGTTATTTTTTTATTTTTTTTTGTGTAGAGAAGACGAAAACATTTCTCAGCCAGGATTTATTTTTAATACAGTTGTTTGAAGTTGCTTAGAGTTTGGAATGTTAAAATAAATCCTGGGGATTAGAGGGGAAAGCACAGGTGAGATAGTAAAAGGGGCACTTATCATATATGACTCTGCGGTGTATCACATGGATAGTTAGATACTTTAATATTTACGTTGTGGTAACACCTCAAGGCTCCATTGGGATAGGCGCAGTACAAATATATAGGAAATGGCATATATTGTGATATCCATTTATCCACATGACATATAGCTATGTCAAAGATGCATGAGACATGCAATCTATCATATGATTCTGCAATCTATTCCATGAATCGCACTACTATTTATAGGGGGCGTGATATTAAATTATACCCATCCTATAAAGGGAGCATCCCAGCTTTTCTGTACACAGAATTATCACAATTTTAAAGTGTATCTATAGATACACCTTAAACACACCCCTTATAAAAGATTGCAGGGTTATGTGATAAATTGGGATTCCTCATGCATCTTTGACTATCTTGCACGTACTCTGCCCATGAATCCTTCTTTTCTAAGACTTCTTCTAACATTCCAAACCTCTGAGCAGCTTCAAACAGCTGAAATTTAAAAATAAAGAGCCTGCCACTAAAATCGTTCGTTCTTCCCTTCCTCCCACCATATGGAATTCCCTCTCCAAAATTTCACTGGCCCAAAATCCAAGTGACAAGTTTAAGGTCCACAACTCTGCATGGTTAGAAACAGGAGTTTTATTGAGTCGGGAAGAAGAGAATACCAACAGATAAACAGGGCAAATGATACTTGTTTCTAGCCATGGAAGGTCCAAAGATATCGGACTTTAAAAAATTTTGGCATTTTTATGTATAGAAAGCTAGTCCATGGTATTTGAAGAGGTTTTACATTTGTATTGGGTCTACGGGTTGTTGCTCCCACTGAACTCTATACAGTTGCATTCATGGTAAGGGATTCCGGAGTTTGCAGGTAAAAAGACACTAAAAGAGTCCCAGTAACACCTTTTTAAAATCGCTAACACTTTTTAAAAAGAGTGGCGTAAAGGTTTTTTACATACGCTCATTTTTAATGACTCACAATAACTAATCGCTGGTAGCTGGTGACATTAGTGGCTAATTTTGACATTACATTGTCACATTGATTAAAAATATTTATATCACACCATGCCAATGCATATATAAAGAGAGGTGTCTGGTTGTGTGTATAGAAACTATTTTTCTGTAGCTAAATCACTTTGGGTGTATATTTAAAGGTACTACATATTTTAGTTTACATATTAAGGCAATGAAGTGATCATGAAAGGTTGTAAATGATATTATTTATTTATTTATTTACTGTATGATATACAATATTTATCCAATAAAATTAAATAACTCTCTTAACTTATTACAGGCTTCGAAATAAATGCATTTTATGTTTCATACAATACTTAGACGCCCGAGTAGAAAGCACTGTGAAAAGGTACTGACCTTTAAAAAAGGTAGCTATATTTCAGTGTAATAGCTCAGTATTTTAAATATATATATATTGAAACATGATGCATTTAAGTTCATGAGCAAGAAAGGTGTTTAAAACGTTTACATTTCTGTTGTTTTCCTGACACACATATGGCTTAACATAGGAAGCATGATTATTTCATTAAATTTGATTATACATTTTTGCAAATCTAGATTTTCCTGAAGAAAATTCTGACACCTGTTATAAGCCCCAAAACAGGAGCTCCTGATGTAAATGCTTTCTACCCTGCAGCTGTGCGTTTTAAAACTGCCCAATTTATATTCAGCTAAAAGCAATGGCCTAATTATAAGACTGAGACACACACACGCAAAGTAAAGATTGTGAATCCATCCTTGGTTTTGTTGAAACATATAAAGGACCCGGTTCTACAGGCCATACCCAAGCAGGATGGGAACTTTGCGACTTCAATGGGGCTAGGGATAGATCAGTCCCTTTAAGAAATTGATGTATTCCCTTAAAATTAGTTAAACATGGGGAGATTGATGTTTTAATTTCATTTTAGAGACTAACCAATTTATTGGAGCATAAGCTTTGCATCCGATGAAGTGAGCTGTAGCTCACCAAAGCTTATGCTCCAATAAATTGGTTAGTCTCTAAGGTGCCACAAGTACTCCTTTTCTTTTTGCGAATACAGACTAACACGGCTGTTACTCTGAAACCTTAATTTCATTTGTTTTTCTTACTGTGAGGGGCATGAGGGAAAATGAAAAAGAAAGAGAAAAAAATAGAGAGTGCAAGAACTGTAGAAAGTTTGAGCTTCTAATTAGGATAATTTGTAAGTTATTTATGATTTTTTAAAAAAAGTGTAGTATTAACTTGTCTTATTTGGATCCATTACACAATATAATTTTCAAAAGGTTTTACCTGAAGAACGTAATGCATTCATATTGTGAATGTATAGTGTATAAATCTGCTTTTACACATTTTTCTTACTAGTTAGCTAACAATTGCCCCTTTGACTCATTGGTGTAGTCTAGTGCAATAGATTTGACCCATTCTCTTATGAATTGTTGCTCTGGAGATGTCGCACTGACATTTAGAAGAACACCTCCGAACTTTCACGCGCAGCTGTTATGTTCCAGCAGATCAGTTATATGGAGACATGAAAATACTCATGAAAATATTGTAAAATATATGATTTTTAAAAGTGTATCTGCGGGGCGGGGGGAGGTCTTTGCTTTTCTTTTGTTTGTTTTCATGCCAAAATGGCACAGTCCAAATTGGGAACAAATGGCTTCCAGAATTGCCCCCCAGCCGCTGCCGTCTTCCAGGAAGAAAGCTTGTTTGGATTTATAGGAACTTTTAACAAAAATCATAATTTCGCGTTTTAATTCTGAAAGGGCTGGTACTGTATGTGGTTTTCTTTGAACTCCCTTATTTTAAAAACGGTTGAATGAATGTGTTGGGAGGGTTTTTAACTTTTATTTTTGTTTTTTGAAAATGTGTAAAATAAACCAATAAATAAACTTCGCTCCTGGAACGGGACCGTGGTATTGCAAGTTTCAGCCTGGAGCAAATTTTTATGAGTTATAAACCCCTGGAAAACTAAGCGGTTTTACTGGAAACACTGACAGACTCGGAAGCGTGCACCAGCGTACTAGAACATACCCTTCATCTCGTTGGGACCACCAAGGCACCCATGCAATTGTGATTTAGCTGCTTGATTAAGTGGCTTGGTTAGGACGTCTCCCCGCCCCATTGACGAATGTATAATGTTCACACCAAAGGCTGCCGCGGATCTCATTGTGTAATATATTGGGCTGCAAACCGTTACACACCCGAGTAAGCCTACTGCTGTGAATGGGTCTGTCCGGGCGAGCTCGGCATTACTCCCCGGAGTAAGGGTTTGCAAGAGCAGCACCAGATATTTATCCGATTCCAGTGTCTAAGAAGGCAGACGTAAAACATTCAATAGCAATGAAAACTCTTATTGGCGGAGCTGCTTTGCGGCTAATGTTGGCCTCTCGGTTCTCATTGATTTTTGAGTGGGCGCCAAGCCAGTTACACTGAACTCGCTGCTATTGTAGTGGCGAAGTTCTACACACTTCGGTTACCTTCGTTTAAATGTGCTCTTGGCTTTATTCTTGGTATCTTGCGCTCGGCCCTGATCCCGCGTTGCACTCAATGGGAGTTGTGCTTTTTGGGGCCTGCAGCTTTGGAGCCTTCATAGCTGGAAACCATGGTACTGCCTTTACTATTTTGGGGGGGGGGGGAGAGGTGGGCCGTTGCAAGCCAGCTTTTGCCTTACTATAAAATAGCACAGGCATGTGTCTAACACATATAATTGTGCCGGTAGCGGACAAACACAGCGTCTGTTCTAAGGTTGCACCTCAAAGGTGTTGAGGAAGAGTGTGTATCTTTCCAGTTCCTTACCTAACTTCAGATATAGAAGCACAACCAAGCTAAAGGGGGAACGCAGCCCATGCAGGGGCTGATCCTGTGGTCCCTGGCTCCGGCGGGAGCCTTGGGGGCACCGGCAAGGAAGACTTTCATCAGGATGCCCCGCCTAAATGAATCGGGAGCTGTACTGCATAGTGGCCGGCACAGAGCGGCCTACAAGCATCTCCTGGCTCATCTCGGTTGCCGGTGCTAAATGCGTGGGTGACTTTGCTTTAAAATGACCACAAATACTGTAGCAACACGAGTGGCATTCAGTACAGAGACCTCTTCCATGACAGGCGCACTGAAAAGGCATCTTATCGTGTCGACCATGTGGGGAATTAAATAATACGGCTTCTTCCCCCTGCCTGCCCCCGAAGGGACTCTTCCAGGCAGGCTACTTTTGAAATTTTCCATTAACACGTTTTGGTAAAAGGGCACGTGTTTAGTCGTTAACTCTCTTTTACCATCGCCGCGTGACATGGTGCATTTGATTTTGTTCTGGCTGCCGGGGGTTAGTCTATGTTTTAGTCAGAGGCACATAGAAAAAAATTGCTCCCCACAAACGTAGCTATTGTTTGACTGAGTCCCTTCCCCCGGCATGAAACGGCGTTTTACCCTCAGCTGCTCCGCAATCAACGTCGGGAAGCGGGGCGCTTTTCCATGTGGATCCGGGCGGCACCCCCAAGGCCGGACCAGGCAAGAAAGCGACAAGAACCAGGAATGTGCTTCCCAGGAATGTGAGGGCAAGACTCTCTAACTGGGATGTCAACGGCTGGAGCTGACGCTGCGCCCTTTCTCGCCCGCACGTCTGGGTGTCCAGTGAGTGAACTGGAGGGCTTTCGTTCCCACAACCTGCAGACTGCAGGGGAGTCCGAGCAATGTTATCTCCCCAACTTAATGCTAATAAATGTGTTCATATGTTGGACATTCCCCTGGCCTGTTTTATGGGGCTTCACTGGTGGTGTTTTAATGGGCTGGGTCACTGAGACTGATACTAGCAAGGTTATTAGGATTAAGTAACCTAATGAATCGTGTGACCATTGGCGGGCTTTGAAGGAAGGTTGTTTTCCATGTAACGTGGTTTTATGTCTCTTAACATGGACAATTATTTTTAACTGTACCTGGATAAGGGTTGGGGGTGGCAATCTTTCCCCTTGTTTAAACGGAGTCTCTTAGGCGCAGAAAGCGGTTTACCGATGTAGCAGCTAAAGAAAGAGACAGGAGACTGTTTATTTTTCCACCTTGTGAATGCCCAGAGTTGCTCATTGAGCCAGAAATCTTGTCCGGGTTTCCATGATATTTTTAAGAGCAAAAGTCATGTAAGCGGCTCCCTTGTGTGTGTTTCAATTTGTTCGAAAGAGACCTAGATAGAAAGGAGATTGCTCTGAAATGTTATTTGGTGAAATTATTGAGACAAACCCATCCCAAACAAACCCACACCAAGCGGGACTGACCCATTATTATTTTTTACGAATGGCATTTAGAAAAAAATCGAAGGAGTATTTTTTTTAAAAGAGTTCATTTTTATGTTGCAGAAGGAAACAGGTAAGCAACATTTGATCTGCTTTTTTAACTGCTTGCATTGAGTAATGTTGGTCTTTTGCATACTAGAAACGCTTGAATATCTAACTACATTAGGAAAGAGAGACCAAGGTTTGGGGTTTGTGTAATCACAAGCTCTGGTAAACCTAGTGGAAACAAAGTTTCATTATAATGCAGAAAAGATCAGAAACTAATACCTTAGCCCATATTAATGAGCCTCTAGCTCGCTACGTTAGATAAAATACATCCGACTGCAGCGGGTAATGTTCAATCGCATGTTTGCCGGACTGTAATTGCTCAAAAATTGGAAAATCCACCAATTTCTTTGGCTGACTGGGAATTACATTCTTAGCTTTTCAGATGTCACCACTACCGGACAGAGAAAAACAAACAGAGGGAAAGGGGTGTACCGAAGGCGTCAGCTCTGAAACACGCAGCCATTTTATTTGGATTTTGTACTGTTGGGAAACCAATAAAGTGAAATTTGTCTCCTGCAGCTCCAGCTGGACCATGTTTTGCTGTAGGCTCTGCACAGTGCATGCTGTCTGCCTACTAGTGCTATGCAGGGCTCAGAAGCAGCCGGCAGGTTAACTTCAGTGAACTCGGGCGCCATCCACTGTCTTCTTTCTACTGGGAAAACTAGGCAAGGGAAACTGTTTGGCAACAGGATTTAGATTAAAACCGTGGAGAAATTTGCCATTAATTGCCCTCCGGAGAGAGACTTTCAATGTAATTATAATTTATGGATTGTAATAATCACTCGGGGGTGACCATATCTGTAATGCAAATCTCCGTTTAATTAAAACAGTGTTAATGGCTAATTACATTCGAGCATATTTGAAATATTTACCTGGTGTTTGTATTTCGGACTGTGCTAACTTTTTAAATACATGTAGTTTCACAAAGCAAATCTTTTAAAGAGCATAACCGGAGAGTGGCTAGAGAGGAGGAGGAAAGGTGATAAACCACTGATTTGGGTACGCCCACGTTTTATTTCTTTTGTTCTGATCAGAACTGGTGTTTATCCATTTGCATCCGTGATGATTTCGGTGTGATTTTAGGGTTTGGGGGTGATTTTTTTCTCAATTGGAAGGACATATTTCTACATGGAAACGCCTTTCATAATATCTTGCCATCCAACCTTAAAGCGACGCTTTCAAAGCGAGGGGAAAGGCAATGAGTCGGTAACAAGGCAATCTAGCACGTCTGGACAAGGGAAGGACAAGCGATTCTTGACAGGGGCACAGATGTGGACAGGGTGGAGGATGGGCCGGGGGCGAGGGATTCAGCCTCAGGAACCAGGGATTGTGGGGGAATGTAGCAACAAATACAATTAACTGTTCGGGACCTAGTCACTGGACGTCTTCACATTTGTGGACAAGTTGGTGTTCCCACCTGAATTACAAAGCAAAGAGCTCTTAATTACCCTGGGAGAGTCCGATTTTACAGTATACAGTGGGTATCAGTGGTTTAAAGATCTCAATGACATAACTTTATATAAACAGATTAATCACGCCCACGGAAACTTCATTTATAAGCATAAGGTTTATTACTAAACACACACAAAAACTGCCTTCCTCTCTCTCTCGCCCTTTCTAATGACATATCACTGGGGTTGTAATGAAGATTAATATGCTGTTTCCAGAAACTGATGACATATTTTCCAGATATAAAATGATATAATTGTACAAAACACCAGCCTCAAACCAAAATACACGGTTTCCGGCCAAAAAAAGCACATAATTATGTGGTTCAGCTGCAACCCACACTAAATGTACATCAATATAGGCAAAGGATTTTCCTTCTTAAAAAATTTATTGTCATGAGGTTTCGTCTTCACTTCGCTCAGCACCGTCATTATCTGATCATCGATTTCTCTCTGACTCTCAAAACAGTTCAAGTTGACTCCGAATTTTGAATCGGGCTTTGGCGGTGTTTGCTTTTAAGAACTCAGTCTAACGAGCGGTCCATTTCCACTAAGGGGCACGTTCTTTGTTCCAGGATCACTGGCAATCAACAGAAGTTTTTCTACTACTTCTAGCGCGGCGTAAAACACAATGACCATATTTTCCACCATCCTATCCGGATTCCTCCGGGTAGGGAAGGAACTGGCTCTGGATATCTGCTTCTGCTTGGCTATTCCCAGGAGCTGCTTGGGGTCATTAGTTCCGAGCTCCAGATAGCTCTGAATCATTTTCTTTTGGATGGTGGTTTTAATTAACTTTCTGCAAGATGGAGTTCAGGCTTCTGATATATTGAAATGAAGGAGGAAGTTAAAAGCCCGATTTGTCTGCCACTAAGCTTAATAACGTTTAGGGTGTCGTTAGTGTAAAAAATCAGGACCCGTATTAATACTGAGCCCCTGAAAAATAGGGTTCCTTTGCCTCCCCCAGCCCCTTTCTCCTGACATGTGTGCTGTCTGCTCTAACTGTGCATTTTAGAAAGTCGTTTCCGGGGTATTAATATTAGAATTCCCGATCCCGAAAATGATCAAACCTGCAGCTTTAGCTAAATCCCGGTCAGGGTGATTGGAAAATCCCGCTCATTTGCGGGAGTCATTCATAAGTGCACAAACCAGCTCAGATTTCGTTTCCCCTAGTCTCACTCCCGATATAAAATCATAGCGTGGAAATTAGCCCTTTCCTGGCCAGGATTACACCTTAATATGGGCATTCTTGCACCTACCAGGGCCTTCAACTGCACCTTCCCCCCTGGATCCGTAGGCGGGGAAGGAGCAAGGTGTCTGTCTGCAAATGCGAAGGGATGCTTCAACCTGCCTGTCTTGGAAAATCTCCACTTTCCCATACTATGTCAAATTCATATTACTCTTCACACCCTGTTAGGAATTCACGCCTTGGAAACAGCTAGATGCTTCCAGCCACACAGGTACCTCCCTTCAGTGAGTCAGCCAGCCCAGCGCCCCGTTCACTCCCGATTAATAAGACCCGTTCGGTGGAGGTTTGGATTTTAGCACATGTAGCTGTGTCCAGGACTGAATAAGGAATCGCCCTACCGCTGGAAATTCCTCAGATTCTTCCCGCTTCAGTTCACACATCAGGCCTACTTCTGTCACTGCTCGTGGGTACATCTTTTTCGGGAAAAGTTTGGGACCGCTTTCAGAGCTGCACCAGTTTAATAGTTCAGATGCCAGCCATTTGGCATTAAAAAGCAGATCTGGGTCAGCTATGCGACATCCCGCGTGCAGTCAGCAGCACCTCTGTGCCAGCAGCAGCTGCAGGGAATAGTCGGGGAGGGGAGGACAGGACAGAGACCGATCAAAGGAGATTTGGAGGCAACAAACAGTAAATGGAGTTGCAGAGCTGCATTGAAACTAACACACCTTATATTTTATAGGTTTGGTCTACGGTTTTCCTTCATCCTTGAGCGTGAAGCACTGGAAAAGGAACTGGGGTGTGGCCTGATGCTGTTGCAATGAAATCAAGAGCAGCTTTGCCATTAACTTAAATGAAACAGAACAGAGCCCTAGATTTTCCATGTACCTGTTTAGCCTGTCAGGTTTTGCAGAGGTCACATCTTCGCGTGTATTTTCAACCTTGTTGGTTTAGCACTATTCCCTTGAAAGGAAAACAGTCATTTTCGACACTGACCCTTGCATCTGGATAGAAAACTAGTCCGAAGACTTTTGGAAGGCGAGATAAATATGACTGAGTTTCTTACTGACAAAGGGGTTTGGATGAAGCTAACTGATAATGGCACTTTCACTGAAAGGTTAGTGCAAAGGAATATAAACTTCTCAATATAATACTGTATCCCTTTCATTATTAATGTGAAATCAGACCCAGTAGAGGATACTCGATGCTCTGCTACACTTGCACACACCTCACCCTGCTCATTCAGATCATGTATTAAATGGAAACAAGATATTTCATTCTGTAGCAAAATCTCCCGCCCTCTCATAGGACAGTTTTAGAACAAAAAACTAAAGAACCCTGGCCCTCAGTTACACCAAGTGCAATCATGTGGCCCCTGCCCTGCCTTCCCAGTGGTTAGCAAAGCGTTTGGCTGAAGGCAGATTGTTAAAATACCGTCTTTGAGAAGGAAGGGTTTTTTCTCACCTGTTTGTTTAGGGAGATGGGTGGAAGGGGCGGTTTTGCAGTCCTCACAATTAGAAGTTCAGAATACAGATGCACGAGGTACGATTGTCCACCATATTTCTGGACCCAAAAGCTTTAGGTAAATACATGTACTTGAATCTCGGGCTGTTGAGTCTAACCTGAAATAAAATATTGGAATTTCATCCCATGGTTCTAAGCAAGTGCCCCGACAAGTTACGGTTTTTAAACGCATTATTTTCAATCTGGCACTAGCATTATGCACAAGGCCCAGATAATGGCCCATTCGAGCATATCCTGGGGCAGATCCTCAGTTGGTGTAACTGGCCATAGCTCCATTGATTTCTGCCTTCCCTCCCTTCGTCATCCACACAATACCCCTCCACCACCATCACCACCCCCTACAGACACACGCATACACAAACACTTTCTCGGGATCACAGTCCTCCACCCATCATCGCTTGAGTGATTTCCAGCTCTGGTCAAACCCCTTCAGTTTGTTAGACGATTAAAAAACAGAACAAAAAATCTCTAGAGCTGACTTTATTTCATTTCTTAAAATGACCAGAAGTGTTCAGCCTCCTTTATGTAACGTTTGTGTGCGTTTGGGGAAGTCCTAAAATTGGCCGTCCAGTCAATAATCACTAGAAACATGATGAGATGCACATTTCTGGTTGATTAGCTATTTTACAGTATTATATGGATTTATTCATAACAGGGCAAGTGCATGTGTGCGTGAGAGAGAAATTTTGGTTATTGTTTTAAGGTTTCAGTTTAATAAACATGACTAAGAGAATAGTACACTTCAAGACTTTTCACGGTCATTTCTAAGCACAATTTTGTCAGTATTGATCCTGTAAAATTTTAAAGGAGTTTGGAAATATTTGTAAGCTCTACATTCATAGTCCATTAAAAACACTTGTGATAGGAAAGGAAACCTGAACACTAATAAAAAAAAGCGCCTTGCATAGCACTCTATTGCTCAGAGTTTCGACATTTGGTTTCGGTTTTTCCTATATCAGTCAGGAGTACACCTACGTCCCGATCTTGCATTTCTTCCCAGTGAGGACAACTTTGAGTGCGCAGAAAATGCAGGATCTGGCAAGCCCCTAAAGAACCGGTTACAGGTCATTTTTTTAGGATGCTAACGTCTTTAGGAGCATGCGACAATTGCTTAGTTTGACTAATTTCACAGTGCAGATTTACCCCCCCCCCCCAAGACACACACATACATGGACATTGACAACCGTAATAGTGGTTGTTCTGTTACCTGCACTATAATATGCAAGTGCGATGTTCAGTTACCATCTGGCATCCAAAACGCCCATTAACCAAGCTGAACCAACTTTCAGCTGAACTGCAGCCCTGCTACAAAACACCTTACTCCTACATACTAGCGATTACATTTCGATTGTTACAGTGCCGCAAAAGCCCTGAGCTATGTCTAGATGAGAAAAGAAGCATATGCCCACTCCTTTAGAATTTCCCCTTTTTAAAGTACCAGGGTTACTACAACAAAACAATACAAAAACCAAACAGAAAACAGGACCCCCCGCCCCCAAGTCCCAAACAATCAGATTATGGGGCAGGTCCCACTCCAAACCTTCCATTAGCTGCCCGGAGGATTTCATCAATAGGCCATAGAACTTCTATCTATCGTAGGTAATTATAGAGCCCCCATCACCTTAGTATGTGAGAACCTCGCAATCTGAGATGTAGTTGTCCTCACAATACCCCTGTGAGGTAGGAAAATGCTACTATCCTCATTTTATAGACAGGGAACTGAGGTACAAAGCGGCTCAGTGACTGCCCCGGGGTCACACAAGAAGACTGTAACAACCTCTTAGTAATAGCTGGGAAAAATTATTCATATTTAACATGAACTCACCATTACTAAGGACTGGCTGGAGTTGGGGAAAACCCTCGATTTGGGCCTGATCCAAAGCCAATAGGAGTCCTTCCATTGACTTCAGTGGGCTTTGGATCAGGGTCTAATTGCACTCTCAGGTTCTCCTTAAAGACGTAAAACAAAATAATTGTTAAAGCATAAATAAGAGGGGAATTTCAGCCTAGACCCTGTGGCCCTTAGTCGGGCAAACCTTCCCCTGAAACCTCCGGGAAATTATGCTTGTTTTACTCCAGCAATTGGGATTAATCTCCAGAGTAAACCCAGCAGGATTTGGCCCAGAGGGAGGTTTGCCTCACTTAAGGAGGCGGTGGACAATATAATAACACTTATTCTTGTTCCCAGCGATAACATTGCACAGCTCAGTGAAATAGACCCCACTTTTTCATTTTCAACCCATCGAACCGCATTTTATTTACACTTCACAACTCCAAATACTTCCCCTCATCCCTTCCCCCTCTTCCCCCTTATTGCTTTAATATGATATTTGCCCTCTGTGAAATCAAACTTAAATCCTCAGATCCGCCGAGTGACCTGCAGCGGGTATCTAATTGGACGGCACTTATTATAAACCGAATAATTTTGCATTTCTAATTATTTCGTTATTCATCCATGAAAACCTGTGTAGTGACCAATAATGCCCTGCATTTCAAAGTGCTACTGTAACCGCCCGTGTTCCACCCATAGAGAGATCTGTATCAATTGGCTAGGTACCATTATGTCTCTCCACTAAGTGAAATCTTACCTCTTTCATTTCTTCAAAGGTCAAGTCCCAATTATGGAGGACCACTTTTCAAATGCAATGTCTCGCTTTGCTTCAGGCCTAAACCAGAGATCGTGGAAGGACAGATATAAAGTGTACACTGTCAAAAGCTTATCCAGTCTTTACTGCATGGCACCCCATATTTAAATATGAACTCCAGTTCAGAGCAGTTGAATTTATTTGTAGAGTTCTACGCATGTTTGCACCAGCCACGAAGACTTGCACAAAAGATGAATTCCTCCCATCTGCTGCCGAACAAGTTTTTAAAAAGTGAAATAAGATATGGATTAAAAAGGAACACAGCAAAATTGAATTGTAATAAAAACAGCATCTGATCCGTCAAACGTATTATTTTTACAGTGAATGTTACAGATTATTATTTAAAGTATCAAATACTTTGATAACTGTTAGAATAGTAAAAAAAAAGAAAAAGAAAACCCCTCGGAATCTGAACACTACAGAGCAGTAATATAATTTTCTGGGATAAATAACATGAAATCATAGGAACAAATGTTCTGTCTAATCTGAAAATCTGCAGATGTTCAGTAAGTATCCAAAATGCTCTAATATGTATTCCCAAATGACTGCGCCCCTCAGTCAATGTGTATTTTTATCTTCTGGCTTGTTTTGATACACACTGTAACTTTGAACATCCAGAAACGACACCCTTCTATGGCGAGTTTCAGCAGGAGAGTGGGGTGGAGGGAGGTACTTTTTCATGCTTTGTGTGTATAAAAAGATCTTCTACACTTTCCACAGTATGCATCCGATGTAGTGAGCTGTAGCTCAGGAAAGCTTATGCTCAAATAAATTGGTTAGTCTCTAAAGTGCCACAAGTCCTCCTTTTCTTCTATGGCGAGGCGAATTTCCGCCCTTGTCTTTACCCTGAAACAAGCATCAGAAGCACTTGACCTTTGCCTTGCTTAGCTCCTTCCTAGATTCTTACTATATTAGACTCCTTTCCTTTGAATTATTTTGTAATCAATAAATTGGAATTAACCATTTCCTTATTCTAATTAGTTCCATTGCGTGTGACTTTTTAAGACCTGTGAGATTTGTAGGGCATAAAGTGTGCGCATACTGAAGACATCTTGTGATCAGAGATGCTACTCTTTTTTGCTCTAGAAAATAACCAAACTAAACACTTAAAATACAGAGGTTTGTCCAGCCTTGTCCCTCGATTGTGAACTGGTGGGCTTGGTCTTAATCGTGCGGCCTGAATCCAAGCAGCTGTACACATTACTCGTAATTAGGAAAGGATGCAACAAGGACTGTTGTTTTGGGAGCCTCGGGGGTCTGTGACAAAGCAAATCTCTGGGCTGAATATTGCTCCAAACCAATATGGTAAGAGAATTAAAAATGGAGCTCACGGCCCAGCGGTGACAACCACCAAAATTCTACGCATCTCTTTGAAACAGATCAAAGAATTACGTTTGCAAACCGGATGTTCCTTCTACTTACTGGGGTGCTTAGGAGAGAGAAGAGAAAATTAAACTTCAGCTTCAGGACAGGGGCTACCGTGCAGGCCTTTTCCCACGGAAAGCAGAAATCCCGTGGACTTCAATGGGAGGATCGGGCCCTACAGACGTGCTGGCGCATCCTGAGGTGGATTTTAAATGCCTACATTACATTAGGAAGTGGGACCAACATGACTATAACAAAACTTCAGACATTAGTAAGTAAGTATATTCATAAATCACATTTCCCCGGGGCGTAGTGCCTCGCTGAGGTTATATACTTTTTTAAGGTGTATTTTTATTCAGGAATTTTATGGTCGCTTTACAGAACTTTATCGAATACATGAAACGATTTCGCCAGGTTTCCCAAAACCTCTTCATACATTTGGGCCGGATCCAAAGACCGCTGAAATCACTTGAAAGACTGCAACAGGATTTGGATTCTGAACACAAGTGGGGTTTAATCTGCAACCCATATATTGCTTGAGGCGGTCAGGATTTCCAAACAAGGTAGTTTAAAACCCTATTGCATGGAAGGAGGCTGTTTAATGTTAAAAACCCAATTTAATAAAATACACAGTTTATGAGCTGGATTATTCACTCAGAACTCCCGTGGGACTTTCACATGTGTGCGGAATATAGGACTGAAGGTTATTTGTTAGTGAGACAATGGAAGTTTTGCTATTGATTTGGTAGGGGGATAAATGGGCCCTATTTACTTTCTCACACTGGTGTGAGGGCCCGCTCTTGACGTTTTTATTCAGGCAAGAATCCTGTAGAAGTCTGCCTGACGTTTGCCTGAGTAGGGACTGCAGGAAATGGCCCAAAGTTATTATAAATAGCAACATTTCAGTGGAGAGATGAGTGGGGAACAAACATATTTGTAACAGGTAAATAGACTGTGTAATTAGATGGTTTCTTGTGCAGTGCATTACACATGAAAATGGTGATGAAGAAAACTTTTTACTCTGGATTTTTTTTTTTTTTTGGAAAGCATTCCATTGCCACTCGTAACTAGATGTCGTTTAAAATTATAGTTTGCAAAATTCACAAGAATGTGCTACAAAGTAGTTGTTTTCAACACGCTTTTAAATAAGAGTAAATAGACTACGTCTTCATTCACTAGCTTTTTCTGCCTACAGTGCGCTCACAAATCCAAGCTTAGGAGTGAAAAAAGTCGTATGTCCATGTTAACAACCTCCCCAAAGATCACAGTGTAAATTTACTAGATCGTCTGTTCCAATGCTGAATTGGACACATAATAAAAAGAACCTTTTCCCCCTGTAGATTTCTTACATGAAAAGCCAACTACAGCCACAAAGCAAAGCAGACAGGGCCGTTCAGAGCCGCAGGTGGAAATCCCAGTGAGTTTGTGGTTACAGGCTGTGGGGCGCGCTCCCAATAGCGAGTCGAAGGTTTTTAAAGAGGCCTTTCAGTGTGGAGATGGGGGCTGTATTTCCTATCTAAGTTCCTAAGTCAACAGCTTAGGATTTAGCCCAAGAAAGCTTCGCAAATATTTCAGCTACCTCCCCTTTGGGAAAACACTTCAATCCCCTTGGCAGCACCAACTCTTGAACCAGGTCTGCTCAGCTACATCTCTACTAGAGTCAATAAAGTAAAACCCCCTGAGCAGCCTGGAAAGCAGATAGTCCAGGTAATAATATTTCAGCCCCCAGCCTCACCACCTTTCAATTAAAGAGGAAACAGCTGCGTTTGAAGCAAGGAGCATGGGAAAGCTTCTCTCTCTCATAAGACTCTACTGGATCGCGACGAAACCGGAGGAGGGGGCTCGTAATGAGGAAGGCGTCTCAGGCCCAGCTGATGCTGCCAGTGTGCAGAGCGGTGGGACAGCGGGCGCTGAACTCTTGGCTTGCCTCGTCGTTTTAACGTCCGGGGTGGTTAAGGTCGGCTCGATCCTGCTCCCGCTGTAGTCGACGGGAGTTGTGTAATGGATTTCACTGGGAACTGGATCCGGCCCAATGACTTTACGTTCAGAAAAACATCAAAGGGTGCGTGGCAGGCAATGTGGAACACACATGGTAAGCTCAAAAGCCTTTTCTACCAAGACGTGTTTCTCAGTGTTTTTCTGTCCCACCCCCACCGCGTCCCTTTACAATGGGAGGGGAGAGGGCTCTAAATACAGTGACACGGTAGCAGGGCTGTTCACAGACAGGAGAGAGAGAGAGTGAGAGAGAGAGAAACCCCTTCAGCAAAAACATTAGCATTAACTGAGCAGGGGAATGTGGGGAGGAAGTTGCCAGTTTACTTTCTCCCTCTCCGGGACATACATACCAACAGTGAAGACCCAGTCAACGGAGAGGACAGATTATCAACCGGTAATAATCATCAAACATGGTGACGTATTACCTTGTTGGATCCCTTTGGATTTAACCAGTCTCCACCTTGACCCAGTACTAGCCCCCACCCAGCAGTCAGCAGCATCAGCCAGTCCTCAAGCTAGCATCGGCCCCCAAACCCAGCACCCTCAACCAGCCTGACACGCAACACCAGCATCTGGACCAGCAGCCAGCACTCCATGCCCCACCAGCTCCTGATGGAACCTGGTAGCCCTACACCCAGCTCTAGCAAACCCAGGAGACCTAATCCTAGGCCCTAGCAACCATCCCTATCCACAGCACCCGCCACCTATCCCACAGCAACAGTCCCACCGGCACCCCCAGTCAGCACTAATATATGACCCCCCATTACTTGTCATGATCCACAACCCACTGTGGGATTAGGATGGACTGTGGTAAGAAACTGCAGGGGGATTTTGGGGTTCCAACTGGAACGAGTGGAACAAGAACCCCCAGTTTGAATGGTCACAAATAAAATTATTTGTGAATTATTGAAATTATTATTGAATGGTCACAAATAAAATTCAGAAATTCCTCTTGTAGAAACATAAAGATGAAAGTTGCATTTCAGTATGGAATTGGGAAACCATACTGACACTGTAAAAGCACCAGTATTTCAATGAACTTTTATAGTGACCCTAAGTGTATTGAAAAGGAAATCCGGTGTATTTGTTTTGCTATAAGTCTGAGATACGGTAGTTGGAATAGATCACTAGAAACCCCACCATTGTCTTTGATCTGAGGCCCCAATATTCCAACAACTCCTCCACATATGCTGTCACTTCCAGCAGTGAATGTCCCTCTGAAGTCATTGAGATTGTTCACTTGATTAAAGATAAGCACCTGTGTAAGTGTTTGCACCATAGGGGGCCTTTGAGACAATAGCTATATTCCTTGATATAACCTAAAATAAATGCAGAACCTGCACTCCATTACAGGCCACTGAAGCAAATAGGAGTTTGACTTGACTAAGGAATGGCGAATAGGGCCCAGAAGCCTTAACTAAAAGCAATTTGAATAAAATCTTCCCTCTGTATAGGATACATAGCTTGTCAAATATATTCAAGTAAATATTCTAAAAGTCTGGAATTGATACTGAAAATGCAAATCTCATCTCTTTACTCTAGCAGTTTCCTAGAATATCTACAGCCACTCAATATAGGAGGTCTTAGGAGACAAATGAAAGGAAGGCAAGAAACTTAGAATTACGGTCAATACATTTCGTGTCCAGAATATTAAAAATTGCCCTCTGTAAAATTAACCACACAATTTGTAATCATTCATAATGAACAGAACTGTCTTGACTTTTAAAAGACTTTTCTCATTTAAAATATCCTTGTAAAAATGTTATTGATCTTAATATGCAGAAAAAGGCATAGCCAGCAATTCTTTGATAGTCTATGTCATTTTTTATTAAACATTAAGAGATTTTCAGAACAGGATTCAGTGATTTTATAGTGGATTGATGAGGTTTGGCAGGACATTAAAATGTTTAAAGTTATAGCTTTGAAGAGGTTTCTTTATGTTTCTGTATTAATAGAAAAATCATTTACAAGGAAAAATGTTTTCTTCTGCTTCACTAAAATCTTCCACAAGGGCCTCATCCTACTCCCTCCACAGGAGCCAGTGGGAGTTTTGCCATTGACTTCAAAGAGAACAGAAAGGAGCCCCAATTTTGGAAGAAATGACCAGCAAAAATTGGGCCTCTTCCTCACAGAGTAGTACCATTGAAGCTAGTACTATATTGCACTTACTGCAATTTCAATAAGTGTTCCAGACCTGTGATACTCAATTTTAGCCAAAACAGTTTTAGAGTATGTGCCAACCAACTTGGCATTTCGCCTTTGGGGCAATACATTTGTAGCGATTTTCACTATTTGTTTCAAATCTTTATTCTAATCTCTGCACTATCCAAAAACTAGAAGTCAGATTTACCAGCAAATTTATGTTTTTGCATGATAAACAGGGAGCCCCCTGAAGTTACCAGGTACTAGCTTAATGGACACCCGGGCTGCTTAAAAAGGACTGAGAGAGACCTGAGTGAGGTGGAACCGCAAGCAGGCAGGAGAATGAAAAGAGCTGTATAAATGCTAAGTATTATCATAATCTCCAATATTATCCCCAGCTGTTTAGGTATTGTACAGTAAGCAGTTAATGCTGACACAGCAGAACACTGTTCTTATGCGTTGTTGCTCTGGCTTTTCTAGTGACGTCATTATCAGACTCCTAGCATTTCCTTCAATTTTGAGGTGTCTGATCTATTTAATGCAGTTTATCTTGTGTCCTTCACCCTGAGAAGTGGAGTTTTTTTGTGGAATGATTTTTAGTCTGCTTTGATACAAGACTTAGGCTTATCATTTTGAAACATGTACACTCATCCATAAATTGCCCAAGCCCTATAACCACAGATTCCTAAATTAACCTACTACAGTATGACCCCACCTACAGTGCGCTGTGCATGTCCTATATGGTACTAAATTATTTTCACTTCCAGTGAAATTATTGGGACTGATTCTCCTCTCATTTATGCTGGTGTCAAGCAGAAGTGACTCCAGCAAAGTCAACACCATTACACTAGCAGAATTAGTGTAAGTAAGAAATGAACCAGGCTCGTGGACTCCATCCCTTGTAGGAGTGGATCCATAGTGAGCACATTTAGACTGGGGGATTTAGCCATGTGTTAATAAAAGACAGGAAGAAGGAAAATGAAGCAAACATACCAGACAGCATAAGAAATGGTGCCCCCAGGGGATTAAAATTGTATATTAAGGAGTACATATCCATATATTAGTAATAGTTATAAGGTGATGAGTTTATCTGATAAAAGAAAAGGAGTACTTGTGGCACCTTAGAGGCTAACCAATTTATTTGAGCATAAGCTTTCGTGAGCTACAGCTCACTTCATCGGATGCATACTGTGGAAAGTATAGAAGATCTTTTTATACACACAAAGCATGAAAGAATGGGTGTTTACCACTACAAAAGGTTTTCTCTCCCCCCACCCCACTCTCCTGCTGGTAATAGCTTATCTAAAGTGATCACTCTCCTTACAATGTGTATGATAATCAAGTTGGGCCATTTCCAGCAATTGATGTCATTCTGATGTCACTTGAGTGTATTATACACTGGAGGAACAGGGTTGGTTCTTCCTGTATTACATTTCTGTGGGGAAGAATTTATTTGAGGCTGTATCTAGTAGGTAGGGCCCTACCAAATTCAGGGTCCATTTTGGTCAATTTCACGGTCATAGGATTTTAAAAATCATAAATGTAATGATTTCAGATATTTAAATCTAAAATTTCATGGTGTTGTAACTGGCAAATGTCCTGACCCAAAAGGGTGTTGTGGTGGGGTTACAAGGTTATTGTAGGGGTGTCACGTTATTGCCACCCTTTCTTCTGCGCTGCTGCTGGTGGCGGCACTGCCTTCAGAGCTGGGCAGCCAGAGAGCAGCGACTGCTGGCCCAGCTCTGAAGGCAGTGCCGCCATCATGGTATAGTATTGCCACCCTTACTTCTGTGCTGTTGCCTTCAGAGCTTGGCGCCTGGCCAGCAGCTGCCATTCTCCAGCCACCCAACTCTGAAGGCAATGCACAAGTAAAGTTGGCAATACCATGACCCTCCTCCAATAAGCTTGCAGCTCCCCCACTAACCTCTTTTGGGTTGGGATCCCCAGTTTGAGAAACACTGGTTTCCCCCATGAAATCTGTATAGTAGAGGGTAAAAATACACAGAAGACCAGATTTCACAGGGGGACCAGATTTCATGATCCGGGACATGTTTTTCACAGCCATGAATTTGGTCGGGCCCTACTAATAGGAGAGTCTGATGGCCCTAATCACCTCTTGCACCCTATATTATAATTTAAAATACAAGCTATCACAAGCTTCCAAATACCCGTTTAATGACAAAGATCACAACCAAGTTTTCTTGGTTTGTACAATTTCAAGTATCAGCTTAGTTGTTTCACATTTAAAAACTGTTTTTTTCCCCATAAGTACAGAATGCCAGCAGGGAAAGAACACAATATAAGCATCATATCCTGTGATCAGATTAATCCGTGTGCAGAATAAAATCTTAGACAATGAGATCTTTTAATATCCTTTTCAGTATTGGACTTTTTGTTTGGATGCAGTTTTCCTGATGAGTTCTAGTAACATGTTAGTTAATCTATACCGTGTGCCTGGGTACAGCTAGACAGTTATAGATATAAAAGTTATATCTACACACTCTCATCCAACCATACACACATGCATAGTGTCTGTCTTCCAGTCCTAATTAAGTAAGTGTGAAATCTCCCACAGCAGAATTGGACAGTGAAGGAGGTTTGAAAGAATGGTCTGGATCCTGTTGACTTTACAAAGGGAGATAGCAGTTTCAGTCACTGATGAGGGACAATAGGATCCAAAGAGTGAATTTCAAGTTTAAAGTCACTGCAGTAGCCCTAATGACTCCATAGTTAAGGTTGCATTGAGGTTTGACCTTAAGGCAGGATTAACATTCCTTTGTTTCACACAGTAATGATTGAAGTCAATGGGACTGCACGTGGGAGTAAATTTCCATGCTTACAGATCCTTTGTAGGATTGGGGTCTTAGACCTTGATCCCACGCTTATGCATGTGCTTCACTTTAAGCACGTGAAGAGTCCCAATCACTTCACTGGGACTACTTATGCTTAAAGTTCAGCATGTGCAGAAGTGGTTGGAAAACTGGGCTCTTAAATTGTTATGGTGTCCTTGGCTTGCAAGGCAAACTCAAAATCCAGAAACACTTTGTATCATTATCAGTGGAATTGGAGTCAGATGGCCCATGGAGGGGCTGTTGTTGATGGGCCACCAGGAAAACGAGGAATGTGGGGCTTTAGGCTGGAAGCAGTTCAGCCACGTGGGAAAAGAAGTGCACTGGATTTAATGAAGTTCACTTAGTCAACTTAACTTGCATTCAGCATCACTCTTTGCTAATGAAACGTGGTGGCAGCAACTAAGCTGTGAGTTCTCTGAAGTCCAGCAGCTGGTAGTGTGAGCCATGGAACTTGGTCATACACAAACCATGTGGTCACGCTACCAGCTGCTAGACTTGGACTGTGGCCAAGGGGACGGAGGAGTTTGAGAAGTACACAGACCTGCAGGAGATGACAACAGCAGGAAAGGAAAACTGTTACTTTACCTTGCAGCACTTTGAAGCTCACCACCAAGCTCACTATATATCTGCCTCAAGCCTAACAGCAGCCGTAAGAGCCATGAGGAACTATTGTTCCCCAAAGCAGAATAAGACTGTGGAATGACGCAGGTTTTTCAGTAAAGACCAGTGCGAAGGGGAGGGGAAAGACCCCCTATGTACAGCCTTATGCACACTTGCTGCTACCTGCAATTTTGGGGACTTGACAGGCTCCCTGATTTAGGTCTGGAGTACCAATTGACCTAGGGTAAGTGATTGGTCTCTTGGGACTGGGAGAAACCTGATGTGGTATGATTTTTGGTTTTAATAATTTTTAATCACAAAGTTCAGCTTGTCTGGGTGGCAAGATAGGCTATCGGGACTGTCTGACTCCATAGTAAGACTGGTATAGTGATCCAGGAGTTCACAAGTGTTACTGGCTTGGTGAAATCTAAATAATAGAATATACCACCAGTTTGGGACGGGGCATCAACACAGTGGTGAGCCACTCCAGACAGAGGGACACCCTAATTTTGAGCTCAACTGTAAAACATGAATGTAAGGTCAAAAGATGTCATTATAACCGACAACAACAAATGTTGGTGAGAAAAGGTGCAAAAGCAAGACACATTAAATTAGTCCAAACGAAAAGGCCTACTGATATAATTCAAGGACTGTGTTAAGATCATGCTAGATAAACATGAACCGTGTGGAACCAGAAATCAGTAAACCAAACTTGTTGTGTCTGAAAGTAGGCCTAGTTCAAGGACAAAATAATGAGGGGATGGGCTATTCCACCCATCACTCCCTTGTGGGTTCCTAATAGAAAGACTTTGGGGAAGAAAAACTGGCTACTGGAGCAAGCTTCATCATCATGGCTTCTGCCCCCACCATCTCGTAGGGCCTTGTACCTTCTTCATCCTAATATTGAGAGGTGCCCTGACCAGACCGCGCCAGAGGGAGGCCCAGATGACACCTTCATAGACACTGGCTCCAGCTAGTCCCCAAATAGCATGTGGAATGCGAGACATTGCTTCTTTCCCTCCTCCCCCATCTCCTTCCCAATGTGTCCTTTTCCTTCCCCAACTTAGTTCTTCTCTTTTCTATCCCTCTCCTTTTTCCTTCTGTCTAAAAAGAGTCTATTAGCTCTTAGCTGGCTAAGACTGTATATTTTTGCAGCACTGCTGTAAGCAACTAAAAGAAATGCCCTAAACAGCCCGATACTGGTACAAGTTTGCCAGGTCTCAGAATGGCTGAGAAGACCCTGTGAGGTGCCTGTGTTTTTCTAGCAGTGATGTTGCAAGGGAAAATCAACTCCTGAAATAGAAGCTGAAGTTTCTATCTTTGCTGGGGTTTTTCCCTTTCCCCTTCTGTGTGTCTGTCTTGTTTTGTCTTCTAGGAAACGAGATTGGACTTTAACTTTTACAACAACAGCAGTAACAGCAGTTCCAGCCTATTTCAATTAATGTCTTCTCTTTTCTCCAAAAAAGGATAATTATTACCATCTAAATGACTGTCAAAGAAGGGGGTGGGGGAAAGGAGGCTCCTTCTAAATACTCTGTCTAGCTAATGGGAAAGGGAACAAGGGATGTTGTTAAAATAAAAGCCTTACTTAACGCTTTACATTCCAACTGGTTCTACTTTTCTGTATCTTTAATAAAAGGTTAAAGGATTTTTAATGGTGGATTTGCCATGGTACTAAGCAGGCTGAGGTCTCTGTATGCCAAGCCCCACACTTTGTTTAAAATTGGACAGTGACTGCGTTATGTTAAACTTTAGGATAGCAAAGCCAACAGATCTGATGAAGATGCCAACAAGAAGGGTGAAGGTAGGAGCAACTTAGGGAAGTGGTGGAAGAAACAGTCCTTAGCCTCCTAAAAAGGCTCTCTGGGATGGAACCCAAAAGAGAGGGCAGGTCTGGCTTCCCCTATCTCTCCTGCAGACCAAGAGGGAAAGCACAGGCATTAAGAGTAAAAGAGGCCAAGAACTCTGAGTTCAAGACAGAGAATGAGGGAGAGCTTATAGGCCATTAGACTTCTGGCTTGTTCTTTGGACTTTTTGGTTTCCCCTGGAAGGGGAATGAATTGAGATGCAACCTGGTCAGAGAGGTAGGCCACGGAAGCAGCAGATTGTTGTGGAATCAGGATGGATAAAAGGGGTGCTGGAGTGCAGAAACCCTAGAATACCACATCCCAACATGAGGAGGCACTCTGGAGGTAAGAGGCAAAGGAGAACAGGTGGCCAAGGTTCCATACCCATAATGAGATGCATTTAATGTGGGGGAATATGAGCAGATAAAGAAGTAAACTCACTAGCACAGCATTGCAAGGAATATGGCAAGCTGAACCATTTAGGAGTGCATGCAAGAGCAGAGGAAGGTCCCAGAAAGACTGTCAGACCTTTACAAGAGAGGGATGACATATCAGACAGTAGTGATGATGTTATGACTCTCTCCTTGAGTCCAAGAACATATCAGGTTCAGGCTGTCAGAACTGGAGAACAACAAGGGAAAATGCAAACCTCAGTGTCTGCAACAATGTTAATTGGGAAATGCTCTGTGCAATTTCAGTTTGATAGAAGGGCCTCTTGCACAGTGAATAGGAAAGTGTTATTTACCCCTTCACGTTAGCACAAGAACTAGGCTTTCACAGCTCTTCGCCATGTTGTTTTCGGGCAGCCTCGTTTTCACTTGCCTTCAGGTGTCCATCTTATTGCTACTCTGATGATGGAATCAGTTTCCATCAGAAGCACATGACCGATCCATCTCCAACGCCTCCTGGAAATGATGGTGCTCAGATCCTCTTGGCTGTAATGTGTCAATAGATCTTGGTTTGAGATTGTTCTGGGCCAAAAGTATAACTTGGTTAAAATAAATTAGATATATTCATGGAGTATACATTGATCAATGGCTATTAGCCAAGGTGGTCAGGGATGGAACCCTATGCTCTGGGTGTCCCTAAGCCTCCGACTGCCAGAAGCTGGGACTGGATGACAGGAGATGGATCACTTGAAATGGCCCTGTTCTCTTCATTGCCTTGGAAGCATCTAGCCACTGTCAGAGACAGGATATGACCCTAGATGGACCATTGGTCTGATCCAGTATGGCTGCTCTTATGTAATTCCAAAGGGTGAATTGGATTCAAACACACCCATAAGAGCTCAGATGCAATCTAACAATGGAACTATTGGAAAATGTGGGAGCAGATTTCTTTACCTTCAAGGAAAAGCAGTACTTGATTACAGTGGGCTAGTATTCAACTTTTGTGGGGGTGTTGATGCCCTGCCTGACAAGGAGCAAGTCAGTGACTGGCAAACTAAAGGCCACTTTATGAGATATGGCATTCTTCACATTGTATTCACTGACAACAGACCCCAATTTGCCTCAGAAGAATTCAGGAAATTTTCACTCATATAGGAGTTGGACAACCATACGCCTCCCCAACATATCTGCAGAGTTACAGTAAGGTGGAATCAGCTGTGAAAACAGGTAAGAGACTGCTACACAGCTGTTTCTTGTGGTTCAGACCCTTTCTTAGCACTTTTGGCTCACAGGAATACTCCATCACAAGGTTAGCAAAACAGTCCAGCTCAGAACTAGTGAAGTTACGAGGGGTGCCATGGCAAATGATCCCAACAAACAGGAGGCACTTACAAGCCAGCCAACACACCATTGAAAGTAAGCCTAAAGAGATCATCACAGAACAGAAACTACCATCTGGCTGCCAACCCCCAGAGAGTATGCTGGACTCAGAGACAGGAAGACAGAGATAGGTCACTCCCACTGTGGTCCTCTATTGAACAAACCAAACTATCTCAAAGACTATGCAACCAGCTGAGTCAGTAGTAAAGACAAGACTCCAACTCAGCTATGTGCTAGCAATCTCAAAGGGACATGGGGTGGGGATTGAGGAGTCAATCATCTCTTTTCAATGTTAAAATATTTGTAAGATAGTGAACATGTAACATGAGCAGAGGAACAGGAGTCGGAGTGCTCACGCTCCCTGGAGTGCAGTGATACCTTAAAGACTAACAGATTTATTTGGGCATAAGCTTTCGTGGGTAAAAAACCACTTCTTCAGATGCATGGAGTGAAAACTACAGATGCAGGCATTATTATACTGACACACGAAGAGAAGGGAGTTACCTCACAAGGACTTATCCTTCTCTTCATGTGTCAGTATAATAATGCCTGCATCTGTAATTTTCACTCCATGCATCTGAAGAAGTGGTTTTTTACCCAGGAAAGCTTATGCCCTAATAAATCTGTTAGTCTTTAAGGTGTCATTGGACGCCTTGTTGTTTTTGTGGATACAGACTAACATGGCTACCCTCTGATACACGCTTCCTGTGGGAATTATTATTGACATGACACCAGGAAAACAGGGAACCCCAGGAGTTAGACTAGAAGCAGCTCAGCCACGTGGACAGAGCAGTCCAAAGGGCTTAATAAAGTTCCACTTGTTCTACATAAACTGCATTTAGCTTCACCCTCTGCTAAAGAAACATCCTAGGTAGGTAAATGAAGGAGGAAGTGATTTCCATATATTTCATCTTGAAACATAAATGTAATTTACTTATCAGTACTGGGATTTTCAAAAGTGTTCATCATTGGCCTAACTCTGCTCTCATTGAAGCCAACAGGAGCTTTACCATTGATTTCAATGGGAGCAGAGTTAGGCCTATAGTGTGCACTCTTGAAAATCCAACACGATCCTTTTTCCTTTTGTTTTACAGGTTTGCTATTAGATCCAACAGCTGAGATGACTAAAGAAACAACACATCTAAAAACTGGGTTGCATCAAAGGATCACGGTATTGCCCTCATGGTGATGCTGCCTACTATAGGCTCCATAAGTTCTGGTGCTGGTAGCTTTTATGTACTGTGTAATGTCCAGACACTTCTTGGATGTTCATACTAAAATAATATGCACCCAAGGAGATTGAAAAGAATCACCGAATGCTGTACATGTGAGTGGAGATGGAAGGTCTAATATACTGTTGTCCTTACTTGGTAAAACTCCCATTAGCATCAGCGAGAAAATAAAGGACTGTAGGATCAGGCCTAGCAAGTTAAGGAAAGACCATTAATAACTGAATAACTTCTTTTGAAAAATGACAAAACCAAGAGGTGATGTTTTAAGGTTATTAATAAACATGAACAATTTTTATACCAATTGTGAAAAAGCAGAATTGCTTTAACATTTAAAAACTAAAAAATATGACACATTCCCCTTGTAAATCTTAAAAGGGAAACTCAAAGTCCTATATTCCTTGGCTTACATTGTAGCTTTTTTCAAATTAATGTCATTTTGTGTGTTTTTAAATTCACAATTTTGTATTTTTTTAAAAAAATTCACAAATTCCACTATGTTTTGTATTGCAGATGTCCCAGTAACTGTAATATAAGCTGGTAATGAAATCTGCTCATAATAAATATTGTTCTGTAAAATCCAATGCATGCAATATAAAGGTTCCAGTTCTGTATCTTTTGAAGTCAATAACAAGATTAGGAAAGTAATAGGATTTATTTTATTTAATAAAATTAATCCTTGTGCCATTCACATCTTTTGCTTTATTCTATTTATTGTTCCATAGATAAGGTGTCTATTGCAATATCCACTGTCACACACTGAAAATGAATACTGCTATTAGTAATTTGCAAAGGAAAATCAACACTTTTTTGCAGTTTGATTTCTGGTGAGTGTTGTCTATGGAATAAATAGACCAAACAAATATAAACAACACAGGAAATCCATTAAAAAATTCCTTGAATTTATTTCAGATGTCACATAATTTATATGAATACATGTGGCTATGAATTCAGATGGTTTTCCAATAAGTAATAAACTTTCCTCATTAACCTCCTTTTTAACCAAACATATATTATTTTACAAGTGTTATGCCAACTAAGCCAAGTGTCAGTTCTTAGTAAATTAGCGTAAATGGATTAGCTTGAAATGGTAAGGTAGGATAACTTTTGATTTGGGGAAAAGTGTGTATTTCTAATTAAACTGGAAGGGAATTGGTTGCAGTTTAATATGTTGATTTTTAATGTCAAAGTCTGCTAATATCCTTTTTTATTATCCTACCTTTTCCTCATGAGCTGAGTGGCAATACATGAAAAAACTATCAATTGGATAAAGTTACATACAGCTGCAGCACAAATGTTGTGTCAATAGCTCTGTAGAAAATGAGCCTGTGTCTGGTGGGGGGGTGGGGGTGGGAACACACCCAGTCTGTATTTTGCTCCAGTAATGACTAACTTTTGTATCAATGTCAATTTTTTCATTGGAATAGGTACAATCCTCTACCTTCAGTAAATTTACAACATCCTAGCAGTAGGTTGTGAATTAAGTCAAGTTTTTCCCTTCGTTTTATTATCCAGAATAAAATGCCATAGCTTTTAAATATATAAGGACAAAGATATTTGTATTTTCCCATGCATAAATATATATAACAGAGTGGGTATTCTATATCTATATAGCTATGAATACACAGCGTTGGATTTTCAGAAGTGGTCAGCACGCCCTCATGTACTTTGATGGGAGTAGAGTTAAGTCAACATTGTGGGTAGGCATTTTCAAAAGCGCTCAGTGTGTATGTATACATATAGTATACAAAAACTGTTAAAATAAAGTCTGGTCTAGGGCCCAATATCTGCTGCACAAGGGAGGGCTAGATTTGGGAGCCCAGATGTACTGCCCCTGTAAAGTCCTGAGCCCAGCTCCATGGGGACACTCTGAACAGTAATGTGTATAGGGACAATGAGAGCGTGGCTAGAGGATGTATGGATTTTCTGCTCCTCTAACCAATGTGGGGTATGCTGGGGCTGCAGAGGCTATGGGTTCTGAGGTCAGTGGGGAGGTATTTCTTTCCCCAGCCCCCAAAAAGTGTAAAAAGGGATTGTCTAAGGTTGCATGAAATCCTGCCCATCAGTTCCCTGAGGGAGTCAAAGTCTGCTTTTCTGTAGTCCAGGGTCCATATTCTCCTACTTTCCTTTCTTCCTTGTGTCAGGATCCTGAACTCGACCATCTCATGGTCACTGCCTCCCAGGTTCCCATCCACTTTTGCTGCCCCTACTAATACTTCTCAGTTTGTGAGCAGCAGGTCAAGAAGAGCTCTGCCCCAGTTGGTTCCTCCAGCACTTGCACAAGTGTCCCCTACGCTTTCCAAAAACTTCCTGTATTGTCTGTACACCGCTGTATTGCTCTCCCAGCAGATATCAGGGTGATTGAAGTCTCCCATGAGAACCAGGGCTTGTGATCTAGTAACTTCTGTCAGTTGCCTGAAGAAAGCCTCATCTACCTCATCCCCCTGGTCTGGTGGTCTATAGCAGACTCCCACCATGAAATCACCCTTGTGGCTCACACTTCTAAACTTAATCCAGAGACTCTCAGGTTTTTCTGCAGTTTCATACCGGTGCTCTGAGCAGTCATACTCCTCTCTTACATACAATGCAACTCCCCCATCTTTTCTGCCCTGCCTGTCCTTCCTGAACAGTTTGTATCCATCTATGACAGTACTCCAGTCATGTGAGTTATCCCACCAGAAGCTGTGATGTAGAGAACAACCTAGAATCAGATAAGGTTTTTAAATTTACAGAAAGGAGAGAACAAGAAAAGGAAGAGGAGGAAAATATGGGAGCCATGCTGGGACATATGTTGACCCCCCCATTCAACCGACCATATCCCAAATTAGGAACTGGTCCAATGTCCATTGAAATTAATGGATATCTTTGCATTCACTTCAATGGGCATTGAGATAGATCGATCTCCCCCCATAGTGTAGACAAGGCCTGAGGATCTAAGTTACACAACTTCAGCTACATGAATAACGTAGGTGAAGACGATTTGCTTAGATCTGCCTACTGCGGGATCCACACTACACTATGTTGACGGGAGTCACCCTCCCATCGACTCCCCTTGTGCTTCTCATTCAGGTGGAATACAAGAGTCAACGGGAGAGCGATCTGCAGTCAATTTAGCAGGTCTTCACTAGACCCACTAAATCGACCGCTGATGCATCGATTGCTGCACATCAATCCCCCAGTAAGTGTAGACAAGCCCTAGAAAGTAATGGGGAAAGAATTGGGGGGGGGGGAGAGAGAGAGAAAGAGAGAGAGAGAACAAAAACAAAAAACAAAACAGAACTTTCCCTTGGATCTTTCTAGGACAGGAACTACTTCATTTCCTTGTAACTGGGCAAGCTCCTCTCCCACCCTCAGGTCCCTGGAGACCTCTTGATTGTCAATACCTGTGTGTGTTTTTATTTGTTACCTCCATCAAGCCACCATCACAATCCCTATGCAGCTCTTCTATCTATAGTGTCCTTCTATCCTCAGCCTTATCTCCAAGAAGAGCAAGCACCCTCACCAACCAGAGGTCTGACTTCTCTTCAAATCTGCTAACCCTCTCTCTTCCCTTTGCACTGCCTTCCTGTGCTTTTTAACTACCTTCTCAGCTGATGGGCTAATTAGGCCCTTAGCTCATTAAGTCTTCCATCCCTCAACCAGGGCTTCTCTAGGGGAACTAATTAGTGCATAAGTAACCAGAGTGCAGGATCACTTGCTGGCTCTAGGAGGTAAGTGTTAAGGCTTGTTGGCAAGAGACTGGGAAACTCTCATGGTTACTGACCATGTTGTACCTGTTGTAAAAATAATACAGTAGAACCCTAATTTTATGAACTAATTGGGGATTGAGTTCATAAAATTGAACCTCTCAAAATTACAATAGGTACAGTGCATAAGTTAATTGATTAGTTGTTTGGTTACAGTGTACATAATGCATGGTAACAAATGTATGTAGTATGCCTTATTTTAATTTGTTTGAGAGAACTGTCTCTCCAATCTTTGCTGCCAAATCGTTCAGTCTTTTCAAACCTGTGCTTGAAGGTTGGCTGAAAAAAGAAAGTCACATCCGGCATCAGGAAGAGGATTTTGGTGGAAGAAAAATGGTTCATGTAACTGGTCATTCGTAAGAATGACAGGTTTCAGAGTAACAGCCGTTTTAGTCTGTATTCTCAAAAAGAAAAGGAGTACTTGTGGCACCCTAGAGACTAACCAAATTGGTTAGTCTCTAAGGTGCCACAAGTACTCCTTTTCTTTTATTCGTAAGAATGATGTTCATAAAAATCAGTGATCTTTTGTATTTCCAGTCCTGGAATGCTTTCTTGTAGAGAAAGAGAAAAGTAAAACAGAACTCATTACTAGGCCTGGGTGAAATGGAAACTATAAAGAAGAACAGTCAAAGGGTCTGATCCTTCCTGTGGTTGGAGAGCCTTGCGCTCTGCCCCCTCTGCAGCATGGCAAACCCCATTGCCCAAAGGCACAGGACATCCAGATCTCCACAGCTTCAAACCTCCAGATTATTCTCAGTAACTTGCCCCCTTCCTGTTTGTTTCTGTGCACCAGGGAATGGCATGGTCCTGTGTAAAAAGGATTGTCTAAGGCTGCATGAAATCCTCCCTCATTGTCATTCCGCACCACTAACTGCCTGCAGGAGAAAAAAAATCAGAAACAAAGGGAGATAAAATGAGCAGGGTGAGACTGTAAAAAGCCACCTCTTCACTCTGATGTGGGTTTTCTTCCTCTCTAAAGGCTCCCTATCCCCTTCCACTCTAAGTAAATCACCTGGCAAGTGCATGTTCTGCAGATGGCCCAGCACCCGTGCACAAAAGAGATCAGCCCTGTGTATCTGGCATGCAGCTGTTTCAGTTTCTTCCTGCCAGCCCACAGAAGCTTTTTTTCCCCCCTTTCTGCTCCCTCTGTGGTCAGCCTTAACCTCTGAGAGGTGAACTAGAACAGCAGATGTGTAATCTGGGAAATTTTCAAACATTCATCTTGTAAAGAGCACGGTAGATGAACTAAGCTCTTTAAGAGCTTGATTCAGGAAAATACTTAAGCATGTGCTTAAGTCCCATTGACTTAGGGAAGGCAAAAGAGACTAGTGACTTCAGTGGGTCTTAAGCACGTGCTTAGGTGTCCCTTCCTGACCTGATGCCTACCTGAGTCAGGACCCAAGTTTGTAATGATACCACTGTGGAACTGAAAAAGAACTTGGAGCGCTCACTGGATAGTGGGTAAGTCAGGTAGAACCCCACTCTAGGACAGCATTTAAGCACACTTGTAGATTCATAGTTTTACAGTCAGAAGAGATCATTATGATCACCTAGCCTTTACATAAAACAGGCAATATAATTTCTCCCAGTAATTTCTGAATCAACCCTTCAACTTCTGGCTGAGTTAAAGCCAATCTATTAGAAAGGTATTCAATCTTAGTTTAAAGACTACAAGGTTATGTCTACACTACAGTGTAATTCCAGGCTCAGACTCAAGCCCCCACCCCTCTTTCTCTTTATACACAAATCTCTCAGACATAGGCTGGGACCTAGGACCCTGTGGGGGTGAAAGATCCAAGCCCAAGTCAAGCCAGAATCCAGGGCTCAAGCTCTATTTCTTTTCAGTGTAGATGCAGCTCCTCTTGACTCAGGTCCTGGGAGTCTGCCAAAAGTATCCCACTATTTCCTTTGTCCTCTCTATCCCAAGAATCTCCAATCAGCTCAAGTAAAAACAGAAGCAACCCTTCTTGGTGTACGGTAGCAGCTCAGCGAGTCAGCATTAACTCTTTCATTCTCTTCTGAACACTGAACTGCAAACACATCATTGGAGAGCCTTCTGTGTTTGCAATGGAGACTGAACAGAACAAGACTTTTGCAAAGCACGCTGCTTCATGGTCATGGGAGCACAGACAGACTCACTGACATTGTGCCAGCTTTATGAGGAGTTTAACTGGGTGCTGGGCACTGCACCCAGCACAGAGCCAACTGTGGTGCATGATGACCAGGTCAGCCAGGATGGCGCCCTGCTGGCCCCCAGAATTCAGCATGGGGACTAATAGGAGCCAGCAGCAGTGAGGACAACAACAAAAATCACTCTGGAACCAGTTTCAGCAACAGAGCAGGCTTTGGAACAGGAGCAGCAGCAGCAAAGTCTAGGTCCATGAGGAACAGCCCACTGCAGAGCCTACAACAGACTCGGAAGGGACAGAAGCCACCCCTGAGCCCAGTAAGTTTCTGGTTCCATTTTAATGTTCATTAATATAGTAATGGGAGGGATTTCTGCTCTATGAACCAAAGCAAAAGTTATGAGAAGCACCTGCTAGCAATGCTTATCCACTAATGGCTTTGTATTCCAGTGCCTTGGTGTCCTTTCCCCCCACTCACCTCATGGAGTTCAAAATGGCGACCAGGAAAGGCAAACACTAAAAAACACCTTTAAAGTGTATTTTTATGAGAAAGACACAAATTCATGCTAGGGCCATTCCTGTTTCTTAAAGATAATAACCTTACATTGCCGTACCTTTAAGTTTGCGCTTTGTAAGCACTCTTTATGAAGCCTCCTGGAAACAGTGAGCTCTGCTGTGTGTGTGTTTGGGGAAATACGTTCCATTTCCAAATCTACTCCATTTCAATTAGAGGTAGTCCACAGGAGACAAAAATCATTTGTCTCAACAACTCGGGTTTGAATTTTTGTCCAGAAATGTGTTGAGGTGGGGAGGAGGAAGGCTATGGAGTTAGGGCTGCATGTAAACACACACAACAGGTTAAGCCACATGCAAGCTAGAGCAGCTTCTTCTCAATTCCCTCATGAATTATGACCCTCTCTTGGGTACAGAGAGCTGCAAGCTTTTCCTGAAGTAGGAACTCCAGATCACTTTGTGGGGAAGGTCATATTTTCCTGTGCTACCTCAGTAGTTGACCAGCCCACAAAACTCCTAGATATGCTGTCCAGTCACTATACATTTGACTATTTTGGCTACATATGCTGCAGGTTTCCCCTACCAGTAGCTTGGAATAACAAATCCCTTTGCCAGTAGGGCACTACAAGAACTGTTACATCCTCCAAAATGTGGAAGGCCTGAAATGATAGAAACAGCTTGTGTACAATGCCACTGACTGTCTCTCCCCCACCTCATTATCCAATTAGTTACGCAACGGTTATAAAATAAAAACAGCTTTGAATTTTTAACCTTTCCCATTGTCACTGCACTTCTTTATCTGCAATTAACCAGGCTGTGTCCAGGGAGATTCTGTCAACCAAAGCATCCTTTTCACAGTAGATTGAAGTTCAGTTTTGCAATGTTTTATGTCCTTGACATTCCACAAGAATTATTTCTTTGCTCCTGCACTGAGCTATTTTAGACAACACCCCTCTTTGTCTTGTCTTATTGCAAGCCCCTCATCCTCTACTGGCTGCTGTACCTCCGCAGCTTTACCTCCATGCAGTACAAGCCTGGCCCAACGTAAGTTCATGAACTGTTCCTTGATGGACTTATGGTTGAGAGGGCCCACAAGCCAGTCCAGTCCCAGAAACAGAGGGACTTGCACCTGGAGCAGAGGCATGCTGAGAGGCAAGAAGAAAGGCAGAGTCTGGCTGCGCAGCATGAGGACAGGGTTTCGGTGAGGGAGCAGGCACTTGCTACGCAGTGCCTGGAACAGGAAGGGCAGTTAAGGGAGGACGACAGAGCTCAGCAGAAAGAGCTGTTTGAGCAGCTCATCTCAATCACGAGTGCAAGAGTACTGACGCCTGCTGCCTCTCCGACCCCATGATCTGAGTCCCCTGTGATGTACCCTCAGTCCAGAAACAGCTTGGAAAAGTCCCTGGCTGGGTGGTCCATGCAATCAATCCCCATGAGTGGCTGGGCAGGGCAACTAAAGCCCATGCAGTCCTCTGTCTTGACCCCCACTCCTGTGGATGCCCCTCTCCCCTGGCACCAAGTGCACAGAAAATGGGGAAGAAGGATAAGGAGAATGGGGGCCGGGGACATGTAATGGTAGGGGGTTTCCATCATGTTTACCATTCTTAATGCACATTTTTGTTGTTGTTTTGGAAGTGTTCTGGTGTAATTGGTGATGTAATGGCAGCTGGCCTGGCAATGGGTGAATGTTGTACGGCTTTAAACACAGGTTTATAAATAAAGCTTTTTATGTCATCAAGAAAGTTTGCTATCACTGCATCTCATAATACAATGTGTATTTAAAATAAAATGAAACACACGATCAGGAACAATTAGGAATTAGTAAGCAGACACTATTCCTCCCTAAAGTTAGGTACAGCAATTCACACTTCAATCACTTCCTTATATGAACCCATACGGTGAATCATCCCTCACCCCCATTTCATGTTAAATCATAAGTACATTGCAATCAAGGCCTCCCCAACCACTGAACTCCCTCCAAAGAAGTTAGCCCCATCCCCTCCACAAGCACGTTCCTAGAGGTACTATTCATCCTCTTGCAATGCAAGTCCATAATGTGGGACCATAAAGCATCCCTGATTCTGTTGCCCAGGTGCATCCAGCTCCAGCTGTGGTAGGTGCACTTTTGGTGAGTTTACCGCTTCAGCAGCCCCTCGCTGTCACAGATCCATTCAGGGGGAAGTGATTCACCCCTTGTTCACAAAGATTGTGAAGAGCACAGCAAGCTTCAGTAATGCGGACAGCATTGATGACACTGGAATCCAAATGGGTCTATAGAGATCTCCAATGGGATTCAATCTGCCAAAAGCACATTCAACCACCATTCTGCACCTGCCAAGAGTGTGTAATTAAACTGTATTTTGCCATGGCTTCTGAAATCAGGGTACAATTTCATAAGCCAAGGCAAAAGGGAGTATACGGGGTCTCCCCAGAACAACACTGGGGACAGTAACTCCAATTATCATGTCCCAGCCTGTCCATGAATAGACTCCCAATTGGCAAAAACCCTGGCATCATGAACTTTTCCAGTGCAGCCCTTGTTGACATTCATAAATCAACCTCTGTGGTCCCCAAGGGAATAGCATGCATTGTGGTTTGTGTACTTCAAGGAGCATATGAAAAGGCAGACTATGGGCACATGAGTCCCAGCAATGGTCCCGGCACAGTTTGGAAACTTTCTCTCAAAGCCAGCAGTTACCTCAGGAATGCTTTTTATGCCCAGCACTTTGGGGTAAACCACATGCCTGATTGGTGGCAAAGGTTTCTGAGGCACTGTACCCATAGTAGACTTCCCACACTGGTTGGCAATGGACCAGTAGCAGTGTGAAGTAGCCAGCTTCCATACAGCCATAGCAACCTGCTTCAGGAAAAGCAAGGGTGGCCTCCTGCATGTGTCTTTACACTGGAGGATGGAAGCAAGCTGCTCAAAAAGCTCCAGAAGTGTAGCTTTCTTTGTGCGAAAGTTCTGGACCCACTGCTGTCATCTCAGGTCTGCATGACAATGTGATGCCACCAGTCTGTGCTTGTGGCCCTGTGCCAGCAGCACCAGTCTATGTAGGGGAAATCAGTGACTATACCAAGTGTAACAAGCAGTATCAGCCAGTGATAGTCTGCCATGCCTGAGTACTCCTCCTCCTCCATCCAAAGCTCTGTCAGGTGTCTGGTGGGACAGAAAACACTGCTGAAATGTCCACCAGAGCTTCTGTGAAGCTCTTCCCATTTCCTGACCCAGGAGTGAAAGTGCAAATGAGACAACTTCTTGAAAAGGTGTCTCCCCCATGTTGCTCAGAGGGGGTGTTGGTGGCTGATCAAACTTCCTGGAACATGCAGGATAAGCAGTAAAGTTTTCTCACAGTGCACCACAGTCAAAGGGCTAGAGCAGACACATTTCAGGAGGGCACTAGGGAGTATGGCATATGGTTGGTTTGACTCAGGTCTGCATGCTGCAGTGTGGACACCAGAGCCCCAGGTTCAAGTCCAGGTTAGAAAATTCTTAATGTAGAGTTAAGAATCAGTATAGATGCTCAAGCCCAGGTTCTCTAACAAGGGTTAGCTAACTCAAGTCCCACTAACCCTGAGTATGGCTGGGTAGCCATACCCTAGGTGACAAAGAACCAACCACCTCCCAAGTAAATTGTTTCAATGGTTAATCATCCTCACTGTTAGAAATGTGAGCCTTATTTCCAATCACAGAAGAAACATCTTGAGGCAGATGAGCAACCACCACCACTTTCTAGGTCCTGTCACCAACAGAAGAATGGAGTCACTCAAGAAAAAAAAACCCAGCCATCACTGCCAGTCTGCAACAGTTTCAGCAACACCTCATGGTCTATATTCTCAAAGGCTGCTGATAGGTATAAAAGAATCAGCATGGATACTTAGTTCCTTTCAATTGTCAGCAAGAGGTCATCCATCTTGCAAAGTGATTGCTACAAAGGTCTGCTTGTAACTTAAAATTCACTTTCCTGTTCTCATTTGTTTCTGAAAAACAGAGCAAACTGGGAGCTCAAGGCTCATTTGTATTATTGGTGACTTTGTGTGGTCAGTACAAATGGACTGAGGAAGTTAGATAAAATGAAAATCCCCTTTCCATAGATAAAAATGAGGATATTTGTCCTTCTGATTTTATGCTTCCCAATATAGTATGCATGGCTCTTAGTTGTTTCAGAAGCCTCTCACAGCTATAGGGCCAAATCTGAGGCCTTTAATCAGTGTATCTTCAAAGGGAGTTTGCATGAGTGAGGAACAAGTAAAAAAATATTAGGGATCTCAGACTTTGCCTCATAGTTAGTAATTCCAAAGAGACAACACTTCCCCACTGAGTGGATGTTTCAGCAAGTTGCTGTCTTTTGACTTCAGTAAAGATATTCTGGCCTCACACATCTTACATGCCACCAAGTAGCCTCTCTGTGATTCAGTTTTCCCCTCTGTAAAATGGAACTATAATACCTACTTACTTCAAAAGGGTTTTATGAAGGTAATTTGCGCAGCCCATTGAGATTGTCAGATGGAAGCCTGTATGTAAGCACAAGGCATTATCATCATTAGTGTTGGGTCAAAACCTAGAGACTTTATTCAGTTTTTACTCAGCCCCTACTGTCAAGACATACAGGTTTTAATATCCAAGGCATTGAGATATACCCTCTGGTTAGTGTTTCTGTCAGATAAGGCAGCTTTGCCTCCAATCATGCCCCCCTGAAGCACCATCCTTGCCGCCCTTGCTTTTCTGATTCCCTTCATTCAGACTCCATTATCCCTGCTCCCTCTCATAAACTTCCCCCCAAAACCACCACCAAAGGCTTTAGAAACCCCTCAGAGGCTCCCATCTCTTCAGTGAGCCTAACTAGTCCTATCTGCTTCCAATGAGTCTTGACTTCAGTTTTCCACAATTCTTTAGTTTCACCTGTCCCATGGACCCTCACAACTTCCAGCTCCCCTATTTCCCCATACCCTCCCCCATTTTATGCTGACCTCCTCCCACTTTCATAACATAAGCATGATCAGATGGGGTCAGACCATGGTCCATCTTGCCCATTATCCTGTCCGACAGTGGTTCATACGGGAGCTTCAGAGTGAGTATACAGAAGAGAGATCCACCTGTTTTCTATTCTTGGCTTCTAGGAGTCAGAGGTTTAGGGTCACATCTTAGCTAATAGCCATTGATGGACCTATCCTCCACAGACATAGCTAGTTCTTTTAACCCGGTTATACTTTTGGCCATCACAATATCCTTTGACAATGATTTCCACAGGTTAGTTGTGTGAAGTACTTCTTGTTTGTATTAAACCTGCTGCCTACTAATTTCATTGGGTGACCCCTATTTTTTGTATTGTGTGAAAGGGTAAACACCACTTCTCTATTCGCTTTTTCCAAACCATTTTGTAGCTCTCTATTTCCCCTCTCACAATGCTCCACCTAACCAGTGCCTCACAAGTGTCCCAGGTCACCATTTCACTCACCACCACAACTGTTTGAGAGGCCTTGGAGAGAGACCTGGCTGGGAAAACCCCCTATACCTTGCAAGGCCCTTTCACAATGCTGCAGCTCTGTCTGCCTCCTCTATAATCCCATTCCACCTCACCGCAGGTTTTGGATATTCCTTGAGTCTTCACCCTACTCCCACTCCTTGATGAACCTGTCGCCAGTTAGTTCTTTTTATAATTTAATTGTGTTATCTCTTATCATGGCAAACACATGTTATTTCAGATGTAGTAATTTTAGGTATAGTTATTAGTAGGATAGGATAATAGGAGTATACTATTTGACAAGTATTGAGGATTGATGAGCGTGTAATAGGTATATGAGTAAGGCTATAATGCAAGGCCTACAGCAGGGGTTCTCAGACTAGGGGTCGGGACCCCTCGGGGGGTTGTGAAGTTATTACATGGTGAGTTGGAAGCTGTCAGCCTCCACCCCAAACCCTGCTTTGCCTCCAGCATTTATAATGGTGTTAAATATATTAAAAAGTGTTTTTAATTTATAAGGGGGGGTCACACTCAGGCTTGCTCAGTGAAAGGGGTCACCAGTTGAAAAGTTTGAGAACTACTGGCCTACAGGATAAGGCCTCTACAATTTTAGTTTAGCTGTACTAGGCCTCAGGCTTAACGAGGCTTGACATAAGTAGATGACCCAGGAATAACCCTGTGCCAGTAAAGTTACTGGATTTCTGTAAAGAATGTGCCAATAGGTGATGTTCCAGGAAAATATGACACAGTGTAACTGTCTAGATTACAAGGCACTTGACTGTAACATCATGGAAATTTCTGCTTGTACTGCAGGTTACCATGGAAATGTGTGTATATAAATGCTAATAAGAATAAGGGGAGCTAAGAGAACAGCCTAGGAAAAGTGGGGGACCCCAAAATTTATGGAGTGTGGAAGTACAGAGAAGGAAGGGGAGGCTGGAACCCTCATGCATGCCTAGCACCTTATGCACATGCATAACAAGCTAAAAAGGGTTCCCTAGTATGGATAGGATGGGAAGACCCCTTTATTGACGGCCACCCACTGAGAGATCCATCCGACTATTATATCTTTGGGTATGTGAGTACAGTATGAATACTGCTTTGGCTTGTGCATAGGTATACAAAACCTGAGAGCCTATGTGCAATTGTAACCTTAATCTGCTTAGTAAAACTTATAATACAAACAAGACTTCTTACCTGTGGCTGTGTCCGTGATTACTGTTCTCATTCTTCATGTACTCCTAGAGTCTTTCACCCTGAGAATATTGCTCTGGGTAACTTTCTCCCAGATGATCTTTAAACTGTAGCAACACGGGAGCCAGACTTACTCACTCCCTAGGGTTCTGGTTTAACCCAGAACTATCAATTCAATTTTGAATAGAAGCTACAAGCCTATATAGACTGGGCACACCTTGACTAGCCTAAATAGGCCTTAGACTTGCTGTGGAGCAGAACACTTTGAGGGAACTTTTGTTCCTGTGCGCCAGCTGTCCAGCCCCGCTCCCTTATTCACTCCTTTTCATACTCCAAATAATTGCAAGGTGTGAGCTATAGAGGGAGAAGTTGTGAGATAACCATAACACACACAGGTGCCAGTCACAGCCCCATTTTTAAGGTTACATCTAGAGTTCCTTTATATTCATATTTCAAACTTCTCCCCTATCAGGATCCCAACAAGGGCAGACAGGGACAATGCTCAGAGCAGGGGCAAACCTGAAGCTAGGAGTAACTGAGGAGCTCGTAGGCAGGTCCAGGCCAGGGTCAATACCAAGGGTCAGAGTCTGAGTCAGGTTTCAAGGTCTAAGTCAGGAGGTGAAGTCCAAGTCAAGCCAGGAATTGAAGAGCAAGGAACAGGCACAGCAGCTACAGAAGATCCACACTGTTGCCTGGACACTTTCTGGAAGGGCTCTTGGGTTTATATAGGGCAGGGAGCCAATCAGGAGCAATGGGCCTGCTGTCTGTCAGACCCCTGAGGTGGAACATCCCATGGTCTGTGTCCACAGCAAGTATTGGGAAGTGGAGCACAAGTTAGTTACAGCTGCTAGATGACAGCCTGGTGATTTCTGCTGCATGTATTTCTTGTTCCCAGTTTCTCACCAGAAGGCTAAATGCCACTCGAGGTGAGCATCCCTTTGTGGCTTCATTGGACTGGGCTTCATGTAAACAAGGTGAGATAAGGAAAGGAGAACAAGTGGGCATCTTCCTGAGCCTGCAACTCTGTATGTGAAGTGCTGCTATGGCAGATGGCTGAATTAGAAGGCTTTTAAAGAACGAGTCACCATTTTACCCTCAGCTTTGGGATAGATCTAGCATAATGCAGCTTTCCAGCCCCCACTGTTCCTTTCTCCTGCTTTGTAGGCTGCTAGGCCCTTTCCCCCATCTAGTGGAGATCCACCCCAGGGTGATACAATAGTGGGGGGCATGGATCAGCGTTCATGTCACACTCACCGTCAGTACCTGGCCTGGGGCGGGGAAGCTAATGATTCAACCAGCAGACCAAATTTGGTGATGAATCCTGGTCACATGCCACCTGAGGCATGTTGCACATGCACTGAGAAGATACAACAGTGACCTGTTTGAAATGAATTAGTCTAAGTTTAGTCACTCTGGAACAAGTGTCCATATCACAAAAATCACCCTCAAAATTGATAATGCTTCATAATTGTGAAGCATAGTTTTCTAATTAATACATATTTCTTCCTTAGATGTTAACATTAAAGATGTGTAACCAGCTGCAGTCAATGTAATGCAATGCAATGAAGATGAAACCATTGGCAATGGACAATATGACTTATAGTTGTCTTCAAACCTTAAAAGAGAGAGAGAGAAAATGGGAACCATCTTTTTGTTCTGTTTGTACAGCACCTAGCAGCAGGGGTCCTGGCTGGGCCCCTAGTTCTTACGATAATAAAATAATATTAATTAATTCTTTACTCTGTGTTGAATGATGGCAAAAAGTTGTAAATTATGAAGGAAATTTATTCTGTGCTTACCCACCATGCAAAGACAAGTCAGGGCCATTTTTAGGAATTTGGGAGGCTTTACTGTGGTTCTTCCTGGGAGGACCACACCTTTCAATCTCTGCTCTCTTCTCAGAACTGCCTTAACCCTCCTGTGATGGGGTGGATTAGGCCCTGAGGCCCACTGCTGGAGGCCTTGTGGCCCTGCCACACCATGCCCCAGAAGAGGGCAGTAGAGAGTTCCTTCAAGCTGCGTAGAGCGGCTGTGTGGGAGGCAAGCAGTCACGGCCCAGCAGGCTAGTATCAGAAGAGCTGCAGGGCCACAGTGAGATTGGTTCCTTGCTAGAGTTGGAGGAGTGTGGATGCTATGTGGCTGGCTGAGGGACCCACAGCACCTTGGATGAGATAGTGCTGCCAGAAGCTGGGAGAGTGAGAAGGAGCCCTGAGCTGGTTGCAGGGACTCCATCAGGACAAGGCCCTGAAGTAAGGGTGAAGATGGTGTAGAGCTGTGGGGAAGTGGTCCAGGGAATGAGAGCAGCAGTGCAACTTAGATAAAGAGACACAGCGACAGCTGGTATCTACAGGGTCCTTGGGCTGTGGGGGAAGTGGCCTGGGAATTGAGGCACCTTGGGAGGGGGAACTAAACTCTTTAGTGGCCCAACTGAAGAGCTGGAGCCAGAAAGGCCCTGAGAGGGTGAAGACATTGCCTCCAGGGAAGGAGTCCTGGGGCACCACTCCATTACAGAGTGGGGACAAATTGAGAGATCTTACAGGGCACTGAGAGAGGTCCCTGTTGGACTTGTACCCTGAAAGGGGTTTCCTTGTCTTATCTCACAGACTAGGTATGAGGTGGCTGGAGGGCTGAGTCAGCGAAGACCCACCACAAACAGGTAGAGAGTGTTCAGGCACATGCACTTGGCCAGGGGGTCCTTGCGAGAGGTGAGTGCAACCCTGTTACACCGCCCCACCCACATTTTCTTTGTTAGAGACTAACTAGACAGATAGTGGTACACCCGTAAATGTACCCATCATCTAGCCGATCAGGTAGCCTACCTCTCCCCGTAACAGGCACGGTGAATCTCACACTACATTTAGTGGAGCAAGCATACAGCTCTTAATACTATGCATATTTTGTTTGGAATTGTCCCACAAAGTAAAGCCCAAGTCCTGCAACTCAGGCTGGAGTCCAGAGTCTGGGCTCCAGTCTGAGCGTCTACACTGCAATTTTAGGGTCCTGCAGCCCAAGCCCCATGAGCCCAAGTCAGCTGATCCAGAACAGCTGCAGGTGTTTTATTGTAGTATAGACATACCCCAGTCTTTCAGCAACCTTGGGGGCCTTTTGGTAGCCCATGTTCTGAGGACTGCAAAGATCTCTACACAAATTTGTGTAATCTCTAGAAAAAAGACATTTTCCATAAAAACAGATGTATGCTTTTTTCACAGAACTCATTTACACACATTCATTTATGAATCTGCTGGGCAATGGAAATGTGCCTTCTTGTGTGTGAATAAAGCCCCAACAGTCTGCTAATAGTGCTAACACACTGACATCATTCTACAAACATTTTCACGTAATATAATCTCTAAAAACCTTTGTTTCCACTTGGGTCAAATTACTTGGGGAAATAAAAATCAATTTTCCTATTAAAAATCATTTTCCCTTTATGCAGTTTCCAAGTACTCCACCTCACCTACCTCCAGTTCAAATTGGCTTGCTCCACTTGTCTGGATCCAGCAGTCAGAACACATGCAGCTCCTTAGTGTTCAGGGCAGGTGGGGAGCAGAACAGAAGCAATCAATATACAGTACAAATATTAAACAGTCCAATTGTGTAAGTACTTTCTGCTCTGGCAGTAGTCTCCAGCCAGTAGGAGTAACAAAGTTCCATGCCATGGTGAATAAATAGTTCATGTCAATTTACAAAGTAACACTTTTATTCTTTGAATTTACATGGGGATTTAAATGTAAATTCAAGTGACCCTAATGAAGGGTCCTTTTCAGATAACTAAATATTTCCAATGCTCCAGAACTATTTCTGTAAGGGCCAGATTCACCAACAGATTCTGGCTGCATTGGGCTGTTCTGGCACACAAAGCAGCCATTAACCCAGCTTAAATGGCTTGTTAAACCAGATTTATGGCCTATTTGTATCACTTTAGTGGCACAAAGTAGCTGGAGTATACGGTTCTGTCTACAAAAATTCCACAATATTAAATAAACTAATAATTAAGGTTTGTAAAGTACTGTGAAGATGAAGAGCTAAGTAATTGCTACATATCATTTGTTAATTATTATGGGTACATTTTCAGGAGGGAGGGAAGCCTCCCTTCTGTGTATGCACTTTGCACCTGCATTTTGTGCCCAAAACTGAGCTGCAGGAGCAAATCTGATCACTTGCATCTCTCTACCTGACTGTGGATGGAAATCATAAGAGATGCAGGAACTCAAATATGCTTCTGGAGTTTTTAGTAGGCATAAATTTTGTGGGAGCAAATTACACACACACGAGTCAGGATTTAACACTTATGAAAAAGGCCCTCTACATTTCTAAGACTTGCCTTATTCTTGGAAAGAACTCCTGGACCTGATATTTCTAAAAAAATTCAGACAAATACTTTGTGACTTTAATCTCACGTTCTCTATGAAATCTGTGCAGTTACAATTTTTTGCTTGATTTGCTTCCTGAATTATTGAGCAAAGCTGATATGTCTCATACATAAAAAGGTAAAGATCAAGCACCATATTCATCATGTAGGCCTATCGCTCTTAGAAAGATTATAAATGTTAACTGGAAAATTTAAGTAAAATATGCCTTATGTCTGGATAAAATATTCCCCACTATTTTCAGTTATAATCTGAAAGGTTTTTATTAATATAAAATAATAAAATAAATAATAATAATATCTAGTTTTATATAGCACTGTTCATCAGATCTTAAACACTTTACTAAGGAAATAACATCAATATCCCCATTTTACCAATGGGAAAACTGAGGCCCATAGAAATGAAATGATTTGACCCTAGTCACCTAGCAAAGTAAATACTTCCCTGCAGTCACATCCTTACGACCACTCTCTGTCTTGGGGTGGTGAGGACAAATAGTAAAAGTCAATATGGCCACTCGCTCATGGTCTCTCTCTCTCAAAGTTGTGTGGCCCAATGGCCAGAGTCAGGGTGATGGCACCTTCCCACAGGGCAGTGGGGCCCAATGGCTGGAGTCAGTATAGCAGCCCCTTCTGTGGGGGCTGCATGGCCTAGTGTCCAGAGCCAGTATGATTTCCAAGTTTGGGAGGGCTGTATAGACTAGAAGTCAGAGTCAATTACAGCAGCCCTTGCATTCAGGATAGTACAGCCTGGCAGCCAAAGTCAATATAATGGCATCCAGACACAGGGCAGTGTGGCCTGGGTAGGGGGGCCTGGTGGGGCAGCAGCCTGGGTAGGGGGGCCCGGGCCCAGGCAATTCCACCAGGTCCTAACCCAGGGCCATATCAGTGGCAGAGTGGTCTGCTACTGGGTCAGCAGGGAATCCCACCAGAACACACTGACCTCACTCAGTTGGGAGATACGACTCGCTCACGCTCTCTGGGTCACTTCCTACCTACCATGTTACCCCATGGACTATGGCTTCACGAATCGGGGTCTTTGGGCTCCTCAGCATGGATGATTCCCTGGGACTCTCAGGATCTCTGGCTTCCCCAGGCAAAGGCTGGGATGGGATGGGATGGGATGGCTCTTCAACTGGAGCCTCCATCCAAGGTCTTTCCCCTCCAGCAGTCAGCTCTGAATGAGCTGAGCTGCTCTCCTCCCTTTTATACCTAGTCCCCAGCTGGAGCATGCTCAGCTGGGCTGCGGGGGCATGGCCTCCTCCACTCAGAGAGTGGCGTTAACCCTCGCAGTACCAGTGTAGGGCAAGTGGGCCCCGTCACAGTCACCCAGCCATGGGAGACCCAGGAATAGAATCCAGGTCTCCTGCATCCCAGTCTAGCACCCCATCCACTAGGCAACACTGCCTCCATAAAAGTAGAATAAAATTATTTTGTCTAAAGTTATATAGTCATGGAGGGCATGATACCCCTCTGAGATGTGTCTTGTTTCATTTTCCTCTCAGATTAAAAGAGCGAGAGATGAGGCCACACCACTGACATATTTTCTTTAGCAAAATTTCACAGGAATAATATTTTATTCAATTAAGTAAAATAAAAATATCAGCTTTTGCCTAGCTCTACCCACTCTTACATTTTATTTGTACAGAGTTGGATAGATTGGCAGTTTGACCAGTCTCCTTCCTTTCATAGTTCCAAAATCTTTAAATCAGAATATTTATCTCCTCCTTCAGATTCTTCTTAGTAAATATTTATGTTATGGTAGTGCCCAAAGACTCCATTAGGCCCCCATGCTGGACACTATACAAACACAGAAAAGAGACAATCCTTGCCCATAAGGGGTTGAAATCTAAAGACACAAATAGACAAAGGGTAATGCATGTGGATATAATGTGCAAGCACTGTGTGAAGAATTAGTACAACTCTGTAGTTATGTGTATTGTAAAGTTGGGTTTTGTTTTAAATAATTTGGGTTAGGGAAGGGAGTAAGAAAAGGAAAGAAGAGGAAGAAGAAAAGTCACAGCTTGCCCCCTATCTAGCGATAACCAAAAGGCTGGGTTTTGTGGGCACCAAGAGGTGCATCTTAAGGAAGGATATGAAAGTAGATAAGGTAGTGGACTGGTTTGGATTGGTCAGTGAGTTTTTCCTATGCATAAGGAACAGCAATATTGGAGTCTGACTAAAACGCTTACATTTAAGATGGAAAAGCTAAGAAAAAAGGTGAGTTGGCTTATGTCTTTAGATGTTTTATTATTGGGCATCCGTTCTTGAACCCTTTTGATCTATTTTCAGTCTTACACTGAAACTAAATTGTTACATGCAGAAACATATTTTTACACTGCTGTATCTTTCAGAAATGTATTAGCTATACATTGGGAAAAGTTACCACTCTGTGCATGACCACCCAGTTTGTACAGCCTCTAAAGTCTGTTACCTAGAAGTCAGAGGCAGTGCCTTTTGGGTGTGGCCTCGTGGCTCACTTTTTGTGGCAACTTCCCATCCTGCAAAACTATCTCCTTGATCATTTCGGTCACTCTCCATATATGAGTATGACAAGGAACTAAAGCTTTGAATGGATTTTTACTTTCAGAAAGCATTGGCTCGGTCTCAGCTTTTTAAGGAGACCTGACCTAGAGGTTTTGCAATTTAGGGGAAAGGAAGTTTTGCCTCATTAAGGACTCCATAAAAAGGTAAGAACTACATGACTTGGCCTAGCATTAACAGGATTTCCTCCCGTGACGTCTGAGCAGTTGCTTGGGAACTATTCAGTAGGATTATTTTTCTAGCACTGAATATGAAGCTTTCCAGTTGTTCTTACTTAAAGACATGTATCATGGTTAACTTGACAAATAACTCAAGCTATTGCTGTCTATTCTGGAATCTTTATTCATTTACTTTGGACAAGCTGTTGCACAGAGCAAGGGAGAAACAATCTTTTTGGCTACAAATGGAAAATAACTCTGAGCTCTTAATTTAAACAAGTGTTAGAAAATGTTGGAAAAAATCTCATATACCTGTATTTTCAGGCCAAGAGTAGTCTTCGATCTTGCTTGTGTTGTATATCTGGTGAAATTCTATCCCTATTGAAATCAATGGGATTTTGTCAACAGACTTCTATGGGGCTAGGATTTCACTCACATTGTATACTACTTTACAATGTATACAATACATTAGAGGGGGAAGTCCAAAATCATACTGCTAGTGGAAAGCAGGTCTCAGATTTACCTATGAAGAAGCAATTGACTCTATAAAACAGCGTACTTTCCTAACACAACTTCACCCCTCACAAACACATTTAAGAATTAGATAGTACCGATCCACATCCATTATGCTGCTGCCTTGGAAATCAACCGTTTGCATAATTTGGCTATTTGCAAATAAAATTTGGGTCCAAATGCTGTTTTTATCATGTGCAATCACTCCAGTTAAGCGAATACTTGGAAAATGCACAAAATTTCATCTATTTATCAGTTTCTTTTGAAACAGCTGTTAGTATCTGCAGTAAAAAGTAAAATGCACAATGTCAATGGAATGAATTGAAAACATGCTTATATAAGACATAAAACCCATTATTGCAATGGGGAGGACAATCTGCAAAACATCAAAGGCAAGATTCAGCTTGATTTTTGTTGGCTTCTGGCAATCTTACCCCAGATGCCATGCCACAGTGATAGATAATCCACCAAGAGGACATTGCAGCAGTGCAAAACAGCTGCAACCTCCCCATATGCTAGGGGCCACTAGGTAGCCAACACTTGCTATGAAGGGGGCCCAGCCAGTATGGCTGGCAGATGCTCTGTTTCAGAGCATCTGGGGCTCCCATCATTCATGCTTTTGGACAAAAACTTATCAGGTTACCCTCAGAGAGAGAAGAACAATGCTTCTTTCAGCTCCAGGGAGCACAAAGGAAATATGGCTACTCTAGCCACCTCTTTTAGATGCTTCTTACCACCACTCCAAGTAAGCCAGCTTTGCTTTGCAACTTGGAAGAGGGGGCAGGGCCGAGGACATGCTCCATCTACTTTTCTGCCCTCGACTGGAAGGTTAACAGTACTGTGTGCTGGCCATTCAGTCCTTGCTCTCAGGGAAGTACCAGGAAAGCAATTGTATTTGGCTGCTTTGGACATACAGAGGAGAGAGCATTGCATCTTCTCCCAACCACCTTTCTCCTCCACCCCTTGTGTTCTTGTGCTATGGCTGGGTTTGCTTTGATCCTAAAATAGCATTTATTTTATCACAAAATGCAACTTTTTGTGTTAAGATATTTTCTTATTTCCTTAATGTTAACTCATGTTAAGCAAGTTTGACTGTGCTAAGACAAATTGCTAAGGCCTAAATTCTGCCCTCAGTTACTTCCACATAAATCCATTGGTTTTAGTGCAAGTTCAATGGGCAGTACAATAGGTTATTTTCATGAGTACAAGTGTGGGAAAAATTTATCCTCAAGCTTTAGGGCCCAATCCTGCTTCTCTGGAACTCAATAGGCCTGATTCTCCACTGCCCTGCCCATTGTGTAGCATTTATACCAGTGTAAAGTGGTACCAAATCATCTTGCACTATTTGGTATTCACTTTGCACAGGTGTAAATGACAACACAAGGTACAAGGCAGAGGAGGATCAGGCCCTATGCGAGTTTTGCCATTGAGTTAACTGGAAACAGTTTTGGTCTTGTGATTTGAACCACAATATTTAAAAACTGAGTTTCTATAGTCATTTTTTGCTACGCTAAAGTAATGACAGGCATTTCATTTGGAACCAGCTAGCATTCACGTTTCTAAGATAAATACTTTAAAATAAATTATAATAAAAATCTAATAGGCTAGGTTGTCATTAATTAGGGTACCAATAGTAGATGGATTATTCTGAAATTCCATTCATTTTTAATTCTGTGTTGGTCCCAGTCCATGAGGCAAAAATATTTCAATAGATAATGAAAACAGACATATCTGAAGGAAGAATTAAACCAATTATTCATCAATTGCAAGATGTGGCTTTAAACACTACTTTGCTGCACTGAGCTATACAGGCTGGCAAATGAAAGCATTAGAGGTGTGACATTTAGAAGGGTCACCACATGAAGCTCAAGATTTTCTGCAGTGCATACAGCAAAATATAGAGAGGTCTATGAGAAGAATGATTACTGGACTGTGGGTGAAAGAAGACAGTCACTCGGGAGACAGACCCAACCACACAGTCACATTGTCAGACAGGTTTTGGAAGACAGGTGTGTAACAGTATGTGCACCATGTTCATGGTGAAGAACAGAAGCAACCTGGTATGCCATGCAGTACACTTGTATCTACGTCAAGGGAAAGAAAACAGGACTTAGGAACACAGGAAAGGTAGTCCTAGTGAAAGTCTGTCTGTCTCCTTTAGAGCCTGATCCCTGTGTAACCTTCCTCTATACCTCCCCTGGTGCTAGTTTGTTCTGGACAGCTTGGAGCTATACAAGAATGCTCCTTCTTTCTGACTGCTATGCTTGAATAAACATGTCCCTTTTAATATCTAACTCTAGATCTCAAGTGTATTTGTTTCCCTGTTAAAACAATAGTGAGGGGTATGACAATACTGTCCACACCAAGTATTCAAAAATCATGAGGTAAGCCCCCCAAATCATGATTGGTTTAAAATCATGGGATTAAAAAATGGGTTCTTTTTACTTGTTCTCTGGGTTCTGACTCTTTAGAGTGCACATTTTCAAACTTTTATCTGCAATCATGAAGACTAGAAATGTACGTTTGTCAAATGAAACTGGGAGGGGGTGGCCTCATGAAATCCAGGGACAAGGATTAAGAAAAATACCAACTATTACAAGACTCATGATCAAATCATGAGAGTTGGTAACACTGGAATAATGGTGACATTGCTGCCACTGTTTGCAAACCTTTATCTTCGCTATTTTCTCTTTGGATTGAAAGGTTAAAGAATTGATCTGCCTAAGTAGAAGATAAAACAGATTCCTGGGTTGTTGACCTTATTTATTATAAGAGTTTATAGAAATACATGTTTGAAAGAGAGAGAATGGAATTGTAGGATTCCTGGATTCTAACAAGGGCATAACATTTCGAAATGTATGTTGTGCTGAACACACTTCTGAAAAGCTGTTTGTTTGGGGGCTTTTATACTAACATGGGCACCTGTTAGAGGATAAGGTCATGTTATATTCCTACAACTGATTTGCTAAGTACTTGTTACTATTAAATGCCATATTCAACAGTTGTGCCAAACACATGAGCTAATAAGTTAAACTTTATTTTGAGCTGCTTGATTTAGGATCAAGATATTTTTGACACCCAATACAAAGTTACAGCAGAGCAACTTCCAAGTCTAAGGTCTCTTACTGTACGTGTAATCTCTCCTTAACCACTTGCATATGACGTGACAACTGCCACCAGTTGCTGCTATTGCAGAGATTTTTGTGGAGAAGTTGATGGTAGCTGGCTTTCTCCACCAGCTCAAATACAGCAGGTTTCCTGAGAGAGGAGAAAAGCCTGCAGTTATTGGTTGGCAAAACAGTTAAATGTCATGGGGAAAACCTTATGTTTCTATAAAAATGAATAGGTAAGGACATTCCTGATGAGAAATCTTGAATGCTACCAAGTTGTACTGAGTACCCCGTGGATGAATGTTTGTTCTGTTGCCTTCAGGGTTGGTCCCAGCAGGTACAGGAGCCTGCCCATGTAGAGCTTATTGAAGAATTGGGGCCAAAAAGAGCAGTCACCGGTAGGCATACTTTTTGCAAGAGACTATTCAAGGAGACTTCTAACTCCACAACTGATGACAAGTAGAGTAAATCTAAGTCACTAAAGAGTCATTAAATCAGATTGGTAATACAGTCCCTAGGTCTGAGAGTGATTCTAGCTCATTACACGCATGGTATACTTATATAAAACCACTATACTACAACTATGCTAATGCAAAATTTAACTGGTATCACTGTATAAATACCTACATAGAGAACTAATATTTGATAATGGGCTCTTCAGTCTAGCACAGAAAGGTATAAGACAATTCAATGGCTGGAATTTGAAGCTAGACACTGGAATAGTTACCCACTGGAATAACTTACCAAAGCTCATGGTGGATTCTCCATCACTGTCAATTTTAAAATGAATGTTGGATGCTTTTTGAAAATATATGCTCTAGGAATTATTTTGGGGAAGTTCTATGGCCTGTGTTATACAAGAGATCAGACTAGATGATCACAATATTCCCTCATACCTTGGAATCTATGAATCAAGTCATGACTGGGGGTCATGTGATTGAGCACCATAGTGCCGATCAAAATTCTTGCTTTGGGGATGTAACATTATCTAAAGTCTAGAGCTGGAGCCTGGGAGTCAACTGATGAGTTGTGCCATTTACTTGTTGAGTAACCTTAGGCAGTCTCCCTGTGTCTCAGTTTACCCATCCTTATAATAAGTGTAATAATACTTACTTCTCAGGGGGAAGGTTTAATTCATAAATGTTTGTAAAGTGCTTTGAGATCCATGGATGGAAGGTGCTATATGTAGGCAAAATATTATTTGTACTAACTGTAGCCTGTCAGTGAAACTAGTGAATTTCAATAAGGAACATTTAAAAATAATGTCCTTCCATCTCCATGTGACTCTTTAAGGTTGCTCAGACAGCGTTCAGAGTGTACACAAAACAATTCACCCCTGGCTTTTAATACCATTATGGCTATTCTGTGGCCTCCTTTTAGTGTGTATATGGGACATGGAGTGTCACTTATTATATGTTTGTACAGCACCCAGCACAATGAAGAGCCAAAGTGGTTGAGACTCCTAAGCATTACCCCCACGTAAGTATTTAATAAATAATAAATAATAATATTAATAGTCAGTAAAAATTCATTTCCAAAGTGCTGCATATGGTGGACAGTTTCTGGTCTTTATTACACTGGTTTAAATACTTTAAATCAGTGGAGTTACTGAAGATTTACACCAGCGCATCTGAAAACAGCATAGTCTGGGGAACAGTACTCACAACTTTCTGCTCCAAAACCACAGTTCCCTACCACTTGAGCTAAAGGAAATTTTTCATTAACCATGATTAACATAGGCCTTGTATTTAGGGCTAATAAAGGCCATGCAAAATTGATGAGTTTCTAACCATAACTTTTAAATGTACTTCATTCTGGGGGAAGTCATTCATTTTAGTCCCAATGTTACTTACATTCCATGTAAACTTGGTGTCCTCTTACATTGTTGAAAAGTGTTTGAATAGGAAATAAAGAATTATGAAACTGAGCTCACAGAAAGTTATTTGCCATAGAGGAACAAATCCCATGGGATTTTAAGTTTCCTTCATGAATAATTTTTTTAATCACACAATTGGGTTCTGGAAGATGGAGAAGTATGTTTCTAACTTGAACCATACATTCATCCCCAGCAATCCTGAGTGAAGCTGATCAGATAAAGTCAGATGAATTTTGCCTAGTTTCATGCTTCATTATGAAAGTTTTGCACACCTTTACTTATATCCACTTTGTAGACCAGTCTCTAAAGGATAAGACAGTCCTTCAGCTGAGCAGATACAGTTCCATCCATTAAAGAACTACACACAAACACACCTACTTACCTTTACTTAGATTTAGGTTCAAATTATTTTCATGTACAGTCTTTCCCCTTCCTAACATCTGGAAAAGTGGTCTCTTCCAAGCTGATGGTTGGTAGGTTCACACCTCTAGTTGGCAGGCTGGTATGTCTGAGCAGCAGACCTTGCCTGAGCTGTCAGCTGGTTTCCTTGACCTATTATACTAGCAACTCTCTGCAGTAAACTATTACAATTTCATTAATTCTGTCAAGATCAAAAATTTGCCATTTTCACTGGCACACGTAATTTTTCTCAATGAAAATTGCCAAAAATCCTTTCTGGAACAAACCAGAAATATTCACACACTCACCACAAGTGATAATTCTCATTTTTGCAGCATAATTAGCATTTTTTCTGGTATTATGGTCATATTTTATACTAAAAACAACATTCATGTTCATGAAAAATAGACAAAAAAGAAAGACTAAAGACCAATGATTGAAATTTTCAAAAATGTCTTGGAGATTTAGATTTCGGAGTAGTAGCCATGGTAGTCTGTATCAGCAAAACAATGCCCCTCTGCCATGTACATTGGCCAAACCGGACAGTCTCTACCCAAAAGAATAAATGGACACAAATCAGACGTCAAGAATTATAACATTCAAAAACCAGTCGGAGACCACTTCAATCTCCCTGGACACTCAATTACAGACCTAAAAGTCGCAATTCTTCAACAAAAAAACTTCAAAAACAGACTCCAACGAGAAACTGCAGAACTGGAATTAATTTGCAAACTGGACACCATCAAAGTAGGCCTGAATAAAGACTGGGAGTGAATGGGTCACTACAAAAACTAATTTCCCGATACTAATTTCCCCCTACTGTTACTCACACCTTTTTGTCAACTGTTTGAAATGGGCCACCCTGATTACATTGGCCTCATTACCACTACAAAAGTGATTTTTTCTCCCTTGGTATTCTACTGTTGAGAATAGACCACTTCCATTTTCACTGAATTGTCTTGTTAGCACTGACCCCCCCCCCCACTTGGGAAGGCAACTCCCATCTTTTCATGTACTGTGTATATATACCTGCCTACTGTATTTTCCACTCCATGCATCTGATGAAGTGGGTTTTAGCCCACAAAAGCTTATGCCCAAATAAATTTGTTAGTCTCTAAGGTGCCACAAGTACTCCTTGTTATTTTTGGAGATTTAGAGTGGTTGCAGCCATGTTGGTCCCAGAATATTAGAAAGACAATGTGGGAAAAGTAATATCTTTTATTGGACCCTGTAGTGGGGCAGCTGCCCCACGCCTGAGAACAGGGGGTTAAAAACAGCCAAGCTAGGCTGATTGGGGAAGCAGCCACAGCTGTGGCCAGCTCAATCAAGGCCCAGCTGGCCCTTATAAGAGGGCTGGGGGGCAGGAGCTGGAGAAGTCTCATTCTAGCCCTGGAGTGGGAAGGACTAGCTTCCTGGGAGCAAGGTACCTGAAGCAGAGCAGTGCTGGGGAAGGGTAAAGAGAGCTCCAGCCTGGTAAACTCCAAGGCTGCAGGCCTTTGTGAAGGCCTACAAAGGTACTGAGGCTACAGAGGTGCAGCCTGGGAATAGGCCGAGGCAGCTGGTCCTAATCCCTTGCCAATGATGAGTGGCCATTACAGACTGCAGTCTGCCCCAGTGAGTGGGGGCTAGATGATGACTAGCAGTAGCTACTGAGGCAAGGTGGATTTAGAGGGTTGGGGGTTCCCCTGGGAGGGGAGACCCAGAGTGTGGGGATACTGCAAGGGCAGAACCCAGGAGAAGGGGCACTGGGGTCTGGGAGGAACACAGGTCCAGTGTCAGGCAAGACACTGGCCAGGAGGAGGAGCTCTGAATACTGGAGAGTTAATTCCCAAGACGACCAGCAGGAGGTGCTGTGCTGGTGAGTCATCGACTTTGCTACAGACCCACTTCTTTTGGTGAGAGACAAGCCTCTGAGCTCACACAGAGCTCTTCTTCAGAAATGTACTTAGTGTCACAGCTAAATACAGGGTGGAACAGATTGTTTAGCACAAGTAGTTAACAATCTGTTCTACCTTGTATTTAGCTGTGACACTGAGTAAGTTACCCAGACCTGAAGAGCTCTGTATAGCTAGAAAGCTTGTCTCTAACCAACAGAAGTTGGTTCAATAAGATACTACCTCACCTACATTCGTCTCTCTAGGAGATTCACACAGATTTTCATTAATCAAATCCATTAAAAGTAATGGAAGATGTGTTTAAATCCCATACTGTTTAGACAAAGAGGGTGGCTGAGGCTTTCTATCTGCAACACCAGCAAACTAGGATTTTTTCATTAGTAATTGGCGATTAGAGCAACAAACTCCAGATATGGATTTCAAACTCATTAATACTGGAAGACCATTGGATCAGCACACTGGTGAAATCAACTTTGTGTCTAGTTTGGATTCTGAAGGCTCCAACAAAGAGCAAAGGTGATAAGGAACAGGGCTTTGACTCTGGCCCGTTCCTTCTAGTATTTTCCTAATGTTCTACAAAACTGGGGAAGGACAAAGAAAATGCTGGGGTCCATTTAATAAATGTATAAGATCCAAAATGATGGACACGGTATAAACACAGACAGAGAATGATGATTACTAGCCCTTATTTAAATTTATTTCTTTTAAAAAAATTACTGGTAGTGTCTCACAGATTTAGTTCATTCTTAAGACACCTCTGGCTGCATGATCAGATGCTTTGTGACATTTCTAATGTCTGTTCTCTCAGGCAGTGTCTTGAAGAAGAACCTTTGCTTCAGACTCCAACCTTTATTAGACTATACGGAGTGTCCTAGCTTCACTCTATCACTTCTATTAACCACCACCAAACTCCTTCTCATTGTAGTCTCCAGTTCTGAACTGAAATATGATGCATTGAATATGCTGGCTCAGTTTCAGAGCCACTTTTGTATTCCCCTTCCGTGGTCCATCAAGGGCACACACTTTAAGCTTTTGGTTCCAAGCTGTCACCTCTCTTGAGACCTATGTCTCACTCCCTCCTGATGTGGGAATTTAAGGCTGCACAGCTTCCTGTGATATCCCCAGAAAGTCAGTCTGCCTAAAAAGGTCAGAGTCTGTGCTTTGCTTTCTGTACTAAGGCTTTGAAGCATGTAGGTGCCTGCAGTTATAAGTTACCATACAGCTCTTTTGAAGCAAGCGTGTCTATTTTTATAGCAAAAGTATTACAGAGAAAACATATTAAAGCCATAAGAGAACCTATACATATTCTAAAAAGTTCACCAGAAGTCACCAAATACAACCTAGCATTCTGGTAAGTTTTAGTCTTTCAAAACCCACAACTAGATTTCCCTGTGGTCACAAGTTCATCCATCTTAGATTGAAAACCAGAACGAAGGCTGGTAAGACCAACCTTTCTTTATACGGCTCCAATCTTTGATCTTGGACTTCCATAATGGGTAATCAGCAGACAATGGCCATATCATCAGGGTGCATCTTCAAAAGGCTGGGTTTTTGCATAACCAAAGATGTGAACTTTGTATTGCACACTTCCCAGGGATTCCTAAGGAACTCCACTTAAAACTTATAGTCCCAAAAAGTCCATGTTTATCAGGCACAATTCAATACAGTCTTTTAAATTTCTTTATGCTTTCCAGGTCGTACATCTGTCCCATCTTCCCTGTAGGGAAGTTACATACAATCCCAGCCCACCTTAATACATAAACTTATGACAATAAGGTTGTCCGAGGATATTGTAGGAAACTGCCATCTGTCATATATGCATCCATAGATATCCAAATGGCATCTACATGGCAATTTCCTATGGTTTTGCAGGACCCATCTGGAACCATTTATATCATCGGTATTATAAAATAGTGTATTATTATTGTTATAAAACGTGGCTAACCAGTTTATTCTACTACCTTTGTTTTCTTACAGGAATATGTAAACTGTAGTTCTGAATAAGTGCATTATTCAGTAATCTATCTCTTTAAGTAAACCATTCATTACCACTCTGTAAACCTGGCATCCCATAAACTGACCTCAACCCTGTTTTGCTTTACAGGTGATCTCTGGGAACTATTTGTTGAATAGCTCCAGAGTCTGCTGTATATCATTTTTATTCATGAAAAGATAGATATCATATATGTAGCATCTGCACAGCTGGCTGAGTAATAAGTTTGTTTAAAAATATTATTTTCCAGATTAGTCATAAAGATTTCATCAGCTACTGAAAGAAATAAGAGCTACAGTTGCAGCTCCAATAAACCGGTTATAATATTGCCCATTGTATGTAATCTATGTGGCGGTGACATAGAGTATAGAGTTATACCCTCTTCCAAAATTTCAGCTACACCCCTGAACTTTAAGATCTACATTCAATTAGTGAGGACAATGTAAACAAAGTAATTCTTTTTTAAAAATATTGAATAAGATCTTAAATTCAATGATTATCTCCAGTCTGGCTCCTGGGGGGGGGGTGATGGGGGGGAAACAGAAGAGCAAGTCTACCACCAAGGCACATCTAATGGCCTCTGTTGTTTGAATTAACAGTGATTTTGGTTTGTTGCTATCTGCTTAAGCAAAAGAAGCTTCAAATCTCAAATGCAAAGTATGAATCTCAAAAAAGTTTGTTGTTGCAATTGAGTAGTAGAAGAGGTTGAGACAAGTCTATGCACTACCACAGCATGTATTTGCAACTAGTTATGTAGTAGTTGGAATTCTGTGCACCAGAATGTTTGGCATTAAATGGTCCCCTTGTTGGCAGTTCAGTGAAGTAGTCAAGGATTGACTGAACTGCATTGTAGCTTGTGAGCAAACAGTGCAGCAATTTGTCAAAGTTTGCAATACCTACCACTCACTAACCATGCACTTTACTTATTCTGTGCCAAATGGAAGTTCCGTGTGAGTAAGGCAAACAAGATTTGGGCTATCATGAATAAACACAGGACTTCAGCATATAATGTTTCTATAAATCTAGCAACCCTCTTTTCAAAAGAAATCAATTCCTTAGAACTATTTTTTTAAATTTCCTTTTTTATACCCTTTATTGTATACCCTAAAATTTATTCGAAACCCAGGCATCTGATTTTACTTTATGGCTCAAGTTTGCTTGGCCATTGTTCTGGTCGTACAGATGAGATTTGATTTGAGGGGGTGGGGAAATAATAGGTAAGACAGTGCTGCAACAAGCCAGTAGAGCATAAATTTAACTTTGCAGAATGTCTGTGCTTGCAATCAGCAGTCTAAGGAGTTCTGTTATGATCATCAGGAGATGATGTCTATCAATCAGTTTTTAAATACTCCCTGTTAGGAACTCTTGCTGAGGATGTAATTGAAACTACAATTCCCACTAGTCTGTTCTTCTATTTTCTAGCCAAAGTAGAAATAAGGGAAGTTCTCTAGTTTTCCAATCCATTAAGTGGCATGGATCAAAAGGATTAGTATTGTGGCCCTAAAAGGTGTGGTTTTTTTTCTTTTAAGCTATAACAAACTATACCATTTTTGTGGGGCATCATTCAGGACACTAATCAAGTCTCATAGTGCTGATTTTAAAATATACTTTCAGATGTCATCCATAAAAAGGGAGAAACAGTTTGTTTCTAAGTGGTTTACCTTCAGAATCAACAGGGCTCTGTATTTACAATGGAAGTATGCAAAATTCATTATATTACTCTCCCTGCTCAGATTTTCCAGACAATAGGCATTATTTTTATGATTCACTGAAAGGAGTGACACAATAAATTACCCTGACTCATACTCCATCAGAACCTATGATGATCTAGCCACGGCTGTTGCCCTTTCTCATTATGCAATGTCATATACTCCCTTGTCTAGCAATGAAATAATGGAGTGCTCCAGTGTTCCCAAACACCAGCAGGAGAGGTCTGTTCCCCTCATGCGTCTTGTTCTCACCCTGGGAACTTCTCCATTCCAGACTCACTCTACAGTTCCCCTTATGGATGGCTTCCATTCTAGTGCCTTATCTATGATGTCCCATGATATCTCATTCCTCATATTAGATATGCTCTTTGGAGACAAGCACCAAAACAATAAATCATGGTTAGGTTATTTTTAGGCCACATTTCCAAATCCATGTTGCAAGTATTTCTGAAGAACCTGCACAAGGAACTTATTGTGTGCATACACAAATAAATGACACAATTCAATGGTTTAATACTATCTGCCAAGTTAAACTACTGCAGAGCAGCTGTGTACATTTAAAATGATTCCTGGCACTACTGAAGAATCCATAAATCAGCAGTAACATACTTTCTTCCAATTAAGAGAGTTAAAGGGAAAAAAACAAGAAATTAATGTGTCTAGGACATGAATGACATCTCTATACATTTATAAATGTGACTAAAATAAAAAATAAGTAATTCTTACTCTCTCTGTAATATTACAGTTATGGCTTTTAAAATATGTTCATTTTTGCCAGCATTCCAAAAGTTTTGTTATTGGCAAACTTTTAAGCCTGCCAGTGAGGTTCTTCTAAACATATTGAATAGACCCTTCAACCAAAAATATAAACACTCTTTCAGTTGCTTGAAATATTGCAGCCCAGATAATTTCTACCTAGTCCCTCTCTCCTGCCATTGTGATGAAAGTGTCCCGTGAATGAGAGTCTGTCTTTCTGAAGTTATCTCGAAAGTAACCATGACATCAGATATTGCTTTGAAGAACCACATTACATATTTCCAGCTTCTAACCCACTTTCTGCCACCTTCTCAAATCTACACCAAAGTCTGTTGGATAGGTGTCATTTTTCCTACCTCAAGTTCATGACCTCTCTTTTGAGATGCTAACTATAATAAGAACATTGTATGTTACATGTGCATAACAGAGATACTGGTGTACACACTGACAAATTAAGACATGGCCCAGATCAGCAAACTTCATGCATGTGAGTAATTCCATTGAAGTCTCTAGTGGGCACCTGCCAGTTTTTGCTGTTTCTGATGCCTCTTCCTATTCACTCCACATACGACATAAGCTACACAGGGAGGTTTCTTTTTTCTACTCACATCTTTGTTCAGTCATTCATTCATTCATGTCATTCCACATATCTAACTTGGCATTAGCTTGTCTGCTAATTGCAATTTCCAGATTTTTGACACCATGCTAAGATATCTTTTATTTTCCCAACAATATTTTCTGCCCTTTAACATTCTTTTGTTTTATTCTTTAGTTCCATGAGTCCCTTAAGTCTACAATAAAATAATACAGTTCTTTGCATGTTCAAAATGCTTTACATTCACTAATTAAAATTCAAAACACCCTGGTTCAAATGTACCACTGTACTGCGTCCATACTCCCTGCAACTGTGGAATATTTCATTTGTCTGACAATTCCTGACAGCTCCCTGGAGCAGCTGGGTGAAGTCTATGGCATATAATGTATATTTGTTCATGTTCCCTTGCACCACCAATGACTGTGTTGAACCAGTCCATCCTTATGAGGATTCATGTGTATGCTATGAGGGCCAGGGTTTAGGAGATAAGGAGCTTGAGTTCATTATTGTCATTCGTTTGTACAGTAATTGTTGTTTTCCTTTTGTTGCATTATTGTTGATTTTTCTTCTTCTTTTGTGCTTTGTTTTGCAGCTGAACTGATAGTTTTCTTGTCTCTTGTGTTTCCCTCTAGAATCCTGAAATGGTCTTTATCAGGTCTCGAGAAAGGATTTCTCCCTTCTCTTTGATTGTTCTTTAAAAGAATGCCCTCAGGACACGTCTGAGAATGCTGCTAAAGTGTCTGTACTGAGGGTGAATCTGTTTATTTCTTATTAGCTTGGCCAAATACCATATTGGAATCATAGCCCCAGTGCCTAGGAGTGTCTTGTTGTTTTGAGTTTATAGCAAACAGGCCACTGCGGTGGAAAAATTTGGATGTCCACTAAAGATTTCCAGTTGTTTCATAAGAACAAACATGGAATGGATAGGAGAGTTGGTATGACTATGAAAAAAGTATGAGAGAGTGTTGCAATACCTTGACATAATGAGTTAAGGACACTGTACAGCTGTAAGTTTTTATTATATGAAAGTTGCAGCATCGTGTAATTTAATTAGAAATAGCAAGAGGTTGATTAAATATGGAATTTGAACATATTCTTTAAAAATGCCAAATTACTGGGTTCTTCTGTGGATTTTTTCCCCCTATTCCAACCCTCTATATCCTTCATATCTAGTGACAACTGTCTGATAATTCAGAAAAGGTCAAGTTGTGTCCTAATAATTCAAGAAACTAAGATAGAAAATCTTTCTGCTTTATAGCACAGTATTTCTTTAAAATCACAGAAAGTGGATAACGCTTGAAAGCACGTTACAGGATTCCTTTTGCTGCTTTACAATAAAGACTGTTACTTCCTGTACTGTTAGAGTGAGATTCAGTTTACCTGTATAAAATGCCAGTAACCAGGCTTTATGTGAGCAAACTTTATACAGGGAGCTGGGGAGGTGAAATCACATCATTAGTGCAATGTAGCAGCGCAATTATGGGCTGAAATAATGCTTGCAGCTTCTCTGTGCCCCTTGTGCTATGTATTGGGTCTACTCAACTAATATAAATCCCATGACCTTTTCCCCACCCCCTTTAATGTAGAAGACAAAGGGCTTGTCTTCACTTGATGTTATGGAGTGCCTAGTCTTTAATTCAACTTGATAATTCATGTGAAAACTACAAACTGCCGTGTCTTCCCTAGGATTTTACTGTGAGTTAGTTAATGTAAGTTAAGAACACACTTTTTTCTTGGTGAGAAGAAGGCCATTCAGACTAGAAATAAGGCATACATGTGAGGGTAATTAACTACTGGAACAACCACCCAGGGATGTGGTGTACTACCCATCACTTGAAACCTTTTAGAAAGAGCATCTTTAAATTAAGATCAGATATCTAACTATGGGCTTGATGTAGGAATTACCCGATGACATTCCATGGCCAGTAGTGGAAAATGTGAGAAATTTCTGTATTATTTTTAAGAAAAACGTGTCTGACTCATTTCCTTCCTCACTTTGTTATCCACTGAGTGTGAAGTAGTTAATTTCGCCTTTGGGATCACTGGGGAGGGGGCCGTGCAGTAAGAGACGGGTGTTGGTTACAGTGGGTTAGTATGAATTAATTAACATGAACTGTCAGTATATGAATGAAATTGCTGTGGAAATAAAAAGTTAACATCCAGTTGTTGGTCTTTCATTGTAACACCTGGCAGCCAAGGGAAGGAGAACATGTGGAACCAGACTGATTGCAACATGAAGCAAAGAACTGAGGTGTCAGGATGGGTTAATAAGAATTCAGCTGACCAGTGCAGTGGGAGAGAGATTGGATGAAGGACTGGTAGCCAAGTCTCCCTGCTTTGCCTACAACAAAATCTACCTCCCAGGCGCGGGCAAAAGAGGAGCCTCCTTACCTGAAAAAAGGCAGAAGCTAGCAAGTTATATGTGTAGGTTTTGCTTTAACATTCTAACTTAAAGACCCTAAAATAGCATGCTCCAATTGACGAATAAATGCTGGCTTGTTTTGAAAAGCCTGGCCCATGTCACTACATCTCTGCTCTATCACTCCCAGGAGGGTTATGTCTCCTGCAGGAGGTTCAAGCTCTTTTGGACTCTGCTGAAGAAACCACAGAGGTGCTGAAGCCCAGAGACCCAGTCTCAGAGCAGTGGAGCCATGGGGCTCCCCCATTTAAGAAAGGGGAGGTACATAAGGCCTAGACCTAAAGTAATATACTCTCAGAGAGACTGTGAAAAGGTTAAAGGCCTAGCACTCCCTGCGGATCTGTGATACCTGTGTTATGTATGAGCTCAGACTGGATTATCCTAAAGATCTACTTTGGCCTTTTAATAGCTTTAAAAGTTGGCTTGGAGATCCATTCCAGGATGCACAGAGAGCATGGAGGCATCTTAAAAGACCACTCTACCCATAACACCCACACATCCCCAACCCAGGGTTTGCAAGATAGAGAGGCTTTTGCAATTAAGACCCAGTTCCATGAAGTGTTGAACGTCTTCTGCTAGGTGCTAAGCAGCCTCAACTTTCATCGACAGGAGTGGAAGTTGAAGGATGCTTAGTGTGACGGATATTGCAGCCAGATGCAATATCTTTGGGAACTATATTGTATTAATCTTATTCATGGTGGGCTAGGGATTGTATGCAACTCCAGGGGGGAGGGTTACTACAGAGGGTTAATGGGGTGATTAAAGTGAACCAGTTATATTGTAAACACCTCCAGAGATGTACCCATCTCTGTGGGGACTGGCATGTAGTGATTCAGACTGGGTTTTCCAGAGCCAAACAGTCAAAGGAATGGCTTTAAAGGCTTGGTTTAAACTGACTGGGGGCCTTCTTTCTAACCCAGCAAATGGATAGGACTGTCTGTCCAAGAGGGTCCCTGTCCCTTGCAGAAGGGTTGGCAAGACTTTGGCCTATTATGTCCTCTTGAAATTGATGAGTAACTGTGGGGAAGCTTCTAGCATGCATACAGAAACAATTTTAAGATACAGGTTTTCTCTGTAATGCTTTTACCTTAAGAATAAGTGTGCTTGCTTAGAAAGAACTGTGTAGTAACTTGTAAATGTGGGCAATACACTATTCACAGAGAAATAAATGCACAGAGGCTGGCCTTTAGGTAAACTGGCTTGCTGGGAATCACAGTGGATGGCAAGGGTCTGTGCAGTCTTAAAATACCCCAGTCAGAAGGGTGTGGGACAAGGGTCCCTGCACACAGACAGGTGATAGCTAGAAACCTGACTGGGCGCTCCTACAGTGGACCACAGAGGGTGGATACAGGTGCAGTTACCCTGGAACTGTGACATTTAGCACTTCACAGAGTACTCAGAACTTCATTGGAATGGTTTCTTAGTCTTTGTTTTTTACGTTACTCCTTATTTGTTCTGGCATAACTTATTTAAGGTCTGACATTCTGTAAAATTCAGACTCTTTCACTGCTACCCACACAGTCACTTTCTGGCTCCTAGACTCAAACTGTCAAACAAGTGTTCCTCTAAAGGAAAGAAGTGATAATTGTCCTCAGGATACTTCTATATTTAATGAAACAGGCACACACTATGCCTCAATTCACAATAGTTATACAGCATGGCAGTCTTGGTAGTTAGTTTGGCACATGTGGAAGTTCCAAGTATTCTATAAGTAAATATTTTTCTTTGAAATGTATACACTTAAGATGGCAAAATGAAGAATACTGAATTTAATATGAATTACTTGCTTTTTTCCATCCATTAAATAATGAGGAAGTTATATAACATACTATGCTTTTCCATACTTAAATTATGGAAGTAATTATGATTTAAACAGAATGGCAATTAGTGAATGAAAGTACAGTAATATGATGGTGTTTCAATTGCTGAGGATTTCTGTGCTTACTTTAATGACAGCTAATAAGGCTGATCTACCTCATCAGTGACCTGGAAAGCCAAAAGGCAGAATGCTGCAAATGTTGCATAAGGCCCTGATTCTACAAAGACTTATGCACATGCTTAACTATATGATCTGTGAGTAGCCCCACTAAGTACATAAAGTTAAACAAGTCTTTGAAGAATCTGGGCAAAAGAGAGAAAGTTGTAAACTGAATGAAATTCTGGTTAATTTACTATCACACATAGTATAGATGAATGTATAAATTAGTGCAATGCATGCCACATATGCTCACATCTAACAGTAGGATAAAAATGTAAGATGTTTTTAAAACAATTATTTTTCCTTTTAAAAATAAAAAAGCTTTATGCATTTGCTTGTTGCATATTTTGTGGATGGAAGGAAGGAAAATTCCACTGAATGTTATCAGCTGGCTGCCATTCTCTGTATAAGAGCCAATAAAAATGGAGAATTGTATTAGGCTGCAATAATTTCCTCTATATCAACCCTTGCAAGGACTATTGCATCAACTCCCAAATGTATTTGTAGAAACAAGTCACTAATTGTACATGTTTTCTCAAGATATGAGTTAGTCATTACATTTGTTTGAATTCCATTATTTTAACCAAGCACGTTCATATTTTACAACACAGAGTTTTGAGGTGCAGATAGCATGTCCAGGCAAATGGAGGGCAGACTTAATACTTCATTTTGTTTGAGTCTCCTGTTTAAATTTGGGGGATAAAAATAATGGGTTGAGTATGACGTGAGAGGAGAACAGTTCTAAGAAGTGATGGCAGAAAGGCCTCTACCTTAGTGACCAGATGAGGTTATGCAGCAAATAGACATGAAAAGTCTTTTCAGCCATGGTCAGATTAATGAAGGGGCTTTAGGGGCTGCAGCCCAGGGGCTTGGGCTAAGAGGGGCCCCCGCAAAAACAAATCCATAATTATATACAATTCAGTGGCCACCAACCCGTCGATCGCGATCGACTGGTTGATTCTGGAGCCTCTGCCAGTTGATCGCAATCTCCAGGCCGCTAAAAGTCCAGAGGTGCAGCAGGGCTCAGGCAGGCTGCCTGCCTGCATGCCATGGCCCTGCGCTGCTCCCGGAAGCAGCCAGCTGCTGGCACGTCTCTGTGGCCCTGGGAAGGGGAGGCAGCTCCACGCGCTGCCCCTGCCACCAGCACCGTCCTGGAACTGTGGGGGCTGTGCTTCAGGGCACAGGCAATGCACGGAGACTGTCCCACTCCCCCTACGGGCATGCAGAGCTGTGCCAGCAGCCAGCCACTTTTGGGAGCGGTGTGGGGCTATGGCAGGCAGGCAGCCTGCCTGATCCCTGCTGTGCCGCCAGCCGGGAGCCACATGTGGTAAGTGCCTCCCGGCCAAAGGCTGCCCCTCGCACACCCTCCTGCACCCCAACCTCCTGCCCCAGATCAGAATCCCCTTCTGCACCCAAACTCCCTCCCAGACCCCTCACCTGCACCCCAGCAATCTGCCCCAGCCTGGAGCCCCCTCCTGCACTCAAACTCCCTCCCAGAAAGAAACTAATAACAGCTGTTCTAAGATAAGAAGTAGGCTATTTTGAATGAACAAAACTATATTCTACATGTTATAAGACTGAAATGTAATCAAAGAATGGCTTTATTAATTAAAGGTAAGTTTAGTATAGCGTTAATTGCCTCAGTGCCATAATTGTGATCCTTTTGATCTAAACTAGGAAAAAGACTTGTATACACGGCCCCCACAAAATCTAATAGCCCTGGGCCCCAGGAGAGTTAATTTCAGCACAGACAAGCCACAGTCACTCCCTTGCCCAGAGGAAACACTAAGTCAAATGAAACAGAAGCCAGGTAACTATTGTAGACCCTGCATGTTCCCAAGACTGCTTGGTCACTGGCTTCTTAGGTCTGATGATCTGATCCAAACCAGGAGTCAAATAAAACTCAGTAGCTTAGAACAAGTTAGAGCTACCCCCAAGCCAAACCCCAGAAACCTCTACTGCTGTGTTTCACTGGAAGCCTATGAGTTAAAATAATTATTTTATAGCTGGCCAAGTTGGGAGACAGACCACCTCTTTCCAATTTCAGCCTAAACCTGGCTAATGCAATTTCTTTTATGTTATGTACCCTTAACATTTTAAAATATTGGCATAATTTAGGTCAATATAACTGAACCCAGCTTCAGCCTTGCTGGCCCTCCATAAACCAAGATGATCTGTGAGGAAAAAAGTGAGGGAGGAGTTCTGAGGGGAGGGGAAGCTACCATATCAGTGGTGGAGGATAATTAAATACATTATAAAATTCCATCAAACCATCGATAAATTGATCAGTCAAGAGAACATAATTCTTCCTCAGTAGGTCCTAGAAACATTTGGGTTCCATTAGTTTCTGAGAGTGGGTCATCAAAACAGATCCATTGCCCTAACAAGAAAGGGGAGCCAATCGTCAGATCAAGAGACACCGGATGGAGCATGACATGGATATAATTTCTAAATCTCTAATCCTAACCCAAACACTAGATCAAGAGTCAGCCAGCTAGGAGTTGAGCTAACAGCCACCCGGGATAGTCCCATAGTCCTCTTAGTGGCCATGAAATCAAAAGATTCATCATCCATGCAAATGTTGAATATAACCCTATCCACCACTAGATATTGAATGCTTGCCTGGTAATCTACCAGTTTTACTTCAGGCGGCTACCCTTCAAACTGGGACTGGATATCAAGACTGAATGCCATACCCAGTGGATGAAAGCTGCACTCTATCTAGATGGATAAGCAGTTTGAAGAAATAATGCCATACCCAAGGATTTCATTGAAGCTGTTTCTGGTGAACTTCCAATTCTCATGCTTGACATTCCTTCTGGGACCATCAATAGTGATAAGAATGCTAGCTTTCCTCCAGAACCACTTAGTAATGTATCCACCCATGTCAGTCTGGTACAAGGGGAAAATAAAGTTTGAGCTCAATTTAGTTCCTCTTGCCTTAATCAAAAGGCCTACACTCAACTCATCTAATATATCATTGCCACATAAATGAATATTAATCATGTCAGGAGGAAGGAAGAAAGGAAGGAAGACGCTGTGTATATCAAGTACAAAAGCCCTGCCAGATTTCTTAATGATCCTCTCCCTTCCAATCCAATGTGTATCTCACTGAGGTCTAGTTCCAGCCACTGGTCATTGTCAAGCTGTCTGGAATAGCTCAGGCGCATGAGTACCAACCTCATGGAAGATTTAAGCAGGGCACAAACCCCAACCTGGTTGTGAGTTCTATACTTAGATTTCTCACCAGTCAAGCGTGAACTCCTCAAGCACTACAACAGTCTTAACATGGAGTCACAGACAGTCCCATTGGGTACTCCGGTCTGTCTTGAAACCCAGTTAAGCTTGCCTTTGTGATAGATGGTCCCTTACACCAAAAAAATCACAGCAATATTTAGGTTACTCCCAGTCCCAAAGGGCCAGTCACTTACCTCAGATTCTGCAGCAAAGACAATTTATTATAGGATTGGCTACAAGAGTTAACTAAAGATTAATTAAGAAAAAAAATAAGTTACAATCGAACCCTTTTTATCCGATCTAACTGGGACTGGGGCCAGATCGGATAATCAAAATCTGGATAAACAGGAGAAAGGGAAAGTGCAATGCTGCAGCGCCATCTAGTGGCCACAGGAGAGATATTCCCTTTCTGTACCTGGGTGCGCTGTTTGTCTGCATAACATGGAGAGCCAGTCAATGGAGGACCGGATAAATGGGATTCTACTGTATTTACAAGGTTAAAGCATGTAAATATGCACACACAAATGAGTTATAGTCTTAGGTTTCCAAAAAGTAACAGAAGCTGCTGTAATATGCAAGTTCTGTGTCCTCATGGGCTAACCCAAGCTAAGCAGCTTGGGATCTCTTCCTTATCATTAGAAATCTTGCCATCTCCAAGTCCAAGCAGGATAGAGCTACAGTTCCTTCTTGTCAGGGATTTTTTATTCCCTTGCTCCAGCGTTCAAGCTGGTGGGACGAGTCCTTGTGCACATGTCCTCTTCACCGGTATGGGGCGTACAATAAACAAGGTTGTTGTCATTTCACAATGACTCATTTGGTTTCAATGGGCCTTCTTGTGTGCAGGACCCACCACCTTCTTTAGGAAGCCAGCATTTTACATTAATTAATGTTTCTTTCCTGTTTCATGAGTTACACAGAGGTCTACAATGCTAACACTTAACAATAACATGGTTTACAGATGTTGTGAGATTAATACATGTAGCACCCTACAAGTATTTCATAAAGTCTAAACACATCTATTTTAATAATACTAACACCAGATAAGCCAGACTGGTTTCTAGGTATGCTTGTCAGTGTTCAGTGAGGCCTAGGCATGAGCTGGCACTTGGTCTACCAGCACTACAGTCATATCAAACACCTTCCCTTCTGCCTCGTCCCAGCACAGTGCATAGCAATGCTCGATGGTCCAAATCAAACAAACAGTGAAACCTTTCCCTGGCGCATCAAAATTGCATCTGCAAGTACAAGGATCTTGCCCTCTATGTCTGAAACTGACCTTCATGCCTAAAATAAGAACAAAATCACCCCAAGCAGACTCACACGGCAGTCCCTTGAGCCCCAGAATCCTGCAGGGTAGGCACAGGTTACTGACGACTCAGGTCTACACTGGCCATAATTTAGATGAGGGGGGAAACTGCCTGGCTGCAAGCCATTAATCTACCTTCTAAGCAAACTCCCCTCAGGTGCCCCCTGATGAGTCTCAGCTGTGTTCCAGGAGGAGTGGTACTCGCAGTAGCTGAGCATGCTATGACTGGACTTCCTGTTTGTGGAGCTCTGGAGTTGGTGGGGTCAGGAGCAGTTGGAGCAACATGGGTGACCTTACATTACCTAGTATTTATAACTGAGGCCACATAATAGGTCTGACGTAAAGAAACTTTGGAGATAGCAAAATTGGTTGCTGGAGTAGCCAGCCTAGGGTGAAACTCAATGTCCCTGGACATTCAATAACAGATTTAAAAGTAGCCATCCTTCAACAACAACAACAAAACTTCAAAAACAGGCTTCAAAGAGAAACTGCAGAGCTACAATTCATTTGCAAATTTAACACCATCAATTTGGGCTTGAATAGGGACTGGGAGTGGCGGGCTCACTACAAAAGCAATTTTCCTTCTCTTAATATTGACCACCCCCCCCCATCAATTTTTTGGACTGGACCACATCCACCCTGACTCAACTGACCTTGTCAACACTGGTTCTCCACTTGTAAGGTAACTCCCTTCTCTTCATGTGTCAGTATATTTATTTCTGCATTTGTAATTTTCACTCCATGCATCTGAAGAAGTGGGGTTTTTTACCCATGACAGCTTATGCCCAAATAAATCTGTTAGTCTTTAAGGTGCCACTGGACTCCTCCTTGTTTTTGTGGATACAGACTAATACGGCTACCCCTCTGATACCTAGGGTGAAAGACAGTAATGGCTGGAGCTGAGTTGGCAGACTAACTAGAGGAGACTTATTAGCTGCAGTACAGTGCCATGGAGATCAGGTATAGCTGGGGAAGAACATAGCTGGAGAGGAAGCTACAGCTTGTGGAAGCACAGAGTCTCCCTGGCAGGTGGAAGGCATAATGATCCAGCATCATGAAGCTCCCCTTGTTCAAGAGTGCTGCTTCTCAGCTGGGTGGCCAACCAAACCATTTTCAGAGCCAGTCAGGGCAACCAAATGCCCAGTTTACAAATAATGGGTTGTTGCCATCTGGTCAGGAGCACTTGTCTCCATGGAGACAACTCTAACAAAGAAGCCATAACTACACCTGTTTTCGGGGAGTGGGACAACTGGAACGGCTTATAAGTGTTCTGGGAGGAAAAGATCATATACTGAAAGATAAAATAATAAACTCTTACTCTTCAGGTTCTTTAGTTCTTAATTACTTTTTTCATATATATGTTGCATTAATATGGGTGCAGGAAGAAAAGTAGGAAACAGGAATTAATAAAAATTAAGATGTACTGTCATAAATATAAAGGGAAGGGTAAACACCTTTAAATCCCTCCTGGCCAGAGGAAAAACTCTTTCACCTGTAAAAGGTTAAGAAGCTAAGATAGCCTCACTGGCACCTGACCAGAATAACCAATGAGGAGACAAGATACTTTCAAAGCTGTGGGGCGGGGGCTTAGGGTCCTCTCTGTGTGATGCTTTTGCTGGGAACAGAGCAGGAATGCAGGTCAGAACTCCTGTAAAAAGTCGTAAGCAATCTAGTTAGATATGCGTTAGATTCTGGTTTGTTTAAATGGCTGATAAAATAAGTTGTGCTGAATGGAATGTATATTCCTGTTTTTGTGTCTTTTTGTAACTTAAGGTTTTGCCTAGAGGGATTCTCTGTTTTGAATCTGATACCCTGTAAGGTATTTACCATCCTGATTTTACAGAGGTGATGCTTTTAGTTTTTCTTTAATTAAAATTCTTCTTTTAAGAACCTGATTGCTTTTCATTGTTCTTAAGATCCAAGGGTTTGGGTCTGTGCTCACTTATGCAAATTGGTGAGGATTTTTATCAAGCCTTCCCCAGGAAAGGGGGTGTACGGCTTGGGGGGATTTTTCGGGGGGAGACGTTTCCAAGTGGGCACTTCCCCTGTTGTTATTGTTAGACACTTTGGTGGTGGCAGCGTTTAACCTAAGCTGGTAAGAATAAGCTTAAGGGGTCTTTCATGCAGGTCCCCACATCTGTACCCTAGAGTTCAGAGTGGGGAAGGAACCTTGACATGTACACTCTGCGATGTTTGGGCTTTGAAGTAACTCCTTGTGCCTTCAAGATACTGGACTCTGCTGGACACACACTTACCATACACCATACCTATATATTATAAGAATAAAAGGAACGATTGTTTTGCTTCAGCACGATGGTGAATGTTGATGGCATCCTAGTAAAATGCATAACATTTATTGCTCTGATAAACTGCTCCCGAGGGAGTCGTTTCCCTACCCTCCCAGCTGGAGATATAGTGGTACACTGACAGAGCAGGGTAAGAAAGGGACAGAACAATCGGTAAGTCAAGAAGCTGGGATTTGACTTGAACAGAGTGGGTGGCATTAATTTCAGTCCAGAAAAGCAAATAACTCACTCAAAGATGATAGATTTTACTGGAAAGTGGAAATAACAAAGCTGGGAACTAAAGTAGAACTAACATTGTTTGAGAATGTATTTGAGAAACTGGAAGTGCTGACTTGTCCACTTGTTCACTAATCTATTCACTTGTCAATAGATTCAGCTGTTCAGAAAAAGAGAGCCACAAAAATGAGAGGTGTTCCTGATTGAATATGTTTCTCACTAGTTTAAGTGCATCAAAACAGCTAATTTCACAGAACACCTAGCCCAAATGTTAAGGGGTAACTGGTTGCTTGGATGAACTAGAAAACTTGTTTCCATTTTCTGTTTTGATGGCAAGGAGCTGAAAGACCAGATAAACTACTTTGTGCCTCATCATCTCTGCTAAGAACATGCAGCAAAAAAAGACTTAAGTCCCCAGTTTAAAGAAGATTAAGCTGGTTCAATGGGAGCATTTTTGTTCCTTCTCTGTATGACAACTATTTTTACTTCTTAAACTATTCCTATGCTATTCTTCATGAAACCTACAACTAATGTAGGTTGACTTACAGCCATCGCAGTAATTACTGTGGTGATTTGTGTCCACACTACACTCCTTCTTTGGTGGGCAGTGGGAAGCCCGGGCAGTAGCCCAGCTTTGAGTGGGAAGCTGGGACCCCAGGGGGCAGCAGAGCTCCTTGTGGGGAGCACGGGCAGCAGTCTGTCTCCGACCAGGGAGCAGGGAGCCAGTAGCCTGGGCAGCAGCCTGGCTGGGAGCAGGGAGACCAGGCACCTGGCTCTAGCTGGAGCCTCCTATACTCCATGAAGGCTTTCTTGTCAATTTCACAGGGAGCCCTGAAACTGAATGACAGCCAACAGCGGATGTAAGTAACCCACAGTGTCTATATGGACAGTGCCTTGCCCTAACACCATCAATGTAAGTCCTACACCTCTTGTGGAGATGGAGTTATGTTGGTGTACTAGGACACATACATCAGTGGGAGCAAGGCTGTAGTGTAGAACTGACATAATTAGGTCAACATAAGCTGCCTTACACCATCCTAACTCTGTAGTGTAGACCAGGTCTGAGTGAAATCAGAGAGCCTTCTCCAAGCTTTTGCCCCACACTTGCGATCAGCTAACAGCATCAGCTACTAAGACATTCTAATAAGTGAAGTATGAAATGTGGTCTAGATCAAATTACTATAATGTGCAAAACTGATAGAAAAAACCATACTCAGAGTAGTTATCAATGGTTCACTGTCAAGCTGGGAGGACATCTCTAGTGGGGTTCCACAGGGGTCTGTCCTGAGTCTAGTACTATTCAATATTTTCATTAAAGACTTGGATAATGGTGTGGAGAGTAGTTGCAAGCACAGGATTAGCACTCAAAAGGACTTTGATAAATTGGAGTACTGGTCTGAAATCAGCTAGAGGACATTCAGTAAAGACAAGTGCAAATTACTTCACTTACAAAGGAAAAATCAAATGCAAAAAATAGAAAGTGGGGAATAATTGTCTAGGCAGTAGTACTGCAGAAAAGGATCCAGGGGTAATAGCGGATAATAAATTGAGTATAAGCCAACAATGTAATGCAGCTGCAAAACAAGTCCAATATTCTGGGATGTATTAAAAGGAGTGCCATATGAAAGCCACGGAAGGTAATTTTTCCACTTTCCTCAGCACTGGTGAGGCCTCAGCTGGAGTGTCCAATTTAAGAAAGATATGGACAAATTCAGGGAGTTCAGAGGAGAGCAATAGGTTTAGAAGACATGACCTATAAGGAAAGATTTTTAAAACACTCGGCATATTTAGTCTTTAGAAAAGAAAACTGTGGGGGGACCTCATAGTCTTCTAATATGTTACAGGCTGTTATAAAGAGGATGGTAATCAATTGTTCTCCATGTCCACTGAAGGTAGGACAAGGCTTAATTGGTTTATTCTGCAGCAAAAGTGATTAGGTTAGATAATAGGAAAACTATCTATAAGGATAGGCTAGTTAATCTCTGCAATAGACTTCCAAAGGAGATTGTGGAATTTCCATCATTGGAGGTATTTAAAAATAGGTTAGACAAACACCTATCAGGGATGGTCTAGGTTTACTTGGTCCTGCCTCAGCCCTGGGGAGAGGGAGAGGGAGAAGAGGGGACTAGATGACCTCTCTATCTCCCAAGTCGCAGACTAGTGCCTGAGCCACTACACCATCATTCCTCTCTCCAAAATGCTCTATAATGATTCAGGCTAGTCTCTGAGGACTGAAATTATTTCTAACAACAACGTTTAGGTTGTGGTAGTGCCTCGAAACCAACCAGGCTGGGGCCCCATGTGCTAGGCACGGGACAAACATATAGTAAATTACAGCTCTTGGTCCAAATGGTTTACAGGACAAGACATAGCAGGTGGATGACACTAAAAAGTGGGTTGGTGCTGGAGAGATGGTACACTAAAAATTGGCTAAGAATTGCATATATCCTATTGCAGAAGCCTATTAGGAGCAGGAACCACAACTCACCAGTTGCCTAGCCATTATCAGATTGCTATATGGTTTATGGCAGAGATTGAATCTAATGTGTTACTTTAATGGAGAATAAAGTGGTAGTTTTACAGATTTTTACTGGAAGATTAGCAACATTGTATCACTTGCAGGTCACCATCTTCCCCTGAAAGATGTATCCATTCTGTATAAACAAAGACAAATAGATCAAACATCACCATAGTACTACGTAGTTCCATATAAAAATGGACTTGGGAACTTGTCACTTGAGCCAGGAGATGCTAGGAATATGAGTTATGATAGTCAAAATCTTCACTGGTGGCAGGGTGAACTTGCAAGAAGAATCTCATGTGACTGCAGGTTACACAATATTGCTGAGCATTCTGGGTTGAGCCCCAAAGGAGTTGTTAGGTCTTGCTGTTCCAGAACAGGGAAGTGGGCCATAAGAATCATTCTTGAACGTGACATGACACTAGAGTAAACTGTAAGGAAACCAGCCCACTTTACCACATTCTGAAAGCACCATCGTGACAAGCAGGCTCCAAACAACCCATAGGAAGAACAGAAGGTTTAAACCCCCCAAATGAGCAGTTGAAACAACTGATGATATACTCTTATGGTGAAATAATGGAGTATGCAAAGTAAGGGTTTTTATGAAAGTTTATAGTGTTCTGAACTTCGTAGTCATTCTGAGATTATAAACTGGTTCTGAATCTGTGTATTTATGTAGATACACGGTTTATTTTTATATCAGGCAGGCCTCCTTTGTACAAACTGTGTGTAGCATACATGCTAAAGTAAACTGATAACTGTGAATCTGGTTTCCAACTTAACATCCCAGATGGGCAACATTCTCTTGCTACCTTATCAAGCTCAAAATATATAAAGTCAAAACAAAGATTAAATGCATGAGTGTTTCTGGTAATCAGGCTAGGTCAGCCATAAATCCAATGATCAGTAAAGATTTCTATCCTAAAAATAGGCTAAGAAACTATACATGGCACAGCAATAAGTACACTTTTCAATTTTACCAGTGTTATGTGTTAAATGAGCTTTCAGCAAACAGCCAAAGTCAAGGGCCTTTTAAAGCTCTCTTCTCTGTAGATATCAATCTTGGACAATGACGCAGGAAGAAAATGCATGGTGAGTTCAGAAGTGAATACTTCCAACTATTAAAATGTTCCACTAGGCATTCCAATAATAAGAAAAAGTCAGAGAGTATGAGAGAACTTGAGACCTGGCAGCAAAAAAGGATACAACCCTTGGAATACAGTAGTTCAACAATACCTCACTATTAAAGGAAATAGGAAGAGATCCAATGGAACAGCAAGACAAGCAGAAGCCTTTATCCTTTAAATTCAACTGGAAGTGAATAATCCGATTATGGTTTAAATCTCTTTGAAAGTCAGTTGCCAATTAAATTTTTTTAAATGCCCTGCTGTTGAATCTAGCTCAAATAAAACATACAGTATATTTGAACAGCAATGCCTTATGAATCCAAAGCTAATGCTAGCAAAAACCTCTTAATCTGTATTTAATAATCTTTTGGCAGAGAGAAACAATGACCCATGGTAAAGTTTAATGATCAAACTGGCAATTATGGACATTGTTAAGAACTCATTTTTCTGTAAGTGGGCTTTTCATATTAGTAAGTACAACTATTAAACACTCATACACTTTAACTACATTTTAAAAGTGATGGGGCATGGTCAACCATTAGTACTGTGGAAATTCATATTTAAAGTTAAATCATAACATGTGCGTACAATTTCCACAGTATTTGTTAACCAATAACAATAATAAAATCTTGCAAAAAATATGCCAGTAGATGTTGTTGTGACACTTTGCTGATGAGTCCCTACCATGACTCTCCATGTATGTTTTCTTGTAGACATTTATACATACACAACTTGAGAAAAAGTGAACATCATGGATTCTCTCTCCCTTAAAGAGTTTGGACTGGCCTGTGCATAAGATAAACAAAAAGGCCATGGGATAAATACTGCCCTCAGTTACTCCCATACAAGCGCATTGACTTCACTGAGGTTGCCCGGGTTTAAAGGAGGGCAGAATTAGGTCCTGTCACCCCAATCCAGCAAAACATTTTAAGTGCATGCTTAACTTTAAACATGTGAATAGTTCTATTGTTTTCAATGGGACTATTCACAGTGTATAAAGTTAGACATGTGTCTAAGTCTTTGTTGGACTGGGGTCTGTGAGTGGGACTTTCAAAAGTGCTCAGCACCGGCCTAACTCTGCTGCCATTGAAGTCAATGGGAGTTTTACCACCATTAACTTCAGCGTAGTTAGGCCAGCACTGAGTGCATTTGAAAATCCCACCCTATTACAGAACAGCATCAGTTCTGCTGTACTTAAGCTTGAGAACCCCTTCCTCTAGGATAACTCTTCTAAGGACTCTGAAATCCTCATGCCTCCTTGGACTAGCTTGAAGTTTGCTATGCCTCCTGGGAGCGAAGGGTAGGATTAATGATCCAAACTTATGATCATTTGACAGAGAGTTCCCAAGATACAGCCCTCAGAAAAAACAAAAACAGGATTTCAGAAAGCTGACAGTTTCTACTAGTGAGACAAGCTTTGGAGCTTACACAGAGGTCTTCTTCAGCTCTTCATAAGCTCAAAAGCTTGTCTCTCTCACCAATAAAAATATATTACCTCATCCACCTTCTCTCTCTAATAGCCTGGGACTGACATGCCTACAACAACACTACGTACAGATTCTATCAGTGATTTTTTGCACACACACATGGGGTTCAAACCACAGCTCTGATCATCCCCCAACTGATCTCAGTAGTTCAACATTTAGTTCAGCTAGTGGATGGCACTCCCAACCCCTTTGGAAAAGCAATATTGAAATTGTTATGAAAGGAAGAGTTAGACTTTGTACTTAACACTTGACCACTGAATAGATTTCAATGCGCATATGCAGACAGACTAGGTAAAAGGGTTTCTGGCCCATCCACTTTCCCATGACCTTGGTGGTTCAAAGGGATATGCTATGGCCATTAAACCTGAGCTACACCCAGGCATTGTAAACTTGAACCCTACCCTTGGCAGAAATCTGAGAAAGATCTGTAGGAATGTTGCTACTGTCTACCTCTGTGAGAGGAGGGGGTTAATTTTGGGAAATGTAATCCAAGTACAGCAGAAAATTCAGAAGGAGCTAAAACTATTTCTGGAAGGAAAATCAATTACACATACAAATGCTTGCTGCACAGGCCTTGGGTTATGGAGGTTAGGGCAGCATAGGGAAATTAGGTGGAGTTAGGGGGTGGAAAAGTAAGGGGGGGAAGAGAGGGAGAGGGGTTTGGGGCTGTGGGAAGGGTGGTAGGGAAAGGCTAAGGGGTTGGAACATGTGCAGGGACTAAGGGTGTGGAAGGGAAGAGACACTGGGAGAAAGGACATGGGGTTGAGTGCCAGGGGGAGTGCAGAAGGATTCGGGATTGAGGCCATGACAGACCCACATTCTCTCCTCCCATGCATGTGCCAGGATCTGAGCCCCCTCTCCCTTTCCCCCCCTCATGTTTGTGCCAGGATCTTAAGGTGATGCAAATTAAGACCTCTGAAAACCAGGAAATACAAAGTTAAATTGCACACATCCCCTGTCTGGAGTCGGAGTGCTGACTGAAACAGGGGGGGCAGAGGCCACCTTGGAGGGGGGCAGACTGGGGGGGAGTAGGGGCATGGCTGGAGAAGCCTGACTAAAATAGTGGGCAGGGAGGGTGGCTACAGCAGGATTGTAATGGGAGCACAGGATGCAGCTCAGGCTACATAACATATTGGAGACTTGCACACTTCCTATGGTGAACTGCCGCCTATGATAGGTGTATGCAGCAGCAGAGGGCACCAGACAGCAAAGAGCAGCTTTTTATATGCTAAGGGATTCTAAATTGCAAATGGTTTAATTGGGCAGGGAGGGGAGGGTTAGCTGAAAATATTGGCAGGAGGGCTATATGTTGTGGGGGATGGTAGAGGAAGAGATGCACAAGGAGAGAGATATCCCAGGCTTCTGTCACACACTAAAGTTATTGGAAGCAACATGGAATAAAACTGTGATTTCTCTCCCTGACCTATCAGCAATTCCACCCTCCATACATTTCAAAGCATGACCATTGTCACCATTCCACTATAACAAAGTATACAAGAGACAGGAGGACCACTTAGGAATCACACAGCATCCTTTACCTTCAGCTAAGCACAATAGTGCTTCAGTTGCCAACAGTATAACTACAACTGCCTAAATGACCACTAACTCATACAAAAAAAATTTCTCTTAAAAAAAAAAAAGAAATCAGGAAATTCACTGACCAAAATCTCCATTAGTGCAGAGTTAATGTTGCCCAGTAGTCTCTGATGTCCTTCCAGAGCCTTCAGTTGAGCAAAACTCAAACCTCTCTAAAAACCAAGCGATAAAGAGGTAAGATATTTCAGACTTAAACTTTTAAAACCCAGGACATAAAGAGAAGATACAAATCAACAGAACCTTAACTCTGCCCTCTTTGAGCAATGCCTCAATACACCCATAACAGGCATACTAACACTCTGCCTTTGCACAATACTCAGGGAATAGGGTACATGACCACTTTAGGACAGTCTAACCCCTTCTCTTTGCTAAGGCAAAAGTTAGCCTAGATTTAGGTCAGCTGAATTGAACAGAAACGACGTACACCTGCCCTACACTCAAATACTTAGGCGGCTCCACAGGAAGATCACCACACCTTCTGGATTTTATAACCCCTTCACCTCCTTTTACCACCTCTTCTTCCTTACACACAGGATGCCATTTTAACAGATTTAATAATTTTATTAAGATAATGTTGAAATAAAAAGAAAACGGTACAGAGTTCAAGCATAAAAGTTTCTGGTTATCAGGGAATAAGGTACAGATTATCAAGGGGTGCGAAATTCTGTTTAGGAGCTGGTGGCGTAAGGAATACATAATCTGCAATCTCCCTGATTGGGGGTAAAAGTTTAACCGGTCAAAGTACAGACATTGAGATATGGGGGTATGTTGTCCATATAATGGCTATGTTCAGGTGTGGAGTATAATGAGTGGATACGATGATGGGGATGGATCTACCCTCATTTGGTGGGATTTAATGTTCAGTGAGTTTATGGTTCCAGTTCATATGGTCCAATGGAAAAAGCCTCTCAGTCCCTTTCCCATAGTTGATGCACGATGTCGTACTGGCTCACACCTCCTGGTACTGTCGGTGGCCGGTGATGTGTTCGATGTAGATGTCCCTGGAGCATCGGATGGTGTCCGAGACCATGAGGCGCTGCATGAGCCGTGCATAGCGTCGACCGATCCCACAGGTCCGCAGCACACGCTCGTTGCAGGAGTCCCAAGCGCTCACAGCTCTGACGATCAGGGCATCCATCTGCACCTCGTAGCCCTTCGCTCTCAGGGTGTCGGCCAGGGGTGTGTATTTTTCCAGCTTACGAGCTCGGGCTTCGCTGAAGTCCGGGGTCCTGTTCTTGAAGGAGACCGTGATGACGACGAGGATGATCTTTTTCTGGGCCTCGTCGGTGACTACCACGTTAGGTCGCAGATGGCTATCAGTACCGGGGATGGCGCAGTTCACGGCGACCTCCCCCCAGGCATGGTGCGATGGCTTTCACCAGGCGGTTCTGGATGGCATTGTGGCGCAGCTGCCAGGCTCTGGAGTGGGGCTTGCAGCTGCACAGGACATGGGGCAGGGTCTCGTTGGAGTAGCTGCACTTCCTGCAACGCTTGTCTCGGTTCCCGTGGTGGACGGCTCCGTTGAGCGGGGCACAGTTGAGCTGGGCACGGTGGATGAACCGCCAGTCGGCGAAATGGGTGAAGCCACCCCCGGCGAGGAAGTGGTTGCTGGCGTCCCACTTGCTGGTCAGTGCGAAAGGCTTTACCCTGATCCGGTTTACGCTTCAGGGCTTCCATGTACAGCGAGTGGACAGCTGCCTTCAGGGTCCTCTCCAGCATGCCCCTGGCGCTCGGGGTGACGATGGTGTTGTCCTCAGACCTGATCTGTGGCACCAGGACTCCCAGCTCCTGGCACTCCTCGCACCACTCCCAGCGGCAACCCATGCGCTTCCCCAGGTGACGCGTGGCATTGCAAGCACGGGACAACAGTGAAGCGATGTCGCGCCCGTCCCATCCGAATTCGCCATCCAGGGAACTGCTCAGGAAGCTGGCGGTGTCTTGGTTGGAGGGGGCTCTGCCAATCCGCTTCTTTGTTGCATCATGGAGGGCATTTGCTGCAATGTTCCTTGCCATGGTGTCGGGACACGTCAGCAGGCGGAAGGCGTGGGTGATCACCGCGATGTCACACAGGTCACCCATGCGGGGGACATTGGCACCGCCATGCCTGTGGGCAATATAGACCAGCTCGTTGCTGGCTCTCTGAGGAAGGAACAGCCAATTCTTCACCAGCTGCCAGACAATCTTGTCTGCCTTGTTGAGGGGTACCTTCGCCATGGCAGATCCCCTTAGGACGAACGAGATGCGGGGGATCAGGAAGGTGTTCAGGACATTTATCTTTTGCCACGGTGCTAACAGTGAGGTGTCAATCTACTATACTTTCACTTACCCATCATTAAACCTACAAATTGCTTTCAGATTCCAACTGGGCTGACAATCTCCATGGCAAGACCCCCCCCTATGCACTGCTACTGACCCATTCTGCAGAACTCTCTGCTGAAATGAGTCATACTATATCTCTCTCAAGGTACATAGGCACCTATTCCTTTGACCACACATGGGAGGCTGGGTCTCCTGGGAGAGGGGCTCAGACCGCACCCCCACCCCAAAGTGGCTGGGCCCTCCAGATCTGTTCATATCACAATCATAGCACAACCAAACTGCTCCAACTAATCCCTTCACCATTTAATACAGCTACTCTTAATACAGTGAATACAGCTGAAGTGGATGCAGATAATTCCCAGTGGCTATTGCCAGCTCCAGGGGGCAGAATTAAGGTTGCTTTCGTGTAGGGGTTCTCAAACTGGGAGTTGGGATCCCTCAGGGGGGCATGAGGTTATTACATGGGGGTCATGAGCTGCCAGCCTCCACCCCCAAACCCCACTTTGCCACCAGCATTTATAATGATGTTAAATATGTAAAGAAGTGTTTTTAATTTAAAAGGGGGGGTCACACACAGAGGCTTGCTTTGTGAAAGGTGTCACCAGTACAAAAGTTTGAGAACCACTGCTTTAGTGTATAGCTTAATTCTATTTCCTGGTTTTTAGATGTTTGAGTTTTGAACTCTATGTTCTGGAAGGGCATGAGACAGCACCAGATAACCTTAACTCTGCATTAACAGTTTTTTTGTCATTGAATATGCCTAGGCACACAGATTGTTCAATGTTACAATATCATACTTATTCTGAAACCCTTATTCAAACCACTGGAGTGGCATCATCTGCCACATTATTCACCATAAAGCAGCAGTTAGCAAATTTTTTGAGCTGAGCCCTCCCCCGCCCTTGAGTTGCAATTTTTCATTGTGGCCTCCCCTCAACCCAGACAAAAATAGACACATGCAAAAGTATGCTTGACAGCCTACTCATAATCCTAACAGAGACCTTAACACAACTTTAATTAAATTATCTACACCTGTAAGTTTCAAATACAGATACTTACCAATGGGTCAGCCAAGGCTTCCTCAGCCACAGGCTGCTTCTACCTTGCAGCCAGGCAGCACCACTAAGGCAGGGCCAATACCTACCCCTTCCCGCTTGGGTTTTCAGGGTGGGGGAAGATACATGCAACTGTCTATGGGGGTAGCCATGGTGGATGTTGACACTGACCCACAGGGTAGGTGGCCCTCAGAGGTGAGTTTAAGGGTGGAGGTGGGGCTCCCTTCCTGTCCCCCACCATGTAGGGCTGGCACAAGCCGCTTAGCATCACTGCTTCCCTGCCCCAAAATGTTCCTTCACAGCCCCCTAAGTAGGGTGACCAGATGTTCCATTTTTATAGGGACAGTCCTGGTTTGGGGGACTTTTTCTTATATAGGCTCCTATTACCCCCCACCCACTGTCCCATTTTTTCACAGTTGCTATCTGGTCACCTTATCCCTAAGGGGGGCTGTCATAAATATAAAGGGAAGGGTAAACACCTTTAAAATCCCTCCTGGCCAGAGGAAAAACCCTTTCACCTGTAAAGGGTTAAGAAGCTAGGATAACCTCACTGGCACCTGACCAAAATGACCAATGAGGAGACAAGATACTTTCAAAGCTGCGGGGGAGAAACAAAGGTTCTCTCTGTCTATGTGATGCTTTTGCTGGGAACAGAACAGGAATGGAGTCTTAGAACTTAGTAAGTAATCTAGCTAGATATGGGTTACATTCTGGTTGTTTAAATGGCTGAGAAAATAAGCTGTGCTGAATGGAATGTAGATTCATATAGAATCATAGAATATCAGGGTTGGAAGGGACCTCAGGAGGTCATCTAGTCCAACCCCCTGCTCAAAGCAGGACCAATCCCCAATCAAATCATCCCAGCCAAGGCTTTGTCAAGCCTGACCTTAAAAACTTCCAAGGAAGGAGATTCTACCACCTCCCTAGGTAACGCATTCCAGTGTTTCATCACCCTCCTAGTGAAAAAGTTTTTCCTAATATCCAACCTAAACCTCCCCCACTGCAACTTGAGACCATTACTCCTTGTCCTGTCATCTTCTACCACTGAGAATAGTCTAGAACCATCCTCTCTGGAACCACCTCTCAGGTAGTTGAAAGCAGCTATCAAATCCCCCCTCATTCTTCTCTTCTGCAGACTAAACAATCCCAGTTCCCTCAGCCTCTCCTCATAAATCATGTGTTCCAGACCCCTAATCATTTTTGTTGCCCTTCACTGGACTCTCTCCAATTTATCCACATCCTTCTTGTAGTGTGGGGCCCAAAACTGGACACAGTACTCCAGGTGAGGCCTCACCAATGTCAAATAGAGGGGAACGATCATGTCCCTCGATCTGCTCGCTATGCCCCTACTTATACATCCCAAAATGCCATTGGCCTTCTTGGCAACAAGGGCACACTGCTGACTCATATCCAGCTTCTCGTCCACTGTAACCCCTAGGTCCTTTTCCGCAGAACTGCTGCCTAGCCATTCGGTCCCTAGTCTGTAGCTGTGCATTGGGTTCTTCCGTCCTAAGTGCAGGACCCTGCACTTATCGTTATTGAACCGCATCAGGTTTCTTTTGGCCCAATCCTCCAATTTGTCTAGGTCCCTCTGTATCCTATCTCTGCCCTCCAGCGTATCTACCACTCCTCCCAGTTTAGTATCATCCGCAAATTTGCTGAGAGTGCAATCCACACCATCCTCCAGATCATTTATGAAGATATTGAACAGAACCGGCCCCAGGACCGACCCCTGGGGCACTCCACTTGACACCGGCTGCCAACTAGACATGGAGCCATTGATCACTACCCGTTGAGCCCGACAATCTAGCCAACTTTCTACCCACCTTATAGTGCATTCATCCAGCCCATACTTCTTTAACTAGTTAAAGCAGTTAGTGCAGTTTTGTGGTTTGACACTCATGGGTTTCAAACAAAGGAGAGCATCTAAACAGAAAGAAAAGGCATACCCGTGGCACCCTAGAGACCAACAAATTCACATGAGCACAAGCTTTCGTGAGCTACAGCTCACCTCATCCGATGAAGTGAGCTGTAGCTCACGAAAGCCCACGCTCAAACAAATTTGCCAGTCTCCAAGGCGCCACAAGTACGCCTCCTCTTTTTGCGAATACAGACTAACATGGCTGCTACTCTGAAACCCATCTAAACAGAGTTGCACCAAAATAACCAATTTGGTTTTAGGAAGCCAATTCAGATTACATACAAATTTGTATGTAGACAACCCTTTCAGTGACACAGGATACTATCTAGGTACTTATACAGCTCTCATCACCACAGTATCTCAATTATTACTGGACTTTATCATCCCAACACAGAGATAAGGACGTATTAGTCTAGATGGGGAATGGAAACACAGAACACATTCACTCATATATGGTCAGATGGGAAATTTTTAGGTGAGATGAGACTGAACTCAGCTCTCCAGTGCCCTACCTACTAAACCAGCCTTCCTAACCCATGCTGTACAAGTTAGGGTAGTTATTTTGTAGAGAACTACAGCCGTACCTGGGGCTGCAAGTACAGAGATGTCTGTGTGGCCTGTGGGTATGGTGCCTACACCCCTGAACTCCAAATCCTACTTTGCCTCGGCCTTGGATCATTTAAAGTCTGCCCTTCAGAACTCCTGACTTCTAGAAAAGGGATCATAGGTACCCCATATAAAGGGGTATCCGAGGCTCAGCCCACTGGTGTTAATCACTTATACAGCCCCCAACCCAATAATATATACTCTGAAAAGTTTTTTTTCCCTATTAGCATTAATTTAAAGATACAAAGCCAAGCCTGGGATCTACATATATTTCTAGTCTAATCATAATTCTATGTATAACATCCAGGAATCATTGGACATTATAAATGTTTATTATTAAATCCAAACATTTTCATCAACACTCTAAACTCATACACTTTATAACTCAAAGCAAAACAGGGCAAATTAGATACATTACAAACCAAACCAGAGAAAATATAGTTGTATACAATGCTTAGAGAGAGTTGTCTATTATTGTGAGGCTCTTCCCCTTCCCTTTTTTTTCCCCTGGAAGGTGAAAAAAAAATTTCTGCCACAGAAAAACTTGGCAGTTATAACCTTCAACTAACTACTAGAAAATACTAACATGCTGTAAAGTAGAACATTTATAGCAGATCCATCTGGTGTGTACTACAGCCCTTCACCATAGTTGGCAAAAAGTAGATTTTACGCCATGACCCTAATAGTAAAGGGAAGGTGTAAAATATGCACTGATCTATCCAACTGTAGACATTTTTATTTCTTGGCATCTTATCTCCCAGGCTTCACGCGAGAAGTTGATCAGAAATTAAATATAAGAGCAAAACATGCATATAAAAGGATAGCTGTTTTGTTGTTGTTGTTTCTGTTTTTTTGTTTTGTTTTGTCATTCTTAGTTTTAAAAGGGTATTCTATGGGGTCAGGTAAAATAAGCAGTACTCTCACCAGAAGGTAAGAATCTCTGAGCTGACTGTCTTTGCTATAACAGAGTGGTGTGGAGGGAGTAATTGACATGCTACATTGATCAGCTTTGTCCTGCATGTTCATTAAACCTGTGCTTGTAACATAAATATGTCTAACATTTTAATATTTTCTGCTCAGTGTTTCATATCACATCAGCTGGTAGAGACCAGAACTCATTGCTAGCAGGATTATACTTTATTTTTATGTATACAATATTAATATATTTAGACAGTCACAGGCATTTGTCCAACTCAAAATATGAAGAGTCAATATACATGTAGTGACATTAATTTAAAGAAAAACATAGCAATCACGACTATAAAAGTTACAATTAAGAGAGGAATTTGCATCATTGATGACATTATTTAAATTAAGTTTTGCTAGTAGGCAAGATGTATTTAAGGAATTCATTAATGACCTCTACTGGTTATTCAATGAATTTCAGTGAATACAAGTCTTTTCTACACGGAGTGTTGGTCTCTGTGAATGTATTAGACAACATGATTTGTTTGTTTTTCTCTTTTGTGCCATTTTCCATCTGCAAAATACAGCATCACTGTAGATTAAAGTATTTTTCTGCATCATATTGTGATGTATCTCTAGTTTCTTTTGAAGATGTTAGAACAGTCCCTCTGCCCAGACCTCCACTTCTCTGGCAGGCTATTTATTTCATACACCAGGTGGCACCAGATAACAAGTTTAAATCAAGCTATTGCAATTATTGCCTGGTGAAAGTGTTAAGGGGAGTTTGACAGAAATTGATAATTACAATGTAAAAGGTCAAATGAGAGTCTGCAGTTTTAGCCAAATGCAGACATCTGTATTTATACACAAAAAGAAAAGGAGGACTTGTGGCACCTTAGAGACTAACAAATTTATTTGAGCATAAGCTTTCGTGAGCTACAGCTCACTTCATCGGATGCATGAAGTTCACTTCATCGATGAAGTGAGCTGTAGCTCACGAAAGCTTACGCTCAAATAAATTTGTTAGTCTCTGAGGTGCCACAAGTCCTCCTTTTCTTTTTGTGGATACAGACTAACACGGCTGCTACTCTGAAACCTGTATTTATACAAAGATACTTCATACAGACAAAAGCACAGCTGCATCTGCCTGGGTCACAATCCACAGCTGATGCCCTGAGGTAACCTTTTTACTAACCATTGGTTAAAAACAATGTTTAAGTACACAGCTTGATTAAGTAATGAATTGTAGTCCATAGTTCCAATGAATTGGTACAAGACTACAGAGTTTAAGGGTGAGATTTTCCTAAGCACTCAGGATTGGCTTAACTCTGCTCCTATCAAAGTTAAAGGTAAAATTCCCATTGATTTCAACGGGAGAAAAGCTAGGCCAACACTGAGCACTTTTGAAAAATACACCCTGATTTACCCACAGCCCAGACATTTGCACACACAGCCAGGACATTTGGACAAAGAGAGAGAACTAAAAGGCATGATCTATATTGACTTTATCACTCTCACACTTACACAAAGCTTATAACATAGTCCCTCATGGGGAAGGAGGCAACAACATCTCTTTCTTTTACATTTGTGTGTTCTCAGAATTTTGTGTGCTTAATATAACATATGAGATAAAACAGGGTCACATCCCGATCTTGCTACTGTATAGATGAGGATTATAGATAGAGGTCTGAAGCCTTCCTGGCTTCACACTAGGACTGAGTTTCTCCACTCTTCAGTATATAGCTGATTGATCAGAAATGAAATAACAAAGAAAGCAACTAACTGCCTATAATGGATAGGGTTAGCTGATTGTTTTCCTTTTAATCCTACTTACAGTTTTTAAGTTGTCTATAAATAAGCCTAGTAGCCAGACATATTGAAAATATTTAAACTTATCTTATGAAAGCATCACAATATAATATTTCTACCTGATTTAGCAACTACAAAAATAACCAGCTTAGAAAAAGAAAAGGTCAGATATAAAGAGGTGGGGCCACATTGTACATTAAAGTTACTCTGAATGTACACTGCTGTAATGGAGAATAAGGATTTGGGGATTTTTTTTTAAACAAGAACCTGTTTAGCTATTTACATGGTCAAGTTAAACAAGACAAAATTAAGGTTTAGTCTTCCACCCACACAGCTCCTATATGTGAATTTCTGGAGTCCCTGGAAGTGAATCTAAGTTACCTCTGATTCTATGTTGTTTAACTTGGCTATTTTTGTACATGCTACCTATATTAAATCAGATATAGCATCAATTCGGTTTTGTTTTCTTTAGGAAAAAAGTTATGAGGGTTTATTTTTCCATATCATGCCAACATAAAAACAAATATTAAATATTTTTAAAACTGAGGCAGCACAACACCACCTGACCCTACAAACCTCTATACTACTGCAAATAACTTAACCACTAAGCTTAACAAATTCTTTATTGCAGAAAAGTGAAAACTATTAATGAAAAGTGGCCACCAGAGGGAGCTCATATATCCAAATAATATAGAAACGGATTGATGCTGGGAGAAAAAATGTATCCATTTTCCTGGTTTATACATTTCTCAGCTTTCAAATGCATGTAGAACTTGATATTTCACTGCTTTCACTGAAGTGTCTCTTTAAAATGGCAGCACAAAAGGGGTTAAAAATTTTATATCTGAAAAACAGAGTTCAAACAAATTTCCTTTCCAAGTTTCTAGCAAGCTCAGTGTGCATTTAATACAATGAAACCAATGCTAACAGCACAGCTGGTACAAAGCACTGCCATTCTAATTTGGTAGTGTTTTACATCTACTTTGCACTAATGTAAAGGACTACACAATTGAGGCAGTGGGGAATCAGCACCAGTATCTAAGGGCTCACCTACACCCAGAAGTATCACATAAACTATACTGGTATACTTAAAATGATATGGTCACCCTAGTGTGGGCACAGTTAGCTTACTCCCATAGCTATACAGCTATAAGTATCTTCATATTTGTATAACTGCATCTGCACTGGTATACCTATATCAATATTAAAATAATCACATCCCAAACTGAAATAGTTATACCAGTTACAAAAGCTGCATGTAGATCAGGCCTTAGCAAATGGAAAGAACCACTGAGAAGAATAATGTAAAACAGTACACATGGGGAAATACATTTTATTTTAAAAATGTTTACTCAGGAAAACAAAGATTGTTCTTTGATACTAATCACAGCATTCTGCAACTGAAAGCATCATCCAGTGAAGTCTGGCTATTTAAATAACAATGCTTTTTGATACAGTAGCGTGACTAGAATTCAGTGGAGCAAGTCTGGCAATGCTTCAGTTCTATCTGCCATTATAGTTTGCACAGCTTTGGTGGTACAGTATACCATGGTTCACACTGCCCATCGATGCCTTCAGTTTGGTAAGATTCCCTGTATGCAACAATCTTTTGGAGAACCCTAATCAACCTGACCCTTTCCTAGAACTTTCTGTCGTAACAAAGGATGCGACTGTAGTCGTGAATTCCTTTGTCCTACCTATACGACAGAACTTGAGTACTCGGCTAATGATATATATATATATATATGTAGTAGGTTTTTTTTCCTCCAGTTTTGGAGTGAGACAAAAATTGGTAGTGAAATTTCTTGAAAAAGATGGTTTATGCAGAATTATTCATTAATCAAATCTCCATCTTGCCTGCTATAAGAGATCCTCTCTTGTTTAGAGCCAAATTCCACTCTCCTTACTCCTACCAGTATCCCATGGTACTGAACTCAAATGCACAAACGTTACTTCGGTGACTAAGGATTACAGGATCAGGCCGTTGGCCCACAACATATTGATAAAAGGGCATGATTCAGGCTAAGATTTTGGCATGGGTATTTTTAGTAAAAGTCACAAACAGGACACAGGCAATAAACAATAAATCACAGAAGCCAGAGCCCCACTGCCTTAGGGCTGACAGCCCAAGCCGTGCCGCCTGGAGCTGAAGTCGCAGAGGTCACATAAAATCATGGAATCTGTGACCTCCATGACTGACTTGTAGCCTTAGGCATAATCCTATAAAATGTAACTCACTCAAGTAGTCCCATTGAAAAAAAGAGGACTACTCACGTAAAGATTATTAATGTAAGTAAGAGTCTATAAGATCAAGTTCTTGCATGTCATGTGAACTCTGATATGTCCAAGTTTACATGGAAAATGTTATAACCATGCACATTTGTTCTACTAGGGTTAAATAAATCACTTAAATTTTGTTAGTCTAAAAAAATTTTACTGTATTCCTTGGTTTTTCTTTTTCAATGTAGAAGTAAACTTTTATTTTTCTGAAAGGGATATGTAATGATTAAGGGACGAAGGAAACATTCACGTACTGGATAGGTATAACCAATGGTAGACTATGTACTTAAATTCCCAGCACTTTTGTGCCACCATTATATGGTTTTAGGGGCAGATTTTAGTTAAATTAAGGGTATTACAAATATCTAAACCAAAGTAATCTTTTATATCTAAATATCTGATTGGCTACATGTTAATTACTTCTTGTAGCTGAATTATTTGCTACATAGTTCATATACAAAAACAAAATAAGTTTGAGCTGATTTTTGAGTGCTATTACCAAAAGCAGAAGTTTTATATATAAATTAAAGCTGCCTGAATGTATTTATTTGATTATTAAAAAAAAATGTTTCAATTAAGTTACCTGGAATGCATAGACTGGTCTTAAATAGAAACCATTTAATGCTGGATAATTTAATTATGAAGTGTATAATTCAATTTGGCAAGTTACCAAACTGTCAGCAGTTCAATGCAATTTGAAGTTCAGCTATGCACATTCAGTTACTTGATTACTTTTTAGCATGTTTCATCCAAAGCCAGGGGCACAGAGAACAATTAACATCACCTTTCCAATATGTCCACAGATGGCATTAGTACTGGCTTGTGCCTCTTTTGAATTTTGTACTATGTGGCTTTGCTAGCTGTGACACACAAGAGTGTACAGCAGGCCTCCAAAAATCCCACATCCTGCAAAGATTGCAGTGTTCCCAGTGCATCAGCACAACCAGGAAAGGTCCAGAGTCTCCATTCACAGCAAGGAAAATTTTCAAAAGTTTTCCACCATTGCTAAAGCTAGTTCAGTTTCACCAGTGGTAGCAATCCTGGGATCCCTACTGCAAATGTTATTACAAATGGAGTTTTATAACTACCCATAATCAGTTTACCCATAAACAAATCTAGTATTCTCCCTTGAATCATTGCTGTTTCTCTACAAAAACCCCTACCTATGCCCAATTAAGTGTTCTGATGCATGGACACAAACTCTGCATCAGTTCTACTGGGATTCCATCTCTTGTCTCATCTTGCTGGGGGCTCTGCCTGTCTCCAGCACTCAGGAATTTGAGCTACCACCATCACCTGGGAACCCCGATCAGTTCAAGCCTCATGGAGTGGGTGAGATCCCTCCCTCTCTCTCTGTTTTGTTTTCTTTTCTATCTCAGGTACAGTATTAACCTTTAATAATGTAACTGTTATGTTTGTTTAGCCCTCCTTGTGTAGTTATTACCATTATTCAGTTAAAAAACTTTTATGGTTAAGCTGGTTGCTTCTCTCTCTATGAACTTTACTCTTTTGTGTTTTTAGCTTCCTCATTTACTCTGCAGCACTGCTTCTTTTACCTAAGCTAAAGATCCCTGTAGCGCCCAAATATACTGAGGGGTTTGCTCATCAAGTGGGTTACTACCAGTACAATTGTGATGTAAAAGTGGGGATAGGGACATGCTGAACTTGTGACATATAAGGGTGGCAGCTTGAAAGTGCTGCTTGACCCGGTCCGCTCGGGGTGTGTGTGTGTGTGTGTGTGTGTGTTCGTGTTTGTGTTCATTCAACCAGTTTGAGGTTGGAGGAACCCAGCCCTAGGGAACCTAGGTCCTGCAGGATAGCTCCACTGGGAGGGGATTTGCATAAGGGAGAAGTAGAGCTCCATATGAAAACACACGTGACACAAGCAGTACATTGATAGAATTACAGAAACCCTCCTCCCCTCCCAGAAGAGTAACCCTAATAAATGAGCATACCCCAAAGTAACGGGCAAATCTGATAACACCTCTATCATAACCCCCCTTAGTTGCCTCTTTTCCAAGCTGAAAAGTCCCAGTCTTATTAATCTCTCCTCATACGGAAGCCGTTCTATACCTCTAATCATTTTTGTTACCCTTTTCTGAACCTTTTCCAATTCCAATATATCTTTTTTGAGATGGGGCAACCACATCTGCGCACAGTATTCAAGGCGTGGGCATACCATGGATATATATAGAGGCAATATGATATTTTCTGCCTTATTATCTATCCCTTTCTTGATGATTCCCAACATTTTGTTCACTTTTTTGACTGCTGCTGCACATTGAGTGGATGATTTCAGAGAACTATCCACAATGACTCCAAGATCTCTTTCTTGAGTGGTAACAGCTAATTTAGACCCCATCTTTGTATATGTATAGTTAGGATTATGTTTTCCAATGTGCATTACTTTGCATTTATCACCATTAAATTTCATCAGCCATTTTGTTGCCCAGTCACCCAGTTTTGTGAGATCCTTTTGTAGCTCTTTGCAGTCTGCCTGGGACTTAACTATCTTGACTAGTTTTGTATCATCTGCAAATTTTGCCACCTCACTGTTTACCCCTTTTTCCAGATCATTTATGAATATGTTAAATAGGACAGGGCCCAGTACAGATCCCTGGAGGACACCACTATTTACCTCTCTCCATTCTGAAAACTGACCATTTATTCCTACCCTTTGTTTCCTATCTTTTAACCAGTTACCAATCCATGAGAGAACCTTCCCTCTTATCCCATGACTGCTTATTTTGTTTAAGAGCCTTTGTTGAGGGACCTTGTCAAAGGCTTTCTGAAAATCTAAATACACTATATCCACTGGATCTCCTTTGTCCGCATGCTTGTTGACCCCCTCAAAGAATTCTAGTAGATTGGTGAGGCATGATTTCCCTTTACAAAAACCATATTGACTATTTCCCAACAAACTATGTTCATCTATGTGTCTGACAATTTTGTTCTTTGTGATAGTTTCAACCAATTTTCCTGGTACTGAAGTGAGGCTTACTGGCCTGTAGTTGGCAGGGTCATCTCTGGAGCCCTTTTTAAAAATTGGTGTCACATTAGCTATCCTCCAGTCATTTGGTACAGAAGCTGGTTTAAATGATAGGTTACATACCATAGTTAGTAGTTCTGCCATTTCACATTTGAGTTCCTTCAGAACTCTTGGGTGAATACCATCAGGTCCTAGACACTTATTACTGTTTAGTTTATCAATTTGTTCCAAAACCTCCTCTAATGACACCTCAATTTGGGACAGTTCCTCAGATCTGTCACCCAAAAAGAATGGCTCAGGTTTGGGAATCTCCCTCACATCCTCAACAGTGAAGATTGATGCAAAGAATTCATTTAGTTTCTCCACAGTGGCCTTATCATCTTTGAGTGCTCCTTTAGCATCTCGATCGTCCAGTGGCCCCACTGGTTGTTTAGCAGGCTTACCACTTTGGGGGATTTGTTAATTTTCTCTCCAAATACCTGCTATACCTCTTAGGCATCAGTGAACCCCTTAAGAGATTGACCAGTAAAGAGGCTAGATGGTGTCAGGAAACCCAACAGCAAAATGCTTTCCAACAGATCCAGACATTAATGACTAACCATCCAGTCCTAAAATACTATGATGCTAAGGCACCGGTAACTATTCAGTGTGACGCTAGTGAATGTGAATTGGGAGCAGTGTTATAACAAAATGGTCAGCCTGTAGAATTAACCTCTAGGATGCTACTGCCAACAAAGCTAAAATACGCTCAAATAGAGAGGGAATGCCTAGCCATTGTTTTAGCACGCACCAAGTTTGACCACAAGCTCCTGGGAAGTAATTATATCTGTACAGCTTACACAGACCACAAACTTTTGGAATCCATCTTCAGAAAGCCTTTGCTACCAGCTCCAAAACATCTGCAAAGAATGTCAATGATAATCTGAATAATAAAATTCCAGGATTGTCACTCTGTGTCACTCTGAAGCCTAAAATGTCGATTGAGTCAGTGTGAAGTGTTGGAAGCAGCTACAAGCATGGTTAAGAGCTCTTTTTGTTCAGAACAGAGGCATAGCCATGGGTGGCCCTGGCCCACTCATTTAGCAACCAGGCCCACCCAAATCTGAGCAGGTGTAAATGTAGAAACTGTCCAGTGTGTGGCTGAGCTCCCTGGGAGGCTTGAGAGTCCAGTGGGGCACTGCCACTGCCACCCCTGCATCCAGGTGCACAGCCTGAAGCTGCAGGGAGAGCAGCAGCAGGTGCTGCTGCCCCATGGAATGAGGAGATAGGTGCAGCGAGGGGATGGTGGGCAGAAAGAAGGGAAGGCTGCCTGGAGCAATTGGGCCAACTCCATGGGAGTTCATGCTTCACTGGTGGATCCCAGGTTCTGACACCCCCATAGGCTTGTCCAAAACTGTTCAAACCTTTTCAGGGTCTGGTTCCTCCCAGCAGCAGTGAGAAGCTTCTTGGCAGAAATCATTACAATCCTACTGCATCCCATCCTGTCCTGACCTCTCCTGCTCCAGTGACGGGCTGGGGAGAGAGACAATAAAGGAAATTGGGGAAGCCAGGGGCAGAGGATGGTCAGAGACAGGGTAAGCCAGGAGGTCAGAGATCAGGGGAGCTGGGGCAAACCTAGGGGATGCAGAGGGTATTAGATGCCGGGGAAACAGAAGTGGAGGAGGGGAGCTAGGGGGTGTTGGGTGGGTGCAGGAGGCTGGTGGGAGGCAGAGGTTTGGGCAGGGAGGCATGTGTGGGAGATGGGTATAGAGGCAAAAGGCAGATGGGCATGTAAGTGGTAGTGGTGGGTAAATGGGGTTCTGTGGTGAGTGCGTAAGGTGGAGCTATGAGTGGGCAAAGAAGTAGGGCCAGAAGGCAGGGGGATAATCGGTAGGAGAGGTAGGGGTGTTAGGGTAGGGCAGGATGCACAATTAGGGGGAGGAGAGGAGACGGGGGTAAAAGGTAAAGGAGGACAGTGCAGTTAGAGGTGAGGGAGGAAACAGGGCAAAAGAGGTGACTATGAATTACATCTATGTGGTATGTAGCTACAGTAAGGTGTGTATCTATGTCATGCCAAGAATCCTAAGCCATTATGTTATCAGCAGTAACTCAACCAATTACCACCCTCACTCTACAACAAATTTGCATGCAACAATTGCATTGGTTGAATAAGGGAGCTACTGTATAGATGGTGGATTACTTGGACCACCTGTCACACATGTGCACCTAACTGTCACCCATGCACAAATCTCCCAGCACAAAAACCAGCACAACCGCCATACACAACCCCAACCACACAGCCACTCACCATAGTACACCACCCTCATTTGCCACCTGTACAAATCCACACAACTCTCCCAGCTAAAAACAACCCACAAATAAATTAACACAACCACCCACACAACACCACAGCACACACAATAACTCAAAATATCACTCTAGAATTTCTGACTCAGTGTGCTGTGATGGCAACAAACTACAAGCATGGCTGACAGCACTTTTTGTTCAGAATATCACCTGGTTCAATCATCACTGGGATTCACAGTATGTTACCATCCAATGTTAACTTCTCAGCCATTTTCAGCTTCTTTACACACACGTGACTTTAAGAATTACACCGATGTGACAGCATGAGCTTTCAGCAACTAGTTAAAAAATATTGCTTGGATGTATAATACAAACAAGAGTCAGTGATGTTCATTGCAGACTACTGAAATCCAAGATTATGAAATTTTCAGTATATGCCAAGAGGAGGAGTTTTATCAGGAACTTGAACATATCAACCAGAGAGAACTTGTTCATGTGACAGACAGATGCACTTCTGCAAATAGACACACATTCTAACAGACAACATGTTTCAATCACTCAGAACAGTCATTATGTCAAGACGTCCAGAAAAGAAGGAAGAGGAGCTGACAGTTGCGGAATACGTGTGTCAATTTATGAATTCCATTTTGTGAAATAGCATGTATGATTGTAATCTTCAGTGTGGATTACAGCTTCCATTTTGCAGCAGAAACAGGAGATGTCTAGAAAATTAAAACAGGTTCATCAATTGGGCATCAATAGTGAATAGTTCAACCCTGGTGGAAAAAGAGGATGCTAACAGAAGAGCCACTGACCGACAGGGGAATTGGACTACGGAAAATCCTCAGTGACAAACAGAAAAGGTATTACAGACTGATTTTAAAAGTGACATGCTCCCTAAGCAAAGAAGCCAGTTAATCACCAGAAACAGAAGACAAGTGGAGGAGTGGGCACAGGGACTTCTGTCTGCCTTCAGAAGGACACTGATGAATCCAAGGACTCTTTGGAGTGGCGAGGACTCTGAGGGAGAATTGCATTTGGGCATTTATTATCTTGCCTAGATCTGTAATTCTCCTGTTCTGCCTAAGCATAAAGTATGTGTGTGTCTAAGCTTTTCATTTCCAAAGCCTGCATTCCTTGCTTTAACTGTCATGTTTCCCCAAATAATTACATTTTAATTCAGAGCAAGCACAAGGGTGCATCTCTGGAGGAGCAAGCATAAGTTACTGGGGAGACTTGGGAGGTTCAGCATTGGTTTAAGGCCAGGGCAGCTGGACTACAGAGTCCCACAGCCAAGGAAGGGGGCCAGACGGGGAGTTCGCCCCAGGGATGGTGCCTTAGAGGCCCAGAGTTAGAAACAGTGATTTGCCCAGACCCAGGTGACTTGAAAGCATATGGAATCCAAAGATTGAGTCAAATTAACACAGTCTGGTGACCATCCACTGGGGGGGAATCAATCTGGACTGTAACAGGAGCCACTTGATATTTGTGACTATTGGTATAAGCATGCCTCCTCACCTCTAGGGTGCCTCCTCACATTTGGATGCAATGTTGCAGGTGACTTTGCCTCTTGCACTCCCCTGGTGGCTATTTCCTGGGCCTGCAATATCCTATCTCAATCTGCTGCTTCTCCCAACTCCCCCTCTAGATGTTACATGGCTTGAGCCTCTGATTAATTCACATAAAGTCTAAACCCCTTCCAGATTAGTGTGAACGAGTCCAAATAAAGATTCAAACAAGTCTTCAAACTAATAGTCCATCCACCTCTCTCAGGCTTCACTATGGTTCCCTTGTTGTAGCCTGCCTATTAGGTCCTAGACCAGGGCTTCTCTCTCCCGCCTCTGCCAGCTCTCCCCCAAACTCAGTCTACTTATACAGCTTAGTTCTGCCTCATCTATCCAGGAGGCAATTAGTTACTCTGCCCCCCGGTGCAGACCATGACTAATTGAGTCCTTTGCCTTGCCTTGAAGGCAATGGGTGGTAAGGTCAACCAAAATATTTTAAAGCAACACCAGTTCCTTATGCCCTCAGAAAAAAGACTGACACTGAGTTAGACAGGTGGGAAAAGCAGAGCATCATTTCACCAGTGCTGTTTTCCGAATAGACCACACCTATTGTGCTCATGGTTAAACCAGACAAGACCATTGCATTGCAGGGGTTATAAAGTCACCCCCCACTCTATGGACCGAGGACTTGCTCCGTTTTGGGGTCAAAAATTTAGTAAGCTAGACATGTTGCAGGTGTACCAGCAGATGAGAGTAGAGGACTGTAAGAAATTTATCACTATAAACACTCACAAGGGACTACACCAGTGCAATCAATTATCACATGAAATATCAGCAGCATCTGAAATTTTCCAGAGGGCCATGGAAAGTTTGTTGGAAGGTATCTCATGTGTGGTGATGTGGACTGACAATGTCTTCATCACAGGCAAAAGTGATGCTGAACACCTGTCAGTACTGAAGCACATACTTCAAAGATTGAAGGCAGCGAGACTTTGCTTAAAACAAAGTAACTGTTTGGGGTTTTTTTTGTTTTTTATTCATGAGACCAGAAGTGGTGTATATGGGCTACAGGATAAACAAGGAGGGAATTCATCCTGTGGCAGAAAAGTCACAACAGGCCCTAGCCCCTGAGAAAACAACTGAGCTATGAGCATACTTAGGTACATTAAATTTTTATAGCATATCTCCCCAATGTTTCAGCCCTTTTATAGCCCTGGCATCAACTCCTGAGGCAGGAAACCCCCTGATATTGGGGAAAGAGACTAGAGGGAGCTTTCCAGAAGTCTAAAAAGCTACTCAAATCCTTGGATCTCCTTGTTCATTGTGACCTGGGCAAAGGATTAATCCTGTCATGTGATGCTTCATCTTACGGGGTAGGGACAGTTTTGTTACATAACTTGAGGGATGTTGGAGTATAACTAATTGGATATGTCTCCAGGTCACTGACTAAAGCTGAATGGAGTTATTCTCAGTTAGAGGAAGAAAGTCTACTATTATTTTTTGAATCAATACCTATATGGGAAGCCTTTTACCATTCTGATGGATCACAAACAACTTGTGAGAGTCTTGAATTAAAATAAGGGTGTACAAGCCATGGCAGCTGCCCTGGTACAGCATTGGACTTTGTCTAAAGCTACTTATGAGCACAGTAAAACCTCAGAGTTACTGACACCTGGGGAATGGAGGTTGTCTGTAACTCTGAAATGTTCATAACGCTGAACAAAGCACAGTTAGGGCTCCAGATCCAGCAGCTGACACTCCAGGCCAGGCTTCAGCAGCAGCTGAGCTCCCGCCTCAGCTCCCGCAGGCAGCTTCTTTTCCTGAGTTGGATTGCAAGCTTGTCCTCCTCCCCACAGGGGGAGGTGGGCTGTGTGTGTGTGCGCGTGAGAGAATAGCACGTCCCCCTCCCAGCTGCGAGGAAGAGGGTGAAAACAGCAAGCCCTCCTCCCAGCGGAGGGGGTGGGAGGGAAGAGGTGAAAACGGTGCAGATCTCAGTGCTGCTCCTGCTCTGCTGGCTCCAGCTGCCTTGGGTTGACAGCCCCAGCATCTTCACCTCTTACTGCAGCTGTAAATGGCTGCCCTGCACATGAGGGTGGGGGTGGGGTGGGGACAGGCAGCCCAGATGTGCTTACCTTTAAGATTCAGTACAGTATTGGTGGTTGTTGGGGTTTTTTTGTCTCCGCTGCTGCCTGATTGGCTATTTCCGGTTTCACATGGTGTCCGGTTGACCGGTCAGTCTGTAACTCTGGTGTTCGTATCATTGAGCTTCTCCTGTATGGGATAATTTATAAGGCAGGGCATTAGCATGCCAGCACAGACAGCCTCAGTTGAATGCCATTACTAGAACAATCTGGTTCTACAGAGCTTCCAGGAAAGTTTGTGTTATTCATGGAACACCTCAACCAGCCATCAGTAGTGGCTTCCCAGATAAGGAAATGGACTAGACAAGGTTCTGTCCTGTCCCAAGTGCAGCATGCACTTCCCCCTTGTGCAGGCAGGGATTGGGTGTTGCTGGCCCTGCTGTAGCATAAGGAGCCCTTTGCACCCCCACTGTCATGGGAATGAGTGAGCAGGGCAGAACAAAGATCCCCTGGCCAGGACTGTGAGGAGGAGGAGCCCCCAGCAGCAGAGGAAACCATCCTGGTGCTGAATGGCTCCTGCCTTCTCGATTATCCAAACTCCTCCTAATTATCCAAATAAAATCCTGTCCCTCATGTTATTCGGATAATCAGGAGCGTATTGTAGTTGAATAAAAGAGCATTTGCCTGCCTGTAGTACTTTAAGTAAGTGTGTTTCTTGTGCGCTGAGTAGTCCCTTTACAAAACTCCACATCGCAGCCAGTTTAATGGCAAAGCAGAAACAACTGTTAAGATCGCCAAATGGCACACTGGGATAATAAAGACCACGTGGACGATATTACTGGACTGGAGAAATACTCCAACAGAAGGCCTGGACAGCAGTCCAGTATTGTGCCTCCTGTCCCACCAAACACGCACTCTATTACCTACAGCAAATACACTTTTGAATCAGCACTAGTGAAAAAGGTGACAGAACAAACTGAACAAGAATGACAACAAACCTAACACTTTGAAAGAGGCACCAAAGAACTCCAGACAGAATAGCCAGTGAGATTACAACCAGCGTATAATGACAGAGACAAAAGATGGAGAACAGGGACAAGTATGCAAAAAGTAGCACCAAAATCATACACAGTAGAAGTTTAAGGCCAACTCTACCATCTGTCTACTCTCATTTCCTAACAGCCACCAAGGATCTGTTGTTTTCGAGAGAAAACTCAAAAGATTCCCCCCAGTGGATGCTGATATAGGGACTACAGTAGAAATTGGCAATGACTGTAAAATGAGTTGACTTATTACAGACCCTCAGGACTTGGCAAAGATGATGCTAGAAAACATACAAGCACAAAAATGTCCTGAGGACAAACATCAGCAGAGTAAGGGATTCAAAACAAAAACCACACTATGTGAAAGATCAGTGATGTTGCCTAGCAATATCAAATATGATATTGTTAGTTGAAATTGCTTAGTTTTACCTTATAGGAAGAGAGATGTTACAAGAGTTTTATGTAAAAGAAAAAGATATTGCTATTTATGTAAATAGTTAAAAATCAGCATATAAGAATATACAACTGTTCATAAATTTTTAAGACTGAAAGCTGTTCTTGTCTGCTGAAAATGGTTTCTGAATCACACAGTTCTTAACAAGTGACCCCTGGGCTGCAGCCACCATTTTAAACACTATGTCATCTAACCTCAGAGCAGGTCTAACTGACATCTGCTTAAAATGGTGGTGGCACTTAATGTCTGGGGCACCCAACATTGCTACCAGAGATGAGCGCTGTATACCCAAATGTTTCACTGGACTTGTACAAAATTAAGATATCTTGAGTTTTACATAAATGAATCCCCACCCTAAAGTTTCAGGTAATTAGATTTACTTGTAGTATCTTAGATTCAATTACAATAGGCTACTGTGATTACACCCTCCAATGTACATAAACTCTTTATGCTCTAAAGAGATGGCTAAGGTAGTGGGGAGTGCCTGGCATGTAGTGGAATGGTAGATCAATGATATTCTTTCTAGAGATGGAATATAAGAGGTGTTTCTTTTAGTATTTCTTATTGTAAGTGTGTGAGTAGCTGAAGTGTTTAGATCCCAAGGCCAGAAGGGACCAATGAAAGAGCTGGGGAGAGTTCATGTCTGTGTTGGTGGCCAGTATGTGAAAGGTGAGATTTGAATAGATCTGTGTTCCCAGAATAAGCGTGAGGGTTTGTGGTTCATATGAAAAATGCAGAACATATACAGAACATTGAGTAGTCACAAAATAGTTATAGAACTAGGTCATTCACTGTCACCAATCTGCCCTGACTCACTTCAATACTCTGCTCCCTACTGGCTTTTCCAGGTTCTCCAGAGCCCCTGCTTTCCTCAGCCCCCTAAGATGCTGCAGGCTGAGCTTCTCCCACCCCCACCCCACTTCTCTGAGGCACCGTAAAGAGTAATAACTGATCATTTCTTAAAGACAGGCAATGTCACACAATGTCACAAAACTTGGCAGCTATGCTACAACTTTCTTTTCTCTTTCCCATTCATAACCCTACTGTGACCCAGACGCTCCTTGGCAAAGAGTCCCCTATTCTTTGCAAACCACTCTCACCTCAGACCAGACAAATTCTCTGCACCAAACAGGTCTTACAGGATATTTATCCATAAAGAGTAACATGTAAGGTATCTGCAGAAAGCTCATAACTTGCCAAGATACATAATCTTTGTGAGTTGTACATACAAGTAAAATTTAAGGAATAATGTATTTATACTGAAAGTAAGCTTTATGGATTTGGACTAGAAATTGGTCACCAGGGGATAATATCCATTTAGGCAGGGGGTGATGGCCCATTTGGGTGGGTGGGGGGGAGCAGTTGTCACCCCGCCCTGTTTAGCCAGCAATGCAATGCAAAGCTCAATTGTTTAGCCATGCTCAATCAATAGAGTTTTTCACTAGAAAAACCACCAGAGGCAACTGCAAACAATCAAACTACTTGAAGGTAAAAAAGAAACCTTACAACAGGATGTGTAGTGAGAGAATTTCCCTCAGTTGTTTGACTTACCTTAAAAACCTCTGGGGGAGGTTTAAAATTGGAAAAATTATAATTCTCTTAGTTGGACAATTATAGATTGGTGATAGAATCAGGACCCTTTGGAATGCTTAAAACAGTAATTAGTTTTAAAATTACAGCTTTAATTAGATGGACGATAATAATAGTTTAAATATAGAAAATCAAGTAATGGCAGCTATAGGGATGATGTGGTGGAAGATTCCATTCTAAGAAACATAGAGGTCCATTACCTAGGAAATGAAATTTCATTTCCTGTGACGCAATGGTAAATTCCATTTTCCAGTAGGCCAAACAGGAAGTAGTTAGGGGTCACCCACAGGTCATCTGAAAAAAAACCATAGGAATACATAGGCCCATAGGAGTGTATAGGGATCATGCAATCAGGAGACAGTATGGCATCATTTCCGGATGATGTAATAGAAGCATGGTATTGCATCACTTCCTGTAGGGAATGACTCAGCAAAATCCCATAGAGATACATTGTAGCCCACAGAGATACATGGGACTTCCTGTCATATGTAGGTACATGAGATGGGGGGGGCATTAGCATATGCTAAGCTCTGGAGACTGATTGGCTGAGCTTGCGTGACCAAACAGTATATAAAGGGGACAGCCAATAGGCTAAACTCTGTATTTGGGTAGGGACCTTAGAAGAGAGAAGCTGCTGCAAACACCTGCAAGGAAGAAACCATCTGCAAGAAGCAGCAGCAATAGAACCCTGCAAAGAAGAAGCTGCATGAGGAAGAGCTGCCTGAGCAGCAGCACCAGCACCCCAGAATTCCACGGTTGCCATGGACAACAGCTGCTCCAGCAGGGGGTAGCAGCAGCAACTAGCCAAGTAGGCTTCCATGTCTGCCACCAGCAGGCAGCATTTACCGCCGAGAAGCCAGCAGCAGTCACAACAGCAGCCAGTGACTCACCAGCAGCAGCAGACAACGCTCTCTAATTCTGACAGATCAGAAGGACCAAAGATGGTTTTAGAGGGATTTTGAGAAAGCCCTTGTAAGTCTAATCTTCCCTTATTTATTACCCAAGAGCATATGGGTTTCGTTTGTAAATAAAGCTGAGTGTCTGTGGTCTGATCTTCTCCTACCCCTCTAGTAACCAGCCAGCCAGCGCTTACTGGATGTTTAGTGTTAAGTGTTGATTGTTATATGTTATAGAGTGTTAAGTATATGGTTATAGAGGCTACCTTTTTGTTGCCGCGCTGCTTATCCTTATATCTATCTCTATTCTTTTATTGTAACCACTCACTTCTAAATAAATAGTATTTCTGATTTTGAAGAATTGCTACTTGTGTGCCTATTCTTGATCGGAGAGCTGTATCTGTGTCCTTTCAAGGATCAGCAAGACTAGCTTGCTCTGGGGAGCCCTCTGTGGGTCAGAGGTAAGCATGCTGGTAATATCCTGGAAATTCCAAGGTCACAATCTTGGTTACTGGTTTAGATAAATGAGAGGTTAAGGTTAAGGGCAGTGTTTTTGGGTAATATCATTGGCTTAATATAGTTGAATGCAAATCTTCCAGTAACAGATAGGGGGTTGCCCTGTCAGAGAATAGAAACAAAAGGCTGTTTTCAGTATATCACAGGGGAGGGAGAAGCACTCTGTATCCATTCATTGAGGAAAACCCCTTGTAGAGTTTGGATCCAGGTTCATAAGAAACCAGCCAGCTCTGCAACAAACTGAACTTTGGGGTGGGGGTCTACTTTATTGGGTAGAAGAGGTAACTGTTGATAAGCATAGACCCAGGTTTGGTTTTAGGATTGTTGTATATTATAACCGTTTCCATCACTCTCTCGTTTCTAGTTTAAATCTTTTTTGATTCTTTCTTAAACAGACCAACTTTGATTTATCATAAGTCCTGAGTGGTTCACAGAAGCAGTGGTTTAGGGTAAAACTGATAACAGAGCTACCCTGCACCTTTGGGTGCAGAGGATTTGGAATTTCTGTGAACAGCCAGTGTCAGAAGTGGATATCAAGGGAAACAATTCAAGGGGGCTCAGAGACTGGGGTGCACCTAGTGTTAACCTGCAAGGCAAAGTTAGAGCTGGCATAGCCCAGAGGAGAGTGCTTGAAAGGCTGATGGTATTAGGGAGCTGACACCCAGCTATAACAAGAAAAAAACAACCTTGTGCTGGATGCAGGGGGTAACAAGGTGACACAGTCCTGTGTGCCCTCAGAACCATCACACCTACCCACACCTTAATTATAAAATAAACTAGCAGTCCACCAAAGACTTGGTCAAACAGGTTGCTTGTGATTCATCAAACCTAGGCTCTGGTAGATTGTTGGTTGAAGTATGTTCCAGAACTTTGGACCCTCCTTTGAGAACCTACTGCTACCAGCACCAGAGAACTGAATCCCAGAAACAGGGAGCAAAAAGACTGCAGTACATTTTTATTTCTTGTGACAGCACATCAGAAAACGAGGTGCTCTGTCTCAAAATGAAACCATTCATAACAAAATTACTCCTATTGCACATAGAAGTGAATAGGCAACCAGTGTGCAACAATGGCATTATGTGCACATACAAGATCTTATTCTCTTCTCATCACAGTATTACTTCTATGTAACTCCAATTACTTCAGTGGCATTCCTGTTGATTTATATCAATGGACGGGAGAATCAGGCCATAACATCTCACTGCATTAAAAAGAGACAGTTTGGCGCATGCTACATTTGCTGATATTACCAGTGCTCTGTGAGAGTAGCCTCAAATAGAGTGCATTACAATCATCTAGTTTTGAGGCATGGATCACTGTAGTGAACGCCACATCAGAAAAGAAAAGAAATGTTGCAACCTCTGGGCTAGTAGTAGATGAGGAAAACCCATTGACACCTAAAGTCAAAAAACAGCAATAGCGCTAAAATGACTCAAAGACTAAAACATGAAATGGCTAAGGTGGTGTAGAAACCTTTATCAGAAGGCAAACTCATGCCTGCCTATAAGCATCAATTCCATTTTATCTACCCTAAGCTGACACCCAGCCAGTGTCAAACAGCTGGGAGACAGAAATTACAGTGGCTGGATTTGACGAAACCACAAAAAAGAGCCAAGATGTCCATCGTGGCTGATTTGGGACTAGAATACAGGAGTCTTCACTTCAAGCTAAACAATCTATCCCCACATTAGTTATTATTAGATGATAACATAAATTATATGTAAACCTCTTTCCATTTAAATTAACTACCCCTCTGAATACCTTAATTAAGGGTTTTAAGGGCACCATTGCACTATTCCACAATACGCTTTTCTGAAATATTGGCTGACGAAGTAATTGTTTTGCCATTACGTGATTAAATGTTTTGCCAGTAACAAACGCAATACAATGAAGATGTGGCAGTGCACCTATTACCAGAAATCCAGTTAAAATAATTACCACATTTCTCAGTCAGGTCAATTTCAGACGAACAAACAGAACCCTCGATGACTCAGGCTATTTCATGTGAACATTGCATAGGTTTCAATTGCTGGGTCTTGCTGCCTCATCATCAGTGCTGTTCCTGAAACTTCTCCCAGAGGGAATTTTTATGACACAATGAGAGAAACAAGAGAAAAGGGCAACTAGAAAATATGCGAGGACAATGCATTCGTTCACCAAACTATGCTCTCCTACCAATCCAGATGATCCTGGCAGCTTCACTCCCTCCTCCTCCTCCTCCTCCTCCTCCTCCCTCTCTCTCTCTCTCTCTCCCTCCACACACACACACACACACACCCTCCATGCTTTTCCAATCACACTTCACCATCACAGAGAGGAAAAAATCTTTCCAAGAAGTATTTTTTTTCCTGCAGGTATTTTACTCCCTGAGGAGGCTTCCTCTCTTTGCATCCTGTATGGACTAGTTGTTTCCTGCTGGAAAGGAGCTGCTCATTTCTTTCTTGTCTGGGTTGGAGAGAGGTACTTCTAGAAGCCCACCCCCTGGCCCCTGGCTGGATAAGAGAGACTGTCACTCGCAGACAGGAGCCAGGGCAGACAAAGGGTTATTTGTACAGCACCTCCCTTCAGCCCTCCCTCTCCTCATCTCCTTTAGCTCCCACACTCAACTTGTACATTTAAAAAAATACAGCTGCCAAGAAAGTGAGAGAGAGAGCGAGAAGCAAAAGAGAAAGGTATGTCTTGCTCCTGCAATTATCCTCATTTGTTTGTTCCCCTCATGCTAGTTACAGGATGCAAAGCTAGATAAATTACATGTGATGAATGGCATGTGCAGGAGGCACTTTGGGAAGGTTGACATTCACTGTGAGCAAATGATGCGTTGCAGAACAGATGTGAGGAGATAAATCCAGTTTAATTTATTCAGCTAAAGAAAAAAAAACAATACTTTTTAACATGTTACTCTTCTTTATAAAGTTGGATGTTATCACAGTTTATAGTAAGTTTTCCACTATCGCCCACTATGTTCATGCTTTCAATATTATTGCAAAAACTGGTGGATGTGAAAAGAAGTGTTTTCACAATGAGCTGCTGTCTTTAGGGAAACTAAATGAGTTTTCATGAAAACCCAATTCCTGGAAAGAAGCATGGTAGTGATGGGTTTTACAAAGAGGTAATTCATCGAATTCATCCTCAGTGGAGTAGCTGCTGTCCTTACCATGCTTCACAATGTACTGACTGTTCAGGCAAAAAAAGTCTGTTTTTTTAATTTTTGTTTTGTTTTTTAATTTTGAGCAATGCTTCTTCAAACTTATTTAATTCTAAAACTCACACGTATGTCATATATCAAGTGATAGCCCAATCCTGCAGATGTTGTTTAATGATTACCTATGGCTGCAAGTCTGAACAGTAAATGTCATCAGCACCTTTTGGAGGTATTTTGGACTAGGGAAGTTTGACAGATGACTGCTAAATGATGTGAAGGGAATTTTGTACTTTGAATGGTGTTGCTAACAGAGTTACTTTTAACTTTTGAACTGTACACCCATTGTGACGATATCTAAATACATTATCTGCATAGTAATAAAACTATTATTGCACTTTGAACTTAATTGATTAGTCTGTTAATATAGAATATACCTCCTGTATGACTGTAAAGGACCATAAGACAGACAACCAGTTACAATGAAGTATTTTTCATTTTCAAGATGAAGTAGCTAGAGACGCTATAGAATTCTTGACAACTAACTATAAATGTGTTCATTTAAAGTTCAGTACATATATAGCTTACACATTTTTTTCCAAATATGAGGAACTGGTTTAAAGGAAAAGGTATCTAACTACATTTTTAGTTTCATTCACTCACACTTTTCCTTATTTCTATTGCCTACCCATACCACTAGTGCTTATTACTGACAGCAGCTGCTTGCATGGGACTTACAGCACTATTAATATTCTCAAGAAACATAGCTCTGTTTGTCTTGGCCATTGAGGCAGAGAATTTAAAAAAAAATAAATCTCCCTGTGGATCCAACCATTCCAAAGAATATGTAGTGCCAAGTTGCCTGGCAAAACAAAACTTTAGGAACTTCACTGTTAATGATTCCTTACTCATTTAGCAATCTTCCCCTCAGACTATCTATTTTCCAGTCATACAGAAAACTAAAGCTATTTTTGTGACACTGAAATTATTTCCCCATCTTAACTTCTTTCACCAATGTCATGTCAAATGCCATCAATGGAGTATTTTATCAAAAAGGACCTATGCAAATGTGGGAAGTTTGCTTCAAATACTTTCAGGAGATTTTATCCCTGTTGGAACTTGAAACTGAATAGTCTTGATAGACTGCACCTATTGGAGCTTGGTGTGATTGACATTGGTACCCTTTAATGAGGCAGGAAATAGACATATCACAGAAAGAAAGGTTACTTACTGGTAACTGTTCTTCAACTCATCTGTGTGACATTTGTTCAGCAGATTTCACTGGCTGGATAGGTGTCAATGCAATTTTATCTGCACTTGGTGATGGCAGAGAAAACTTGAGTAGCTATATTTTGTAAAATGCACCCCCACACCCGCTTCCCACATACACACCCACTCCCTACATCCAGCAACTTTCCATCAGCTATGCAACTTTCCACCTTCATGGGTACCTCAACAGTGCTAGTTTAGCAGTATAAGGGAAGAGTTCATAGCAGTAGTTGGTGAGTCAGCGGCTATTCCATATATTGTACTGTATAGAAGCTCCGCCAAGCCCCTACCATCTCTTCCCTTACGCCACACAGTAGAGTGCTGTATTGACAAAGCTATAGCCTCCATGATCTTGGACACTCCCTTTGACAGTCTTCCATCTGAAAATAGATAGCATCTCCTTCAGGACAAACCTTTTGAAGGAAGTGCTTTGATTAAGAGTTTTATGTAAATTAGTATCTGTGAAAATAGAGCATTCGAAGAGGACATGCCTCAGTGCAAAAGAAACAATGGGTAAATATTTGAATACTAGACATACCAGACAGGTTATAACATACATAAAATGAATTGTCATGCAGTGCCAGTCCCCTCTAGTCCAGTATTCTGTCTACAGTTGATCAGGAGATCATGACCTTTCCTGACTGATACTGAACTTGTCACAGTTATCCATGTCAGACTCCTCTCTAGTGCATTATTGTAATACACTGTTAAGGGATGGCTTTTTAGGCCATGAGCTGATGCAGGACAAAGCTGTGCAGGCCCTTCCACACACTTCTGCTTTGTACTCTGCACAGACAGCCAGTTCAGTTCTGGGTACAATTCAAGATGTAGTTATCTTTGAAATTTTACAAGATCTGGGACCGATTTACCTGAGACCACTTGCCATGTGTCCTGTGGCAGTTGAGAGCCAGTAAGGCGTTCTTGATACCCATACCTAGAAGTGCAAGCCAACATTCCAGGATCAGCAACAGGGTATTTTCAGTTGAGGTCCCTGCCCGTTAGAACCTGCTGTCTTTAGCAGTCTAGAGACAAAGTTTAGGACACAGCATAAGGATTTCTTTAAAAAGTTAGTCATACTGATCTACAAAATGAATTATTTTTGAGTTGCATGCTGTCATCAGGGCCTAATTTTCACTCAGGATTTGGTCTAACTACTCTTTCTGCAGGGGCAATTTTGCACAACCACAACATATAGCAGACTTATCTATCTGACTTACAGACACAAATAGTTCAATACTTAAAGACCTACTATTTGTGCCTGCAATTTATAACAGATACTAAATATGGTACAACTATTTACACTGGGACTGGAAAAACAGAGGCCAATTCTCAAAATCAGGTCCCATATTTTTTTAAGTGTAGTATCATGCAATATCATCACCTTTAACACTTTTTTTCTTCTATGAAACGCTTACATTATATATTAAATTAAAAAATACTTGTACTACTTTGAGACTGCCCTTCTTGTTAACCAGGGTAGAATGTGTCCACATCCGTCCTCCTTAGACTATAAACTCATTTAAGCAGGATTCACTTATGTACTGTTTAGTGCTGGGGAAACTGATTTAGAATAAAAACTATCCTACAAACATACACCTTACTTGAGTCCAAAATCCAACATTAGCCAAAGTTGGGTTGATGTTTACCTTATTTGAAGGAAAGAGGAATTTATTATTATTTGGCACATTGGCTAGAACTAGTGAAAATAATGCAATCTTTTAAATATTAGACATGGTCCCTGAGGTCTAAAGAACACATTTTATAAATTAAAAGAATAATTAAGTGGGCTACTCATCAAGATAAATGTGCATGCAAAATTTCATGTAAACCAGAAAAATAGTTTATTGAATTTCACATCTGTAACAAAAAGATAAATAAGCATTTGCTTTTATTTTAACTATGCATACTGTGACAAAGCTCTGTCCTTGTCTCCATGGGTCCCATGCTCCTGGTAGATTTCGCTAGCCTCAGAGGCTCACTGTGACCCTCCACGTAGCCCTTCTCTCTCTAGAGACAAGGATCACAGCCTACTGAACCATTTCCATCGTAAGCCAGCAAGGGAGGTGAGGAGTAGCTACTCTCCCTTGCACAGTCTCTGTTGTCTCCCAGTCTCAGTGATTAATTCGGGGGAGTGGAGGGGGGGGGAGCCCAGGCCCGCTCTCTACTCCGGGTTCCAGCCCAGGGACCCTAATAGTATCAGCTATGGCAGCTGACCTTTTGGAAATAGGACACTTACAATTCCCTGGCCCACTTCCCCACAGCAGCCCCCACTTCCTCAATATCTACTTCACCCTTACTTCAGGGCCTCCTTCCTTGTGCCTGATATGGTTTGTACTGCTCAGTTTCTCCAACAGTGCAGTTTCTTCCTACAGCTCCTGACACATGCACCCACCTGACTAACTGGGAGGCTTTTAACTAGTTTCAGCCAGCCCCTGATTGGCTTCAGGTGTCCCAATCAACCTAGCTATCTTCCCTGCCTGAAAAGATCTTAATTGGTCCCAGGTGTCTTAATTGACCTGGAGCAGCTACCATTTGCTTATCCTGGCACCAGGGATTTGTTTAGCCAGTGGCTAATATATCTGTCTCCCACTACTTTACTATCGCCATCTGGCCTTTCCCTGTCACAGTACTCATAACAAAACATAAAACTTTTAAACCAACTTTTTTTGTACATAATGTTAGCATAAACATGTAAGTTTGTGTAAAAGATCAGAATAATGAGGTGCTGTCATAAACATACAGTTAAGGGTAGCATAAAATCCCTCCTTTACCTGTAAAAGGTTAAGAAGCTCAGATAACCTGGTTGGCACCTGACCAAAAGGACCAATAAAGGGAGAAGATACTTTCAAATCTGTGGGGGAAGGTTTTTTGTTTTGGGCTTGTGCATTCTCTCTGGAGACAAAGAGAGAGACCAAGCAAGTAATCTAGCTCCTACTGAATGCTACATCTAAACTTACAGAAATAGTACATAATAGCAAGGAAATGTGTTAGAGTATCTTTTGTTTTAGCTTGTGAATTTTCCCTGTGCTAAGAGGGAGGTTTATTCCTGTTTTTTGTAACTTTAGAGGGGAATCCTCTGTGTTTTGAATCTGATTACCCTGTAAAATTACCCTCCATCCTGACTTTACAGAGGTGCTGTTTTTATAATAAAGTTCTGTTTTTAAGAACCTGATTGGTTTTTAGTGTCCTAAAAACCCAAGGGGCTGATCTGTGCTTACCTTTTTAACCTATCTGGTTGGTATATTATTCTCAAGCCTCCCCAGGAAAGGGAGTGAAGGGGCTGGGGGGGGGGGATATTTTAGGGAAACAGGAACTCCAAGTGGTCCTTTTCCTGAATCTTTGTCTAACTCACTTGGTGGTGGCAGCAGTACCCATCCAAGGACAAAGAAGGATTTGTGCCTTGGGGAAGTTTTAACCTAAGCTGGTAGAAATAAGCTTGGGGGGCTCTTTCATGTGGGTCCCCACATGTGTATCCCAGAATTCAGAGTGGGGAGGGAACCCTGACAGGTGCCCATGATTAGTATTAAACTAATAATGCCAGTTTTAACCCTATAATGTTAATGTTTTTTTCTAAATGGGCTCATGTCTCCAGAAACTGATTTTCTTAGGCAGTTATATCGCTGATGTTTTGTGCAGATAATTTGTCAAAATGGGTGAAGGATTAGCAGGGTGGAAATATCGATGTAACTGTCTATGAAAATTAATTGAATCAGGAATGTGGTAAAGCAGTATGTGTGTCCGATAATGTTTTGTGTTTTAACATGTGGTCCTTCTCTGAAAAGTGACTGTAAAAAATAGCATGGCACAGTTACATGTCTAAGTGATTTCCATATCAAACATGCTTAGTTTACAAAAGACTTCCCCTTTTCCCCCTGCTATCAATCCTGCAACCTCGACCTGAGATCTGAGAGTCAAATGGGTTCTTTCCTTGATCGTCATCATCATACATTATAAATATTCTAGAGGTCAAATTGTATTCCTATTTGTCCCACAGTCTTCAGGTTTTGCATTCAATTCTCCAGCTACACAAGAAAGCCTAGAATCCAGCTCATAGTCTCTTAGCTGAGTTGGGTCTATAGTGTTAAGACCAAAAAGCAACAAAATCCTATTTGACTGTAGAGTAGGTATAAGTAGGAATACATACAAGAATCAAATCTGTTGAGTGAAAAGATGCAATATTTGTCTGGGTCGGTTATCAGAGTAGAGCCACTCTTTAAATCTAGAGAGGGATTGGAATCTTCATATCAAGCTAAAAGAAATGTAAACAAACATTGTCTCTCCACACTTCAATATTCTGCTGCTGAAAACCAGGCTGAGCCACAGCTCAGATCCTGGGCTAATTTACAAATGAATACAAGTTGGATGCTCTTCTCCAACTCCCGCTGTGTGACACGTTCAGTAGTCTCTGTTCCATGGAAGTGCTGGATTAGAATAGCAGGCAGTGTTGGAAGTCAGAACAGAGGTGCACTGTTAGTGCTGTGAAGAGCCTGAACTCCCTCTGCTATGCTTGGCCCTTCACTTTCTTGAAAAGTAAAACCAGTCATGTCCAGAAGTCTGCAGTTGGACTAAGTCAACAAAATTTCCCCTTCCCGTTCTGCATTTAGGACAGAAGAATCCCATGCACTGCTACAGGCTGTGGACTGACTGGCTAAGTGGCAGTTCAGCAGAAAAGAACCTGGGGATTACAGTGGATGAGAAACTGGATATGAGTCAACAGTGTGCCCTTTTTGCCAAGAAGACTAACGGCATATTCGGCTGCATTAGTAGGATCATTAACAGCAGATCGAGGGAAGTGATTATTCCCCTCTATTCGGCATTGGTGAGGCCACATCTGGAGTATTGTGTCCGGTTTTGGGACCCCTACTGCAGAAAGGATGTGGACAAATTGGAGAGAGTCCAACAGAGGACAATGAAAATGGTTAGGGGGCTGAGGCACATGATTTATGAGGAGGGGCTGAGGGAACTGGGCTTATTTAGTGTGCAGAAGAGAAGAGTGAGGGGGGATTTGATACCAGCCTTCAACTACCTGAAGGGGGGTTCCAAAGAGGATGGAGCTAAGCTGTTCTCAGTAGTGGCAGATGACAGAACAAGGAGCAATGGTCGGACCCTCTCAGAAGTCCAGAGCAGCCCTGGCCACTTCCAGCTTTTGGGGCCCCTAGCCATAATAAAAATAAAAAATGACAAATTAAAACAAAATAAGACACCAAAAAAAGAGTGAGACATAATTTGAATATTTTTTTATTTAACAAATGCTTTTCTAGCCTTTTTCTGTGAAAATGCACTAATTATTGAGGAAAAATCTAGCTTTCGTGCAATGTCACAGTTGATATTAAGCATGGCGAACCCATTCAAACACTCTTGTCCCATAGTTGAACCATGATAGTTCTTTACCTGTTTCAACACATTGAAGGTGCATTCACCAGGCAAACTTACAAAAATGACAAAACTACGCAATGCAATTGTGATAATAGGAAACACCCCAGAGAGTCCAAGTTCAAGTATTTCTTGAAGCAATTCCTTTGGCTTGCAATCCAATTTAAAGTTCATGGAATATATTTGTCTGAGGAAGATGACCTCATCACTGAGATCTTTTGAGATTTCTTTGTTGTACTGTTGCTGAAATTGTTCAGCTGGAGAAAGTAGATCTTCATTACTCAGTCTGTTGAACTGCCAAAGAATCCCCAAAAGGGTAAAAATTAGTCGCTGTGACTCAAATCAACGTGTAAGACTGATTGAATAGAGTCAATGATGACAAGGAAGACATTGACCCTATAATGCTGCTCGGCATCGGATTCAGTACGTAAGTTGCGTTTGGTGGAGAACTCAGATGAAATGCCAATATTCTGTGCTACTAATATGGACTCAGGATTGCATCCCATTGTTCACGAATCTGTTGAATGTCATTGATAAGACTTTCAATGTTATCCCTCTCAACATCAAGTATAGCATTGCGTGCTTCAATTACCAGATTAGTTTGGTGGATCATTGTAAGTAGCTTCATCCACAAAGATGACATCAGAATGCATTCAAATTTGGACATTTGCTTCTGAATAGACTGAAGTTCAGTTCGAGCCTGTGCAGTGAGATTTACACAAATGCTGAATGGTACACTAATGCCGAAAAGACACAAAACAAAGGAATACTATTTAACACAAAATGAAACAGTCAGACATGCAATTATCCTTATCACTGAATCAAAACTAAAGCATGCAAGGTATAATATAACAGGCTGAGCTGAAGACAAAGGGATGACATACATATAGTAAACACAGACATGGATACAGACAGAGGGATAATGTCCAAAAACTTCAAACGCGTGTCCTCACGAAACTCACTGTACAAGATTGTCCTCACAAATGTTCACCTTGAATCTGGGCCTATAGACTACGAAAGCCTATGATGATGGCCAAGCTAAGACGCAACCAACCAACCAGTCTCCTCTTTTAGATACCATATGAAGATAATAATGAGGCATTCTCACACATAAATAATTCCTTAGTCAACTTGACATAAAACTATAAAGACACTAAAATGTAACAATTCTCTACCTTTCAACACGCACTTGATCCAGCAACAGCCACTAGTAGTGGTTTGTTTATATAATCAGCTGATCTGAGAGGACACGTTCATTATGGTCTAATCTTGTGCCATCAGAACTGATATATCTGTACTAATATTTATGAACATTTTTAACTCTTTAGTATGACAAAAATCTATATCAGTTAACAAAAAAATTATGTCTTTTACCAAATCACATCTCTTTCTTGCTTAAATTTGCAGCTTTAAGCTGAGAGAGTGTCACATTTTGGTCCGATAGGGATGTGCATAAAAACATGTTGTGAAACTTATCAAATGCCAAAAAAATAACAAGTGTCTAAATTTGAGACCCCTTTTGAGCTTGAGGCCCAGGCCAAATGGCCCCCCCGGCCCCTCCTCTGATTGACCCTGGCAATGGTCTCAAGATGCAGTGGGAGAAGAGGGTGGTGAAGCACTGGAAAGGGTTACCTAGGGAGCTGGTGGAATCTCCATCCTTAGAGGTTTTTAAGACCCAGCTTGACAGAGCCCTGGGTGGGGTTGGGGTTGGTCCTGCTTTGAGCAGAGGGTTGGAGTCCTGAGGCCTCTTCCAACCCTCATATTCTATGATTATAATACATTTAGTAGGTCATGCTAGCATGTAGTTTCTACCACATTTGGGAGAAATAGGTAGAATAAGGATGAAAAGACTTCAGTAGAGTCATCATACTTTTGTAATGATTTAAAAGAGCCAAAAAAACATCCAGAAACTGGGGAAATGTATCTGAACATTTCCACACTGCTTTGTTAATGTTATTATGCTCCAAAGATATACAACTACATGAAAGTAGACATTCATATCAGTGAGCTGGTCAAATCCTCTCAAAGCAATTTCCTGAAGGAGAAAAGCAAAAGAAACTGCCAGCAACAAAAGGCTCAATTCATGAAAAATAAGAATAGGGTGCAGAGAGGGCTGTGAAATTTAACTCCACAACAGTGGAAATAGCAATACCTTCTATCTCCTGGGAAATAATCCTCTCCAGCACACAGGTCCAACTCCCAAAAATCCTCAGGATAAACTGGATTCAAGCTAGAGAAATGAATTAAGCAATCTGCACAAAAACTGATCTATTCAGCATCAATACATGTCTAATGTGCCTCTTTTCTCATTAGCACTCCTGTCAAAAGCAAGCTTTGGAATGATGAAAATGAAGATTCTATCAGCTCTTGTTTTGCTGAGCATGCTGCTTGGTACTAACATGATGCCTTTCAGTCGACTTTCTTGTTACAAGAAAGTGCTAAAAGATCGCAACTGTCACAGCATCCCAGAGGGTGTGGCCAGTCTTCGACGCATTGATGGAAATCTTCAAGACCACTTTTGGGAAGGGCAAAGCTGTGAGATGATCTGTTACTGCAATTTTAGTGAATTACTCTGCTGCCCAAAGTAAGGCAACTTTCTGTTACATACAATTTTACATGTTTATATGGATTTAACAAGTGTTCATTATATTTCACTATAGTACGGACTACTACTTAACGGATCAGCTTCCATTTCAAAGAAATGAAACATTTTATCAAGCTTAGAAGTTAGACCAAGACTCAGCCATTTTCTTTTATCACTTCATTTGCTTTTTTAAAGTAAAGGGGAGGACTGACATTGTGTTTGCTTAAAGTATTAAATCACACATCCCACTACAGACCTGATGTAACATGATTTACTTCAGTGAGTTTATACTAGGCTGAATTTTGCCCCTTGTTCTTTACTTACTTGACCCAGGTCATATAAAAATTGGGGTCTTTGGACTAATCCCTTGATTTTCAGCCAATAATTTCAACACCCATTAGTGAAAACCAGTTTTTCAAAAGAGATGAGAAAGCCCTGAGGTTCTTGCTGCATGGCAAAATATGTCATTGCCTCTGTATATTAGTGGGTATTTCATCTAGATAAGCTGAACTGCAAGAGAGACATTTACAATAAAAAGTCTGCAGAAAAGTGAATGGGGAAAAAAGATGAATGGAAAAGGATTCAGGGGTCATCTTAAAATCCCAACACTTCCCCCACCTCTACTTGTAGTGTTATAGACAGTGTTGAACATTAACAATGAAGGATAGTGACAAATACTCTCAATGTTCGTTAGCAGAGCATGTTGGAAAAACTGTAGTGGAACAATTCAATCAAAAGCTAAATGATTTGTGAAATCATGTCAATTTCACCAAAATTATATTTCAGGGAAAAATTCTGACAAATGTCCAAATATTTTTGGAATGAAACATTTTATTTGTTTTTTTTTTTAAATTACTTCATTTCAAAAATCTTTGTTTTTTATACTATATAATAAAAATTTTAAAAATGGAAACAATTTTTCCCCTGAATTTGCTTTGGGAGAATGTCACTGTTTTCAGGTTTCTCCCCCAATTCTGAATGAAGCCAAATTTCAAAATCACAGAATGTCCATCCTTCACTCAGCTCTATTCATTAGGTTTATAATGGCATATTTTTCCCTATACTACTAGTATCCAATCTCATTCCTTTGTAAGAGTACTTCCTAACAAATATTTAATTATTTCATTCAACGTTAAAGGCCACACCCTTTTCTCCACGTGCTCTAGGACAGTGGTTCTCAAACTTTTGTACTGGTGACCCCTTTCACACAGCAAGCCTCTGAGTGCAACCCCCCCCCTTATAAATTAAAAACATGTTTTTATATATTTTACACCATTATAAATGCTGGATGCAAAGCGGGTTTTGGGGTGGAGGCTGACAGCTTGTGACCCCCATGTAATAACCTCACAACCCCCTGAGGGGTTCCGACCCCCAGTTTGAGAACCCGTGCTCTAGGCAAATGATAAACTAGGATAACTAAAACCTACAAAGAATAAAATCATATTAGGCTGGCCTTACTATGCCACAGTAACCTGGATGATCCCTGCACTGATCACCTGTATTTCTCAACTCACCCTCTCCTGAAATGTCCTAAAGAGGAGCTTTTCAGCATGCTGAAGGGTTAATCAATCAGGCTATGTGGGAATGAATTCCAAAGTCACTCTGCCAGCAACCTACTTCCTTTTAAACTAGGGGGCATGGTTTAACAGCAACTTTCATAAATAAATAAGAGCAACTTTTCATATTTTCCATTCTCTCCAAAATCACTGCAGGTACCTAGATAAGGCACAGTATTTGCTTGCTAACTCACAATAAGTCTTCAAAATCTTAGATAAAGAAAGAAAAGGAGTACTAGTGGCACCTTAGAGACTAACCAATTTATTTGAGCATAAGCTTTCGTGAGCTACAGCTCACTTCATCGGATGCTGTAGCTCACAAAAGCTTATGCTCAAATAAATTGGTTAGTCTCTAAGGTGCCACTAGTACTCCTTTTCTTTTTGCAAATACAGACTAACTCGGCTGCTACTCTGAAACCTTAGATAAAGAAAGCTTTCACTAGACTACAATACAAAAGATCTCTTTGCATACCACAAAAGACCCCACCTTGGAGCTCAGTACAAGCCTCACTTAACGGTATATGTGCACATTTCCTATGCATCTTTTTTAGAATTTATCTCACTAAAACTGAAATTATGCCACCGGGGTCAAATCCTAGCCCCACTGTGGTGCCTGGGAGTTTTGCCATTAACTTTAGTGGAGCTAGGATTTCCACCCATCAGCAGTTTAGTTTCTACTGACACTGAAGCCTGTGCACTTCTTCAGGTTTGTATTTTTTTTTTTAAAAAAACATACACAAAAACAGCAAAGCAGTTGTAGATGGGTTTCATTTTAGAGCTTATGATAATTTATGATAACCTTACAACTGAAATACCTGATAATTTCTTTCAGAGGTATTTTCTTTGGACCAAAGATCTCTTTCGTGATCCCTTGCAACAATCAATGATGAGCATCATGTGTCCCGGTGAGAAGACACACACAGGACTTCACAACAGGAGATTAACGATGTTGTCGTAAAAAAATCTATTCCTTTCTACAGCACTAGAGTGCAGAGCCTTAATGTACCAAGTAGTATATGTTTCCCTGTCTATATATAGGAGGAACCATGTTTTGAAGATTTAATGGTAAAGTTCTCCTTTCCAACTTAGTAACAACATTTGTTTTCATTAGAAGGATTTAAGAAGAGGGGTGCAGTAGAACCTCTTTAATTCACTGTGCTGATCTGCCAACCCAGACAGTCTCATAAAAGATGTGGTGGTGTCATTCCATCTCTCACAGATTTAGGGTCAAATTCTCAGCTGCTATAAGGCAGTATAGCACCTCACTACACTATTTTACACCCGCTGAGGCCCTTAGTCACAGTTCACTGTACTGAAGTTTCATATCAATAAGTCTTCATTACTTTAACAAAAAGTAACTGAAATCAGTGGGAGCTACTCTATGTTCAGCACTTTTGAAAATCTGGTCACTTATTTAGGTGCCTAAATAAGGTTTGAGGACCCTAACTTTTTACATCTATTTTTGAAAATCTTGGTCTAAAAAGCTTGTTAATCCTTTTGAGGTCAATAGCAAGACTCCCATTAGCTTTCATGGAAACACAACTGGACTCTAAATTCACAAAATACAGTTATCCATAATCTTATTTAAACTCATCTTTGCACTTTTTGTGTTTAGTACACAGCTGCTATAATGTATATATTCAATAAAACAGCTTCTGTTGATGAGCCTGATCCAAAAATCTTTGGAAGGCAATGGGCCCTGAATCAGGCCTCATTTTAACTATAGCACATCGCAGTAGTATCTTAAAATGCTAGTTCCCTATCTTTAATATAGGCCTTTAGGAAAAGACAGGTATGTAATTAGACAGAGAGACTAGCCTTCTAAGCATGTACACCTATGCTAGTTTAATGAAAGCTGTTTGTGATAAGTATTAAACATTTCTTTTCATTAACATATGGTAATTCCTAGAGCTACCAAGTTAATCATATGGAAAAGTGTGAAAATATCTAGTGGAAAATATAAAACTTTAATATAGTTCTCTTGTGCTATTCTTTTTCAATGACACTTTCTGCAGTAGTCATTTTATGAAAATTACATAGGCAATAGCGAATTTTTAATGCTAATAGACAACCATACTTCACTTACATGACAACTTTGTATCAAATACAAAATATGTTCAGAAACTTTGCCATCTATAATGGTTGGATGATTGTATTCTTGTATGTTGGTAATCTTGTACCTAGTTGGTCAGTGTTTGCTGGACTATATGTAAATGATAATAAATGTGTATTCAATTAATCAATTATGCATATTAAGTGACTTGCACCAAATAGTTGCACAATGACCAGCTGCAGGACAGATGCAATTTTTTTAGAAAGTCTCAGTTTACCTGTCCCTCATTCACTGGTTTTCCCACCGCCTGATCAAACTATGCAAAAAAGAGAAGCCCTGAGCAGAGTTCAGAGACAACAAACCGTTAAGAATCTCAGCAGGTGCAAATAAGACCTGCTGAAACCTAGGGATGGCTGGAAAGCTTGAAGCCCTGTCCTGCCATCTATCAGCAAGGTGTGGAGAGTCAAGATCTCTCCTTTCTCTTCCAGGTTCTACCTGAATTACACTATGCTTGCCTCTGCTGCTCACAACTTTCCAAAGCAGTAGCAGCAAAACTGACAATTGTCACTGTCACATCTTCATACAGCATTCTGAACATGGCAGTAAAATTGACCAGTTCTGTAAAATTCACCAAATTCCTTCTTCTACTGCTGGTTGGGGAAGGCTCTGCAAGCTGCAGATTCAAAAAGACAGCACCACATCCTCTCTCATGCAGGAGGTTATAATTGCCACAGTATTAAGAGCCAGAAACAATGTTTTATTTTTTAAGAACAGAAGCTTAAGCCTGGAAGTTTAGTTTCCGTCAAAACTTAGGCTTTTGGCTCTCTCTTGCACCAAGGAACGTTTCCACTCACCCCTGTCAAGTACCAAAGAAGATATTTCAAACCTTGTCGTGTGTAACATGATTAAGATGCAATAGAACAGGGTTTCTCAGACTTTTGTAGTGGTGACCCCTTTCACATAGCAAGCCTCTGAGTGCGACCCCCTATACATTAAAACTATTTTTTTTTTTAATATATTTAACACCATTATAAATGCTGGAGGCAAAGCGGGGTTTGGGGTGGAGGCTGACAACTCACAACCCCCCATGTAATAACCTCGCAACCCCCTCATCCCCAGTTTGAGAACCCCTGCAATAGAAGCTTAAATACATCCACATTTTGGGCATGCTACTTATTATCTTACTGATTTAACTTACTCTATTTCCATCAGTAGGATGGTGCCACTCAACGTAATACTTCGTTTTCAAAGCACTTTACAAACATTACAATGCAATCAATGCACACATTAGAAGAGAAGGTCCATGATTACAGCTACTGAATTCAGGCAAATAGCTATGTCTGGTTGTACAGTGCTGGCTGAAGTTTGATCAAGAGAGTGTGAAAATGTATGGGACATTGCAAATGCAAAAGAAATTCCGTCACTGATAATTACTGGGAAAACAGGCAGTTTGAGCATGGGGATTATTTCCATCAATGAAGGGCTACAGGTAAGGAGAAACCAAAGAACCACACAGCAATAAAAGCAAGTTTTAGAGGACAGCGAGAACCTGCTAAACCACCACATCTAGCAGCATGTGGGACAGGGTAAACAATGATAATATTACTTTCACACATTTTTCTTAAAGTGAAGGTAGCTCATCATTGAAGTAATGTTCAGTTTTATATCAATCATGCCTCAGTGAACATAGAGAGATGCTGCATTCTTCTCAGTTTTAAGATGCCATCTCACCTGTTTCTCCTCACAGCTCAGAAGACAAAGCAGAAAATTGCACATCATCCAGAATTTCATTGTTCTGGTAAGGGTTCAGTGGAACTACAGGAGGTTTTGTTTTGTATCATAGCTGTCACACTGAATGTTGTAAACTTTACTAAAATATATACATTTAGATGCAAGTGCTATATGTAAAGGTAAAAATTCTTTAAATTAATGATCTGTATGCATTTTCCAGCTGTGAGTTAATGCAGACTTCACCTGAGCAAAACACAGCACGTTTATTAAACAATATTGAAACAGAGCACGAGTTCCGCAGCCATCCTTTCTCCAATGCAATTTCCAGGAAGTAGCATATGTAGATGAATAGAGAATCATTGTTCAAAGCAACAGCAGTTTTCCATAATAAATGGTGATAGTCTTTCCATCTTCATGTGGATATTTGAGCACTAAATAGCTGCCATCATTTCTATATAGTAGCATGATGGTCCTGAGGCTTAGCAGTGCATATCCCAGAAGTGAGGAAACTAGAGATCTCAAAAAAAACTCTGTTAAGATCTTTGCATACCAGAATTCTAAAAGAAAATACAAGTGCAGCCATTTATACTTATGATTTATAACTACTACAAGAGTCACTGCTATTCAGGAAGCCAAGAGCAATTCTATTATGGCCCTTCAGTTTGGAGCAACTATGTTTAGAATTTATCAGAGCTAAATTTTATACTATATAAAACCATGTTGTAGTGTGATGATTTCAAAACACATTTCACACTCTAATCTTTAGCATACTTCTATAATTAAAAAAATACAATGAATATTTTTAATAACTTTAAATATATGTAGGCAAAACCCAAACTATTATTAGGTACAAATAACTCACTAAATAAGTTACAAACACACATGAACACTTGAGCAACAGTATCAATAATATTTATTTAAAATACTTTTGCTGTGGAAATCTCATTTTAGAGGAGGTTGTTTTTCAGAGAGTCAGCAAGACCATGAAAAATAAAAATCAGAGAAGTTCTCTGAAAAAAGTTACAAAGAAAGCTTCTGCATGTCAAAAACAGTCTTTAGATCTGCAACTTGAGTATTAGTCCCATTTTTTCCATCCTAGTGAACACCACTGTCCATCTTTAGATCTGGTTTGTTCTTGTCATTCTTCACGGAGTAGATGAAATATGTTAAGGTATCCTTTTCATTCACTGGAATAGTCCTAAAATGGCAACCAATTATCTATAAAGAGAAAGTTTAAGGAAATTAAATAGCCATTTGGTTACATACAAATCAACAAAGTTCACATTTCCTAGATAATGGAACTAAAATTCAGAATTAAACACAGACTTGACATCTATTCCTTTTTTAAAGATTTGATCAAACAGATCAATACTAGCAGGGGTGAAGACATTTGCCTCCATCCAACAGTCTGGATCACACAAGGATTAGGCAATGAATCATTTCAATACTCTAAAGTGTGAATTGCAGTAGATGGACCCAATCCAGTGAAATCCATGGCTTTCTCAGCTACACAAAGCTGACCTTTCAGAAGAGAGGTAAGAGTCCACAAAAGGTACTGGGGAGTGTATACAGTGCTTGAGTGTAGAATATAATAGAAATGGGAAGTCCTGGATCATTATTATATTGGAAAGGCCCTGCATTTGATCATTTTTGGAGGGGTAGAAGAGCTTGTCCATGGGTTTTTTAACCTGATTATAAAGAGGAAGACATGTAATAACTGAGCAGTCAGCAAGGGTGAAGTTCAGCTTTGGTCACGGCCCCTTAAACTGGTCAAATCTTTCTAAAAGGCTCCTACCTCACTTAACTGCTCTTGAATTTTTTTTTACCCTTTATGAAAATAAGACTGTTGGTTACAAGATGTATCTAAGTAGGGAGCAGGGGTAGTACCTGAAACAATTCCCCCTGCCAGTTACTGTGGATTTGTAATATCACTCTCTCCCTTGTTGCTGTGCAAAATGCCCAGACATGCTGGGGAGGAAGAGAAAAAAACGACTACACAAAGTTTAGTGAAAGGCACAAAGTAAACCAAAAAAATCCCTCCTAATCTCTTTTTGTTACAGTAATCTTAACAGTTACTTGTGAAGACAGTAAATTAACCATTTAGAAAGGTGATGTTTTTTAAGTGACAGTGTACCTTTAAAAGTTCAATTCTAACTGACTGACTAAAGCATCTATACTACATTAGGACATCTGGGGACTCAATGAACATGCTCAGAATTTCCTGGCATCATTCCCAAGAACCAAGTTTGCTATAAAATGGTGATCAACTGGGGAGGTCACAGATGACACCTCTGGAAAGAAGGTAGCTCTAAAACATTGAATCTGGCACTTCATGGCCACTGGAAAAGCAACAAAAGCTAGTTGTAGCCCCCCACTGTTCTACCCAGAAGTCTGGCAAAAATGAACAGTACAAGCTGATTGTAGACTAGCCAGAATTTTATAGTAGCCTACAGTTTTATTCTTCCTGTATAAAGTATTTTATAATATGCAACTAAATCAGTATACACTCTTAAGTTTCCATTTTTATGTTGAAAAAGCCATTTGTGGCTTCTTTCAAGTCACATTTCTGCCAATTTAATAAGTGCTCAAACTTTGTCTTAAGTCGCATACAAAGAGAATAATATACAGTAATTTTAAACTCATACTTGCAGTTGCACAAGTGTTGGCAACATACTGTTCTTTTACAGACCAGCCTCTTGCATACATTTACGAATTTTGGCTTTAATCCACACTGATTAGTTGAGAGATCTACAAAATGCTTACACACAAATGCAATTCACCATAACATTTCATAAAACTAGACAACACAATGAAGATTCAGATAGCATTTTAACAGAGGACCATCAATTTTCAGAAGTATTTAAATTAACATTCCAGATCTGTGTGTTTGCAATGCAAAATGGAGTCCCTTTTTTTTTTTTTCTAAAGTAAAGGCTGTGCCACATTTTAAACTATTTGTTTTGACTAGAATACTGATCTCTTACCAAGTAAATTATATTTTCAGAAGACCAAAATTTGCAAACATGCTAGCATTCTGTTGTGCTTACAGATAATTTGGTATTTTTGTGGCTCTTAGTTTTGCAAGTTTCCATGCTTATAAGAAGAGACATGAAATCGGATGCCCAGATTCCTCATTGTTACTATTACTTGTACCCATATTTCTATTAATTGTACTTTTAAACTATACTAGAACTTTACTGCAAAAATAACAGAATAACTTAATTCTGCCTTTAGCTGCAAAGCTGCAGTGTCATTGAAGCCTATAGTTTTGCAGTGAGGTAACTGAGTGTAGATTTAGGCCCATTGTTTGTCTTAAGCTACATGTTTCTGAATAGCAATGTTGCGATTCTATAAACTACTTCAGGATTCTTTCAGAGTATATACGTATAAACCCGACTTCCTTCCTCTAACCTGAGCTTTTACTTTTGACTTTCTTTCTTAACTAGAGTGCTCTTGGCTCAGGAATTGGGGACAGAAAGACCAGATCATGGAGGAGAAATTAGATAAGTAACTTCATCTTATTTTCAGAAAATCCAATCCACATGTTCTCTTTATGCAAAGAGAAGAGTTTGTGGAGCAGGATACAATCTAATTATAATGCAGTGGTATATTAACTATGGCAATTATAGATAACATTTATAGTTGACTAAAACCAAGAATATATGTTACTTATGCTAATATGTTGGTAATGATCACATTTTCCAGAGCCACAAGTAACAGTAAATTACATTGTCAGCTACGGAACAGACATTCATACGTACTTCAACAAGCTGTGCTTTGTTAAGTCCTGGTCTGGTCTGTAACTTGAAGTGTCTTTTGTACCTTCGAAGTGTGTTTACTTGTAACTGATATAAGTCAACCTAGAAAGGAAGAAAGAGATCACTAAAGTTAGCATGTATCTTTAGCTGGGCTAAAGAGAGGATTAATTTATTAATTGTAATGTACTTATGATTTAAAAGGTGAAGTATCTTGCCTCTACACAGCCACAACGTAGGAGTTATGTGTTGGATCATATTAAAGAAGTTCTGTATTAAAATCACAAATGAGTTTGATTCCCCATAGTTTAAATTCCAGGGTATTACTAATTAAGAGGTCTCTTGGGTTTTGGTACTGTTTCTCTCCCTCTATGTGTGAAACTTGCAAGCTGCTAATTGTGTTAGTACATTCTAAGACAGAGTCTGTTCTCAAAGCAATTCACAGAGACTCAAAGCAATACTCTAATAACAGAAACAGCACCCAGAGACTCCTCGCCCTTTTGTTGTATTAACAATTGTGATTAAAATAGAGATAGAGGATGTATGTGGATGGATGCTTGGTGTGGATAATAACTGAATGATCAGGGAGGTGCCAGCCTAAGAATCCAGTGTCCATCGGCTGAAGAAGGCGTCAAGTGGAAATAACCAGAGGACCCCCGGAGGGCAGACTGGAATCCACCCAACAGCCTCAAGAATGGGAGAACCAAAGAACAAGATAACTTCTTGGAGCCGTCAGGAATGTGCTATCTGCTGATTGATTCAGCAACAGCATGATGAAGCAATTCCCATAGACTGGCATAGGAAGAAATTCCTATAAAAATAGACTCTTAAAAAGTGAGAACTTTGGGGTCTGATTCTGCAAACCAACTTCCAGGAGCATCAGATGAGCATCTGACAAGGCCCTGCTCCCTCCTCATGTCCAGGCCACCTGGCCAGTGGCTTGGCATGAGCAACTCTAAGGCTGGTAACTATGATGACAACCTTGCAGAACCTCTGTGTGTGTGTGTGTGTGAATGTGTGAATAAATATGAGATTGAATGGAATGTTATAGCTATAACTAACTGCTTACTATGATAACAACCTTGCAGAACCTGTGTGTGTGTGTATGAATGAATGAGTGAATAAAGATGAGATTGAATGGAATGTTACAGCTGTAGACTATGATTCTTTCTGTATTCACAATAAATGTGGTATTTTGCCTTTTTCCCTTTAATAAGATCCTGCTGGTTTTGAATTTATTGGTACAACATATGCACATAGCCAGAGTCCCAAAGAACTACTGTCCATCAGGGGTTAGAATCTCCTTAAGTCCTACATTTCGTAATATAGGATATAAATACCCACACCTCAGCCCAGTGCTCCCTCAGTTTCTCTGTTCCCAGAAGGTCTATTTAAGGGCACCATCTGGAGAACAAACATCACTATTAAGAAACCCCTTTTTCCTCTTTCTGATCACCCTACAGCCCCACTGTAGGAGATGAACTAGCAGTGACATCCCCGAGAAGATGGTTTGACTGAGAAGACCTGCTAGGTGAACAGTGATTGCAACACTGCCCTCCCAAAACCAACCTCTTGATGTCCCGAGAATTGAGAAGGGATTAACTTAATACTATGAAGCAACCTTAATAACAGTTTTTAGGCTAAGTCGGTGAGCTACTGCACACTTGGAAACCTGGCCAAGCTTGGAATGGTGCCAGCCCCATAGCTCCTCCATAACCAAAGAATGGCGAAGAGGTGTGTCATTTGCCCTGTCATCCCAGAATCAGATGCCTATGTGTTATATCTAGGGCCTTACCAAATTCACGGCCATGAAAAACACGTCATGGACCATGAAATCTGGTCTCCCCATGTGAAATCTGGTCTTTCGTGTGCTTTTACCCTATACTATACAGATTTCACAGGGGAGACCAGTGTTTCTCAAACTGGGGGTCCTGACCCAAAAGGGAGTTTCAGAGGGGTCACAAAATTATTTGGGGGGGGGGGGGTGTCACGGTATTACCACCCTTACTGCTGTGCTGCCTTCAGAGCTGGGCGGCCGGAGAGCAGCAGCTATTGGCCGAATGCCCAGCTCTGCAGGCAGCAGTGCAGAAGTAAGGGTTGCAATACCGTACCATGCCATCCCTACTTCTGCAGTGCTGCTGGCGGTGGCTCTGCCTTCAGAGCTGGGCTTCCGGCCAGCAGCTGCTGCTCTCCAGCTGCCCAGCTCTGAAGGCAGTTGTTGCCAGCAGCAGTGCAGAAGGGCAGTAGTACCACAATCCCCCCTACAATAACCTTGCGACTCCCCCACAACTCCTTTTTGGATCAGGACCCCTACAATTACAACACCATGAAATTTCAGATTTAAATATCTGAAATAATGAAATTTACAATTTTTAATATCCTATGACCATGAAATTGACCAAAATGGACCATGAATTTGGTAGGGCCCTAGTTACATCTGATGTGTCTAGCGGAGTCCCATTCCTCAAACCAGTATTTGATTTGAGAAGCCTTTACTCCACCAGAGTAGAAAGGCAGATTAAGCTTTCCACAAGATTCCAGAAGCTAGCAGTGCTGGGGATATCTTTTCCATCAGTGAGAATGTGCAGAAGCCACTTCAAAGAACTACTGATCCTGGGAACTCAGATCGAGGCCAAGGCATCCTTGGAGGACCCTTCCTCTTCTTCAAAGGAGACCTTGATCTCATATTCAAGAGGCCACTGATGCAACAAGTGGAAGAACATACAGCCACACACATCTAAGATGCATGATACCCATATGGAGGAAAACCTGGGTAAGAAACTCTGGTGTTATCAAGACTTGACAACTGAGGCTCTTCAAATGTGTTCCTGAGCTAGGCTTCTTTTGGAAGTGCAGCTGCAGCAGTCTGGCAAGTGACTTGCTTTTTATGATCCAGAGAAATCCACAGCATAAGATCAGTTGCACCAAGAACTGCAGATCCCACAGGAAAAAAAAAAAAACAACCCAGCATTGATATACTCAGAAACTATGGTTCCAAGAGCACTGTGGTGTCATCTATGTGGTACAGGAGTGTGGACAGAAAAGTAATTTTAGATAAAATTTTCTATTAACTGATGAATGGATCTTACAAGGAAGAGAAACAGGAGTCCGCAAAAATGACTATTCTGAGAAGACTGACAGCCCCTCCATCAGAGCCTTCAAAAGGGAGCTGCCCTCTTCCAGTCTAAGATTTTTGCACTAAGGGAAATTTAGTGGCCATACTACTAATGCCTGGAGACATTTTGGGTATGTCTACACTGCTGTTAAATACCTGCGGATGAACCACGTCAGCTCACTTGGGCTTGTGGGGCTCGGGCTATGGGCTGTTTAATTGCGGTACAGATGTTGGGGCCTGGGCTGGATCCTGGCCTCTGGGACTCTCCCCTGAGCCTGAATGTCTACATGGCAATTAAATAGCCCTGTTTAAGTCAGGGCCAGCCACAGGGGTTTAATTGCAGTATGGACATATCGATTGCCAACAACACTTGAAGGAGCAAGGTCTGAAGCAAAGTGCTTTTGGGGGCCTTTTGGAGAAAATCTCACAGGCATCACAGCCTCCAGCTGAGTGCCCTTTCCCAGGTAATGCCCATCTGAAATGAAGAACACAGCAGGTCAAGATGAACGCCTTTTAAACTCCATTTTCCTACATTAATCTGCCATCTTCTGCAATGCAGTCCCTACCAAAAACTGATACAAAAGCTAAAGAACTACAAATATTGAACTATGTCTTTCAAGTCCACTACACCCTACTAGAACTACTAATTATGTAATGCTAATATGATGGAGGAATTGAAAGGATTGCTCTGTGATCCTTCTGGCAGAACAAAGAGGCATTGGGAGACAGTTGAGGTGTTTATACTCTCAGTCTATGAAATGTTAGGAATCATGTGAATTAAGTGTGCACTCTAACAACCAATTCCTACTCAAAAATGGTTCTGCTACTGCATGGCTAAGCGCATGCCTCCCCCACTGGGAATCTGTGGAGAAAATGTCATGAAGGAGGAACCTTTATCAAAGTTAAAATTGGTATATAACTCCAACTTTCCTTTCTGGGAAAAATACTGTGTGTAAAACAAAATGAAAATGTATCGATCAATTAAATTATATATGTTAATATCTTTGAATATATAATTATATTACAATTGATAAAGAAACATTAAAATGAAACATATTAATGAAGTGAGTGAAACAGGAGCTCTCCCACCCCTTGAACAAATTAACATTGGAAAAAATTGCATTAACACAGACTTGGTAGCAATTAAGAACAAGCTTTACATGACAATAGCCAGGACAACTATTCAGCTACCTCTGGAGTGTCGATGTCTTGCACTGGTGAATCACCATCATCATCACTGCCTTTTCTCTTTCTTCTGTTTCGCACACTCTGAATTAAGTTTTTGTGGAAGTCACAAATATAAAGATGTCTTGCCTAAAAAAGTAGCAATGCATGTTTTAAACACAAATCCACACTAGTCTAACATCCAGGAAATACATGATAATGCAAACTACACGCTGCAGTAATTTACCCTGAAGTATATCCATCAAGAGGTTTCTGTGACATTAACTATGAGTTTAAGAATTCTGTTTCTACCAGAACCCACAAGATAAAAGTTGGGATGCTATAACTTACTGCATCCCATTTGGCCTAGAAAACCCCTTGTATCACTGTACTGCTGCAGTGAGCCAATTCAAAATTAGTATTAACAGGCTGTAGAGAAAGCCAAGGACAGCCCTCTTAGGTTACTCATCAGAATGCAGGGAATGGGGTACGAAAATTACTTTTTTTTTTTTTGTCCATTTAACAGAACTTCAAAGACTTCAGCTGTCTCACTTCACAGCTCTCTTCCTAGGTTTTACTTCCACCATCCATGAAAAGTCATTGTAAATAAAGTACATACACATCAATTTTTTAAAAATGTCCTTTTTCTAGGAATAAGCTCATTTTGAGATGAAGGGCCAGTAGTTAGGTGCCTAAATACCTGAAAAAAATCTGGCAAGAAGTTATTTTATAGAGGAAATGTATACAAACACAGAGGGCTACTATGCACCAGTAGCTCCCACTGGCTTCAACTGGAGCTGTGGGTGCACAGGGTGGGGGTGGAAATCAAGCACGTAGAAAGTTAAATTTGGGATGATAAAAACAAATTGGAGGCCTAAATGAAGTTTCTTTAAACGTATAAACTGAAACACTGGAGTCCTAAGCTTTCCCTTTTGTTAATGCAAAAAGAGCTTTCTTTGCCCATTTAGAGTTCGCTTAAGTTTACCTCACAAGAGCGCTCTCATAAACCATGATTCAAAGAGAAAGCTCACAACTCTCAACAGAAGCACGAACAGAAATTAGCAACCATTTTTCCCAAACAACAGGAGTTTACACAATCTCTTGAAGGTGGTAACTGTAACAAGCATATTAGAAGCCCCTCTTTGGGCCAGCATCCCCTAACACTTCTGCTGTGTCAATTAAATATAAATCGCCAAATACTCGTGAATTTCTCTTCTGAAGAAACAAGTATTCATTAGGGAAGGAAGCCGGCAGACATTTGCTCTGCAGATTAACACTGTTCCGAATCTTAGAAATGTATCTGCTACCAAAGGGTGTTTCTTTCTCAGCAGACTGGGGAAGGGAGACGGGCTCGTCCTGCCTGCGCAGTGACACAAGCTTGTGGCGATTTCTTGTACAGACAGAGGAGCACTACGAAAAGCCTGATGGCTGCCAAGCGGAAGACACCGTGGCAAAGAGAGACGCGCAGCAGTACAACACGCGGCGAAGCGGCCAAGTCTGCTGCCCTCACTTGAGTCAGCCACACAAACATGCAGAGAGTCCCTGCTCTGGAAGGGTGGCGGAGGGGACGTGCAGCCCCCCGGTTTCCCTGCAGTCGGGGGGCAGCCGGACAAACAGCCTCTCTCTGGAATACCACCCTGACTTTTCCGGAGGGAGAAGAAGGGAGGAGGAAGAAAGAGCAGCAGTCTTTCCCCCCATCACACTGAGCAGAAGCAGTTGAAGCTTCACTCACTCTTCCAGCGTCAGCCGACCGTACCAAGGGCAAAGCCCAGCACAGTTTAACACAGAAGCTGCTGCCTCAACTCTCACAGTCGCTGGGGCGCGGAAGGGGGAAGTAGTTTAAGCCTTTGTGGGGGCGACTCTTGGGGCCGGAGTAAGGCTGCGGGGAGCGATTGTGCAGTGCGTCCTGCGCGGAGAGCTGCAACGCGGCGCCTCAGACACATTGTCCCGTGAATAGCGACAACAAAAGCCCCAAGGCGCTTCCCCGGTCGCCCCACCAGCCGCGGGTCTCCTTGCCTTGGGGGCGCTCGGGGCCGGTGACCCCGCAGGAGTAGCCGTGACCATCTGCCACGATGAGAGCGCACTGCAGGGAGAGAGGGGACTCACTCACCGGCCGGCCCTGACTGCCCCTCACGCTCGCCCCCGGGCATCCTCCTCTGCCCCAGAGGCGCGCAGCGGGCTTGGGGAGGGGGTTTCACGTCACTTACGCTCTTGTCCAGCTCGATCTTCACCTTCTTCTGCGAGATGCTCTTCTGGATCCTCTTGCTGAAGCTGGCGTTGCCGGCGGCCCGGCTGCACCTCTCACCTTCCTCGCGCAGGCAGCACAGCTGCCCAGCCCCAGGGCCGGCAGCACCGGGGGGCCCCGCAGAACCGGCGGTGGCACCTGCGGCAGCGCCGGGACCTAACCCCAGCGCCGGCACCTCCACGGTGGCGGCTGCATTGGCCACAACAGCAGCAACGACGGTGGTTGTGGCGGCATCCCCCCCCCTCTGGGTCACCTCCTCGGGGGCGAACCCGTTCATTGCTCCAGCAGCGTCCCGATCCCGGCAGAGGAAGCTACCGACCCGCCCGGGCTCCTCACCCGCCTGCGCCGCCCCTTTGTCCGGCAGAGGAGCAGAATCCGTCCCTGCCGCCCGGACTGAATCAAACTTCCCCGCTGTCTATGCGCTTGGCTGCAAGGGAGGGATTTAAACCTGCCCCATCAGCAGCCGCCCCTGAGAGAGGCAGCGTCCCCTGCAGGGGGCACGATCCTCCCCTTAAGGGTCACCTCCGCCCCCCTGGCCCCCGGCAGACAGAGCCCCCACAACAGGGGGCACACAACCCCTCTGCCAAGGGCAAACCAGGGCTCCTTCAAGGGGCGCAGCGAGATCCCCGCTCGGCCCCCTTCCACTCGAGTCGGGAACCGAGGCTGCTGGGGGATTCCCTGTGGCGGCCAAGCGCCTCACTCTGTAAAAGCCACGTCCATCGCCCGGGTCACCCCGCTTCCTCCTTCCCCCACTGTCATGTGGGGACTTTTCAGCTGTTTCCTATGTAACAACAGCGGCGCCCAGCTTGCGGCACCGCTCCGCAATGCGCATGCGGGCTCCCGCCTCAGGGGGCTCATGGGAGCTGTAGTTTCTATCATTGCAGCGTAGGCAAGGGCGGGGAGGGGTGAAAAACTACAGCTCCCGAAATGCACCGCGCGAGCAGGGCTTGCGGCGGGCCTTGCGGGCCGCTGTAGAAGTTTATGAGTCTGCTCCTCCCCCACACTCCAAATTGAATAGGGGCGGGGCGAGGTTGGTAATTGCGTTCTCCTCCTCCTCAGTCCCCGTCAGGAGGGGGCGGGAGGCGGCCCAGCGCAGTGGTAGGCCCTGCTCCTGGTCTGCTTCCTCATTCAAAGACTGGCCGTAGAGCAGCAGCCGTTAAGATTTGAAATACGTCTGTGTGGCAGAAGCTGAAGGGGAGCCGCTCGCGCCCTCCCCCGCCCTTCCTGTAAAGCCAATTCTCAGCGCCGCTGGCTGAGCCTCGCCCCTTGTTCCCTGCCCGGGGCTGCGTCCCCAAGCGCCGCTGCTGCCAGGGCGGCTCGGCCTAGGCTGGCAGGCCCCATCTCTGCCCCGTGGTTTGCGCTGGCGGGCGGAGGTGATGTGTGGACGGCGGGTTATTGCGGGGGGTGGTAGGGGTGGGGAAATGACCCACGGCGGCTGCCGCTTGGTCCCATCAAGCAACAGGCAGCTTTGTCCTCGGGGCGCGTCTCTTCACCTCCCCGCGCCGAAGGCGTGTTCCTGGCGCGCCCCGGCCATGTTGGCACGCGGGCGCCTCGGTGGGCTGCCGAGCTCCCTGCTGTGTGCGCGGTGACCAGCTCCCTCCTCCGCTACCTGTGGAACGGGGCTCGCTCCAGTGAGGCAGCCCCTGCTCGGAGCTGCCCACGGAGAAGGCAGGAGAGCTTTTGTCTCCCAAAAGACACCGCAGTGCACTCGCGGGCCAGTTCAGCGGCGCACAAAGCAACTGCAAGCTCGAGAGTGGGATGCAGCATCTCGGCTTTCTGTTTCTCAGCGCGGTTTCCTCTAGTCGTGGCACCGCGCACAGCTCGCACCTCGTCTCCACCGAGGGGTCGCGCGCCAGGCAGGTTTTTAGAACTTCTTTCTGCAAAACCTTTCCCCCCAACCTAGCTTCCTCTCTCCTTTTTTTCGCTCCAGTTCTCTGTGTTCACCCCTTAAATGCAGAGGGCTGGTTTAGACGGTGGTGGTAGAACTCAGGAAGTTGCAGTGCCACCTCTTCAAATGAGAGCAAGTTGACAGCGCTACACTTAGCCTATGATTTTGCCTGCATTGACTGAGAATAATTGATCCTTGCTCTTTGTTACTGATAGCTTTAAACTAGATGTAATTGTAGTTAATTTAGAAAGCAATTTAAGGAATACGGGTTAATGGGGTTTTTATAATTAAAAAGGACATTTATTAAAGAAGACTTTAACAACAAACTTAGTCCATTTCATGGCCTGTAATTTTCCTAGATCTCCCTTGTTGGTAGTAGGACATTTCTATCGCAGTAACAGTTTTTTCTATCAGTAACTAGTTTCTCTTTCCAGAACTTAGTTAAATTTAACTTTTCTGCTCAGTGTATTGTCAAGCACAATGGAGAGGTCAAAATTCAAAACTGACTTCAAAAGAAGGAAAAATTAAAATAGAGGTAATGAGCAGTAAGGGTGAAAGCACTTGTTCAGAACAAATCTAGTATCAAAACTGTACAGAAGTACAAAAAAGGTTAATTAACATAAGCATATATAATAGTTTAGTTTTCCCTGGCTGAGGGATAGAGTGAAGAGCCAGACTTTGACCTATCGTTTTTCTTCATGTGTTTGCACAGCCCATGGTAATGAGTTTTCCCCTCAAATAAATGGGGATTTATATTGACCATAGTCAAAGAAGTGTGAGTTTAGTCACTGAAATATTCATTCAATTGTATTAATTACAGATTATTCAATAGTTACTGAATCAAAACAAAGTGATTGAGAGGTTAGAGAGTGATTTGAGGAGACAGGCCCTGTGTACACTACAATTCTGAGTCACGGAACCTGATTATAACTATTCCAATCTGTAGTGCAGATGGGATTTTAATCTGATTCTGTAACCTGGTATTACAGTACATGGTTAAGGTCCCATCTACACTGGAATTTGAAATTCTTGTAATAATCACATAACTGAAATTCTGTTGGGCATGTAGACATGTCAATAACATGGAAGGGATGTGTCAAAGACTAAAGGAGAGTTAATAGTAGTTAGGAAGCTATGGCCTAGTCCAAGGGTGGGCAAACTTTTTGGCCTGAGGGCCACATCTGGGTGGGGAAATTGCATGCAGGGCCAGGGCAGGGGGTTGGGGATCCAGATCCGGACTGTGGGCTGTAGTTTGACCACCCCTGGTCTAGTCAGTTTAGTGGACTGATCTAAGGCTGGGAGTCAAGAGACCTGGGCTTTATTCTATACTCTGCCACTGTATGGACTTAGGCAAGTCACTTAACTTTTCTGTGCATCAGTTAGCCCATCTTTAAAATGGGGGTAATAAAAGGTTACATTAGTAAAGAAGTTTGAGCACTGAAAGCCCCTCATTAAAGAAAAAAAAAGTAGGAATGTGTAGGGTAGCAAGCATATCTTAATAAGGATAGGGGTGGGTTCCAGGCATCCTCCCTTAGCAAATTTTGGAATACTAATTGCAATTGCCTGCATTTTAGACTCTGTTCAATGATAAGTGGCCAATATGCCATGGTGCTGAACTCATTTGCTCCATGAGCATGGAGAGGTTCAATCAAGTTCAACTTTGGTTGAGGGTAATACTCTCCGATACCTGTTCTCAGACATGGTGGAAAAATCAAATCTAGACATAGTCATTATTACTCTGCATAGTTTTGCCTATGTTAATTGCCAAACCATATTTGAAACTGATTTAGCTGTAACAGTGTTTAAAGTTACTTCAACTTGGAGTCCCAATCCTGCAGTAAGCTCCATATGGCTGGACTCATGAGCCTGCATGGAGCTCACTTAGGTATGACCCTCAACCGAATACTATCATACAAAAGCCACCTAAGCAAGATAGCTGCAAAAGTCAAGACATGCAACAACCTCCTCAGCAAACTGTCTGGTTCTTTATGGGGAGCAGGTGCTCAAACACGAAGGACCTCAGCCCTTGCCATCTTGTATTTAGTAACAGGGTACTGTGCTCCAATATGGAGTCAGTTGACACACACCAAACTTGTTGATGTGCAACTCAACAATGCGCATCATCACAGGAACTCTCCGACCAACTCATCTTCCATGACTTCTAGTTCTGAGCCACATTGCTCCCCCTTACAGCAGGAGGGAGATTGCAGCTGGTGAGCTGCTTGAGAAGGTATGTTCAATGACCTTTTTAACCCACCAGCTACACGTCTTTCCTTGCAACACCATGGTGGGTGAGGCTGCCACGAAAGGATGTGACAACAGAGTCCCTGTGGCGGAAGACTGGTGCTTAACACAAGCCAGTTCCTCATCGTAGACCTTGCTGCTCACCTTCCAGCTTCGACCTGCTACATGGTCAATGGGTCCTTCTTAACTGATTCCAGCCTGGGCAAGGAATCTATGCAGCCAACCAGCACCGTTGGGGTCTTTGAGACAGTCTACACTGCAGCTGTGATGCAGATCAAATGGTATACATTGTCGAGGAATGCCCGCTAACCAAATTCAGTGGTGGTTTCCGAAAGCGCCAGTTGGCCACTAAGAACGCTATTGCTTGGCTTTGTGAATATGCAAATGCTAAATAAATCAATGGAGCTCACTGCAGGATCATGGCTTTGGTTTTCAAACATTTTAAAGTTTAGCATAGATAGTGTGCAGAGGGATTCCATTAGATAAAAGTTGGTCCAAGATTAAGATTTTATAAAATTATAATCTTTTGCAATACTTGAGACCAATAGTAATATTTCCATGTAATTTAAAAAACTCCAGTAGAATTTTTTTTAAATAAACATTCTTAGCAAAATTTACATCTCAAACACTGCAGCAATCTGCTAATGCATAGAAATTGAATAGAAAGGTGACTGAACTGGATGATCCTGATTGGACAGTTCACTGTTCACAGATGCACCTGCACCACGCCCTTCTGAGTTCAGTGTTGTTCTGCAGGGCAGCAGGGGCAAGGTGAGTTGCAGTGCTGAGTTACAGGGCTGAGTCTTAAGGTATTATTGCTATCACAGGCAAGGAAATTTGTTTTTGTAAAAATATATTTTTGACCTGTCAGGATACCCTTTTAAACAACCTTTTTTAGGTCCGGGAATGTTCATTCTTTGGATGCCCACTCATACATTATGCTGCATCTAAAAGGTGCCACAGAATGTTACTGGAGGTGAAACCAGTCTATTGGAGAGTGGTTAGGGTAGGAAGGGAAGTTTATTTTTGCATATATTATTTATTGCATTTGTTTTATTTTCTAGTATTGAGTATTTTCTAGTATATAAAATTGATTTTTTTAAACCCACTCCAAATATGTAAAAAGAAAAAAAGTGCAGGGTCCAATGGTGATCTGTGGTAACTGACATAACAGAATTGCGTGGCTGTAGTCTAGTCTTAATGGAATCGGAAACCAAAAAGTAAGTTTATAGACTGAATTCCCTTTTGATGTAGGGCATTCAGTACCTACCACTTAATATTTTAAAACTACTTCAGCAAAAGCTAAGTGCCATCCCTTCTGTGTCATCACATTCCCTTCCTCCTTCCCATCCCACCCCTCCTCAATGAGCTCACCTTCCTCCAAATTTTGAGCCCTGATCTTTCTCCCAAGTGAAACTCTGTTTAAGCATAGGGCCCGATCCCGAAGGTGAAATAACCTTTAGCACTTGTATACACACAGTTTTTGTGCCACTTTAACTATACTGGTTTCAAACCTATATAGTGAAAGCTGTACAACCTTCCAGTGTGAAAAACTTAGCATATACAGGTTTCAGAGTAGCAGCCGTGTTAGTCTCTAAGGTGCCACAAGTACTCCTTTTCTTTTTGCGGATACAGACTAACAAAATTTATTTGAGTATAAGCTTTCGTGAGCTACAGCTCGCTTCATCGGATGCATGCAGTGGAAAATACAGTGGGGAGATTTATATACACAGAGAACATGAAACAATGGGTGTTACCATACACACTGTAACAAGAGTGATCAGGTAAGGTGAGCTATTACCAGCAGGAGAGCGGGGACGGGGAGGGGGGACTTTTTGTAGTGATAATCAAGGTGGCCCATTTCTAGCAGTTGACAAGAACGGGTGAGGAACAGTGGGGGGGAAAGGGGGAAAATAAACATGGGGAAATAGTTTTACTAAGGCTTGAATAAAGACTGGGAGTGGATGTGTCATTACACAAAGTAAACTATTTCCCCATGTTTATTCCCCCCTCCCCCCCACTGTTCCTCACACGTTCTTGTCAACTGCTAGAAATGGCCCACCTTGATTATCACTACAAAAAGTCCCCCCTCCCCGCCCCCGCTCTCCTGCTGGTAATAGCTCACCTTACCTGATCACTCTTGTTACAGTGTGTATGGTAACACCCATTGTTTCATGTTGTCTGTGTATATAAATCTCCCCACTGTATTTTCCACTGCATGTATCCGATGAAGCGAACTGTAGCTCACGAAAGCTTATGTCAAATAAATTTTGTTAGTCTCTAAGGTGCCACAAGTACTCCTTTTCTTTTTTAGCATATACAAGTGCAGATACCAGTATATCTTATTCATGTATAATTTAGCTCTTATTGTTAAAATAACCCACATCCTTATCTGAAATAGTTAAATTGTTACAATGAAAATGTGTTTAAACCAGGCCTTTGTGAGTGATCCAGTTGATCTGACGGGTTCGTTTTTGTTAGTCCTCTGCCTTATATTTTGTAGGTTAACAGTGTTTATGTAAGATATGGTTTTATTAAAAGATTTAAAGCTGTAAACAAGGTCCAAAAATAAACATTGTATTTTAAGAATAATCTAGGTGTTACAGGATTAAAACTGATAAGCCTGAGTACTGTAAAACCTTGGAAGATTTGTGTACATACCCATTACTATTTGTAGCAATTCAGTCTTTGAATGTGCCATTATATTTTGTCAAAACAGGCTCCAAGGTCCTTCTAGTAAATGGCTTCATTTTTATGTGCCGAGTAAAATAGTTATCAGTTGGTGTTAAAAAAAAAAAAGGGGGGGGGAATGTCCCATGCAAGCAAAATAAGACTTTTCTCCTTTATTCTTGTTTGGAAGCCAATTGAATGCAAAAGTGTCACAATTAAATTTTGTATTAAGCAATAAAGGATGATAAATTACTTTGCTTTATGAAGCAGACATAGAAGCTAAGGGGTGTATTTTCAAACATAACTCCACACAAATATGTGGGCAAACCTCCAAATTTGCATATGGTGTCCAGGCTAAATTTGATATATTCTCACCCTCAGAGCCTCCAAAGTCAAACATTACTTGATGCACATCCATTGATATTACAGTGCAGGATTTTGAGGTTACTATTTCAATGGTCATTTGCCTATCTGTTGTTTTCCTTGACATTTTGTTACATGTTGTTATGTTCATCCTAAGGCCGTGTAGAGCCACAGAAGAATACCAGAGAAGAATACTATTATCTGCATTGCTTTCAGTTACAGGAAAACACTAACTGGAGCATATGGTGAAAATACTACTCTGTTTTGTTATAGTAACACAATATAATTTGGCTGTAAATATTCAATATAAGGTACAACAAAGTCTCAGTCCAGCACTCTTATTTTTTTCATTCCTGCTCCCTTTTTTCAAAAAAGTTCTTCTCGCAGATATTTTGCTAATAATGGAAACCCTAACATATCTTCCCAGCAAATATTTGCAGGTCTTGACTTGGATGCATTTTCAAACACTGCAAAAACCAGCTGTGCTTCACAAAATTTCGTTTAGCTGCCAATAATCTACAATGTGGATTTTGTTCTTTTGATACCAAGATAAATAAATTCACAATTGACACACTGTCCTTAGCTTACCCACTCTGGTTAGGTGTTTCCTCATACAAATGCATGACATCCCATCTTTGCAATTTTATCTTAGAGGTAACACAAAAAAAAAAAAATTGATGAATCTATATACCTTCATGACATCTTGAAATGTAGATTTTCCTTGCCCAAAGTAAAGTGGGAAACTTTTGTATCCTTCAATGTAAGTATTACAGGATAAATTATAATTGCATTGCAGTAATTGAAATGATTGCATCTCTATATCTGATCGTACTCACACTGAAATTAATGGCAAATACCCATGGACTTCAACAGGAAGTCCATTCCCTTTTTCTGCCTAGGCATGGTAGAATTTATTAAGTATAGAGTATTAGATTTAGCAAATAATTTACTTAAAGGTAATTTAGGCCCCAAATTTAGGTTCTGTTTATGAAAAGCTTAACAAAACAATATTTGTTGAAATAGTTTCATGAAATTAAGATAAAGTGATTAAAATGGTTTGTTTGGGTTTAAGTATTTCTCTGTAGTGTTTTGCTGCAGTGGGAGTTCTGGCTGAATAAGAGGTGCCACATTGGACCCTAATCCAAAGAGAATGACATGCAAAAAGTAATGTAGTTTCTATAAAATTATTTTAGCTTTAATATTCTAATCTATAAGTAACTGATAAAGAAATTTGTCTTTTTAAAATATGGTTTCTAATGTGATAACTTTTAAATGAAAGGGTTATGGGGGTGGGGGGGAAGGAGGATGATGGAAGGCTTTGCACATTTACTACAAAAGTCCAGAGTCCAATAATATTTAAGGAGCATTGATAGGGGACCATATCTTAATATGTTTGTTCAAGGCCTTCCTTTATTTTTTATGCTTTATATGATCTAAAGTGTCATCTCTTTATTAGCTACACAGAGTTGCCAATTTTCATGAGTCTTATGTGTTCTTAAAGCCTCACCTCGCATAGACAAGTGATTATGTGAGAGTCTCAGTTTTCTCTCTTTTTTTTAAGTAAGTTTCTAGCTCATGATTGCAAAGGAAGGCAGGGCCAAAGATTATGCAACAGCTCAAAAACCAGAAAGCAAACAAAAAGAAATCCAACCGTTTATTATTTTTTTAAATGTCATCATTTTTAAGTTGATCTCTTGATTTTTGTATGCTTGAGTTAGTAATACTGTTATTATAGACCACAGGTTTGAGGCCTGGTCCTAGAAATCAGATCAGTGGGGCTCTGCATGGGCACAGAGATCCACCTACATGAATCTGTTCGTAGGATCAGGCCTTAGAAGGCTTTCAAATACATTTAAGGATATATATTTTGTATTCGTTATATATTAGCATAGCTAAAACAATAATGCAGCATTATATTCTTTTCTGTTATATATATTTACTATTTGTGATGGACTTTTATCTTTACTGAATGTAGTCTTTACTATTACTATTTGGTAAAGGCTAATAAGGCAGTCATGGGTCCTGTGCCATCAATCATTAATATTTCCAAAGCCCTTTGAACATACAGTGTTGAAGTGCTAATTATCATCAATATAAAATTCATAGCCAGGAAAATCATATCACCTAGTCTAAACCTATGAAACAGATAACACCTGATCCAACAATTAAGAAACCAACAACTATTCATCAAGACAGTTTCTCTTTTAAAGGTTTAAGTCCATGTTTGAAGGTTCACAGGTTGTAACAAAAATGTTTTTACATAACCTGAAAGGGAAAAGTCTTAGTTTGTGATACAATCTAGTTCTTTAATTATTGGGTAAAGATCCCTATCTCTTCAGAGGCCCTCCTTTCAGTCCCCTTCTTCTGGGTACCCAAGAACTGCATTATAGAGCTCCTTGTTTTTCCGCCAATTACATGATTGGACCCCTTTAACTCTACTTCATAACCCCTCTTTATACCTAGAGGCAAGCAAAGAGTTTATTCCGTCCTTGCTGTGTTCAGCCAGGGCTTCTGCCCAATGTAACATACATGGTCAGATTCTCTTTGTGCAAGCCTGGCCCCTGTGGGGTGAGGATTAACCCTGAAGGAGTTAATTGCCACACTTGGTAAAGATTTTCCACCAGAGTCTTGGGGATAAGCTATGGATTGCTACAGAAGCTCTATAGTAACCCAATAGGCAGTGGTTAAGGCATTGTGATGAAAGTGTGCTCCCCTTGTTGTCCTGGCCACACCCTCTTCTCAGATAGCACTGCCACATTTCAGGCTGAATTGGCCCGTTGGAACCATCCCAGCAGACAAGAGGTTCTAGGTACACTTCAGCTCCACAAACTCACCCTGATGGTCTTCTGCCTGGGGATCTCCAGCACCTGGTTTTATCTGGGCTACATATGGCTCACAATGACCACAATATCAAGGGATGGTATTCTCAAAAGACCCTAAATCACTTAGGGTGCATAAGGCCCATTGAAAGTCAGAGGGATTTGTACTCCTAGGCCACTTTGCTACTTTTGAATATCTAATCCAAACTGTTTGTTGGGCTAGCTGTCAACCATTTGTTTTCACGTGGAAGGGAGATGTTATATGTGATGTACAGTTTAAAAAAAAATGAATTTATGATATAAAAAAATAGCTTCTCTACAGAGTGCTCTGGACACAGAAGTTTTGGTTCTTTAAAACTGCCAATTCAGTTATTTTGCTGTAGTATATAGTACAGCAAAACAATATTAAAATTGTAAAGGAGTGTCACTTGCAGTGACCACTGATTTAATTTTTCCTCCTTCCACGTAGAAGGTCAAGATGTCATTGGGCATTATAAGCTCAGTTCTAAGCTCCTTGAGATGGCAGGAAGCGATAACATAGCACAGACTGTACAGTCAGCCAGCGAGGGAGTGAGAATTGCACATCATTCTCAAATGCCCTCCTCTAACGACTGAAAGAGTGGCAAGGGTAGTGTCCAGAGGGAGAAGTTTCCATCTCTCTTCATTAGAGGGACAGTCACTGTAATGTACTAGAGCAGTGAGAGAAATCAGGACAAAAGACCCCCATACTAAATACATAAACCAACATATTACAGTAATGTTAGCTCATCAACTATTCATATACTGTATTACAGTGAGGACACTGGCAACGGCTACAACGAGTATGAAAACAATTACTAGACCCCTATTAATTTATGGATTGAGCCTACCAGCCAGGGTGAAAGATACCTGTGCTGCCATATACCAAGCCATTCCTCAATGAGGCCCCTTTATGCTTCTCTATTGAGAGGGTCTATACATTATTTTTCATGTAGCATGGAGTCCTACGTCATTCAACATACACTTTGGGAGATGTACACATTCACTATTTGTATAAAACTCACCTTTGGGCATTTACTCCTGCAGGAAAATTTTAATCAGTAAAGATGAAAGCACTGACCAGAACAGGATGATGATAAAAACATTTAGGCAACCTTAACCATAACTAGGGATTAGTCTAGGGTAAAGAACAAACAACTGTAGCCAGGAATGAAGTCGGGGAATGTCCACATCAGCTTTTACAAACATATTAAGGTTGAAAAAAAAGAAAGGGCTAGTGAAGACAAGCTTCAGATAGAATGGACACACTAGGTATGACTTTACTGCAGAGTTAGCCTGAGCTCTTTCCATGATGCCCTTAACCTCCACCCCCACCTCCCATCCACACACAGAATTTTCTCACCTAAGTTTAGTGGTACTTTCAAGCCATGCTAGCTGGCTCAGCTGAGCAAAGGGGTTAAAGTCTAGGTTCCACTAATAACCCATCCACTTTGCAGTGAGGACACAGGCTAAATCACTTAAGTGCTAATAGTCTTCCAGTGCCTTTCCACAATTCCTCCCTGGTGCCTAGAAGGACAAAAAAGTTCTCCTACAATTAAATGGGGAAGAATCATAGAGCAGCTCAGTTTATTGCAGCACCTAGAACCATGGGATATTCCACCCAGAAGTCCTAGAGACACATGGGGAAGAATCATAGAGCAGCTCAGTTTATTGCAGCACCTAGAACCATGGGATATTCCACCCAGAAGTCCTAGAGACACATGTGGAAGTACAATACCAGTGAGGCCAGAGTAATCCAGGTAGGGCATGGCAATGTGACAGCTCACACCCAGGCTAGGCTAACCTGGGTGCCGATCACCCAGGCTAATCCTGCAGTTAAGACATAAGAAATATAGAGAACGCTATATAGGGTGAGTAGTTACAGACCGTTGGCTTTGCTATACTCTTGGTGAGAGTGTATTCTGCTGTAACTACATTTTCTTATGTTATTGCTTATTTATTAAAGGTCATGTAATCCAATTAAAATTATTAAACCAGGTATATGCTCTTAACATTTAAAATAATATTCATACACATGTTATTTTAGGGTTGGTCTACATAAGAGTTAGGTCAATGTAAAGTAGCTTACATGGACCTAATTATCAGCGTACACACTACAGCTTTGCTCCAGCTGATAAGTGCCCTACTACACTGACATAACAACTCCACCTCCACGAGAGGCATAGGGCTGTGTTGGGTGTAGTTAGGGCGACATAGTGTCTGTGTAGACACTGCATTACTTACCTGTGCTGTTGGCTGTCATTCTCGTCAATTTCACAAGTCCATGCTGGAGCCACTCTTGATTTAAAAATGGTCAGTGATGTAGAATCCACCATGATCCTTGGTATATTGTTCCAATAACTAATTGCTCTCCCCATTAAAAAAATATGCCTTATTTCCAGTCTGAATTTGTCTAGCTTTTACTTCCAGCCATTGGGTCATGTTATATCTTTCTCAGCTAGACTGAAGAACCCATTATTAAATATTTTTTCTCCCTGTAGATGCCTATAGACTGTAATCAAGTCACTCCTTCACCTTCTCTTTGTTAAGATAAATAGATTGAGTTCTTATCAGTTGAGCTTATCACTATAAGGCATGTGTTCTAATCTTTTAACCATTGTCATGGCTCTTTTTTGAATCATCTCCAATTTATCAGCTTCTTTGCCTCTTATTCTCTTGCCCTGAAGATCATTAGTAAGGAGACACCAGATGATGTACCTGCATGGACATCCATAAACACATCTACTATGTGCAATTAGAGCTAGGCAAAATTTTTCAGACAATAGTTTATTCACCAGAGAAATGCCGTTTCAGTTCAACCGAAACTATTTGCAAGTTTGGATCCAACAAGGCAAATAGTTTTAACTGGAAAAAAAAAAATTTTTTTCTAAACAAAAGGTTTTCTTTTCAAATTATTGTTTGCTTAGAAATGTAGATTTTAAGAAACAAAAGAAGGGTAATATACCCTCAAACCCTCCTCCTTAAAATTTAACCCTCCTTAAAATTAATTTAAGCAATGTCTACACTACAGACCTTGCAGCGGCAGAGCTGTACAACTGCAGCTGTGCTGCAAGGTCTCCTGTATAGCCGCTTTATGACGGCGGGAGAGCTATCCCTCTGGCATAATTAAACCACCCCCAACAAGTGGCAGTAGCTATGTCAGCGGGAGCCACTCTCTTGCTGGCATAGCGCTGTCCACACCCTGACTGACAAAAGTGCTAATATAGACAAAGCTTTAGAGACAAACTAGGGGTGTGTCTACACTATGAAATTAGGTCGAATTTATAGAAGTCGTTCTTTTAGAAATCGGTTTTATATATTCGAGTGTGTGTGTCCCCACAGAAAATGCTCTAAGTGCATTAAGTGAATTAACTCGGCAGAGCACTTCCACAGTACCGAGGCTAGAGTCGACTTCCAGAGTGTTGCACTGTGGGTAGCTATCCCACAGTCTCCGCTGCCCATTGGAATTCTGGGTTGAGATCCCAATGCCTGATGGGGCTAAAACATTGCCGTGGGTGGTTCTGGGTACATATCGTCAGGCCCCCGTTCCCTCCCTCCCTCCGTGAAAGCAAGGACAGACAATCGTTTCGCGCCTTTTTTCCTGAGTTACCTGTGCAGACGCCATACCACGGCAAGCATGGAGCCCGCTCAGGTAACCGTCACCGTATGTCTCCTGGATGCTGGCAGACGCGGTACGGCATTGCTACACAGCAGCATCAACCCATTGCCTTGTGGCAGCAGATGGTGCAATACGACTGGTAGCCGTCATCGTCATGTCCGAGGTGCTCCTGGCCGCGTCGCCCGGGAGCTCCTGGACAGACATGGGCGCAGGGACTAAATTTGGAGTGACTTGATCAAGTCATTCTCTTTAGTCCTGCAGTCAGTCCTATTGAACCATCTTATCGTGAGCAGGCAGGCGATATGGATTGCTAGCAGTCGTATTGTACCATCTTCTGCCGAGCAGCCCTGAGATGTGGATGGCATGCAGTTCTTCTGCACCGTCTGCTGCCAGCTAAAGATGTAAAAGATAGATGGAGTGTATCAAAACAAGAAATAGACCAGATTTGTTTTGTACTCATTTGCTTCCCCACCTCCCCCATCTAGGTGACTCATTCCTCTAGGTCACACTGCAATCACTCACAGGGAAGGTGCAGCAAGGTAAATCTAGCCATGTATCGATCAGAGGCCAGACTAACCTCCTTGTTCCAATAAAAACAACAACTTAGGTGCACCATTTCTTATTGGAACCCTCCGTGAAGTCCTGCCTGAACTACTCCTTGATGTAAAGCCACCCCCTTTGTTGATTTTAGCTCCCTGAAGCCAACCCTGTAAGCCGTGTCGTCAGTCGCCCCTCCCTCCGTCAGAGCAACAGCAGACAATCGTTCCGCACCTTTTTTCTGAGCGGACGCCATACCAAGGCAAGCATGGAGGCCGCTCAGCTCACTTTGGCAATTAGGAGCACATTAAACACCACACGCATTATCCAGCAGTATATGCGGCACCAGAACCTGGCAGAGCGATACCGGGCGAGTAGGCGACGTCAGCGCGGTCGCGTGAGTGATCAGGACATGGACACAGATTTCTCTGAAAGCATGGGCCCTGGCAATGCATGCATCACGGTGCTAATGGGGCAGGTTCATGCTGTGGAACGCCGATTCTGGGCTCGGGAAACAAGCACAGACTGGTGGGACCGCATAGTGTTGCGGGTCTGGGACGATTGCCAGTGGCTGCAAAACTTTCGCACGCGTAAGGGCACTTTCATGGAACTTTGTGACTTGCTTTCCCCTGCCCTGAAGCGCATGAATACCAAGATGAGAGCAGCCCTCACAGTTGAGAAGTGAGTGGCAAGAACCCCGTGGAAGCTTGCAACGCCAGACAGCTACCGGTCAGTTGGGAATCAATTTGGAGTGGGCAAATCTACTGTGGGGGCTGCTGTGATGCAAGTAGCCCACGCAATCAAAGATCTGCTGATATCAAGGGTAGTGACCCTGGGAAATGTGCAGGTCATAGTGGATGGCTTTGCTGCAATGCGATTCCCTAACTGTGGTGGGGCCATAGACGGAACCCATATCCCTATCTTGGCACTGGAGCACCAAGCCGGCGAGTACATAAACGGCAAAGGGGTACTTTTCAATAGTGCTGCAAGCTCTGGTGGATCACAAGGGACGTTTCACCAACATCAACGTGGGATGGCCAGGAAAGGTACATGACGCTCGCATCTTCAGGAACTCTGGTCTGTTTCAAAAGCTGCAGGAAGGGACTTTATTTCCAGACCAGAAAATAACCGTTGGGGATGTTGAAATGCCTATAGTTATCCTTGGGGACCGAGCCTACCCCTTAATGCCATGGCTCATGAAGCCATACACAGGCAGCCTGGACAGTAGTCAGGAGCTATTCAACTACAGGCTGAGCAAGTGCAGAATGGTGGTAGAATGTGCATTTGGACGTTTAAAGGCGCGCTGGCATAGTTTACTGACTCACTTAGACCTCAGTGAAACCAATATTCCCACTGTTATTACTGCTTGCTGTGTGCTCCACAATATCTGTGAGAGTAAGGGGGAAACGTTTATGGCGGGGTGGGAGGTTGAGGCAAATCGCCTGGCTGCTGGTTACGCGCAGCCAGACACCAGGGCGGTTAGAAGAGCGCAGGAGGGCGCGGTACGCATCAGAGAAGCTTTGAAAACCAGTTTCATGACTGGCCAGGCTACAGTGTGAAAGTTCTGTTTGTTTCTCCTTGATGAAACCCCCCGCCCCTTGGTTCACTCTACTTCCCTGTAAGCTAACCACCCTCCCCTCCTCCCTTCGATCATTGCTTGCAGAGGCAATAAAGTCATTGTTGCTTCACATTCATGCATTCTTTATTCATTCATCACACAAATAGGGGGATGACTACCAAGGTAGCCCAGGAGGGGTAGTGGAGGAGGGAAGGAAAATGCCACACAGCACTTTAAAAGTTTACAACTTTAAAATTTATTGAATGCCAGCCTTCTTTTTTTTGGGCAATGCTCTGTGGTGGAGTGGCTGGTTGGCCGGTGGCCCCCCCCCACCGCATTCTTGGGCGTCTGGGTGAGGAGGCTATGGAACTTGGGGAGGAGGACGGTTGGTTACACAGGGGCTGTAGTGGCAGTCTGTGCTCCAGCTGCCTTTGCTGCAGCTCAACCATACACTGGAGCATAGTGGTTTGATCCTCCAGCAGCCTCAGCATTGAATCCTGCTTCCTCTCATCACGCTGCTGCCACATTTGAGCTTCAGCCCTGTCTTCAGCCCGCCACCTCTCCTCCCGGTCATTTTGTGCTTTCCTGCACTCTGACATTATTTGCCTCCACGCATTTGACTGTGCTCTGTCAGTGTGGGAGGACAGCATGAGCTCAGAGAACATTTCATCACGAGTGCGTTTTTTTTTTTTCTTTCTAATCTTCACTAGCCTCTGGGAAGGAGAAGATCCTGTGATCATTGAAACACATGCAGCTGGTGGAGAAAAAAAAAAGGGACAGCGGTATTTAAAAAGATTTTATAAAACAGTGGCTACACTCTTTCAGGGTAAACCTTGCTGTTAACATTACATACATTGCACATGTGCTTTCGTTACAAGGTCGCATTTTGCCTCCCCCCACCGCGTGGCCACCCCCTCAACCCTCCCCTCTCCCCGTGGCTAACAGCGGGGAATATTTCTGTTCAGCCGCAGGCAAACAGCCCAGCAGGAACAGGCACCTCTGAGTGTCCCCTGAAGAAAAGCACCCTATTTCAACCAGGTGACCATAAATGATATCTCACTCTCCTGAGGATAACACAGAGAGATAAAGAACGGATGTTGTTTGAACGCCAGCAAACATACACTGCAATGCTTTGTTGTACAATGATTCCCGAGTACATGTTACTGGCCTGGAGTGGTAAAGTGTCCTACCATGAAGGATGCAATAAGGCTGCCCTCCCCAGAAACCTTTTGCAAAGGCTTTGGGAGTACATCCAGGAGAGCCGCGAATGCCAGGGCAAATTAATCATTAAACATGCTTGCTTTTAAACCATGTGTAGTATTTTAAAAGGTACACTCACCAGAGGTCCCTTCTCTGCCTGCCGGGTCCAGGAGGCAGCCTTGGGTGGGTTCGGGGGGTACTGGCTCCAGGTCCAGGGTGAGAAACAGTTCCTGGCTGTCGGGAAAACCGGTTTCTCCGCTTGCTTGCTGTGAGCTATCTACAACATCATCATCATCTTCTTCGTCCCCAAAACCTGCTTCTGTGTTGCCTCCATCTCCATTGAAGGAGTCAAACAACACGGTTGGGGTAGTGGTGGCTGAACCCCCTAAAATGGCATGCAGCTCATCATAGAAGCGGCATGTTTGGGGCTCTGACCCAGAGCGGCCGTTCGCCCCTCTGGTTTTCTGGTAGGCTTGCCTCAGCTCCTTAAGTTTCACGCGGCACTGCTTCGGACCCCTGTTATGGCCTCTGTCCTTCATGCCCTGGGAGATTTTGACAAAGGTTTTGGCATTTCGAAAACTGGAACGGAGTTCTGATAGCACGGATTCCTCTCCCCATACAATGATCAGATCCCGTACCTCCCGTTCAGTCCATGCTGGAGCTCTTTTGCGATTCTGAGACTCCATCACGGTCACCTCTGCTGATGAGCTCTGCATGGTCACCTGCAGCTTGCCACGCTGGCCAAACAGGAAATGAGATTCAAAAGTTCGCGGTTCTTTTCCTGTCTACCTGTCCAGTGCATCTGAGTTGAGAGTGCTGTCCAGAGCGGTCACAATGGAGCACTCTGGGATAGCTCCCGGAGGCCAATACTGTCGAATTGTGTCCACAGTATCCCAAATTCGACCCGGCAAGGCCGATTTAAGCGCTAATCCACTTGTCAGGGTGGAGTACGGAAATAGATTTTAAGAGCTCTTTAAGTCGAAATAAAGGGCTTCATCGTGTGGACGGGTGCAGGTTTACATCGATTTAACGCTGCTAAATTCGATCTAAAGTCCTAGTGTAGACCAGGGCTAAATGTTTCATAAGAGTGTTTGAGTATGAGCACTGATGTGTGACAGTGTTCTAAATAGCCTGAAGTTTAGATATGAGCAACTTTGGAATGCCATAGAGAAGGGAATTCAATTAAGAAGGTGTGAAGTGGCAAATATGGCTTAATGATTTAATAGTTTGTTGACGTAGATGTTGGCTATTCTGAGAAGGTGATAGGCATGCCTATAGAGTATGCGATGCAAGGTGCAAAGAGCTTGGCCTAAAAAATGGGGTCAGAGCTTGAAAGTGAGATGGGTGAGCTGATCAAATTTCATCAAGGAAATTCTGCATTTTAGTAAGTGAAATTCTATTGGAGAAAGTTAAGATTAGCTTAATGACCATGTTTTGAAGAAAGGCAGTATCATGGACCTGCACATGTGCCATTTGACCTTGTGGTTAAAGCCAGAGCCCAGCCTAGTGGTTAGAGCCAAGAACAGGAACTAGGAGACTAGCTGAGGGTCAGAGCTGGAGTCAGGAACCATGCAAGGGAGCAGAGCTACAGCAGACTGAAGTGGGACAGGAACCAGGCAGGAGCATGTCAGGAGCAAGGCTGGGAACAAGATAAGAGTACAGCTAGAAAGAGGAAGGCACAGGAGAGATTACAGCTGCAATCATAAGCATTGAGCAGCTGGTGACCTACCCAATACTGAACTTAAATCCAGACCTATTGAATCCTCGCAGCCTACTGGGCAGGCTGACCTTTAAGGCAATGAGCTGGGCTCATTACCTGGCCTGAGGGCTGAACCAGCTAGCACCAGGCTCAGCTGAGGGCACTTAAGACCATAGTTTCCAACAGGCAAACAGAGAAATTCACAAAACTTTTGTCCTGTTGGGTACCAGCATGATGTGCTGTCTATTTTCCCATCAATGCAAGTGTGGAATTTTCTGATGACTACAGGTCTGCAGCTTCCCTGAGAGACACTCTTTTAAATGTTGTTCTCCACGGGAAAAAGAAAAAAAAATCAGATATGTATTTAATAAGTCTGACTAGCTTATAGGTTAATGAGACCTGTTTGATCATCATATTTTTAAAAAGATCTACTTGCTGTTTAAAATCTGGCAAAGGAACTATGTATGTATGTATGTATTTACACTGCATTCATCACTGTGGCATTTGAGCACCTCACAGTGATTACACAAAGTAAACAAATAGATCCTTGTTTTTCTCCCCCCTTCCACTATTATCTGTTAGCAATTTTAGGGAGAAATGGGAGTCAGGTTCACATTCTCTAAAAGTCTTATCTGTTCCCCTACAGGTTAAATTCCTCTTCAAAACAACCTTCCTCATTTTTATAAAAAAATGTTCATAGTTCTATAAATTTACACAGTGAATAGTACATGCAAGACACACATCCTTATCCAGAAGTCTTTCTGGGAAACCATTATTTGATATTATTAAATTGATAGAAAATTAAGTAAAATCCATGGATTTTAGAGATTGAGTATAGATACTAAATAGTTCTGATATTTTGTTTTAGTATATATATCCAATATAATGCATTGTGTTAATACACACATGAATTTATATATATTTTAAATGCACAGACAAAAGGGTTATTTGCCAACCATCAGAACAAAATTGTTTCCACAGAGCCACCCTAAGCCATGTCTCTGTGCTCCAGAAATGTCCTTGCATGACTCCTGCACCATGTGTTATGAGGGTATAGAATCATAGAACCAGAAGGTTAGAAGGGACTGCAAGGGTCATCTAATCTAACCGTTGTATGGGCAACAAAGACCCATTCTAGCAATTCTTTGCAACTGATGACAACCCCTGCTAGATATAAATGGTTTAAGGACTTTTACACCACTAAGGAATAGGTCAGTATTGAGCCCAACATCTCCAAGAGTATTACATGCTTTAACAGGGAACAGCATGGGCAGCTCACCAAACCAGCTCAGCTCTTCTGGCTGGAGTGAAAGTAGATGGTCCTCTCCCTTTTTGTGGTTACTAGCAGTTAACATTGCCAATTCTCACAATATTCCTTTTCTTAAGGTCCCAGCTCTTGGAATCATGTGATTACTCAAGCATCTCAGTTTTCTTTTTTTAAAAAGGCAGTTTCTAGCCCTCCCCATTGTAAAGAAAGACTTGAAAACATGAACCCTTTAAGGCTTTGAATCAGAAGGTAACCCTTCCCCCTGCCCCTTTTTAACATTTCATCATTTGTAAGCCAATCATGATTTGGAGTGGTGGTGCCGTATGATTTTTTGAACACTTGGGTTTGGCAATACTGCACACTAGTACTAGTCTGTCCAGGTGCTCAAGCTACACAAGGGCTGGGACTGTGACTAGAGTCTCCTTGCCTCCCTCTTGGTATTAGAATAATAATAAAGAGCCTGATTCTCATTTATTCTAATAATCAGACCCAACAGAGACCCAACAGAGGCAAATCAGAAGAAAAATTGTAAACATAGTGTAACTCGCAAAACTGCTATTTTCTTGTTGAATGGAATTTGAAAAAGTTCAGTTAAATATAGGTAGAACAATCATTGTGACCAAGAACAGCTGGTGTTCCTAATATTATCTGTGTTAGAACAAATATAGATTTGTTGTATTCATTTCCTATCATATGACCACTTCAGTTTCACTCTGCTCTGCAGCTGTCCTTAACAGCATCTACTGTAGGTTGTCTTTATTTCAGATATTTGGTACACAGGAAAGTCAAAACAACTCACTGAACTTTAGAACTCCTAGTGTGACAAGTATACCTCTGTTTTAAGATAGAGCAACAGTAAGAGCTGCTTAACTGGTTATGCAGGCTTTGCATAGCATGTGCAATAAGCATGAGATTTTGTAAGGGAGAACATTGTTTGTTCAGAATAATACATTAAAAATAGAGAGCTATTCCTGTTATATAGAGTGGGTCAAAAATGGAATAGTTTTCACAATGTTTTTTACCTCTTCCCTTCAAAAGTTTGACAATTTTTTTTTCAAAATTAGGAGTTTTTAAAATTTGAGCAACTGTACTATATTACCTAATTTTTATCCAACTCAGATACAGAGAAAGTACATACAGTCTCAAAGGTACAGCAAATTATTCAGTTTTTTTAAATTCAGTTCATCAACTGTTAAGATAGCTCTGGTTTTTAAAAATGACAACATCCCAAACATAATTAATATCATAGATATGGGTATGGAATAGGTCAAAATTATATATAATTGCTTCCTTTCTGTTGTAGGATTTTTAAGTCATAGTCTAATAAGGGGATATCACAGGGTGCACAGCTAGCCCCTCTTCTTCAGGGCCCAGTTGCCCTCCCAAATAAATCCAGGGAGATTTCAGCTCTGTGCAACACCTATGTCCATTTTTCTTTAAACATTTTCCCACCACCACTATCCAACTATATACAATCCTTACAGGTTTCTCACCTACCACAGGCTGGGTCAGTAACCAGCTAGAGAGCTTCTTCCTCCCTGACTGACTGACTGATTATGATTATAATTATATTTCTATTTCTCTCTCTCTCTCTCTCTGCCTCTTTCCCAGCCTTTGTAGCTTCTGCCTATCAGGCTGGCAGGTGTTGGCAATCACCAGGCAGACATATGGCTTTTCAACCAGCCCCAGTCTATCTCCCTTGATTGAGGCTGGCCTGGTAGGGGCTGATTAGGTGTGTTTGCAGCAGCACCCTGCTACAGGTGGTCTCTGAAATAGTGAGAGACATCTTTCAATGCCTTCCATATCTTGAGTTTTAATCTTCTACTACACAAAAATTGTTGTTAGAGTTAAAGTTGCTCAAGTGCATTTCCTTTCAATGCAATCAACAAAAATTAAGTTAAGGCAACATTTTTCAACTGTAACATATAACCAACCACTGAACTGCAATACACATTGAATTAGTCACAGTCACAATCAAATGCATAACCTTAACTCCAACTACAGCTACATTAAGAAAAATTCCCTAGAAGTAAACACATAATGGTAAAGTCTATGTGTAATATGCTGGCCCCATTGAAGTAAATGCCAAAACTCCCATTGACTTTAACAGGGCCAGCATTTCACCCTATACTGTGATATTTGTACATAAATAATTTTGAGGTCAGAGTTAAGGTCAGGCATGAGTATTTAGGATGTTTGTACGATTATTGATGTGAGCTGAGGTTGGTCTGGATTCTATTGTGGCCTTAACTGGTGATTTTGTCATTTTTTAGTGATTATGCTTATAGGAAAATTCACTAGAGCAATCTTAAATCTGTGTTACCAGGATTTTTTGTGTGAATTTCCCTGTTTTTCCCCACTTTTAAAACAGTATCAGTACTGATCAAGAGCAGTGTTTTGCCATGGAATGAGGGAGGGGGAATTGGGAAATTGATTAGATGAGCTCATATGGACAATAGGGCTTGAAAAGTAGTCTTGAAAAACAGATTATATATAACTTCAATCTAGAACCATTGTTTTCTGGCCCACTGTGCACTTTTCTTTAGACCAGTTCTCCAGCTCTGCAGCTCAGGTTGGTTCCCTTGTTCTATGCCCTCCCCTCTCCTCAATATTTCCTGTACGCCACAGTTTTTTTTTTCTTAATTTATATTTTACTGAAGATTAATCAAAATTAGCAACAACAAAAAAAAAGAAAACGTTTCATTGTGGTGTGGATTAGGGACTCGGGGAGGGGCATGGAACTAGGGAGCAATACAATTTAAACAATAACTTCATGAGCTTAATTGTGCCTGATCCTCCTATGCTCTACAGTAAAAAGTAAGTGTGAAGTTCTGGGGTCTACATACCCTCAACTGATGTAGTCCATGTGTTGCTTGCAAGCTGAGCATGGACTGACAGACACTGATGCTAGAAGGACTGCATAGGAGAAGAGCACTATGGAGCTTCTAAGTTCTATAATTTAGCTTTAGGAAAAGCAAGGACTGGATCCCTGGGAGGGAATATGGATCAGAACACAAAATTTCTTTTTTGTGGTTTCCTCTGGAGAGAGGAGTGGCTGCATAGAGGAAAGGGAAGATAGTGACAGTTTAGTGGAATGTTTGGTAAAGTCCAATTTTGTAGGAGTCAAACACACTCAGAAAATGTTTCCTTTGCCCTAGCATGCTGGCAAGGAAAGATTTACACACTACAGTTTTGAAGCAGAACATTTTCCACACAAGAATGCTCATATTGAAAATGTTTAGCATCAACACTGCCATGGAAAGTTTTCAGCATCACTAGTCAGGCATAGAAAATTTTCAGTACTGGTTTCCATGTTATGTTGGAGGATATAGTGGACGTTAGTGACTATAAAGTTTGGGTTTATATGCTGTCTGATGCACAAGTATATAATATAGCCATCCACAAAGAAATTTAAGTGTGTAAACTTTTCTATTTTGAAGTTAGAAGGGACTGGAAAAATATTGTTCTGAATTGCAAAGAGGCAAATTTGTAACCAACTGTAATTTCTAAACCACCTAATGAAATTACTTGACGCTTATGCAAAACAAAATTCTACTCCATCCCAACAGTAATAATAATAAAAAGATTAAAGTTTTTGTTCTGTTCTTTATTAGAGCAGGGGTAAAAAAAAAGCATATAATGAACCCTGGTTGAAATTGTAACTATGATAGTGAACCTTTCCAGGTTCACAATCCCTTATTCAAAGTCAAAAATTTTCATGCCTTGACTTACGTTTACTATAAAATTAAAAGTAAAACAAAAGTATCAATGCTAACAATGATAAGCCTACATAAAGTATTTGTGTGTGTGTTTCGAGAAGTCAACAAAGAATATTTGACCTTGACGGGTAAGGGTGGGCAGGGTGTGGGGGAGGGACTATTTCTTTGCTTTAGATTGTAATGAATTTTTCAACACCTCATGACCACCTTGATTACCTTTTGTAACCTCCCTTGGGGTCAACAATCCGCCAGTTGAGAAACACTGATATAGGGAGCCAACTCTTATAAGCCAAATTCTGCTTTCAGTTACATCAAAGTAAAACTTGATTTCAGTGGTGTTACTCCACATTTACATTGGTGTAAACTGAGCAGAATGTGCCCCTCCAAAGTCATAATTTGAGTGGCCTGGATGTGAGACCTGCAATGCTCATGATCCCTCTAGTGAAACAGGTAACAGTCTCATAGGAGATGTACTGCTGGTTATATTATTATTGATGATCTGCGACCAGACATCTAAAGGCTCCGTCTCTAGCGAGGGGCGGTTGAGAAGGAACGGATGATGGTTAGCTTGCGCACGCTGACTAACCTCGTGGTACAGCACGAGGCGAGACAGCACATGTGCGGGCCCAATGGACACTGCTGCCAAAGTTCTCCAATGAGCAGCCCAGGGATTCAGATACACCTACAGTGGAGCACCCATAGGGACACTACTCAAAGAAGAAAACATCCTTAGGGAAACTGTCACATAGGAATGTCTCACCAGAAAGATTTCAGAGTAGCAGCCGTGTTAGTCTGTATCTGCAAAAAGAAAAGGAGTACTTGTGGCACCTTAGAGACTAACAAATTTGTCTCCTTTTCTTTTCACCAGAAAGAAAAAGTCTAATTTCATCACCTAATCAGATTCCCAAAACAAGATAATTGTGCTTTACAAATAATAAATATGTATAAATAATAACAGCAAAGCAAGGTAAAATAAACTTTTAAAAATGCATAAGGATTAAGAAAACACTCCTAACAAAATAAATGAAGTGCTCCTTACATCACTAAAGTCAGAACATTGATTTGCTAGTCAGAAGGAAATGGTTTATAATAATAAGCCTACCTTAGGAGACTATACAATATCCACAATTTAGACTTAAAAACAGTAAACTGAATAAGTGTACCAACATTATGAATAGGCACAGCCATGGAGGTTAGGTAACACAGAAAATTTTGACTACTGGGGTCTCTTTTAGGACTTGTCTCTGCTGGGAAGCTTATTGGAAGAACTACTGAGATGGTAATTAGGACAGGGACTGTCTTTTTGTTTTGTGTTTGTACAGCACCTCACATAATGGGGACTGGATCCATGATTAGTGCTCCTAGGCGCTATGGTAATCCAAATAAATAATAAGCCAGTATAACTCTCTCTGTGGACACTGTTGGGATCTAGGGTCCCTTTTTTCAGTTCAACTTACATCTGTTTGGAAGTATCTCAAACTAAACTTAAAAAAAGCACTCTGAATCCTGAAAAAGTGTCAATGTGGGGAGTTCACCATATAGATCTGCCAGTAAATGTCTCTGTGTAGACAAGCCCTTGGTACAGGGCCAAAGTGAAGTTGAGGGACTAGGCAGCATACTCCTTGACGGATATGTCTTTCGTGTGCTTGCAAATGTCTGGGCAGGAATGAAGAGGAGGGTTGTGGGAAATCAGGACTGAGGTACATTGAATGATCTGTGTGAAAACTTGTAGAACACCGGCCCATATTATACATGTACCATTTGCCACTGACAGCAGGCCTTGTCTAGGCTATGAAAAAACGTCAAGGTAGCTTAACTCAACTGAAAACTGCACTGTAAACACAGTTTAAGATCTTGTCCATGTTGAGTTATCACCTAGGAACTTGCCTGTTATAACTTAACCTGCTAAAATTGAGCTAAAGGTGTTAAACTGTCTACATTGGTGGTAAGCTGCGTTTTCAGTTTAGCTACGATAGCTTGATTGTGCAAACTCAATTGAAAAAAAAATCCTTTTTCCTAGTCTATAAAATGCTTTAAAGCCATGTCTACGTGAAAAACTTTGGCCACTGCAAGTTATGCCTCTGCATTTAGCATATTGCTTGTGCATAGGCACACTTGGTTCCTTGTGTTGGTGTTGCACCTGGTCACCAGAAGTGTTTGTGTCAATGCACAGGGAAAGCACTCTGGGTAGGTATCCCAGTGTGCAACTCGCCATCGTCCAGTGCACTGTCTTTTGGGAAGTTTTGGCAATTCATAGTGGGGAGAAACAAGTCATGCACAGGTAACAGGGAGGAAGGAGTCAAGTTCTCAGTGTGTAACTTTCTCCATCCTGTATCATCAGCCATATCCCATAATTTTTGCACCATTTAAAAAAAACAACCCATGAACCTACGTGACCCTCTTTGCTGTCCACCATCTCAGACAGAAGCATGAAACCTGTCCAGCTCTGCACTATTGCCATGAGCCTTGCAAGCACAGGATACAAAATCATCCAGTAATTGCAGAGCTGTAAAACAAGCCAAATCAGTAGGGAACATGACAGTTGCATGAAGGACAGATTGTGGAGGGACATAACAAAAACCAATTCAAGGCTGTTGGGGGCATTCACGGAGCAACTATAGCTGGTGGAGTGCCACTTCTGGGCCCGAGAAATGAACACTGACTAGTGGGATTGCATTGTAATGCAGATTTGGGACTATGAGCAGTGGCTACAGATCTTCTGGACATGAAAGGCCACATTCCTTGGTCTGTGGATCGAGTTCAACCAAGCCAGCACAGGGACACCAAAATGCTGCACCGAAAGCGAAGAAACAGGTGGCCACTGCACTGTGGAAACTTGCAAAGCTGGATTGTTACCAGACAGTGGGAAATCATTTTGGAATTGGAAAATCCACAGTAGGAGCCATTAAAAGAAAAGGAGGACTTGTGGCACCTTAGAGACTAACAAATTTATTTGAGCATAAGCTTTCGTGAGCTACAGCTCACTTCATTGGATGCATTCAGTAGAAAATACAGTGGGGAGATTTATATACACAGAGAACATGAAACAATGGGTGTTACCATACACACTGTAACCAGAGTGATCAGGTAAGGTGAGCTATTACCACCAGGAGAGTGGGGGGGGGGGGGCGGCGGACACACCTTTTGTAGTGATAATCAAGGTGGGCCATTTCCAGCAGTTGACAAGAACGTATGAGGAACAGATGGGGCGTAGTGGTGGGGGGAATAAACATGGGGAAATAGTTTTACTTTGTGTAATGACCCATCCACTCCCAGTCTTTATTCAAGCCTAAGTTAATTGTATCCAGTTTGCAAATTAATTCCAATTCAGCAGTCTCTTGCTGGAGTCTGGTTTGGAAGTTTTTTTCTTGAAGAATTGCCAGTTTTAGGTCTGTAATCGAGTGACCAAAGAGATTGAAGTGTTCTCCGACTGGTTTTTGAATGTTATAATTCTTGACGTCTGATTTGTGTCCATTTATTCTTTTACATAAAGACTGTCCAGTTTGGCCAATGTACATGGCAGAGGGGCATTGCTGGCACATGATGGCATATATCACATTGGTAGATGTGCAGGTGAACGAGCCTCTGATAGTGTGGGTGATGTGATTAGGTCCTATGATGGTGTCCCCTGAATAGATATGTGGACACAGTTGGCAACAGGCTTTGTTGCAAGGATAGGTTCCTGGGTTAGTGGTTCTGTTGTGTGGTGTGTGGCTGCTGGTGAGTATTTGCTTCAGGTTGGGGGGCTGTCTGTAAGCAAGGACTGGCCTGTCTTCCAAGATCTGTGAGAGTGATGGGTCGTCCTTCAGGATAGGTTGTAGATCCTTGATGATGCGTTGGAGAAGTTTTAGTTGGGGGCTGAAGGTGATGGCTAGTGGCGTTCTGTTATTTTCTCTGTTGGGCCTGTCCTGTAGTAGGTAACTTCTGGGTACTCTTCTGGCTCTGTCAATCTGTTTCTTCACTTCAGCAGGTGGGTACTGTAGCTGTAAGAAAGCTTGATAGAGATCTTGTAGGTGTTTGTCTCTGTCTGAGGGGTTGGAGCAAATGTGGTTGTATTGTAGAGCTTGGCTGTAGACAATGGATCGTGTGGTGTGGTCTGGATGAAAGCTGGAGGCATGTAAGTAGGCATAGCAGTCAGTAGGTTTCTGGTATAGGGTGGTGTTTATGTGACCATCGCTTATTAGCACTGTAGTGTCCAGGAAGTGGATCTCTTGTGTGGACTGGTCCAGGCTGAGGTTGATGGTGGGATGAAAATTGTTGAAATCATGGTGGAATTCCTCAAGGGTTTCTTTTCCATGGGTCCAAATGATGAAGATGTCATCAATGTAGCGCAAGTAGAGTAGGGGCATTAGGGGACAAGAGCTGAGAAAGCGTTGTTCTAAGTCAGCCATAAAAATGTTGGCATACTGTGGGGCCATGTGTTGGATCACATTAAAGAAGTTCTGTATTAAAATCACAAATGAGTTTGATTCCCCATAGTTTAAATTCCAGGGTATTACTAATTAAAAGGTCTCTTGGTTTTTGGTACTGTTTCTCTCCCTCTCTGTGTGAAACTTGCAAGCTGCTAATTGTGTTAGTACATTCTAAGACAGAGCCTGTTCTCAAAGCAATTCTTTGTAAAACAACTACTCACACAGAGAGAGACCCAAAGCACTACTCTGTAACAACAGAAACAGCGCCCAGAGACTCCCCGCCCTTTTGTTGTATTCATCTCGCTTTGTTAACAATTGTGATTAAAATAGAGATAGAGGATGTATGTGGATGGATGCTTGGTGTGGATAATAGCTGAATGATCAGGTGCCAGCCTAAGAATCCAGTGTCCATCGGCTAAAGAAGGCGTCAAGTGGAAATAACCAGAGGACCCCCGGAGGGCAGACTGGAATCCACCCAACAGCCTCAAGAATGGGAGAACCAAAGAACAAGATAACATCTGGCAGCACAGAGCCGTCAGGAATGTACCATCTGCTGACTGATTCAGCAACAGCATGATGAAGCCACAGACTGGCATAGGAAGAAATTCCTATAAAAATGGACTCTAGAAAGTGAGAACTTTGGGGTCTGATTCTGCAAACCAACTTCCAGGAGCATTAGATGAGCATCAGATGAGCATCTGACAAGGCCCTGCTCCCTCCTCATGTCCAGGCCACCTGGCCAGTGGCTTGACATGAGCAACTCTAAGGCTGGTAACTATGATAACAACCTTGCAGAACCTGTGTGTGTGTGTATGAATGAATGTGTGAATAAATATGAAATTGAATGGAATGTTATAGCTATAACTAACTGCTTACTATGATTCTTTCTGTATTCACAATAAATGTGGCATTTTGCCTTTTCCCCTTTAATAAGATCCTGCTGGTTTTTATTTTATTGGTATAACACATGCAGGTACCCATAGCAGTGTCGTTGATTTGAAGGTATACATTGTCCCCAAATGTGAAATAGTTATGGGTGAGGACAAAGTCACAAAGTTCAGCCACTAGGTTTGCCGTGACATTATCGGGGATACTGTTCCTGATGGCTTGTAGTCCATCTTTGTGTGGAAAGTTGGTGTAGAGGGCTTCTACATCCATAGTGGCCAGGATGGTGTTTTCAGGAAGATCACCGGTGGATTATAGTCTCCTCAGGAAGTCAGTGGTGTCTCAAAGATAGCTGGGAGTGCTGGTAGCGTAGGGCCTGAGGAGGGAGTCTACATAGCCAGACAATCCTGCTGTCAGAGTGCCAATGCCTGAGATGATGGGGCGTCCAGGATTTCCAGGTTTATGGATCTTGGGTAGCAGATAGAATACCCCAGGTCGGGGTTCCAGGGGTGTGTCTGTGCGGATTTGTGCTTGTGCTTTTTCAGGGAGTTTCTTGAGCAAATGCTGTAGTTTCTTTTGGTAACCCTCAGTGGGATCAGAGAGTAATGGCTTGTAGAAAGTGGTGCTGGAGAGCTGCCTAGCAGCCTCTTGTTCATATGATGACGACAGCACCTCCTTTGTCAGCCTTTTTGATTATGATGTCAGAGTTGTTTCTGAGGCTGTGGATGGCATCGTGTTCTGCACGGCTGAGGTTATGGGGCAAGTGATGCTGCTTTTCCACAATTTCAGCCCGTGCACCTCGGCGGAAGCACTCTATGTAGAAGTCTTAGTAGGAAGGTCTCTGTGGGTTAGTATGTTGTTCAGAGGTGCACTGGAAATATTCCTTGAGTCGGAGACGTTGAAAATAGGATTCTAGGTCATCACACAAGTGTATCATGTTTGTGGGGGTGGAGGGGTCTGCAGGAGGAGAGGCCCCGAGATAGGACAGATTCTTCTGCCAGAATAAGAACATAGTTGGATAGATTAACAATATTGCTGGGTGGGTTAAGGGAACCACTGTTGTGGCCCCTTGTGGCATGTAGTAGTTTAGATAGTTTAATGTCCTTTTTCTTTTGTAGAGAAGCAAAGTGTGCGTTGTAAATGGCTTGTCTAGTTTTTGTAAAGTCCAGCCATGAGGAAGTTTGTGTGGAAGGTTGGTTTTTTGAGAGAGTATCCAGTTTTGAGAGCCCATTCTTAATCTTTCCCTGTTTGCTGTAGAGGATGTTGATCAGGTGGTTCCACAGTTTCTTTGAGTGTGTGGCATAAGTTGTCAGCATAGTCTGTGTGGTATGTAGATTGTAATGGCTTTTTTACCTTCAGTCCTTTCGGTAGGATGTCCATCTGTTTGCATTTGGAAAGGAAGATGATGTCAGTCTATATCTGTACGAGTTTTTTCATGAAGTTGATAGATTTCCACGCCATACGGCTAAATTCAGTGCCTTGCATAATGACACGTTTCAGAGTAGCAGCCGTGTTAGTCTGTATCCACAAAAAGAAAAGGAAGCTTGTGGCACCTTAGAGACTAACAAATTTATTTGAGCATAAGCTTTTGTGAGCTACAGCTCACTGTCATTCAAGCATGTAAGGCTAATAATTGTCTCTCGCTATGCAAGGCTGTGACACTCAGCAATGTGTAGAACGTAGTGGATGGATTTCCAGCAATGGGATTCCCGAACTGTGGTGGAGTGATAGATGGTAATGCATATCTGTATTTTGGCACCAGCCCACCTTACCCCAGAGTACTTCAACAGGAAGGGCTACTCTACAGTTATGAAAGCATTGGTGGATCACTGGGAATGCTTCATCAACATCGACAGTAGCTGGTCAGGAAAGGAACATGATGCATATATCTTTAAGAACACAGGACTGTTCAGAAAGCTTAAAGCAGGGACTTTTCCAACCCAGTTACCATTGGCAATAATGCCAATAGTGATCTAAGGGAACCCAGCCTGCCCTTTGCTACCTGGCTCATGAAGCCATACCCTGGTCAGCTTGACAGCACCAAGGAAAGAGTCAACTTCTGGCTTTGCAGGTGCAGAATGACAGTTGAATATGCTTTTGGTAGATTGAAAGTTGTTTACTCACATGACTGGACTCTGTGTGAGAAAAATATACCAATGATTATAACTGCCTCCCATGTTCTGCATAATATCTATGAGGCAAAAGTTACCATGGTGGCAGAAGTAGAGCGGCTGGCTGTTGAGTGTGAGTAGCCAGACCCAAGAGCCATTAGAAGAGTTCAATGCAGTTCAATGCTGCTGAGGGAGGCCTTGAGAAAGCACTTTATCAGTGAACTACAGTAATGTGCTGTGGTGGACTGTGCTCCACCTGGCCTTGCAGTTTTGGGACCTGTTTGGAATTGTGTGGTGCCTGGTGTACATCTATGAATATACTACTATCAATGCACCTATTGATTTTGCGGTGTTTGTTTTACATAATTATTGCACTGCGTTTGTCACTGATCCTATGAGTTGTGTCACACTGTAGAGTAACAAGTGAGTGAATGCTTTCAGTACTGCTAGACTTCTCCAGCACATAGTGGGAATTAATAAAGGAATTTTTCCCCCCCATAGTTTTATTTAACAAAACTAGTGCAAAAAAATCAGTTAAATTTAAGAGCAAATACATTAAAAACTTAATAAATTAATGGACAGAACTTAACAAGGGGGAAAGAACATTCATATCCATTTTGGCTACACATACAGCAACCGTGGCTCTTAAGGTCAGGGTATGTGAAGCTGTGATTGTCCTTACTGTCCCCTGGTGTGGAGTGGTAGGAATAGGGATGCGGCCCCCGATGCCACATAGAATGTTATGGGTAGAGGATGTAGGGAAGTGGTAAAACTGAGTTCTCCAGGAACTACAAAGAGAGGTGATGGCATGATTTGATGACCTACGGGTTTAACAGAGTGTGCAGCATCTGTGATAGCTGCCAGAGAAGTCCCATTATGTCCTCATGCATCTTCCTCTCCTTATTGTGCTGGGACTCTCTCCTGTCTGCTCTTTTCCTCTTCTTACAGACTGAAATATTCACACTCTAGGCCCTCTGCTCAAGGTACAACGCAGCACTGGCTTGCAGGATCTTGCTGAACACATCATCCCAAGTCCTCTTCTTTCTCTGGCTCAGGTGTTGCTTGGGTATGGAGGGGAACCCCTTAAGCCCACAATGGCGGCAAGCTACAGACAAAACACGGAGAGATACCATTATCAGTATGGCCACAACAGGAAGGGAAAGTTAAGTGTCAGAATTCCCTTCCCTTGCTCCCCATAAGTTTTAAACAAGACATGCTTATTGACACTTGTGCTTTGGAGTGATTGTGCACAGCACCATCCACGGTAAATATGTCCTGCCACAGGCAAGGGAATTGCTCATTTGCATGAAACTATGAGCATACGGCACTATCCACAGCCGGTGGTGATTTTAGCTGGTATCTCACTCCGGAGGGTGACAAAGGCAGAGAGAGAGCACAGCTGCTACTGCCATCCCAGAGCCACCCTGGCCCATATGCTGCTAGCCTGTTTACTGCAATGGTGACTGTCAAAATTATTGCCAAACTGCATGCAAAAGTGTCCTGCCGCAGAGGAAGAAATAGGGCTGCCATCCCTAGAAACCTTTGGGAGAGGATTGCAGAGTACCTTCCTGGAAGTTTTATCAAGATCTCTCAGGAGGATTCAAGGGCCATCCCTGTATACATAACAAACTGCTCCACATGGTCCCCAGCTAACTACAGGGGAATGAACAGTTATATTACCCCTGTATTTGACACTGGTGAGATCACTTCTGGAATACTACATTGAGTTTTGGTGTACCGCTACCTCTTCTTGTACAAGTAAATTAATGAAAAGTCGATAGCTGTGTCCTGCTAAGTTGTGAGTGCCATCAGTACATCACTGTAATGGGGGACACATGTATATGCTTGACCCAGGGTTTCTTCCCCTGCATCAGGCTTGCCCTTTCTCAACTGCCAGGACTGACTGGACGGCAGTGGAGTCTCAAACAGGTCCTGGATTGAAACACAGGTGGACCCTCAGAGGCATTTCGCATCTTCCTCATTCTCCTCACCATCGCTCTTTACAGCAGGGTTCTGTCTCTCGAGCGCCTCAGAGGCATTCATGGAGATCTGTAGGGTGGCAGTGGGTCTCCAGAAAGTATGGCATGCAGCTCTTTTTAAAAAGCGGCAGGTCTGCAGCTTAGCACTAGATCGACTGTTGGCCTCCCTGGCCTTTTGGTATGCCTGCTGTAGTTCCTTTGCTTTCATGCGGCACTGCTACCGATACCCCTTCTACAAGCAGATTATACAGGGAATGCAGGAAATGTCGACATTTCTATGGCTGGTCCATAGCTGTGCCTTCACAGCCTCTTCTCCCCATAGGCCCAGGAGATCCAATATCTCCTGTTTACTCCAGACTGGAGCATCTGGAGCATATAGCCAGCATGGTCAGCTGGGTATTTGCATACAACAATGGTGTACACACATAGTTCTCCAAGCTGGGCAATGAAGAAAAGGAATTTCAGAAATTCAGTTTTATAAGTGGTGGAGTGTGATGTTCTGGTCTCCTTGATCCCATAGCGGTCAGCGTTGGGCATTGTGGGAAAGCTGCTTGAGAACTGTTAGGGTAGCATAGGTAACGTAGTGTCTACACATGCACTGTGTTGACCTCAGTACATCAACCATGGCTCAACACTACTGGGGAAGGTGGTGTTACTGCATTGCCATAACAAGGCACTTACATTGGTGGGAGACAAATCTATGAACATCTCAACACTACAAAATTAAGTCAACTTAAGTCGTCATACTCCCACCACAGTAACTAAGTTGATTGTCCACGTCCACACTATGCTCCTTGCATCAGCAGAGTGTGTCCATATTAGCAGCTTATATTAACACAGAGAGCAGTGCACCATGGGTAGCTATCCCACTGTGGGTGTCTTGGGAAGGGGTTGCAAAATGCAAAGCACAGGGGAAAAGGGAGAGCATATCATTCTGAGATCATAGCAAGAAGTAAATTTGCAGAGGATAGCATGCAGCTCCTTGTAAAAGTAGCATATCTGCAGTTCCGCACCAGAATAACTGCTTTGGACAGCAGAGTTCAAAATGGTGATCTGAGCGGTCATAATGGGAATTGTGGGACAGCTCCTGGAGGCCTGTTAAATTAACATAAGCAATGCAGTGTCTGCAATGCCACTATGTTGATCTAGCTACATCAGCAGGAGAAAATACTGTATTGTAGTGTAGACATTGACATAATATCAATGTAAGTTGCCTTACATCGACATAACTCTTGTGTGTGTACACTTAGACCTGGTACACCCTAACCCCCACACCTAGGTTGATGCAAGGCAGCTTACATCGACTGTACTTTGTATTGTAGACCAGGCCTTAGTGACAACAAAACAGACTAAGCTAATATCAAAAGAAAAATAGATCTAGAGTAGGAAGAGGAGAACAGAAAGAAATAAAAGCATGTACAAGTTTTAGCACCTAAACTCTGAGGGCCAAATTCACTCCCTGGTGTAACATGTTGCTTTGATAAGTACTAACTGTAAAAGTTAACAGTTTGTAGACAGGACAGATTTACTGTTACTGAATACGGTCTCTAGGCTTTTAACTACAGCTCTCTCTACAGGAAAACTACAACATAAAAAACAGATGACCACTCTTTGTTGAAACTGGCTCCTTTTATCCCTTTTGTACAAGAGATGAAAGGGGAAACCTCCCAGCCTCTTCAATCATAGACTGAAGACTGATAGTTTATATGAGGATTAAAAAAAAAAAGTGTGAGTGCAAATTCATCATTGAAATATGCGTTGTAAAAAAGTGTCCTACATTCCTAAAGGAAGGGTTTGTAAAAACTGTCTCACTTACCAAGAAAAGAGGCTTGCTCCAAATGAGAGGAACTAGGCAGGTCAAAACTTCCTAGCTACACAAGTTCTAGGCTCTGATTCCACAGGAAGAAGTTCAGCTGTCACAGGAGAAGAGCTGGGAAAGCGCAGTAAGAAGGAAACACTTCATAAAGCAAAGCTTGAAAGCAGCACGCACAAACATCACCCATGCTACCTTTAAGGACTAGCTGATGAGGGGGACTCACTGTATGGACCAGACCTATACAATTCAGAAAGCCTGGGAAGCCATAATTACTGATCCAGAGCTCCTGGGCGTTATAACCCCAATCAACTACCTTGAAGGTAGGAACAGGAAGAAGAGGCGGTTATCAGACATCCCCACCACCCAACAATAGCCGTTACCCTTCCTCCTGCCCCAAAGCATGAACTGCACCCTCCCTCTGAGCTGTAAACGCTAACCCGTGCTACAGAACAAAGCTAAGCGCGTCCCGCTTTCAGCTTCATTTAACAATGAAGATAGTGAAAGGGGACTTCTTGTGATGGTTTGAGGAGAAGGCGTAGAAGTGAAAGTTAAAACATGGTTTTGCTATTTGCCACACGTTGTTCGCTGGATCAGCAAAACATAACCCACCTCTGGCCCTGCTGCTGCCAGCTCCCACACACATGCTCTGGGGAGGAGGGCAGGCAGGAGGGCTCTTGGAGCGGCTGTTTAAGGCAGTGTTTACAGTCACTCTCGCTCTGGGGGGTGGGGATGTCTGCTGCGTGCATTCCAATGAGCCGTTTCCACAGTTCTCTGCAGTTTACCCCGAATCAAACTGCCTGAGCTTGACAAGCAGCCTTGCAGCTCCTCGCTCCCGACCAAGCCCTTGAGCCCGCTCTTCCTGCATCCCCAATCCTCCCCTCCAGCTATACCCCTCCGACTCACACCAACCGTCGGCCACTCTTCAAATCTCCCCTCCCTCGAGGGAGGGCCAAACGCACCCGCCATTGAAATCCGTCCCCATTGATCCCCTGCGTAGTGTGAAACGCTGGGGGAGAAGGGAGCCGGGAAAGCAGCAGCCAGGCACTGGGAAAAGCCCTTTTCCTTCAACACGGGGCTGGGGCGGCGGCAAAGCCAATCAGAGAAAAATATCGGGGGGAGGGCACAGAGATCTTGGATTTTCCAGTTTACAAAAACCAAGCCTGCTCCCCGCGCCTCTCAGCTTCAACAACGCTTGGTTGGGAAAGAAATCTCCGACCCTCCTATGGGACGCGGACGCTTCAACACAGGAGCGAACTGCTAAGTAAATTCGCTCAATAGAGGCCTACAACTCCCAGCATGCTTTACTCCACCTTGCACCGAGCTGCCGCCTTAGAGACGGAGCAAGGCCTGCTGGGAGTAGTAGTCCCCAGGAGCCACTCCAGGTTCCACACATCCACGACCGACAGCAGCCCCCTAATGCCAGCCTATGTTACCCATACGAGCGTGGTGTGTGTCCACAAACCCCGTTGTTTTTAACGGCCTATAGGCTGTAAATAAGAAGTTTACTAATAAACCCGCCCGCCCGCATCCCTTTCCTCAAGCCACAGCCATCTCTCTTTTCAGACTGCCAATCCTGTCCACCACCCGCACCTTTTTCAGGCGTCTCTTGTTTTTCTCACTTCATATCCCTCCCCCTCCCTTTGTATTTTTAAACCACGCTACTCCACCCCGCTTTGTCCAATCGCAGCTCGGGTATTCCATTGCAGCCAATCGTGGACATCCCCGCGGTTTTTTAAACTGTTGTTCACCTCCAATCGGCGCCGTCGATCTTAGTCCCGCCCTCGTCCTCTCCCTAACCGGTTCCAACGAGTACAGGAGCCAACGAACCCCTGAGGCTCGACCTAACTTATGCGCTGCTCTTGGGATGACGTAAAGAGAGCTAGGACCCAATCCATTGTACTCACAAGCCTAGGGGCGTGACCGTGTGCGGTTCGAAAGGGTGTGACAGCCAATCGAATGACGCAGTAGGCGGGCCCGAAGGTGCTGTGGGTCAAGTTGCTGTGCCGGGTAGGACTGTGGAAAACAAGAGGCTGTAAGTGCGTTGGAGAGAAACCATTTGGCTGGGGCAGACGGAGCAGATCTCAGCACGAGAGCCCGACACCCCGCAGCCGCCGCCTCTCAGCGCACCAGGCAAGGCCCCAACAACTGCAGCCTGCCCTGAGGAGCGTCCGCACCGCTCCGTGCTGGTGACGGTGCCAGTGGGAGTCGGGACGGGAGGGGACTAGCCGTGGGGTGCGGCGCGGCGGCTCCTGGGCGCACTGGGTGCTTGGTCCCGCGCGGGGGGCGGTGGTTTTAGGAGGGCTTCTTGGCTCTCCAGGTCGGCAGGGCCGTGCCCGCGGATTGGGGCGCGAGGTGGGTGGGGGGCGGTAGCATTTCGGGAGGGGGGTTTGTAGCTTCGGCGGGGCCGCTGGTGGGGGTGGGGTGGAGGCGCCTGTTGGTCCCGGGGAGGCCGCCCCGCCCCGTGGAAGTTTACTCAGAGCCGGAGGCCGCTTGGCTCCTCGGGAGAGGGAGGGGCCGGGCCCGGGGGATGGTAAGGCGGGAAGCCGCCGCTAGGGGATCGGCGGGAGTGGCCTCAGCCGCAGCCCCGCCCGGCAAGCGCCGCCGTCCCTTTCCCCTCACTCCGCATCTCCTCCCAAGGGCCCCGTGACCGCTTCCGCCATGGGCAAAGGCGACCCCAACAAGCCGCGGGGCAAGATGTCCTCGTACGCGTACTTCGTGCAGACCTGCCGCGAAGAGCACAAGAAGAAGCACCCGGACTCCTCGGTCAACTTCGCCGAGTTTTCCCGGAAGTGCTCGGAGAGATGGAAGGTGAGAGAGGGCCCGGGCCCGCGCCCGCCCACCGGCCAGGCCGCACCTCGGGGCGGGCGGGGCTTCCCTGCTAGCTCAGTGGAGAACGGTGCGGGGTCTCGTGTCTGGGAATCGTGACTCCCCTCCCCCACCGCCTCGTCAGCCTGTTTCATGGGTTTATGGGAAAGAAAAGGATCCTCGGGTGCAGCTGCTGTTAGCTGTTAATGAGTCACCAGGCCTTTTAGCTGATCTAACGCCTCTTTTTGCAATGTGTCTGCAGACAATGTCTGCAAAAGAAAAATCAAAGTTTGAAGATCTGGCGAAAGGAGATAAAGCTCGTTATGACAGAGAGATGAAAAATTATATTCCTCCTAAAGGCGAGAAGAAGGGAAAGAAAAAGGATCCCAATGCTCCTAAAAGGCCCCCGTAAGTGTCTTCATCCGGAAATGAAAAGTGTATTTTCAGTTTTGGTCAGTGTGACACCTTTATTTTTCTTTCTTTCTTTCTCCCTGATCAGATCTGCGTTCTTTCTGTTTTGTTCTGAACATCGTCCAAAGATCAAAAGTGACCATCCTGGCTTGTCTATTGGGGATACTGCAAAAAAACTAGGTGAAATGTGGTCTGAGCAGTCAGCCAAAGATAAACAGCCATTTGAACAGAAGGCAGCAAAACTAAAGGAGAAATATGAAAAGGTACAATGAAAACATCCAAGAATGTATATGTGGTTCAGAGTTTGAGCAGTTATAAATGAAATACTTCTGGCATGCTTTATGCTTGACAGAAGGGGAAAAAAGCATCGCTAGCTCGCAATCCTGAATAGATGACACACTGTGACAGAAAACGGAGGAACATTGTTTCTCTAGAAATGGTTTAGATAAGGCCTCACTGTGTAGGGAAACACGCAAATGTAAAAATATTCAGACTGGATATTGCAGGGGTTCTCAGTCTCCTCTGTACTAAAATTGCATCTTAAAATAGAAGACGGAAAAAGCAGGAAGGCTATAAGCCCCTGAAATCTGATCTGGGGATTCCTTAGGGGTGGGTCTTAAGTGCCAGGTTGAGACCCTTTCTCTTAAAGCATCTAATTCATATATTGTACAGTTCAGTATAACACAAACATTAAATTAACGTTAGTCTCGGGATTTATAGGGACGTAATTCATTCCTTGAAACTTAATGGCATCACTCTTTCAGGATGTTGCAGCATACCGTGCCAAGGGCAAGAGTGATGCAGGAAAGAAAGGTCCTGGTAGGCCCACAGGATCTAAGAAGAAGGCAGAACCTGAAGAGGATGAAGATGAGGAGGATGAAGAGGAGGAGGAAGACGAAGAGGAGGAGGATGAAGATGAAGAGTAAATGGATGTCCTGCTGTAAAGATTTGTGCTCGAAGTCCAATATTTTGCTAAGAATGTGAACTCAAGTGCAGCTCATTGTTAGCTTCAGTATAAAAAAAAATTGTACAGAATTGTGTATAGGTAATGTGATTCTTTGTAGGGAGACCTATATTTTTTAATGTAAGTAGTAGCTGAGGGCCGCTACAGTTAGGTTCTTAAAAACAAAAAACGGATGTTGTGGAATGTTTCTGCATATTTAATGGTTTCTTTAAAATTCAGTGACTGATAGTCTGATGTTTTTAGCAGAGTAAAACATAGGAAGTAGCAAAATAGCTGATCTTATATTTTGTAGAATATTGCATTGTATTACTTTTTTAACAATTTTTGTAATAAAATGATGTACATTATTGTTTTCTGCTGTTACTGCCTTGGAGCATCTTCTAAATACTTTAAGATCATAAAGCAATAAATGGACACACTTAGGTATTTATAATTTAACACTTTAAACTTCCTTTACTTGTAAGCTCTTTTTGGGATAGGACTGCCTAATCTAAATACATTATAATAATGGGGCCCTGATTCTAAATAGTGCTTCTGGGTACTTCTGAGATGTTAGTAAGTGGAAGGACTGGGATTCAGATTTTTCTCATGTGAGTTGATTACATCTTACATCATTGCTTGCTTGAAATTGGCTTCCCTGTTCTGTTTCTAGTTATAAGTTAACAACTTTAGCAAAGTAAAATCCCTGAATGGAGGTTGGTAAATATTTTGTTTCCAAAGGCTGTCTTTGCTGCCGAAAGAATTTTTTTTTTTTTTTTAAAGACGATAAAAACCTTTTTGTGGTGAAGACTTAGCCTTAAAGTTGTGAATACGCTTCTTCCTTGTTAATGAAGATTAACAATTTTCTTTAATCACTTTGAGTGAAATAGTTCCTCCTTAACCAATACCATTAAATTACATTATCAGTGAATTTTGCTAGCATAGTGGTGGTATGTTGGTGTTGCACACCCCAGCTACACTGCCACCTTTTAAAGAAAAGATTGAAGTGGGGTCCTAAAGCTTTGTCTAAAGATGTTCTGTAGCTGCCAATAGATACAATGATAACAGCTTTACCTTACAATTTTTTTTCTGTACATGTTAAACCATCTTATTCTACCACTATGTTTTCACTTATATAGTTTAACTACTGGTGCTTTACTGGTGAGCTGATCCCTTCCCCTTAACAAAAGGGGACTTTACAAAGTAATTTTGATGGTAGTGGGAGCTATTACACTGATTCAAAGAAATGGACTCTGCTTTAAATAATCAGGTCCTTGATTCTGCTGTCTGCACACGCTCAGAAACTTTTAAAGCACATGCTTGAATAGCCATGTTTTTAGGGTCCTATTTCTCAAGTTCAGAACTGAAGAGGCTTGTGGGTGACCCTATGCACTAGGTCAGTAGTTCTCAAACTTTACTGCCTCGGGGCCTCCTGACAAAAATTACTACACGACCCCAGGAGGGGTACCGAAGACCAAGCCACAGGCGGGAGGGCATGTAACCTTAGCTCTGGGTGGTGGGGCTTGGGCTTCAGACTTGCTGGGACCCAGGCAAACCACCCTTGGTGACCCTGCTGGGGAGCAGGGTCAGGTGCTTGCCCCACTCTACCTGCCTGGCACTCCCGAGCCCCCCCCCCCCCGACTCTCAATTCTGTTAGTGAGCACCATCTTCTGGCATGCAGAACCACACTGTGCACGTGCAACTTAACCGTGCTGTTTCTGGAGTCAGAACCCCACCCCTACGCAGCAGCGCCCCCCCCCCCCCCATGCGGCAGCACGCCCCATCCCCTCAGTGTCTCCTGCGGCCCTACTCTCAAGAGCCTCAAAACCAGCCAGGGGGCCATACCCATCCCAGCACCTGGTATGGCCCCCTTGGACTCCCTGGTACTGCCCCTGTAGAGGTCCACACCCCATGTGTCCCCCACCTCCCTAACGTTCCTTACCCCCCCCCCCCCATGCTATACCCCATAGAGTCCCGCTCCCCCACCAGGTATTCATGCCTGCCCTACAATTTCCATACCCAGATGCGGCCCTCAGGCCAAAAAGTTTGCCCACCCCTGGCAAGGAGTGTACACTTACCAAGTTTGTGGACGATATCAAGCTGTGAGGGGTTGCAAGTGCTTTGGAGGATAGGATTAAAATTCAAAATGATCTGGACAAATTGGAGAAATGGTCTGAAGTAAATAGGATGAAATTCAATAAGGACATATGCAAAGTACTCCACTTAATCAGTTGCACACATACAAAATGGGAAATGACTGCCTAGGAAGGAGTACTGCAGAAAGGGATCTGGGGGTCATAGTGGACCACAAACTAAATATGAGCCAACAGCATAACGCTGTTGCAAAAAAAACAACCAACCAAACATCATTCTAGGATGTATTAGCAGGAGTGTTGTAAGCAAGACTTCATGCTGATTAGGCCTCAACTAGAGTATTGGGTCCAGTTCTGAGCGCCACATTTCAGGAAAGATGTGGAAAAATTGGACAGTCCAGAGCAGAACAACAAAAAGATTAAAGGGCTAGAAAACTGAGGAAAGGTTGAAAAAATTGGGTTTGTTTAGTGTGGAAAAGAGAAGACTGAGAGGGGACATAACAGTTGTCAAGTACATAAAAGGTTGTTAAAAGAGAAGGGAGAAAACCTGTTCTTAACCACTGAGGATAGGACAAGAAGCAATGAGCTTAAATTGTAGCAAGGGAGGTTTAGGTTGGACATTAGGAAAAACTTCTTAACTATCAGGGTGGTTAAGGACTGGAATAAATTGCCTAGGGAGGTTGTGGAATCTCCATCATTGGAGATTTTTAAGCTTAGATAAACACCTGTCAGGAATGGTCTAGATAATAGTTCTGCCATGAGTGCAGGGGACTGGACTAGAGAACCTCTTGAGGTCCCTTTCAGTCCTATGATTACCCACTATTGACCACATGACAAAAGCAGTGCCCCATCTCTCATGAAGACCTTGATAGGAATGGAAAATATTCTAGGGAACATGTTTTCCTAACCTCAAAAATCCACTTCACTCTGGTTTCCTGTCCTAATCCTTTAGCAGGCTCCGTTTTGCTGCTGTGCTGGATTTATACTTCCCCACACATGGGGCATTAATGTTCTGTGGCCTCCAGTCTGTCCTGTCCCTCCCCAACCCACGATCATAAGGCCTTAACTATTCTTCCAGATTCCATTCAAACCATCAATTACAGGGGGGAGGGTGACAGCATTTATTCATTTTTGGTTGTGTGTTAAAAAGCATATGCCTAATCACACTGTCTTGCAAACTGCTGTGTACTCAGAGTTCAGGGTTGGGTTAGTGGTCCAAATTGGAGGTTGTTTGAAAGTCTGGTTGACATAGCAAAGACTTGGAGAAAAAACTCTTATTGTAAGCATCCCTTTGTATTTTCATATCCAGCTGCACATGCCATTTTGTCTTGAAGGGGGCTGCTCAGTAGCCTGGTGCTGTGTGTAGCGTCTTTACACGTCAGGCCCATACTGAGATTATGAGGGCTCCTGGATATATTTTCAAAGGAGCAGCCGGTGCTGTTCTTGGTTCTGAAGATAGCCAAGTTGGGGTGGATGGCGTAGAAAAGGTAGGTAACAGTTGCAGGAATATGACTGTAAATGGGGAAAAGAACCAGTGGGTTGATTCTGGAACTCACCAGTTCTGACACTTTCTTTGCACCCCATATGTAAAATGTAAAAGCCTGCCTTGAAGCAGGGTGGTTTAGGGAACTACTTGATGTCAGAGGCTTTCAGTCCAAAGGAAACCTGCTCCCAGCTGGTACAGTAATTCTACAAGTGTCAGAGGCTTCCTAGGAAGAGAGGAAGCTTGAACACAAGGCTGTTGGTGTCCGAACTCCTTCAGATCTGTTTCAGTGTCCTTTGCCAGACTGACTGACTGTGAGGGTGTTAGCTTCACATTCTTCTACCTTTAAAAAAATAAGATGAGGTCCTAGAGAGGCAGCAGCATTGGAAGCAGCAGTTTTTAAATTGGTATCCCTCATTTCTTGTCCAGTCAGCTCAGGATAGGGGAATACAATCTCTAGTTGTGCCATACAGGCAGCTAGAAGACTTGGCCTTTACTTCAGTGACAATGGGCACCTGAATAAAAGTAAAATAGAATCCTCTACTTTTAAATACTTTTAAGTATATAGCACTCAAAGTTGTCTGAATCAGTTTAGATTCGGGGGAAAAGTTCCTACAATGATATTAAAGAATTAGTTCATCTACAGAAGTATAACAAACCCACAAGTTAAAATATTTGTTTTATTTTCCTCACCTAGAAAACAAGCAACCCAGCATTAAGATGCACATCGTCTTCCCAAATTTATCCCTAATAAAACTTTTGAAGATTTATACAATTTCTACAGAAACATACAGTGTATCAAAATCTGCATAAATCAAATTTATAAAATGTGTAGAAATGCATAGTGATATTATCATCAGTTTACAAAGCAAGATATAGGAAAAAAAATTTCCCCAAGCAGGCTACAATAGGAAAAGTCATTACAGCAACAGCTTCTGATGTTTTCATGTTTTGTAGTTTGCAGTTTCAGATACAGATTCATATGCACATACAGTATCTTTTAATGAATTGCACAAAATACCCATTTAAAATACACACCTTCACGATTTATATGCCACCTTTCTTTCACTGATGCATAGTAACATGATTAATCTACCCAACACAAAAAATGGAGTCAGTTTTCACACACACAAATAATAGTTACCTATACTCTTATTCTCCTTTTTCCAGTTTTTCCCTCCTTTATTTTCTAATTTTATTTTTCACACCTTTTAAAGGACAGCTGAGAAGTTTAAAGAAGCCAGAGGAGATCCCAAATCATTGCCAAAATATGCATAGATAGATATCTAAAGGCAGAATTTGACCTTTATAAAGCTGTGATACATAACCCTTACTAACTTAAATGGAAGTTACATGCAATGCTAATCTGCATTTGAGGGTAGAATTTGGTTCTAAAACAAATACTTTCAAGGTCTGATCCTGTGAGGTGCAAAGGGCTCAACTCCTAGTAGTCAAGGCACTCATGATGTCATCAACTCTTAATAGTCTCAGAGTCTGGATCTAAAACTAGTTGACAGTGCCCCTTTAAAGTCTACCCCTGTATGTTAATTAGTTTGAATTTTTTTTTTTTTACTTAAAGTTTTAGTTCACCTCCAGGTGAATTCAATTTATATTAACAATGTCACAAAATCCTTGACCATTCTTAATTTTATACATTGTGCAGCTTTAGCTTTAAAATATATCAGAGGTTTGTACGGCATGATAAAACAAAGAAGTTAGTGTTTGTAAGTTCTTAGCTGTAATTCAGAGCGCTCTCTTCATCAGATATATCACAGAACGCTTTCAGGTTCAGTTTCTTTTGGCTTTTTTTTAATACTGAAAATAAAATAAATGTTTAATTGCTTTAGTGCTGTCTCAGACTATGTCTACACTATGCATCTGACAGCGGCACAGCTGTACCACTGTAGCTGCGCTGCTGTAACGTCTCCTGTGTAGCCGCTCTCCCTGCAGCACTCATTAAACCACCCCCAACGAGCAGTTATAACTATGTTGGAGGGAGACGCTCTCCCGCTGACAGCACTGTCTACACTGGCGCTTTTGTTGGTAAAACTTACGTCAGTTGGGGTGGGGGTTTTTCACTCACCGGTCCAACAAAAGTGCTAGTGTAGACAAAGCCTAATATACCAGCTGCATCCAGGTGCTACTCAGCATATTTCCAGTGAAATTACAGAACCTAGCTTCAAAAGGGACATTTTGCAATATTTTTGGGACCCCCTACAGCATTTCTGGTGTGGTCTGTACCTTTATTTGCCTTACCAATATGTAGTAAATACAGAAGTCACATTGGCAACACAAACTTGTCTTAGGTAATTACATGGGTGGTACAATTAATCCTTATAAATGACACATCAACATATCCATACCATACAGTCCATCAAATGTTTTTCGTGTAAAATATATAGAGAAATGAAAGAGGCACTAAATATGTTGAAATCTACCTTTCCAAAAAAGCAGCATGATTGTGAAAGAAGGCCACTCTGGCTAGTAACCTGTGGCAGTGCTTGGTAGGATGTAAAATTAAATAAAAAGATACAACAGGTTGATAATCACCACATTATGTGAAAGTCTGGTTACTCCAACCTTTTCAAGTGTGTGTAAAAAAACTGCCTTCAGACCCCTGAGTGAAATCCCAAAGAAGACCACAGTGCCTTTAACTTTGTTCCTATAAAACACAGATAAGAGCACATGAAACCCCTAACATCTTAAAACAAAAAGATGTAAACATCTACAAAGTTTAAGGTAAAAGCAGTTTTGTAAACATTAACTGCAGATGATAATGTTATTGTAATATCACAGTTCATCTATGTCCTTCAGCCAAGTTAGGAGATTTCAGGCTTGCAGCTGTACAAAGTTAATAGTTGCAGCAGTTTTCAGGTTATTTTCAGTCCTGCACAAATTAATGTTTCAGTAGGCCAGGTTTTTGTTTGTTTTGTCTATACACTAAGAATGTTGTTCATTTCCCATTTTTGTGTTGCTTTACCGGAGTCACATTCAGTGATAAAGACTTGGTGTAAGACCTCTGAGCGATCTAAGCACTTCCCTGAAGGAATATGGGTAAATCTATGTAGCTTCTGGAAAACAAAAGAATCAGAAATAGATTTAAAATTTTCCCATCTAATATGTGTAGCTGTTTAAAAACAAATTACCCAGGGTCCTTGTGAAAGTATCATTTCCACATTAATAATTTTATCACTTTTTAGGCCTATATTTTCACATCTTGAAATGTTACATTATAAAAGTAAATAGATGCACTTGGTCCATTTTAAAAACCCATACTTATTCCTCATAGGAAACAGGTTAATACTGCATAACTGATTCTAAACTATGTTTTCAATGTTTGATTTAAAAAAATCTAGGTTAGACAATTTTTTTTTATTAAAGACAAATTCTTGAAAACAAGACCTTTCCTGCTTAGGATTGCTATCTGATCTGACTGTTTATGCTTCACCTAAACTTATAACCATAATGCCAACATCAGAGCAATTCAAATATTTGGGGTGAAAGTGAGGATTTGCCTCAGCTCTTCTCCCACATTTCCTTTTTCCAATGGTAGCAGGGAGAAGTGGGGTTATGAGATAGCTGTTGTCCCCCAGATCAACAAAAGTCAGCAAAAGACAAAGGGAATATTCTGACCAGATCTGGCTATACTCTCTCTGGGATACCTGAGTGGCCTATAGCAGCACTGCTACTGAATCCCTATAGTCACATAACTGATTCACTACAGTGGCACAAATATTGTGACTGTTTGACCGACACAGAAACACCTCCCCAAAAATGTTGCCGTTCATGTCTGCCCTGGGCGTCACATTTCTTGTACTGATTATAATTGTTATCTTCCTGCCCCAGTCCACCCCCCTCAGTGAGAATATATTTTAAAAATGGGTTGCACAGTAATTAAACACTGAAAATCTGGCTCACAAGTGCACCCAGTTTCCAGTGTCTGTTTGCTTACCCATCTTTGATAGTCTTTTATCACATTTCTTTGGAAATAAACCCAATGTTTTGGTCCACATTCTGTGCTGTGCCTACTGGACCACTGTCTCCTAACTTCTAGTAACAGAAACACTGAAGCAAACAATTGCACAATTGGCACAGCTACTGTGGAAAGGGATTCAACTCATGTAAAAACAAAGCCTAATGAAGTGGCAAGTAACATGCTGGGCCACATTAGAATTGGTGGAGAGCAAACAAGTTGTACATATATACTACAGAACAAAGTAGACACCAAAACAGTGTGTATTGATTTTTATCTAAATTCCTGGGATTTAAAGATCTTGTCTGTCTCTTCCCAACTTTTTAGCTCCATACAAACAGCTTTTTGTTATTCAGGACTTCACAGCTGTATGCAAATATTACAAAAACTTGCATGTCAGTGGAAGGCAAATGGACTTTCACCACATAATGCTTAACAAAGAATCTAGCTGCTTCAGGCAAATAGAATTCAGATACCAACAGACTAATGAGTGAATTAATAAATGCCCAACAAGCTAGATGGTAATGATTCAGAAAACAACTGGGTAATAGCAATCTGCCACTCAACCCTATTAGACCACATTATGCCCTCAAATACACAATCGAGGTGTGTGTGTGCACGTATTTAAAGGCCAAATTTCCTTATTAGTGTACTCTGTCTCTCTCTTTTTACTGGAACAAAAGTATAAGCTGACTTATTAAATATAATAGAGTATGATAAAAATGTTTTCAAAGTTAGTACCTATACCAAAATACATATTTACTTAATAGCTATTACAAGCTATGAAATCAATACTTCATTTAAAAATTCAGATCTTTCACAACAGCATTACACAGCAGCCACACACATCATTTAGAAAAGATGAGACAATATTTACTCAGAGAATAGTTAGCTAACTCAAAAGAACAAAACCAAATGCTGAACAAGGCACAGGGCAACACATAAAAATAATTAAATTTAGCAGAAATAGAATTAGCATTGCTGTACTTCCCTTATCCCCTCTCAGGACTGCTGAAGAATGTAATTTAAATGGAACGCTATTTCAGTCTAGATATGCAAGGTAATCAAATTACATTATTCGAGCTGCTAAATTCACCCTAGCATCTATGCCAGCTTCTGGCAGTACAGACATTGTAGAGAACTCTCTTGGTGGGAAGGACATTAGCAGGAAGGCTGCTGTGAGCATAAGCTGTTGCAACCTTCATCGGGATGTGCGGGCCACCACAGTGCCAAAAAGGGGGCAGTGGGAATGTGCTGATTCAGCACATACCCATGGAATCATAGGACTGGCAGGGATCTTGAGAGGTCATTTAATCCAGTCCCCTGTACTCATGGCAGGACTAAGTATTATCTAGACCACCCCGAGCGGTGTTTGTCTAACCTGCTCTTAAAATCTCCAATGATGGAGATTCCACAACCTCCCTAGGCAATTTATTCCAGTATTTAACCACATTGACAGTTACGAAGTTTTTCCTAATATCTAACTGAAACCACCCTTGCTGCAATTTAAACCCACTGCTTCTTGTCCTATCCTCAGAGGTTAAGGAGAACAATTTTTCTCCCTCTTCCTTGGCAGCAGCTGTCCTGGTGGAACTGAAAGCTGCTTTCCTGCAGTGGAAATCCTGGGAGAGTGTCAACAAAACCCATCTTCCCTCAGAGTGAATTCCTCCCAGAAAGCAAGGGGAGAAGCTGGTACAGGAAAGTGAAATTTACATTTTGCCACACCAAGTTCAGTGAATCTGGTCCTACAGCTTTACTTCAGATGTGTGCACAAAGTCTAACGACATGGGGTTTAAAAAAAGTCTTAACAAATCGCCTACCCTTGCACCATATGCTGTCACATACCTTGAAGTATTGCCATTCCTTGTATTCATTCAGATTACAGTGCGTAATCATAACTTTTGATCCATCAGGTCCTTTAGTCAAACACTGGTCATACTGCATGAGTTGATTAGCTTCATTTATTCGAAAAAGCTAAAAGAAAATTTTTTGTTACTGTAAACACAAAGGGTGAACTTTATAAGGTAACTGAAATGTTAGAAGCAATACTATAACGATTAATTTACAGTGTCTGGAATAGTCTTTTGAAATTATCATCACACCTACCTTTGCTTGAATAGGGGTGATTTATTTTAAGTGATGCAACATATCAGCTTTTCACTATCAGAGACTTAGCATATGAAGTACCTTCTGTCTGAGCTCAGAAAACTAAATATATGAGACTACTAAATTAAGTTAAGAACAAAGGGGATAAATGCAAAAGATTTTATCTGAGAGGCTCCTGCCGAAGAGCTGGATAAATCAATCTGCAGTTTGATGGCTATATAATCACTATCTTTCAAAGAGCTGATAGCCAGTGAACTTTTGTCCTCACCAGTATTTTCAAATGAAGACAATAATAAATTTAAAAACTACAGCCCACTGGGCCAGAGGGAAAACTACCAAACTTAAATACAAACAGATAATTTCTGCTACTTCTTAGATTGGCATTTTATTAAGGTAAGATTTTAGGACTGAAAAAGAATGATTTTTTCACAGGCTTTCTCGAGTACTGTATACTGAAAATGTATTCTCACAGGGTACTGTGCTATATTTTAAACTACAGTGACAAAGGTGACATTTTTACATTAAGAGCCAACTGAACACGATTTTTTAACAGGGACATCATCCTGTATGTTACTGCACTACTGACAAAGCTTTACTGCATAGGGTTAAGTCATACATAATTATGGAAGATAACTTTTTGTTAACCTCTTCTTACCATTTTGCTTTGAGCCATTTTTCAGTTTACAGACTTTCAAAATGTAAAGTATCAAATTCAAGAAGATAAAGCTACCTGACTGCCTGAAGTAGGTTGTGCATTTGTCCTTGTGGTGGTGAGATGGCAAAATTGTGAAGACTTGGGGCAAATTGTGCAATAGTCTTATTACAATTATCTATTAGGAACTAAGCTTTTTCCAGTTTAACTCAGCTTCACTCATGAATTAATTTGTATTTGATTCCTTGTTTCTGGTAGTGGAAAGCCATTTAGTGCATCAGTGCATTGCAGACCTATAACTATATCACAGTTCTGAGAAGTAATAACTAAGGCACCACAGTGGGTAAGGGGAATATTTCCTGAGTGGAAACAAATCCCAAATTCCAACCCATAAAAGCTGACACAGTTCACGACTTTCCCCCCGCATTTATTCTACTTTTTGGTAAGCACAGTAGTTTTAGGGACTTTATCAGAGAAACAGCTTTATGATTATTCATTGCATCAACTGTCTCTTTCAAACTTCTTGCCTCAAGGTTATTTACCTGATTTCCTCCCATTCTGTGGCATGGTCCAAGTTCAACAAAGCCGCCATTGGTGTGCCCCATGCTATCTATGCAGTAAGCAGTTTCAAAGCCTCTGATCTGTGGGGAGAAGAGGAAAAGGGGTTTTGCACTTTAGTTTAGACCTTGGACAAATATGATGTCCAGTGCAAAGAAGTTAAGGAATATCCTACTCATCGTCTTCCAAAACAAATAGTATACACAGATATTTGAAGCAAGACTGCAAGAAATTTGAATCAAATGAGATAAGGCTGTTAAATTATCAGAAGAAAGTTTTATGAATCCAACTGGCCATACTAATTTGAGAGCTATTGTGAGATAACAGACATAAGTATGCTAGTGAATATACTGTATGGAAGTTTGATTTCAAATTTACCATATTCATATAGAGCAGGAGCTCTTTCAGGTGTAGGCCTGGTTTCTTATGCAGTTAATCCCCCATGAAAGGATGTTCAATTCTTTATATGTTCCTAAATGGTGTGCAGCAGGGGCTTGTAATTAGGGTTGATCGGGCTTTCCACCTAGGAGAGGATCTGAGGGATGAGATAGAAGGTTGTTTTGTTCAGACTTAAAATGAAATGGAGCTTGACCTGAATGTCAGAAAATTACTATGATAAAGCGTCAACATTGTAGAGTTCTGGTGTCCGCATTTTAAAAAAGATTGTGCAAAACTAGAGAGGGTGCAGAAAAGAACCACAAAAATGATTTGAAGTACGGAGAAAATGCCGTACACATTGAGAGACTTAAAGAGCTCAATGAAAAAGAAAACGGAGAGCTTATCTGATACATGGGGGGGGGAGAGGAAACACTGGGTACTAAATGATTCATGATTGGCAGCTAAAGTCAGACATATACAAATGGGAAATAAGGCAAAAAACAAACAGTGAAGGTGATTAACCACTGGAAAAAAATGTCTCCTTTGATATCTTCAGATCAAGACTGGATGCCTGTTTGGAAAGTATGCTTTAGTCAAACAAGTTTTTGAGCTAAATGCAGGGGTAACTGGGTGAACTGTAAGAGCCTGTCATATACATATTGTTTGACTAGTTAATTGTCACGGGATGAATGGCCAAAAATTCCCTTTTAGAGGAGTTGGGCCTAGCTTCGCATATTATAGTAGGGAGGTAGCTGAGCTGCGACATAGCAAAGGATCAGGTGATTATAAAAAGGCAGAAAGTGACTCAGCTGGAACAGAGCTGCCAGGAGCCTGAAGGCAGTAACAGGAAGGAGAGCTAGAACTACCAGTAAGTAGTCTGACTCCTGTAGGAGGAAGCAGGGCCTGGCTGTCAGGCAAGTGGCCTGTAGAATGGAAACCTGTAGTGAATAGATAAGCCCCTACAGAACACCCCAGGTTATGGGGGAAGGGATGCTCAATGTGCTGCACTAATTTTATGTGGAAGAAATAAAACGGAAGCCCTGAGAAGAGAGTCTGAATCAGATTCTGGACATGATGTCACTCCTTCCTGGGCTGAGGGGACTGGCCAGCAGCCTAGAGTGATCTAAAGGTCTCTTCTGGCCTTAAATTCTATAAATCTATGGATATTTATCACAGCTGTCTTCCCAAACATATACAATTTATCACCAACCTTTGGAAGTCATGAACAGCAGGAATTAATGAAATTTCCAGTCAAATATTAACCCAGTTGTAGTAGAAAGAGAGAGCCTGAGTCACAAACCCTTGTATAAAAGGTCTGAACTAAAGTAGTGGTCAAGCCTTGCTAATAGAAAGCAAAGTTAGCAAAAGTCAGGCTGTGAGCAGAAGTCAGGTCCCGTTATAAAACATGCCTGCGTGCAGGTTCACAGACCCTGGCAAGAATAGGGCTGGTATTGCAAAAATATACACATTCCTGAGAAGTACTAGACATAGCAGACTCATGTAAACACCTTCCAAAAGGGTGGTACCAGAACACCCAGATACCAAGTAGGATGCAAACACACTCCCCAGAGCCGATACAAGGACACACTGACCCCCTCTTAAAGATAAGGTCAGGATGACAGGGTGATGAATAGAGATGTTTTGATCGATAAGCCCAATGTGTACAAGGTAAAAGGGTGGTAATTAACCATGTCACGGGGTAATATGTAAATTGTTTGTATTGGTGTATAAAGAAGAGTCTCAGAGGGAGTGTCTTTGACTGGCCAAGGGGGGAATGGAGAATCCTGCCATTCACTGAGCTGGTCCATTGTTACAAGCATACATGTGCTAGTGTAACTGCAGACATTGGTCCGGGGAGCTAGGACCTGGCTGGGTGCCTTCGCTACTAAACCAAGTCTTGTGGTCTTATTGGGAAGTTCGATCAGAGCCTGCTGTATGGGCTATCTGGCCAGAGCCAATGCAGCACGCAGAGAGAACACACACGCAGCCAATGACTAACTACATCAGTGACGTGGTTGTTCACCAGCATTCTATTCTAGCGATTCCACAAACAAGGAGGGAGAACCTACCTGCAAGTTAGGGTGTTTTAAACAGCTGGAAATTAGTGAAGGATTTACATGAACACTAGCCCAAGAGGCTACAATAAAAAGCAGCCATCCACTTAGTGAAGGAATCCTTTAAATGTGAGAAAAATAGGACTGGAAAGAACCTCGTATCCAAGTAGCAGAGTCAAAAATGTTTTTGGCCACCCAGAAATACAGTTGAGGCAATAAGAAAAGGAGGACTTGTGGCATCTGATGAAGTGAGCTGTAGCTCAAGAAAGCTTATGCTCAAATAAATTTGTTAGTCTCTAAGGTGCCACAAGTACTCCTTTTCTTTTTGCGAATACAGACTAACACGGCTGCTACTCTGAAACCTGTCATTAATTGAGGCAATGTTATTAAAAGTGAAACAAAGGAGCATTAAAATACTGTAAACGTGTATTGACTGCTGGCCATCAATTAAGAGAGATCAAAAACATTTCAGAGAAGCCTGAGGACATAGCACTCTGATTGATGTCACACTACTTCAAGCTTCCCTGTCACTTCATCCAAGTCCCAGGGGCTGCTGGCTTCAATTCCTTTTTTTAGGGATGCTCTCTGTCAGGTGTCCCTCATTGCCTTCTTTTTTCCAGACACTATCACAGTGACTCTCACAGCTCAGTCAGGAGCTAGATGTTGACACATTTTCCCCACCTTAGGTGGACTTTGGAACAGTTCTAAAGCTGATCCACTAATGTACTGCTTTGTATTAACTCTTGGGCAAGAGATTTGCCTTGATGGAGATGGTCTTGTTTCCCCGGGCTCTCAGATGCAGGACTGTTTGTCCATCTTCATATGCACTTTGTACAAACAATTTCAAAGGCCTCATAATAGACCCTGACAGATTCCCAACATGCCTGTTGTGCACTGGACAACTCTGTACTCCACCACTGCTCTCTTGAAGTCACATAAGTAGACCCTTCATACCCATAGAAGAGGAAGTTCTTTAAACTACTCCCTTGCACATCTAATGGATTATCCAATTGACTAAGAAGTAGGATGGAACACAGAGCTTCTTATTCTGCCAGTTAGAACATTCACTATCTCTGCCTCCAGGTTCTGCAGAAGTGGGTTCAGTGTACTTATGGAGGAGACAGGGCAGGGCTTCTGGGGGACTAATAAACAATCTTCATAAGCCAAGGCATTTCCCTGGCTGAGCAGGGAATCCTACAAAGGAGTATGTAAAAAACCCAGCTAGGATTGTCTGTGAAAGAGCATTCAATTCCTGTAAATCTGTGAAAGAGCATTCAATTCCTGTAAATCACACGCTGAATTTAAACCCTGCCAAGTAGTTTTTCTTGCAATTAAATGAGAATGCTGAATCTGTGATGTCCCAGTAATTTTAACAGCCTTCAAAGTCACATTCAAATGCAAATATCTTGATTATTCTGAATGAGTAATTGTCTCCAGATATGCCTTCTCTACATACACCAGTGTTCTTCATTGCAAGGCCCGCGAGCCAGTGGCAGCTCCCACTGAACCTAAGTGCAGCTCCCTAAGTTCTCTCGAAGCTGCGCAGCCGCACAGCAGGCTATACCTGTGCAGCAGCTCGAAAGGGCCACACAGCAGGGACTTGGAGAGGAGAGAGGTTGGGGATGTGTGGGAACTGGGGAGAGGAGCAAGTTGGAGCTTGCAGGGCTCCTGTGGGGCTCTCCCCCGGCCCCGGAGCTCCCTGCTGCTAACAGGGGAGAGAGAGTGCCCCTTTCCCCCGTTGCTCCCGTGCTGCCGGCCGGCAGAGGAGAGAGAGGGCCCCTTCTCCTGGAGCTACTGTGCTGCCTGCCGGCAGGGGAGAGAAACATCCCTTCCCCAGAGCTAGCTGCTGCTGGCAGGGAGAGGGCTGGGGTGAGTCCTCTGGCCCCAGCCCCGGGGCAGCCTGCCTGCATTCCAAACTCCTCATCCCCGGCCCCAGCCCAGAGCCCAGCGCCCCCAGCCAGAGCCCTCACCCATGCCCCGCATCCCACCCCTCTGACCCAGCCCTGAGCCCTCTCCTGCACCCTGAACCCCTCACCCCCATCCCCACCCTGTAGCCCTCACCCTCGCATCCCAGCCCTGAGCCCCCTCCCCAAACCTCTCATCCACCCTAGAGCCCTCACCCCCAGCCAGAGCCCTCACCCCTGCACTCCACCCTCTGCCCTACCCTGGGCCATCTCTCACACTTTGACCCCACCCCGTGTGGCTTTCACATTGAAGTTTTTTTTGCCAAAGTGGCCCCCACTTCAAAAATAGTGAAGAGCACTGAACACCATATTGTGATTCCAAGTTTCTTCTCAAAATACATTCTTACTCTGAAACGAGGACTCGGGATTATAAACATCAATGAAGAAGAGTAGACACAGACAAAAGAATTCTCAACAAAAATGCAGAACTAATAAAAAACACATGTTAAAACATCATGACTTGGTTGCTTACTGTTGCATTTGATCTCCTGTCCTTACTCTATAAATACAGTATTTTCATACCTGTCTGTCAGGTGTTATCCAGACTTGCTATTTAGTGTCATGGTTACTGGGTAAGTTGTGCCTTAGAACACTAACTCCCTCGCACATTCACCCCGGGGAGACAGGCTTTGCTACTTTCCTCCCCTCTTGGTGGAACCATGTGGTTCTGCCACTTTTTAGACGGGATCTCTGGGCTGCAGCCTCCCTATTTACCAAATGAGTCAACCTGACAGGCTCCAGTGGGTTTAGCACCTGCAAGCTCATTATCTCTGGAGACCTGTGACCAGCAGATAGTTAAAGTGACTCAAAAAGTAGCTTATTCAAAACAAAGTAGTATGATTTGCCAAAAGGAACACAGCATCTAAGAAAATGGGTTAAACAACTAAATGTTGCATACACATATTAGTCTGCCTAAGATTACTCTCTCTATCCATAGCTTGGGTAGGTCCAGTTTATTACCATCTCTGGAGAGCCAGCCTGCCTGCTGCAATTCGGCAAGTCTGTCTGCCAGAAACTCATATCTAGCCATGGCTGCTGACAGCCCACTCATCCCCGCCCCTTCTTCTCTAGGAAAGCATCTTGAAGGTTTAGGATCCTTTATGATCTTAGCCTTTTAGCCTTGAGAAGAGTAAAACATGCCAACCAGGTTGGAGCCAGGCAGAGGCATTCCCCCAGTTAATAGCTCCACCCATTGTTCCCTTAAGGAGCCATATCTTTGTCATTGTATTGTTTTGTTTGCATGCCACTTAGCCTCCCTGGATTTAACTCCTGACACTCGGGCAGGATAATATTAAACAAACTGAGGTGCATGCCATACTTGTAAAAAAATAATATACATATCTCCCTCATTTTCCACATTTATAAACAGTAACCAAAATAATTCTTTGTTTTCTCTTTAAATATTAAAATATTTATCATGTACAAGAAGTTACAGAGTTCATTGTGGACTCCCAGCTTTAAAAACCTATCGCATGTGCTGATTTTAGATGCATTTACTGTACATACCTCTCCCCAGTCCACATTTTTAGACGGTAAGGGATAGTGTGAGGTTATATCATAGGCTATTTCTTCCATAAACCATTTAAAACTTTTGCAGTTGTGATCTTCACGGAACTTTTTCAGCTCAGACACATCCCCATATGGGAGTGCTTTTGTCTCTGGACGACTGGCATAGAAGTAATCTTTGTACTCATCCCACCAAACTTCCACCACTCTGACATAGTTCTGTATGGGGGAGGGAAAAAAAAACATCACTACTGCAAAATAGAACCCATATCTTGTATGTATGAGGAATTTAATCCCACAGATTTAAGAATTCTTATAAACATGTTAATACATGCGTTATACGCATCCAACTTGCCACCTTTAACAGAAGATACAGCACAAAAGTAGCCTTTTTATATATTTTTGGGGTAAGACTAGCATAAGTAAGTGAGCTTAGTGAAGGTACAAGTACTCCTCGTTCTTTTTGCTGATACAGACTAACATGGCTACCACTCTGAAACCCTAGTGAAGGTTGTAATTATAACTAAGTCTCGGGAATTCTCTTTTTGAACAAAAAGATACCTTAGTTATGAACAGAATGAAAACAGTGCTGTTCATTTGACTGCAATACTCTAGAAAATGTGATGTGTCATCTGCAGTTTATTTTCACCTTCTACACTTCCTAGCATTAAAATAGAGAGTGACACCTATTAACCCCTAACTGGATACCACAAGTGATATTTGGATTTTAGGGCTTTGTCAACACTACAGATGTTGTGCAGACACTTGCTACAGCAACACAAGGGTTTTTCTCTGTCATTGTAGTTAATCCCCCCACCTAACCTCTTGGTAGCAGGTAGGGTGACAGAAGAATTCTTCCATTGAATTCGTTGTGTCTATACTGGAACATAGGTTGGCTTAATGACATCTCTTGGGGCATAAATTTTTCAACCTGAGTTTTAAGTGTGGATCAGGCCTTAAACAGTTCAACTGATACACAAGAAAGATTCCATCTCTTCTCCCATGCCTGCATTGGCTCGGCAGTACTAACAGGAATTACGATTATAAACATATATATATATATGAAAATAAAAAGTGTAAAATGATCTTTAACTTCACACAATCTTATCACACGCGGTCTTATTCTCCCCTTCCCCGGTCTTCATTTTCTTCCTTGGAGTAAGCTGTCAAGGTACCTGTTATGTGAGGTGTCTAGCACACATTTTTATATGGACCTCATCACTGTAGTATTTGAATGCATCTGTCACAGATGGTTCTCTCTTTCTTTCAGCATGGTACAGACAATGTTAACAATATGCAATTAAAACATTCTTGTCATTGAAGTAAGCAGATATGACTGAATACACAAGGGAGTAGAGACCTGTTTAGTAAGAAGGTACCAGTTTTACCTTGTCACTTTCAGAATAGAACTGCACTTTAAACTAGAACAGAATATTATTATAGCACAGGAATGCATCACACAGTATTTATGAGGATGGTAGTGATGTATATTTTACTCAATAGGGAGAAAATGATTCCTGATGAGGAATTTTCATATAAACAAGTGCTTCAAGGACTTACTGACTATTCTTAAAGAAAAATGAGGGTTCTTTAAATAGAGAGAGTACGGTAACTTACAGTAACTTGATTTCTTCAAGATATTTTGTCCTGTGGGTGGGTGCTCCACCATGTGCCTGTGCCCTCTTGACCAGAGAATGCAAAGTGGTGTCTGCAGGCTCATGTCTGCTCATAGCAGCGCCTGTGGCTTCCAAACGATGGCATATAAGGAGGCATGGACCTACTGTCACTCAGTTCCTTCTTGACTGTGAAGCAGAGCCTCCAGTGCTGAGAGGAAGGAGGACAGGACGTGAAGCATCCATAGGAACAAAACATCTCTAAGGACTCCAGTTACTGTAAAGTAAGTAACATCTCCTCCTTTAAGTATGTATGTTCCACTGTAGGAGACTCCCAAGCAGTAACTCAGCCAGGAAGTTAGTGCTGAAGAGGCAAGTCCAAAATGTTTCAGAGGACTGCATCACCAAAGGTAGTATAATCTCTGGAAGCAGGTAAAATGGTGTAATACTTGGCGAAGGTATGAATGGAAGGCCAAGTTGCTGTACTACAAATTTCTGTTATGGGAACATCCTTCAGCAGAGTACAGATGTGGACTGAGCTCCAGTGGAACATGCTGTCACTCTATGAAGGAACTAGCTGCATCCTCGCCGATTCACAGCAGGTTAAGATGCAACCCAAAACCCACTTAGACAGTCTTTGAGTGGAAATAGGTTGATCTTCATCCCCTCTGCAAATGACACACATAGCTTAGGACGATCTTAATCCTGTCAAGGTAGAAGGTGAGGGTCCTTCTGATGTCTAGTCTATGTTAGCTGATTCTCTCCTCTGGAGGTATGAGGTTTTTGGGTAGAACACAGGCAGGTGTATCTCTTGCTTAATGTGGTACTCCAAAGAGACCCTCAGGAGGAAGCGAGGAGGGGGATGTAGTGTAACCTCATCTTTATAAAAGGTGGTATATAGTGGGTCAGCCATAAGAGCACTGAGCTCTCCCATTCACTGCCTGAAGTGATGGCTATGAGGAATGAAGACTTGGAGATGTGGAGAGGTAACAGACCACCACTGGTTCAAAATGGAGGTTTCCTCAGGGGACTGAGAACCAATCTGAAGTCCTATTGGGGAGCTGGGTTCCGTACAGGGGGGAAACAAATTGCATAAGCCCTTGAGGAATGTAGCTGTAGTAGGGTGGACGAAGTCTGAGAAGCCTTCAACAGATGAATGGATGGCTGTTACAGCGGTCAAATGTACCCCGATTAAGCTCAATGACAGACTGTGCATCTTTAAATCCAACAGGTAGTCCAGGATTTGGAGAGCAGAACCTCTGAGGCTTGGGAAGAGCAAAGGGGAACACCAGAAGTGGAAGCATTTCCACTTCTGAAAATGTTTTGTGAGTACTAGGTTTCCTGCTTGATAGGAGAACTGACTGGACCTCACCTGAACAGGTTAGCTCCATGCTCAAGAACCATCCAGGAACCATGCTCTCAGCTTCAAGGAGGAGGGGTTGGGATGGATCAGGGTCCCAGAGTTCTGCGTCAGGAGATCCTTCTTGATAGGAAGACAGAGAGGTGTTGTCACAGAGGTGGAGGAGGTTCAAATACCACACTTGTCTTGGTGCTGTGCTATGAAAAGAACCCTTGCTCTTTCCTGACATGGTTTGAGTAAGGGCTTGAGCATTAGAGGTAGAGGCAGGTAAGCATACAATAGGGAATGGGGCCACAGCATTATGAGGGCATCTCCCAATGAGTGGCAGCTGTATCCTCCCTTGGAGCAGAAAAGGTGGCTTTTTGTGTTGTTTGGGGTGGCAAAGAGGTCTGCTTCTGGGAAGCTCCAAATCTGGCACATACTGTGGAAGACAGAATCGTTGAGCTCCCATTTGTGATCCTGAAGGAAATGTCTGCTCAGGGAGTCTGCAACTGTATTCTGGAGGCCTAGAAGATAGACAGTGGAGATCTCTATCTGATGGGAAATGCACTGGTTCTATAGCCTTAATGAATTTAAGCATAAGGACTGGAATCTTGCTCTGCCCCATCAGTTGATAATATAGTGCTGCTCTTTTGTCCAGCGTTACACTGATGGAATGACCCTGTATGGGGTGAAGGAAGTATTGGTGAGTGTAACTAACTGCTGTCAGCTCCAGAATGTTGATGTGGAGCATAACCTCTTATGCAGACCACTTGTCCTGGACTGTGGCCCCTTGGAAGTGAGCTTCCCATCTCAGAAGTATCTATTGTATCTGTGAGGGATTTGAGAATGGGGTTCCCATGCAGAACTTCAGTGTTTCCTTCCACCACCTGAGTCCAGAACTTTGAGGTATTGTGATGCGCTTGGAAAGACTGTCTGTTTGGGGTGTACCTGGACCGTAGCCATGTCTGAAGGCACGTGAGAAGTCTCGCATGAGGCATGACAGACATGGAGGCTGACATGTAGCCAATGAGTTATAGCAAGTTCTTGCAGTTGTTTGTGAGCTGTATTGTATTATTGAGATTAGAATGGACAAAGTGGAGACTCTCTCTTTGGCTGTGGCAGTTAGGGAATCTAGAGTGGCTCAGATGAAGTCAATTCTTTAGGTTAGGGTCAGTGTGGACTATCTTATATTGATGTGAAGGCCCAGAGAGTGAAACAGGGCTAGAGCCCTGGAGGTTGCAAACTGGACCTCTAGAAATGATCAACCCCTGAGGAGCCAATCGTCCAAGTAAGGGAATACTGCTATGCTCCACTGAGGCAGATGGACTATAACTGCTGAGAGAAACTTTGTAAAGACCCTTGGGACTGTGGAGAGCTGAAGGGAATGACTGTATTGGTAGTGTTCTGAACTTAATTTGAAGCGTAGGAAATGTTTTTGGGATTAGTGGGTAGGTACATGAAAGTAGGCTTCCTGGAGGTCAAAGGCAACAAACCAGTTTCCTGGATATAGGGACAGGATTACAGTGGCTAGCATCACAATCCTGAAGTGCTGGGAAAGGATACAGGTGTTCACATTTCTTAAGTCAAGGATTCTGCCCCTCTTGGGAACTAAGAAATAGTTGGAACAGAACATCTTCTGATGAGCTCTGTGGGGACTGGCTCAATTACCTGCAGGAGTAAGAAAGACTGGATGTCTTGTTTCAAGAGATCTTTCTAAGAGGGGTCCCTGAAGAGGGATGGAGAAGACAGGTGGTGGGGGATGGTGTGGAAATGGATGGAGTATCTGTGATACTGGTAAACCTGGTGCCAGCACTTGCCAAGTCTGTAGACTTCAGCTGAACACTAACAATTTCATAGCTGGAAACCACACCAGCTCACGTATATTTTAATATTGTTCAAGATGTTAAGATTTGTAACAATGTGTTTAGACTCTAAACCTATAAAATGCTTGTTAGTTGCTGCATGCATTAATCTTACTTATAATGTCTGTATTCCATGCTACAAGGTAAAATATAAATTTGTTTTATAATTGTAAAAATGTCTGCTCTGAACCTGTGAACTCAGATGGGAAGAGCGGCTCTCCCCACTCATCCAGGAGGACTATCAAAATTAAGTGGGCCATTGTAGGACAAAAGCTTTATTGGTTGCCCCATCCATCCATGGAGAAGTATGTGCGGAAGGCTTTGTCCTATCAGTTAGAATGCAGGAAGAGGGAAACAAAGATAGCTGATGAAGATTTCTTAGCTCTTTGCTGTTTGGACTCTTACAAGGGCTGGAGCCAAGAAACAAAAAGCATAAATCGCCAGGATCAACCTGGATTGGCCCTGAAAAGACATTCAATACTGACAGAGTTAATAATTTTATTGAGATAATGTTGAAGTAAAAAGAAAACATCACAGAGTTTAAGCATAGAAGGTCCTGGTTATCAGGGAATAAGGTACAGATTATCAAGGGGTGTGAAATTCGGTTTAGGAACGGGTGGCGTAAGGAATACAAGCTGCAATCTCCCCGATTGGGGGTAAAAGTTTAACGGGTCAAAATACAGACATTGAGATATGGGGGTATGTTGTCCATATAATGGCTATGTTCAGGTGTGGAGTATAATGGGTGGATACGATGATGAGGATGGATCTACCCTCATTTGGTGGGATTTAATGTTCAGTGAGTTTATGGTTCCAGTTCATATGGTCCAATGGAAAAAGTCTCTCAGTCCCTTTCCCATAGTTGATGCATGATGTCGTACCGGCTCACACCTCCTGGTACTGTCGGTGGCCGGTGATGTGTTTAATGTAGATGTCCCTGGACCATCGGATGGTGTCCGAGACCATGAGGCGCCGCATGAGCCGTGCGTAGCGTCGACCAATCCCACAGGTCTGCAGCACACGCTCGTTGCACGGGTCCCAAGCGCCCAGGGCTCCGATGATCAGAGCATCCATCTGCACCTTGTAGCCCTTCGCTCTCAGGGTGTCGGCCAGGGGGGCATATTTTTCCAGTTTACGAGCTCGGGCTTCGTGGAAGGCCAGGGTCCAGTATTACATCTGTCACCTTTGGAGTCACAGACAAACTCATTTGTGCATATATGTTGCCTGCTTAAACCTGTAAATAACTCATTTCTTTTTCCTAGTTAACAAATCCTTAATTAGTTTACTACAGGATTAGCTAACAGTGTTGTCAAAAAAGAACTAGATAAGTTCATGGAAGATAGGTCCATCAATGGCTATTAGCCAGGAGGGACTGGGATGGTGTCCCTAGTGTCTGTTTGCCAGAAGTTGGGAATGGGCAACAGGGGATGGATCACTTGATAATTACCTGTTCTGTTCATTCCCTCTGGGACACCTGGCATTGGCCACTGTCAGAAGACCGGATACTGGGCTAGATGGACCTTTGGTCTGACCCAGTATGGCTATTCTTATGCTCTTATGTCTTTTGGGTGAGATCTAAGGTACAAATTGAACTGCAGTCTTGGGGCTGGGAGTAATACCAAAAATCACAAAATATTCAGGTAAGTGCCCATTTATCACTAAGTCCAGCTTGCCTAGACTGCCCAAGGGGACTATCTGTGACTCTATGGTAAAACTTTGATCCAGGAGTTCACATTTGTTACTGGCTTGCTGAAATCTAATTATAGAACATATCCCCAGTTTGGGGTGTCTGTCCTGCTTTTTACAATCTGCCCTGAGACAGACACTCATGGTCACAAATCATTCCAGGCAGCGTGACACTATTCCATGTTGATCACCTCCAAAATCCATCTGTCTAAGATAATTTGTGCCCAGGCAAGGAGGAAGTGGAAGGTAGATTGGTTGAGGCCCTTGACCGAGATGTCAAAACTGTTTCTTAAAAGGAGGTGCAGATGATATTGCTGTAGAAGGGGATGGTCCTCTGCTCTGAGGTCTAAATCTCCTCCTCTGAAAGTCTGGGAAAAACCTGTTGCAGATGTACTGGAATGGCCTATATTGCTATGACATTTGAGATCTACTAAACCGTCTTTTTGTTGCATGAACATAAATTCCCAGTGACCACAAGGTAGTTGCTGAGTCCCTCAGAGTGTAGAGGGAAGAGTCCATGTCAGAGCTGAAAAACTTGGCCTTCAAAGGGAAAGTCTTCAACTGTATTCCGCACCTCTCTTTGGAGACTGGAAGGCTGGAACCAAGATGCTCTCTGTATAACCACAGTCACGGCGAGGGATCTAGAAGCCGTGCCCATGGCATCTAGAGCAGCTTGGAGGAAGGTTTTTTCTATCAACTGACCCTCTGAAATGAGGGCCTCAATTTTTTCTCTCTGGTCCTGTGGCAGATGTTCAATAAAATGAGTGAACTTGGAATCTGTATTGAAGTCATTTCTCCAACAGGGTTTGGTAGTTTGCTTTACAAAACTGAAGAGCTACCAAGGAGTAGCTTTTCCTATCCAGGAGATCTAAAAGTTTGGACTCCTTATCATAAAAAGAAAATCTCTCTATTCCTTTTGTTAACTGCGTCCTACACCAGAGAACTGGGAATATGGTGGGAAAAGAAACGCTCCATCTCCTTGACTGGAATATAATACTTTTTATTTGCCCATTTAAAGGTGGACTGGATAGTGACAGGTGTTGACCAGACTGCATGAGCAGGCAACAACAGAGCCTCATTTTTTGGTGATTTTTTCCTGTGGGGTGATATCTGACATGTTCATCAAGGAGAGTTGAGACTCTTAGATCTCCTCTAATGGGATCTGGAGAGATTCCACCAGGTGTTTCATGAGGTCTTCAAAGGCCCGAAAATCATCGGCATAAGAAGGTGGTGGCGGCGGCATTACCACTTCATCTAGGGATGAACAGGATTTAGCTGATGGGGGTAAGTTTCCCTTCATACTGTTCTTAGGTATCTCCTGTTGCCAAGGGGGCATAAAGTACCAGAGGATGATCATGCAGTACTGAAGGTTGGTCAGTCAGTGCCTGTGAATGATGCGGTACTGCGGTCTCTTTCTGGTTGGAACCCTATAAAATTGTTCACAGAGATAACCCAATGGATTCCAGTAAGCCCACTGAGGGGGTGGACAGGGAAATAGTCCCCACAGATACTCATAATTCCTGGCTCTTGGACATATGGTGGGGTCTCCAGAATAGTGGCTCAGTGGCCTGTAGTGGTAAGTTACCAAAAAAGAGCCCCGTACCGAGACCTCAGAGTCTGAAGAAGAATCATCCTCAAGGCTGAAGGGGAGAGTCTCAATCATGGGTGGTGTACTGAAAGCTGGAAGTCCAACTAGGTTCAAGCCAACTGAGCAATTCTGGGGATGGGGCCCGGACAGAGGATCACAGTAGGGAACACTCCAATACTTCTGGTATAAAAGGTCCTCCAGGGAAAGAAATCTGGAAGGCTGTGTCCAGTGCTAGGGCCTGGCATTGCTGAGATGTTGAGCACAGTACTGATGAGGCTTGTAGAGGAGCTTCTCCAACCTCAGAGCCCTGGTGTAAGGGAGGTGATGGTATCAGAGTGTGCGTTGGAGGCCTGTGCATATCTCAGTGCCTGGAAGGATCAGTCGGTACTGAGGTAGACTGCTACCTGTGCTGTCTGTTAGAAGCCTCATTCACATGCTGCTTCTTGTAGGGTACTGGTGGCTTGGTAGCAGGTTCTGACAGAACCTCAGCTGTACCCGTTGCAGGATGTGAGGTCTCCTTAGAGAGGGATTTATGGGGTGACCGACCCCTCTTGTTAGGCTCTCTGGAAAGAGAAAGAAGCTTCTTAGAAATCCTAAACTCTGAAGTTGATGCTGCCACTGGGGCAGCCTGGGACATTGAGGCCAACGTACGGGGGTGGAGAGAGCTAGTGAACACTCCATTAGTAGGAGCTTCAGTCTAGCCACCCCTGTTTCCAAGACCTGCCTTTAAATCCTGTTGAAACCTTATACTTAAATGGGACGTGGATGTCTCCGAGGCAGTGGACACAGCTCAGATGCTCATCACTACTGGGAAAAGACCTGTGGCAGGTATGGCAGGGCTTAAATTCCAGGGTCTTCGGTATAACACAGTGGGGTGTGTGGGGAGGTAAGTCCTCTTCTAAACAACTGTATAAAACTAAAGAAATCAAATAATTAAGAAAATAAAGGGAAAAAATTAAGAATAAAAATAGCATACAAAGAAAGGCAGGAAGCTGAGAATCAATGGACACTCATTGCTCTGTCTCAAGCCGCAGGCAGTTGAAAGGAACCGAGTAACAGCAGGTCCATGCCTCCTTATATGCTCTCATTTGAAGGCACAAAATTCTGCTCTGTGCAGGCAAGGGCCTGTGGACACCGTTTTGCATTCTCTGGTTACAAGTGCATGGGCACATGTGCATCCTATGGTGGCACACTCCCACAGAGACATATACTCGAAGACTTGTAATAAAGAAGAAATGTAGTATGTGTACAAGTATTGTTATTTAAGGTCAAACCACTCTGCAGTTTTAAGTGAAGTCTCACCTTCAGCGTAGGAGAGGACCCAACGTACACTGGAGGTGGATTTCCTTGCCAACCCTGGAGACGATAGATGTGTCCAACACGAGAACAAGGAACAAACAACAACTTCCCTCCACATTGCCAGATCTACAAGGTCAAGAAAAAAATGTGGTGGAAAAGTTGATAATACACATGTAAACTAAACTTAAAAAAAACAAAAAACAAATACAAACTAATTTATAATAGAGTAAAAAAAATTAATTACATTAATTGGATAACATGCTGAGCTCATAAAATAAATTTATGCTTAAGCCTGAAGTAAAATTAACAATGAGGGCTTGAAATAAAAGTCCTGGGCTCTATCCAATACATTCTTCTGTTCTACAATGGATATGTTTACAAACACCATTTTATAAATCATGGTTTTGAGATCCTATTCCATGACTATTTGCAAAGACAGGAATAAGTGGGTATACAGAAACTGCAGCTGGTCAGGATTTATTTTATTAAACTTCAGCCCATATTTCATCATCCTAGGCAGTGTTCCTGCATTTATACTCACCCCAAATATTTTTCCTAATGAAAGTTATGGGGACACAGAACCCTTAGGTAACTCACTGGACTACTCTATTCTGGATAGATTTGTCCATCCCAAAGTACAGTAGCAGTGACTGAGGGAGAATCTTAAGAAAATTGCAACAAAACTAAGAGATAATCCTGATCACATATTCATAGAATCATAGGACTGGAAGAGACCTCAAGAGGTCATCTAGTCCAGTCCTCTTCACTAAGGGCAGGACTAAGTATTATCTAGACTGGGGTGGGCAAATTTTTTGGCCTGAGGGCTGCATCTGGGTATAGAAATTGTATGGCGGGCATGAATGCTTAGTGGGGGAGGGGGAGTCTATGGGGTACAGCATAGGGGCTCTATAAGGGATGTTAACGAGGGGAGGGGAGGGGGGACATATGGGGTGTGGCGCAGAGTGGGGGGCTCTACAGGGGCAGTACCGGGGATTCCTAGGGGCCCTGCCAACAGTGACTCCAAGGAGGCCGTACCAGGCACTGTCACGGGCGGAGGCACCCTAGCTGGGATGAGTGCGGCCCCTGGGTGGTTTTGAGGCTCTCTAGGGTAGAGCCGCAGGAGACCGGGAGGGGATTGGGTGCGCTGCTTTGTGTGTGTGTGTGGGGGGGGGGGCGCCTGCCACGTAGGGATGGGGTTCCGATCCCGGAAACAGCGCGGTGAAGTCGCACTTGCGCAGTGTGACTCTGCATGCCAGAAGATGGTGCTCATCAAAGGAATTGTGAGTCGGGGGCTGGAGTGCTGGAGAGGGGCAAGCCCCTGACTCCGCTCCCCGGCGGAAGCTCGAGGGCCAGATAAAAATGTCTGATGGTCCAGAAGCAGCCCGCGGGCTGTAGTTTGCCCACCCCTGATCTAGACCATTCCTGACAGGTGTCCTTTAATGGGCTTTGTTGACATCCTGAAGAGATCAAGCCTCCAGTTAATGGAAATCCATTTATCCATCAACATTACTTTTGTAACACTAAAACCAAAAAAGAGGTGAAGAACCACCAAAGTGAAAAAATAACGCTGACACAATAACACACACCACTTTAGGGTCATCCATTAAATTTAAGAAAAAAGAAAGACAGTTTAAATGTAGACTAAATAATGCTGCTTTTAAATGTTTATAATTAAATATGGTCCTGACCTATCACACGTGAGCTGAACCCATTAAAACCCTGGGGATGCTCCAAATCACATCTAATTCCAGATTAGGACTGCATGACTTGGGACCATCTATTCCTAACAGACAGTATTATTCATAATATTTTACTTTCTTCACTATGTGGATCTTATTATCCTATTGGTTTTCTTTCAGCAGTTTTGTTTAAATGTTTACTAAAGAGGTTTTCTTTACAAGTTTTGATTTTACATAATACTATTATATTTGTAAGCTCGAACACAACATCGGTTAAAGTGGCTTTCAGTTCTTCTGAAGAGTTGTCCTCAAATTTTGTTTTTGTCCAGAAGTTAAACTAGTTTAAATGTTCATTATAGGACTATGTAATGACCTCCATTGTCATTTCAAAAATCACTACACAGAACACTGCTCACTTTCTAGACCCAAACTAGTCCCTTGCTCAAGCAAGGCCCAGGACCGGAAAAAGAAAGGTGTTGCAAACGAGGACTGAGGCTCATTAGGAGAGGTCTGATTGCAACACCAATCTGATTACAAACATGCTCAGTTACTTTAATAAAATTCAGCCCAAAATTAAAGGGTCATTGTCAAGGATGTCAGATCAGAAATTCGGTCTAAAATATTTGTTCCTGTATTTGGGTACACAGCTCTCTATTCTGCTTGTATCTGTGTCCTTTAGAGTCTAAAGGGGCATAAGAAACTAATTCTTATGATCTTAAATGTCTTGCTAGGTGGAAGAGCATGCATGTGTTTAGCAATCAAAACAAAATCCTGTGCCCTGGTTTTGTCCATGATGAGTCACCTCACTGGGATTTTTCCATTTCTATTGCCCTTGTTTTGGGAAGCCCCTTTTATTTTATTTTTTAAAAGAATTGTCCATAATTCTGAAGAACCATAGGGTCATTTTCCACCCAGAAGGCTGATGGGGAAGGGGGAAAAAACATCGGCAGGTTAGTTTTCTTGACAGCATTCTTTAAAGTCATGTCCATCTAGGTTAGTATTTCTAGAACTAAGTTAATTTTTCATTTTAAAAGGCAGATCAATTTTGCTGTTACCTTGTAAGAAATTTCAAAGTTTTCACCACCCCAGATTTGAAGACCTGGATCGTAGAGACCCAGTTCAAAGAAGAAATCACGTTCAATGGCAAATAATCCACCAGCCATTGCAGGGGACCTAAGAGAAAGAACAAACAAAGTAATTCCTTTCACCAACAGAACATGACAGTCCTCTGGGAAAAAAAAAATTACTCTTAATATAAGAAGCAATTTCCTGTTAATGCGTGTAAAAGATTAGACTGATGGCAATACATTTAGAAATTACTTGGCTTTATTATTGGTTCATTTATAAGCCTTCAATGAGTCTCTGAATTTGATACCTGTGTTAGTTTTAAAGAAGTCACTTATTACAGTTCTGAATTACATAGAGCATTGGCCCACACTTTTCAGCCAATCTGCATCTGAAGTTACATGCCACTTATTGCCATGACAAGAACCATTGTGGTGACAAACAGAAAAGGTCTATTCATCTCTTGATGCATATGACAGCATGTGCAGTGGACTAGACTCTACAGTACACGAATTGTGTTCTGAGAAGCTGCTACCTTAAAAATCTCATCGTGCAACATCCTAGTTACAGTTTCAATCCATACTTTTAAAAAAATTATTAATGTGAAACCAGTGGGAGGGCCAGGCATGGAGGATAAATAATTTAGAATTATTCTCAATGAAATGTTTAAGAGGGGCAGTGTACAGGCTTCAAATCTAGGTTTTGTTTAATAAAACAGTTTTATAAAACCTTCTACATATGCCAAGATTTTGATAACATTAAAGACTATTAAATGAAAAAATGTTCTAGTTTTGATTTAAGCATTTTACTGCAATAGTTGCAAATAAAATTCTTTAGCAATATGCTAGGCACATGAGAAAGTGAAACTAGCTAGTCTATTTTTATTGGACTCGTACTGAATCGTCCACCTCGGGATCAAAAAGCACTATTGAAAAATTAATGAATTAAGCCTCACCCAAGGTAGGTAATTATTTAAAACAAAAAAACAAAAACCCAACCCCACCAGATAAGGAAACAGGGCTTGAGATGATCACCATCTTGCCAAGATGATCTGTGGCAGAGCCAGGAATAGAACCAAAGTCTCCAGCCCATCATTGCTGAGGTAAGTAAAATCCAAACAAGTAAACTAGTAACACAAAATGTGAACAGATTTAAAAAATCTGCTGTGTTTCATGGTGGTGTCATTAGTAACATTAAGGAATCCTTTAATATACTGAATTTTGAACTTGATGGTATCCCTTTTAAATACTAATGGCTATATATTCCTGTCCTGCATAGAAATGCATGGAAGGGAACCATTTAAACTAAGTTGTAGAGTTATCACACATTCTCTGAGCAACCCAGAAGAGTGGCAGGTGTGCAGAGAGGAAGGTGAACAAAAACAACAAAAACTGTGAATCTATCACTGTGAAAATTTCTGAATGGTGGGCTCTTTCTGCATGTTGCCCTTGACTACGCTACTTACTGTAGTTGTATTTCCTTATTCCACATAGTTGTACCATACGGATCCTTTTCAGAGACCAAAGAGCTGCATAATGCAGGGATGTGGAACATCATATGGAAAAAGCAAATATGCAGAAAAAACAAGCACCCCAAAAATAAAGGAGAGCACAAGCCTGAAATGTTGACTTTTCAATCTTGGCCTCTGATAAGAACACTATAAAATCCACACAAGCTCAACAGTTTATTTTACAAGGTCTAAGGTGGTGAGCATTAAAATTTCTGAGGATCTTTCCACATTACAAAATGTTTATTTTATTTTTTATGTTTAAGAACCAGTATATTCTGCCTACACTACTATTTTCAGCAAAATGATTAGCTAAATTTTACTTGTTTTCATATTACTGCAGTAAAATGTGTGTATAGCCTGGGCATAACGGGATAAGGTTCTTTTTCAGAAAGAGAGCTAAACGGTCAAGAATTCAACTATTATAGCTGTTACCAAAACCATTTTTTAAAAATTTTGACCGTCAGAATTGTTCTGAAAACAGTTTATAAAGCTGTGGACAAAGAATGTGATACCAACTTTTGAAACAGCTTAACACTAACTAGTTTAGTGCTGATAAAGTTCCAGTGTGGACAGCCTTCTTCTCCTCTATGAAAGGATATTGTCTATATTACATAAAGTACTGAACAGACCAAAGCTTCATAATTTCCTTGAACATGTTTTGCCATTTTTGCAAAGAAGAATCACAGGGTGAGAGCTGAGTGAAGGATAACATCAGTTCCTGCAATTTGTTTAAACCACAAATAAAAAGTTATATGAAACACTATTTTCTAATTATGTGAAAGTGTTTTCAAATAAAAGTAATTGGTTACAAGATTACAGTAGTATAAGGGAAAATACAGAGCAGAACCACACCCTCCCAAGTCTCAAAAAAAGTCCAGGAACACTAACGTTTAAGCAAAAATTTGCATGTATTTTGATAGAAAAGAAAACGTTACACTCATGAAGCAAAAAAAATAGGATGGAATACATGAAATTAATTAAATCCCTCCTCCAAGACAGACTGGAATTATTTTTAGTTAAGTACATTAAAGAGAGCAAATTTAGAGCTATTGGGTTATCTTCCTAAGATTTCGAAGTAGTGCACTTGTATTTGTCAGGTGGGACCTTCCATAAAGCAAGTGGGAATGATCGGACACAAAAAGAGGGCTATATTGCTCCTGATGCACTTGCATTGACCTATTAACAAGGAGCTGTACACATGCATCCATGAGAGAAAACAGCCTAAACATTTTATGTATTATGAATTTTTTTGTAGCATGCTTATTATGGAACAGTTAAGTAAGCAATTTTTATTATTCTCAAAACCATAACTGAAAAGAGCCCCCATTAATAGTTCCATGAATTTTGCTTGGAAACCAAATGATAAGAACATCTGTTTTTCCAAATGAAAATTATTATTCTGAAATACATCCTATATTTTGCTTGAAGTGTTAAGTACATAACAGAAACAGAGAGGCACAAGAAGTTAGTGAAGCTACATTAGCAGCGGTTGACCAAAATAATTAGTAACAGTAAGATACTTTTTTTTTTTTTTTTTTTTAGACAAAGCATCTTCAGTTGTTAGAGTATTAAAAATACGTGCAAGTATTTAGTAGATCAGTATCTCCTTAAGAAGAGAAATGGGTAAGTGATTTAGTGATTACCGATACGGCTCAGTTTGTGTCTTTCTCATTTCCTTCTCTCGCTTGGTCAAAGGCACCCTCTTCCACAGCATACTCCAATCCCACGCTCCTCTAGCAAACCCATCTTCGTCACCACCCCCTTGGGGTATAATATTGTAAGTGTTGCCATCTACGACATCTATGAGCGGCACAGTGCATGTGGTTCTGCAGGGTTGTGGATGGTGGCAGTGAGGATGAAGTTAGGTACAAGGACCCAAATGTCACATTTACACGAATCGTAGTTCATGGGAAAAGAGGGGGAAAAATGAGATGATTTAGATATGCATTCAAAACAATCAACAGAATAAAAACAGCACTCTTTACCGATAAGGCTCAGTTTTATGCTTTCTTTTGGCCTTTTCCTTGTGGCTTAATGGAATTCGTTTCCACAGCAAACTCCAGTCCCAGGCCCCTCTCGCAAAACCATCTTCATCCCCACCTTGCTGCGGCTCAATGGAATAATCATTCCCATCTATGTAATCTATTAGAGGCACAGTACATGTAGTTCTGAAACATTTTGGAAGGGGAAGAAGAGAGCAAAATATAATTTAAGAAAGATATGCTGTCTAATCTAATACATCTACCATTAACTTCCATTTTTTATTGAAATGTAACTTAAATGAAAGGTCAAATGTAAATATGTATCATCTCAAAAATGTAAAACTCCATTCTTATGGAAGAAAAAAAAGAATATACTGTAACAGTCCTCAAGTTGATGCCAGAGCATCAAATTACACAATCCAATGGTCAGAAGTTAAAGGTAGCCAAATTCAAACAGGAAATAAGGCATTAATTACCCTCACTGTTAAAAATTTACCACTGGTACAATTTACCAAGTGTCATGGTGGATTCTCCATTGCTGGTGATTAAGAAATAAATTGTTGTTTTTTTCTAAAGTGTATGGTCTAGGAATTATTTTTGGGGAAATTCTCTGACCTGTGCTATACAGGAGGTCAGACTAGATGATCACAACTGTCCCTTCTGGCCTTGGAATCTATGAAATGCATACTGAAAGCAGAGAAGTTATGGTGGAAATGTTGACATACCAATCCTAACATTGGCCTTCTGAAAAAATATTGCCTGGGGCAATGAGGGGGAAAAAATGGGAGACCTGAGAGGGTTAAAGGGAAGTACAGATCTCACGATTTTATGATCTTTCCATAATTGCTGCTATTTTTGTGGGATCTCAGCTGTCAAAAAAAAAATAGTTTTAGCTCTTCTTGTTGCAAATTGAGCCTTTCACTATTCAAGTCTGTACGGTATACTGTTGCCCTATAAAGCCATTCTTTTGGGGAAAAACCAAACCAAACCAAACCAAACTTCGCTGCTGTTGGATCAGGCATGTCTCAGCAGTAGTTTTAAACACAATGGCCAAACATTCCATCAGAAGATTCTACATTTGCTTTTTACAAATACACTGTTCGCTGTGATCCATCAGACACAATATTCAATGAAGATAAACAGTCTCTTGTTTTTCTCCCAGTGTTTTCATCAGACGCTCTGCTGATGCATTGACTGCATTGAAAGCTTAAGTTTTTCCTAAACACTTCCATCTTAGAGACAAATGCTACATACAATGAGAAAAACAAATAAGGGGAAATGACAGCATAATGCTTTACCTCCAACCAGGAGACCAGAAAAGTAGCTCTTTAATCTAACTCTTTGCAAATTTCCATTTCAGGGCTTTGTACAATGGAGTAGCAGGTATCAGTGCTCCTCAACACTGTGGCCTTCAGCAACAATCTCTCTCCTCAGGTTTTGTCTTTGAGATTGTTTCTTCAACGTTCTCCACAACCTGCCTCCCCCAGGTAAAGGGACATTAGACTGAACAGGAGCAAGAGAAGTGCCCCTATTCCAAACAACTGAAGCACCTGGAGACCTGGCCTATCACCAACACAGTGGCCTTGCAGGACTTATTTCCTGGCACTTTTTAAGCCTCTGACATACTTGTAGTTAAGACTCTAGTGGTATAATAGGCTGAGGGATTCAACAGCTTTAAAATAAAGATATGCCACACTCCCATATGCCTCCTTCAACTACTGAATAAGCCAACTAAAGCTAAAACAACAGCACAGAGCAACTGCAGCATACAGGTGGTTCAAAGGATCGGAGGCAGGTGGGGTCCATTCCTTTATAGGCTCAAATGGAGTTTCGTGCACATAGGGCTTGTGGTTCCAACATTAACTACTAGCACAATGTCTGGGCATGCAGACAAGGCAAGCACATCCCAAAGGCGAGGATTTGTTTAAAACTATTCTCTAACTTTAGATTTAAGAGAAACAAATATATTTTTGTAGTAATTACCATAATTATTGCAACCTTAAGATCACACAGGCTTTAGTAGTCTGAAAATTCCCACTAAATCAAAGTTGAGCTCTATCTCTGTCCCCAATTCCTACCTCCATTTTAAATATAATCTTTTTGATTAGCTTTAATAATAATAATCTTGTTTAAGCAGGCTGCTCATTCATCTACAGTACGACATTACCACAACAGGGGGCCTGTAAGATAAAGTCATTGCAACAGACTGGATTCCCCTTAAATGTAACCCACATTTCAGTACCTCTATTAAAATAAACTAATTAGAGATTTATTTGAATGATTGTCACTTGTTACATGACAATATCTTCCACTCTGGGAGATGATGCAATAGTTGTAATGTGAACACCACACTGAATACGGTTTAAAACATGAAGATTGTTACTGTGACTATTTTTCTTCTTAGGAGGCTTTCTGAGTTGTAGAAAAACAGGATAGCGTTACCTGTCCTTAGATATAGGAGCTACAAGTGGTGCATACCAGTTAACTGCCACCTCACAATGGGCATCAAGGTAAACCAAAACCTTTAAAAACAAAAAAAGGCAGGGAGATATAATATCATTTGAGATTTCTGTATACAAATCACACATTGATTGAATTATCATATATCTTAAATTTTGACACAAATTTACACAATTTTTTTTATTACACTATGGTGTAATACCTCACAGTGAGGTTTTAAGAATTTAAGCCATTCTTATTTCAACAATGTTCATAATAAAATAACCATTTTAAGATTTGTTAAAAGTATCTATTTTAATATAAAGAAAATACAAATGATTTTATTTATCAAACATTTTCTACCTGTCCAAGTTTAGCCTTCTGAGCTCCAATGCTTCTAGCTTGAATTAAACCTTCTCTCCTCTCATTTCGAAATACCTTTACAAGGCCATTCCACTGCTTAATGTACTCGTCTAGTCTTTCTTTTAAGTGCGCTATCAAATAATAATAAAAAAAGAATTTTTTCCACGTTATAATAATTAGCGTTACACTCTTAATGCAAACTAAACATAAACTAAACAAAACTGACCAGATTTACTAAGGAAATCTAGATGTTCAGAACTAAAAAGGTCTCAAATACAACACTGCCGAATCTATTATTGATAACGTGCTTATAAGTGTGATGAAGGCTTGATTTGAAGTTCTCTGATTTCATAGCAGGAGTTCTAGCTTTAGAACAGAAAAAGTTAATAGCTGCACTATACTAAGAGATTACAAAAGTAGATTTTGAACCACCTTTCAGCAAAGACCATTGTCAATGACTCTTCACTAACACTCCTCATGATTTTGACTCGATATCAAATTATTTTGGGCAATTTGCATGATGTCTTTGTTAAGTTATCTGTTTTTGTCACCTAAAACTGCTGGGAACCTGAGGCAAAGTTCTGCCAGACCTGGATCCCCCTATCCCTTTCAACCCCCGCATCCCCAGGGTCAGTCAATGCTTCCCACCCATCTCCTCAATGAGTATGTCCTTGTAGTGGCAGCTGTATTCACTAGAAGGAGAGACAAGGTAGGTGAGGTAATTTCTTTTATTGGATCAACTACTGTTGGTGGAAGGTACAAGCTCTTGAGCTCTTCTTCAGGTCTGGGGAAGGAAGCAGAGCCAAATACAAGTAGAACAGATTGTTAAGTGGAAGGGGAAACATGTTGGAGGCATCCGATGAAGTGAGCTGTAGCTCACGAAAGCTTAGGCTCAAATATATTTGTTAGTCTCTAAGGTGCCACAAGTACTCCTTTTCATGTTGGCGGCAGCCACTTGAAATGAAATGGTGTTAGATTGTTATGCATAAAGGGTTTGAAATGGGCAATTAAGGGTAGCAGATAGTGTGTGTATTACAAATTGTTGTGATGAGCCATAAAGCCAGCATCCCTGTAAAGTCCGTGGCTTTTGGTGTCTAGCAGAGTTATGAATTTAGGTTCTCAGGCTCGCTTTTTGAAGGTGTTGGCAGGTTTCCCTTGAGGACAAGTAGTGAAATATCAAAAATGGAGTGATCGCTTTGTGAAAAGTGTTCATCCATGGGTGACATGATGTTTTTGTCTTTTATGATTTTTCTGTGAGAGTTTATTAGAGAGCATAGCGATTGTCTGATTTCACCCACATAGTTGTTATTGGGACATCTGGTGCACTGGATGAAGTACAGCACATGTGATAAGCATGTATAAGACCCATGAAGCTTGAAAGATGTGTTGTGGGGGCAGGTATTAATCATTGTAGCAATGGAGATAGGGCTGCATGTTTTGTATCTGCTGTTCTGGTGGAGTTTGGTGCCTGGTCTGTGGGGAGCTTCCTTCTGATGATGAGCTTGGTGAGGCTGGGAGTTATTTGAAGGCCAGAAGAAGATTCCTTTCAGGACGTGGTCCCATTCAAATATGGGTTGTACTTGTTTGATGATACCCTGCATGGGTTCCAGTGTGGGCTGACAGGTGACAACTAGGAGAGTGCAGTCAGTAGGGAGGCCACTCATCTGGTATTAAACTGGACAGTCCTCTTTTTGAGAGGTTTGTCCCCGATCCAGACCTGAGACAAAACCCAGACATCTCTGGTTTGGTCCAATATCGGATGGGGGATGCCACTCCACCCCTCCAGCACTTAAAAGTAGTGTCCCCTGTGCAACGTGACCTCACATGTGCCAGGCCGAGAGTGACAGGGCAGGGTGCTTTTAAAAATGGCTCCCTCTGTGCGGGGTGACCTCACATGCACTATGTGTATGAGGGCATGCCAGTGGGGGTGGACGCAGGCTGAGGGCCGGATTAACTTTTTGTGCGCCCGGCACCAAACGTATTTGTGGGCCCCCCTGGGGAATGAAGGGGCCAGGGGCAAGAGCACAGCGGGCAGGGTGAATTTGATTTAAATCATGATTTAAATCACTAATCAGGAAGACTCGATTTAATCATGGTTTTCTACATAAAGTGCATTCTTGTTGGTTGTTATAACCTTAATACATATTCTTCACAACTCACAGATAGATGTAGGTTTCATTTTTAGAAGGTACATACTCTACATTTTTAAACAGTGATCTATTTTGAAAACTTTTCAGATGAGTTTTACAGCTATATCAGAAAATGAATGAATGTTTGGTTATTTCATTTACCAAAGATAATTGAAGCAGATATTTATGAAGTCATTGGGAGGTGAACTATCTCCAATTCAACCGGTTAATCATTAATATTTGGAGGATTTTCTTGCCAGGCTGTATTAGGAGGAGAACATCACCAGACAGACATTTACATTGTTTTATTTAACTACTACAACAACTTTAAGTATTCTGGATTTTTTTCTTCAGCAGCAAACATAATATTTTAACAAAAAAGCATATGTCCCTCACTTCTCACATTTATCTCCAGACTTCTTCTCCTTCTCCAGATCTATTCCATCCCCAACAATCTTCTGTTCATTGAACTGCGGCTCCGCTCCTCCCCCTCCCTCCTGTGAGCGATCAGCTGCTCGGCAGCAGGGAGAGGGAGGGAGATGGGGAGGGGCGGGAAGGCAGCACGCTGGGGGAAGAGGCGCAGGAGGGGTGAGCTTGGCTGCTGGCGGAGCCTGCAGGACCAAGCTTCTGCCCGCTGCCCCCGCAGGAGAGACCGATGGGGCGGGGGCAGAGAAGAGCGGGCAGGCCCAGTACCCTTTGTACCGTGGGCCTGGCGCCATGGAAAATCCGGTACGGCGTAGGCTGTTCCTGGAAGTACCGGAATTTACAGTATTCCGGGAACATGTGAATGCCCACCTTAGTGGTCAGTGGGTTTCTTTTTCCTGTATTGAAGCAGGTTCTCCCGGGGTATTTGGATGGCTCTTTTTATGAAGAGATTCCAGGGAAATCTGCACAACATTCTGAAAGAGCAAGACTGGGAACTTAAATTCATAATTCAGCTAAACACAAAAAGCCATGGATTACAGGGACATTGTTGTATGGCTCGTTACAACAATTTGCAATACACCACACTGCCTGCTATCCTTAATAGTCCACCTCAAACCCTTTATGCATAACAATGTAACCTCCAATTGCCCATTTAATTTCAAGTGACTGCCCCCAACATATGTTACCTCTTTTACTTAACAATCTGTCCCAACAGCTCTGTGAAGCTCAACAGATTGGAATACCTTCCACTGAAGGAAGTTGATCCAATAAAAGAAATTACCTCACCTACATTGTCTCTCACATATTCTGGGACCAACAGAGCTACAGCAATACCTCAATAAACAAAGCAGCTGAAGGATGATGACTGAGGGGTGTGCACCGTGGTCCATTATCTGATGATCATATCATAAAGTAATACACAAAATGATAAAGATGGAGAATCACTGATAGCAGGCAGAAAAACTCTGAGGCAGAGAGAAAGTTTCAGGGAGGATGGTAGGAGCCAGGCTGTGCAGCAGGGACAGGAGGGGCCATACTTAAAGGGCTCGGTTACAAATTTGACAAAAAATATTTAAAAAAAGAAAAGAAAAGAAAAGAAAAGAAAAGAAAAGAAAAGAAAAGAAAATCAATAGATTAACGAACAAATATATTCTGATGTGGAAATCACATCCCTACAGCACGGTTATGGAAAAAGTGTTTCATTCTTACAGGGTTAACCCTAACCTTGCCCCTAATGATTCAACTCAGAAAAGTCTGAACATGCACCAGGCCAGGTATGTCTTGTCTCCATGAAGTTGCATTGATTTAAATAAAGGTGTTAATTTAAACGGATTTCCTTAAGCCAGTGCAAACCCCAGTGTGGACTCCTATTTTGATTTAAGACTGACATGTTTCAATTTAACTTAAGTCAATTAAGAACAAGTTTAATCTACACCAAAATAAGCCACTCAAACCAAGATAAGGGTCCACACATTAGTTTGCACCAGTTTATTTAAACCAGTACAAGTTTATATATAGAAAAGGCCTTAGATTTTAGTCTCATAAATTATTACATTTTACGTCACCTTTGACAAAACTACTAAGAAGATTCCAACCTCAAAATATAAGTAATGAGATTATGCATTAATAATTGAAATAAAAATGGGATTTAAAAAAACCAAAAGGTATCAAAATTTATTTCAGGAATCGTGCTCCAAAAATGGAATTTTTTTTTAAACTTGCTTTCTTCGAAAGCCACCTGAATACCGAATACTATTTAACCCTCCATTAAAAAGCAAAACAACATAAAAAATTTGATTGTCAAAGTCAGTAGGGACAAAATCTGATTACCCTCTTCTCTCTCCCTTTACATACGTTTGCAAAGCTGCTGTAATTCTTTGAGGGTTACAAACATGTCACTTATACCTAAGGACTAAGTTAGGAAAAAGGACAATTATTTATATAATAAATATATATATGATGTATGTGTTAGGCATTATATAGAGCAGGGGTGGACAAACTATGGCCCTCGGGCTGGATCCAGCCCCTCAGGGCTTTGGATCCGGCCCGCAGGATTGCCGGCCCCGCGCCGCTCCGGGAAGCAGCTGGCACCATGGCCAATGGGAGCTTCGGGGGAGGTACTCACAGGCAAGAGCAGCACGCAGAGCTCTCTGCCGCACCCCTTCCCCCTCCCCTCCCCCCCCCACAGGGGCCACAGGGACGTGGTGTCAGCCGCTTCTGGGAGTGGCGTGGGGCTGGGGCCAGCCCTGGTGCGTGCCGCTGCTACCCTGGAGCCACTCCAGGTAAGTGGTGCCGGGCCGGAGCCCTAACCTCTCCTGCACCCCGCACCCCAATTCCCTGCCCTGAGTCCCCTGCCACACCCCAACCCCCTGCCCTGAGCCCCCTGCTGCACCCGGCACCCCAATCCCCCGCATCCCTCGTGCACCTCAACCCCCTGCCCTGAACTGGCCGCACTCTGCACACCTCCTGCTCCCCAGCCCCCTGCCCTGAGCCCTCTGCCGCACCCCAACCTCCTTCCCTGAACCCCCTCATATATCTCGCACCCCTCCTCTGTCCCAACCCCTTACCCTGGGCCCCTTCCTGCTCACCGCATCCCCTCCAACACCCCACGCTCCCTCCCGCACCCTAACCCCCTGCCCTGCATGCAATTTCCCCACCCAGATGTGGCCCTTGGGCCAAAAAGTTTGCCCACCCCTGATATAGAGGATACATGATAGATGCAGGATAGACATTTTACAAAATGAATTTAGTGTGGATTCATAACTACAAGAAAGTTATGAAGGTATCCCACACAAATGTCCATAAAAGCTTTATACCACACCATTACTTATATGCCTCATATGTTACAAGAAGATTTAGCTCTCTGTAAAACATTCCTGATTATTAAAAATTGATTTTATTTCTAACACTTTCTGCCTACAAAGGCAGGTGCTTTAGTTATTATAAATTCACCTATGCAGGGCTCAGAGGGAACCATAAAAACTTCTAATACGGATTATGGAATGTTTTTCAATGGTAAGTATTTCAGAACTTTGAAATCCATTATCTCAGGCCCTTCCAGGCCGAGGAGAGAGTGCCTGTTCTCACTGGGAAGCTGTGAATTTCTCCCTTTCCAATATTATACAGTTCCAAAGTCTAGCCTTACAGGGATGCAAGACATCAGAATATAAAGCCCTGACATTTTATGTCTAGAAAATCTGCCACTGGCCTAGTGCTGAATTTTGTCCACCAAGCAGATACATTTTGTTTCTTCAAAAAACATATAAAGGTGGTTTCAAAGGAAAGGTTTGTTTGTTTTTAAATTAAGGTTTTATTCCTGCTATTTTTAAAAAAACCTTAGAAATATCAGGAATAGCTAGTCTGGTTTCTCCCAGTTTTGCTAAAGAACCTCCTACATGTTTCCAAATACGGAGCTCTGTCATTTAATGTAGGGGGTTCAGAGTGAACTCAATGTTTAACAAAGATTCCCTACTCAAAAGTGTTAGTAAAAATCAACCGACCAAAAATTATTATCAACAGCCTGATTAAATATTCTTTTGCCTCTCAACTGTTCAGATTTTACTTCCTTGATTGATTACTGATGTCAGCGTTTCTTTAATTCCCAAGTTATCATAGGTCCTACCTACACCAACCATTGTTGTAAACTCTCCCATGGTGATGCTACCAGTGATGCAGGTCCACTGGTGCCATCCATAGGTGCACAAGCATAGACAAAGCATCAACATTAACAGATGTTTGTACCACTGTTTCATCCATATGTGCTCTGAGCAGGGTTAGACAATACATTGGTAAAACCAGTGGTTTCCGGCCTATGCTAGCTCTTCCTTTGCCGCTACTCCTGTGGAGCTGCAGCAGTGGCAATAAAACAAGATTTTTTTAAAAAATGGTCAGTGTAGACAAAACCTATGACAACTTGAGAACTAGTGAAAAGCTGAGATTAGGAGCCTTAGCTGATGTAAATCAGCGTAACTCCTTTGGATTCAAATGGAGCTGTGCCAATTTATACCAGCTGAGGATCTGGTCCCTTTTGTTTACGAAGGACATTAAGACCTTGGTTCAGCAAGATATTTAAGCATTAGCTTAACTTTAAGCACAAGTGGTCCCAGTGACTTCAATGGAACGTCATAACATTTTGCTGAGTCGAGGCCTAAATGCAAAACACAATGTTAATGCACCATTAAAGTGTACAGTTAAAACAGAGGGATTCAGGAAATATAAGAAGTAAGGTACTTGCAGCAATATTAAAAATCAGCTGTACCCTCCCTATGTCTGACATTTGGCAAAATAAGAAAATATATTAAAGCTATACCTATAAGAAACAATGGAAAGGAAATAGTCTATATATGCACACAATGTTGCCAAGTTGACACTGCTTTTGAAATTTTTGTATTCTTTAGTTTTTGGATTGAAGATATCAGAATTGTGATGATTTTACTAACTTGGCATTGAATTCCTGTCATTGCTATTCTCCTGTGCGTCTGACAAAACAAGTTAACAAAGAAAACCCACTCTGGAAATTCTCTACTACCAAAAACTATTGTGCACAGGAGAGAGTGCAGGGGGAGAGAGAAGCGTGCCATTCAACAAGTAAACTACTTCCAACTGATTATTATAAATAAAGAATTGTTTTGAAAATTATTAAAGATGCATAAACAATGCTGTTTCTTTCTCGTAACTAGAAAAGAACAACATTATTAATGAATAAAAAATATACGCTAATAGGTGCCATTAATAACCTTTTATAATTCTGAATCTGGGATTTAGGAACAGCAACAGCCAACAGCAAGAACATCACATTAATCTCAAGCTACTCAATGTTCTCTCATTTGGGGAATCAGAGCTCCATTCTTCACTACTAAGAGGGCAATGCAGCTAATATAGCACAAAGCACCTGAGCTGAGACTCAAGCTTTTCAGGTAACCTTGTCTGGTAGCTGCATTTAACCAGTTCCAGATAGGGAAAAGGAGAAAATTCAAATATTAACATCTTTGGCTATTGTTTTCAGTTCAACCCAAAACAAAATTAATTTTGATTTAACTGAGCCTGTGAAAACTGTACTACTGTATGCAAATGCAGTAAATCACTAACAATGATAGCATGTGTGAAGCATGCAGCTAAGAATGGCAGAGTTGTACATATATCTGACAGATTTATAAGCACACTTTACAAAATGTTCCTATGCTGGGACTAGGGCCTCTCAGAAGCCCTCGCTTCAGAAGCTTACATGATGTATAATAGCTCCATGCACCTTGTGAGAAGCCCCAATCTGCCAGCCTGAAAGCAGGAGATCCCCAGCTCCTAAGGTTCACAGAGACTGGCTTCATAAGATGCTTGGGATATGGCCCTCTGCTAGTTTCTAGTCAAATGGTGTAAGATTATGTTTTGGTTGGTTGGTTTCCTCCCTCCCCTAAAAAACATAGGAAATGCCATAAAAAAAACGCTCACTATGTTAAAGTTGCATGCTTAAACACACTGAAGAGAGTTAGGAAATATGATGCCACCTAGTTATATATAATGCTTTTCAACTGTAGACCTCAAAGTGTTTCACAAAAGAAATAATATTGCCACCTCCTTTTTACAGATAGGGAAAATCAGGCACAGAGAGACGGAGTGACTTGCTCAAGATCAACCAGCAGACCAGTGGCAGAGATGAGAATAGAACACAGGTCTTCTGAGTTCCAAACCAGCACGCTATCCACTAGGATACATATTATATGTGTAAGAATAAGAGACTATAATTAAGAGTCTATATATTTTATATGACAATGCTAATTACATAGTCATGCTGTTTCTCAGGTAATAAAATTCTAATTTTTCCTTATAATCTTAAATACACATATACCAGGGACAGCCTAACTTTCTGACCCTCCAAGCTGCATACAATAATCTTCAGAAGTTCGAGAGCTGGGGCACGCCTGCTGGGGCTCAGGGCGTCAGCCGTACGGGAAGAACTTTATGGGACTTGGGGCTTCAGTCCTGTTCCTGCTGAAACCCTCAGCCCCAGCAGGCATGCCCCACAGGACTGAAGCCCTGAGACCCCTCTCTCCGCTGGGCAGAAGCCCCTACCCCACCACCCTGCTGCAAGGCAGAGTCTCAAGATTCCCCCCTCACCCCCACCAGGCTGGCAGATGGCGGGGGGAGGGGGGGGAGGAGGGCGCTATGCAAGCCTGTGAACCAGTTTGGCCACCCCAACATATACTATTCTATTTTGTAGTACTAGGTCTATTATGCCAGACAGTCCATGAAAGTCACCTATATAAAGTGCATATTTAGTCATATTCACACCATATGAACAGTAGTATGAATTCAGATTAAATACCAACAAACTTTTACTAAACAGGCCATCTAATTTTACAGTGATGTTAGCTTTTATTTAACTGGCTCAGCAAGTCCTTGAATTGCACATAAAGATAGCTGTGATACCAGCTGAAAAGTCTAATATATGGCTGCTGACTAAATTATTAAAAAAAAAACATATCCTTTAGAGAAACATTTACATATTATATAAAAGTCTAAGCCAGCTTCTCAGATGGTGTGATTCCATTAAGAGTCAATAGGAATATAGTGGACCATTCTTTGACAGCACTACTGGTCTAATGGATGCAGGGAAGGAGTACTTGTGAAACATCCTGATTTTAGTAAGGCTTCTGACACAGGCCTTCACGGCATTCTTGTAAGCAAGCTAGGGAAATGTGGTCCAGATGAAATTACTATAAAGTGGATGCACAACTGGTTGAAAGATTATACTCCAACAATAGTTATCAATTATTCGCTGTTAAACTGGGAAGCCATATCTAGTGGAGTCCCACAGGGGGTCCTGGGTCCAGTACTATTCTGCTCCTCATATTTTCCTACCTCATAGGGATGTTGTGAAAATTAATGTTTATTTATCATTTTAATAATGCTTTACATGCAAAAAGTCTAACCTGCTTTTAATACAATCATTTCATCCTTAAAATTAATTTCTAGGATTCATTCTTTACCAATATTCTCCTGTGAGATGGGGACAGGCAGAAGACAAGTATACTGTGTGCCAGACTGTTTAACAATACAAAAGGAGAACCACGTCAGCACTGGGTCCCCACATAGCCAGATGCCCTCCATATCTCCAAATTCAACTATTCAAAGAGAAAAAGGAGTATATGGGACAGCAGATCCCAGACTCCAAGAGTAGCTCATACTCACCTATGATCAGAAATGCCTTGTCCTTGCTATATACCAATCCAAGGGACAGACAGCATAGAAATGCCGTTGCGTCAAGATTTGGCAATACTAGCTCTGCATAGGAACTGCCATACTAAAAGCAGACCAAAGGTAATGTTGACTCTCACGGCTACCAGTACAAGATGCTTCAGAAGAACATGCAAAGATCCCATAATAATCATGTATACAACAACTTGCCTATAGAGGAAATTTCTTTCTAATCTCAGGTTTATGCACCTTATAAATGTTTATTTTATCTAATTTTTCTGTCTTAATACTTATTTTGCCCCTCATCACTGTAGCATGTGAAAGCTGTCCCTCCCTCCCCAGTATTTCTGGATTTAGCTGCATAATAACCCTGTGAGGTAGTGAAGTATTGTTATCTCCATTTTCAGATGAGGAACTGAGGCACAAAGAGATTAACAATTCGTCTGAAGTCAGAAAGGAAAAGATAGAGCCCGTAACAAAACCCGATACTCCTGAATCCAAGTCCAGTGCCATAACCAAAAATTATTCTTGCTGTAGAAGCAAATATTTTTTATTCACACAAATGTCTAATCTTTTTCTGACTCTTATTAGGAATTTTGCCTCAACAACGTCTTGTGGCAGTGAGTCTTTCAGATTAATTATGCATAGTATAAAACAAAGTATTTTAAATTGAAAACTGATCAAAGAAAATAGACATCGAACTGACCCTCTCTATATCATTGATTATCTTATTTACATGTACAGTAACATGCCACCTCTTGCTATTCTCTTCTCAAATCAGCTTCACTTTACATTGCCAATGAGCATTAGACCTGAAGATTTCAATACTAGGAAAACATTCAGGGAGAGTGAGAGCGAGCAAGAGAGCATGTGTTTTATAATGCATATTATATATTTAAAATCATACATATGTATACACAGCATATACATTCCCATCTTGGTTCACATCTGAGGAAAGGAAGAACAGGGATGACGAGCGTGGGCAGGAAAGACTACAAACATCTGGAAGCTTTGCTGACATGCAGCTGGAGCCCATATGCCACCATGAAATGAAGAAAATTTCATGTAAAAATGTGTGGGTAAAATAGTTTTTCTTTCAATGTAATATAAGCAATGGTAAATGCAGTACTGTGTTTCAAAGAATCGTGGGTGGCTCCAAAAAACATTAAGACAATGAAAAAATTAATATGGTTTACTGAATAGTTGTAGTCAAATTTCGACTATAGTCAGAATTAAGATAGGATTTCCCTGTGAGGGTAAGATGAAAGACACTTCTTATGTCAAATTTAGCACTAACTCCTCGATTAAAAGAAGAGAAGCAGTGAAAATACAAGTAGATAAGTACTTCATGCTCACTGGTTTGACAGTTACAGATAGAGCATAGTGCTGGGAGCTGTTTCAATTTATCTCTAAACAGATTATCCTTTTTAAAATTCCCAGTGACAGAATGTGCTAATTAACCCAGACCTCCATACTAATGTGCTAACCAAACTCTTGGGAAAACCTGCCACAAATTCTATGCATAGAACAGAAATGTATGCATATAGACCAATGTTTTCCTTTTCGTTACTATCCATTGAGATGTAGCTTGTGTTTTACTGAAAGATGAAAATGACTGTATAAATATCATCTTGTTTTTCTTGTACAGTTACACACAATCCATATAACAGAATAATAAATCCAATAAGCTAATTATTAAAATTTTAATATCCCCTCCCCTCTTTTCTACAGATTCAGTGTTAATAGCCCATGCATTACCTTTGTTACTGAAATCATCAATCATCACAATTTCTGCCAAGTATTTCCTTGGTGTCCTTTTTATTACACTGTGAACTGTCCTCATGAGTGTGGACCATCCTTCATTATGGAAGACAATGACAACACTGGAGGTGAGCAGGTTCTCATCATAATGCCAATACTTGCACCTGCAAAAGATTTTATTTTGTTACCGTAAATTTGCCAGTATATCTCTTAATAATGTGTGTGAATGAAGTTTTACTTAAAGTCTCTGCTTCTAGTTACAGATAAGCAGGATATCAAAAACAAAATATAGCGTTACTATTTCATAGATTCATAGGATTTTAAGGTCAGGAGAGACCATTATGGTGTCTGACCTCCTGCATAATACATTTATATTACTAATTTATAAAAAGCAGCAACCAGTTTGTAATGTTCCTGTAAACCACATTCTTACAAGTAAAAATAATAGTTTGTAAAATGTTTCCATTTGTGTCACATATTTAGGATAAAAAAACCTTCAAAATCTTGTAAATTACTATTATAAACATTAGGTGGACTGTTTCCCACTGTGTCCCAAAACCCTGGTTTATCAGTCCTTTCATATCTAAACACATTTTTAAGCACACAGTTATTAAGTGACAGATGGGCAGAAGCTGCACACATATGCTCATTTGCCACTGCTGCATATAAAACTTTCTGTTCCATATAAAATCTGACAGAAAAGCACAGCTGCTTATGGAGAAGATTTTATCTTTACAACAGAAAAGTTTTTATTAATTGGCAATCACTGGTGCATAAACTTTCAGCTATAATGAATGAAGGCTAAAAGTGCCTTGACATCCATTTCCCCCATGGCCAAAACAAAAATAAAGCATTGTACCCGATCTACTGAGGATACATCTTTCTGCCAAATTCTGTGTAGATATACAATTTTTTAAAACAGATAAATCAACAATGAAGCTCAGACTGCCAATGACAAATTTCAGCCACAGTGCAACTTCAAAGGCTTCCTATTAAAAATTTTATCAAATAAGAGACCAAATAAGAATTGCACAGAAAATTCAAAGAGCATAAAAATGAACAGTATGAAATTTCACACTGATAGACCATCTATGTTTAGGGGGCAAAACCCCAAGAACTGGTGGCCACTTTAGAACGTAAACTATCTATGATGTTGCTACCAGTCGTCACCATAATAAAAAAGTAATATTCAAAATTCTGAGCTGAGTAACCTTTAAATGGTTGCCATTCCCTCACAGATGAACAGAAATTCAGCGGCTAGGACCACAGGAGGTGGCACATCAAATGACAACAGTATATCCATCTGGTAGTCCATACTTCTGACATAGGTCACACAACGGTGCAAAGTAAACTGTAAGGAGCCCCCTAGTGGACAACTTTGGAATACCCTCTTCAGAGAAAATTTCTAATGAAGCAATGTGGGTTTATATCCAACCTAATGTAATGGTGGATGTTCTCATTATCCATATAAAAGGTTTAAATATTTTAAAAATATTACTAAGTTTTTGGGCTCTAACATCTTGGGGCAATGAGTTCCAGATGTGGGATGCTGCATAAAAGTATTTTCTTTTATCAGTTTGAAATGTGCTACCTTTTAACATCATTGAATATCCCCCTTTGTCTTCTATGGTTAAAAAACGAAAACAGGATTTACCACAACTTTGCCCTTTATTATTTTTTATGCCTTATGTCCCCTCACCAAACTAAACACTTCCAATCCTTTCAGACTGTTCAGGTCTCTAAAACCCTTCTACTTCTACTAGATCATATGAGATATAGGGTGATGCAGTACATCAAAGTGCACGACAGAACTTTTAGTGCACAGTAACAGGATCCACACAGCCAGTCAGTGTGCTATCGAGTCACACCCTGGCTTGCTATGCACAAAATTATTGTGTTGACAAGTCATTAGAAACCAGCAATGTGTTTAAGTAGTTCAAAATATTCCTTCCAATACATATTACGTGACATTTCTCAGCAGTGAATTTCATTTGCCACTGTACTGCCCATTTACCTAATTGCATTAGATCCCTCTGAATTTGCTTAGTCTCCTTACTTGTGACCAACCTAGGCAAGTTGGGTCAGCTGCAAATCTTATCACCTTACTGCTCACTCCCTGTAAGAACCTGCAGGATTGGAATATGGAACCATGGAGGTTCTGGGCTGATGCTTCCGCATGACCGCATCCCTACTGGAAGAGTAGGCTGAGTTTCCGTTGCGGGACTGTATGAAGCTAGACACTGCAGAAAGAACTGTCCAGCAGTGCCTGAGTGGTGACACCCCCACACCAGTCTACCGATTGGCTCATGCTGGTATATACATCAGGTGAGCTGTGTGAGCGACGACATAGAACACCTGCTTGCTTCCACTCTAGACCTTGCCTTGTTGTGGACCCTAGACTCTGGCTTCCGATCCTGGTTTATCCCTGACTGCTACTTGCCCGCTGTTTGTAACCTGGTGCCTGATCTTGACTCTCTGGCATCCTGACCTGGCTCAAACCTGACTGTGCTACTTGTCTCCCACCTGCAACTTGGTACCTGACCCTGACTTCCGGCTCAATTCCAACCTCACTATTTGTCTCCTGACTGCAATTTGGTAATTGACCAGTACACACAGGCCACCTACAGCCTGGCTCTGGCACTCCTTTTCCAGGTATCCTTTCCCAGAGAATCATAGGGTTAGAAGGGACCACAAGTGTCATCTGGTCTACTCCTCTGCCAAGATGCAGCACTTGTTGGGTCTAAGCCATCTAAGACAGATGGCTATCCAGCCTCCTTTTGAAAACCTCCCATGAAGGAGCTTTCACAATCTACCTGATGGTATCAATACCACCAGTCCTACTACAGAAAATTGGAGGAACCTACTGTTAACCTATTGCCATGTTGAAAATTAACTCAGCTGTTAGCTACAGGAATGTCTACTGAACAGGAGAGATTCTGACCTTGTTTTCCAGCATTGTCTAACTTGGTGTTCTAGAAAAACAAAGAAAGACAGAGTAAGCTCACACCTTATTCCTCATTTTTATATTTCCCTGTATACTGTACCAGAGGTTATCTGTAAAGAATCCTGCATCTGATTGATAAACAGAACAACTACATTCGTCATGCCATTGGATGTTTCAAAAACAAAATTCAGAAGGCAAGCAGACATGGAAATAGTTGGAGCGTTGTGGATGCCTATAGGCATTTGTACAAAAGGAGGGAAGAGTTTTGCTATTGTAAGGACATGTGATTCAGTGCTATTCTATATATAACCAAAGCAAAGTTGAAATCTGGTGGACACATACTAGTCTCACATTCTAGAAATCAGTTTATAATTTGACTGCAAAATCTATTAAGATTGTCCCTAACGAAGCCTCTACTCTCTCAAATGAGCTTGAAATACCACTTCTGAAATCAGAAGAGCTCTTTAAGAATATGGATTAGAGACTGTATATTTTGTATCTTGATATTTTTATAGCTGGAGATAGAAAGAATAAAAGACAATCACTTCTGACTATCAGCTAAGGACATGCAAGTATCTGTGGACAGACTTTCAATTAATCGTACATTCAGACCACTGGTTTTTCACCCAAAGTCTGTGTCACAAAATTTTTTGACTGATTTCAAATAAGAATAACTCCAGTTTGGAGCAGAAACCTTTTCTGGTATCCCTCCACTATGATGCGAGTTGTTGGCATTATATGTACTATACTGCGTGCAGCCTACATGCTTAGCTACTGTGTCCCTTTTAAGTTATTTATTGGAGGAAAGTTTTTCCACTACATATCTACTCAAGGCAGGTTACATATTCCAACTGTGTTCTGTTTTAAATATGCATTTATCTGGATCAAGTTTGGAGTTTTAGTTATGCTTATTTGGAAATATTTCTACCACACTGTTATCATGCACTCTAATGTATCATGTTCCAAGACAGAATGGTAGCTGAAATCCATTCAAAAATTCAATTTAAAGGACACAGAAAATATCTGTATGTTTGCCTTATGAGAGAAGGTGGTATCTGATCTAGATTGTACTGCCAACTTTGTCTTTTCAAAGTTTAAGCACTGTTATCACATAACTTGTGTTCTTCAAATAAGGAAAGACATTGATAATTAATACAGTTTAGAGATTGCATCCTGTTCCCAAAAAAGCCACATAACTCACCCGAAAAATGGGAGTGACAGCCTTATTTTAAAGCTAAAAAACAAATGTTCTGCTTGTTTCTTCCTTCCTGACGGTACAATTTTCAAAAGGAAAAAAAATCTAACAATAAATCATGTTCTATTCCTGTAATAGCTTAAAAAAAATTCTTAAAAATCTGGTTACAAAAGCCGACCATCATGAAACGTCTGTGAGCAATTTAACGGCATTTTGTGCTCTAGTATATTTAACAGACCTATCGTATTGACATAAAACCAACGAAGGTCTAGACTTTTTTTTATTCTACAAATCCAACCTAATCTCTGCAGATCTAACAGTTAGTAGACATTACACTTGTAGGTTGAAAGTCATTTCTGGATAAATGTGCTATTTATAAGCTGTAATACTACAGCATCTATACGCCTAGTAAGATCTTACTCCTAGCCATTTCCTGATCTAATTTCTTGGATAGTCAGTGTGGTGACTCATCACCAACAAGCCTGTGAACGGCACTCAGAGTCTACAATAATCGATACACTCAGTCTGCTCTCACAATTCTGCGTTTGCCAATTGGAGTTTGAAACAATGTGTGCGTCTAATGGCTTCAAACGTATGCTATGAATTGCCAGTGTCTGAGAAGCATTAAATTAAACGATTTCCAATAGTTAAGTGCCAAATGGATTCTCCCTCCTCCTTTCTCTCCCAACATTAAATAAATCCTTTTCCTGGCTGCATTTATGTGGAACAGTGGGGACATCCAGTGGTAGACTAAATAAATACCAGGTACAAATTAATTCCAAGTAACAGCATAGAGTAAGTTTTGCCTATAGTTTAAACTGATTTTACATAATTTCACACTGAACTTAAAAATCATGACTGGCCAGACTAAAAAAAGAATAGATTAGAATTTGTTTTTATACAGCACCTTTCACACTCCAAGTATGAAGTTAACACTAAGACAGATACAGGAAGATCAGGCACAGCAGTAGCAATTTAAATTTGTCATGAAATTACAGATATCCCACCTCTCCCCACAGAAAAGGAAATCCTTTTGGGGCGGCGGAGGGGAAGGGACAAGATAAAGGGGGATTGATCATACCTGTTCTGTGAAGGAGCAGAAACATTTTATCCCACTGATATCACAGTGAAACTAACATGCGGCTAGTCAGTTTCTCTCTAGGTTTTCTTCACTAATCTACCCCGAACATTTTGTCTAAAAGCAGAACAAGTAGAATCTTTCACTACTGTGCCTGATCTATCTGAAATGAATTGATGATCTCAGTTTCTGGCAGCAGGTCTTCACATCAGACAACAATGGGTACTGCTGAGTGACCATCCTTAACAGACACAAAAACTGAATGACTGTGGAAATAGATTTCAGAGTAGCAGCCGTGTTAGTCTGTATCCGCAAAAAGAAAAGGAGGACTTGTGGCACCTTAGAGACTAACAAATTTATTTGAGCATAAGCTTTCGTGAGCTACAGCTCAATGCATCTGATGAAGTGAGCTGTTGCTCACAAAAGCTTATGCTCAAATAAATTTGTTAGTCTCTAAGGTGCCACAAGTCCTCCTTTTCTTTTTGTGGAAATAGAGTTAATTTCTCACTCTGTTTGGTGTATGCATGCATTTCCCCTCCAGAAAACAGGCATTACCTTGGCAACATGGAAAAATGTGCATTCCCAATGAAGTACAGTGTCTGTCCTGTGAATGCAGGGCTATCAATATGGCAACTTAATACCACCATCAATTCATAAAAATAATAAAGTCAATATTCAGAAATGCATTCCCACCACAATAGCTATTGTCCCTTCTGATGACAGCGGCTAAAAATAATCACTATAGAGTTCCACAAAATGTAACATTCATGGAACCCCTGCAACAATCTGAGGATTAGAACATATCATTTGAGTTAGTGCTCAAATCATTGCTCAGAAACTATAACTCACAAAGCAGTAGGGAAAAAAAATGTAGTGTAGGGAACAACCCTGAAGCGACAAAGAGACAAATTAGATATCCTCATGGGTCTTTTCCATTTTTACAACTCTTGAATACCAAAAGCAGAAAGATACAGAATAGGTATTGTGGTCAAGTTAGAGTTCCCCCCCAACTTAAGAGGGAGAGAAGCAATTATAATGGGCTATTTAATACTGGATATCTTAAGAGTAAAGTTTTCATCTATATTTTAGTTTTTAATTCTTAAGAAATCTAGTATCATGGTCTCTCTTGCTTAAGAAATTATGTTTTATATTTCGACCATAACCTTATCTATTTATCTATACTGTAGTCATTTCGACCTATATTTTCAAAACAAAAGTGTCCACTCATTTAGGATACCCAATTTTAAATGTACAGGGCCCGATTTTCAGAGGTATTAAGCACTTATATTGACTTCTGTGGGAGTTGTAATGGCTAAAAAATTCAGGCTCAGTGGAGAACCAAAAATTAACTAACAGTTTTGAAAATAGAAAAGGAGTACTTGTGGCACCTTAGAGACTGCTTATGCTCAAATAAATTTGTTAGTCTCTAAGGTGCCACAAGTACTCATTTTCTTTTTTGCGAATACAGACTAACACGGCTGCTACTCTGAAACCTGTCAGTTTTGAAAATGTAGGCCATAAAAACTTAGCATTTACATTACTGAAACATATTCCAAATGTCATTTAGACATTAAAAATAACTAATTTACTTCTAAAATTATATAAAGAAAAGATCAAACCAGTATTGAACCCTTCATAAATAAATTGCATTTTTAAGCTGAATTCCAATTTCAAAAGATTTGTGATTCATCATGCCACCTAGTGGTAGCTATTTTGTACTGCTCACTTTTCTGATGCTTTGCTCAAAAGTGGTATGGTACTGGTACAGTAGCCGCAATAAAGTCTTTTTTTAAAAGCACATTTCTTCATTCACAATCATCTTTTGCAGTCATGTCTGCTCATTACCTCCCTCAACAGCCTTTCACTGACCAGCACACTAGTATCATAGTCAAATTCTGAATTCAAGCCTGCCCATGACGTATTTTTAGTTATCAAGTTTTGTTAGGAAGAATAGTTAAAACAAAACGGCATTTATTTTTAAGAGGTGAACTACCATTCACAAAATATCCAACTAAAATCCCCAAACAGCATTTTCAGATATTCTGCTGACAGCACTAAAATCCTAAATTTGTAACTGCAAGACTTTCTGCAAGTCAGAAAACATTGCATGGATTACCGTAGTCACCTCAAAAGAAAGGAAAAGGTCCATGACCTTTTGCAAATAACCAACAGCTATTTAATACTGTGAAGTCTTAACAGCCCACCTTCTTACCGGGTATACCACATGGACCTAAAATAATCCAGAAGTGGGTTTGAGGATTGCTATTATGATATATCAATTTTGTTGTTAACTAGATGTGACCAAGTAAATTAGGCATTCCAATTTACATATGGAAAATATTCTATCCAGTTTATAGGCAATCCACATGTAAATGATAGTTATGTAAATATATTTTATAAAACAGAAAGATGATCTGGAGAGAAGGTGAACAAACAGTCCCCAAACCGATCATTTCAGTCAGTTTGGTTTACCATTTTTTCCATGATTTAATAGGAGACAGCATCCCCCAGGCTATTTAGTCAAACTAGCAACTGGAGCCTGTGCTCCAATGGCTAACGCTCCTCACCACATCCCAGCTTCCCCTACTTAAAGCCCTACCATCGCCCTTCAGTCTCCAAAGAACAAGCTTTTTCAGAGTGGTGGCTACATTTATTAAAGTGCATGGAAGCACAGATATCTCAATCACATCTCTTAATCTGCCAGTGCCCAGATGTGGAATACAATTTGTGCAAAGATCCCAAATTTGGGATTAACAAAACAAAACAAAAAAGTGAATGCAGGAAAGTTAAAACAATGCAGAATTCATTCTTTTTCATGTAAATAACTCTTTCTATAGCACCAGTTTTAAGATTCCTTATTTCTGATGTACATAATTTTCAACAATTAAAATAAGGGGACACGGAATGGTGGTAATTTTGGAACAAAAAAAAAATGAATGATGGCCCTTAACATAAGATATTTTTCAGACTATGGTCCCAATAAATATTTGTTGTTTTGCCACACAGTTTCATATTTCGTATTCTGTTGCACTTGGTAAAAATGCTGCTTTTTCACACTAAGCTTTGATTTCTCTCATGCTACTCTGCACATTACATTTTCACCTTTTATCACAGCACTTACATCATGCACTCCATGCTGGAATTTTTCTGCTTTACATTGCTCTTCTAGCTGTATTCCTAAATATTCTGGAGTTAGTTTAGAAAAGGTTTTGACCCCCCAAAAAGCAAAAGTTTGGGTAAAACAACCTCCCACCCTATTTGCCTGGTTGTCTGGAAAAATCAGAAAAAATTATGTGAAAAAGAGGCTCCTTATGACCGATATGAAATAATGTATTTTTAATCATAGTTATTTTATTATTATACATTGTTTTGCAATGGGATGATTTTAAAAGTGTAACTGACTTTTGGAGAAGGTTAATCTTAGTGTTAACATTCATTTATCTTTATCGCCTATGGTTAAGAGGCTATATTAATACATTTTATTTGATGCTGATTTGTTAATCATGACAGTTCTTGTGTATACCAAATGCTAACTAGTGTTTAACATCATATTGCTAACTTGTGTTCTAACATGGTATTTTCCCCTGTGACAAGCCTGCTGAGAAAATGATACTGAGCATATAGGGTCAATGAATGTACTGGGTTTCTTTTTTGTGCTACTTAACATCTGACATGGGTGAGCAACACTCCATTTGCCGAAAAGCATTTAGGAAAAAAAAAAAAAGCACATGATGAGAGTGGACAGGTGAGGACTGGGAAGTCTTGCATACAGCAGATGGAAAAAAGCTGCAAGGTCTAGTGGAGAACTTGAATACAGAGCTTTGAAAGTGCTGTACTATATACATTTGATTTTTGGAATCTAACGTTCTGTTTACAGCTCAGTCTCTCCGTTTCAGACTGAGTACATATACAAATACATTCACTTACAAATACCTATGTCTGTGCCAACATCTCTTTCCTCCAGTAGGGGAATAACCCACATTTGGAGTGCATCTACAATGGGAAAATTTATAATGGCAGCAGCGCATACTGTTAAAGCACACTGGTTCTGTTTACACTCTTCTACTGTTAGTGGCACTGGTAGAGCTGGACTGGTACAGAAAAATGCTTACACATTTTCCTGCTACACACAAGACCCTGGAGGTCTGATCCGCCAATACATTGCTAATTATTTTTTTAAATAGCTATATTTTCCCCTTTTGGAGTCTTGCCAACAAAGCAGCTTATGAGGACATGCGGTCAAGAGTATAGCCTTCTTCTTCAAGTTTGACAGCTATAATTCACTTGATTCTCATAAACTTAAGTCTCAGTAAAACACTGTTTTATTATACTATTTGCATAATGAAACTTCTTTTGGTAGTTCATGGAATTATTATAGTGCGCCATATTACAAAAATTGATTGTTCCCTAGGCTTCATGTATAATGAATGAAAGTCCTTAATGCTTGGTTTCCAAGGACACAGATATCAACTGTAATTACTAAAAGCTTATTTAATTAAACAGTATCATATGTGTAATTAGTACAATGCAATTAAGCAAATCACCACCTTCATGAATAAAGTAAGCTTTGGCACTGAGTCCTTCTGTGGAATCTCCTTGGTTATAGAGTGGAGCTGACTGAAAAATTAACAGTTGTTTAGAACAGGGGCTCTCAACCTTTTCCTCTCTGAGGCCCCCCCTTGATGTGCTATAAAAACTCCAGAGCCCAGCTGGGGGAGAGAAAGGGAAAGAGGGCTCAGGGCAGGGGCCTTGGGCATAGGTGTAATCTGACTTCTATTTGGGGCAGGGAGGGGCCACTGGTGCAGGGAGGGAGTGCTCACCTCAGCAGGCCACTTGCCTGTCTGTCTTGGGGAAGGTGGTGGCCACAACCAAAAATTATAACTCAAAGGTGGGGGGCTTAGCTTAAAAAGTTTGAAAACAGCTTATGGCTTATGGGAGGTGGTAGCTGGGGCTGTGTGCACACAGGGTGGCAGCTGGGGCCGTGTGCAGGCAGGGGGCAGCTCAGGGTGCAGGGAGGGCATAATTCAGGGTGCACGGAGAGGAGGTACTAGGGGCTGTGTGCTGTGAAGGCTTCCCTGCGGTCCCTGTTCCCGGAGGCGTCTGCCAGCCACAAAGCTGGGTCTCCCCACCTGGGCGGCTCTTACTGGCTGCCTCTGCGGGAGCAAAGGGGGCTGGGACTCAGGAGCTGAGGAGCAGTTTCAACCCGGGGCACCAAGAGGAGAGGAGGGAATGCTGCAGCTGCCTGCTCCATGGCACCAGTCAGAGCAGCAGCTACCCCGCAGTGCCCGGTGTAACAGCAAAACAGCAGGCGGCACATTTCCCCACCAATAGCATTTACCTGCTGAGCCTGCTCAGTACGGGTGAGCCTGCTCAGTGCAACCTAGGTAGGAAGTGCTGCCAGGGAGTTGTTAGTACCACTACACCAGCAGGGATCGGAGCTTCAGCTCTGTGCCTCCTGGGAGTCCCAACTTGAGCCCCACGAGGGGCACTAGGGCTCGGGGTCTGGGTTTCAGCCGCGGAGCCCCGCGGCCCCCTTGAAAGGGTTCATGGATCCCCAGGGAGCTGCGGACCTCCAGTTGAGAACCGCTGGTTTAGAACTTATTAAATTCACTCTATGCGCTCAGCTTAAATATTGTTCCACTCTGGTTAGCAGCGACTTCCTCACAAAATCTGGCAGGATGTTGATGTGATAGTTTCACATCATTATGACTCTGACCTAATAAAGGGCTATTTTTCACCAGATTGCTATCGGAAGGATGGATTCTTCCATACTCCTATCTTCCTACCAAGACAAGTTCTTTCCTACCTTTAATAGTCTAGGAATAATGAGAACCTCCTGCCCTTCAAAAACTATAGGTTAAAGAAAGAAATCTTTGCCCTCTTCCACTTTGAGTCAACCATCAAAATGGTTGACTGTCTTGCTCTTATCAGTTCCTAAAACGTTAGGGAGCAGGGAAAAGGAGAACTCCACCCTATTGCTAAACCCATATCAAGTTAGAAACAATACTTTATTCCATACTATTTTTCATAATTTGTCAAAGTATATTTTACTGTAAAAGTGGAATTATACACAGTGCTGCAAAAATATATTGAAGAAAGTATTTTCTTAATTTTTGTACACAAATAAGTTGTGTTTGGCACATGATAAACTACTGTGACATTTCTGAAGTGCAATTTTTAATTAAGGTAAACAAGACCAAAATGGGTTGATTGTTCATTCATAAAGACTGATCTTGAAAAAAATTAAACAATGTTATGTTATATTTAGGTGACCAAAAGAATAAGAAAGGAGAATCTTGTTTTTTATTTCAGATTACTGAAAAGAAATTTAAATCAGCAGAAAGTGTTGTTGTTTTTTTAAAATAAATTATCCATGATGACAGTACCCCTTCACTGAAAATATATAGTTGTATATAGTCAGAGGATATGCCCTGTAAGGGCTATAATGTAATTAAAGGTAGGAAAGGGAGGGGAAAAACCCTTGAAGAACTGGGAGGAAGAGCAACAATAAATTCGAAGGAGCAACATAATTAAACATGGATCTTCCTGGTTTAAAGATTATTGAGAACAATTCTAGGATAATTTTGCTGCTTTATCTTCAACTAATAATACACACACAATTTGCTTTGATGGAAAGTCTTATTTTAAGTTATATCACAATGAATATTTTTTTGCCAGCAAAATAGCCTAACTCAATTTGTAACTTTCAAATGATAACTTGCTGACCAAAGTCAGATTTTAAGAAGTGCAGCACTTAAGCAGCAGCAGACTGAGGTATCTGATGCTGTGCACCGTGCATCTCAGACACACAAGCCTTGGATCTATTATTATGTAAGAGAAGATTAACCTAATTCACCACGTTATGTCACAAACATTCAAGCAAATACTTTAACAGTCATCAAACTACTCAATTTTTTCTCCTATAACTGAAAAGTCATATATAGGTAAATAGTGGGGGGAAAGAGAGAGATAAAAATCTAGCATAAATAAAATCCTAACAAAGCCATCACATTTGTAACCACACTTTCTATTGGTTATATAATAAAATGGCAAATAGAAGAACAATATGTTGAGTACTCATCCTTTCCTAGGGCCAAAATAGTTAATTATCCCGGTTTATTATCTTGGCATATAATCTGATCAACAGAATGAACATCTCTGGCCTAAGGGCTCTAACATAAGATAAAAATTAGTAAATAGGACAGACAGGGAGTTTCTAAAGTATTATTTATTCATAGTATACCCTAAGAGAATATTTCTTGATTTAAGTTTCTAATACAAATACTCATTTTACATTGTATTTGGTTTGAATTAACTTAGCACAGTGAACTCTCTCTACCAAAAGGAAGTCACATATGGATTTAGGTTATTCTATCAAATATGTCTTTTTAATAGGAGAATTTTGTTACCTCACTGACAATCACAAGAGTAAAAGTTTCAAGCAGTAAAATTACTGCTTTAATTAATGCAGTGTGTACACAGCTTTCTTAAGGATATGAAATGTCAAAGTCCTGTTGTTTCAGTCTTGGATACATTCTGCAGTGTAGTTTTATATGCAGGACTGTTAGCACCACCTATTGTTAAGTTTGCCTGACACTGCTCATTATAAGTTTTTGGGTTCAATTGTTAATGACTTCCACAAACTAACAGTTTGTGTTGGAATTTTACATGCTGGGTATATTTCTCTTTCAAATTTTTTTTTTTGGAAATTTTCAGCCAACGTGGTTTAGCCATTTCAAAGAACGAGGTTAGGGAAAAATACGTTGTTTTGCCCATATTAAAAAAATTCTGGCAACTTTCTCTAAGAACTCTAGCACCCCAATGCTTGGGAGCAGGGACTTGAAATTTCACTGGGATTGTAGTAATTGTGTCAAAGATGTGCCTGGTGCGGTCACCATGAAAATCCACCTATATTTGGCCAAATTATAAGCCTTTGTGGAAAAAAATTGCAGTTTGCACATGCTCAGCAGATATTACTTAGATTTTAGCTGCTTTAATCTCTGAAGAATCCATCCTCACTAAGCATACTTAAGCCTCTCTCAGCTCCTATACTAACAGGATTGTGCATACACCATCCCCACAGAGCAATGGTGGACGCTCCCTCAAGACCAGGCAATCTTAATACTGGCATGTCCTAACTTCTGAGTGCATGATTTTGCAAGCTTAATAATGTTTTTAATGTAGGTTTGTGTGGGTAATTTGAAATAAAACTAGAGTATGCAGCTCCAATTTCAATGGTTTCTTGGGGGTTAAGGCACAGTAAAAAAAAAAAAAAAAAAGTGTGCTTTACACTAAAAAAAGCTAGAAAAACCACACATTTGCTTTGCATGCGAGACACATCTACATACTGAGTAGTTTTAGAAGCATCTACTATTTTACAGAAAATCACCACGTGAGGCAAGATGAAACAATGGTTTGCTTAACTCAGGTAATAGGAAAATTCATCCATTCTTACCTGAAAATTTTCTTTCTTCGAGTAGTAAGGTCCACAGATCTGCGACAATGGGTATTTAAGTCAGCTTTCAGTGTGGAGGCGGGAGAGACCTGTCAGGCACTAGCAGCCCAAGAATGCCTCACCTTCAAAAGTTCCCTCCAGTTGAGAAAACTTCCACAGCCAGCATAGTTCAAATCTACCTTCCTAACTTACAGATTGTATTAAATATACTTTAGGTAAAAAGCACAACAACAATTTCTCCTACTGTGGGGCAAGGTAAATCCTATCTAATGACTACAAACCCAAATCCTTGGATATCAGTTTCTGTCACTATTCTGGATGATCCATTTGTACTTAGGATGGACTGGATCTGTGGATCCTATTACTTGAAGAAAGAAATTTTGAGGAGAAGCACTGATAAATTTTCCAATTCCTCTTCATGCTAAAGTACACAGATCCATTACAATAGGATTTTCAGAGCACCGTGGCTTCAGAGTGGGAAGCAGGATCACCCTTTAACCATGGACATCCAAAATGAGGTAGATTATCCATAAATATCTTATCCATCTTCTCATGCACTAAGGCACGGAGAAGACTTCTGCCAAAAGAATGTAAATGGCATTGGTTAAGACTGGATAATCAATATGCAGAATTTGGTGAATTTATGTATTGATAGCCATGTGCTGTCTAGCAGATTTCAATACTGGAGAGATGACTACTCTGCCCTGAAATGGTCAGTTCTCATAAGGCCTTGACTTTGATGCTTAATTGAAGGAGGACTATTTCTTGAATTTGCGTAGAGAATGGATGTGATGACTGTTGAAAGGACTACTGCCAGAATTAAAAGTATAATATTGGCTTTCATTAGAGAAAGCTCAATTTCAAGGCCCTCCCCCACAATCTGATCTGGAGATAGGAACCATCAGGAGGCCTACATTAGTGGATAGAAAGTATAAGGAATCTTTCTCCAGGGGTTCAATCTGAGTACTGCTGCAAAGTGCAAAATGAATTTCCAAGGTCATGCTCTATGACCTTGTGGAGTAGGAATAAAGTTGATGCCCTAAGGAAGCATCTGATGTTGGGATTTGTGCTAAATTTCCTTTTCTTGTAAAGGCTGAGAATGTTATATCACAGAGTCTTGACCTTTTGTTTGGACTCTCATACCACCATAGTAAAACCCTCCTGGAAGAACTCAAGGCTGTGTTTCATTGGTTTATCATAGTAGTTAAACTGGACTTTTCACCTGCCAGTAGAATAAGAGGAAGACTCAGATTGTCAGATGACAGATCATATTAGTTCGGGTTTTTTTGTTGGCCTGATGTCACCTGAGAGTTTTCATTCCTAGAGGAGGGGCTGAACTGATGTATGCTTGGACTTGATTGCCTGTGAAGATCCAGGGGGGTAGGCCACTCTTTCAAGTAAAAGTCTCCCTCAGTTAGAAACACTGAGTCCCTGACTACCAGGAAAAATAGTTGCATTTCTCTTCAGTACAGATACCAGGTTAAGTTTTGATGTGTGCAAACCAAGCAGCTTTCCGGTCTTATAAAATGGAGGCTGGTGAAAGAATAGAGTAAAATGAAAGAAATGGTGAGTCAAGAAGCTGCTTACAGCCTACCAGTTCTTTCACATCTGGACTGCTGTCCCTCTGATTGCTCCATAGCATGAGCTGGGAGGAAGAAGTGGAGGTGGTGGTGATACATGGCAATCTACAACTCAAGCTGGGAACAACAGCCTGGACCTTAGGGCATATTGAACCACAGCAACAGCTGGGGATGCAAGCCAGATACTTTCTACATCTTCTGGGGACAGTGGGAAACCCGAATCCCTCTATTACATTTTTCCAGGGTGCATGAGGAGGGATAGCTAGCTATAGCTTGTCTAAGGCCCCCATAGACTTCCTAAATGTAAGTTGCACAATACTCAACACTGTCTTGCCTGAAAGAGGCTCAATTCTTTCTTTTTTTTGTATTTTAAATATATTTTACTATTTGATTCTCAAACTCTGATTTTGGCAGTTGGTCTCCCTCTCCTTAGAAGGAAGAACTGCCTTTGTGGGATTGCGTGTTTGCATGCCTAAAAGAATCAGCACATCTATAGACTGCACTGATCGACCATGCTGCACTCTGTGAGGTGAGCAGGAGAACCCAGCACTGATTTTATTACTCATTTTATTTCTCCCTTTGGGATTTTGTCCCCATAATCCTGCTTCAGAGGGAGGATGAAGTTGGCTGCAGAGTAGAGAGAGCTGAACCAAAAGGCCCCTGACTGCACTCTCAAGTGTTGGCAGCATCTGTGTGGTATCCAGTGTCTCCATCCCCAATCCAAGGGGACTCAGGGTGGGGAAGGGAGAGGAAAGTGTGTGTGTGGATGGGGGCTAACCAAGCTCTGCAGTCAAAGGTGTGGATGTTGGTGGGGGCTATTGGGACTCAAGTGCACTGCCATTCTGGCTTCACTCCCCTCATGGAGACGGGAGCTGCTTTCCCTGATGCCAGTTTTTTTCCAGTCTCCTTTCCGACCCAGAGAAGAGAGTCCAATGTGACCCCCACCCAGCCTAGGCTGTGAAGGGAAACTACACTCTTGCTCCCCAGCAAGACACTTAATGGCAGGGGGAGAGCGGGAAGATACAGACCCTTCCTTCCGCCTCTGGCTTTTCTTGGTAGAGCTCTCTCCCTGAAGCCTGCAGGGGAAGCAGCTGCTGCAGACACCTCAGAAGGTGAAGTGAAGCTGATGGGTCATTCTCTGCATAAATCAAAAGCAGCCCTGGGACTTCGAGCAGGGGGTTGGACTAGATGACCTTCTGGGGTCCCTTCCAACCCTGATATTCTATGATTCTATGATATCTGGGAATTAAACAAGTTCTTCAGATGATCTTATAAACACTTGAAATAACGTTTGGAAATTTCCTCAGAAAAGCTCTGCGGTAAAGAGGTCTCACTGAGCTGCTTGCCACTGTGGAGGCAACTGCAGGGAACCGTCCCCAAGCTGCAAGCAGGCAGAAGTACCCATTGTAATGAATCTGTGGCCCTCAGCACATAAGATGGGGGAAAAAATGTTGTAGTTTCTATGCAGTTCATTCAGAATATGTTCCTTTTCCTTTTTAACAAGCATGCAGCAGGCAGTAAATTCAAACAACAGAAGATGTAAAAGTATGAGTCAGGTTAGCAGATGGCTGACTATGTCCCAGCTCCTGGAGTGGAAAACACTCAACAGAAAATACACGGGTGGCGCTACAGTAACCAATCACTCAACCAATGATTCAAATGCCACAGCTGGAGACACACAATCCAGAGCTTGGCTTCAAGTCCTGTGGTTGGTACAGCTCCACATACGGGGATGGCAAGGGAATGAGATAGACAAGTACTATATTTCACATAGCAAACAGAGAGAAAAAAAAAAAAGAGATAATAGTGGTAAATGATTTTGCAGTGATCAATATATTGAACTCAGAGGACCTTTTCTTAACACAGATTTAATAATGAAAATGTGAAGACTGAACACAATCCAGCCTTCTCGAGCTGCTAGAAAGATTATCTGTACAGTAATTGGAAGAAATTGTAAAAAACTCCCAAGCCCCACCAAAATATACCCCAAAACCCCTACATACCAGAGCAAGGAATTTAAATCTCTAGAGCAGTTTCCTTCACTACAATACACAATAAGCAAAGTGGTTAGGAGGATTATGCTGATGTCAGCTTTGAGTTCTAAACAACTCTATGGCACATAAATAGTTCTGTGGATGTAGGCAGGTAATCAGTGTTATAGGTGCATACAGCAAGGGAAAGAATATATTTTTTAGTTTTGGTTTTCTGTTAGAAAGAGCTCTCTTTAGAGGGCTTGCGGAGTGATGGGAGGAGGAAGTGTTGTAATGCTCTGTGCAAACTTTAAAAGGACATAAAAAGGCTTATTCACAATATTAAAAAATCTTGATGAGAGATTAAAAATAAAAGAGGGTAATTAAAGAAGTGGCTGACCCAAGACATCCTAATTCAAGTGATCAGGCATGAGACTGGACTACTTCAGAAGGGCAATCAATCGAGATTAATATTCAAGAAAAGGTTAAGTAAAATAAGAACACAGGGAAGTGTTCGGTATGATGTAACAGGAAGTCTTCTAACACAAGAGATCTTATTTGGCTTCATCTATTCTGTAGTTTTAAAGATGTGGTTAAAACACATGTAAAAAATTTATCCAATCCTTCAACAACAACAAAACAAGAACAAAAAATTAGAAGTCTGCTTACTCTTCTTGACGCAAGTCATTAATGCTCCGATCTAGTGAGATCATATCACTTGCCACCATATTAAACCCAAACTCTTTAATGCTGGCTTGAATGGATTCTTTGTATTCTGGTCCTAATACATATGGCTTGCCTTCCTCTCCAGGGCCACCAGCAACTCCATGAGGCTCAGGTTCTTTGGGCTCAAAATTACCAAGGATTGCAGGTCGTAAAACAGGATCATGGTATGTAAATGTCTGAGGCTTAAATGTGAGATATTGCCTCTGCATGATGTTCTGCTGATTGTTATCACCAACATGATGTTCTAGTTCATTTTTGGCCTTATTTTTTCTTCGAATAGATTCTAAGTCCACTTCCATGCCTTCGACATGAGGCCAGGGTACCACAGGTTTGAATCTCTCATTTCCTGGAGCTAGTCCATGGTTTCCTTTGTCTTGCACGGGATTCTTAGCTTCTTTGTCCTCCTATATGTATATTAAAAAAAAACAAAAAACAAACACACACACACACACACACACACACCAGGAAACCATTACAAACTATGGTAAATATAGAACTCAGTTTTTTAAATCCTAAACTTTATATGCTGATACTCAGTACTAAAGTAGTAATTAAACAGTAGTAGCAAGCAAGTATTGTTTACAGATTGGACTTTAGGTTCTACCAGCAACTGCCACATGCTTGGAGAGAGAGTTACTGGGGACTTCTAACAGGACCAGGTCTCCTAATTCTCTTAGGCACTTCCACAAATCCCACTTACTCTCTCTGGCTGAATTTCTCCCATTTATAAAATGGTTTGGTAAAGAACACTGAGTTATTTAATAATGCTTTACAATTCTATAGCACCTTTTAAAAGGGGCTCAGTGTTTACACTAGATACAAAGGGCACGATTTTCAAAAGTGTTCAGCATTGACCTAACTTTGCTCCCACTGAATTCAATGGGAGTACAATTAGGGTAATGTTGAGTGCATCTGAAAATCCCAGAAAGGCCATTATTTAGGACCTATTGTTAAGATTTCTTCAAATTGTGAAGAAAACAGGAATAACGGTAAAGTTTAATTTTTCCTAGAACACTGATGAAAGCATTTAAGCCAACGTAACAGCTCGCAAACAAAGTAGAAAATTTGAACAAGAGTCTGTTGCACCAGGGTTATTTTAATACATGTAGAAATTATTAATGAACCAAGTAGCTGAAACAAGTTATTAGACTACTACATCTACACTTCCATCTATAACTGATACTTTTGAGGAAATCTTACAAGGCCAAGACAACAGGGAAGTAGCTCAGCATGTGTTGGGGCACATTTTGCAAGGAGGTAACAAGCTGCCATGAAAGAAAATAAAGCAAAACACAAATAAAAACAACAACAAGAAACACACATACACCAGAGGGGACTGGTGAAAAGAGTAAAAGCTACCATGAAAAATATCCTCTCACGACTGCCACTGGAAATCAAGAGGGAGGTCCTACTGTAGACGGAGGAAAATGTCAGTGTATAACCAATGAAGGACTGGTTTATAGAGTGAAGAAGCCTACAAAAGTGACAAGACTTTAAAAAAAAAATTCCTTAGTTAGTTAACAATGGTATAAAATATCTTACTCATTCCTATCACCTTGTAAAACAGAAGTTCTAGGCATTGATGTAGAGGGAACCTACATGATACTCTTCATATTCAATGCATTCTAGCAATTAAAAAAAAAAGACTCATCACCTACCAAAGTTGCTACTAAAATCCCAGATTTTGAGGGCAACAATTTGAGTGGTGCTGAGCTAATTAATAGCCAAATCTGTAATTAGAGATTAAGTACATCACTTGTTTCCTAAGGCAGTTTCCAAACTCCCACATGATTTATTGTCAGTCCAGGACATTCTTTATCTACTTGATTCAGTCTAAGACTTGGAAGCACACTACAACCAGGGTGGATAAAAATTGGATTTTGAGGAAAGAACCTTTCTAAAGATAGTTTTAATTAAGATACATTATAGCTCAAAGATCTCTCATCATGGAATAGGGATTATAAATTCTAATGCTATAGTATGAGACAATATACTCATGTAATGTTTAAAAAGAGTTTTGTAAATGAGTTCCAATAGTTCATGGATTAGGGACCCAATTTTATGGGGTTCCAGGGTCTTCTGTATAGATTATTTAGGTTAATCTTTCTATCTACCCAATGTGACTCAGTGCTCAGTCTAGAAGACACTATCAGAGATGATTAGTTTTGCGGTTCTCAGACTGTGGATTTGTTTCTCCAGAGATAACATGCTTGTTAACAGCAAAATGTTTTTAAATAAAATAAAAAAAATATAGAGAGGTAAGAAATAATAGACCTCAACCCTATTGTCCTTCTGCAAATTTGTGTACACAGAGTCAGTCCCTTACCTCTCTCTGAAAGTGCACAGTTTCATGAATAGAAGATTGTTGGGGGCGGACTAGATCTGGACAAAGAGAAGTAGTCTGGTGATAAATATGAGAAGAGAGGGACAGGCAGTAAAAACAAAAGTGAAACTGTTTGGGCAGCATATTCCAGAAGTCTTGAGGTCTTTCAGAGTTATCTGCCAATGATAGTGCTTCAGTCACGTCATATATGTCACATAGCTATAACACATCACCTGTAGCCAAAAATATCCATCATCCAGAAACAACCATAGATAAGTTTGTGATAAGAACCAGCAGATTACAAAAAGAGGTAATTGATGAAAAAATTGCCTGGTTTGTTTATGCAAGAAACTCTCCTTTCCATGTGATTGAGAAATCACACTTCATTAACATAGTTCAGTCATTAAGACAAGGATACAGTCCACCCAACAGAGCAGATGTCGCAGGCAAATTGCTGGATAAAGTGTATGAAAGAGAAATTGAGCAGTGTGCAAAAGGTCTAGAGGATAAAACTGTTAACCTGAGTCTTCATGGGTGGAGCAGTGTCCACAATGATCCTGTTGTATGTGCTTATGTGACAAAAGAAGGGAATGTCTTCATTACAGAAACAATTGATACATCAGGAAATGCACACACAGCAGACTACTTACAAGAAGTAGCAGTAAAAGCTATAACAAACTGCAGAAAAAAATTCAAATGTCTAGTACGGAGCTTGGTCACAGACAATGCTGCAAATGTATCCAAAATGAGAAGAAATTATTTAGAAGAGAGTCCCAAGCTAACAACATAAGGTTGCAGTGCTCATTTGATACATGTCTTAGCCAAAGACTTCAGTGTTCCAGAAATAAAGGCTAATGTTGTTGAAATTGCAAAATACTTCCGTAACAACCACTTTGCAGCAGCTGCTCTGAAAAAAGTGGGAGGAACCAAGCTAACTCTCCCACAAGACGTGTGATGGAACTCAGCAGTGGACTGTTTTGAGCACTATATCAAGAACTGGCCTAATCTGATAACAGTTTGTGAACAAAATTGTGAAAAAATAGATGGCACTGTCACAGCCAAAGTTCTCAACATCGGGCTTAAGAGAAATGTTGAACACATGCTAAGTACCCTGAAGCCTATTTCTGTAGCCTTGAACAAAATGCAGGGAAATAGCTGTTTTTTGCTGACACTGTTGAAATTTGAAGAAACTGAGTGCATATTTCTCTTTTTAAGATCTCAATGACAGAGTTAAATTACAAGCATTAAAAAAATGAATGGGACAAGCACTATCTCCAGCTCATTTTCTTGCAAATATTCTCAATACTCGGTACCAGGGTCACACCTTAACTGCTAAAGAGGAGGAGTTGGTTATGACATGGACATCCAGCAATCATCTCTCCATAATGCCAAGTATAATAAACTTCAGAGCTAAGTGTGAGCCATTCAATAAATATATGTTTGCTGATGATGTTTTTTCAAGAAAGTCACACCAGTGAACTGGTGGAAGTCACTTAAGCACTTGGATTCAGAGACTGTTGAAGTGATAATCTCACTTTGAACAGCAGTAGCTTCTTCTGCCAGTGTAGAAAGAATATTTTCTTCCTTTGGACTAATTCATTCCAAATTGATACATTGTGTGAAATTATACCACAACAATATGTTGCAATATTGTTACATTGTAAACTAAAAGGTCAACTAGTACTTTGTAAAGCATTGGTACAGTTGGCTATGCAAATATTTGGGCCATAATACAATGAAATACCAAAGTATGTGCTTAACATACATGCTTACGTCCCATTGACTTTGAGACTTAAGCACATGCTTACATGTTTTTATGAATCAGGGCCTTAATGCAGAGGTGTATTTGGTTAGTAGATAGGTGTTACTTATTCAGAACGTACACTAAATAAGAAAAAAGCTACCTTTCTAGATATAGTACAGAGTAGATTCAGCTCAAAGTGTTAGTGGTGTGTTTAGTGTGTTTTAGAAGGAGTTCACAGGCTGAAGCCCAGCAATCTTCAAATCAGTTCTGGTTTATCAGCAGAGATGTTTCGTATGTATTTCATTTAGTCGTATTGTAATTGGTGGTTCTTTTGTGAGAAATAGTGTTGTGATGCATTTCCTTGATGCTTTTTCTAATATTCTAAATATTTTTTGTACCTTTGGGGAGTACTATCTAGAATATAAATAGGCATGATTTAAATCCAAGTTTATGTTTAAAGTTTTCTCTAAAGATTTATGTATGCATGACAAAAATATATGGAATGTAAGTAGACTCAGAAGAGGTATGGAGTGAGTGCGATTTAAGAAGGCTGGTTGTAAGGTAGCAAGCACTCTACTGGAATTATTTATGGTTGTTCATATAAAAAGAGGGAATGTTATCTAATGCACATGCCACAGTCCAACCCAAATCAAGCAGTTATAGACCTGCCTTGATGCAACAGTTACGTAAGATTCCAAAATAACAAAACACGTGTTAGCTGAGTGACTACTTTTGGCTGTCACCCCTCAATAATACCACCTTAGTTAGGAACCTTCAGAGCTTTTCATTTTTTAATGAATGACCACCCAACAAAAGAGTTCAATTCATCTGATCAATGAATCTGGCCTGCCTCAACCAAAGAGCAATGTACTGTCACAGTCACTTGAACCGTTTTTAAAATGTTCACACCAAACTTGGAAGGCACAGCTATGAGAAAGACTCATTACTCAAAAACAGAGAAATTCTCTCTTCTCTTCCACTTCAAAGGAGAGAAAATTGGAGGAAAAACCTGAGAAGAAAGGGAGGAGAGTCTACATTGTAAGCTCCCTTCTGCAGCACCCTCTCTCCCTATTCTACAGAACTGATAAGAAGGCAGGTAAAAATCAGAACAGTCTCTGTGAATGGTAAAAACAATTGTCAGCATTGCATTAGAACTCCATAACCGACAGCCACTCAGATGAAGAGTAGCACAGAGTTGTGGTCAAAAGAAAGCACAGCCAAAATGCTAGGTCACAGAACTCAGGCTCTCCAAATGCATGCCCCAAGAGGTGTAGGGTTGGGAGCCTGGATTCCCTGCTAATCCTCTGGCTCCACATGAATGCAAGCCCCTCACTTCTCTGATGCTGTTTTCCTGATCCCCTTAAAGGGAATATGAATCAATATTTCAGCTAGTTAAAACTGAGGAGTCATTTTTACTTAGTTTTTCTCCTTCACATTTTTTCCCCACAAAAGGGGACTGTTTGGCTCAAAATTAACAAAAACGACAGCCCAATGTCCTAACTGTAAATGATACCTGAGATGCAACACTGAGCTGCTGGTATTCAACAGTAACCTGGGCCATCTACAAGTGGCTTTACTCACTACTAGAAGACTCTCTTTTACAAGCACTTTTATAAATCATCCACGGTTAAAAAAAAAAAAATTAAAAAAATGGCATGACTTGCATAAGGCTGAAAAGTTAGCCAATTGGCTAAATGTGACTTTATCTGATGGCTGCAAATAAAGATATCAAAAATAGAAATGCTAACTATGAAAGCAGAATATATTCTCAGTCTGAGAATATAGACTACCGAGAGACTTCTGAAATAATGTCCAAAGTACTAATTTGATCTTAAACAAAAACAGGAGCCTTTTATTTAAAAATAGAGGAAAGGTTGATGATATTCAAAAGAAACCAAGGTGAACCGAAAAGAATGTATAGCTAGATAAAACTCTTGAATGTGTAAAAAATGAAAGAAGAGAGTAAATTGAGAGGAAGAAATTAAAAGTGTGTCAGTTAATACACTCAAACTCCAAGTATACAAACTCACAATGTATACAAATAGATTCACCCTTAACACACTGGTATTTATCTCAAATTGGTTAAGAGAGAATTACTAAGAGGAATATCTAGCAGATATTTGGGTGTCCGTAGAGACCACCTCAGGATATCATCAGCTTGCTGAGTCAAGACACTTCACTACACACTTCAGCATGCATTTAACACATTAAAAGTTTTAATTTTCCTACACTTGCCTAAGCCACATACAGTCCAGCTCTTTGTTCATGCAAAAAACAATAGTACCAGATTAACTTGAAACTGGGTGGGAGGTGTCAGGGTGTAGCATTTTGACAAATCTGGGAAAATGGTCAGAGATTTATCCTGTTTACAGTACAGAGGACTGGAGAAAGTAAATTAACGTACTTTAATAAAAAAAAAAATCTATGCTAGCCTGTGGCTGTACTTACAAAGGACACTTTGTTTTAAACTTAATTTCTTAACCCTGTTCCCGTTAGGATCTTGTTCTACCATCAAAAATGTTAACAATTTTCTTTTTAATTAACATATTTACATTTCATTATTCAAGCAGCATGTTCTCATTTTGCATTTTTTTCTGTTTGCACAGTAACTTACACCAGTCTGTTACTATTTAAGTTTTACTTTCTGGTCTTTATTCACTAGTACAGAGCTGTAGTATGTAGATTGCAGTGGAACATTTAACCCCGCAACTATCAAAATAAGGACTTTCCATTGTGTTTGAATATTGCTGTATAAAACTTTTTTAAATGTACATTTTGTGTTCGAGAGAGGAGACTGGTGCTGCTGGGACAAAAAATGAAATGAAATGATGCTCATATAACCGAAACGATCACAGGATACAGACACACAGAAATGTTGGGCCTGAACTACCAGACTGACATTCAAGAGATTAGGATTTTTTGTATATTTCACTTGGCCATCAGCACGCTGCACTCTGTAGAAAGTGCAACACAAGAAAAACAGCTATGACAAGCATATGGAAGACTGCTCAAGAGGTAGGCTCAAAACAGGCATAGGAGAGAACCAACATATCTAACAACTCTGATATTTGGAAATAGATTTCATTGTAGATGGCTACTAATTTCAAAGAAATAAAACAAAACAAACTCCTCAGCTAAGGTGAAAGGGGGTAACCTGTGAAAATCCAAAAATAACTTGTATGACTGCAGATCACTAGATTAATCATCATGTGATCCAGTATAAAAGCAGAATTTAGAAGTCTCCTGAGTCTTCAGAGAAACTCGACCCTGACATCAATTACATGCAAGATCATAAGAGTCAGTGGGATTGTATAGGGTGTAAAATCAAAGCAGAATTTGGGCCTAAGAGCATTTCAGCTAAAGAAGAATGTTGGCATTGCAACTTATCTAGGTTTTTATATAGTTGCCCATCACCATGGTATCTGAGCAAAACCTGTCTGCATCTTACACTCTCTTCCCATGCTGTACATTGATAAAAACCTGCCAACTCTAAAAGCTAGATCTGTGATCTTTCATAATTTCCACAGAAGACAGAATATACAAGCATTTGTGTTGACTAGATTCTATAGCAGGGGTAGTCAATTATTTTTTGTCAAGATCCAGATTTCTTGGTCAAGGTATCATCGAAGTCCAGGCTCCAGAGAAGTAAAAAACAATAATGATAAGAAGTAGTAAATAAAAAGATTCCGTGGTCCGTTCAAAAGCGTCTTACGGTCCGGATATGGCCTGCAGTCCGCCTATTGACTACCTCTTCTATAGTAAATCTTAGAACTTGTGAAGCCTTATAACTATAGTTTAAAAAAAGTATACATAATTGCAATTTTATTCTAATCTTGCCTGATTCTACACTGTGGTTTTTGTTAGATAGAATTTAAGTTAAAGTTTACATGCCTATCAAAAACACATAGAATGCTAAGTCACTGTGCTAACTTGGTTACTTTGTGATGTGTGAAGCACAGAAAGGTAAGCAATCCTTACAAAGAACTTTCTCGTGCTTACCCAAGTGAGAAACCTTAACATAAGAACCACTGAGCAACTATTTGTGAAACAAAAATGTGTTCACATAGAATATTTCAATTATATCTTTGCTGGAGAAAATGCTTCACAAACACCCACAAAGATAGTCATCTTAGACATGGCAATTAAAAATCTTAAATATTAATCATATTAATTTCTTCGCAACAACTTATGCTGTTGGAGACGAATGAGGTTCCTGTTGTAAAAATACAGCATACCATTCAAAAAACAAACCCACTAAATTTAAAGGATATAAACAATAAATTACTTGTGTACGCTGTTGTGGAACCAAGAGAAATATTCTAGATCTAGACAAACGTGAGTACCTTTTGTTCACCTAAAATATTTGTAACATGCTCCACATCCACACACAAAAGTATTCCAGGTGGTTTACAACTGTACAGTTTCAGAAGGAAGACTAGATCCAGCCTCAGTCTTGTTCCACAGACACGTTTGTAACTGCCAAACTGCAAATTGTCCTCCTATTACTATCTTAAAGTAAGGTAGCTTAGTCTACACTTCACTAGGATCAACTGGATCAGAAGCGATTTCCACATACAAACAGTACTGCATTCACCATAGACAACTGTGAGCTATTTCCAGACTTTTAAAAAACTGATCTGCAACAACTTGCTGATAACTCAATTCTTCCCTCTCATATTGAGATCTCAAGAACAAAGAACATCTCATGAATGTCCTTCCAGCTGGGCAGAGACAGACGTTCAAGCTCCAATCATGTTATAGGGTGTGGCAGACATCCAAAAAGAGCAGGTAGACTCTATAAATATACTGGTGTATAACTGGATGTCCAAGCTGCTTGCTGAAGTTCTTCACAGTACAATGCATTGGTGAGACAAACGTATAAGCTTAAAAGAGCTTTCAAAAATAAAAATAAAAAATATAAAAATAAAAAAAACCCCAGAAGATCCAGGTCTGGGTAGGAAGCCTACCACTTCCACAATGTGCTAGACAAAATACTCAAGTATTTTCCCTCTGCTCAACCAGATATACTAGGGAGTCTGGCTAGCTGATCATCTAAAAGTACACCACAAACAGCTGAAAAGACCAGGGGTACAGGACCCTAACCCAAAGATGCCAGGATTATAGCTCAGTTTGCAAGGACGTAGGAGCCAAAGACAGCCGGAGACTGAGCAATGGAGATGGCAGACCTCTGAGGCATGTAAGCAGCTTTTTAATGGATAATTTCCAGCTGGGGCTGATTTGGTAGATTCAGGCAAGTGAGATTTCTGGGTTCCTAGAGCTGCTGTCATTATAGTTTGTAACTGAGAAAATATTTATCTTCATTTAAGGAAGGAAGTGTCGACCTCTCTACCTGCTCAGCCAGTACTTGCCCCCCGCCACTCTGCATGCACCCTATCTCTGTAGTACGAGAAGCAGCAGTGGCTTGACAACCCATCCAGTTGAGTTCCTCCATGATTCCCCTTGGCACACATGCTCACTTTGGCTTCCGAGGCCCTATTCCGAGTCAAGGCTAAAGTGCCCTGCTTTACAGTGTTCACAGCAGTTGTCGATGTCATCCCATGTCATAAGAAGCACAATAGCTGACTAGCAAAGGGAAAAAAATTCTATGCACCCGATGAAGTGAGCTGTAGCTCACGAAAGCTCATGCTCAAATAAACTGGTTAGTCTCTAAGGTGCCACAAGTACTCCTTTTCTTTTTTCTTTTTACGAATACAGACTAACACGGCTGTTACTCTGAAACCTGTCATTATGCAAGGCACTGCATTTAGCCGCATGGAGTGGAAATCTATCAACTGCATGAAAAAACTTGTACAGATACAGACAGACATCATCTTCCTTTCCAAATGCAAACAGATGGACATCGTACCAAAAGGACTGAAGGTAAAAAATCCATTACAATCTACATACCACACAGACTATGCTGACAGCTTGTGCCACACGCTCTCAAAGAAACTGCGGAATCACCTGATCAACATCCTCTACAGCAAACAGGGAAAGATTAAGAATGAGCTCTCAAAAATGGATACTCTCATAAAAAACCAACCTTCCACACAAACTTCCTCGTGGCTGGATTTTACTAAAACTAGACAAGCCATTTACAACGCACACTTTACTTCTCTACAAAAGAAAAAGGACACTAAACTTTCTAAACTACTACGGGCTACAAGGGGCCACAGCAATGGTCCCCTCAACCCACCCAGCAATATTGTTAACCTATCCAACTATACTCTCAGCCCAGCAGAAGCAGCTGTCCTATCTCGGGGTCTCTCCTTCTGCCCCTCCACCCCCTCGAACATGATACAGTTCTGTGGTGACCTAGAATCCTATTTTCGACGTCTCCGACTCAAGGAATATTTCCAAGATACCTCTGAACAACATAATGATCCACAGAGGCCTGCCTACCAACATTACAAAAAGAAGGATTCTAGGTGGACTCCTCCTGAAGGTCGAAACAGCAGACTGGACTTCTACATAGAGTGCTTCCGCCGACGTGCACGGGCTGAAATTGTGGAAAAGCAGCATCACTTGCCCCATAACCTCAGCCGTGCAGAACACAATGCCATCCACAGCCTCAGAAACAACTCTGACATCATAATCAAAAAGGCTGACAAAGGAGGTGCTGTTGTCATCATGAATAGGTCGGAATATGAACAAGAGGCTGCTCGGCAGCTCTCCAACACCACTTTCTACAAGCCATTACCCTCTGATCCCACCGAGAGTTACCAAAAGCATCTACAGCATTTGCTCAAGAAACTTCCTGAAAAAGCGCAAGATCAAATCCGCACAGACACACCCCTGGAACCCCGACCTGGGATATTCTATCTACTACCCAAGATCCATAAACCTGGAAATCCTGGATGCCCCATCATCTCAGGCATTGGCACCCTGACAGCAGGATTGTCCAGCTATGTAGACTCACTCCTCAGGCCCTACGCTACCAGCACTCCCAGCTACCTTCGAGACACCACTGACTTCCTGAGGAAACTACAATCCATTGGTGATCTTCCTGATAACACCATCCTGGCCACTATGGATGTAGAAGCCCTCTACACCAACATTCCACACAAAGATGGACTACAAGCCGTCAAGAACACTATCCCCGATAATGTCACGGCTAACCTGGTGGCTGAACTTTGTGACTTTGTCCTTACCCATAACTATTTTACATTTGGGGACAATGTATACCTTCAGATCAGCGGCACTGCTATGGGTACCCGCATGGCCCCACAGTATGCCAACATTTTTATGGCTGATTTAGAACAACGCTTCCTCAGCTCTCGTCCCCTAACGCCCCTACTTTACTTACGCTATATTGATGACATCTTCATCATCTGGACCCATGGAAAAGAAGCCCTTGAGGAATTCCACCATGATTTCAACAATTTCCATCCCACCATCAACCTCAGCCTGGTCCAGTCCACACAAGAGATCCACTTCCTGGACACTACAGTGCTAATAAACGATGGTCACATCAACACCACCCTATACCGGAAACCTACTGACCGCTATTCCTACCTACATGCCTCCAGCTTTCACCCTGACCACACCACACGATCCATCGTCTACAGCCAAGCTCTGCGATACAACCGCATTTGCTCCAACCCCTCAGACAGAGACAAACACCTACAAGATCTCTATCAAGCATTCTTACAACTACAATACCCACCTGCGGAAGTGAAGAAACAGATTGATAGAGCCAGAAGAGTTCCCAGAAGTCACCTACTACAGGACAGGCCTAACAAAGAAAATAACAGAACGCCACTAGCCGTCACCTTCAGCCCCCAACTAAAACCCCTCCAACGCATTATTAAGGATCTACAACCTATCCTGAAGGATGACCCAACACTCTCACAAATCTTGGGAGAAAGGCCAGTCCTTGCCTACAGACAGCCCCCCAACCTGAAGCGAATACTCACCAACAACCACATACCACACAACAGAACCACTAACCCAGGAACCTATCCTTGCAACAAAGCCCGTTGCCAACTGTGCCCACATATCTATTCAGGGAACACCATCACAGGGCCTAACAACATCAGCCACACTATCAGAGGCTCGTTCACCTGCACATCCACCAATGTGATATATGCCATCATGTGCCAGAAATGCCCCTCTGCCATGTACACTGGTCAAACTGGACAGTCTCTACGTAAAAGAATAAATGGACACAAATCAGATGTTAAGAATTATAACATTCATAAACCAGTCGGAGAACACTTCAATCTCTCTGGTCACGCAATCACAGACATGAGGGTCGCTATCTTAAAGCAAAAAAACTTCAAATCCAGACTCCAGCGAGAAACTGCTGAATTGGAATTCATTTGCAAATTGGATACTATTAATTTGGGCTTGAATAGAGACTGGGAGTGGCTAAGTCATTATGCAAGATAGCCTATCTCCCCTTGTTTTTTTCCTACAAACCCCCCCCCAAGACGTTCTGGTTAAACTTGGATTATTGCTGTGCACATTGTAAGATGAGCTACTGCCAGCAGGAGAGTGAGTTTGTGTGTGTGGTTTTTGGAGGGGGGTGTGTGTGTGGGGGGGGTGGTGGTGGTGAGAAAACCTGGATTAGTGCTGGAAATGACCCACCTTGATTATCATGCGCATTATAAAGAGAGGTTTCAAAGAGGGATGGGCTATTACCAGCAGGAGAGTGAGTTTGTATGTGTGTCTGTGGGGGGGGGGGGGGGGGGGGAAGGGTGAGAAAACCTGGATTTGTGCTGGAAATGGCCCTCCTTGATGATCACTTTAGATAAGCTGTTACGAGCAGGACAGTGGGGTGGGAGGAAGTTTTGTTTCATGGTCTCTGTGTGTATATAATGTCTTCTGCAGTTTCCACAATATGCTATGCATCCGATGAAGTGAGCTGTAGCTCACGAAAGCTCATGCTCAAATAAACTGGTTAGTCTCTAAGGTGCCACAAGTACTCCTTTTCTTTTTTCTTTTTACAAAAAATAAAAATATTCTACAAAAAATTATTGGTACTACGGGCATACAATCTACATCACATTTTATCTGTTGTACATCCACCAGCCTGCAGTATATAAAAAGCAGGCTTATGCAATCATATAGTACAGACCTGAAGAAGAGCTCTGTGTAAGCTCAAAAGCTCATCTCTCTCACCAACAGAAGTTGTTCCAATAAAAGATATTACCTCACCCACCTTGTCTAATATCGTGGGACCAATAAGGCTACAACACTGTACAGTACAGTTAATTTTCTGTTAAAGACAAAAAAAACACAACCAGGTAGAATCACTCTGATTTTCTATGCAATGCATTTCAAACAACAGTATGCAAGCTGAGTTATATATCTGCAAACAAATCTGTTTTTCTACGTCTTACATGTCACACAATAAGCACAAATCTGGAAAGTAACTGGACTGCAAGTACCACAGGCATCCAAGTAGAACAACTTATTCTAACTGAGAGTTTACAACACTATATTCAGCTGCAATGCCTGAAAAATACTCACATAGGTTTGGATGCTGGCTATTAAATGGGGAAGAGTCCGGGGTGCTTGCCCCGCTCTGCACGGTTCCCAGAAGCAGCAGCATGTCCCCCCTCCAGCTTCTATGCATTGTGGCAGCCAGGGGGATCTGCACACTGCCCCCGCCCCAAGCACTACCCCCGCAGCTGCCATTGGCCAGGAACCGCAGCCAATGGGAGCTGCGGGGCGGCGCCTGCAGACAAGGCAGTGAACAGAGCCGCTTGGCTGTGCCTCTGCATAGGAGCCGTAGAGGGGACATGCTGCTGCTTTGGGGAGCTACTTGCGGTAAGTGCTGCCCAGAGCCTGCCCCTGTGCCCCGCAACCCCCTGCCCCAGCCCTGATCCCCCTCACACCCGCCGAACTCCTCAGTCCCAGCCCGGAGCACCCTCCTGTACTCCCAACTCCTCATCCCCAGCCCCACCTCAGAGCCCGCACCCCCAGCCAGAGTCCTCCCCCCCCGCAACATCCCAACCCCCTGCCCTAGTCCGGAGTCCCCTCCCGCACCCGGAACTCCTCATTTCTGCACCCCCAGCCAGAGCCCTCACCACATCCCACACCCCAACCCCCAATTTCATGAGCATTCATGGCCCACTATACAATTTCCATATCCAGATGTGGTCCTCGGGCCAAAAAGTTCACCTACCCCTACCCTAGATCCACTGAGAAACAAGTAGCTTCTTTTGAAAATGGTCGTACCCCATGATCCCATATTTGATTATAAAGAACGTGATTTTTCCTACACAAAGTTGGAGAAGCCAAAAGTTGTTTACTGGGCTATGAAAAGATACACAGACTTATCTTCACCTTTCCCCCACCTGTTCACCTATACTTTGTTTTTTTTAAACTGAAAAATTTGGGCAGGATGTTTGCCTTCCTGTATGATTGTACAGCACTAAAAACAAATTGTGGACACTACTACTAATTACTAAAACATGCAAAAATAGAAAGAGGCATGTTGAAATAGATTTGAGAGAATAAAATATTATGGAGGACTGCATCACTCCATAATTTAGGACTTTTGGTTATGTTTTGCACTTAAAGAAGGGATTCAGCTTCTTTTTATGTATGAAGAATATAGTGAACCATCCCCAAACCTTAAGCACGTACTTGGAGTACTGAATACATTTTCTGAGGACTTATAAGCTTTAAATTTAAAGATAACCAATATTTAAGTAGAACTAAAATAACAAAATACACTTAGTTTGAGCCAAAACTATGAAGGTATGTTATTTCAGATCTTGGGTTACTTTACTCAACCCCATTTGCTAGAGATTGGAAGATGCCACCCTTTGTAGCCCATATGGTCAAACATGCAGCTGGAGCTGTCTTCCTTGCTCACAGGGAGAAACAAGTCATTATGGAGAAAGTACTTAAGCATCCAGTCCAATTACCAGTGAAGCAAGAGAATTAAATGCCCTATCATCATGCCTCCTCACTTGTCTCCTCCCGACTCCCAAGACAGCACCTAGATGAATCTGCATCCTAAGCCCTGGCCTACACTATAGAGTTAGGTTCATGGAAGACAGTTTATGTCGACCTAACTATGTAAGTGTCTACCCTAAAATTTCATTCCAATCAATGTAAATCGCCTGCTACACCAACTTAATAACTCCACCTCCACAAGAGGGATAGAGTCAATGTCGATGTAGTTAGGTCGAAGCAGGATCAGCGTAGACACTGTATTCCTTACATTGACAGTTACTGCCTTTCAGAAGCTTTCCCACAATGTCCCGCACTGAGAGTTCAATTGGTGCAAGCACTCCTGATGAGGACGCACACCGCCGATTCAAGAAGCAAAAGTGTAGACACAAACAAATGACATAATTACTGTGGCGGCTGTATGCAGATGTAAGTTAGGTCGACTTAATTTTGTAGTGTAGACATGCCATCGTTTTTTTTGTAAGTAGCTTGTGTTCATAATGTTTCAATTTCACAAAACTCTTTGTTGGATGCCATCTCTAACAATTCATTGGTAACCATAAGATTATAATAATGCATCCGATGAAGTGAGCTATAGCTCACAAAAACTTATGCTCAAATAAATTTGTTCATCTCTAAGGTGCCACAAGTACTCCTTTTCTTTTTGCGAATACATGCTAACACGTCTGCTACTCTGAAACCTGTCATAAGATTAAAGTGACTCATGCCTAATATCAATCAACTACCACCTGTTCAAAATGTTAATCCTTGAAAATACCATACTGGTGACAAAATACTGCAAACAGAGTTCTGAATAAAGTTGCTATGCATAAATCCGGAACAACTAATTTTATATGTCACAATCAATTCAGAAATCTCTTATTTTCTTGACTTTTGTGCCATGAGACAAGTTGAATGGCATATTTAAATCAGATTAGAACAACATAAGAGAGCCAGGGTTGAGTGTAATTTAACAGGAAGGCAACATCAATCTACCCAGGTATTTCTATGATTTTCCTCCTACCCCCTTCACAACAGCATTTGACTGAATGTTGCAGTCCCATAATAGCATGGTTTTAAATACCTTCACTCAGGAAAAATGATGAAATTTGCCCTGGGTTTGGGGGAAGAGAAAAATGTAAGACCATCACAGTTGTACCACTTTAACTAAACTATACTAATATAATTAAGCAGTACAAACACTCATCCACCACCTGGGGTGGATGCCGTTATATTGATATCAAAGTGCTTATACCAGCACAGCTTATTCCTGTATGGGAAGGAGAATAAGTTATACTGATATAAAGCACCTTATTACTGATATAAGTGCATTCCTGTTACCAGGGATTGTACTGGTATAACTGTTTCAGTAGATAAAACAGAATCATACCCCCAACTGAAGTAATATACCAGTACAACTTTCCAGTGTAGATCAGACTGAAGAGCTAGAAAAGTTGCAAACCTGTTAACTCACAAGATTTACTATCCTGCCATGGAGCAGCAAACAGGACTGCAACATGTAAACATGTTCTACTAGGAAATAAATCCTTGTCCATTGTCACAGTCTGGTAAATGAACATCTGAAAAGAACAATAATTTAGGGGCTTTGAAGACTCCATATCAAGATTTATCAAAATGTGGAAGATGACAAACTAAATCTTCTATGCCAACTAAGCTTGCATTCTTTTAAAATGGAAAAAAAAAAAAAGTGAGCTTACAGAATTTTTAGTAATACTGTATCTGCAACTCAAACTGTTAAAAAAAGATTTCAAGCACTGACATATTACAATAAGGATTTTTGTTTTGTTGGCGCTTTTCTTTCCCCTCCTTCTTTGCAGGACCTCCTTCCCCACAGAGATGCCCTTGAAAAAAGAAGCCGTCGCATTCACATCCAGGGCTTGTCTACACTGCCACTTACAGCGCTGAAACTTTCCTCACTCAGGGATGTGTAAAAACACCTCCCTGAGCAATGCAAGTTTCAGCGCTGTAAAGTGGCAGTGTAGATAGTGCTGCAGCTCTGGCAGCTATTCCCCTCGCAGAGGTGGTTTTTTCTTTTCTTCTTTTTTTTAAACACAGTGCTCAGAGAGCTCTCTCCCAGTGCTGGAGCGGCGACTACACAGCCACGTTAAAGCGCTGCCGCGGCAGCAATTTAATATCAGCTGTGTAGACATACCCCCCAATGAAGTCTTCTGAACAATGCCTCTCCCCCAGAGAAAAAGGCTTTAATGAAGAGAAAGATTGTTCTGTAATTTGTAATTTTAAAAGACAGATCTATGGATATATCTTGTTGAGAGACAATCAGATTATTAATTAACCAAAAGACTGCATGCAGTGTGTATGTAGTATGTCTGAAGACAGATATTGAGATATGACAGAGAGATGCAGAAAACAGTGGGGAAAGAGAAAGACTGGATGAAGACACTTGTGATTAAAAATCAACAACGCTGTTTTCAGGGACACAGTTATCGCTAAATGAATGTATATTGCAGATAGGAGCTGTGCAAGCTCTCACAATGCTCAGCATTGTGCCTGGCTCCAACTGATGCTATCATCCCTCGCTTTCCTCAGCATTTGCTATTATAAGATTTTTTTTTAGAAGTGTGAGCTTACCTTCTCTTACTAACATTGCCCTTAAAAAAAAGGTTAGACTACATCTTCTAGTTTTGTTAGTGATGATTTTATTAAGAATGGTTCAGTGTTTTCGTTTTAAGTCACTTTATGAGTAGCACGGGATGGCGGGAAAAGGTCATCCACTGGGATGACCCATTCTCTCAGACAAGGGTTAGATGTCAGTAGATTCAATTTGAAAAACTGTCATTGTAGTTCCTGTATCAGATGTATCCTCCCGCAAGCATCTAGTATTGCCTACGGAGCACTTCTACACAGTTGATTTGATCAAGAAAGAAAAACAAAACATGGTGCTGTACTCCTCTCCCTCAACACATTGCCATAAGGCAACAAAACAATAAAGCGCTCAAAAAGTGGTCTCAGATCAATAATGGTATTTAGAAGTTTGCATGCAAGGCTCCAAATTGAGAATTAATTGTTTTCCCTCTGCTTTTGAACTATGACTTTTCAGCTTTATGGAACTACTAAAAAGAATATTTGAATATGCAAACTGTTTGAAGAGAATTTCATAACAAAAATGCCTTCGGTTTAGAAGTGCTTTAAATAATCAGGAAGATATGATGTAAAGTTATGATGAACTAACAACTCAAACTGGACGCAGAGGGATTTATTTATCCAGATCGCAACTATCACAAAGGTATCAGGAAGCACCTTCTAGGTGTTATTCTGAACTGCCCAATTAAATATCCCGGACAAAAGCTATTTACAAAAACTGTGTGGATGAAATGAAGGTGGGGGTGGCCATATTTGATGTACAGGAAAACAGACTGAGTCCACACAACAATAGAGAACGCAGAGATCTATATACCATATAGTGAAACATCAACACTGTTACGAGCCAGTAATTTTTCAGCACTGTACTTCTACTGAAACATAATCCGCTTCAACATCCTAATATGATGTAAGTGTCTTTTTTCTCCCCAAACACAAACCCCACAACTTTACTCTGAAATTTATTGCTGTATCTGTAAGAAAGGTCATTTTAAAAACAGTATTTAATATCTACAGCAAGAGTTTCTCCTATGAATACAGAAACTTACAGAAGCATTAAGTTTATGAATGACAGAAAATTTATCCAAAGCACATATATTTGTAGAATGAGGGGCCTCCACATACAAAATCTCATTTATTCCACATGGAACACGACACATCATGGCCTCCTCCTAGATCTCCAGGGAAGGTGCTGCTTTCTACCCACCATCACATTCTGAGCCCAGATTTCCATCTGATTCATACTACCTCCCCAGGGTCTCCTCTGCGTCTATTACTGAGAAACTGGCAGAACAGCAACTATCCATGCAAAGTGAGGATTCCTACTTCCGCACAGAAAGGGATCCCCTTCCAGGCAAATCTCCAAGATCTGTAGTTACAGCCTCTCTTCCCAAAATACACTGTTAAGAGGGGATGGTGGCAGGAAAGCTCTAAAATGCAAGGTTCTCCTCACAGGTTTGTTTGTTTTTACACACATGCTATAAACTGAAGGCAGATGGTATTCTGTTTCACAAAGGCAGAACTGCAGAGGCTTGTCTGCAGGTTGCTGAGTCAAACCTAGGTTAGATCTGTAAGACCTGCAGTGGTTACTATCTGATAACTGTTCAATACACAAAACAGCCTATGCAAAATGAGTCAGCCTGTGGACAGGGATCAAGATCACCAAAACAATCTGCAACCTTTTTGGCAGTCTCAGCGGAGGCCACTGGCTAAATGGGTATGGAGTCACAACTATCCTCTCAGCTCCTGGAAGTAGCTCTCCAAATTAGGACGGAGACAAACTGCAAGACAAAGAAGCTTGCACTGCTACTGCCCATGATTGAGGCTCCGGGTTTGTCATGGAGGTCATGGATTCCGTGACTTTCCGTGACTTCTTCAGTGACCAGTGCACCTGGCCCGGGTGCCTCCTGAACAGCTCAGACAGCCCCTGGGCCAGGCACACCAGCTGCTGCTAGGCAGTCTCAGGCCCCCACCCTCCCAGCAGCAGGAGTTTGGGTGGAGGGTGGGGAGGCTCAGGGCTGGGGGTGCCTGTGCTTACCTGGGGGCGACACCCCGGAAGGGCGACAGGAACTCTCCTCCCTCAGCTCCTAGCTCTATGAGCTGCCTCCGCCTGCAGGCACCGCCCCTGCAGCTCCCATTGGCTGCAGTTCCCAGCCAATGGGAGCTGCAGAACCGGGGCTTGGGGCAGAGACAGCATGTGGCGCTAGGAATTGAGGTCGCCGTTTCCCAGGAACAGGGTAGGGAGCCTGCCCCAGCCCCCATAGTACCCCCCTCAGCCCCCATAGTAACCCCCAGGCCACCCCCCAGGCCGCCCCCCACCCCACCCCCAAGCACCCGTGGCACCTCCGGGCCACCCGCACGGTTTTAATCAAGGGTATATAGTTAAATTCATGGACAGGTCACGGGCCGTGAATTTTTGTTTACTGCCCATGACCTGTCCATGACTTTTACTAAAAATACCCGTGGTTAAGACATAGCCTTAATCATGGTATGCTGATTATGTGGATACCTAGATGACTTCAGTCTCTAGGACTGCCAATCCACAATCTTTTACTAGCGCCAGAAGAGTTCAGAAAAAGTGGATTGGCTTTTGGAGTTTTGTGCATCTTTCTGGACATTAAATACTATCTAAATTTCACAATACTTGTCATTTCAAATAGAGATTCATGGTTGACCAGAAGTAAAATTTTCAAGAGTGCTTAAGACTCCTAAGTCGTATTTTCAAAAAGGGCGTAGGCATTTAAGCTCTCTTGAAAACGTTACCCACACTCTTCCAAGTCTTTTATAATGAAATATATAACTTGGTTCTTCATATGTTTGAATGTTGAACATCTGGCGATATGGACTGACCTGGATACCTACAGATAAATCATCCAGAAACCCAACTTTCCCCAAATGAGGTCTGCTTTTAACCAGCACTAGCAATGCAACAAAGAAAATAGAGCAAAAGGATACTATTAAACTGAAAATAATTAAGTTGGGTATTTTGTGAACAGGACTACTGTCAAATCACATTCCCATCAGGAATTTAGTATATGGTGATCTATCTAACTTAATCATGTCTTTAAAGGCATTCCAGCACTTTCACATATTACAACAGCTACCTCTAATACATAGTATGCAGAGAGGTAATTTCTAACACACAAAGATAGAAATACATTGCAAAGCAAAGTGTTTACAAAGCCAGCCAAAAATAAAGCCCTGTGCTGAAAAGCAGTTCATGAGATGAAATGAAGTTCATTCACAGAAAGTTGAAAAGGAGAATAAAAGGAATGTTTAAAAAGGAATTGAAGTGTTATGGTTATGACAGAACATTTAAAATCAACCAACTGGAAGGTCCAGGTTGAAACAGTCTTTGATTATTCCCCTAGAAAACTGGAAGCATGAGATCAGCTCTCCTTCTTTCAGTCTAAGATTGTCCTAATTCACAACAATATCGCCTCCAACATCAATACTACCTGTCATTGCTACCTTCTCATTACTCCGCTTTTTCCACAATCTGCCCTCTTTGCACCCTCTCACACCACCATCTGATCTGGCCTTGCACCTGTGCTCCTCACAATACCACAATTAGTAATCCCATTCCTTTGCTTCTGGGACCTTTCACAATACAGTAGTTTATTGATCGCTGACCCAGTCTTACTGTAACTTCCTTCCATCCTAAAACAAAATTTCCATCCTGTCTCAGTGAAGGAAGTACCTTCTCGGGTAAAAGATCTTCAACATAGTATCACTAAGAGGGTCCAACCTGGGATTTGTTTTTGCCATAGCACAGGGGTGGCCAACCTGAGCCTGAGAAGGAGCTGGAATTTACCAGAGTCTATTGCCAAAGAGCCACAGTAATAAGTCAGCAGGCCCCCCCCCATCAGCTCCCCATCCCCACGCCTCCCACCCACTGGCAGCCCCACTGACCAGTGCCTCCCCCTCCCTTCCCACACCTCCTGATCAGCAGTATTGTGGCGTGCAGGAGGCTCTGGAGGGGAGGAGAGAGGAGCAAGGGCACAGCACGCTCAGGGGAGAGGGCGGGAAGGGGTGGAGTGGGGGCACGGCATGTGGCAGAGCCAAGGACTGAACAGTGAGCAGCCCCTGGCACACTGGAAAGTTGGCACCTGTAGCTCCAGCCCTGGAGTCGGTGCCTATACAAGGAACTGCATATTAACTTCTGAAGAGCCGCATGTCGCTCCAGAGCCACAGGTTGGCCACCCCTGCCATAGCATTTCAACTGCCCTGCTCCATAGAGTTAGTGACCTTTCTGCCAAGTAAATCATCTTCTTCACTTCTGGAGTACTATGCAAATGTGTGCATACATAAGTTGTTAGAATGAGATCTTAAAAACAAAACTCATGTCTATTCATACGGCCAGATTCTTCATGACTTCAAGACTTAAGGGTTTACCCGGCTGTCTTTCATTAAAGTTTCTCTGATTCCCCACTTTTGCAGGAAACTGGTTGCTCTCTTCTACTCCAGAAGCGGCTGCATTTTAGTAGTGCGGCATGAATACATGTATTATATAAAGCTCTTTGGGACACAAAGTGCTTTATTTTACATCTTATCAAGACCAAACCTTGTATCAGGACCTTGTGTGGACTAGGGAAGGAATGCATATAATTTGAAAGCTGAGAAACCAGCATTATCCTCTTTAAGACTTATTCTACAGAATATTAATGTTTGAAATAGATGTTAGGTTTTGGAGGTGTAAGGGTCAAAAACAGACAGATGTTTTTGCTTGAGTGGTAGGGAGCCATATAAGGAACTACAAATCATATAGAATTTATTTTGTGTGGTTTTTTTGTTTACTTTCAATTACAACACTTGAGATCCTAATATCCATTTGCATCTCTCTGAGAAAAACCTCATGAAGTTTTCAAGATGAAATGAAAACACTCCTATCTGCCAATATAATCTTTTTAATTGCATGATAAGCTGGTGCAGCTGCTCTAGCCCTCCAGGCTTGGAAATCAGTTATGAACATAGTGCTGATAAAAGTAAATGAAGGACACTGGAGGAATAGGGATGAAGTTCCACAATCATCTGAAATACACTATATGAAACTACTTAAAACCATACATCTGTACCCCAGCTATGAGAAATTAGAGCAAGGAACTAGTAGCTAGAATATACTAATTGGATCCATTGAGAGTGGTCTCAAATAGGTTTCTGGAGGGGACTGCAATTACACCTCGCATGTTTCAATATTCTTTAGATGAGCTCTTGTCCATATTTATCACTATTAGGCGACTAAGTGTACTGCAGACATTTCTCAAGATAAATGAAAATGCACTGCTCTGTCTTTACACAGCCCTCCGTGCATATGCTACATTTCAAGACTTTATCATCATTAAAGTTATGAAAGGGAATTGTAAGAAGCTTTGAGAAACTCTGCTTTGAAAAAAAAATTACAAGATTTGCAGACTGTTTCAGTGGATTTACCACGGAGTGCAAAACACATCTGGGACAGGCACCTGAGTATTTATATGATATTCACTTGGTCTCCACAAGAAATTACTTATTTTGATTTGCTAAACAGAAATAATGAATTCATTTGTGTCCCTACTCTCTCCCTCCCACCACTCCTCCATGCCTTTCTTTTGGGGGGGGGGGGGAAGAGGGAAGAGAAAAATCTGCATGACATTCAGTGAAAATACATATCATATCAGATTACTGAGGCAAACAAACTTCTCATCTGTCTTGGGGTTGGGATGCAGAAGGGGGCGAGGGCTCCGGCTGGGGGCGTGGGCTCTGGTATGGGGCCAAAAATGAGGAGTTCAGGTTGAGGTTGGGGGCTCCAGCTGGAGGTGTGGGCTCTGCGGTGGGGCTGGGATCGAGGGGTTCAGAGGGCAGGAGGGGGATCAGGGCTGGGGCAGGGGTTGGGGCATGGGAGGGGCTTGGGGTGCAGGCTCGAGGCGGCACTTACCTCAAGCAGCTCCCAGAAGCAGTGGCATGTCCCCTCTCTGGCTTCTAAGCGGAGGCACGGTCAGGCAGCTCAGGGTGCTGCCTCATCCGCGGGCGCCGCCCTGCGACTTCCATTGGCCCTGCAGTTCTCAGACAATGGGAGCTGAGGTGGCAGCGCTTGGGGCAGGGGCAGCACGCGGAACCCCCTGGCTGCCCCAATGCATAGGAGCTGGAGGAGGGACATGTCGCTGCTTCCAGAGCCATGTGGAGTGGCCCCAGACCCCGGTCCCCAGCTAGAGCACAGGAGTAGGACAAGCCCCAGACCCCGCTGCCCAGCAGGAGCTTGAGGGCCGGATTAAGTCGGCTGGCGGGTTGGCTGTAACCCATGGGCCGTAGTTTGCCAACCCCTGCTCTACAGTGAGAGTCACCAAGCACATTACTGTTTGGTGCTCTACAGCCAATTCTATTGATGAAGTCTCTAAAAGACAATATTAACATACAAGGTGTGTAAATAACCCCCTCACATACTCTCCTCTATTCCCTGTCCCCCCACGCACATGATGATGGGCTCCTTTACTGTCTTAAAAATAAAACTGAAGTTTTAAGCTTTTAGAATCTTTTCCAGCAACATCTGCAACGGGATAAAGAGGATATCCCCTTCACTATGAAGCCAGACTGCTCATAAGTCGTGGAATACAAGAACATGGATGCACATGTCAGTAAACGCTGGTAAACATGAAAATAAAGATGTCCACAATACTTTGGAATGGTTTATTTATTCAACTTCAAAGATTGAATGACTGTACAAGAAGACATCAGTAAATAAAGTACCAGACATCAGACATTTGGCAGGTAAAAAGCCTCTCAGCCTTTGGTGAGCTTCTCATGTCTTAAAAGTGCTTAAGGTTCTTATAGCCTTCGACAGGAGTTAATATAAAAGTCACTTTGCTAATGCCTGCTGGAAACTCTTGCATTTAATCAGTAGTATAGAACCTTAAGTCGCTGACACTGCTGCTGTTTAAGTTAGTTTGAATGCAACAAACAAAAGCAAAGATGCATGGATTTTGCTTCAAGGAATGAATAAGAGTCAGTACTCTCAACAGCAGGTCTAACTGCATGACATACAAATTCTACAGCTAGCATGGGAATAATTACTTGTATTAATACATGTAATCTTACTAATAAAGTTTACTGCTTGTAAAAATGTTTTGTTAAGAACTCAAATCTTTGAAGTTCAAAGCTCTTCACTTGAATAATTAAGCTTTGAGGTTTGGTTAAAACCGAGACTCCAGAATAATTATTCAAGTCCCGCCCTGAATGGATCCATAGTCATCAAGTTCATTTCTTCAAGGCCCACTTCTGCCATGATGCCTATTAAACATATATTTTTAAAATCAGACAATTAAGTGTTTCAGAGACAGAGGAGGATAATGGGCACAAAGTAATTTTCAGAGTAAAAAATTGTAAATATATGTAAAAATTGTATACACTTGTATTAAATTGTGTCCCTCTCTACCCATCCTTCGTATGTCACTTGCCATTTTGTAGTCCATGCTTTTCAGGGCAGAGACGGTCTCTTCACATGTTTTTGTACAGGGCTGACCAAGCACACATACACGCCAATGAAGTCAGTATACAGGAAGTTTTTAACTGAAGCTTTTCATTTCAGATCTATTAATGTTTGTTTGTTTATTATTTTGCAGGTAAAAACTGTTTTCTAACATACAAAAAGACAGGACCACACTTGGGGCTGTGTAAACTAGCTTAGTCAGGCAGCCCTGTCAAGAGAAGATGCAAACATCTTTAAAAGCCTATCTTACACTTGACCACAGCATGATATTAAAAACAAAAAACATACAAACTTTACTTTTAAACTAAATGAAGCGTTAGATACCCAGACAAATCAATAATTTCCCAATGCGTTGCCTGATCACAAAGCTCAGACTTAGGCAAGCCTGCCAAAAAACAAACAAACAAACAAAAAAACCAATGGGAATTTGCCTGAGTCAGGATTACAAAATCAAGCCTTACGAAGGACATGAGCGAAGCAGGTAGCAGGGAACAGTGAATTAAAGATTTAAAAAATAAAAATAAAAATCACGTACACATAGACCAAACTAACCTGTTATTTCACTTAGTGCTTTCCTCTCTGGCTGAAGGTAATCCTCTGGGTGTTCCTCCTAGTCATTCATGGAAACTGACTGATTGAAGATATACAATGGTAGGTCCAATGTTTTAGTTACCTTAAACTAAGGTTGCAATAAGACCTAAACCAAGTAAGGGCACCTCTCATGTCCGGAGACTATTATAGTCTATTTTTTCTTAGGCCAAAAATAAAGCAAATAAATGTTCTTAACCTGATCCCACATGAACCTCCAATAAAAGAAGCTTGTGGCTGGAATGTTAGGGGTGTCAGAAGTAAGTAGTACCAGAAGATCTGTGTGGGGAAGCTTACACATAGTGTTACCTTGCTCTCCCATAGTTCAACCAATTACGTTATTCTTGAAAAGAGAGAGTAAAGAGAACTTTACAAGATGTAATGTTTCTGTTTACAGCTTACGAACAAGTACTGAACAGAGAGATGCAGTTCGGCTTCTAATATACGCACAGGAGCATTAGGTAAAAAAGCTGAGGAAAAATTGGGGACTCTACATGACTGTCTCTTTAAATTAATTGAACTATCATTTATCATACCTTGTATTTATTCAGAATCATAAAAAAAAAAAAAGTTAATGCACAGCCTTCCATGTCTTAAGAGATTTTAAAATAAGCAATATTGTTTATCTGCTTCTGCAATAAATATTCTGATGACATATGGTGAGAAGAACAACCACAAGCAAAAACGAAAAGATAGGGGACACAAATCCAAGTTATTTTCAGTCATAATATTTTGTTTTGGAAACAATCTTTTCCTTTGCTTTAGTATAGTTTTCAGCATTATAATATCTGACTACATGACATAGTTGGATAGTCACAGACCCAAAAGAAGTTTGGTTTTGAAAAGAAGGTAGGACAAACATCCAGGCTTTGAAAAAATCCATTTGCCTACTTGTTAGTGACAAGAGAGAGGTCTTCCCCTAGTAAACAAAGGGGCCCAAAACTTAATTTCTGAAGAAGTTGATTTTTTAAAATGAAAGTTTCTTGACTTTATAGTTTACAGAAAGATTTCTAAATGTGACTATAATGCTGCAGTGATTTAAACTATCTTCCCAAGATGGCAGACACACAGGTTCTATGGCACAGTGAAGCTGACAAAAATCATGTTAATTTCATGATACTGCAGGGTGAACGATGAGAAACTATCAGGGTGCAGCATCTGGCTGAACTAAGAACATAAGAACGGTCACACCAAAGGTCTATCTAGCCTAAGACCCTGTCTTCCGACAGTGGCCAATGCCAAGTGTCACAGGGGGAATGACCTGAACATGCAATCACCAAGCGATCCATCCCCCGTCACCCATTCCCAGGTTCTGGCAAACAGAGGCTAGGGACACCATCCTTGTCCATCGTGGCTAATAGCCAGCCATTGATGGACCTATCTTCCATGAACTTATTATCTACTTCTTTTTTGAACCCTGTTATAGTCTTGGCCTTCACAACACCCTCAGGCAAGGAGTTCCAGAGGTTGACTGTGCTGTGTGAAGAAATACTTCATTTTGTTTGTTTTAAACCCACTGCCTGTTAATTTCATTTGGTGACTCCTAATTCTTGTGCTATGAGGAGTAAATAACACTTCCTTATTTACTTTCTCCACACCAGTCATGATTTTATAGACCTCTATCATACCCTCCCTTAGTCATCTCTTTTCCAAGCTGAAAAGTCCCAGTCTTATTAATCTCGCCTCATATGGAAGCCATTCCATACCCCTAATCATTTTTGTCAAAGAAAGTAGCTTGCCACAAATTTTAGCACTTAATGGTTTAGTTGTTTATATTTTTAAGAACACAAGCATTTCAGCAATCGAACTATAAATCAGTTTGGTTCTAGAACTACAAACTTTTAGCAATCTCATTAAAGAAAATGGGTACCCTTGGATCCGAGAACTCTTATTGCTTATTCCTAACTCTGCAAGATCCCTTGGCTCTGGAGTTCTCAAGTCTGAGAGAGGAAAGAAAGGAGGGGGAAATAGCCAGGTAGCTCAGAGGCTGCTAATACCACTGTTACAGGTATTATGCAAGTACTTTCACTACTGGTCATTTTTGGGAAGCCTTGGAGGCAAGAAGAAGAAAAAGACAGACTTCTCACTGATTTTAGTCATTTTTAGAAATTTTTAGAAATATACTCCAAGCAGCATAATTTTTTATTGCACTGATTTGACAAGCATCATGTATTTTGCTTGCGGCATGACTTTCTGTAATGCAAGTAGTACAGTAAGATTTAGGAAAATAGTCCAAGTTGTTAGAAAAGACAGTTTTATCATTTCTCACCAACATTCACAGTGGTGAGCTATTCGTAAAAATTAAGATTGCTGGGATTAAGTTACAGACCTAATACTGTATTTGGACACGTTTCTGTGCAAACTAAATTCCTATGATTATTTTCAGCTTTTCAAAACCTACCAGCTCACTCTCCCTTTGCTGCAATACTAACTAAACCTATCACTTGGATCCCCTGTGTGTAGTGTTCAAGGCTGCAAACTATATTTCATTAGTGTCCCTGAACATAAACTTGATCTACAGAATTTAAAAAAAAAAAGTTTCTGAACATATGAAGAAAAACATCACCTTTAGACTAAGAAATAAAATATGTTGCTTTTCAACATATTGGGCTAATAGATTTCCTAAACCAGTTTAAAAAAAAAAAAGTAACCTTAGTCTGCATCATTAGTTTTTTCATTATCTACTGAGATTATTCTTCAAATATCTAGTTTAACTTCAGTGCAAGAAAACTGAAGATAAAGTGACTATTTTAATTAATTTCTTAAATTTTCCAACAAATATCAGCAAAGAAATCTTTAACAAAGTTATAATTACGTACTACATGGAATACATGAGGTGTAATGGAATAGAATAGTTTTAATGGCACAAGTTTGTGATGGCTGCAATCAATTTTAAATGGCAAATCCACATCTATGTAGGTACTCCCAAATAAGTACCAAAAACCTTTATATTCCCCAACACTACCACAAGGCCTGTGTTTGTGTATATATAAATATGTATTTACAGAAAATATATTTTGATTTTAAAAATATATATATATATTTCTGTTATACCAATAAATTAAAAACCAGCAGGATCTTATTAAAGGGAAAAAGGCAAAATACCACATTTATTGTGAATACAGAAAGAATCACAGTAAGCAGTTAGTTATAGTTATAACATTCCATTCAATCTCATATTTATTCACACATTCATTCATACACACACTCACACACACACACACACAGGTTCTGCAAGGTTCTTAGCATAGCTACCAGCCTTAGAGTTGCTCATGCCAAGCCACTGGCCAGGTGGCCTGGACATGAGGAGGGAGCAGGGCCTTGTCAGATGCTCATCTGATGCTCCTGGAAGTTGGTTTGCAGAATCAGACCCCAAAGTTCTCACTTTTTAGAGTCCATTTTTATAGGAATTTCTTCCTATGCCAGTCTATGGGAATTGCTTCATCATGCTGTTGCTGAATCAATCAGCAGATAGCACATTCCTGACGGCTCCAAGAAGTTATCTTGTTCTTTGGTTCTCCCATTCTTGAGGCTGTTGGGTGGATTCCAGTCTGCCCTCCGGGGGTCCTCTGGTTATTTCCACTTGACGCCTTCTTCAGCCGATGGACACTGGATTCTTAGGCTGGCACCTCCCTGATCATTCAGTTATTATCCACACCAAGCATCCATCCACATACGTCCTCTATCTCTATTTTAATCACAATTGTTAATACAACAAAAGGGCGGGGAGTCTCTGAGTGCTGTTTCTGTTGCTTTGAGTCTCTCTCTCTGTGAATTGCTTTGAGAACAGACTCTATCTTAGAATGTCCTAACACAATTAGGAGCTTGCAAGTTTCACACAGAGAGGGAGAGAAACAGTACCAAAAACCAAGAGACCTCTTCATTAGTAATACCCTGGAATTTAAACTATGGGGAATCAAACTCATTTGTGATTTTAATAAGGAACTTCTTTAATACGATCCAACATTTCCCCCAATCAGGAAATCCCAATACCTTAGTTACCATGACTATAACTGTACATGGCTCAGGAGGAAACAATATTTTAAGTACATCATTAAATACTTTTTCTACAAATAACATCATGACTTTGAAGTCCAATAATTTAGGACCTGCAGGAAGGGAATGAAGTGTTTTATGCCCCATTGAGAAGCTGAGAATCATCCCCTTATAACGGTACAAAAACTGTTTCTGTTTTTGCAGAATAAGAAGATATTGGTTATTTAAAATCAATCATTGGTCCAGGCCTCAATCTGGCCTTTCCTGAGTCAGACACCAATATACTTTTTAGAGGGGATACTCCACATTTAGGAGAAACAGGAAATATTTTGCAGCAGAATGATTAAAAAGCAACAGCTGTTTGAACCTGCTCAGAGGTTTGGAATGTTAGAATAGTCCTGGGGGAGATGGATTAAGGGACAGAGAAGCAGTCAAAGGTGCATGATAAATGCAATTCATCACAAGGCTATCACCACCACATATGTGGCATGTCACACACACACACACACACACACACACACACACACACACACACACACACACACACACACACACACACACACACACCTTGAAGAATTTAATTTTGAGGTCTTAGCTGAAGATTTTAAACTACAATTTAGATATAAGTGTAGCAGGACATATTTCAAGAGCGAAAAAGGCTGAAAACAGCATCTCCTTTCTCCCTGAAGAAAATCGTAACTCAATCACCATCTTTCTTGTTATCCTTTCATCAACAGGATTAATAAAAAAAAATTTAAAAAATGTATTATTCATTACATCTTCTTCCCAGCAGCTTTTACAGGTTTATTATTATTCCCGGTAGTTTTTCCATACTCATTTACATATTAAAGTAAAATAAGATTTCTGATGTTTTTAGTTCAGTAAATAGTGACCCTACTTGTTTATCTCACACTCAAATATTGTTAAGCATCACAAACCCACAAAAGGCAGGATTCAGTTTTATTTCTCCATTTTCTGTTATGCCTTGTGTTACAGTCTGAGCTGAAATATCACTTCACTGATAAGGGTCATCTGGAATACCTAGTAAAACAGGGGAAGACAAGCAGAGAGTTTCTCCTAGAACACCGATTTTTAAATATGAAAAGCCAAAATGTTCAGTTCCTTAAAAGAATGTTGCCTCCATATTGTTCTACAATATATTCTTTAACTTCTCATGAGAAGAATTACTTCCTGTCTTAAAAAAAAAACCCACAACCCTTCATACTGTGTTTCAAGGCAATAAGATTTTTAAAAAAATCCAATATTCACAGAATCATAGAATATCAGGGTTGGAAGGGACCTCAGGAGGTCATCTAGTCCAACCCCCTGCTCAAAGCAGGACCAATCCCAACTAAATCATCCCAGCCAGGGCTTTGTCAAGCCTGACCTTAAAAACTTCTAAGGAAGGAGATTCCACCACCTCCCTAGGTAACGCATTCCGGTGTTTCACCACCCTCCTAGTGAAAAAGTTTTTCCTAATATCCAACCTAAACCTCCCCCACTGCAACTTGAGACCATTACTCTTCGTTCTGTCATCTGCTACCGCTGAGAACAGTCTAGATCCATCCTCTTTGAAACCTCCTTTCAGTTGAAAGCAGCTATCAAATCCCCCCTCATTCTTCTCTTCCACAGACTAAAGAATCCAAGTTCCCTCAGCCTCTCCTCATAAGTCATGTGTTTCAGCCCCCTAATCATTTTTGTTGCCCTCCGCTGGATGTTTTCCAATTTTTTCACATCCTTCTTGTAGTGTCTCTCATGTTATATATGGTGAAAGATTTGCATGGTTTCTAAGCATATGAAAGAATAAAAGAATGTGCCCTCTTTTCTTCTCAGTAATAAAAAGTCCATTTCTTTCAACACCTATCTTTCATACATCTGGAATAATTATATTGTCTTGAAAAATCCAATTGTATACTCCTCCCACAACTATCAGGCAGCTATCATCATCCTGTGTGTTGAAAGTCAGAGAAAAATTTCTACAGGGACAAAGGACAATCCAAATTTGTGCCATACCATGAGCTTTCTTCTAATTTAAAATTAGAATGAAATTTCAAGCTCTTTTTCACTTGCAGAGATCAATTTCATAATGCAAAAATTCATTTTATTTTATATTGAATAAATCAGACAAGTTCTTGCTAAATAATAGCAATTATCATTGAACAAGAGTTACAAAGGGCTTAAAACACACATATTAAATATGGATTCTTTTTAAAAGGAAATTGCTATCAGCTTACACTTTACTTTCTTTAAAAGGTTGTGAGCCCTTTTGAATATAAAGAAAATCTTCCAAATGTAAGCAGAGTGTAAACTGGTGCATTGTTTCTTCCAAAAATCTTCAGGCAACTCCAGTACTTTTGCTATTGCTTATGGCTTTTCCAAGCAGCAGTGATAACTGCGGCTATTTATATACCCGTGGGCAGCAGTGAAACCACAAAGCTGTCAGGCTAGTTTCACTCTGCTGCAGCTTGGAAAGCCAGGCACAATACCACAGGAGCTATTGACTAGGATGGATAACTCAAAAAGAGGCTGAGAGAGGTGTAAATTAAGTGGAGACAATCCTGACCATCCATGCAGCAACCAAAAGGCTCTGTATTGGAGGGGAACAAAGACAGTTCTTCCTTCATTCCAGCAGCCAGAGGCTGTGTGTGCACACATGGAAGGGAAGGATCTTCAAAACGGTACGATTCCTTCCAGCTGACGGGACCAAAAAGGGACCAGAGATAACAATCTGGCAGAAATCCCAGCATTCTTCTCTTGCTCAGCAGTTGGAGGCATCAACCTGTTTCGAGGGAGACTCATACAAGCCCAGGAAAAATAAGAACTCTTTTCTGGAACAATAATTTCACTTAGGACTCAGCAAAATCAGGTCTAATATATGCAATCAATATTCAAGAGACCATTCTGCATTTGCTGAATCCCAAGTAGGAAAGAGCCAGCATGTAAAAAACAATTATCCATTCCACATATGAGAATGTTGGGAGTTTACCTGAAAAGGGAGAGCACAACTTTATGCTACCCCCACCCGCTATGGCTGTACTGTTATAAAAACATCTATCACAGGATGTGGGAACGTTATTCCTATTGCTTAGCTAAGGAAAGCTACAACAAACTGATAAACCCTGACCTACAAGATTTTGAATGAATAAGCACTGGCTTAACCTCTGCTTAGAGTTTATTCAAATCTTTGTCATGAGTTTAAAATCCTCTACTAAATCTACATTAGTCAGAGGATTGGGGGGAAGAGGGGAGTAGAAGAGAAACAAACCAATAGACCAAATAGGTTGCAAGGACCTGAAGAAGTTCTTTGCTTTTATTTGATGACCATGCTGGTAACAGCTTGCTTTATGATGACATTAATTTAAAATGGCTATGTGGCCAGACATAATACAATGAGGGGGGAAGTCACTATACAAAACAGCTTCTCAACATAAATGCTCCCCATGCCCCAATATTTTAAAATGTTAGATATATTCTAAATAAAAGTAAGCTTTTACATTAGTCATCTTTAATTCACATTTTGATTATGGAAAACCAACAGAGAGGAGGCAGAGACCTTTTAAGCAGTATGTTTAGTTTGTTTGTTTTTTAACTAATCACACATGGCAGATGCTTGCATTCTATAATTGTGAATGAAATCTAGTGATTAAAAATAACTTATTAGACCAGAAGCTTCCCTTCAGATTGGGTGTCTTACTGTTCTATGGAAGCAAAAGTCTCCTTTTGTACACACTGTAGGCTGGAGCTATTAATGTAGCAGTAGTGAAGGATAAACGGGCTCCTCTTGGCAGGCTTCTATAATGAAGATTTGTAGTCTGACAAAATAGGACAGAGATGCTGCCATTTTTCATTAGTAAATACTAACTCAATTCAAGCAATTGGTGTGTTGATACAGTTTTTACAGAGTTCTGCAGTGGGTCAGTCCCATAACGAGGAGGTTACATGCTGCTTGGCCATCTGGCAGTGCATGGATTCTGGAACAACATCCTCCCAGGAGGCCAATCTACAGCAGACATCACAAAGTTGACATATTTGATCCTCTGTGAGAAAGTGTGGTAACACCAGAAGTCAGAACTCTAGGACCTCTGCACAAAGTTGCATCCATGTGAATTCAATTTTCTTCAAAATAACGTTAATAACCTATTTTAAATGGCCCTCAGAACCTGGAAAGAATTCAAAATTAATCTTAAAAGCACCCGATGCACCATCTGTGATGAGTGCCAAATACCACAATGCTCGCTGGCCCAGACTTCCACGTTTTTAAAAATAATTAAGTTTTTGATTAACTGATATTTTAAAATGTCCCACTGAAAAGCCACTACTGCACAGAACAGTGATGTGAAACATTTTAAAAGCTTTCGAAAAATGACAGCCCAACAAACATGGTGCAGTGACTGTACTTGAAATGAATTCTGCAGCCCTATACATTGTTTCTTTGGTAAATACTGCACTAGCACCATACAGTTTTGCTTGTGCAGTTATTTCATTAGTTAATATAGACATTAAAGTTGTACTGCATCACTTTAAAACTAAATAAAGGGAGCTACTTGCTACTGGTACAGTTTCCTTGGATGGTCCAACACTCTTCCTGCAGCAACAGGGACCCTTGAGAAACAATACCAGGCTAATTAAGACGTTCAAATTTTCAAATGCTCAGTTCCTGAATGTGCATGTTTCACTTGTTCCATTTTTCAGATAGTATCAGTTGCTCTGTACATAACATAATGCTAAAACCTAGGTACGAATATAGTACTCCAACTGCCAGTCTTAGTGCACATACATTTATAAGGACTGTAATTATAGTTCTGCAGCATCTCTCTATGGATTTAAAAAGCAACTTGTAACTGATTTACCTGTTTCACATTATAATGGGTTTAATATTAATGTTGGACTGTTAGCGTTAACTTTTAAAAAGTGAAAAAGCACTGAAACTTTTATATTGGGAAACAACAAATGAATTACAGGGATCTTGCAAACATCAGAACATCCTTGGTCACAGCTTAGACTTTACATCCTTGGCAACGTCCTTTTAGATTAAATTAAGCCCTTTACCAAAACAGAATAAGATTTCTGTCATTTCCGTGCCATTACTCGAAAAACCATTGTGTAGTCATTTATTCTGTAACATGGTAGAGAGTGTGGAATAGTAGTGTCATTTTATTTCCCAAATATTTAATAGATTTTTTTAAGTTCCTCTTTAGTCACCCTGGCAAGGGTTTGAATGGGCATGAAGATTTTTTAAAAGCTTTTTCAAAGGATATTTAGAGGGGAGCATACATTTAAAAAAAATACATACTTTTATCTGAAAATATTTAACCTACTAAATATTTAACCGACTATTGTCAGGAGCAACACTAGAAATTACTGTAACTAAGATTTGAGGAAAAAATTGTGACATTAACTTTCCATGTTTGGCTGCACTTTGGGTATAATAAGCTCACTGTTTTTTCTGTATAGTCAGTCAGTCTTTGCTTAAGATACACAAAATTAGTGAATACTTCTGAAAATCTGGCTGTAAATGTTCCTCTTTCCTCTGCGGAGAGTCTCTCACACAATAGATGAAAAGTGACTGCTAAGGCCTTGATTATAAAACAAGCTCCATGCAGGCCAAACCCTGCACCTTACAGCCCCACTGACATCAATAAATCTGAATGCCTGCATGGAGCTCATTGTCCATTCAGGTTCCAAGGATCTGACCTACTTGCCCCCTTACTAACATTCAGTAGGGGTGTTTTGGTTGGCTAGCTCCCAGTACTAAAAAGGCGGAAGGGTCGATGGGGAATCAGGACCCTGAGACTGACAGCCCCCAGGAACAATGGGGAGAGGCCAATGCTTCAGGTCAGCCTGAATGACAGGGCGGGCAGGCTAATCAGGGAGTCAGGAGGCCAGGGAGGTCCCATCCTCCGTGTGAGCTGGATTTGCCTGGGTCAGACAGAGTGGGGCCGAGCTAAGGAGAAAGCAGAGACCCAACCTAAGTTGGGGAGCAGAGCTGTGCCAGATCCATAGGGAACAGAAAAGCAGCCTGGAGAGAGAGAGCAGACCCTGTCCTGGGAGCAGAGCTCCAGCCCCAAAGCTAGAGGCACAGCCCAGAGAGAGCAGACTTACCCTGGGAGGAGAGCTGCAGCAACCAGAGCCAGAGGGGCCAGAAAAGCAGCCCACGAAGCAGGTCAGTGCTGGGAGCAGAGTCATAGAAGCAGCCTGCAGAGCAGACCTGTCCTGGGAGCAGAACTGTAGCAACCAGAGCCAGAGGGGCCAAAGAAGCAGCCCAGGGAGCCGGAGGCAGAGCAGCAGAGACAGAGTGGTGGAGCTGGAGCAGTCCAGAGCTGGGTGCGGTGAGGGGGACCCTGGGCAGCAGGCCCAGCACAGGGAGATGCCACAGCCAAGAGGCTCTGCAGGCCAGGCTTGGATCGTAACCCCGAAAGGGCAGGGGCGACACTGGGACGGAGCGTCCTACCACTTAGAGCCTGAGAGCGTGTGGCCACCACCAGAGCAAGTGTCCAACCCACAGCATCCCTACAGCACAGCCAGGGCCTGAGAAGAAGGCCTGGGACTTACAAGGAACAGACTGTGAACTGCCCTGACATTCCAGAGACACTGTTTGTGATGTTCCCTGCCACAGAGCGGGTTGATGTGTTTCCTTTAACCTTTCCCATTTTTCCTTATTCTTTTTTAAATTAATTGTAGATTAAATAACTTGCATTTGCTTTAAATTGTATGTAATGGTCAGTGGGTCAGAGAAGTGCCCAGTGCAGAGAGAGTACCCTGGAGTGGGGACACCCTAGCCCCTGTCCTAGGTGACCACAGCAGGGTTGGGGGTCGAGCCCCCCAGGAATCCTGGGCCAAGCCTTGTTGGCGTTACGAGGACTCTGCCAGACAGGAGAGTGGAAGGGAAGTCCTCAAGGGCAGGGAGGCCACTGGGTAAAGGAAGTGGGAGTGAGGCCTCGGATCCTTTCGCTAGCCTACTTCACCGGGGTAGTGCAGAAGCCAGGAAAGTTCCCCACAAGAGCAGGACTATTCCCCCGCTTACATACTACCCATCCCATTCAATGGGCAGTGGATCAGGCTCCATGTGAGTACACGGAAACAGTGAAAATGACCGTAAACAAAACACTTTCAACTGTACAAAATAAGTGAACACAGATTTTGTTCTTTAATCCCTCACTGGGAATGGTAGGCCCTCAATGCCTCTGAAAAATCAGGCACAAGGTGTCTATGGTTGGACACCCAAAGACTGGGACACAAAATCTGTGAGAAGGTTGGCCTTACATAGAAAAATGGAATTGTAAAACCACAGACTGGCAGATGGACTCATGGCAGGTACACCATTACAAACTATTTTTAAATTGTTTTTAAACTGATTCAGTTTCAAGTTCACAGTGTTACTTTAACATTTTCTATAACAAGCAATAAATGTTTATTACAAAATAATCAACAGAAACAGTTTGCCTTTATCCAAAAAGAGTACTGTAATAGTAACTCATAATTTTCCCAAAGAGATGCACAAAAACAGTGTTGCGATTTTCCCTAATATCCCCCCAAACCCAAACCTCCATCCCAGTGAAAAACCAAAGGCATAAGCATATATATTCTTCCCACATAAAAAGGCACATATTTTCAGAATTGGAACCTTTTCATTTTGGATAACAACAGAAGCTCATTACAACTGAGCTCCTCCCCCGGTCTACTACTATATGTTAAGCTTGCCACTTTTCTTCCTTTTAAAATTTCCCCTTCGACGCAGATACCTTACTGAATAAACTAGCTTTTTCACAACTAGACAGTTACACGGTTTTGGCCAGACCCCTGAAGAGAAAAAAGAAAAATCCTGCTCTGATTTATACTGCAAGAAGAGGGCCCAAAAAATCTCAACTAAGGCACCCCCCTCCCAACAGAGCCCAGCTGCAGGGCACCCCCCAGCCCAGACACCAACACCCCCTTCCCCACAGAGCCCAGCCACATGGCACCCCCTAAACACCAGCAGTCCCATCTCCACAGACCCGAGTCCAGCCGTGGGGCATCCCCCTCTCCACAGAGCCCAACTACGGAGCAGACACCAGAACCCCCCTCTCCACAGAGCCCAGCAACAGGCCAGAGCCCAGACACCAGCACCCCCTACCCCACAGATCCCAGCTGCAGGGCAGCTCCCAGCCCAGACACCAGCACCCCCAGAGCCTTTACTCCTCACAATTTCTTACTGTCCCACCTGGGGACATGGTGTGGTGTGGCCCTGCCCTGAGCTGGGTTTCCCAGGCCCTCTCTGTCCTTGTGAGAATGAGGATCAAAGAACATGCAGCCTCCAGCCCTGCCAGGCTGAGCATTCCGTTCACTGTGAGCTGGGCTCTGCTGAGTCCAGCAGCCCGTAAAGGCAGCCCGAAATTCTGTGGGGGAAACAGGGAATTCTGCAATGGTGCAGAATTCCCCCAGGAGTTAATTACTATGTCTAGCAAGTAGGCGTCTAGTAAACACAGAACTTCCTCCCCTTTCCAAACATACACATTGCTATACTGACTCAAACCGGTGGCCCATCTAGCCCAGGATCCTGTCTCCAACAGTAGCCAGTACCAGCTGCTTCAGAAAAAAAGTGCAAAAATGCCACCACAGTAGAGCCTTGCAACCCAACGGGACCTGACAACAACATGACCCTCACAAGCTCAAGCTGAGCCATCTCTAATCACCTCCTCCTGCCCGTGGGGTCAGCACAGCACCACCTGTGTGCCTCCCTTCTGCTAGCTGCTGCCACCTCACTGCGCTCATGTGTGGTGCAGAGTGAGCGTGATGACAAGTTGCAGTGTCTCTAACTCCACAGCACACGCAATGCGGTGAGATAGCAGTGGCTGGCAGAAGTGGGGCACGGAGCCCCTGTTGTGAGGACCCCACAGGCAGGAGATGGCTAGAGATGGATTGGGGGCACAGGGAAACCCCAACCAAGCCCATGCCCCAAAGACAAGGCAGCGGTACCGGCACAGATTTGACGGGTGGGGAAGTGTCAGGGTCAGTTCTGAAAATGACAACATACTTGGGCCACAGGCCAGCTGTGCTTGGCTTGGGTACAGGTCCAGCTTGGACTTCCCCATAGGGAAAGTTTTTTTCTAACCCCTCATTAGTGTAAGGGTGGGTTATGCCTGGAGAATGAGTGCTTGCATCCTTACCCAAACTTTTCGCTTTTTAATTCTGATCTCATGGTACTGGATATTCTTCTTATCCATACAAAGGGAAGCTTTTTGTTTTTTTAAAAAAAAACATATGCCCTGTGAATTGAGAGAATATATTTTGTTTGGCTAGTCATTTATGATTACGTTTGTTTTAGACTGTAAGCTTGTAAACTTTTGAGAACAAAGACTGTCTCTGTCCAGCACTTAGCACAACAAGGCCTTGATCCTGAATGAGGCCTCTTGGTGCGACCATAATACAAATGTTAATAGATGTCCATCTTCTTCTTTAATTCTGCTAAACTCTTTGCCTCAATTATATCTTTTGGAAGTGAATTTCATGGGCAAATTATGTGAAAATTTGTTTCCTTTTTTCAGTTCTGAATTTGCTCCCTTTCATTCTCACTGAATGTCCCCTTCGTCTTCCACTACGGGAAGGAACCAGAAACGCCTGATCTCTATCTTTTTTATACTGTTATTTTGTATACTTTTTTATGTCCCCTCTAATTCGCCTCGTCTCTAAAGTAAACAGTCCCAATTTTTCCTCCCACCCTCTCTTCATATAGAAGCTTTCCATGTCTCTAATCATTCTCATCTGTCTTTGAAACCTTTCTATTCCACTAATAATTTTTTAAAGAGAGCAAGAAATGAACACAGTATTCCAGGTAAGAGAGTACCATTGATTTATATAATGGCATTATAACATTTTCACTATTATTCACCATTCCACTCCTGGCTGCTGGTGCAGGGAGTGAAGGGTGCAAGACTTACAAAGCAGAAGGGTTTGATGATGGAATTCAACCCTGTATTCACACCGTACACACTACTGTAATACTCTTTGTACAAAATATGCCTTGTGAGGTAGTATTTGAAAACTAAGAACTCACTGATCAAAAATATCACGATCAAATGTATGTAGTAATATTATATGTAGAGTTATAAATATAAGCTGAAATCATGACTGAAGTGTGTTTACCAGACATATCTGGGGAGTAGGCAAACCACATTTCTCAAAGACAAAGGACAAGCTGACACGCACTTCTACTGGTATCAAAGTTTATGGGCAACCACCTATCAAGTGGCCATTCTTTGGCAAGGGGGACAGCGGGGGGAGGGAGGAGAGGAGGGCAGGAACAAACTGATCTGCATCTTAGCAAACAACAGCATGGAACCTCTTTCCTCACAAGACTCCATGATCCAACCTCACAGTGGGAACAAACTTTATCTAGGGGTAACCCTCAGGAAAATGCATTTCAAAAGAAGTACGGGACTATAAAGTGAGGGGCAAAAACATTCCACATTCTCTCTCCCTATTCATATCTTTCATTTTCACCTAAAAAGACAAAAGAAAAAATGTTTGGACTTTGGGAGAAATCCTGACCTGAAAGAGGGTCAGCCCTATTGCATGGAGCATGAGGTAAGAATTTTACTTTCAATCAAGTTTTAGCACTAGAAAGTGTTATCTTTATTTCTCTTGTAACCATTTTTGACTTTAATGCCTTGTACTTGTACTCACTTAAAATCTCTCTTTGTAGTTAAATAAACTCGTTTTATTCTTTAATTAAAACCAATCTAGTATTGTCTTTAAACTGAATGGTGTGGGTAACTTCATTTATGGTAACAAATTGTTGTATACAGATCTCCTTTGAGGAGCAATGGACCTAATATATCTGGCCTGTCCAGGACAGGGCTGGACAGTGCAGAACATATATTTTGGGGGGAAATCTGAGATGGAGTGTGTTAGTGTCACCCTGCAAGTGACAACCCAGGCTGGTGGAAGCCAGAGTGTGACTGACATGTGGCTGACAAGCTACAGTTTCCACAAACACTCAGGGTATTACCTGCATGCTGCATGGCTGTTTATGAGCGGCCCAGATTGGAGCTACCACAGCAAAGCAATGTGAGGCTCCTGAGGTTGCAGGGAAGTGGTAACACAGCCCCTCGCTGGTCTGGATTGTACCTCAGAATGTCATACAATTCTAAACACTTGTTTCTTGAAAGCTTATGTGGTTTATTAGAATTTTACTCTCTGCTGTGTCTACGTGTTTATAATGCTTAGTGGACAAGTGCATTATTTAGCCTTAGCAGTAAAAAATTAAATTCTAGCCTATTTTTAGATTGTATGGCTTGAAAAAGACTTTCAGCAATCTGGTCTCTGATTTTTTCTTTTGTTCAAACAATAATGTAGTTTCTATATAAGAAGCAGAATTTGTAGCGTAATACCTAGCGACAGAAACAATTATCTTATCAGTATAATTGGACATAATGCAGACAAAGCCACTTCAGAAAAGTAGTAACAATTATAAAATTCCTTGCTACACTATTTAGAAACAGAATTTAGATAAGACTAGTGTATTAATACCCACCAACAGCAATCATTAGAAATAGAATGTGTGAAATACACTTGTTAGATATGTGCTTTGCACGACATGAATACATGAGGTGTTTTTCTATTGGATAAAGCTGCCTCATAGTAGACAAAATATGTTGCTGCAACAAACATTCTAACAGAAGCCTGTGTTTAATCTGGAAACAACTCTGCCGAAGTGCAATTTGAGAACCGCTAGTCAAAAGCATACTAGCTTCTGAACTGGTTAGACTGCTGCTTGACTTATGTTTATTAAAACAGAGAGGATGTAGAAGAGTTAATTATTGTTAATTAATTGTAAAATAGTGTTTTGGTAGGTATCACCACCCTCTTCATCCAAACAAATGATCCTTGATGCGTGCTCCAAACCCAAATACCAGTAGCCACAGAAAAATTAGACTCAGAGACCTATAGAGTAGGTTTTTCTAGTCAACTATACTACCTGTACAAGATTGTTCAGCACAACACATTTTCTAGTACTTTACCAAGACTGGTTTTTAAAAGGCGTTTAGAAATAAAGGTATCCACCACTTTCCTTGGGAGATTATGACACTGGAATAATCTCCCCTTCCTGATATTTAACCTAAAATTTTATTTTTTAATTACATTCCATCGCTTCTCACATTACTACACTCTAATTCCTAATGATTCCTCCCGTCTTTGAGGTGTACACCATTCAATCACTTGTGGACTTTTTTCCTCCTTCCTCTCCCCCACCCCAAACTGTTCATTTGCTGGATTTTGTATAGTTAGCTTTTACTTTTACTTTGTAAATCCATCTCTGCTGATATACCCTAGGAGAAAGTCTTACCTCCCCCCTCAAACAGTTAGTCATGTTTCAATACATATGCTATTCTATAGATATACCCCAGAGGCTTGTGTGTTGGGTACACATTTGTAAATTCCAGTATAAATAATATAAGAACAAGAAATTTGCCATAGTTAAGATCTGAATTACATTTATACCCCAAATACCACTGGTGAGACAAGCAATTACTTCTTCTCCTAGAATCTTTGTAATGTAAATTCCTCCATCATTTCTAGAAGAAAATTTCAAATGTTTTTACAATGATGACAGCCCTTTTTACAATGATGACAGCCCTCCGTATACTTAGCCGAAGTTTTTCTCCCTGCCCCTCCATTTTAGTGTCCATGTGTTTCTGTTGTTGCTCAGTTCATATAATTCCCTTAAAAGGTCACTGTGATATCTTCTTAGGTACATATAATGCACAAATCAGAATTATTTACTAACTTCCAACCAGTTAAACTTGAACAGCCTGACTGAAGGATGTGGAGTTGCACAGCTTCAATTAAGGACATAATCTGGCCAACAGAACCTCTACTGCAGGAACCAAAAAAGATAATGACACACAAGGAAAAGAACCCAACACTGAGATCTCAGACTTCTTGCAGGCTGGTAGTTTTGAGAAAAATACATACAAGAATTCTTTCTACTTCTAATATTAGCTTATTTCATATGGGATCACTGCCAAGCAGAGAAGAATTCATTTTTTCACCTTGTCACTGTTAGATTAGAATTCCTCTGCAAACTGCTCAGGTTATAATGAAGAAACTATATACCGTACCTTGATTTATCTGAACCTTCTCCAAAATTTGTACATCCCTTCAGAGATAAGATTCCCAAAACTGGACACAGTACTCCTAGCCGCAGTGGAGTCTCAACCATGGTTTTATACAATGGCATATTTTCTTCCCAGCCCCCCCAATTCCTTTGGATTCACCCTATGATTATCTTGACCTTTTTCACTACTGCTAAACAACGAGACATTTATACCTTCATGTTCCTTCCAACCTGAATGCAATAACTTTGATTGTTAAACAACTGAAAGTTATAGGCAATCAATGCAAAAGTTACCTCCTAATTTTTAGATACACAATATATGACTTAACATTTCTCATGTTAAAAATCTATCAGCTGTTCCACAGACCACTGACAATGTATTTATGATAAACTGCATTCTGAAAGATTTGTAACGTTACCAGTGTTTCTAACATTTGTTGTTGTTTGAAAATGCTAAAGTACATCCCCAGAGGTACAAATCTCTTGTGTAAATACAGGATAGTGTCATGGAGTGTTATCATGTCCAACATAGCAGTTATCACCATATTTTCAAATGTAGTTTCAAATGTAGTAACGTTCCTAGTCTTATGCATGCTTTTTGTCTTATGCATGCTTTTTTATCTGCTTTAAAAAAAGAAAAGAAAACAGAAAAGACTGGTCAGTGGGCACTATACAATTGCTCCATTGGTCTCCTTCACCAACTCAAAATTCAATGCTTTATTCTATGTCACCCACTGAGTCACCATTTGCTAACCATCCTCTTTATCCTCCTCCAAATCATTCTTAACTCACTGCACCATGGGCATACATACACTAACACTTGTGTTGGCTATATTTTAGCTTCAGGGCCTGGACCTTGTTTTTATAGATAAAGCATCAAGCACACAAACTACAAGATACATAAAGTAAGTGATTGTAAACAAAATAACCAATTCACCTGACTAATAAATTAAGACCTAGTCACTTGGATTAGATTTTTCTCTTGGATAGTGTATTTAACACAGAGAAAAAAAATCTAACTCTTCATTAGAAATAAAGTGCAGTTTTCCTAAATGTATGATTAAATGCTTATCACTGAAATTAAAAGTCTGAGTAGTTCAACCTGCATATATCATCTATAGGTAACCATGGATAGAATACCTTTTCCCCAGATTCACACATTTCAGACCTGCTCTTTCTAGTTTAAAAAAAATGCCTCAGCTGGAAGTGGTTTCCAAATCAGTCTTTTTATATGTGACCTGAGATCTCTAACCACTTGAGCCAAGCAGCAATTGTGCATGCACCCAGGGATACAAGGAAGGAGCATGCACAGTTAAGAGCTAGCAGAAAGCTGCTTGTTAAGTTAAGGGTCTGTCAGCATTTCCAAGTTTATAAACTCTTGTTTTCAGAGCTTTATAATTGGCAGTAATCATTCATTTATGGCTTATTACAACAATCTATAACCCACGAACCAACTCCCGTCTCCCTCACGACTGTAAAGGTGTTAACAGGCCACTTCACTTTGAATGGTCCCTTGAAATATGGGTTAACTAGTTATGCTAAACAATCTGTTACTCCTTGTATTTAACTGTGACACTCTGAGTACATTTCCTAGACCAGAAGAGTGAGTAGTGTTCTAGCTCAAAAGCTTGTCTCTCTCAGGCCTTGTCTACACTATGAAATTAGGTCGAATTTATAGAAATCGGTTTTGTAGAAAGCGTTTTTATAGAGTCGATTGTGTGTGTCCCCACACAAATGCACTAAGTGCATGTAGTCGGCAGAGTGTGTCTACAGTACCGAGCCAACCGTCAACTTCTGGAGCGTTGCACTGTGGGTAGCTATCCCACAGTTCCCACAGTCTCTGCCGCCCATTTGAATTCTGGGTAGAAATCCCAATCCCCGATGGGGCTAAAACATTGTCGCGGGTGGTTCTGGGTACATATCATCAGGCCCCCTTTCCCTCACTTCCTCCCTCCCTCCCTCCCTCCGTGAAAGCAACAGCAGACAATCGTTTCGCGCCTTTTTTCCGGGGTTACCCGTGCAGACGCCATACCACGGCAAGCATGGAGCCTGCTCAGCTCACCTGGATGCTGGCAGATGCACTACCGCATTGCTACACAGTAGCAGCTTATTGCCTTTTGGCAGCAGACAGCGCAGTATGACTGGTAGCCGTCATCGACGTAGTCCAGGGTGCTCTTTTAACCGACCTCGATGAGGTCGGGGTGCCTGGGCAAACATGGGAGTGACTCAGCCAGGTCGTTTCCCTTTTAAGTTTCGTCTCATGGCGATTGAGTCCTACCGGCAGTGCACTGGTCTTTTAATCAGCAGCCAGGAGAAGACGATGGCCAGCAGTCATACTGCACCGTTTTCTGCCGAGGACCCAGGAGATGACAATGGCTGGCGGTCGTACTGCACAGTCTGCTGCCAGCAAGATGTATAAAGATAGATGAAGTGGATCAAAACAAGAAATAGACCAGATTTGTTTTGTATTCATTTTCTCCTCCCTCCCTCCCTCTATGAAATCAGCTGCCTGCTAAACCCAGTTTTGAGTTCTGTCCTTAAGGGGGGCATTCTGTTTCTCGCAAAGCCACCCCTTTGTTGATTTTAATTCCCTGTAAGCCATGTTGTCAGTCACCCCCTCCCTCCATCAGAGCAATGGCAAACAATCATTTTGCGCCCTTTTCCCTGGATTGCCCAAGCAGGAGCAGACGCCATTGCACAGCAAGCATGGAGCCCATTCAGCTCACCGCAGCAGTTATGACCATTGTAAATACCTCATGCATTATCGTGCAGTGTATGCAGAACCAGCACCTGAAAAACCAGGCGAGGAGGCGACGAACATGAACACACTTTTCTCTAAAACCGCGTTCCCCCACAATTTGGAGATCATGGTGTTAATGGGGCAGGCTTATGCCGTGGAACGCCGATTCTGGGCCCGGGAAACAAGCATAGAGTGGTGGGACCGCACAGTGTTGCGGGTCTGGGATGATTCCCAGTGGCTGCGAAACGTTCGCATGCGTAAGGGCACTTCATGGAACTTTGTGACTTGCTTTCCCCTGCCATGAAGCACAAGAATACCAAGATGAGAGCAGCCCTCACAGTTCACAAGTGAGTGGCAACAGACCTGTGGAAGCTTGCAACACCAGACAGCTACCGGTCAGTCGGGAATCAATTTGGAGTGTGCAAATCTACTGTGGGGGTTGCTGAGATGCAAGTAGCCAACACAATCATGGAGCTGCCGCTATCAAAGGTAGTGACTCTGGGAAATGTGCAGGTCATACTAGATGGCTTTGCTGCAATGGGATTCCCTAACTGTGGTGGGGCCATAGATGGAACCCATATCCTTATCTTGGGACCGGACCACCAGTGCAGCCAGTACATAAACCACAAGGGGTACTTTTCAATGGTGCTGCAAGCACTGGTGGATCACAAGGGACGTTTCACTATCAACGTGGGATGGCCGGGAAAGGTTCATGACACTCGCGTCTTCAGGAACTCTGGTCTGTTTGAACAGCTGCAGGAAGGGATTTACTTCCCAGACCAGAAAATAACTGTTGGGGATGTTGAAATGCCTATAGTTATCCTTGGGGACCCAGCCTACCCCTTAATGCCATGGCTCATGAAGCCGTACCCAGGCACCCTGGACAGTAGTAAGGAGCTGTTCAACTATAAGCTGAGCAAGTGCAGAATGGTGGTAGAGTGTGCATCTGGATGTTTAAAGGGTCGCTGGCGTAGTTTACTGACTCGCTCAGACCTCAGCAAAACCAATATTCCCACTGTTATTGCTGCTTGCTGTGTGCTCCACAATCTCTCTGAGAGTAAGGGGGAGATGTTTATGGCGGGGTGGGAGGTTGATGCAAATCGCCTGGCCACTGAATACGCGCAGCCAGACACCAGGGCGGTTAGAAGAGCACAGCAGGAAGGGCTGCGCATCAGAGAAGCTTTGAAAACCAGTTTCATGACTGGCCAGAGTACTGTGTGACACTTCTGTTTGTTTCTCCTTGATGAAAACCCACCCCCTTGGTTGCCTCTAAATTCCTGTAAGCCACCCTCCCTCTCCCCTTCAATCACAGCTTGCTTGCAAAGGAAATAAAGTCACTATCATTTAAAAAAACATGTATTCTTTATTAATTGATTATAAAAATAGGGAGATAACTGACAAGGTAGCAGGGTGGGGTGGTGGGAGGAGGGTAGGAGGGAAGGAAAAGGCCACTTCAAAACTTGTTGAATGCTAGCCTTCTGTTGCTTGGGCTGTCCACTGGTGTGGAGTGGTTGGGTGCCTGGAGCCTCCCGCCCCGCGTTCTTGGGCGTCTGGGTGAGGAGGCTATGGAACTTGGGGAGGACGGAGGGCGGTTAAGCAGGGGCTGCAGCGGCAGTCTGTGATCCTGCTGCCATTCATGAACCTCCACCAGAAGCTGGAGCATGTCTGTTTGATCCCACAGTAGCCCCAGCGTTGCCTCATGCCTCCTCTGATCTTCCTGCCACCACCTCTCCTCACGTTCATCAGCCACTGTCCTGTACTCTGCTATTGTGTCCCTCCACACAGCTCTGTCAGTGCCGGAGGACTGCCTGAGCTCAGAGAACATGTCATCGTGTGTGTGTTTTTTTCGCCACCTTATCTGAGATAGCCTTTGGGATGGAGGAGGGAGGCTTGAAACATTTGCAGCTGCTGGAGGAAAAAAAGGGAGTGAAGTATTTTAAAAGATACATTTTACAGAACAATGGCTATACTCTTTCATGGTGAACAACACTATTCACATTACATAGCACATGTGATTTTGGCACAAGGTCGCATTTTGCATCTTATATTGAGTGCCTGCGGCTTTGGTGTTAGAGATCACACATGCAGGGCCGGGCAACAGAATTTGGCTTGCAGGCGGCCATGGTAAGCCATAGTCTTTCGGCTTCTGCAACCTTCATAACAGCAGCCCCCTCTTTTCCCATACCAAGCAAAGCCCGTTGAGTTGGCCATTTAGTGCTGCAGTTTTCCTGTTAACGTGCAGCAGCAGAAACCAAACTAACCCCTTTCCCCCATCCAATTGTCTGGGATGATCGCTTTTCCCCTCCCCCCCACCGCCTGGCTGGTATCAGAGAAGATACCTGCTAGCCAAACGCGAACCCCTCAGCACCAATGCTGCCCCCCCGTCTCCCCACGTGGCTAACTGCGTGGAGGATTTCTTTTCAGCCACAGGCAAACAGCCCAGTAGGAACGGCCACCTCTGAATGTCCCCTTAACTAAATTCCCCTATTTCAACCAGGTTACCATGAACGATATCACTCTCCTGAGGATAACACAGAGAGATAAAGAACGGATGTTGCTTGAATGCCAGCAAACACCGGGACCATATGCTGCCAGGCTTTGTCATGCAATGATATCAGATTACTTGCTACTAGCATGGCGTGGTAAAGTATCCTACCATGGAGGACGGAATAAGGCTGCTCTTCCCAGAAACCTTCTGTAAAGGCTTTTAGAGTACCTCCAGGAGAGCTTCATGGATATGTCCCTGGAGGATTTCCACTCCATCCCCAGATACGTAAACAGACTTTTCCAGTAGCAGTACTGGCCACGAATGCATCCCAAGTCCTCAAGGCTACTTAATCATATAAAAACAAGCGTTTTTTAAACATGTATTATATTTTAAAAGGTACACTCACCAGAGGTACTCTCTCCGGCTTCGTTGGGTTGGGAGGGTATTTCAGTCAGGGTGATAAAAAGATCTTGGCTGTTGGGGAGAACGGTGTACTGTGTGCTCTCCCCAAGCTCGTTCTCCTCCTCCTCATCTTCCCCGTCCGCAAAATCCTCAGCCATGGCAGAGAGTACCCCATCATTGGAGACTATGGACAGGGGTGGAGTCGTGGTTGCGGCCCCCCCTAGAATTGCATGCAACTCAGCATAGAAGCGGCATGCCTGGGTCTCTGTCCCAGAGCGTCTGTTTGATTCTTTGGTTTTCTGGTACGCTTGTCTGAGCTCCTTAAGTTTCATGTGGCACTGTGTTGCGTCCCTGATGTAGCCTCTGTCCCTCATGGCCTCTGAGATTTTTTGAAATGTTTTGGCATTTCATCTTTTGGAATGTAGTTCTGATAGCACAGATTCCTCTCCCCATACAGCGGTCAGATCCAGTACCTCTCGTTCGGACCATGCTGGAGCTCTTTTTCGATTCTGGGACTGCATGGTCACCTGTGCTGATTAGCTCGCCTGGCCAAACAGGAAATGAGATTCAAAAGCTCCCAGGGCTTTTCCTGTACACCTGGCCAGTGCATCCGAGTTGAGAGTGCTGTCCAGAGAGGTCACAATGGTGCACTGTGGGATAACTCCCGGAGGCCAATACCTTTGAATTGTGTCCACACCAACCCTAATTCGAAACAGCGATGTCGATTTCAGCGCTAATCCCCTCGTTGGGGAGGAGTACAGAAATTGGTTTTAAGAGCCCTTTATGTCGAAAAAATGGCTTCGTTGTGTGGACGGGTGCAGGGTTAATTCGGATTTAACGCTGCTAAATCCAACATAAACTCATAGTGTAGACCAGGCCTCACCAACAAAAGTTGGTCCAATAAAAATATTACCTCATCCACCTTGTCTGTAATCATTCAACTTGGCCACAAGGTTTCAGCTCAGAAGCAATTTTTATCTGAGTGAATTCAGTGTTTGTGAAAGGTGGAAGTTTCATTGCACTACAGTCCTCGTTTTAATCAATACACACACACAGAAGCGGGGAAAGATTCTTCACGTCAGGAAGTGCACCTCAATAGTGACCAGTAGGAGCCACCTGAAGCTGCAACGATACCTGCAGCTGGCCTGCAGCAGCCGACTCACACTCACAGAGCTCAGCCAGTGCGGCCGTTTCATTGCTGTGTAGACTTCTGGGCTCAGGCTGCACCCAGGCTCTAGGAACCTCTGAGGCAGGAGGGTCCCAGAGCTCAGGTGTCAATGAAACAGTTCTGCAGCCCAAGGCACGCAAGCCCACATCAGTGGGCACAGCCCAGCCATGGGTTTTTCTTTGCTGTGAGCATAGACCCTGAATTACCTCTCAATAACTACTACCCATGATTTGCCTATTCTTTTAGGAGACTTTAGTTTCCACAGCTGTCAAGACTAACACCCTTCATAAGCACTAAAAATAAAAATAAATGATTTTAGTGAATTTAAACTGAAATGTCACAGACAAGAAAATTCATATGCAACTAAAAATTCTAAAGATTTTAAACATGGGTTTATTGTAAGGGCACAAAACATGTTTTTAGAAGGACAGATCAGAAATTAGAAAACTCATTTTCTAATCAACCATGAGAACTCCAAAGGAGCCATTATAATCCATCATCTCAACTATATCTGACACGATCCAACAAACTGTACGGGTTTCAAACGATAGCAACATCTCTTGAAAGAGCCTACTAATTTTCACAAGTTAAGAATTATACAAACTAACTTTCTCTTGGTTATTATGCAAAGTGTTCAGCTATAAAAGCCAAACAGACAATGAGTGAAAGCCAGAATGTCATCTCAGATTTTTAGTTTTAACTATGAAATTTCCTTGCTTGCTTTTGTGGGTTAAAGTAAGATCTCCGAGATTACTTTAAACGTAGCTTTTGAACCTCAGCATGATGAGCAGCACTTACAAGATATGATCTAAACAGAAATACCTACTGCAAATCCAGTCAAAGGAGGGCCGGTTTATTCTCAACTGCAATAATTCTATAGTAACCCATGCAGTTGGGGAGCATGCACATTTGTTTCTCAGACCTCTTGAAGTATAGCATTTTTACAAGCTACTGGTAAAAATATTTTAAGAACAAAATTCTATTACAACAGCAGTCAGTTGTTCTAGATATCAAAGACCATGCTACTGTTTCACTGTGGGGACTTGTAGCCCTGAATAAGGTCTGTTCTGCCACCCCCACACCAACTACTACTATCATGCCAGCAGCAAGAGCTTTTCATGTTACTCTTTCTGCTGGATCTGCTTCTCTCGTCTCTACCACAAATGCTCCTCTGTCTGTAGTAGGTGGATCACAGTGGGGGCCCCTTGAGATGAGAACTACCACATCACAGGAGAATGAAGAAAGTTTGTGAAAGGGGGAAGAGAAGAAAACGTGTACTGTTTTTTAATACATGGTAAAAAGTAAGCATTATGGGGTATCTGGACACCTTACAAAGTTTACATTGAGACATTAATTATCTTAATGTGATAAAACGTGCCTTTCATCCAACCAGTCAGCTAGGAATTAGATCAACTGGGAAGGCGGAGGCAAAAATGGTGCAATTTGTAGCTTTTACTAAAAGTGCCAGGATTAATGTTCTGTGCATTTTCCCAGGGAGTGAATACAGAGGTGCAAGGCCTCTGCCAGAATTACCCTGAGGCTGAGATGTATATCAAGTGTTTCACAATTAGGAAATCACTGTTCAAGCTATTGTTTACTGCAATAAAAGCATATGCCTGAGCCAGTGCTCTTATCCAAAACGAACAAGGTAAGGGCATTGTTTTTGTATATAAAAGACTGCCTCTGACTGAAACTGATTAACTACAGCTAGCCCTGTACACCTGTGCAGCTCTTGCTCCTGCCATTTAGTTCGCAGAAGAAGGCAGGGTATTTCCTGCCACCTGCGGGCGCGGGATAACATAGCCCTTCCAGCGTCGCTCTAATGAACTCGGTGAGTGCCGGATACACCCCCAGAGCCTCAGCTCCGGTCTGTCTCCCTTCTCAATTGAATGTCCCTGATCATCCCTAGGTCTGCTCAGACATTTCAGTGGGCGCTGCATGCCGCCGCCACCACCCCGAGTAACGGGGGGTTGGGGGAGAAAAGAGCGCTGCACCCACCAAAGCCAGCCCTTCTTGGAGCTAGGCTGCCGCTGCACCGGGGGACTGCACGGGCCGCAGCCTGGTCCCCTCACGGGTATCGACCGCCTCGGGGGTGGGCGGGACTCCCCCTGCCCAGAGCCACAGGGTCAGGGCAGGCCCGAGGGCGGCGGTCGCCCAGCGGGGCTCGATCCCCGGGTGCCCGCCACAGCGAAGCCCGCCCCACCCGTGCTCGGCAGCGGGGACGGCTGGGCATGGTGCCCGGGCGTAGGGGCGCTGTGAGGAGCCCGGCTGGCCAGGCCAGCCGCAGCTCCCCGGTCGGGCCTTCAAACGCCACAGGCCGCAGCCTGGGCGCCAGCCGCCGCCCAGCGAAGGAGGGAGGCCCTGCCGGGAGCAGCCGCCTCTCCTGGAGGGGACTGGGCGGGCCGGGAGACACCCCTTCCCCATCCCCCCGCACTGGGGGGAGACATCGCCCCGCCCGAGCGCTCGCTCACTCACCCGCATCCTGCCCTGCGGGCTCGGCTCCTCGGCGCGGGGGGACAGCGAGGACCAGAGCAGCAGCAGCCCCAGGAAGCTGCCCGCCAGCAGCACGGCGCGCAGCAGAAAGCCCAGCTTCAGCCGCATCGTCCCGCGCCGGCCCGACGCCCTGCTACAGCTTACCGCTCCCGCCGCCTGCCTCGGCCCCCTCCTGAGCTACCCCGTCCCCAGCCCGGAGCCGGCCTCGGCTCCCTGCCCGCGCCTGGCGTTGCGCCCCCCGCTCCTGCTCGCTCTAGCCGCCTGCTCTCAGCTGCTGCTCCTCTCTTTAGCTCTACCCCGATCCCTGCCTGCTGATCTGCTGCCTTCCCGCCGCCGCCGGCTGCTGCTGCCGCCGCCGCCCCCTGCTCAGTCCGTCACTGTGCTGCAAGCACAAACTTTTTCTCCCCCTCCTTAAAACTGCCCCGATTCCTCTGCTGCTTGTCTCGTCTTTTCCCTGCTGAGCTGCGCCCAACAGCTCAAATGATCTGAAGCAGGAAGTCACCGCAGCAGCGACAGCTCCACGTGGCTGATTTATAGCCCGGAGAGTTTTCCATATTGATTGTAGGTTGCCTTTTCACACGTCTCCCTAAGGAGGTGGATTTGTACGAGTAAAGCTGGGATGAGGTGTGCAAACACCAAGCTGCTGCTCTTAGCTTGGTGAGGTGGAAGAAGGGATCATTTCCGGGTTTATGCCTTTACCTTGGCTTGGAAAGAGAGACCGAGTCCACGGGGATTTATAACTGCCTTTTTTAAAACTACCATCATACCAGATTCGGACCCAGATTGCACCAGACCTCTGTCATACAATACTACTTTTACTTTATTTCCCCCTGCATGTTTGTAATTTGATGTATGGGAACTCTGATATGTGCACCGGCCTCATCACTGGTGAAAACTTTCAAAGAACCGAGCCCAGGTTGTCACACCTTAAAAATGATTTAGTATGTGTGTAGCCCTGTCTGGTAAATCTTATGCCTTAAGTATTGAAAAGAATGAAAACCTTGTAGATATTTTTACTTTAGAAAATAAACTATATTCCCCTACCCAGTGCTAGCCTTGCAGCAAAAATAACTTCCCAACTTTCTGTATAACTAATTTCAGGCCAATTCCATGCAAAGTACATGCTTAACTTTATTCATGTTGAGTAGACCTATTGAAATCAAGTATTGTTTTTGTCCATAGTATTAAACTGGTGTACCAGAAACAAATTGTACACAGTCTGAGCAAATAACAAGGATCTAAATTCAGTATAATTCCTGAAATCATTGACTTTTCTCAAATTTTGGCTTGTATTCCTGATAGCAATCTTAAGCCAACCTGTCTTTCATTCCACACTTGCACTCTTCTGAGAAAAATGAACTGCATTGAAAGTTATGTTTTTATCTTGTGCAACAGTTGTGAAAAATTAGCGTAGTCCAAGTGCAGTTATCAGGAAAGCAGCCATGTAAAAACAATTTTATTTATTTAACAGTTCTGCTTTTGTATAGTCTGTCAGAGTCACTAAGGTTTACTAAGGTTTTTTTCAAATTCCTGTTCACACTGCAGGAATCGTCTAGATCCAACAATCCTGAACATTGACTTTTCAGTGATAAGTTACTTTAGAACAAGATATTGCATATCAATAGGATTCCCCGTGGACGATTTTTTTAATAGGAAATGTAGTGCTTTACACACTTGGAAACTGAAGTGTCTGTTCGTCCATAAAACTACTACAGCACTGTTAGTGGCATTAACATTTTCCCCATTCTAATAGCTTGATGCAAAGAACTAAATAGGTTAATGCTGAGTTAAAGGTACAGTAAAAGACTCCAAACCTGCAATCACTTGCACAAGTGCTTAACTTTGTGTGTGTTTTCCAGTGAGAGTTATATCTAGAATTTGAAAAGTTTACTGGATACCTGCTAGGTAGAGATAAATATAAAAGACAAGTGGAGACCCCCCCTGAGGCGCTCATTCTAAATTTGAAGTTCCAGCTCTTGGAAGGGTGAAAGAGGGGGGATATCTTTCTTTGCCTTTCTGAGCCCCATGGCGTCTACTGCAAAAAAAGTAGGTCTCCCCAACTGTCTCTTTTTGCCAATGGCCATTTTTTGGGACTTCCTCTCCAATGACCAACTCTAGTTCCTCCTCTGTTGTAACTCATAGCTTTCTCAAGGAGCAGCAGAAGAAAGAAATAATTATTTACAGTCTTAATGCTGCCCACAATTGTAATTGACTGTAAAACTGACTAGAGTCTTGTAATTTCACTCTGCTGTTGCTTGCTCTATAACTGAATCATTGAAGCGTTCTGTCAGCAGACTGAGGAAGACACTACTGTGTCAGCTCCAGGCCCGCTCACAGCAATTGCAGGGCAGAATAGTCAATGGGCCCCCACACACACACAAGCCGTGCCCGCACGGACACGGTCCACCTGACATTTGAGCAGTGCTGCACCTGCGCTGGCAGGTGCCCAGCGAGCTGCCTGCTGCATGCGCTCTTCCAGTACATCCAGGACTTCCACATGCCCGCCTGGCAGGGTTGCCAACTGTCTAATCGCACAAACCCAAAGACCCTTGCCCCGCCCCTACCCTGCCCCTTCCCTGAGACCATGCCCCTGTCCAGCCCCCTGCTCACTCCATTCCCCCTCCCTCCATTGCTTGCTCTCCCCCACCCTCACTCACTTTCACCAGGCTGTGGCAATGGGTTGGAGTGCAGGGTGCAAGCTCTGGGAGGGAGTTTGGGTGCAGGAAGGGGTGTGGGGTGCGGGCTCTGGGAGGGAGTTTGGTGCAGAAGGGACTGTGGGCTCTGGGAGGGGATTTGGGTGTGGGAGGGGTGATGGGTACAGGTTCTGGGAGGGAGTTGGGGTGCAGGAAGAGGTGCCGGGTGCAGGCTTTGGGGGGGGGTGCAGGAAGAGGTGCCGGGTGCAGGCTTTGGGGGGGGGGTGCAGGTTCTAGGCTAGGGCAGGGGGTTGGGGTGCAGAAGAGGGTCAGGGTGTCAGTGCTTACCTCAGGCGGCTCCTGAAAGTGACCGGCACACCCCTCTGGCAGCAGCTTGTAGGCGGGGGGGTGGGGCAGGGGTTCTTCACGCGCCGCTGCCCGCAGGCACCAGCCCCACAGCTCCCATTGACCACAGTCCCAGCCAATGGGAGCTGTGGAGTCAGCACTCAGGGTGGGGGCAGCATGCGGAAACACCCCCCTCTGGGGCCGCAGAGTCATGCTGGCCGCTTCCGGGAGTGGTGCAGAGCAAGGATGGGCAGGAAGCCTGTCTTAGCTCTGCTGCACTGTTGGCGGTGGCCAGGGGCCTCTGGGCCCTTTTAAATCGCCCAGGCACTTGGGCAATTCCCCCTTCGCCCCACTTCAGCAGGCCTGTTCAGTTCACATTTGTATGGTCATTGTAACAAGCATTGTTTTTAAATGAAAGTTTAAATTCTGCAAAAACTGATGAATAAGGCCTCCACAGCTATAAGGGAAAGCTTCACGCTCACCCCAGGCAAATTTGCCTGAGGACAGCAGTCCCTATGTCAGCCAACTTGACAGATAAAATGCTTTTTTCCTCCCAAAGGAATCACGGCTTCATTAGACTGCTACAATGCAGCTGTCCACTAGGAAGCAGTGTGGCCTTGTGGACTAGGCACTGGAGTAGGAGTCAGGAGACCCGAGTTCTATGTCTGGCATTGTCACTGACCTAGTGTATTACCTTAAGCAAGTCACATCAATTCTCTGTGCTTCTGTTTTTCCTCCTACCTTTGTCTGTTTTCTTTGTTTGGATTGTAAGGTCTTCAGGGAAGGAAATGTTACCGACTATTTATTTGTACAGTGCCCGATAGAATGGGATCTCTATCTTGATTGGATCTCCTAGGATTCTAAATAATAATGAGCTTAGAAGTGACTTCAGATATTTATAATTTTAATTGTATTTTTTCCATGATACCAAAGGCATTACTAACTATAGCTTTTTTTCTACCAGTGAAGCTATGACAATACTAAGGCTATGTCTACACTACACAGTTTTTAATGACACGGCTGTGTCACCACAGCTGTGCCGCTAAAAGTCGTGCAGCGTAGCCACTGTTTGTTGACTCTCCTGCTGACAAAAAACTTCTACCCCCAAAGAACAGCGTTTGCGTTGTCGGCAGGAGCACTGTTCACACTGTCACTTGTTGCAGCAAAACTTTTGCCTTTCGGGGGGAGGGAGGGTTTAACACCTCTGAAAGACAAAAGTTTTGTTGTTCAATTGCCAGTGTAGAAATAGCCTAAGAAGTTACAGATAGCGACTTACCCCTCTTCACATATTGCATAAACCTCAAGGGCTCGGTCCCGTTGTCCTTATTCAGAGAAGAGTCCTAGTGAATTTAGTTAGGAAACTAACTTCCATGTCAACATACCTCAGCCTAGATAACCCACATCCAGTATTTCTATGCAAACATTTCTAAGAAAGCTGCCAAACATCTTCTTTTTCTTTTTTGAGCATTGATACATGTCTACTAAGCATTGTATTAAGATCACCAATGCATTTCACATAGGCCTCCAAATAGCTGTCAGATAGTATTATTTTTAGTCATTACTAGCCTATGCTGTACTTGAACCAATGACCTACTGTGACCTAAAGGTGAAGTATCCAATTACCAATCCTTTAAGCCACTCTATCACCTTCTTTCTAAGCACTTGAGGGTATGGTATCTGCCTCCAGGGCTGCTAGAAAATGTCAGTCTCATGCATTTTGCTAGCATCTGACAAACCGATATTTGGATACACTTGTTAACTGTTGTCCTGAATAAATATTTTCCCCACAGTAAAGCACTTTAGATTTACATGACCAGAATTATTGAAAGAAGATTTTAATGAAGTTTAATGACCATAAAAACAAAACCCCTAGTCTACTAATAAGAGGTAAACATAAGATGCTATAAAAGCTTCCTTGTACGTAAAATTGCAAAGGTGCCTAACTGTGATCCTCTTCAGAGGGACTGATGGGTTTTTTTGTTTACAGCCTTTCATGCCTGACCAGAGCTTATGGGTGTACCAGGACTTGTTTAAGCTTGTGTTTTTATTTATTTAATATATATTAAATATACCATTTTAATTCAGCACAGGTCAAAACCAAGTTTTTCCCCCCAATCAACTGCCAACACCCACCTTCCCAAGCACTTCAAAACAGCAATGAATTGTAGGAATTCATCAGAATAATTTTATCTTAAGCACAGCATTATACCTAGGAATTTTTGAAGTTCAGCTGCCAGAATTTTCATTTACTCTGATATTTCACTATGTGAGATACTGGGGCTTTAGTATATGTGCAACCTTGGAGTTGATGTCTTTTTAAAAAGAAAAGTTGATAAGTGTCAACTAGTAGACACTGACTTATTTAAATATCCTGTATACCGATTAATGTTTTTCATTATTTTATTATTTCCTGAAATAAGATTTATAAACATTTTAGCCTTTAGTAAGTGAACTGCACGTTTATCTAGCTTCATTTTAACGCTGATCGATATCAATACTGCTATCTTTTGTTGAGATATTATAATTTACACTTCAATAGCACCTTCTACCTGAGGAGTTCAAAGTACTTTTAAAAGTACGAATTAAATCTCACACGTAGAAGGATAACATGGTTATCCGCATTTTACAAATGGGGAAGGGGGGAAAAGGTTGTGTCATACAAGGAGTGTATGGATCAGAATACATATCTCCTGACTCCTAGTGGTATGTTTCAATCATTTGGGTATGCCTCCCACTAATGCTGTTTTGAATCTTATTACAAATCAGCCATCACCCTTGAAAACAAACACACAAAAACAATCTGACTTTTTTTTGGCAGCATTGGTTCTCAGTGAGTCTTATTACATATTGGTACGAGTCTTCCATGGATTAGAGAGTGGGAGTGAAGCTATTTGTGTGAAGAGAGCTATTTGCATTTTAAATTGTCTATGAGCCAGGTCTACAAAGTTATTCATCTACTACACTCAATCCACAGCAAATCTCCCACTGAAAATAACAGATTTACCTGGCCAAGAGGAGATCCATATGTCAGTGCCACTAACACCAAGGAAGATTCCAGAACCTTGACAGTATTGATGCAGAGTAGGAGGCAACTCCTGGTGAGTTTCTCAATTGCACAAGGTTGTGAGGTTAGATACGAGAGGCAATAGATGGAAAGATTGTTGTATCAAGAGATGATTTCTTAAATACTGGCCAAATTGAGACTTGCTTTAGAGAGAGTGGTAAATTTCCCTAAAGGTTGATGATCTCAGTTATTAGGGTCCCAGTTGCTCTCAATTCACTTTCATTAGCGAAGAGGAGAATGGATTGGTCAAGGCTGGAGCTCAGTTTCTCTGCAGTGCTTCTCAGACTTCCTATTGTGTACGTGGGCTTGAGTTCAGAAAGGGGAAAGTATCATGTTATCAGGCCTAGGATCGTTGCATGATTTCTGCTGTGTAGAGAGGCCTTCTTATATGTAAGTGATTTTCTTTGAGAAACATGCTGATAGTTCCTAGTAGCAGCAGACGCTGGGTTCTAGAGTTGTGTGAAGGCATTTCAGATTAATAAAGCAGTTCATGGTTTGGAATAATTCAGCAGGCTTCACGGTGGCATAGGGAATGATGGAGGAGAGGTAGACTGTCTGTGTCCATAAAAATAATAATAAAAAAAGTCTAACATTAACAGAGCTACAGGCTTTTAATTTCATATTACTTTGAATGGTAAGTGGTTTTCTGTCTCATTCATACACATAAAATTGACTGGAAGATACCTTGGTAATATCAGGAGCTCCAGGTCTTGACATTTTGTCTAATTCACAAGCACTTCATCTTACCTACCCTGTCTTCCTGATTTAATATTCTGTAGCAGACACTAACTTAATTTTCATTTACTGTTCTCTCATTCTAATCCATAGAATTTGCATTGCAACTCCTACAAAAATTATCCATTAGTATTTCACTGCTTATATGAATGTTCTTCACATATAATGTGTCTTGCTACCTTTGTCACTTCTATAATAATAAATTTCAGTGTTGACACTTGTCATGAAATTTAGCCCAACATGCTCCTGTCGTGCCTAAATCATCATTTCCCTCCTGCAGCATCACCGCTAACATCTTATATTTCAATCCATCACAACAAAAAGTGAGCTGAATATATTGTGTAGAGCCTTGCTTTATAATACAGTACAATCTTTAGGATGTACAGGAAAAAGACTTAAATTACTCTTAGTTATGATTTTGCTTGTATTGAAGTATCCTAATTATTGCTCATTAATTATCAAGCACTGATGGCTAATATATAGTTTGTAGCACCTATTACATTCCTTTCTGATAAGGAAAGTTTCTGATCCTCTAACACAGGGGTTCTCAATTTTATTTTGTTGGGCCCCCTCTTTGAAAATATTTCAGGCCGCGATGACCGACCTCCCTCTGAAAAATGCCACCCTTACTATTGTGCAGATACTGGCGGCCACGCTGCCTTCAGAGCAGGGCACCTGGCCAGCAGTCATTGCTACTCTCCAGCTGCCCAGCTCTGAAGGCAGCAGCAGCACAGAAGTAAAGGGAATACCGTGAACCCCCTACAATAACCTTGTGATCCCCTTTTGGGTCTGGATCAACAGTTTGAGAAACACTGCTTAAACACATCTGTGATGTTTATAGAGTGCCAATCAATGTATGCTATTTCTAGGTTCTGTTGTTTCACGTATTAAGACTAGCTTGTGTACTTCGATAATTCCTTATCCTGTTTTTCAGCCTTAGTGGCTGTTGGGATAATTGTTAGCCTTTTAATTTTTAATTTAAAATTACATTAACAGAATACATTGCTGAAATATTATTTCCCTCTTGTCATGTTACTTAGAATAACATTTGCTTTTGTGATGCATAACTCCTTATTTTGCTGGCATAGTATTAGCTTTTGAATACACTTTTAAAATCAGTCAGACTTTAATTTTTGAGTGTCCACTCCTAAATGTACAGTGTGTGTTCCAGGAGCAATGGCTTCACCATCTTCATTTCACAGGACCTGTTCTTGGCAGCACTCTAGTAGGGTAGGGTTGCCATATTTCAGGTTGCCAAAAAGGACACTGTGGGGGAAGGGGATAGAAGAGCTGGGGGGGAAATGGAGAGGGGGTACAGTTGGGGTGCTGGAGGAGGTAACTGCAGCGGGGGCACTCACTGGAGGTGCAGGGCAGTGTCACTCCCTGTCACAGTGGCTGGTGCAAGCCCAGGATGTGACAGTCAGTCAGCACCTTCCTTCAGGACCCTCTCCCCAGGGCTGGGAGCTGGGGCCTGCGTGGGTGGGATCTGGCAGGTGTGACTGCAAATGAAGGGGCCAATTAGCTGTGGATGCAGGGGAGGGACCAATCATGAAGCAGACCAATCAGGGCTCTTTCTGAGCTATAGCATTTGGCCTTTAAAAATCCAGGACACTTCCTGTTTGAGAAATCCACCAGGACAGAGGATGTAGGCTCGCTCTCAAAAAAGGCAATGTCCTGCAAAAGTAGGATGTAACCCTAATGTAGTGTCATTCACGAGTTTACACATAGATCTAAGCTAGGATAGTGCCTTAATATGAATTACTTTTCTTTAGTTTCAGATAGCTGAATATATTTTAAAGAAAAAAAAAGTTTAACGTTTGTTGCTATGTTTCATACTAGTGATGATACAACTGATAACTGATTTGAAGAGTCTTACTACGCATTAGACTATCAGTAAGTTATCAGTGATGACTGGTGTTTCAAACACTAAAGGAATGTGAAAATCTGGACAGATTCCATTGGAATTTAAAAAAAAAATATTTAAAGTTTGTTTCTCTTTTAACATTACTTAAATTCTGGATCTAAACAACCTGACAAAACTACCTTTAAACTCATTTGTTGATTTAGCTTTTACAGCTAAACTATATGTTCAGTCATGTTTTGGTGGAAAAGCTGAATCCATAGCTGAAATGCTGGTGTGTTACACACCTTTTTACCTCCCTGGCATGTATAATAAATTGCTGTAACCACACCACACATTTTGGATACAAAAATTCCCTCCTGTTCAATTTTCTTATGCCTGATTCAGAAAAGCACTTAAGCTTGTGCTTAAGTCAATCTCTGTTCTAATCACACACTTAAGTGTTGTCCTGAACAGGGATGTTTTCCTGAATCAAAGCCTCAGTAGTGGTATAAAAGTTAAAACTATGCACATTTTGGTCACTCCAAGGTAAGCAATTTCCAGAAGAAATGCAATTTTAAAACTATGTAGTCAAGTATATTGCTACTTCGTATCTTTTAAAATTTCTCAATACTGCTTTGGAGAAAAGTAGAAGAGTTTTACTCTAAGTAGCATGAAACTTATGGGAGCAGGATTATTCATTTTACTGCCAAGTATATTTGATGGAACCAAAACCTTTCAAGGATCATCACCACACATAACGTAATAATTATTGAAAGTCAGAAGCTTTACATTAATACATATTAAGCATAAATACATGCTCCTAGACAATTTAACATCTGCCTATCTGTGGTGATTACAGGAAAGTAAGAGCCTGATCCTGCCAGTAGCTGAGCACTCCTCCTGGATGCTGAGTGGCTTCCACTCCTGTAGTGTTCCCATATGAAAAGAATGCTTAAACAGTGGAAGGCATGGTTATTCCAATTAGTATGCTTTCACACCAGAAATTTGATTAGACTTTCACTCTGTTAGACCTGGGACCGTCAGTGGGAATTGCAACTGTGTAACTCGGAGCAGCAGCAGCTGAGGGAGCACAGCATCTTGCATGATCAGGCCACCTATTACTAGATTTAGATTTATCAAATTTTTAGTTAGTAAAGTACAAATCAGTAATGTTGTGCTAAAACCTCCTCTTTTTGACTTTTGGCGTTTCAACATATAAAACAAAGCCAGCTGGATGAGAATTAATCCTGTTTGGAGAAGATGCAATGTTCCCAACACTCATCGTTTTATAACAAGTATTATATTTGTTTTCCCAAAAGGTTTCACTCATTCTAGCCTTCATTGTTTTGGAAAAAGGTTTGAAAATATGAACCTTAAAGGCACAAAATACAGAAGGCAAAAAAATTTTTTAATCTCATGATTTTGGGGTAGGAGGCCTGACTCACGATGTTTTAGCACATGAAGTCAGTAATATTGACGATGGCACAATCTCACAAAGCTCAGTTGTGGTCCAACCCTGCAAACCTTTATTTATATAAGTAGTCCTAATGACTTTAATGGAACTGTCAAGGTTCCTTCCCCACTCTGAACTCTAGGGTACAGATGTGGGGACCTGCATGAAAACCCCCTAAGCTTATTTTTATCAGCTTAGGTTAGAACTTCCAAGGTACAAACTATTTTACCTTTTGCCCTTGGACTTTATTGCTGCCACCACCAAGCGTCTAACAGGGAAAGAGCCTGCTTGGAAATGTCTTCCCCCCAAAATCCTCCCCAAATCCTACACCCCCTTTCCTGGGGAAGGCTTGATAAAAATCCTCACCAATTTGCATAGGTGACCACAGACCCAAACCCTTGGATCTTAAGAACAATGAAAAAGCAATCAGGTTCTTAAAAGAAGAATTTTAATTGAAGAAAAAAAGTAAAAGAATCACCTCTGTAAAATCAGGATGGTAAATACCTTACAGGGTAATCAGATTCAAAACATAGAGAATCCCTCTAGGCAAAACCTTAAGTTACAAAAATATACATTCCATTCAGCACAGCTTATTTTATCAGCCATTTAAACAAAACAGAATGTAACGCATAGCTAGCTAGATTACTTACTAAGGTCTAAGATTCCATTCCTTTTCTGTTCCTGGCAAAAGCATCACACAGACAGAGAGCCTTTGTTTCTCCCCCCACCCTCCAGCTTTGAAAGTATCTTGTCTCCTCATTGGTCATTTTGGTCAGGTGCCAGCGAGGTTATCCTAGCTTCTTAACCCTTTACAGGTGAAAGGGTTTTTCCTCTGGCCAGGAGGGATTTTAAAGGTGTTTACCCTTCCCTTTATATTTATGACAGGGACTGTTCACATAATTTGTTTTCACAATGGGGCCAAAACATTGTTTTTCCACAAATGCCCAGGTACAGATTGGAGGACAGACGCAAGTCTTTATTTTGTACAAATATATACACTGCATGGTATAACTTAACTGTTTTACTTTGAGTTTATCAATCAACAGAAAAACCTTCCTTTAGAAAAAGAGGATTTACAGCGACTAGATATTAAGCTATAGCCTAACTAATTTTTCCCACTTTGTAAAATCATTGCTCTTGAAACCAGTTTAATTTTTCCATCTACTTGTAAGATTAAAAGAACTGGGAAGGAAGTTATTTGTATTTGCATGACTTCAAATAAGAACAGCAGTAGCAATTAGATATTCATTCTCAAATCTATCCTAAATACTCAAGGGGCTACTCAATGGGAACTGCCCCAACATAACTTGGGGCAAAACTGATCCCCTTACTGTTTTTAATTTCACTACGTTCTTCAACAACATAATGGAAAATATGCCTAGTTGTTTGTAGAACAAACACAATATTGTTGAAATTGGTGAAAAGCATTTTTGTTTGAAAATTAGGCCCCTGGTAATAAACAGGAGGGCTAAGGGCAAACTGGGGGCTACAGAAAACATGCATAATGTTAAACAGCCTTCTTCCTCCTTGGGAGATGCATTCTGAACCATTGTTTGATTCACAGCCGGGCCAAGTAAAAAAAATTGGTTGGCTCCATATCAGCTAACAAAATACACCAAGATAAGGCTCAGGTTTTAAATGATTTTTTTTTGGTCTTTTATCTTCAGGCCATCAAACAAGCAGGTTTATCATATAAATAAAAAGGAAAGCAATAAGTTACCTTTCTCTCAGGCTTATACCCCAAAGCCCCTTCTCTTCTGACTCATAGGGCTCAGCTTTGGGTATCAGAGTTGATTATTACAACGAAGGAGAGAGAGAGAGCCTCCCTCTCTGTTTCTCTGATATTCTCCCTAAGTATATCTGGGCCACATCTTTAATTAATCCCAGAAGATTCCATCATTGCTGGGTTATCTCAGTCGCCTAGAGGAACACCTATCTTCATTCCTGGCAGTAGAGATTTTACCTCAGGGAACAGACAACTTCTTTTCTTTACTCCAGGGAAGAATTTTAACTTCCTCACCACCATAAACAATGTAGTCTTTATGCAACTCTTCATACAAGCCATATGCAATCCACTTGGCATCTCTGACTGAGAACAAACTCAGATGGTGTGGAGCATTGTGGAGGACACAATAACCCTTGGGGAGCCTCCTTCCATTTGGCCATGTCACTGGTATCCTTGGCTCCAGCTCCTCTGGCTCCAGGTTGTCTGTAGCTCAGCCCTCTGACCAAGGCAAAGTTCAAACCTCTTCCATGGTATTGCAAACATGTCCAAATTAATTTGAATAAATCTTCTGCTCCTTTGGCTGTTGAGGTCTTCTCCTTCTACTTGCAAAACTCTATCTCAGAGTTTCTCTTTCACTACATCTGTAGTATACTATATCATTATATCTGGCCATTACCCTAACCCTAGGTTTTCAGCCAGAGAAACCTGTTCCCTCTGCAGTCTCTCCATCAACTGAGCTCCTTCAATCTACTTATTATGGCTGAGCTCTGCCCCCTCTGGCTGGGAGCCAATTAGCTGCTCACCCCCCTTGTGCGGAACATGACTAATTGGGTGTGTTTGCTAGCCTAGTAGGTGATGGGGGTTAAGCCCCATTGCACACACACCCCCTCAAGGTAGTACCCATCAGGTTACTCTCTCCCTGTGTCTCTACAGGGCCCTGCAGTTGCTCCAGCTCTTCCTCTAAGTCATATACTTGGGTGAACTAACATCTAGCACATCAACATAACATTCCTTCCAGTATTCTTCATCTTGGGTGTGTATATGCAGGGCCTCCTCTACAGCAGTTAAAACTCCCTGATTTGTGTACTCTCTATGCCTGGTCTGGCCTCCTGTGGTCACCCTTGGAGTGGCAGGTCAGGGTCTACGATCAAGGCATCTTCTCCTGTCTCCTCACTCAGGATATCCATTCCCTACGAACTCACTCAATTAGTTTCCTCTTCCACCGGAGCCTGTTCTTGGCTTCCAGAGGTCAGGGCCCCCTTGTCACATTTCCATGGATCGCAGAGCAGTTTGCTCCCGTTCAGGTTGCTTCTGACAGTTCTTTTCATAGACCAGATCTAGTCTTGTCTGAATCAATTCTTGTTTTGCCAGATCCCATAAATGTGCTGCCCCTCTAGGCGCACCCTCCCCACAACATAGGAAAGACTCTATCCTAAACCAGCGATGGTATGCTTCAGAGGTCAGTCCCAAACTATCCAGAATGGCTCCTTTTCCAATTTTGTAAGGCTGTGCCTGCTCATCAGACAAAGCTCCATAGGCCGCTTGAGCTGCTCCTAAGAGGAACGGGGCCACTCAGGCTGCCCAAGAGGATTTGGCCCACCCTCCTGCTGTTGCTACCCTATTGAAAGTGCGCAAAAACACCTCTGGCTTATCACCTAGACCCAAGTTTGCCAGGGTGGGTACTGGTCTGGCAGAATTTTCTTCTCCCGAAATTACCCAGGTCCTTAGGGTCCATTTTCTAGGCATTGCAGGAAATGTTCTTGCTGTCCTTGTAATAGATACAATAAAGAGCATGCAGCTGCTCCTGTTGGGCTGCCAGCATGCAGACTACATCCTCCATGTTCCCCAAAGGAAAAAAAAAAGCCTTAGTGTGTCCAACTGCTCCTGCCCCTAAAGTAGTTGGTATCTCCCTTCTTCTTTGGGGTCTCCAGAATCCTAATTCTGGTACCAATATGTGGGGGCACATTCACCCTTGAACTGCCGCCTTGCATCCAGGTGCAATGTCAGTGGAATCCAGTTCTCTTGCTAGCCATCTGCTCTGGCTCCAGGTCTTCTGTGGCTCAGCACTCAGTCCAAGTCACAAAGTTCAAACTCCTTGCAGGGTATCACAAACAAATCAAAATGAATCTGGATAATTATTCTGTCCCCTTGTACTACCGAAATCTCCTTCTACTGGCAAAACCCTATCTTGGGACTTCTCTTGCAGGAGCTATGCTGTCCCTATCTGTGCTACCCTTGTTATCTATTATCCTAATCCTGGACTTCTCTCAGGGGCAGAGACCTGTCTCTTCTGCTCCTTCAGTATACTAATTATGACTCAGCTCTGCCCCCTCTGGTTCAGAGCCAATTAGCTGCTCACCTCTCCACATGCAGAGTCTAGTTGGGTGCATTTCCTAGCCTTGACAGTGGTGGGGATGGGGGCAAGGTTAAACCCCATCACAAATCTGCTTTACATCCTGAGGTCCCGGGTCATTCTACCAATGTGGGTCTCCCTGCTGAATTCATGACTCTCCCCACTGGAGATCTGGGGAAATCAAACTGCTACTCTAATGCTGGTGTCTCTTGGGGAAATAATGAGTAATCCACCCTAACAGTTAATACTGTACTCCCTTCATAAATAAGTACACAATTCTTAAATACCCAAACAATTCCAATAATATTTATTTAAACAATGGAAATTATAAACACAACAAATGCAAGAACTAGTTATACTCTCTCTCTCCCCACCCTGAAGATGAGTCATTCAAATGAATTTCTCCCATCAGCTGAGTTTGCAGATCAGAGCAAAAGGGGGGATAGGGAATTAAAATCTCTAATAAGAAGGAACAGGATCTTTATGCTGCTTGCACTCTGAGGGGTTTTCTAGGCATAAGCAAAAGAACCAGAGTGCTTACCTGGATTTACCCTAAAGGACATATACCAGAGCCCAAGGATGGAGTGGGGCTGACCTCACGTACGCATTGTAGCATATGTGTAGGTTCTTTTATTGTTTTTAATGTTTTCCCTGTAATGCTTGTAGAATACAGGTACTTGTTTAGAAAGAGCTGTGGTAAATATACTGGTCATAGCCCTTGGAGAGAAAGCAAAGCTGTCTCCCACTGCCAGAGCCCTCCTCACTGCCAGAGTCTTTCCCTGTTGTGGTGAAAGGCTCCAGCAATGGGGAGCTGCCCAAACCTTTGCCTGTTGCTGGAGCCTTTCACTTCAGCAGGGAACGGCTCCAATTGCGGGGAGCTGACAGAGCCTTTCCCCACAGTCAGAATCTTTACCTGTGGCTAGAAAAGGTTCTGGTCGGGGAGACAGCATGAAAGGTGAGGCTTTCTCAGATGCCTCCTTCCTGCCAGAGCCTTTCCACGCTGAGGAAGTCTTTTCCAGCAGCAGCGAAAGGCTCCAGCAACAGAGAAACAGTGGGACACTACACTGCTAAAAATAGCAGTGTAGACAAGAAGACATAACTTGGGCAAGTAGAGAGCATGTTGGTATGTACTCACATACATACCCATGCCCTTCAAGCATGCCTTAACTCTACATGCCTCAGCCCTGCCTCACCATTCACACTGCTATTTATACTAGTACTGGGGTTATGCAGGTATGTACTCTACAGGCCGCCAAAAGAAACATGCAGTCCAGTGTGGCTTGCTGGAGCTATCACAGTGTAGACAGGGAACTGTGCAGCCTTAAAGAACCCAGTCAGGAGCTAGTGAGACAAGGGTCTCTCCCCAATAGAAGTGATAGCTGGGAGCCAGAAAGCTTTAAGCATGTGTCCTCAAAGGACCACATAAAAGAAAAACAGATGCAGTTACCCTGAAACTGTGAGAGTGGTTTCTCAGTAACAGCTGCACAGCCAGGACACCCCACGTCGGTAAGATCAATGATTGTGTCATATGAAGCAGTAAGATCTAGAAACATTGCGCCTGTCTTCTGCCTGGGCATGGAATCCATTCTTGATGTAGATGCTGAGTGCCAGTATTTGGTGAGACTTACTGTGGTTTGGCTGAAATATGCTTGATCTACACTCAGGACATCGTCAGCGATGGGGCAATTCTTAGAAGGATAAGCCTTTCAAGTAACTTATACATTCAACTTAACAAAGAGATGGGGAGGTAAATTATTGCAAGTTGAGGTCTTTCTCAGGTTTTGGCAGGGCTATTACTTTGGCTCTGCACAAAATCTTAGGTATTAGATGATCTAGTGGCCCCTTCAGGCCTCAGAGTCATAGAGTTTATTTTATTCCCCTGGATGACTCTAGAAGAAAGATGGCTAGCCTTTGTCTGCTAGTTATTCCAAAGTGTTTCAGGAATTTGAGAGAGATGTTATCAAGTCCATAGGCTTTACCTATTTTCAGTGTTTAGAATGACCTTTCTATTTCATCTGTGGTGAAAGGCTGGAAGTCTTCTGTTTCAGGTATGCACTCTTTATATTGCTGCCATTTCTTCTTCACTTATCCTTCAAACTTTTTGTCCTTGTCTGCCTTTGCAACATTTATTAGGTGGGTAGCAATACTGTTTGGAGAAAATGGTGCTGTGCTGGAGGCTTCTGAGCAGCACAGAGTTTTCTGTTTATGCCCAAGCTTTGCGGCTGGATCTTTACACGTTTATTTCCACTGTGGCCTGCTCTCATCATGCTCTTCTAAAAGCATTCAAGCTGTCAAAAAGATACATGGCAATGCCTGGATCACCACTCTCTTAATATTGCTTGAGCAGTTCTGCACACTCCTCACCTAGGCAAGGGAATATAGGTCTGACGATAACCTCGTGGAATTGACTTAGTGGCAGCTTCATAAATGGCTATTGTGAATTGTATGTAAGCTTCTTCCACAGGGATGTGTGGGATACAGTGATGTAGTGGTCAGTGAATTGTGCAAAACTGGGCCAGTTTGCTTTCTGATAGTTCCAGTGAGTTTTATTACTGCTCGCAATAGGTATAGTTACTCCAACTTCAGTAAGGATTGGATGATGTTGACTATGCGGGAAGTTTTTCAGTACACTTGAAGTAGATGATTGCCTTTGCTGGTGATCCAGGTGAGGTCAGGGGAGCATCACAGAGGTCTGAGTTAGATGGGAATGGTTCTAGGTCAGCAAGATGTACTCTAACATAGGTAGCACAGCCATATTTACTATGTAGAGAGTAACTCACAACTCACCTTTGATGTGAAGGCAGCGGGCAGAAAAGGAGTTATCATGCGTTTTCTAAAGGCAGATTATATCCATGTTACATTTGGAGGCTATGAACTGAAGAATGGAGCATTTAGTAGCTGAGAAACCTTCAATGTTTAGCTGAAGTATTTTCAGGAATGGGCCAATGTCCAAAGTTTCTTGATCATGGTTAAGATCACTGAGATCACTTGAAAGTCCATGCTGACTAGGATCTGAAAGATTTGGCCTGCTTGTTGCAGCTTTGGCATATATGATAGGAATGCAGCTGCTTTATACCCCACACAACCCATAGGATATGAAGTATATATCAGGGGTGGAATCCTGACCCATTGAAGTCAATGGAAGTTTTTCCACTGACCATAATGGAGTCAGGATTTAATTCCAAGTTTTATTGGGATGGATTACACCAAAGATGATGTAAAACTGTTGATAGTGGGGTGGGGGGGACAAGGTTCTGGTGGTATGCAGAGGGGTTCAAGGCAGGGCATATCATCCCTGGCAGTAATCTGGGGGAGCACATGACTCTGTGTGCCTCCCTCCCCACGCATCACATCTGGATTCCATTAGGTATCCCCAAATCATAAAGTTTTTTCTGTTCTTTTTATAAACAGACCTGGTATACAGGATAAAATGTTTAATCAAAATATAGGCCAGAAGATTTCCAAATATACAAGTCACCTAACTCCCGTTGAAAGTCAATGGGCATTGGGGGCCTAAATCCCATCTGTGCTTTTTAAAATCTACCCCATAGTTTTCTCTGTTCACTTACTAGAATTATGTAAACATTCTGTTTTGGGGAGTAAGTTGATCTGTTCTGTGAGGTGCCTGAATCAAGCGTGCAAGTTCCCACAGCTGCTATGAAACAGTGGATACACAAAAGGTTAGCGGAGATGCAAAAAGTGAAGTCTTGTCCCCAAATCAAAAGTGACCAAGCATGTTTTGAAATGGGATTGAACTAGGAAAATAATATATCAATAATCAGTTACCACAGTCCATACATGTACTTGAAATCATAACACTAAAAGCAGCTCTAGGAAATGCTCTGAGCGGTACCATGTCTCCACACAGCAACTCTCTAGATAGCAATATATTGCAACAAACTCTTTTTCAATCTTTGATTTATGAACTCAGTCCTGTAATGTACTGTACATACACATGACTGTTTGACACAGAAGTATTCTGTTTAAAGACATGCCACATTTTATAACCTATGAGGAACAAGAAATACCTGTTTTTAATACTTACTAATAACCTATTAAAATAACAAAAACAACAGTCTGGGCGTTTTTATAGCTAATGGGGTTTTCATTTTTTTACCACACCCTTAGTTTTGAAATTTACGTCCTTGAAATCTCAAGTTCTCATACAGCAAAGATTTTTGTTGCATTTTATACAACACAATTGTCAAGAAAACTTTTAAATAGCTTCAGCTAATAGCTTATTGAATTTCATAATATTATAAATGTAAAGAGGATGCAAATTGTTTTACATAATACTTATATTTTCCCCACGTGACTACAGAGACAGGACATTCTATGAATAAATGCTCAACACCTGCATATTAAAAATATTCATTTTGAAAACATGCATTTTTAAAACTAATACACTGTCAAAAGCCAGGAGGGATGAATAAAAGAAAGACCAGCCATACTGTATATTAAGAAGAGTTTTGCCTGAGTAAGTGGAGAAGTATCTTTTGATCTGCAGGATCTTCCCTCACTGATTTTTTTTCATTAGTAAATTACTATATTATTCATATCCTAGTCAGTTTCTTTGGAAACCTTCATTCAGTGACCATCATCCATATTTCAAATGCTGCACAATTCTTGTGACAATTAATGATAAGCCAGGCTTCACAGCAAACTGTTTATAGGTCCCATTACTGTTAAATCACTTAGTTCTCCAAGAGCCCTAAGAATTGAATACATACAACTGCTCACTACTATTTATATGTAGTTTCAAGTTCAAAAACGCAAGTATTTTTGGCACATGAAACATTGAACTGTACCTTTTCTGGGTTTTTTTTAAATAAGCTTTCACCACTTTTTTTATTTGTACCCATTCAGACTTAAGCATCATGGACTCAGCTGGTGTAAATCGAGTCACTCCAGTAAAGCCAAAGGAGCTATATTGATTGATACCAGAATCCGGCTCTCTTACATTACTGTCAGTTTTACCAGACTTCACTCCAACTAATCTCCCAGCGCCTTAACCGCATCCACATCCTTCTGTACCCCCTGAATCACTTTCAATTACCTCCTTCTTAATACATAACCCTCAGTAATTCTTTCCTTCCAAAGCCTTCTAAATCCTCCTAGTATTTTTTTAAACTTAACTAATTGTTAGAAGCATTTGTAGCTCTTTGAAATCATACTTCAGAATGTATTGTGGTATGTTGACTCTGAGGGCTAGAGTTTCTAAGCAGCTTTCAAAATAATGAGATTTGTGTGCAAGGCTCCCATGGACTGCTTTGAAGATTTACTCTTTATAGTTAAAAACTTTTTAAAGAATCAGTTTCTTTGTGATGTTCTCTTGTAAACAATGTGCCAAAGCATGCAGTCTTTACAGTGAAGATTTCCCCCGAGATATTCCACGTTTTTGTCATATATGCTGTACTGTTACAACAGTTCTGCTTCTTAACATAAGGATGTAGTGCCTTTTCATCTGATATACTGTGTAGTTTTGATGCCAGACTTGCCTGAAGCCTGCTTTCAGCCTTGTTGTATACACATTCCAAACAGGAGTCTGATTCTGCTTTCTCTGCACACCCAAAGTCCCCAATATCTTTGATAAGAATTTGGGCTATAAAAGGAATATGTGAGGTATACGATGTATTTCACATTGGCAAGCACTTGGATTGTGCAGCACTTCAGCTACCATTAAATGTCAATAGATGTTGAAGAGACCAAGCATTTCATAGGGGCATTTGATGGGTTACAGATCAGATCCTTAGAGAACAAAAGATCAACAATAAAAGTGCAGGGACACAAGGTAAGACTGTAGAATCTAGACACAATAATAGAGCTTTACAGGACAAGGAGGTAAAAGGGAAAAGCTGGCAGAAAGACACCTTTAATAAACACACACAGATGGAAAAGTGACCATCTACTATATATGGCTACATACAGAGAGTTACAATATTGGGAAGAGACAGTAGCTAGGTACCCAAGAGCTAACAATGTGGAAACAAATAATTTAGGGAAAAAAATACATGTAGAGGCCTGATTCTGTGGTTTGGTACCCACAAGATGCATTTGTGACATTTCAGAATTTCTGCCCTGACTTGAGGAGGGTTGTGGGGCCAACCACACGTGACACTGTGATGGGTTGGATCACAGAAACCCCCTTGGGGCTACCAACTGATGTGCCAAGACTACTTCTGCCCCTGCCTTCCCTGCCAATTTGGGACCCCAGAGCCCTGCCTGGTTGTGCCAGACACGCTTGCCGGCTACAAACACAGACCCAGGTTTGAACCACTAACTTCAGGCTTAACTGAAAACAGCGTAAGAAATGTTCCTGTCTCTAACACTCAGATGCCTAACTCCCAGTGGGGTCCAGACCCCAAATAAATCTGTTTTACCCTGTATAAAGCTTATACAGAGTAAACTCATAAATGGTTTGCCCTCTATAACATTGACAGAGAGCTATGCACAGCTGTTTCCCCTCCCCCCAGGTATTAATACATACTCTGGGTTAATTAATAAGTAAAAAGTGATTATATTTAATACAAAAAGTAGGATTTGAGTGGTTCCAAGTGATAACAGACAGAACAAAGTAAAATAAAACATGCAAGTCTAAGCCTAATATAGTAATAAAACTGAATACAGATAAAATCTCACCCTCAGAGATGTTCCAATAAGTTTCTTTCACAAACTGGACGCCTTCCTAGTCTGGGCACAATCCTTTCCCCTGGTACAGCCCTTGTTCCAGCTCAGGTGGTAGCTAGGGGATTTCTCATGACTGCAGCCCCCTTTGTTCTGTTCCACCCCCTTATATAGTTTTGGCACAAGGCAGGAATCTTTTGTCTCTCTGGTTCCCCACCCCCCATTCTAAATGGAAAAGCACCAGGTTTAAGATGAATTTCAGTACCAGGTGACATGGTCACATGTCCTGTGAGACCCCAAGCCATCATTCCTCCCAGCCTGACTCACAGGAAGGCCTGCCTGCCAACAGAGCCATCCACAGTCAATTGTCCTGGTTGATGGGAGCCAACAAGATTCCAAACCACCATTAATGGCCCACACTTTGCATAATTACAAGAGGCCCTCAGAGTTATATTTCTAGTTTCAGATACAAGAATGATACATACATACAAATAGGATGACCACACTCAGTAGATTATAAGCTTTGTAATGATACCTTACAAAAGACCTTTTGCATGAAGCATATCCCAGTTACATTATATTCACTCATTAGCATATTTTCATAAAATCATATAGAGTGCAACATCACAGACACTTCCAAATATTTGATATGACAAATCAATACCCATCACAGTTAACTGTCTGCATTGTGCTAGATCCAGCAGTTTGCGCTTGAGTTTTGGAGCTTTTGTGTTTGGCTAATATTGTTTTGCTAAGGGTTTGTTTGCTTTATTAATTTTTCACCTTTTTTATCCAGGCTTTAGCAAGGCTATTTGTTCAACCTTGAAGTCACACTGACTTATTATGCCAAACAAGGTTTGTTATTGCTGTTGGTGGCTAGTTACTTGAATGGATTTAACTAACAAATGATGACTCCGCCGTCCCATGGCTGTTGCTGTGTGTGCACCAGCAAATTACTTCAGGCAAGACTTGAAACTTAAATCCAGAAAGGAACCTCTTTATTTGTTTCATGACTTTGGCTCTTGTTGTTTTTTGAAAGTGCTTGTGGTTGTAACAGGACCACCTGCCCCTTTAAGAGGCAGGAAGTCTTGGGCCAGCCAGCCCTGTTTTGAGGAAGAGCCCCTTAAAGAACAGGTGTCTTGAGCCAGACCCAGTGAGAAGCACCTGATTTCTATAAAGTCTAGAAGAGTTCACTCCAAGTGAAGAGTTATAGGAAGAAGGTTGGAGCCTATGGAAGGGTTACTGCCAGAAAGGCATGCATGAGCTGCAGAGAGCAGAAGACCCAGGCTGGGCCAGTTCTAAGGGCAGGGGCTTGCCTTTGGTCACTGTGCTGTGCTGCCTTTTTTCCCCGTCCCCCTCAAGTAGCATTGTCCACGCTAGATGGCTAGGGCTGCTCAAGCAGGCTGTGGGGAAAGAAGGGAAGCAAGGGACTAGTGATGTGCTGAATTTGTGTTATCTGGAAGAAATAAAATTGAAGAGCTGCAACAGAAGGCCTGAACCAGACTCCGGGTGGGGTGTCAGTCCTTGAGCTGTGGGGACAGGTCAACAGTACTATGACCTCTTATAGTTTTGGGGGAAAATAATCAGAAAAAGAGCTAATCAAGGTGTATGTCCAAGCAATTTGCATGCAGCCAATTACTTTCCTTTGCAATTTCACATCTAAAACTGTACACTCCTGTCTACTCAGCAGTTCTAATGTGAAATTATCAATCCTCTTACAGCTAGATTTCTGAAGGGGACTTAGGTGCCACTGGCATTCATAAAACCACAACTCAGCTGCTACCTATCCCTTTAGGTGTCAAAAGTCCTCATGATACCTGAATTTGTGCTGGTGAGTACATGCACAGCCAGGTAAGTCCTGACCCCATTGAACAGCTTGGCACCTAACTTAAACCTGAGTCCTGGTGGAATTCATAAACGAGGCATTCCCCCAGCTATCTCACCAGTGGAGCCTGATGCAGTAGATGTGCTCAGAGGCTGCCTAAAAGCCCACCTACCAGATAGGGTCCTGTGTGAAACAAAGCTGGGGAAGTGGTGAACTCCTTGTACACTATAGCCCAGTGATAGTCACCGAGGTTCAAATCCTGACTCTGTCTGACTAGGAGCAGAGACTTGAACTGGGGGTCTCCCAGGTGAGTATGCTAAGCACTGTGTTATTGGGTATTCTGGGGTAGGTCACGTTCAGTCTCTCCTGTTGAATCTGTTCCACTCTGTATGAAATACGTAAATATTTATTGGAGCACGGACTGGAACCTGTGCACTAGCCACTAGACTATAGAGTCAGTCTCTGGCTCAATGAATATTTAAGTATTCTTACAAAGTGGAACAGCTTCAACAGGACTGATTGAGAGCCCCACTTAGAATAACCTCTAGCCCAGTGTTTGGGCCACTCTTTTGCAAGGTGGGAGACTGATTCAAGTTCCTGCTCTGAATCAGGTAGAACAAGGATTTAAATCCAGGTCTTCCACATCCTGGGTGAGTGCTCTAACCATTGGGCTATTGCAGGGGAGGCACGTCTTCTTTCTCTGAAACTTTTCTTGAGAAAGGACTGATCTGCTTTAGGCGCCAGTTTCCAGGTGAGGGTTCACAGTTGTGAATCCTGAGCAGAGACAGGTCCAGAATTAGGCATGTAACTCTCTTTGAGGGTCAGGGTTTAGGCTACACCCCTCTCCTAGGCACTGTTTACTGGCTGTCTTAGGCAGCTCCCTGCTCAGCACGATTGCTTCTGTGAATTTTTTTAGGTGCCTAACTTTCACCAGGCATTTTATAGAGAGGTTGGGTGCCTAATTTGGAGTTATGATTTCCACGACTGCAGGATGACTAAAAGTCAGACATTGCAATGCTTAATTCCCCCTTGTGAATGTAGCCCTTTTTTTCACCCAGTTGGTTTGATTACTGACTTTAAAGGGGTAACTTTGAATTTCCCTTCCCCTCTATTTGCTATGAATATACATTTGGGAGCTTGGAGGAAAGTAGAAAGGGGGTATGAAATTTACGGGAAAAGAGGTAGTCTATAGGAGGTATCATCTTATATAGCTCTTCCTCCAGGGCCTGAATAAAAAACAAACAATAAGACCATTTTATCTCACTCTCAGCAAAGAAGTGAATCCCATCAGTGACCACGCAAACTAGAATGACTTACTTTTAATTGTACATTGTTTGCATTGACTCCAGCCTCCTTTAGAACTATATACTGTATGAAGAAAAATCCTTTAAAAATCCTTATTGGATAACTAGATTACTGAAGGCAAGCATTCTCTACTCTCCATTAAGACTCCAGGGGCCACCAATTATACAAAGAATATTAAGGATAATGCTAGTGTAGCTATATATATACACACTTCCTAGACCCTAGATCCTGAAATTATAGCGCTTACATGTAAAGGGTATTGGAGTGACTAAGTATTACACTTAATAATGGAGACATATATGTCTGGAACCAGTTATTAAAATCAGTGCACTGTGGGGCACATTTTCAATACCACCCCCTACAAGCTGTTCCAGTACATTGTCTCCTCCACATTTAAGATGTCTGTAACCATTTCTTTCAGCCTTAATGACCTTCTCATGGGAGGGAGAGACAGTGAAGGAAAATGGGAGGATGGCAGTGGTACAATCACTCTGCTAGTACAATTGCTTCTGTGCACACTTCTTAAAGTCTTTGTAAGTTATATTATTTTTGGATCAAGAGCATTTTCCAAAGTAGATATTACAGGAACAAAGGAAAGATGGGAAACTGGAGTCTTTGAGGGCAGATTTAAGATTGTTTGGATGACCTTAACTGTGCATTTTCATGCTTTCAAATGTTTAGAGTTTTTTTAAAGTTTTAATCATTAGTCAGAATTGCAGGGTTCTAATGCTTGGGTTTTGGGTTTTTTAATTGTGACAATATTCTCATAAGGTTTGTTTTGTTTTTTATCCTTAAATTACTGTAATGTAACTTCTTAAAGATTTTGGTTGGGAATTTAATAATCTTAGTCTTCTTTGATTTCATTTAAAAGAACTGCTGTACTGAGACATATCTGCTTCCTTATATTCACAAGGAGTAGAGGATTCTGCAAAATTGCATTGTTATATTCTCACAATCCAAATCCAAATTAATCAGGTTTCTCTCATTTAATTGTCTTCAAATGCTGGGAAGCAGTCTTTGTTGGAACATCTGAGAGCTCAGTAAATAGTTAAGTTACTTGGCACGTCCCTTTAACAGAGACGAGCCAGCAGGGACCTAGAAACAGGCTTTTGTTCTTGTGAACAGTTCCATGTTATAGTTCAGTAAGCAAGGGTGTGTCTATTTGATGTATACGTAGAGCCTCTTGTATATGTATTAACCTCAGCAATCTTAACACACATCTCAAAAAAAAAATAGCATTCTCCCTAGAAAATGGAACTTAAGTTAGCATACATTCAAAGGTAATTTCTACACTCTTAAAGAAATATACTGTACGTAGATGCTTTACATTATTATGGCTGTCCAGTACACCAACCCCCTCAGGCGTCAGCAGCAATGCCAGGTGTACTGCAACTTGGAGACAAGCACAGTAGGTGCTTTACCAGGGTGGCCTTGTAGATACTAGCCTTGGGGCGTCCCCATAACTACTGAGACACATGGCTAAGGGAAAGGGTGTTTTCCTAGGGCTGGCAGGAAAAGGAAAATTCGTAGATACTCTAGGTACAGAGGCTAAGGGCATATCTAGCAACGTTGAAGTGCTGCTGCGGCAGCACTTTAACATGGCTGTCTAGTCACGGCACCAGCGCTGGGAGAGAGCTCTCCCAGCGCTGTAAAAAAACCACCCCCTACAAGGGGAGTAGCGAGCAGCGCTGGGAGCGTGTGTTTTTTCACATCCCTGAGCGAGAAATTTTCAGGGCTGTAAAGTGGCAGTGTAGACAGTGCCTAAGACAGTTACAGTGCAAAATGAAAAGAACAAGAGTACTTGTGGCACCTTAGAAACTAACAAATTTATTTGAGCATAAGCTTCCGTGGGCTGAAACCCACTTCATCGGATGCATGCAGTGGAAAATACAGTAGGAAAATAGATATATACACAGAGAACATGAAAAAATGGGTGTTGCCATACCCACTATAATGAGTGATCAGTTGAGGTGAGCTATTATCAGCAGGAGAAGAAAAACCCTTTTGTAGTAATAATCAGGATGGCCCATTTCCAACAGTTGACAAGAAGATGTGAGTAGCAGTAGGGGAAAAAATAAACATGGGGAAATAGTTTTATTTGTGTAATGACCCATCCACTCCCAGTCTTTATTCAAGCCTAATTTAATGGTGTCCAGTTTGCAAATTAATTCCAATTCAGCAGTTTCTCATTGGAGTCTGTTTCTGAAGTTTTTTTTTTGTTGTTGAAGAATTGCCACTGTTAGGTCTGTAATTGAGTGTCCAGGGAGGTTGAAGTGTTCTCTGATTGGTTTTTGAATGTTATAATTCTTGACGTCTGATTTGTGTCCATTTATTCTTTTATGCAGAGACTGTCCAGTTTGGCAATAACAGTTGTTGTTTGAGCTCCTGGCACTGTCCAAAGCAAGAGTCAGGGCTCTTCAGGCCTAGTGCCTGGGGTGCCCTCTGCAGTCCAGGCTCTATTTCAGCAAGTAGGTACTTGCAGTGTTCCAGGCCAGGCTCAATTAGTGTCTCTCATTGGACTCCCTATCCAGCTGCTGCTGCTTCCCAGTAAGTCCCATAAAGACCTGCATCCAGCTGTATCATCTGACAGCCACAGCCTGCTCCACATGTGGCTCTGTCCTCTTCCTCGGGCTTCTCTCCAGCTTCTTGCTGCCACGAGTCTCCCACTCAGAGGTGAAAGTAGGCAGGTACACCCCGGTACAGTGTACCGGCAAGAGCCGGTGTGCCATCCTGGGACCGGCTTTCCCAGATGGCAATTTAAAGCCCTGGGGTAGCGGCGGTGGGGCTCCCACGGGCATTTTAAAGGGCCCCAGTGCTCCAGCCGCTGCTACCGCCCTGGCCCTTTAAATCCCTGCCGGAGCCCTGCTGCCGAAGCCCTGGGGTAGCGGCGGCGGGGCTCCGGAGGGGATTTAAAGGCCCGGGGCGGTAGCAGTGGCTGGAGCCCCAGGGCCCTTTAAATTCCCGACGGAGCCCAGCCGCTGATACCCCAGGGCTCAGGCAGCAGGGCTCAGGCGGGGATTTAAAGGGCTCGGGGCTCCAGCAGATGCTACCACAGCGGAGCCCCAGGCCCTTTTAAAGCTCTGCCAGAGCCCAGAGCCCCAGGGTAGCCATGACAGCCAGGAGCCCCCAGGGCTCTGGCAGTGATTTAAAGGGCCTGGGGCTCCACTGCAGTAGTGGCAGCTGGAGCCCTGGGCCCTTTAAATCGCCCCCGAGCCCCAGGGCTCCTAGCCGCCTCTGCAGCTGGTAGCTCGGGGGTGATTTAAAGGGCCCGGGGCTCCCGGCTGCCACTACTGCAGCTGGAGCCCCGGGCCCTTTAAATCAAGATTTAAAGGGCCCAGGGATTTAAGGCCCTGCCTCTTGCGGTTCAGGCCACGCCTCTTCCAGTTGAGGCCACATCCCCTCCTCAGGACTCTGGCGTACCGATAAGTCCTTTAACTTACTTTCACCCCTGCTCCCACTCCACTCCCATCCCAAATGCAGCCAGCCACGTCCTGTTTCAGGACCTTTCTCCTTACTCGGCCAAGGGAAGTGCAGTTGGGATGGGGCTGATGGGAACTGTAGTTCTCTGCTTTGTTGATCATCACAATTCACAAAAGTGCCCAAGAATTTAACTTTTGTAATCATACACAACTCTCACCATTACAAGGGTTGTCATCAGCATTCACATATTTAAAGGCTTTATAACTAAGCAGGGGTTTCTTCTTTGACCTGGGAGGCTGTCAGGGTTCCTTCGCCACTCTGAACTCTAGGGTACAGATGTGGGGACCTGCATGAAAGACCCTCTAAGCTTATTCTTACCAGCTTAGGTTAAAAACTTCCTCAGGGTACAAACTTTGCCTTGTCCTTGAATAGTATGCTGCCACCACCAAGCGTTTTTTAAACAAAGAACAGGGAAAGAGCCCACTTGGAGACGTCTTCCCCCCAAATATCCCCCCAAGCCCTACACCCCCTTTCCTGGGGAAGGCTTGATAATAATCCTCACCAATTTGTTACAAAATCATCAAAAGACCCAAATCCCTGGATCTTGGAACAATGGAAAAATCAGTCAGGTTCTTAAAAGAAGGATTTTATTAAAAAAAAGAAAGGTAAAAATCATCTCTCTAAAATCAGGGTGGAAAATACTTTACAGGGTATTCAGATTCGAAACACAGAGGATCCCCCTCTGGGCAAAACCTTAAAGTTACAGAAAACAGGAATAAACCTCTCTCTTAACACAGGGAAAATTCTCATAAAACAAAAGATAAACTAATCCGTCTTGCCTGGCTTACCTATACTGGTTGCAATATTGGAGACTTGGATTAGGATGGGTTGGAGAGGATGGATTTCTGTCTGGCCTCTCTCAGTCCCAAGAGAAAACCAACATGTAAACAAAGAGCACAAACCAAAGCCTTTCTCCCCCCAAGATTTGAAAGTATCTTGTTCCCTTATTGGTCCTTTGGGTCAGATACCAGCCAGGTTAGCTGAGCTTCTTAACCCTTTACAGGTAACAGGATGTTGGCTCTGGCCAGGAGGGATTTTATAGCACTGTATACATAAAGGTGGTTACCCTTCCCTTTATATTTATGACAGAGGCAGACTCAATTTGGAAAAAAATCTCTTTAAAACAGAGTGTAACACTAGCTTGGTCTCATTCTTCCCCTATACAATACACAACCCCAGCTTTTGTCTCTCTCTGCCATTCTAAAAGTCACTGCCGTGTGTCCTGCAGAGGGACGCCATGTCACCTCTTTGCCCGTGCAGGTGTGCCATTTTGTGGGCAGCAGTCCTCGGACGTTAAGCAGGAGACGTGGTTCTACTAGCCAGGAGGATAAGTGTGGCACAAGAATAAAAAAGGGATTCCTCCAACTCGGGAAATAACCTTCACCCCATGAGCACAGCCTTTAGTCCTTACTTAGCAGGCAAACCCAGCGTAACTCAGTTAACTAATGGGAGCAGTGCTTACAATTCAAGGGGGTCCATGAAGCACAGGACAGTAAAATCACAGAATGTGGGCAGTCCACCCTGAATGGCTTCATTTAAACTAACAAGGGAGTAGAAAAGCTGAAGAAAAAGTCTGATTAAATAACTCTATTGGAAACAGTCTAATACTATAAAATCCCACCATCAGACCTTTCCAACAGAGACCTCCCCACACTTCATTCAAGGTCTAATTTCGAACACACACGAGGTGGTGGGCTCATTGCAACAGGCAATGGACTCCAGCGACAGGATGGAAGGGAGAGGCACAGAGCCGTGATAGGGAACAGATACCTCTGCAATCATTAAGGCTGAGTGTGAGGCTGAGGCTGTAGCACCTACTCTAACCCTGGCAGGCTACTTTCAAAAAGGTGAGCTCTTGTTGCTATGGCAATTGGAGCTAAAGCCTGTACTCCAATCAGAAGGCCTGGGGCCGGGGTAGGGGTCCAGGAGTCACTGTTGCAAGTTGGACTGCAATTATATGAACCCCTGAACTCTACAGAACTCACAGAAATATGGTAAATTCCACCCTGGTTACATGACACAGTGCTTTCGCTATGAGTTTTGCTTATTGAGGTCATATAGAAATGTTACATATAGCACTTTCTGTGATCTTTAATTTCCAGGTTCAGAAACTCAAGTAGTAATTTTTTCCATGCTTGTAATAGTATCCATGGCTTCTTTGTGAGACCTAATTCCTAGTGCTCCCCTATGCCTCATCCATTCACAGTTCTCTAGAAGCCTATGCTTCTACTCCACAAAGCTATTATTTATTTACAGCTGTTTTAGAATAAAGTTTCTGATCCTAAATAGATGGTGCTTTTCTGCACTACAGTATGCCCCCTCAGCATCCCCACCCTTTCATATTGCTTACATTTGATGCTAGACTATGAAATTTCTCTCTCTTGCTCTTACTTTAGCTGATGCTAAAATTGTCAGTAATTGATCTGTCTTTGTGTTTATGGTTTTCACAAACTCACATTGATCCTTCGTGCTCGAATCTTCAAAGAAGTGAACTGTCAGCAGTAGAGCAGTTGTCTCCATCTGTCAAGCTTAAGTATTTTGTTTTTACTCTTTGGCACCTTGGGAACTTTCTCTGCATGCCTTTTTTATGCAACCAGAGGAACTGAGGGCATCTCCCAATTTGCCTGTAAAGTTTTAAATAAAAATCAATGCACCCTATTATGTTGTTTACCTGCACTTGTATTTCCCTTGATACAGGAGCTCAACCAAAATTTTTCTATTCATACGCAATAAAATCATATACTGTAGTTGATTAGATTTGCCTTCTCCTTACAGTAACCGTATGTGGTAGAGAGAGAGAGCCTCCATTGCTCAGTTTCTGTTTCACGATCCTGCACGCCACATGTGGCCTTTTTGTCACACTTTGCACAGCCCACCCCCTTGTCCATATCTATGTTCTTCAGTAGCAATTATTGCCGATAAGCTGCTGCATAAAGGTGGATTTTGTATCAGACTCTGCGAATATTCAGGCTAGGGTTCTTTCTGATCTCCTCTAGGTTGTGTTCAATAATAAAAACCTAGCTGCAAGAATGTTGCATTCTGGTTCCTGAAAGTTTCACACTTAACAATGAAGGTTTCTAATATATCTTCATTGAGACTTACCCAAAGAACCTAACTCTGTCTCTGTCCCCAAATATTCAAATTTTGGGGAAACTTATACTTCTATATACATGTGTTGGGTGGCCCCATCGAGGTAGTAGCAAAAAAAAAACAAAAAACCCCAAAACGTTAGTTTCACAAGATTTTGCATTCGGAGTATTAACCTTACTTAACCTTAGCTTCATTTAACTGCATCTTGACTGGTTGGGCTAATGTTTTATTGCTTAAAAACCTCTTCTTGAGGTATTTGTGTCATGCATACAACAAGTTTCTGTGGATTTTTACAGTAACAATAAATGGAAAACAGGCGTAGAAAGGAATCCAAAGAAATTAAAAAAACATGTTAACAGTTGTAATGACTGTGCAATTAGAGTCTAAATTCCTGGCCCAGATATGTTGTTATTCAAAGGCCCCTGGAGTAAGGTAACTTTATCATTCAGCTGCCAACCTGAATCCCCTGATTACACTGATATGTAACTACTGGAAATGTTCAGTTGTCTTCTGCTAGGGTATTTCTAGGGATTTTGCTAGTGTAAGGTTTAACTTCTGTAGAAAGCTTGGAAGGTTATTATTATTTTTAATGAATGTGTGGCTCAGTTTACCTACCTACTTTTTGTAGGGAGACTCAAAGGGTTAACTCCTGCTCAGAGTTCTCCACCCAGGAGACCAGAAAGAGAGGCAATGATCTAAAGTAGGGCCTGCTTAACTAAGCATGGAGAAGCTAAAAAGTAAGGTAAGATTCATGTGTACAGCCTTAGTTACTTCAACCCATATCTGACTTCTGTGTTCCTGTTGACACATCATACATTGTTTTTGAAAAGCCTGAAGAGTATCACTGCATACATTTTCTGGTTACTAAGATCCCAAATACTTAGTCCTGCCATGAGTGCAGGGGACTGGATTAGATGACCTCTTGAGGTCCCTTCCAGTCCTACAATTCTATCTTTCTAAAGAAAGAAGACTCTTTCAGGGAACCAAACCTGGCCCTGCTGCAGGAGCCGCAGTGTGAAACAGGGATGCTGAAGCCTAGGGACCCAGTATGAGAATGGCAGAGTCACAGGACTCCCCCTTTAATGAAGCAGAGGCCCAGGACTTATCACCAGGAAGGGTGCACTCATGAGAGATTGCAGAAGAGTACAAAGAGTATTGTGTTCTGCGACCCTTTTTGATTGATTTCAGAGTAGCAGCCGTGTTAGTCTGTATTCGCAAAAAGAACAGGAGTACTTGTGGCACCCTAGAGACTAACAAATTTATTTGAGCATAAGCTTTCATGAGCTACAGCTCACTTCATCGGATGCCACAAGTACTCCTTTCCTTTTTGATTGGAATTTCTCAAAGTGGATTTGTTTTAACTCATGATATCATATACTACTTGCATAATCTTTCTAACCCCTTTTCTTAGCTCTCCTGCAAGAATTAGCCATGTTGATGGTATGAAAAATACCTCTTAATACTCTCAGAAGAGATAAAATGCAACTCCTTTTAAAAAATTGTGAGACTGTTCTATTTTACACATCATGCCAAAATCACTGACGATAGAAGTTAAGCACCAAAGATTTTACTTGCATCATTCTTTTATTTTGTTTTAAAAAACCCCAACAAATTGGATAAAATTTCTGTCCCACAGACTCTGGTCTTGATTTCATTAAAGCCTGTGTTTAAGCCTTTATTTTCACTGATTAAAAATTATGTTCTGGCATTAACTAATAGCCAAGATGTTGTTATCACTGGTTCTGGATGTAATAAAAACAGTGACAAGATAAAATGACTCTTGACTTTAGTAAAATAAACTGTAAAACGTTACAAAACAAATTCAGTTGAAAAGTGAGTAAGGCATGAAATATAGATCACTTCCCCAACACTCAGCAGCAGTGTGCCAAGTTCAGAGAGAGACAAGGTGAGTGAGATAATATCTTGTATTGGACCAACTTCTGTTGGTGAGACAGACCAGCTTTCAAGCTTACACAGAGCTCTTCCTCAGGTCAGGGAAATGTACTCAGAATGTCACAGCTAAATACAATATGAAACAGATTGTTTAGCATAAATAGTTAACACAGACAGGCCAGCCCTTACTTACAGACAGCCCCCCAACCTGAAGCAAACTCACCAGCAACCACACACCACACAACAGAACCACTAACCCAGGAACCTATCCTTGCAACAAAGCCCATTGCCAACTGTGTCCACATATCTATTCAGAGGACACCATCATAAGGCCTAATCACATCAGCCACACTATCAGAGGCTTGTTCACCTGCGCATCTACCAATGTGATATATGCCATCATGTGCCAGCAATGCCCCTCTGCCATGTACATTGGCCAAACTGGACAGTCTCTACATAAAAGAATAAATGGACACAAATCAGACATCAAGAATTATAACATTCAAAAACCAGTCGGAGAACACTTCAATCTCTTTGGTCACTCGATTACAGACCTAAAAGTGGCAATTCTTCAGCAAAGAAACTTCAAAAACAGATTCCAACGAGAGACTGCTGAATTGGAATTATTTGCAAACTGGATACAATTAACTTAGGCTTGAATATAGACTGGGAGTGGATGTCTCATTACACAAAGTAAAACTATTTCGCCTTTGTTTATTTCCCCTCCTACTGTTCTTGTAAAGTGCTGGAAATGGCCCACCTTGATTATCACTACCCGCTCTCCTGCTGGTAATAGCTCACCTTTCCTGATCACTCTTGTTACAGTCTGTATGGTAACACCCACTGTTTCATGTTCTCTGTGTATATAAAATCTCCCCACTATATTTTCCACTGTATGCATCCAATGAAGTGAGCTGTAGCTCATGAAAGCTTATGCTCTAATAAATTTGTTAGTCTCTAAGGTGCCACAAGTCCTCCTTTTCTTTTCGCATATTTCAAGGGACCATTCAAGTTGAAGTGGCCTGTTAACAACCCCTCCAGCCATGGGGGTTGGGAGGGGATGTTGGGGAGGAAAGGAAGGGTAAAAAAGGTTCAGAAAGTAATACTTTTCAGCTTCCAAGCAATTTTTGATCTCTTTAAACTAGTCATGCTCTACCTCTCCCACTTAGGCCATAGCTATGCTCGAGATACCTTACAATGGCACGGCTATACCGATGCAGCTGTGCCACTTTAAGATGTCCCATTTAGCTGCTCTGGGCCAACAGGAGAGAGCTCTCCCATCAACATAATTAAACCACGCCAACATAGCACTGTCCACAGTGGTGCTTCTGTTGGTGTAAATTATGTCACTCGGGGTTGTTTTTTCACACTCCTGAGTGACGTAATTTATTCTGACAAAAGTGCTGGTGTAGATATAGCCTTAGATTTGAGAAAGAAATACTGCCATTACACTTTAAAGCCTACCTGATGACAAGATCCCTTTATTGGGTCTCTCTATATTAAACATGGAACATATTGCAGCTAATGATGTGTTCTGGAGACATTTTTAGAAAACATTGATCTCCTTGAAGAATTTAAACACAGATAAGTTTGTTACAATAGAATTTCCACTTAGCTTTTTTAGCTGCTTTGATTGCAGGAGGATGGAGAACGTCGCTCACTCAGATATGGCTAGCATCTTCAGACCAGACCATGTTACTGTAAAGGATCACCAAGCTCTGTTTTTCAGTTTTCCCAATTTCTTCCTTATCAGTTGAATCTAATGTCAAGTTGACCCGTCCAAGAGCAGCAACTATCTGGATTTCCTCCTGTAAGTGAAATACACCACTCATTGGCCCCTCTGCGGCCCTTTCACAGAATGAAATGTAATGTTTCTTGACCTGCCAAACAGAGAAAGAAGAATGCAAATCAGCCTGTCTGTTGATTGTGGACCCTGTTGTCTCATGACAGGCTGCTTTGCCTTACCGTATAAGGGGCAAATAGTATGCACCAAGACAATTCTATCAAATAACCTAAAACAGCCTCTGACAAGTCCAAACCAATATTAGGCATGAGATACCTGTTGCTGTCCATAAACAATCGTAGTTAATTCAGTAAACATATTGTTTCATTTCACACCAGAAGGAAAATCCAACTGTTTAACAATTCTTTACCACTTTCTCTGATGAAAACAGCAGGCTTGTAGTTTCTAAGGGCAAATCTACACTACAGTACTATATTGATGCAGCTGCACTGATGTAACTGCACTGCTGTAGGGTGTCTGGTGAAAACACGCTATGCTGATAGGAGAGCACTCTCGTTGGCATAATTACTCCATCTCAGTGAGAAGCAGAAGCTATGCTGGCAGGAGAGCATCTCCAGTTGACACAGTGCTGGTGTGGACAGCACAAAACTTGCATCGCTTGCAGGATAGGGGGGACTTTTGCACACCCCGAGTGACGTAAGTTAGAGCGACTTAAGCAGTAGTATAGACCTACTCTAAATAACACATACCTCACATACCTCAGCTGTTTGTTTTGTCCAACCAACTTTACTTACTGACACATTCTTTTGTGTAGTGTGTTATAACTTCCTATTTCCCTTCCTCAATAGGTTCCACTTTTATTGAATGGAGGCCTTCTGTTAGTGGGTGTTGTCCTGTAACTGATATCTGTTTGTTTTTTTTAAAAAAAACAAACGTTTCAGTTGTGTGAGCAGCTGCTGTTCTCAACCAGTTCTACAGACATAGTGCATACACTTCAAAGTTCAAATTCCCTTAGTAGGTTTAGTGACCCCACCCCACTCTGCCCTGCCCATAAAAGTTACTCTTAGGAGTCATAAATCTTTGACAGGTTTCAGAGTAACAGCCTTGTTAGTCTGTATTCGCAAAAAGAAAAGGAGTACTTGTGGCACTTGTGGCACTGTAGCTCACGAAAGCTCATGCTCAAATAAATTGGTTAGTCTCTAAGGTGCCACAAGTACTCCTTTTCTTTTTATAAATCTTTGAGACAGCAACCTTTGCTGTCAGACTTTGCCCAACTGCTGCCTCTTAACCTGAATCTTCTCATTCTCCCATTCAGCTTTCCAGACACCTTTTCTCTCCTCAATCTCTGCTTGGTGTCCCCTTCAAGTTCCCTACTTTTGACCCTTTGACCTTCACACTTGTCCTTGCTTTCTCTTTTGTTGTCCCCCATACTTATTTGAGTCCTGGGCTCAATGGCCCCTCCCCTTAGGCTGGGGGAGGAACCTTTAGCTGTGGGTAGGCTTTTAGCCATCCATTTCCTGGAACCCAACAGGACCTTTTCGCTCCTCAAACTGTGTTGATCAGATCATCATCCGTTCATTCCATTCAATTTTCATAAACTTTCAAGTTTTGAACCTCAGATTCTTTGAGTTAGATGCCTGGGGCATGGGCCTCCTGCTATGTTTAAGTATAGTTCCTACTCTGTAGGCACCTTTATAGCCTTTTCCTGCCCATATAATTCATAGCTTCAGTTTTTTGGTTTCATTCATTGTATGACTTCAGATATTCCCTTTTGGGACCAAGTAAACTTGGTATAGAGACAGTTGTTTGTGAAATAGGATAAAATATAACCTGTAGAGAGGGATTTTTTGTGTGTCATCAGTGATCCCACGGATGTCGTATTCTTTGTGGATTTTGTTAGCCAACAGTTATAAGGCCATGCAAATAACAAAGGTGAGAGACATTAGCCTACTCTTGTAACATGCTGTAAACTGAAAACATGTGAGCTTGAGTTATTAACCCCTGACTTGACAAAATGGAAAATAACAAAGAATCTGTTTCTTGCAAACCCTTTTACTCTATGGTCTGTAAAAGACCATGCCCATTTACAGAATGGTATGCTTCAACTGCTCAATAATAGTTAGATATTTCACATATTTTGTATATATCTAGTCTCATCCATCAACAGATATTATGAAGTCTAATCACAGCTACACATTTGAAACTGCTCTAATGGTCAAAACCTAATCTATGTACTAAAAATGTTGTTTGGTGAGCATATTAACAAAAAGCTGCAGTAAAAATTTAGCTGAAAACTTTCAATATATGTATACAGCATAAACAAGGATCTCAAACTGCTGGAACACTGTTCATATTAATTGCTGCTCTTTTGGTACCAGTACTGATTGTTTGTGATTACTTGTAGTGGCTTGTTGCTTCACCATTTGAAATGCAAACACTGTTTCCATATTAATAATGTTGTTGAACCTCGCTCTGTTGCTTTTCTTTATAATTTAATTAGATAGTTTTCTAAGACATGAAAAATACTCGTACAGTGCATCAGCTTATGCATTTTTTCATTGGTTGTATGGTAGTCTCACTTCCACATGCATAAGTATGCAATTAAATACTACACTGATGAGTGCCATACAAGAACCTAAAAGAAACCTATGTAGTTCAGTGTTCTGGATCTGTGATAGAAAATGAAATATTTGACTGTGTATCTCCACCTTGATGGTGTCTCTCAGGGTAACAAAGTGGATATTCTTAGTTTTAGCCAAGCCTGGACTTCATCCTCCATCCATTTTTGACAATCCTGTATTTCCCATGAGGGAATTATTACATCTTCAATCCTTTGAAAAAGATCTTGGGGAGGAAAATCTTGATAAATGGTTCAATGAGTCACCAGCTCAGAAAGGAGAGGGTTTCTTGCAGGGAGCAGAGACTCAGCAGCAGCATGAGGGCATGGGGGAAGAGGATAATTGGACCCTATCTGTTCCCCAACCACATGTAGCCAGTACTTTAGGGACACATGGCCCCACGAGCATCCCTGTCCCTTCCCTGAGCACTATATTGTTGACTGGAGCCCTTTGTTGAACTCATGGGAGGGTGACTATTTAAGGATAAACTCATTTGTAGTAACAGCACGGGGAGGGAGCTAGCTGAACACCTTCTTTCCACTACCCCACCTGCAGAGACAGGAATTTGGAGGCACATGGAGTTGGCATCTTTACAGTGTAGGAGTCCTGATGATGTCAGCAGTTCTGTGAGCTGTCTTTCAGTGTTGGGAGACAGACTTTGGAGTGATATATATAACTGAGAGGGGTTAGGTTATGGGCTGACCAGGGTGACACCTCCAACAGCCTTGGTTGCAGTGACATTAGAGTATAGGTTCCAGGATCAATGTGCCCTCTTGTATCTGACACCTGCAAGGATCTACCCTTGCCCCTTGGGTGCTGGAAGTGGCCTGGGAGAAACCTGAGGACAAGGTGGCTTTCCAGCCTCCCCGGGGAAGCAGAATCTTAAGGGAGGGAGCGTAAGGCAGAGTGGGTGGGTGGGGCAGGTGGTACGATCATGTCAGAGTGTTTATTGATATAGTTGTTTCTTTGTTAAAGCAATCTAGACTATAAACTCTTCAGGATAGAGGCTGCCTCACAGAGTGTTTTTGTGAAGTGCCCAACACAATAGGGAGCTGATTTGACTGGGGTTTCTAGTTTTCACTGTGATATGACTAGTAATCACTACTTGCTAGGTAAAGAAGTGATTGGGGATAGTCTACACGGAAAGGAGAAAGCAACCAAATGCAACATTGTAATTGAGCCTACCTGGTGGGGATGCTGTGAGTATCATGGTGCACCAAACTCCTTTAGGTATGTGGTAGTATGCCGGGTGTACAAGGAGCTCAGATGCAAACATGGAGGCACTTCAGATGCTAGGCACTTGGAGGCCCTACAACCTGGTGGATCCCCTACCCACTACGCACTCACCTGCATTGCTAGAAGGAAACAGTAGATCAGTTCCTGGAGGGCACAAAAGGAGAAAAGGATAACTCTGCCCCATGGTAGCTCCTCAGGCCTAGTTCCTATAGTGCACTCCCTAGCTTAGTCCATCCCTTCATTGAGGACAACTTACTAGTGGGGTAGATTCCAGTAACAGGGTTCAGTCCCATTAGCTGTGCTTTCTTTGTGAGTTCCTCTGCATTGTCCTTCAGTTGTCTCTTCATACTCATTCCTGCACGCTTGCAGGTGGCTTCCCTGTATCCTTCTTCAGCTGCTGCTGGCCCTCTGCCAGAATGCAATGCAAACCTCATCTCTTTGTCTTGGTGTTCTCTCAATCTACACATACTTACACACAAACTAATTTCTGCAGGTTATGAAGGAAGAAAGAGAGAGATTGTGATTTCTATTTTTAATGCAGGAAAGGTGCTCGGAGATACTGCAGCGATGGGAGCGATATAAGGATTGAGCTAGGCAGCTACGAAACTAAAACCAGCAGTTTCACCCCATCTCCAAACCAGAAAATAACTGTCCAAAGATAAACCAAAGACAAATAAACCCTGCTTCCCCCATGGACACCATCACTGATTGTATCCCTCACTCCCTAAGAGGCTAGGCATGCAGTCTTCCTTGAAGGGTCATGGTATTTCAGACCAAGGGGAGGAGTCCCTCTGTGAGACTACCCTGATGGCAGCATCCTCCCTTTTATATGAAGGGGATTCGATTGTGAATTCCTCTGTTGACTAAAGCTGTGGTATTAGCAAATGGGACAGAGAGGGTGATCCCTCCAGAGAGATGACCTTTCAGGTGGGGGGCTCCAACAGATTTAGGGAATTATAGCTCAAAAATCAACCTGTCAGCCAATGCAGAGCATGGAGCAGTGGTTCCCTATGTACCTAGCGCCATATACTGTCTACCACGTGGACTGTTGCCTTCTTGACCAGCTCAGTTTCTAGATTTGTTTAATGCACACACATTGAGCATGTAGACTCATAGACTTTAAGTACTATCATGATCATCACATTGCAGGTTATCTAGATGGGAGGTGCTAAAGAGAGCTGACTGGAATTTTTGGTCAAAAAATGAGGTTTTCCACTAAATCAAAACATTTTGGAAAATGTGTCTAATTTTGATTAATATTCCTGCAGGAAAAAATATTTTGAAATGAACAAATTTGTTTTGGAAAATTTTTGTTTCAGAATTCCAAAGTTGCCTTTCAACTTTTTCTTCATTTTTTATATTATTTTTACATCATTTTATAATATACACTACTACTGACAAGTCATTATAGGACAGAATAATGATTTAAAAAATAATAGAGTATTTCAACTAAAGAGCAGCTGCTGCTTAGTAATGATTTAAACATTTTGTCTTATTTTCTAGATCAGTGTCTTCAGTTCATGTTGCAATGGAACTATTTAATACATTGACACAAGTTTCGGAAATCTGAAATGAAATTTTTCTGGAACTGGAATTTTTCAGAAATTCTGTTTTGCAGGAAAATTTGAAAATATTTGGTTTTGGGCTACACAGTGTGGGATAAAAAGAAAATTTGAAATTCCAAGGTTCAATCAGCTGCATTGCTAACATAATGGATTACAGTAATAGGGTCCTCATTATAAAGAAATGCTTGCAAACTCAGGAAACACAAATGCTCTCTGGCATATCATTTCTTGGTATTCTGCAGTTTGCTCCTATCACCTCCCATGGCCTGTCTCCCCACCGCGCCTTTGGAGTGGATTCCACAACTGAGATACCAGAAGGAGCACAGAGACTGTCCTGAGTGCAGAGACTATAGCTGTCCTTAGTCCTTGTATGGGAAGCCTGGTGATGGTAGTGGTAGTGCTCCTTGAAACTCCCCACCATCATCACTAGCATGTCTGAAAGGGCTAGGAATATTCTGGGCCACTGCGTTTAATATTGTTGATCCTTTGGACCTGAGTGGCTAGTCAATTTTCAGAACCCTGGGGATGTTCCAGCTGGAAGTAGAAATTGATGGAGTCAATTATTTTTCTTTAATGCAGTTTTGTTTATTTACAAAGAATATACAAAGTCCCATGTCTCCAAATGCAGAAGGAACCAAGAACAAAAGGAGGAGTTTCTTAGCTTACAGCCCCAAGCTTCTTTTGACAACAGGCTCAAAAGCTCTCTGCCTCCCTAGCTTTTTCCAGGGTCAAACTGTACCCAGAAACTACTCCTAAGCTTTCTTGGTTTTTTTCCCTCTGCCTCTCTCTCAGTTCTGTCTGTGTCCTCAGTTTTTGTATGTTCTTTCACATACCCACATACCCCTACCCAAAACAATACCCAGCCCAAAAGCTCCTGGGCAGCTTCGCTCATACCTTTTGTCTTAGGTGGGGTTGGGACCAAAAGCACCCCTGTATTCACACCCTACACGCCATTCTAATAATCTTTGTACAAAGCATGCCTTGTGAGGTATCATTTGAAAACTAGTCACTCTCTGGTCAATAATACTATGGTGAAATGTATGTAGCAATACTATATATAAAGTTATGAATTCCCCCTCTGTGACGTTATTAGCACATGTTCAGCAACTTTGGCCAAGGCAGGGCTCTCTGGTTTTGAACAGGTCCATACTAAACACAGGAATGTGTGTTTACTTCAGTTTTCATATATGTAGTAAACAGGTGTGATGTTCCCCTGGTGTTATCTGGACTGGTGATCTGCTAGGTCACTCCAATCCTCAACTCTGGGAGCCAGCCTTACCCTGCTCCTCTGTGAGAACCCCCACTCCCGGGCTGTTCACACACAGCCTCTGGCATGTAAGCTGCTCCTAGCTATGTGAGTGAGTATTTTTGGACAGCTGCAGCTTGGATTGTGCAACCGGATGACACTAGCCAATATCTCCAGTCCCAGACACAACCCTAGGAACCTCTGTCTTGCAGTGTCCAGTTATGCCCACTGGACGCTGTAAGCTTATATGAGTTCGTCAATTTAACAAAGAAATTGATATGCACCAGGCTTGTTATTGCAAGGGGAGTCTCTGACATGCTTCAAACCAAATGCACTGCTTCAGGTAGAACAAACAAATTTATTAACTACAAAAGATAGATTTTAAGTGATTATATGTCAAAGCACAAGAAGTCAGATTTGGGCAAATAAAGTCAAAGCAAAACACATTCTAAGCTGATCTTAACACTTTCAGTGCTCTTACAAACTTAGATGCTTCTCACCACAGGCTGGCTGGTTGCCCTTCAGCCAGGCTTTCCCCTTTGATCAGTGCTTCAGTCACTTGGTGGTGGTGTCTATAGATGGAGGTGGAAGGGAAAGGAAGAGCACGGGAAACGTCTCTCTCTCTTTTATCATGTTCTTTCTTCCCCCTCGGCTTTGCCCCCCGCTTCAGCGTCAGGTGAGCATTACCTCACCGTAGTCCCAAACTGACCGGGGAAGGGGGGTGACTCACTCGAGAGTCCAACAGATCCTTTGTCACTGCCTAGGCCAGTGTCCTTTGTTCCTGTGAGGTTGGGCTGGGTTTGTCCCATACATGCCCTAATGCGGTGTGAACTGCCCCTCTGCTCCTAGACAGTTTTGCCTCGGCTTGTTTTAAGCCATGAGGACACATTTGCAGCCTCATAACTATATACATGAAATTACAACCTATAACATTACTATAATAACAATGCTCAATGCATCATGAGCCTTCTGAAGACACCCAACATGACAAACTTTGTATTGTGTACCACACAATCATAATATAAGGATGAAAATGGGGCTGCAGGGTATTCCCCGAGATACAGAGTGTCACAACAGGGTCCTCAAGACTGCAGGGGGAGGAGATGGCAGGAAAGAGAACAATTTGCATTTTAGCAAACACAACTGGGGGAAGAAAGAACATGGATCTTCCTTTATCACTAGATGCCATATTGCCCTTCCTCACTGTTTGGATAAACTTTATTTGGAGGGGTAATCTTCAGAAGAATCCACTTCACAGGGTCACTGGACTATAAAGGAAAGGGGCAGAAAAAGACGGTTATTCACCTCTCGTAACTGTTCTTCTTCGAGATGCGTTGCTCATGTCCATTCCAATAGGTGTGTGTGCGTACCGCATGGACGATCGCCGGAAGCTTTTCCCAGCGGTACCCATCGGGTCAGCAGTGGAGACCTCATGGCGACGTATATATGACCCTGCTGCCCCGCTGCCCCGCCGCCCGTTCAGTTCCTTCTTGCCGGAAGACTCCGACAGCGTGGAGGCGGGTGGGATTTGGAATGGACACAAGCAACATATCTCGAAGAACAACAGTTACGAGAGATAAGTAACCGTTTTTTCTTCTTCGAGTGATTGCTCATGTGCATGCCAATAGGTGACTTCCAAGTGGTTGCCCCGGAAGAGGGGTCGGAGTTCACCTGACTGTCGATCGGAGGACAGCCAAACCAAAAGCAACACCATCCCTCGCCTGCTGGGTAATGGCGTAATGGGAAGTGAAGGTGTGGACTGAAGACCATGTTGCTGCCTTGCAGATGTCCAGGATAGGGATCTGTGCCAGGAAAGCTGCGGACATCGCTTGCGCTCTGGTGGAATGCGCTGTAATAGGTGGAGCTCGAATTTTAGCCAGGTCAAAGCACGTCCTGATGCAGGACGTGATCCATGCTGAGATTCTCTGTGATGAAATAGGAAACCCCCTCATCCTTTCTGCAATTGCAGTAAAAAGCTGTGGTGATTTACAGAACGGTTTTGTGCATTCAATGTAAAAGGCTAAGGCCCGTCTAACATCTAAGGTGTGAAACATACACTCCCTGCTGGTGGCATGGGGTTTAGGGAAGAACAGAGGCAAGAATATGTCCTGGCTCCCATGAAACTGGGAGGCCACTTTGGGCAAAAATGCAGGGTGGGGACGTAGCTGCACCTTGTCTTTATAAAACACTGTGTATGGGGGTTCGGAAGTCAGGGCTCTGAGCTCGGACACCCTCCTCGCAGAGATTATAGCTACTAGGAAGGCCACCTTCCAGGACAGATAGGAGAGAGGGCAGGTAGCCATAGGCTCAAAGGGGGTCCTCATGAGAGAGGATAGGACCAGGTTTAGGTCTCGGAGGCGGGGGGCGGGGGGGAGGCAACGGGCTGACGTACATGTAGGTAAAGTCTGTCAAGGCCCTTAAGGAACCTGCCCACCATAGGGTTACTGAATGCTGATCCCCCGCCCAGCATTCCCGGGTGGAAGGCTGAAATGGCCGTCAGGTGTACCCTTAGGGATGATATCGCCAACCCTCGGCTCCTGAGGTCCAAGAGGTAGTCTAGGACAAGAGGAACTGGGGCTGATTGTGGTTCAGATCCTCTTTGTCGGGACCAAATGGAGAAACGCTTCCACTTGGCCAGGTACGTGGCTCGAGTGGAGGGTTTTCTGCTTCCCAACAGGACTTCCCTGACTGAGTTCGAGCACTAAAGTTCCAAAGGGTTCAACCATGGAGTTTCCACACTGTGAGGTGGAGAGAATCCAGGTTGGGGTGCTGCAGCCAGCCGTGATCCTGCGAAATTAGGGATGGGAAGATGGGGAGCACTATTGGTGTGACCACTGAAAGGTTCAGCAATACGGTGAACCAGTGCTGGCGGGGCCACGCTGGTGCTATCAGGATCAGTGAGGCCCTGTCCTGGTGAACCTTGAGGAGCACTCTGTGTATGAGCGGGAACGGTGGGAAAGCATACATCAGGTGCCCTGCCCAAGATAGGTGAAAGGCTTCCGCAATGGAGCCCGGGCTGTGGTTCAGGAAGGAGCAGAACCTCTGGCACGTCCTGTTGCCCCGTGTGGCGAACAGGTCTTTATGGGGAAAGCTCCACTTCTGGAAAATTGAGTGCATCATATCCGATCTGAGGGACCACTCGTGTCCCTGGAACGAGTGGCTGAGGCGGTCTGCCAGCTCGTTCTGCACCCCAGGAAGGTATGATGCCTGCAGGTGGATGGAGTGTGTGATGCAAAAATCCCACAGGGCAAGGGCTTCCCAGCAGAGGGGAAAGGAGGGAGCACCACCCTGTTTGTTTATATAAAACATTCCTGCAGTGTTGTCTGAGTGCTGATATGCACCTGTCCCAGAGATGGCTCTGAAATGTCTGGAATGCAGGCGAACTGCTCTCAACTCTCGGACATTGATGTGCAGCAACAGCTCTGTCTGGGACCAGAGGCCTTGGGTTCTGACACTGCTCAGATGAGCTCCCCAACCGAGCGCCGAAGCGTCCGTAACCAGGACAATCGGCGGTTGGGGCTTTGCGAAAGATACTCCCGCACAGACCATCTAAGGTTGGAGCCACCAGTGGAGGGAGCTGAGTATTCGCAGGGGGAGGGTCACTATTGAGTCCAATGGATCCCTGCCCTGCCTGTGCACCGGTGCTAGCCACGCTTGTAGAGGTCAAAGGCGGAGCCTGGCATGTTGCACCACATATGTGCAGGCAGCCATATGTCCCAGAAGCCCCATACAGTTTGGTTGGAAAACGAAGGAGGGTATGAATAATGTCCACAATTGCTTTGAAGTGTAGCTCTGGGAGGAACGCCCTCACGACCGTAGAGTCCAGGAGGGCTCCAATGAACTCTATCCTTTGAGTGGGGGTCAGGATAGACTTGGGTTCATTTAATATAAGGCCCAGCCTGAGGAATATGTCCCTGACCAGGGATATGTGCTGCACTACCCTTGTTTGGGATTCTGCCTTGAGAAGCCAGTCGTCCAAGTATGGGAAAACCTGGACCTGACACCTGCAGAGGAACACTGCCACTACTGCCATACACTTGGTGAATACCCGAGGAGCGGTGGAAAGGCCGAACGGAAGCACCCTGAACTGGTAGTGATGGCCACTGAGAAAACGCCTGTGGGAAGGGATAATTGAAATATGGAAATATGCGTCCTTCAAGTTGAGGGCGGCATACCAGTCACCCGGCTCCATTGAGGGAATGATGGTGGCCAGAGAGACCATGCGAAACTTCACCTTTTTTATGTATGAGTTGAGGTCTCGCAGGTCCAGGATAGGCCGAAGCCCTCCCTTGGCCTTGAGGATAAGGAAGTAAGGGGAGTAGAACCCCTTGCCCCTGAATTCCTGAGGGACCTTCTCTATCATCCCTAGTGCTAGGAGTGACTGAACCTCCTGTAAAAGAAGTTGCTTGTGAGAAGAGTCCTGAAGAGGGGTGGGAGGGCGGTAGGAAGCAGAATTGGATAGAATATCCTGCCCCTACTGTGCTGAGGACCCAGTGATCTGACGTGATCTGAGCCCAAGCCCAGTAGAAGTGGGAGAGTCGGTTCACAAAGGGACGGGAAGGATCCGGTAAGGCGGCTGGTGCGCCATCCCCGTGCGTAACTTCAAAAGTTAGGCTTAGGGCCAGGGAGCTGTTTAGTCGAACCCTGGCCTTGGCCTGAAGAAGATTGTGGGCGCCTCCTTCAAGGTGGGTCCCATCTAGGGGGTCCTTGGTAGAAGTGAGATGGGGGCTGAGGCCTAAAAGGTCTTCTCTGAGGTGCAGGGGTGTGCAGCCTAAGAGATTGACAAAGGCTTGACAAAGCCCTGGCTGGGATGATTTAACTGGGAATTGGTCCTGCTTCGAGCAGCGGGTTGGACTAGATGACCTTCTGGGGTCCCTTCCAACCCTGATATTCTATGATTCTATGATCTCCACCTCAAGGACTCACAGGCCATGCTGAGTAAACGTTTGTCCGTATTTTGGGCAAACAGGCCCTCATGGTCAAAGGGAAGGTCCTGTATGGTATTTTAGACCTCAGGAGGGATACCCTAGACCTGGAGCCATGCACTACGTCTCATAGTGATGGCGGTGGCCATAGTTCTAGCTGCCGAATCCGCTGCATTGAGGGCTGCTTGAAGAGGAGTTCTAGAGACCACCCTGCCTTCTTCCAGGAGGGCTCTGAACTCCCTACATGAATCAGTCGGGATAAACTCGTGGAACTTGGCCAACACCTACCAGGAATTAAAGGCCTAGCACTGCCTGTTGGTTAGCTATTCGAAGCTGAAGACCCACAGTTGAATAGACTTTATGGCCGAAGAGGTCCAGCTTCTTTACGTCACATGACTTAGGAGTGGAACCCCGTTGACCCTGCCGCGCCTTATGATTTACTGCGTCTACGACCAATGTACCCAGTTGGGGGTGTGTAAAAAGGTGCTCACAGCTCTTTTGTGGCACAAAGTAGCGTCTCTCCACACCCTTAGCCGTCGGTGGTATAGAGGCTGGAGTCTGCCAAAGCACGTTGGTGGTGGTCTGGATAGAGACTTTATGAGGGGCAATGCAACCCTGGAGGGACCCTCTGGGGTGAGGATATCTACTATGGGGTCTAAGTCCTCAGCAACTTCCTCCGCCTCCTAAGTAGGTCCTGGTGGCCCTTGACATCCATTGGTGGTAAAGCGGTGGACGTGCCTGCCACAGCCTCATCAGGCGAAGAGGAGGAAGATGTTCCCGGAACCAGGTCCTCCTGCCCCTCCGGGTGTCTAGAGGCCGGACATGGTAACTCAGGAGCCCTGACAATGATCGGCTGAGTGGCCTCTACTATCGGTGAAGTGGGAGCTGTGGCCGACTGTGGCTGATAGACAGTCACATCCCGTGTCAGGTCCTCCAGTGCCCTAGGGGAGCGGTGTGCCATCGATGACGCTGATGGAGGGGCACGGGGCCCTGATACCACCGACACAGGTCTAGAACCTTGGCCTTGCACCTGATGATAGGCCCAGGGGGTCCAAAAGATACATTGTACTGGGCCCTGCCACTGGGGTAGCCAAGTGGCTACCGGCGCCGCTTGCTCCCCTGGCCGATGGTGCCGGAAACGATGTTGGGACCGAGATTGGTAATGACTGCATCGGGACTGTGAAGATTCGGCCTCTGACTCCGACGAATACTCTGACGCTGACCACAGTGAAGCAGAGCCCGACGGTGCTGGAGAACGGTAGCGAGGGGACGGAGACCGGCACCGTAGCATCATGGCTTTACCACAGTGCTGGATTAATGGCGGTGCCGGCATCGGTGCCGGCATTGCTGTCCCCGATGGTGCCGTAGCCATCGGAACCGCCATCATCGGTGCTGCTGTTATCGGTGCCGCCATCATCGGTGCTGCCGACATCGGTACCAACATCATGCTGAAGTCATTGGTGGCATAGTGGCGCCCCTCGGTGCCGGGCACACTACTACGGTTGGTACTGATGCTAGTAGCTGAGTCTGCAGGCCCGGATCTCGCACATGCGGGGCTGGGTACTGCGACGTTATATCAATGAGGTCGTGGGCCGCCTCATAGGTGTCCGGAGTGGAGGGGAGGTCGAGCTCTTCCTCCAGTTCCCCACGGGTAGGAGAATCCATACCCGCCGGACTCAAGGTCTCTGCAGCCGGGGCCGAGGCTGACAGTGTTGGCTCTTGAGGGCCTTGACGGGGGTGTCCAACCAGAGGACTCACCCCACTGTGATCGCCCTTCGGCTTCCTGACAGGGGAACGACCTCTGTCCGGCTTTTTTTTCTTATGTGGCACCGGAGACTGGGGTCGGCGCTGATGCGAGGCACTGGCCTTGCATGCCAGGAAACGGTGCCGGTGGCTCCTTGCCGGGTCCTTCCTTGGTGCTGGGACATCCCGCATTGAGGGCGGCACACTACGTACCAAGAAGACCGGCGCCGGTCCCGTCTGCGGCTGAAGGGCCGACTCCCTCAAAAGGAGTTTCAGGCGGTAGTCCCGCTCTTTCTTTACTCTGGGTTTAAAGCCCCTACAAATAGGGCACTTATCTGTTTGATGGCCCTCGCCGAGACACTTGAGACAATCAAGTGGATTGCTTGTAGGCATAGGCTTCCCACACCTCTCGCACGGTTTAAACCCCTGCGGCCAAGGCATGCCCGAGTAGAGCAAAGGCGGGGAACCCCCTGGGAGAACAATAACTACAACTATTAACTTGAATAACTATCTACACTGAAGACAAAGGTAACCACTAGGCTAAGTAACTTGCCTAGAGCAAACACTAAGCTGTTCCAACGACCGTCATGGGCAGTAAGAAGGAACTGAACAGGCGGCAGGTCGGCAGGGTCATATATACGTCACCATGAGGGCGCCACTCCAGGGGTCTCCACTGCCGACCCGACGGGTACCACAAGGGAAAAGCTTCCGGCAATCGTGCATGCGGCGTGCGCACACACCTATTGGAATGCACATGAGCAATCACTTGAAGAAGAACCCCAAGATTCATACATGCTGGTGCTGGGGGTGCGGTAGCACCGCCCTGGCTTGAAGTGGTTTCCATCATATACACAGTTTACAGTTTGGTTCAATGGCTCTTAGCATCCCCACTATACAAACTGTTCCAGCACCCCTGCAAAGATCTCTGTCCTTCACCTAAGAAGACAAAGGCAGCAGCATCTTTAGGCCTCTAGGAGTGACCCTGACCACGGAAAGGGTCAGTCACCATCTTGCTAGAAGACTGTGGGTGAGAAAAGCCATATTAAACAAAGACTTGAACGAAAGCTTTGCCAGAAGCTGGGAATGGGCAACAGGGGATGGATCTCTTGATGATTACCTTTTCTGTTCATTCCCTCTGGGGCACCTGGCATTGGCCACTGTCAGAAGACAGGATACTAGGCTAGATTGGCCTTTTGGTCTGACTCAGTATGGCCATTCTTATGTTCTTATTAAGTTTTAGACTTTGACAACTGTTTTCACTTTTATTGTCTTATAACCATTTCTAACTTTTGTCTCTTATACTTGAAGTCACTTAAAATCCTGTCTTCTTTTGTGAATAATCTCATTTTATTTTTAATCTAAACCAATCCAGAGCTGTATTTAAACTGAACTGTTTAGTAACTACAGTTAAAATAACTAACAAACAGTTGAATATTGACTCCATACTGGGGCAATTAACCTTAATATGTGAACTGACTGGGCAATGGCTGGACAGTGCAGAACACACATTTTTGGGAAAACCTGGGTTTGGGAGTGTGTTGGAGTCACCCTGCAAGTAGTAACCATGTCTGGTGGAAGCCTGTTTGTGACTAGTGTATTGTTGGCAAGCTGCTGGACAAGGGCTGCACCTATACACACTCAAGGTGTGACCTTCATGCTGTAGGCTGGTTGTGAGTGGCCCAGGCTGGGAGCTACAGCAGCAAAGCATTACGAGGCACCCACATTACGAGGCACCCACCAGGGGAAGCTGGTGACATAACCCCTCACTGGTCTGGATTGCACCCAGAATGTGACGGCTTGATGTTTCGTGTTATGTTAATTGAACAGTAAGGTCACACCTACCAACCTCAAAAGGGTTTTAACCCAACCCATGAAAAGGTTTCACCCAGCTAATAACCATATATAATATTGCTTTCAACATAGCTTATCTTAAAGACACCAAGCAAGGCTAAAATAAAATGAAATTGGAAACCTTTTTAATGTTCTTGCCCTACTGCCTATATTTACATTCTGCATCCTGACCTGATGACGAGATATAAAGTAACAAATAGAAAACCAAGAACTTTTGAATTATGTTAGTCAACTTACACTTTCGTCTTACTGACAATGACACTCTGGCTTCCCAAATGATAGCTGTGTGAATTCTGGGCTGTGCCTACCCTTGAAGCTAGTAGTGTGATTCCTAACTCACATAGACATACCTGTTCTAACTCTAGTGCACTAAAAGTAGTAGTGTAGCTGTGGTAGCCTAGGCAGAGACTAGATGCCCCAAATACAAACCTACCTGGAATCCGTGGCTAGGCTATTTATTTTAGCATGCTGGGTTGATGAGAACTAGCAAGTATGTCTACACAAGCTGGGAATTACACCCCTAGCTCCAAGTGTGGACATAGTCATATTGCTAATAATGTTATGATGGAAAGTTTACAGTATAGCGATTTCTAGCCCCGTATCTAATAAGATTCTAGTTGACTTCAGTGGGTTTTGGACCAGGCCCCATGCTACCTATATTTTCAGTGACCACACACTCACTTTGGGTCTTACTACACAGTGGTTTTTAGCCTACGAAGTTGTGCAAAGAGGGACTGACCAACTTCATTTCTCATGTGGTCCAGAAGTACGGTGAGAAGCGGGGCATGTGTTCCTCTTCCCTCCATCTTCAGACAGGCATATGTTCCTCTTCCCACTCCAACTCTCATCACATTCCCCACACATGCCCTTGCCTGCAAAATGCTTTCAAAAGCCTTTTTTGTAGAGTGTCTGCATCTGATACAATGTTCAGATAAGCCTGTCTTGTATTTTATACAAGTCCTTTCCTCAGGCTGGGAGTTCCTGACAATACTGAGGATAGAAACTTTAGCTATCCTATGTTCTACTTCAGGCCATATTGTTTATCTTAAAACTGATGTCTAATTGTTTGGGGGTGGTTGGTTTTTTTTTGAGGTGTCTAAAATGGCTTAATGTTCTTTTAATAACTGTCCTTTGTTGCCAGTTGTTCTCTTGCCAAGCTTAGTTCCTCTGATCTTAACAACTCTCGCCTCCTTTGGGATCCGGAGCTAATTTTTGCAGCTGTCTTGCTATTCACGAATTCTCTTCATTTAAAGCAGTGATTCAGGGATATTTGTTAAGTACTACACAATTGAACTCCCTGTAAAGGCTTAGGCCCAGATAACTTCGTTATTGGATTGGCTAAAATGACAGTTAAGATAATCAATTTTTTCCTCCTCAGCTGGCTGCTAATATTTTTAGTTGGGTTTTGATTATAGGCACCTTTTGTGCCTGTTAGAGAAGCAGCAATCAGTTATTTTAATGGGCGCTTGTAGTCTTTCTTGTCACCTATTATTTTTAAAGGGCTTGAAAACCAAAGCTTGCTTCATTGAAGCTTCAGAAGAGTGCTACAATAAACAAACGCTACCCAAAACAAATTGTGCCAAATTAATCCCTGGTGAAACTCCACTGACTTCAGTGGAATGTCAAGTATTAATTTATTGAGAATAATTTTTTAACCACAGCCCTGTGCAAGTGAAATGTGTGTGAGGATATACATATAAAAGAATAAAAAATGGGCAAGAAACAAAAAAATCATTCCTTGCCTGCCTGAAAGAAAATGAACATACATTAGCAAAAAATACCTTGAAAAGATGATTGACTATTGTCATCTACACAGCATGAGCAATCAATTGCTGCATTGCATGTTCAGATTGGTTCAGAAGGCAAAAAATTCTATTACCAACAAAATGGATACAATTTCTATTTTATAGATAGAAGTTGGAACTATTTACTGTCTGTTGAGGTGATTTCTGTTGTTATTCATCTTCAGTTGCAATGGAGTTGAATAAGCATGTTTCAACCAATCTAATGAAGTAAGGACATGACAAGAAGAATCATCTCTGATGTACTTAAATAGCTAAGTCAAGCAAAAATAATAAAAACACTGGGTAAAATCCCAGCTCCGTTGAAATCAATGGGAGCTTTGCCATTGACTTCAGAAGGGCCAGGAATTCACCGACAGAGCCTGTCTCAGCTTTCACAGAGAATATACATAGGTGTGACACCATTACTTCAGTGAAGATACTCCCAATTTATACCATTGTTAGATCAGAATCAGACCCCTACTATCTTATCAGCTCCTTTGTTTCTACTTTATATTGTGTGGGCTAGTGTGTATGTATAAAATGTCAGATATATTGAAGTGTGTATGTCCATATCTCCTTCCAGTGGCTGAGCCACTGAGGATATCAGCCCTAACATTGCTATAGCTAACAGATTCTCTTTCAGTGATAGAGGCTTGTGTTTTTTGGAGAAGAAGATGCTGAGTTTTGTCCCTGCTGATGATCACAAAGTCCATGGGGTCATGGCACGTGGAACTGCAAACAGTTATGAATTCCTATGAAGCCACATAATTGTTATACCTGCTTACTCATGAAAAAAACTTTTCACGTTCTTCATCCACTTGACAGAGCAGTTTATTCTAATACAGTTTCTTACCATCTTGAAAGTCTTAGGGCGGGGAAAAAAGCAAAAGAAACAACAACAAAAAGACAGGAACATGCAAAGCACCTTATTTGTGTTTCTGGTCTGTTTAGGTCCAGTAAAGAATAGAGACAACTGTAAATTATTTTTATTACTAAGTCTGAAAAAACCCCTATATAAATAAATTACAATGATTTGGATGTGTGTATGTGAATATTTGTTTTTCCTAAAGTTAATTAAGTATTTTAGGAAAAATTGTCAGTGTGGCCACCAGCAATAGTTGGTGGCCACACTCCGAGGCCACCAAAAAATTTGTTGTTAGAACCCCTGTAGCAATGTATACAAGGCAAATTGAAAAAATAAATACTGTGATTTCTGAGAGGTATTTATTCATTCAAATCAAGGTAATTTTTTGGAGATGGTACTTTAACAATTTTTTCCTTTTGTGTCCCATAACTTAATACAATTGAATATAAAACAGGACAGGCGAATAATTTTTATGCCGTATTTCAAGATCTGCATTACAGTCTAGTAATTTACAGGCATGTGCTCTCTGTAAATCCTTTAGGATTGACACTGAAATGTTATTTTAATGAATCAAGTTTATCAAAGCTTCTACAGCCATGATTAATTAAGATCTAAGCCAACTATTTTAGTCTAGTCAGCACAGAATGTATGCTTGCATTTTATTCATTATAAAGTATATATTATTGGTCATAGTCCAGTATATAATACCTTAAATGCACACACCTGAAAAACAACATTTTCCCACAATTTCAGAAAGATTTAACAAATTACAGTAATCATTTATTGTACTGTCAACTCCCATGGAATTAGACAACTTTGTCTTACCTGTTAATTGGTCATAATTGATGTAGATTGCCAGTGGCTGGCATTGCCTACTTGCTGACTGGAGTAGGAATATGCCAATTTCTCTCACTGAGCACAAGTGGCGCCTTGTGAATGTCTTGGCACCTTTTAAATTTTCCTCTGTTGAGGGAACAGGGGGAGCGAGCCAAAAAAAAGGCGCCACCCGCTGCAGCGCTTTTACTCACCTGGCGACGCTCCAGGTCTTCGGCAGCACCTCGGCGGCGGGACCTTCAGTCACTCACAAACTCGCTCCGGGTCTTCGGCGGCACAGCGGCGGCGGGGCCTTCAGTGCCGAAGACACCCGGAGCAGGTGGTGCCTTTTTTTTTAATCACTCGCCCTGTTCCCTCCACCTGGCTATGTGGCTGCAGAGAATATCTGTTTTGGGTGGTGTGAAATAGTAAACCTTGTGGGTACACTCAGGAGCAGTGTGGTGGACAGTCCTAGAAGAATGGAAGAAAAGGATCCTTGCAGGAAAGGGTGTCTAACTCACTGATATGTCTGGAAGAGGAGATGGCTGTTACATAGGTCACTTTGATTGTAAGAAAGCAAATGAAGCTTTTGAGAAGTTCGAAGAGGGCTTTAAACCCGACACTGAGTCTCCATTTTGTCACTAGATACCTGGTAAATTCAGTGTCGGTGTGTCATAAATATAAAGGGAAAGGTAACCACCTTTCTGTATACAGAACTATAAAATCTCTCCTGGCCAGAGGCAAAACCCTTTCACCTGTAAAGGGTTAAGAAGCTAGGATAACCTCGCTGGCACCTGACCAAAATGACCAATGAGGAGACGAGTTACTTTCAAAGCTGGAGCGGGGGAGGGAACAAAGGGTCTGTCTGTCTGTGTGATGCTTTTGCCAGGAACAGATCAGGAATGCTCTTCAGAACACCTGTAAAAAAGTTAGTAAGAAATCTAGCTAGAAATGTGTTAGATTTTCTTTTGTTTAATGGCTGGTAAAATAGCTGTGCTGAATGGAATGTATATTCCTGTTTTTGTGTCTTTTTGTAACTTAAGGTTTTGCCTAGAGGGATTCTCTATGTTTTGAATCTGATTATCCTGTAAGGTATTTACCATCCTGATTTTAGAAAGGTGATTCTTTTACTTTAATTAAAATTCTTCGTTTAAGAACCTGATTGTTTTTTCATTGTTCTTAAGATCCAAAGGTTTGGGTATTCACCTATGCAAATTGGTGACGATTTTTATCAAGCCTTCCCCAGGAAAGGGGGTGTAGGGCTTGGGGGGATATTTTTTGGGGGAAGACATCTCCAAGTGTGCTCTTTCCCTGTTCTTTGTTTAACACGCTTGGTGGAGGCAGCATAGGGTTCAAGGACAAGGCAAAGTTTGTACCTTGAGGAAGTTTTTAACCTAAATTGGTAAGAATAAGCTTAGGGGGTCTTTCATGCAGGTCCCCACATCTGTACCCTAGAGTTCAGAGTGGGGAAGGAACCTTGACAAGGTGCTAGACTACTTTAAGTAATTAAGGAATGGGATTGCCAAATTATCCAGATATCTGGTTAAGAATAGAGCTTCGAGGGCTGATGTTTGTATCCACATGGAAATGTGTCAGTCCAATGATGAACCCATCCTAAAGGAAATAATGAAAGGAATTTATAGAAGTTTTGAGAGGATAGAGACCTATGGACTCGAACCACTGGAAGACGACTCCCCACACTGATCAATAGGTTCATATGGTCAAAGCTTTATTGGATGTGAAGATATCTCTATAATAATGGGGGAATAGCCAAAAGAATCCCAATTAAACTCTGCCAACCTCTTAGTTATAAAGACTACATTGGCAGGATACAGATAGAGAACGGGACCCTTGTGGAGAAACATGGTTATGACTTGGAGGGTTACTCGGTAAGAAGGCAAGAAACCAAGATCTTGGAGGCCAGCCCTTGAAGTTAGTCTGTGATCTGTTAACCTCCTGTGGGGAATCTTTCTTTCTTGGCCATCCTATGAGATTTTTTAGTGAACAATGTTCATGTATGGCAGTTAGACATAACAGACGTTGTAGAAATTGTATTGTGAAGTTCCTTGTTGGCTGTATTTCAGTGATTTAGCTGCTAGCTCTGCAAATTCAGCTTGAGTTCTGGGAGTCTAGCTGAGTTCTTTCTTTTCTGTCATCTGTGACAGCCACCATCTTGGCAGACAACTTGGGACATCCAGAGCTAAAATCATGAGCAGCTACATCTTGAGCTAAGGACCTGTAAGTGGCATTGTGACAGATTCCTATGCTCTGAAAATCAGCACACAGCGGTACTTATAACACACTCTTCCCTGCATTATACATAGTCCCTTCCGCTACACTTATATAACACTTCAATATATTTTCACAGGTGTGTCTTACTGGAATTTAGTACAATTCTGTTTAGAATACACAAGATGGAAAAACATTCAACTCAGTCTCGCATAACTCTGACTCTACAGGGTTAATTTTGTCACCAAATTAAGCAGATACTCTGAATACACATAAGAAACAGACCTGTTAAGATGCTTTTTTTTTTAAACACACAGTCCCTTTTCAGAGTAGAACTGTATTTTATGGAGGCAAGAGCCAATGGGATACCTGCTGCTAGATGGTGCTGGGCCTATGGAATCTTCCCCCTCCCTCAGTGAAGATATAATGCCACCTGTCCTGCTAGGCTGGGAACTTTTACTCTGTCAGAGACAGACTCTGCAGAAAGATTGAGTTGGAAGGATGGGAGCCCTGAGCTCAACTGCTGTGGTGGGTCACTGGCTAGTGTAGCAAGTGGGTGAAGGCTGGGAGACAAAGAAGGCAAAGCAGGGAAGAGGGAAAAAAAAAGAGAATAGTTGGCGGGGAGGGAGGGGAATATCTACAGTGCAAATGCTGGAAGTTTTGATGCTGGAGAAGGAAGACTGGGGATGAAGGCATCCGCTGACTTTTAAAGGGCTAAAGAGAATGCCTAGAGAGAAACTTGCATAATCTTGCCTCTGGACAGCAAGTGGCAGAGCTACTTGGTAGTGATCTGGATTGGCGGCTCCTGGAACACCTGGGTACTGTTTTTTCTCCATCTAGAAAAGCCTGCGATGCAAACTGCTTTCAGAGATAAACCTTTTATTTTAAGTTGAGATGAGAGCATTGATCCCCGTGTTCTGCTTCAGCCTATTTGATTTGCAACACATACCCACAAAGTTATAACTCAGTGCTGGCTTGGTCACCCAACAAATCACCACTTTAGTTTTACATTTTGTCATTAGTGTATTTTGGACTCTGCAATTGTTCTTGTCATTCTAAAAATGAACCTGTTGGAAAATACTAATTACCCATCTGTTCCTGCAGATTAGTGATGGACTAGTTATAAAAGGTTTGACATGAATAAGCACCCAAAGTTTCCAGTGGTTGACCTTTGGAATAAAGGGAGGTCCTTCTCCCTATATTTCAAAGGTTAGCCTATCTATAATGTGTAGGGGAGAAAAGCTGTGAGATCATGGTGGACTTCAATTTGAGTGTCAAATGCTGGAGGTCTCATGCTGCCAGTAGTAAAATATCCTTGGAATTTCTAAATATTATACATGACGACAATCTTCAAGTTCAAAAGAGTGTTTCACCTAACACAGGGAAATTCTATACAAGACTTCATTCTGACAGATAAAGAGGAACTGATCATAGACCTAAAAATTAATGGTAACTTAGGTACAAGTGATCATGACTTGATCACATTTATAATGAATAAATTGTCAGCCAGTGAGAAAGACAGATACTTGGTGCTTTAAAAGGAACAATTTCACAAAGTTGAAAATAATTATGAGCCACATCAGCTGGGAAGAATTTAATCAGAAAAATATGAGTGATAATTGGGAATTGTCTAAGAACTCGTTACTTGATGCCCCAAAAGCCACAATGGAGGAAGAAGGCCATATTGGTTACAAACTCATCTGGTTAGAGGGGAGTGAAGGCATCTATAAAAAATAATATATAACAAATGGAAGAAAGGGGAAGTCGATATTATTGAATATAAATCAGAAGCTAGGAATTGTAGAAAATTGATAAGGGAAACAAAGGGACACAAGGAGAGATTAATGACCAGCAGAGTTAAGGACAATAAGGAGGAGATTTTTCAGGATATTTGGTATTGGTCCATTACAAGATGGAAATAGTAGAATTATCAATAATGCAGAAAAGGCATTATTGTGTGTAATGAATATTTCTGTTCTGCGTTTGAGGAAAAAACAGATGATGTAGTCATATTTTATGATAAAACTCTTTCATTTCTACTAGTATCTCAGGAAGATGTTAAATAGCAGCTACTAAAAGTTAGACATTTTAAAATCAGCCACTCTAGATAACTTGCTTCCAAGAGTTTTAAAAGATCTTGCTAAGGAGCTTGCTGGACCATTAATGTTGATTTTCAGTAAGTCTTGGAAAATTGGGGACGTTCCAGAAGACAGGAAGAAAGCTAATGTTATGACAATATTTTTAAGAAGGGTAAACAGGATGACCCGGGAAATTATAGGCCTGGGCAAACTAATAGTAGATGCTGGGCAAGATAATGGAGTAGCAGATACAGAACTTGATTGATAAATATAATTAATGCCAGTTAACATGGGTTTATGGAAAAATAGATCCTGTCAAACTAACTTGGTGTTGGTTTTTTTTCATGATATTACAAGTTTGTTTGATAAAGGTAATGGAGTTGATATAATAGGCTTCTCTAAGGCATTTGACTTGGTATTGTGTGATATTTTTATTAAAAGCCTAGACGGATATAAAATTAACATGTCACACTTTAAATGGCTAACTGACAGTATCAACATATGTAACTGTAAACATGGAATCATCATCAAATGGGTGTGTTTATAGTGGGGTCCCACAGAGACTGGTTCTTGGCCATACACTAGTGAACATTTTTATTCTGGAGCTGGAAGAAAACATAAAATCATCACTGATCAAATTTGCAGATGACAAAAAAATGGGGGAGTGGTAGATAATGAAGAGGACAGGTCACTTATACAGAGTGATCTGGATCGCTTGGTAAACTGGATACAAGGAAACTAGGTCTTTTAATAGGGCTAAATGTAAATCTATACATCTAGGAACAAAGAATATAGACCATACTTACATGATGGGGGACTCTATCCTGGGAAGCAGTGACTCTGAAAAGATATGGAGATTGTGGTGAGCTCCTAGTGCAACGCTGTGGACAAAATGGTGCAATCCTGGGATGCATAAATGGGGAATCTCAAGTAGGAGTAGAGAGGTTATTTAACCTCTGTATTTGGCACTGGTGCAACAGCTTCTGGAATACGCTGTCCATTTCTGGTGCCCACAATTCAAGAAGGATGTTGATAAATTGGAGAGGGTTCAGAGAAGAGCCACAAGAATGATTAAAGGATTAGAAAACATGCCTCACTTTAATAGGCTCAAAGAGCTCAATCTATTTAGTTTAACAAAGACAAGGTTATGGGTTGACTTGATTACAGTCCATAAGTGCCCAGATGAGGAACAATTATTTAATAATGGACTCTTCAATCTAGCAGAGAAAGATACAACATGATCCAGTGGCTGGAAGTTGAAGTTAGTCAAATTCAGACTGGAAATAAGCTATACATTTTGAACAGGGAGAATAATTAACCACTGGAACAGTTTACCAAGGGCCTTGGTGGATTCTCCATCACTGACAATTTTTAAATTGTTTGGATGTTTTTCTAAAAAAAACATGCTCTAGGAATTTTTTTGGCAGGGGAGAGTTCTATGACCAGTGTTATACAGGATGTCAAACTAGATGATCACAATGGTTCTTTCTGACCTCGTAATCCATGAATTTACTCCCTTCACATTCAGGGAGTATACAAGGCTTATGTGATCCATGGTCCTTACCTGTTCCAAGCTATCTGCTTCCTCCCTCCTTTTCCAACTAAATTGGCAAGACATAACCTCCTCGCCATCCAGCTTCGCAAATTCCTGTATGTAGGCTTGCGACTCATGATCTTCCTAATTTAGGTTTATTCCTGTAAATCACTTCCCTAGGCTAGCAACCTCAGTTTTACTGAATGAATCATGGGCCTAGCAGATCTCTACTCTCTCTTGTAGCCCAGACCATTGTTTTATTTTAGTTTTAGTTTCATTTGGGATTTCTAAGCAAATTGTATCCAATATCCTATTGCGCAAATCAGATGGGGATGCCCAGGGCTCAGAAGCAGACAGACTGGACATTTGTCTGTCTGTGATTCTTTCAAGCCAGGGAGTTATGGGCTCAAATTTAAAAAAAAAAAAAGGTTCAGGGATAGGACTGAGGTTACTGAGAACCAAGTTTTGCCTCCAATTGCAAATGTCTCTTAGATACTGGCATCACTTATCTAACATTGACTCATCACATCTCACTTTACATCTCCTCCATTCTACCCATAATGCCAGCCTCAATACCCGGTCTTGTCTCTGCTTCTCTGACAACCATCACTGTGCCCTTTTCCCATGTCACTCGCAACACATGGAACATCCTTGGCTAGGTCCACAAGACCATTTACCTCTCCTCATTCATATCCCCCCAAAGATCCACTTCTACCAGGATGCCTACAAGTAGTAAATCATTAAACACATTTATTTATGTACATAATTGAAAAAAATAACCTGATTCACTGTGCTCTGCCATCACCATCACTAATCACCCCACAGTCCTAGTGCTTAGCTCGTGCTTTCTTCACTATCCCCATCCTATTGTCTTCATTCCATCACTGTTTGAAATTAGATTGTAAGCTCTTTGGGGCAAGAACTGTTTTCTTATCTGCACAGGGAGATGCCAAGTACACTGATGGGCACTGTAAAATAATAAATATATATATCTAAGATAGCTAGATAGATGTCACCAAAGGTCTCTGGCATACCTAACCATCATGGCAGAAAGCTCTTCCTTAAAGTACCATCCATGGAAGGAGATACTTTCTCTATTAAAATCACACTGTCAGCCAATCAGTGTGCAGAGCGCTGTCACATAATATTTGGAAGTTCCACTTTACTGGGTGTTAGTACTGGTATTATTGATGCCTGGCAAGCTTACTGTATGAAAGTAGTGCCAAAATATACACCTTCAACAGTTTCCTCTGAACAACACTGAACTTTGGGAAGCACCTGAAATGTTTTTCAATTTATCTCGAGCTAAAAGTTAGTTAGTATTCAATTTAACATTTTGAATGACAAAGTTGCTTTTTCCTGCTTCATTCATTTTCTTGGGTATTGTGCCCACAGAACACTCACAGAGGTAATACTATAATGTTACAAATACTCCTCTACGACAGTTACAAGGAGAACAGAGTTAGTTAAAAATAATGCCATCAACTACAGAGGTACCAAACTCTGATTCAGATCCAGAGTACAACTTGTAATTAGAAAATACTGCATAGGGTAGAACCACTAAGGTAGCCATATTACTTACTCATTCAAAGTTTTTTCAGGTGAGGACTTTTGTTTGGGAACAAGAAGTCTGATGAACCTTTGACTGCTGTGTGCAGAGGTGCCAGGTATTTTTCCTGTTAAACCTGCATCTCCACCAGCAGCCACTGCTGCCACTACCTTAAATATTATTGCAACTCCATATTGCAACTCCTCATTGGCCTATACTGTGAGATCATTTATGGAAGCTCATTCTTTGTTTCAAAGAAGACTCTCAAAAATGATGTACAAAAACAATTCTGGGGTTCTTGTGCTCTTTGAACCAACAGATACAGCACAGATTTGTGGGTCAGCTAGGCAAGTCAGGCTTCCTAGTCCAGTCCTAGCCAGCCTCTACTTTGTGAGCAGTACATGAGTTGTATATGTCTAGTACCCATCACAAAATTGCCTCAGGTCAGTTTTTCAGTTTGAAGGCTTTGAAGTGTTTTTTATAGCCACCTTGACTGACTATTAAAATATATTTTTTCTTTTTAATTTTCTGATTTAATGTGGATTTTGTACGTTCATATAAAATGCTGGATGACAGAGGTATAGCATGGGTGGTAGCAGCTGTGCAAACCTCCTAATACTGCCCTGATCTGACTGGATAAGATGAAAGGGGAATGAAGTCTCCATCTTATTCAGTCTTCAGCTTCTGCTGAGACTGCCAACAAGAATGCAAACTGGCATCAATTGTGATGGGAACACCTGTCCTTTGTGAAAAGGACTGAGACCACTAAATTCATTTCACTGAGCTAGTTTGAACCTTTTTGCTACTGGTTTTCCATGGCCCCAGAATTTCACTTAGGTCAGTGGAATGTAAGCACATACTGGGTTAAGAAATGCATGCCCATTTTCTTTTAAACTGAGATATCTTTATCATGATGAACAGTTCTGAACACTAAACATTTATTTCAATATTTAAGGAGCATTTTGTCTATAAACTGACCTTATTCAGATACAGAAATGTGCATTACATTATGCTATTAAACACCCTTACTCATTGTATCAGAATGGGATTGCTGAAAGCATTGTCTCAAAACAACCTGGCCTTTCTGAAATCAGATCACGACTAAGAAGTGAAATCTTGTCACAATGTCAGGACTTTTTCAGCAAGATTACTTCTCTGACATGTCAATCACTCTGACAGATTAAAGAGCTGCTGATGCTCCTGGAAACATTTGAAAATAATTCTATTTAGAAATAGCTGTGCTGACATGACTTTATTTCGCCTCCCACCCCACTTTTGTTATTTTATGACTTGAGATATTTGCATGAAAACAAGACCTGGCTTTCTTAAGAGTTTGAGATGGACCTGTTGCTTATTCCTCTTTCTCTAGTTAAGGTCCTATCCTTTGTTACATTATAATTTTTGCAACAATTACATTTGATGTCACAAATAGATCTAATAACCTTAAAGTGAAGAACGAACAGCAGGAGCTGACGAACTCTTATAAACTAAAGATTTTATTTTCATGACCATGTAAATAGAATCTCTCCTCCCAAAAAACCTATGTTTTTAGAAACAGTAAAAATATAGGGACAGTTCATCAGTTGGTGTAAACTGGCATAGCTCCATTGAAATTCATTACATGTAGAACTAACTCTAAATGGTGCTTTTAAAGAGTTGTTTTATAAGATATGGAGAAATACAACATTTGATGTAATTTTTAGAAAAAAATTAATTACATGTTTAGTGGGAGTTCTCAAAGGACCCAAGTCTGCCATTTTGGAGAGATGCATGCTGACGCTGAACAATTCAGTAGGCTCTCTTGCATGCAATAAAGGAGACAGAATTTATTTTTCTTTCTGCCCTTTGAGCTGTGCCGATTTTTGGAGGGTGGGGGTGGTGAAGGGGATAGGGCTGTGGGAAGACTTGTAGAATTTCTACACATAAAATAACTATGGAACTCTATTGAGATCCATGGGAGGCTTTTCTAAATATTCAAGGCAGGATTTGACTCTCAGTTTAACTTCATGCCCCAAAATCTCTCAGCTGCAGATGACAATTTATGACTAACTTAAGCTTTTTGGTGAAGGAACCATTGTTTTGGCAGCCATGTCCCATTCTGAAGACCTGTTATCACAAATGAGATTGTCTGAAGTACGTCTGAGCTACACTTTTTGAATGAATTTTAACTTAAGTGTGGAACTAGTTGTAAGTCTCCTACACTCTTAGACACTTTTTCCCTGCTGCACCAGAGTTTTGCTCAGCATAGCAGTAGCCAGTAATGGTGGCGGGGAGCTGGGTATGGCTGCCTGATTCTGTGCTGTGACCAGCTGGTGGAAAGGTCCCTAGGGTCTAGCATGCTCCAGCCACTCCTCCTTCCCAATCCTCTCCTCCTTCCCAATCCTCCCTGGCTTCAACATGTTCCTCCCCCTTCCACCACAGAGGGTGTGGGGGTGGGAGAGAGGTGGTGGGAGACGAGCCAGCTATGTTAACTCTAGATCTGTTAGAATTCCCCAGTACCAAAGGAATCTTCAGTAGGGAGGATGGAGCCGGCTTCTGGCCCCTTTGCACTGGCTCTGGTTATGCAAAGGGGATAGAAAGAGGAAACGAATCTGGCTTTCAACTTTCACTTGTATGTGGTGGGGATATGTGGTAGAAGTTTTGTCCCTTAGGACCATGTGCCTGAAATCTGGTCATTGATTTAAGCACTTTTTTTTTTTCCATTTAAGTTGTCTTGTTCAAGTCACACCACACACCATGGGCTCCCTGATAATTTCTCTATGTGAAATTGCACTGACCCTCTTCTTATAGAAACTGAAAACATTATCTGGAGCACCATTATGTTTTGTTAAAAGATCTTAATTTCAATTATGTGGAAGTTTGTTCATTGATAAGATGGATTTTAGAAAAAACGCCAGATTTCACAAATATTGTCTAATTGCAAATAATGGGAAGTTTTCCTGTGGCAGAGGTTAGTTTAGAGCCAGAACAATATTGAGCATCTGGAAGAGGCATAGAATGTCTTTGCCAAAAGAGCAGTCTAGTGCCCTTTAAATATTTTAAACAGATGATTAGGATACATTCATACACTAAATGCTATAAGCCGTGCAATGGATTGTTTAGCCAGGTATGCTGGAGCATTTAGAGCAGTTCTCCTTTGCCCCTTCCACCTCAGACATTATTGATACCATGGCTTTGAGGGTTTTGGGAAAGTCCAAATAGATATCCTGGGAATTTCATTTTCACCTTCACACTCTAGACATAATTTTTTCTTCTATTTTCAAATCTTCTTTCCTTATGCTCAAGATGCAAATGAATTGTGCTACGAGTCCTGCAGCTGAGAGGGCGGACAGTCTGTAATGACCCGTTGGGGTCTAACTATATTTAAAAAAAAAAAAAAGAAAAGTCAAACCCTTTCTGATGAAAACTCAGATTATCATCAACCTCTCCTGGGCTCATGTGTAAGAGACTAAGGTTAAAATCTGGGGTCTTGTCTTCCATGCTGCAGCGTAGTGAGTCTTCAAATTAAATCTGAACAGTAACATATTTAAAGACGTAATGGGAATAGTTTAACTCTACAGACAGATTGCTCCTTGAACATTTGAAATAGATCTTTACTCCCTTGCTGCAATTCTCCAACATACTGTTGTATTTCATACAACTGATTTTTCAGGACATGCATCCTGAAGGCTCCAGATCTGACACGCTCCTCCTAAAATGTCCCTGTGACCTAAGGTTTGGAACCCATAGCCACAAACAGCACACAAGTGTGGATAACAGTCATCATCCAGGTACAACTATTGCTCTTCACAGATACAGCTGAAAGAGCAATAAACAAAACAAAATCACCCTCTACTGTCAGGCTGGACTGTTGAAATACGAACATTTTGGTTAGCTGGCCACATTTCTAGCAACATAAGACAAAGTTTTCAGATTAATTACATACATATTTTTGAAAGTGACAAGTGCTATTACAGCCATCTTTTGTGAGCTTTAATGTCTGCATTCACGGTGCTTTCATCTATTGGTTCAGGTTTCAAGTAAAACCAGGCCATTTAAATGTGCTCTTAATTTTAGAAATTCCAGAAACTCTCTACTATGGCCCACATTGGTACTCATTGATTTCCACTGAAGAAGAAGAACAGGCCTCTCTAAACACATTTTTAACCCACTAACTCTCCCCCTGACCATGCCAAAAATATGTAAGAGCTGATGGATACTATATGCCAAAACGATAATCAGTGCAAGAAAATTCTGTGGTGGGTTAGATAGTTTTGTTTATGCTACTAAAAGGTGAAAATACTGAACTTTTTTTGATTTTTATACTTGTTTTCATTTCCTAACTCTCCCATCCAGAAATTTACAATGCCTTAGCTGAAAACTGTGGCATAGTCACGGTTTTTAAAATGATTTCATCACGTTCTTGCAAAAGAGTTAACTAGTTTTACGGGACTTCCCACCTCCTTGCAAAAAACAAAAACACGCCCTCTCCCTAAAACTCCTGTAATTCCTGCAGGATCCTGTAAGCTGCAGTGCAGGGAGCCAACACTTTTTAACTGATGCCAGTGTACCAATGCTTATTTGGCTATAAGTCTCTATGACTTACAATAAACAATTATCCTGTCACTCCTGATGCCTCTTATGTCTCTGAATATTTTTCTTTGATTTAAAGCAATTTTAGTTTTAATAAAAATACTGGAAAAGTAAATATAGATTTCCAGGGGAAATCCTTTCTGCAAACCTTGCATTGTGCTGCTATTATTGGTGCATATACCTGCTATTGAATGACTTAAAGATTTGGTAGCCTTGTTAATCTTTTGGCCTTTAATTTAGATGAAGGCTAGATTTGAATCACAGTTGATGAGTGTTAGGTAGATTATATCATATATGGAAATCTGATTTAATTACTTTGATGGACTTTTTTTTTCAAATGCTGAGGAGAAATGGGACTTTTGAAACCTTGGAAGTCTATTTCATGCTTCGTTACAACACAATTCTAAACCCTTATATTTCTACCATTCCTATTTTGGTAATGAAAGGAATGTAATGGGGAAGTGTTTAAAATCATCATCTGAGGGTTAATCCCGCTTAACCTAACTTTTATTAAGAGAATGGCACCAGATCATATAGTTTGTCTGGAGTGCTGGGAAACTGTTAACATTCCACCAGTGTGGGTTAGTTCTTAACCTGTGATTTCTGCAGGTTCCCATAGCAGTCATGCACACCATATACCCACCCCAACTAATAGCATCCATTCATAACTACTCACTACAGCAGGATTTGACCTGAGAAACTCTAGAATTTTGTTTCAGTTTATTAACTCAGAATGTTTTGAAAACTTTTTTTAAATAAAGTTTTCCCTTGGCCAGCAAGGGAATTGTCAGATTGAAGTTCTCAGCAGCATCTGGTGAGGCTCTCAGCCAAGTTCTTCAGATACTGTACATCCACAATGACAGCCCATTGGCCTTTGCCGTGGCATTTGCTTAATCCTCAGAAAAGACTTCCTGGATCTAGGAAATTTAAATTCCTGACTCCTTCGACCCAGATGCTGGCCAAAATGTAGTTTGCAATCTGTATTTTTCCCTAGGAACTGGCCTTGCTGTTAAATTTTTCTAAAACAGTCATATTAATATGTTCAAAAATCCACTGCTGAGTTTCAGATAAAGGATCACATCTGTTCATGAAAATCTTCTTCTCAGCTGGGTTGCAATCTATGCAGCTGTTGCTTACTGGATGGAACAAAGTTTTGTCCTATGGGAATGAGAAAAAATAGAATTAAGTAGTAAATACCAAGTGATTAAAAGTATTTTCATTTGTAGAACTTGGATTAACACAACCCTAGCTCAGATTATTTAGTTTTCTGTAGATATTCTTTGAGCAATAATCTGGAGTGAAAAACAAAGCTATTATTGGGGAGATATAGATAGCTGAGTGATTTCTTAGGACAAAAAGTGTTTGTCTTTTACCTCAGAGAATAAAAGCACAGAGACAAATGGCAACAACCAATGATCTAGTTTCCTATCTTCCCATCTTCATGAGACTCTAAGAAAAGTCTGATGTGCTTTCTGTATACATCTGACACAGATTCCATGTGGCATTGGTTGGACAAGTCACTTAAATGCTCTACCTCACTGTCCCCACCTGTTAAAAGGAGATGATAATATTTGTTTCCCTGCCTTATGGAAGTTTTGAGAGTATTAATATTTGTTAAGTTGCTTAGAAAACAAAAATGGATATTTATTATTAACTGGGAGTTTTGGTTAGCTGGAGTTTGGTAAAATCAGGACTGCACTGTAAACAATGCAAGCTCGGTCTCTTACAATTTGGTTTACATCAGTGTAAATTCCAGTTGCACTGCTTGTTGAGAACACTGAAGACTAACACATTGAATTTGAATCTTAGGTAAGGAAGAAAATATCCACTGGGTGCTAATATTTGAGGGTTGCAAAGCTCTAATGTATTTGGATTTTGTGTGGTGTTGGGCTGATTAGACAGCTGGAAAGTTTCTGATGGCTGTACAATACACTTACTCTAGCTGTTGAAATAACATTTCAGATAATCCCTGGTAAACATATCCAGGTTTCTCCCTCTGTGCCAGGCATGACCCTGCCAACATTTAATATTAATCCAGGATGTGAACACTTGCACAGCCACAGAGTAGAAGGCAAGAAAGAGAATAAGAGACAAACAAGAAAAGGTTCCTGTAATTTGGTCTGACCTATTTCTGTTTTCAGTACCTGCAACAGACAGACCAAATTCAAAAGTGCAAGACTCAGTTCTCTCCTTCTGACCTTCTTGAGGCTTCTCACCTCACATATCATCACTCCCCAAAACTGGCAGCTGAATACATCCTGTTTCAATATATTTAAAGTAAAAATAATTTACAGAGACTCTGTCAGTGCTGACAGGGCTAAACTGGACCTATAGACTTTATTTGGATCACTTGTATGCAGGCTCCCACCTTGCTTTCCTTATCTCTGCCTGTCCATTCCATTTGTGTGAGCTGGCAGAATATTTCAATATATCAATTCTCAAGAATCCTGGTCTTTCAGGGCTAGGCTGTGCTATTAAAGCAGTGCCCTAAGGAAGAAAGGATGCAGAGCCATGCTGCCCAATGGGAACATGAGACACCCTTGTGCAGGTGTGCCCTTCTCTTTGTGGTTGACCAGCTCTAGCGGTCAGGCCTAAACGGGTGTGGAGATTGCCCCTCCTTGCCCCCTCTGTGGCAAGCAGCCAAGCAGTCCCTGCACTCAGGAGAGAGCTGTGACTGTAACTGGCCCCTGCTCTGGGGTCTAGGGAGAGGAAGACTCCTTACATCCTTCCTAACCTTTTGCACAAGGGCCAACCACAGTCTGGTCCTCTGTGCTTTGAGATATCAGGATCCCTGGAAACTGAAATATCCCTGTTGTGCACAAGCAGAAAGCAACCTGTTCCAGCAGGAGAAATGTGCTATTCAAGAGCACTGCTGCCTTCCCAAAGAAAGCCTGTGCACTTCTGGGTTAGTACCTGCAGTGCAAATTTTTGGATTCATTATGGTTGCTGCTTTCCTTTTACAAGTTTTTGTAATTAGGAAGCAGACAGTGTCCCTTTAAGAACAGTTTTTTATTACTCTGAAAAACTTCTTGGTTTCTTAAACAAATGTTTATCCATTATCATCTCTAGTTTTCTCTTGCCTAAGGTTTAATTATTATTGGGTCATGGACTTCAATGGACATGGAATCAGGACCATTTGTTTGTAGTTTGTGCTGTAAAGCATAATTTTCCACTTGCAGCCCGAGGGGCATAGGCATAAATCCTCCTTCACAGCCAGCATAAAAAGCCACAAGAAATCCTCCTGTAGATTTCAGTCCTGTCGGGGAAGAGTAATGAGATTTTTTTCTCTGCATGTAGGCAAGTCTGAATACTATTTTAGAAAGAAAACCTTTTCCATAAGATAATGGACTTACTAGCAGGCCTGGACTGCTCAAGTAGTTGGTTCGATGTCTCATTACCTTTCACTTCTTCTTTAACTACAGCCAAGGTCAGTAGTGACTGAAAGTCATTATCCTTGGATGTCTGCAGTAGTTTATTTAACAGGAGGGGGTAGTCTCAGCACAGTTTCTCCCAGACAGGTGTCCACATGATAAAAACCACCATAAGAATGATACACCCATTAACAGTCTCAGGGAAGAAGCTAAGGGCCTAATGTGCATGGTGAGAGAATTCCTCTGACAGTTTGTCCCTACATCTCTGTCGGGCAGTCGGAGCAAAATTCTCTTTGTACTTGCTTTCTGGATAGAGAACTTTAGTTTCTGATGTTGTAAATCTAGCACCTTTCCTAATTACTACACTTAGAGTAAAATTATAGTATCATTAAATTGATTTTTCACAGCTGGCTTTGTTTTTTTAAAATCTACTAAATCTGTCCCTACTTAGATACTCATGGAAGCTCTACAAATAAAGGTGTCAGAGTGCATAAATTGAATCATGCTGTATCAGACTCAAACCACCTGGAGTAATGCTAAAATAAAAATTGAGGGCAGGTCCCTTTACTGGGAGAAATGGAAAATGACAGGGATTGGCTAATATGGCAAACATGGCAAAATTTGCTTTATTTGAGCATTTTATAAGATTAATGACAAAAACTAAAGTACTTCACGTGACATGAGAAGAATTAAAAAAAAGAATTCCATGTGATCACTAAGAAGGTGTGGGGGAGGGTTGGGGTGGGGTGGAGCAGAGTAACAGATGTGGTCTTTGTTTATGAAAACGGGCTGTTTGTTGCCTCCCTTTAGGCTATTATTCTTATGGATACTTTTGCACGATTAGTTTAAAATTAATAGACACTTGTAAAAAAAAGTACAGCCAGATCTATGTTAGGAACATTTGCCAGCATAGTAACGTTGGTTAGAAGTGTGCTTTTTTGAGACATTTCCATGCCAGCAAAAACCCTAGTTCAGATACAGTTATACCAGCATAGAAGTGCTTTTGCTGGTATAACTTATTCCTTTGGGGAACTAGTGTAAGCACTTTTTGCTGGTATAACTTATTCCTTTGGGGAACTAGTGTAAGCACTTTTTGCTGGTATAACTTGCATCTACATTAGGAGGGGTTTTGCTGGTATACTTACATTGGCAAAAGTGTCTAGTGTAGATCTGGCCTACATCTGATGTGAGGCAATCAAAAACTATTTAATATACAGTCAAGCTCAGCTGAGAAATCAGCTTAGACCTGAACAAGGGGAATATATTTAACCATTAATTTTGCAGTGTCAGTGGATCCTTGTTTTGAAGTTATGTAGTCAAACCAGAGGCACTTGTGTAGCATGGCAATTAAGAAGGTAGATTGCTACCAGGTTTGTATTATGGTTAAAATTGTGCAAGCACTTTCATTCTAAAGAACATTTTCAAGGAATTTCTAATTCAGATGTAAACATTTGACTTGTCCCGAGAATTTTTATGAGATCTCTTCCCTCTAGATAACAAAAACAAAGCAGTACAGGGGACTTAAAGGGACATACGCTGCAGTGTTTTTGAAAGTGATACTATTTCATTGGCTGTCTACTGGATTCTGTCCACATCAAAAGTGATGAACCAGGTACAGAAGACAGCTCCGGAGCTGCATTTTGTCACACGTAACTGGTACACTAAGCACTAATGAAGTGTTAAAGTTGTTAAAGCTTCTTGCTAGCAGCTTGGTTAGGCACAAAGATAAACTGGAAGTGGATCTGAAGCAGGAAAGAACTATCACAGGGTACAAAATAAGATATTCAGCTGGTATACGTTGGCATAGCTCCACTGACTTCAATGGTGCTCTGCTGATTTACACCAGCTGAGGAGCTGGCTTAGCTAGTGTAGCTGGATTACAGATGCTACCTCAGTTTCAAATATATCACATTTCTGGAAAACCCTTTGGAACGTCTCTGCTTGCAATGTAAATACTGGATTAAATGGCGAAGGTCAATAACTAGACACCTGAGGAAAATGTCAGTAGCTAAACTATTTCTAACGGTTATAGTTCAGTTTACTAGAATACATCATCTCAAACTAGAAAGTACTACTGAGATATGTGCAGTAAAATCCAAATCCTTGCCATTATGCTCAGCTCGAGTAAATGTAGGCACACAAGGGATGGTGATTATGTGGAGGTGATCGATGGGTGGGAAGGGATCCCTCAGCATTTCAAAGAAAACTGCACAGATTGCAAAAATGAAAGGGTTAATCAAAGTCAGTAATGTGTTAATAATGTTATTTGAAATCCTGTTAGTATTACTGTGGCACTGTTTGCCCTGAACACAGTTTCCAGCATGACCACATATTTTTAGTGATTTATAAAAAGGGGTTGAAACAGCAGATCAAAGGGACACCTAAACTGCTTACGCTTGATTAGTAAACTCCCTCTTTTTTGTGGGCTTACAACAATGCTTTTAATGTTAATTTTTTTTGTAATTTATCTGCCAAATATACTCTTTAAAGTATAGTAAAATATTAATATTTAACTCATGAGCAGCATTTCTTGCTGCTGTCACACAGAATAAAAATATTCCCTGTGATGCCTTTGTTAAAATGACACACGTCTTAAAGTGTCAAAATGGTAAAGCATCTTTCAAGGACTAAGGGCTCACTCTATGTTGGATCAAATCCGTATTAATTTAACTTTGACCTAAGTACCTGCAAATGCACACAATGTGCATAAATGCCTTCTACATATTAAAAGAAACATGCTCTACAGAGATTTTCATTTAAGCTAAATTGGAATAAACCATAATGGTTTTTAAAACCAATGTCTTTTGACTGGACAAACACATTGTTCTCCAAATACAGACTCAAGATAGTATGAATATCTGAAAATGACCCAAGGTGACTCCAACCTTCCTATAGCTCCAGTGCTGGTTACCCTTCATTCCATGACAGTCATACAGTGTGACAGGGCTACTGTGCGAAACGGAATCGAAGCAGAATTTCCTGGTGTGAAGAGGTTCCCCAGGGCGGATGTCTTCTCTCCAACCAAAGGTAAAGAGCTACAAAAACAACCAGACAAAATGATAATATATGGCTGCTGAAAGACATTTAAAAACAAAAACCAAACCAGTGTATATGCCCTTTCTTTGCATGTCATGGAAAAGGATTAATTAGACACCAGTTGATGATATAGCATTTTCCTTGTTTGGCCCTATGCTGTGCTTATTATTTCCTCCTTCTCCCAGAGTATTGTTTTACATTTATCTACAGCAAAGGACAGTGGACAGCTTTAACATGGTTTTTAAACCAATCCTTGCTTTGTAAAAGGTTAAGTCATTTTCTGCTTTTTGTTGTGCTTCTTGAACAAAGACTCCCACACCCCCTGCTGAGGTACCTTTTTATGTCATCAGCAGTGGGAGAAGCAGGAAGTGGCACTGCAGAAGCAAGGCTGCTGCTTCAAAAAAGTCTAAGTCTTAAAAAAAAAAAAAAGATCACTGTTAGTCTGCAAGCCAAGTTACAGGCCTGCAGCTCAAATAACCAACGATAGACACCAATGCTGAGAATCCCAGCTTTCCAATGGTGTGGAACAGAGGTTCTGAAACTCTCTCACTCTGTTGACTACTTTGTAAGAGATAGAGCCTCTCATGGGCCATTTTCTAATCTCTCTCTGCTTAATTCTCAAAATATTTCATTTTGCATATCAGCAGGAAGGGCGCCACAGACACTGGTGATCTGTGGATCTTGAGAATGCATTGATACTCAAATTACCATACAGAATGCATTGATACTCAAATTACCAGCTTGTGTCCCTCATCTCCCACCATTTCAATTATTGCATGATTTCTCAAGATGATTGCTTGGGGACTGCTAGAGATAAATTTTGTGCACCATGTCCTGTCTGAAACCTGAGAATTCTGATTTTCCAACATATAGCTTTCATTTCCAGCCCTGGAGGTCTGAGCAATATTGGACCTTAAACATCCAGGCTTTTTTTTTCTTTGTCTTCTCAAATTGTTGCCTTTTGAAACAATATCTACTCTTCTTTTTGCAAGTGCTGCCTCTCCCTGGTGTTGCCATAATAAAAGCAATCTCAGTAGAGACTGGAACTCCTTCTTAGAACTTCGCAGGAAAGGAGAATATTAGATTGGAGGGAGGAGTAACCACCCCAAAACAACTATTAAAATCCTGTATTCACAGAGACAATTCAGTGGCATCCATCACTCTTTCAATCTCATCACTTTACACTGGCTCATCGTTTTGTGATTTCAGTCTATCTTCCACTGTCCTGGGAATTCTGCTTAACTTGATATCAAATCTGGTATTTTATCCCCCAGATAATGTGTGAAGATATTACATGGTAATAGTCCAAGTGATGAGCTTCATGACACTCCACTTGTTACTTTCCTCATAATCTGATGCTGTTGCCCGTTTGGCTCATACCATTAGCCAATTTTTGGGGATTGCAGGATTGTTTTCATTAGGAGGAGAAATGGATGATAAAAATCAGTCTTGTTTATTTACAAAGAACAAACACTATTTCCTTGAACACAATAGGAACAAACAGGCAGTTTCTTTGTTCACAATTTCCAAGTGTGCCCCTCCAGTCAATTCTATGCCACAGGGAGCTCTCTCTCTCTCTGTGCTCCTTCTCAGGACCACAATCAACTCAACACACACATACCACACCCTGCCAAACAATCCCTTAACCCATTGTTTAGCTTCTCATCAGGAGTTCTGCCAAGTGCCATGCTTCCACAATTGCCTCAGGCAGAAGCTTGTATTGTTTCCAGCTGTTCCTTCCATTTAACCTGAAAGAAGGGTGCTTTGCACACCCATTGGCTTTAACTAGGTCTGTGATCTGCTTTAGGTCAAAGGCCTGCTCATGGTAGTCATTAACAATTTCCATCATAACAACATTGTTCTGTTAGTAATTACACTTGTTTATGGTCTGTCAGTCAGTATTGTGTCCACTGTACAGTATTAGCTTTAGCCAGACAGCACATTTCCAATTTTCTACTAGTTTGTGATATGTGACTGTATTAAAGTCTAGACAGTTATCTCCACTGAATTCTCTGCATTCACTAAAGCTGTAATAGTGTCAAGACAGCTAGAGTTTGTTTGGCACAAATATCCTTTATGAACTCGTGTTGCTTATCATTCATTGCCTTTTTCTTAGGCGTTGATCTGGTGTGGTATAGGAAACTTCTGCTGAACGCTTTCAACTCTCACTGAAGCAAATAAGGTCGGGGTGTCTAGACTGTGACTTGGATTACATGCCTATGTAAGGGATTAGGAGCTCCCCCATCCCAGTTTAGACTGCTTGGATGTTTGTTCAGGGTGTTTAGGAGGAAGCAGGTGTGGAGTGCCCACCTTCTGCCTGTCCCTTCTTCCCCAGAGCATATGACCAGGGAGGGCACAGAGCCATGACTTTACTATTTGCTAACCAGCACAGCTGAGCCTGGACAGGCAGGTGTTATTGCTGCTGGCACATCCCAGTTTACTTATGTCTGATCCCTTGCCCAGGGCTCTGCCCGAAGTCAGAATCTAGCCTTTAGAAGTAAGAGCTGGAAAAGAGCTATTAACTCATCCAGACTGGCTCACTGCCAGTACAAGCTTGTTTCCTACAACTTATTCTTTTTATTTATTTATTTAGTTTTCCTTTCCGTTGAAGTTTCCTGGATCTTCATTTTAAAACTCTGAAACTACAGAGTTGCACATCTGCAGCCCTCTGATCCCTCACTCCTCACCAGGAATTTAAAAACAATCACAAGCCTTTTGTCTTCACTTTTGCCTTTGGAATCTTGCGATGGAAGGTCATCTTTCAGGCTACTGCAGGCTCCATAAAGGTGTGCCAGCTAGGAGTGCTGCCAAGAGATTCATCTTTATTTCCTGCCCCCAGTTACATGATGTGAGTGAAGTCCTACAAAATGTTATGTCACTGTCTCACGGCAGGGTCAGCATACATTAACTCCTGTTATACAGGTCATAGAATATCAGGGTTGGAAGGGACCTCAGGAGGTCATCTAGTCCAACCCCCTGCTCAAAGCAGGACCAATCCCCAACTAATTCATCCCAGCCAGGGCTTTGTCAAGCCTGACCTTAAAAACTTCAAAGGAAGGAGATTCCACCACATCCCTAGGTAACGCATTCCAGTGCTTCACCACCCACCTAGTATCCAACCTAAACCTCCCCCACTGAAACTTGGGACCATTACTCCTTGTTCTGTCATCTGCTACCACTGAGAACAGTCTAGATCCATCCTCTTTGGAACCCCCTTTCAGGTAGTTGAAAGCAGCTATCAAATCCCCCCTCATTCGTCTCTTCCGCAGACTAAACAATCCCAGTTCTCTCAGCCTCTCCTCATAAGTCATGTGTTCCAGTCCCCTAATCATTTTTGTTGCCCTCTGCTGGACTCTTTCCATTTTTTTCACATCCTTCTTCTAGTGTGGGACCCAAAACTGGACACAGTACTCCAGATGAGGCCTCACCAATGTCGAATTAGAGGGGAACGATCACGTTTCCTCGATCTGCTGGCAATGCCCCTACTTATACATCTCAAAATGCCATTGGCCTCCTTGGCAACAAGGGCACACTGATGACTCATATCCAGCTTCTCGTCCACTGTAACCCTTAGGTCCTTTTCTTCAGAACTGCTGCCGAGCCATTCGGTCCCTAGTCTGTAGCAGTGCATGGGATTCTTCCGTCCTAAGTGCAGGACTCTGCACTTGTCCTTGTTGACCTCATCAGAATTCTTTTGGCCCAATCCTCCAATTTGTCGAGGTCCCTCTGTATCCTATCCCTATCCTCTAGCGTATCTACCTGTCCTCCCAGTTTAGTGTCATCTGCAAACTTGCTGAGGGTGCAATCCACACCATCCTCCAGATCACTAATGAAGATATTGAACAAAACTGGCACCTGGACCAACCCTTGGGGCACTCAACTTGATACCGGCTGCCAACTAGACATGGAGCCATTGATCACTACCCGTTGAGCCAGACAATCTAGCCAGCTTTCTATTCACCTTATAGATCATATCTTGCCACTGATTTTTCTACTGAACTCCCCAAAAATTTCTATGGCAAGTTATCAAACTGGATCAGTAGCAAATATGCCATTAAAAAAAAGACATAAGTACAGAAATAAAATACTCGATAGCCTAATAAACATCTTTGATTTCTATTGGCAAATACAGAAATCAGGATAAAGAGCTAGCAAAAATTAGAACCATATATTTACAACCCTGCTGGAGCACCCTTTTAACCAGGCCCATTTTCATGGATTTCTGAAAAATCTCAAGGGAAATTACACGTTTACATTTTCATTCCTTATGAGACATTTCATTTGGAATATTTAAACTAGAAAATGTACTTAAAGCTTATTGCAGGTACCATTCCTGCACTGGCAGCAAGATAGACTAATGTTCTAGCAAGTCTATTTCATCTTACATTTCTGTGATTCTTTTCTTTCTTTAACTGGCAGCTTTGAACAACTGAGTAAAATAATTCCTACCCCTGTGTCATGGGGTGCAGCCCTCATTGCCAGACTGGTGCCTCCTGCTGGTTATACTGGGGATTAGCTCGAGGCAGACACCCATGTCCATGGTCTGCACACCGTCACTCTGTCTCTGCTCCTGCCTATGGCTCCCATGGGCGGAGGGTGAACCTCCCCTTTGTGGAGGCTAGCCCTCCAGCCCTGCCCCTTCCACCTGAGGCCCCACCCCGCCACCCGCTGGAGACCTGAGCCTGAAGCCAGAGGACCCCCCGAGCTGCCTCAGTTGTGCTGGCTGGCCCAACCCCTGGGCCGCCCCAAGGCACCCTTGGCCACCGGCTGAAGCTGAGCCTTCACCAGCTTCAGGGGAGAGGGGGAGCAAGAGTGGGGCCTCAGGGCGAAGCATGGGCAAGACCACGGCCTGGGTTAGGGGAGGCTAAACCTCCCCTAGCCTTCGATGCCACTGCCCATGACAGCTCCTCTCTCAGCTCCCAGAACTGCAGTGTCCTCTTCTCGACTCAGCCCTCCGGCTACGTTACCATCTGTGTTTCCCCCTTCTGGGAGAGGTATCTCTGTCCAACAGTCCAGCCACTTCCCCAGTGGTGAGTAGGGGACCTGGGCCTGCCCACTACTCCGGGACCCAATCCAGGGACCCTGTAAATAGCAGCCTCCTGCTGCTCCTCTGTAACCTCTGTCAATGCTGCTCTATTTCCCTAGGCTACTTCTCATCAGAGCACTCAGCTGATCAGTCCTACAAGTCAACCACTACTTTGTCCAAGGTGCTTATGTTCTCTCTGCCCTCCAGGGACAGAGTCTTTACTTCCTGGACTCCCAGCAGCAACTGACCCTGCTCTTCCCTGCGGCTCTTTTTATATGGGCCTGCTGGGCCCCGATTGGTTGTTCCTCACAGCCCTTCTCCTATTGGCTGCTTCCTGTGCAGCCTCCCCAGGGCTATATTAACCCCTTTTTAGCCAGTGGGGGTGAAAGCCCTATCATACCCTGCCACAAACATTTTGCAGGGTGGATGACCTTCCATCAAGATTCTCAAGATCTCTTAGAATGTATTTGAATCTTTAGCGTCATATGGTCACTAAAATAATCCAGAAACCAGTATAATGTAAAGAACGACTAAGAATAATCAAATAAAAAGCTGCTCACCATTGCAATGGTAAGCACTAAGCCTCCCACTGCAAATATTTTTGCATAGTGAATCTTCTTTGCTTCTTCAAAACTGATTTTTTTTAATTTAAAAAGAAGAGGTTACTCACCCTGTGTAGTAATGGTGGTTCTTCAAGACATGTGTCCCCATCGGTGCTCCACTTCAAGTGCATGTTCACCCCATGCGCTTTTGAAAGGCGATTTTCATTAGCAGCATCAGTTTGGTCTGTGCATGCACCCTAGACATCATCACAACCCATACCGAGGGAATATAGGGCTACGTGGGTGAACTGCCCTCACTTTCTTCTCCACTGCCCAGTCTCACAAGAAACTCCAAAGCAGAAGGCCGGGGGGTGAGGGGGTAATGGAGCACCCACAGGGACCCACATTTCAAAGAAGAACAGTTCTGCACAGGGTGAATACATTCTTCTTCTTCAAGTAGTGTCCTTATGGGTGCTCCAGTGCAAGTGACTCCCAAGCAGAACCCCCAAATGGAAGAATGAGTTTCAGAATCTAGAATTACATCACCAGCTGCTGCATCCAATCTAGAAGCATTGATTAGGGTGTAGTGTCTTGAGATGGTATGTACAGAGGATCATGTAGCAGTGCTGCAGATCTCAGTTATAGGGACTGTGATGCTGTATGGAATATGTGCGACACTTTATGATATTGTTGATACCAATATTACAAAATTGCAAGGAATCTGACCAGATATACTGTGTGAGGTCTCTGAGAAAAATGTTACAAATTGCCAAGTCTGATAATCATGTTTATATGTTTGTATTACGAGTTATAGATATGTATGGTATATCTGTATTTCCAAACTTGTGCTGTGTTTCTGGATGACATCCCCGACAGATTGGCACCAGCACTGCCAAGCTGTTCAGTGGTCCATCAAGGGTCATCAACTATACAATGAACACACTGAAAAGAACTAGGGGATACACCTTATGAGTCAGCAAGGTATGTGGCATCATAGGCACTGACTTCCCCTCTTTCCCGTGGGCGCTCGACCCCACCTCTGCCCCCAGCTCCACCCCCACTCCACCCCTTCCCCTTTTGGATAAGATCCAACCTAATATTGACCTGGCAATGTGGCTGGCTCTTTGGGGTCAGAAGAACATTTTGTATAGTTTTAAAATAACTTCTCATTGTACTGGACCTAGGTGCTGATTGGGAACCAGAGAAATGGAATGCAATAAGGGGGCTGTGTGATTACTCTTTTTTGCTTCTTGAAAACCAGTGTGGGAATCAGAAGCACAATTTCTGGCTGGTTGGGTAATTTAATTTCCGTGTTACTCACCAATCTTGGGAGTATCTGCTCTCCTTTTTGTAGCCTGCCCTGACCTTGGCATTTTCAGTAAGGGCTCCCCCTGGCACCCCTGGGTCACAGGGACATTTTTTAACTATGGCCGTAAAATGTAGACTGTGACGAGCTTGTAGAATGAGCTAACACTCTGGGAGGAGGTGGAATGCTAGCAGCACCATAATACGCAATAATACATCTGGAGATCCATTTTGACAGTCTCTGGGTAGAAATAGTAGGTCCTTTAGATCTGTCCGCAAACGGAATGAACAATTTAGGAGATTTTCTGAATGATGTAGTTCTATCTAGGTAGAAAACTAGTGCCCTCCAGACATCTAGAATGTGGAGATCAGTCTACAAAATGGAATTAAGATGGTTTTGGAAAGAAAAATGGTAGATGAATAGTCTGATTCAAATGAAATTCAGTTGATACTTTAGGAAGGAATCTGGGGTGTGGCATAGGAAACCTTGTCTTTGTAGAATTGTGAAATGAGAGTCTGCCATTAAGGCTCCAATTTTGTCCACTCTTTGGGCTGATGAAATAGCCACTAAAAAGGCGGTCTTCATAGATAAGTTCTATAATGAGCAGGTTGCCATTGGTTTCATGAGATTGCTAAGAACCAGATTGAGGTCCCAAACTGAAGTAGGGGCTTTCACCTGTGGAAAAGTGTTTTCCAAGCCCTTCATGAACCTTATAATTGTAGGATGAGCAAAGAGCGAGAACATCTCAATTGTGGAATGAAAAGCTGCTAATACAGCTAAGTGAACCTTGAGAGAGCTAACCGTCAACGATGTTTCCTTTAAATGCAACAGGTAGTCCAGAACCAGTGGAAGAGGGGCAGATTCAGGAACAATTTTCTGGAGGTCACACCACTCACAAAATATTTCCCACTTTTGAAGGTAAGTAATTCTGGTAGACTCTTTTCTACTATTTAGTAATATCTGCTGTTCCTCTACAGAAAAGGCTGACTCTAACTCAATGAACCATTGAAGAAGCATGCCTTGAGGTGGAGAGTTCTCAGATTGGAATGCAGTAGTCAACCAGTGTCCTGCAAGAGGAGTTAAGGAATGATTGGAGGATTTATTTCTGGACAGAGAGTTAGGTGAAGCAGGTAAGGAAACCATGTCCACCTTGACAATGTCAGGCCACTAGGATAATTCTGGCTTTGTCCTGTCTGATCATCTTCACCACCTGAGAATCAGAGGTGTTGGGGAAAATGAATAAAACACCTTCCTGTCCATGGGAGGAAGAAGGTACTCCACCAATAAATCACAGCCTAAACCGTCCCTTGGGTAGAAGAGGTAGCATTTTTTGTTTGAGGCTGTGAAGAAGAGGTCCAACTTGTGGGAACCCCCAAGTCTGAAATATGTCAATAAGTATCTGAGAGTCCAAATCCCAATCTTAGTCTTGGGGAAAAGATCTGCTGAGAGCATCGGCTGTGATATTTTGCCTGCCAGGGAGATATACTGCCAAATTCTTATGCAATCCCATATGCAGCAGTTCTATAACTTTATTGCTTTGGTACAGAGTGAAGGGGACGCTTTCCCATCTCCACCAGTTGATGTAAAACATGCAGGCCATATTGTATATCATGACTCTGATAAACTTGTCTTTGATGAGAAGCAGAAAATGAAGGCAGGCATTTCTGACCACCCTTAGCTTCAACAGATTGATGTGGAGGGTAGTTTATTGGGGTGACCATCTGCCCTGTACAGTATGAATGGCAAGGTCTGCCTCCCCATCCTAACAGAGATGCATCTGTCATTGCAATTACAGTTGGCACCAGTCGGAGGAAGGGAACTTCCACACCTACACTGCGATGTTTTCTCCACCAGTCTGGGGAGTGTTTCACCTGTTGGGGAACTGATACCTTTCTGTATAAGCTGTGTCTGCTTGGTGAGTAAATTGTTCTGAGCCCTCCCTGGATGGCATAATCGTACATGATCTGTCACAAAAGTGCAAGAACATCGTGGGACCCAGAAGCTGAAGACAGTTGTTGACTGAGGTTTGGGGGCTCATCTGCATAGACCTGCCAACATTTAATAGCCCTCAGCATCTGTCCCTAGGAAGAAATTCACTGACTACCAGGGGATCCAAACATGTCCCTATAAACTGTATATTTTGTACTGGAGTCAGGGTGACTAGTCCCACATTCAATTGCAGGCCCAAGTTCAGGAAAAGGCAAGTGTCCTCTGTATAGCAGAGAGCACCTCCACGTAAGACCAACTGTTGGGGTATGAAAACAGTATCATTGCCTGTCAGTGCAAGTAGGTGGCCATTACCACTATAACCTTTGAGAACACCCTCTGAGCCAAGGAAAGGCCAAACACAGGAACACTCGGTACTGAAAGTGATCCTGACCTATAACAAAATGCATATATCTTCTGTGAGATGGGTGACTTGCTCTGTGGAAGTCTTTGTCTTTGGCACAAAAGTATTTTGTGTAGAAACCTCTTTTCTTTGTGCTGAGCAGGAACAGGTTCTGTTGCTCAGCTAGAAAGAAGGGAGTTTATTTCCTGTCTTAATAAGAGCTCGTGAGGGGGTCACTGAAGAGGAATGGAGAAGGGAGGTAAAGTGAATGGCGTAGACCGTTATTACTTCTAGCACTAATTTGAGGTGATATGTTCCCAAGCTGGTTGAAAATGGGAGAGAGGTCTCCAAATGGGGAGGAGGTGGGCAAATGATTGTAGTTGACAGTCCAGAGAATGGGGAGGGTTTAAACTCTTGACTATCCCATAAAAACTGATGATTAGAAGGAGCAGCAGCCTGCTGTGAACTAGTGTCAGATGGATTAGAGTATTTCTCTCTCTGGAAACTGTCTCTCTCTTTTTTGGAGGTTCCAGAGGTCTCTGAAACCCAGAGAAATGCATCGGTCAGGATCTTTGGGCTGTTTGGGATCTACTACATTTCCTTTTGTTCACAGGAGTGTAGGTACCCATTGAATCCAATGTGGCTCTAACATCTTTTAAAGCATGGAGTGATTCATTAGTATTCTTTCTGAACAACTTCAGTCCATCAAATGGGAGATCCTCTATTGTATTCTGGGTTCCCCAGAGAGGTCCAGATAATTGCAACCATTTAATTGCCTTGTGCATCACTTCCGCAGTGGAGACAGAACAAACTGATGTATTTGCAGCATTTAAGATCCTTGAAGGGCTGTCTTGGCCAGTAACTGTCCCTCAGCAATAATAGCCTGGAATTGTTTCCTTTGGTCTGGAGGAATGTGTTAAAAAAAAGAATTAAACCTCTCATAATTTGTGAAGTTGTATTTGGCTATCAACACCTGGTAACTTGCAGTGCGGAATTGTAGGGTTGCATATGAGTAGGATTTTTACCTTAGATGGTCCAGATGCTTCTGGTTTCTCTCACACGGGTTGCACTTATGTCAGTGGTGTTTACTTCATTCATTCACCACATCAAGCACCAAAGAGTTGGTGGAGGGTAGGAGAACAGGAACTCACAGTCCTAGGAGGGAACATAATATTTTTATTGGCTCTCTTATACATAGGTGATATTAAATTGTTTTTGCAGGTTCCAGGAGAGCCTTATTCAGAGGGCAGGTGACTCTGGATGGAGTTGCAGAGTGGAGAATATCCAACCATTTGGGTTGTGATTCTTTGATTTGATTGAGAGGTATTTGTAGGGAGTCTGTCATCTGTTTGACAAGCTCTTGGAATTGCTGAAAAACATCATCCATAGAAAGAGAAGGATACATTACCACCTCATCAGGTGATGAGGACAAGATGGTAGTCTGAGGGGTAACTTCTTTGCCTGCCCTAGCCTCTTAATCCACAAACGTATCCTCCTGTTGAGTGATGTGTTGGGAAGGAGAATTTTGTGCCTCGCTATCATTCTGATGGGACAGGGTTGGGGCCCTGGAGAATTATTCGTGATGACTGCCCCTGGGTCCCAATATGGCCACTGAGGTCTATATGGGGGTGGTGGTGGCCCCTAAGGTTGCTGCCACCAAGCAATATGTGCTCCGCTGAAGTAATCCCTGTGTCCTCCGTGGCTCTAGATACTGGCAAGCGATGGAGACTCTGGATCAGCAGTCACCGATAAGTTTATTGGGTACCTCAAACGTTGCGGTACTGCACATAGTGGTGGCACTGACTAGCTGTGGAGCCGAGCAGACTGTACTTCTCCCTGACAGATGGTACTGAAGTTTTTGAGTGCTCTGAGGTAGCTACTGATGGAGACCGGAGCTTGGTCACATGTGGAACCGAAGAGCCTGTTACAGGAGATACAGGAAGAGTGATTATGTCCGAGAGTACGGCTCTTCTATGCTTTCTCTGCCCGTCTCTTCCAGATGGGACTAGTGCCTTCTTGGAACCAGGTTTGCTGTTAGAGCTGCAGGGTCTCCCTAACCCACCAGTACTGGAGGAGCCCTTAGCCTCTGTTGTACTATGCCTCAAGGTGGAGGCTTCCGAGCCCACTGATTTGCTTGGAGAGCAAAGTCTTTTCAAGGTGGACTCATTAAAAGGTGAGTTAGAGCTTCTCTTCTTTGCATATTTAGAGGAGGTCTCTGAAGCCTTCCCCTCTCTAGGGGAGCGCTGGGCCGAGATCAACTGCACACTAGATACTCCCGGAGACTGATGTACAGGGGGTTCTACTGACCTGGCTCCGCACCAGGTTGAACCATCATTAACAGTCACAGCTTGATTTCCTGTTTCTTTCTTGTCCTGGATTTGAGGGCTAAACAGAAGTTATATCTCAGCAGAACATGGGCCTCTCCTAAATAGTGAGCACACTTGAAGTGTCCATTGCTGAATGGGATGGCCTCATGTTATGTGAGGTAGCGTTTAAAACACAGTGAACTGGGCATGCCCCTCTCTGGAAGGAAGGGCTCCCATGAAGTCCTCCAAATAAAAGTAATTAACTAACTAATTAACTAACTAGAACTAAATGAATCTAATCTAAAATAAACGAAACTAACTAAAATTACCAGAGGCAAAGTAGCTGACATGCACTTGCTGCAGTCACACTAAGGCACATTGCAGGCAGAGACAGCTGAGAAGGAACTGAGGGCAGTTTGCCTGTGCAGGCCTATATAGCCTTGGTGTGTGACATGAGGATTTCTAGGGTACATGCATAGGCTGAATGGATATTGCTAATGAAAATCTCTGGTCAAAGGTGTGTGGGGCTTGCATGCACCTGAAATGGAGCACCCATAGGGACACTACCTGAAGATGAAAAATAAGTTCCTCTTCAGATGAAAATTAGTCTGCATTTATGTTGCTTTAATTTTCTTTTAGAGACGATAATCCTCATCGTATTTATACTTTGAAACATTTATTTTATTTAAGACTTTATGCTGAAAGGTGGATAAATTAATCACAACTCCGTTCCCCACAATTGAAAGAATAACTTTCGGTTACAGTGTAATCTCATCTTGAAAAGAAACCTCCAATTCGTTATTGCAAAATAAAATATAGACTGTACCATTTTAACCTTAGAATCATATTTACTTTTCACCTGAATTTTAAAAGTGATCAACCTTTCCCCTCTTCTGTTGGCCGAGTTTAATCTCTGAAAAGCTCCATCTTTATTGGTTTGGAGGATTGAAAATCTCCTAGAGTTAAAAATTCATTAACCTTTCTATCTTCCTTCACCCTGTATGGTGCTCTGCTTGTCTAGAGCTGCCCTCTGCTGATAAATGTTTGAACTACATATTTCAAATTTCAGCCAATCTATTGAAAAGCAGAGTGGAATGAATACAAATATAAACAACTCAGAGCTTGATTCTATGAGGTGCCTTCAACACCCAGGAGTCCAAGAGAGTTGAAGGTGCTCAGCACCACCCAAAGTAGCAGTCTGCCACTTGTAGGAATGATCCCTAAATTATTAAATACAAATATTAGTACTATATACTTTATTTGAATTTATGCACATTAAATATCTGCACTAGAACTTACCAGTTTTTTCTGAAGCTGTTAATCAATTACACTTATCTGTCTGCTAAAGTTAGGGCTTCAATAGTCCTTTCCCAATGAAACCATACTGTTATTTTCAAGGACATAATCTCTTGCATTGTTCCACGTAATATTCTGTTGTATGAATGCATATATGATTATGTATCACCCACACAGGAATAATTCAGATTGTCTGTGAAGCATAGATCAGTCAGTTTAAAGAGACACCATTGTTCTGATTCTATTCTTACACTGGTTTTACATTGGTTTAACTTCATTTACTTTGATGGAATTACTACTGATCATTAATGTTGGGGAGAACAGAATTAGACTCATAGTATTTTTTAAAATTAAATCTACTTATAGTCACTGTAATATTGAGAAAATCCTGCAGTCATTTATTTCCAACGATCGACTCCTTCCAAAAATTCTCCCACCTTCCTATCCCCTTCCCTCCCTTTCCACACAGGAATTTGATTTCAGTGGGAGTTAGGTGCCTAGGTATGTCTACATTACGAAATTAGGTCGAATTTATAGAAGTCGGTTTTGTAGAAAGCGTTATTATACAGTCGATTGTGTGTGTCCCCATACAAATGCTCTAAGTGCATGTAGTCGGCGGAGTGTGTCCACAGTACCGAGGCAACCGTCGACTTCCGGAGCGTTGCACTGTGGGTGGCTATCCCACAGTTCCCGCAGTCTCCGCCGCCCATTTGAATTCTGGGTAGAAATCCCAATCCCCGATAGGGCTAAAACATTGTCGCGGGTGGTTCTGGGTACATATAGTCAGGCCCCCCCTTCCCTCCCTCCTTCCGTGAAAGCAAGGGCAGACAATCGTTTTGCGCCTTTTTTCTTGAGTTACCTGTGCAGACGCCATACCACGGCAAGCATGGAGCCCGCTCAGGTAACCGTCACCGTATGTCTCCTGGGTGCTGGCAGACGCGGTACTGCATTGCTACACAGCAGCAGTTTATTGCCTTTTGGCAGCAGACAAATCAACCAAGCAGGGTTTGTAAGCCAACCCTGTAAGCCATGTTGTCAGTCGCCCCTCCCTCCGTCAGGGCACCGGCAGACAATCGTTCCGCGCCTTTTTTCTGTGCAGACACCATACCACGGCAAGCATGGAACCTGCTCAGATCACTTTGGGAATTAGGAGCACATTAAAAACCACACGCATTATCCAGCAGTATATGCAGCACCAGAACCTGGTAAACCGAAACCGGGCGAGTAGGCGACGTCAGCGCTGTGACGAGAGTGATGAGGACATGGACACAGACTTCTCTCAAAGCACGGGCACTGGCAATGTGGGCATCATGGTGCTAATGGGGCAGGTTCATGCTGTGGAACGCCGATTCTGGGCTCGGGAAACAAGTGGTGGGACCGCATAGTGTTGCAGGTCTGGGACGATTCCTAGTGGGTGCGAAACTTTCGCATGCGTAAGGGCACTTCCATGGAACTTTGTGACTTGCTTTCCCCTGTCCGGAGGCGCAAGAATAGCAAGATGAGAGCAGCCCTCACAGTTGAGAAGCGAGTGGCAATAGCCCTGTGGAAGCTTGCAACGCCAGACAGCTACCGGTCAGTTGGGAATCAATTTGGAGTGGGCAAATCTACTGTAGGGGGTTCCTGTGATGCAAATAGCCAAAGCAATCAAAGATCTGCTGATATCAAGGGTAGTGACCCTGGGAAATGTGCAGGTCATAGTGGATGGCTTTGCTGCAATGGGATTCCCTAACTGTGGTGGGGCCATAGACGGAACCCATATCCCTATCTTGGCACCGGAGCACCAAGCCGGCGAGTACATAAACGGCGAAGGGGTACTTTTAATTAGTGCTGCAAGCACTAGTGATCACAAGGGACGTTTCACCAACATCAACGTGGGATGGCCGGGAAAGGTACATGACGCTCGCATCTTCAGGAACTCTGGTCTGTTTCAAAAGCTGCAGGAAGGGACTTTATTCCCAGACCAGAAAATAACCGTTGGGGATGTTGAAATGCCTATATGTATCCTTGGGGACCCAGCCTACCCCTTAATGCCATGGCTCATGAAGCCGTACACAGGCAGGCTGGACAGTAGTCAGGAGCTGTTCAGCTACAGGCTGAGCAAGTGCAGAATGGTGGTAGAATGTGCATTTGGACGTTTAAAGGCACGCTGGTGCAGTTTACTGACTCGCTTAGACCTCAGCGAAACCAATATTCCCACTGTTATTACTGCTTGCTGTGCGCTCCACGATATCTGTGAGAGTAAGGGGGAGATGTTTATGGCGGGGTGGGAGGTTGAGGCAAATCGCCTGGCTGCTGGTTACGCACAGCCAGACACCAGGGTGGTTAGAAGAGCACAGGAGGGCGCGGTGCGCATCAGAGAAGCTTTGAAAACCAGTTTCATGACTGGCCAGGCTACGGTGTGAAAGTTCTGTTTGTTTCTCCTTGATGAAACCACCCGCCCTTGGTTCACTCTACTTCCCTGTAAGCTAACCACCCTCTCCTCCTCCCTTCGATCACCGCTTGCAGAGGCAATAAAGTCATTGTTGCTTCACATTCAGGCACTCTTTATTAATTCATCACACAAATAGGGGGATGACTACCAAGGTAGCCCAGGAGGGGTGGTGGAGGAGAGAAGCACCGGGAGAGTTGGTGGAGGAGGGAAGGACAAGGCCACACAGCACTTTAAAAGTTTAAAATTTTAAAACTTATTGAATGCCAGCCTTCTGTTGCTTGGGCAATCCTCTGGGGTGGAGTAGCTGGGTGGCCGGAGGCCCCCCCACTGCGTTCTTCAGCGTCTGGGTGAGGAGGCTATGGAACTTGGGGAGGAGGGCAGTTGGTTACACAGGGGCTGTAGCGGTGGTCTGTGCTCCTGCTGCCCTTCCTGCAGCTCAACCATACGCTGGAGCATATTAGTTTGATCCTCCAGCAGCCTCAGCATTGAATCCTGCCTCCTCTCATCACGCTGCCGCCACCTTTCAGCTTCAGCCCTCTCTTCAGCCCGCCACTTACTCTCTTCAGCCTGCCACCTCTCCTCCTGGTCATTTAGTGCTTTCCTGCACTCTGAAATTGTCTGCCTCCACAGATTCGTCTGTGCTCTGTCAGTGTGGGAGCACAGCATGAGCTCAGAGAACATTTCATCGCGAGTGCGTTTTTTTCGCCTTCTAATCTTTGCTAGCCTCTGAGAAGGAGAAGATCCTGTGATCCTTGAAACACATGCAGCTGGTGGAGAAAAAAAGGGACAGTGGTATTTAAAAAGACACATTTTATAGAACAATGGGTACACTCTTTCACAGTAAACCTTGCTGTTAACATTACATACATAGCACATGTGCTTTCGTTACAAGGTCGCATTTTGCCTCCCCCCAGCACGTGGCTAGTCCCTCCCCCCTCCCCGTGGCTAATGTTGGATCCTATTAAAGAAGTTCTGTATTAAAATCACAAATGAGTTTGATTCCCCATAGTTTAAATTCCAGGGTATTACTAATTAAGAGGTCTCTTGGGTTTTGGTACTGTTTCTCTCCCTCTATGTGTGAAACTTGCAAGCTGCTAATTGTGTTAGTACATTCTAAGACAGAGTCTGTTCTCAAAGCAATTCACAAAGACTCAAAGCAATACTCTAACAACAGAAACAGCACCCAGAGACTCCCCGCCCTTTTGTTGTATTAACAATTGTGATTAAAATAGAGATAGAGGATGTATGTGGACGGATGCTTGGTGTGGATAACAACTGAATGATCAGGGAGGTGCCAGCCTAAGAATCCAGTGTCCATCGGCTGAAGAAGGCGTCAAGTGGAAATAACCAGAGGACCCCCGGAGGGCAGACTGGAATCCACCCAACAGCCTCAAGAATGGGAGAACCAAAGAACAAGATAACTTCTTGGAGCCGTCAGGAATGTGCTATCTGCTGATTGATTCAGCAACAGCATGATGAAGCAATTCCCATAGACTGGCATAGGAAGAAATTCCTATAAAAATAGACTCTTAAAAAGTGAGAACTTTGGGGTCTGATTCTGCAAACCAACTTCCAGGAGCATCAGATGAGCATCTGACAAGGCCCTGCTCCCTCCTCATGTCCAGGCCACCTGGCCAGTGGCTTGGCATGAGCAACTCTAAGGCTGGTAACTATGATAACAACCTTGCAGAACCTGTGTGTGTGTGTGTGTGTGTATATGAATGAATGTGTGAAGAAATATGAGATTGAATGGAATGTTATAGCTATAACTAACTGCTTACTATGATTCTTTCTGTATTCACAATAAATGTGGTATTTTGCCTTTTTCCCTTTAATAAGATCCTGCTGGTTTTTAATTTATTGGTACAACATTTTGGTGGAGAATTGCGAAAGGGGGAATATTGGTAAAAAACCTCAGTTATTGTAAATATTGGTGTGCACACCGCCAGCTCTAGTGAGCTAGGCATTTCTATTAGGTTAACCAGACCTGCTGGCCTCCGAGAAGGTAGCAGGGGACCTGCTGGCCTCCGAGAAGGTAGCAGGAAAAACAGATTAAACCAGACCTGCTGGCCTCCGAGAAGGTAGCAGGGGACCTGCTGGCCTCCGAGAAGGTAGCAGGAAAAACAGATTAAACCAGACCTGCTGGCCTCCGAGAAGGTAGCAGGGGACCTGCTGGCCTCCGAGAAGGTAGCAGGAAAAACAGATTAAACCAGACCTGCTGGCCTCCGAGAAGGTAGCAGGGGACCTGCTGGCCTCCGAGAAGGTAGCAGGGAAGAACAGATTAAACTAGACCTGCTGGCCTCCGAGAAGGTAGCAGGGAAAACAGATTAAACCAGACCTGCTGGCCTCCGAGAAGGTAGCAGGGGACCTGCTGGCCTCCGAGAAGGTAGCAGGGAAGAACAGGTTAACCGGACCGGCTGGCCTCCGAGAAGGTAGCAGGGAGAAATAGGTTAACCAGACCTGCTGGCCTCCGGGAAGGTAGCAGGGGACCTGCTGGCCTCCGGGAAGGTAGCAGGGGAAAAACGCATAGATTAAGCTATGATTTCAGAATCTAGGCTGTGTCACTTGCTAAGTAATACCAGCAGTGACAAAGAGATTGAAATATCCATGTTAAGATGTTTAAAAGAAAACAGGGTAAGCCAGTACCAGAGGGAGGAATGGAGTCAGAAGGAACTCCAACCTCACCTTTTGTTAAAGAAATTACACCTTTTAAACAAAACCTTCAAAAATTTGGGCACAGTCCTTGGACTAAACAAGCCCTAGCTGATCTCTGCACTATTTCGGACCTAGAGGATAGATTGGCTCAGTATATCCTCATATACAAACCTTCTAGTGCTGCCAAAAGAGATGCAGCAGCAATTTGGTTGTTGTGTGAGGCATGTAAGGATTCTTCCCTCCGCTTGTCTTCATGTAAAGAGGAAAAGGCACAAACGGAAAAGGGAGCAGACAATTGGAAGGTGCTGGCTACAAATACCCAAAGCCAGCTGAAAATAGTGAAAGAGGCACTCCAGGAATACAAAAAGAGTGAAAAAGTTAACTCTGCAGAGGCTGGAGGGAGGCAGCTAAAGGGGGAGAAGGTCCTATGTATGGCACCCCCAGGCATAATTACAAAGATAAAGAGTTAAAAAAAAAAAAAAAAAAAAGTTAACTCTGCAGAGGCTGGAGGGAATTAAGCAGCTAAACTTTGTGAAAATGTTAAAAAGGAAAAGTGTTAAAGAAAGAGCATTCTTGGTTTCTTTGCAGCCATTCTGAAAGAAAAATGGGCCCTTTTCCAAAGGAATGTCTGTAAATTAGCCAGGCAAAAATAAACTATCTGATTAAAATCATTTGACTGGACAATTTAGTCAAATTTGCTAAAAGAACATAAGAGGATTCTATTGGAACTTAGCTGCCTCAAATGTATAAAGGGAATGTAAGATGTAAAAAAACCAGAGCAGTGTGGAAGGGATGTTAAAGAAAATGTGTATGTATCTATCTCTGTGTGTGTAAATATGTAAAGTTCTAAGGACCAGTTGGTTTTGTTTTTGTTTTAAATAATGCCACTAAAAATCCATTTGACTCTTTAATTCAAAGTTGCAAAACTGACAGACCTTTTTGCTAGACACAGGTAATTAGTGTTGTTTGGCTTTGGGATTTGGCATTTAACCCTTAAAAGGTAACTCAATGCTTTACAAAATTTAAAATGTTTTTAAGTTGTGGCTGCAGCAGTGCAGTCAAAATCAGGAGAATATAAAAAAAAAATTCTGGATTCTTTTTGTTTGTTTGTTTTTGTAACAAAATAGCAGATGAGAGTTGTAGTACAAAAAAAAAATTAAAGACAGTGCCCCTCTGAAGCAACAGCAGGGGTGAGGTGCACAAAACAAAAAGAAGCAATGTTAGAAACACTGAGTCTTAAAATGGCTCTGAGTAATCAGATTGTCACTTTGATAAAGGTACATGAAACCTCTGTAAGCAAAAAAAGAAATAGTGACACCTTATGTAAAAATGGATCTGGATAATGTTATAGAAGATTAAACTATGGAAGGAATGTGCATTTGCCCCAGAACATGTGCAGGGTATATTGTAGAAGGGGCAAAAGAAATGCAAAAATACCATGCTACTTAATTAAAATGCCATTAGGGCTCCAAAGGGAGCCACAATAGGTTGGGTTTTCTTTTTCAGATTGCTGTGTGCTTTGGAAGCAGAAGTTAAAAGTAATCAAAACTCTGGTGAAAGTTGACTGTGTCCCTTTTAAGATAGAGTCTCCGAGCTGCTGATGGCTTTAAATCCAAAAGCAGGAAGCTTCTGTGAAAATGCAAATTACCCTAAATGATAAAGGAAGGAAAGAACTAGCAGCACAAAGGAGCTGCAGATAAAGGACATACCTGGTCAGCAAACAAATTGTCTAAATAAAAGGCATGGGATAACAAGATAATTTTAATAAATTTAATGATAATAAGTACCCCTGTAACAACGTATAGTCTGTATGATTTTTGGAAAAACCCTTTAAGGTTGTATGGTAATGATGCTTCTCAACTATTACCTGTAAATAAACTTAAAGCTTAACACAGCAGGAAAAACATTATAAACTTGGTCTGCTGTATAAGAAGGGAAACTGAGGTACCCCACCTCAGGGATTTAATGACTAAATAGTGGAATAATTTCCCCATAACCCTTAAAAGATAAAAGCCATTGAAACCTGGCCTGCCTATAGAACAAAAACAGGAAAATGTGGGGGCAATTCCTCTGTTTTGCCTGCAATCAGCAAGGATATTTGTAAAAGAAATATTTTAAGCAATAATCTGCCACCCCAAAAGGGGTAGAAACATGTTCTTTTTGTCTTTCAGAAAATCAGGAAAAGCTGATGCCAGCTGAAGAGCAACCCAATACTATGAATCTACTAGAAACTGTGGTTTGTGTTCTATGTGTTGTCTTGTGTTTTGTCTTGTTGCTAGCACTGTTGTGTGTTTTAAAAAAAAAAAAATACTAAAGACCTGCAGGTAATTAAAAATAAATTAAGCTGTCCCAGCTACAGGACAGCCTGACACAAAAACAAGTACATGCCAATGTAGACTTGGTCCAAATTGGTCTGGGTAACCTAAAAGCCCGATGGAATCTTTGGCAATGGCTTAATACTACCACATGGCTTATGCATAAGAAAAAAAAAAAATTTAGAAATAGGAAACTACACAGCCATAGCTATGGGATGCACTGAAATGCAGATACTTGCACTAGCTACTTTGGAACACAAAATGTTCTGGGTCATATTGGGAAATATTAAGGTTTGATGCATTTGTTAAAAAACAAAGAGATCATTGTTTGACACTTATCAATATGAATGGATGCAATATGTTTCCAGTATTGTAAAACCAGACTTGTTAACGGGAGAAATTGTTGTCAAAATTGCACACCAACAGTCCCTGGAGGCAAAGGTATTGAAGGTTAGCCCACTCCCCATATTATACATGGGATCCTTCTGGCTACCCTGGACCTCGAGCCAGTGGGCTGGGGAGGGAGGGAAGCTATTGGACACTAGAGGTTGTACCGAATGGACTCCTCAAAAGTGGGTGTGCCTCACCTTGCCTGTTGCCCCAGAACCTTGTAGTAAAGATACATCACTAGGATCGTGTATGTGGCATGAATTGGAATCACAAACTCAAATTGCCTCACAGTACCTTCTCTTGAATAGGCTACATAGAAAGTGACACTGACGATTATAAATCTTAGTGTCAAAAGGGGGATTATGTTGGATCCTATTAAAGAAGTTCTGTATTAAAATCACAAATGAGTTTGATTCCCCATAGTTTAAATTCCAGGGTATTACTAATTAAGAGGTCTCTTGGGTTTTGGTACTGTTTCTCTCCCTCTATGTGTGAAACTTGCAAGCTGCTAATTGTGTTAGTACATTCTAAGACAGAGTCTGTTCTCAAAGCAATTCACAAAGACTCAAAGCAATACTCTAACAACAGAAACAGCACCCAGAGACTCCCCGCCCTTTTGTTGTATTAACAATTGTGATTAAAATAGAGATAGAGGATGTATGTGGACGGATGCTTGGTGTGGATAACAACTGAATGATCAGGGAGGTGCCAGCCTAAGAATCCAGTGTCCATCGGCTGAAGAAGGCGTCAAGTGGAAATAACCAGAGGACCCCCGGAGGGCAGACTGGAATCCACCCAACAGCCTCAAGAATGGGAGAACCAAAGAACAAGATAACTTCTTGGAGCCGTCAGGAATGTGCTATCTGCTGATTGATTCAGCAACAGCATGATGAAGCAATTCCCATAGACTGGCATAGGAAGAAATTCCTATAAAAATAGACTCTTAAAAAGTGAGAACTTTGGGGTCTGATTCTGCAAACCAACTTCCAGGAGCATCAGATGAGCATCTGACAAGGCCCTGCTCCCTCCTCATGTCCAGGCCACCTGGCCAGTGGCTTGGCATGAGCAACTCTAAGGCTGGTAACTATGATAACAACCTTGCAGAACCTGTGTGTGTGTGTGTGTGTGTATATGAATGAATGTGTGAAGAAATATGAGATTGAATGGAATGTTATAGCTATAACTAACTGCTTACTATGATTCTTTCTGTATTCACAATAAATGTGGTATTTTGCCTTTTTCCCTTTAATAAGATCCTGCTGGTTTTTAATTTATTGGTACAACACTAACAGCGGGGAACATTTCTGTTCAGCCACAGGCAAACAGCTCAGCAGGAATGGGCACCTCTGAATGTCCCCTTAAAAAAAAGCACCCTATTTCAACCAGGTGACCATGAATGATATCACTCTCCTGAGGATAACACAGAGAGATAAAGAACGGATGTTGTTTGAACGCCAGCAAACATACACTGCAATGCTTTGTTCTACAATGATTCCCGAGTACGTGCTACTGGCCTGGAGTGGTAAAGTGTCCTACCATGGTCGATGGAATAAGGCTGCCCTCCCGAGAAACCTTTTGCAAAGGCTTTGGGAGTACATCCAGGAGAGCCGCGAATGCCAGGGCAAATTAATCATTAAACATGCTTGCTTTTAAACCACGTATAGTATTTTAAAAGGTACACTCACCAGAGGTCCCTTCTCCACCTGCCGGGTCCAGGAGGCAGCCTTGGGTGGGTTCGGGTGGTACTGGCTCCAGGTCCAGGGTGAGAAACAGTTCCTGGCTGTCGGGAAAACTGGTTTCTCCGCTTGCTTGTTGTGAGCTATCTACAACCTCCTCCTCCTCCTCATCTTCCTTGTCCCCAAAACCTGCTTCCATGTTGCCTCCATCTCCATTGAAGGAGTCAAACAACACGGCTGGAGTAGTGGTGGCTGAACCTCCTAAAATGGCATGCAGCTCATCATAGAAGCGGCATGTTTTGGGCTCTGACCCGGAGCAGCCGTTCGCCTCTCTCGTTTTCTGGTAGGCTTGCCTCAGCTCCTTAAGTTTCACGCGGCACTGCTTCGGGTCCCTGTTATGGCCTCTGTCCTTCATGCCCTGGGAGATTTTGACAAATGTTTTGGCATTTTGAAAACTGGAACAGAGTTCTGATAGCATGGATTCCTCTCCCCATACAGCGATCAGATCCCATACCTCCCGTTCAGTCCATGCTGGAGCTCTTTTGCGATTCTGGGACTCCATCATGGTCACCTCTGCTGATGAGCTCTGCATGGTCACCTGCAGCTTGCCACGCTAGCCAAACAGGAAACTGAAATTCAAAAGTTCGCGGGCCTTTTCCTGTCTATTTGGCCAGTGCATCTGAGTTGAGAGTGCTGTCCAGAGCGGTCACAATGGAGCACTCTGGGATAGCTCACGGAGGCCAATACAGTCTAATTGTGTGCACAGTACCCCAAATTCGACCCAGCAAGGCCGATTTCAGCACTAATCCCCCTGTCGGGGGTGGAGTGAGGAAATCGATTTTAAGAGCCCTTTAAATAAAAAAAAAAGGGCTTCGTCGTGTGGACGGGTGCAGGGTTAAATCGATTTAACGCTGCTAAATTCGACCTCAACTCCTACTGTAGACCAGGGCTGAGCACCTCTAGGCCTAGCTGTCTTCTTAAAAGATCAGTTCCATTCTCTTTCTCCACTATTCTTTCCATAAGCACCAACTCCATGGGTGCTCTGGGGCTGCAGCACCCCTAGAAAAAATACTGTAGGTGCTCAGCACCCACCGGCAGCCCCGTGGATCAGCTCCTCCCCCTCCACCCTCCCATCGGCAGGCCCCACCGCTCAGTTCCTCTCCCTCCCCCCCAGCACCTCCCGTCTGCCTGTGATCAGCTGTTCAGTGGCATGCAGGAAGCACTGGCAGGGGGGAGGGAAAGGAGCGGAGGCAGGAAGAGGCAGGACTGGGGTCCAACACCTCTGGAGAAATCACAAAGTTGGCACCTCTGATTCTTTCCTCCAACAAACTCTCTCCCCTGTCACCAAGTTTCTTGTGTCTTCTCCTGCACCCCCTCTAGCATCCTTGCCTGACCTCCTTTGATTCATAGATTATAAAGCCAGAACAGACCACTGTGATCATCTGGTCTGATCTCCTATATAACACAGGCCATAGGACTTCCCTGCATTAATTCCTGTTTGAATTAGAGCATCTGTTTTAGAAAAATATCCAATCTTAATTTAAAAAAAAATACAATAATGGAGAATCCACCACAAACCTTGGTAAATTGTTCCAATGGTTAATTCCCTCATTGTTAAAAATGTGCACCCTATTTCTGGTCAAAATTTATCTACTTCAACTTCCAGCCATTGGATTTTTTTTTAATACCTTTGTCCGCTAGATTGAAGAGCCTTATCAAATTTCTGTTCTCCATATAAATACTTATAGACTGATCAAATCAATCCTTAACCTCCTGGCCTCACTCTCATGTCTCCACTGCTCTCAACCTTCTCTCTCTCCTCCTCATCTGCCCCCCCATTCTCAAAAAGCTGTCTCTTTACCCCAACTCATTTAAGTACCATCCCAGCACCCTTCTTTCCTTCGTTTCCAAACAGTAGGAGCAGAAGAAGCCAAAGAAGGATTGTTGCACTGGGATGGAAGAGGACAAAATGGGGCTCTGGCCAGGCCCGCCCACCCACCCACAGAATCTCCCTGGATTCAGGACTGTGTAGGGACTATGACCCAAGTGGTGCCTCCCCTCTTTCCTTCCCCTACGCTCCTCCTCAGCATATGGCCTTGGAGAAAAATAGCAGAGAGCAGCTGGCCAACCAATAATGGTAGTAGTGGAAGCAGCCAAACCAGGGATCTTTCAGTGTTCAGAGAACTTCCTACAGTTTTGACTGCACTCTCTCTGCCCTGTGCAGATTGGCTGTTTGCTCCAACCCTCTGCCTCCCTCCGTCTCTTTACCTCATCCTTATTCCTCTTCACTTGCCCCTTTTACCTCTTTCTCCCCTGACCTGTCCTCCTCACCCGCTTGTCTTCCCTTTCCATTTAGCTTATCCCCTCCTAAGTAAACTCTCTAGCCCCCCCCCAAATATTGGGAACTAACACAATGTTTGTTGCCATCACATGGTTCACCCTCCTTGTGTATTGAGACTGTAAACTCTTCAGGCAAGAGACTACCTACTAGTACAGTGCCTAGCACAATTATTGATTGGCTCTTAGGCACTGTCCTAATAAACATGATTGATAGTTAATTAATTATCTCTTTTCTTGATTGCTACCTCTTCCTTTCTGGCCTCTTTGAATCCATATGGTTACTATTGGAAATACATATTGCTTCCTTCTACCCAAAATTCATTTAAAGCACAGCTGCTAAGATCATTTTCTTGGCCATTGACCTGACCCACTTTGAATCCACCATATCTGAAATCTTTTGATCTCATTTCCAGTCATTAGGGTTATTCGGCTGAAGGGACAAGAAGGAGACATGTCTGGTAGGCTCCTCTGCTCTTTTATAATACAGATGTGGATGTTTCATGACAAACATGTCTACTTTCAGAAATGCTGAGAGCTAAATGAATCAAGTCAACATTTTTGTGTAACTAAGCAAAAATTGGAAGCCTAAAGAACTTCTGGGCATAACTCCTCTTTCCATAAATGAAGCTAGGGGAAAACAGCAAAAAAGATGACTAGCGGAGAACCTAAGGTAATATTAAGGTTTGCTTTGTAAAAGCTATTAAGGCCAACAACAGATTTTTAAAAATTCCACACCGTGTTTAGACTTAGGAGGAGGAGAAAACCTCAGAAAAGTCTTTAGAATCTGGGGAAGAGAAGCAACAATTTTACGCTGCATTTTTATGTCATTAAAATACCTGTTCATGTGACCACGTCCGTTCTGAGCCGTCCTTCACACAAACATCTAGCCTCAGCTCTGCCCCTGTGGCCCCATGTTTACTGTCCACACAGAGATTGGCTGCCACATTTCGAATCTGCAAAACCAAGCAGCAACATTTCACATTATACAGCAGGCTGCAGAATAGGACTTGTGAGGATGAGGATGTTGAGATTTGACTCTGTCTTGGTTCAGTCAGAAACTAGAGATATGGCTATAAGCACATTGCTTATGTATCATCAATGGGGCTTTGTATGTGGCAGAGAGGCTGAAGAGACTGTATCCGGGAAGTGATCTATTCCTTCCTCTGCTCCAGTATTTGAAAAATTCTGTAAAGAAATTGAGGTTACGTTTTTTATTAGAATAGTTTGGGGTATAAGGACTGGAATGAAAAAGAAATCTTGGGAGGATAAAGTTTAGTTTGATTGTTCCTCTCCTGCCAACAAAGCAAGCAAGATCAAGTTCATTCAGAGGAATCTCCTGTTTGAACCTCTATCAGAATTCAGGGTGATAGTTTTCTAAAGCTCAGACACACACAGTTCCAGTGCTTGTGGGTGTGTGTGTTGGGGGAGTGCTATCTCTTTAAGCAGAGCACTCATGAGCCTGAACACTTTTTCAGCCAGCAGCAGCTGCTGTCAGCAGCACTCGCTTCTGAGCCAGCAGCAGACTGGATCCCCCTGTTCCTTGACCTCCTGCTCAGCGGTGACCGCATACATGGGTGGCAGGAAAGGGACATCCCAACATCAGCCCACCTCCCCAACCCCCACTCTGCGCAGCAGACAGGAGGCAGGCTCCTGGTCCTAAGTAGCTTGGCCAGGGGTGGCTCCATGGGAGGGAGGTAGGAGGTAGGAGCAGCAGTGGAGCAAAGCATCAGGAGGAGGGGCATTCCTGCCCCAGAGGCATGCGACGGTGCAGGGCACCTGGGCGGTGGCTCCCTTTGCCACCCCTCGGACCGGCCCTGTCCAGCGGGGAGGGGATGGTGCAGGCAATGGGGTGCCTCCCTCCCCACCCAGCTGCTGCTGAGCCCCATCTCCAGAGGTGTGTGATTAATGCTCACTAAAAAAAAACGCATTAATTTGTTTTGAGTTAATCACATGCGTTAACTGAGATTGACAGCCCTAATATATATATATATATTATTCTCACAGCAAAATAACTGACCAAGTATTATTATTTTATCAACTACAGCTGGTTAACAACATTGTAAAAGCATCCTGATTGGTTAATAACTTAGATTGGTTAACAATTAAATCATACAGTGTTTTAATATCATGTGCTGCAAAGAGTTTCAAGAGAGACATTAAAGAGCCACTTGTGGCTCCTGAGCCTCAGCCTGAGTATCACTAAATTAGACACTTAATTCCTCTGTTTCTCCCTCTGTAAAATGGGGATGATAGTAACTATCTAGCTACCTTCGAATAGTGTTCTGAGGGTTAATTAGTTATTGTTTGTACAGTGCTATATACAATTACTATTTTAGTTTCTAAGATGTCTGCAAGGGAAATAGTTGTCTAGTGTTACTGTAATGTGTGACCATATTGGGAATCTGAATTTAGGTTCTGAACACAATTGATGACTCCCCAGGCAGGCAGGAGCTAAGCAGCATATTAAGCTCTCTAAGAGGATGGAGGAAATCTCTCTCTCTCAATTCCTGCAGGCAGCTCCAGGAGTAGCATTGATAGACTCTAAAGGGAGTCACGTCTAACATGGAAGGATGATTCAGACCTAGACAAATAATTTGAAGGGAATAAAGAAGAAAATGGGCAGAACTCATCCCTTTAGCCCTTCTGTGATTTAAATTAGCAGAACACCTTTGAAAAGAATTTAAAGAGAATAAGATGATACTGGAGAATCTTGATTTCTACAGGTCCCTTCTCCTCCACAAGAAGGAAGGTATTAAGGCAGATAGAATTTATGGCACCCCAGCTGGGATCAGGAGTTCTCAACAGAATGCTAGCCATTAGTCAGTCAGTCAGAATCCTGGTAACTGATATGTCTGGCTTCATCTGGTGGTAGGTAGCAATTGTGGAGAAAGGGAAATTATTCTGCAGCATATGGGAAAGGGTAGCTTCAATAATCACACAGAAATAACCACTGTAAAAGGAGTTTACAAAAACAAATAACTTCCACTTATGAAAAATGCTGCTAAAGCTAAGTGCATGGGAGACGGAGTGCATGTCAAATTTCCTTGAAATTACAATACAGAATTAGAGCCTGTTTTTCAAAGACGCTGAGCACTCATCTCTCCCATTAAAGACGAAATGTGTGTGCTGATATGTTCAGATATATATATCCATCTTCAAAAACCAACTGTGAGATTCTCGCAAACTTAGAAATGAAAACAACTTTTCCACATTTGCAGAGAATTGCATGCACACTATTGCCTGGGCAAAATGACCTGACTTGCAACTTTGATTATTTAGCTCAAAGAATCTCAGCGCTCAATCCCTCACACAGACTGTGTAAGACTGAGCGGAAGGCTTGTTAACTGAAAAAGGGTTCTGCAGTTGAAGTAGTCAGCCAGGTTGTCAAAACTCTGCCTTCATTTCACATGTTTTAGAAAAACACAAACTAGCAAGAGCAGGGAAACATTTTAATTTCAAATTTTCAAGGTTTTAAAACTGAAGTTAAAGATCAATTTCAAATGCAGTTTTGACTGTTACCTCACCAGGGCCTCATTCAGACACCTCTAATGTGATTAATTTCACTTAGTTCAAATAAAGAGTACCTGTCCTACTGGAAAACTATTAGCTGTTTTCTTAATGTGTCGCTCTTCATGTTATATACTCAAAGCATAGACACCAACTAAAACAGAGAGGCTATGAAACTAGTGTTAACAGTAAAATAAATACTATTTCAATGAATCACTTTTAAAGCCTTATGGTATTAGTAGGGCTTTCATATTTTTGTCCGGTGAGGGAATTTTCTTATCCTATTCTTCTACATTTAAGGGATAGATTCAATCATCTATCTATCTGGAGAGAGTTTTCATTTTTAAAGTTTCCTTTAGCTCACTTCCTATCTGCCCAGTTCTCTCTGTTTCCCCTCTCTCCTCTTTCTACTAATGAAATACTCTTCAGCATTTGTTTCTCTGTTCTCTGCATTGTTGTGTGTGTCTGTCCCAGTGCCATATCTCATCCTTTCTTTGCCTCAATCTACTCTTCCAGTCAGAGAGCATTGTTTTATTTGGGGTGGAGAGAAGGGTTTGATGATAAAAGCATTTAAATCGGGCTCATACTCCTGCTTTGTGGTACTCCTATGCGGCCTTTTCCATTGTGAGAAACTGAATGGAGCCGTTCAAACTGCCCTCAGAACGACAGGGAATATTCTACAGAGAATCAGCACCATGCTGCTTGCAAATCCTACAAGATTCTTTTGCATAACAGGGTAAGGAAAGCAGGAAGTCTCAGACAGCGTGTGGCTTGTTGTTGTTTTTTCTTGATTAAGGAAGCGTGCATCTGAGACTCCCATTTCCAATAACAGGCTAATATGCATTTCTAAGTTATTGGACTTTGAGTTAAAACTACTGAAAAAGGCAAGTCTAAATTTTCAAAAAGTTTTCCTCATTTGTACACATGCAATTATTGAGCAGCCTTCTAATACACAGGGGCAGATTCTAATACTCATACGTACAAAAGATAGAATGGTTACATGCAAAGCGCATTTGTTCACCCCCAGTTTCTGTTACCTGTACACACACAGCTGAGTATGCTAAAAAAAAAAAAAGAAAAAAGTAAGCACTCAAGGGTTTTGTCTGGGCAAAAATGCAGACAGAAAAGTGAATGCCTGACTGAGGCCCCTTTAGAAATCTGGCCCTTAAAATCCTCCATGGTAGAATTTGATGTAGTGGGAAACAATGCTGTCATTCAGAAAACACTGCAAACTTTGTATTTATGCCTTAATGTGCATCAAGATTCTGAAACACCATCACACTGCACGCTGAGACACAAACACTAGTGAAGAGTGCAGGAGGGCTTAAATAGAGTCATGCAGCAAAGTCCCACAAAGGGTCCCAATCGTAGAGGAATGAAGGGGAGGATACTAGGAGTCAGGGGACTGGCAGGCCCTGGCTCTCCCTCCTTTCTTTGCTGCTCCTGCACTTGGGAAAAAGAAGGTATTGACGGAGAGGAACTTTTGCTACTGTTGGCTCCAGCTCCTTGTGCTTAAAGGGTGTATCTACAAAGCAATAAAAGACCTGCAGCACGGCTGTGGCTGGCCCGGGTCAGCTGACTCAGGCTCACAGGGCTTTGGCGGTGGGATTAAAAACTGCAGTGTAGACATTTGAGCTGGAGCTTGGGCTCTGAGACCCCATGGGGAAGGAGGGAGAGAGTCACAAAGCTTGAGCTCCAGCCCAAGCCCAAATATCTACACTCCAATTTTAGCCCTTCAAGCCAGAGTCAATTGACCTGAGCCCTGAGACTTGGTGCGGCAGGTTTTTCATTGCAATATAGACATACTCTAAGTGTCCAGGCCATGAAGAGCAGGCACTGGCTCCTCACGGGCCTAGTGAGGGTCCGGTTTTCCTTGACCGGCTAACATGTTAAAGCTACAACTTGCCTTGTCTACACTAGGATTTTAACAATTGTTAGCTAACACATGTAAACAAGATACCTCTTTTGTAGTATAGACAATACCTAGGAAGAATTTTGCTGAGACAGAAGGGTCTTGGCACACTGGATTGTGAGGTCATTCAGAACATAGAGCGAATCATGGGAGGAGGGACATGCCATGAAGCAGAATCTGAAACATAGGCCAAAGTGGGATTGTGGAAGGCCTTAGAGGCAAGACGTTTAAGCCGTGGCAGGCCTTAAAAGTGAGGATGACGGGACATCATCCCTTGCTAATCTTCTGCACCATGACTGTCTGAAGCTAGGGATATTAGTCTGTTAGCTATGCAAAAAACAATATCCTCCACCGTAACTGATAAATGTTCCTGCTTCTTGGGCACCTCCATAAAATGCGGGAATTGTAAATACAAAATATTTTTGGCACAAAGTATCAAAACAGCCAACTCAACTACGAACTAGTATTGGGTTATTTATCAAATATTAGAATATTCAATTTTACAATCTAGAGTTTTGAATGTTTAATTAAAGTATTTTCCTATTTCTCTTAATCAGTGGGAGGAATTACAATTACACTTTCCACCAAATCTCTTTGGTAGAGATATTTATAAAAAACCCTGCACTTTGTAGAGGAAGCTGACTCATGGGATCTGAAGCACTGGTGGAAGCCTGTGATTTAAGTAAGCATTGTGCTAGTCAAGGCTTTGAATGGTTAATATACGTAAAGATCTAGCTGACAAACTTTAGGTTGCTAAAAATGTCTAAATATGTTGTAAAAGTTAAAGACATATTTACACACTGGTTGTTGGAACAAGCCCAAATGAGTTCTGTAGAAGACTGTTCAATATTAAGGACATTTAAAGGATTTTTTCCCCTTTATATTGTAATCCCTTTCTTATGCTGAAGATTAAATAAGAACTTCTCTTTTTATCCTGGTTTGGGTGGTGATATATGGGTTGGAAATGAGTGGATGAGGCAGAGCCTGGAAGCAAACATACATATTTTTCTTACTATGCACATTTTGATGTGCCAGTTACAACCATGCTGATCTGCAAAAATGCTATTTTATAAAACAAATTCTTTCCAAGAAGATTTGTTATTAAGGAAACCAAAATCTTGATTAATGTTAAAAATGTGTACCCCTTTCATGAAAACCATCAATGTTTTCTAACTGTAATTTTCACAAAACATTTCTCTAAAGGAGGCTGCTTCATTTTCTGCCTCTTTGCAGGCACCTGTCTGTACTCTGCCATGATATGATTCACAGTCCTCTCAGGTCCTAGTTGAGTAGTTTCTCTTTGTCACTCCTTACATTCATCAAAGCTTAGGGGAGTTTTAAATGGCTCGTGCACTCTGATAGCAGCCCCTATCAGAAGAGAACAGAAACCGGAAATCACTGTTCTCTGAATCCCTGGGACTGAACTGCAGCTATGAACTAAGTAGCATGCAGGATTCTATGCAGAAATTTAAAACAGCACAGTCTTCTAAATTGGAGTTGGGGAACTTATTTGGAGAATGGGCTGAGGCACTGAGAGTCGGGGGAGAACGATGAGACTGCAGAGTTCCACTGCATAGTGCAGACACTTAAAAAGTGATCAGGAGTGCAGAGAGGCCATGCCCACTGCGTATTTGCCACACCATCCAAACATGGAAAGCAGATTTCTGGAATATTTTTGCTAATTGATTAGCTGTGAAGATAACTCATGTGATGTTGTTCATGGAGGGGGTGAGTGACAATGCACAACTGATCAGTTTGACTGGGGACATTACAAGACAGAGTGCATCTTCTGTAACTGCTCATCATGAAGACCCAGGTTGCTCCAAAACACAGGTTGACAGCCAACAGCTGTCGCACATTATGCAAATTGCTGCTGCTACTACTCGTGGCACCAAATTTTCCCGACAAGACCAAAACGAAGGGATAGATTTTTTTTTCAAAAGTGACTAAGGGATTTAGAAGCACATAATACATAGAAAGCCAATGGGATTTATGCTCCTAAATCCCCTAAGCCGGTTTGAAAATCTTTTCTTAAATGCTTTCTCCACACTTGGTAAATTTAGAATTGATAATGTACAAAAAGTCAATGTCTCTTATGTTTAAAAAAATATAATGACAGCACAGTGACACGGTAGTCACACCTTAAATTCCTTTATCTAGTTTAAAAAACAACATGAGAACTTTTTTTCCCCTTTGAGGAAATTTGCATTAATTTATGTCAAAAAAGATGCCACTGAGATAAACAGAACTTCCAGTGCTAACATAGTGACAATTCCTGCCTTTGATTAATTAAAAATACAGAAAACTATATTATTAAACTAATATCCCTTTTAGGCATTGAAAGCAATGCTCAGCTTTCAGCTCTGACGGGTTTCACTTGAGACAGAGTGAATTCCTGGCTTCACTGAAGTCAATGGCAAAGTTCCCAGTGACTTCCGAGGAGCCATGATTTCACCGAGGATGCTTACGTGTTCCTGATGAAGGCAAGTGTTGTGGTGAGTCAGAAAGGGAGAGGCAGTCCCTAAGGCAAGTTGGATCTCAGTTTTGTGCACTGAAGGTCACAAAAACATCAATTTCAAAATAAATATCAGTACTCTTCGGAATGTGTAACCTTAATCTAAAAATAACTTTATGTGGTACTATGGAATAATACCAGTTTAATGACATTTAATAACTGCAAGTGCATGTCTAGGATTCAGGAAATGACTGAAACAGAGTTCTCAAATGAGGTGTTTAAGTTATCTCCAGTACATGAAATGAATGGCAAATCATGTCAGAACTACTGCTCAGTTTAATAATCTGTCCAAATGATGTATTGCCCTTGAATAGCAAAGATGATGCCCTGACTCTGTTGTCAGGGTCACGTCAATTCAATACAGCATCATAAGAGGCTTCCAATTGCTACCAATTTACAGAATGCTTTTCACACAATGTGGTTTAGTGCTCTGAATACCATAGTGGCTGTATCTCCTAGAGAGAACATGAGCAGCATTCACTTGGGTGCAAAAATGGGAATGCCTCTGTTCACCCTCTGCCTTTTAAGTAAGCAGTACTTACACTGGCTTTACTACACTTATTAGTCCTTAGATTTATTATTTACTACACAATACTATTATTATTTACTACACAATATGTCCTTAGATAATCTTTCAGACATCAGAATCTACAGACTGAATGCCAAGCAATGAGCCTCCTTTCATATTAACTGATATGCAGTAACTTAAAAGGTCCTGTTCTTTGTGTGAAACATAAAAAAGGAAAAGGCCAGGTTAAAAGAAGTCAAGCACAGCCTGAATGAAACATAGAGAAAGCAGGGGACTGTCGATCACAGGTTGACACTAACCTTGATGAGAGAATTTGAGTGGTGCAGAAACTGTGCAGTATGCAATATGGGGCTGGGTGAATGTTATATTGCTTTTGTACAACATAAATATGACAAACTGATGGACTGAGATTGACTCAAAGTCATTAAGGATATGAAGCGGACACTTCTAAAAAGACATCTGTTTCTCTTTCAGAGAGAAGAGAGTTACTCAGTCCTAAAACTTTGATGCTTTTTCATATAGGCTATTTGGTTTAATTTCAGTGTTTCAGTTCTGGGATTTCCCATCACTGTTGTAAAGTGGTTCTATCAAATCCGTGAATTCTCACTGGGGGCCAGAGAGGAGTGGGTTCAGGCCCCATGACTTAGCATGAGCGCAATGCCAGACAGACTTACTGAATATTGAACAAGCCCTATAGCAGAACAGAGCCAAACCTTAACATTTAAGTTTTGGATCAGGAAAAGGGATGATTTTCCTGTAGGATCTTGAAAGCATGACACAAAGTCCAGAACCAATTTACTCATGGTCACCATTTTATGTTTCGTCTTTTAAAAAACACGTTCCCACAGACAATGTTAAAAGTTTGAAATGATTGTAAAAACACATTGGACCATAAGTACTTTGAATCTAAGTTTTAAAACTATTAAATCATTCTCATGACAAATCTCATCCACCCCAGCACCATTTTTTACTTCACTGGACAAGACTTCAAGTACCAGCACTGCATGAAATTACATTTCTTTGAACAGAAAGGAGTGTTTATGCATCATTTAATGGATAGTAGACATACCCTTCAACTGGTAGCACATACTTGGCAATCCAGGACATAATCAGAAGGATCAAACTAAGCTGTTTCAATTTGCATTTTTCCCATGGTAGCAGTAAAAATGGTGTTACCCTCCTGTCTAGATACAAAACTAATAGTAATATACTCAGTATATACTAAGTCTCTCCCACATCTATTATACAACTGCCATTTTGCATGCATTTCAGAGCACAATACCAGATGGAGCACATACAGTCTTCCAGCTACATAGGACAGTGGCACAATTAATTCCCAAAGATCAGGCAACATCAAGGCTGAAAAGGAGTTTGTTTAATTTACGTCTTTTCTATCATGAATAGAGTTTGCCAAGACATTTACCAGTCAAATTCCCAGCAGGTGTGTTTGCAAAAAGAAGGGAGAAGTTGCAAAAAGAAGGCTGCACACATCATTCACTAGTTAGGTATTAAGATGCTGGAGCCACAGATTGTCTGAGGACTTCATTGTTTACCTTGTCTCAGACTGGCACAGGGAAGCAGATGTAAATCTTTTCCAAGTGCAAGTGGAGAAGGCAGTGAATGAAGGTCCGTCTTGGCACAGATGTCCCATAAAAGATTCTTGATATGCATAGCCAGTGAAGTTTTTCTGGCTGCTCGATTCTTCTAGAGTAATAAGGAGCAATCTGTTTTCCTTCCTTCAATTTCTAATTATAACAGCCATTGGCCTTTAAGTTTGTTCAAAGTCTCTGCATGTGCTGACAAATTAATTAAAACTTTCCAGGTATGGGAAAGTCTCAAAAAAATATAGAGTAGCAGGAAAAAAACTTCAGCTCAGGTTAGTTTACAGATGGAACATATTTTTAGGGGAATGGGAGAGCCTTTGGGTCTCAGTTCCATTCTGTGGTGTCTGGGGGTATTTTTAATAGGAAAAAATAGATACACAGTCCCCATAATTCATTTTAAAAACACCTTAATATCATATCAGACCAGGTGCCAGCTCATGCCGAGGCCCTCACTGAATACTCACAAATGCATAGCAGGAAACTAGTCTTGCTTACGGGGTGTTAGTATTATCAAAATAGATATTAGATGTTAAGTTGATAAAGATGTGTTCAGATTTTATGAAATGCTAGTAGACTGCTGCAAATATTTATCTCACTTATAATCTCTACAGCCCGTGGTATAAAGTTATACTGAGTGTTTGCACTATAAACCTCTGTAATTTTTTAACTCACCAAACAGGAAAAGAAGCATTGATTAAGGTAAAGTGTTTGTCTATGGCCTGCTGAAGGCAAATGATGTATTGTGTAGCATCAAAGGACAGAGACTTTGTTGATTGCATTCCTAACTCCTTCCAGGAAGGAGAGATGGATGCATAACTCAGCCCATAACTTTGGACTCTGGACCAGAGAGGATAAAAATCCCTGACAGGAGAAACTGAATCTTTCTTCCATGCTGTCTGGACTCTGAGGGGCAAAGATTCCTAAACATAAGCAAAGAGATCCCCATGCTGCCTGGCAAAAGTTAGCCCTGAAAGACATTTAGAATTTACAGATTACTATAACTGTCACCTTTTGAAATGTAGACTGAAACTTATTTGCTTGCTGTAAACTATAAATAATTCTCATTTATTTTTCCTAGTTAATAAATCCTTAGTTAGTTTACTCTAGAATTGGCTACAGCATGGTCTTTGCTGTGAGATCCAAGGTCCAAGATCTGGGGTAAGTGACTGGTCTCCTGGGACTGGGAGCAACCAGAATATTTTATGATTTTTCATGTAAGTGACCATTTATCACTAAATCCAGCTTACCTGGGTGGCAAAATAGACTAGCGAGCCCAAGGGGTCTGTCTGTAACTCCATGGTAAGACTGCTATAGTGATTCAGGAGTTGACATTAATTACTGGGTTGGCGAAATCTAATGATAGAACATACCACCAGTTTAGGGTGTCTGCCCTGCTTTTTGACAGTCTGCCCTGAGCTTGGAACGCACAGTCGTGAGCCACTCCAGACAGTGCATCATGTAAAATGTGTATTAATAATTGGGTAAAGCATGGAAATCTGAATCTCACAGGTCTGGATATGGTCCTTTTTGCCTCTCTGGAGCATTGAGTGAGGATTGTACAATAGAGCAAGGTAGGTATATATCACATGTTCAAAGTCCTGCAGCTGCAGAGATGTGTCTGAGTGTGGGTTTTGATGGAGGGACATGGAGGAGTTACTGAACTTTGGTCTTTCCTGACTTCTTCTATTAATTTTCTATTGCCTCTGGGTATAACCAGTTCAAATGAAGTTTATGAAACAAAATGTTAATGAGAAAAAACAAAAATGAGGGAATTCACCGTGTCAGGAGTTTGCGTATGTCAAGGCACTGGCACCATCAAGTACTTTGAGGTACTGTAGCTGGGGGCTAAAATAAGAGTGCAAAGGCCCAAGTGACTGTAATCTGAGAGGTTATTTTAAAAATCCTGCTACAATATGTAAAAAAATTGGTTTATTTTAAAATGTTCTTAAGAGAAAGGGACCAAAAACTGGCTAGATCTCCCCTCCTGGAGAATATCCTGGCATAACAGGGACCCCTGGAGGTTTAGGGGATTTCACCAAAAACATTTATTCCAATTTAAACCCTTTCATTCCTTCAATTCACGTGTAAAATCTTATAATCTGAGAGCCCCAAGAAGTCCTCTAGCAAAACCAGGGAAGACTAGAATTGACATTACTGATACTTCTAAAGTTCTTAAAAAAAAAGACAGAAAAATATGTTAAAAAATCAAGCCTTCTTTACAAATCATAATCAAAAAGAAAAAAAATCTTTTGCATCTCTCCTTTAAGGTGGAAGATGTAAAAGGCCAGTGCAATTTTTCCAACAAGACATATAAATTATATTCCTTCTCTACAGCCCTTGTGTATTAATTTATTTCTAATACATAAAGCAACCTGTCACCACAAGGTGTGCATTAGTAGGCTATTGGTGTGCTCCCCCAATATGTTAAGAGGAATAAATCTGAAGGCAGAATGCATCTGAGAAGCGCCCCAGCAACCTGCTAACACATACCCCAGCATGGCGTAATAATATTAAAGTATGGCTCCTTATTTCCTTTTTGTTTAAACTCTAGCTGTGATACCACTAACCAAAGCCAACTAGCAATCAGAACATAGAATGAGGCAAGATGGGCCAATTTTTTTAGGAAAAGACCCCCACTCATTGTTGCATATTTACATTTGCATGTGCAAATCTGACCAGACAAAACACTAGATAGGTACCTAACGAATACCTAATTTATGCATGTAATTTGTAATAACACATATAAAATGTGGCACTGACCTCAGGCCTCCCTTGTCAAAAATCAGATTCTGAAAGCCATCCTGTAATATGCTGTAATGACTATGTGTTCTTTCTGAACCTTCTGTCCTTGTTGTGCATGCACATCATGGTGAACAGAAGATTATAAGGGATTATACCAGGAACAGCCATAGACATCAGACATGTCAGTTTCTTATTTTAGTGGCTGTTTCATAGATCATGCCAATCACTACAAGCTCCCTTAATGACACCACTAGTAATAGGAGTCAAACCTCATTTCATAAGGGCTTTGTTATAATGTAAAAAGTTTCAGTAACTTTATTTGAAATTCGGTGATCTACCAAATTGCTTTGCAATAAAGATGGAACATGCTGTTAAATTTGGTCTAGCTTGGGTATTCCTTACCTCCCCCCAGGCAGCAGGTGGGGGCTCCACAGGAGGGTAATATTTAGGGACATCCCATGCCACTGCAGCCATGAACCACTTGAAGTCCTTGCACTTAAGGTGCTTGCGTAGCTCCTTCTGGGCTGAGATATCGCCTGTTGAGAGATGCCTGTACTCGGGCCGCCGCTGGTAAACGTACTCTGCAAACTCATCCATCCATGTCTCCGCCACACGCTTCAGGTTCTGTGTAGCAGAAAGAAAGAGTCATTAACCTGTCCATGCTTTGACTAGATAATATAATTGACACGAAGTAAAAAAACAACAACCCTGACTTGGAATCTTATCATGTTTTGGATGGTGGTGTATTAAATAAATGGTAAACCTCTTTGGAATTAAACACAGTTAGGAGCATGATTTAATTAGACGGATGGCTTCATGCAGTTTGTTTTTTTAATACTTCAGTGCAATTGCTGAATGGGGATTTAATTAACCAGATACAGTAAAAATTCAGCTAATTATTTCAACTGGAATCTCACTGTGAAGCTCCCATTTTTTTTACTTGATTGCTAATGTTGTTTTTCCATAGTTTTGATGCAGTTGAATTTTGAAATTGGAGTTTTGCTTCATATAGTAAAATATTATACACAGTCCAATTTTTGAACAATGCATCTCCTTCAGGGCCCCAAAATGTCCCCTATCTTTCAGAAGCCAGAGTGACATATCTGCAAAGACTGGCTTAGTAACAAGTCTGCTTAGGCTCTCTAGTTACACACAGCTAACTGGGCATTATTAATATATTCAGAAGGTAGGATGAATTCTGAATACACAACATTACGTAAACTACTAATGCCTGTAACCAGTAGTGCTGCATAGAAGGATGAGCTTAGGATAGTCAACAGAGCAATGAAGCCACTTCCTTTCCTTGCATGGGTGTTTGCTCAGGTAGCTTGGAGGGGGCTGAAGATTGCTATTAGCAAATATCTCCAGCGACTGGAGATGGGATACCAGGTGGGGAGAGCTCTGAATTACTACGGAGAATTCTTTCCCAGGTGTCTGGCTGGTGAGTCTCATCTACATGTTCACGGTCTAACTGATCACCATATTTGGGATTGGAGGAAATTTTCTCCCAGGTCAGATTGGCAGAGACCCTGGGGTTTTTCATCTTCCTCTGCAGAATGAGGCATGGATCATTTGCAGGTTTAAAATAGAGTAAATGGTGGATTCTCTGTAACTTGAAGTCTTTGAACCATGATTTGAGGACTTCAGTAACTCAGTCAGAGATTATGGACCTGGAGTGGGTGGGTGAGGTTCATTGGCCTGCCATGTGCAGGAGGTCAGACTAGATGATCATGAGGGTCCCTTCTGGCCTTAAAGTCTCTGAGTGAGTTGCATCCCCATAAAACAGGGGTCTCAAACTCAATTTACCTTAGGGCCAGTGCCAGTCCTCAAATCCTCCCAGCGGGCCAATAATGTCACTGAAGATGGTGTTCAGAAAAAAAACACATTTATATTGTATGTTTTATTTCAAATTTCTTAGAAATAATAAAACTGTCCTACAACTTTATACAATTCTTCGCCTGCCAGAGAGTTTTTAGTGTTTGCCAGACACCTGGCAATGCTTCAGTTCTGTCAGTTTGTTGATGTTTGACCTCAGTGACTGAGCAGTTGAAACCTTCAGGATTGCAGCAAGGGGTGCGACAGATAGTTGTGTTCGGTATTTTGACTTGTTTATATTCATTGTGGAAAAAAGTGATGCTGCCTCCCTGGCTGACTCTGCCCGGCAACTAATCATGGTGTCTCTGTCCCTCTCCCACAGCCAATGGGAGCTGCAGGAGGCCATGCCTGCAGCAGACAGAGCCGGCAGCGTGGCTGCATGCGTCTCTCCACGGGCCGAAGTGGGGAGGTTCTCGGGACGCAACAAAAGCCATCCAAGTTTAGGTTGCGTTACCTTTTTTGGATCGTTTCCACAGAGCTGGTGAGAGGATGATGTGGCCCCTCTGGACCTACCCGTACCCCAACTACTCCCTGGTCCAAGCCTGCCACTCCCCTCCCCTTCATCTGCATGGATCACAACTGTGAAATCAATTGTGAATTCACCAGGGCTAGAATGCCACTGCCTATGCAACTGACTCCCCCATCTGTGTGGGGCAAGGGAAAGTTGCATGTGATGAGGCTCAGTCCAGATTTTTCTCTTGCCTGTCAAAAAGCAGGACATTCAGAGTGGAGGGTGACCCCTTCAATGTACACAGACACTGCAGCATGCATGGGTTTGTGAGAGACCTTAAAATGCTACTTTAAATATTTTTTGAGTGGTTTGTATCTTTTTTTTTTTTGGTATTTCATAAAGCCCTCTGATCATTTTGGTGCATGACACCACTGGTTCCAGTACACTTAGATAGGCAAGGGATTAAGTATGTCCTATTACAGTTCTACAAGGGCGAAAAGAAATGCTATTATGGCTACACATTATACAGACTTGCGGTCTAACTTTGCATCCTAAAATACATAATAAAAACCATGGACAAAGACTGGTAAGTTGTGGGCCAAACCACTGAGATGTTGAACACTTTCTGTGAGATGCTGAGTGGCCTAAATACACTCCATAGGGGTGTGTCTTTTGCCTATTGAGCACCTTATTTTTCATCCTGTTCTTTCTGCATCTTAAACTTCTGTTTGCTTTTCTGACTCTCATTCCATGTTGAGCAGTAGTCTTCATTCAGCTGTTCCCTATGATACCAAGGACTTTTCCTTTGTTAGTGAGTTAGAACCCAGTAAACCAGAGGTGGACAAACTATGAGGGCCTGCAGAACCATCCTGCCCAGCCCTTGAGCTCCCGGCCCGGGAGGCTAGCCAGCCCCAGGCCCCTCCCCTGCTGCCCCCCTTTGCCTGCAGCCTCAGCTTGCCATGCTGCCAGCACTCTGGGCAGCGGGGCCGCGAGCTCCTGCCGGGCAGCGCAGCAGCATGGCTGCCAGTCCTGCTGATCTGAGTGGCATGGTAAGGGGGTGGGGAGTGGGGGGGTTGGATAAGGAGCAGGGAGCCCTGGGGTGCAGTCAGGGGACAGGGAGCGGTTGGATGGGGCGGAGGTTCGGGGGGGGGCAGTCAGGGGACGGGGAACAGGTGAGGTTGGATAGGCGTGGGAGTCCTGGGGGGCCTGTCGGAGGTGGGGGTGTGGATGGGGGCAGGGCAGTCAGGGGACACGGAGCAGGGAGGGTTGGATAGGAGGTGGGGTCCTGGGGGGGCAGTTAGGGGTGGGGAGTCCCGGGAGGGGATGGTCAGGAGACAAGGAGCAGCGGGGGTTGGATGGGTCTGGAGTTCTGAGGGGGGAAGTCAGGGGGCGGGAAGTGGGAGGGGGCAGATAGGAGGGCGGGGGCCAGGCTGTTTGGGGAGGCACAGCCTTCCGTACCCGGCCCTCCATACAGTTTCGGAACCCCAATGTGGCCCTCAGGCCAAAAAGTTTGCCCACCCCTGCAGTAAACAGTATGAGTAGTACAAATTATTCCTTCCAATGTGCATTGTCTTGCATTTGTCAGCATTCATCATGTTGCCTATTCACCTGGCTTTGTTACATGCCTCTTAAGTTTCTCTCAGTTTTCTTTAATCTTGACTAACTGGAATAATTTTGTCTTCTGCAATTTTCATACCTTTGCCTCCTTTTTCATATAATTAATAATGTTAAACACTAGTCCTAGCATGAAACCTTGTGGTAACGTGGTGCTAACCTCCCATGATGAAAGCTGACCATTTATTCCTATATTTTGCTTAGCCAGTTTCTCAACCTATGGCTATTCAGTTTTTTTTTAAACAATTTGAGTGACAGACTTTGACAAAGACTTTTGTGAAAGTCCAAATAAATACGGCACCTGGTTCTCCTTTATTGACTGTTTTGACAGATTCAGAAAGAGGTCTTATAGATTAAGGCGGCAACAGATAATTGATACAACCAAACCCCACAAAATTATTATTATCTGTTCAGCGTTGGGTATGGACTCAGTACATTCATCTCTCCCCCTCATACACTTAACGTGCATCTTCACAGATGCCCCTTTTTCCAGAAGTTTCTCTAATTGGCTTTCATTTTCTTTCTCTGTCAAGTTAAAATCTGCACTTCCACAGCTGTCCAACGCAAAACAAAAACACCATACGCACATCACATTGGGTGACATTCTGACACTAAAGGAATCTTATAGCCTTGTTTGTAAAAACAAGATCCTCAAACCGTGTAATGTTCTGTTTATAGAATGCTAGAGCTGCAAAATGCTGATATGTTCTGTAATAAGATAGAGGACAATATACATCTGAAAATCAGCAACAGAAGGTAATGTAGCCTTTCAGAATTGTCTGTGCATATTTGTGAGCCTGATTCCTATTCTGATTTGCTTTCAAGATTCATTTGAAAACCACTCTCCTGAATTTTATTAATTTAGTTTGCTTCAAGCATCTGCACAAACCTAGATATCTCCGAACTAATAAGGCTTATCTGAATACAAAGACAGCGAGATACATCACAAATGAAGTACATTCGGCTGGTGCTGTAAGATAAGTTACTGTGTGCTTTGTCTCTGTGAAGCAAACACATTAAAACCTGAAGAATGGGGGCATGTGCAATTAAGGGAGTTTAAGAAATCACAACACTGAAGTCCCTGTTCTGAATGACTTATGCCCCACACAAGGTTGAATTTTGTTGCTATTTCATTGGAAACAAAACAACACAATTCTTCTGGGTAATTTACATGAAATTAGCCTTCAGTAGTAAGGGAATGGGGTGTCGCCATGACAAAAGGAAATATAAATCTGATATAAGAATGAGAGCTACAAAGGCAATATGGCTCTCTTTGAGGGAACATTATAACATGGAAATCTCCCAACCATGTGAGAATACTATTTGCCCTTGCCTGTGTAGACTGAGCTAAACTAGATTTTAACCACATTAATCGGAAGAGGCAAAACCATGAGTGCTAGTATTGCCTTTACAGTAGCACATCATCCCCTCATGAATTCTGTTTATCCCACGTTTTAATTGAAAACTATTTTAGACGGGTTTTAGAGTTTTAAAAGTATTATGATACTATTTTTTTTTAAACGATGCCATCCGATCATTGACTTAGTACCATGAGTCCTACAGGACACCAAGGAAGAGGAAACAGGTAAATAACTGTAGCAGTGGCTTACCTCTTCAGTAGCAAATGTAGCTACTGCCTCAGTTTCCCCCTTCCTTTGTAGAGTAGTCTAGATCTCTGGCTTAACGAAATATACTCCATCCTTTCTGAAGAAACGAGTCCAGCAAAATAAAAGTCCAAAAGAAGTCCTTTAAACCTCCACTTGTTGGTGCAGGGGCTCACAAATGGTCCTTCACCAAGACAAATCGTCACCCTTCCATGCACGGACTCCCAATCAACCTTTACTATTTGGCTTTTTCACAGCCTTTTGGTGGAAAACCATAAGCAGTGAATTTCTTAAGAGGATCGCCTAATCTTTTAAGGTCTTTCTCTACCCTCCCACTGAGCCTCTGGCTTTCTAGCCCACAACACCAACCTTTCCTCGGGGTACTTTACCCAACTCTTTGATTGTTGTCTTTTATAAGACTCTTTTAAAACCCCTCCCAGGCACCTTGTCTGGAGAGACTCAACAGCTTGCCCTATTACCTTCCATTCCTACCTCTTTCTGAAATGGCAAAATCATACATCTCTGTCATCCTTCCCAGTATGCACTGCTTCCCAACCTATCATTCCCCTGCTATAACAATAAACCCCAGAATACCTTGATTTTGGACTGAACCTGAAACAGGGCCAGAGCTCGATCTTAAATGGCCAGAGACACCGATACATTTTAGAAATTTCTAAAAGTGCCTAAAGTAGTCTTTCCTTACATAATAATGTCCAACATTGAGATGCTCAAGGTACTGACTAGGCCCAAGATTTGTAGGAGTGGGCATTGGGACTCTTTAGCTGAACAAGCAGGATGGCAAGCTCATCATACTCTTGAAATCTTCCTAAGACTCATGAGAACCCCTGAAGAGCCTATCTATGTAGCTATTCATATCACCATCATATCTGAGGACATAACAGGAATTTTAACATTCCTTCCGACATTCCTTGATTGGTACTTAATAACTTTTAATATATAGTTAAATCCTTTCCTCTTAAATTTTGGAATGTGTAACCAGTGGACAATTTTTGCACCTACTCAAATGTTTTCAGATATCTGTTTTAAAGATCTAGGACATAGAAAATAGGTATTAATGCTTTCTTATTACATTTTAGTTATAACATGTTTTATCTTCTAAGAGATTTCAAATGATATTAATTGAGGGGAGACTGAAAAGTATATCTTTTAGTGGGGAAGAGGCACCATTGGGCTTACAATGGAAAGTAGAATGCAACGTTAACCATGGACCAGTTTTTGCTCCACAATATTTGAACCATTTCCCTTTAAAATACACAGAATCTCACAAAATACTGACTAGCTAGCTACAAAGCTTCAACTTAAGAGGGTCTAGACCTTTTAGCCCTGGTCTACACTAGGACTTTAGGTCGAATTTAGCAGCGTTAAATCGATGTAAACCTGCACCCCTCCACACGATGAAGCCCTTTTTCTCGACTTAAAGGGCTGTTAAAATCGATTTCCGTACTCCACCCCTGACAAGTGGATTAGCGCTTAAATCGGCCTTGCCGGGTCGAATTTGGGGTACTGTGGACACAATTAGATGGTATTGGCCTCCGGGAGCTATCCCAGAGTGCTCCATTGTGACCGCTCTAGACAGCACTCTCAACTCAGATGCACTGGCCAGGTAGACAGGAGAAGAACCGCGAACTTTTGAATCTCATTTCCTGTTTGGCCAGCGTGGCAAGCTGCAGGTGACCATGCAGAGCTCATCAGCAGAGGTGACCACGATGGAGTACCAGAATCGCAGAAGAGCTCCAGCATGGACTGAACGGGAGGTATGGGATCTGATCGCTGTATGGGGAGAGAAATCCGTGCTATCAGACCTCCGTTCCAGTTTTCAAAATGCCAAAACCTTTGTCAAAATCTCCCAGGGCATGAAGGACAGAGGCCATAACAGGGACCCGAAGCAGTGCCGCGTGAAACTTAAGGAGCTGAGGCAAGCCTACCGGAAAACCAGAGAGGCGAACGGCCACTCCGGGTCAGAGCCCCAAACATGCCGCTTCTATGATGAGCTGCATGCCATTTTAGGAGGTTCAGCCACCACTACCCCAGCCGTGTTGTTTGACTCCTTCAATGGAGATGGAGGCAACACGGAAGCAGGTTTTGGGGACGAAGAAGAAGATGATGATGATGAGGTTGTAGATAGCTCACAGCAAGCAAGCAGAGAAACCGGTTTTCCCGACAGCCAGGAACTGTTTCTCACCCTGGACCTGGAGCCAGTACCACCCGAACCCACCCAAGGCTGCCTCCTGGACCTGGCAGGTGGAGAAGGGACCTCCAGTGAGTGTACCTTTTAAAATACTATACATGGTTTAAAAGCAAGCATGTTTAATGATTAATTTGCCCTGGCATTCGCGGCTCTCCTGGATGTACTCCCAAAGCCTTTGCAAAAGGTTTCTGGGGAGGGCAGCCTTATTGAGTCCTCCATGGTAGGACACTTTACCACTCCAGGCCAGTAACATGTACTCGGGAATCATTGTACAACAAAGCATTGCAGTGTATGTTTGCTGGCGTTCAAACAACATCCGTTCTTTATCTCTCTGTGTTATCCTCAGGAGAGTGAGATATCATTCATGGTCACCTGGTTGAAATAGGGTGCTTTTCTTCAGGGGACACTCAGAGGTGCCCGTTCCTGCTGGGCTGTTTGCCTGTGGCTGAACAGAAATGTTCCCCGCTGTTAGCCATGGGGAGGGGGGAGGGTTGAGGGGGTAGCCACGTGCTGGGGGGAGGCAAAATGCGACCTTGTAACGAAAGCACGTGTGCTATGTATGTAATGTTAACAGCAAGGTTTATCCTGAAAGAGTGTAGCCACTGTTTTATAAAATGTGTCTTTTTAAATACCGCTGTCCCTTTTTTTTCCTCCACCAGCTGCATGTGTTTCAATGATCACAGGATCTTCTCCTTCCCAGAGGCTAGTGAAGATTAGAAAGAAAAAAAAACGCACTCGTGATGAAATGTTCTCTGAGCTCATGCTGTCCTCCCACACTGACAGAGCACAGATGAATGCGTGGAGGCAGACAATTTCAGAGTGCAGGAAAGCACAAAATGACCAGGAGGAGAGGTGGAAGGCTGAAGAGAGTAGGTGGCGGGCTGAAGAGAGGGCTGAAGCTCAAATGTGGTGGTAGCTTGATGAGAGGAGGCAGGATTCAATGCTGAGGCTGCTGGAGGATCAAACCACTATGCTCCAGTGTATGGTTGAGCTGCAGCAAAGGCAGCTGGAGCACAGACTGCCACTACAGCCCCTGTGTAACCAACCGCCCTCCTCCCCAAGTTTCATAGCCTCCTCACCCAGATGCCCAAGAACGCGGTGGGGGGGCCTCCAGCCAACCAGCCACTCCACCACAGAGGATTGCCCAAAAAACAGAAGGCTGGCATTCAATAAGTTTTAAAGTTGTAAACTTTTAAAGTGCTGTGTGGCATTTTCCTTCCCTCCTCCACCACCCCTCCTGGGCTACCTTATTAGTCATCCCCCTATTTGTGTGATGAATGAATAAAGAATGCATGAATGTGAAGCAACAATGACTTTATTGCCTCTGCAAGCGGTGATCGAAGGGAGGAGGGGAGGGTGGTTAGCTTACAGGGAAGTAGAGTGAACCAAGGGGCGGGGGGTTTCATCAAGGAGAAACAAACAGAACTTTCACACCGTAGCCTGTCCAGTCATGAAACTGGTTTTCAAAGCTTCTCTGATGCATACCGCGCCCTCCTGCGCTCTTCTAACCATCCTGGTGTCTGGCTGCGCATAACCAGCAGCCAGGCGATTTGCCTCAACCTCCCACCCCGCCATAAACATCCCCCCCTTACTCTCACAGATATCGTGGAGCGCACAGCAAGCAGTAATAACAGTGGAAATATTGGTTTTGCTGAGGTCTAAGTGAGTCAGTAAACTACGCCAGCACGCCTTTAAACGTCCAAATGCACATTCTACCACCATTCTGCACTTGCTCAGCCTGTAGTTGAATAGCTCCTGACTACTGTCCAGGCTGCCTGTGTATGGTTTCATGAGCCCTGGCATTAAGGGGTAGGCTGGGTCCCCAAGGATAACTATAGGCATTTCAACATCCCCAACGGTTATTTTCTGGTCTGGGAATAAAGTCCCTTCCTACAGCTTTTGAAACAGACCAGAGTTCCTGAAGATGCGAGCGTCATGTACCTTTCCCGGCCATCCCACGTTGATGTTGGTGAAACGTCCCTTGTGATCCACCAGAGCTTGCAGCACTATTGAAAAGTACCCCTTGCGGTTTATGTACTCGCCGGCTTGGTGCTCCGGTGCCAAGATAGGGATATGGGTTCCGTCTATGGCCCCACCACAGTTAGGGAATCCCATTGCAGCAAAGCCATCCACTATGACCTGCACATTTCCCAGGGTCACTACCCTTGATATCAGCAGATCTTTGATTGCGTGGGCTACTTGCATCACAGCAGCCCCCACAGTAGATTTGCCCACTCCAAATTGATTCCTGACTGACCGGTAGCTGTCTGGCATTGCAAGCTTCCACAGGGCTATCGCCACTCGCTTCTCAACTGTGAGGGCTGCTCTCATCTTGGTATTCATGTGCTTCAGGGCAGGGGAAAGCAAGTCACAAAGTTCCATGAAAGTGCCCTTACGCATGCGAAAGTTTCGCAGCCACTGGGAATCGTCCCAGACCTGCAACACTATGCGGTTCCACCAGTCTGTGCTTGTTTCCCGAGCCCAGAATCGGCGTTCCACAGCATGAACCTGCCCCATTAGCACCGTGATGCATGCATTGGCAGGGCCCATGCTTTCAGAGAAATCTGTGTCCATGTCCTGATCACTCACATGACCGCGCTGACGTCGCCTCCTCGCCCAGTATCGCTCTGCCAGGTTCTGGTGCTGCATATACTGCTGGATAATGCGTGTGGTGTTTAATGTGCTCCTAATTGCCAAAGTGAGCTGAGCGGCCTCCATGCTTGCCTTGGTATGGCATCCGCACAAAAAAAAGGCGCGGAATGATTGTCTGCCGTTGCTCTGACGGAGGGAGGGGTGACTGATGACATGGCTTACAGGGTTGGCTTACAGGGAATTAAAATCAACAAAGGAGGTGGCTTTACATCAATGAGTATTTCAGGCAGGACTTCACGGAGGGTTCCAATAAGAAATGGTGCACCTAAGTAATTGTTCTTATTGGAAGAAGCAGGTTGGTCTGGCCTCTGATTGATACATGGCTAGATTTACCTCGCTGCACCTTCTCTGTGAGTGACTGCAGTGTGACCTAGAGGAATGAGTCCCCTAGACGGGGCGGGGGGGAAGCAAATGAGTACAAAACAAATCTGGTCTATTTCTTGTTTTGATCCACTCCATCTATCTTTTACATCTTTGGCTGGCAGCAGACGGTGCAGAAGGACTGCAAGCCATCCACATCTCATGGCTGCTCGGCAGAAGATGGTGCAGTCGGACTGCTAGCCATCCTCATCTCTTGCCTGCCTGGCAGAAGAAGGTACAGTAGGACTGCTAGCAATCCATATCGCCTGCCTGCTCACCATAAGACGGTTCAATAGGACTGACTGCAGGACTAAAGAGAATGACCTGGTCAAGTCACTTCTAATGTAGTCCCAGCACCCATGTCTGCCCAGGCGCTCCTGGCCAACGTGGCCAGGAGCACCTCAGACATGACGATGACGGCTACCAGTCCTACTGCACCGTCTGCTGCCAGAAGGCAATGGGTTGCTGCTATTGTGTAGCAATGCAGTACCACGTCTACCAGCACCCAGGAGACATAGGGTGACGGTTACCTGAGCGGGCTCCATGCTTGCCGTGGTATGGCGTCTGCACAGGTAACTCAAGAAAAAAGGCGCGAAACGATTGTCTGCTGCTGCTTTTACGGAGGGAGGGACGGAACGGGGGCCTGACGATATGTACCCAGAACCACCCGCGACAATGTTTTAGCCCCATCAGGCATTGGGATCTCAACTCAGAATTCCAATGGGCAGCGGAGACTGCGGGAACTGTGGGATAGCTACCCACAGTGCAACACTCCGGAAGTCGACGCTTGCCTCGGTACTGTGGAAGCGCTCCGCCGAGTTAATTCACTTAATGCACTTAGAGCATTTTCTGTGGGGACACACACACTCGAATATATAAAAACGATTTCTAAAAAACCGACTTCTATAAATTTGACCTAATTTCGTAGTGTAGACATACCCTTAGTGTAAGTGTAAGGAACTTTATTCCCTGGACTCAGCTATCAGTAAGAAGCGCTTTCTGAAATAGTCAATTACAACGTTCAAATAATACAAACCAGCTTCCTCATAGTTTGACTGCTCTAAAGGAGGTTTGTTGAATCAAGTCATCTTGAGCTCATTATCCTGGTTATCTCTACACATGCTGACAATATAGCCTTAATAATTACCACACACCTTTTTGTTTAAAGGAGTAAAGTCCAATGCTGAAAAACACATTCAAGAAGCAATCAATCTTAATACGTGACTTGAATGCATGTTTGCTCTTATGAAAGCTAGAGTAAGCTCCGACCATATATTAAAGAAGTAACACAAATGGTTTATTTGTAAATGTTTATAAGACCCATATTAGGGTCTTATCCAAGCAAAAAATATTTATGCCCTTCCAAAATGCATGAGCTTTGGAAAGTGGTAGATTCTGGTTCTGTGGCTAATATATTGGAAGTAAATTGGTCACTGGCAGCTCTCAAAAAAACCCCACCAAAGCTTTTCTGCAGTGGAGAGCTTTTCAGAGCAGCCCAGCAGGAGGAGAACATACATCAATAAGCACCCCCCTTTCAGTGCTCCACTTCTCTGGACTTTCAGACCCTATGCTTCTCTCACCTGCAATGTTAGGCAAGCAGGAAATACTCCAACTCTAAACTGGAATAACTCACCTGCATGGCTGCTGGTGGGAAACCATGAAACTTGGTTAAATCTTTTTTTTTTTTTTTTTTTAAGAAAAAAAGAGAGAGAGAGGAGTTAATGGTAGGAGGACTGACTAGAAAATGGGAGGGCAACAGGTATTTCCTCCTCCCACATGTTGTAGGGCTGTGTTACTTGGGAATCATTCCCAGCCAATGCATCCATTAAAAATGGGGGGTTTAGGAAGTTTCAATTTTAAGATATGCTAATGTTGTAATAAAAAAGCCTTGTATTAACATGAGAAGACTCCATGGTTCTAAAACTAAACTGGATATTTTATTAAGAGAACTATCTTAGCCATGTGCATACAAACTGACCACCTGGTGTCTTCTTCCCTCCTGCAACCTGTGCTTCTCCCTCCGTGTTCCATGCAGGTTTCTGCAAGCACAGATCTGGTGTTCAGGGTTTTTGCTGACAGGGACAACATTTGCTTGTTCTATACCAAATTAAAAACTCATCTACTATTTGTTAGACTCACAAAAAAGTTAAAGTATAACAAAAAATAAATAAATTCACATAAATCATTACATCTCCCTTAGTCCCTCTCTCCCTATTTATGGAGTCTTTTAACTGGAAACTCTGTGTGACAGTCTCTCAAATGGCATCAAATATCTTTGTCAAGAAGAAGAGTTAGTTTTGGGCGGCATGGTAGATCTCAGGTCCCCAGCTTCAGTTATTACAGTGTGATCCTGTCTCCTCCAATACCTACCTAGGGCGGAAGGAGTAAAGAATAGCAAAAGAAAGGAAAATGAAGCTTTTGTTTCTGGGTTGTAGGTCAGCTACTGGAAAAGCACAGATACAGCCCCCAGCACTATTTTCAGCATGCCAAACTGATCACAGCAAAGCATTGCTAGGTTAGATTTGACCTGGCTGGTTAAGCCAGACTCAATAAGGAAAACAAATATAGAAAGATTAAAAAAAAGACATAGGAAAACAAGGTTGGGAATTGACACGTCAGGTAGGGAAGTGGCAAGAATCTTAGGATTACATCTCAGGAGTTTCTCAGGGCACAGCCCACAAAGATTAAAATGTCATCTGGGTCTCTCTCCATGTCATGTCTGGTCAGAACAACTTTCTGGATAAGGATGAAGAAAGCTTAATGGTGTGATGGTACATGCATATGTGCTTGTGTGGGGTGGAGACAGTTGTGATCATGAAGCTGACCGATGTCTCCAAACGTGTTGACAATCTCACTCCACTGAAATTGAGCAATCGAAGCAAAGTATCCAGTTGTCCCATGCATGAACCTCATCTTGTTTTAATTACACTTTACTTTGATGCTACAACTCTTACCTCACTAGGAGCCTTGAAAACCCTTAATCACCAGTTCTTTTAATTTAGGCAAACTCACTTAAAATAATTTTGTGACTCTGTTCTATGCTTTTTTTTTTTTAACAATAATTTTACATCACATGTTCGTTAAATTAAAATTACTTTCCCCCTTTCACTTTCTTTGGACAGTTCAGGACTTCAACACAAGGTAGAGTTCAACACAGCTACAGAGAGAGATAAATGTGCACTTTCTTACTCAATCGCTATTCTTGTTGGAATGTTTTGGGCCATTTTCGGTTCCTGTTTTTTTTTCTTTTGGGGCTGACAGATTAATCTCTCCCACCAAATGCTGTATACCTCTTCATTAAACATGTTCAGGTGAGTCCTGTGTGACATTATGATTATGGTGATTCAGGCAACTCAGCTGGGCAGAAGCAGAGATTTTATTCTTGGGAATGGAATGACTGCTTAACAGCTGGGGGCTGCATAGCACAACTGGCTGGTAAAGATTCCAGGGAAGCAAAATTTAAATGGATCCGTCCCTAACAGGAATATTATAGTTTCCTGTTTTAGAGACAGGGATGGCATGCCAGATTGGAATGACAATATTTATGAGCAATACACAGAACCCTCCATGGTGCATGAAACTGCTTGGATCTATCCTATGGATTTTTTTTCAATTGACTTTTTAGACAGTTGTTAAATCATAAAAATACTATTTCTGCTCCCAATTTCTCCCGCAGTTATTAGGCAGAAAATGGTTTTTCCCCTGGCTGTAAAGCAGTACAATGCTTTTATTATTTGTGCCATTCCAACTTTGTAACCCATTTCTTCTCCTTTGTGCCTACCTCACTCTCTGCACATACGCCAGCCTGATCCCCAATCCGTGCACTTTGGTTTTGTCAATATTAAGCTGTTGTATCATATTTGGGTCCTGTAACCAGTTCCTGTTGCTCTAGTGGCAATCTGAACATTTTCCAGGAAGCTGGCAGTCGTAAGCAGGACCTCTTTTAAGCAGATTGCGTATCTTACTTATTACAATAGGTTTTTCTCTCATTGGCTATTTATCCTAGACCCTAGTTTTAGTTTATTGTGTCAACAAAGTGTCAATCACCATCGTACACAGGCACTCCTTCACTCAGGGATTCTCTGCAGCTCTGAAATCAGTGCCTTCGAATAGAGTTGGAAGCCACAGTGCAGAATGAGAGGTGCCGTATTTCAGATGTGAAATAAAACAGAGGCCCTGACTGTTACATTCATTAAAAATCTCATGGCACTTTTTGCAAGAAAACAGATATTAATCCCTCTTCCATCCTAAAGACTGTGGTAGTGCTGCTGCTGCAAAGTAGATGCCATGTTTCTCTCCGGAAATGTTTGCGTTTCAGTCAGACAGAATTAGTGATATATATTAATTGCATTACTGAAAGAGTAAGGAGCTAGAAACTCAAGCTGCTTTCTGTATGCTGGTGAAAGTCACTTTGCCATGTGGCTTTACTGCCTCTATACACTGCTATTAATATGCTCTGTTATTTTTATTCACCCTCAGTTGCATGCTGTAACCACATCTTGCAATGGAAGCACTATGCAGTGCATGCAGAGTTTGGATACAGACTGTTATTTACCCCTTCTATTTCCCGGGCCATGAAGCCCTATGACAGTTTAGCAACACCTCCTTAAAACAGGCAAATATTTTGTTGCCCATTTTACAGAAGGGCATAATGAGCCACAATGAGGCTAAACGATTTACCACAGGTCACAGCTTGGGAGTGGCAAAGCTAGAAATACAATCCAGGAGTCCAGACTCCCAATATGTTTCTCTAGCTACTAGACAACATTGCTTTGATAATCCAGCAAATAAATTCCAAAAAGTAGTTACTGCCATTGCAAACTAGTTATCCTTCTGGATAGAATATATTTATCAGTTTTAGTTTTTCCTTTTCAAATGATTAATAGACCATGAATAAGCAGGTAGTTTCTTTCTCCCCTTTAAAACAAAACATTTTTGTTAGCTTGAAGAAAGCATCTAAAACTACTGAGATGGTGATTGTTTTGTTTTTCTTGCATTCAAAAATTACCATGCAGATATTTATTCAAACTTCCTTCTTAAAACAATTGAGACCTTTATTGTTGAGACTGGGTTGAGACTTTGATTCAGCTATTAATTAATTTTGACTATGGACTTATAAATATGTCTAAATGTTATAAGAGGTACTATAATGAAAACTCAGAACTTAAGAGGGAAAACTGCATTGTTATGTTATATATAATTGTGTTACTGCAAGAGGATAATGCCCCAAATGACCTGCTCATTCCAAGCTGATGTTTCTGTCATTTATGGTGACTGCTGGATCACAATTGAAGTCTATTGCTTCTTGCTGGGCTAAAGGACTGAGTGACTGCAAAGCTACCTGTGCTGTCACCTTACACAGGAGCTGCCTCAGTCTCTTTTGTGAAGACGGCTTTAAAAAAAATACAAAAGGAGCCATCTGTCAGTTTGCATTGAGGTCAGTGGATAATGTAACTTTATGGACGTGCTTCATCTAACTCACTGATTCTACTTTGTCCTATAACGTGGCTGGAAACGGACAAAAATGTTCAAAAGTGCTGTTTTCAGCAAACCCCAAACATTGTTCACAGCTAGAAAAAAAAGTCAACACGCCTAATGCTCTGGCTTTGGGAATCACAGCACAAGATGGTATGCCTACAGTATCTCGGTCTACAGAGCCCTTTAAAAAGCCACAGGAAAAGGCTGAGCAAGTGGTTCAGCTGGGAATCTGAACCCACCTTAATCCCTGCCTCTTGAACTGAACCCAAACTCTTGCAAGTCCAATTCAGCAACATAGTGCAATGAGGCAAATGTCATCATGCTGTGCCTGCTGGGTCAGAGGATCACCGGGCTCTGGGATCCCAAGCCCTAGAGTGCAGGGAGGAATTCAAGTTAAGGTTAGGATTCGCCACATTTTCGGGTTAACATCCAAAGTTGACTTTCACTGGGTTTGCCAATCCCTAGTTCAGAAAGGCCTACAGTAGTGTAATGCTCTGGAGACGGTGCTAAAAGTCTGATTTAAAATGTTTGCAAATGAAAAAGATTGCTGTAGACATGTATTGAAATTCTAAGGTCATGGAACAGTGGGTTTTTATTGATAGAACTCTTATGTTGTTTAGGCAATCATGAAGAGAAAAATCTATTAGTATGGAGTTTACAAAACCTGTCTAATAAACTGGAATGTACCTATAACAAATGGCTGATCTTATTTTAAAATCTGTTTTACCAGATAACTGGCTAGGAGATGATGGCTTAGCTAGAATGCATAAAAATGAAGCAATGTTTCTGAATACCAAAGTAGTTAAAATAATGTAGCAAAAGAATCCAGAACTTATATATTGGGGCAGTGTCTTGTATGAGGTTTCAAGACTTCTTTTACTGAAAATTATTTCACATAAAACAATCAGACAAAAATAGTTATTAGTAGCTGTGATTTTGTGCCAAGACAGTAGGGTTTGGAATGAATGATAATCAGTTTGTGCTTCCTTAGGAAGCGGAATCACTGTTAACATCTGTACACCCGTTAATCTTGCTCTATGTGCAATTACCTGTAAATTGGGGACTGACTGTGTTTGGCAGGCGGCAACATCCTGAGGCATCTACAAAAAAGTCTTTTTCTTTAGTAGTTCCCTCTTATTTTGTTTGTCAGAGTCTGCTTTATAAATGTGGTATTTATTTTTCCAGTTTGTTTTGCTCACTTTTTGTGGCACTGAATGTTTTCACTGGCAAAATATTTTTTACATGGAGATTTCCTAGTTTATAGATCACATTTCAGCAAAAAAAGTACGTCTAGGCTTTGCAGGGCTTGACTGATAGCGTGAGAATGTGTGAAATGTGATCCTAAAAGAAAGAAGACAAATGACACCGTGATACATACTAGGGTGTATAGTATGATACACTAGTGATGGTTTGCAGTGCTTACTGCCCAGATGGATGGCGTTTTGATAGGCCAGTATAGTAGAGACTGTGATCCTTATGCCAGTTTTTGAATGAACATAAGAATGGCTATGCTGGATCCTACCAATGGTCCTGCTAGCTCAGTATCCTGTCTTCTGTCAGTGGCCAGATGTGTCAGAGGGAATGAATGGACCAGAGCAATTATCGAGTGATCCTTCCCCTGTCATCCAGTCCCAGTTTCTGGTAGTTGGAGGTTTAGGAACACCCAGAGGATGAGGTTGTATTCATGACCATCTTGGCTAATAGCCATTGTTGGATCTCTTGTCAATGAATATATCTAATTATTTTTTGAACTCAATTATAGTTTTGGCCTTTACAACATCTCCTGGCAATGAGTTTCACAGGTTGACTGTATGTTGTGTGAAGAAGTGCTTGCTTGTATTTGTTTTAAACCTACTGCCTATTAATTTTGTTGGGTGACCCCTGGTGTAATATGAAGGAATAAATAACACTTCCTTATTCACTTTCTCCACACCATCATGATTTTATAGACCTCTATCATATCCCACTTAGTCATCTCTTTTCTAAAATGAAAAGTCCCAGTCTTTAATCCTAATCTTTAACCCTAATCTCTCCTCATATGGAAGCTGTTCCATACCCCTAATCATTTCTGTTGCCCTCCTCTGTGCCTTTTCCAATTCTAATATATTTTTTGAGATGGGCAACCAGAACTGCATATAGATTTCGAAGTGTGGGTGCACCATGGATTTATAGAATGGCATTATGATATTTTCCGTCTTCTTATCTATCCCTTTCCTAATGGTTCCTAACATTATTAGCTTTTTTGACTGCTGTTACACATTTAGTAGATGTTTTCAGAGAACTATCCATGATGATTCCAAAATCTCTTTCTTGAATAGTAACAGCTACTTTAGACCCGATCATTTTGTATGTATAGTTGGGATTATGTTTTCCAATGTGCATTACCTTGCACTTATCAACACTGAATTTTATCTGCCATTTTGTTGCCCAGTCACCCAGTTTTATGAGATCCCTTTGTAACTCTTTGCAGTCAACTTTGGACTTAACTATCTTGAATAATTTTGTATTGTCTGCAAACTTTACCACCTTATTGTTTACCCCCTTTTCCAGATCATTTATGAATATGTGGAACAGCGCAGGTTCTAGTACAGATTCTTGTGGGACCCCACTATTTACCTCTTTCCATTGTGAAAATTGACAGTTTATTCCTATCCTTTGTTTCCTATCTTTTAACCAGTTACTGATCCATGGGAGGACCTTCCCTCTTGTCCCATGACTGCTTACTTTGCTTAAAAGCCTTTTGGTGTGGCACCTTGTCAAAGGCTTTCTGAAAGTCCAAGTACATTATATTGACTGGATCATTCTTGTCCAAATGCTTGTTGACCCCCTCAAAGAAATCTAGTAGATTGGTGAGGCATGATTTCCATTACAAAAGCTGTGCTGACTCTTCCCCAACATACTGTGTTCATCTAGGTGTCTGATAAATCTGTTCTTTATTATAGTTCCAACCAGTTTGCCTGGTACTAAAGTTAGGCTTTACTGACCTGTAATCAGCCCTGTCCCTAGAAATTATGGTGTTCTACCAGCCAGAGCACCTGCTCCCCTCTCCCGGGGGGGTCCAGCCCCTCCGCAGGGGCTGCTCACGCTCAAGGACTGCAGAACCACAGAGGCAGGAGCTGTAGGGGGCTGCTTTGGGAGCCCCACATGAGTTTGTTGCATTGAAAACAACTGTGGAATTGTATGTATTTCCAGGGGAAGGGTAAATAGGAGAGCTGGGGTGGGGACGACAACTAGACCAATTCACTCAGGTTATAACATCTCCAGAGAAGCCACTGGTGCATACATACTAGTTCAAACTGGACTCTCCAGAGACTGACAGACAAAGAAAGGGTTTTTTGATAAATAGTCTTGCTTTAAATTGAGTCAGGGCCTTCTTCCTGATCTAGCAAATGGACAGGACCCAAGTCCTTTGGGTAGGGTTGGAAAGACTGGGCCTACTAGAATCCATGGATTAATTCTAGTAAGTTTATTAGAAACTGTGCAGGTTCTTTTATTGTTTTTAATATGTTTTCTCTATTATGCTTTTTACCTTAAGAATAAAGTAGGCTTGCATAGGAAGTGCTGTGGGGTAACATAACTATTGACAATCACTCTGTTATCAGTCTCTGAAGAGAAAGGAAGCAGATGTCCTTGGGCAACCTATCAGTGAAGGCAGGGAACCGTGCACCCTGGGAATACCCCAGTTAAAAGGTTAAGGGGCACAGGTCTCCATCCAGAAAGGCAATGGCTGGGGAGTGGGAAGCTGGGAGTGGGTGACCTTGCTCAACCACTGTGGGGAAAATACAGGTGCAATTGCCCTGAACTGTGAGACCAATCTCACATGATCTTGAACTGGAGAGCAGTTTTAAATGAAGCATCTGAAGGGAAAACAAAAACACACACAAAAACACCTGCAGCATCCAGATCATCTCTGTGTGTGCCCACTTAGTTAATAACTTCATATAAGGCAGTTGATTCAGAATCAGAGGGAGACTAGCTCAGTAAGGTGGGGCTTCCCTGTTCCTTAAAAGACTATATACGATCTTGATAACTGTTTTAGATTTGGACTGTCTCCCCAGACCTTTGTTTATCTTTTGGACTTTGATCAGCCAATGGGGATAAAGTTATGCCCATGCTGAATTGCTTTGCTGGATCAGGGGCCGAATGCTCTTCCTTGATTGACAGATTATCTATTTATTTAGATTGATATGAATGCTAAAAAGGGAGTAGGCTTATCCATATGCTCTAGGTGTCCCTGACTCAAGTTAACATTACACCCTAAGAGCAGCAGTACTATTTAAGATAACCTACTACAAGTAAGCCTGGAAGCTTAATGACTCAAATTCCCCTTCAAACAAATGCCTACCAAGAGGTTCCCCTAAATATCAAGCAATGTATTAGGACCCATTAGTCGAACAGGAAGGATGGAATGTTCCCCATTAGGGCACCAGCTCTTTCCCCACAACATGCTTATCAGTTCTGAATGACGCCAGGCAATCATCCTGTGGATGGTCAGGGACTCTCTTCTGCAGGATATGGAGAATTTTAATGTAATATTTCATAGCTGCCTTATTACAAACAGAAAGGCAGAGGAGAGGACTATTTTGCCTAATGAATCCAGATTAGCCACCATGGCTGCAGGGGTTTTGTAGAAGCTAATTAACTGTTGAACTGAGCCATATGATAATATCTCAGATAGAACGGATGGCATTCCACCGCTACAATTAACATAGAGTAGAGAGCATTCTAGCCATCCAAATATTCTATTCTGTTTTAGTGCAATAGGGAGAAAAGAAACTCATGTTCAAATCTCCTGTTTTAAGGTGTTTATCTAATGTCTCTCTGGGTTCCAATAGCAAGAGACAGGTCACTACAATGTAAAGAGGACTTCTGGAAAGTCATCTTCCTGGAAAAGCTGAGAGAATGGACAAGACGGAATTATTCTTAGTGGAGGCACAGATTTAACAGCATTTCCTACAGTATGTTCAAAGCATTTACAGTGGCTCTTGGTTTATTTGTACACTACCTTATCAACTCACTCATGTTCCGTATTGCATCACATATTAGGGCTCCCACTTGCTGTGCTTACTGCCAGCACACATGCTCTTCCAGGGCAGGGCTTTCTCTCTTACTTTAACTAGCTGAAAGGCAACTTGACTGCATGCAGTTAGCAGATAGGGTACAATTCATTTCTTGTCTCTCTTATTAGGCTTATGGTCTGCTAGGCTGTGGAATCATTATAGTGAGTGTAGTCCTGCAGCACAGATGTCAAGAGCTTCTCCTCCTTAAAGCAAGAGACTTATTTTTCATTCATACATATTTTCATTATTAAGAAAAAATATGATTCATAAGATGTTCCCTATAGTGATGGGCAAACACCAATATTTATGCCATTTTATGTTCTAAAAATGGAAATAAAAATGAACCATCTGGTAACATTTTAAATGGAAAAGATTAAAATTAAGGATTAATAAATACTAATATTTGCCTGGAAGTCACAACAGTGCCCTTAATTTCCCATTTTTGACATTCCTTGAACAAGCCCCTCATTTCTCTCAAGAAATGTATAGTTTTCATAGGTCCATTTCCTCTAAAGAAGGAAAACCTCATGGATATAGAGATGTTTAATCTCTTCGAAAGAGTATTGTGATCTCATGGTTCCCTACTCTCTCATGGTAACAAGGTGGTCATAGTCCTCACAGAGGTTATAACCAGTCATTTAAATCACTGCTGATCAATTCTTTTGTTCCAAAGAATATTCCTTTCACAAGATGTAGGCTGCTGGATTAATTTGCTGACTGATCAAAATCCTGCCCAAAAATCAACCATCAAATTCACAGTGACTTGTCAGATTTTGCTTATAAAACCATGACTGACAATCACAGTGAGTGTGTAAAAGGCAATCCTGTGCTTCAGGTAATTCATATATTCTTTTGCATGAATGTGAAAGTAATATGCCTCTGTTCTGAAGCCTCTAACTTTATTTTTTACTGAGCACTGTTTTGTTCTTGGAAGCCTTGCCTTTAGAAGGGCGCGATTACAAAAGTAATAGCACATTATATGCTAGTCAGAGAAATGGAGAATTGGATTGTTTTATTCTAAATAAAGAAATTGACCCAAGGAGTGAAGTGACTGACAACTTAAAGACCACTTTAAAGATGGAAAATTTCAACTAGCAGCTACTCACTCGTGCCAGGCTGGTTCCAGATGGAACTTTATAAGGGACGTACTTCCTGTAAATGTGTCCAACTCTGGAACATGGAACATCAAACATGCCACCTCCACACATCCAAACCTGAAAAGGAAACAAACAGTGACAACTGAATGCCAGCAGGGAAGATAAAATCCAGAAATCATTCTGCAATGATCCCTCTTAGTGACAGTCCTATTTCATTCTGAATAGCTAGGAATGAAAGATGAAGGAAAATCCATGTTTTGATACTTGGGGTCTCGCTACAAAAAGAGATCACATTAAAAAAGAACAATACAAACTATACTATAAAGAATAGTAGCTACCAACAATGCTTTTTACAATATAAACAAGATGTCTTTATCCAAGAATTTCCAAATTCTTAATACTGCTAATTAAATTAACTAATTACGTTTTTAATTCCAAAAAGGCCAAATTTTCAAAAGTGGTCTCATATTGGCAATATGCAGTTAAACGTACCTATCAGGTGATAATTTAGAAGTTAAACTCAGGACCCTTGGCCTACAATCTATAGTATATAATCAGTATAAGGCTTGGTTCTTTACTAGGATGTACTTTTCTAAAGAAAAACTGAAACAGAAGTATCAAAATAGATTATCTACCCAAATTCACATATATACAGAAAGTGGCATAAGTCACTTGTGTGTCATCTTTAGTGCAAGCTTCTGATATGGAAAGAAAGTGCGCCAACTGGAATATTCATTTTCAATGTTTAAGGGCCTGATTTACAAAAGTGCTGAGCAACCACAAGTCTAGTTGAAGTTAGTGGAAGCTGTAAGTGCACAGCATCTCTGAAAATCAGGCCACAGATGCGTGTGCTACAGGATGATGAGCGATGAGCAATTTCACTCTTCACAAGGGCTTCAATATTGCTTGTTTTTAACAGATGTTTCTGTCAGAGGGGGAGACTGAAATCATGCAATAGTCACAGTGGAAACCAGCCCAGCAACTCTGATAGACATGACTTTATATACTTCGGTGACATGAGAACTGGTGTACTTCAGTTTGTCAGCTAACCAGACTACTAATATGGTAGGTTGGCAAAATGGATCAACATACTTGTAGGATAAACATACCGATTTTAAAGAGCGTATTTTGACTTTCTACTAACAAGTCAGTGGGAGCATCAGAGACGACAGTAGATAGGATAGCAAAACATATAAATAGGTTTTAAAACTAACCACACTCTAAGGGTTCAAAATGCACTTGTAGACCTAGTGCTGGGGCTACCACAATCATGCAGCAGCCTGCTGAATATGTCAAGTAGTAAAATCACTTTGCTTTTCATAACCCTGGCAAAACAACTTTCTTAGCTCCCTGAGTCTGCAAATTGTTCTGTAAGCAGAACACCCACGATTCCGCACTAGTTCTGTACAGAGCACTTGCAGTCTCAGCTTTTTCAGCCTCCAACCTGTGAGATCATCAGCAAGCAAACCACCCCCATGTGCAGAAAGAGAAGGAGGAAACCATTAGCAACAGAAAAACAGAGTCTTACAGACAGAGAACTGCAGCCACAGCGTAATGCTGATTTATTCAGTTCTTGGAGGTTTGAAGAGCAAAAGATTTGTGATTAAGACTCTTTTGTTATCTAGGTTAGTTAGAAAAACTGTTTTTGTATAGTGCAAAATTTCCATTAACCCCCACCTCCTCCCCCACATTTTCATGGTACAGTAACTCCCCACTTAATGTCCTCTCGCTTAACGTTGTTTCGATATTATGTCCCTGCTCCATTACTGAAGAATGCTTGTTTAAAGCTGTGCAATGCTCCCCTATAATGTCATTTGGCTGCCTGTTTTGTCCACGACTGGCAGCCCCTCCTCTTCCCCCCGTGCCTCCTGCCTACCGGCGGACCCCATGGATCAGCGCCTTCCCCCTGCTCCCCCAGCCTCCTGCCCGTGGCAATCAGCTGGTTTGCGGCGTTCAGGAGGGAGAGGGGATGGGGGAGGAGCTAGGACGCGGCATGCGGAGAAAAGTGGGAGGAGGTGGAGCGGAGGCGGGTTGGAGAAGAGGCGGGTTAAGGGTGGGAGCTTAGAGGAAGGGGTGGAGGGGCGGGCCGAGGGTTGAGCTCCCCGGCAAAGTCGATGCCTGTGCTTGCACAGTATACCTGTATTAAATTGCTTGTTTAAAATTGTTTAAAATGTATATAATGCCTTTTGTCTGGCAAAAAAAAATTTCCCTGAAACCTAACCCCCCCCATTTACAGTAATTCTTATGGGAAAATTGGATTTGCTTAATATCGTTTCGCTTAAAGTCACATTTTTCAGGAACGTAACTACAACATTAAGTGAGGAGTTACTGTAGATTATTTTGGGGGAAATAGTCAAACTTTGGGAAAAGTTCTAGAGTAGAAGAACTTGACCTTTTAAGAGTTCTCCTATTCCCTAAATGTTACTCTGCAGCATCTGCATTCTGTAATCAACTAGGAAAGCATATAACGACACCTAGCTTCACTGAGAAGTCAAGCAAGGTCACTATGACAGTATGTTCTCTATTGACACTGTGTGGAAGCTGCAATAGTATACTTCATAAACATCTGGAGGGATCGCTCTGGAGACAATGAAGAACTCAGTAAGGAGGCATGAAAGATAAGACATAATATAATTAATATCAAAGTAAAAAAAAAAAAGACATGATGCTATATCTCCCAGAATCTTGTCAGAGCTTCCACGTTGCAAGGTTCAGTCTCTGCATATGCATATCCACATGCAAAGGGCCCAGTTTCTGCATCCAGTGTGTTCTGTATACATGAGGCAGAGAGAAAAATGTGCTTGTGGTCTAAGGAAATGTAGAACACAATACATAGACAACAGCGGTGAGATGCTGGCCCTACTGATCTCAATGGGAATTTTGTCATTATTTCAGTAGAGCCAGGAATTTACCCCAGAGCTGTTATGCTCTCACTGAAAAAACAACGTGGGATGTGTGGAAACCAGATAATTAACGATGGGAATATGTAGCATACACCATCAGAAAAGGTAGCATAGTTAAGACACCTGTTGTTATGCCTTTTGGCTATTCTAAATATTCCTCCCAGAGAGCAGATTGCAAAAGTGCTCAGAGGAAATCTAAGTAAAACTTCCCCAGCCCTACACTGAACACAACAGCGTGCATTCAAATTCATACAAGACCAAAAGGTACAACAAATTAGTGCTGGCAGACGAATGAGACAAATAGAGAACCCAGCAATAGCGCATGCTGATCATCTCAGTATCATCGTCACCTTAAGTCAGGACAGTAACAGGAAAAGTGAAGGTCTATGTAGACATGTAGAGCCAAGGTCTAGGATAATGGTGATTTTGCTGGGTAGGGTGAACTCTGCAATGGGGAACACACATTGTGTACAGCAGCTGAGTAAGGGAACAGTTACCACCACAGTGCTGTCCCTGTATGGTGTTCAGCGGCACCATCTTCTCTATCAGCCTCCAGCTAGCATGTGCCTAATAAATGTGAAGCCCCACCCACTGAAAATAATTACTTCTGGAACAGAGAAGGAGCATTCCCTCTCTATTCTCACCTCCTATCCTGTAGCCTCCCAGTTGCTATGAAGAGGAGGGTTCTCTTTTACTCAGCTGCAACTCTAGCTCTCTCTCTGCCATTCTACTCCTTCCTCAACATTCTGGCTACTGAAATGGAAATATTTCCACTACTCTGCAACTCCCCTGTTTGTCATTTGTGAATCCATCTCACCAAACCTTTTTCATTTTTCAGATCTTCTCTACTGCCTGCTGGCTGTTGTGTCTGATTTTTCCCCAGTTACAGCAGAAAACAAAAAGTGACTTGATTCTTGTCAGCTTCATTACTGCTCAGAAAAGTCTGAAAAAACAATAGTTAAAATTGACAGGTTTTCACTCTGAGGCGGCTAGCCAGTTCACCTTGCTTACACTGTTCTCCTGCTACAAGCCCTTTCTTAAAACATCTCATCAAGGCCCTTAAACCCTTGCCCATCCACTCTCAACTCTCCTAACTTACTGAAAAACATGTGCACAAACATACAAAAATACATAATGAAACTAACAAGATGTGGTTAACTTCATCATTCCTTCATGTTCCATTATTCCCCTTCCTGACAATCCTTTGGTTGTATGTCATCTTGTCAAACTGTAAGCTCTTTGGAGTAGGGACTATAGCTGACTGCAAATAACCTAGCACACTGATGGCACTATACAAGTAAGTTTAATATTATTTATTACTGTAATAGAGTAGCTGGCCCATTAGATGAAACTGGGCTTAGCTCTCCTGTTTCAGTCCAGATGATCCCAGCCAATTCAAAGCGTGGGGCAGCACCTGGGGGATCTATAAAATGTCAGTCAGGAGTCAAACCAGAACTGAATCAGATAGGAGAAGAGAGTGGCCAGAGACAGAAGGTGGCTTCTGGGAGATGGCTGAAGGTAGGAGAGAAGCAAGAGGAGTTTGCCAGCTGGTGTCCCTGAGCCAGGACTGGAGAGGGCTGAAGTTAGGGGGAGCAGCAGAGGGAAGTTCCTGCTAGCTCTAAGATGGAGAGCTGGAGACAAGGGCCAGAGAGGACTGAATGAAGGGGGAGCAGAGGAGGGGCTTACCCGCTGATATCTTCTTGCTGGAGAGCTGGACCCAGAGAAACAGTGAGAGGGCCAGGGGAACTGAGGGTTGCTCCCCTGGTAAGGATGCTCCCAGCAGAGAGGCTGCGAGACTCCCCACTGGGAAAGGCAGGCTTGCGCACTAGAAGGAAGGGTTGGAGTGGTCGGCCTGGCAAAGGGATGGAAAAGGACAGATAGGAGCCTAAGCTGTGATGGAAGACACTGGGGTACGGTGAGAACAAGGACCCTGTGGACGGGGTGATATGAACTATGTTTTGGGACTTTTGTTATAGACTATTTGCACAAGATTTTTGTAATAAACTGGTTCCCAGGAGTAGTATTGGTTAAGTAGGAGCCTGAAGTGGAGTCCTTTGAGTTAGCCAAGAGGGAATGTAAGGCGAGGGGCTGCCCTGAGGCCACAAGGTGGTGCCCGGGAGGAAACCACTCATTTACAATTACTATTAATTTTTATTACGACAGTGTTTCTAGGGCATGGGAAGACAATAAAAGGATTAAGGCTGGTCCTTTGAAAAGATGACAGCCTAGCAGATAAACTCAGTGGAAGGTCAGCTCCCTTTCACAGAGCACATACATAATGTGAGGAAGCAGAAATCTATCTAGGTGCTTTATTACTGTAACATATGTAATGAGTGTTGAAGTACACATATATTGCATCTTCTTGATGCTGCAGGAGATCAATAAAAAAGAAAAGGAATTAGAAAAAGGCTATCAGATACACTGAGGCAATAACAATTGGGAGGAAATAACACTGCATGTTAGGCTTGTATTTGATAGATATAAAACTTAATTTGAAAGTGCTGTGCTGCACCTGAGGTGCATTTTGTAGCATAATTGGAATGAATCTCAGGCCGGCTTGCAGGACATTTAGCAGCTGTTCCTGTTTATCTTTTAGCTTCAGAATGACTAAAGGAATTTTTATATTTTCTTGGGAAGATCAATGCTGGGAACCTTGTCTTTAAATGTGTATTTTTATGTCACCTGTGCTAAATGCTGTCAGAAATTGAAGAAACAACTTGAAATCTTCTGTGTTAAATATTGCAGACCTCTAGTGCACCATAAAAGAAATTCTGCTGGTGTGGAGCTCCCAAATGCTGTCACAATGTTGATGCCTCCGTTGGCCTAACTAGCAAGCAATACAATTCTCAAGATCTCTAATGTCTCATATAATAGCAATGAATATGAGCTGTAGCCAAGATAAAATAACCCTCCCCCCAACAAAACAAGTCAATTTAATTTAGAAAGCTCAGAACAGGAATATTTTATGATGCAGTGGTTCCCATACTTTTTACTAAGTTGACCCACCAACAGCATTGTAAAGAAAAAAAAAAAAAGAGTACTTGTGGCCCCTTAGAGACTAACAAATTTATTTGGGCATAAGCTTTCGTGGGCTAAAACCCACTTCATCCGATGCATGCAGTGGAAAATACAGTAGGAAGATATATATATACACAGACAACATGAAAAAATGGGTGTTGCCATACCAACTGTAATGAGACTAGTGAATTAAGGTGGGCTATTATTAGCAGGAGAAAAAAAAACTTTTGTAGTGATAATCAGGATGGCCCATTTCCAACAGTTGACAAGAAGGTATGAGTAACAATAGGGGAAAATTAGCAGGGGGAAATAGTTTTCACTTTGTGTAATGACCCATCGACTCCCAGTCTTTATTCAAGCCTAATTTAATGGTGTCCAGTTTGCAAATTAATTCCAATTCTGCAGTTTCTCGTTGGAGTCTGTTTTTGAAGGTTTTTTTGTTGGAGAATTGCGACTTTTAGGTCTGAAATTGAGTGACCAGGGAGGTTGAAGTGTTCTCTGACGGGTTTTTGAATGTTATAATTCTTGACATCTGATTTGTGTCCATTTATTCTTTTGCGTAGAGATTGTCCAGTTTGTCCAATGTACATGGCAGAGGGGCATTGCTGGCACATGATGGCATATATCACATTGGTAGATGTGCAGGTGAATGAGCCTCTGATAGTGTGGCTGATGTGAATAGTGATGATGGTGTCCCTTTAATAGATATGTGGACAGAGTTGGCAACGGGCTTTGTTGCAAGGATAGGCTCCTGGGTTAGTGTTTTTGGTGTGTGGTTGCTGGTGAGGATTTGCTTCAGGTTGAGGGGCTGTCTGTAAGCAAGGACTGGCCTGTCTCTCAAGATCTGAGAGAGTGAGAGATCGTCCTTCAGGATAGATTGTAGATATATGCCATCATGTGCCAGCAATGCCCCTCTGCCATGTACATTAGCCAAACCGGACAATCTCTACGCAAAAGAATAAATGGACACAAATCAGACGTCAAGAATTATAATATTCAAAAACCCGTCAGAGAACACTTCAACCTCCCTGGTCACTCAATTTCAGACCTAAAAGTCACAATTCTCCTTCAAAAACAGACTCCAACGAGAGACTGCTGAATTGGAATTAATTTGCAAACTGGATACAATTAACTTAGGCTTGAATAAAGACTGGGAGTCGATGGGTCATTACACAAAGCAAAACTATTTTCCCCTATTGTTACTCACACCTTCTTGTCAACTGTTTGAAATGGGCCATCCTGATTATCACTACAAACGTTTTTTTTTCTCCTGCTAATAATAACCCACCTTAATTCACTAGTCTCGTTACAGTTGGTATGGCAACACCCATTTTTTTCATGTTCTCTGTGTGTGTGTGTGTGTGTGTGTGTATATATATATATATATTCCTACTGTATTTTCCACTGTGTGCATCCGATGAAGTGGGTTTTAGCCCACGAAAGCTTATGCCCAAATAAATTTGTAAGTCTCTAAGAGGCCACAAGTACTCCTCCTCTTTTTTTTTTTTTTTTTTGCTGATACAGACTAACACGGCGACCACTCTGAAACCAACAGCATTGTGTCTTTTTGGCAATCTGCCATTATACATATGCACCCTCTACTCTGGCACTGAAACCCTAATCCAGTTTGATGCAGAGGGAAGCCCCTGGTGGGGAGAGGCAGGGTGGGGAGTGTATTCCAGCCAGGCCAAACCTGAGTGCTGCTATGACCCAAATGAGGGCTGAATGTGGGATGGGCTCGCTTTCAACCCTCCCCTGCACCCTGGTAGAAGTGTATTTGCCTAGGGCCCAGTGATGGGTTAACGTGGACCTGGAAGTGGCAACCCATCTCAAACCTTCCTGTCATCCATGGGTGGGTTGGCGTCTACCATTTGGGAAACACTGCACTAAATTATAGTTTATCAGCTCCTTAAGAACATAAGAGCGGCCATACTGGTCAGACCAAAGGTCCATCCAGTCCAGTATCCTGTCTGCCCACAGTGGCCAATGCCAGGTGCGCCAGAGGGAGTGAACCTAACAGGTAATGGTCAAGTGATCCCTCTCCTCCCATCCATCTCCACTCTCTGACAAACAGAGGCTAGGGACACTATTCCTTACCATTAATGGACTTAACCTCCATGAATTTATCCAGTTCTCTTTTAAACCCTGTTATAGTCCTAGCCTTCACAACCTCCTCAGGCAAGGCTGACAGGTTGACTGTGCGCTGTGTGAAGAACTTCCTTTTATTTGTTTTAAACCTGCTGCCCATTAATTTCATTTGGTGGCCCCTAGTTCTTATATTACGGGAACAAGTAAATAACTTTTCCTTATTCACTTTCTCCACACCACTCATGATTTTATATACCTCTATCATACCCCCCTCCTTAGTCTCCTCTTTTCCAAGCTGAAAAGTCCTAGCCTCTAATCTCTCCTCATCTGGGACCCATTCCAAACCCCTAAGCATTTTAGTTGCCCTTTTCTGAACCTTTTCTAATGCCAGTATATCTTTTTTGAGATGAGGGGACCACATCTGTATGCATCTGTACTCCATCACAGAACACTTCATTGAGAGGGTCAAAGAGAAAGGCATAAAGGCAAGCTTGAAAAGAGAGGATGCAGTGGTCTGGTGGTTAAGGCATTGGTCTGGGTTTTGGTTGATATGGGTTCATTTCCTGGCTCTGCCACAGACTTTGAGAGACTTGGGCAAGCCCCTTAACTTCTTTGTGCCTCACCTCCCACTCTTTATTTTGTCTATGTGGATTGTAAGCAATCCAGTTCAGGGACTATCTGCTATGTGTAAGTACAGTGCCTAGCACAATGGGGCGAGAGTTTTGGTTGGGATGTCTAGGTGCTACTGTAGTACAAATAAATATAAAGGAAAGGACTCATGGGCTTGGAGATGTGAATTGGAAGATGTGGGAGAATGAGTTTGATAGATGTGGTAGTACAAATAAAAGAGCAATCCTTCCAACTGCAGAGTGCCATGGAGAAGGGACAAGGAGGAGCCCAAGACTGGAAGAGCACAGAGGGACAGGGAGTTAATGGATGCCCACTAAGGGTATGGTGGAGTGACCCCAGAGAGACTTTTGAACATTCAGGAAACGACCAGAATTCTTCCTTGCAGTGTATTTTCTATTGCTTTGTGCAGTTATCATGTTACTTTATGAAAATGGAACAAAGAAAGCGAGAGAGAACTAATAATATAAATTTAATAATAACAAGGTAGTAAATCGTGGGCCTAAAGGTACATGATTTGCAGTTGGGGGAGAGGGGTGGAGGGAAGCGAAGTGATTACTGTGTACGTTGCTGAGAGGAGAGGGCCCAGGCATAGCTCACTTATAAAGAAGCAGCGCTGTGCCCACTGCTGTGTGAGGTGGCTCTTTCCTGAGCTAACCTGCATCAACAAGATGCAGTATAGACAACTCTTGTGACCTGACCATGAATCTCATTAAGCTTAATATTTTTCTTAAAAGCCCAGTTCCTGGAGTCCTCTGATTTTGAGAGACACGGAGCTTTTATGTTAATAAAAGGAAGTTTCTACCCCAATTATTGCAGCGAGAAGCTGGAAAACATGACCCATTGAAGGCTCAGAACAAGGAAACCAAATAAAGAGACCCCAATTTTATTATTTTTAAGCCAATATCATAAATTTTTGGATCCTGACTCATTATTTTTGAAAGCTCAGGGTTTAGAAACACCACAGGGCTGGACACTGCTCTGCTCCTCGCCACCTGCAAAGGACCCATTTCACACAAATGTACACCCCATAGCAACCCCGTCAAGATAACTGCCTTCATTTTCAGTTCTTGGAGCCATTGGAATTTTACAGATTTGCCCAACAACTTAACTGTTGAGATGCAAGACTAGCATTTTAGGTTGTTTATTGCATCATGTGGTGGTGTTAGTGGTGTTAGTTCTTTGCTTTCATGTGCACTAAATTTGCTCACAAACTAAATAAATAGTTCTAAAATAGAGAAGATATAATCATGAAATTTTATGATGTGTTTTATGATGTGTTTCAAATAAAAATCGATGAAAGGATTGTACATATACATTTCCAAGGCTGATTCTGGCCTCTTCCAGCTAGTAAGAGGAACAGCTTCCTGGAAGCCCATTCCTAGCTCTATCTACACTAACTAAGGAAACTTTGAAAAAATTCCTCTGAATATTCCTAACATTATTTCAGGGGTACCAGAACTGGGATCTCTGCTGTAAATGGCCACTGGCTGCCACCAGCATTTTAAACACTAGGGTTGAAAGCCTGGCCTCATTAAAATTAGCGGGAGTTTTGCAATTTGCTTCAACAGGAGCCAAAATTCACCCAGTGTCACTTAGATCTTTTAGAAGGGTGAGAGAACAGTTCTTAAAACAGCAACAGCAGCCAGTGATCAGTGTTCACAAGAGCTCCCAATTTGCTTCTGGAGCTGAACCAGTGTTAATTATGTTGGGAAGTTATTGCAAAAATTCCCTAGAATATATAAGGCTTCTGAATGGCAAGACATTACAGTAAAACACGGGAAAGGAAAGTGAGAGAGCATGATATAGTGTACTGAGTGCAGCCTTGGGAACCAGAAACTCCAGAATTCAAATAGCGGATCTATCACCAACTCAGTTCCCTTTACGGTATCATTTAATTACACTGTGTCTATGGTTTACCATCTATAAAATGAAATTATTAAGTATCAGAGGGATAGCCCTGTTAGTCTGGATCTGTAAAAGCGCAAAGAGTCCTGTGGCACCTTATAGATTAACAGACGTATTGGCGCATAAGCTTTCGTGGGTGAACACCCACTTCGTCAGATGCATGTAGTGGAAATTCCCAGAGGCAGGTATAAATATGCAAGCAAGAATCAGGCTAGGGATAACGAGGTTAGTTCAACCAGGGAGGATGAGGCCCTCTTCTAGCAGTTGAGGTGTGAATGCCAAGGAAGGAGAAACTGCTTTTGTAGCTGGCTAGCCATTCACAGTCTTTGTTTTATCCTGAGCTGATGGTGTCAAATTTGCAAATGAACTGAAGCTCAGCAGTTTCTTGTTGAAGTCTGGTCCTGACGTTTTTTTGCTGCAGGAGGCTACCTTTAAATCTGCTATTGTGTGTCTAGGGAGGTTGAAGTGTTCTCCTACAGGTTTTTGTATATTGCCGTTCCGAATATCTGATTTGTGTCCATTTATCCTTTTACGTAGGGACTGTCCAGTTTGGCCGATGTACATAGCAGAGGGGCATTGCTGGCACATGATGGAGTAGATTACATTGGTGGACGTGCAGGTGAATGAGCCAGTGATGGTGTGGCTGATCTGGTTAGGTCCTGTGATGGTGTCGCTGGTGTAGATATGTGGTCAGAGTTGGCATCAAGATTTGTTGCATGGATTGGTTCCTGAGTTAGAGTTACTATGGTGTGGTGTGTAGTTGCTGGTGAGAATATGCTTCAGGTTGGCAGGTTGTCTGTGGGCGAGGACTGGCCTGCCTCCCAAGGCCTGTGAACGTGAGGGATCATTGTCCAGGATGGGTTGTAGATCACTGATGATGCATTGGAGAGGTTTTAGCTGAGGACTGTATGTGATGGCCAGTGGAGTTCTGTTGATTTCTTTCTTGGGCTTGTCTCGCAGCAGGAGGCTTCTGGGTACACGTCTGGCTCTGTTGACCTGTTACCTTATTTCCTCTTGAGGGTATCGTAGTTTTGAGAGGTTTCAGAGTAGCAGCCGTGTTAGTCTGTATTCGCAAAAAGAAATTGGTTAGTCTCTTAGGTGCCACTAGTACTCCTTTTTCTTTTTGTAGTTTTGAGAATGTTTGGTGAAGATCTTGTAGGTGTTGGTCTCTGTCTGAGGGGTTGGAGCAAATGCAGTTGTACCTCAGTGCTTGGCTGTAGACAATGGATCGTGTGGTGTGTCCGGGATGGAAGCTGGAGGCATGAAGGTATGCATAGCAGTTGGTGGGTTTTCGGTATAGGATGGTGTTAACGCGACTGTCACTTATTTGCACCGTGGTGTCTAGGAAGTGGTCCTCCCATGTAGATTGGTCCAGGCTGAGGTTGATGGTGGGGTGGAATTCTTCCAGGGTTTCCTTCCCATGGGTCCAGATGATGAAGATGCCATCAGTGTAGCATAGGTAGAGAAGGGGCGTGAGTGGACAAGAGCTGAGGAAGCATTGTTCAAGGTCAGCCATAAAAATATTGGCATATTGTGGGGCCATGCAGGTGCCCATAGCGGTACCACTGGTCTGGAGGTATGTATTGTCACCAAATTTGAAATAATTGTGCATGAGGATAAAGTCACAGAGCTCAGCGATCAGTTGTGCTGTGGCATCATCAGGGATACTGTTCCTGACAGCTTGTATTCCATCAGTGTGTGGGATGTTTGTGTAGAGAGCCTCTACATCCATGGTGTAGGATGGTGTGTTCTGGAAGATCACCAGTGCATTGTAGTTTTCTCAGGAAATCAGTGGCATCACAGAGATAGCTGGGAGTTCTGGTGGCGTAGGGTCTGAGTAGAGTCTCCACATATCCGGATAGTCCTTCAGTGAGAGTACCAATGCCCGAGATGATGGGGAGTCCCGAGATTTCCAGGTTTGTGGATCTTGGGTAGTAGATAGAATAACAGCGGTCGGGGCTCTAAGGGTATGTTGATTTGTTCCTGTGTTAGTGTAGGGAGTGTCCTGAGTAGATGGTGCAGTTTCTTAGTGTATTCACAGTGTAACACAGCACTTTCCTACTGGTTACTGAAAAGAGGCATTGTTAATCTGTCCAGTTCCAGCCGTTCACTAGCTTGAAAAATATTATCACATGATGAAGAGTATCAGCAGGAGTCTCTATCTTTTTAATTAAAAAATGATCTTGGGGTTACACTGTCAGAAAAACAAAATATATTATTTTTTATTAAAAAAATTAATCTGGAGACTGTTTTCTGAAGACTTAATATGTATAAGACACAAGGCATGGTTCCCTCTCCCCCAAGAGCCACCCATTATGCTGGTATACTCTGATTCTGAAATTTCAGTTAATCAACACGATATCAGAGCTGTGATAACTTCTGCCATCTCTGATGATATTACATGGAGACTGACACTAACAAAAGGGAACCACGTTGCCTCCCGCAAACCGAGAAACAAGTGTCAGGCAAACTTTAAAAAATCTGAGTGATTACAAAGCCTTATTCAAACTGATTTATAAATAATACATAGGGATCACTTCATCTGTCACTGAAATTAGAGATGGTCCTGAACCAAACCTCCAGATCTGAACACTCCAAACTATGGGAAAATTCAAATTTGACTCCATATCTTCAACTTTGTGACCTTTAACTGACATGCAGTCAAGTCTGAGGTGAAACCTGACAGTTTAACAACACACAGCAATATTACAGAGCCATTTGGGACAGGAAGTGCAAAGAATGCTGTATCTAGTTGACACGTCAGGGGAAACTGTAGGTAGGCTAAATATAATTACTCAAACTGGCATTTGGCCAGGATAATATCTGTACTCTCATTAAAGATCCCACAGAACTTTTGACAGTCACAAATTGTCAGAATGTCAGGCTTAAATCTCATGCAACACTTGGCATCTGTGGGACACATCACTCCCTGTAACATCATGTTTCGCAGCTATTAGTTCAGTACTGACTTCTTGGGAAAAATATTCCTGATCCTACAAAATGTCTTTGTGCTGAAGTCTTTGTGAATGAGACAGGTTCAGTACCAAACACATACGTCATTGCAATACGCTGACTGGGCTTGACAATGCTTAGCTGTGAGGAAACCATAACCGCAAGATCATAGATGTAACAGAGGCACAGCAAATCAAATTTAGTATATCAAGTAGTTTTAGAATTTTTATTTTCACTTGTTGGAATGTTTGAGGTTTATTTTGTAGAATTCCTATTTATTCCTGCCCATAGAACATTGGTGTTGTAATAAATTATCCAATAATGCTCAAAAACTGACCAACTCCAAGGCTGATTTTTGCTTTCAAGATTAATTGGGGCTTATTTTCCAATGTTCCCAATCACGAGTACCAATAGTATCAGGCTATGTCTACACTACCACGGTAAATTGATCTAAGTTACACAACTCAAGCTACATGAATAATGTAGCTGGAGTTGATGTAGCTTAAGTTAACTTACTGTCAGGGGTGAAAGTGAGCTGGTACGGGCCAGTATGGTGTACCAGTAAGAACCGCACCTGCCCATACCCAGCCCACATTAAAGCGCTAGCACGGCAGTCTCCCCAGTAGGTGGCCCTGCTGGTAGGGTCCATACCGGCAGGGCCACTGACCGGGGTGGGGTGGTGTGGGGGAGGGGCAGCATCCTTAAAGCGCTGCCCCTTCCCCCGTCAGCGGCCCTGCTGGCAGGATCCGTACCAGCAGGGCTGCCTACAGGGGAGGCAAAAGGGGCAGGGACATTAAAGCACGGTAGCGCTTTAAGGACTGTCCTTTGCCGTGGCAGCAACATTAAAATGCTGTTGCGGCAAAGGACCCTGCAGAGCTTTAATGTCCCTGCCCCTTTTGCTCCCCCCCCACACTGCTGATTGGTGGGGGAGGGAGGCAAAGGGAGCAGCTGCCCTGGGGCTGGTGATTTAAAAGGGCCCGGGGCTCCGGATGCCGCTACCGCTATTGCAGCAGCGGCGTCCGGAGCCCCGGGCCCTTTAAATCAACACAGGAACGCTGGGCAGTGTGGGCCGGGCAGCCTGGAGGGGCTGGCTGGGGGGATGCTGACCCCCAACCCCCACCCCTTCTGCCTGAGGCCCCGCCCCAGCCCTGTACCCGTAAGTGTCCTGACTTACTTTCACCCCTGCTTCCTGTGGTGCCTACACCGTACTGGGTCGATGGGCGAGTGACTCCAGTTGACTTATCTTACTCTTCTCATTCGGGGTGGAGTACCAGGGTTGACCAGAGAGCGATCTGCAGTCGATTTGGCGGGTCTTCACTGACCCGCTAAACTGACCCCCGGTGCATTGATCGCCGGAGCGTCGATCCAGCAGTAGTGTAAACATAGCCTCACTTAATGACCTATATATCAAAAAGTATTTCTCTGTTGCTTTCTCTTGCTCTGCTGATCTTATTTTTCCTTTCACTATTCCATGGAAAGCAGGAACCTTTCTGCTTTTGTTGAACATCCGCAAACAGAAAGTTGTTATTCCTTCTAGTCAAAAGCTACAAAATCCTGTTTAATGTTTTTTTTAACGCTAATAAGGAGGGACAAGGAACCTAAGGTAAATATACAGTTATGAGATGAATGAGGAGATATGACTGAAATAGGACCCAATGTGACATAGTTGTTTCCAAAAAATCTGTCGCTAAAACAAAACAGGCTGGGTCAATTTAGTATCTGAACTTCCAGTGCCGTTACTATGGTTTCTACACAAAGAGGAATGGGCTGCGTTCCAATTTTATTCTTCACAATGACAAATAACAGGAATATGGGAAATGGTCAAATAAAATCTTATGAGTATACAGAATGCAGAATTGGTGTATCCGAACAACCCGTCCATCCATTTATCTTGTGAGTTTCTCTTGCCCTCCAATCTTATTTTGCTCTTATATAAAGCTGATTCAAACTAATATGATAGCAACACAGTTATGCAAGTCATTTAGTTGTTCCTAAGAACACACATTAAAAACAGCCTAGCAGTTGGGAGTACAGACTTGCTAGGTTAGCTTCTGTGCATTTCGTTCAATACTTTGTTCTCTCCAGCATTGAAACTCAGATGTAGCTAGGTGTACAATGTAGTCTATGATTTATGTACTATATTTCTTCCATTGTAAATTGGGGTTGTGCTTTGTGGAAGTTTAGAACTAGGCTGGGAAAATCCTGAAGCTAAATGTGAACTGTAATGTTGATGTGTCATTTGACTATTCCCTGAAACTCTAGCTACAAAGAGAAAGTTATTATGGTGAAGAGGCTAAAAGGCAAAGTCTTTAATTCCTTGGGTACCTTATCTTTAAACATAATGCATTACATATTCTAAATTAGGTACATTTGCATACACCTACTTAATGCGTACAGGTACCTGATGTGCTTGTGGAAGTTAATATGGCTGCCAACTAGACCTGGGCAAATAAGCAACTTAAGCACATAAAAAATGCATGCACACACTCAAAGGACACTTGTGTACATAAGGTAGGCATACGCAAAAGCAAATATGCAATTAACGTATCATGGGATATTGAAAAACTGGCCTGAAATATGCAATTATTTGACTTTTGTATGGCCTCAGGGATCTATGGCATGCATTTTCCACTGAAATTAGTGGAAACTCCTTTATAAAACAGAGGAATATTGTAGAGAACGAGGTCTGACTATGGAGCAATACGCAGTATGAATAAAGGCAGCACGATGATAAAGCGCATCACAAATCTGGGTTCGGATAACTAAAACCCAAACCTTTAGAGTCATACCAAACAGAGTAAGTGACTATTAAATGAAAAAAGAAAAGGAGGACTTGTGGCACCTTAGAGACTAACCAATTTATTTGAGCATGAGCTTTCGTGAGCTACAGCTCGCTTCATCGGATGCATACTGTGGAAATTGCAGAAGACATTATATACACAGATACCATGAAACAATACCTCCTCCCACCCCACTCTCCTGCTGGTAATAGCTTATCTAAAGTGATCATCAAGTTGGGCCATTTCCAGCACAAATCCAGGTTTTCTCACCCTCCGCCCCCCCACAGACAAACTCACTCTCTTGCTGGTAATAGCCCATCCAAAGTGACCACTCTCTTCACAATGTGTATGATAATCAAGGTGGGCCATTTCCTGCAGAAATCCAGGTTCGCTCACCCCCCTCCAAAAACCACACACACAAACTCACTCTCCTGCTGGTAATAGTCTATCCAAAGTGACCACTCTCCTTACAACCTGCATGAAAATCAAGGTGGGCCATTTCCAGCACAAATACAGGTTTTCTCACTCCCCCACCCCCATACACACACAAACTCACTCTTCTGCTGGTAATAGCTCATCCAAAGTGACCACTCTCCCTACAATGTGCATGATAATCAAGGTGGGCCACTTCCAGCATAAATCCAAGTTTAACCAGAACATCTGGGGGGGGGGTAGGAAAAAACAAGGGGAAATAGGCTACCTTGCATAATGACTTAGCCATTCCCAGTCTCTATTTAAGCCTAAATTAATAGTATCCAATTTGCAAATGAATTCCAGTTCAGCAGTTTCTCGCTGGACTCTGGATTTGAAGTTTTTTTGTTGTAAGATAGCGACCTTCATGTCTCTGATTGCGTGACCAGAGAGATTGAAGTGTTCTCCGACTGGTTTATGAATGTTATAATTCTTGACATCTGATTTGTGTCCATTTATTCTTTTACGTAGAGACTGTCCAGTTTGACCAATGTACATGGCAGAGGGGCATTGCTGGCACATGATGGCATATATCACATTGGTGGATGTGCAGGTGAATGAGCCTCTGATAGTGTGGCTGATGTTATTAGGCCCTGTGATGGTGTCCCCTGAATAGATATGTGGGCACAGTTGGCAACGGGCTTTGTTGCAAGGATAGGTTCCTGGGTTAGTGGTTCTGTTGTGTGGTATGTGGTTGTTGGTGAGTATTCGCTTCAGGTTGGGGGGCTGTCTGTAGGCAAGGACTGGCCTGTCTCCCAAGATTTGTGAGAGTGTTGGGTCATCCTTCAGGATAGGTTGTAGATCCTTAATAATGCGTTGGAGGGGTTTTAGTTGGGGGCTGAAGGTGACGGCTAGTGGCGTTCTGTTATTTTCTTTGTTAGGCCTGTCCTGTAGTAGGTGACTTCTGGGAACTCTTCTGGCTCTATCAATCTATTTCTTCACTTCCGCAGGTGGGTATTGTAGTTGTAAGAATGCTTGATAGAGATCTTGTAGGTGTTTGTCTCTGTCTGAGGGGTTGGAGCAAATGCGGTTGTATCGCAATTTCCATCCCACCATCAACCTCAGCCTGGTCCAGTCCACACAAGAGATCCACTTCCTGGACACTACAGTGCTAATAAACAATGGTCACATAAACACCACCCTATACTGGAAACCTACTGACCGCTATTCCTACCTACATGCCTCCAGCTTTCACCCTGACCACACCACACGATCCATCGTCTACAGCCAAGCTCTGCGATACAACCGCATTTGCTCCAACCCCTCAGACAGAGACAAACACCTACAAGATCTCTATCAAGCTTTCTTACAACTACAATACCCACCTGCGGAAGTGAAGAAACAGATTGATAGAGCCAGAAGAGTTCCCAGAAGTCACCTACTACAGGACAGGCCTAACAAAGAAAATAACAGAACGCCACTAGCCGTCACCTTCAGCCCCCAACTAAAACCCCTCCAACGCATTATTAAGGATCTACAACCCATCCTGAAGGATGACCCAACACTCTCAGAAATCTTGGGAGACAGGCCAGTCCTTGCCTACAGACAACCCCCCAACCTGAAGCGAATACTCACCAGCAACCACACACCACACAACAGAACCACTAACCCAGGAACCTATCCTTGCAACAAAGCCCGTTGCCAACTGTGCCCACATATCTATTCAGGGGACACCATCACAGGGCCTAATAACATCAGCCACACTATCAGAGGCTCATTCACCTGCACATCCACCAATGTGATATATGCCATCATGTGCCAGCAATGCCCCTCTGCCATGTACATTGGTCAAACTGGACAGTCTCTACGTAAAAGAATAAATGGACACAAATCAGATGTCAAGAATTATAACATTCATAAACCAGTCGGAGAACACTTCAATCTCTCTGGTCACACAATCAGAGACATGAAGGTCGCTATCTTACAACAAAAAAACTTCAAATCCAGAGTCCAGCGAGAAACTGCTGAATTGGAATTCATTTGCAAATTGGATACTATTAATTTAGGCTTAAATAGAGACTGGGAGTGGCTATTTCCCCTTGTTTTTTCCTACCCCCTACCCGCCCAGACGTTCTGGTTAAACTTGGATTTATGCTGGAAGTGGCCCACCTTGATTGTCATGCACATTGTGGGGAGAGTGGTCAGTTTGGATGAGCTATTGCCAGCAGGAGAGTGAGTTTGTGTGTGTGGGGGGGGGTGAGAAAACCTGGATTTGTGCTAGAAATGGCCCACCTTGATTATCATGCACGTTGTAAGGAGAGTGGTCACTTTGGATAGGCTATTACCAGCAGGAGAGTGAGTTTGTGTGTGTGGGGTTTTTTTTGGGGGGGGGGGTGAGAAAACCTGGATTTGTGCTGGAAATGGCCCACCTTGATTTTCATGCACGTTGTAAGGAGAGTGGTCACTTTGGATAGGCTATTACCAGCAGGAGAGTGAGTTTGTGTGTGTATGGGGGTGGGGGAGTGAGAAAACCTGTATTTGTGCTGGAAATGGCCCACCTTGATTTTCATGCAGGTTGTAAGGAGAGTGGTCACTTTGGATAGACTATTACCAGCAGGAGAGTGAGTTTGTGTGTGTGGTTTTTGGAGGGGGGTGAGGGGGTGAGAGAACCTGGATTTCTGCAGGAAATGGCCCACCTTGATTATCATACACATTGTGAAGAGAGTGGTCACTTTGGATTGGCTATTACCAGCAAGAGAGTGAGTTTGTCTGTGGGGGGCGGAGGGTGAGAAAACCTGGATTTGTGCTGGAAATGGCCCATCTTGATGATCGCTTTAGATAAGCTATTACCAGCAGGAGAGTGGGGTGGGAGGAGGTATTGTTTCATGGTGTCTGTGTATATAATAATGTCTTCTGCAATTTCCACAGTATGCATCCGATGAAGTGAGCTGTAGCTCACGAAAGCTCATGCTCAAATAAATTGGTTAGTCTCTAAGGTGCCACAAGTCCTCCTTTTCTTTTTGCAAATACAGACTAACACGGCTGTTACTCTGAAACCTATTAAATGGAAGTGACTTGACTTACCTTAAAGGAGATTTCATACTGCTCTCCTCCCCATATTTCTAAGCCTGGATCATAGCCACCCAGCTCCCAAAACCACTTTCGGTCCACAGCAAACAGACCTCCAGCCATAACAGGAGACCTGAGGAATAATTAAAACAAATTGTAAATGACAGGCACCATCATGTCATGCCTGAAAAAAGGAGAAGATCAACAATGCACATTGACAGATAATGATGAGGCTGCTAGCAATTGTCAGTATATGTTTGTGTGTGTGTGGCGGGGGGGAGGGTGGTGGGGTGGGGATAGATGTCAGGTTGTTTTAAATTGCTGGAGAAAGGTGGATCCTAGATCAAAGTTTCATGACTAATCTCTCAGAAATCATCATCTAGAGCTACTTTATCCTATGATGCTTAGATACTACTGCAGCTGAGAGCTATTTTACGAAGAAAAATATAGCGTGGGAGAACATGGCAGATATCTTTTACAAATAAGTTTTATTATTAATCAATTCAGCTATATTTGCTAAATCAAGATTTTTTTTGTTCATAGGAAAAGGACTCAGGAAACATGCAAAAGTGCTTCATGTAATTCCCATATTCCATATGAAGTTATGCACTTTTGAACCTTCCCATCCCTTTCCCCCATTAATATGTGAGCAAAACAGGTTAGTTCATTTCAGTTTCACAGTTGCTCTCTTAAAGAAAACAGAACAGTGAAGGGGCCTGGCTGCAGAGCAGTGACAGTGGTTAGGAGCAAAACATCTGCTTGAAATTTGTCCCACATTGATAATTTACCTCTCAGGCGAATACCTCAATTTTTGGGGGGGTGAATATTCACATGAATACATTAACTGAATTTTCATTAACTGTTTTCTCATTCCTTTGTGTTCACTTTCCATAGATGACAGAGCAAATGAGTTTACAGGAGGAAAGTTTTAAGTTAATATTAGAGAACATTCATGGAAAAGTGAGTTTCAAATTCACAAACATGAGTATTTGTACTGGAAATCTGACAGTAAGAGTTATAACTCATCTAGTCAAGGAGCAGAGATCCTGATTCTCCAGTGTGTCTGAGCCAGGCATAGGCAGTCACAGGGAATCAGCACGGACTCCCAGACCCTGGCCACTGAGCCATTGTGGAAGTTAGAGTAGAAGGGGGCCTTACTCTTACTTCTGTTAGATGTGTGAGCTCAGATCATATCCCAGCATGGCATCACGTGTAGTGGAACTCTGATCCATCATAATCCCCTCTTACTTCATTCTTCCCCACAGAGCACTTTCCCTCCCTCTTATGCCATGGCAGGAAGAGCTTTACAGTGGCAGAGCATCCCCCTGCATATGGTATTCTGAAAGCATAATAGAAAATGATTCTCTCCTCTACGTTACAGATAATGAACAAAGGATGGACAGAGGTTTTATCTCTTGCTTCCACTAAACAGTTTGTTTTTGTGCAGTGTTTAATTCTTAAGATTAAATTACATTGTGTATTAATTATTCTGTAAATGATAATAAGTTGTAGTGGGAAGCCCTCTTTTTTTAAAGGATAAAAAGTAAGGTATTTCCCCAGACAGCCCGTTTTTCAAAGTAGTTAGTAGCTCTTCTTGAAAAAAGATTCAATAGTTAGCTGGCGAAGCCACAGCCTATAACATACTCTGAATATAAATGGGCTTTTTACTTTTATTGACTTTTTGTGCCTCAAATATTGACTGTCTGTCCCACAAATGAATAAATCCAGTGAAATCCTATTAGAAACCTTCCTCTGGGGTTTTTCACTGCTATAATACATTTTCAACTCCAACCAAAAGTAATTCTAATTACAACAGGTCCCTTGTGACTTCAGGTTCAAAATAATCAAAACACAATGTCCACTTACAAAGTGGAACTTGCACGAAGGAAGCTTATAACTCGATCTTTACAAGCATGTGAAACGGAGCCTCAGAAATCACTGGGGGGCACACAGGCTCTTTAGTGCTTTTATTCAGGTGTTTTTCATGACCATTCCTCTGGACACAGTGAAAAAGGCAGCCCCCCCTCCCCAACCCCCAATTCAAAGAAGCCAATCAGATTTCATTTGTCTAATTAGGGACTTCACGTTGCGAAACAATTGGCAGGCATTTACTGTACAAATGATACTGTGCAGCAAGAGCTTATATACAGACTTTACACCTATAACATAGGATAAAACTTGCTTATTTCGTAGATGCTGGTTCATTAAAATTCACAACATTTATTATAATTAGGCAAACTACTAAGAGACTGGAACAGCAACCTTGCACACTCAGTCATTAGAGGGCTGAAGTGATAGTCTGGACAATTTTTTCCGTTCAATTGTAATTCCTGGAGCTGAAGCCAATTAGTATGGTTTCCTGTCACTGTTTCCAATCATGACCCCTGGTTGGACAGTTTCATATGTGGTGATGGGTTTGGTATAAATATCTATATAGACTGATAGCTTAGTGTGCTAACTAATTAGTTATACGGGCATCTCTGCAGGACATCCCTAACATCATGCATTAGGCTTGCTTTTGTCTCCCATCTCTTCTGGGAGTAATTGTGATACACTACACCCCAGGGGAGCAACATGCTGAATGCATATGAAGTTATGAGAATTGTGTTGTATGATTGTCACTAAAATATGGGAAGTGCCCAGAGACTAGCTCCCCAAAGACAGGGGGATAACCAACCCTCAGGCGGGTGTCGAACAATCGTCAACTGCCATTGTCCAGCAAGGGAGTTACAATTCAATGACTCACTTGCACAAGGCCACGCTAGGGGAATTGCTCAACCTTGCCCAGTAATTCAGCAATGCTCACCAGACATGCCTGGACTTGTGTTCTCCAAGCACATAGACCAGGGGTGGGCAAAATATGGCCCGCAGGCAGGATCCAACCCATCTAAAATTTCTGTCTGCCTGCCATGACTAATATTTCTGTCTGGACTCCTCTGCCCCCTTGTGATCTCTGAGTCCGGGCTGCTAAAAGTCCCACGGCATAGTGGGGCGTTCAGGCAGGCTGCCTGCCAGCCGTGGCCCCATGCAGCACCCAGAGTGGCTGCGGCCGGTTGCTGCTGGCATGTCTCTGTGCGTCAATGGCAGGGGGAGGGAGGCGGCTCCACACTTCTGCCCCCAATCCCAGCACCATCCTCACAGCTCCCATTGGCCAGAAACTGGCCAATGGGAGCTGTGGTGGTGGTGCTAGCGGGTGCTGGCAGTGCATGGCAACCCTCTGCCCCTCTTTCCCCACAAGAGGTGCGCAGAGACATGCCAGCAGGCCGCAGCTGCTTCCGGGAGCAGCATGGGGCTATGGCAAGCAGGCAGCCTGCCTGAGCCTTGCTGTGCCGCTGGCCGGGAGCCGCCTGTACCCCTCACCCTCTCCTGCACCAGCCCTGAGCTCCCTTCTGCACTCAAACTCCCTCCCAGAACCCACACCCCCTCCATTAATATAGTAGAAATGTGCGGCCCGTGACTACTTACCAAAATTTCTGGAGTGGCCCCCCCGCAAAAATTATTCTTAAGGGTAAAAAACAGAACACAGTGGGCATATGCTTGGCCTTTTCTCCTCCCCTGACCTAAGCTGCAAGCAACAAGAATGCTCGGAAGACTGAAGGCTCCAACAGAGGAGACTGGCCCAAGTTTAAGAGACAAGCCTGTATATTAAGGACTGTAAGATCCAATAGGGTGGGAACATTGCTCCATCTTAATACTGTCTAGTGTGATAAGGGTTAAGGTTTAGACTGCGTGCTTATATTTTCTTTTCTGCTGGTAACCACTCTGACTTTTTGCCTATCACTTAGAATCACTTAAAATCTTTCCTTTGTAATCATTACACTTGTTTTACTGTTTATCTTTACCAGTGAGTTTGCCTGAAGTTTTTGGCAAATCTGCTCAGGTTTACAAAGGCTGGTGTATATCCACTTTCCATTGATGAAGTGGTGAACTTGCATTTTTCAAGAAAGGGTCTTGAGCTTGGTATATTTCTGAGGTAGAAGGCTGGGAGCTGGGGGGATTTGGCTGGTGCCTTTTTCTGCGTGATTCATGAGTGGCTCAGGGAGAATTCATGGATTTTTTTGCTGGGTGTGGGGCTCCACATGCTATTGTGCTGAGTGATAACAGCGCCTGGAGGGGTTTGCTGCTTGTCACTAGCAAAGCATTGTGAGAGACAGCCCAGGCTGGAGAGATAAGGGGGTGCCATGGTCCCAGGTTGCACCCCAGGGTTCCTGTCACAGTAATATTTTCTTATCCCATCTTTTTTGAGACAAATTCCAGTTACCTAACCTCACATTTTAATACTTCATCCAGCAGAATTTGGTCCATCAGCTCTAAGAACCAGACCATTACACACATAAAGGTTTTTCTCTGAATCTGCATCGGAATCTGTGTCCAACTAGCCACATTCAAGTCCTAAAAAAGTTCTGCCCCTTAATGGTAGGAGATAGTGAATGAGTGAGACTGGTCTGAAGTGTGGAGAAATGACCAGTCCTGTGCTTTTCTCTTTGATTTTGGCCTTTTAGAATATTTGGATGTCTTGTTTTCTTCATGGTTGAGGAGAAATGGGAGACAGTCTTGGCACCTCTTGTGGCTGAAATATGATTTGCATTTGGACTTTGCAATCCTTGCCCAACTCCAATATAAGGAGAAGGATCTGGAGCCCGAGGATTCATGATATGCCCATTTGGTGGGGGAGTAGGAAGCCATGACTTATGGCTAATAAAGGGAGAGATCCCTGACTGCTTTCCTAGGATGGACAGTAATAATTTTAAAAGCTTATAGAAGAATCTTCCAGACCTGGGGGATTCTGGGGAACCCAGAAGTCTCCCATACTTTGAAAAACATTGCTCCTTCTCTTCTAACTCTGCAGAGATAGACAGGTGCACATTGTGGCTCTCTCTTCTCTTGGTGGAGCCACTTTAGCACACCAAAGCGTATCTCTGTTGACCTCTGCTCTGGGGAGCAGGAGTGGGATGACCTGTTCTCTACATGTGCCTGCTCTCCTGATGGTGCATCACCTTTCCTTGCCTGCAGAAGAGTATCTTATAAATGCAAGATGACTTGTATTATGATTAATAATATTCCTCCTAATTATGCATTAATGTAAGAAGAAACTATGATGATTCTTCTTCATGGAAAAGACCAGAATTATTTACTAAGGTCTTACGTACGTCAGGCAAAAATCTGCCTCTTGCATCATTCTATGCATTAAGTAAATGCAAAAATGTAAAAAATGTAAAAAATGATGTTTCATTGTGATTAGAATGGAACATAGGGCATTAATATAATACCACATGCCATGCAGCACAGATGCTGGAGTCCAAGATTAGCAATGAAGTGGTTAACCTTCTTTCCAGGCCTCTTTCTGAAGCCTGGTAGGTTTATAATTGTATCACACTGCATTCATTTAGAGCACTTATTTTTTTCCTGAGAGAGATTCACCAGTACCAGACATCTAAGTTCTACTTAGGTCTAACCAGAGCCTAAGATCTCATTTGTTTTTGTTTTTTTTATCATATTTTTATACAAAAAAATTCTGCTCACTAAGTTTGCTGATTTAATTTGGTTCTCACTACCGTCAGACTTTTGTACAGTAATTCTTATATCCTCACTATGAATCTTTCATTGTTGCTTTAATGTTCATTCTCCCATTCTCTCCCTATTTTTGCATTAACAGTATGAGTAATTTATTAGTGAAAGTATTTTAGAGCCACTGTCAAACTTAGACTAACTTTAAAACAATTTATATTTTGTATAAAGCCCATGAAACAATCATATAGTCTTAATTATTTTATCCCTACCCCTTCCATTGCTAATCAGGCAAATTCTAGTGTACAAACAGGAACTCTTTTCTGATCAGTGACCTGACTCTGTGTGTCTCTAGCTATTGGATTAATATATCCCATCACCAGACATAACTAAGACTTACATTTTAACTTAGGCCTAGTAAACCCAAATTGACTACCCAGAATTCTACTGCTTAAGGTCTCAATTCTGCACTGGGATCTCAAGTTTAAGCATGTGCTTGCTGAATTGAGGCCCTAATGAGGATCCACGCACTTCTGCAGGGTCAGGGCCCCATTTATTTTTCCTGGCTGTTTCATTCATGGATACCATATCTGCCGCCAATGACCATTTGTCACTATGGGAGAAATTCTCATGTCACACTTTGAATTGTGACATCACTGAACAGAGTTTTCAGGATGCAATCTATAAAGGAGAGATCTTACTTCTATAAACTTACAATTTGTCATTATAGATGGTGGAAATATGATAATAATGTAACATGATTTTAAAAATGTAACAACAAATTTTTATATTATCTAACAGTTTCTGTAACACTCTAGTGTCTTTCATTATTTATGGTTCCACTCAGTCTGACCATCTTGCAACCTTCCCTCTCATACCGTCATCTCAATTTGGGTAAATGCATTTTTTTTTAAAGCTGCAGCTGTAACATCAATTCCATTTCAAGAGTATGCCCTATGTTTCAACCTGTAGCAGATTTTCAGTCCAATGAACTCTCTTTCCTCTTATTTCATGACTTTGTTCATTTCACAACAATAAGTTCCAGGGTGGAACATAACAAATATATTCTGAAAGTCAAAGCATAAATGGTGTCAGTATCTGTTATATCTCCTGACTGTGTTTTGGAAACAATAACCTCAAAGAATTCTACTACAAGTTAATAGACTGTCACGAAGCATGTCAACTGTGCAAGGTAAGAAGCTGCCATAAGTTCAGTGTGCTGCCAAGTCCCATATAATCGATCGTGTCTCTACTAAGACTGCCAACAAGAGTTCATATTGGTGCCAGTTGTGGCATAAACTTGCCCACTAGGAACAGAACGGAATAAACATGATAAAACTCTGCATTTATACAGTGACTTTCATCTAAGACTATTAAAGTACTTTACAAACATCAATTAATTTCATCCATGATAACTTTGTGAGCTGTTATATCAAACAAGTAAATTTTAAGTAAACATTAAATAACATTGTGGTCACTTTGGCATTTCAATAAATACTTTGGTATTATAAACACTAAGAAACTAGGAATTCTCTTACATAACCTATCACTTATATTCAATAGAACACTGCTGCAATGTGTAAAAGTCAAGCTTATGTTTCTTTAATTAGAATTTAATGAAAATCTAATTATACATATATAACTCATGTAGACATGTATATATGATACACACACAGTAAAAGCAATGAAAAAGAAAGCTTAAATATATGTATTCATATGCACGTGTGTATATTAGTATTTTTAAGGAACTGTAAAAGCAATAACTCAAAAAACTCTAACTGATCTAACATGAATGTCAGTCCATCCTCCTGCTCCACCAAAAGCAGAGTGTGTAAAGAAGAGAAGAAAGTCCTTGAGGTGTGAGTTATAAATATTTTAAAGCCTTGTTTTAAACAAGGCTTCTTTGTATATTTTTCCTAGCATGGAGCCCACAGTGGATAAACTTTTAAGTTATACTTTCAGTTAGTATAAAAGATACCTGACAAAATCATACCTTGCAGTTGAACCACAACGAGAAATCTAAATACAAAGTATGGGGCATTTTTTTTTTAAACAGAAATAGTCTTCTAAGTGAAAACTGGACTTGGAGCCTGGCTCTTCTTAATTTACAACACATTTTTTTTCATAGATTCATAGATATTTAGGTCAGAAGGGACCATTATGATCACCTAGTCTGACCTGCACAACGCAGGCCACAGAATTTCACCCACCACTTTTTAATCGATGGAAGTCATTTGTCAGGGTTATTCTCTGTGAAAATAATCAGCTTTGAAAATTAAAGAAAATTCCATTCGAGGCAAAATATTGCACACTGTCCAAAACCGAGAACCTATATTTAGGCCTCTTTTTGAAAGGGTTCAGTGTGAGGCATGTCTGAAACTAAACAGCTCTTTTTGAAAAAGGTACAATATTCCTCATCTTGTCAGAAGGAAAAACTATGTTAGATTTTGCTTTAAAAGCTGACTCAAGGTCAAAAAGCCAGCAGAGAGATTCTGGGTAGGCATTCTTCATAGCCACAGAATCTCAGAAGCCTGGCAAGTTGCCCTTCTTTGTTCATATAAAAATCCAATTATTTACATTATGAAAGGGGACTCCATAGGTCAATAGGAGACACAAATGAGGATCATGGTGCAACTACAAGTCTCTTCTCTATTCCCTGAGGGGTACATTGAGCTGGAATTTTAAAGCTATGCCAATGTTCTGCCTTAGTATACATCTTGTTTTTTTTTAACAGGAATAAAGCTGTTCTAGCTAACAAGGGAGTCTCTAGCTATAACAAGTGGTACTTTACGCCAAACTGACATCTTAATAGAGATTAAACTTCTACCTTCAAATGAAAAGCAAGGCCAGCTATATATCATCTAGGTCAGTGTTTCCCAAACTTGGACGCCGCTTGTTCAGGGAAAGTCCCCTGCGGGCCGGGCCGGTTTGCTTACCTGCCGCGTCCGCAGGTTTGGCCGATCGCGGCTCCCACTGGCTGCGGTTCACCGCTGCAGGCCAATGGGGGCTGCGGCAAACGGCACGGGCCAAGGTTGTACAGTAACTAACATCACCTTACCAGTCCTAAGGAATAACGATAGTTCAATATATCCCATCAATATATTCAAGCAAATGCACTAAGAATATACAGGGATAGTAGGGCAACAGAATTAATATCCGTTCACAATATGTACCCTCTTTGTAGACAGTAAATGAATAAATCGAAGAACTATCTTCCTTGTCCAAGGCCTACTTTTGCTTTGTTTGTGTTCTCAGTAGTTTCATAAGCAAAGCAAAGAAACATTTTGAGATTCTCTGTTAAAGATGGCTGTATGCACAGCTGATCTACTTCTGATCCATGAGTATGCTTTAGGTGTGGGCTAGCTTCATATGACTTTTCTCAACTCCAAGGACTCCATACTTAGTAGTGTTCTCCTTCGCTCCCCTAAAATGTTTGAAGATAAATTATTATAACAGGTTCAATCAGCATGGAGAGTTTATTATTGAGTCATTCTTAATTAGTTTATTCCTTTAAAAAATTCTAATACTACAAATGTAATATGTTATGAATTTATCCTTCAGATAAATACATGGACCAGATTCTGAGCTATGCCTCTCAGGGAGGTGCAGCACAAGGGGAACAGCCCAAAAAAGTGACTTTACATCTGTATGTAAATGTGACTTTTCACCCCCAGAATTCTAGGCTGCTCCAGGGGCAGGCATGTCTGCTCCCCACATCTGTCAATGGGCTTCTCTAAGGATCAAAAGACTATGAGCTTAAAATGCTCCAGCCACACCCTGTCCCACCTTGCTGCTTCATAGACCAAAAGAACATGAGCACAAAGGGATCCAGCCATGCCCCCTCCTACTCCTGGCATATTCCCTGTGCTGCAGATAGGCCAGCATAAGGCTGCCTAAGCTATATCTACATGACGCCAGTACTGGACCTATTCCCAGAATGTTGTTTAAGATAGCTTGAAGGATCCTTTAGGGCAGGTAAAGCCATTGTAAAGGAGAGGCAGTGAAACGAAGAATTTGGTCCTGTTATTTTTCAGAGTACCGTCCATCCTAGAAACCCTATTAGAAGAAATTCTCTGAAAGACAGAGAGATTTGAATGACAAAACTCAAATACTCAATGAAATAGAAACACTTTCCCCACGCCAACCTCCCCTCTTCCCCAGTTTTCAGACCTAGCATCTCATTGCAAACCAAGGCTTTATATGTATGACAGTGAATATTATAGGGTGCAAATGTGTAAAGTCTATACTTAGTTGACCAAAGCAGAACGATGACAAGGGTTTATTCCCTCACACAAGATCATCTTGAATAATGAAGATTTTTAAAAAGAAGCCACACAATTACGATACGCCGCTCCTTTTCTTTAGAGAAATCCTTTCAAATGCTGCTGCTGGGCACACTTTTGGATGGAATCAGCTTTTTCTTCAGGCTCCCTTGAACATGCACACAGTGATACTGATTCAAGCAGACGGGGCCTTACACTTTGCTAAGCAGATGAGACACACAGTTAATGATATGGCCTGTGATCTGCCATGGAGCAGAGGATGTGGATGAATATTATTCCTTTGATCAACCTATCCATAGTACTGTCAGCAACTGCACCCACACTCCCCCCTACTGCCCTAATCCAGGCTTCAGGAATAGGCATAAAAGGTAATTTTAATATTTCATTTACTCTAGTCTTTGGGGATTAATATGGAAGTCTACAGCAATTACATGGTGGCGAGGATGAAGACCAAAGCCTATGTAGCTTCACGTCTGTGCTACATAAAGCAGGTCATCCAGTTACCAGTGGACAGCAATTTCCAGAGAATGCTGTAATTAGATTGTGAAAAGCCAGCAAACACCATGAACTGAAGAGGCAGATATGTGGCCAAATGTAATTTGGGCTCCTGAAATGTACTCTTAGCCTCATCCTTGCTATTTATTAAAGCTCTATAATATACTATGTTACACTATAATGGAGGGTAATGGGAAAGCAGGCATACCCTATTATGGAGGGTAACAGGGAGGCAGGCAGTTAACTATAATGAAATTAGATTCCTCCTTGCCTGCACCAGAAGCACAATGACATTTTCTTGTAAAAGCTGTGAAAGCAGTTTCTCAAAAATGGAATTGACAGAAAAACACTGGAATCCACTTCACAGTGAAGGATGAAGGAGCTGAAAGCTGATGAGATTGAGCACTTTGTTGTCCCATAGTAGTGTCTGCTTTTAATTTGATGTTGTTGTAAAGATGGGCAGGCACTGCTGTGGAAACCAAAGGAAATGAACCTTCCTTTTTATCACTCCACAAAAAGGGGAATTGTTTTCTCATTCCCAGTGAATCAAAAGGAAAAAAAAACCCCAAAACCCCAAACAAACAATCCCCCATCTCCATGATAATAAAAATAAAATGAAAGCCAGGCATAAGGACATCTCTCTACACTTGCATAGCTCATTTGTTATATATTAAGAACCCAGGAAAATGTGTCTTACCAATATTATATGTTAGAGAGAGAGAGAGAGAGAATCCATATTTTGATCTATGTATAAGAATACCTCAGAGTTTTAACTTCAGGAGCCTGAGGTATTTCTGAAAGGTTTCCATTACCTTATTTTGTTCCTTCACTTAAATAATGATAACAAGTGTCTGATTTTTAGAATTCAGATGTGAATTTGTCATTCCCTATAATAATATACAGTAACTGATAACAAAATGTTCCGATGGCAAAACAAAATCTTAAACAGCGGTTGCCATTAGAAAGTAAAAATTTACCAGAGGAGATACCACAGCTATCTCCTATTCTAAGTGTAGGGAAATAACACAGTGGCAGAGATATAATTGCTACATTATTTATTGGTAACTGTCACTTTTTAAATGTGACTGTGATGCTGTCTCACAGGTTGCGAGCAGACTAATTCACTCACATGGTAATAGAAATCAAAGGAACATTAAAAGGTCATGGTGTGTTCAAACAGATTCACTTGTAAGATATAACTGTAGTGTGAAGCTTGGCTGTCTCCTCTTGTTTATTTGCTATTATGCACGCCCGATAATAAATAACCCTAGATCAAAAGGTACATTAGTGCGAGAATGAGAATTTACTTAGGGTGCAGAACTTCATGAATACTAATGAAGGATACTTGAATTGTTTCCACTTATCCATCCCTATTGTAATGAATGGCCGGCAATTACATTATATATATTACTGTAACTGGATTCCTTGTGTATGCATATGAAGTAGAATGTTAATTTCAAAGCAAGCTTTATTTCATGTTCAACACTGGACATTCACAGGTCAATTGGCCGCTGCTACTCATCAAAACCCACCTGGGTGGAGATACCTGTCAGCTTGTTTGCTGTGAGCAAGATCTATAAATACTGGTTTAAGGGAATAATCCTTCATCTCTGAACTGCTTGGATTCTGATGGGGGAATCCATAGTGATTGACTGAGGTCCCCAAAGCCATTTTGGGAAGCCTTGAGAGACTTATGGAAAACTAGCAGATTACTACAGCACTGCTTACAAACTTTAATTGCTCAGACACTGTGACAGTGACTACCATAGATCTAAAATTCAGAATATAGAGATTCTGATTCCAAACCCAAAGATCTTGGGAAGTTGGGACTAGACCTTCAGATGGTGTCTCTGGTACAGACACACACACACAGAAATTCTATCTACATAGTTAAGTCAAGTGTGTTAGTCTACATGTCTTTTTAGATGGTAGAAGCTAATGTAGCAAAGTAAAGTCAGCACAGTTATGCTATGGATCTGGCCCTTGAAGACCAGATAATGATGAAGAGGAGTTTGCAATAATTTTCTGGCATGCTGGGTAGCTCTGGCGCAGGCTACTATGAAAATTAACTGAAATGAAGCATGTCAGTCTAAGAAATGACAAGAATAGCACCTACATACTGCATCATCGGCATCCGATGAAGTGAGCTGTAGGTCACGAAAGCTTATGCTCAAATAAATTTGTTAGTCTCTAAGGTGCCACAAGTACTCCTTTTCTTATACTGCATCATAACTGCTCTATATGTAGTGGAATATCTACAGCACATCCACAGTGAAATCTCTGCAAGGAATGCTGGGAACCGTAATCAATAATTAAGAAACCATGCTACAAAATTATTGTAGCTTATTAAACCTCAAAGCTTAATGTGTGTTCCTGTGTAGGAGCACAATGCAATGCTAGACTGCTATATAAATTCAGTAGTATTTGCAGAAAATATAATCTTTTTTGTGATTTAGCTAGACAAATAATATATAGCTAAAATAAATATAGATTTCTTTTAGCAAATGTTTGAAGAGCAGGGAAAATTGTGGGCAACCTGTTATCCTGATTCATTTCCAACTAATGCATTAGTGAAAGTCCCATTACTTGGGACATTTAAAACTAGACTTTAAAAAAAAAAAAAAGCACTGACAAACATCCTGTACAGAGCAATCAAGCATTGGCAGGGAAATGGACTGGATGATAACAGATCTTTTAAAACCAACTTACAAGGTTCTATAACTATTGTAGATACAAAAGGAACAAGAAGAGAAAATGTTTGTGTAGTAACAAATTGGCCAAGGAAATTCCAGTTTCCATCACTGTGAGAACTGGCTTTACAGTCACCAGTGGACTACAAGTCACACACCAGGTCTCCTCCATCAAGGTCAAATCCTACATTATAACTGAGTAGCCCTCAATTTGACTGCCCAGTTGTTGAAAGGTAGGGCTCTGTAAGGAAGGGATACTCAAAGGCAGCAGTTAAGAACATTATTTTATAGAGAACACCAAATGTGGTAGGTTTTTCTAACAGGGCACCATAAGGAAATCTTTCTGATACTGGTGCAAAGATAGTAGTAATAGCTCTTGTAAAGTCCAGGAATAAGATTTAGAGCTGCACACACTTAAACCAAGTCTGAATGTAACTCCAGCCCTTTCTAATGCTTAGACTTCACGCAAGGCTTCAATCTGAGCCTTAGTTACTTCACAGTCTAAAATGGTACCACAGCCATCACACAGTATAAATGCAGGAAGTACAGACTGGTGTCATAGCTTATATAGTTTAACTCTTCTGGGCAGTCAAACTCCTCAGGCTACCTGACACAATTTAATCCTCCAGGCACTCACATCATCACCATTTTTACTTTTCTGCACCACATCCTTACTGTTCCTATTGCTCAAAGTGTAGTAGGTTCTATAGTGACAACTGCATGAGTCAGAAGGTGTTGGAGTTAGGAGCTGTTAGCTGAGGAAAAACTGTATCTTCCAGAAGGGCAAAAGCCTTCTTTGGGACCCTAAAGGATTTCCTCTCTAAGGGGAACAGTAAGTTCCATGAGCTCATTCTACCCTTGTTATGTCCCACTCCCAAACACCTATGGAATGGCAGACTTTTTAACTTCTGGATTTTGGAAGGGGAGTTCTACCTTTCTGCACTTTTCCCTATACTTCTGAGGGCCACAGACACCTCTTGCTTTTTTGATTAGCTGCTAAAATTTGTATATTTTTGCCTGCCACTGGAGACATCTATCTTTCTTTGTCGGGACAGGGGGCATCTGGCTGGCTAGTCTACACTGGCAACCCATATGGGCTGATCTACACTGGCAATGCTAAAGCACTGCTGTGGCAGCGTAAAAAACCCCACCTCCACGAGGGGCATAGCTCCCAGTGCTGGGGCACTGTTTACACTGGCGCTTTCAGCACTGGAACTTGCTGCGCTCAGGGGTGTGTTTTTCACACCCCTGAGCAAGAAAGGTGCAGCACTGTTAATTGGCAGCGTAGACAAGCGCTAGGGCTTCCTTCTCTCTTCCTGGATTGGGCAACACTGCAGGAAGTGAGTGCAGCAAACAACAACAAGTTCCCCCACTCCTGCTCAGGAATATCAAGACCTGGGTGAGCGGGAGGGGAGAGCGTTGCAACTGGAGAAAGAAAGAGCAAGAGCTATAAGAGGTTTTCAGTAAGTTTCAATAACCATTTTGATAATCATTTTGGGAAAAAAACTGAAAATGGTAAATTTGAACACATCAAAATTAAGTCCTATACACTTCATATTTTTTCACAAAAATATATTTTTATTTTTGACCAGCTCTAGTATCAATTTGTAAATATCGGCTGATTGTTTTTAAATTTTCAGCTTCCTTGTTTTCAAATGTTTTACACATTGCTCACTAGTCAAGATTTGTTGGATCACATGGTATTGATTTTTTTCTCTTAAGCTTATTAAGAAAGAGAGCACAGAATGCTGAATGCTAAAAATGCACGTCTGGTACAAATTCATGCCATTTTTGGAATTAGCAGACATTTTCAAGAATACTTGGTAGGTGTCTATCCTGTAAAGAACAAATGGCATGACCCGACAAATAGCAGCAGATTGAATTTAAGTAATTTATTCATGAACATATTTGCAAAGCATTTATTTCAATATTTAATCAGCTATATATTTTTTTTCCCCAAGAAAACAAAATCAGTGGAGGATTTTTTTTTTTAAAAAATCACACACACACACACACACACACACACACAACTAAATTCAATGGAACAGATTGAAACGTGAAAAACAAGAGACAAATGTTGCGATAAGCTTGGATAGCATCCCTTTAAAATCTTTTCTAGGATTGTGAAGTTATTTAAAAAAAGCTCTTTTATTAAATAAATCAAATAAGATACTCCCCCCGCACAAAAAAAAAAAAACGCTCCAATCCCCTGAACATGTTCACTAGCTAGTTTTTTCCCCTCAGAGCTGTAATTTACAAGGCAACCTCATAGTACCGCTGTAATTACAGAAGATGCTATTCCATTAACAACTAGTGTTGGGAGAAAGCAGAAAGAAAATAAACTAAGGAAGAAACAAAAAAAAATCCTGTGTATCATTAAACAACCCCATTCATAATGGTGTTTGCTGATTCAGTGATGAGGCTTTATTTCTTATTGGAGCCAGAAAAGCAATACAGTCAAAACGAAGTTGTCTTTTGGGGTCAACTGAAGTGGATTCTTGACAAGGTCATTCAATCACTTATGAATGCACCTATTCCTAGAGGGCAAGACCTCCATTGGCAGTAAGATACAATTGCTTGGCAATGAATAAGAAAGAGAAAGAGAGCCTGAGTGCATTTCCTTTAAAAAAAGGGTGAGTCTAGCAGAGGTCAGCATTCTGTCTCTGTTCTGTTCTGTTCCCAGAACACAGACAACAACTTCAGGCAAATCTGACACAGCATGCTCTGTACTAGTGATTTGCTTCCCTTGTACATCAGCCTTTCTGTACTCATACCCTTTAAATACCCTTCTCTTAGTCTGAGAATGGTTCACATACCTGCATTTCCCAAGGTGACAACTTGACACAATCCAACTCCCCATTTAGAAAAAGATATGAAATAACCTCCCTCTCCCACTATTGAGAAATTCACCTTGAGATTTGATTTCACTTCCTGCCAGACTTAATGGATTTGAAAGCAATGAACCAAAGGGTGCACCTCTTGTTTAGGTTCAGTTGCAGAGAAGAATGCTGTAGGATAAGATTTCAGTAAATGTGGAACACGCTGTTATACACAGTAGAAACTTCTTCTGAAATAACTATTGAAGAATAATGAAGGAACAGTGAAAACTGCCATCCTATTTTGGCTGCCCTAACTTCAGGAACACTGCAAGCACAAGGTAAAAATGCCACTAGAGGTCCACTTTTACAATAGTAGAAAGCCGATATGCCGCAGAAGTAGGTCTGTAGCTTGTGTGTGAGATCATGAGAATTATTATTTGTTATGTGCACAAACAATAAGCTGTACAATACTCCAGGATATATAAATGCAACACCTACAATCTCTTGCTACCATGAACACTGGCATCCCCACAATGAACGTTACACAAATGAACCAATAATGATCATTTAATAGGCTCTCCAAAGCTCTTCAGTCTGAAGTTCACCACACTATGTTGATGTATTCACGTACATGTATGTATGTATTCAGACAAAAGACAAATATGCAGCAATGAGTATGAATCATGTGCTTGACAAATAACGTATGTGAACGAGAAACGTATGTTTCTTAGAAAGAAGTGTCAATTTATTTCATTTCCCCCCCACCTCTCTTTTCTGTATGAATAGCTTGAAAGTACAGAAAAGTGGTTCATTGATGAAGCATGAACAATGCATACTCTAGGTGGAGATTAATGTAATATCTTTCTAATGTAATATATTTTGCTAAATAAAAAGTAATTATTCACTCTATTGTAGCACTTTTTGGATAGAGAAATAATATATTTTCAGGAAGATCACAGCTAGATTTGCCAATTCAAAGGTTTACTTAAATGTAATTTCCCACACATTAGGCTTGAAAACATTTTGCTTAATATTCTTTTTTAATTCTTATTTTTATTTTATTTATTTATTTATTTATTTATAATTATTTATTTATTTATTTATAAGTATTTTAATTCTTAATCTTTAAAAATAACATTTTAAAATAAAATGTTTCAAATTATGGCCATCTTGGTAGCCTGACTGCAACACACAAGGTGTAATTGCTATGCTGGGTTTTTCCCCCCTAGGAGAGACATACCTGAGTGATTAAGTGATTCAGGAAGATTCTTCCCCCACATATCATCTACTAAATTATATTCCTTGATCGTGTTAAAGAGTTTAACAAATTGCTGAAGACTGTTCTTTATTCAGGAAAAGGCAGTTTTCTTAGTACACTAAACTGAAGCCCAGTGTGAATGGATCACAATATTAAATAAATCAAACCTTCTGTGTAAATTTTCAAAATCCTACACACGAGGGCAGGATTGGTACTTACATTCATACCAACATATCAAATGTTATATTTTGATTGGTCCCTGTTCAGTCAAACCCGCACCAAAAATATTTTTTGGATATTATCCATCAAAGTTTTATATTGTTAGTTCCTCATCTCTTATCTCCCCCCGCCTCACAAAGAGAAAAAATATTTATTCAGGATAATGTAGCAGATGCCTCTTTTCCTTATTGAGGAACCTTCTGCATTAAGTATCCTTCACGCTAACCCATTTCCCATGGGAAAACTGCAGCATTTCTAAGGCTGGGTCCAGAGAGTAGCTTCTAGACTGTAAGGCCATTACCAAGCAGCACAAGTTGTATGTTAGAAACCCCACTGCTGCCTTACTCCCTATAGAACTGAAGAAAATTGGAGCATCCCCTTATGCTTTTACTGTTTCCATAGAAGATAATGCAGAGATTGTCGATTCTGCGGGGCTGCCACAGAGTTTACAATCACTATGTCAGTAGCAAACTCCACATTGCCTGAGGAAGCTGTGGAACATCAGGTTCCCTCAAAACTCTTACAGGGGTGTGTTGTAAAACCACTTTATGCACTCCTCCCACACAACCACTACAAAAGAACCTCACTCCCTCCCCACCATGCACTTCTTCCAAGAGACCACCATACTCTAAAATGAAGAATGTAAACTATCTGTAGAGTTTCAGAGTAACAGCTGTGTTAGTCTGTATTCGCAAAAAGTAAAGGAGTACTTGTGGCACCTTAGAGACTAACCAATTTATTTGAGCATAAGCGTATGCTCAAATAAATTGGTTAGTCTCTAAGGTGCCACAAGTACTCCTTTACTTTTTATCTGTAGAGTGTACAGATTCTGAATTAACCACTATGGGACTGTAAGTTCTACAGGGATGGGGACTGAAGAAGATGCGGAGCTTCTACGTTCTCTCCCGGTTTCATGAGAGCTTATACTCCATGCAGAGATCAGTGCAGAGATTAAACTCTGCAGGTGCTAGGATGGATCGTAGAACTTCTGCAAGTACTGGGATGTAAACAGTCAGAAAATGAAGACATTTCATGTGTACAACTGTGTCCATTATGTGACACTGCCATCTTGACAAAAACAGCAGGTTTTCCGATTGAACAAAATTAGGAAAATGGCATACTGGCAACCATATTTGTTAACTGCAGCTTGACTGAGTGAGTTGTGTAGTATGTCTAAGATTTTGTGAAGTCAATAGTGATCTTGTTTATCACGTAACTGAAAATGAGATGCCTTTTATGTAGCTGTTGCACTGACTTCTAGCACCTGACATTATATTTCACAGAAAGTACTATACTATTGTAAGTATTATAGTAACACCCATTGAGGGTTATGGCCCATTATTCTAGGCTCTGTACATGCTTCCTGCCTTAAAAAGCAACAGACAAAGGAAAGGACATGAGTGGCTTGCACAACCAAAAAAAGATATAGTGCCCTTCCACCACTGACAAAAACCCACCAGCGTGAGGAACCCCCTTGCTTCTGTGCTATGAATTACACTACATTAGCGCCTCCAAAGGAATATCAGAACACAAATTCCACAAATAGGAAGCAAAAAGAAAAGGAGGACTTGTGGCACCTTAGAGACTAACAAATTTATTTGAGCATAAGCTTTCGTGAGCTACAGCTCACTTCATCGGATGCAACAGACACTGCTGAATTGGCTCTCTTGTTGGAGTCTGTTGCATCCGATGAAGTGAGCTGTAGCTCATGAAAGCTTATGCTCAAATAAATTTGTTAGTCTCTAAGGTGCCACAAGTCCTCCTTTTCTTTTTGCAGATACAGACTAACACGGCTGCTACTCTGAAACAAACAGGAAGAATGCTCAACTGCCACTGTTCATCCCTGAAAGTTTAACGAATGCTGCCAAATATCAGAGCACCTAAAATTAAAATCTTATCCACCCCCAGAGGCAAACGAGTGGAAGAGCTGATGAAACATTATGAACTTCCATTGGCTGCTACCATTAACACATTAGCTCCTATATACTTCCTTCCTCTCACTGCCCTTGCAGATCACCAAGGTTCTCTGATGCTCTGTACTGGATGAAACAGGAAGGAAACATGATTCAATCTAGATTACCTCCAACACAAAGATTTCCTGAAATCATACCAAATAATTCAATGATCACCTTACAATAGACCACAGTGAATGTAGAATCCTGCAGCATTTACTGTGTACCTTATGAGACGTGCAGTAAGGACCTGTCCAAAGCCCACTGAAGTCAATGCAAGTCTTTACATTGTCTTCAGTGGACTTTGGATCAGGTCTATAAACTAGGCAAGGACTTCTGTTGAATCCCACTTCATTCCCTGTGCATGTTCACTAAATATTTTCACTGCACTACTAAGTTAGGAATGTACACATGCACAGCCTATCTTTGTTCAAAACACTGCTACAGAGTGTTAAAAATCAATATGCTGTACCTGCAAAAAGTGTGATTTTCAAAGGATCACTACTTGATCAAACCAAAAACAATTTTCACCAGAAGACTCCAGGACATTTCACTTCAAAGAGAGATATTTCCTTATCCAACTTCAGATTTCTTTCCCAGACACTTTGGCACTGGAATTATTAAAAAAAAAACTCACAAAAATTAATACAGTTAAAACTTTCAGTTATAAGGCCAAAAATAGAGTGAGAGAGGAATTGGGAGGCAAAGGAAAGGAAGAAAGCATTTTAAGAGGAGATTTGGACAGAAAGGGAGTCAATGAGGCAGAGAAGCACAGGTAGGCTGATCAAGAAGGGAATAGTTTCAGAAGGGCAGGCTTTTGATCCTACCAGGGATAGAGAGGAATTGAGTACAAGAGGAATGGAGGAAGAGAGACTGGGTCTGTGAAGTGGGCAAGGATAAGACAATGCAGAGATTTAAAAATAACTAAATGTTCAGATTATAGTATAGTTGCTTGGAACTAAAAGTTAGAGGCCACATCTCTGTAAATTAAGGACTGACATAATATATGTTACACTTAATGGGTTAAAGTGGACCACTTTCACCTTGACTTGCGCTCAGCCATTTGTTGATATTACGAACAGTAAAAGTACATGAAATTGAAAGCAAGGACACAGGCACACAACCTTTTAAAAAAGGTCTCCCCCCCCCAGCTCAGTTTTAATGAATCCAATTAATTACATATTAGTTCTGGAGAAAATTACACTAATCCAAGAAACCATTTCACTCAGGAAATGAATAAGTCAATAGAAGAGTTATACCAAAAATCCATCCAAAATCTCTGCCACTAAATTTTAAAAAGATGAATTAATTCATACTCTGTTTTCTTATGTATATTGTACAAGAGACCAATTGGCTGAGATTTACAGAGGTATTATAGTTACTTTGTTATATCAATAAATTAAAAACCAGCAGGATCTTATTAAAGGGAAAAAGGCAAAATACCACATTTATTGTGAATACAGAAAGAATCATAGTAAGCAGTTAGTTACAGCTATAACATTCCATTCAATCTCATATTTATTCATACACACACACACACACACACACACACACACACACACACACACACACACAGGTTCTGCAAGGTTGTTATCATAGTTACCAGCCTTAGAGTTGCTCATGCCAAGCCACTGGCCAGGTGGCCTGGACATGAGGAGGGAGCAGGGCCTTGTCAGATGCTCATCTGATGCTCCTGGAAGTTGCTTTGCAGAATCAGACCCCAAAGTTCTCACTCTTTAGAGTCTATTTTTATAGGAATTTCTTCCTATGCCAGTCTATGGGAATTGCTTCATCATGCTGTTGCTGAATCAATCAGCAGATAGCACGTTCCTGACGGCTCCGTGCTGCTAGATGTTCTTGTTCTTTGGTTCTCCCATTCTTGAGGCTGTTGGGTGGATTCCAGTCTGCCCTCCGGGGTCCTCTGGTTATTTCCACTTGACGCCTTCTTCAGCTGATGGACACTGGATTCTTAGGCTGGCACCTCCCTGATCATTCAGTTATTATCCACACCAAGCATCCATCCACATACATCCTCTATCTCTATTTTAATCACAATTGTTAATACAACAAAAGGGCGGGGAGTCTCTGGGTGCTGTTTCTGTTGTTAGAGTATTGCTTTGAGTCTCTCTCTGTGTGAATTGCTTTGAGAACAGACTCTGTCTTAGAATGTACTAACGCAATTAGCAGCTTGCAAGTTTCACACAGAGAGGGAGAGAAACAGTACCAAAAACCAAGAGACCTCTTAATTAGTAATACCCTGGAATTTAAACTATGGGGAATCAAACTCATTTGTGATTTTAATACAGAACTTTTTTAATATGATCCAACAACTTCAGGGTTTTTTTTAATGGCCATAAAGACTTCATAACAGGGGAGTATTTCAGCAGCAAATGGATTTTCTTTTAATGACGTAAAGCATGAAAGAATTAGTAAGAACACACACATAATACACCACTGCAGTAACTCAGTATCTGCCTTTATTAGAGACTCTGGGATTGTGAGGTCAAGGCAGGCTAGAAGGCACAGTATAACTGCCCTCCTGACAGTCACAGTTTGATTCTACAGTAGTTTATACAGGTAGTGAATGTTGAGATACAGTATAAGAATATCTGCAGTAGATCATTTAACTTTTATGCAAGTAATAATAAATGTAAGTAACAGGGATGATGCCTGTTCTTGTGGCATTATTCTGACCTTCTGTACAGAAGATGATTATTTTTAATGAAATCTCAATTATGTGCTTTAAGGCTTGTTTATAGTGTGCAGTTTTTTTGGTTATGGGAAAATGAGGGGAGACTGAAGTATTACTTTGATAGATTTTTCAATCAAAAGCTTTAATTATTATGGTCGAGGTGAGCTTCCCATGTTTGCCACATTTTAATTAGTGTTGGAATAGTAATATGCTGGGGTTGCAACATAGTGCCAAAAGTTATGTGTTTCTGTGCAAATGTGGGGCAGTATACTTATTTGCAGGGGTGCTATAACCATGAATTATATTAGCCCAATATTAACAAAGAGCCAGGATCCTACAATTCACTGCATGAGGGTGCACTGGAGAGCTCCACTGACTTCAAAGAGGTCCTGCACCCCTGCAGAAATGTGCTCAAAGGTGGCGAATTGCAAGATGAGTGCCAAAGCATGTAAAGTATAAAAAGAACCATGTGTGCAATTCATAATGTTTAATATGTTTGTCAAACCAAGTACATCTGAGTGTCTTTGTTATTTCAGAATTATTCAATTAATATTATTTTAAAATTTGTCTCTATGGACTAATAAGTCATATTCAAAATGTGAGTTGTGTGGCTTGTCATTGGTCAAATAAGTCACATAGTACAGAACTGTTTCTGCTCCCCGACTGGATGAGCATGCACATAGGTGCGAGAAGAAGGGATGCGGGGGGTGCTGGTCCTGCACCCACCCCAACTGTGGCCCCAGCCTTGGCCTCCTTACCCCTGTCCGGGTCCGCCGCTCCTAGAGACACGGCTCTGCTCCCGGCCCCAGCTCGGGGCGGGGGGCGTGGACAGGGGTAAGAGGGATGGCTTTCAGCACCCCTACTATTAAAATTTTTTCCAGTGCCACTAAGCATGAACGCATTCCAGTGTGAATATTGACATGCATACATTTAAAATGTGCTTTCTGAGAATGCCCATGCAAGCACATTTGAAATAGGATTTCCATAAATATTTGGGCAATAAAATTAAACGGCTTCAACATCACTAAAAGTGAACACAAAAGAGGAGGCTGGAGTGTTTTCCCTTTAAAAGTTCAATCCAAATGTTTGGGACATTTTTATGTTATTTGCCTAACTCTACTTACAACTAACTGGCAGAAAATATTTTGGGAGATGCTTATACTTAACATTTCATGTGTCAAAGAGGCAACTTACTGTAGTGCACTGAATAATTAACAAAGTGAGTTCAGAATATATACTCTAGAAATATCGTTGCTGGAAAGGATTGGGGCAAGGAGGCCTGGGAGGTGGTGTTTTAAATGGGAATGGAAGTTGGCCTCTGCCATGTGTTTTCACTTGCATTAGAATTTAGCACACTATTGTATTATGCATTAGGAAGTTTTATCTGAGATGCTTCATAACAAATACCATGATGGCATACCTAACTGAAACACAAATGGCAGCAAACAGCAGAAGGATAGTATGTTGAAGACCCAGTGTTTATCTGGTGCTGCTAGTTCCATAATCACAACATGAATGGCCGCAGTACTTTCAATTCCTTATCTGAAGGGAGAAATTTCCTTCCTCTAGGCCCCAGAGGTGATGTTGGGAGATACAGCAGAAGCCATAACTGCCCAAATCCACTGCCTAGAAAGGGAGGACGCTTTTGTGGTTATAGCTCTGGGCTGGGGCTTATGGGCTCCATTACTAGCTCTGCCAAGCACTTCCTGAGTCACACTGGGCAAGTTACTTACTCTGTGCCTCAGTTTCACACCCAAAATACAGATAATAATATTTCCCTACTTCCAAAGGAATAATACATTCACTAATGTATGTGAAGGAAAGAAAAAGTTTTAAATAAGACCACAATCAAAAGTTCCTTGTGAGAAGTCAAACAAACAAACAAAAACAAAAAGACATGCCCATAGAATTAATAAACAAAAAAATTTCCTTGCTAAGGGATTTATTTCAATCGAGAGGAAAAATTGCAGTGAAGCATGTCCATGTTCTCTCAGAGTTTGGCTCAGATGCTCATCATAGCTATGATCCACAAAACCATTACAAAAACAAAAGTATTACAGAATAATCAAAGAAAGAAGGTTTACTTGCTATGTTTTAGGAGAGACCATCAGCAAACTCTGCTTTCTTCCAGGTCTCTCTCAGCTGTGGAGGAGGAAGATTTTATATATTCCCTGACCTTCCAACATGTCTTGCAAAAGGCTAGGGCTATAATATGACCACGAGGGAGGACTGTATTTCCCAGAAAACCTATGGTCTCCTGGATGTCAGAAAGAGACCAACTGGAAACTACTCTGAGTCAGCCTTGTCCCTCACTGCTGAGGGAAGAAGGGAGTTCCAGCCCACTCACTTCACAGAGCTCAGACCCTGGACACTAAACGTGGGATGGTGTCTTCTTTAAAAACTCCAGACCACTCCCTAAGACCACTTCTCCCCCCCTCAATGACCACATTCCCTGTTCCAGTGGTACTTTTAAGGAGCAAATCTGGAATAGAATAGAGCTAGCTGAGAAGAACTCCCCCACAAGTATTAAAGGGCCGGCACATCCAATAATTAGCCCAACACTGGATCAATTTCCAATTCCAGAATCTCCGTCCTAACTTTATTGATGCAATCATACTCACAATGCTGAAAAACTATACACCTGAAAGTGTATAAAGCTGGGTTATAACAAAGTTAAAAAATAAAAAGAGTTGATGAAGACCAGGAACATGTTGTACAGCACACTGAGGGGGCTACTGATAGGTTAGTATATAGATCATGTCACCTCTCTCTTCTGCTCCCCACTCCTACTCAACTGGTTGCAGCTATTGTACCAACAAAGAGCAACCAGGCACCAGGACATAGAATCCTTAATTCAGACCTCACAGGAAAAGACTGAGGATATTCAACTCCAATTCCAACCAACAATGATATGTAGAAAAAATACTGAAGAATAACTGAAAAAATAACTGAAGAATTTAGCTAATTCACAGAAGTGAGAAACTGAAGTACCTTCAGAATGAGATGTGAGACACACAAGTGCTACTGTTTAGTCTATGCCTCCCTGTTCTTACATCTGTTGGGTGAAATCTTTGTTCAACTGAAGTCAATGGGAATTTTGTCATTAACTTCAATGACTTTTACCGCTGGAGTTTCTCTAATCCTGCCTTACAGCTTTCTCTACTGACATTTTAAACAACAGTTCCAAGTATTCACAAAATAATTAATAGATAATTGGGAAATTTCCTTCTTCCTGATTTTAGCTGTTTGGCTAATTATCATCCCTGGAGATTCTTTGATTTAGCAGCAGCAGCAGCAATAATGAATAATTTAAGCATATGGAAAAATCAAACGTGCAGAAAAGAAACCTGTCATGAAATTCCCCTGATATTCTCTTTTGGCCAACCACTTTGGCCAAACTGTCAGTCACAAATACTGCTACGTCACAGTGATGAGCTGTCACAGCTCAAGCTGTGGTTCACAGCCATAGATTCACTCTTCCTTTCTCTGTCCCAACAGAAGTATCTCTAAAAGAATAAGTTATTAGGATTAATTATCCATGTTGGAAAAACAGATAAAAGACACCCCAAATCCCACTCTCTCTCTTATCCTCTACTTTAAGTCAGAAGTATAAATCAATTATCTATCTATCTGGCACGTTACTGCGGTGCAAGAAATCAATACCTGGAGACAATACAAATAATAGACTGAGGGAGATGAATTAACTATTTAATACAAATGGATTTTGACCTTCTAGATAACACTAAAGTTTACTTAAAATTTACTTTGTTTACTTAAAAGTATATCAAATTGACAATGAGGTCAGAAATCTCATAGCATGGTTTCAATATCAAAATCATTTTCACCAGTATTACTCTCCCTAACTGTCTTCAGAATGATGACTGTGTTATATTTACAAAGCACATTTTAGGATTTGTTTACTTACATTTCTTAATAGTACAACATCTCTACTAAATGGTGAATTCTCTGTAACATGAAGTCTTTAAACCATGATTTGAGGACTTCAGTAACTCAGCCAGAGGCTAAGGGTCTGTCTCGGAAGTGGTTGAGGTTCTGTGGCCTGCAATGTGCAGGAGGTCAGACTAGGATGATCACGGTGATCCTTTCTGCCCTTAACATCTATGAGGTTAAATGAGAACGATCAACTAGTTTAAGCTCAAAGTTTGCTCTTTCTTAAACATTTGTATGGAGAATATGCTCTGAATTCTAAATATCCTTCTAAATGTAGTGCTGCAAGGCATTGAAATGAAAGGTTAGATACTTCAGAAAGTTTCAAATAGTTTAGAAAACAAAAACATTTGGTTATATTGGACCTACCTAAAAATAGTTTGAGCTCCCATCCAGCAGCTAGATAAATGCTATTCCCACAGCTGTGCTAATATTATCAATGTTGTTGTAAACAAGGAAGCAAACAAAAAGCTGTGTTAATTTCAAGCTTCATTAGAAACAGAAGGGAAAAAAAATTGATGTTTGCTGAATGGAAATGGACACAATCATAGCACAAGAAATGTTATTTTTAAGCTTCTAAAACAACATTTCAAAGGCATGGTGCTGAATATCTTGACTCACACTGTATATACTACACTTACATTTCAGCAAGTATAGCCCACTATCATGGGTAACATATCTGATACATACAGCACTACAGTGATATGTAATATGTTTAATTGCTACAGAGCAATCAGGATATCTTGCCTACCTTCCTTTTGTCCCCATTGGAAACCAACATCAATATGATTCTATGGATCGTCTGGCTGGACGTTTTGTTAGAGTAGATGTTTTTCATCATTCTCCTGGATCCTAATGATCATAGAATCATAGAACTGGAAGGAACCTCAAGAGGTTATCTAGTCCAGTCCCCTGAACTCATAGCATAACTATTATCTTAATTATGTCACCTTTGTGACGTTGCTAAGTTCCACTGACCAATATACAAAGAAGCCTTTTGAGACATCCTCTAAATCTGGTTCTCTGACATGTCAGTGCATTCCTGCTGACAAGATTCCCAGTCTGACTCTAAATAGAAACATCCATGTTTCTGCATTAGAATATTTATACCTTTTTCTGTATTAAGCCATGACTAGTCAGTATAGATCAATGAATTTAAGGTCATTGGCTTAATCAGTCTGAATAAAGTCCCACTGAATACCCTATCTAGAGATGATTTGCACTTAAAATCTCTCCTTGCACTGTGCTTGGATTTTTTAAAAGTAGCATTTGAATTGAGACATTATTCCTTTTACCAGTAGATGGAGATAGAAGCTCAGCAATTTCTCCAGGAAGCAGCTTTTTGGTGGTCTTTGCCATACTCCAACATTTGTACATATTAGCTAACTATGAGGTTAGATTTCTTAACAATAATTATCTAATAATCATAATAATCATTAGATGAGACAGATGGGATTTGTCTACAACTGAAGCCAATCAATCATTTAACTGGGCACAGCCATTTTTATATACTAGTCAAGTATCTCAGCTTTACCCTGGTATTTTTAAAGAAACTTTCATATTCAGAAAAATATTAATGAACTTCAAATAGTGCCAAGTTAAATAGGGGGCAAAAAGTGGTTTTGAAAAAACTGGACCTTATACTGTCAAATTTCTTAAATGTGTGATCAGTATTCTATTAATTTACAGAATTGTGATTAACAGAGGAATGACGGCATTATAGGATATATGACACCACTGTCCTCAGCACCGTACTGCTAACAAGTTTCTGGTTTTCTCTGTGCCATTAGGGGAAATGGGTAAAATTTTCAGAAGTGCCTAATTCACTTAGAAGCCTGATATTGACTGCAAATGGAAGCTAGGTTTTGAAAGGACTTAAGTGATTTTGAAAATGTTACCCAATACCATCAAGATGATCACAATGGTCCATTAATCTAGGAAAATGTTAATATTGGGATGAATATAAAAAAGCAGCTATTGTAACAATAATATATTGCATTTATAGCACCTTCAACTGGGAATCTCAAATCACTTTACAAACATTAATTAAGCCTCCCAATAGACCTGTGTGGTAGCTAAATATTATTATCCCTATGTAACAAACTCAGGGTTTGTCTATATGGGAAAGTTCTAAAGATAAAAGCTAAGGCGTGAATTTAAGCCAATGCAGTTAACCCGGTATAATCCCCCATAAGGATGCTCTTATTCTGGTATATTTTTTTGGTTCAGCTTGTGGCTTAAGAAGGGGTTTAAGCATAACCAAAAAAAGAACACTTTTATACTGGAATTAAAGCATTCTTATGGGGGATTATAGTGGTATAACGATACCAGTATAACTGGTAAAACTTTTCTGTGTGGACAAGCTCTTGAAGACAAAAGACCATTCTTTGTCCCCTGAATTTGCTTTAAAATGTCATGTAAAACATACTCAAATGCACTTCAAACAGCTCTACCACTGAAATCTGTTATTCTCAGAGATAATCATCACAGAATTCTGCATACTTAATATCTCCCCCACCCCCCAAACAAACATTGCCTGCATTTTGTCCTGCTTTCCAGCTTTTTTAACCTTTTCTTTGGGTACCCTGTAAAGCTGCTAAATGGCTTTTTATATGTTCTAAATGGTTCAAGTGGAAGAATGTAGGCGACTGTTAAAATCTTCTGAGTCTTCTGTTCTCTCCCTCTATTGCTGGTTTGTCATTGACCCTACAGACCCTAATTTACTACACATCCCCATGTGTTTGTACTCACAGGAAAACAAAATTGCTATATGCACTTGCACAAAAAAGTCTTGAGTGGGTCTTCACAATCAGCTAAATTGTCTGCTGTGTGGAGCCAAGAGAAAGGTGGGTGATGTGCTCTGCTCATTATTTGCTAGCTCTATTGGTGGCTCATTAACTTTGGTAATTAAAAACAAACAACGCCTTGCCAACATTGGAAGTAACAGTTACAACAATCAGACAATGAAAAAACACCAAAGATACTGATCTCCAAAATCATTCACTTGAAGGAATGATTATACTGTATTTTCCTTATATGTATAGAGCCATACGCAGTTTCCACATTGGGTCTGGGTATTTTTGGAAATGGGCAGAACTGAAAGAGCAATCTGATTGACTAATAAAGATCACAGCCCTTGCAATTTATGGAACAGCTACTGGCAAACTCTGTTTAGCCTTACTCTTCTTTGTCACTCAAAAAAGACAATGGTAGCATTTTGTAAACGAAATAACGCACTGCAGTGAATGTTGGGAGCTTTCTTGATAATTATCAGAGGGGTAGCAGTGTTAGTCTGGATCTGTAAAAGCAGCAAAGAGTCCTGTGGCACCTTATAGACTAACAGATGTACCTGAGCATAAGCTTTCGTGGGTGAATACCCACTTCGTCGGATGCTTGAGGCACCTGGTCTTTGACTCTTGCATTACAATGCCTCTGAAATGTGCAGTTATCTCACAGCCACTATAACTATAGCCTCAAAAATCCCACCTGTCACGGGGATGTACACACTACACACTAGACCTGTGCTTGAGTGTCCACACTGCATTGTAAACCTAGGTTTACAATTGGTAGACCTAGGTCTCACAGCCATGCTAATGCAGCCATACTGTGCTATGGAGACCTTCTGACTCGGATCAGTGGCTTGACCTGTATTCACACTGCAAAAAGACAGGACTTGGACCTGAGTCACAGCAGGATGTGGGCTCTGACTCACTCCCTAGCAGGGTCCGAGGTGCTTGCTGATCTGAATCAGACTAATTTGTGTGTGAATGGAAGGGGGACTTGGGCTCAAATCTGAGCCACAGTCTGGGTTTAGTGTGCACACGGTGTCTAGGGATACCTCAGAAGGTGATCTTGTCTATCCGTCCATTTTATTTCTAAGGCACCTATCACGTTGATATCAAATATTCTCCAGATATTTTTAACAAATGATTTTCATAAGCTTTCTTTTCTGTAGCCTGAGATAAAACCTTGGTACTGGGGATAGCTGCAGGGGTTAAAGTAAAGGAGAGCAAAGTGGGCACAGCTTTCCTGCTAATGCTAAAAGCAGATGGAGAGATCTCCTGGTTGGATAAAGAGTGCTTCCCTACAGCTCCCCCTTCTTCACTCATGTGGTGAGAGCTTTCCCTTCCCGTTTCCATCTACTGTAGCCACTGGATACACATGCTTGTAGAGTGAAATAATAAGGGACTATGGATGGGAATCTAAGTATAGCTCTCACTCCCCCAAGCCCCTTAATCCACTGAAAACATTCCTTGCAGGAGGCACACATGCACAAATGAAAAACACTATTGCACTAACAATGTGAATATTTTACCACACCCATCAATCACATTGCATTAGTTGGTCCCCCTGCCACTCTCTCATCTTGTTTGATAGGTTATGTAACTAGACTGTAAGCTACTGGGACAGGGACCTTGTGTTCATATCTGTCTATAAAGTGCCAAGCACAAAAGAAACAACAATATGCATTTAAACAAATAACCACATGGTTTATCTCAGTCACAGGTAAGAGAGCAGGCAATACCACTTGGCAGTATTAAGCTGTACTTTTCTGGAAATGTTTTACTTTCCCCCCTGAATAATATACCGTCTGTATGTGTGTATATTATATACACATTAGCTATCTAACTGATAGGCTCTATCTACATAATCCATCTACTCACCTATGGAATTATATTGTACCCCATCAACATGTAATACATTGATTTCTGCATACACGATTTGAGAAGTATTTTAAAAATACCTGACTTTTGAAGGAATTTGTATGCCCCAAAGGTAAAATATTTGTTGTTCAGAAATACAGTATGCTTACTAGTCATTTCTGGCATGGTCATCTCTAAATTTGTTTATAAATCATCAGAAGGAGAGACAAGGTGGGAGACAGTGTAAGCTCATCTCTCTCAGTAACAGATGTTGGTTCAATAAAAGATATTACCTTACCCACCATGTCTTTCTAATATCCTGGAACCAACACGGCTAGAACACCACTGCATACAGGAAGAAGTCATCTGTATGTGGTATACAGAAATGAACTCCATGTAAGTTCACGCCAACACTTTCTTCTATTCTATTCTTTCATGTTTTCTTATATTGCCCTCATCACCTTAGTATGTGAGCGCCTTCCAGTATTGTGTTAAGCAATGTGACTACCATCTGTCACATGTAGTTCATTCTGTCTCTCTATCTTTTCCCAAGAAAACTGTATGTACAGTAATAGAATCATAGAAGATATGGGTTGGAAAGACCTCAGGAGGTCATCTAGTCCAACCCCAACTAAATCATCCCAGCCAGGACTTTGTCAAGCTGGGCCTTAACAATCATTAAGGAAGGAAATTCCACCACCTCCCTAGGTAACCCATTCCAGTGCTTCACCACCCTCCTCGTGAAATAGTTTTTCCTAATATCCAACCTAGACCTCCCCCACTGCAACTTGAGACCATTGCTCCTTGTTCTGTCATCTGCCACCACTGAGAACAGCCTAGCTCCATCCTCTTTGGAACCCCCCCTTCAGGTAGTTGAAGGCTGCTATCAAATCCCCCCCTCAGTCTTCTCTTCTGCAGACTAAATAAGCCCAGTTCCCTCAGCCTCTCCTCATAAGTCATGTACCCGAGTCCCCTAATCATTTTCGTTGCTCTCCATTGGACTCTGTCCAATATGTCCACTTCCTTTCTATAATGGGGGTGGGGAACTGGATGCAATACTCCAGATGTGACCTCACCAGTGTCGAATAGAGGGGAACAATCACTTCCCTTGATCTGCTGGCAACGCTCCTACTAATGCAACCCAATACGCAGTGTAGGGTTTTGTTTTGTTTATTTTTGGTGTTGGACTTTTTGGTATTATTTTAATTTAATTAATTTCAACCAAATATGTTTTCATATTGGAGAGTGCAAGGTTGAAGAAGTATACCTTATAGTTGGAGTGGGAAGATGGTGTGGTTTATGATGGTCTTCAATTCCTATGAGAGTTCATTCCACAGTCTTGGACTGGCTTCCAAGAAAGCTCCGTTTCCTGCACAAATGAGCTTGAGCCTTATGGTAGAGAATACTACAGGACTGGAGCTGTTTGACGCAGAGTATTCAATTTGTTAGTGGAATTTTAGCAAGCGGCTCCTGCTTGTCCCCTCCAGCACATGACTGAGGTAAACAAGATGTAAATCAGATATGTGTTATCAGTTCAGTGTTCAGCATTGTAGAAATAAAATGATAATATAGCCAGAGAATGGGTTAGATCTACATCATGTTTTTAGATATTGGAAGAAATTATGATTTTTAGGAAATATGGAAGGCTAGGAGATTTACAAAGCACAGACTGATAAACAACCTCTAGTGACAACACGTTGTGTAGACTCTAAGGAATATAGGTTCATTCTGGCCAATACTGACATTAATTTGCACCTATAAAACTTGCTAAACAATCTGGTTTGGAGGCTATCTATTCCTTAGTGGGGGTTCTGGCTGACATTGGGTTACATCACTTCTGCTTTTGGGAGCTTCTACAGTACAAACACAAATGAGATGAAGATCTGTAAATCTGTAATTTTGTAAGAATGGAATTTTACCGGCACAGCTGGAATTTGGTGCACAAACTGCTCCCAGGCTCCCATACACAGAAACACCACTAAAAGTGAGAAATCTGCAATGGGATTCTGACATTATCCTATGACCCTTAGAAGCACAGGACTTGCAGACCATCAAAATCTGGGCCAAAATTCTTGTGTCCCTTGAAAAGTATATTAAGGAAAAAAAAAGTAGCTCATCTTTTCTCTTAAACTAATGGTAAGCTTAATTTTCTTCACTGGAATTTTTTCAATGGGATTTTTCTTTTTTTATAATTTTGAAAGCCAAGTCATTTAAATCAATAGGATATTGACTGATTCAAATGGTTCACCCTAAGGCAGTAAGTAACCTGGTCTCTTACTGATTTTCTTTTTCTTTTAGAAGGAAATTAAGGTCCTTAAGAATTTTCCTTTGGACTTCTCTAATTTCAATGTGTTTATGTTGGTTTCAGTAACCCATTCTATAGATATGCTGCTGTGTATAAGAGGAGCTGTGTAGTGTGGTACTTTGTAAATTAATGCAATACTTGTGGGAGGCAGCAGGTTGACAACTGTAGAAATTGGTGATTTCATTTGAGATATCCTTTCAGTTTTTGTGTTAAAATCCAAAATCCAAAGTGAAAGTGATATTTGGAGAATGTTAACTCCCACATATTGAAACCAAAGAAAATGATTGCACAGCTCTAGTCATCTGAGACAGGCCATCAAGTAATTGTGAGCAGTTTGATAAGTACTGTTTTGGGAGGGATTTGAACTGCTTATTGGTGGTGTATTGAAAACTGTCAAAATGGTAGGCTCTCTGAAAATTTCAGGGATTTTTCCTGGTCCTGCTTATAGGCTAAGGGACTCTGTAGGGAAGCATGCAATCTGAGCCTAGCAGCAATCAATCAGCACACAGCTGGCCTCGCATAAGGTGGGGTGAGTTGTGCTTCTATGATTTAGGGAGCAGCCCGATTTGTTTGTTTCTGTTTTGGGGGGCTTGTGGGTTATTCTGACTTCTAAGAAAGTAGTGTTACATTTCAACCTTCCATCAAGAGTATTTGATGTTTTTATCTAACTTCTCAATCAAAATTGTTTCCTGGGGTAACTCTAGAAAAGTCAGTGAAGTCACACCAGCAGAAGGTTTGGCCTTGATGAACTTTACACCTCAGATTAACACAATGTTAATTAAACACACGCATCTGTCTCTTATTCACTTATTTTTGGTGAAAACTTATTGGGTTATACAGAAACATTGTTCTTCACTCCCACAGGCGGTAGAGCCACATTAACAGGGGGAGGGAATATGGGTGTGTCATGGGTGTGCCAGTTTTTGCCTGTGGGTGTGTCAGTTTTTCCATTTTTCATTACAAAAATCTTATGATCTTCATAGTACCACAGGATTAGGAGAACACAAAAAGGTATCAAAGTTATTGTTGACTGTCTTTGATCTTCTGCCAACCACAGCTTAACTAAACTAGAAAATCTGGCCCTTAGTCTATGCAAACTCACATGGTCTGGAGGCTGTCTTTATGCTGTATATCCTGTGAATACCCAGCATGGACTAAAACACAACCGAACTATGCTCAGATAGAAAAAGAAATACTGGCAACTGTTCCTGGTTGTGAGAGGCTTTATGAATATGTTTATGGGCAAAGATCAGTCATAGAAGACACAGACTATAAAGCAGCGGAAGCCATATTACAGAAATCATTGTCCAAAAGCACTACCTAAACTTCAGAAAATGATCATAAAATTGCAAAAAGCATTTGTCAAATGTGAAATACAGGCCTAGTAAGGAGTTTCTGTGAGCTGACATGCTTTCAAGAGAACGTATAAATAGTGAAAGCAAGGAGCTGCAAGAAAAGGGTCGAGAAGTAAATATGACTCCATTTCTAAAATAAAAATGCATCAAGTTCAGACAAGACACAAACCTTACAATAGTTTGCAAGAGTAATTCTAGATGCAATTCAAAGAGAAGGTGACTGGCAATCAGCTACGCCATCCACTCCAAATTCATATGTCATAACCAACCTGAAGGTCAGTCCCAGAAGGGGAACCAAAGACATCAATACAAATTCAAGGAAGCTACTGGTTTCCTTTCCTTGTGAACATCCAGAATACAACTGAAATTCTCTCTCTATATCGATGCCTCACTGCCCCAATAGTATTTGAGTGTCTCACAATCTTTAATGTATTTAGCCTCATAACACGCCTGTGAGGTATGGAAGTCTTAATATGCCTATTTTACAGATGGGGAACTGAGGCATAGAGACGCTAAATGACCTGCCCAAGGAAGTCTGCAGTGGAGTAAGGACTCACACCCAGATCTCCCAAGTCATAAGCTAATGCCCTAACCACTGAACCATTCTCTCTCTCTATTATGATCTGAAAAATAACACACACTCATCCTGTCTAGTAAAAAATTCCAGGACCAAACAGGTTTGAAGTGGCAGATCTACTTCAGCAGCTGATCAGGGCACTTCAGAAAGAACTATGCTGAGGGCAATACGTAGTTCTAGGGCCACACAGACATGGAGTTTCACAGGTGGAAGTCAGCAGTTCAGAGATCATAGCTATTGACAGATGTCCATTAAGGAGCAGAATAATCCTCTCAGCTGTCAGGTCATTCCAATAACATATTATTATTATTATTATAATTTATTTGTATTCCAATAGCTTCTAGTAGCACCCCCTTCCCCACCTCAATCATGGCTGAGGGCTCCATTGTGCTAGGTGCTGTACAAATATATAACAAAGAGTACCTGCTCTGAACAGTACCCTATCCTTCCTCCTATATATCTCTGTATGTTTAATGCATTGGTTTTATTAGTTAGTGATTGCTAAGTGGTTGTTTTGAATTGATATTGTAATTTATTTGGATCTGATAAAAATGAATTGTAACAGTAGCCACTGGTATCGATAATTACTAATGCCTGCCACGTGCCAGGGGTATGAACATTTTGTAACACTAATCAATATCATCTGATGGGTGCCAGGGAATAAAGAGCAGTCTCTTCCCAGCACTCTTGTGTATCAAACCACTATTATATTTAGCAGACCCATTTAACTTAGCACAGAAGAGCTGGGAAGCCTGCATGATCCCTAAGGATCACCATATATATGTTACTGTCATAAATATAAAGGGAAGGGTAAACACCTTTAAATCCCTCCTGGCCAGAGGAAAAACCTTTTCACCTGTAAAGGGTTAAGAAGCTAAGATAACCTTGCTGGCACCTGACCAAAATGACCAATGAGGAGACAAGATAGTTTCAAAGCTGAAGGGGGGGAAAACAAAGGGTTCTCTCTGTCTGTGTGATGCTTTTGCCGGGACCAGAGCAGGAATGCAGGTCAGAACTCCTGTAAAAAGTCAGTAAGCAATCTAGTTAGATATGCGCTAGATTCTGTTTTGTTTAAATGGCTGATAAAATATGTTGTGCTGAATGGAATGTATATTCCTGTTTTTGTACCTTTTTAAAACTTAAGATTTTGCCTAGAGGGATTCTCTATGTTTTGAATATGATTAGCCTATAAGGTATTTACCATCCTGATTTTACAGAGGTGATTCTTTTACTTTTTCTTCAATTAAAATTCTTCTTCTAAGAACCTGATCACTTTTCATTGTTCTTAAGATCCAAGGCTTTGGGTCTGTGTTCACCTATGCAAATTGGTGAGGATTTTTATCAAGCCTTCCCCAGGAAAGGGGGTGTAGGGCTTGGGGGGATATTTTGGGGAGGAGGCGTTTCCAAGTGGGCACTTCCCCTGTTCTTTGTGTAACACTTTGGTGGTGGCAATGTTTAACCTAACCTGGTAAGAATAAGTTTAGGGGGTCTTTCATGCAGGTCCCCACATCTGTACCCTAGAGTTCAGAATGGGGAAGGAACCTTGACAGTTACAGATGAGATTTTAAATTTCATTGGACAAACTGCTTTCTGGGGATGTATACCGGAGCTTCGATGGAAGAATTTAGCTTGTAGGGATAAATCCTGGTCCAATGAAATCCATGGAAGTTTTGCCATTGCCTTCAATGGGCTGCACATTCAGGGTCATGCACTGGCATCATAAAATCAACATAGTTTGTGGGATGGGCTGCTGGGTCACTCACACATTTCCAAAGTCATAACCTTTATGCAAGTTTTAGTCGAAAACCAATTTGTGATGAGCAAGTAACAAAGGAATGAAAGTGGGGGTGCCTGATTGAAAAGCTGACAGATGCACTGTAGCTATGCTCCCTGTTCTGCTCTAATTAGGAAGGAAGCTGCTGCTTGAATGACAATGTGGATGTACGTACAGTAAGACATACCCACACTTTTGTTTCAAATGGCTAAAACAGTCCAGATTCTTCCCAGTCAAGTGGATTTTATACAGAAATACAGTGTCCAGTAGGAAGATGCAACTGCCATACGTAATCAACTGCCAAACTGGATGACAGTAAAAACAAAAACAAAAGTATTTTGATTCCAAAGTTACCAGCTCAGCTGGCTATGGAGTTCAGCAATCTGCCAAATACCGTCACAGCAAAAGCCTACCTGACAACAGTTCTGATTGTTAGTGTAGGGGTTACTCTCACAATTTTCTCTGCTTGTGTCCACTGCAGCAATATTTTGATTGTGTGCAGACAGAACACAAGTCTCTTGTTCAAATAATATAGAAGCTGTGCTTTAGTCTTCAGTATTGTGGTCTGCTTTCTGATGTGCAGCACATCTTAGGCTGAGGTGACCTTCCATGCTAAGACACACACTGTGCCAGCATCTTCAATAGGGGAGAAAAAACAAACCAAAACAAAAAAGAAAAAACCACCACCACCAGTTTTGAATCACATAGCTATTAACTACTGGTATTTTATTTAAAAAGTTGGCAATTTCTCAGTTCATTAAGAATCTGCCCAGATCGGAAACGGTTGGCAAGAAGTACAGCTATTAGAATACCAATGGCAAAATATTTAGCCTAACAAAAAACAAAATAAAAATAAAATCCCTACTGCTTACAGAATAGTAGTGTGTTGTTGGTTGAATCTGCCTTTAATGTCAGTACACACATACCTAAAGGGAAATGGTTCAACTTCACTGCTACAAAAACTGTCTAGGTCAATTAACTTTCGGATGGTCTAGGCTTGTAATGTTTACCTTGTTTGTCATATGCTATGTATTAAAAGCATCAGATATTTTTAAGCCTGTGAAAATAAGTGGAGTAGAAGCTGTATTTTTTCTGCATAAAGAAAAGCAGTACTGGCTTTGAATGGCAAAATAATAATCGCTAGTCAAAGCAAAACCACGCTGCTTTTTAGCAATGCTTTGGTCCATTTTGTTCTTGGAAAGAAAGTACTTCTGAATGGAAGAACTGACCTAGCACAAAATGCCTAGGGTTGCCACCAATGTTCCCTCTAATTTTTGACAGGCTGTGTGTGCAAAAAATTTCTTCTGTGCAAATTTTTGTACTTCTGTGCAAATTTTTGTGCATGCGGTGTTTCGCCGTGTGCGCGGGGTTTAGGATCTGTGTGCGAGTGCACACGCGCACAGCTTAGAGGGAACAGGTTTTCCCAAGATTGCCCCTTTTTTGAGATAGCTGTTCCAAGAAATATAGAAGCCTTTCCAGGACATTAGAAGTCCTGGTTTTTGTCAGCAGAGTCACCTCTCGAGCAGCTTTTTCTGCCTCCCAGTTTGCGATGTAAAGTAGTGGTCCCTGGGAAGTTAACAGAAAGACTCCCATTGCCTTTGGTAAACACTGGATCAAACCTGATATTGTCTACTGCAACCAAGAGAACTCAAATCACCTCAGAGGTGCCAAGTACTACAGGCCTGATTAAATCCTTCCTTGCACCTTGTGTAGTAATTTACATCTGTGATGAATGAAGGCAGTCAGTGTCAGATGCTACCATTCTGATTGTGTAACATTTTGTGCAAACTTTGCACAGAGCTCTATAACTACACAAGGTGTAAAACTTTGTTTGCACTGGAAATTTGAACCGCTTTAACTATACTGGTACAGCATAGTCCCCTAGTGTGGACACAGTTGTATTGATTTAAAGATGTTTATACTGGTATAGCTATTTCCATATGGGAAGGAAAATAAGCTGTACTGTTATAAGACACTTTGTACCCATATAACTGTGTCCATACTTGGGCTTGTACCAATATAACTAAAAAACAAAAAACCCCCATCCCCCGCCAACCATCATGTCTACACTTGGATACTGTGTAGAGTACACACAGCAGAGGTATAAATAGCAATGTAGATGGTGAGGCACTGCTTAGGCAAGTAAAGATACACCTGAACCCTAGGATATGTACCCCACAGAGGCTGTCTACATACGCAGGAGTGCTTCCCATGTCTACACTGCTATTTTTAACAGTGTAGTGTTCTGCTGTCTCCCCACAGACAGAGCCTTTCCCTCACCACAGTAAAAGGCTCTGACAGTGGGGAAAGGCTCTGGCAGCTTTACAGATTACAGCATCTAAAGAAGCTGCCTGTATATGTATGATATTGTATTTTACTTGTCTTGTGCCTGTGTTACAGGTTGTTTTGACATTACTAGACTACATATACCATGTAGACTGTCCTTGTTTATGATGCCTCTTTATAAAAGACATTATACAAAGATAATATTTTTAAAGATAGTGAATAAACACAAGAGTTGTTTTTCACCCAGTGCACTTTGTTTTAGTCTTAAATGCACACACCATTTCTCATCTTTCTTCAGTTACCAGATTTTACCATTGTTTTGGATATAAACTTTTAAAAAACACATTAACTTTTGCAGAAGCAGTCTGCATATTGTTTAAATGGTATATTTAACCATGGAGAACTTTATTCTAACCCATCCCTTTGGAATCCAAAGAAATTCAAAAGTTTATATAGGACTTATAGGTGCCATTACTCTAAGGGTAATATTTGCTATGCCATATTGTAGTGCTTATTTTTGCCATTTTATTGACTACAGGAAAACAGTGAAAACCTGCCTTTGACTTGCTAGTATAAAAGCTAGGGCTGCCTGGAGATGCATTAATTATTTCTTTGTTTTGAATAGAACATACTGATTTAATGTCTCCCTTTTAATTCTCTTTTTTTCTCTCCTCTGAGAGTTCAGTACTGCAAAACATTAGAAAAATGCAAGTGTTACAAAAAATAGCTCTGAACCAGAGCTGGAGGACTGCAATTGTTGGTGGTGGAAGCCATGTGTAAAGGTGGGGCTCGAAATCTGAACTAGACTATTCGAAGTGCTAGGTGACTTCTGGTCTGGAAGCAGGGAATAGGTAGATGGCAAGAAAAGATGACTGTTCAAGGGACATAGGAGGCATCGGGAGTACATTTTGTAGTACATTTCCCAGTGGGAAGGCATCGGAGGACTAGTGGCTCTTGAGCATTGTGTTGCAGCACTAGCCTGCATCCACATTACAGAGTAGTCATGTTAGCAGCTAATAAATTGTGGTTGCTCTGACACCGTTGCACATGAGTGAGGGGACTTTGTGTGCAGACAGGGTCAAGATAACTGGAGCAATCTAGTTATAACACAGGTTAACTTTGCAGTGAAGATAAGCCCAAGGAATCAGCATCTCTTCCCCCTGAGACAGAACCTGTCAAATCCATGGAAACGGTGCTGCATTCTGCACAAATCAGACCCAATTTTTTAGGTAGTGCTGGGCTTTGAGACCAGAGAAAGTTTTTTTGATGTTTTTAAACTGTGTAAATCTGAATGGCAGGTCTAGATACAATGCTGAGTTTCAGTAATGGACAATGAGAGCATCAGAGCAAATCTCATTGCCAGCCCTGCTGGGTTGTGAGCTGCATGACTGATTCTGAAAGTTTAATGAACTAAGCCAGGTTTCTCTCTCTGCTGATGAGGATAAATCCTATGTTGTCCTTACATGACAAGAATAAAATAAAATAAAAATAGATCCAGCTTTGTGGAGACTAGTAGGTCATTACTATGAATTATCTGATCCATACAATACCAGGATCTGACATGGTCTTATCAGAGATTATTTACAAATCAGCTTGATATTGTTCTGCTTTGATAGGACTGTGTTTAAATTATAGCAATACATAGACAGTAGCAATACCATCCATCATAAACAGAGCCTTTTCTAGCAGAATGTGGACTCAGCTATTGGTGCAGCTATTGCATTAATCTTCAGCAAAAGAATCAAACTAAAGTATGTTCAGGAAATATTCTGAGGAATAAGAAGACAATAACTATAGTCACATTTATTTCTTGTCCTCTCCCAACTCTTCTTTCCCGCTAACTACAAGTATGTGTTTCTGTCTTGGTCTCTCTCTTACACACAAAATCCTCTTCCCTGCCCTCCTCCCCGGCATCCTGTTGACACATGCCAGAGGCAAGGAAACTCTGTGCAACCAAGCACACCCTCTGCTATTTCATAACTTGTTACATTGACCTTTTCTCACTGTTCTGCCGTTTGTGGCTTTTTGCTTTTATTACGTTTAATTAGGGCTAATTGGTCTAGAAAGCCCTGGGCTTGGTGTTTCTGTTATCACAGTTACCTTATTTGCTCTCTCTGCCTCTTGCTCAAACTCTTCCCTTTACTGCTACTTACTCAAAGGGGTCACTGGGATCAGACCTCTGGAGCTCTGGAGGAATCGGTATTCTTTTGTAGTACATTTCCCAGTCGAAGGCTCCTCGCATGGCATCCCCCGCCTGTGCCTCATAGCCAAAGTGATTGTGGTCAATGACATCGATCATGGGACACACAATGGTTTTGTGGTTTAGTGCAATCTGGTCTGAAAGATGAAAGCAGAAAATAGGAAATGGCATGTCTAGTCAAGCCATCTATCATATTACAAATCTCCCAGGTTTTTTGAAGTTTGAAGATTGCCTGCTTAGTTCCCTACAGCCCCCAATCATTTCACTTTTCAAATCTGCATCAGACCTTTATCTAAAGTGGACTCAATGCAGTTGGGCATTGATTAGAAGCAATTATAATTCTTTAAAGCGAGTCACGACCCAGAGAAGTCCAGTCATCTATATCTCTGTCACTTTGCTACTCTGGGCTGTCCCCAATCTGTCAACAAAGGAACTAGCCAGCAAGTAAAATATAAAAACACTACTTGTTTAGTGTGAGGTCTGTACAGTGGGAACTTGAAGAGGAAATGCTTTCCCATTTATTTGTGTTTCAATGTATGAATACTGGACCTCGCAGTAATTCTGCATCTGCTGTTGTGGCATTTTAGTGTGCACCAGTTTCTAATTCAAACACTGAAAATTAAAGGTGAACTCCAAAGCCAGAAGCAACAACATGCAAAAAAGTATTGCTCATTTCTATGAGGAGCGAAGAAGGCTCCAGTGTATTCTTTTCTCTCCCTCTCTCTTTTGAGAAGTGTCAGTATTAGACTCAACTTCCCACCTTTCCTCATTTGAGGTTTGGAAAAGGGGCAGCTCTGAGATGTCTAGTAGCGTGAAATGGTTACGTCGGGAAGTTGTGTCGTCTTTTCAGACTTACCCCTCTAATGGTGAAACACAGTAAAAACACGTTAATTATCTCACAAAAATCTGCAGGCCTCCTCTAAAAAGCTGTAATGAGGTTTCCTATTATTAGGATATAATTACTAAAAGTAACAACGTGGACAATAGTGCGCCAGGTAGTATTATACTTAATTACTACCACCATGTCAGTTTTAATACCATCTCTTTTCAATGGCAGTCCTGGCAACAGTCAACATGGGATTATGACACTTTGGCCCTGATGCTCTCCTCTAGTTTCACAGATGGAGGGAAGCTAAAGCATATGGGTTTGGGGGCATTGGGCAGGTAGAGAGGTGGCTTACTAGCATAAGCCTATCCCTTCCAGGAACCTGCAGAAGCCTCTCCCTAGAACAGATGCAGAGGGTTCCAATCCTGCCATCAGAAAAGGGCACAGATAGGCATAGAGAGAACTGGGTTAGAGTGGTGCTCACTCACCTTGGCATCATCTTCCTTCAAACCTGCAACACTGGCAAGTGTGGCACTGATCTATGGAACCCCTTCCTCCCTCAAGAGCATTGTAGTGAGGTAGCCTGCCCCTCTAAAGCCTAGTGGTCTGCCCCATACAAGTAGCCCTGCCTACCACACCTGGGATGAGGTGTACAGTTTAATTAGTAGAACCAGTTGGATAAGGAGGAGCTGATTCTCCTATAAAGAGGAACAGGACACTTCAGAGAATTGGGGGGATGGAGAGAATAGGGAAAGAAACATTATAGAGACTGCTAGGAGTGAGTAAGCTCCAGCAGGAAACCCTGAGTCTTCAGGAAAAAAGACTCCAGGGAGGGGAAACCTCAGTGTGAAAGACAGAGTGAATGAGAAGGAGTTGCTGAAGATTTGAGGACTTTTGTTTTCGGATTGATTTTGTTACGTTAATAAACTCAGCTCCAAGGAGGGGTGTGTTGCACTAGAGGAAAGTTTGTCTCGTAGTTTCAGGGGCCCTGAGCTGAAGAAACGTGAGAAAACTGAGGCAGGACTGCTGAAGAGTGATCTCAAGCCATAAGGGCATGCTCTGGAGGCAGCCCGCCAGCCCGTTTACAGGGCTCTTTCATGGCAGTATGGCTCTTGATGGAACCATATTATTGCGTGTGCACGTGTGAGGAAATACCGATCCACCGTTCAAATTGATCAGCCTTCTGCAGAAGGGCTGAGAGTAACTGCTCTCTCTCTCTCTCTCTCTCACACACACACACACACACACACACACACACGCACACACAGACACACACTTGAAGAGGTACTGTAATGACTGCTGAGCTATGGTTGAAATCCAGTGTAACTCCCTTTCCAACTGCTCATAATTCTCTCAAAATTCCTTTTCGTCTGAAAATTTCTGTGCTCAGCTTTTGCCCAGAGGCCATTTCTTTGGAAAGTTTCAACAAAAGCTGTTCATTTTTAAATTGTGCATTTAAAAAAAAATGCATCAAAAAAACCCCCCAAACAAAAAAGTGTATGTGCCAGTAATCGGAACATTTCACTGTTGCTATACTGCTCTTGTGGTGAGAGAGAAGTCCTGGTCTATATGAGAACACTGCACTACTTTAACTAAAGGTACAAGGCGGGTCTTTGTCTCTCTAATGTTCTGGGACCGACATGGCTACAACCACACTGCGTTAACTAAAGGAGTGACTTTGAACCGATCTGGTTAAACCACAGCAAACAAACTTTGTGTGGACACTCATTTCAGTTTTCAGAGTAACAGCCCTGTTAGTCTGTATTCGCAAAAAGAAAAGGAGTACTTGTGGCACCTTAGAGACTAACCAATTTATCTGAGCATAAGCTTTCGTGAGCTAAAGCTCACTTCATCGGATGCATACTGTGGAAAGTGTAGAAGATCACCCTCCACCCCCACGAACATGATACAGTTCTGTGGTGACCTAGAATCATATTTTCGACACCTCCGACTCAAGGAATATTTCCAACATACCTCTGAACAACATACTAATCCACAGAGACCTCCCTACCAACACTACAAAAAGAAGGATTCTAGGTGGACTCCTCCTGAAGGTCGAGACAGCAGACTGGACTTCTACATAGGGTGCTTCCGCCGATGTGCACGGGCTGAAATTGTGGAAAAGCAGCATCACTTGCCCCATAACCTCAGCCGTGCGGAACACAATGCCATCCACAGCCTCAGAAACAACTCTGACATCATAATCAAAAAGGCTGACAAAGGAGGTGCTGTTGTCATCATGAATAGGTCGGAATATGAACAAGAGGCTGCTCGGCAGCTCTCCAACACCACTTTCTACAAGCTATTACCCTCTGATCCCACTGAGAGTTACCAAAAGAAACTACAACATTTGCTCAAGAAACTACCCGAAAAAGCACAAGATCAAATCCGCACAGACACACCCCTGGAACCCCGACCTGGGATATTCTATCTACTACCTAAGATCCATAAACCTGGAAATCCTGGGCGCCCTATCATCTCAGGCATTGGCACCCTGACAGCAGGATTGTCTTGCTATGTAGACTCCCTCCTCAGGCCCTATGCTATCAGCACTCCCAGCTACCTTCGAGACACCACTGACTTCCTGAGGAAACTACAATCCATCGGTGATCTTCCTGATAACACCATCCTGGCCACTATGGATGCAGAAGCCCTCTACACCAACATTCCACACAAAGATGGACTACAAGCCGTCAAGAACACTATCCCTGATAATGTCACGGCTAACCTGGTGGCTGAACTTTGTGACTTTGTCCTTACCCATAACTATTTTACATTTGGGGACAATGTATACCTTCAGATCAGCGGCACTGCTACGGGTACCCGCATGGCCCCACAGTATGCCAACATTTTTATGGCTGACTTAGAACAACGCTTCCTCAGCTCTCGTCCCCTAACGCCCCTACTCTACTTGCGCTATATTGATGACATCTTCATCATCTGGACCCATGGAAAAGAAGCCCTTGAGGAATTCCACCATGATTTCAACAATTTCCATCCCACCATCAACCTCAGCCTGGTCCAGTCCACACAAGAGATCCACTTCCTGGACACTACAGTGCTAATAAACGATGGTCACATAAACACCACCCTATACCGGAAACCTACTGACCGCTATTCCTACCTACATGCCTCCAGCTTTCACCCTGACCACACCACACGATCCATTGTCTACAGCCAAGCTCTGCGATACAACCGCATTTGCTCCAACCCCTCAGACAGAGACAAACACCTACAAGATCTCTATCAAGCATTCTTACAACTACAATACCCACCTGCGGAAGTGAAGAAACAGATTGATAGAGCCAGAAGAGTTCCCAGAAGTCACCTACTACAGGACAGGCCTAACAAAGAAAATAACAGAACGCCACTAGCCGTCACCTTCAGCCCCCAACTAAAACCCCTCCAACGCATTATTAAGGATCTACAACCTATCCTGAAGGATGACCCAACACTCTCACAAATCTTGGGAGACAGGCCAGTCCTTGCCTACAGACAGCCCCCCAACCTGAAGCAAATACTCACCAGCAACCACATACCACACAACAGAACCGCTAACCCAGGAACCTATCCTTGCAACAAAGCCCGTTGCCAACTGTGCCCACATATCTATTCAGGGGACACCATCACAGGGCCTAATAACATCAGCCACACTATCAGAGGCTCGTTCACCTGCACATCCACCAATGTGATATATGCCATCATGTGCCAGCAATGCCCCTCTGCCATGTACATTGGTCAAACTGGACAGTCTCTACGTAAAAGAATAAATGGACACAAATCAGATGTCAAGAATTATAACATTCATAAACCAGTCGGAGAACACTTCAATCTCTCTGGTCACGCAATCAGAGACATGAAGGTCGCTATCTTACAACAAAAAAACTTCAAATCCAGAGTCCAGCGAGAGACTGCTGAATTGGAATTCATTTGCAAATTGGATACAATTAACTTAGGCTTGAAATAGAGACTGGGAGTGGCTAAGTTATTATGCAAGGTAACCTATTTCCTCTTGTTTTTTCCTACCCCCCGCCCGACATTCTTGTTAAACCCTGGATTTGTGCTGGAAATGGCCCACCTTGATTATCATACATATTGTAAGGAGAGTGATCACTTTACATAAGCTATGACCAACAGGAGAGTGGGTTTGTGTGTGGGGGGGTGAAGGGGGAGAGAAAACCTGGATTTGTGCTGGAAATGGCCCAACTTGATTATCATACACATTGTAAGGAGAGTGATCACTTTAGATAAGCTATTACCAGCAGGAGAGTGGGGTGGGGGGAGGTATTTTTTCATGCTTTGTGTGTATAAAAACATCTTCTACACTTTCCACAGTATGCATCCGATGAAGTGAGCTGTAGCTCACGAAAGCTTATGCTCAAATAAATCGGTTAGTCTCTAAGGTGCCACAAGTACTCCTTTTCTTTTTACTCATTTCAGTGGAAGAGTGGCTTATTTCTGATTAGTGTAAATCGATTAGGAATCAGTTTAAGCTAACCCCAAATAAGCCACTCTTATTTTGTATTAAAAGTTTCCATACATGGGCTTGCACCAGTTAAAACACAATTTGACTTAAAATGTTGCAACTTTCTCATGTTATAAAACCCTAAGTGATTATTCTTTTCTCAGCCCTAGTATTTGTGAGGTCTCAACCAGAGGAACTGTTCAGAAATAGGGGCAGGGCAGGCTGATAAACACAGAAAACCCTCACACTAGAACACAGTTGAGTTTGTCTCACTGTCAGGACTTTTCAACATGCTCTGCAGATCCATTCAGACATAATAAGGGCAGCCTAGCTCACCCTGTGGATGCAGCATCAGAGCAGTAAGTGCCAAATGTGCCATCTGCTTCACTAGAGTTTCATCTAGTATCATTCAAAAAATGCAGGATGCGTTAAAAGAGCTACAAGGTGCATCCTTCGGTTAAAAACGTACAAATAGGTATTTAGAACCACTGTCAACAGAGGGCCAGATGCTGCTCCCATTTAAGCAACTAGAAATTTTTCATTTACTTTAAAGGGAGTAAGACTGGTCCTGAAATGGTTTATTCCTCCCTTTAGGAAGACATAGTGCAGGCTGCCCTTGAAACTTTTTTTTTTGTTCATCTTATGTTTGCTTTGCTTTATTTTCTGTTTCAAGTTCCAGGTCTAATGGGTGATTCTTGGGTAGGGTTGCCAGGCATCCGTTTTTTGACTGGAATGCCCGGTTGAAAAGGGACCCAGTTGGCTCTGCTGACCAGGCCATTGAAAGTCTAGTTGGCCTCCTGCAGTGGGGCAGACAGGTTGCCTGAGTGACTCCCAGAAAGCTGCTGGCATCTTCCTCTGGCTCGTAGGCTTAGGGGTGGCCATGAAAGCTCCATGTACTGCTCCCCTGCTCCAGTACTGGCTCCGCAGCTCCCGTTGGCTGGGAACTGTGGCCAATGGGAGCTGCGGGGGCAGCCCCTGCACCTAGGACACAGAGGGAGATGTCGGCAGCTTCCTGGGAGCCGCCTGAGGTAAGCGCTGCCCAGAGCCCACCCCCCCCACACACACCTGCCCCAATCCGAAGCCCCCTCCTACACCCCAAATACCTCATCTCTGGCCCCGCCCCAGAGCCCGCACCCCCAGCCCAGAGCCTTCACCCCCTCCCAACCCCAACCCCCGTGCCTCAGCCCGGAGCCCCTCCTAAACCCTGAATCCCTGATTTCTAGCCGCACTCCAGAGCCCACACCCCAACCCCCTGCCACATTCCGAACCCCTTGGCCCCAGCCCAGAGCCCTCTCCTGCACCCCAAACGCCTCATCTCCAGCTCCACCTCAGAGCCTGCACCCCCAGCTGGTGAAAATGAGCGAGTGTGGGGGAAAGTGAGTGACGGAGGGAGGGGGATGGAGTGAGCGAGCGGGGCCTTCAGAGAAGGGGTGGGGCAAGGGTGTTCGGTTTTCTGCAAATGGAAAGTTGGCAACTCTATCCTTGGTTTCTGCAACTAGAAAGTTGGCAGCCCTATCCTTTGTAATATTTAAAAACCAGGCACACCAGCAGTAATTCTGCAACTTCTCTTTCCCTTCCCCTAGGCCTCACCCCTGACCTGCCCCTTCCCCTAAGGCCCCGCCCCATTCACTCCTCTTTCCCCATCGCTCACTGCTTTTTCCCTCTCCTGCTTTCCCTGCGTGGAGCTGGAGCTGGGACCTGCAGCCACCCGATCAGGTAGGAGGCAGCCCTGGCTGAGTAGCAGCTGGTGCAGGTGATGACTTGGTGCCTCCCCCCCTTCCAGTAACTGGACTTTGGGTGTCCGGTCTGATCTGCACCATCAGGTCCCCTTTTCAACCTGACTTTCTGGTCAAAAACCAGACACCTGGACATCCTAGCCTTAGGCCTCAGTAGGTCAGAAGCCTAAAGATTTTTGCACTAGTTGAGGGATGCACTGAGCAACATCCAGTTAACCCTTAAACCTCAACAGCAGGCAGAAGACTCCCATCTGTGCTAGATAAGGTGAGCTCATCCAGTGGTTTCAGCAGTGACCTGACAGTGTAGCTTGTGGAAGTCTACTGGTCTCTGTGCTCCTTCACACGACCAGCAGCTTGCATTTTACATGAAGATGGTGCGCTACTTAATAAAAAGTTAATGCTGATGCTGAGAATAAGGAAAAGTGATAACTAGGGAATAGACTGGATACATAATTTGGGTACCCTAACAGGGGTACTATTTCAGATTTTGGTAGGGAGGGGGCAACTTTAACTGTGATTCTAAAGGTTATGTAGGCACCTGAAAGCTGTCAGGTTTTTTTTCAGATAATAGGGGGGATGCAATCAAAAATTATAACTCAAAGGAAGTGTGTGTCTCAACTCAAAAAGTTTGAAAACCGCACAGGATGCAGGCAGGGGATAGCTAGGGGCTGTGTGCAGAGAGGCTAGCTCAGGGTGCAGGCAGGGGGTAGCTAGGGGCTGGGACGGGTGTAGCTCGGGTACGGAGAGGGGCTGTGTCCGAGGGGGGCATGCTGCTCTGGGGCTGGCTGTGCACTCAGTCCCTAGTTGGCACAGTGGCGGCAGCTCCGCAAGGCAGGGGCTGTGGTGAGGGGCATGCTTTGCTTGCTTGGCTACACAATGGGTAGTAGGGAGGGGGACACCCCAACATGAGGCCCTGTTGGCTCTGCGCAGGAGATTGGGATTCAGGCTCCCAGTCCCGAGCAGCTCTGCCAGCAGCAGTTCCATGTCAGGGGCAAGGGGCAATGCTATGGCTGCAGATGGCAACGGGAGGAGAAGGGGCTGCATCTTCCCCCCTGCTGAGAACTTCACCCAAATATGGTAAAAAAACCAACTCGGGGTCTCCTCCTGCCTTCCCTAAATGGTGCCCCTGTAACTCTACTCAGAAAGTATATGGGCTTAAATTTTGTGAATTATGTTGGTACTGATCTGACAGGGATATTTAGGGAGACTGTTTATTGGCCTTCCGGGTTATGTTGCATAGTTCAGAAACAGAACTAGGCATTTTGCTGCTTGAATATGTTTAATCAGCATGTTTTGCCACAAAACCAGTTCCAGCAGCAAAACTCAAGACATAATACCATTCACTGAGGAAAGGCTAAACTGCCATCCTTATGAGAGATGCTTTTACTGAAAAAAAGAAAAAAAGTTTCTTGTCTGTACTAAAGTAAGGAAGCACTCATCTTTCTCTGGAGGGGTGAGTAGTCAGGTGTGTAGGGAAGGGAGCATTATTTCCTGACTTAAATCCTAGACTACTTACAACTGTTTCTTCCCATGCTTTGACTAACGGAGCTTCGCTGATTCCAGCTAGAATCCAGCACAGCAGTCAATAGCAAATCATCCTTTCTGAGCTTCCTATTGTGAATGCAGTTATTGGGTTTAACTCCAAAATCTGGGATATATTTACAACAAAAGCTGATTTAGTGGACCGTGGAAGACTAAGGAGTACAATAGTGCATACCAAACATTCCTTAATGCTCTTAGGTTTACAGTACATTCCTTACCTAGTACTAGATTTAGAGGTCTCTTTTAAAAAAAAGAAATTAAGCTATGGGAGAGCAGAACTATATTGCAGAAGTTATACTAGTCATCTCTGGAATAAAGAAGCTCAGATTCCTGTGTTTTGTCAGACAAACAAGCTCTTTCTTATACGGACTTTTTCCAGGTAACCAGTATATATATCTGTCCAATTATTGCAGCAAAAATCAGTGGTGTACTGTATATGAAGGTCTAGAAATCTCATGCTGTGTGTGGGATATCAGAATTGTCACAGGCCACCTGCAGTACATTACTAACCTTTTTATATAGTGCAAGGATCTGCTTATTTTGGGGCACAAGTTTAATTCTTGGAACTATACCATGTGTTCTGACATTAATGGCCAATTAATGTTCAAGCACTTACTAAGCAATGGAGGTAGCCAATTCACGTTGACTTCACAATGGGAGTCCAGGAACGTCAAGACTTCTCCTTTAGCCATTGAGGCTCCCAGCAATCTGGTCCGAATCAGCCCTTCTCGTTTCTTGGTGCGCACAATCCTCACTTTGGCAAAACGGGCCATGTACTCCTCCAACTTCTCTTTCAAGTGTTCTGGAAAGAAGGGGAAAAGGGTAGAGGTGTCAGTCGTGGAGGGCCAAACTAAGAATGGGCATGTGCAGATACCACTATAAGCATTCAGCGCCCTTTTATTTCTTATAATTTCAAATCCTTCAGTATCAGCTCTAAACCCTTTCTGAGATGGTTCTTAAATTGCAAATGATCTTTGTTCTAATACATAGAGGAAACCACGGACATTATAGACCTTTTACTGCTACTTAACTGCTACTGGCAAGTTGCCATGCACCATATAATCACAGCCAAAACAACTGCAGAATGTTCACCCATTCTCTAGTTCCTGCAGCCCAAGGCCAGATGATCATCCTGACATATGGTTTTACAAACAATGCCCTTTCCAAGCGGGCTTTCTACTTTTATTAATTATGTAAGAAGATGCACGGAAAGCAATTTTTAAAAATTAAGTGTTAAATCAGCATGACTAAATTATTTTTTATGAGGAGGGCAAATAAACTAGCAAGTGGTAACTGGCTAGCAGCTTGAAGCAAATGGATGGCTGACTTGCAAATAAAATTAAGCTGTAGAAGTACAACAATTGATATATTCTGTACTATTCTGTCTGTTTAGCCTGACTGTGTATGCATCACATAACAGCACATTTGGAATATATTTTCTTCTAATTAGAAATAAACAATAGAAGTGAAATCACCTCCTACAGTTTTGCCTCACCGTAAATAAATGACTGAAAATACTACAATCGGGAAAATAATCCACTGCCTATGATGAAACACTTCAGTTTGTCATGTTCATTCCTGCTCTGAATAAATTCAGTAACTATTTGGCAGGGAAAGGAGGAGGGAAAAGCTTGGTCTCCGATACTTAGCACTTTTGACATGTTGTGTTCAGGGCCGTCTCTAGGGAGGATGAGAGGCCTGGGACAAATCAGCCCCCGCTGGCTTGAGGGCCTCACTCTGCATCGGCGGCTGGGCCGGTGGGATGGATCCAGCATGGTGCTGGGCCACCTGCTGCTGCTGGCAGTTGCCGGTGCAGACCCTGGGGCTATTGTTGGCCATAGCGGCTCAGGGCTCCGGTCAGGTCGGGGGACTTGCTGCACCGAAACGCAGGAGGCCGAGCCGGGTGCTGTCTCCCGCTAACTGCCAACAACAGGGCAGGCCCTGCGGAAGTGACAGATTTGTCTTCCAGGACCAACTGTGCCGGCCAGTCACACCGGCCAATTTGCCCTATCCAAGGGACGGCTCTGGCTGCATTTACTGATGCTAGTGGATACAAGCTAATGCACATCAAAAATGACTCTATAAGATTCTGATTGTTTGTCTTTGTTATGCTGTGGAATTTGGAATTATTTTGGAATGCTGTGTTCCCAATAGTCTCCATGGACTTTGGATCAGGCCCTATATTATTATAGATGGTAGGAAATTTGTCATCAACCAGGATTTCTTTGTTTTGGTCTTATGCAGGTATCAAGGTGGTGGGAGGGGGATAGCTCAGTGGTTTGAGCATTGGCCTGCTAAACCCAGGGTTGTGAGTTGAATCCTTGAGGGGGCCATTTAGGTATCTGGGGCAGAAATTGGGGATTAGTCCTGCTTTGAGCAGAGGGTTGGACTAGATGACCTCCTGAGGTCCCTTCCAACCCTAATATTCTATGAAAAAGGCCTATTATTCAGCAGTGACCTCAATCTGAGGATGCTTCCTATTGTTTGAAGAAGCCTACACTGGCCATATACAGGCTGGGTAATTGCATGTACAATGGGGCACTTAGATGCACAGTCATTCTTCTTTAAGTTCCATTAGCAAGGGAATAAAATTTGCAGAAGCACATTCTCCAGTACATATCTCCTTTAAGCAATCCCTCACCAGGCTTCTATAACAAAGGATATATGGATATTTCCATTCTAAACCACTTTTGGGGGTTTATGATATAGCCTTTACAGTTTGCTTTGGGCATGTAGGATTTTAATCTGAAGAACAGTGCTTTACCAGATGTGGTATAAAAAGAGTATTTTTTCTTTATTCCTTATGCTCTACGGGGAAAAAAACCAGGGACTTCTGAAAAATGATTTTTTTCAAGAACCTCTGTTTCTTGGTAACTAGGGCAGCTGAATTAACATTGGAATACTGGCTACAACAAGGCCTGATCTTTTTATTTTACCAATTTTTATGGTGGAGAATGCTCTTAGCATTTAACAGCACTACTATCTCGGTTTTGTAACCATACAGCATTCAGATGTCCATCTTGTTCTTCAACAAGTGTATTTTGTAGCACAGATACAGCAATAGCAGAAGCATTAACAGCAAAAGCATATCCTTTCCACTGAGCTTCGGCTGGATATAAACATCATTCCTGGCTTTTAGGCACTAAGCCCCACCAGTATTGTCACAATTCAGTGCGGCAAATATGCAGTACCACCTTGTACCACTAGGAGACTCTTGGTGGACTGTGGAGGCTGCACTACACCTGACGACACCAGAGTCCTTCCTACCCTACAGCACAAGCAGCAGAGAGATGAGAGAGAGAGCACGAAATTCAGGTGTGTGGCACTAGCCCCACTTAAGCAGAGTAAACAGCTGTCTCCACATGCTCTCTGCTGCCTCTGTTTCTGCCTTTGCAGACCCACAGGCTGGAGCTGGGGACTTCTGAGCCTCAGTGTCAGGAAAGAAGAATTGACTCTGGGGATGAGATGTCTAACCTGGAGGGGTACGAGTTGGGATGAGTGTTTTCTAAGACCATTCAGGTTGAGGGGGTAGTTCTGAGCTATGAAGAGGTTAGATAGGAAAAGGAGAGGAATTGGCTTGTAGGTGTTTCTGAGCAGGTGGAGGTTGAGTTGGAGCGGTGCTGAACTAGCAAGAGAATGGGTTGAGTGCAGGAGGTAACAGTCAAATAGTGAATGACGATGTGGGCAAACTGGTTGTGTGTGTGTGTGTGTGCGCGCGCATGTGTGCGTTGGGGGAGGAGGAGATGGTGGGATAAGATCTAGATTGGAGGGAGAGAGACTGGTGCTAGGAGAGGATAATAAAAAGGATGGAAGAAGGATACATACTGTTTTCTCCTTGACTGTAAAGTGTCCCAGTTTTTCATTCTGAAAGAGGTGGAAAGAAGCTGCCTCCTTCCCCCTGACTTTGCAGACTGTCCCAATTTTTCACTTTGAAAGTATGATCAGCCTACATTCATAGAAAAAGGGATGTGTGTAGATTACTACCTACATCCCCAGCACTTATCTTGGGCACCAGCTGACACTAATCACACCTCTGGCAATACTCTCTTTACCTGCTCAAGAAGTACACACTTATGATTTGTCAGCAAGCCACCTGGATTCAGCATCATGACTCCTAAATTCAAAGGTTTCAGAGTAACAGCCGTGTTAGTCTGTATTCGCAAAAAGAAAAGGAGTACTTGTGGCACCTTAGAGACTAACCAATTTATTTGAGCATGAGCTTTCATGAGCTACAGCTCACTTCATCGGATGCATACTGTGGAAATTGCAGAAGACATTATATACACAGACACCATGAAACAATACCTCCTCCCACCCCACTCTCCTGCTGGTAATAGCTTATCTAAAGTGATCATCAAGTTGGGCCATTTCCAGCACAAATCCAGGTTTTCTCACCCTCCGCCCCCCCACAGACAAACTCACTCTCTTGCTGGTAATAGCCCATCCAAAGTGACCACTCTCTTCACAATGTGTATGATAATCAAGGTGGGCCATTTCCTGCAGAAATCCAGGTTCTCTCACCCCCTCACCCCCCTCCAAAAAACACACACACAAACTCACTCTCCTGCTGGTAATAGCAGAACACGATGCCATCCACAGCCTCAGAAACAACTCTGACATCATAATCAAAAAGGCTGACAAAGGAGGTGCTAGTGTCATCATGAATAGGTCGGAATATGAACAAGAGGCTGCTCGGCAGCTCTCCAACACCACTTTCTACAAGCCATTACCCTCTGATCCCACTGAGAGTTACCAAAAGCAACTACAGCATTTGCTCAAGAAACTTCCTGAAAAAGCACAAGATCAAATCCGCACAGACACACCCCTGGAACCCCGACCTGGGATATTCTATCTACTACCTAAGATCCATAAACCTGGAAATCCTGGGCGCCCCATCATCTCAGGCATTGGCACTCTGACAGCAGGATTGTCTGGCTATGTAGACTCCCTCCTCGGGCCCTACGCTACCAGCACTTCCAGCTACCTTCGAGACACCACTGACTTCCTGAGGAAACTACAATCCATCGGTGATCTTCTTGATAACACCATCCTGGCCACTATGGATGTAGAAGCCCTCTACACCAACATTCCACACAAAGATGGACTACAAGCCATCAGGAACAGTATCCCCGATAATGTCACGGCAAACCTGGTGGCTGAACTTTGTGACTTTGTCCTTACCCATAACTATTTTACATTTGGGGACAATGTATACCTTCAGATCAGCGGCACTGCTATGGGTACCCGCATGGCCCCACAGTATGCCAACATTTTTATGGCTGACTTAGAACAACGCTTCCTCAGCTCTCGTCCCCTAACGCCCCTACTCTACTTGCGCTATATTGATGACATCTTCATCATCTGGACCCATGGAAAAGAAGCCCTTGAGGAATTCCACCATGATTTCAACAATTTCCATCCCACCATCAACCTCAGCCTGGTCCAGTCCACACAAGAGATCCACTTCCTGGACACTACAGTGCTAATAAACGATGGTCACATAAACACCACCCTATACCGGAAACCTACTGACCACTATTCCTACCTACATGCCTCCAGCTTTCACCCTGACCACACCACACGATCCATCGTCTACAGCCAAGCTCTGCGATACAACCGCATTTGCTCCAACCCCTCAGACAGAGACAAACACCTACAAGATCTCTATCAGGCATTCTTACAACTACAATACCCACCTGCGGAAGTGAAGAAACAGATTGATAGAGCCAGAAGAGTTCCCAGAAGTCACCTACTACAGGACAGGCCTAACAAAGAAAATAACAGAACGCCACTAGCCGTCACCTTCAGCCCCCAACTAAAACCCTTCCAACGCATTATTAAGGATCTACAACCTATCCTGAAGGATGACCCAACACTCTCACAAATCTTGGGAGACAGGCCAGTCCTTGCCTACAGACAGCCCCCCAACCTGAAGCGAATACTCACCAACAACCACATACCACACAACAGAACCACTAACCCAGGAACCTATCCTTGCAACAAAGCCCGTTGCCAACTGTGCCCACATATCTATTCAGGGGACACCATCACAGGGCCTAATAACATCAGCCACACTATCAGAGGCTCGTTCACCTGCACATCCACCAATGTGATATATGCCATCATGTGCCAGCAATGCCCCTCTGCCATGTACATTGGTCAAACTGGACAGTCTCTACGTAAAAGAATAAATGGACACAAATCAGATGTCAAGAATTATAACATTCATAAACCAGTCGGAGAACACTTCAATCTCTCTGGTCACGCAATCAGAGACATGAAGGTCGCTATCTTACAACAAAAAAACTTCAAATCCAGAGTCCAGCGAGAAACTGCTGAATTGGAATTCATTTGCAAATTGGATACTATTAATTTAGGCTTAAATAGAGACTGGGAGTGGCTAAGTCATTATGCAAGGTAGCCTATTTCCCCTTGTTTTTTCCTACCCCCCCCCCCCCGACGTTCTGGTTAAACTTAGATTTATGCTGGAAGTGGCCCACTTTGATTGTCATGCACATTGTGGGGAGAGTGGTCAGTTTGGATGAGCTATTGCCAGCAGGAGAGTGAGTTTGTGTGTGTGTGGGGGGGTGAGAAAACCTGGATTTGTGCTGGAAATGGCCCACCTTGATTATCATGCACATTGTAGGGAGAGTGGTCACTTTGGATGAGCTATTACCAACAGGAGAGTGAGTTTGTGTGTGTATGGGGATGGGGGAGTGAGAAAACCTGTATTTGTGCTGGAAATGGCCCACCTTGATTTTCATGCAGGTTGTAAGGAGAGTGGTCACTTTGGATAGGCTATTACCAGCAAGAGAGTGAGTTTGTGTGTGGGGGGGCGGAGGGTGAGAAAACCTGGATTTGTGCTGGAAATGGCCCAACTTGATGATCACTTTAGATAAGCTATTACCAGCAGGAGAGTGGGATGGGAGGAGGTATTGTTTCATGGTGTTTGTGTATATAATGTCTTCTGCAATTTCCACAGTATGCATCCGATGAAGTGAGCTGTAGCTCATGAAAGCTCATGCTCAAATAAATTGGTTAGTCTCTAAGGTGCCACAAGTACTCCTTTTCTTTTTCCTAAATTCAAAGTTATCCTTGAAACACTTTGTTTTCACTTGTAAGACCCTTTAAAGTGTATATTTACCCCACTCCTTCCTTGGCTTTTAGGAGCTCTCTTCATAGTTATTCTTTGAGCATAAGAATACAGGAAAAGGTAACAATACCTAAGAACAAAGGCACAGATGTGCCTTACAGCAGCAGAAGAGAATTTTTAAAGGGTTCTGAGCCAGTTTTCTCTTTGTGGTAATTTTAATCACCCTATAGCATTAAGAAATTAAACAGCTTTAATGCTATTGAGAATTGCAAATTTCCATGGTAAATCAAGGCAAAGTTAGTTAGTACAGTGCTTCTGTGAAATTCTGAAAATTTACCACAACTCAAAGATCACTTCACCTCCCACCTCCACCTAGAAATCTAGTTAAACTTACTGTGATTTTTTTGTATGAAAACAAAGGAACCCCAGTCTAGGATCTGGGTCCCATTGTTAGGTACTGTACAGACAAGTAGTAAGATGACAGCCCTGGCCTCAGGGTGCCCACAACCTACATTTCAGACAGGATGAAGTAGACACATGATGAGGATAACATTAAAGATGACAGGTTTCAGAGTAGCAGCCGTGCTAGTCTGTATTTGCAAAAAGAAAAGGAGTACTTGTGGCACCTTAGAGACTAACCAATTTATTTGAGCATGAGCTTTCATGAGCTACAGCTCACTTCATCGGATGCATACTGTGGAAATTGCAGAAGACATTATATACACAGACACCATGAAACAATACCTCCTCCCACCCCACTCTCCTGCTGGTAATAGCTTATCTAAAGTGATCATCAAGTTGGGCCATTTCCAGCACAAATCCAGGTTTTCTCACCCTCCGCCCCCCCACAGACAAACTCACTCTCTTGCTGGTAATAGCCCATCCAAAGTGACCACTCTCTTCACAATGTGTATGATAATCAAGGTGGGCCATTTCCTGCAGAAATCCAGGTTCTCTCACCCCCTCACCCCCCTCCAAAAAACACACACACAAACTCACTCTCCTGCTGGTAATAGCAGAACACGATGCCATCCACAGCCTCAGAAACAACTCTGACATCATAATCAAAAAGGCTGACAAAGGAGGTGCTAGTGTCATCATGAATAGGTCGGAATATGAACAAGAGGCTGCTCGGCAGCTCTCCAACACCACTTTCTACAAGCCATTACCCTCTGATCCCACTGAGAGTTACCAAAAGCAACTACAGCATTTGCTCAAGAAACTTCCTGAAAAAGCACAAGATCAAATCCGCACAGACACACCCCTGGAACCCCGACCTGGGATATTCTATCTACTACCTAAGATCCATAAACCTGGAAATCCTGGGCGCCCCATCATCTCAGGCATTGGCACTCTGACAGCAGGATTGTCTGGCTATGTAGACTCCCTCCTCGGGCCCTACGCTACCAGCACTTCCAGCTACCTTCGAGACACCACTGACTTCCTGAGGAAACTACAATCCATCGGTGATCTTCTTGATAACACCATCCTGGCCACTATGGATGTAGAAGCCCTCTACACCAACATTCCACACAAAGATGGACTACAAGCCATCAGGAACAGTATCCCCGATAATGTCACGGCAAACCTGGTGGCTGAACTTTGTGACTTTGTCCTTACCCATAACTATTTTACATTTGGGGACAATGTATACCTTCAGATCAGCGGCACTGCTATGGGTACCCGCATGGCCCCACAGTATGCCAACATTTTTATGGCTGACTTAGAACAACGCTTCCTCAGCTCTCGTCCCCTAACGCCCCTACTCTACTTGCGCTATATTGATGACATCTTCATCATCTGGACCCATGGAAAAGAAGCCCTTGAGGAATTCCACCATGATTTCAACAATTTCCATCCCACCATCAACCTCAGCCTGGTCCAGTCCACACAAGAGATCCACTTCCTGGACACTACAGTGCTAATAAACGATGGTCACATAAACACCACCCTATACCGGAAACCTACTGACCACTATTCCTACCTACATGCCTCCAGCTTTCACCCTGACCACACCACACGATCCATCGTCTACAGCCAAGCTCTGCGATACAACCGCATTTGCTCCAACCCCTCAGACAGAGACAAACACCTACAAGATCTCTATCAGGCATTCTTACAACTACAATACCCACCTGCGGAAGTGAAGAAACAGATTGATAGAGCCAGAAGAGTTCCCAGAAGTCACCTACTACAGGACAGGCCTAACAAAGAAAATAACAGAACGCCACTAGCCGTCACCTTCAGCCCCCAACTAAAACCCTTCCAACGCATTATTAAGGATCTACAACCTATCCTGAAGGATGACCCAACACTCTCACAAATCTTGGGAGACAGGCCAGTCCTTGCCTACAGACAGCCCCCCAACCTGAAGCGAATACTCACCAACAACCACATACCACACAACAGAACCACTAACCCAGGAACCTATCCTTGCAACAAAGCCCGTTGCCAACTGTGCCCACATATCTATTCAGGGGACACCATCACAGGGCCTAATAACATCAGCCACACTATCAGAGGCTCGTTCACCTGCACATCCACCAATGTGATATATGCCATCATGTGCCAGCAATGCCCCTCTGCCATGTACATTGGTCAAACTGGACAGTCTCTACGTAAAAGAATAAATGGACACAAATCAGATGTCAAGAATTATAACATTCATAAACCAGTCGGAGAACACTTCAATCTCTCTGGTCACGCAATCAGAGACATGAAGGTCGCTATCTTACAACAAAAAAACTTCAAATCCAGAGTCCAGCGAGAAACTGCTGAATTGGAATTCATTTGCAAATTGGATACTATTAATTTAGGCTTAAATAGAGACTGGGAGTGGCTAAGTCATTATGCAAGGTAGCCTATTTCCCCTTGTTTTTTCCTACCCCCCCCCCCCCCGACGTTCTGGTTAAACTTAGATTTATGCTGGAAGTGGCCCACTTTGATTGTCATGCACATTGTGGGGAGAGTGGTCAGTTTGGATGAGCTATTGCCAGCAGGAGAGTGAGTTTGTGTGTGTGTGGGGGGGTGAGAAAACCTGGATTTGTGCTGGAAATGGCCCACCTTGATTATCATGCACATTGTAGGGAGAGTGGTCACTTTGGATGAGCTATTACCAACAGGAGAGTGAGTTTGTGTGTGTATGGGGATGGGGGAGTGAGAAAACCTGTATTTGTGCTGGAAATGGCCCACCTTGATTTTCATGCAGGTTGTAAGGAGAGTGGTCACTTTGGATAGGCTATTACCAGCAAGAGAGTGAGTTTGTGTGTGGGGGGGCGGAGGGTGAGAAAACCTGGATTTGTGCTGGAAATGGCCCAACTTGATGATCACTTTAGATAAGCTATTACCAGCAGGAGAGTGGGATGGGAGGAGGTATTGTTTCATGGTGTTTGTGTATATAATGTCTTCTGCAATTTCCACAGTATGCATCCGATGAAGTGAGCTGTAGCTCATGAAAGCTCATGCTCAAATAAATTGGTTAGTCTCTAAGGTGCCACAAGTACTCCTTTTCTTTTTCCTAAATTCAAAGTTATCCTTGAAACACTTTGTTTTCACTTGTAAGACCCTTTAAAGTGTATATTTACCCCACTCCTTCCTTGGCTTTTAGGAGCTCTCTTCATAGTTATTCTTTGAGCATAAGAATACAGGAAAAGGTAACAATACCTAAGAACAAAGGCACAGATGTGCCTTACAGCAGCAGAAGAGAATTTTTAAAGGGTTCTGAGCCAGTTTTCTCTTTGTGGTAATTTTAATCACCCTATAGCATTAAGAAATTAAACAGCTTTAATGCTATTGAGAATTGCAAATTTCCATGGTAAATCAAGGCAAAGTTAGTTAGTACAGTGCTTCTGTGAAATTCTGAAAATTTACCACAACTCAAAGATCACTTCACCTCCCACCTCCACCTAGAAATCTAGTTAAACTTACTGTGATTTTTTTGTATGAAAACAAAGGAACCCCAGTCTAGGATCTGGGTCCCATTGTTAGGTACTGTACAGACAAGTAGTAAGATGACAGCCCTGGCCTCAGGGTGCCCACAACCTACATTTCAGACAGGATGAAGTAGACACATGATGAGGATAACATTAAAGATGACAGGTTTCAGAGTAGCAGCCGTGCTAGTCTGTATTTGCAAAAAGAAAAGGAGTACTTGTGGCACCTTAGAGACTAACAAATTTATTTGAGCATAAGCTTTCGTGAGCTACAGCTCACTTCATCGTAACAATAAGATAAACAGAACAGCTGTTAGGTGGACTAACAATTTCTATTTGAGGACAATGTAGAATGAATTTAATTGGCACAACTGCACTAGTAAGCAGCGCAAGCAAATAAATCATTCATGAGTCCTACCATCACAGGGAAGAAAGGAAAAGATAGAAAGGGCAGTTGGGATTTGGAATAAGAGAGGAAGAAAAAGGCATTCTTCCTTGTCCTCTGCAGGATCCTGCTTTAATTCCTCTGAGCTTAAACAACATTTCTTCTTTTGATTAACGCTGAAATTGTTTCTTGCCTTGGTTAAGTACAAATGGACACCCAGTACAAAGGACTTCATTCTATTCCCCATGTTCTGGTAAACCAGGGTTTCCCAAGCTTTTAAGAGGTGCGCCTCTCTTCAGGAAAATGAAACCAAATCACATCCTCTCTGCAATGCTGCCATGCATTGTCAGTGGCCTGGAATTTATCCACCTTCCATCCCCCGACATCCTCCAAAAAACACAACACCCCAACAAAACCAAACTCAAACACTTTGGGAAATGCTGATGCTTCAGTGTAGGCACTATTTACACTGACAGGCAGGGTTCTCCCATCAGCATAGGCAATCCACCTCCCAGAGGCAGTAGCTATGTCAATGGAAGAATTCTTCTGTTGACCTAGGTGCTGTCTACAGGGGGACTTGGGTTGGCTTAATTATGCTACTCGGGGGTACAGAGTTTTCACACCCGCGAGCAACATAATTACACTGACCTAATTTTTTAGTGTAGACCAGGCCTAGGTCAACAGAAGAATTCTTCTGACAATCTAGCACTGTCTACACCAGGGTTAGGCTGGCACTGCTATGTCTCTCAATCCTCACCCCTGCCAACGTAAGTTCCCAGTGTAGACCAGCCCTAAGGTATTTCTCCTTTCTTACCCCATTTGCTAAGCAGTGAAAATGTTGGGGTTTATAGTATCTTCATTGACATCTGAGTTAGCAACCATTGAAATGAAATCCCAGAGCTATGGTTTTAGGCTCCCTGCAAACTCATTCAAGCATCTCTGCATCAGTTGTGCTCTTCATATTTTGAAGGTTTTTTTGCACAAACATAACAGCCGGAGACTTAAAGTGAAAGCTGAGACTGGAGAGATCTCGATGGGCCATTCTCCTAACTAGCCCTTCATGTCTACCAGGGAGCATATCCCATACTTTGGGAAACACTGTGTTAAATAACTCAGCACATCTTTGAATGTCAGGATCCAGTCTTCCTAAGTTGGGCTTATTCAAAAGGATAAAACTATTTTTGTCCTGTGACTTAGTCGTTTTATTAGGTTTATAGTATGGCACCAGGAGCACAAAAGAGTTGACTATACAAACATGTGTACTATTTACATAGTATTCTAAGTATAGCTTTACTTAGATTTGTACCTACAGAGTCATCCTACTTACTCAGAAAGTAAAAGTACTGGATGTCAGAGAATACTCATTTTTAAAGAGATCAGTTTGACTGATGCCATCAAAACACCAGAGCTCTTTCAAAAATTCGAGAAAATTAGTGATTACTAAAGACATGTAAAGTGTCTAGACTGAGTAACCCCTGAGCAAATTAGGAAGTTAAATCCATATAAGCAACATTCTAATCCTAAACATTGATACAGAAGAAGAGAGTATCAATAACTACATCTAATACATGTCTAATTGAGATTTTACAAAGATGAAAGATTTAGTACATAATCCATAATCTCTTTACTACAAAAGCTGCATGCAGAACCCAGTTTCAACAATCTACTATAATATGGTTTAGAGAAGGAAGATTTCTCAAAACAAAAAAAAAATCGGGTTCACAGATAATAACACTCCTCAAGTTAAATCAGTATGTAAGTGCTTCCATATTGCACTTCCATTTCAAATGTATGTCTCAGGACACTCGGTTCCAGTCCTGCCAATCTCAGACACATAATGAGACCTAACACAACAGATGGCCCCTCTGGGCCACAGCCCCAATATTTTCTAAGGTTATATAAATGCTAAATATAAAATCTTGATGGTCAGTCACCGACATCTAAGCAACCGATGCACTTCTCAGAGTGTTGGCAAGACCCTTGGAAAAAATCATGCTGCTGTTTCTGCAAGAGCAGTACTTTGTAGTTTGTTTTCAAGAGCTGCCCACACATAAAACACCTCACAACCTAGTGGTCATGAAGGTCAGTGCCCAGAAGAAAGGCAAAACTGTGAAAGCCCCTTTGCCTAAGGATCATTGAAAACTAGATAGTACAAGCATTTGAGAATATGCTGTAGGAAATAACCCTGTCCTAGCAAGGTCTCATCTATTAGATCTGTTACTGTTTTCTGTTACTAATTTCTATGAGCTTTGGCTTTTAACATCACATTTATCCATAATATCAAAATAAACTGCCCCTTTACCACAGAACTCCAGTTTAAGTTTCCCTTCATAGTGAAAGGGCAGGGGGTGGGGTGGGTGGGGGAGGGGGAATCTGATTTTTACCACACACATCTCAATTTAATTTTTAATCACCAGCCTGATAAGACTATTCTATTGCTGTAGATATCATCTTCCAAGAAAGTCTCCTGTATACACATGCCTTCTGCATCATCCATGTACGTTGAGAAGCCAGTAAGCTGCATCTCCAAACACACACACACATCCTTCAGTGTCAAGGCAACACCATAATTTCGGGAGAAATTCTCTAAAGAAATTCCAATGTGATGCGCAAAATAGAAAACAAAATGAAATGAAAGGCCTTTATATCTCCCAGAGACAACACATTCAGGCCATTTATTGCCAGCAGAATCAGTTCAAGCAAGCTTGCCATGGCAATAAAACACCGAGGTAGGATGGCTTCATTTATATGTGGCAATATTACATAAATTTCACTTTCAGAGGCAGGCATGAGAGAGTATTTAAATTCTTCACTGAGCAATAAATGGGGCACCTCAGATGTAAAAAAAGTCAGCACTCTTGTCACTAAAAATAGGGGGGAAGATGCCTAATTTGTAATTTAAAAAGAAAAGATATCATTCTTTCTTTCACAGTGTTGATTAAATGAGGTAATAAATCATATGTCTGATACATGCCAGGCATCTGCCAGGGCAGGAGCTGGCGCAGAAGGTGACAAATAAAGAGTCGTGCAGGAGCAAGAGTTTTATAGGCTGTCACTAGTATGACAAGTGATGATAAAGGGCAGCATTATGTCTGCACTGCTGATAGTCTATAAACAAATTCTCTATTGTAATTCTTTTGTGTGGGTTCTTTATCTTCATTTAAAGCCTGGAGGAGTTTTTCTAAAAGAGCAGTGAAGAGAAAATTGTTTCGTCCTAGTAATTAAAGGTCTGCTCAAGTAGAATACCCAATTGTTAATTCAGTGTTCAAAAGTATACACTTTGAATTGATAGGGATGACAGAGGAGGAACTTGTTTTTTTAAATGGAATTGTTGTTCTTCCCTCTTCTTTGTGTGGCTAAAAGGTGTAATGTTTCTTACTGATTCCTCCTGGTGGCAGAAGTGCGAGGTGAGCAGAACCTTCTTCACCTAGATCCCCTAAGTTTCCCAGGAAGAGCATGGAGAGATTTTAGAAAAGACATCAAAGCCACAGATCTTACAGAGCCAGGGACTGATTACATTCTTCTTTCCCAGACTCAGGGACTAGTGCGGCTACAGTGCAGACATATGGTGAAGCCAAGAAAAGAGGAAGTTACTTACCTTGTGCACTTTAAGATGTTTCCCCCTAGGAGTGCTCCACTGTAGGTGTGCTTGTGTCAGTGTGCTTCTGATCATGTGCTTCTGATCAGAGAACTTTGGTAGCAGTGTCCGTTTGGCCCGCACATGCACTGTCCCCCCACCTTGTGCTCTGCCGTGAGGCTAACTAGCACTGCACAGGTTACCCACCCTCAGTTCCTTCTCTACTGAAGAGTCATTGACATGAACTCCAAAGTAGAGGAGAGGAGGGTGGGTCGTGGAGCACCCATAGGGACACTCGTCTCAAAGAGCCATTGTTACTGCACAAAGTAACTCCCTCTTGTTCTTTGAGTAGTGCCCCTATGGGTGCTCCACTGTAGATGACTCCCAAGCCGTGTTCCCAATGGAGGTCTGGGGCTTTGGAGTCGAGTCTGTTATGGATGATAATACTGAGGTGCCAAAGTTGACGTTGGAAGTCGAGTCACCTGTAACCACATAGTGTTCTGTGAAGGTATGTACAGATGCCCAGGTGGCTCCTCTGCAGATTTCCAAAATAGGGACATTCTTGACGAAGGCAACTAAGGCGGAAATTGACCTTGTGAAGTGTGTATGGATTTCAGATGGAAGAATGACTCTGCGAATCTCGTAGCATTGTTTAATGCAGTTCAAGAGTCTCTGTGCAGATATTTGTGTACCTTTTGATTTGTCCGCAATGGAAAGAGAGAGCTTAGGAGAGTTTCTAAAGGTCTTTGTCCTGTCCAGGTAAAAGGCCAGAGCCCCTCTAACATCTAACGTGTGTAGAATAGCCTCCCTGTTATATCGGTGAGGCTTAGGGTAAAAAGCTGGGAGGTGAATCAGTTAATTTATGTGAAAATCCAAAGTCAACTTGGGGACGAACTTTGGGCGTAGCATGAGAGTAACCTTGTTCCAAAAGAATACTGTAGAAGGGGTGTGTGCCTGACGTCATTGCCACTATCTTCTCTATTCTCCTCACCGAGGTGACTGCCACCAGGAATGCGGTCTTCATTGACATGTATGTGAGCGAACAAGGAGCCATAGGTTCAAAGGGTGGCTTAGTCAGGCTATTTAGTATTAAGTTTAGGTCCCATGTTAGGGTGGGATGTCTGGGTTGGGGGACAATGTTTATTATACCCTTGAGGAGTTGCTTTGTAGTTGGGTGCAAGAACACTGAGTATCCCTCTATTTGTTGATGGAAGGATGTTATGGCTGCTAGGTGTACTTTGAATAAACTAAGAAATAGTCCTGATTTCTTGATAGTCAGCCTATAGTCTAGGATCATTGGGAGAGTAGCAGATGTCAGGGGAATTTGTCTAGAATTGCACCAAACCTGAAACCTGGTCCACTTCTGCAGGTAAGTATGACTTTACTACACAGTAGGAAATCAGCTACACACTTCCTGTACCTCCTCAGAGCAGGATCTTTCTATGTGTTGGGACCATGAAGAAGCCAGGCCTTGAGCCACAGTATCCACAGGTTGTGGTTGAGCGTGCATCCTTGGCTGTGCTAGAGGAGGTTGTGAAGAAGGATCAGTGGACACTTTGCCAGCTGTGACCGGTAAGGGTACTATGTCTGTCTTGGCCATGTGGGAGCAATCAGTATGACGTTTGCTCTCTCTCTTTATTTTTAAACAGGACTTTTGATAATAGAGGGATTGGGAGAAAGGCATATAGCAGGCCCTTGTCCCACAAGAGAAGGAGATTGTCCCCTACGGAGTGTTGTCTGAGGCCTGCCCGGGAGCAGTAGAATGGACATTTCTTGTTCAGGTAAGTGGCGAATAAGTCTATAGTTGGTGTTCCCCACCATCTGAATATCTCATGAAGTACTGCTGAGTTCATCTCCCATTTGTGGTTGTGTGGGAACTTGAGACTGTCCACTGTCGTGTTCTGTACTCCTGGAAGCTAGATTGCTGATATTGTGACACAGTGGGAAATGCACTAGTTCCACAGGTTTAGTGCTTCTGCACAGAGGGAGTGAGATCCGCCCCGCTCCCCGACGATTTATGTAGTACATGCACGCTGTGTTGTCTGCGATGACTCGTGTGTGTACCTCTGATTAGCGGAAGTGAGCACAAGCATTCCTGACTGCTCTGAGTTTGAGGAGGTTGATGTGAAGAGACATCTCCATGAGGTTGTTGAGATGTGCACCCCGCGCCTTGAGGGATGCATCAATGATGAGAAATAACGATGCGAAAGGTTGTGAGAAGGACATCGCCATGCAGACATTTGCTGGGTCTTTCACCAGTCCAGGGAGTGTTTGACTTTGGTGGGCCGTGAGAAAGGTTTGTCTAGTCTGTCTCCATTTGGCCTGTAAACCAAGCTGAACCATGTCTGGAGCTACTCACGTAAAGCCTAGCATGAGTTATCATGGACATGCCCGCAACCACGTGCCCCAGAAGTTAAAGGCAGTGATATTTGTACGGACTCTGAGCATGGACAAGTTGTGAACCTGTGCTGTGGAAGGAGCACCCTTGCCTGTAATGAGTCAAGATCAGCTCCTATGAACTCTAGGTGGTGTACAGGGGTTAACATTGATTTTTGGAAGTTGATCTGTAGGCCCAGCTCCACGAACAAGTCCATAGTTGTTTGGGTAGCCCAAAGGGCCTCAATGAATGACCAGGCTCTGAGGAGACAATTGTCCAGGCATGGGGTAGATCATGATCCCCTGGGAGCATAGGTGAGCTGCCATGTCAGAGAGGACCTTGGAGAATACTCTTGGAACTGATGAGACGCCAAAGGGGAGTACTCTATACTGGTAAGGGTCCTGGCCCAGGGTAAATCTGGAGAGTTGCTGTGGAAGTAAGCATCCTGCAGGTCGAGGGCCGAGAACCAATCTTCCTGTTCCAAAGATGGAATAATCATTGCTAGTGTGACCATTTTGAATTTTTGAGCTCTGATAAACTTATTCAGTGCTCCAAGGTCTAGTATAGGACTCCAACTTCCCTTCTTCTTGGGCATCAAGAAATAATGAGAGTAAAAACCTATGCCTTATAGATGCAGAGGCGCAGGTTCTATGGCTCCTAAGCAGAGGTGGTGATCTATTTCTTGTTGCAACAGACTCTCGTGAGAAGGGTCCCTGAAGAGGGAGGGGGAAGGGTGTTGATGGGGAGGGAGGTGAAGTACCCATTGGATGGAGTACCCATTGCAGATGATTTCCAGAATCCATTTTTTGTATGTTATTCATTCCCAGTTGTTGTGGAACGAAGCAAAGCAGCACCCAAATGGATATGATGGGTTGATCAGCTGCAGTTGGTGTTGAGAGGAGTGGTCACTAAAGTGTCCCAACCAAGGTGTCAAAACTGATGTTTTGAGGTGAATGGTTGTGAAGAGGAAGACTGTGGGCCTGATGGTTTGCATTTTGAAAACCTGGATTTTTTCCTTTGAGGCTCATAATAGCACTGAATTGGAGTGTGCGGCGTGTGGGATTTATGCGGAGGTTGAGGACTAAATTTTCTTTTTTGTCCAGGTATATAAATCCCTAATGACTGAAGAGTAGCTCTGGAAACTTTGAGTGTATGGAGGGATGTGTCAGTCTTTTTGGCAAACAATTCGGTGTCCTTGAATGGAGGTCCTCTACAGTAGTCTTCACTTCCTTAGGGAAGCCGAACAGGTGCAACCATGATGCTCACTGCATAACAGCTGTGCAGATAGATTGGGCTGCTGTGTCGACTGCATCAGGTGCTGACTGGAGTTCTGTCTTGGCCACCAGTTGTCCTTCATTAACAATGGCATGAAACTGTTCTTGGTGTGACTTTGGGAGCTGATCAATAAATGCGTTGAGCTTAGAGTAACTGACGTAGTTGTATTTTGCTTACAGAGCCTGAGAATTTCCAATTCTAAATTGCAGTATAGCAGATGAATAGGTCTTTCTCCCACATAGGTCAAGGTGCTTCCAATCCCTGTCATAGTGGGTGGACTTCACCCGGTGTTGGCAACCTTGGGAGTACAGTGTATCCACAACTATCAAACTAGGGAGGGGATGGGAAAAAAGAAATTCCATATCCTTAGCCGGGATGTAATATTTTTTATTGGTCCATCTGAAGGGAGGCATGACCGATGCTGGAGTTTGCAAAATAAGCTTGGCTGAGTCCAGAAGGGCCTCGTTGCTGGGGAGAGCTATTCTGGAGGAAAAGGAAGTGTGTAAGATGTCCATGAGTTAATGATACGTGTCTTTCCTCTCAATAGGAATCTGCAAAGTGTCTGTCACACGTTTTGCTAAATCTTGAAATAGCTTGAAGTTGTCTGCTAGAGACAGCAGAGAAGACATCACTGCCTTGCCTGGAGAGGAGGAAGAAATGTTGGTCTATGGTGTGACCTCCTCCTCAAATCCAACCAGTGGTGCTAGAACTAGGGGTACTCCTGCTTGAAACAACAAACACCAAATACATGATTTCCATCATCGGCATGCACCGTGTAAAAATTGTTCTAGCATCCCTGAATCTGACCGCCTGTTCTTCCATGATTTTTTTGAGAGGTTCAGAGGCTCTGGATACCACGGCTGAGGGAGAGCGCCTCAAAGGCTCACGGTGGGCCACGCTAGATGTTTGGTGTGGAGTCTGTATGCTGCCTAGGGATCCCAGTAGGGTTACTGGGATGATGTAAGGGGTCATGGTGGTTGGGCTCATGGCTGGCCATACCATGGTGGTTGAGGAGCAGGGGAAGGGTATGACTGAGGGGACCCAGATTGGTAGTGGGCACTATAAGGAGAGTGGGAGGAGTGATGGGAAACAACCTCCTCCTGTTTACTCTCCAATTCTCCACTAGAGGTGCACAACCCAGTACTGGTGGAGATTCCTGTGCCCGACGTAAACTCGGTACCAGGGCCACAGTACAGAGCAGGGGAGACTCTGGTATCTCAGCTACCGTAAGGTCCTTTGAGTGTCTGAACTCTTATGGTGCTGTCATACTCAGTACTGATGGTGGTTGTTGGTGCTGGGTCAATGGCATTGAGGGGATCAGATCTGGGACATACTGGGTGCTCTGAGGCTGGATGGCATGTTGTTGATGGTGCCGATGGTAATGCCTGTAATGGCAGCATCTTCCCAGAGGTAGTGCAGTCTCTATCCTTACCTTTCCTTGTCGGTACTGTTGCTTCGGTGTTGATGCCATCACATCCTTAAGTGCATCAATGGTACCTGTACACCAGAACCTCATGAGCTGTGGGTACCGTGTTTGGATGGCCTTAGTGTCCTTGGAGCTCACGACATTGAATGTGCCAGAGATATTTTTTGACTAGCCTGGAGATCACTCTAAGGACTCATGACTCTCTTTTTTGAAGCCTTATGTGAGGGTTCCACAGCTGTTTTCTTCGACTCATAGACCTTAGATGTTGAGGGCTTTGGGGAAGATTCACACCATCTGGATGGGTCCAGGGACAGCTTGAGGGCTAACTCCATGAGGAAGAGTTTTAGTCTCAGTCCTTCTGAGATCTGGACTTTAATTGTTGGCAGAAACCACACTTTTGGGAAATGCGGCTTTCCCTGAGACAACGGATGCAGCAGGAACATCTGTCTGCTACTGGGATGGCCTCTTTGCATGAGAGGAACCTCTTAAACCCTAGTGAATCGGGCATACTTTGCACTAGGGCAAACCCCAGACAAAGGGAAAAAAGGTTCATTTTTTTAAAAAAGAAAAAAAAAACTAGAGGAACTCCAAGGCTATGTCTACACTACAGCTTATGTCAGCAAAACTTATGTCATTCAGGGATGTGAATAAACCATCCCCATGAGCAACATAAGTTACAAGGATGTAAGTGACGGTGTGAACAGTGCTATGTTGGTGGGAGATCTTCTCCCACCACCATAGCTTCTGCTGCTTGTGGAGGTGGTTTTATTATGCCAAAGGGAGAGGTCCCATCAGCCATAGGGTGTCTTCACAGACATGCTGCAGCACTGTATGTGTAGACATGCCCTCAGACTAACTCTTTGAATTCCTATAGGAATAACAATCTGATAAAGAGACTGCTAATGGCTCCATCTCTTGCCGGGGTGGTTGAGAAGGAACTGAGGTAGGCTCATCTGCGCAGTGCTGGTTAGCCTTGTGGCAGAGCACAAGGTGGGGGGGCAGTGCACATACGAGCCTAACAGACACTGCTACCAAAGTTCTCTGATCAGCAGCGCAGGGACGCAAGCACACCTACAGTGGAGCACCCACAGGGACACTACTTGAAGAAGTAAAGGCCCTAGAGAGACACCTGGGAAATTAAGCCCCCTTGCTCTGCAGATTCTGGCTAGTCATACATATGGTATATTGTCTGTGATCTACTCAACTTCTCCTCCAACCAAACCGCTCTCCAAGACAGCACAGCCAGCTCCCACATTTCCTGTCATGGTATTATTGACAATTGGGTCACCAGCGGACAACTCACCTAAGGCCCGCCACATGCTCAGAGGATTATTTAATGCTCCTCTGCACAACATTAGCTAAATCTGTTAATATGTTGATTTTATTTTAATTGGAAAAGTATAATTTGAACTGATTTGACGTTCATTGGGTGTGTTAAATGGATGTTGAGCCAGGGAACACCACTATGTTGTAAAGTCGATGTTGCCATATATACACCACCTTCTCCGCCTCTGAACAGAGGAACATGTTGGGGGGCACACAGGGACATGACTGAGTGTGTGGTGCTCTGCTGATTTTGGGTCAGAAAATTAATCCCTAGGGGGACTGTTCCATTAGGTGTAAGTTAGAGCAGTCCTATGGCTGCTCTAACTTGAATATAGAACTGTTTCAGCCCTTGGCCAACCCTAGGATCAGGAAGGCAGAAAGGTGCCTTGAAGACATCTTTTTCTCTTCCATTAGCTGCAGAGATTGTGAGCTCAGAGCAGTTAAAGACTGAGTTCAATACACACAGTAAGGATTGCATACATTTACATAATTTATTGAGCTCCCATTACTGAAAAGAGAATTGGAATACTATGAAAACATAATACAACAGCTAAAATCCTGTTTCACAAGCCAAAGTTAAATACAGAAATCAACAACTGTTCATTAAATTTTAAACCCTTTTAGAAAGGTTACATAGGGAATGTAAGCTGTTCTTCACTGAAAGTTTATTTCATGTCATCCCTGTAATGAGAAACCTTGCTATTTTGTACTACCCATTTCTGCTAATTGTGCTGACTGGCAGTCTTCTTTCATTGGTGTTCATGACTGACAGCAAAATATGTCCCCAAAAAGAAAGACAGTGATGGGAAGAGAAAGATTTGGAAAAATGGTTTTTGTTACAGTAACTTAGCAACATTCAAGCATATTATCCTTTAATATACACCCTTAGCCCTGTTTGTGTCTATGCTTAGGGAAAGTCTTTGAGAATCACTGGGAAAATCCTCTCACCTTCTTTACTTTAAGCTTCCCTCTACCTTTCACTGTATATTTCTTGTTATGTATAGCAAACTACAAGTTCTCTTTCTAAAGAGAGATAGTATATAAATATAAAATACTCTTTAGTTCTGTTCATCCAGAAAGATCCAAAATTCCTTACTAACTACTGGTACACAGAGGAATAATTTTTCTCACCATAGCAATGGTAAATTGTGAAATGCAGCCACCTCTACTCAGAATGACGCACACAGGAACACTGCAAAACCACCTAGAACAGGAAGTTAAGAATAAACTAGCTGATAATTTTCTTTGCAATTAAGCATAACAATTACCTTAATTAGATTATGGGCAGGAGACCAGGACTAACCAGTGGTTGAAGCAGATTGGAACAGGAGGGGGAGTTCTCACCACATAAGCCAGGGGGAAAGGAGAACTGTGCTCCACTCTGTTCCAGTGGTGCTATAACAATTTTTATTGTACGGGTGATGAAAGCGGGAAACCATGTATTTGGGTTACTACTACTATTTCAAGCCTGGGAGTGTGGCAGCACCCCCTAGTTCCAGCACTGAGGCTCAGTGTCCCTCCATGTTTTAACTTCTGGGGCTAATACCCCCTGTGACACAGGCAAAACAGGTGCCAGCTCTGGCCAAGGCTGTAGGAGTCAGTTGAGCACTGACAGATTCATAGGGGGAAGCCAGACCAGCTCACCTGTATATTAGTATTGTTCAAGTTAGGTCTTGTTAGACTTGTAAGAATGTTTTAGGGTTTAGATTCTATAAAAGCTTGTAAGTTGCTGCATGCATTAATCTTACTTGTAATGTCTGAATCCCTTGCCATAAAGGTAATACAAAAATTTTGCATTATAGTTGTAAAAATGCCTGCTCTGAACTTGTGAACTCAGACTGGAGGAGTGGTTCCCCCCATCCATCAAGAAGGACTATCAAAACTAAATTGGCCATTGTAGGACAAAAACTTTGTTGATTGCCCCATCCACCCCTGAAGAAGTCATGTGCAGGAGCACTCGTCCCACAGGTTTGAATTCTGGGGGAAGGGCATATAAAGATGCTCACAAGAAGAAATAGTTATCTCTTTGTTGTTTGGATTCTTACAAGGGCTGCAGCTAAGAAACAAGCAGAGATCCCCAGGGTCACCCTGGGTTAGGCTGAGAAGACATTCCGTGGACAGATTACTACTGCTTTGTCACCTTCTGGAACCTAGGATTGTAACTCATTTGTGCATATATGTTGCCCGCTTTAACCTGTAAATAACTCTCTCATTTCTTTTCTTAATTAATAAATCCTTAGTTAGTTTACTATAAGAGTGGTTGCCAGCATTGTCTTTGATATGAGATCAAAGGTACAAACTGACCTGGGGTAAGTGACTGTCTCTTGGGACTGGAAGCAACCTGAATATTTTGTGATCTTTGGTGTAAGTGACCATTTATCACTAAGTCCAGATTGCCCAGGGGCAACATAGACTGGAGTGCCCAAGGGGACTCTCTGACTCCATAGTAAGACTGGTATAGTGATCCAGGAGTTCACACTGGTTACTGGGTTGGTGAAATCTAATTATAGAATGTACCACTAGTTTGGGGTAACTGTTCTGCTCTTTGACAATCTGCCCTGAGGTTGGCACTCACTGTGAACCACTCCAGACAGCATGACACCCCCAACAGGTGTAAGAATAGTACTGAAGACAAATGTATCGAAGCCCATTCAGCAATCCTGGGTCTGCTGTGTGAGTGGCTGGTCCCCTGATTTAAATTAGAATAGCCTAATTTACATGGGCTGCTAATTGCTTCAAAAAGCCCTTGTGCCAGCTGGGGATCAGCAGGGCTTACAGAAACTCTGGCTGTTTGCCTTTTCTCATGGCCATGACCCTCATGCCCCCACAAGGAGGGAAGTGAAATAGAAGGTGTTATGTTGGCTCTGTGTTGCTAGAGGATCCCCCTGTATCGGAAAATCTTTCCAGGGCAGACTGCACTGGCTTTCAGATTTCCTCACACCGGTAGTGCAACAAAAGTGTGTCCCTAAGTCAGTGGAGGATTTGGGCTAATATCAGTTACAAGGAAAACTATATATTAAGTGTGCGGTAACAAATAAATCTAAGGCTTCCCTACAGATAATTCTTCTGGGCATAATTATACAGTTCAAACCTGTCAAATGGATGACCTTGTTGCATTCAAATTTGATTGTTTTAACACTTCTGTTCATTACACAAGTATTTATACAGTAAACTATCTCCAAGGAATGAAAGTCTGAGGTTCCTCCTAGGACACAACTAAATGAGGTTACTGAGAACTGAAATAGAGAAAGCATCATTTTCTTGGATAGCAGTAAATTAGTCATAAATGCCATCCTTGTATTATCAGCGTAACATGACTGACTAAACTGCATCATGACAGCATTAATTGTTAACAATTATAAACTATACTTGACAATAACATGTCAACAAGGACAATTTCTAGATATTTATAACACAGTGAAAAGTCTTGCAGATTTGAGACCTGTCATTACACTGACATTTTCTCTGCGTTGCCTGAAACTATCTGACATATTTTTAGTTCTTCCTCCAAAACATACCACTGGCTTCTATACTAGGCACTGTCATCTTAGAAAATTGTTTTTTCCAGCATTGCTTTTTTTAACCCCTCAAAAGCCCTAAACACAGCATGCTGGAGAACTTTTGCACAAAGGATAGGAACACAGGCACTTTCAAGGGTGAAAGGAGGTCATGCAGCTCATGTAATCCCTGCACCTTTTTATTAAAATTGGTGCTAGATTCAGATTCCTTTACTCACACTGAATAGCACCCTAGGTGCTACTAAACATGGATAAGGGTTTCAGAATTTGGTCCTTAGCATTCCGCTAACTTTCTGCCTAACAATAGACATGTGTGCTGCCATTTTTGTTGTCCATTCCATATACTAATCATAGTGAGACAAACCCTTAAGTCCTTATTCAGCCTCTAGTCCTTTTACTCAGGCAACATTTCAGTGGACATTCTGAGTAAGGATTGGCTGTCTGTGAGCAAGAAAATTCCTTGCATGTTCTCTTTGAGCCCAGAACTGCCTGAGGTTCAGTTTAAACCACCCCACATTAATCCTTGTTCTAGAACAGGGATATTCAGACTGAGGCTCGGGAGCCACATGTGGCTCTAATGTCTCCCCTGCAGCTCTTTGCAGCGCATGATATTAAAACACAGTGTGATTTAATTATTAACCAATCAGGATGCTTTTACTATATTATTAACCAATTGCAGAATACTTGGTCAGTCATTTTGCTGTGAGTATATATAATAATAAATGAAACAATGAATTCACACTACTTTGGCTCTTTTGGGTAACGCTGATCACTAATTTGGCTCCTGAATCATTGAGATCTAAGTATCACTGTTCTAGAGTTTGACATCAGGTCAAGATGTTGCTTTGGCTTTACAACAACATAACAAAATGTGTTTCCTTCTAAGGTAGTTTCTAATGTAGGGTCCAATGCTGCATGGTGCTGAGCCCCTGTTCAAGATACTGTACACCTTCAACAGATCACAAATTGAGGATGCATAATACCTTGCAGCATGGACTCAACACCGCACAGCATGGCACCCTGCATTTCTAAGCAATATAAATCCTAGAACTAAACACCACTTTTCAAAGATATTTAAGTGTACGGATATGTTGCATCTTTCTTATTTCTTCAATATCTTTTCTAAAATATAGCTCCCACATTTGAGAACAACACTTTGGTGGCCAGAAGGGGCACAAGCTTTGAGAAATTGTGCTAATTTATTTTATTGCTGAATCTAATCACCTGGTTAACTTTCTAGATTGCTTCATGCTACTGTCCTGATTTTCTCTTTCTCTCCTTTGTCCGTGTTCCAAGTCTTTCTTGATTAACTTCTTGCCATGTGGGATTGCTCAGGGAAGGTGCATTCCCTCTTCTGACACTTTGACTCAGTTCTCATCAGCTAATGTTTTTACAATGCTGTGACTGCATTAGCTACTTGTTTGCTTGCACACCCAGTCTGTAGTGGTCTTTCTGTATCCTGTCACTTCCTTTTTTTGTAATGGTTGAACTTCCCACCATCCTGATTTCTCCCCCTAAGCTTTCCCCCCCTTCACCCCCTCCCAGTTTGAAAATGTTAACTCTGCTTTAGGCATTGCCTTTCAGGATACTGCTATGTAATGAACCACAGTGAATGTAGCAGAAGCAAGGGACGCAGTGGATTAAGGCTGCTGAGAAAGTCTTTTGAAATCTGCAGCTGATGGTATTGCTCTGAAAACCTGCCCTAACTGTAACACAGGAAAGTGATCTGCTCAAGATTAATTCAAGCAATCTTTCTTTGGTCATTTGCAGTGAAGAGTTTGCCTTCTAGGCTAGGTATTGGTGGCGGGGGGGGGGGGGCGGTTATATAGCTACAGAGCTAACCTGTTGTTCAGATTCAGTGCTCCGTTTGAGAAGAAGGAAAGGAAGCACAAGGAATAGCTATCAAAAAGGTATCAGTTTCTCAATTCACAAACTAATCTGCCATCATGTTGCTTCACGACATAATGAGGCAAACACTGATGCATAATTAGGCATCAAGTAATGACAGTATGAGCAGTTAATCAAACAATAATTCCATAGTTTTTCCATGGATGGATGCTCAGCTCTTTTTTGAGAAAACAAGTGAGCTGCTGGGTATATCAAGCTTGGGAATAAAGGCATTAAGTATTTTTTGTCTTTAGGATCTTTTCTTTCTTGTTTATCCAACTGAACCAACCTGTTCATTCATACTTCTCAGGTGCCAATATTGTTTTGGAGTGTCATTGATGTTCTTCATTCCTCCCTTTAGTCTGGCAGGGACCCTCATTAAGGATGGGAATTTGAGAAGCAGAAAAAACACTGAATTTTAAATTAACAGCTGAGGTCTGGAGTTTAAAAAAAAAATTAACTACAGGGTCCAGTTCTGCTCCAAGTAAACAGACATTTGCTGCTAACAACAATGGGAAACAAGATCAGACCCACAGTCAATCTTCTAAGTTTGTATATAACTTTTTAAAAATAAAAAGCCCCAGGAGACTGCATCAGGCTTAAGTTTTCCTCTTTTTTGCCATGTCCAAGAACAGAGTGTTAGAGTACCAGCCACTGGTTTTTATTTTATTTGGTGCAAAGGAAATTTTAGTTTTAAATAGAGTTACTAAAGAGATTAGGCACTGAAAGCAAGGAGTAAGACTAGCATGGAAGATTATTTTCAATTCCTATAGGTAGCTGTCTGTACACTCCCTCTAGAATAGGTCTACAAAAATGGATGACTGCTTCAGCCAAACCAAAACCCTACATCCAAACGCCATGAACATTTCTCAGGTCTGACCTTTGCTCTGACCTTTGTACTACCCCAACAGACTTTTCAAAAACTTCCACTAATAAAGGTTTCAGGTAGCTGTGCTGGAAATTGAGGGAATAGATTATTAGAGGGCAATGCAGCTTCAACACAGCACAAGTGTGGATGCTTGGCTAAACAGCAACCAGCAGCGCATGGCTAGCATGGACATGTTGCACCATTGGTTCTTACACCAGCACTAAACCACTGGTTCAATTACCCAAACTAGGAACAGCTCATGTCCCAGGACTATACAACAAACACTGCACCTTTGTGAGAATCTTGTACTCACCTGTATATATCCCCATAAATCACAAAAAGATATTTACAATCTTATGTTACTGAACCTCCATAAAGCAATCCTATGCACTGCAATACCAAAAGAGTACTGACAAACTGGAGAGTTCACAGAACAACCACAAAAATGATTGGGGCCTGAAAGGATTATTGACTTAAGAGAAAATGTTAAAAAAAGGCAAATGTGGTATTGTTTGGTAACTGACTGCAAAGGGAGGACTTGATAATGGTGTACAAACATTTGAAGGATATAAAATATGGAAACCAAAATGGAGAGGAATTATTTAGGATGGTACCTGCCAGCATAAGTAGAAATGAACAGATGATATTAACAAAGGGGAAAAACAGAGGAAAGACCTCTGGACCCATTAGATTACATAACCTGTCAAAATAACCATCACCTGGGATAAACTTAACAAAACACTAGCAAATGTGCAACAGAACAATCCTGCATAGCCAGAGGGATGGACTAGATGATAAATATTTTTCTCTCTTCTTTTAATGATTCTACAAACCTTTAAAGGGTTAAATGACATGCAGTATCAGCATTTACCACCTTTCCTTCCTGAAGACCTGGGCTGGGTCATAAGAGATTCAAATACACCACCTCAATTTAATTTCTGCTGGAGATTTGTCCACAAAACATAGCGTTTTAAAAATCTTTGTTCAGAACTGGGCCAGCCTGGGTTAGTATGGATAACACATTGTGAGAACTGCAAGGGGTAGCATGTATCATGCCTGTCTCTGGATACCACAGCTACAGTCCTTCATAGATTCTAAGGCCAGAAGGGACCAGTCTGACCTCCTGCATAGCACAGGCCATAGAACTTCCCCAAAATAATTCCTAGCAGAGCTTTTAGAAAAATATGCAATCATAATTTAAAAATGGTCAGTGATGGAGAATCCACCGTGCTCCTTTGTAAATTGTTCCAATGGTTAATTATTCTCAATTAAAAACGTACACTTTATTTCCCATCTGAATTTTTCTAGCTATAGCTTCCAGCTATTGGATTGTATTATACCTTTTTCTGCTGGAGTGAAGAACCTATTATTAAATATTTGCTCTCCACATAGGTACTTATAGACCAGGGGTTTTCAAACTTCATTGCACTGCGACCCTCTTCTGACAAAAAAAATTACTACACGACCCCAGGAGAGGGGACTGAAGCCTGAGCCTGCCCGAGCCCTGCCACCCAGGTGTGGGACCCAATGCCAAAGCCTAAGCCCCCTCACTCTGGGTGAGAAGGCCATGTCATGCTGTACCAAAGGGCTTCAGACCCAGGCAGGGGGCCCGTAACCTGAGCCTTGCTGCCCAGGGCTGAAGCCCTTAGGCTTTGGGCCCGGGCTGTGGTGCTGCAGCTTCAGCTTCAGCTTCGACCCCGGGCCCCAGCAAGTCTAAGACAGCCCTGGCGACACCATTAAAATGGGGTCCTGACCCACAGTTTGAGAACCGCTGTTGTAGACTAATCAAGTCACCCCTTAATCTTCTCTTTAAGTTAAATAGATTGAACTCCTTGAATCTATCATTATAGGGCATGTTTTCTAGTCCTTTAATCATTCTTTTGGCTCTTCTCTGAACCCTCTCCAGCTTATCAACATCCTTCTTGAATTGTGGGCACCAGAACTGGACACAGTATCCTGTACAGCAGTCACACCAGTACCAAATACAGAGGTAAAATAAGCTCTCTGCTCCTACTCAAGATTCCCCGGTTTATGCATTCCAAGATCTCATTAGCTTTTTAGGCCACAGCGTCTAACTGGGAGCTCATGTTTAGCTGAATATCCACTATGACCCCCAAATCTTTGGGGCCTGCAGTATGGCCTGCAGTCTTTGTTGCCAGATGTATACTGTTACATTGAGCCATATTTAAAAGCATATTTTCCTTGTTCCTAGTTTACCAAGTGATCCAGCTTGCTCTGAATTAGTGACCTGTCTTCTTCATTATTTACCATTCCCACAATTTTTGTGTGATCGTCAAACTTTATCAGTGATAATTTTATGATTTCCTCCAGGTCACTAATGAAAAAAATGCTGAATAGTGTAGGCCGAAGAACCAACCCCTGTGGGACCCCACTGGAATCAATGACGATTCCCCATTTACAGTTACATTTTGAGACCTCTCAGTTAGCCAGATTTTAAGCCATTAAATGTGTGCCATGTAAATTTTATATTGTTATAGCTTTTTTAATCAAATGTCATGCTGTACCAAGTCAACTGCCATACAGAAGTCTAAGCATATTATGTCAACACTATTATCTTTATCAACCAAACTGGTAATCTAATCAAAAAAAGATATTAAGTTAGCTTGACAGGATATATTTTCCACAAGCCCATGTTGATTTGCATTAATTACATTACCTGCCTTTAGTTTGTTATTAATTGAGTCCCGTATTAGCTGATCCATTATCTTGTCCAGAATCAATGTCAGGCTGACAGGCTTGTAATTACCAGGGTCATTTTGTTTACCCTTTTAAAAAAATTGGCACATTGGCTTTCTTCCAGTCTTCTCAAACTTCCCCAGTGCCCCCAGACTTATTGAAAAGCAACTTAATAGTCCAGTGAGTGCCTCAGCCAGCTCTTTTAAAACACTTGAATGCAAGTTATCTGGACCTGCTGATTTAAAAATGTGCAACTTTAGTAGCTTCTGTTTAACATCCTCCAGAGATATTGGTGGAAAGAGTTATCTGCAGCTGATGAGACCGCATCACCTGTTTTTTCCCTTAAATACAGAACAGAAATATTACTAAGCACCTCGGCCTTTATTGCATTATTATTGATAATTCTACCATTTCCATGTATCAATGAACCATTGCCAGGATTCATTTGCTCCTAATATATTTTAAAAACTTCTTATTGTCCTTAACCCTGCTGGCCATAGAGCTCTCCTTCTGTCCCTTGGCTTTCCTTATCAATTTTCTATGATTCCTAACTTCTGGTTTATAGTAGTTACTTCCCCTCTCTTCCATATTTGTTGTATATTTTTTACAGCTGCCTTCACTTCCCCTCTAAACCAGGTTAGTTTAACTAAGTGCAGCCTTCTTCATGGGATTGTGGCTTTTGAGGCATCTAGTAAAGCACTCTTAAATTATTCCCAATTATCATTCATATTTTTATGATTAGTCTTTCTCCCAGCTGATTTGGCTCAGAATTTTTTTCAGCTTTGTGAAATTGGCCCTTTTAAAGCAATACATACATACATACATATGTATATATATAAATATATATATATATATATATATATATATTTATAAATTATTTATATTTATATATAAATATATAAAATCTCCACATCACTGGTCACGATCACTTGAATCTAAGTTAGCATTAGTTTTTAGTTCTATGATCACTTCCTGTTTATCTGTCAAGATGAGTCAAGTGATGGATTCACCAAGGGAAGGTCATGCCTGACTAATCTAATCGCCTTCTATGATGAGATTACTGATTCTGTGGATGAAGGGAAAGCAGTGGATGTATTGTTTCTTGACTTTAGCAAAGCTTTTGACACGGTCTCCCACAGTATTCTTGTCAGCAAGTTAAAGAAGTATGGGCTGGATGAATGTACTATAAGGTGGGTAGAAAGTTGGCTAGATTGTCGGGCTCAACGGGTAGTGATCAATGGCTCCATGTCTAGTTGGCAGCCGGTGTCAAGTGGAGTGCCCCAGGGGTCGGTCCTGGGGCCGGTTTTGTTCAATATCTTCATAAATGATCTGGAGGATGGATTGCACTCTCAGCAAATTTGCGGATGATACTAAACTGGGAGGAGTGGTAGATACACTGGAGGGCAGAGATAGGATACAGAGGGACCTAGACAAATTGGAGGATTGGGCCAAAAGAAACCTGATGAGGTTCAATAAGGATAAGTGCAGGGTCCTGCACTTAGGATGGAAGAACCCAATGCACAGCTACAGACTAGGGACCGAATGGCTAGGCAGCAGTTCTGCGGAAAAGGACCTAGGGGTTACAGTGGACGAGAAGCTGGATATGAGTCAGCAAGAAGGCCAATGGCATTTTGGGATGTATAAGTAGGGGCATAGCGAGCAGATCGAGGGACGTGATCGTTCCCCTCTATTCGACATTGGTGAGGCCTCATCTGGAGTACTGTGTCCAGTTTTGGGCCCCACACTACAAGAAGGATGTGGATAAACTGGAGAGAGTCCAGCGAAGGGCAACAAAAATGATTAGGGGTCTGGAACACATGACTTATGAGGAGAGGCTGAGGGAACTGGGATTGTTTAGTCTGCAGAAGAGAAGAATGAGGGGGGATTTGATAGCTGCTTTCAACTACCTGAGAGGTGGTTCCAGAGAGGATGGTTCTAGACTATTCTCAGTGGTAGAAGAGGACAGGACAAGGAGTAATGGTCTCAAGTTGCAGTGGGGGAGGTTTAGGTTGGATATTAGGAAAAACTTTTTCACTAGGAGGGTGGTGAAACACTGGAATGCGTTACCTAGGGAGGTGGTAGAATCTCCTTCCTTGGAAGTTTTTAAGGTCAGGCTTGACAAAGCCTTCGCTGGGATGATTTGATTGGGGATTGGTCCTGCTTTGAGCAGGGGGTTGGACTAGATGACCTCCTGAGGTCCCTTCCAACCCTGATATTCTATGATTCTATGATTCTATGAGGTCTAATATATAACTCCCCCATGGGCTGCAACACTTTGAGTTAGAAAATGGTCATCTATAATGTATAGAAATTCTAAGGATGTCTTACTATTGGCAGTGTGAGACCTCCAGTATATGTATCACTCAAATTGAAATTCCCAGGGATCACAGGCTCCCCCCCCCCCGCACCTTTTCTATAAATTGTAGATAGGTGCATAAGGAAGTGATCATCCTATTCCCTAGTGTAATTTGGTGGTCTATAGCAGACACCAGGAGGTACCCCATTTTGTGCTTTATCTGTTAGGATCCATAAGAATTCAAGATTATTTTCTTCTGAGTTATTCGTGACTTGGAAACAGCTAACACCATTATTGACAACGTGTCACTTTCCCTGCCCTTCTGCCCACTCAATCAGTCCTAAGTAGGTTATAATTGATTTTAACATTCCAATTGTGCGAATCATTCCACCAGGTTTCAGTAATACGAATTAGATACAATTTATGCTCATAAATGAGCAATTCCAATTCCTCTTGTTACCCAGGCTCCTAGCATTAGGGTATAGGCCATTCAAGAATTCCGTCTCTTCATGTCCTTTGATTCCTTGATTAATTTTGTTCTCAACATCTCAAATTTGTGCTGAGTGCTCACATCGTCCCGATTTTTTCTCTCTCCTTTTATTGTTAGTTTTAGCCCCTCCTGACTACTCTATCCAGCCTGTCCCCAAGGAGAGTGGTCCCCCTTCTACCGAGGTGGAGACCATCCAAATTATACAGTTACCTCTCCCCATAGAAGATGGACCAATGTTTCACAACACCTAAGCCCTGCACCACTTATTTAGCCAGTGATTCACTTTCAGAATCTTCTGTCTTCCATCTTCCTTTGCTTGTGGGACAGGAAGGATCTCAGATGATTGCTTGGATATTCTTCTTTGGCATGCTTCCGAGTTCCCTGAATTCCCACAACACAGTGTCATTACTGCCAACATGAACTATCACCAATGGATCCTTGCCAGTAGAACTTCAGAAGCCTATCCAATCTTAGAGTGACATCTCTTGTCCCTGCTCTGGGAAGGCAATACACGGTCCTATTGTTTGCCTGTCCCTTGCAGAATGTTCTTTGAATTCTTCTGAATATTGACTCTCCACTAAGTATCATCTGTCTACCATGGACAATTGGAGAACTCTTTGAAGGTAAGCTTGATTTTCTTACAGGTTGGTGTAAGCTGTTGTCCACGTGTCCTCTACATCTCAAGATCCAACGGAAAGGAGAAAGATATCTTCTGTAGCTTCCACCCTGAGGACCTGATATCAATTTCAAACTTCTAGCGAGGGGGAATTCCTGTTAGTTCTCCTCTCTCTGATGACCACAGTATGCCTATCATCATACGTCTCCAGCCACATAGAATACTGCTATGACATCTTGCTTCTGATGATTATGAAGTGCCAGACCTCCTCTCTGATTTCCTTTCTCACAGATTTATTTGTGACCAGCTCCATTCTTACTTGAACCTGAGGTACAGACAGATTCCCAAACATGGATGTCTAGAAACTCCCCAGCTTCTCTAAGTTTTAGCAGAATCTCAACTTGCCCCTCTAGTCCAAGAATCTTTTCTTTCAGCACAACCACCAATGTGCACTTCATACAGAGAAAGTCCCTTCTGTCTTCAGGCAGGAAACAACATGGGGCATCTAGTGCAGGTCACCATCTCTGTTCATCTTGATACCACATGTAGTGCAGAACATGGAAAGGAAGCCTCTCACTTTCCCTCTCTCAACTCCCTCTGTAACTCCCATTAGCTGCCTTTGTTCACACCTCTCCCATCTGCTTAGCAAGTGACTTTTTATACTAAGTCTTCGCTACTTAGCTCAGCTCAGGTTTGCCCTTCACTACCAGGCAGTGATTAACCACTCAGACTTTAAACAACTGGGCTATTAAACTGGGCTATCAAAGGCTAGTGCTTTGTTACCTTTAGGAAGGCACTGATCAAAGGTCCAAGGGCTTTTTCAGGGCGGTGTCATGGAGGACTGCCCCCATTGGCCCAGTGCAGGGTTGGTACCCCCATCACTGTCTTCGGGACTCCCTATGAAGTCAGGTAATTGCAATAAGGAGGGCCCAGGACCCCTGGTGGGGCTGAAAAAACAATCAGTCCATAGCCTCCAAGCAGGGTGGGGCAGAGCAAACAAAGAGTCTATGGCCCCCGAGCCTCCTGGCTGGGGTTCTGACGCTCTGGGTAGGGCAGAACAAATAGTCAGTCTGTAGCCCCCAAGGCGGGGCAGAGCAAATAAAGAGTAGCCACACCTCGTGGCAAGTGGGGTTAGGGGAACCTGGGACCACCCTACTCCACTGGGTTCTAATCCAGTGCTCTATGAAGCGGGGAAACTCCCCGTTAAGGATTTAAGCATCGGCTTCTACTACATTTCCTGGGTCACTTCCTACCATAAGGCCCATCTAGGGAATTTCCTTGGCTGGCAGTGTCTTGGCATCCCAGACAGTCTCTATGATCGGCTGGTCGTCCGCAGCATAGTCTGGGTCCACGGTTCCCACTGCTTGGAGAGCCGCAGGCACCTCTGCAGGAGCCTGCAGCACATGTCCTTCCTCCTCCTCAGCCAGCCCAGTGTGACCTGGGCTGCCTCCTTTTATCTGTCCCTTCCACCTGGAGCATGAACAGCACCAGCAAGGGGGAGAGGCCAGTGATTGATCCAGCCCTGTTGGTCCAATGTGGGCTTGGTACATCCTGTCTCAGGCTCCATGGCCCAGCTACATAGCCTGTATACAGAGAACAAGCAACCAATCCACCAGTGGACCAAATTCACCACTCACCAAGTCCTGCTACCTCCAAGCACAGAGTTTATAGCTGGACCTACTCCAGCTGACATTTCCCAGTTAGCTGCCTCTCTTCGCTGCTCTCTACAGTGCAATGCCACACAAACCTATAGTAGTGTCCAAAATGTAACACTAGATCCTCCCCTCCCAATTTTGAGGGAAATCTGGACTTGGATTTCACCCTGATGTAAATGCCACAGCTTCAGCCAATATGTTTTTTGTTTTTTAAAGGGGTTAAGAGTCTCATAGGAGTAGAAACTGAGAAAGCACATTTATTAAGTTCATGTAGTCACTCGTTATTACTATTTCAGAGAAGAAAGTATAGTGAAATTGGACCAATGGCTCTTTAAAAGGTCTTGTCACATATGAAGTGAAAAATACAAGCATCTGAAAGAACAGTGTCAGAGAATAAGCTGCACACTCCATCAAAGAGCAGTTATACATTAGCAGTGATCAGCGGATGTATATATTGCTAGTGTGACACTATCTTATTGTGAAGATCTCACATCTGTTTCATGGTTCTTGAAGAGTAATCAAATCCATTTCAGAATCAGTCTGGTCATGTCTGCTTTAAAGTAACTGATGTTCTCTGAGATAGATAAGATTGCTTAATTTTAAAAGGATACTCCTTATACCTTTATTAATATAAGGGCATGTAAATTAAATTAAGGATACAGATCATAATTTACATTTACAATTAAACAATCTGATAGTATGAAATATACCCTATCCAAGACTGCATATTTTAAATAGCTACAGTGGATGTACATTAATTGAACCATGTACATTTATTTTCCTGAAATTTTAACATTATTAGGTAATTGCATCAGGGTGTCCATGTACCTGAAATCCCAGTCTTCACTGCTCCAGGGGCTCCCAGTCTGGGGAAACTCAAGCCCATCCCACAGGTCCCTGACCTAACATACCTCTGAAGCCTGCTTCCTCTCTCCCACCTTGTTCCCATCTTGACATTGTTGGTTGCATTGCAGGGAACGGATAGCTCTAGCCCATTTGTAACATACAATTTATAACCCTTCTTGCATTAGTCCAGTGTGCAGTTTTCCAGCCACCGGAGGTTAATCAACAGATGAAGGAAGAAAAAAAAAATAAAGGGAAGATGATCTTCAGTGCAAGTTATACACCTTAGAGATTTTGGTTTTTACTTCTTGACTTCAGGCTAGTTGGTTTTAGTGCATCAAGGATTATTTGACCTCAGCAAGCTCCTGTCCTGATCACAAACTGTGTGAGCACGTGTGTGGCTACTCTTGTTAATGTCTTCTGAGGTACTTGTAATTGATGTCCTCCTGGCAAAAGTAGATCTGTTCATAGTGTTGAATAAGAACAAAGATTGGCTAAACAGCACTCCCAGGACAGCCTTCGCTGTTCCAAGACAATTCCTTACAGCAGTCATTCTGATTTTGGATAGGGAATTACTAGGGGGGAGACGGGACCCAAAATAACAATTTTTAAAAGTCATGTTGAATGACCAAACTATGTGTAGCCATCACCATACTAACTGAAAGATCATATGGATGCATATGATCAGTGGAGCAGCATTGTTTCCTTTTATTTTGTCTGGGAGTGCTTGAGTGCGCTTTAGAACAAAGCCACTTGTACAACAATACACAACAGGCATAATGACACAGTGGAGCTTATTTCAGTAAATATAGTACTTTTACAGGGAACCAGTCCCTTAAGCGAATAGACTTTCTGAATCAACAGGACGGATCCCTTTCCCAGGAATAAAGCATGAAGAGGAATATGTTTTTTTTCAATGCCAAAGCATGATACATTGAAACACATATTCTAAGAATTCTTTTTGCAAAGACTAAAGCTGGCAAAAGAGCATTTTCTCTGCCTTGTGCTTTTAACTGGTGCCCAGTCCAATCATCAGAGTGAACAGCAAGAGAAAGTTCTGTAGCATTCAGGACTTAAATATGAAAGCAGAAAATATTCTCCAGATGAAGTTTTTTCAACTGAGCCACGTGTGAATAGACAGATGTTATGCATGACCTCTCTTACCATTCACAATCTCACAGGCAACCTCCCCTTCCCATTTGCAATCATGCAACATCCCTGTGGCAACTACAGAAATTGCTTGCATGGAAAAAGTAATAGGAATTTTTTCTGGTATTTTATCTGTCAATCTGACAAGTGTTTTGTCCTTTCTGAAAATCTCAATCACACTCTGCTTTTTTGCTCTCTCTTTCATCTCCTCCTCCCATTTGATCTGTTCCCTTCATGCCTGTGATCCACCAGCTCTTCCACACCAGCTGGAAGTGTTTTGCTGGTTCCAGTGGACTATGGACCACAGTTTAGAACTGCTGCTATTATATAGATTTGTTAAAAAAACAAAACAAAAACCCTTAGAGTCCAATCTTTAGAAGTGCTAAAACACTCATAGCTTCCATATCTTTCATGAGAGCTTCAGGTGCTCAGCACCTTTGAAAACCAGCTCATTTTCTTACTACATTATTTATGGATCAATTTGTTTTGGTCAATTTCAAACCTTGCTTAACACAGCAGCTTGGAAGTTTGACTCAAGCTCAAATGTTTTTGGGTTCGCATTTTGCTTAGGAGGCAGTAGGGAAAAAAAGCAGTGAAGAGAGGACAAAAGAAAATAATAAGGTGAACAGTGGAGGATGTAGTGGGTAAAACTGAGTAAGAGAAACTAAAAAAGAACAGAAGGGCGGAGAGAGAAAATGTTAACACACACATACAGTGTACTGTATGCCATATATAGGGCACCTACTCTTACCAGACTAACATTTTACTGGAGAAAATGGAAGTAGAAGGGGGCTTTTCTCTCAACTGTAGAGTCCAGATTTCCCTTAGTAGTGTTTGTTTTAATTGGTTCTTTTTTGGGGGGAAAAACACACCAGCAACTCACGATATTAAAATACAGGATAAAAGTTTTCAAATGAACTAGGTTTGCAAAACAAAACAAAAACAATTTTTTTTAAGATGTTCAGAACAAGGAATGCATACATTTCCTACTAATGCTTGGGGAATTAATCTGCCCAACTTGCTTTGTACTAACAGGAATTACTTGTATAAATCCTTTACCCATTAAGAGGAAAGGAGTCCCTTAGGGTGAAATTTATCCCAGCACAGAGAGTCACTAATTGTGTATTATTCAAGACCTCTTTAAGCCAACGTCTTTGCACAGGCCTGAATTTCACCTTTGGGGAGTTACAGTTGTTTATATAGGAATATTATGTCACAATATTACTTCCGAAGGACATCTGCATATGTGGGAAAGCTAGAAATTGGTAACATATAACCTTTAAGCCTATTTCAGTTTCCTTGGAACTTATTTCTGAGTTTTCAAAATTGCTTATTCCAATAATGCTACAGTGTTTTTAATGTCTCTGCTATTGTAGGAAAGCTCTGCAGAATATTATGAAAACAACGAAGTCAGCAAGACAGTATTTTACCTAGTCCATCAATGTCAACATTAGCTCCACTCTAAGAGCCTCTATACACCAGTGCTATCTGTTTAATTAGACAATGCTGTGGGGTGGGACCATGATGCTTGTTCATATCATGCCATAAGACTAGGGTAGGTTTATGAAAACAATTTATATATATAAAACTTTAAATTGAAATGAAAATTTACTTTTGTTTCAAACAAGTGCCTTTTTCAAGAACCTTGTAGTGCTTTAATTCAGTGCAGATAATTTGTAAAACATAGGGGGGGAAATCTGAATACAAAGAACTAGATGGTGACATTTATGCCCCTTCCTTGGTATAGGGGCAGCTTTTTATTGATGGGGGTGGTAGACAGATGAGCAGCATTAGGATGGAGCAGATCACTCTTCTGGTGTGTTGGTCCTGCTACTTGAGTTGGTGAGGGAGCAGGCCCATTCCTCCTCATTCCCTTTTTCTGGGACTCGCTCCACCAGCAGAGCAGGGAGCACAAGGGCTGCTACTGTGGGAAGCCTTGCTAACCTTATTGATGCGTGGGGAGGAAGGATCTTCTTGCATTGCCCCTCCAAGGCTATTCTAACCCACAGGGTATAGTAGTAAGAGTTGGACATGTAACTAAAAACAATGTCTGCAAATAATTGCTTGAATTAAAAATGGAACCTGCTTTCTCTGATCATGAACAATCTATGAACAATTAACTTTGCAGAAAATGCAAATTTTAACCAAAAATTAGAGAATCTTCAGAAAAGAATGTTGAACTAGCATTTGCAAGTACGTGCACCTGACTCTAAGTTACATAACAAGTGAACAGAAACAATACCCTCACATCTACATCTTCAGTCAAAGCTAACCAATAAAACTTGACTATCCAGTACTGAGTATTTGCAATGAACTTGCTCATAAACACATCAGAGACAAAAACTGTTCATAAATATTGTTTGGTAAATGATTTTGAATAAGAAATAAATTTGAAAAAAATTGTTCATGGACAAAAAACAAACCAAAAATGAAGGCACGTGCATTGAACACGTTATTTGTTCAGTTCTAATAGTAACATGGTGCTGAAAACATCAGCTGTACAAGAATAAATGACCAAGATATTGGTGGGATTAATGTTTTGGGATTAATGTCGTGAGATTAATGTAGCAAATAGTTTGACTAAATAATACAGGTCATATTGAATGACGAGCAGTTTTTTCTGGTTCTGCTAACTAGAACAGGTTTTTAAGCTTTCACTACATCAGTTTGAAGGCTGTGGCTATATTTGTTTACATATGCAATTAAAAGCTAGTTTTATCACCCCTAGATTTGATCTAAACATGTTTAGAATGTACACATGCAGAATAACTGCAACAGACTTTAAATAAGGATGCTCCAACAAAAGTTATTTGTTTCCATTTATTTTTCTAAGAGTTCATGTCAATCTGCCTGTTTGTTTGGGGTCTCTGTATTTCTTTTCATCATCTCAATCAAAATTTCAGTTCTTTCTGGACACAGGTCTGCTCTAAAACCTGCTGAAGGGTTTTAGAAATCAATTAGGAATTCAGACATACTCTGCATATACACACACAGCAATACTCTACTTAAAACTATATTTATGCAACATGGAAGGAATGTAACTAGAGCTTGGCCAATATTGAAAAAGCATTTGACATTGTTTAATATTATACATGATTAAAAGCTGATGTCAGACTACTTTTCACCCTTTCACATCATGCCCCTAAAAGCAAAGCTGATTACTTACTTGAAAATGGAGAACAGTTGCTATTGGCAAGTATGTAAAATAGTGATTTTTATTCTAGGTTGTCTTTCATCACACATTTGACCTTGGGTAAAACTGTCAAAAGTGAGGAAGGAGGCTACAGGCCAAAATTTTAAAGGTGTTTAGGTACCCACAGGTGCATATCAGTTGATAGTGGGATTTTCAAAAATGACTAACTCCCATTCAAGTCAAAGCAATGGGAGTTCAGCACTTAAATATCTTTAAAAATCTGGCCCTTAGGCACTTTTGAAAATTTTACCTCTTGTGTAAATTTGTGAATCCTCTTGAAAAACTGGTAAAAAATAAATAAAGCATCAGCGCATGGTCTAGAATCCATGTTTTTGGTCCCTTCGTACATACTTTTCTATTGTCACGGTCATAGGGCAGCTGGTCTCTGTGGATAAGATGAGCCCAGCTCCCCTGGAGAGCCTAATCCAGCTCATTAAAGAGGGCTGAGCTACATCTAGGCCTATAAAGGGCTCCTAGCAGGCAGCTGGAAGGAGGAAGGACTGAGGCAGGCTGAGCCCAGGGAGGAAAAGCTACACTGGAATGGAGCTAACTCCTGTGGTGGCTCCAGGGGGGAGCAGAGTTGACTGAGGCTGGGAGGCCGCCAGGAGCTGGAGTGCCAGACAACTCGGGGGTGGGGGGGGGTATAGCCCTGAAGCCTGAGGCCAACAACTGAATTAAGACTAATTTCTGTTTGTTTCATAATCCTTGGATAAAAAAAATAAACCTTCTTGACTGAGCCTGGTTGTGGCAGCATAGGCTTTGGATCCGGGGAGAAGCAATGGCCTTAGTGACAGTCACTTCTGATAACAGCATATAAAGAACAACTCATTTCTTTATAAGTATTGCAGCCTTCTAACATTCTATACCATTTAGCATTTTAAACCATTAGTATGACCTGAATCTATGTTTTGAGGCGTCATATTTTCTCTGGGTCATTGTATTTGATATTTACTTACTTTTCATGTCATCTAAATGACTCGCCTGCTACCTGTTCATTGCATTTTTCCTTTAATTGCCACATTAACACCTGCTGTGGAATATTATTACCACTAGGTAATATACAGTTGAAAACTACAGCTGCTATTCCCACAAATCAAGGCTCAAGGGAACTATGTAGCACTTCATCCTCTGGTAGCAATTAAACTACTGTCCTAGAGACTAAAAAAATCTCTCTAAATATAATCCAGATCCTGAAAATGTTCTCATTGAAGCTAAAGTGTGAAGACTGTTTTAAATAAGACCTTCCTGATAGACTCATGAACTTTTCTCTGATACAGTTCATCCCTGCAGTAATATCTTATGAAAGGCTGGTTAGCTGCAGTTCCTTACATTAACAACTGCAACCAAATGTGAACTGCACCCTAGGCAGAAAGGTTTTTCGAAATAATCTAAAATATTCTTCCACAGTTCACCCACATTTTTAAGAACACCAGAAATAAATATGCCATTGATTCCATTTCTTAATTAAAAAAAACTACTTTGTGTTGCTTGTTGAGAGGCTTTTATGTTTCCCCGAGCCCAGTACAGACACACTCAGGCTTCTTGCTTTACAGACAGAGGGATACAAAAGTAGTCTCAATATTTTTTTAAACTTGAAAAACTACCACACTGACCAATATTGCCTCACTGTTGACTTGTACTCCCATCAATCTCTATCCACCCGTTGTCTCTTGTCTTACGCTTAGATTGTAAGCTCCTTTGGGGCAGGGACTATCCTTTTGTTCTGTGTTCAGACAGCACCCAATGGGGTCCTGTCTCGTGACTGGGGCTCCTGGGTACATAAAAATTGATAAACATTCCTGAAGTAACTTTTCTATAACATATGTAGCATATACAAAATACATGATGGTGCGGTGTTACAACTACAATACCCACCTGCAGAAGTGAAGAAACAGATTGATAGAGCCAGAAGAGTTCCCAGAAGTCACCTACTACAGGACAGGCCTAACAAAGAAAATAACAGAACGCCACTAGCCGTCACCTTCAGCCCCCAACTAAAACCCCTCCAACGCATTATCAAGGATCTACAACCTATCCTGAAGGATGACCCAACACTCTCACAAATCTTGGCAGACAGGCCAGTCCTTGCCTACAGACAGCCCCCCAACCTGAAGCGAATACTCACCAGCAACCACATACCACACAACAGAACCGCTAACCCAGGAACCTATCCTTGCAACAAAGCCCATTGCCAACTGTGCCCACATATCTATTCAGGGGACACCATCACAGGGCCTAATAACATCAGCCACACTATCAGAGGCTCGTTCACCTGCACATCCACCAATGTGATATATGCCATCATGTGCCAGCAATGCCCCTCTGCCATGTACATTGGTCAAACTGGACAGTCTCTACGTAAAAGAATAAATGGACACAAATCAGATGTCAAGAATTATAGCATTCATAAACCAGTTGGAGAACACTTCAATCTCTCTGGTCACGCGATTACAGACATGAAAGTTGCGATATTACAACAGAAAAACTTCAAATCCAGACTCCAGCGAGAGACTGCTGAATTGGAATTCATTTGCAAATTGGATACAATTAGCTTAGGCTTGAATAGAGACTGGGAGTGGCTAAGTCATTATGCAAGGTAACCTATTTCCCCTTGTTTTTTCCTACCCCTCCCCCCCCCCCAGATGTTCTTGTTAAACCCTGGATTTGTGCTGGAAATGGCCCACCTTGATTATCATACACATTGTAAGGAGAGTGATCACTTTACATAAGCTATTACCAACAGGAGAGTGGGGTGGGGGGAGAGAAAACCTTTTGTAGTGATAATCACCCATTTTTTCCATGGTTTGTGTGTATAAAAACATCTTCTGTATTTTCCACAGTATGCATCCGATGAAGTGAGCTGTAGCTCACAAAAGCTTACGCTCAAATAAATTGGTTAGTCTCTAAGGTGCCACAAGTACTCCTTTTCTTTTTGCAAACACAGACTAACACGGCTGTTACTCTGAAATCAAAGATTATACTGACAGTCATCTCGGATGACCTACATGAGTCAATAGTGGCTTTGTCTGTTGTGAGCAATACAGACATCCAAAGTGGAAGCTAGTTAAAGTCTTTATACCTGACTAGTCTTCTGTATACTCCATATTATGTCTCTTTATATGCAGATACAGATACATATGTAACATCCGTGTGTTGCAACTTCAATTAACATCTAAAAGGACTTCTTCAAAATCAGGTGTCAGGGTTCCCTCCCTACTCTGAACTCTAGGGTACAGATGTGGTGACCCACATGAAAGATCCCCTAAGCTTATTTCTACCAGCTTAGGTTAAAACTTCCCCAAGGCACAAATTCTTTGCCCTTGGACGGTATGCTGCCACCACCAAGTGATTTAACGAAGAATCAGGGAAAGGACCACCTGGAGTTCCCATTCCCCCCCAAATATCCCCCCAAGCCCTTACGCCCCCTTTCCTAGGGAGGCTTGAGAATAATATCCTAACCAATTGGTTACAAAGTGATCACAGACCTAAACCCCTGGGTCTTAGGACAATAGAGAAATCAGTCAGGTTCTTAAAAGAAGGATTTTATATATTTTTTTTTTTTAAAAAAAGGTAAAAATCACCTCTGTAAAATCAGGATGGAAAGTAACTTTAGTCAAAAGCACACCAGAACTTCCTCTAGGCTTAGTTTCAAAGTTACAAAAAACAGGAATAAACCTCCCTCCAGCAAAGGAAAAATTCACAAGCAAAACAAAAGATAATCTAACACACCTTGCCTGGCTTTTACTTACAATTTTTGTAATATGAGAGACTTTTAGGATGGTTTATAGGAGAAGGAGTTTTCTGACCTGATGCTTCTCTGCATCCCAAGAGAACACACAAAACAAAGCCTCCCCCCCCCCCCCCCCAAGATTTGAAAGTATCTTCTTTCCCTAGTGGTCCTTTTGGTCACGTGCCAACCAGGTTATTTGAGCTTCTTAACCCCTTACAGGTAAGGAGGAATTCTAGGCTACCCTTAGCTGCATGGTTATGACACCAGGGATGAATCAAACAATGTCTGACTGAGACTAAACAAAGGAGTACTGACAGTCTTGTAAGACATCCAGACTTCAGTAAAAATGTATTGTGAATGTGTTTTGAATCAAAAACAGAGGATTTAGACACCACTAAACATTAGAAAAATTCAGCCCCAATGATAGATTTGGGCTTCATAGCTCACATCCATCTCTAGCTCAGGTATGTTTAGAGCTAAATCTCCACACCTTTGGAGGTTCATTGCTTGTGAATCAAACAATTACAGATCAGTGCCCTGATCCTCAAAATGTTTATGCAAGTGCTTAACTTTAAGCACATGGGTAGTCTCACTGAAGTAAATGAAATTGCTTATGTGTTTAAAGTTAAGTAGGTGTGTAGGTGGTTGCAGGAGTAAAACAAATGCAGTAACACTGCTAGAAGAAAACATGAAATCAAACTGCTGGTGTTAAGTTTCCAGAGATGTCTTTAAACACTTCTTTCCTCAGGTGAGCTCTATTATTTCATACTCTATTGCTCAGGCAAGTTTTAGATTAGAGAACTGGGTGACAGACATGAGTCAGGTATCTATTCAACTTCACAGAGAAAAACAGGACTCTCAAAAGTAGGGTAACCAGATGTCCCAATTTTATAGGGACAGTGCTGATTTTGGGTCTTTTTCTTATATAGGCTCCTATTACCCCCCACTCCCTGTCCTGATTTTTCACATTTGCTGTCTGGTCACCCTACTCAAAAGGTCCCACAATATGTCTGTAAAACAATTTGTAATTTAGTGTATGTATTATTGCACTTAAATAGATTTAAGACATATACAGGGATCTGGATTGCTAATGCTTCTCAAAAGGAAAAGAAATTGGATTTAAGTTTTTACAATAAGTCGAGTGCAAAGTGGTGCTATTAAGAAAAATCAAATGTGACCATGCGAAATAGTTCTTTCTACCCACATGAGTTATGGTTATATAGTCAACATGTGGAATTCCTCATTAGACTGTCAACATCAGGAACTCATGTATAATACCTTACTATTTAATTAAATACTAGAAGCTTCAATTTTATGACATTCAACTTCAAGCACCAAGGAGTGAGATAGCTGCCCTTTGACTCCATGCTTCCACTGCACATACAAATTTCTTCCTTAATAAAGTAACTCTATTTTGTTCACTAAGAAAATTACTTTGCAGTGTAGAGCTGAAAGAGAATGGTCAAAAGAAAAGATCTCAGAAACTAAGTACTCTCTCTGGCAAGATCCCCATGGAATTCATTAGCAGTTTTATCCAAGAATGGAAATCTCCACTTTGTAAAGTTTTGATTCTTCAGGTTTGCTTCAGTTGAGGGTACCATCTACTTCTGATTTGTGCACAGACCTGCCTGTTGATACTTCCAAGAATTACAATTGCAATAGTAGCAATAGGAGAGTAGAACTGCAAATATGCAAGAAGAGTGTGGATATGGAATATAACGGTGCCAGAAAAAGGCTCTAGAGGTTAAATGTTGTGAATCTATAGTTCTCATCTCAAAGAGAATGAAAATTTGGCTCAAACTACATTTGCACTAATGAACAACGAAACACTGTTTATTGCACCAGTTAATACAGTTACCCTTCTAGCTGATGAAAGGTATGGATGGTAGTTGGGAATGTTTATATTTTTCTTCATTATGAGATGTGCTGAGAAAATGGGTTCAAGGCAGAACACATTATTTTTTTCTAATACTGCAGATGGCTGAAGATATAAGCCATAAATGACAATAAAATCCAGGAGAGGTCAAAGCGGTAGATGATAGTAAAATACATACCACCACTCCCATGTTATGAGAGTAACTTTCTTTCCTAAAAATAATAATATACTCTCATAATGCAGTTCATGCCAATGGACCACCCAAGTGTTAAAAAAAGTCTGTATGAGAATCCTTTAACCATCTTCAAAATCTCTCCGTCTGTGGGAGGTAAAGGTGGAGCACTGCACAGCAGCTTAGAGCATAAAATGAAAAAGAACACTGACTCTGACACTGATTCTGACACAATTTACTGCAGGGTAAATTTCAGTAGATAGGATGTGGTGGAATTTGACTGGAGCATATTAACAGTCCCAATCTTGTGAAAAGTGCTATGGATCTTTAATGAGAATGAGTTGTCGGGATGTCAATGTTACTTATCTGAGAGAAGGCATTTTCAACAGAAGACTGCCCCTATGCATCCATTCTTTCTGAATGTTTGTGACTGCCATTTGCATCTCTCTATTTTGGAAAAATAAGCTGAATTGAAACAGTAATTTGGCAGTTATCTTTATGAAGTAATAGATTTATTACTATTTGTTCCAGATTTATCCAGTGTTTTACAAGGAGGAAAAGGGAAGCTTACTACACTTGAACTTTAGTCTTCAGTCCTCTTCAAGTGTTCATTTTCCTTTAGTAGCTTTGTATAATTTCCTAAGTAAAGTCTGAATAATCAGATCTAACACTTTCTTGTCTTTTGATGATCATGCTCTAAGCAGCTTCCATCCTTCTGTAAGATGAATGTCTGAGTCTTTTGTTAACATCTATTCATCTTCCCCCTTCGCTCTGAGGCCTAGCACTCCTTGCAGACAAAAGTTGAACTCTGAAATGTAGTATTCACATTGGTTTCTGTTTGCATGTTCATAAGATCTATTGAAGTAATGCAGATTTTGGTGCCTTACTTAGCACCAATACACTTTCTGAAGAATAAGATTAAATGAATTATTTTTAAATGCTGCAGAAAAATACTGAAGAAACTACACCTTGAGTTACTAATAAATATAATTATTCTAAAAAAAATCACAACAACATCAGGCATTTTTAAAGGTGAGACATGTTCTTATGAGAAACATGCATAGAATTGGCACGTTATGACATTACGGTCAAATTTGTTTCTTTTCTGTTTTTCATATATGTTAAATAAATTAAAGATCAGTGCAGAACTCAGTAAATATCCTGTCACTGTTGATTGTAATCCGTACAGTTTATATCTATTTAAAATATTGCTTTAATAAGGTAGCTTTAAGGCTTTGATGATCTTGAGCAAGTCCAGTCTCCAGTCAGAGACATGTTTCTGAACCTCCTACCTAGTAACGGTGCAGTGTTATGACTACATCAGTCTCAGTGTAATGGCGTAAAGTACATGTTGTGTACCTACATGTTGTAGGTAAGGGGTTACATTATGGCACTGCACTCTAGCATCTAATTCCTGATTCTGTACTCACTGATTATTACCCAATTTCTCTCAGTCTGTGAAAACAAATTAGGAGCTGTCTGTATCTTGCCTCAGTTGGCAGAGCAGCTCACTCAATGTTTCTGCTCCATGAAGCTCAAAGAGCTCATGAAGCTCTTAATGCAGAGAAGCATTAAGAAATATAAGCTACAGTGGCTCTGTAAACATTTTCCATAGCACTAAGTCAATTAAGAAAAAATAAATACATTTAACTCCCCCGTGACAGAATATACCTCTGCGTTTGCACCCTACAACCTATCGTAATAATGTTCATACAAGGTATGCTTTCTGAAGTATCATTTAAAAACTCAATTTCCTGATAAATATTATCATGGCAAAATGCATGTAGCAGCGTTATATGAAGTTAGAAACAAACTGAAATCATGACTAAAATTATACTTTCCAGATAAATCTGGGGAGTGGTCAAACCAGTTCCTCAGAGACAAAGGGCAAGCTGACACCTCAGCCAGGCATATGGACCATTACCTGCTTAGTGGGTATTCCTCGGCAGGAAAGAGAGCAGAGGAAAAAAAAATCTACATTTTAGCAAAGAAACAGCATGGAGTTTCCTTCCACACAGACTGCCTGTCACCTTGCTCACAACTGGAAATGCTTCTCAAAGGGGGACCAGGACTATAAAATGAAGGGGTAGACACTCAAGACACCCTCCTCTGTCTGCCAATTACATTATCTGCACCTGAGAAGAAAACGGCCATTGGACTTTGGAGGAGAGCCAACCTGAGAGTTTGGTCAGTAATCTGCTGGAGCATGTGGTGAGAAAGTTTTCTTCACAACTGATATAGTTTAAGATACTAGTAAACAGTTTCTTTATTTTTCTTGTAACTATTTCTGACTTTTATGCCTCATTACTTTCATTCAAAAATCTCTGTGCAGTTAATAAACTTGTTTTACTGTTTTATGTAATTCAGTGTGTTAAAACTGGAGCATGTGGGTACTCTATTTAAAATAATAAAATGGCATATTATTCCCTTAAAGGAATAGCGGACTTCATATATTTGTACAGTCCAGGAGAGGGCTGTACAGGAAGGACATACATTTCTGGGGAAGACCTGGGACTGAGGGTGTGTCGATGTCACCCTGCAGCAGAACCAAGATTGGTAAAATTCAAGGTGTGGTTGAGTGGCTGCAGCACACACAGACATAGCTGGGAGTGATTTACATGCTGGAAGCTGTTTGTGAGCAGTCCAAGTTGGAGGATACAGCAGCAAGGCATTGTAAAGGTACAATAGAGAAGCTTTTGGGGTCAAACTCATCTTGGAGAGACTTATCAGAACCAATCCAAATGTTAAAAAGGGTTCATGATTAGTTTGGTTTCATGTGAAGTTTGAACCAATGAACAATTTTGCCAATCTTTATTATTTATCCTCAAAAGGTATTTAGGAACTTAATTCCTGTTGATTTCAGTGGCAGGTAAGAGCCTAAGGCTTTGTCTACACTACAAAGTTAGAGTGATGTAAGCTGCCTTGCATCTGCCTAGTTGTGCACAAGTCTACACTTAAGTTTGTCTCCCACCGATGTAAGTGTCCTGTTATGGTGACATAGTAACACCACCTCCAAGTGGCACTGACTCATGGTCAATGTACAGAGGTTAACGAAGTACAAATGTAGGCACTGTGTTACCTATGTCAACCTCAACAGTCCTTCAGGTCAGGAGCTGTCCCACAATTCCTGACACTGACCACTCTGGTCACCATTATGAACTCCACTGCCCAGTGGTCATGAAGACCAGAAACCCCCGCCTTCCTCTTTAAAGCCCCATGGATTTATGAAATTCCTTTTATTGATTGCCTGGCTTGGCAAACATATCTAGCAGCTCACCATCCTTGAGTGCAACTACCCAGCTAACTACATTGGCTGCACACATTAGACACTCTCCTGCCTGGAGTAGATGAGATATTGGATCTCCTGGTTCTTGTGGGGTGAAGAGGCTGTGCAGGCACAGCTCTGAATCATCCATAGAAATGTGGACATCGATGAGCAGGTTGTTCAGGTGATGCAGGAGAAACGGTACAACAGGGACCAGCAGCAGTGCTGTCTGAAATTCAGGGAACTGAGGCAGGCATACCAGAAGGCCAGGGAGCTGAACTGCAAACTTGCTGTTTTTATAAAGAGCTGCATGCCATACTCAGCAGAGACCCCACCACCACTAGCACTGGATAACTGTGAGAAGCCTGAGTCACAGGCCCTACTCTGAACAGTGAGGAGGAGGAGAAATAGAAAGACAATGGGAAAAGGTGATCAGGGGTCCACCTGTGTAGTGAGACAGGACCTCTTTTTGTCTCTATCACGGTCCAGAATAGGCAAGTCTGATGCAGGGGAAGGAATCTCAGGTAAATGTGTAGATTCATTTTCATTACAGGGAAGGCACCCCCAAATTAACAGGACAGAGCATTTGTCTTTTCATTAATTTACTCATGTTATAAAAGGAGGTAGTGGTACAACCAAGGGAGGTAGAGTTGCCATCTGCTTTTCAGTCACATCTAGATTTAGGTAGGGGGGTGGGCGGGGGGGGGGTGAGGGAGCAGTTTATGTCCACAGTGATGTCCCTTGAAAGATCTTGCTGAAACTTTCATGGAGGTACTCTGCAATCCTATCCCAAAGGTTTCTAGGGATGGCTGCCTTATTTCGTCCTCTGTCGCAGGATACTTTCCCATGGCATTCAGTGATTACTGCAATTGTGCTTGTCTAAGTTAACAGGCTAACAGCCTACAGGCCTGGCTGGCTTCAAGACACCACCAGCAGCTGTGCTCTCTGCCTTTGTTGCTCTCAGGAGAGAGATATCAGCTAAAATCACTGCTTGTTGGATACAGTGCAAGTATTCAGTGCCATTGCCTTATACTGGAAGATTCATGCAACTGAGCAATTCTTTCCTTACTTCCCCTAACCCCCAGAGGGATATACTCACCATATCTGGTGCCATGACTGGCATATTGCACAAGCAATCCCAAGCAAAAATGATAGTGTAGTGCTTAAAACTTTAGGGGATCAAGGGGAGTGATTTCTGCATCTTAAGTTTTGCTTTCCACAGTGAATAGACTGACAATGGTACCTCTGTGTGTTCTATCTGCAGCTGCTGCCAGTGTGGTCTTCAGGGTCTCCCCGTTCACACTCCCACAGCACCTGAGTCGGATGAGGAGGAGAAATAAGAGGACTTGGGATGACGTGTCCAATAAGATCCTGCAAGCACTGGGCCATGAGCACAGGGCCTGGAAGATGAACATAGCAGACAGCCTTGACAAGGAAAGAATGGAGATGAGAAAGGCCCAGAATTCCCAGCATCAAAAGGAGAAGGAGATGCCTCAGGACATAATGGGGCTTCTCAGGTAGCAAAGAGATGCTGCAGACTCTGGTGGACCTGCAGGTTCTGCAAGCCCAGGCTCACCTCCCTCTGCAGCCACTGAAAACTGAATACCAGACCTCCCCTATACAACCTCCTCATGATTCCACATGGCATCAGGGATCACTGCCCTACCCCTACCAGTTCACCCACTGAGTTCAAACTCAGGAGACAGCCGTTCCACTTCCACCCATGTGGAACTATTCCCGCTTGCTTCACATATATTATAAAGGGCACAGCAGACAGCTATAACCATTGGGATATTTTTCTCAGTAAGATCCAATATTTTGAGTAAACAATGCCAGCATCAACCAAGAGCACATTCAACTGTCATTCTGCACCTGCTGATCCCGTATTTGAATTGTTCCTTGGTGCTGTCGAGGTGGCTGTTGTATGGCTTCAGAAGGGAGGAAAAAGGGGTAGGCTGGGTCACCCAGGATCACTATTGGCATTTCAACATTCCCAATGGTAATTTGCCAGTTGGGAAAGTTCTTTCTTTCAGCTTTCTGAAAAGTCCTGTGTTCTTAAAGATCTGAGCATCATGCACCATCCCTGACCAGCCCACACTGATGTTGGTGAAACATCCTCAGTGGTCCACCAGCACTCGCATAACCATAGAAAAGTATCCCTTTCTGTTGATGAACTCTGGGGCAAAGTGGCCTGGTGCCAAAAGAGGGATATGCATGCTGTCTGTTGCCCCACCACTGTTCAGGAGCCCCATTGCTGTGAATCATAGAATCGTAGAATATCAGGGTTGGAAGGGACCTCAGGAGGTCATTTAGTCCAACCCCCTGCTCAAAGCAGGACCAATTCCCAACTAAATCATCCCAGCCAGGACTTTGTCAAGCCTGACCTTAAAAACCTCAAAGGAAGGAGATTCCACCACCTCCCTAGGTAACGCATTCCAGTGCTTCACCACCCTCCTAGTGAAAAAGTTTTTTCTACCATCCAAGCTAAACCTCCCCCACTGCAACTTGAGACCATTACTCCTTGTTCTGTCATCTGCTACCACTGAGAACAGTCTAGATCCAGCCTCTTTGGAACCCCCTTTCAGGTAGTTGAAAGCAGCTATCAAATCCCCCCTCATTCTTCTCTTCTGCAGACTAAACAATCCCAGTTCCCTCAGCCTCTCCTTCTAAGTCATGCATTCTAGCCCCCGAGATTTTTGTTGCCCTCCGCTGGATGCTTTCCAATTTTTCCACATCCTTCTTGTAGTGTGACGCCCAAAACTGGACACAGTACTCCAGATGAGGCCTCACCAATGTCGAATAGAGGGGAACGATCACGTCCCTCGATCTGCTGGCAATGCTCCTACTTATGCAGCCCAAAATGCCATTAGACTTCTTGGCAACAAGGGCACACTGTTGACCCATATCCAGCTTCTCTTCCACTGTAACCCCCTAGGTCCTTTTCTGCAGAACTGCTGCCTAGCCATTCGGTCCCTAGTCTGTAGCAGTGCATGGGATTCTTCTGTCCTAAGTGCAGGAGTCTGCACTTGTCCTTGTTGAACCTCATCAGATTTCTTTTGGCCCAATCCTCTAATTTGTCTAGGTCCCTCTGTATCCTATCCTACCCTCCAGCATATCTACCACTCCTCCCAGTTTAATGTCATCTGCAAACTTGCTGAGGGTGCAGTCCACGCCATCCTCCAGATCATTAATGAAGATATTGAACAAAGCCGGCCCCAGGACTGACCCTTGGGGCACTCCACTTGATACCGGCTGCCAACTGGACATGGAGCCATTGATCACTACCCGTTGAGCCCGACGATCTAGCCAGCTTTCTATCCACCTTATAGTTCATTCATCCAGCCCATACTTCTTTAACTTGCTGGCAAGAATACTGTGGGAGACCGCGTCAAAAGCTTTGCTAAAGTCAAGGAACAACACGTCCACTGCTTTCCCCTCATCCACAGAGCCAGTTATCTCGTTATAGAAGGCAATTAGATTAGTCAGGCATGACTTGCCCGTGGTGAATCCATGCTGACTGTTCCTGATCACTTTCCTCTCCTCCAGGTGCTTCAGAATTGATTCCTTGAGGACCTGCTCCATGATTTTTCCAGGGACTGAGGTGAGGCTGACTGGCCTGTAGTTCCCTGGATCCTCCTTCTTCCCTTTTTTAAAGATGGGCACTACATTAGCCTTTTTCCAGTCGTCTGGGACCTCCCCCCAATCAGCATGAGTTTTCAAAGATAATGGCCAATGGCTCTGCAATCACATCCGCCAACTCCTTTAGCACTCTTGGATGCAGCGCATGCAGCCCCATGGATTATCTGTTCACTATTTCCTGCACTTTGCTGAGAATCACAGTCCTGCATAGCAGGAGACTATTAATTGCTCTGCACACTTGAATGACAACAGCCCCTGTTGTAGATTTCCCAACACCAAATTTATTTCCCACTAACTGGTAGAAATCTGGTGTTGCAAGTTTCCGAAGTTCATTCACCACTTGCTTCTTCACTGTCAGTACAGCTCTCATTTTGGTGTCTCTAAGGTGGATGGCGGGGTGAGCTTGGTGCACAGATCCAGGAATGTGGCCTTGCACATCTGAAAGTTCTGCAGCTACTACTTGTCATCCCAAGCCTGCATTATGATGCAATCCCACCAGGCAGTGCTCTCTTCTCAGTCCCAGAAGCAGTGTTCCACCATCAGCAGCTACTCTATGAACACCACCAATAATTCTGAATGCTAAGTCCCACAGCAATCTGTCCTCCAAGAAATTGTCATGCTCACCATTGATTTGGTTCTTCTTGTGGCTCTACATATATAGATGGAGAAAGTTGCAAACTGGGAACTTGACTCCATGCTCCCAGTCACCTCAAGAGACTTATTTCAGGCCCATCATCCATTGCCAAAACTTCCCAAATGACAGGGTGCTGGACGGTGGTGAGTTGCACACTGGGATACCTACCCATCATGCACAGCACTGTGCATCAATACAAGCACTTCTGGTGAGTACAGACAGTGCTGACACAAGAAGCAATGTACTAACTGCGGCAGCTCTATGCAGACACAAGTTATGTTGGCGTAAGTTTGTAATGTACACATGATCTAAACATCTTTGACGATCAGGGTCTTAATCCTTTTTTCTAAAAGTCTGTGGGTGAAAAGCTGTAATCCTTACTTAGGCAAAACTCCCATTGACTTGAAAGGGGGCTTGACTCAGTAAAGGCTGCAATTTTTGGCGCTAAGTGGTATGACCCTGCAATTCTGGTTATGTCTTACTAAAACCTCAAGGTTCACAATGCAGTTAAATATATATTGCCACTTGCTATGACACACCTGTGGGTTAAATCTATACTACTTTGTCCAGAAGGTACCAATATTCTATTTAAGAGTATAGAAACTACCTTTCATGGGAATTCTCCTTGGGTGAGGGAGCCAGGAGGCAAAGTACTGAAAGAGTCAGTTAAAGCAACGGCGATAAATTCAAATCCATTTAAAATCCTAAATATGGAATTGTGTAGGTTAAACTGAGTGTGGATTATAAGCTTTTGTACAAACACAAAATCTGTGTCAATTATTGGAACGACTGCTATCTGAAAAATGATCTGCTCCATTCTGAAGCTACTGCATCATTTCTGATAATATAGGCCCCAATTCTGCAATGAGAGGCTTGTGTTTGCACCACTGGACCCACAGAGTTCCACAGGCTTCACTGGGGTCTGGGCACATCCCATTGCAGGACTGGGGTCAAAAATAGCCATCTCCTGATTAATAGTAAATTACTTACAGTGTTTCTCATTCCAGTATATTGTGACCCCCACTTTGAAGACAATAAAACAGAAGCCCAGCCTGACTTACCTAAGGTCACATATAAGTAAGAAACAGAATCCTGATCCTGCCAAAACGGATTATAGGTCTTATTAAAAACCTTAAGATTCACAATACAGTTCTCCATGTCCACTGACTGTAGGACAAGTAATAACTAGCTTAATTTGCAATGAGAGATTCAGATAGCATATTCTAAGTTTCTAACTATAAAGTTTCTAACTAAAAGGGTAATTAAGCACGGTCACAGGTTACCTATGGAGGCTGTTGAATTCCCATCATTGGAGGTTAAGAACAGATAAGACAACACCTGTCACAGATGGCCTAGGTATATTTGGTCCTAACACAATTGGGGGAGATATACTCGATGACTTATTGAGGTCCCCTCCAGCCCTACATTTCTATAATTCTATGACCTTAAATTAATGCACTCTGGGTAGTCCCAATGACTTCAATGCAGCTACTCATGATGCATAAAATTAAGCACATTAATAAGTTTTTGCTAGATCAGAGATCATGTTTCTCTGCTCCAGTCACATGAACGAACCATTGTCATTGTCACCTACCTAGTGTAACAAAATACTAGTACATTTTTAAAAAAAAATCTCATCTGGTACTGCTTTATAGCCATGGGAATCCATTCAAAATATGTTTTTTAAATTTAAAATCAAATGCAGGTGCAAGTGAAAGAGAAAGAATCACTAAGCCCCAAGGGCGGGGGAGGGTGGAAGTTGCCACTTCTTAGTGTGTAATGAAGGAGTATGTAAATCCCATCTAAAATGAAGTGGTATAACAGAATGGGAGGTTTTTTCCCATTTGTGGATCTACCGAGGACTCAAAAGCTTCGCACGCTATATTGTCACAAGCGTGCAGTAACATTAATCACAATTCTGTAAATATGCAGTATATGTAGACCAGTAAACTTCTCTAAATAAAGAAATATACTGCATCCAGCTTGCTTTCTTAGGCACTCCAACTGCAATATTTTTGTTACCAAGCAACAAAATTATCCCATTATACAAAATCCTAATGCTACTGGCAGAGTACGCTTGTAGTAAGGCTTAATACAACTTTTATTATCTCAGTTGCTGCATTTGCCAAGCATGTGCAACAGCAGATCAGGGATAACTGGAAGGGGAGTGGATGATTCTACAGTGCAGTCGCATCCTGAAAAACAAATAAAGTATTGATTTTGATGATTCCACTGACAGCCATTTAATAGGCATAGCTAATATTATCTGAATTGATATGAGTGCAATCTAAATCATTGCTAAATGTGTCCGGGGTATTGGCTGAGCAACTGATGTTCAGCCTTCATGACTGTGAATCATACATGGTTATGAAACAAAATTAAACAAACAATGTGAAGGAAAGTATTATGGTTGATACATCTCACAAGCATGTAATTTTAGGTGTCAAAAAGTACTGAAATACCTGGGAACTAATGTGGCAAATGAAGGAGACTATGGCCAGTTCATGTCAGAATGTCTTATATGATGATGATTTATTGATTTATATAGCACTATTCACACGTATTATGGTGTTTTAATAAAGGTTACAAATGCCTTTTCAAACTACCACACACACACACACACACACACACACAGTGAAATTCTGCTCTCAGTTCTACCAGTGCAAATACAGAGCAACTCCATTGAATGTGGTGAAGTTACTCTGTATTTACACTGTTGTAGATGACTAAGAATTTGTCTCTCACTCTGTAGGAATTGCTTCACTCAAGACGAAGTACAGCTCTCTCTCAAGTGAAAGAATGGCAAATGTTTAACAGCACATTGCATCCTTTTGTGAACTACTGAGTAAAGACTACCGCGTCTAGTTTAAAGTACAGAGATGATTTTTAGTTAAGTAGAGTAGAATTACTGCAGATGGAATTTGTCCAAAATAGTAAATTGAATGCCCTCATTATTATAAATCTTAAAGAAATGGACCAGATTTTGAACTGATTTACACTGGTGTAAATCCAGATTAATTCCACTGACTTAATATCCTGAAGCCACATAATTCCTTTGACTTCAGACAAGAAGTTACTTACACTGGCGTCAATAAGATGAGATTCGAGTCCCTGGAGTGGTCAGGACTTCACACCATACCCAAAAGGCAAAAGAGTGAAGAGAAAAAACAACACCCAAGCACTTGTCAGTCTGTTCCTCAATATTAAGATTATGTAAACATTTTTTGTCCTACAGAATTCCTTCATTTCCTTTTTACCCCCATTCCCAGTGAAACTATCTGTATTTTATTAACTCTTCCGCCAGACAAAAGGGACTGGACGTGACTCCCTTTAGAGGTCTTATATCAACACATCACACACAATATTCTAAATAGTAATAGTGTAAAATAGTTTTAGAAAGGCCCTTTTCTCTGTAATTTATTTTGGGAATATACGATTATTTGGTAATGCTGGTAGTGAGGAATAATACACACTTGCATAAATGAACAAATTACAGTGGTATACCTACAGGTGGTCTCATATAGGTAGGATGTATAGATTAATTACTGCCTCCAAATAATGCCAACCCAGGATTATATACTGGATTACCGAAGGGGTGGGACAGATACTTCTGTATGCACCCTTGCAGATAACACACACCATGCTATGTTGTTTCTGTTTTACGCCATACATAAATCTAGAGGTATTATGGACACTAGAAACTCATTTTTCCATCATCGCAACAGAAAGGCTATATATGTTCAAACAAAGTGGGTCCTGTAGTTCATGACAAGAATTCCATGTATACAAAACAATGAAAATCCATTGTGGCATAGAATCCAAAGCCAGAAGGGACCATTGTGATCATCTAGTGTGACCTCCTGTATAACACACGCTGTAGCACTTCCCCCAAAATAGATCCTAGAATGTGTCTTTTGCAGGGGGAGGGGAACAATGACCCTGGGTAAATTGTTTCTCTGAGTCCTCGCTGTTAAAGATGTATGCCTTATTTCCAGTCTGAATTTGTCTAGTTTTAACTTCCAGCCATTGGATTGTGTTATGCCTTTTGTCTGCTACACTGAAGAGCCTGTTATCAAACATTTGTTCCCCATGTAGGTATATATAAAACTGAGATCAAATTACTTCTTAACCTTCTCTTTGTTAAGATAAATAAATTGAGCTCCTTGAGTCTATCCCTATAAAACGTGTTTTCTAATTCTTTAATCATTTTCATGGCTCTTTTCCTGTCCCTGTCCCAATTTATCATCAACATCCTTCCTGAATTGTGGACACCAAAACTGGACACCGTATTCCAATAGTTGTCAGTCCAATGCCAAATACAGAGGTAAAATAACCTCTCTACTCAGATCCAAGATTTCCCTGTTTACACATGGTCTGTAGATTCTACCCCCAATGATTCTTGTACAACCCATTGTCTTCTGTAGGCTTGCAACTGCAACTCATTGGAACTTAGTGAAACAATTCTGTGGATACACAAGGAATAGATTCCAGTTCATTCACACTTAGCTGTGTTGGCTCAGCAGGGCTAACAGGAGTAAGTAGATGTGTGGCCACACAGGAAGCCATTTTTGTATAGTAACATTTTAGACTACAACAGCGATTTAAGTTCTGTTTTTAAAACTACGTTATAAAGCAATGCTTACATTAGTCTGTTATTGTCCAATGTCACAAGAAATAATAGTGCAACGTACCACATTAACCCTGGCAACTGTTGTCTTGCGCTATTCTTCTGCAGAAGCCAATGTTTCATACCAATAATTTAATAAAGTCTAAAGATGTGTTGTTTTCAATCCTTTGAGTCATAACCAAATTAAGTCATGTTGAATAGTTCAGTTAGATAGCCTTTCACAAAGAAGGGATCATTCCCTTATGCATTTCCTCATCCAGCCTAATTTTTCTTGTTTCTGTTTTAATGCCTGTTCTTTAGTTGCCCTCTAATATTCATTTTGTAATATTAAAATTGGTGCTTTTCTGGACACTTTGTGAATCAAAAGAGACACAATGGGTGCTACTAAAGGTACTGGGGCTACCACGCAGCCTACACAGTGGGCATAGTGCACTGCCAGGAGGGATACCCATCCTGAATTCCTATTCTTATTTTCCTAAGGTTGGAAGTTTATACTATTGCAGTATGTTCACCAGGGGGAAAGAATGATTAGGACTATAATTTGGCTTTCTTGCACATATAGGGGAGCAGATCATAAGCCATTTTAAATGGGCAGAGCTCTGTTGACTCCAGTGGAGCCAACATCAGTTTACACAAGCTGAGGATCTATCCCTATAGCATTTTGAATTAACGTATATGGTAGTGACTTTTAGAGATATAAGAGCTTACGTATACAGGAAGATTGTTCCAGAATAGCTATTCTAGTCAGCTTCCCGTGTGGAAACATTTATTCTGGAATAAGAGAGTGTTCTCACACAGAGCTATTCCAGAATAGCTACTGCATTTTAAATTCATACCATACTTTATTCTAGAGTAACTTCCCCATGTAGACAAGCCCTAATTAGTTATCATGGAAATCTTTCCAAATCTCTCCTCAAATGGAAGTCTTTCCATGCCTAGGTTCAGTTTGGTTGCCTCTATCTGGGCCTTTCTACTATGTCCTTTTTTCAGATGGTCTGACCAAAAACGATAGCCAAGATGAGGACTGCCATTGGTTTAGATAAAGACCTTATAATACTGGCAGCATTACTCTATCCCAACGGTTCTCAAACTGTGGGTCTGGATCCCAAAGTGGGTCATGATCCCATTTTGATGGGGTTGCCAGGGCCAGCATCAGACTTGCTGGTACCTGGGGCTGAAGTGGAAGCCCAAGTGCTTTCGCCCAGGCAGCAGGGCTCAGGCTCTACCTCCCCTCCCCACCCCAAGGGTCATGTAGTAATTTTTTTTTGTCAGAAGGAGTTGCGGTGCAACAAAGTTTGAGAACAGCTTCTCTATCCTTTTCTCAAGGCAGACTATCATCAGTTTGCTTTTTTGATGGCCACTATTCACTGAGCAAAGTTTTTCCTTAGGTCTTCTTCTTGAGTTACTGTTAATTTAGAACCTATGTGTGAGTATGATTGAGGTCTATAAAATCATGACTGGTGTGCAGAAAGTAAATAAGGAAGTGTTATTTACTCCTTCTCATAACACAAGAACTAGGGGTCACCAAATGAAATTAATAGGCAGCAGGTTTACAACAAACAAAAGGAAGTATTTCTTCACACAATGCATAGTCAACCTCTGGAACTCTTTGCCAGAGGATGTGGTGAAGGTCAGGACTATAACAGAGTTCAAAAATTAATTCATGGAGGATAGGTCCATCAATGGCTATTAGCTAAGATGGGCAGGGATGGTGTCCCTAGCCTCCCAGAAGCTGGGAATGGACAACAGGGGATGGATCACTTGATGATTAGAATCATAGAAGATTAGGGTTGGAAGAGATCTCAGGAGGTCATCTAGTACAACTGCCTGCTCAAAGCAGGAGCAACACCAATGCCAAGGCTTTGTCAAGACAGGCCTTAAAAACCTCAAAGGATGGAGATTCCACCATCTCCCTAGGTAACCCATTCCAGTGCTTCATCCTCCTCCTAGTGAAATAGTGTTTTCTAATATACAACCTAGATCTCCCACACTACAACTTGAGGCCTTTGCTCCTTGTTCTGTCATCTGCCACCACTGAGAACAGCCTAGCTCCATCGTCTTTCGAACCCCCCTTTCAGGTAATTGAAGGATGCTATCAAATCTGCCTTCACTCTTCTCTGCTGCAGACTAAACAAGCCCAGTTCCCTCAGCCTCTCCTCGTAAGTCATGTGCCCCAGCCCCTTGATCATTTTCATTGCCCTCTGCTGGACTCTCTCCAATTTGTCCACATCCTTTCTGTAGTGGGGGGCCCAAAACTGGACACAGTACTTCAGATGTGGCCTCACCAGTGTCAAATAGAGGGGAATAATCACTTCCTTCAGTCTGCTGGCAATGCTCCTACTAATGCAGCCCAATATGCCATTAGCCTTCTTGGCAACAAGGGCACACAGCTGACTCATATCCAGCTTCACATCCACTGTAATCCCCAGATTCTTTTCTGCAGAACTGTTGCTTAGCCAGTCGGTCCCCAGCCTGTAGTGGTGCATGGGAATCTTCTGTCCTAAGTACAGGACTCTGCACTTGTCCTTGTTGAACCTCATCAGATTTCTGTTGGCCCAATCCTCCAATTTATCTAGTTCACTCTGGACTCTATCCCTACCCTCCATCATATCTACCTCTCCCAACAGCTTAGTGTCATCTGCAAACTTGCTGAGCATGAAATCCATCCCATCATCCAGATCATTAATAAAAATGTTGAACAAAACTGGACCCATCACTTGTTCTATTCATTCCCTCTGAAGCACCTGGCACTGGCCACTGTCGGAAGACAGAATACTGGGCTAGATGGATCTTGGGTCTGACCCAGTATGGCATTCTTATGAGTAGTTCACATTGTTCTTCCAATGCACATTACCAGTGCTTGTTTACGTGTAATTTTATTAGGAATCATGCTGCCCAATTACCTAGCTTTGTTAGCTTCTTTTAAAGAGCCTTATAATACCCTAGATTTAAGTAACGTAAATAAATTTATTCCATCTGGAAAGTTTGCTGTCTTGCTGTTCAACCCTCTTCCAGATCATTAATATAGTAAATGATACCAGTTCTACTTTGCTCGGACTTAATTTCTACATAGTACTTGAAAAGTGGAAAAGAAAAATCAAAATGAGTAACAAAACTGCATTTACAAGGGAAAAATAAAGCTGTCATATTTTAAAATAGATTTTTATAGAAGTTCCATATCCCTCATCAGAATGTTTTGTACTATGAAAACAATTTTCTTCCCTGGAAGAAGAGATGACCCATTTCATAGAACTGTTAACATGAACTACACAGAGAGTTGTGCTGACATTTAGATTGAGATATAGCAGAGCGTCCATGGTGACACTGCTGAAGGTTGAACTTGGCTTATTAGATGATGTGTCTATATATGAAATGTCTTGGCTGTAATAGAAATATCACCTTTAGCCTCAGTGACAATTAAGGAACTGTTAATTTAACATGACCAGCACATAATTATTTGGATGTGATTTTTTTCCTATACTTTATCATGACTTTCTTATTTGCTAATATCTGGTATATGTCTGAGAGCAGTTAAAGGACTTTGATAACATCTTTAATCCAGGGATTTCAAAACTTTTACCTCCTTCACAGGTTTAATTGGAATTTGTTAATCTTCTGAAATACAGATGCTTATAGGATGAAACAAGCTACCGTACAACAGAAGCAGAAAACAGAAAGCACCGGAAAATCGAACAGCAATACATCCAGTTGATACAAATTGTGGTATGTATGTAATTATCTGAACTGAAATTTGGCAATGGAATTAATGTACGTATATTTAGAAAAAAAGTTTCATGGGATATTTAATGGCCCCAAGTGTAAGACTCCTGGTTTTCAATATTACCCCAAAAATGTCACCATCAACACCACAATGCCTGAAGCACCATACTGGTGCATTACTTCAATAGTGATGCATAGGGAAGAGTCATCCACTGAATCCCAATACCACTTCTTGTATTGACTGGGTTTTTTGTAGGTCTCCCTTGTAAATATGGTCTTAGTCCAACCCAGGAATCTGCATGAGAAATGATTGCACCATAGCACAAGGTGGTACAGATGTTAACCAAAATCTCAAATAATTGATTTTTGTTATAAATTCTGAAGAAACTTTTATGTTACCAGTGTGACCCTGTAAATTGCTGCTCAAACACCATAGTGCCTATGACAGGTACTGCAGAAGTTTTTGGCAGTATCATCTGCCATATGTGCCACGATATCTTGATATAAGAACATGAGCCAAGAATGGATTGGCAGCACTTTGAATTTTTTTTGTTGGCACAAGTTACACATTTAATGTCAGTTTAACGTAGCTCACTTTACCATAACAGGTATGACAACTCAAGCATTTCTCAAAATCAAAGCAAAAATTCAAGGCAAGACAGACTAAGTCAATTCCAAGCAGTCCGAACCCGAGAAAGTCTCCAAAGATATGCTCATTAAAGGAATGGGAGGGGCAGGGGGAGTGCTGTGATATATGGGTCATTTTTCAAGCAGTTTGTTTTTTATCTTTAGCTTACAAATTAAGATTGTTGGAAGATTAAAGCATGGGCTCAGAGTGCTGTCAGTTCTGCCCCAGCTAGTTAGATCATTGTACAACCATGTTTTCCTGGTTGTACAATGATCTAACTAGCTGGGGCAGAACTGAGAGATTCTTCTCTGGTGGTGGGGTGAGCCTCATGATTGTTCTCCTTATTGTGAATTTTGCCTCTTTTACCAAGAAAGCCTCAAATGGAAAGCAATATTAAGAGAGCTGGTTTGCAGTGTTTTTTTTAATCTTCAGAACAGAAAAGGAGACTTATTTACTTTGACCTGTGCTAAAATGAAAAAGAAAATGCCCTTCATGTCCCTGCTGCACACTTGTTTTTGGTTCTTTTTGCTCGTTTAATTCATGGGCAGAGATTCACAGGCAGACAAAGAGCCTTCTGAGTAATTTAACTCCACAGTGTCCTTCAGCGCTCTAATAAGCAGAATTTCTCATTCAAAACATTGTTGGATTAAAATCAGGAGAGACCTTATTAAAAAAAAACCCACCATGTATTGAAAGAGAAATCAGCAACAGCTCTTACTGGGAAGGGAATATAATGGCCTTTTCAGAAATTTTCTTTTGCAGTGACTTTATATTCAATCCTCCTTCAAATCTGGCACTTCACACTCAAAGGCCAATGTTTCCCTACATGAATTCTTCCCATCTATAGACTAAAAAATTCCACACAATTCCACTCAGAGTTTCTTTTCAATTCTTCTTTTAAGGTGGGGGTGAGGGACAAATTTGCCCCTAAAAATGGCAAGATGTTCAGCCTCTGAAAGCTGTGGGTCTTCCAAGATCTACATAGAGTTAATTGGAATCAATTTGCAAACTGGACACCATTAACTCAGGCTTGAATAGAGACTGGGAGTGGATGTGTCATTGCACAAAGTAAAACTATTTCCCCATGTTTATTTTTCCCCCCTCCCCCCCACCTGTTCCTCACACGTTCTTGTCAACTGCTGGAAATGGCCCATCTTGATTAGCACCACAAAGGGTTTTTTTTCCTCTCCTGCTGGTAATAGCTCACCTTAACTGACCACTCTCGTTATAGTGTGTATGATAACACCCATTGTTTCATGTTCTCTGTGTATATATCTATCTTCCTACTGTATTTTCCACTGCATGCATCCGATGAAGTGGGTTTTAGCCCACGAAAGCTTATGCTCAAATAAATTTGTTAGTCTCTAAGGTGCCACAAGTACTCCTGTTCTTTTTTGAGGATACAGACTAACACGGCTGCTACTCTGAAACCATAGATTATGACGAAGTCTCATGATGGAAGGACCTACCATTTGAAAGGACTGTGCCACCACACTGCCACAAAGTAGCTCTCATTCTCCCAAGAGGAGGAAGGAGGGTTAAGTGGTTAAGGCCCAAGACAATGGAGACCCAGGTTCAATTCCCTGCTCTCCCATGGACTTCCTGTGTGATCTTGAGCAAGTCACAGTCTCTTTATGCCTCAGTTCCCCATCTGTAAAATGGAGACTGTAGTTCGTCCCTACATCACAGGGATGTTGGAAGGATAAATACATTAAAAAGATTGTGAAGCACTTTGAGATTTACTGATGAAAATTGCTATAGGTTCACTATAGGACTGGCTAGAACCTTTGCCTATGGTGTGAGATGTAAGGTACAAACTGACAAAATGACCCTCCTCTCTTGGGACTGGGAGCAACCTGAATATTTTGTGATCTTTACTGTTTAGCAACCATCTACCATTAAGTTCATCTTGCTGGGTGGCAAGATGGACTAGAATGTCCAAGGGGGATTGTCTGTGACTCCGCAATAAAACTGTTATAATGCTTTAGGAGTTGACACTTGTTACTGGCGTGATGGGTTGGACCCCCATTTCAGGGTGCCATCTGACGTGCTGGGGTCCCACTGAGCCCACCTGTCCATCAGCCTGGGTTCCCCTTACTCTGTGCTGCTGTGACAGGCTCTCAAGCCCCCTTCCAGCACAAGGGACACACGCAGCTGCAGAATCACACAGAGTCTGCAATCAGCTCTGTATGGGAGGACTCAGCTCGGAGATTGCCCGGCGCTCAAGTGCACACACCCTCTGAAGTGTAAACCCAAAATGATATGGTCTTGGGCTGTACAGAGATCTATACAGAGTAAGCTCATGAAATTCGCCCCCCTCCCTCAATGTGGAGGAAGATATGCATAAATTTTTGCTCCCCCTGCCCTAGTTATGAATTGCACAAATTGGGTTTTAGAACAAACAAAAAACAAGTTTATTAACAACAAAAGGTAAATTAAGTGATTATAAGGGATAGCAAACAGAACAAAGCACATTACTGAGCAAATAAAAAACAACACACACAAACTAGGCTTAATACACTAAAGAAATTGGTTTCAAATAGTAATTTCTCAGCCTCAATGTTGTTTTACGCAGGTTACAGAGTTTCTTGAAGGTAAACTGCACCACTTGCAGCTTAAATCTCTAGCTATACACTTCACAAACTGACCTTTCTCCCCCAGCTTAGTTCTTTTGTTTCTTCAGGTGTTTTCAGCAGTCTTCTTTCTTGGGTGGGGAGGCAGTGGAGAAGAGCCATGATTAACTCACTTCACAGCCTTAAACAGGATTTACATATGGTGGGAATTCTTTGTTTCCTTGTTTGACCCACACCCCCTTCCAATGAAAAATACCAGAAGTCCAAAATGATGTCCAGTACCAGGTGACATGATCACTTGATCCTGCAGTGTCAAAGCAGCATCCCAAGAAACTTCTCAGGAAGGGGGGAAGATTAGTATCTTCAAAGTCCTATTGTCCTTCCTAATGGCCCATCCAAGCTGTTTGCCTACTGTCTGGTGGGTGTTCCCCAGCTGCAAGCACTTTTGTAATTGATATGTAGTCCATATTCCTGACTTCAGATACAGAAATGATACATGCATACAAACAGGATAATCACATTCAGTAAATCATAACCTTTCGAATGATATCTCACGTGACCCATCTTGCATAAAACATATCTTAGTTATACCATATTCATATCATAACAATATTTCTATGAAGACTGTGGGGCATAATGTCACAAATGCATTGGTGAAATTTAATTATAGAACATACCACCAGTTTGAGGTGTCTGGCCTGCTTCTTGATAGTCTGCCTGGAGGTTGCCACTCATGGTCATGAGCCACTCCAGACTGCATGACACCAGCCACATCACTGAAAAGGTACACAGTGTGCCTACTACAATATATCAAAACTACAACTAAATCTTGTGGCGGAAAAATTTCAAAAATTTGGAATTATCTGAAATTTATTACTCTCTGGAGAATTAGGTCCCTTTGGCCCTGAGAGAGACCCTCCAGTTCACATCTGATCATGGTTACCTTTTGACACATGGCTACTGTATGCCTTGTCCCAACTGTGTTAGTATTTCTGTAAACATCTCTTTTATAGCATGTACCTTTTCGCCACAACACACACACACAGTATGCTTCTAGTGTGATATGCATAAAAATTAGTCCTCAGGGTTCCCAATTCCAATCACTAAAAGAAAGCTTAGATTTCCAGCAAAATGTTTTCGCGTAGAGGGACCAGACAACGCCTGAGGAATTATTCTACTTTAACTAGTGCTAAGTGCCAGAACCCTCAAACTGCAGCAAAATTTTCTCACTGCAAAATTTAGTCATTTCGTCCATTCATACAGCAAGTGTTTGAGAGTAAGAGAAGGAAGGAGAAAGATGCCTAGGGTTATTAGGAAAAATATAATCTGGAAACTATGACTTCCCTTGAGGTTACAAGATTTGTTATTATACACACAGCGCGCGAGCGCAAGCGAGAAGGAGAGAGGAAAAGGGCACAAGTGCACACACACTAGTTTTTGCAGCTAGGATATGGAGCCCTTTAAAATACTCCCCACACTTTACATATCTTCTTTACAAATCAGTCCTAGGATTTCCCTTCCCTCAGCTTCCTCCCTCAACACTCTGGCTGCAGAAAACTGGGGACAGACTCTCTGCAAAGCCTGTCATTGTCAGTTGGAACACCAACCAGAGGAGGATGGTAGTATGAGAGAACACAGGACAGAATTTTTTTTCTTGGATTCATGTTATCCCCAGAATACAATTTAGTACAATTTTAATTGTTATAAATTCACTTTACTGAATTGTACAAAGTGGGTTGAATTATCGCTGTGGCGAGGAGAACATACGCTTTATAAGCTTCAATAAAGAACTTCAGAATATGCGGTTGCTGCTGAGTTTAACTTCAACAGTGAGGAAGAGACTGTAAACATTAAATCAGGAGGTGACTGGATTAACACCCAGAGCAATTTGGAGGAGAGGGAGGTGACACAAGAAACAGTATTAATATTGATTTATTTCACTCTGTACATCAATGAGGTGGAAAAAGGCACTGGCAATAAAGTGATAAAATGTGCTGGCAACACAACATGGGAGGGATGGTCAATGCAAACAAGAGGAGTCAATAAAATAATTACAGATGGATTCTGCAACCCTTATTCATGCAGTAAGACATACTCAACCAAGTAGTCTCATTGACTTCAGTGAGTAAGTGCTGCTCAACAGGAGTAAGGTTTGCAGAATCTGTTCCATAATGACTTGGATATAAATGAGAATGGTCAGATAAGTGGCTTATGCAGTTCAGTATATTGAAAACTAAAGTGATGTTACAGTTGTAGCAAAGTATTAGAAGAATGTACTCTCAATGGTTATAGACCATGAATAGGAGAAGCAGCAAGACTGAAGGGAAGTGAAACTCAAAACAGTATGTAATAGCAGCAAAAAATAAAAACAATTCCAGGAGTGCAAAGAGTTAACTAGACTTGAAAAAAAACTTTTTAATATTGTATAAGGGATTCATGTGTGGAGACAGGAAGCATAAAATAGCCAATGCATCAAGAATCTTACAACAACTGATTTACATGGGGGTACCCTAAACTCCAGGAAGTCATGAAGTCACTTCAAGAAGAACAGCCTTAACAAAAAACAGTACCTCTGATAGGGGAGTTAATAGAATCAACAAGTTGTACCTGCCAGTATTAAAGGCACTCCTGGAAACACTACTTATTTATTTCAACGTTTTTGCATCTAGTCCAAGCTCTAGACAATTTATAACATTTAAAACTAACAATGTTCTATACAAAAATTAAAAGATCTATAACTCAAAGACATAATCCAACTAGACATAGTAAGCAGCAATTTGAAATTAAGTCAAGTATTCAGGAATCTATGAAGATCTCTACATTTGCCTCTTGATGTCTCAGATCACCCCAGGTTTAGCAAGGCCACATTCTAACTTGTCGTGAACTGGTCTTTTTCATTATTAAAAGAATATCTTAGAAATGGGGAAGATGCAGAAAGGGATAATCGGCATAATCTAAAAGTGTGAAAGATCTTTAGTCCAAAGAGTCGGAAAAGATGGGTCTGTATTCCATGGGCGAGGGGGAGAAAAAAAGAGATCAGGAGGGATCCAAATTAATAAGAAAATAGCTAGTGTAGATATCACTGCACAGAGCTATCTGAGCTAGGGTCTAATACAAGAACAGAACGGCGTGAATTTCAGATAAGAAAGTCCTGACCTAAAAGGAAAGTATGCCGAATTTCTTTACACCAAGACATGAATATATGGAATAAACCACCGCAGACAGCAATAATAGTATTTGCTTTAGGAAGAAGTCTGAAAATAACTGCCAGGTCAAAGAAGAGAAAGACCTAGATAGGACAGAATCAGGCCAGGAAGCCTATGTTCTTACATTCTGTATAGGAAACATGGAGATTTTATTCAAAATAATAGCAGGTGTCTAAAGCTAATTCTCAATAAATAATTAGGATTATACATTTCTTTATGACCCTGACATATCTGTGAAATGGTGCACCAGCTGAAATGACTTATATCTTTCATAAATTGCATTCCCAGACTGATAAATGCAACTCCCCCACTACTATCTAGATTATGGATACGTGAACCAGCCCTCACAAAAACTGGTTCATACCATATAGCTATTCCTGAATCAAACTTGAATCCTTTTAAAGGTTTGGATGAGGGACACTCTCCCCTGACAGACATTCCTGCCCTTGTCTAGATGAAGCATCTAGTCAGTTTTCCTTCCAACAGACTTCTCTTTTTTCATCAGGTGCCTCTTCCACTTACTTTTCCACAGAATTACTCTCCTTTTTTATGATTCCTCCCATTTTCTCTGCAGCAATCTCTTATCTTAAGCACTCTGTGTGGCCATGAGCATCAAGCTATGATTTTGTTAGCACTGATTCAACTATTAAATGTTTTAGGGTAGATGAGTTTGTCTGCATGAGAGTATTTTACTGGCTAGACTGATAGTTATACCGGTGAAACACCTCATACGTACAGTAGAGCCAGGGAGGAGGCTGGCTCTACTTCCAGCTGCGAGGAAATGGGGAAAGATCAGGGCTTCATACCTCCTTGATGTAAGAAGTGCACTGCTGAGCTGGCTCTGTGTAAGATGGAAGGACCTTGTTTTACTCCCTTCAGCAGTATTCCTTTACTTGCTGCTTCTTTCTTATTGGTGAAGAGGCTTGATGTGTCCCTTTCTTCCCTTCACCCATATCTGTCACTAGGTATGTGGGAAAGATACAGTATATGGACATGTGTTTTTAGCAAGCTGAATTTACCACCTCTGAGGCACAAGCTTGGCAAAAGCTTCATCATATAGCCAAGGTTTATGAATTGCACCAGCAAAAAAACCTGATTAATGGTCACCTCACCACCTTGCTTTTTGCTAAACAAAAGATTGTAACAATTAGTTCAATATAAAGTATGGTTCAAAGCAAACGGTACAGGACCTTCCAAGGAACTAGGCAATTGACCATGTATATTATTTATTTCATCAGTCCTCTTAGAGTACTCTGGGCATGATTCTGGTACGTTTTACCCTGGTGCATACCGGGAGTAACTTCACGGTTGTCAAAGGAGTTACACAGATGTGTAAAACCAGGGTGAGGTTTGAATCAGGCTGTTGCTCTTTCAATTCTATCTGACTGCATTACATTTAAACAAGAACTCTTTATATCCAGTTGACTGGGTAAAAATATCAGATGCAGAGAAAACAATGGAAGGGTATTCTGCCCTTAAGAGAGCCATTTCAAATTTCTATCTATAAATATCAAACAGCATTTTAATTACCACCATTTAATGCCAGATCCGAATGGCTCCCCTCCCCAGATTTGTGCTAAGGAAGGCAATCAGATAAAGCTCCTGCCGTGTGTACTCACAGCTCTGTTTATGGGCCTGAAAAATACATATTTGCTGACTTTACAGAGGAAATCAGGGATTTTAATATTTATGATACTGTGCATATACCACAGATTATTGCTGTCCTCAAGTGCCTTCACACAACCTTAAGGAAAGAAATATAATATTCCCTTAGTATCAGGAAAATGCTATAACACGCTTTTTTGTATCTTAGCATTCCCACTCTCTCAAGTAGTTTGTACAGCCTGGAGGAGCAACCACAGAATTACAAGCTCAACAAGTTCTCAGCAGAATGTCTGAACCCCTTCTGTGCCTGCCACAAACCGGAGACATACACGACATGGCAAATGAGCATTTAAGCCTTAAAGGTGACCTGAGTGGGGAGGGGGAAGAGGGAAAAAAATGGCTTGAGTCTTTGTTTTGCTTCCTTTGATGTTAAAGGCAGCCTGACAGTGGTTTTACTTTAACTTTTATTTAAAAGTTATGGTTTTGCTGATTTTGATTGTTTATATTAGAAATTTAAGTCTTTCTGGCCATGAAAAATTCTACGATGGTGGCAGAACTACTGAAATAATGTCATAACAAGAGTCAGAAGAGTGAAAGGTGAGTGTCTGAGAGGAGAAGGGATTTGTAATCAGATTGATTAATGTTCTTCAGGTCAGATCCTTGGCCCCATTCTAGCCCCTTTACACTACTCTAAAATTTGCCAGAGACCAAATTGGTTCCTAGCTGACCCCAAATTCCAGGGGTCACAATGGTGGCATACAATCCTTTACTCTTTTTCCACTGAGGGCCTCAGCCTCCACCAGCATGCAGAACAACAGAATGGGATCACGAATAGAAGCATGGATTCTGCTAGGCAAGGCTAGGGTGACCAGACAGCAAATGTGAAAAATCGGGACCGGGGAGGGGGGTAATAGGAGCCTATATAAGAAAAAGACCCCAAACTCAGGACTGTCCCTATAAAATCTGGACATCTGGTCACCCTAGACAAGGCAGATCACCACCAATTTGGGCCACTGAGAAAAGCCTGTAAATTACATTTTAATCAAGAATTCCCAGCGAGTTCGGACTGCGTGTGAGTCTTTAACCAAGAAATAGGAGATGTGATTTTCAAATCACTTCTTTTGGCCCGGCTTCCACCACCGATTCTCACCTTACCCTTCAAACACCAATACAGTACACACAGACACACATTTTAATTCAAGGAGGTTGAACAAGTGCTAACAAACTGCATATACAACATGAATCTTTCACTACTGACTCTCTCATCAGCCCATACTGTCTCCTTAGTTTGTAATCCCTTGCTGAATTAAATCTAATGTAGTTACTATGGGCCAAATTCAGCTCTCAGCTATATTTATGTAAATTTTGGATAATTCCTTTAAGCCCCTCAGGGAACAGACATTTTATTTGATTGCCAAGCACCATAGCACTGTATAAATGCAACTAATGAGGATATGGATTCACTGTAGTAATTAAGAGGTTAGCCAGCATTCTATCTGTAATAATAATAGTAAGTCAATAGGTAATTACTAATAAGTCTGTTGGAGAGGACATTTGGTTTATGGTAATAGCACTGTATTGGGACGCAGGAGTTCTGTTTCTGGCTATGCCAGACTTCATATATGACCTTCAGCAAGTCGCATGTTCTCTGTGCCTCAATTCACCAGCTCAAAAACAGGACTAGTGATAATATTTTGCTATCTCACAGGGATGTTGTGTGTATAAATTCATTAATGTCTGAGGTGTTCAGATACAAAAGCGAAGAGACCATAGAAAGCCTGTAAACAGATAAATACAATTCACAGATTTTTAAGGCCAGAAAGGAAAAATACAATCGCCTAGTCTGATCTCCTGCATAACACAGCCTATATAATTTCACCTAGTAATTCCTGCACTGAGCTCAAATAAGGGTAGGAATATCCTCTTTCCAAGAATTTATAGACAAACCAGTGTGGGATATCAGGCTTTGTAATAATATAAACTTCTTGCTATTTCCTTTTACGTTCATTATCATCTTAAATTCTAATCGTAGTTCAGTTGAATTTAATGGTAAACTGAATTAAACTGGCAATGGTTCAGACTTAGAGACTAAAGACCAAGTGGAGCAGTGTAAGCAGAAGAACGAGTCTCCCCATACTTTTTCACCATCTGTATCAACTGAGTTGTGGCATCCACAGCTAGGGGGTCTCTCGGTCTATTCAGCCTAGTACCTTGGCACTAGCAACTGGTCATCTGACTTTTGTGATGTGGACATCTGGAGTGAAATTCTAGGCCCAGTGGGAAATCCCCTCCCAATGGGAGTTTTCCCATTGACTTTAATGAGGTCAGGATTTCAGACATGTTCACTGGGAACTGGATTGAGACCACCAACTCATGTCAGTTAGGCCAGCAAACTGCCATATCACAGTAACGGCTTTCAGCTGAAAAGTTCCATGTCCCATTATTTCTCAAACACTGAGCATACATGAATGCAAGATGGCCTTCAAAAATTTAAGTGTCAGACAGTTAGATCATCTAGTCTGACCAACTGTATACCACAGGCTATTAAATTTCACCCAAAAAACAACGAGGAGTCCTTGTGGCACCTTAGAGACTAAAATTTATTTGGGCATAGGCTTTCACGGGCTAAAACCCACTTCATCAGATGCATGGAGTGAAAAATACAGTAAGCAGTATATATATCACAGCATACTATATTTTTCACTCCATGCATCTGATGAAGTGGGTTTTAGCCCTTGAAAGCCTATGCCCAAATAAATTTGTTAGTCTCTAAGGTGCCACAGGGACTCGTTGTTTTTGCTGATACAGACTAACACGGCTACCACTCTAAATTTCACCCAGTTACTCATGTATTGATTGAGTCCAATAACTTTAGAGTCAAATTTAAAAACAAATATTTCTGCAATGCACTTTTCTTTCTAAAATAGAGTGGAACGCTTTAAACCTAAAGTGGAAGTAGAGTCAACTTCACTGCAGAGTCAACTCCACAATTTATTTGATCAAAAATTAAAATGAATTTGCCCAACTCCTAATGTACAGCACTATTCACTACACAAGATACTGCATAATGGCCCAAGTGTTTGCAATTTGCTTAACAGACTAAATTAACAAAAATTACAAGAATAAGCCATTACACTTATCCCATTTCTATTTCTGAACTGAAATAGCTTTGGTTGAAATTAGTTGCAGCACCTGTTGCTGTATCAGATGGACAAACAACTAGATCAGTATCTTTCCTATTAAGGGAAAGAAGGATTATTTCCTCCCAAAACTATCTGGCAAAATAGACACAAATTCTCTCTTAGAGACCATGTCAGAAAAGTGAGGATAGGGTTTATATTCTGTGAAAAGATACGGTTACACATATACCATACAAAGTTATAACACAGACAATGTACCGTAACATACTTTGGATGCGGATGTAGCTCCAAGAGCTAAAGAGTGTGTGGTATGACTTGACATCATTTTTCAGCCAGTAAAAATACATAATATTTAATATATTGGACCCAAATGTATAGATTTGTAGATATTACAGTGATGGGGTACAGTACAAATTACTTAGCCAGACAACATAAGTGTGCTTTGTTAATCTCTTGCAGCATTCTGATCGGCTCAGTCATCCCTTACCTTACCCAGGCCCTCTCCCCACAGCTAGGCTTTCCCATGCCAGTATTAAGCCGATAGACATGAGTCCTAGTCTAACAGATTTCTTCAGTTCTATCGGTTTAGTACTCTTGCCTTGGTAGTTGCAGGATGTATTACAGAGAGCAGTGGTCTCCAGAGCAGAATTATTAGCTTTTCTTGTGAGGCATCTGGAAATCACACATCCTGCCATGACCTATTAGGGCATAGGCTGGAAGCAGAGAGAGGAGCAGACTTGCAGGTCAAGATGTTTCAAGGAGCAGAACTCTGCTCTGGAGGCAGCTTCTCCATAAGGTTAGCTTCTTGTGGATTGTCAGACCAGAGTCCCTGTCTGAGGGACCTAAGGGGGCCGTGTCAAGCTTGAAGTCCTACTAGGAAAGGTTAAAACTCCCAGGAAACCTTGGAGGCATGACTGACATTCCCTCAATCCCCCATTTTTCTGCTCACCTCATATATAACTGGTCTGTCTCTCTCTCTCTCTCTCTCACACACACACACACACAAGTTTTTCCCTTTCCCCTTGCACCTCCCTTCTTTTTCCTCATCCCTTAGTATACCCATGGCCTCAGAGGAGGAGAAACAGTCTAGATACTCCACCACGACAAACCTCCTATGGTTCATCAGAAAAATGTATGGTGTATACTTGCGTTACACCCTAAATATCTAGAAATAAAGTTTCACCCTAAATATCTAGAAATAATTTTGAGTCAATACAATTAAGAGTGTTGAGACTGGAAAATTCATTGTGCTATAGCAGGAAACTATAATTATAACTTCTAAAGGAAGCTGAGCTTACTTGCATGAAAAAAACAAATCAGGTCCAGAGCAATTAGGGAGTTAGCAATTATTTTCAGATAACACATGATCTATGATAACATATGAGACTGACAGCTTCTAAGGCAAGAGACAGAATCTTGGATTATTAAAAGCATATGCTAAATAGTTTACTATTGGTTTAATATTTAGTTTAAGTAATTTACTATAAGATTTTAAGTATTTGGTTTGCAGGTGGTTATACCAATTGTGAATTGCAAGAGAAATCAGAAGCAGTTTTGAATTATTAACTATATACCCTGGGTTGGTGTGAGACATTTGTATGTGTGGGATAAAGAAAAAAAGGCTTAACTGTGAATTATTGTCTCTTGAATTATACTGATATTTCAGTAATTAAGTAATTGCTTAAGTTTATATCTTTAGAATTACTTCTGGTTTAACTTTCCCTGACAGTCATGTAATTTTCAGTTGACTGATGCATTGATAAGCATTTGTGTTAAGGATCCATAGACCCATACTAGTATGTAAATCACTTCCTTAGAGTAGTACGTTGACAAATTTGTGATAAGAATTTATTATGATTGAATCTATTACTTCTTAGTAAAGTTTTAATAGCCTGTTAAATTCCTTCATTTAAATTCTGTACTCAATAACATGTATCCAACTTTATTTCACTTTCTCTAAATTCCTAATTATCTTTACATTCCATTTTAATTAATAAAACTGATACATTTATAAGAATTCTCAATTCTGTAAATTAACAAAACCCAAAATTCAGTCAACTTATGAGAAACCTGATTAATTACAATTACTTAACTATTTCATACTATATTTATTTTAATTATCTCACACTTTAAAATACTGCACATTCTAGTATGGTGATTTTATACTAATATTTTAAATAAACATTCTTCGCGTGAACAGATAACCACACTGGTACTGTTGCTTATAGGTGATGTATGCTGTCAGTGAAATAAATAGTTTAGCAATTAATGGAGTGAAGCAAGACCTAGTTTTCATGAATACCACATTGCAATATCTTTATAGGTTACAACCTGCAAGCAACATGACCAAGGCTGGAAACATAGCATTATGGGAATGAGTTAGACTTTGTGCAAAGGATCTAAGGAACTGAACAGCTGCATTTCATGTAAGTGATTGTTAAGATTCAAGTCTCTTCCTCAAACAGCATTTGTGCAATAGAACAGAAAACATTTCTGCTTCATTATTTGTCAGAAATTTAAACGTGATTAGTTATGCTTGAGTACCAGTCATCACTTCCAGAGAAGTAGCCCCAAGAGAATCAGTAGCAGGCTCAAAGGTAGTTTACCGGTACTAGGGAAAGGCCACCTAAGGCTCTCTTCAATCAGAATGGTAACCTGCTGAGTTGGAGTAGACATGTAAGTACCCGACAATAAAAATAAGATTTATTCTCATTCTCTCTCTTTCTCCTCTTTGTTTTTGTCCTTCTGCTATATTTTTAGTGCTTTTCAAAAGAAGTCTAGCAGTTGCTGATTCCAATTCTGGAGTGAAATATATTTACTCATTTCAAAGAATCATTCTGCCAATTGATTGTTTTATAATCCCTGAATTCTACTAATTTCTGATGCATTCTTCCAAGGTTGAGTCTCCAGATGGATGACAGCTAGCTCTGCTGGCTCTCTGCCACCCCCCTCACCCCTGCAGAAACCCTCAATGCAAGGGAAATGTGGGCAGCATACCCCAGGAAAAGAGATGTGAGGTGCTCCTCGCTGGCAGTTCCCAGCAGCCAGACCTATTCCTGGGGGCTGTAGTCAGGTGGGTTCAAATTACGGCAGCCCTCAGAAAGTAAGGGGTGTGAGAGGAAATAGAGGGGCTGAGACAGGAGGAGAGGTTGCAGAAAGGAAAGAAGAGACTAAAAATGTTAAGAGTAATTAGTAGTTGTACAGAGTCTGTAGAGCACTAAACATTCCCAACCTTGAGGTCAGTACCTTTGTGGAGAATAGCTAGTCAGCTTCTTTCAAGTGGGGCAAATCCTTGGTTGCACTGAACTCAAGGTGAGCTTTCCTGTTGATTTCAATGGGACCAGGAAATGGTCCTGTGTGTTCAAAAAGATTTTCTTGTTCTCCAAGCCTGTTCTATCAATTCAAATATTCCCTGAGTTCATGCTAAAGGTGGTTGCGGCAACATATACACGCACCCAAAGAAAAGGAAAAATATATTTCCAAATACCTATATTTAGTAATTGATGTTAAGTTTAGTAAATAATTTTCACCATCTACAAGTAAAATTACAGTTATGTTTATTCCTCTAAATAATATTTTAGACACCTGTAGCAATTTCTGAGGAGCTCATAATTTACTAATGCTCATAAATCACTAAGACTGAACATCCCATGAGGTACAGAAGAATTGTTTTATATATGAGAAAAGCAAGGCACAGAGAGGCACCGTGGTCCCAAAAATTAGTTTGTAAACTTATGACAAAGAACAGAACCAAGATCTCCCGACTCCCATTCCTGTGCTTTAATCACAAGACTACCCTTTCTTCCCCATTAGTAATAGCAGCATTTTGTTTATATTAAACTAATTAATTCAGTTACCCATTAACATACTTACTTTATGGCGCTTACAGGGGTTTCTTATAGTTGTATTGATTACAATTTACTAAGTAATTTCCTGAAATATAAGAATATTCTATAGAAAATTAGGGTTGGAAGAGACCTCAGGAGGTCAACTAGTCTAATCCCCTGCTCAAAGCAGGACCAACACCCACTAAATCATCCCAGCCAGGGCTTTGTCAAGCTGGGCCTTAAAAACCTCAAAGGATGGAGATTCCATCACCTCCCTAGTTAACCCATTCCAGTGCTTCACCACCCTCCTAGTGAAATAGTGTTTCCTAATATACAACCTAGACCTCCCCCACTGCAACTTGAGACCATTACTCCTTGTTCGGTCATCTGCCACCACTGAAAACAGCAGAGCTCCATCCCCTTTGGAAGCCCCCTTCAGATAGTTGAAGGCTGCTATCAAATCCCCCCTCACTCTTCTCTTCTGCAGACTAAATAACCCCAGTTTCCTCAGTCTCTCCTCATAAATCATGTGCCCCAGCCCCCTAATCATTTTCTTTGCCCTCTGCTGAACTCTTTCCAATTTGTCCACATCCCTTCTGTAGTCGGGGGACCAAAACTGGTCGCAATACTCCAGGTGTGGCCTCACCAGCGTTGAGTAGAGGGGAATAATCACTTCCCTCGATCTGCTGGCAATGCTGCTACTAACTCTTAACAAACAAGTAATTGCTTTACTTTATGTCAGTAGTTAAAAATGACAGAATTTTTTTTTCTTTTAGTATAAGCCCGCTGTTCTTTACTGACTTATGCCTGAGTGGCAGTATATAACTGAACTGGTTTGGGTTGAGAGTTCACCTCAGGAGTCTCCGAGGAGAGCAGATATGATGATATAAGCATTTTTAGTTTAGAAACTTTAAGGAAGATTTTTTTTAAAATCAAAGAAAGTTTTTATCTAACATTCGATTTTCAGTGTTTTTAATCTGCTTTCCATTTTTTCTAATACTTAAATCTAGGGTAAGTGGCAAAAATGAAAATATTCATTTTAAGGAGGTGTTAATTCTGACACCCTAATAGTGATCATTTAAATGTAAACATAGCTTACTGGTTTTGCTAATCAAGCACACAAGAAAGGAGAGGCATGATCTTGTACTGAAGATTATGCATAAGCGACTAAGTTTCATTTTATTTTGGCATCATGTGTAGGCGGAGCTTGGGATAGTACCACCATTTTTCCCTACAATATGCTCCTATCCCTCCTCCTCATAACTACTAATCCCCAGACGGAGTCTTCTCAGGATTGTTGTTCAGTGTCTTGTTTCATGTTCATTTGTCTTGTCTTATTTATATGGTAAACTCATGCAAAAAGGCAACATGCCCTGAGAATAAAAATTTGAATGATCAGGCAAAGATGAGGCATCTAACTTTAGTTGAAGTCAGTGGGAATTGTGCAGAGAAGAAGAAAGTAGTGACAGCTGCAATTGGTACACAATCCCATGCAGTATTGTTAATGGGCCCGATTGTCTACTGCACTATGCTAGTTTTAGGCTGATGTAATTTCTTGGATTTCAATGAGTTACAGTGTCATGATGTGCAGTTGAGTCAGACTCATCATCATCTGAGTCGGGGCCCTTCCCTTTGTTTCTTCTATAGCCTTACTTCTCATCTCACTCTGAGGTTTGTGTAGACCACTGAAAAGCAGGGCAGGTTCTGCCTACTCTGGACCAGCTACCTTTGACAAACAAGACCCACCAAAGTCCACCTGACAGTGGCAAGAAATGTATACTGTGTAATAAGCATACCTGGGATGTTGACTGCAACGTGTTTCAAAAATATTTGTATTGTACAATTTTCTTTGGAAAAAAGTATAAAGTTGGGGGGGGGGGAGGGGGTATTTTTTTGCCCCAAATTCCAAAATATTTTAAGAAACTGCTCTGGGTGTTACCCACTTTTATCTTCCACAAAACTAATTTCCCAGTTGTGTTTTATGACTAAAATGCATAGACACAGGTAGATGCAAAATCATTAACAAATGCAAACTGAAAATAAGTGATGGTGGTTGAGGCTCAGGTAGATGAACTATATAAAGTATACACTTCCTCACTGGTTCCCAAAACCTAGGATCTAGTGCTCAATTGGGTTTTCACTAGTGTTAGAAGTACAAACCACAGATTTTTTGGCTCACCAGAAAATCTGAAAAAAAATCATATTGGGTCGAACTAATGATTTTATCTTGACAAAAACAAATTCAATTAAAGGAAATGTTGAAATAGTCATTTTGAACTAATTTTTTTTAAAATTGGAATTTGTTTTTAACCAAAACAATTCAACAAAATCCATAACAAATTGGTGAAACATTTTGGTGTTGTCTAATCTGCATTTTTCACTTTAAGTTTTCTATGAAAATTTTCACCCACCTCTAGTTAGACAGAAAGATGTTATGTACTTAATTACTATTAAAGTACATTACACATTGAACAACATGTATCCAATGCTTGGTTCATCTGAGATTGCCATAGCATAGAATGCAATTTGATTTATTCAGTCACTTTTGCTGCTGAATGGTTTAGGTACTATGGAGAAAATGAACACAAAATCATATATGCCTCTTTAAACTGAGGAGGGCAGTCACGTGTTTTTCTGCTCTTGGATCACCGCTGTGCAAAATCTAATATGTACGGCCAGTGCCATCCATAGAGTGCCTCTAAAATTCAGGTTAGTTGATAAAAGGGTGAATATGCTCTCTGGGGAGGAATAGTAGGAATAGCAAATCTGAAATTAGTGTTCAACCAAATAAGCATCATCAAGTTTGCACTGAGTTAATGAAGATTTCACAAAAAACACTTTTAGATCAGTGACAATGATGATCTCCAGTTTGACATTTGTCTGTGCTCCTATTCCACTTTATAATGGTCCTTCGGAGACTCTCTAATTATTTGATTATAAAGTCATTTAAAAAATAAAATATGCTCACATGGCTAAGTAGTAAAAGTTTAATTTAAAAGCAGCAGACCGTGCCATAATTTGAGTTTAAAATTAACCTCCTGGGCTGAGGCTAATTAAACTAACTTCTGGGTCACAATGTACACACTTCACTACTTAAAAATACTACTTAAAATTATAAATAGCTTAACACATTTTGCCTTTCGGCTGTTATATTTTATATAGAAGAGCTCTGTTTATCAGAAGAGATTCACAGCATTCTGTGCTCTATTTTTCAGAGAAAGTCCCTAAAACTGGCTAATCTAATCTTTCAGTAACTATCCGTTGCTGGAAGCCACATTCTCCTATGGACTCTGAGCCATAGGGCAGAATGGAGGTTGAGAAATAAGGGGCCCGATTCTCCACGATCTTGCACATTGTGTAATCATTAACACCAGCACAAAGTGAATGCAAAGCGGGTGTAAAACGCTACAAAATTAGAATGCTAATGTTTTATGTCTGCTTTGCGCAGGTGTCAGTGATTACACAAGGCAGACACAGACACAGACACACAGACACACACACACACACAGAGAAAGGAAATCAGGCCCAGTGTCTCTATTTTTGTTGTTCTTTCCACTGGATTCAACAGGGCCCTTGCATGACTGGGAAAGGAAATGGAAAAAAAAAATCTGAGCCAAATTAAGTGATATAGAGCAACAATAAAATACATGGTGATGCAATAGTAAAAGTGTATCATTTTTGTTGACTGATATCTTTCAAAACACATTGTTTCTCTACACAAAAAAATTGCTCCTCCTTCACAGTATGCATCCAATGAAGTGAGCTGTAGCTCACGAAAGCTTATGCTCAAATAAATTGGTTAGTCTCTAAGGTGCCACAAGTACTCCTTCTCTTCACTTTACCAGTATCACAACAGCCATACACCACAGAGCACATACTACAGCCATAACTCTGACTTCCCCTTTACCAAATTACCTTCCACCACCATGCTAAACTCCCACAAAACAAACTTACTGGCTGGGAGCACAACCATATGCAAAAATCCACTAGATATCAAATGTATGTAAAATTTTTATAAAAATTTAAACATGTATAAATTGAAATATCTAAATCTAGAAATAAAAAGTCAAAGCCAAAGGAGAATAGGGCAATAGAGGGAATGGGAGACTCCAGCATTTCATTTTATTTCCCGAAGTATTTCATTATTTTTCCATCCTAGAATCAGCAGTTCATTCCAACCCACCTCTGCTTGCAAAACCACCTCTTGCCTACTCCCACTTCATTGCAAAAAAAGAGAGAAACATCCAGCCAACATCTTGGTTGGGATAGAAAGAACTGTATATTTTTGCAGTGGAGTTATTAAAATCTACAGTAGTGATGCTGCTTTTCTGCTCTGGGGAGTTAGAGCGGAGGAAGGACTACAATAAGGTGGTAAGGGGCAATTTAAAGTTGCTATTTTTCTTCTCCAGCCCCCACTTTGCTCTCCTCTCCCCTAAATTCTTAAGAAACTGACTGAAGACCTTAAATCCAAAAACGTAAGAGCCTACAAGCAGCTCTGAGCTTACACTAAAATTTAGATTCAAAGCTGCTCTTCCTGATTACCAGCTGGGTTTGGAGGTGAAATATGAATCCACCATTTCCAAGTCCTACTCTTAGAATCCCAAACCCTCAGAAATATACCTATTTCTTCCTTCTTCCCCAATCCCTCCCCTACAAAACCCCCCTCCTCAGCCCTAATCACTGAAGGAAACATCTGCAACATCCTAGGAGGCCCCAAATTTTGCCTTCTACCACACAGTCCCCAGGTATTCAGCTCATGCCCTCCTCCGCACACGCATTCCAGTTTTCCCAGGATCAAAAACCTGGATTCCCAAATCCCTTCTCAAGGGTTGCTTTGCTCCCCAACTCCTTCTGAGAAAGCTACAGGTATTAGGGAACACATTTTTATAATCAAATACCAACACAAAGTTTCTTCGTAGTACAATCGCCATAATTATGAGCCCCAAGGGCCACAGGCTGGACACCCTTGCTCTACAGCATATAGAGTAATAAAATAATGGTTCAGGTTAAAATGATCAAATATATTTTCTCCTCCAGAGGCTTTTAAGGCCCAGCGCCCTGGCTGGGATGATTTAGTTGGGGTTGGTCCTGCTTTGAGCAAGGGGTTGGACTAGATGACCTCCTGAGGTCTCTTCCAACCCTAATCTTCTATGAGTCTCTGATATTTTGAAAAGAGGATACACCCGAATATAATTAATGGGAACCTCTTGTAGCTAGCAAAACAGAGGGAACAATTAGTATACCTTTCACCCTCCAACAGAATGGGCAAATTCTTTGCCACAACAAACAAACAGCATTAAAATACCACTTTGGAGCATTTTATTTATAGTTAAGGCTGCAAGTCTTTCACGGATTCCGTGATTTCTGCAACTGCAGAAACTGCCTAGAGCAGCAGCGGCAGGGTCCGGGACCTAGGGCTGGCCCCCACCCCCCCAGAAGCATCCACTGGAGCACCCCTGCCCCCAGCATCTAAGATTTAGGCACGGGTATTTTTAGTAAAAGTCACAGACAACTCACTAGCCATAACTTTTTGGTTATTGCCCGTGACCTGTTTGTGACTTACTAAAAATACCTGTGCCTAAATTGTAGCCTTATTTATAGTTTAGACAGAGCTCTGATTTTGTGCCAAATGAAGACTGATCTTTTAGTGCGGTGATGGACAGCAACTCAGTAACTTGGAAGAAGCATTGTGAAAAGCAGATTTCTTCAAATTTTAAATAGGATGTACACTAGTAGGCAAAAAAAATACTTGGTCTAGTGCAATGGGACACTACTATGAATATATTTATTCATCTTTGAGCTTGGTAGCATCCCCTAGATTTTAAATTTCTGTGAAGTTTAATGCTACAGTATATGATATTCTTGTATCCAAAGTCTTCCCAAAACTCATCCCTCATTCACTTACTTTATGAATCTTGTGTTGAAATTGATGTCAAACAGCTGGGTTGTAGTCTGAAAATATTTTGTGGCTGTCTTCTCTATTATAAATTAAAGACACTATGTTAATTCATACATTTATAAACTCAAGATTGCATCCATGCCATTCTGTTTGCTGGACTACAATATACCGACTTCAATTAAAGTGGCTTTCTTGAGGTCAGAGTTTTGCACACTTGCTACACTGCTACTTTAAGAGTCAACTCACTTCATAATGAATCATGTGATGGCCCCATTGTACTGAGACCAGATGAAGGGCAGGGAAATCATCTTCAAGAGGAAGCTCCTTTTCGCCTTGGAGTGATGTTAACAGTCAAGAGAATTTTGAAAACAAGTAAGAAAGAGAGGAAGAGACTGAGAATCACAAGAAGGGCTCTTTGAGTGAGTGGGGGCTAAGAACTTTGAAGCTAATTGGTAGTACTACTCACTGATTAGGACTAAAATGAGCAGGGCTACAATGAAAATCTTACTTTTCATCAGGTGATGATTTCTTTTATAAGTACGTATTGCAAGCTCCCTTTCATTAAAGGGAAATGGATTAAAGAAATCCCATTGAATTCAACTGTAAAACTCTCACTGACTTGAATGAGAGCAAGATCACCTGTCAACCTATGCTTGCCTGCCAAATGTTGTTGTTTCTAATTTTATTTTCTGCTCTCTGTGTTGCAAAATTCTCAATCTGCACTTCTTTCTACCTACAGATATTACTTGCCATGTGGTAGGGACCCAGTGACCCCAGCTATAGCAGGCTGTCATTGCAGAGCTAGGACCATGGTGGTGGTGCTGGCAGGTGAGCAGGGCACTGAATGCCACTGGCTCCCTGGCCTGGGAAGGGGAAGGGACCTGCAGAGAGGTGCTGACGGGCTGGCACTGCGTCCTGGGCCTGTGCCAGCCACCCTAACACTATGACAGGGAGTGCGATGCTGCTCCCTCTCCAGTGCCACCCCAAATACCCCCTGCAAGTACACACATACCCCTCCAGCACTCCCCACAAATACCCCATTCAGCACCCCCGTTCCGTTTCCCCTCCCTCTATCCCTTGCAGTGTCCTCTATTTGGGAACTTGAAATATGATAACCCTAGGGTTTGCTCTGTTCTAAGCACCTTAGTTTCTGGAGCTGGCAGGAGTGAGTCCATCCTGGCAGCAGCTATCTGACCCCAGTGCCTGGGCTGGACACTGGGGTTGGGCTGTGTGGCCATGAGCTCGGAAGCCATGGGGCTGGGGTAGGGCAGCCAAGGGAGCAAGGGGCGGTTCCACTCTGCGCACAGGGAGTGTGGGAAGAGTGAAATCGACTGCAATGGCAAGTTCCTGGGCAGAGAGCAGGGTGTGACCAGGCTGCCAATTTTGGTTGGACATATTCCTGGAGGTTTCATCACATGACATAATCTTTAATTAAAGATTAATCCTTATTTCCTGGAGACTCCAGGACAATCCTGGAGGATTGCCAACCCTAGCTGAGATGCAGGTGGCCTCAGGGGGATAAGTTCTGCAGGGAGCACCTGGGGGAGCATCTCATGGTAGCCAAGCTCCATGGCAGAGCCCAGCTCCAGGGGGTGTCACTGTCCAGTACCAGGCTCCTCCGGGGCAGAGGCTAGAGTATGTCAGGGACACAGCTCGGAGTTGTACTGCCCTCCCTGCCTAGCTGTGCAGAGGAAGCTGGCTTGGGGAGCAGGGCAGGGAGAGATGCTGGGCAGCTAGCCAGTGCCCCGGGTCCCATAGCACAGAGAGTCGGGGGCCCGAGAAGCCGGGCAGCTGCCACCAGCTTACGATCCGACGGCTCCTGGCAAGACACAACTTTTCAAACAGTGGGGTGCATCCCACAGTTTGAAAGAGCCTGTGCTAAATGGAAGTCAGAAACTGGGTGGGGGAGACAGGACATAATCCTGCATGTCCCCCCACCTGAGTTGCCTGTAGGGCACACAAATATGCTTGCTCGCCCCAGGCACTAAAATGTTTAATTACAGTTCTGCAGACAGATAGTGATGTGGATAGGGGTGGTGAGTAGGAGGCCAAGATAACAGAAAACGAACATGAGTTGGATAGTAGGCAGTAGCTCCAGCTTCCCTTCCTTAGCCCTTATACGATACCAGTTTTCCCACACACAATACATAAAAATCTCTGATTAGGACTACATCTCTGCCGCTCTTCTTTATAGAGGTTTTCTGCCCCCCGAAACAGACTCAACATATACCTGGCCCTTACAACCTTAATCTGACCTGTTTATGATCAGATTCAACTCTTTACAGCAATATCTTTTATGCCTATATTTTAAATTTCATAGCATGTTTACTTAATACTTTTCTTCAGCGTATAACATATGAAAGGCAAAACACAGTATTAAAAACATTGTTCTATACCCAGCTCAGCTCCGCGTGTGGGGATGTGAAAGTAATAATAACATAAGAATGGCCCTACTGGGTCAGTCCAAGGATCCATCTAGCCCAGTATCCTGTCTGCCAACAGTGGCCAGTGCCAGGTGCCCCAGAGGGAATGAACAGAACAGGTAATCATCAAGTGATCCATCCGCCGTCGCTCATTCCCAGCTTCTGGCAAGCAGAGGCTAAGGACACCATTCCTGTCCATCCTGGCTAATACCCATTGATGGACCTATCCTCCATGAATTTATCTAGTTCTTTTTTGAACCCTGTCATGATCTTGACCTTCACAACATCCTCTGGCAAGGAGTTCCACAAGTTGACTGTGCGCTACATGAAGAAATACTTCCTTTTATTTGTTTTAAACCTGCTGCCTATTAATTTCATTTGGTGACCCCTACTTCCTTATCTACTTTCTCTACACCAGTCATGATTTTATAGACCTCAATCATATCTCCTCTTAGCAGTCTCTTTTCCAAGCTGAAAAGTCCCAGTCTTATTAATCTCTCCTCATACAGAAGCTGTTCCATACCCCTAATAATTTTTGCTACCCTTTTCTGAACCTTTTCCAATTCCAATATGTCTTTTTTGAGATGGGGTGACTACATCAGCACACAGTATTCAAGATGTGGGCATATCATGGATTTATATAGAGGCAAGATGATATTTTCTGTCATTATCTATCCCTTTCTTAATTATTCCAAGCATTCGGTTTGCTTTTTTGACTGCTGCTGCACATTGACTGGATGTTTGCAGAGAACTATCCACAATGACTCCAAGATCTCTTTCTTAAGTGATAACAGCTAATTTAGACCCCATCATTTTATATGTATAGTTGGGATTATGCTTTCCAATGTGCATTACTTTGGATTTATCAACATTAAATTTCATCTGCCATTTTGTTGCCCAGTCACCCAGTTTTGAGACATCCTTTTGTAGCTCTTCCCCGTCTTAACGATCTTTAGTAATTTTGTATCATCTGCAAATTTTGCTACTTCACTATTTACCGCTTTTTCCAGATGATTTATGAATATGTTGAATAGGACTGGTCCCAGAACAGATCCCTGGGGGGACACCACTATTTACCCCTCTCCATTCTGAAAACTGACCATTTATACCTACCCTTTGTTTCCTATCTTTTAATCTATGAGAAAACCTTCCCTCTTACCCCGTGGCTCTTATCCCGTTCTGAGGCTCTTCCCTGCCCTGTGCCATGGCTCCGGCCCGGGCTGTGGGCTCCGGCGGTGGGGGGCACAGAAAGGTTGGGGCCTCTGGCTATCGGGGCAGGGCTGGGGGCTAGCCTCCCCCCAGGCAGCAGTTCTAGCACAACCCATGGCCATTTTCTTGTGGGGGAAAGGTGCGGGGAAGGGAAGAATTATTAGGAGATCAGAAAGACCATCTCTCTTCTTGACAGCATGCCAGAATTTGGAGAGAGAAAATTAAACCTGAAGGCCCAGTTGTGTAACTTAGTTACAAGGAGTACTCCTTTCACATTAGGAGTTCCAATGCATGCCGTGGAGTGATGTGAGAGTGATACAGTATTACTCAGCATGAAACATAAGGGTTGGAGAATCAGACCTGTGAGCATGCAAATTATCTCTCCCTATCAAGATGCGGCTGTACCTGACTTTCTTCCTTCTCTGTCTGTTTTTCCTCCCTCTGAGTCCTCCCTTTTTGGGTCTCCAGAAGACTCCAAACAAATAATACCCACCCCAAACCTCTGCTCTTCTTGGGCAACAATCCTTTATTGGGGTCTACCTTACTGTATTCCCTACATCCAGGGGAGCAAAGGGGAGTTGCCTAACACCCTTAAATATGACCCCAGTTGAGCAAAACATGCTTACTTGTTAATATTGGAGGCAACAAGTACTGACCAACCGTCACAGAAAATGAACAAAAAACAGCCTTTAGGAACTCAGGGTCTTAAAAAGCTAACTTGAGAGTGGCTGCAATTGATAGCCATAGACGTGCCAGCAGATGGGGATCTGTTCTGACAGTAAGAGTGCAGACAAGGTTACTTGCTGTTACAGATTTCAGACATTTAAGAGAAGTATGATAAGAATGTTTGCTATTTACAAAATTACATCTGTAGCACTACAAAATAGAGATAGGGAGATGTATATCTACTGTATTAAATTGGACAGTGTTAAAATAAGGATGTTTGCAGTAATCTAAGAACTAATTAGACACAAGCAACTAAAGTTTGATTAAATACATGTACAAACATCTACATTGTGTAGAAGGCTTTAGAAACTATGACTATGAAGTACTGGCAGAATGGAGGTAACCTGGAAAACCAGATCATATCCGTAAACATAATGAAGAGGATCTCTGATGTGTATTTTGGGTTTGACCAAGGGCAGGTTGGAAGAACAGATAGCTGCTCATTTTATTTTGTATTGTTGTGCTAGAAGGTGCCAAGATTGCCATCAAGCATGTCTGATCTATAGATCAACCACAGACCTGATTAAAGTCGATGGTACTAACCAACCTTCATTCAGGCTAAATGGAAGAAGCATTTCAAGGCCCTTTGTGTAATGACAGCTGAAACAATAGGAAGCCATCACCCAAGGCAATGAGCTACATGGCAAGGCTGATCAGAAGCTAAACCATGTGGGCAAAAGCATTTCCCTGGAACCGACTGCAAATGCAGTGAATGGGGTTATGAGCATGAGCGTGAGGCAGATAGGGTTGTCAGTTTTGGTTGGATGTACTCCTGGAAGTTCCATCACATGGCACTTTAAAGATTAATCTTTAATTCCTGGAGGGTTGTCAACCCTAAAGGCAGAAAGCAACCAAAATGCCAACAGACAGCAAGAAGGGCAGTCTTGAGTGTGGTCCTGAGAGGGAGCAGAGACACAGATCCTTGGGGGTATGCAATTGTATTTGCTGGAAGGCAGACTTGGATTTTTGAGGGAGGAAACAGCTTGCTATTTGTTTCTACTGTGTTCAGGGAAACAGGACTTTGAGTACATTCTTTACAACTAAACTGGATTGCACCAAAAAAATATACTTGACTTGTAACATCAATTTTATTCCTAAAGGAAATGAAAAACCCCCAATACTGGCTGTTTAGGGCCCAAAAGGGGAAACTGTGTAAATATAGATAAACAACAAAAGAGAAATTATGTCTCATACCAATGGCCATACTGCGTCAGACCAATGGTCCACCTAGTCCAAGATCCTGTGTTCAGACAATGATCAATGTCCGGTGCCCCAGAGGGAATGAACAGAACAGGCAATCAAGTGATCCATCCCCTATAATCCACTCCCAGCATCTGGCAAACAGAGGCTAGGGACACTCAGAACACGGTGTTGCATTCCTGCCCATCCTGGTTAATACCCATTGATGGCCCGATCCTCCAGAACATATCTAGTTCTTTTTTGAACCCTGTTATAGTCCTGTCCTTCACAACATCCCCTGGCAAAGAATTCCACAGGTTAATTGTGCCTTGTGTGAAACAGTACTTCCTTTTGTTTGTTTTAAATCTGCTGCCTATTAATTTCATATGCTTGCATTATGTGAAGCGTAAATAACATTTTCTTATTCACTTTCTCCACACCAGTCCAGATTTTATAGATCTCTATCATATTCCCCCTTAGTCATCTCTTTTCCAAGCTGAAAAGTCCCAATCTTTTTAATATCTCCTCATACGGAAGCTGTTCTGTACATCTCATCATTTTTGTTGCCCTTCTCTGTACCTTCTCCAATTCCAACATATCTTTTTTGAGATAGGGCAACCAGATCTGCATGCAATATTTACGATGTGTGTACACCATGGATTTATATAGAGGCATTATGATATTTTCTGTCTTATTGCCTATCCCTTTCCTAATGGTTCTGTTAGCTTTTTTGACTGCCGCTGCACACGAAGCGGATGTTTTCAGAAAATTATCCACAATGACTCCAAGATCTCTTTCCTGAGTGGTAACAGCTAAATTAGACCCCATCATTTTGTATGTATAGTTGGGATTATGTTTTCCAGCGTGTATTACTTTGCATTTATCAACATTGATTTCATCTGCTGTTTTGTTGCCCAGTCACCCAGTTTTGTGAGATTCCTCTGTAACTCTTCGCAGTCTGCTTTGGACTTACAGAATTACTCAAGATAGTTAATGTCTGCAAATTTTGCCACCTCACTGTTAATAAATGATCTGGAAAAGTGATAAATACATTGAACAGCACTGGTCCAAGTACAGACTTCTGAGTGGCACTACTATTTACCTCTCTCCATTTTGAAAACTGGCATTTATTCCTACCATTTGTTTCCTATCTCGTAACCAGTTACTGATCCATAAAACGACCTTCCTCCTTATCCCATGACAGCTTAACTTCGCTTAAGAGTGTTTGATGAGCATCTTTCAGCCTTTAATAAAGTACACTTTCTTGAAAGTATCCACTGGATTACCCTTGTCCACATGTTTTTGAGCCAGGTCAGGCTTTATTTAGCATGCCATGAAATGGACAAAGGGGTGGAGTCCTGTCTGATCTTCCTGCTATGACTAAACTGTACCTTGTAGAGATGGGGATAGGCTATAGTAGTGAACTCACTGCTGGCTGCTCCGGATTGGCTCCCAGTCTAGCCTTTCCACTGATTTGCTTAGTTCACTATAAATCATAAGAGCCATCATGGGGCAAGGGTTGGACATCTTGTCTCCAGTGGCAGAAATCCCAGATGTAAAGATGAGCTTGCACAAATGAGAGCTCTGAGATTGGTCAATTATTGACAAGAGGTCAATATTATGGCCATATATTTTATGATACTTTTCAGTTATCCCAAAAAAGTACACATAATCTGTAGGCACCGTCTGCCAACATCAGAGAAGGGTAGAACAACAGTTGAGTAGGGTGAAGAAGGGGAGGGAAAAGGAAAAAGGAACAGAAAAAATATTAATATATGGAAGGACATGAGGTCACAGGTGAATAAGGTCTTCGAGACATTGTATGAGAGATGGTAGAGTGTTGGTGGTACTTTGAGATCACAATAATGAATGCTGATGCTCCTTTCCCTTCTCCATGCATCTTCACTACTACTACCTGAGTATCTGCTGCCCTATTCTGGGAACCACTACATTTGCCTGAATCCATCAAAGGTGATGGGACACTGCCAGTGCTTTGTAGTCCTGTAACTCTGATGTTGCAGAAGTAAAACTGCATTGCTGCCTGGAGGACAATGGCTCCACAAGAACCAAAGAGAAGTCACATAACTACCAAGTAGCTGCAAGCGCTCTAGTGGGTTTGACTTCCCCTGCTGCCTGTAGCCAGTTGCAACTCCAAATGTCTTGGAGTCTCCATCCTTGTTGGGGACAGTGCATTCAGTGTCTCAATGTGGATGAAATGCTGGGGTATCAATTGTCCTTGGATACATTGAAAAAGTATGGTGGCAGATATTTGTGTATATATTTGTCACATTATCCAACACATGAAACTTCTCCCTAGGCAAACAGTATATTTAATACCAATGGCACATATGAAAGATGCTAGGGTGTTAATTTTAGTCTCCAAGTAGCCCTTTGACTCCAGAAAATCATTGGACTTAATAGTGGCTGGCAAGGATTGCACCCTCACAATCACTTGTCTAGCAACTTATCATGAAGGAACACCAATCATTAACATACCCAACTGCCTAAGAATGAGAAGCAGTCCAACAATGAGGACAGTTTCCAAAAAGGGAGGCAACTGCATTGAACATTTCAAGGTACATGTACCTTACACAGCTGTATATTTAACCTCAAATATAATAAGCTGAGGTCCAACATGGAGCTTCATCATGGTAGAAGACAGAAAGGTAAAATCTTCAGAAAAGTATAGCGCTCAGGACCAGAGGCGGATTAAGGTTTTCTGGGGCCCTGGGCCAGAACAAGTGGGGGCAGCCCCTCCCCATCCCTTCTGCCTCTGTCCTTACCCCCAATTCTGCCCAAAGCCCCTCCCCTTTCTGCCCCTTCCCCAGGGCCTTCCCTTGTTGCACCCTGGGCCTCCCCAATTCTGCCCCGCAACCCCCTTTGCTTTCTACAGCCCCAAGACCAGAGAAGCTCAGTCCCCACACCATGGCCCAGGGGCTGCAGCAGGCAGTGAGAGCTCCTCCAATCCCATGGCCACAGCAGAGGTCCAGGTGCTGGGGTTCCCACCCCCCACATTTCTGCAGGGAACCAGGGTTGGGGCTTCTCCTGCCCTGTCTGTCTATGGGGACGGGAGCCACGGGGGAGGGGCTGGGGAGGGGAAGGGCTTCCCTCACCCTGCCTGCCCAGTGGCTGGGATTCCAAGCTTCCACTCCCTGGAAGCGAATTTTTATGGGCCCCCACAGTTGGCCGGGACCTCTGGGCACAGGTCCCGTTGGCCCAGTGGCTAATCCATCATTGCTGGGAACTATCCATGGAACAGCAAAAGGAGGCCAATATTTATTAGGCATCAGGTCTTATCGGTACCACAGCACTATGCCATATGATCCAGGAGCTAAATGGCGACTGAAAATTTTAGGGGAAGCTTTCATATATCTTGCAAGGCAATCACTTCCATGAGACTACTGCTTTTTGAGTATGGCAAGCAATATTTGTCTCTCTTATGTTCAGCCCTAGTATTATTTCCTTTCTCCCCCATCACAGAACTATTTGAACTATGCTATCACATTAATTGTGCAGGATCCAATTCTTACCTTCCATTCCATACTAAAAAGGAATGTATTAATAATTAAGAGTGCTAAGAGAGCTCTTCAAATGGGTTTTTCCCCCCCACCCTGACCCCTTATCAATTCTGTGAATGATTTCACCAGGCTCTGTATATGATTTTAAAAAGGGAAAAAAATGGAAAGATTGATTGGTAAACAAGAGCTATCATCTATAGACTCATCATTCCTCATGCTCCAACCCTGTACTGCCCTTTAGAAGATAAATTTCCTCTCTGCTGTGTAACTGCTGCTCCATGATTAATTACCAGCAGCCACATGCAAAATCCACCATGATGGATTGTCTGCAGGCATCAGCATAATTACCCACTATAACCATTGACAGTTCTTGTCACTTGAGCAGCCAACCATCAGGACACAGAACTGAAAAAATGCCTTGTAAAAGTAGGTAAAGAGAAGCAATTAAAAAAAAGCAAGACTCATCCACAGTAGTTGGCATGGTCTCTTAGCTGTAGGGATCAACTCTTTAGCTGACAGCTAAAGCTGTGCGAGTAATTCATAACAAATAATTTTCTCAAACGTAGTTTCTTTTTCAGCTTGCAGACCATGCACGAGCAAGCTGAAGTTTCTGCAGCTGTATTAATTTTTGATAATTACACAACAATATTTTACAAGACTTTTAATTCTGTGATTTGATCATGAACAGTTAGTATCGGATAACGGAAATTTCAAGTATGTCAGTCAATGGTCACAAAAAAATCATGAAGTATTGTTTCTGTTCCTTGATTGAATGAACAAGTGTAATCTAAGGGAGGGTTTGAATAAGTGCCTGGGCTTCGGAGCTTTCAGAGTGAGCAAGGATAGCAGTTTAAAGAGAAGTATAGTTCATAATTCTCTAACAAACTGTAAACCCTTCGACTTTGAGTCACACAGGCTTTGTTTAAGGCTTTATTTCTAGAAAAATTAGGGTGCAGTAGATTTAGGTCTAAATCAATGCCCATTGAAGTTAATGGAAAGACTCCTAGTGACTTGGTTTGGACTGCATTTACTTTCCCCAACACACTCCCACGAACAGAATGTACGTGTAGTCCTAGTGTCAGATTTTTTTGTCTGCCTTGTTTAATTGCCTCTCTGCTGGACCCCTTACAGGGGGGTTTGGGTATTCAGTTCCCTTGCTGTGTCAAATGGCGTGCCATCCCATATACAATATGCCATTTCCACTGTGAACAGTAATATATGCAGGCTTTTACTTCCCATGAACATTCATGGGAGTAAAACGCAATCACTTGAGTATTTGCAGAAAGTGAAGTCAAAAGGGAACAAACATAGCTGAAGGGAATTTTGATGGGGGGAAAAAACCCCTAGTATTACGTTCTCCTAGCCCTACCGACAACAGGCCTTATAAATTACAGCAGTGGTCAGAAACAATTTGCTCTTCCATAGAGTTCAGCTTTCCAGAACATGGCCTATTATTTCCACTTCTATTTTGGACTGAAAATCGTAAAACAAAATTCTGGTTCCTGGTTTGAGACTGGAATGCAAGCAAAAGAGAAGTAAGTAAGTAAATAAATAGAGCTCAAGCGATTGAGATTACTCTAGAGAAAGTTAGTTGTATGCTTTATTTTTTGACACAATACAATGTGCCATATTCAATATTATATTGGCTGTGTGCCACTGAGTCACAGATTGAGACTTAACTGCAAAACTGTGTCAGGCTAAAATGAGACAGATGTTAAGGAAACAACAATGGAGTGCCTTTGGGTGCTTTTCTGTTAATCAAGGCCAGCCACAGAATGAAAAACGAACACAGGAGTCACCAATTTAAAATAGCGTGAGTGATGTCACTAGCCATCAAAATGTCCCTTGAGGTTTTTCTATGACTGTGCATACAGAATATCATACATGACACATGCCTAACACATGGGATGTACTTCATCCAGTGCATCAAATGCCCCTACAACAACTATGTGGGTGGAACCAGACAATCACTATGCTCTCCAATGGACTCTCACAGAAAAATGAGAAAAGACAAACATACTGTAGCACCTGTGGGCAAACCCTTTTCACAAAGGGATCACTCAATATCTGACTGCTCAGTACTTGCTCTCAAAGAAAACCTACACAACACCTTCAAAAGACGAGCGTAGGTACTTAAATTAAAAACTCTGCTGGACATTAAAAACCATGGACTTAACAGAGACACTGGTTTTATGGCTCATTACAATTTGTAACACACCCTACTGCCTGCTAATCTGTAATTACCCACTTCATTTTAAGGGGTGTACTACAGCAGTGGTTCTCAGCCAGGGGTCCATGGCCCACAAGCAGGTTTCAGGGGGGCCGCCAAGCAGGGCCAGGATTAGATTTGCTGGGGCCCAGGGCAGAAAACTCAAGCCCTATGGCATAGGGCTGAAGCCCAGGGTGTTAAGCCCCGCCACACAGGGCTGAAGCTAAAGCCTGAGCAATTTAGCTGCATGGGGCCCCATGTAGCATGGGGCCTGGGCAGTTACCCTGTTTGCTACTCCCTAATATTGGCTCTGGTTTTTATATGCAGAAAAACAGTTGTTGTAGCAGAAGTGGGCCGTGGAGTTTTTACAGTATGTTGGGGGGAAGCTCAAAGAGGAAAAGGAGAACCCCTGTCCTACAGCATGTGTGAACCCCTTATGCCTACCAGTCGGTCTGTCATGGGTAGAGTGACCAGATGTCACGATTTTACAGGGACAGTCCCGATATTCAGGGCTTTTTCTTACATAGGCATTTATTACCCCCCCCACTCTGGGTCCTGATTTTTCTCACTTGCTATCTGGTCGCCCTAGTCATGGGGTGCTCTAATCACTGCTGGAGTGCCTCATTCTGGCCACATCTGAGGATTAACGCTGCCAGGCTGATGGCAACTTCCTGCAGGGTCTTCCTCTAGGATTCAGGGAGCTCCTTCAGGACTCAACCCTTCAGCCAGGTCTTTATATTTCTCTCCTTCCAGGGTTCTGAAATCCCACTAGAGCATAGCAAGTCTGTGCTCTATTGCCTCATCTGTGCCACTTCCCCAGTGACTGTTAGGGGAACCTTGGCCCACCTACTTTTTTGGGTTCCAGTCCAGAGATCCTTTATGTGCAAATGTTTCTGCTTTCCCTCGGACGCTGTTGCTCTTTCCCTGGACTCCTTTTTACAGCTTCTGGGTCCCCCCCCCCACCACCCCACCCCACCTCTGGATGTACCAGCTCAAACTCTCTCCTCCCAGGAAGTAACTGGGAACTACTGACCTCCCTACCCTCAAACACCCCCTCCCTACTCCCAGGGAGTTGACAGCAGTCTACTTCCTCTGAATCCCCTTTCTTCTGGCTTTATGCCAACTCCTTCTGTTCCTCCCCAGCTGGGCTCCATCTTCAGTCGGTGCTTCAGGCCCTGAGTCTTCCCCAGGTGCAGTTTATCAGGTTAATTATCCTAATTTACCAGCTCTGCCTTGTGTGGGGTGAACACCCCATCATACTGTCCCACTTTGTATTTAGCTCAGACACTCTAGTTACTTTCTCCAGACTTGGGAAAAGCTTCTAGATGCTCAAAAGCATGTCCTTACCACCAACAGAATTTGGTCCAATAAAAGATATGTCATCAGGGCCAGCCTTAGGGAAAATGGTGCCCTGGGTGAACTTCCATTTTGGAACCCCTGCTCCCCATGGACACGGTGCCCCACATTACCCCGGCCCATGTGGGCTCCCCACCTCCCTGCTCCCCTAACCCCTGCACTGTGCCCCCTTTGCCCCTAACCCCTGCACTCCTCTCCTCCCTGCTCCCCTAACCCCTGCACTGTGCCCAATTCACCCCTAACTGCTATGCTGTGTCCCCTTTGCCCCAACCCCTGAAACTCCCTCATGCACTCCTAATCCTAAGCCCCCAACTCCTGCACTGTGTCCCCTTTGCCCCAACTCCTGCACTCACCTCCTGCACCCCAACCCCTTCACAGTGCTCCCTTCACCCCAACCACAACACCCCACTCTTGTGTCCATGCAGGGAAACTGACCTGGATGTACAGAGCAGCTCCCCATCTTGAATGCTGCTCCTCATTTTACACCCCTGTGGGGCTGTGATGGAAGGAGCAATGTAAGGGCACCCTGCATCCTGGTTACTTTCCCCACCTAGGCTGCATAAGAGCAGGGCAGGAGAGCAGCAGCTCCTGATGCTTGCCTCACACCACAGCCCAAGTGGGGAAAAGTGACCTGGATGTATGAAGCACTTGGGGTTGCTCCTTATTCCCCCCCCCCCTTCACAACCTCCTAGGGGGCCACAGAGGAGGGGGGGCGGCAAGAGCAGTATCTGTACATTGCTGCTCCCCACCCCAAGTTCCTCTGCCAGGAGGAAGCAAGGTTAAATCTGGGCGCCCCCCCACCACATGGTGCTCCCCTGCCAGCTCGGAGCAGTTTCTGAGTCCACAATCCACACAACAGAAGAAGCCTTTTCTTTTTCTTTTTTAAAAACAAGCATTATTGAAGGGTTTTTCCCTTTCCCTGTTAAAATAAATGACATCACTGCCTGACATTGTTGGTTAATCAGCACAGTAAGGCTGCAGCACTGAGCCAATGACAGCTTGAAATTGCTAGGAATTCAGAAAGCAGTTCAGAATACTTTATCACACAAAGTATAGCAGACATCTGATGAAGTTTCAAACTGATAACATCTGGGACTTTTACTAAGAAAATGCCAACATTTATTAGTCAATATCCAATGTTTTTATTGCCATTCAATAGGGATATCCTAAACAAGAACAATTTTGAAATATAATTATTCTGCTGACACAACAGATTAAGAAAGATTAAAATGTTTAGATCACTTTAGCATGGCTCAGGAGTCAGGTCAGGACTTGTCAAGACAGTATCATAATGTGACAATAACTAGGCTGCACAAAGCAGCCTGATGTTTATCTGAATGATACCGTTTCTGTACAAACTTTACATGAAATGCAAAAATTGAAAATACCCATATCTGATTATATTTACCTACCACACAATAAGCTTGCATAATAATATGGAAAAGATTAGGCAGTGCAAGGAATTCTTCCTCCATTAAGTTAAATTTGTGTTTATGGAGGTTCTTGTATATTTGTGATGGAAGGTCTGGTGACTGGTCCATAATTTTAAGCAAAGGAAAAATTGCTTGGAAGAGAAATTGATTTAAAAACAAAAACAAAAACCTAGGACCTGAATATGTTGGGTTCCAACCAGACACAAAAAAGTCTGTGGAATGAGGTCTCTAAATGAGTAGAGAGGCATCTATCACCATTAAGAGTCATCTCTAAGCATGATGCTCCCCAAACTCTTCTGTGTGTAGATAGCTGGAGAAAACTTATTTGGAGAGCAGGGGGAGCTACTCGAGATATTTGGATACTCAAAGTGTCCCAGTCATAGGGACTTGATAAGAGATCTCTGGCCACAGCAAGGAGTTGCTATTTAGACAGCAGCATGATGCTGACTGGCAGACCAGGGTTCTCATAGAGAGATAACATTGCTTTCAAGGGATATGTAGGCAAATTTAGGCAATTCACTTTTTTTTCCCTCTCTCTGTAACAAATGTAAGCAGAGTCAGGATGAGCTCTATCCTGACATCTGGTGGCGAGTCATGGTGAGTTGTGGAAAAGAACTTCAGGGGCTGATCTCATTTGCATAGGCACACCCACCCTGCCTAGATGGTCACTTTGGCTGCTGTAGGAGCCCCAGTTTCTCGGTTATTGGGGCAGGAAGAAACTGTTATTATCCTGATTATGTGAATCAAGGACAGTGGAACTGTACTTGGCCTTTTGTTAGGATGGAGGGACTCACCATCAACTAAGCAGCACTCGCTAGGCAAGGGTCATGGGTTCCAAAACCCAGGGAATGGAAAGAGGTTGGGGACAAGTATTAATACTTGGTGATATGGACCCCTGGTGAGGGTCTTACATGCTAATTGCACTTCCTCCTCTCTTCACTGTGGAACATCAGAGCTAATTTTGATTCTATTAGGAGTCTAGTTACAGGCTGCTGAGCTGAATTCACTTTGGGTTAATAGTGTACCAGCACTGAGGCTCCCCTACTACAAGCTGAAATCACAAAAGAGCTAAACTTACTAAGAGCTGAAATCACTGAATGTTGTGTTAAGTAGTGGGGGAGCCTGAAGATATATTGCGGAGCAGTTTGCGGGATGGCTGGCAGAGCAGAGCAGCTGATGGAGTAGAGCAGTTTGTCAGATGCATGGAGCAGCTCATGGGGGCGGCTGGCAGAGCGGAGCCCCATGGAGAGGTGGGGCCATCAGCTTTGGACCATGTAAGGTGTCCCTCCCCCCCCCCCCGGCCATCTCGGGAGGTAAAACTCTGCAGATAAAATTTCAAAATCTGGGGCTGCCCTGACCAGGGACAGAGGCTTTTGGGTTGTTGGACTTTTGGGACTTTGGGTGATTCTGGGTTGCTGGACTCAAGAACCAAAGGGAAAGGACAAGCCCCAGTTTGCTTGGGGTGGGTTTTTTTGCTCATGGGTTGTGTTATGAATCCTGTTGGTGGTGTTTCCCCAACATAATGCCACATTGTTTCTCTCTGTTATTAAAAGGCCTTTTGCTATACTCAGACTCTGTGCCTGAAAGAAGGGAAGTATTGCCTCTTGGAGGCACCCAGCGGGGGTGGTATATATTTGTCCCAGGTCACTAGGTGGGGGCTCAAGCCGGTTTTGCATTGTGTTATTGGAATGGAACCCCTAGATACTGAACCCGGCTCTTGTTGCTGCCAACTCTGACGGGCAGAAGGGTTACACAAAGATGAGAATCTATTATATAGTTTAGCTTATGAGAAGTGTAAATGTAGGTATGTTAAGCAAATAGTTTCTTTTGATGTAAATATTGTTGCCCCCTTTGAGCCAAGCAGTTAGACAAATATTTGGGATCCAATGGAGTGTTCCAGTTAGGAGGAGAAATTGAGGACAATTAGGTATTTCTCTGATGCAGTTCTGTTTATTTATAAATAATGTCCTATGCCTCTGAATACAGAAGGAATCAATAGTAGGTAACAGCTTTTTTTGCTCTCAGCCCCAAGAGCACTTTTCAGCCTGCCAAAAGCTTTTACCCACATTTCTTCCAGGGTCAGCTACCATGTTTTCAACTGCTCCTTCAGGCTGTCTCTCTCTCTTGGTCTTTCCCAGGTTTTTTGGTCTGCTCTGCCTCCCCCATGGCTACCCAAAAACACTTCACAAAAGCTCCTAGGTGGGTTCACATACTCCTTTTGTCTCAGGTGGAGGCTTACAGTTACAGTTATGTTAACTGAAAAGTGAGTTCACACCTGTCAATCTCAATGGGGGTTTAACTCCACCCACAACAAAGTTTCACCCGTCTCATAACAATATTCTCTATTTTTAGACTCTAGATGATATTATACAATTGTATCACGAAATTACTGTACCATGGAAAGCCTCTATGTATGTGAATCCAGTGTTGCTGATAGGACATGCACAAGGCACACTCCAGACTGAGGACAACAGGAAGGTGCTTCAGGTTAATTACAGTGTTTTGACCACTGAAAACTTATGCAAAAGAGTAACTGCATTCCAAGGGAAAAGAGGGAGGGGTTGTTTGGAGCAGTGGAGAGGTACCAGGGACTGAATAAAGAAAGGTAGGCATTAGAAGCCAGGGGGTGCCCTGTGCCTCAGTGGGTCACAATTGAGAATGTCAAATTCAGGACAGATTGAGAAATAGGACATACTCATCCCAAGCTGGTGGTTATTTTATCCTTAGATAAACCAAGCCAGTAACAAAAGTAAACTTCTGTATCACCACATTAGTTAACAAGAAATCAAAAATTCAGTCTCCTTCGGCATTCCAGCCCTTAGATCACCACTCAGCCACCGGACTGTATGATGAGAGGTTACAGAAAACCAATTTCATCAGATATACGGGCCTTCCGAGCCCAAGGGATCAGTCACTTAGCCAGGTCAATATATAAAACTCAGATCATACCCAATGATCACACTGATCCAATACTTTAGTAACTAAAAACCAAAGGTTTAAATAATAAAAGCAGAATAGAGAGTCAGAAACGGTTAATAGATCTTATACATACAAGTGATTTTCAGTGTTCATAGATCAGGATCATAGTAGTGATGGAATAAACTGCTAGCTTTCAAAAGTCTCTCTGGAATCACCCGAACAGATTGGGTGTCACCAGTCCTTTTTAGAAATCCAGTCCAGAGAGAAGAAGTGAGAAATGAAGACAAAATGGAGATCTCAGGTGCATAGAAATTTACTGTCCCAAATGAAGTCCATATCCCCTGTTTATAGAAAGTTACTGGCTCAAGATGGAGTCCAGTGTCATGTGAGCATATCACACGTCCTTGCACATTTTGCTGAGTCACAAGGGATGGCCATTGGCCCCTTGGAGCCTGAGGCATGTGCAGGAAGACCTACTGGTCAGGATGAGTTTCTTCAATGGCCCATTGTTAGAGTGAAGTGTTCTTAATGGGCCATCACATAGTTGTCTAGCCTCCAGGTGAATGTATTTGGGGGATGTCACCCAGGAATACAACACATGCGTAAAATACAAGTACATGCCAATATTCATAACTTGATACAAAGATGATACATCCATATGAACAGGATAATCATACTTAGCAAATCACAACTTTTCCATTGACACCTTATATGACATACTTTGTACAAGATCTGTTTCAATTGTATAACAGTGGTAGCAAACAAAAAGGAAAGGAGTACTTGTGGCACCTTAGAGACTAACCAATTTATTTGAGCATAAGCTTTCATGAGCTACAGCTCACTTCATCGGGTGCTCACGAAAGCTTATGCTCAAATAAATTGGTTAGTCTCTAAGGTGCCACAAGTACTCCTTTTCTTTTTGCAAATACAGACTAACACGGCTGTTACTCTGAAACCTGATACAAAACAGTCATCTTTCTTATACACAACATTGGGAGAGGAAACACAGAAAGAGAAAGCACTGGAAAGGAGAGAGCAAGGTCACGCATCTAGGGAAGAGAACTGCATGAGGGAGAAACATCCTAGAATGCAGAAGTTTCTGAGGCAAAGGACCCTGCCTGTCTTTCTGGACAAAGATGTTTCCCTTGCCCCTTACAAGGGCTCTTAAGGGAGGAGTGAGTTAGTAAGGAGCCACTGCAGTTAGCATGTTTATTATCTTATAGGATCTTTACTTTTTATATGATTAAGTAAAAGATCAATCACATTAGACTTGTTCAAAGTGTCGTGTGTTTCATATACTTCACAACCACCACATTTTAACTCTCTCAGGGAGGCAAAGTAAACTAGAAGGTTCACACCTTGTGGTGGGATTGGTATGTTTAAGAGATGGGGGAATCTGAAGGGTCAGTGCTGCACCCAGAGGGCTAGGTAGCTGGACAGAGTTCAGAAGAGTTTCAGAAGAGAGAGTGTTAGACACAGGGGTCTGTGCTCTGAGAGTGTGCCTAGGGACCCCAAGATTGGGGCACTAGGATCTGGACTCTATTCATGCCCTGAAGGCTTGAAACACTTGGGATCCAAGGATTGGATTAACCTCACAGTCTGGTGGCCAGCAGGGGATGTCTGACTGGATCAGTGACAAATGGGTTTTACACAGATGTCACAAAGAGAAAATTAACCTGTAACGATCAGAGGAGCTGAAGAGTAAAGAGTTTCTGAACCCTACATCCCCATCTCAGTTTTGACCAAGGGGCATGGGCAAAGAAACTTGTTCAGCCGGGGGCGGGGGGGAGACATAAGGTGACCCAAAAGACTATGAAGGAGAAGAGAATTGGCAGTGATGTTGATTAGAATAATGCTAATAAAAGTTCAAAAAAACACACATCACCCTGCAGATTCAGGGCTGATCCTACAAATCCTCTTAGGCAAGTAGTCCCATTGATACTAAATATACACAAGGCCCATATGTTACATTCAGACCAGCCAGACTGTAATTCCTTGAGCCTTAGATGAAGAGACTATTACACTGCATATTACTACTTTAATAGTGGATACAAATTACTGAAAATTATTTATGAGGAAAGGTGCATGGTCCTTGGAGATACTGCGATAACATGATGTGTGGGGCTCTATTGTGAACAGTAGAATAGATTTCATAGTAAAACACTGCATCTGTCTATTTGTACTTAAAAGGTAAGATATTTAAAGTGGGAACAATTTTGGTGATTGATTTATTAGCCTATTATATATGCATAATTAGAGTTCAGGAAAACATAAAAAGCAGCTGGCCAAAGACTTGGGGAAATCTTAGCCTCAGTGAAGTGAATGGCAAAACTCAATTGACTCCACTACAGCGAGAAAGTCACATTTGGTGCCTTTGGCATAAATTAAAAATACAAATGAACATGAACAACAAAAGCAAACAAACAAAGCAATTTCCCCAAATCAGAAAAGAGAATGGGGATACCTTCTCTCCTCCCTAACACTTGTGGTACTCTTCTCAGCACACAATATATCCACACAGATCTCAGTTCCCCCTAACATCTCCCAAATTTGGGCACAGAAGTTTACAATTGAAGGGGTTGGAACTGATTACCTTCCTGTTACTTTTATTGTTTGGATGGCTGGAGGTATTTGGTCTTTCCTATTGTGCACTAGAATGCATCCAAAATTTTACAGTATCCAGAGTACTACACACCTATTATGTATAAATACTAAAATAATTCAATACAATCCATCTGTGTTTGAAGGAGGAGAGGTTGGTTTAGTAGTTATAAAATATTAACCCAATATTGTTTTATTTACGTATTTATTGCTTAAACACATCTCAGTGCAAGAAATACACCAGAAATGATCATGTGAAATGGTTAGAATGGTCAGTGTTTCAACTATTGTTATCTGATCTACTATTCTAATATTTATTATAGCAACCATGCCAGACTGGTGGATTTAGGCTTTTGGCTGTCAGAACAATGACGACTATTTATGGTGTGGCTTACTACAAATCTATTCTTATCACATACAAAATGTAGATGCCTAGGATCTTCATTTCTACATCTACAGAGTAATCAGGAGTGTAATTTACAGCTTGTGTACCCAGCTATCTTTAATTAACTAAAGCAGCAGTGAGGATGCAGTAGAATGGGCTTTAGTGTGGGTTAGCAGTACGAGTACGTACCCAAGGGGAGCTTGTGCAGCCCATACTGAAAAACCACACTGCTGTTCTCTCATTGCTATTTTTGGAGAGCCTAGCTAGATTAAAGCTAGCGCGGGTATATCTATGAGCTGTAAATTATACCCCCCAGCTATAGTGTAGACATAACTTAATAGGGACATACAAATGAGGGTGAGGGGAGAAGAGCGCTGTGCCCTTTTATTCTTATTTTATATGCATGTAAAAGAACTGAAAGGTTATTCATTTTGTTTATTAAAGCTTTCTCCTTGGTTTTTACATTGGAAATTCAAAATTTTGTGCATGGTTTTTTTTTCTGGAAGATTCTATGGATGACTTGAAAAATCAGTGGGATAATATCACATCACACATCATGGAGATGTGACCTGATTAATAGAGAAGGAAAGTGACTTTTATTCAGATGAATAACAAGTTTTAAACAAACTTTTGAATTTTTTACTCTGCTATTCAACTCAAACACCCTGTAAACAGATGAAAGAAAAGAACGTTTTGTTAAAGATTCAGCAATGTGACTGATTATGGTCAGAGAAAGCTCACAGTACACATCTGAGACATCCAACGAGTCCTCCAGCAAGAAGAGGGAAGAACAAACAAATATTTCTAAGGTAATAAAATGAATTAATTAAAAAATAAATTCATAATACATATCCTGTCTGCCTATACTTCATGAAGAAACAAGAGTAGTTCCTTTTCCCACAAGACTGAAAACTGAAGGGCATAATCAATACATTCAGGGAGATGAGTTAGCTACATTCAAAGACAAATATGTAGATTACAAAATTAGAGAGAATGGCAAATATAAAAACATAAGTTCTCATATTCTGTACTGTACTAGTCCAATAAGAATTTCTACGCACAGCTCTGCAGAGCTTACAAACCCAGTCTTTTATCACTTAAATGATCATTCTGGGCAACTGAGTGTCACTATACTAGATAGAAAGTGCACAAATATATTTTAAAGAATCTATTCTTAATGCAATTATTTCCTTAAAGCTAGTCAAATATATTAAATTCAACTTTAGTAGAAACTACTGAACAGATTGTAAAATTTAATGATTAAATTAAGAAATGGTTTTAAATACTCCACAAGTCTTTACCTTCAACACTAAACCTCCCTGCCATCTCTTCTCAAATTGTCACTGTGATAAATGAAGGGGTAGGGGTCGGGGGGGTAGCTCCTTTTGATGGACACCCAGCCAGCTGTAAAATCCCTCTTGGTAGCTATTCTCTGCTTTACCTGTAAAGGGTTAAAAGTCCCACAGGTAAAGAAAAGGAAGTGGGCACCTGACCAAAAGGCCCAATGAGAAGGTAGAACTATTTAAAATTGGGAAAGAAACTTTCCCTTTGCCTATTGTTCTCCAGAGAAGGAGACACGGAGCAGCAATGCTATAAGCAGGAATGCTTTGTAAGGCTTGAACCTTCATCTTTGGACAGGGCATGTTTAAATAGATGTGATTAGGTTTACTTCTTTATTTTGGCGTGTTGATAGCCTCTGTGCTAACCCCAGATGCTTTTGTTTGCTTGTAACTTTTAAGCTAACCCCAAAGAAAGCTATTTTGGGTGCTTAATGTTTGGAATTGCTCTTTTAAAATCCAGCAAAAGCCTAAGTTTGATGTATTTTCTTTTGTTTTTAATAAAATTTACCATTTTAGGAACAGGATTGGATTTTTGGTGTCCTAAAAGGTTTGTGCATGTTGCTTGATTAGCTGGTGGCAACAGCTAATTTCCTTTGTTTTCTTTCTCAGCTATTTATCAAGCCAAGGTCAGAAAAAAGCTGTAACCTTGGGGAGTTTAATACAAGCCTGGAGTGGCAAGTATTAATATTTAGAATCCTTGCGGGCCCCCACCTTCTGCACTCAGAGTGACAGAGTGGGGATTCAGCCTTGACAGTCACCCAACAACAACCTTATAAAATGTTAAATGTAATTTTTAAGCTAATGATATCAAAACTCAAATGATATTCCAGCTATACAAGAGCATCCTAGCTTGAATAAACGGTGGGAGTGACAGTAAATTGTAACTGAAGAAAAAGTCACTGGATGCTTGAAAGCAGATGGCCTTATTGGACTCACCATATTACATTTTAAAAGGTTAGTTTAGGTCTTGCTTAACTTGGGATAAAAGTACATGTTCATAAAAAAAGTCAGCCTATAGCTCAATGGTACTTGAGATACTGCATTTCTCTCAATTTAGAATAAATAACTGAATGACCTTAGATACCACTGTAGGGCAACATTGACATTCTGAAGGTGACCATTGTATCGAGCATTCTAGGGCTATTGCTTCTCCATTATAACAATAGCTGATTTTAGAGTCCAATCCAAAGCCTACCAAAGTTAACAGGAGACCTTCCAACGGGCTTTGGCTCAGGCCCCTAATTGTTTTTTATATATAATTAGGAATTAATGAAATATTTAATTTAAACCATTTGATGTCTTTCCTAGTTAGCTACTGGTAGTGTCCTGCAGCGCTAAAGTAACAGACATGATTTGAGTCCTGTTCTTGTTTCTCCACTCCCTCGGGTGTCAGTCAATAACCATCAGCAAACTAACAGTAGCTTGCAGTCATACAACTACAGTCTCTAATTTTGTCCCATATGTAAAGCAAGAATGAGGTTGGCCACACAGTATCTTTTACCAATGAGAATGCAGTTATTATTTAATCACCTACATAAAGTATTCCTTCAATTCTAGTTGAACCTCACCTATTCATATTTTTCTTTTCACACTTCTTAAAAGAAAATATGCAAACTATATTAATGCTATTGTACAGATGCAAATTGCACAAGAATCAGAAATTCAGAGTTAATATTGTAACCTAACTGCCTCCATTGGTACATACAGTACATGTTTTCATTATGTAATCATGGGGCAATGTGGCACACTGATCACCAAATACTATTAGTGTAACGGGGGAAAAAGTGCACCTTTCTCCATAAGCATACTGTAGATCCACATATGTAGCTTTTCCTATTTTTTGCTTAATTTTAAGTTTTTCCATTAAGACCCATAAAAATGAACAGTGTAGGCACAATTTATGTTTAAATTGCACCTTTTTCTATTGCCTTATGTAATATAAATATCTTATATAACTTCTATTCACTTTGTTCTCACACTGCAATGAAAGGTCTAGTCACAGTTCAAGGCAACTGTATTTGTACTTCCCCTTAGTGACCCAGCAAGGGCACTCAATCTCAGTCTTCCAGCGCTGAAGCTGTTGCCTTTTTTGGGCAAAGACATGCTTCCCTCACCCTTCTGACTGGGGTATTTTTCAGGCTGCACAGTGCCTTGCCTGAACTGTGTTATTCCCAGCACACACAGATTGTCCAAAGATACTTCCTTGCTTTCTCTCTAGATACGATAAACAGGTGTAATTACTACAGTTATAAAGGTATCACACAGCACTTCCAATGTAAGTCCATGTTATTAAGGTAAAAAGTACTCCCGAGAAAACATAGAAAACAATAAAAGAACCTACATGCATGCTAATAAAATTACTAGAGTTAATCTCAACCTGAACATGGATTCGATGAGTATCTCTGCTAAGGTGTGGCTTCAAAGAGCTGGTAGTGGATGAAGTACATTAAGATTCCCCTCCCGACTACAGAAGGTCTATACAATGCCCTAATAATACATACAGTGTGACCAAAGGTATTAACCCTAATTTGATATGGTTTAATTTAATAAACATTTATCTTAATTCCATATGAACCCCCACCCTCCAAATTCCTAGAATATGTCTTCTAGACAAAATATCCAATCATGATTTAAAATTGTTCAATGATGGACAATCCACAGTAACACTTCATAAATTGTTCAAAAGGTTATTTATATAATTAGAGCTTGTCAAAAATGTTTTGAATTTTTGATGAAAATAGTTTGCATTTTTGATCAGCTTATAAATTGGCTGAAATTTTTTAAAAATGCTAACTTTTCTGCTTGTTACAACAAGCTTTATGAACAGCAACTGCACAAAATTACATGGAACTCAACTTTGTGACCTTCCAACTACCTGTGTATTTGACAGACAGCTGTGTGGTAAATCTTTCAAAAAATGTTATTTGATCAGTGTCAAAATTGCCTTCATCCAAGTTACAATAGATGACCATTAGATAACCTTCCTCCCACTCCACTTTTAAGAGCAATTAAAGAAATCTCACTCTTTCAAAGCCTTGGAAACAGTGATTCAATGTGAATTCAGCCAACAGCTGGATTAGAAAAGACTTCTCAAGATGGACAAGCCCAGAATAATCAATAGTTCTTTATGTAGCCTATAGTTGCTTATACAAAAGAACAAAGAATAGCAAGAGAACTGCAGGTGTTCAGTGACTGCCCTGTGAGGTCAAAGAGAAATGCTGTAGCTGATTTAAAAAATATAAAATACCAGCAGGCTAATTTTATGACCATGAATAACATTTATATCTATGCAAGCTAAGATAATAAGGGTAATCAAATCTCATGCTTCAGTGTGTCAAATGATTGCCGAATCCTCAGAAAGACATTCCCTCCCCATCCATGCCTACCAATGCACAGAATTGGCTAGATGCATTATTGGGCTGTTAGTCTGAATTTTGTTTTATTTTCTGGGGGGAGGTTTACTCTTAAATGTTGAGAATGGTCTGCTTTTGAAATCAGGATGCCATATGTTAGATATATGTTCTGAAGCACTTAGAGGAGAGGAAAGTGATCAGGAACAGTCAGCATGGATTCATCAAGGGCAAGTCATGCCTGACTAATCTAATTGCCTTCTATGACGAGATAACTGGCTCTGTGGATGAGAGGAAAGCAGTGGACGTGTTGTTCCTTGACTTCAGCAAAGCTTTTGACACGGTCTCCCACAGTATTCTTGCCAGCAAGTTAAAGTAGTATGGGCTGGACGAATGGACGATAAGGTGGATAGAAAGTTGGCTAGATTGTCTGGCTCAAACGGTAGTGATCAATGGCTCCATGTCTAGTTGGCAGCCAGTATCAAGTTGAGTGCCCCAAGGGTCGGTCCTCGGGCTGGTTTTGTTCAATATCTTCATATATGATCTGTAGGATGGTGTGGATTGCACCCTCAGCAAGTTTGCAGATGACACTAAAGTAGGAGGAGAGGAAGATTCGCTGGAGGGTAGGGATAGGATACAGAGGGACCTAGACAAATTAGAGGATTGGGCCAAAAGAAATCTGATGAGGTTCAACAAGGACAAGTGCAGAGTCCTGCACTTAGGACGGAAGAATCCCATGCACCGCTACAGACTAGGGACCAAATGGCTCGGCAGCAGTTCTGCAGAAAAGGATGTAGGGGTTACAGTGAACAAGAAGCTGGATATGAGTCAGCAGTGTGCCCTTGTTGCCAAGAAGGCCAATGGCATTTTGGGCTGTATAAGTAGGGGCATTGCCAGCAGATCGAGGGATGTGATCGTTCCCCTCTGTTCGACATTGGTGGAAAACAACAATTAGAACCTGTCACTAAGAATATATCAATCCATCTGTATTAAAATCCAGAGTGGGATAGGGAAGACTCCTCATTGCAAAACATGGCCAATGTAACAGCCGTAAGAACTGTGACTAGATATTGGTATTTGTTACATAAAAGAGGAGATAACAGAAGCTGGGCAAAACAGTAGAGTACATAAGTTATAGAAAGGAGGAAAAACTCGAACACAGCCCCCACCCCACCCTCTGATGCAGTAAGAGCTTGCATGACATAACTTGTAGTTTTAAAAAACTATGAACAAATGTGCCATTCAATTCTGAGCTAATACAGGAACTCTTTGTATTTTGAGTTTCAGGCTCCTTCATATTCCCAGACCATGGCTTGATCTGTTGGATCAAGGCTGCTATTTCTCTGGGTTTGTGGAATATACGTGCCACATCATCTTTTAGACCTTTTAGCACTGCTGGATACAGGTGGGCACAATTAAAGCCTTTGCCCATCAGGGAGTTTTTGACTTCAGCACATGCCATCCTTTCTTTCCACAACTGGGGAGAAAAATCTTGAACACAAATGTATAGGGCTCACTACTCACCACTGGCATACCTCCTCATAGCTTATCTGGGGATTAGCTCGAACAATGCCTGTTCCTTTCATCACTAAGCCATTGTTTCAGTCTCTCACTCTAGGACTCAGAGTAGTCATCTTCTCTGTGACTTAGGCCTCTGGCCAGGTCACCACAGTCCTCTCCTTCTGGAGTCTGTCAATGGTTTCTGGATAAGCTGTCTCTGCCATTCCAGGCAGTCCTCCATTCTATATCCAAGGTTGTGACACTTCCCTAGTGGCTGGCAGAAAAACCTGGTCTTACCCTCTACTCTGGTGTCCAGTCCAAGGACCCTATGCTTCACAACTATGGTTTACTTGTTCCCAAACCTGGTTGTCATCTCCTTGGGCTCTGTCCTACTCCCTCCTTCTATCCTCTGGCACCTCTGGGTTTACCACCCATCTGGGCTTCCTCTGTTCCCTGTGGCTACTTTGCCCTTTGGCTTCTTGCCAGACTGTCATCTCTAACAAACCTCCCTTCTGTCAGAAAATGACTGGAGACTATTTGTTCTCAGCTTTATCAGAGCCCCCCACCAGTTCCGACCCAGGTGAGCTTCATGCTTAATTAAGCATTATCAAGCTCTGGGCTCCCCTCCAGGTGCAGTGTATGAGGTTAACTGGCCCATCTAGCCTATGCTAACCCCTTCAGAACTGGGGTGGCATGAACACCTCAGCTCAACCAAAACAAACAAGCAAACTAATTTTACCCTTGTGTTCTCACTGCTCTTGTATCCATGATGCTGCTAGGATTTTCACCTGATCTGTGAAGTTGTGAAGCCACAGTACAACAGCTCTTGGCCAGTGCATAATGACACTAGTTGATTTTAATGAAGTGATGTGTGTTTGCATTCCAGATTTAAAATCTCAGGGAGTCACTTATCCAAAGCAGGTTGTAGGTTGGGGCCTCCTGGAGACCAACAATGAGCAGTTTGCTCCTTCCATCGCTGTTTTTCTGTCACGTAGGCACTTTACCATTTTCACAACCTCTTGCTGGAATTGGGGCAAACTGATGAAGTAGTAGCCTCCCACTCTCTAAATTAGAGATACTTTTCTCTGCCTCCTCCATTTTCTCCATTCATTTATTAATTTTGCTAGCTATCTTTTCCACCAACTAACAGCAACGGGAGGCAGTGCATCTGAGATTCCCCTGCTGTTGCTGTCTGTTGTGAAGCAGGTCAGGGAGCACAAGAAGATGGCAGATCTTTCTGCGGAGAAGCAGCTGGGGGGTATCCACATTCTCTGCCACTGGTGTTCATATGCTTTAAATCAACACTCTGCTAGCAGAAGCATCTTGAGTCTGGCCAGAGTTGAAAACAAAGTCATTTGAAAATAACTTTGCCTTTAAAAAAACCTTGACTCTATAAATGCTATTGGTTTAATCATTCTATAACACTGTTCATAAGGAGTCCAAAACACAAATTATATAATAGCCTAAAAGAACTTGATATTTCAACCTGGGCAAGCACATAAAGGAAACTTAGTATATTCTTATTCTATAGGCGAAACATCCTGATTTTGTGGAGCTCCATATAAAAGTACAGAAGACAAATCAACAGGTGGTGCTGCTCCAGGATCAGACCACAGACAGATCTAGAGCAACAAAACATATGATCAGCATCTTCTAATCTTTGCTGATTGACTGCATTGGCGACTGTAAGCCAGAGTGTTTGCCTCTAAAAGGCCATACCGTTGCAAGAGGGATGTGAAGATGGGGACCGAGCATGCTTTGTTGTACATCAGCATTTGACAACTTCTTTCATGAGCATGAGTAAATTGCGACTTTGTGATTTGTGGTAATTTGGTTTGGGAAAGTAGCCAAAGTCAGATTTTTGCTTTCAATGGATTGCACAGAAAATCTGAGTTTCTGAATTAAAGTTTATAACCATTCCTTTGCAAATGCTAATGGAGTCTCTGTAACTAAAAAGTCAGACTGTCTTCTGAATTCAATCCTATAACAATCATATCCAGTGAAATAAGCAACACCTCCCGTCCCGCAAAAAATAATTTTCTGTACTTAAAACTTTTGTTTTAACCTTTCATTTGGAATCCTGACAGTTTAAAACCATATTAAAATGTCTATCTTGTTTGTTTTCTATATTGCTGAGTGATAAGAGCTAGTGTTCCTAATAAATGGAACAAATGAGTAGAGAGCAAGACTGCCACAAATCTTCAGTAGCAATCTTTAAAAATCTGTTATAAAAAGCTTAACAAAGGGAAAAATTATATGAGAATGACTTATGTACTTGCCGAGTTATCTGAAGCTGCTGGCCTTTCTGATAGAACAGGCTCATTAACAGATCCCTATACACAGAGGATAGTTTATAATGCATTTTTTATTGAGCAAGAATTGACATGTAGGAATGGAAATTTACAAGGGTTCTTACTGACTGCATTAGCAGGATGTAACATTTTAATGGTAATACCAGGTACTGTATGGTTTCTATTGTTTATGATGGAGTTACAGCATAGTCATTGCAAAATACTGAGCTTATTTACACCAGCATAAAATTGGAGAAACACAGACTGGTGGGAGAGACAAATATGAGGGGTGATGCTTGCTGATAAATCAAAAATACCTAGAGAAACTAATTATATGCCAACATAGTAATACGCAGTTTTGGATAGGATTCCATAAGTGCTTGAGATTTTGTTAAGGCATGGTTCTACTCTCAAAAATAACTATTTGTGTCAGTCATTTTGACATCATATTTTCTTAGTTTACAAGTTTAAGGAATTTTTGTTTAACTGATAAAGTCACTCAGAGCTGGAGGTTAAGCCCTATTCTCTCATTTTCAAGAATCTGCACACAAAATTATGCTCTTTGTGGACACCAGGATCTTTAATAGGGTTGTTCAGGTGTAAAATTTAGATAGCATTTGACCCTGCATTTGGAATGAAGGGAACAACTGCTGATGGCTCATGAGCCAGAATAGAATCCAGTCCCACTCCAAGAGCTATGCTGGCTCAGCGGCGCTCAGGGGAATAAAAAATAAACATTTTTCTCTCTAAAGGAAGAAGCTGTGGCTTAGAACACACTCAGGGTAGATTTTGCTAATAGCACTTAACCCACAGCAAGGGATAGCAAGAAGCTGGACAACCCTATGGACACCAACACAGGCCTTTTGCCTCCGAGTGCTCAAGGAAGCAGAATACTTCCCAGGGCTCTCTGCAGCAGGGCAACTCAATCTGTGACAGCTCTTTTAGGAGTGTCATACTCCCATTCACTCCTCACATGTCTGGCCAACGATTGGAGGCTTCATATATTTCCCCATCCCCTTTCAGGAGCATCTCAGTTGCAGTCCCTGTGCTTCTCCTTACTCCTGTCCCGCTCCCATTCCATGGTGCAGACCTAGCCCACAATGCCATTTTTCCCAGTAACTGCACAAAAGAACTTCATTTTGGGCAGACCTTATAGTCCTTACTCAAGCAAACCACTATTGATTTTAGTAAATGTTTTGTCCCATTATAACTCCTGCCTGACTAAGAACTCAGAAAGGACTTCAGGTTCTTTAACTGTTGACAATAAACTGATATTTGCAAAAAAAATTTTTTTTTTGCTATAACTAGAGTGTAACACTGGTAAACCAAGTCAAGCCAAGGCCATAGGCATTAGCTAAGAACTGACACTCATACCTGAAAACCAAACCAGCTCACTTGTACGTTAGTTTTGTTCAAAATACGTATTAGTCTTATAAGAATGTATTTAGTGTTTAGACTCTATGCAAATACTTGTAAATTGCTGCATGCATTAATCTTACTTGTAATGTCTGTTTTTTATGCTACAAGGTAAAAGATAAGTTTTACAACTGTAAAAATGCCTGGTCTGAACCTGTGAACTCAGATGGGATGAGTGGCTCTCCTCACTTATCTAGGAGGGCTATCAAAAATGAAGTGGACCATCACAGGACAGAAGCTTTGTTAATTGCCCCATCCATCCATGGAGAAGTCAGGACAAGGCCCTCTTCACAATCAGTTTGAATGCTGAAAGAGGGAAATGGAAATAGCTAACATGATTTTTCATCTCTTTGCTGTTTGGACTCTCAAGGGCTGGAGCTAAGAAACAAAAAGCAGAGATCCCCAGGGTCAACCTGGGTTAAGCCCTAAAAACAAAAACAAAAACAAAAAAACCATTCAATGCTGACAGATTACAACATCTGTCAACTTTTGAATCACAGACTGAAGCTCATTTGTGCATATATATACTTAATTTAACCTGTAAATAACTCATTTCTTTTTCCTAGTTAATACATCTTTAGTAAGTTTATAAAAGGATGGGCTACCTGTGTTGTCTTTGGTGTGAGATGGAAGGTATAAATTGATCTGGGGTAAGTGTCTGGTCTCTTGGGACTGAGAGCAACCTGAATATTTTGTGATTTTTGGTTTAAGTGACCATTTATCACCAAGTTCGGTTTGCCTGGGTGGCAAGACAGACTGGACAGCCCACGGGGACTGTCTGTGACTCCGTGATAAAACTGTTACAATGATCTTGGGGATCACATTTGTTACTGGGTTGGCAAAATCTAATTGAAGAACATACCACCAGTCTGGGGTGTCTGCCCTACTTTTGACAGTCTGCCCTGAGGTTAGCACTCTTGCTCCTGAGCCACTCCAGACAGTGTGACCGGTGAACTAACAGCATTCAAAGAGATGATTAGCCCAAAATTAGCAACGTAAACAAACAAAACCTTATAAAACCTTAGACCAACAGAACTGCTACCACAGACATAATCTAACGAAAGCAGCAACAACAAACATTGTCTGAACCCCACAAATTGTAGCATTAGGAACCTGGAAATGCAGCTGAGCATAAACTAAAGTGAAAATGACTATTGATTTCCAGTGTCTAAGCTGACAGAAATGCAAAAAGTAAACAAAAACATTACGCAAGAATATAGATAAATTAATGTGTTTACACAGCATACTAAGGTGACAGTTTCCCATTCATTTTACATAGTTATGATGTGCATGGAAAACAAATTCTAGCCAGCTACTCCATTTCCTTTCATTTACGATATTTATTTACTGATTTATAAAATACCCCCAATTAATAAACAGAAAAACAAACTGCAGAAGAAATGGAAACTACATATGGGTTTAATTTTAACACGTATAGTTTGAGAAGTTTAACACATACTGGTACTATATACGATGTTTTCTATACTATTATAATCTCAAATTCATATTGCAGCATTTTGGCTGCCAATAATTTATAATAAAGAGAACACCAGGCTTGTGCAGAATAGAAGATGAATTTGGAGTTAAATGGTGTGCTTCATAACTAGGTACCATAGAGACTGTAACCTTCTGACAGGCCCAGATTAACCAAGGTGAACTTGTTGAAGTTCACCAAGAACCCCATTTTAGGGGGAATTCTGACCAGTGGGCAGCAAACAAAAAACTGAGTGGTTCTACGAGCCTGTGTGCCAATTCACAATGCCACCCGCTCAAATTTGGCCTGGCTGTCCATCTGTCAGGACCATGCCTTGCAACAACGTGAGTAGAGTGGGGCTGCATGAATGCAGGGCAGGCAATGGTAGTCAATGGAGTTGGGCATCAGAGATTGGGAGGGACAGCCCTAGCCTGGGATTGGAGTGGAACACTGAGCTTGGAGCAGGGGAAAGGGTCATGCTGGTAAGTGGCCAGAAAGGTCCTGGGGCAGTAGGTGAGGGGCTAGGAGTGAGTGTAGGAGGGCAGAGGATGGGGGTCAGTGGAGGGGATGTTGGGGCTTGCGGTGAGTGGGATGTATGTCAGGCTTCTAGGATGTGTGGGTACTGTCAGACTAAGTGGGGGCTAGTGGAGGGTTATTAGGGTATATGTGAGGTGGGCAGGGCATTTGGGAGGGTCTGCCTGTATGGTGGGGTCGGTGCATTTGTGGCTGGGGTGTTTTGCCGAGTGGCTGTGCAGGAGCTCAGCATACTGTTCATGCCATGCAGGCCTGGCAGCCAGTGGAGCAGAGCTATAGTTTAGGGAAGGGCGGGGGGACGGGGGGGAGATGGGTGTGTGTGTGTTAGTGTTAAACATAGAGCTAAGGGTATTATAAAATCCCTCCTTACCTGTAGAGGGTTAAGAAGCTCAGGTAACCTGGTTGGCACCTGACCAAAAGGACCAATAAGGGGAGAAGATACTTTCAAATCTGTGGGGGAAGGTTTTTGCTTTGTTCCCTTTGTTGGCTCTCTCTGGGTCAGCGAGGAATCAGGACAGGGAAAATACATCTCCCTAAGCCCTATTTGAACTAAGCATCTAGATTATAAAAATTATAAGTAAAGCAAGGAAATGCGTTAGTTTATCTTTTGTTTTAGCTTGTGAATTTTCCCTGTGCTAGAGGGAGGTTTATCCCTGGTTTTTGTAACTTTGAAGTTTTGCCTAGAGGGAAAGCCTCTGTGTTTTGAATCCGATTGTCCTGTAAAATGACCTTCCATCTTGATTTTACAGAGGTGCTTCTTTTACTTTTTTTTTTATAATAAAGTTCTGTTTAAGAATCTGATTGGGTTTTTAGTGTCCTATAAACCCAAGGGTCTGGTTTGTGCTCACCTTGTTTATTTTTCAAGCCTCCCCAGGAAAGGGGGTGTAGGCTTGGGGGATATTTTGTGGGAATAGGAACTCCAAGTGGTCCTTTCCCTGATTTTTTGTCTAAATCACTTGGTGATGGCAGCATACCTCAGCCCAAGGACAAATAGAGATGTGTGCCTTGGGGAAGTTTTAATCTAAGCTGGTAGAAATACGCTTAGGGGGTCTTTCATGCGGTTCCCCACATCTGTACCCTAGAATTCAGAGTGGGGAGGGAACCCTGACGGGGGGAGGTCCCCCAGTTTCCATAGCACACAAGACCCCACAATTCTTTAACCTGGGCCTGACCTCTGACTAGGATTTCACCTTCACTTACAGGTAAAGTGATTTTAAAAAGAAAAAAAAAAAGCAGGCTCCACTTGAGCTGTAACAGCAGGAGCTGGCCCTGAAAGTCAACCTGCAGTTTCTGATGCAGCAGATTTTTTTTGTGGTCTGTAATTTGCAGATTATTAAAGGGTGTCAGGTTTAGCATGTATATTTTGCATGAAATAATATTCTAGAGCATAGAACTGCATAAATTGGCCACAAGGAAATAAAACATTGCATTTACGGACGAGAATCTTCCTACCCACCTATGAACTCGGATAGAAGTTTAAAGTGAAGTTAGAGAACATTAAAATGTGATACATGGTTACGTAAATATACATTATAAATGTGTGGAATCTACATTGTAACTAACAAACATTTTGTATGTATGCAACCCTACTGTGGAGAGAATTTTATTAGAAAATAGGTCTAAATTCTTCAGCATCGACACATAGCAAATGCCTTTAACAAAAAGATAAGAGTATGGAAAGCCACATTGCCCCTGCAACAAAAAGAGATAAGCTGTATGTGTTATGTTTGAATGAAGCATAAATGCTCTTAAATTAGGCCGATCTTCAAGCTCTAACACTCAGGTACCAATCTGGACAATGGACTGTATGTTCTATTCAAAATGCAACTACAGCTTGTAAGCAACCTATATACAAAATCTTTACCTTGCTCAGTTCCTGCTTCTGTGCATATAAAACAATTGCCGAAGATGCCTATCACTAATAAATTAACAGTGCAAGTACGTTGAACAAGTTAAATCTGATGACGCAGAAGGCTGCAAACTATTGCCAAAATGAGGTGGTTGCGTAAAACAGATTTGGCTTTGATCTTACAAAGTGCTGCTATTGTCTTCGTTTTTTAACCTAATTTTTGCTGAAGTAACTTTTGATGCTATTTTCATGCAGGTCTCAGTCAGCTGGAAAGTAATAAATGTATCTCACTACAATATCTGAGTCTCCAAAAGCAAGTTTTATAAACTGTAGCTCACCCTGCACAAAGAAAATGAAACTTGCATAATAAAAGCTCTCATGTTAAAATATGTTACTGGTAAAATTCTTACTTTTTTCTAGCAAAGATGTAATTAGAGTCTTTTGTTCCTGGTCATTATCAGGACATGGCCATCATATGGAAAAAAGGCACTATAATCTGAATGTTACTTAAATAATGCTACAATAATTCGGGTAGAACTTGAGATGTGACGTGTTCTACAATTCTTGGCTGAAACAGAAAAGATAAAACCTTGCATGGATATTAGAATTAGGGTATATAATCACTTATTCTTATTTATTAACTACTTTGACTACAGTGAGGTTCCAGGCAGGCACAGGGAATCCCCTGGACAGACCTGATTGCAGGTCTTTATCTAATCTATCGGTTTTATACTGCTGCACATAATCATAGTATCTGAGCACCTTCAATCTAAAATCAAAAGCAATAGTGAAGTCCCTATTGTACTTCATGGAGTCTCTGGCATGTCTTCCTTTTTGGGCTCAAAACTCTGCTTTAGATAGGGTATTTTGTTCATTTTGAGGGTTTTTTTGGTGGGGGATGTGGAAGGTTGGTAGAGATGTGGAAATAGAAAGATGTTTATATTGTGAGATTTGTCAAATTAAACAGCCATGACTTAGAAGAACATACATAAATATGTGCTAAAGATATAGGATTGTTTACATTTATCTAGTCGTAGTTAAATGAATATATTTGAATACGCAAACTAGAAAGGATTAGAGAGTAACCAAGACAGTCTCCAGAAGGCTATACCTCACCAGCTGCTGGTTCTTGAGGATACTGGGCCAGATCTTCACCTGGTATAAACCAGCATAGGTGTATTGACCTCAATGGAATTATACTGATTCCAGCTGAGGATACATATACCAGCTGAAGATCTGGCCCATCAGACTCTAGTGGTAAACTAAGATTTTTGACAACTATCTGATAAAGTTGCATACCAGTGATTCATAACAAAGCCATATAGGAGAAGTTATATAGAATAAAAATAACATTAGCTCACTGGACTAAAAAATGACTAAGAGACAGGAAGCCAATTGTACTTATAAACACCACCTTAGTTCATGGCTGGGCATTGTAAGAGTCTCATTAGTGCAGCTCATTAGTGCAGCTACACTGGTCATTCTTAAAACTTGCCAATTCCCTTAAGGAACAGTGGCTGAGATCACCTCTTGCCCTATGGATTGGCCATAGGACAGTAAGGGAGTATAAAACACCATCTTATTCCCAAACTTATTCACTCTTGGAAACAATTTTACTAAGTATTAATTTAAAATTAATAAATCTTGTAGCATTCAAGGAATCCATATAGTAAGTATTCTGTAGAGAAGTATAAGGCCATATTGAAGATACTGAGACAAAATTTAGACATTCATGGAAGGTAAAATTGGCAATTTTTTAAGGGTGGCCACCGCTATTAAACTATAAAAAAAGCAAATAATGATTTTCAATAAAGTAGTTATATCACCAAAATACTCCATTGGTCCAAGTCTAAAAGTAAGAGACTCTTTACCCTACTTATACCTCCATGTTGAAGATTTAGCTTTAAGTCCAGCCTAAGAGGGAATGTTGCAGATTCTCCCCAGTTTGTAATTTTCAATAATAGTATTTAAATGAGCAAAATTCCTGCTTAAAAAAAGTAAAGTGGCAGAAAATAATGCTCTTGGGTATTATTGTTGCGTAACAGGATTTCATGAGGGGATATTAAATCAAAATGGTACAAATAATTAATATTTAGGATATTTAATATTTAAGTAAAATCCAACTTTAAATTTAGACAGCATGTTATGTAGGGCCTTTGCTCAGTGGCTGGAAGAATAGAATAAATATAGGAAAAGCATATTATAGTAAGATAAGTAATGCTGTATTTCCATTTTATTTCAGGTGATTCATTAGTCAGACAACTCCGTTTTAGATTGGATTTAAAACACATGGACATACTTGCCATATATAATAAAACTAATTGTTAATAGCAGGGCAATAAATACAATGAAACTCATTTCTTTCACTTCAAAAATGGCATCTTTGGTTTATAAAAGATGCTGGATCTGCACAGAGCAGCGGACTCTAGAGAGAAAGAAAGGAAAGCAACAGCAAGAAATCAGTGCGCTACACAGGTAAAAAAAGGAACAGAACTGCCCATGTGACTTGTACTTGTCCTCCCTGCTAAAGTTGAGAGATACATTGGACGAAGTGAGGAAGGTGGGCAAGGGTTAACATTTTCCAAGTTTTGTACAACTTATTTGGAAACACCTCAAAATTTATAACCATTATCTCCAGTGACTGGCACCATTCCTCAGCACAAGCTGGGCAAGAGCATGAAAATAATTTCATGTTACATTGTGGTAAGCTTTTGTGCAAAATAAACTAAAGCTAAAATAAACTTTCTATCGTACTGTCTGCAGAAAAATCCCTCAGTTTTTAGATTCCATTTGTTTTACCTGCCCCCCTCCTCTTTTCTATATCAGGCTGCAGAGATTTGTACTCTCTACTATGAGGTGATTTACTAAACAGTGCAATGCACTGGAACTTTGTTTCAGTTTTACTGTTTAACAACATGCATATTAAACCCCTTTATGCAGCAAGTACTGTATCTCTTAAAAGTGCAGTGTAATTTAGGCCTGGTCTACATTAGGAAATTAAGTTGGCTTCGCTCCACCACTCAGGGGTATGAAAAATTCTTCCGTCAATCTAGCTACCACCTCTTGGGGAGATAGATTACCTATGTCAACGGGAGAACCCCTCCCATCGGGGTATGTACAGCCTACACTGAAGTAGGACAGCAGTGCAGCTGTGCTACTGAAGCATTTCAAGTGTAGACAATCCCCCATATGGATGCTGTGGGCACAAACTAAAAGATTACTAGTTTGCATTAATGTAGTCCTGTTTGAAGAGGATTACTTTAATGAGAACCAGAAACCTTTTAGTTCACCCCAAGCATCCATATGGGGGAGTTACAGAGTAGCAGTTGTGTGCCATGCTGTTTACACCCCCATAATCTGAACTGCAGGGCAGTGTAGACAAGCCCTTAAACTTGCCATAGGCACTCTATTGGCTCTTATGGGTTGTCACTCAGATAATACATTGCTAAAATCGATTAGAACTAAGAGAGAATGAACTTATACTCATTAGTAATTTGGAAAGTGGAAAGTTGCCCTGGAATACATATTTTTCATAATTTTGGATCATGCTTGACCTCACCAATTTTGTTTAAACAAGCCCATTAATCAAATACATCCAAGAGGCAGCTCATGATCTTTCAGAATTAAAATAGAAGCAGAAAGTCAAGGGCAGCACAAATTGATCCACATTACCTACCTTATTAATGTGACGATCCTGAGAATGCTTCCCTCATCTTACTCAGAATTGTGGCTCGTCTGGCCTGCTGTTTTAACAATTTAGAACAATTTACCATACTCATTCTCAGACTGCATAATAGTTTTGGTCTTTGCACAAAGATAATATATAGTACAGTACACCCCCTATAAGATATATGTTGGAGCTTTTTTTTCTTATGCAAAGTTATCATACTAAGATTTTCTCTTTTAAGCACCTCTGAAAAATGCATTGTGCTATAAAGGCAAAGGGCCAAATTCTTCCTGGGAGTAGGCTGACTACAATTGTGTTACCCCAAGATGAGATTGATCCAAACTGTTCACTTAATTTCTTAGCAAATTCTCTTTCTGTAGAAAGTTTCAGGTCATTAGGCTACCATTTACAGACTATATACTGATAACTCTTCATTTTCCATGTATCCCTGTAGAATTTTTTTCTCATATGATCAATAAGTTGAAAGTACAAATGGTAAAATGAACAGATGAACAAAATATGAATTGAGAGGATGATTGCGACCAGTACTACTGTTCTCCATGGACCTTACAAAGAAGCACACCCTGAAGCTTCTTAGTATTAGGTTTGGCAAAATAGGGAAGTAGAACACAATTTTCAAAGTGAGGCTTCCTGAGAAGGAAATCCCAGAGGGGATGAGACAGATTCATTGCTACAACTTTTGTAGGGGTCTAGAGTTAAATAGATGCTGTCAAGGTTCCTTCCCCACTCTGAACTCTAGGGTACAGATGTGGGGACCTGCATGAAAGACCCCCCCTAAGCTTTTTCTTACCAGCTTGGGGAAGTTTTTAACCTAAGGTACAAACTTTGCCTTGTCCTTGGACCCTATGCTGCCACCACCAAGCATGTTAAACAAAGAACAGGGAAAGAGCCCACTTGGAGACGTCTTACCCCCTCCCGCAAAATATCCCCCCCCCCAAGCCCTACACCCCCTTTCCTGGGGAAGGCTTGATAAAAATCCTCACCAATTCACATAGGTGAACACAGACCCAAACCCTTGGATCTTAAAAGAAGAATTTTAATGAAAGAAAAAGTAAAAGAATCACCTCTGTAAAATCAGGATGGTAAATACCTTACAGGGTAATCAGATTCAAAACAGAGAATCCCTCTAGGCAAAACCTTAAGTTACAAAATGACAAAAAACAGGAATATACATTCCATTCAGCACAGCTTATTTACCAGCCATTTAAACAAAAGGAAATCTCACGCATTTCTAGCTAGCTTACTTACTAACTTAACAGAAGTTCTGAAGAGCATTCTTGACCTGGTCCTGGCAAAAGCATCACACAGACAGACCCTTTGTTCCCCCCCCCCAGCTCTGAACGGATCTTGTCTCCTCATTGGTCATTTTGGTCAGGTGCCAGCGAAATTCTTTTAGCTTCTTAACACTTTACAGGTGAAAGGGTTTTGCCTCTGGCCAAGAGGGATTTTATAGTTCTGTATTCGGAAAGGTGGTTACCCTTCCCTTTATATGTATGACAGATGCTGAAATACTGCTGTAGTGAAAAACATGCTGTTTATATTTTAACAGTAAAATGAGGAAAAGAAAGAAAATATAAGACAAGAACATTGTTGTGTGCATCACAGGAATAAGAGAAATGGATGACAGCACAATTTAGGGGCCTACCATATGCTATATATAATATTGGTTGTGTGGCAAGGAATGATTAGCAGAGCAAGGCAAAATACAAAACATGAGAAGGAGAAAATTAAAAAAAACATTAATTAAAGAAAACAACACTGGTGAGACATCTTAACTTGAAAGCATAAAAAGTAATAAAAGCAAACCTCAAGAAGTTTAAGTTTGAAACAAACCCAAATTAAAGCAAGAAACTTATGAAGCCATCAAAAGTCATCCCATTGTTCCTTAGTACAGTAGCTTGCATTGCAAGGCCTATTCCAAAAAGACAGATAGGGAACTACAGGTGTTATAATACAATGTAATTTGTATACATTATACAAGACATAGAAGTCTCAACTCATAATATGCTTTATTTTATTAGTCTCCACCTTACCATTATTTTTAGTGTTTTTGCTTTTCATTTCCTTGCGTTTTTTTCCCCTCCTTATTCTGAATTCCATTCAACTGCTCTTGCTATAGTAAAAGGTGAAAGTTAACTGCCATGCATGCTCAGTGACTAATTATCAAGCTAAAATAAACTGGCAGTTTAATATACATAAGAAAGAGAGAGGCTATGTCACAGACCCTGCGCTGGGGAAGCATATTGCTGTGCTACCACAGGGCAACCCATGACTCCATCTCAATCTCCCTCTGAGTCCCCTCACTGCTCTGGGGAGGAGATATGCTGGTCTATCTCCAGTGCAGCAAATGCCCCTCACACAGCAGGATAGCTGCTTTGCTCAATGTTTTGTGGGCAGATCCAAGGCTCTGTTTGCTCCCTCCGCTTCCTCCCTCTCCTCTCCCACTCATGCTGCTACCACTGATGTAGATAGCAGGCACAGGATCATAAGGGAGTACCTTCACCAATTTTTCACATGCACAGCAAAACATTTTAAATCCTTCTTCCTATAATACTTAACTGTCTCCTTAGGGATGCAATTTTCAACTTCAAATGTTAAATTTATAGCCTCTGAACTGATTTTCTTTGAACATTGCTTGATTTTTAATCTCAACAAGACCTACATGACAAGAAAAGTTTGAAGAATACAGATTGAGTAGACTTAAGTTAGTGACATTTGGAAGAGGTAGATGTGTACTGATCTAGGAGGTTCTCACAGGTGCATCCAAAACTTTTCAACATGGTCCATAATTTGTGATGGCCCAGTGTTTGAGAGGCCTACAGCTTCAGTACGGCCCAGAACTTGAGGTTTAGTCAGGGGTGAAAGTAACATAAAAGACTTACTGGGATGGGGGCCTGGCTCCAGGCCCCCAGAAGGGGCGGCGCTGGGGGTCAGCCTCCCGCAGCCAGCCCTTCCGCGCTGCCTGGCCTGCACCACCTGGGGCTCTGGTGGCAATTTAAAGGGCTTGGGGCTCTGGCCGCTGCCACAGTAATGGCAGCCAACAGGGGGGAGTGGCAAAAGGGGCAGTGACATTAACGCACTGCCACTGCAACACTTTAACAGCAGCTGCGTATGGGCCGGTACTGGCAGCTACTTCTTACCAGTAAACTGTACTGGCCCACTTTCCCCTCTGGGTTTAGTTAAGAACGGCTGCATTTATGAAGCTTGAATTAGAGAAATCCCATATCAAGCAAATTGGATTGGCGGGTGGGAGGGAGGAAGCTAGTATTTGTCCGATAGTAAGGTTGAGAAGTCAAGCTCTCAAAATCAGGAAATTGCAAAAATTAAGGTTTAAAAGGTGCAGCCTTATTTTTTCTCTTTTGCGTTTCCCTTAATATAAGCTCCTGATGTAATATTGTATGGTACTTGTCAGATAACACAGGATGTAACTCTAGGCCAAAGTGCATGTAGACACAATCCTGCTGGCTCTATTTTAAATACCAGACTGTAAGGATCTGTCTTTGTAGTGTTGGAGTGTTTGCACAGCACTGACTGTAACGGTGTCCTGATCCGGATTGAGGCTTCCCTCTAAACTATTTAGTGTTTGGGATCTTAAGTATGACAATAAAACAAACCAATCCCAAACAATGTCTTTAAAGAGTTAGAATAAAAAAAGATATTGCATAATATATATAAACTTTTTTGTAATTAAAAGGAACAGCATGTGGAATTACAATTTATGTGCCACAGTGTGTAGTCTCCTCCTAATATGTACACACAAAGTAATTACAGAAGAGCAAATTATGGACCCTATTTAAGTCTAATATGATTTTAAAGGTATTAAACCAGAGAAATGGGTTTAAAGGGGTAATGTCCATTTAACTTGAACTATAGCTGCCAGTACCACTAGATTGCTCTCTCTATATTGTCACAGACAAATTTAATATTTGTTTTAACATAATCTAATCATATGCTATAATATACACATAGCCAATTCTAATTTAAAGAACCTAGAATCTGTCACAATACCACTTGCTTTAGTAAGAAGGTTTCAGAGTAACAGCCGTGTTAGTCTGTATTCGTAAAAAGAAAAAAGAAAAAAGAAAAGAAGTACTTGTGGCACCTTAGAGACTAACCAGTTTATTTGAGCATGAGCTTTCGTGAGCTACAGCTCACTTCATCGGATGAAGTGAGCTGTAGCTCACGAAAGCTCATGCTCAAATAAACTGGTTAGTCTCTAAGGTGCCACAAGTACTTCTTTTCTTTTTTCTTTTTTCTTTTTAGTAAGAAGGCAACTGATGTATCCTGGAAATATACCCGTTAAAGCCAAGTGTACAGTACCTGAAATCACCCAAAATTTTCAAGATTATGTTAAAAGAATAACAATCTTTTATAGAACACTGTGCCACATTTTTGATTTCTTCATTCATTGTCATGCATTCCCCTACCTACAAGAGGGTATCTGTTCCAGGTTTCTTCCAGAGCTCTCTCAAGTAAGATTATACTGCAGCTACTGGAAAATACGGCAGATATTTTTAGTGCAATGAGTATGGAATTATTTTAAGTAAACAACTCATAAACATCTTTAAAACCGATTAAGCAATGATCAAATTACTTTCAGCATGTTTCTTGAATCAAATGAAAACAAAATTAAATCAAATGGAAGATGGAGAAGGTAAGCAATAATAGCAGTAATACAGGGAGAAAGGATGCTCCAGAATAGTAATATTCTGGGACTTGGTAGACCTGGGTTCAATTTCCTACTCAGCCACAAACTTCCTGTGTAACCTCAGACATGCCATTTACTTTCTCTGTGCTCTAATGCTCCATCTGTAAAATAGGGATAGAAGTACTTCCCTGCCTCAGAGGAGCATTGAGGATAAATACATTAAATACGGCTCAAATATTACAGTAACGGGTGTGTGGGTCACAAAAGTACTTAATGTAGATAGATCGAAATATACTGTCATACCTGTAGAAGAGTATCTCAGGATTTTCTATAGTCAAAGTGCCTATCACCATTTAAGTGCTTACCAAGTAAATGAAATCTGCCTAAGAATACCCTTAATGGACTAAGCTGAGTGTCCTACTCTTCTTCCTCCTTCTCTGGTTATAGGAAGCTCTGCTTGGGTGTGTGTCATTCCTGTTATGATACAAAAACTTTATCAATAAGGAAGGTGTTGCAGCATGCTTTAAACTTGTTCAGAATCTAGAAACAGAGCAGACTAAGTTCTGTGGAAGCTTGTTTCAAGGCCAAAATTCATAAACCAAGAGTGTTTTATTTCTCTCTCTCACATACTTCATCCTTGGCCTGGTGAGCTGCATGTCCCTGACAATATCAATTATACGGCAGGGTTATGGATGGAGATGCAGTTGCTGATGTAGCTGAGCCTAGTCCTACTGATATATCTTTGAAGATCATCGTTTTTCTGGATGGAATGTTGACAGCAGGATAGACTTTGCATTCAGTGAAGGGGTGGAGTTGTTGGGGAGGGGAGGGGGAGTGTATCTGTGCACCTTTAAGAAACAGCCGTTTAGCCAAGAGTAGTCTACCTCACAGGGGTCTTTTAAGGTTTACTGCTTGTAAAACAGTTTGAGTCCCATGAATGGACAGAGCTATATGCAAACACATTTATTTCCATTAAAATAAATATGGATGTGATCCTGCAAAGTCACTGAGTTTTTGATCTAAATAAGGTCTTGCAAGATTAAAAATATTAAGTCTGATTTCTGTTAACCCAAAACACTGAACATTAGTAGAATTTCCCCAAACCTAGTTTCATGTAGCCTGCCAAGTAAATCCTTCCAAATTGAATGGAACTATTTGTTTAAAACTATTTGTCAATATTTTAATCCTAACAGCTGGATGGTTCATTCCCAAACAAGGTACTGTATTACACATGGCAAAAAATAACTTATTTAATGGTACTAAAGCTCTAGCAGGCCATTGGTTATTCCTGAAGCATTTCTCAAGGGATTAGTAAAATACAATATGATTAATAATCTGCATTAACACAAGTATAGAGATGATAAGTATTTATATTAGTGAGAGAATCATATCAGAGGCTGCACTATAGTAATTTGATATAATGTAATTTCTAGAATTGAATGAAAAGAAATCAAATTACAGTAAAGACAATTGAACAGGGATGTGTGCAGAACCAAAGCAGTGTCAAGCCCAAGTAATGTCCCCTGCTAGCAAATCCATTAGTTTTGTGACTAGAGCCTATAAGGTGGCATACTAATAGGGTGGTGGGAACATTAATTACGTGTGGCAATATTTATATAGCTAATATACTTATTTATATCACCAAACAACAAAGTTCTGTTAGCTATTCATTTTGACTTAAGGCTAAAAGAAAAAGCTTTAGCAAAATATGCTTCAGAAAATCAGTTAGATGTCTCAGAATTTTGTGAAACTATTAGAAAGAGCTGACTCTGCTTCAGAACTGTGGGTTGCTTCATAATTGCAGAAGTTTTGCAGCCCTCTTTTCTTATAATGAGCACCACCTCATTAACCAAATAACAAATACAGCCTAATTACAGGCACAGGCTTACATTATGAACTTCTGAGTCAGTTAATTGAAAACTTAATCTTCTGCAGGATGGTCTTCCTTTACAAAGCTGATATGAGGAGACATTTTACATGGTTTCATTATTTGAATCTTTTGTATCACCAGGGTAATTCAAAAATATCCTTCTTAGTTCATCAAATTACTTCTCTTTTATGAGAAAATATTTATTGAGGAAAACCAAACAAAAACAGTCTAAGAGTCAAAGCCTGAGGAGTTACTGAGGGCTCTACTCCATAACCTCTTCTCATGGTGAACAGGTTTCAGAGTAGCAGCCGTGTTAGTGTGTATTCACAAAAAGAAAAGGCGTACTTGTGGCACCTTAGAGACTAACAAATTTGAGCATAAGCTTTCGTGAGCTACAGCTCCCTGAATGCATCCGATGAAGTGAGCTGTAGCTCACAAAAGCTTATGCTCAAATAAATTTGTTAGTGTCTAAGGTGCCACAAGTCCTCCTTTTCTTAATGGTGAACAGCAATTACTTGCACCAACTGTCCCATTGAAGTCCACTGGACAACAGGCCTAAGCGATACTTGACATCAGTATTGGTTCTAGAATTGGACATTCAGTTTTTATTCAATCCTTACTGGGACACATTTCTATGTGTATAGCACAAGTGTATATAGCCCAATGTGAAAAAAAATGGTTACTGAGCTTCTCAGTGGGTTTCAGAGTGGTAGCTGTGTTAGTCTGTATCAGCAAAAAGAACGAGTACTACTTGTGGCACCTTAGAGACTAACAAATTTATTTGAGCATAAGCTTTCGTGGGCTAAAACCCAATTCATCGGATGCATGCAGTGGAAAATACAGTAGGAAGACACATGAAAAAATGCCATGCTCCCTATAACGAGAGTGATCAGTTGAGGTAAGCTATTATCAGCAGGAGGAAAAACAACACTTTTGTAATGATAATCAGCATGGCCCATTTCCAACAGTTGACAAGAAAGTGTGAGTAATGGTAGGGGGGAGAAAAGTTTTCCTTTCAGTGGGCTAACTTCTGCTCTCTCCTGAAACAATTGTGTCTATATCAAGTACAATCATACCCTCAGGGGCGTGCAGAGAAATTTAACTTTGACCCCTTTTGGAGGAGGCATGTTCTGTGCCCTCTCCTCCCCCCCCATCCCAGCCCCAGAGGATGCTGTCTCTTCCCTCCCCCTGGCAGGAGCTTGTCCCCAGTCTCTTCCCTCCCCCTGGCAGGAGCTTGCTCTTCCTTCCCCCCACCCTGGCCTAGCAGGAGCTCACTCGTCCTTCCCCTGCCTCACAGCCCTGGAGCTGGAGGAGTTCTGTGCCTCTGACTACTCTTGTGGGCCTGCTTGCCACTCTTTGCACACGCCCCTGCACACCCTGATTTTCCTGAAGGCTTTATAAAGCATGTGAGCAGCCAGCTAGGAAGCTGAAGGCTTAGGAGACTACCAGCGGAAAAAGAACAGCTCTAAAGTGTTGGCATTGGTATGCACTTTCTATCCCCTTAGATACAACTATACAAATAAAGCGACAGATAGGAAATAAAAATTGTTGACGTAGGAAAAAAAATAAAATGCAGCTGTGGGTAGTGGTCAACTCCTAAATAAGAATCCCATTCATATTCCCTGCATACCCCCTTTCTTCATCAGCAGACTGCAGCTAGTCTTTGTGGTACAGCTGGAGGAAAGGGACTATTTTGATAAAGACATCCCCAGTGATTAAAAAAGTTACAAAGGACAAGCATCTGTCCCTTCCTCCCTCCAATGTTTCTACCTATGCACATCCATGTTTTGAAGTGAAAGGCTTTTTCTCTTATCACCCTCTCATAATACCCAGTCCCTGAAGACAGATAGGTATCATATAGGTCTTGCAATCTGTTTTATAGCTTCCTGAAAAGGAATAATATGTGCATTGATGGAAGACTTAAAAGCAGGAGCAAGAAGAGAGAAAGATGGAACAATTCATGTCCAAGCCCGATCACCCTCCACTGAAGAGAGAGAAGCACAAATAGAAACAGAATATAGGGCACTCTGATACTGAAGGCTCTTCTATGTACAGAGATCTTTGTGTTAATTAGGAAAAAAAATCTCACGATATATTTGCAGCGAGCACTAACATGGGATGAGATATAGCTAGAAGCTTTTAAGCACTTAACTCTCCAATCTATAGAAGCAGATTTTGAATTAGCTACTTCAAAACAGAATTCTGTGCATCAGTGAGGCTAAAAGAGGCAGGGTGAAAGGAGGACTTATTTTTCTTCAGTGGGAATCACTTTCTAAAGCACTTTGCTAATCTTTACTTTAAAACATCATTACTTCCTCGCCTATTTGTTTTTAATCTTATTACATATTGCTTCATTTCAGCCTTTCTGAAGTGACTCAACACTCAATGCATCAGATGTTGAGCCTTCATTTTAATTCTAATACGTAGCTTTTGTTTGTAGCATATATAACAGTCTTTAAAATGCAAGTTCAAAATTGTACTTAATGGGCTAAGCTCTGTGCTGAATACGCTGGCCCACTGAACTATAGGCAGAATTCGTTTCAATGACTAACAGTCTAATTCCTGGATTCTGAGCTCTCTGGGGCAGCAATCATCCTTGTGTTGTTTGCCTATATAGTGCCTACTACAAAGGAGTCCTGATCTCTGACTGGGGTTCTTCGGTGCTACTGGTACAGAATTAACAGTCGTTGCGAACAACTAACCATAGTGTATTTCTTGGTATAACCCTCTCTTTGGTAATGGATTAATAAAAAAAAAGTTGAATAGCGCTTGAGGTCATGAAAATAAAATGCTTTTCCTATTTTTAAAATTTTTTACTTTGGAAAAGAAATGGCACCAATCATTTTTTATGGCAAACTTTCTGATTTAGAGCTGTACGAATATTCTGGAAATTCTATATCTGCTTATTCACAAAGTGTTGTGCTCATTCTGATCTGTCTGTACATTTGGGAATTGCTTGATGGTGCACAAGGCAGATACTCCATACTTTCCACGATGTGCACCATGTACTATTGCATTACACATCATTTATGAGCTTATTAGCTTCTATAGAAGCTATTATTTCTCATTTGTAAGAATAGTACTGAATTTTTCCAAGCAGAAAAAAGTCTTGTAGCTCTTCATTTGCATTTCAGAGGCCTCAATGCTGGGAATTTACTGTATGTAAGTAAACCGATTTTAAATATTAAAAATCCATTTGGTATGACTGAAAACTTAAACACCTACAGTCCCCCATTACAGAATCTTTGAGTGTGAAATTGAAAAGTATATTATAATATTCCTTCAGAAGGAAGTTTTTCCAACACAGTCTTTGTTAAACTGCAAAGAACCTTATTTAAAAATGCAATCTTAAAAAGAAACACCCTATGTAGGTACTAAATTTCCCCTTCCAGTCCTTGGCCAGACAAGAATATTTCATCATCAGGTAAAATGTAAATCAAAGCAATTTTTTTTTTAATTAAAGAGGCAGCAACTAGAGGCGGTCAGAAATTTTCTGACCGAAAATGGCCTGTGAGTAAAAATCAAACTTTTCCGTGGGAAGATTTCAAGATTGCCCCCCTCCCAAAAAAACCATTTTGAAATGATGACTGCCCACCTGGCAGGCTTTTGTTAATTCCGCTTGCAGGGAAAAAGCAGAATTGATGAGAGCCTTCTAGACAGGCAGCCAGGAAGCTGTAGCCAGGCTGGGGGCGGGGGAAGGCAGAGAAGCTGAGCGTTCTGCCTCTGTCTTCCCAATAGGCGAGAGGCCTCTCCAGCAGCCAGGTGGTTGGGAGTGGGGGAGGTACCAGGGTGCTGAATATTTAAATCTCTGGCAGCCTGCCTGGAAGGTTCAGGTTAATTTTGCTTTCTGCTTGCAGGGAGAAAGTGAAATTGACAAGCGCCTTCCAGGTGGACAGCAGGGAAACTGAAAACATCTGTTTCAGTTCTCCAGAAATATAGTTTCTCTGAAAATCCATTCCCATGAAAAAGATTCACATTTTTGACTGTCCCAATTTGGGATACAAAAAAATGTACAAAATTGCATTTCCTGCCTCCCCCCCACCCCAGGAATGAATTTCAATTTTCTAGACCGCTCCAACAGGAACATGTACTTTAATGTAAACTCCCAACATATTAACTTGATGTAAAGGACCCATATTCCCTTTTTCCTCACGTTTCCATAAATGTTAACATCCGACTTACTCTAAACAAGTAAATTCAGAATATGGTATGCTGAATTCATTCTACAAAGCCTTCATCATGAGGTATTTGAAGACCCAAACACAGACATATATAATCAAACACACAGCTTCACTGGTGCTCTGTAAAAACCTTAGATATAAAGTAAGAGTTGAGAATGGATCTTAACTTTAAGTTGTAATGTATTCATCTTTAGGTATTAAAACAGACACTTAGGTCAGACATGTTAATGCAAGCCATGTACATGGACTGAGGACAACATAGCCCTTTATTCACAAACATTCATTCCATTTTTAAAAATTTGCGTTGACAGTGTTTGTATTGTGTGTGTGAAGATATCTTAGCAAATAAATGTACTGGCAGGAATGCCTGCCAAAACAGCAAATTTGAACTGAATGTTTTCTATTAATATTCCAAAACATTCAGTTGAAACTCCTAATTGTAAATATTTACATTGGAAATCTTATTCTAAGAGTTATTTTTGCCTAATAAGGAAAAAAGTATATCATGTGACTTATGTCTCCATTCAAAATAACTTGAACATTGACTAATCAAAGCAATACTCAAAGCAGTTTGTGAACAATTTTCAAGGATAAAATTTGTTTGCATAAAACATTCATGAAATAATTTTGAATAGTGAACAAATGATACAACTCAATCAGTGAATAGGAGTTTATGCTAAATTTTCCAAATAAACTGTTCGCAGCCAATTGTTTGTTCAGTTCTTTATTTCCCTATACATTATTGGGATTTAGGGTTTTGGCATTTAGATTTAATATTCCTGGTTCTGAGTGTCATAAGAAAAAAAAATAAGGAACTTTCCAGTAATGTATACCTTTAAGCAGTATGTAGTGTAAATTCTGTAAAAAAAAAGGCTAGTATGGTCTTCCATGTATAACTGTACACAAACCATTACACAAAATATTACTTGTCTAGATAGATCATAAAGCCTTTTGGTCATTACATTGACTTGTCCGTATCTTGAAATATATTGTAGCATTACATCGTGCTGAACCCTCAGATTGTGCCCAGTAGTGAAAACCTTGCTCTGTCAAAATTCCATTTGAGTTCATAGAAAAAGGAGATAATGACTTGACCCAACACAAACAAAACACATTACAAAAAGGTGGGGGAGGGGCACACTGAGCTTTCCGTATACATTGCTGAAGGCTTGAGGCTGATGCATTAGCCCAAAAAGCTGCATTGTCATCTTAATCCAAACTTTCTGTATTGCAGAATAGGGCGCGACATTATAGAAATCTTCTTGCACACTTGGGTAAAAATGTTTTAAGCTGTTTTTGTACAGATTTCTGTGAGGTGCTGCTGACCTTTGTAATTTTGCTGGAGGAAAATGAATCGATATCTCAGACTCATGAAACAATAAGAACAAGGCGATGTCTTGGTTATTTCAATGATACACTGTCAAAAACACGGCTTATGAGTTTGAGGAATGTGCATTCATGCAGAATAGGGAAAAGGCCACATTTGCATTAAAATTCAATTTTTAATTGTTTTTTTTATTGATGCTTGGTGAATTGGATCTGTAAAGAGCCATATTTAAGCAGAATGAAATTTGACAAATAATGTAGCTGTGTAAACAGTTTTAGCAATTATAACAGTAATTACACACTGCTCCATCTCTCAGTAACATAAAGAGAAGAAAGTGAAACTAGATCCACTTTAGAAATCCTGGAGAGTTCATAGTATAATGAAGGCCAAAGAAACTGGTGTACCAAAATCTGTGCAAGGTAGGTTTGGTAGAGGTTAAAAAAGCCAAAACACAATTCATGTCCACAGTATTAAAAAGGAAGTAGTGAATCTGGCTTTCTTAGGGCAATCTACAGAAACTAATTGGTTTAGCATCTGAAGTATTGCTGTCCACCTAATTAATCTTTGGTATTTAAACGAAGGTGAAAAAAAATTCTGCAGTCAAAATATTCTTAGTGTTCTTATTTTCTACAATCATATAGTTACTATACTTTTTTTTAGAAAATCTGTCACTCATGTTGGCCCTGGAGGACCCCACAGGCATTCAAGGTATGTTTAGCCTATTTGTCTTATCAGATAGAAGGTCAAGAATTGATCATGCTCCGTAATTACCTAAATGAGGAGATGATTTCTCATAGCAGAGGCTCTATAATCAAGCAGACAAAGACATAACAGGACTTAAAGGCTAGAATTTGAAGCTAAACAAATTCTGTCAGACTGAAAGCTTAACAGTGAGGGTAATTAACTATTAAAACAACTTATTTTAGTTGGTTCTCCATCACTTGGAGTGTTTACATCAGATTGAACGCCGAGACTGGATTTTAAAATATATGCTTTAGCTCAACCATAAATTATGGGCTAAATGCAGGAATTACTAGGTGAAATGCTATGCTAAGGTCTGTGCTATGCAGAAGGTCAGACTATAATAGAACAATGATCCATTCTTGCAAAAAAAAATCTATGAATAATTCATTATCCAAAGTTTAACCACTCTGGCCCAACAGACCACCACTTTCCTCCCTCTTGCTCCTCACTAACATAGGATTGGGCTCACTGGGAGTCATAATATACCATGTCCTTGGAAGATGAGCTCTGAGGATGCCAGGTGAACTCCACACCAGACATGGAGCTTTGAATCCAACCAATTTATAGGAAGACAAAACCACCACCACTCCAAGATGCCTAAAGTCCATCCCACCCATTAAAAAAATAAATAAAAAGTACAAAATGAGTCTTAGTAGCAGAAAATGATATACTTAAACAAAACAATGGCTCCTTCTGATACTTGGAGACAGCAATAGGAAAGTCTCTGAAACCACAAAGACTTGTTCAATCTATTACAGAGTAAGCCACTGACAGGAAGTTACATAAGTCACTAGCCTTTCTTCCAACTTCTTGTGGCTTTCTGAAACTTGGAGCCACCCAATCTGGAGAAAAGCAAATTTCTGTGACCTGACCATTCTGAAGATATAGTGGGCTGTTAGACATGGAAGGCCACAGATCTCATTTAGCACATATCACCAACCCTCAGTCATTTCACTTCCTCTCAAACAATATAGAAGATTTTAGTAGTGCTTATTGCACAACTCCTTTACTTATTTGTGTAAATAACATGGGCCAAATTCTGCTTTCACTTAGAATATAGGAATGGCCCTACTGGGTCAGACCAAAGGTCCATCTAGCCCAGTGTCCTGTCTGACAAAAACACAAGGAGGACTTGTGGCACCTTAGAGACTAACAAATTTATTTGAGCATAAGCTTTCGTGAGCTACAGCTCACTTCATCGGAATGCATTCCGATGAAGTGAGCTGTAGCTCACGAAAGCTTATGCTCAAATAAATTTGTTAGTCTCTAAGGTGCCACAAGTCCTCCTTGTGTTTTTGTCAGAAGACAGACTAACACGGCTGCTACTCTGAAACCTGTCTTCTGACAGTGGCCAGTACCAGGTGCCCCAGAGGGAATGAACAGGTAATCATCAAGTGATCCATCTCCCGTCACCCATCCCCAGCTTCTGGCACACAGAGGCTAGGGACATCATAACATACAATAATAGTCACCTCCCCTCCCATTCCTCATCACCCAGCCACAACTCCCCTCCCATTGATCAATTGCTAACATGGAAAAGAAAGTAATGTATTTTAGTGGCCTTTTAATAAACTTTAGCAGTTGGAAACAAGGAAGAGAGCAAGCAGCATGTGCTCAGCCAGCCTTCTTTGCAACATCTGATCTATGGACCCTATTCCAATACCTTATTGGTTTAATTTTAACTTAAGTTATGAACTATAAATTAAGTGGGTTCAATCCCACTGACATTAGGAGTTACACCTGTGGAACAGCTATAGGGCCACTTATCGCTAAATAATTAAGAGCCAGATTATGCCTTTAAGGCATAGATAGCTTCACTGGGGGTTGTGCTGGGCAGGGCACAATGCCTCCTCAAGATTCTCGTGCACAAGAAAAAGGACACCTAGCACGAGCCCTTATGAAGGTCAGGGTATACTCACCACTGCAGCCAAACAGCTTTGCAGACACAGCTGGGAAGGGAGTAGGGCCATTGCCTCAGTTCCTCCTCTCCTTTAGGAAGTCCCAGGAGGTGCAGATAAGAAACAGTAAGAAGAAGCGAACACAGCAACTGCAATAGGGCCTGACTCATGCAGAGGAAGACTGGGGGGGGGGGGTGTGCCCATCTGTTATTACTGAGGTTCCAGTCAAGGATCAGGGCTCCAATGTACTAAGCACTCTACATCACATATAACGAAAAGATGATCCCTGCCCCAAAGAACTTACAATCTAAGCATAAGACAAGAGCCAATAGGTGGCTACAACAAACAGATGGGAAGAGCACAAGGGACTATTGACACAGCTGTGATTAATGTACTAAGCAAAGTACACCAACTTCTCAACCACCACCAAGTGCTTTGTAGGCACCACAGTGTAGGTCACTGTGGAGAATAATTAAGTTCCATACCATGACTTGATGGGATATGTTACCAATGCACAGCTGTGAAAACAGATTGGAGCAGATGAGTAACTTTTACAGGAGGCAGAAGACCCTTCCTGTTCAGTGCAAAACACCTGACAAATCAGTTGCTTTTCTATTTGCTCTGGAGACTCCTTTGTGTTTTCCTTCATACTGCTGAACTCCTTTCAATTCCTAGAGTGTAGCAGACTCACTTTCACTTCATGGACAAGCTGCCTTCTCGGAGATGGATGCCAGTTCTGCCCCCAATTAAATCAGTCAGCAGGAGGTACCAGTAAAGCAGAAGGCTGTCACCTTCCCCCTCAGAGTTCAACCACACCCTCTCTATAATATAGAGCTTCTGGACACTACCCCACTGCCAGATGAGAGAACCTTACCTTTATACTTTCATGTTACTAATTACCTTCCTAGATTAGGAATGAAGATATGTTTAATTAGCACATAAGTGGGGACTACTTCAAGAGTAAAACTTGAGGGTTGATGCATTAGACAATCTAATGGTGGAAAGTAAAGCTTAATGGAGCACAGTTAAGCATAAGGGAATAATATCACAGAATAATGAATAGACTATAATATTAAGAATGAGTCTAATTACTTACACTTTTGCATTTTGAATATTAAAATGATCAGAAAATCAATCCAAGCTCCTTCCTAGCAGAAAGATAGGAATGAAGGAAGGAAATCCTGCCTTCTTCCCTCCCTCCTCCTTTAAAAAAAGGAGTCAGTGGACCTAATTAACGATGTTTTTATTTTCTAAATATAAGATTCTCTGCATCTTGTGTTCATGGCCACACTTGATACTCCCTCTCACAATTTCATTACATTTGTCATTTTTATCATGACAATCCATGATTCCCTACTGCGCAGTCTGCCATAGCACACTCTCTAAAGGTCTAAATATAAGTACAGACTATTCCTAATTCCCCCCGCACCTCTCCCCCAATCGCATTTTGTTCAAGTGTATGCTCATATAAGACTCTTTTGTAGTTTATCAACACACCTTGTTTGTAAGACTCTTTCAAATCAAGCTTTTTATTCCTCATATGACATTTACAAAAAGGTTTCCTTCACCATTTGTTTGGCAGTCAGATGCCTTAACTATAATTTACTATCTACAGCCTTTTTTCTCATTCTCAACTGTGTAAAATATAAATGCAAACTAAATGACAAACACAGAAAAGCAAAACAGCAGGGAATGTTCTCTGATATTTATCATTTCTTTTACTAGCATTAAGATGTTAACAATTAGTTCATTTAATTCATCCAGCCAGTGATCTCAAGAGCTAAGTCTTCGGGTTTCTAGTTTCAAAACACTATTTTAAATGTCATTAATTAAGGTTAAAAGCAGTATGGGTGACTGGTGGGATTGGTAGTGTGGTACACAGCTAAGCTAAACTACACTAAGCTACACTCAGCTACAGCTAAGTCAGTCAAGCCCTGGAGGGATGTTGCAGAACACAAATTAACCCATCACAGAACTGAGGGGCTGCAATATTTAATAGAATTAAATGCTTGATTTTGTGAGCTACTGAGTACTCTGTAGGGTTGGACTCTAAGAGAGTCTGAAGAAAAATTAGAAAAAAAACAACTGCTTTTTAGGTGTTTAAGTGAACTTCATGGAACTCAATCCCCCAAACTCTCCAGCAAGCAATCAAGTGACAACATATTCAAATAATGCCATACAAAGTTATAACTATTCCATCTCACAAAACCACAAACTGTCTTTGAACTCAGACATTGCAAGAATTACAAAGTAAAGACTTCACATAACTATTCTTGCTTAATGCCGGAACAAAAAGCAGTTTTGACCTGGTAAAAAAAAATCCGTTTATCAAGAGCAAATATTTGGGTCAAAACCAACAAACCTGCATAGTTGTGATACCAGTTTCACCAGGAACATAGAATATAAGCTCTTCAGGGCATTAACTGTCCACGCTATGTGCTTGTACAGACCTTAGCAACTGATCCTCAACTGGGCCAAAAGTAATACTATCCAGGTTGCAAAGTCAAGCACTTGAAAGTTAGGAAATGCCAGATTTATAATTTAATTCTGTTCCTTTGTGCATCCAACCTGTACACTGAGTGAGGCAGAGGTCCCGTGGAAATCATCATAATCCTAGCTTTTTTTTTTAAAAAAAGGTAAAAACCAATTATGTCTACAATCCCCATGAACACCATATCATCTGCAGGGTGTGGACTCTGAGCCTTACACACTGTAGCATAGACTGCTACCACTTGGGTTACTGGCAGCATGAGAAGGCTGTTATCAGCGATGGGGAGGGGAGGAGGACGGGGGAGATAGGGGATGGGCTGTTGGCACCATGTGCTGGGTCAGGATGAGTCCAACCTGACTCTTTTCCCCATCCTGGGAGGTGAGGGTCTCTTGTCCCTATGGGCTACAGGGTCCATGTGCCGAGTCTGGGTGGTTTATGAGCGGAGCCTGGCTCAGCTCTTTCCCCATCACCTTGGGGAAAGGTGCCCCTAGGAAGGAGAGGGGAAGATAAAAAACTGGGGCCTTATATTTTGGAGGAGGATGAGTAGTAAAGGTGCTTGTCTCTTTCTCTTGAGCTCCTAGGGGTTGGTGAAGATCATGCCCTATGTAGTGGCCTCTGAGGGGGAATGGCAGGCTAGGCTCATGTGCTGGTTGGGGATGGTGATGAAGGGAATGGCGGGGGGAGGGCGAGAAGCCTGTTTCTCTCCTCCCCCTCCCACTACAGCTGCTCTTGCAGCTGACAGGTGTTCTGAGTGCAGTGGCAAATGTGCCAGCCTCGGAATGGCAGTTTCAAAAAGTTGAAAAAAACCTGTTTTGTCTCAATTTCAAGTATTTAAAATAAAATTAAAGGAAAATTTTTTGAAACAAACTTGCCTCAAACCAAAAAAAAATATCAAAAGGGGTAGAAGAAAAATGGGAATTTTTACACTGTACTTCTAAGCCAAATTTGAATGAAATTTCACAGGACAAAAGGAATGACAGTGCTTTACCCCAAGAGGATTCTCAGGGCCAAATAGCAGAGGGCTGCTGTAAACAATAGACACATGAGAGCTTCTGAAAGAAAGGCAACCTAAATATAATGGTAGCTTCAGAGACACCCTTTACCCCATATCAATGTAGAGGTACCCCAGAAAAGTAACAAACAACAACAAATGGCAGTCTTTTTGCACAGATTTAATTAGTAACTTGCATGGTCTTCAGGCAACAGTTCTATCAAGTAAGATAAAGAGAAGTTCCTTCCTGTTTGACCTACATTAAAAGCTATATGGCTAATCTTTTCTAAACTGGACAAAGTTTTGAGATAAATCAGAGTCATTACACCAAAAAACAACATTCCTCCAAAACACAATAAGCTTTTTATTGGGTAGTTTTCAGATGTGTTCCTTACTGAAATATTTACAGCCAGTTTTATTGTCTGCATATTTGTGATGGTGCAATTGAAACACATAAGACTGAATTAGCAAACCCTGACCATCTAAAGAAACGAATGTGACACCAAATTAGTTAGGTGAGTTAGGCAGTATGTGAGCTACTTAAAACTGTTTTCATTCTAAATGCCAGGAACTAATTTCATATCCACGTCCTCATGCAATGGCCACAGTAGACATACATCACATCAACGTACACAAAATAAATGCTTCAGAAACAGTTACTAGACAGCCATCAGGGAAACAAGAGTCCCAAAAAGATGCAGGAATGGTAGAGAGTAAACTAAGGAGGAGTTTAGTTTACCATTTACTATTGTTAAAAAAAAAAAAAAAAAAAAAAGGCCAGTGATATATATACACAAGGACACACACACAAAACAAGGGAGGTAATACTACACTATCAGTCTATAAAGGCCTGGAACTTCATGTTTTTACTCAGTCCTGTGACAAATTCATTAGTGCAAACATAGTTCCAATCCTCTCTACATACTCCTGTTGTGGAATGATGTGAGCAATTCTGGTCATCAGATAAGAACAGTACAGGGAATCTACAGAAAATGCAGAGAACATCAACCCAAGTGGTGTGAAGACAGGATGATCTGACCTATGAAATTTGTTCCCTCAGCTTCTCCTATGAGTAAGGGCAAGTGGGGCGCACTCCTGGGAGGCACGATGAGGTAATGACAGAGGTGTCGAGCAGCACAGAGCAGAGGTGCTTCTGGGTCAGTCACATCCTGCAGGCTGCTGCAGGCCTGCCAACACAGATAGGAAACTGCTTCCATCTCCTGACTGAAAATTTTGCCTGGGCTCTGGGAAGGGGTTTTGCCCAAGTTTAAGTTAGGCAAGCTGAAATAGAGGAGGAGACACCATCACTGCAGATATTCAAAGAGGTTAGGTAGAAAATGAGTGGGAATGAGATTATGAATTATGAAAAATTCAAGACCCAAGCAGGCTTTTTTGTCCTATTTTGAATGATTTGGTGTTCTTCTAGAACAATCAAAGTCTAGAGTTATTTTAAGTCATTGCAGAGGAGTAAGTTACACACACACTCTATATATATATATGTAACTTTCAGTTATTCCTCTGTGTGACAAGGTTGGGACTCACCACCACAGCACCTCCTGCTGGTGCATCAGGGAATTAGCTCAGTCCAGTGTGGAGCGCCCTTCACTGGTGGTGTCCCATCCATCTCTCACCCTCCCTTGGCACCTGGACCCACATTGCTCCCTTCTTGTGGCGTCCTCTTTAAGACACTGCCCTCTGGCAGTACCCCTTAGTCCTTGCTCACCCCCTTCCAGGGGCTGGGGGCGGGGAAGGTTATCAGCAGTCTTTCACTTCACCCAGCCGCAGCAGCCACCCACACCCCAAAGTCTAACCTCTTGGGCCAGGGGTCTGGTGCTGTCTGCTATCACCACATCCAATGGCTGGGTGTATGTACAAGGGGGGGGGGGGGGACCCAGGCCCGCCCTCTACTCTGGGTCCCGATCCAGGAACCCTTTGGCAGCAGCCTTCCTGCCCTTCTTCTCTCCCCAGGCCGCTTCCTCTTCGGCCCCTTTGTACCAGCTAAGCCCTTCCCTCAGGGCCTGCAGCCTGGCAGATAACAGGCTGGAGTTCCCTTCTGCTCCCCTTGCCGGTGGCCTCACACAGGAGACAGACCTTTGCTTTCTGAAAGCCTGGGAGAGACTGACTGCTTCCTTCCTGAGCAGCCTTTATATACGGCTGAGCCTGGTCCAGATTGGCTGCTTCTTACTCAGCCTCTGATTGGCTCCCTAGCAGACCTTCTCTGATTGGCCACCCACTAGCACAGCCTCTCTAGCCTGCTGACGCCCTATCTACTATACCAGTGGGGCAGCCACCCCACTACACTCTGCAATGACTTTTATATACCTGCAGGTAAAGTTACAGACATAGTGTAAATCCCCTTTGCCCCCAAAAGTAGAGGTATGAAAACAGCTTGCCTCCCACAACACCGATTGATTGTTGATTGTATTCGTAAGTCTTTGATTTTTCCTGTTTAAGGGATCATCTCCATTACTATATAGCAGACAAGGCAGCAAACAGCTGCTGCAACTGATTAAATTTAAAAAAAGAGAGATCTAATCAATCACCAAGGCTGCTTATTGTAAGTATGCAGCAAAGCAATTGAGATATTTGCTATTCTAAAAAAAAAGGTATAACAGAAAATATACATAAAAATGGTATATTTTCAAAATCTGTATTTTCTGTGTAGATGAATTGCTTTAGATGAGCCAAACAATAAAGAAATAAAGAAGAATGAAATATTTATAAGAAAGCAAGGTGTCTCTCTCAATCTAGCTTGAACTCCCTTACAGCCCTGCCCTCTCAGGTACAATATATGTTTAGTGGTGGTTTGTGACTTTCTTAAATATGTCAGAACACACACATTGGGGCACCTGAATAAGTTGTCAGAATAGTGTTAAAAAGGATAGTATTTTTAAGGATTGACGAGTCAGCCATTGGAGTGTTTTATGGAGTTTGCTGAGTAAAGGACTGGCTTGCAGTCAATGGGCCAAAATTCTCATACACTTCTTTGTATTAGGTAGTACCATGCTGCTTGAAAAGTCTCACTAAAATCACTAAGACTACTCAAGCACTAAAAATTGGTCTACAACTAAACTTAAGGCAACCTAGATACATTGTTCAAGGGTATGAAAAACTCACATCCCTGAGAGATGTAGTTAAGATGACCTAAACTCTGGTATGGACATTGCTAGGTCAACCAAAGAATTTTTCAGTTGATCTAGCTGCTACATCTTGAGAAGGTGAATTAAATACAGCAATGGAAAAAACCCTGTCACAAGTGTCTACAGTGCAGTGCTGTAGCGGTGCCCCCGTAGGTATACACAAGTCCTAAGGTACAACTAAGACCTGATATACATTTAAACTTTAGTTTGACATAGCTGCATTGGTTAGGGGAGTGAAAAATCCACACCACTGAGTGCTGTGTAGATGCACCTAGGTCAACGGAAGAATGCGTTTGTCAACCTAAGTACCATCGTTGGAGGAAGTGATGTTCCTTCTCCAACAGAAAAGCCCCTCCGTCAGTTAGGCTGTGTCTACAATATGGAGTTATGCCATCATAGCTATGGTGATGTATCTATGTTGGTATAGTCCCCATAGCATAGACATACCCTGAATGTATGAGATTCTAATCCAATATGAATGAAGCAAGCAAGTCTGTTGTGAAAAGTGATAGCTAGCTGGGAGGCTGTGAAAATTAACAAACATACAAATCTCACTTTTCACAGCAGACTTACTAGTGCCTCATTTCACCTTTACTTCTGCGCTGCTCCTGGCAGTAGGCGTTGCCTTAAGAGCTGGGTGGTGGAGAGTGGCGGCGCAAGCTAGCTGAGCCCCCAGCTCTGAAGGCAGCACTGCTGCCACCAGCAGTGCTGAACTGCAGAAGTAAGTGTGGCAATGCCAGACCACGCCACCATTTTGCCATTTGAATTTGTGCTGGGAAAGGTTTGAGAATCCCTGTCTTAATGGGTGCTACTAATATCTGCTCGTGCTACGTCACTTTTTACCTTCAAAGCTCTTCAGAGACATGAACAACTTAATTCTCACAACACCCCTGTGAGATTAGGATACATTGAGGGTGAACTCCAACCATTAGGCCAGGACCTATGCACAGGTCCACGTACCAAAACAAGACATCTCATACAATACACACATTTTGCAGTAAAGAGTTTCCACGTAGTAGTCATGACAGAGTGGCATTTGAGCTCCTAATATGCCAATGGGAAACTATGAGGGTGAGGTAGAGGAGCTGCTGATCCACTGCAGATCCAGAAGCATACAAAGGGGGGGGGTGCAGAAGGGTGCCTGGCACTATTCTCTTATCTTTTTTAAATAGCTTCTGTTCTGCCTGATTCTTGATTCTTTTGGATATTCTGACTTCTTATTCAAGAGCAAAACCAGGATAACCCCTGAAAAATGTCTGTTATTATTGTAGTGAAGTGTTCAAAACCCCACAACAGTTTTTAAATTGCATATCGTGATATTCAGAAACATGCCTGTCTTCTGTTGTATATATTGCACCTTTCTCTGAAGCATCTGCTGCTAGCCATTATTGAGGCAGGAAACTGGGCTAAATGGCCCCCTTGGTGTGATCAGACATTGTATCTCCTGTGTTCCTATGTATTCATGAAGATTACATCCCTCAAACTGTATGTTAGTCAGAGTTGTATCCTGAGTGTGATGATTCTTGGGGGTTTTTTTGGACAATTTGGAATTCTACTCTTAGGGAAATACAATTAGCCATACCCATACAGCTCTAGGGTATCCTAGAAGAATGCAGAAACTAATTACTGTACTGTAAGTCCCCACTGAGAAATTACTACACAGTCACCTGTAGAAGCTGCTGCTGAGATTTATTTTTAAAAACTCTTATGTATATCAACAGAATTGCAATTCTGGCAGTTATCCAGCAGGCTAATATAGCATTTTACTGACAGCATCTAGAATACAACAGGTTCTAATACTGTTGTGTCATAATCTTGTTTACTTATCTACAATATAACAGAAGCATCACATAGAATTTTTTGTCAGAAACAATCTCTTTTCATAAATCTAGTTATAAGTTGTGTAGTGCCATAAAATATTTACCTGTTCCTTTAGATTCAGATTTAAAAAGTATTATTGTCTCACATTAAATGGAGAGAACTGATTTGGAAGAAATCAGTTATAGACCAAACTGACAGTCTGTAGGATTCAATTGAAGTAGACAATTTTGGGCCTGTCTTCATCCAAACCCCATCCAAGCAATCTTTGTGTAGTAAATATATGCTTTCAGTGTTGTAGCTGTGCTGGTCCCGGGATATCAGAGATACAAGGTGGATGAGGCAGTATCATTTATTGGATCAACTTGGGCTGGTAAAAGAGAACATGTGAGCTTGAAAGCTTTTGTCTTTCACTAACAGAAGTTGGTCCAATAAAAGATATTACGTCATCCACCTTGCCTCTAGAGTAAGTACTAGCACTCAAATTATAAACAATGGAAACAGAATCGAATATCAAATTTGCTTTGGGGTTATGATTAATATAAACAGTCATTATTGGTATTGATAACATCTTTGTTTAAAAAAAAATACAGATAGAAAACCAAAAAGGGTTTATTTCACCTGCAAACTAAGATTAAGTATGTTTGCAGCATCAGGACCCAAAGGCTCAATCCAATGCCCAGGAACATCAATGTATTGGATCGGTCCCGCAATTACTTGTGCTATGAATAAGAGGAGAGAGAGAGAGAGAGAGAGGTTGCAATAGAGGCCGCTGTTCTTATTCTACATTCAAATCCTGTATGTTCCCATTACAGTTCTGTTAGATAGCCTGAGGTATGACTGTGCTCCCTCCCATTACTACAAGTACAATATTCACCAGCATATAGAAGCTGTTGTTCAAAATGTAAAAACAAGAACTGGATAGTTTATTAACTCGCATTACTTATCTGGCTTTTCACAGGTCTTTACAAAATACAATTTAACGGTAGTGAGGGTTTTCAATGTTGTTTTCCTGACTGCAACTTGATTCTCCTTGACTTTGTTAAGGAATGTAAAAAACAAAGAAGTGCAGCATGTACACAGTTCTGTGCAGGGATGATTGTTTGGACCACAGACAGTTGATTGTGCAATGACTCTTACTGGTACAGACACATATAAGATCTTGCAGAAACTCAGATGCCATTTAACCCTTGAAGAATACAGGAAGTAGTTCATAAACATTTTTCTGTCCATGTTGCAATGGTGATCCAATATCTGGTTTACTTGTGTGTGAAGACATCCAAATCTTTGTTTGTCAAAATGCTCTTTCGACATGCTCTTCAAAAGTGTCCTCATAGGTGGAAGTTTGGTCAGTGACTTGTCCTTTCTGATGCCTAGACTGAGGTGCAAACTATTCTGGTTTCTGAGATTCTTCTTTTCTTTCTCACTCTGGTCACTCTCTCACAATTTGGTAAGATCTCTTACGTGGTAATCTCCCTTGGTTTTAACAATATCAAATACAGATCCCCCTTCCTCCCAATATCTAAGAAAGACACAGTCTGTTGATGCATGTACAGCAGGAAGTATGTTGCAGAAGTCAGGAATGAGTGCATCACAAATTGCATCCGCAAGTATGAAGTGACACTTGTTAGTTGTGCTAGTAATGGTGTCTGTTTCAATCCACATTACCTGTGTGTTTCGTTTTTGGAAAGTAATAAAAAGAAAGGACCAAAACATCTATATCAAGTGAACTAATTACTATCTATTCTTTGACACACAGAAACCCAGAGGAATTTTACAACTGATTGCTTGTTGGATTCCACATTTGGAGACTTTTTCCACAGAGGCACAAGGTGTCCACCAATCAACTGTTATTTCTTGCATCTAACCTTAGATCCTGCCCAGCACTGTCTTTCTGAAGTTTTCACAGTTACTGCCATCTGTCAAAATCTTTGATTACAGAATTAGCTTTGTCAAATTCTTTTAGGACCTGCATCAAGTACTCAGCAGCAAATTCATCAAATGTGTTGAATTTATCTCCAGACATCATTTGTATGGCATCTCTGATGTACACTGGGAATTCTTTCTTAGTTTATAGATTCTTTCAGTTTGAGCTTCCAGCTGATGCCTTAATCCAGTTTTGTCTGTTCTTCTCATGCTTCCATCAGCATTGAAGAGGAACATAGTTACACTCAGTAGGACCTGTGCCTAAGAACAGTTGCCACTGAATCATATTTGCATCTTTTTAAGGACAGGGATCTGTAGAAAACAATTTCTGGACTCATAGCTACTGTGATTGTCTCTTCCTTGCCAGACTTACAGTTGGTCTTCTTGGTCATGTCAGCAAAATGTTTTGATACCAGATTTCTTTACTGGGCTGAAGAAGCTATATGTCCCATCAGAATCAAATGCATATCTCACAAATCTCTCCATTTCTTCTTCATCAACATCTGCTATTTTCAGTAGTGACTCTTGTACATCTGATGTTACATGCAGTCCAGTAGATACGTCGATCAGCACCTCTGCATGTGATTCAGGGTCAAATGGGTTTGTCATATGGTTGCTGACATGGCTGGTAAGAGCTGTAACTTGCTCTTCATCCCCTTAGTGCAGAGGCAAGGACTTGTTCTTGGACTTTGTCATCATTACTTCTTGTTAGGCCACTTTTTTCTCTCATAACTTTGCATATTCATAATATGAAGCTATGTATTGTCATGTCTAACACTAATACCTTCCTTTGTGTCAGTGAATTAAAAAGCTAGTTTCTAGAATACTACAAAGGCTAATAGTGCATGCTCAAGCAACCACAAATTAAAACCTTCTACCCGCAGACTAGATACTACATTGTAAGCTTAAAAATGGAGCAGCATTACATTAGGAATTCTAGTACATACATATCTACCCACTATGCAGTACAACTGTGAGCATGCAATCTATTGCTACTGCTGCACAACCTTCAGCATGAGACTGATCTGGTCCGCAAGTTTCAACTGAAAATATAGATAACTATTACAATCACTTGAGAGACTTTGACAATTCTTATATGCACCGTGAAAACATTTCACGTTAGCATACTGCAAAATGTTGCCAGTTGCCTTTTGACACATACTAAGCAGCTTCTTCATTTCTGAAAAAAAAAAAAATCTTGCCCATGCAAATCCAGTAAAAAAAATCTTTTAAAACATTGTCATTTGGTAGCTTTGACCAATAAGCACCATCTTTAAGATGTTGAAATTAACTTCAACTGTAGTCAGTCGTGTTGCAGTGTTCCTGGAACTGTGCAAAAAATGACACACACACTCATTTTGATCTCAATTTATGATTTGTGCATGTATCAGATATATGTATGGTGGAAGGCTCCCTGCATCTTTCTTCTGTACGTACAAGGCCAATGGGCAGCCTCTTACAGCACCACTTGCCAGCTCCACATCATACCTCACCGAATCGTATTTAAAATAAGCTTTCAAATACTATACAATGTGGGTGTATGTAGTGTGGGTGCAATAAACTCCAAAAATATGACCCTTTTTAGAAAATTGCTGCACACTTACAATATACTTCCTCCTGTCCCTGGAAACACCAGTACCCAGGGGGCTGAGGAAGGTTGTATCCTGTGCTGGGACAGCTCCCCCAGAAGCCCTGTTGGCCCCTTTATGGACCCCACACTCCATTACAGCAGTGTGCTGGAACTGGGATCAGAATTTGGCTCTGATGTTGAAAGTTCAGCTGGGAGAAGCCACAGGCACACATGGCAGCATGGAACTGGGCTCTCCATATGCTCCATCTTCCAGGAGCTGGAAACAATCCACCTTTAGCAGAGTGCTCTCCAGTGGTCTGCCTCAAACATCAGAAAACTGTCCAGTCTCTAGTGTGGCTAATCACTGTCCCCACCTGGGTATTATCAAACGTCCTAAGGGTTAAATTGTTTTGTGTTATTTTCTGTATTTGAGCAACATACTCTGACAATACTAAGGGCTGTGTTCTGGCTTTGATTGTCAAAGTCCATGTGGGTGGCTGGGTATGCACAGGCGATTTGACTGAGCAGCAGATCTTAAAGGCATGCTGGTCAATTCAATTTCATTCAGCATGCTAGAGTGAAAGCTGCAATACCCTCTGAAAGGCCTCAACATGTCTTCCTATGCTAACTCTGCACTGGAAACCTGGAATGCTGGACTGAGATTATGGCTGCCCATTGGCCTTATAGGTACAGAAGAAAGATGATGGGAGCCTTCCACCATACATATATCTGGCATATGCAGAGATCATAAATTGAGATCAAATCCAGAGATTTTTTAGCTGTGAAAACTCCAGCCTTAGTTAAGAATATAAAAATTGTCATATCTCTTTCTATTGAAGATATGAAACCAGACAAAAGGGAATAAAAATTTCAGTGCTAATTACAGATTGTGAAATAAAAGGTATAATAATATGAAATAGGTTGTGAGTACAGATATGACAAGTTGGTTTTTTTTAATTGTCCTTTTGACATATCATGGCTGCTGGTGGTGTGGGTATAGTTGGATCATATCCAAGTGCAAGAGACACAGAAAGTCATTAATTATTTTAATTAGAATAATTTTTGTGCAGCAAGTCTAAAGTACTTGAATCCACAGTAATCAGAATTCTCAAATAATAATTCTTGTTAAGTCCTAAAGATTCAAGAACAGGGTGTATATATGTGATGCTGCACCCGACAATGCTTTATAGAAATATGCTTATGAGTGTAAATATGACATAACTGGAATATGTTTTATGCTAGATATGCCTTGTAACTTATCTTTGTAAACGTTATGGTCTACTGCATGTATTCATCCTATTTATATGCATGTATCATTTTTATATCTGAAGTTATGAGCGTTGGCTCTATGCTTGTATTGAAAGTGTTTGCTGTAGAAAGCACCTAAGGCAAATTTGGTCAACATAGTGTGAAGGGGTTATTCAAGTAATTGGGAGTATTTGGCTAACAGTGGACCTTGATAGACATCAATCCACATCTGAGCTTTTCTGGGAATGTTCAGGCTAATGTGGGCAATGGTGTTGGCCTGTAGAGAACTGAGTCATGCATGGACTTGTGACTCCAAAACTCCATCTTGTAGCTGTGATGCTACACAGGGGGAGAGAGGGGTTTCCACCCACAAGAGAGAGATTATATAAACCCCTGGAAACCCTCCATTTGTCTTCAGCTGACTCAAGAGATAGCCTCTCCACTCCAAATAGATAGCTGAAAGAAACTGGAACAAAGGACAGTAACTACAGGAGTGTGAGTGATTGCTGGACACAGACTAGGAGGAAGTCTAGTCTGTAAAAGAAGCTTATTGGAACATCTCTGAGGGTGAGATTTACCAGCATTTAGTTTCTTACTGTATTAGGCTTAGACTTGCATGTTTTTGTTTTATTTTGCTTGGTAATTTACTTTGTTCTGTTAATACTTGGAACCACTTAAATCCTACTTTTTATATTTAATAAAATAACTTTTTCCTTATTAATTAACCCAGAGCAAGTAATTAATTCCTGGGGGAGCAAACAGCTATGCATCTCTCTCTATCAGTGTTACAGAGGGTGAATAATTTATGAGTTTACTCCGTACAAGCTTTACACAGTAAAACAGATTTATTTGGGGTTTGGATCCCATTGGGAACTGGGTATTTGGGTGTTGGAGACAGGAGCATTTCTTAAGCTGTTTTCAGTTTAGCCTGAAGTTTTTGGGGGATGTGGTTCAGACCTGGGTCTGTGTTTCTAGCAGGCTAGCGTATCTGGCACAACCAGGCAAGGATCTGAAGTCCCAAGCTGCCAGAGAAAATGGGCTCAGAGGTAGTCTCAGCACATCAGGTGGAAGTCCTAAGGGGGTCACTGTGACCCAACCCATTACAATATTCTTTAAACTGTGTGTACAGTTAACCTTTTATTAAGGAACTGTAAAAACAAATCACCAGGAATGCATTCACGCAATATTATTTACAAAATATGGAAAGTAATTGGTCCTTGCTACAATCAACATTGCTAATAAAACATTGCTTATACTTCATTATAAGTGTATCTATTCCACTGCAGTTGGTGCTTTTCTTTCTCTTGACATTAATCAGGATTTAGTAATATTTATTTTGGTGCTTCATTATCAAACACTATGACCTGTGAGTGTTAAGTTATACAAACGTCTTACCGAAGACACTGTAGCTTTCTCTTTAGACTGTCTTTCATTCATCAACAAATGTTACTACGATTTTTTTAAAGTACCTTGCGTTTATCAAGTGGACTTGTACAAAAGTAAAGAGTACTGTGTTATAGTACCATGTTGTTATGTGACTGTTAAAACAAAATACAGGGTATTTACCTATGGAAAAGAAGCAAACTGGAAACAAACTGAATTAAAGCCCAAAAGGTGCTGAAAAATTAAAAAAAGAAAGGCACTTCAATAAGGAATTTATTTTTAAACCTTTCTTTCAATGTCACTGTGACAACTGAAATTGAAATGTTAGTCACTGAACAGTCTCTGAGTACGTATATTTGAGGAGGAATGGATATAGCAGTCGATTTCAAGAAAGCAGGTTTACAGAGTGTGACCCATCATAATCCTGTAATTTTCCTGCTAGCTAACAAGCAGCAGTTAAAATTTTTCAGAATTGCAGTGCAGTGTTTCTGGGAATAAAATGATGATGAGAGGATAAGAAAAATTATGGCAAAAAATTGTGGTTAGCTTTCATTTGCTTGTTGCATGAAAAATATAGACAGTTATTACAAATCTAATGCAAAATAATAACAATAAAAAATGCTACAGCCTCTGTTATATCAGCTTTCAAGCTCTGATTATTAAAAAAGAATCCGAGGCTTTTTGGCAGTGTTGTTTTGATGCATGAGATCTCATCATCATAACGATGAGAGCTTTAGTCTCTGAAAAGATTACGGACGTTTCTGCATTGGTCAATTGCATTTTATTGCAAAGACATGAAATTAAATGACTCTGATACACACATTAGATGAGAGGATGTGGATATGTTAGACTATACCCATGTTTCAAACGATAGCCCACACGTTCCAGGTACAGAACTCAAAGGACAATATTTTTCTTTAGGAAAAAAGAAAGGAGAATGAAAAGCGTTTAGGATGTTAAAATGGGTCTATGACCTGAGAGGCTCTTTTGATGTTTGGGGTAGTAAGAATATTGGTCTATAGATATGGGCCACATAGCACTGATAGAATATTCTTTGATGACTAGTTAACTAAGATTCTCTCCTTCTGTCTTCTGCTTTTCTTAGTGGCCAGCAATTGTAAAATAGTGATAGCTGAGATTCAGTATATGATAAATATGAATTCCAGAGGTGAGGTAGCTGGATTTCAGGCTGGGTAAATACAGTTGATGCACAGGGTACTGTAGCCCAAGGCTTCTTCTCAGAATGGGTGCATCAGGCCTGATGCTTGAAGGGGTGCAACCAGAGAGACTGGAATGAGGACAGAGGTGCAGCTAGTTCTGGAACAGACTATATGACAGGAAATTAAGTATAGAGCAATCACTGTAAAAGAGTGAAATGTCAGTCATGTCAGCAATTTCTAAAACTCCTACAGTAAGTTGTTTATATTTGATATGAAATGCTTTTGTTTACCATACCAACAATAATTACAAATGTGCATTTACATTCATGGTTTTATGAAGTGTAAACTTTGCCTTAGTCACCCTATTCGGATATGCTTCAATCTATAGAAAAAGGAACAGGAGTACTTGTGGCACCTTACAGACTAACAAATTTATTAGAGCATAAGCTTTCGTGGGCTACAGCCCACTGCATCGGATGCACAGAATGGAACATACAGTAAGAAGATATATATATACACATACAGAGAAGGTGGAAGTTGCCATACAAACTGTAAGAGGCTAATTAGTTAAGATGAGCTATTATCAGCAGGAGAAAAAAACTTTTGTAGTGATAATCAAGATAGCCCATTTAGACAGTTGACAAGAAGGTGTCAGGATACTTAACTTAGGGAAATAGATTCAATAAGTGTAATGACCCAGCCACGCCCAGTCTCTATTCAAACCCAAGTTAATGGTATCTAGTTTGCATATTAATTCAAGCTCAGCAGCTTCTCGTTGGAGTCTGTTTTTGAAGCTTTTCTGTTGCAAAATTGTCACCCTTAAATCTTTTTCTGAGTGGCCGGAGAGGTTGAAGTGTTCTCCTATCGGTTTTTGAATGTTATGATTCCTGATGTCAGATTTGTGTCCATTTATTCTTTTACGTAGAGACTGTCCAGTTTGACCAATGTACATGGCAGAGGGGCATTGCTGGCACATGATGGCATATATCACATTGGTAAATGTGCAGGTGAATGAGCCCCTGATGGTGTGGCTAATGTGATTAGGTCCTATGATGGTATCACTTGAATAAATATGTGGACAGAGTTGGCATCAGGCTTAGGGTGGCAATTTTGCAACAGAAAAGCTTCAAAAACAGACTCCAAAGAGAAACTGCTGAGCTTGAATTAATATGCAAACTAGATTCTATTAATTTAGGTTTGAATAGAGACTGGGAGTGGCTGGGTCATTACACATATTGAATCTATTTCCCTAAGTTAAGTATCCTGACACCTTCTTGTCAACTGTCTAAATGGGCTATCTTGATTATCACTACAAAAGTTTTTTTCTCCTGCTGATAATAGCTCATCTTAACTAATTAGCCTCTTACAGTTTGTATGGCAACTTCCACCTTCTCTGTAGGTATGTGTGTATATATGTGTATATATATATATATAATCTTCTTACTATATGTTCCATTCTATGCATCCGATGAAGTGAGCTGTAGCTCACGAAAGCTTATGCTCTAATAAATTTGTTAGTCTGTAAGGTGCCACAAGTACTCCTGTTCTTTTTGCGGATACGGACTAACACAGCTGCTACTCTGAAATCAGTCTATAGAGAATACCATCCAGCTCTGAAGAAAAAAAAGTCACTAAAGGTAGCAATTGAAAACCCAAGGAGTTCACACTGCCTAGCTCTTTCAGCGACTAACGATTATGCTTAGGAGAAAACAGATATCGGGTAACTGAATTGAACAGAAGAGCTAGGTAATATTTTGTTACCCCCACAGTGGTCTAAAGACAAAAGCTATGTGGTGGTTTAGGTCCAAACAATGAATCTAAAGGAAATGCCAGTTTATAATTCCAAGCAGATCTCCCCCGTGTCTTTTGAGACAGTCCATACAGATTGTTTTAAGCCTTTTCATTTACTCCTGCATAACCACTTTTGCCAAGTTCTATAGCTCCTTGCTAGCATGAAGAATGCATTAGCCACAGATAATTACAATAAGTATTTTTCCTAAGAAACATTTAGAACTCTGACTGAAATATAATAGACTTTCTAAAAACCCATTAAGATCCTTAAACTCTTCCAATCTGCAAAGTGATGATAACTTTGGCTGCTATGCTGTCACCTTACGTTGTCCAATTTAACTAGCTTCACAAACTGGCAAAGACCTTCCTATATCAGTTTTCAGTGATGTACAGTTGTTATACATTAGTTTTCTTGTTCAAAACAAACATTGTTGGATTCATCTCTATGTTCATCCAAAGTACATTTTCCATAAAAGAAAATATTTATCTTTATAAAAAGTACTAGTTGCTTGGCTTTTGAAAGTTTTTCCCCCAACCAGTTCACAAAATCATTCTTATATTGATCAAATTCATCCAGACAATCACCTCTATTCTCTCAGATTTGTTTAGATTATTTAACCTAGCAGGAGAGATTAACAGTGCACAGAAATTAAAGAACTCTCCATTACACAGGAGTAAGAGGTTCAAAGGACTTTAAAGATCACTAAACTAATTGAGCCTGGCTTTCATTTATTTTCATGGACATTTGACATCTGGATTATATAAAGTGGCATTTAGTGGTTCACTACAAATAGAAAAGAGGTTATTACCCTTGTGCATTGTTCATTTATGACCACCATGTCGATACACATTATCTATTCTACTTAACATACTTTTTATCACTAAAAAAAGCATGTCAGAAAAACATTTAAACCTTAAACACTATAGTGATTCAGCATAATATCTTTCAAGGAATCCAGTTGTTTGTTTGTTTCAGGGATGTGACATAATTACAACTCCCACAAAAACCATAATATCATAATTATGATCTCAGGCAGAAGGAATGCAAATAATAATCTTTTAGGAACTATTTAAATGGCACTAATTCTCACTTTGCTAATCTGCAAACCTACACCTCACAAAAATTCTTCAAGAGTCTCTATCAGAAAATGATTTTCTCAGGAACTAAAGAAAAGACAGTCATTCCAGGAAAACTGTGGGTGAAATGAAACAAATCTTAATACTACAATTTTCCTTGCCTTTAAAAAGGAAGATTAAAGAAAAACACAAGTCAAAATTAAAAGGTTTTTCCATTCTCTCAAAAAATCGCACAATCCAGTGGTAACCAAAACTAGAGCCTCAACTCAGTAGATATCTGTCTTTAGGGTATAATCACTTTGTAAAATGGATGAGTTCAGGACAATGATTTTGTCCTTCTTATGTTTGTTTCTATCTAGGGACATTAGAGAAAGAGGTGCTTATTGACGAGTACATGCCTAAGTAGATCATAAATTAGTGGAGACAGAAATCTTGTCTTCTTTTTTATTTATAAAGCAATATGCACTTACATAGTGTCATAAAACAATAATATAAATGAAGTTTTATCCTATGCCCACTGCAACATGATAGTCCTGCAAATAAGGCCTACTATTGGGAACTAGGCAATTTGGATTGTTTTTGGTTCTTCTACAAAATCCCTGTGGTCTTGAGCAAGTCACAAGACCTTTCTGGGCACCAGCTTTTCTAGGGATAACATAATACTACAGACCTACCTTGCTGTGTGGCTAATTCACGAATGTTGGGAGATGCTCAGACACTACAGTGACAAGCACATTAGAAATGCCTACAAATTAAGATAGTATAGGTGGACTAGTCTATTAAGGTGGCCTGACACATTCCATTATAAGACTATGTTTTCAGTTACTTATAACTTTGCCAAACTTTAACCACCTGGGCTGAAATTTTCCATGCTGGGTGTCTGCCTCTTATTTTATTTAATTTATTTTATATATAAAATAAAATTTCAGCTTAGATGGTTCAGTTGTTTCTGAAAACAAGAGTAGGGGAAAATGTGCTCTTTCCCCCATGTTAAAGAATTCTGGAGACCTTTTCCTTGAAAAGCTCTACTGTCCCCATGCTTTGCAATAGACACTGAAATTTGGCAGGAGGGGTGGCCTTTATGCCTGTGATGTGTCTATTGCTGTCCCAGTGAAAATACATTTAAATTTGACTAAGGTGGCAGTGAGGGTGAGAGGAAAAGTGGGAGTGGGAAACAGGGGAGACTGGATGGCTGGGCAAGGAGACTGGCAGTGGCAGCCAGGGAGGCACTGGGAGCAAGTTGATGGTGGGAAGAGGCTGGATAAGAAGCCCAGGGAAGACTAGGACTGACTGGGTAAGGAGATTGTTATAAGAATTCATGGGTGTGCGTGTGTGTGTGTGTGGGGAGTCAACACTGAAATTGCCTAAGGTGCCTTGGGAGGGAGACTAGGTCTGGAATCCGAGTGGGGACAGTCAGCTGAAGTCCTGTAAGAGAGAGAATAATTGATTGGGGAAGGAGCTGAACACCTGCAAAACTAATTCCTTTTCCTCCTTTGCCATGAAGCCTACCTACAAAAAGCTAGACAATGATTTAGGCTGCTGGTATGCTGAGACCACTGCCTATATCATGCTGACCAATATTGTCTCGTTTCCTTGTACTCTGTTGTCTGTCTAAATCCATCAGTTGTCTCCTGTTCAGTACTTAGATTGTAAATGTCTTGGGCTAGGGTCTCTCTGTTCTGTGGTTGTATGGCACCTAGAACATGGGGGTCCTGGTTTATGACTAGGGCTCATAGGTGCTACAGTAATACACCCAACCAATGACAGCAGGATAGTAACTAAATAGACAGAGATGCATTAATATTTTTTTTTTTAAAATATACAGCTATGTCCCATGTTCTTTGCATCAACATTTCCTAACTTTTAAGTGGTTGATTATGCAACCATAATGTTCTTTTCGGGGTTTTGGGGTGTAATTATTTATGATCTGAAGCAATGAGAGACATTCACATGATTTCTGTGACATAGTAAGCCTACTTCCTTTATAGCACTCATGGCAGATCTCCAAGACCCAGGATTTGTATTATGTTTTAGCCTAAAAACTACCTTGTGACTGGCTAGTTGGAACTATTTGGTGCTGCTAACTGAGGCTGTGTAACGAAATTGGCACACAGCTCCATAGAACATCATCAAAAAGACAAAGACAAACATGGCTCTATGATTATTATGCTCACCAGCCAGGGGAGGAAGTAAAACAAGTTAAAAGGTTTTTCTCTTTTTCCAGCCAAAGTCAGGAATCCCTCTCCTTTCCTTGTCTCTTAACTGTTGTCTCTTCTTTTTGGTCCCTGTTCCTGCTCACTGCTTTATTAAACATAACATTTGTCAGAAACTGAATTAGGAAACCTAAACCATTTCCTGCTCAGTTAGAAGCACTTTGTCTTCCTTTAAAAACATTCTGGAGAGTCATGTCTGGCTTTGCAGAGGGAAGCAATGATTTTCCTTTGAAGTCACCTAGGCATCTAGCACATTCTAGTACCCGCTCAAGCCACCAACTGTGTAGTCCAAAGGCATGATAGAATCAAACCCAGAGAGTTTTGGAATTAAACAGGATACTAAACACCCAGGGTGATCATCAGTACAAGTTCTCTGCCACATTAGGAGATTAGTAAGACCCTGAAGGTGCTGCTGACTGCACCACAACAAAAGCACGTTCCCTATCCCCAATAGTGGTAGCCAGGAGAAAGATCAGATCTGGAGAGAAATTACCTGAGTTAAACTCATGGTTGACATGACGGTCGTGGGAGCCTGGGTCATCATTAGAAATGTAATCTGCATAGACCATAAAGTCCCCCAGAATAATCAGCCATGGTGTTTTGATAACTGGCATCTAATGAGCTCAGGTCAGAAGCCTGTGGAGCAACCAGGTGGCCTATACATGATCAGGATTTGCACACTGGTTTTATCCCAGGATTCACATACCAAATGCATGAGGTCAAAGGATGTCATTCTTGGAAGAGATCAAATGCAAAAAGGAAGGGCCAGTCACCATAGGTGCCAACTTTCCCTTTTTCCCGTGGGTGCTCAACCCCCCATATGCCCCCCCTCCACCCCTTCCATGAGGCTCCACCCCTGTCCCACCCCTTCCCCGCCTCCGTTCCAACTCCTTCCCCAAATCCCCGCCCTGGCTCCGGCCACACCTCCTCTGAGCGCACCACGTTCCCGCTCCTTCCATTCCCTCCCGGAATACGCTAATGCTGCCAAACAGCTGTTTGGCGGCGGCTGGGTGGGAAACACTGGGAGGTAGGCGGCGGAGTGGGGACACGGCGGGCTCAGGGGAGGAGGATGACGAGGTGGGGCAGGGGATGAGGGGAGCTTGGCTGCTGGTGGGTGCAGAGCACCCACTAATTTTTCCCCAGGGGTGCTCCAGCCCCGGAGCACCCACGGAGTTGGCGCCTATGCCAGCCACCCTCCCTAGGCGGGTTTTATGCTTATGATCTGAACTATCAATTAGCCAGCTGGAGTTAGTTGTAGCCTCACAAAGCACAGATGAGTCTTCAAATCCTGTCTTGGTGATACAAGCAAAAACTTATGTCTAATCAGATCATGGATGTTGTTAGCATTATTTTTAAATAGTTTTGCATTAATTATATTTACCAGTGACTAAAAAAAACAACCTCATGATGATAAAAAGCTTGTTAATTTTAGAGACCATAAGCTAAGTGAGCATTTTACAGCTCTCTACTGTACTTGTGCTAAATTATGTCATTCTGGAATCACCCAACCTTATTCTCTATTTAGTTACTAAAGCAATGAATTATTATTTTGAGAGAGATAAGGTCACAAAAAGGGCTGCCAGAATGTCAGAGAATCACAGAATCACTCAAGGATTATCTAAAATAAAACAAAAACAAAAACAGTTTCTCTGACAACTGCTCCCAATCAGGTATTAGGATCTGCAGTACAAAACAGTACAGCAGATGTAGCATCTGGTTGGATTAGCCTTTGACATCTATTCTATAGAGTGTGGTCAGATGCTTTCTATTCATGGGCCACCACTTAAAAAGGTACCATGAAATAGATAATTGAATTGTTTTTAAAAAGTAGTATGATAAGGGGGTAAGAGAAAGAAACTGGATAGAATACTTTGAAGGAGATAAATAGCTATTTTTGTTTAATGCAGCAAAACTAATGAGCAAATAATCAACACTCAGGTCTTGTCTACGTAGGGCAAAAGCACAGAGTAGCTGAAGTGCATTAGCTACTCTGCACTAATTCCCCATGTAGACACACCTACAGCACACTAAGGCCTGGTCTACACTAAAAGGTTAGGTCAAAGGAAGCCGCCTTAAGTTGACCTGTTAATATATGTGTCTACACTACCGGGTCCTTTACGCCAACCTAAATCACCTCTAATGTCGACTTCTATAATCCACCTCTGCGAGAGGCGTAGCACTTAATTCGAGTTTCATGGGTCGACTGTGAGGTAGTGCAGATGAAGCGTTGTGTAATTCAACTTATTTGGCCTCCAGGTGGTGTCCCACAATGCTCATCTGTGCTTGTTCTGGGAGTTCATTCTCAACTCTGCTGCACTGTAGCCAGGTACACAGGAATCAGCCCCTCCCCTGCTAAAGTCCCAGGAATTTTTGATTTCCATTTCTTGTTTGATCAGCATTGGGAGCATGACAGCTTGAGCAATGCTGATCATGGAGACTACATGCCCCAAATGCTCTCCAGCCTGGTCTGCACAGGAGGTGGAGGATCTCATCGCTGTGTGGGGAGAAGAGTCTGTGCAGGCAGAGCTCCGATCCAGCAGAAAAAACACTGACATCTATGCAATGATCACTCATGGAATGGGGGAGAAGGGCTACGCGAGGGACACACAGCAGTGCCGTGTGAAAATAAAAGAACTTCGCCAAGCATACCAGAAGGCAAGGGAGGTCAACAGTCGTTCTCATGCTGAACCCCCCACATGCCGGTTCTACAATGAGCTGCATGAGATTCTCGGGGATGACCCTACCAGCACCCCCACAAGCAATGTGGACAGCTCACAGGTGTGAGAGTCTAGGGACAACAAGGAGGACGATATGGTAGATGAGGAAGAGGAGGAGGAGAATGGGAGACTGGTGAGTGGTGGATCCATTCTCCCCAAGAGCCAGGAAATATTTTTAACCCTGGAGCCCTGTGGGTCGCAGGACATCATGGTGGCCGACCATGATGCCAGGGAAGGCACCTCTGGTGAGTATACAGTTACAATCAAAGTCCAGTTAAACTTTAGCAGGCAAACACATTCACTGGTATTGCATATTTACTGTGAAGGAAAAGCTAGGTGCTGTGGTTCTCTGCTTACAAGAGACTGCTCCAGCTATGCAGAGGTTGGCCCCCCAGAAAAGACTGTTTATGTGGACTGGGATAGCCTGGGAATCCTCCATGGCTATCTCTAGGAAACCTTCATAGAGATACTCTGCAATCCTTTGCAGAAGGTTTCTGGGCAGGGCAGTCTTATTTCTTCCACCATGGTAGGACACTTTCCCATGCAACTCCTAAATTAATTCTGCTGGCATTATTGCAGTACACAGCATAGCAGGATAAGGACCAGGTCTATACCCAGACATTTCCTTCCTTTCTGCCTCTGTTACCCTCAGGAGACTGATATCACATAGGGTCACCTAGGGGAAACAGGGGAAGTTCTCATTAAAAGTACTCTTACAAAAAAAAAACAAAGGGCATGTAAACCTACCCCACTCCCCCAATCCCGGGTCACCAAACCATGCAGCCACTAATGTGCCTTTACTGTGCTCAGCATGGGTTGGCAAGTAGTTTAAAGTGGCTGATAGGGAACTGGGACCTCACATGAGAGATTCCACAATTTGGGAGTGAAAACGTTCGCCCCAGCCCTGTTCATAAACAACTTCCCATGGTGCTATGGGGAAGGGACACAGTTTGATTAGCTACTTCTGCTCCTGACATGAGCCTGCCATAAACTTCATTAAAAGTAGGTCCCCCATGACCCAGGGGGGCCTACACACCAGGGCTGAAGCAGCAAAATGGCACAGTGAACGGTTACAGATTCTGATTATGTAATGGCTTGCACCTAGTGTAATAAGGGTGGTGGGTTTTGTTGTTGTTGGTTTTTTTTTTAATACAAACAGCTTTGCTATGGAAACATTTTATTCATATACAATGGCTCCTTTATTTTTTCCCATGACTGACGGCTGGAAATGTGTCCTTTGGCATGTCATCAACACCTGAAAGCAGACTTTCGCTGATTAGGAGGAGGAGAAAGAGAACGCGGGAGGACATTTTCGCTGAGATAATGAACGCCTCTGGGACAGCTGACACAGAACTGAGAGCATGGAGGATTTCATTGTCCGAGAAGTTAGACATGGACATGGAGAGCAGGAAAGCTTCCAATGAGCAAGAGCATGCGGGGCAGGATGAGATGCTTTGGAATGAGGGACCAAGCAGACATGTTGAGGAGTCTGGTTGAATTGCAGGAACAGAAGCAGGAGGGTACAGTCCTTCTGCAGACCCTGGTGGACAGCCAGCCAGCATGGCCTGACACAGAATCACCCTCCCACAAGCATTCCCTGAGGCATGGGAGAAAAGTCAATTATCCCTTTTCCTTAACTCAGGGGTAGGGTACAAAGAACAGACCTTTGATGGCCTGGAATGCGGTATTATGTTACACAGCTGAAAATGTTTCTCCCATTCCAACTTTACAACCCCTTTCCCACAAGGTTACCTTTTTTTTCTGTTCTCCCTTTTTACTTATGTTTGTTAAATACAGAAAATGGATTTGAGAAATAAATGTTCTTTATGGAGTAGAAGCAGTGGGCTTGGGCGGAGGGTTGCCTTTACAGGGACAGTGATACAATCCAGGTGAAGGTTTGGGAAAGCACAATGGAGACAAGCAGCTCACATTACTGTGACTCATTACTGAAATGGCTTCTCAAAGCCTCGCAGATAGGCAGCGCCCCTTGCTGTGCTCTTCTTATTGCCCTGGTGTCTGGCTGCTCAGAAATGGTTGCCATGCGATCTGTCTCACATGCTCACCCATGCAGAAAAATTTTCCCCTTTTTTACAGATATTATGGAGCACACAGCAAGCAGCTAGAACCATAGGGATGTTCTCTTCACTAAGGTCCAACCTTGTTAGTAAATTTCTCCAGCACCCTTTTAAATGACAAAAGGCATGTTCAACCACCATTTTGCACTTGCTGAGCCTATAGTTGAACCATTCCTTACTGCTGTCCAGATGGCCTGTGTATGGCTTCATGAGCCATGAGAGCAAGGGGTAGGCTGGGTCCCCCAGGATAACTATAGGCATCTCAACGTCATCAATGTTCGTGGTCTGGAAAGAGAGTCCTGGTTTACAGTTTTTTGAACAGACCCGAGTTCCTAAAGATGTGTGCATCATGAACCTTTCCCGACCATCCTAGATTGACGTTGGTGAAATGCCCCGTGATCCACCAGCACTTGCAACACCATTGAAAAGTATCCCTTTCAGTTTAAGTACTCTTTGGCAAGGTGGTCTGGTGCGAAGATGGGGATATGCGTGCCATCTATTGCCCCACCGCAATTAGGAAACCCCATCACGACAAAACCATCCACCATGTCCTGCACATTTCCCAGACTCGCTACCCTTCGTAGCAGAAGTCAATTAATGGCCCTGCACACTTGGAGCACAGCAGCTCCCATGGTTGATTTACCTACTCCAAATTAATTTCCCACTGACTGGTAACTGTCTGGCATTCCAAGCTTCCAAATAGCGATTGCCACTCACTTCTCCACTGTCAGAGCAGCTCTCGTTTTCGTGTTGCTGAACTGCAGGGCAGGAGAAAGCTCTGCATAAAGTTCCTGGAAGGTGGCCTTCTGCATTTGAAAGTTCTGCAGTCGCTGCTAGTCATCCCATACCTGCAAAATGATGCAGTCTCACCAGTCAGTGCTTGTTTCATGGGACAGAAATGACGCTCAAGCAGCTCAGAGTGCAGCTGCTCTGTGACTGCCAGCAGAAACTGTGAATTGTTTTTTTCAATGGCTTGCAGCAGGGCTGCTTGCAGGACATCACTATGTTCCACGCAGCAGACCCTACTTCGGCTCTGGAAATACTGCAGGAGAAGGCGTAAGGTGTTTGAGATGCTCACAGCAAGAGTGCACAACTGAGCAGGCTCCATGCTTCTGGGGTTATGGAATACACGTGGGAGTTTTAAGGCACATAAACTACTGGGTTGTTTGCCGTTGAGCACAGTGCATCATGGGATGCCGATGCAATGTTCCCATTCTCCCCTGTGACAATGTTTTGGTCCCATGAGGCATTGCACAAACTTCCCAAAACACACTGCAGCAAGTTGCCCTTTGTGAGGATGCACTCCATCGAGAGTGCTAGTGAGGATGCACACCATTGAGACAATGAGCATTGTGTGGTCATGCATAATCGACTTAATTAATTGAGAGGATCGAGGTCAAATTAGATAAAGTCGACTTAATTTTGTAGTGTAGACAAGCCCTAAGAGTGCCTCAGTGTGCACTAGCTTAATGCACTTTGGAAGTGTATTAAGCTAAGCCACCTTTTAGTGCACAGTAAGTGTGTCCACAGTTGAAGTTAGTGTGGAGCTAGTGTGCTGTAAATTCACATCCTGGATCTGTGTGCACTAACTTCCCCAAGCAGGCAAGCCTTCAGTTAAGCCAACCACCTGCAGCAGCTTTAACCTCAGATCACTGCACCGTGGAAATTAATATTATCCTGAGTCCTTTACAAACAGATGCCAGATAAAAAGGAAAGATGCCAGCAGCAAATGAACAATCTGAAGGTAGTTTGCAAAAAACTTTTATAACTATTTCTGAAGTAACATTTAAAATTCTTTCAGAGAAATGCTGGCTGTTTCCTGCCCTCCCGCTTCACATATACATGCATCCCTGCAAATACACCACCATATTCTGCTCTGACTTACACCAATGTAAATGCTCTATAGTCATAACAACTACTTCAGATTTTCTCCAGCATAACTAGGAGCAGAATTAGGCTCACGTTCCCGGAACAGGTGAGAAGTTAGGAGAGGCCAGTTAGTGAAATAGTTGTGCTAAAGCAGGGGCGGGCAAACTTTTTGGCCTGAGGGCTGCATTGGGTTTCGAAAATTGTATGGAGGGCCGGTTAGGGGAGGGGGGCGTGGCCCAGTTCCCACCCCCTATCTGCCCCCCTCCACTTCTTGCCCCCTGACAGCCCCCCCCAGACTCCTGCCCCATCCAACCCCCCTGTTCCCTGACGGCCCCCCCTGGGACCCCTGCCCCTTCTCCCTGTCCCCTGACTGCCCCTGCCCCTGACTGCCCCCTGCCGCCCCATCCAACTCCCCGCATCCTTCCTGACTGCCCCCCCGGGACCCCTGCTCCCATTCAACCCCCCTGTTCCCCACCCTCTGACTGCCCCGACCCCTATCCACCCCCCCATCACCCCTCCGAACTCCCCTGCCCTCTATCCAACCCGCCCTGCTCCCTGCCCCAGGAGCTCATAGCCCTGCCGCACCGCCCAGAGCATTGCACCAACGGTGCAGTGAGCTGAGGCTGTGGGGAAGGGGGAACAGTGGGAGAGGGGCCCAGGGCGAGCGTCCCGGGCCAGGGGCTGGGCCGGATGTGGCCCGCGGGCCATAGTTTGACCACCTCTGTGCTAAAGGTTACTAAATACTATTCATTGAAATATTCACACTGTTATAAAGTGGGGGAAAAACACCACACAACAGCCACACAGACCGTCATATTCTCTTGTTGTCAAAATTTGATTTTGTGACACCACCACAAAAGTCGATGTGCAACCATATGACAAGTGTTGTCATACTTCTTGTAATTTTGGTTTCAGGCACCTGATTATACTTTCATTGAAAAGTGAATTCAGTGTCCTGAGTTTAAAATACTCTTCTTTGTATAAGGCTGGCACTGTATTCTCCATCTCTTCTGTGGAAAGAATGAAAAATGTATCTGGAAGCCATACCGACATCTGTACGATAGCCAAGAACTCAGTTCCAAACTCTCACAGATACTCACAAGTACGTATGAGCACTGCTGCTGCTGCAGGAAACACTGCTGAAATTCCAGAGACCCTCACAATTGCCTGCAAGTTAGATGTCTTGCTTGGTCTTACAAATGAATTCATTTGCAGAGCAGACACTGATTGAAATTGTATTCAGCGAACGGAAGCTTAAACTGGAATTCTTTTCATGTTGTGCTGAAAGTCAATTTGCATAATTTATTTACATATTCTTAGCAACAATTTGCACTTTAAATAATACTAACTAGTAAATTAATTATATCATTTTAGAATCAAGTGAAATGTAAACATACAGTTTACAGAATAAAGTGAATATCTGAACAGCATGAGAAATAATATATGAATGCCAACTTTAATTAATAAATGTTTATCCCTTGTCCTATACTTAGACTTAGGAACAAGTCATACTTTTACGAACCAGAGTGTTAAGATGAGCAGCAAGCAGGGGTGAAAGTAATTTAAAGGAGTTACCGGTACTCCGGAGTCCTGAACAGGGGGCGTGGCCTCAACTGGAAGAGGCAGGGCCTTTAAATATCCGGGCCCTTTAAATTAAGATTTAAAGGCCCCGGGGCTCCGGCTGTGGCTGCCAGCTGGGAACCCCTGGGCTCAGGGGCAATTTAAAGGCTACCGCAGTGGAGCTCCATGCCCTTTAAATCAGTGCCAGAGCCCTGCCGCCACTACCCCAGGGCTCCAGCAACGGGGCTCGGCGGTGCTTTAAAGGGCCCGTGGCTCCCCGCAACGGCTGGAGCCCCTGGCCCTTTAAATCACCGCTGGGGCCCTGCTGTCGCTACCCCGAGGCTCCGGCAGCGGGTCTTGGGAGGCAATTTAAAGGGCCCAGGGCTCTGGCCACTGCAGGGAGCCCCGGGCCCTTTAAATCGCCAGCCTGGGGAAGCCGGTCCAGTCCAGCACGGCGTACTGGCTCTTACCGGTATGCCTTACCGGACCGGACCGGCTTACTTTCACCTCTGGCAGCAAGTTACAACAGTACAGCAATGGTCTACACTGAAGGCGATTTAGAGACTCAACAAAGCACAATCTCCAAAACTCTATACTATATGAATTCTAAATTGGGAAGATAACATTAATCTAAAGATTACTCTACAAATTACATTCTGCTTCAGACTTCTTCCCTTACATTGGAGAATCGGTGTGACCGGTGAAGCCAAATAACTACACAAAATGAAGTAGGTAGATAGGCTGGAACCCTTATGGTGCAAGATTCACTCAACCAAAACCAACAAATAGCTCATGGCCTACACAGAAACAACCATAAAGCTAAAAAGTATTCCTCTTGGACGCAACTGCATCAGCCAAATGACAGAATGGTGATGCTAAAGCAGTTAATCAACCCAGAATATCTACACTTTTTTCCTGATCCAAGTGTGACCTCACACAGTGATCCCCTCAAACTTACTTCACAGACAAAAATCACTAAAATTATAGTGTACTTATCTCTTTCTTTGCTAAACACAGAGAACTAGGAACTTCTCCCAGACCATTTGACTTGATGGAATTTTGATTGTCTCATCCTTCATGACGCTCCAAGATGGCTGCATTCCACAGGAACATTGCAGCTTAGAGAAAGCCTATGTTTGACGGTGTCCATGCCCAAATGTACAACATCTTTCAAAAAAGTTGTTTATTGGTATTGTGCATGAGATGTTACCACCACCATATAACCACTGAACATTTAAATGAACACACTTCTAGTCATGGTGGAGCGAAGAATGGAAAGAATAATATAATTTGTGTTACAGATTTTAACATATCTTTTTTATTTTTTACAGTACTAGAGTAGAACATGAGTCTTAGAAATATGATGGCTAAAGAGAAGTTTATGAATGCTCGTTATATTATTAACGTAAGTAGAAATCTCAGACTGCCAGAGAAATTTTACTCACTATTATCCGCTGACTGGCCTAAATAAATGGAAACCTAAACCACATTGTTCCGGCTGGCTCCATCCTTTGACCAAGCCTCACTGTGTACCTCATTAAGTTACAGTATTATTTTAAAAATGGCACCATTCAGAAAGAATGATTGAAGAATAAATCCATTAAATTATGAGGGTTAGTCCCATTACATAGGGAGAGCATATTTTTAAAATGGTATTTGGCATTTGTCATAAATATAAAGAGAAGGGTAAACACCTCTAAATCCCTCCTGGCCAGAGGAAAAAACCCTTTCACCTGTAAAGGGTTAAGAAGCTAAGATAACCTCGCTGGCACCTGACCAAAATGACCAATGAGGAAACAAGATACTTTCAAAGCTGGGGTGGGGGGGGGGAAACAAAGGGTCCTTTCTGTCTGTGTGATGCTTTTTCCGGGACCAGAGCAGGAACGCAGGTCGGAACTCCTGTAAAGAATTAGTAAGCAATCTAGTTAGATATGCGTTAGATTCTGTTTTGTTTAAATGGCTGATAAAATAAGTTGTGCTGAATGGAATGTATATTCCTGTTTTTGTGTCTTTTTGTAACTTAAGGTTTTGCCTAGAGGGATTCTCTATGTTTTGAATCTGATTACCCTGTAAGGTATTTACCATCCTGATTTTACAGAGATTTTTCTTTTACTTTTTCTTTAATTAAAGAAAAGAACCTGATTGCTTTTTCATTGTTCTTAAGATTCAAGGGTTTGGGTCTGTGTTCACCTATGCAAATTGGTGAGGATTTTTATCAAGCCTTCCCCAGGAAAGGGAGTGTAGTGCTTGGGGGGATACTTTTTTTTGGGGGGGGGGTGTGAGACGTTTCCAAGTGGGCACTTCCCCTGCTATTTTTGTTAGACGCTTTGGTGGTGGCAGCATAAAGGTTCAATGACAAAAGGTAAAAGTTTGTACCTTGGGGAAGTTTTTAACCTAAGCTGATAAGAATAAGCTTAGGGGGTCTTTCATGCGGGTCCCCACATCTGTACCCTAGAGTTCAGAGTGGAGAAGGAACCTTGACATGCATAGGGAGAGCAATCCTCTATTCTGTGGTTTAAGTAGTACATTTTCTTTACCCTTTATCAGCCTGATCCAAAATTGACTGAAGTCAGTGGAAAGACTCTCCATTACTTCACCGGCTTTTGAACAGGCTATTTGCCCTTCAGTCTATTTACTATAATTAGAAGCATTATCAACACTATCTTCTGTCACTTATAAAAACTTATCTATGCCCACCCCATCGTACATCTTAAATAGTATTTAAATGAATACAATGCTGTATCTACTGTAACTAAAGAAGTTAAATTAAGACTACGGAGATCAAACACAGAATGAGAGATTATTATTTTTTGCGTACCTTTATAACTGAAAAAACAAACAAACGTGTCACTTAGGATAAGTCAGCTTCAGTGAAAAATAGGATTTTGATGAAATAATTGCATATGGGTTTGTTTAAAATAATTTTATTTTTGCTTTAGTGAGGAAGGCTTTAGAGCAGATTTCTTCATTATTAAACCTGTCTTTCTTGAAGAAGCTTAATTTTATCTTCTAACTACCTGCATTTGCTCAGCTGTTTTAGGCATTTTCTGTGTTGAATTTGTAGCTTTTTGCATAGAAAGCACATCCCATTTCCTCTTTATTATTTAGGTATATATATTTTTAAATTAAAGTAATAATGGCAAATTAAGTTTTGTATTGATTCTTGCTAGTTCTCTTTCAGAATTAAATGCCAGTCTAAAAATCTGGTAATACAGCACAGAATATAATTGCTTCCTTATAACACCATAATGCACAGAACCAAATAGAAAGAATGCCAGTGAAAACAATGAATGGTAGCCATCTACTTTACCTTATATTACACTGACTGCTTCATATAATTTCATTTCAACATAAAATAGAGAATTCTATTGTCTTCTCTGCTGCCATTTCTCTTGATATTTGAAATATATTTAATTATACAAGGTCACATCTGAATAGGTAAGGCTCTCTGGAGAGAATGAAATTGAACTTTTTCATATCAGATCACTTCTCTCTCCAGAAATGAATTCTTTATTACCCTAAAATTACATGATATTACCCTGAAATGACATGATATGTCTTATTTCTCATCTAGCACATTCCTGGAATTAGACTGGAGTATAAAAGAAAACTAATGGTTCTGAGAATTGGCTGCTCCAAAGGGTACACTCTTTCATTACTTACTCTTAATAATTGGCAGTCCACAGCAGGAAAAGCTGTAAGGAATAAGCCAGAGATGGGAGTTATGGCCTTTTCTTTATGATGTAGCATAAAAAATTACAGCAAATTATAACAGCTGTTACGGATGTGTTAAATCTGCCAAAGTTCTGTTTGTGCTAAAAGTTTCCATTATAAATTGTAAATTAAGAGAATTCTCCAATTGTTCACATACCGAAAAGCTTAGAAACACTGTTTGCAGAGAGATGTCACAATTAAAACAAATCATTATGGTGCAGAGAAATGGCACTAAAGAGCAATGAAGGCTTTTTTCCAAAATTTCCTTTAGACAGTAAACTTTTGCTCACTGCAACTGAATAGACGAAGTAAAATCCAAAGCATCAAGGATTTATGGCTGTAAATATTAGCAATTTGATGCATTTTCATCAGGAAGCCCTCATTTTCTTGTCTAATTATGCAAAGTGAGTGCATCTGTGTATGTCTGATTAAAATAAATGGCTATTCCCTTTTTTGCCATTGGAATTCATTGTTAGATAGTATTTATTATAATTTTATCAGGAAACAATTATATTGGTTCTGTATTACCAGATTTTTAGATTGGCACTTAATTGTATTAACTCTGAAAGAGAACTAGTAAGAATCAATACAGAATCTATTTATTATTACTGCTTCAGGTTCCCAAACTTATCTGTTGAGTCTTCCAGATTATGTGGAGAGGGTTTTTGTTTGTTTGTTTGTTTGTTTGTTTGTGGTTTTTTTCTTGTTTGTTTGGGGTTTTTTTTGCATAGAAAGAAAAGACGTTTCAAAACAGGAAATACCCCAAAACAGCTGCATATACACACCCCGCCCCCCAGGTGTATGTAGGCTTGTACATGCCCGCATGCACATCTATAGTGGAATCTCATTATAAGATTGATTTTGGAACCCCAACTTTAGTCATCTATCGAAATGGTTACTGCATCTATATCCATAAAACAACCTCCCAAATCAGTACATAAGTAAAATCTCCACCAAGCAAAGACACTCAAATTCTAATACGCATTTTTATGCCCTGAAAGGTCAAATGGTTTACAACTGTCTCTGTTTGACAGTCTCATCTTTTGTAAATTCGTTGAATGAAATGTTGGCCCCCCGAAATCAATAGGAATTTTACTATTGACTTCAGTAGGGCCAGGATTTCATTTCATCCCTGCAGGTAGGTTGCACATTAGAAAATACTTTTGTATCTTCTGTTGTACCTCTGATAGCATGAAAGAAAATTAAAGTATCATTTCCAGTTCTAACCTCACCACACAATGCCTCATGAAGTAATATGAAAGAAGACAAACAACAGAACCAACAGGCAGTATCTATCAATATTTCCAATTCATCACTAAAACCAAGATGCTAACATTTACAAATTGAGTTTTATAATTATAAATAAATGGAACCTGCAAGAATTAATTGGGGAGATTTTTAGGGATACTCGAAGAAGTGGGTCCTGAGCAATGTTCCCTCTAATTTTTGACAGGCCGTGTGCGCAAAAAATTTCTTCTGTGCAAATTTTTGAAGCAGAGTTCAAATTTGTGCATCATGAGGCAAATGCGCCCAAGAGGGTAAAATGCTTATGCATTTAAAATTTTTAATTTGCAATTTGTGTCAATTTATATGGGTTTTCAGATTGACACATCATAAGTAAAAAAAGAAAAAAGAGAGTTTGTGTTTTAAATTTAAAATTTTCCTAAAAAATATCAATAAATGATTATCAGCCAAGAATAAGATATGTAATTTCAAGTGAATTTTAATTTCCCTATTGGTCGAAATGTCAAAGACCGCTAAACTAACCTTACTGTTTTTCCCTGCGATCTTTTTCATTTGCCCATTCAATATAAACTCTGTCCAGATCTATCAGTCCTCCAGCCAGCTGGTAACTCTTAATACACATCAGCATGTCCAAATGATCTACTTGTAAACGATTCCGTAGTTTGTTTTTTAGAGAGTTCATTAAGCTAAAGCCACACTCACAGTCTGCAGTTGATGTTTGGAATGTTCCTCCAATATCCATCACCTTTGCAAGATCCTGAAACTGTTCGTTCTGGTGAGCAAATGTCACCATATCCAGGAAACTTAAAACCAATTGGCTTTTGATTCTTTCGGCTACTGCAAACTTGAAGTCATTGTACTAACTGACTATAACAATCTCTTCAGCAAGAAAGTCTTTGTATTTTGAACATAGGAATTTGACCTGATGAATTCCAAAACTGAAGTCACACTTAACTATTGCTGCACAATCAAAAGCGGACCACTCCTGGACCAAAACCTCCCCCCCACTGCCCAATGCCCTCCACACCCTCACAGCCGAGCATGCCACCACAGACCTCCCAGACACTCACTCCATCACGCCCTGCCCCCTTCCCTGGCCGCACTCACCAGCCCTGCTGGGAGGTTTCTGGCTCCTACGGTCAGAGCAGCGAGGGGCGGGGGGAGGGGTGAGCGTCTCCAGACTCTCCACGTGCTGCACCTGCCACAAATGCGAGCTCCGTGGCTCCCATTGGCTGGGAAAAGCACCAATGGGAGCTGCTGGAGCCGCGGAGCGGGGCTTGCAGGCGCCAGCAGCGCACAGAGACCCTAAGAGCCAGCAGGTCCCTCTGGCTCCTACAGTCGGGTCGGGTTGGGGGGGGGAGGAGAGAGAGGGCGGAGGGCTCTCTGCCCGCTGCCAGCACTTGCTAGCCCCGCACCCGCAGTTCTGATTGGGCAGGAGGGAGCCGGAGCAGCACACTGAGACCCCCTCCGCCTCTGTGCCTAGGGGCTGCCCACACTGCAGGCTCCTGAGGGGAGATTTGAGAAGGTAATGACATCACTGATCTATTTAGGAAAGATGTTCCATGTGTAAGAGGCAGCAAGGAAGAAGTCATGGAGGCATTGGCATTTGTATGAGAAGCAGATAAGTGGGCAAATAGTGCTAGTACCATTTTGTAAATGTAAATACTCACCATTTTGTAAACTGTAAATACTAACTACAGAAGCACATGTTTGAAGATCAGCACGGAGGTGAAGAAGAAGGCGTTTGAAGAAGGCACGGAGGCATTTGTATGAGAAGCAGATAAGTGGGTAAATGGTGCTAGTACCATTTTGTAAACATGAAGAGCTGCAAAAACTGTAAATACGAACTACAGAAGCACATATTTGAAGATCGTTTGTGCACACACTACTGTGGTTAACTTGCTAGGTGACACTACAGCTGGTCACAAAATCAAGATTTTTCTCTATGGAAAATTGTGAGTTTCCAACAGTAGTTTTCATCCACAAGCAGATAGGACAAGCAGAAATCTATAGCCAGCAGAGTTAAGAATACTTAGAAGGGCTTTGTGAATATATTAGACACAAAAAGAATTCTAACAAAGATATTGGTCCAATATTACATGGAAACAGTAGAATTGTCAATAATAATGCCAAAAAGGCAGAAGTGTTCAATACATATTTCTGTTCTGTATTTGAGACAAGCCAGGTGATGTAATCATATCATGGATGAAGATGAAATACTTTCTATTCCAACAGTAACTCAGGAGGATATTAAACAGCAGCTACTAAAATTAGATATTTTAAAATCAGCAGGTCAGGATAACTTGTGTCTAAGAGTTTTAAGGAAGCAGGCCCAAGACCTCTCTGGATCATTAATGTTGATTTTCAATAAGTCTTGGAACACTGGAGAAGTTCCAGAGGACTGGAAGAAAGCTAATGTTGTGCCAATATATTAAAAGGTTAAACGGGTGACCCACGTAATTATAGGCCTGTCAGCCTGACATCGATCCCAGGCAAAATAATGGAGCAGATTATATGGAACTCAATTAAAAAAGAATTAAAGGATGGTAATATAATTAATACCAGTCAATTTGGGTTTATGAAAAATAGATCTTATCAAACTAACTTGATAACTTCTTTGATGAGATTACAAGTTTCACTGATAAAGGTAATAGCATTGATGTAATATACTTACACTTCTGTATGGCATTTCACTTGGTACCAAACATTTTGATCAAGAAACTAGAACGATACAAAATAAACACAGCACACATTAAATGGTTTAAAGGCTGGCTAACTGATAGATCTCAAAATGTCATTGTAAACGGAAAATCATCACTCAGCGGATGTGTTCCTGGGGTCCTGAGGGATCAGTTGTTTGGCCTACAATCCCTAAAATTTTTATCAGTGACCTGGAAGAGAATATAAAATCAATAAAGTTTACAGATGACACAGTTTGGGGGACATGTTAGATAATAGAGAACAGATCACTGATACAGAGCAAACAAGATTGTTTGGTAAGCTGGGCATGAGCAAACCCTGTGTGTTTTAATATAGCTAAATGCCAAGTAATATAACTAGGAACATATTTACAGGATTGGGGACCTTATTCTGGGAAGAATCTGAAAAAAGATTTGGGGTACCATGGTGGATAATCAGTTGAGCTTGTGATCCCAGTGCGAAGCCTTGGCCAAAAAGGCTAATGTGATCACTGGATGTATAAAAAGGGGAATCTCGAGTAGGAATAGGAGGTTATATTACCTCCGTAATTGGCACTGGTGCAACAGCTACTGGAACACTGTGTCTAGTTTTGGTGTCCACCCTTCAAGAAGGATATTTAACAGCTGGAGAAGCTTCAGAGAAGAGCTACAAGAAGGATTGGATTAAAGGATTGGAAGGATGATTAAAGGATTGGAAAACATGTCTTATAGACTGAGGTCCTTTAGCCTTTCACTATCAGCTTATCAAAGGGAAGGTTAAGGAGCAATTTTATCAGCGTCAATAAGCATGGGGAACAAATATTTGATAATAGAGAGCTCCTCAACCTAACAGAGAAAGGTATAACAAGATCCAAAGGCTGGAAGTTGAAGCTAGGATATCTATAATCATGGGGAGAGTTTTGAGAGACATGGAGTGGGGACGGGAGGGGCACTGTCCACTCCTCCCCCCAAACTGCAGTGCCATAACCAGAGCACGGCAGCCCCAGGGGTGACTCCAAACCCGACACCTGCTCCTTTCCCCCTACCCACGGCCCTGCCCTCTGTGCAGGTCAGAGACCAGAAACCTGAGCCAGGCAGCACGGGGCGTCTGCTGCTCTGGCTGGTGCTGTGGAGCAGGCAGCCTCGGTGTTCTCCCAGCTCCTCCTCCTGATGCTGGTGCCCAGGGCTGTGGATACTTCTCAGCTCCTTATCTCCTTTGACTACTTGCACAGCTGGTAAGAGCCACTCAGGTGGGGAGACCCAGCTCCAGGGCTGGCAGACCCCTCGGGGAGCAATGACCTCAGTGGGAGCCTCTCCCGACACACAGTCCCTAGCTACCCTCTGCCTGCACCCTGATCAGTTTTCAAACTTTTTGAGCTGACTTCCCCCCCCCCCACACCCCTTGAGTTATAATTGTTGGTTGTGCCCCTCCCCCTCAACCCAGACAGGCTAGGTGGGCTGCTGAGGCAAATCAGGAGTGGAGGTGGCACTCCCTCCCCAGACCCCACCATGCAGAGCTGGCCTGAGCCCCACTGGGTCCTGCCCCCCCGACATATAGAAGTCAAACTATGCCTATATGTCTATAATGCAATCACAGGGTGTGACTGCAGCTTGAGTAGACATACCTGAGCGAACTTTAATCTAGCTAGCTCAGGTTCTGGAGCAGTAAAGTGGTGGCATGCAAGCACCAGTGTGAACTGTACAAAAGCACCAAGAACCTAGGGTTACGACTTACGGCGCTCACCCACATTAAATGTGGGCTGCTGCAGCTTCCCTGTTCCAGGTCCTGAGTTAGCTCAGGTATGACTGACCTGTCATTACATCCTGTTATTCTAAATAAAGTATAATTGCTTTTTTTAAACAGTGAAGGTAATTAACGATTAGAACAACTTGATAAGGGTTGCAGTGGGTTTGCTATCATTGGAAATTTTAAAATCAAGATTCCTAAAAGAATTGCTCTAGCTCAAACAGGAATCAATTCAGTTAGTCCTATGGCCCATGTTATGCAAGACATCAGATCAGATGATCCCTTTGGCATTATCCATGAATTTTGAAATAAAATTTCTCACTTTGTTTCAATTAGAAGTGACATTTTCAAATGAAAATATGCTGAAAAAGCAGTTCAAATACGAAAAGTTTTTTCCTCCTAGAGTTTCACATACACTCAAACATTTTCCTCCTTCTTCTGCAGGAAGAGGAGGAGGGGCTGGAAATAAAAGACAGGAGGAAAAAATTTCCAAATTCAAAAAATGAAAGGAGATTCCCTCCACATCCCCCCAAAACGGAAACAAAATGACATGTTCAATCAAAATGAAAAAAAAAAAGTTTTATCTTGATGTGTCAGTTCAAAAAGTCACAGGGCTGGAAGGAACCTTGAGAAGTCATATAGTCCTGTGCTTGAGAAGGACCAAGTAAACCTAGAACATCCATGACAGGTGTTTGTCTGAAATCACCTGTTCTTTAAGTCTCTATGACAGGCATTCCACAACCTCCTTGGAAGCTTGTTCCAGTGCTTACCTATCCTTATAGTTAGCAATTTTTTCCTAATATCTAACCTAAATCTCCCTTGCTGCAGATTAAGCCCATTACTTCTTCTCCTACCAAAAGAGGACATAAAGGACAACTGATCACTGTCCTCTTTGTAACCGTCCTTAAAATATTTGAAATTTATCAGGTACCCCCTCAGTCATCTTATCCAAAGAATAAAAATGCTCAGCTTTTTTAAAAGCTTTCCTTGCAGGTCAGGTTTTCTAAACCATCTATCATTTTTGTTGTTGTCCTCTGGACTCTCTCCAATTTGTCCATATCTTTCTTAAAGTGTGGTGCCCCGAACTTGTCACAGGCCTAATCAGTGTTGAGTAGAACAGGACAGTTGCCTCCTTTTCTTACATACAACACTCCTGTCAATACTTTCCAGAAAGATATTAGCCTTTTCAGCAACTGCATCACATTGATGACTCATTCAATTTGTGCTGAAGTAGATCTTGAGGTAATAGAGGGATAGCTTCCAGATCCACTTCAGCAGTCTACTGCCTAGCCAGCTATTCCCCATTTTGTAGTTGCCCTTTTCATTTTTCCTTCCTAACTATAGTACTTTGCTCTTCTCTTTACTGAATTTCATCTTTTTGATTTCAGCCAATTCTCCAATTTGGCAAGGTCATTTTGAATTCTAATCCTATCCTCCAAAGTCTAACCAACCCCTCCTACCTTGGTGTCATCTGCAGATTTTATAAGCACACTCTCCATTCCATTATCCAAGACATTAATAAAAATATTGACTGGTACCTGAACCAAGACAGGCCCCTGCAGAACACCGCTAGATACAGCCTTTCAGTTTGACAGCAAACTATTGATCATTACTGAATGAATTCTTTTCATTTTGAATTTTCCAGTCAGAGAATCAGACTGGTTCAATGCAATTGACATTTTCCTACTGAAAAAGTCAATGTTAATGAAATCTCCTTTTCTACAGGGAATATTTTTCATTCAAAAATTTCAAACAGCTCCAGCTGAAACCTTTCCATCTTTTTATTACACTAGAGACCATCCTGCTTCCTTTGGATAATGAGGACCAAATTCTGCTCTCATTTACATCCATACAAAACCAAAATAAATTCATTAAAGAATGAGGCAAGGATTATTATTTGCATGTTAGTAGCACCTAAAGACACTAATAATTAGGATCCCATCATGCTAGAAACTTTAGGTAGCAGGCTCCTGAGGCAAGAACAGTGTAATCCTATATGTCTCTGCTGTGCCTTGGACATTTGAGGCACAACTGTAAACAAATTATAAAAATAATCCCTGAATCTGTATGAGTTTGTAAGCCAATGAGAGTGTCCGAGTAGTCAAAGCATTTGGAGTTTCCTAGTGCTGAGGAAATGCTGTACATTTTTTATATTAACAAATTTCTTGACAATACAAGGTATCATCTTATATATGTAGAAAGGGCATCAATTATACAAGATGAGAATACAGCAAAATTGAGTTAGTAAAAATTATGAGTTATAGTAAATGTATGCTGTAAAAGTTAGATCAGTTATTTGCCTTTAATTAGTTCACCCCAATTTCTCCTCTCTTCTATTTTTAATTTCTCTGCTAACACCTTCTGTGCTTTCGCTATACAGTAGGTTTTCTTTATCCAACTTTGAGCCCCCTCAGGCAATTGAATTCAATTTCAAATCTCAATTAAGCCTAGTTCATGATATTTTTGACATGTTATTCTATTTCAGCAGATCCAGAGCAAAGACAAAAATGAACAAATAAAGCCAACACAACTGCCACTGCTTCGTAGAAATAAAAAGGGAGAAGACTTCTGAGGAATAGTTTGCCAATGATTTCTACTGTGGCAAAAGAGGGAGAGGGTAAAGGGTGAAATACATAACATTCTGAAAAGTGCAATGTATATTCTAAGCTTTCCTGGAGCTTTGAAAGAGAAACTTCTTTGGATTAGTCTAATCCACCTAATTACAAACAGGAACAAGGTTCAAATTCTTCTCTTTAATAAAGCAAGGGTAAAACTGGAATAATCCCGGAGATGTCTGTGGAGTTACTACAGATTCACACTTAAGAACAAGAGCAGAATTGGTCCTGAAATCACTAAAATTTACAAAAGGGTTTCTTAAACTTAGTGCATTGACCATTTTAGGGGAAACTGTCATCATGACAGTCTGATGACATAGTTGGAGACACAAGAAATGTTGAACTACTCTTAAATTTAACCTCTTAATTTCCCTAAATAATATAAGTTATCTTGCAAGACTTGCTCTTTTCCTGTTACGTATTCAAATACTGATTTGTATTTTCTGTGTCTCAAACTATATCACCAAACTGGATTTCCTGTTGGAAAGTTATAGTAAAGTGATAACTCACTGAACTGGACTTGACCTTGCAGTCATGATATGGGAAAAATTCCAATTAACATCAAAGGAAGTTAATACACACCAGTGTTTTAGGGCTCAGCTATGTTCCCAGATGAGAGAAACCAGCACCATTAATAGGGAGAGACATTGAAACTAGTATTTCTTAAGCTGGTTTTAAAATTCATTTTTAACATATACATTGTAGGCCTCTATTCTGACTTCCGTGGGACTCAGAGCAAGGGCCCATGTAGGAGTGGGCCCTAGGGCGTGATCATTACCCAATAAAGTCACTGAAAGTTTTCAGTGGGAACAGTATCGAGCCCTTAATTAGAAAAAGCAAACTTCTGCTCCTAGTTCCACACAGCAGATCTCACCTCGAGACATTCTGCTGTTTCTTCTTGTGTGGATCTCCCATCGACATGATTGATAGTTCCACAAACACACAGAGAGTATGCTATCCAAGCTGAGAACAAACACTGCAGATGTGAAAAAAAAACGAGGAGTCCTTGTGGCACCTTAGAGACTAACAAATTTATTTGGGCATAAGCTTTCATGGGCTAGAACCTACTTCATCAGATGTATGAAGTAAAAGATACAGGAGCAGGTATAAATACATGAAAGGATGTGGGTTGCTTTACTAAGTGTTAGGACAGTTTAACAAGATAAATCGATTAACAGCAGGATACCAAGGGAGAAGAAATAACTTTTGAAGTGGTAAGAGAGTGGCCCATTACAGACAGTTGACAAGAAGGTGTGAGTAACAGTAGGGAGAAATTAGTATTGGGTAAATTAAGTTTAAGTTTTGTAATGACCCTACCACTCCCAGTCTTTATTCAGGCCTAATCTGATGGTATCTAGTTTGCAAATTAATTCCAGTTCTGCAGCTTCACGTTGGAGTCTGTTTCTGAAGTTTTTTTGCTGAAGAATTGCCACTTTGAGGTCTGTTACTGAGTGACCAGAGAGATTGAAGTGTTCTGCTACTGGTTTTTGAATGTTATGATTCCTGATGTCAGATTTGTGTCCATTTATTTTTTTGCGTAGAGATTGTCCGGTTTGGCCAATGTACATGGAAGAGGGGCAATGCTGGCACATGTCACATTGGTAGATGTGCAGATGAATGAGCCCCGGATGGTGTGGCTGATGTGGTTCGGTCCTGTGATGGTGTCCCTTGAATAGATATGTGGACAGAGTTGGCACAAGGGTTTGTAGCAGGGTTTGGTCCCTGGGTTGGTGTTTTTGTTGTGTGGTGTGTAGTTGCTGGTGAGTATTTACTGCAGGTTGGGGAGCTGTCTGTAAGCGAGGACTGGCCTGTCTCCCAACATCTGTGAGAGTGAGGGATCGTCCTTCAGGACAGGTTGTAGATCCTTGATCATGTGCTGGAGAGGTTTTAGTTGGGGACTGTAGGTGACGGCTAGTGGCATTCTGTTACTTTCTTTGTTGGGCCTGCCTTGTAGTAGGTGACTTCTCGGTACCCTTCTGGCTCTGTCAATCTGTTTCTTCACTTCACGCCATTTTAAAAGCGCTTGATAGAGATTCTGTAGGTTTTTGTCTCTGTCAGAGGGATCGGAGCAAATGCGGTTGTATCCTGCTGTTAATTGATTTATCTCATTAGACTGACCTAACGCTTGGTAAAGCAACCGACATTCTTTCATGTATTTATATCTGCTTCTGTATCTTTTACTTCATGCATCTGATGAAGTGGGTTCTAGCCCATGAAAGCTTATGCCCAAATAAATTTGTTAGTCTCTAAGGTGCCACAACGACTCCTCGTTTTTTTTTGCTGATACAGACTAACACGGCTACCACTGAAACATGTCACACTGTAGATGTGAGAGCAGAATGTACAAACCCCATACTGAGCACAGGTAGAAGGAAGGAGAGAGTGCGCTTTCACTTCACACCTTTAGTTAGTTCATCATAACTTTCCTCTGTGTCCCTGCGTACACAAGCCTTCAGATAGCCTAGTGATGAACAGAGTATAGGAACCAAGACAAGTAGATTAGGGAGATAACACCAACTCTCTCAACCTTCCCTTCTTTTACTACATCACTGCTTCTTTCAATAGTCTCTCCCTCTTTCTTATTTTTTTAACTATGTCCCCAATTTGATATCAGAGTTAAATTAAATTATGTCATGTAGGAGTTAATCTCTTAAAAATTAAAAAGGTAAGTAAAATGCAAGCAATTAAAGTAAAGGCTTTCTCACAGAGAATGTGATCTATGGGGTAAATATAATGTTGAAGGGATAGTGGATAAAAGAGTTATATATGCCACAATGCTCCAGGCATTGTACAAAAACTCTAGAAAGAATTTTTTTTAGTCATCCTAGAATCATTTTTTAATCAGCAAAATATAAGAGGGCATTTTTAAATTGCTAACTATTTCTGCAGCCAGTTCATTCTTGCTGATCTATGAGATAATCTCTCTTTGAAGAAGTTCTCAACATACTAAGAGTATCTACACTATGGCTATTATATCAGCATATATACGGCACTGTAGCTATGCCAGCATAACCCATAAGGTAGATACAGCCTACACTGATGGAAGGGATTTTTCTATCGACGTAGAGATATCACTCCCCACCCCCTCCGAGCAACAGTAACTATATCAATGGAAACATTCTTCCATTGACCTAGTTGCGTCTACATGGGAGGTTAGGCTGGCATAGATACATCATTTAGGGTGTGGATTTTTCACACCCCTGACCGACGTAGCTATGTCAACCTAAATTGTAAGTGTAGACAGGTCATTATGAACCAGACCCTAAAAACAACTGTTAGAACAACAACAATCATTTAGCAAAAAGTGTGTATTTCCCTCTGAGAAAAATCTCACAGCATCATGCTCAGTTCAGCCATTAATGTATCGTTATTGTACACCACTTTCATACATAGGGAAGGTGAGTGGCTGTTAGTCCATCACCACACAACAGCCCATACTTATTTCTGTTGTTTTCTCTCACAGCCAGAGCTCTTATACTGCCCCAGTCTGTTCTCACAGACCATCCTACCAGCTCCTCCTAGCTGGAACTCAGACTTCTGGAACCAGCCTCCAGTGGCGGCCAAACTACGCCGCTTCCCACAGCTCCCACTGGCCAGGAACGGTGAACCATGGACACTGGGAACTGCAGGTGGCTGTGCCTGCAAACTGTCAATGTAAACACTGTCTCATGGCCCACCAGCAGAGTACCCTGACGGGCCACATGCAGGCCGCAGGTTGCCCACCACTGCTTTAGATCCCCCAAACATTTACGTTCAAACTCCATCCGAGTTTCCCCACAGGAGTTTCTTGCTCCCTGGACTCCTCTCTGTCACAGCTCGCTTGGTCTTAGTCTTCCCTGCAGGAGCCCTTCATGGTCCATGCAGTCTCTCACCACTTGCCTGCTCTGGGCTTTTCTCTTCAGACTCAGGGCCCTGCAGGAGCTTTCTTGCTCCCTACCTGGCTCTTTCAACAACTGGGGCCTATCAGCACTGTTTTATTTTATATAGGAATAAACTAATTGGTCTCAGATGGAGCTTATCCTGTAATCAGGGCTGCCTTAGCTCCATGCTCATAGTGCAAGCCACTCTGTTACACATGGGGATAGGTCTTGGAGACTTAGGGCCAGCTACTGATACCCTTATGTTGTGTAACATCTTATTTCACGTGTTAATAAAAATAAATTAATAAGTGTACTCTTTACTCTGTATATATACATCGGTCGTCTCTTGTCCGATACAGTACTTACATTGGAAGTTCTTTGGGGCAGGGACCTGCTTTGTACAACACCTAGCACAATGGGGTCTTCATCTGTGACTAGATTTCCTAGGTGCTATAATAATACAAATAAATAAATAAATAAATAATAATTAAGGCTAAGATTTAGTCATGGGTATTTTTAGTAAAATCATGGACAGGTGGTGGGAAATAAACAAAAATTCGTGGCCCATGACCTGTCTATGAATTTTACTATAAACCACCCTGACTAAAACTTATCAGCTCCTGGGGCTCTGGGGTTCTGCTGCTGCTCCAGGCAGCCCTGGGACACCACTGCTCTCCGAGGCCCCAGGGGCCGACGGCTGGCCCCTGCTTCAGCAGTGGGGGCTGACTGCCCCCCCACCCACTACTCCAAGGCCCCTGGGGCCACTGCTGCTTCAGTGGCCCCTGGGGCTAGTGGCACCGGCCACTGCTTGAGTGGCTCTGAGGATAGCTCCTCGGGCGACCCTGGGGTCAACCGCACTGGCAGCTGCAGAAGTCATAGAGGTCCCAGAAAGTCATGGAACCTGTGACTTCTGTGACAGACTCACAGTCTTAATAATAATTAACAATTACTTCATTTGTAGAATAAGGTAGTATTCAATGTGAGTAAAGATATTAAAATCAGGCCATTATTGGGTTGGTAAGAGGCTGAGATGTCTGCAGCAAGCTATCAAAATAACTCTGGGTACAAACATATATCTGTGATCTGCAGCAGGAGTGAACATTTGCTAATTGGAGCTAGAAGAACTACTGCCATGCTGTGACAAACTTTAAAAATGGTAATTCCTTCTTAATTCTTCCTCTTTTTAGAACAGTTACAAGGATATGTGTGCACAAATAGTTGATTTTTGCTTTATCATCAATCTGCTTTAACTGCCCAGTTCCCTCAGTGATGTTGCTTTGTGATGTTTATGGCATCACAATTCAAACAGTGGAAGTGGCTGAGCTGTCAAAATACCAGGCTAGTGAAACAGTGAATGAGTCAGACAAAGGAACAGGTTGGTTTGAAAGATGACAGTTTCTGTTCCCGCACATCTTGTCACAGTCATCAGCAGCAATAAGAAAGCAACATGACAATTTAATGGAGGTTTAAATAAAATATTACATTTTGTAAAGTTTGCCAGAACACGGCTGTGTTTTATTAAGAGAACAGTGATATATAATTAGCTGATAAGTTGCAAGTACTTCCTTCTTCCCTAAGGGCGTGTGGGGTGGGAGGGGAGGAAGAGAGTCAAACCAACTTAAAATGTCTAAACAAGCCTTGAGAACATAAAGGTGTTACACATCCTATGTCACAAGCACTATAAAATATTTTCAAAGTATCCAACACAAGTAAATCATTTTGCATTAAAGAGTTGTTTAACTCTCATTGTTTAACACTACATTGGAACTGACATTGCTACACAGAAAGGAAACAGTGAAAGCAAGAACTTTTCTCCATTCTAGTTATCTAGAAAAACCAAGAAAACAAAAACAACGCCCCTACCCCAAAACAGATTTTAGTTAGATTTTTACAAAGAAGGTCTTCTAGTAATACTACAGAAAGCAGAAATAATTAAATAAAACAATGCCCAATATTGCATGGGATTCCATTTGGGGAAAGGAAGGGAGAGAAGTGATATTTTGAGATCCAGAGTTAAAGAATCTTTGATTCATTGAGCTTTTCTAGATAGAAGTGGCCAGAAAATAATTCCTCAGACCACCAAGTTTAGAGACATTCTTGGAAAAGTGATGTGTTTGTAATAGGTATAGAGGTGTTGCATCTCCAGTATCTCTGACTGAGAAATACTAGGAGAGATTTTTAATATTTCATGAAACTTTAAAGAGAACAGTGTCTGGGGCTGAAGTGGCGGGGAAATGAAAATCAGAGTCTTGGCCGCATGCTTAGAATCATAGGCTACAGGCATATAATAAGGATGTCACTAAAACAATGCATTCTCAGGAGCTGAGGTGTAGCATGTATAACAAACACCCTTTCCCTATCATCCTGCAGGATAATATTAAAGCACACGTTCACTCTGAAAAACACCGGCAAAAATGATATTGTTGGGATCCATATATACTTTCCCCAATTGACTTTGATATCTAATTTGCTCAATTTACGGATGCAACGTTTTCCATAATATTGCATATTCCGTAATATTTCCAGCATTGACCATAATATAATTAAATTTAACATCCCTGTGGTGGGGAAAACACCATAGCAGCCCACCACAGTAGCATTTAATTTCAGAAAAGAGAACTACACAAAAATGAGGAAGTTAGTTAAACAGAAATTAAAAGGTACAGAGCCAAAAGTGAAATCTTTGTGAGCTGCATGGAAACTTTTTAAAGATACTATAATAGAGGCTCAACTTAAATGTATACCCCAAAGTAATAACCATAGTAGGAGAACCTAAAAAAGTGCCACCGTGGCTAAACAACAAAGTAAAAGAAACAGTGAGAGGCAAAAAAAGGCATCTTTTAAAAAGTGGAAGTCAAATCCTATTGATGAAAATAGAAAGGAGCATAAACTCTGGCAAATGAAGTGTAAAAATATAATTAGGAAGGCCAAACAAGAAGTTGAAGACCAGCTAGCCAAAGACTCAAAAAGTTATAGCAAATTTTTTTTAAGGAAGCCTTCGAAACAACCGGAAGGTCCACTGGATAACTGAAATGATAAAGAAGCACTCAAGGACAATAAGGCCATTGAGGAGAAACTAAATTAATTCCTTGCATCGGTCTTCACAGCTGAGGATATGAGAGTGATTCCCAAACCTGAGCCATGCTTTTTAGGTGACAAATCTGAGAAACAGTTCCAGATTCAGGTGTTTATAGAGGTGGTTTTGGAACAAGCTGATAAACTAAACAGTAATAAGTCACCAGGACCAGATGGCATTTACCCAAAAGTTCTGAATGAACTCAAATGTGAAATGGCAGAACTACTAACTATGGTATGTAACCTATCATTTAAATCAGTTTCTGTATCAGATGACTGGAAGATAGCTCATGTGATGCAAATTTTTTAAAAAAGGCTCCAGAGGTGATCCCGGCAATTACATGCCAGTAAACCTAACTTCAGTCCTGGGCAAACTGGTTGAAACTATAGTAAAGAACAGAATCATCAGACATATAGATGAACATGATTTGCTGGGGCAAGAGTCAACATGTTTTTTGTAAAGGGAAATCATGCCTCACAAATCTACTAGAATTCTTTGAGGAGGTCAACAAGCATGTGGACAAGGGTCATCCAGTGGATATAGTGTACTTAGATTTTCAGAAAGCCTTTGACATAGTCCCACACCAAATGCTCGTAAGTAAAGTAAGATGTCATGGGATAAGAGGGAAGGTCCTCTCATGGAGCAGTAACTGGTTAAAATAAAGGAAACAAAGGGTAGGAATAAATGCTCAGTTTTCAGAATGGAAAGAGGTAAATGGTGGTGTCCCCCAGGGGTCTCTTCTGGGACCAGTACTATTCCCCATATTCATAAATGATCTGGAAAAAGGGGTAAACAGTGAAGTGGCAAAATTTGCAGATGATGCAAAACTACTCAAGATAGTTAAGTCCCAAGCAGACTGCGAAGAGCTACAAAGGGATCTCACAAAACTGGGTGACTGGGCAACAAAATGGGAGATGAAATTCAATGTTGAGAAATGCAAAGTAATGCACATTGGAAAATATAATCCCAGCTATACATATGATGGGGGTCTAAATTTGCTGTTACCACTTAAGAAAGATCTTGGATTGCGGATAGTTCTCTGAAGGCATCCATTCTATGTGCAGAAGCAGTCAAAAAAACCCCCAAAAAACTAACAGAATGTTGGGAATCATTAAGAAAGGGACAGATAATAAGACGGAAAATATCATATTGGCTCTATATAAATCCATGGTATGCACACATCTTGAATACTGTGTGCAGATGTGGTTGCCCCATCTCAAAAAAAGATATATTAGAATTGGAAAAGGTACAGTAAAGGGGAACAAAATGATCAGGGGTATGGAACAGCTTCCATATGAGGAGAGATTAATAAGACTGGGACTTTTCAGCTTCGAAAAGAGATGACTAAGGGGGGATATGATAGAGATCTATAAAACCATGTCTGGTGTGTAAATAAGGAAGTGTTATTTACTCCTTCTTATAACAAGAACTAGGCATCACCAAATTAAATTAATAGGCAGCAGGTTTAAAACAAACAAAAGGGAGTATTTCTTCACACAATGCACAGTCAACCTGTGGAACTCTTTGCCAGAGGATTTGTGAAGTCCAAAACTGTAACAGCGTTCACAAAAGAACTAGATAAATTAATGGAGGGTAGTTCCATCAGTGGCTATTAGCCAGGATGGGCAGGGATGGTGTCCCTAGCCTCTGTTTGCCAGAAGCTGGGAATCGGTGAGAGGGGATGGATCACCTGATCATTCCCTGTTCTGTTCATTCCCTCTGAAGCACCTGGCATTGGTCACTGTCGGAGGACAGGATACTGGGCTAGACGGACTGACCCAGTATGGCCGTTTCTATGTTCTTATGTATTATACAATACAATAAAACCTTCACTCTGACCAATTTTCACCTAGCACATCATCTTGCACAATCTTTTACCTTAACATTGGGGCTACTTGCTTGAGCAAGGATTGCTTGCAGGAGTAAAATTTTGAGGAACTGAGCCCCCATTCTGTGTTTGAACCATGTGTCAAGAGGCTGGAAACAAAAGTGAACAACTGACAATGCTGGCAAAGGAGAACCAAATCCTGATATCTTAACTATCTTCACCCCTTTAGTGGAAACAGTTCAATTCTTGAAATGCAATCTTCTCTTGGCACTTTGCCAAACATCTTTCAATCATTTTTTATTAAGCTAGGTTCCCATATTGTTTCTGTTATGTATGTCTTGATAGTGTACTCCAGCTAATGGCACCAAAGTATTCAATTCCTTTTTAAATTTGTAAATGCTTTGAACTGAGAAAAGCTTTTGTTGCTATTAAATAAGAGACATGATTTCTTTTTCAAATCCAAAAGGTCTCCATTAGGATATTTTACTTCCAGTTAAAATGTACTTGGCTTTTAGATAATGTGGGGGAGAGACAGACAGCAAACAAACAACAGGGAGGAATTTGGTGAACTATCATACCTTTAAATGGTTGTGTCAAATATTATTGCATGTAAAACTTTGCAATAGATTTTGGTCCACAGAAATGCAACAGGTAAGTCTGTTAGATAGAGAAAAACAATAGTTTGCAAGATTAAATCTGGTTTCTATTATAACTCATACTGAATAAAATTACTATTATAAAATGAGTGCTGTATTTTGGAAAGGAAATTTTCACAGTCACAAAACTCAGTTCTATAACAGGCATTAAATATGGAATGCTAATTCTTGGATTAACTCAATAAAATCATATGAGGTTGCTTGGATTTTAAAATATAATTGTTTCAATTTTTTTTTAAAAAGCCAGAATTCTGAAATGTTAAATAAACTTTCTGCCATTCACCCATGAAATACACTACATATGGAAACACAAAACTGCTTCCATTTAAATTGTGTGCTGAAATTTTATTTTCAGTTCGACCTCTAAAAAGCTTATTTCCTTCTGATGCTGTTCCAATCACTCTCAGTAGGAAACAATAGAGTTTATATATTACTCATTCATTTCAAAACCCTGAGGCAGGACCCCTGTGGAGTTTCTTCAGTAATTGGTCTCCAGATGCTGGTGATGTACAGCGCTCTGAGAGTCCTTAAACGTCATGAGAACACAATTCCATTGGCTTCAAAAGTTGCATGTGTTTAAAGCAACAGCAGATTGCTCATACATGTTTCACAGTGCTCCTACAGTATCTAATTATTCAATACCTTATATGTAGTGTGCTACAATTTACTAGTCTAACACAACAGTGTAACAGTTTGCAAATTAGGTAAGTTGTGTATTATTGACTAAAGACACAGCATAACTGAACACTTCTTCCAGAAGAATCAGGATGTGTTAGAAATAAATGGTCAGGTGTCAGAATAAACATAGTCTTAAATCTCATTCAATTCAGTGGGCTATTAGCATGTACTGAAGTGATCTGCTGAAGCAGGACTAAAATTATTTTATTTAAGATTATAATGATTACATTCAATCTCCATTTTCACAAAATAACTTTGCAGAAGATAACTGAATTCTTCGTAACATTTGTTTGATGAGATATTTACCAACATTTGTAGAGTTAACATTTTAAAATTTCCTTTTTATAAATTTTCCCTGAGTCTGACATATTTTTGTGTTCCTGCAGTTAAATCATCCCTGTCACCAAAACATCAAATTTCACACAGTCTCATAACATCTCAGATGTAGGCCAAATTTTATACTTAAACATTAAAAGAGTTATTCCATAACTTGAACTGAAATCTGCAAAGCAGAGCTGACAGCTCTCCAGAATCACCAACAGAATGGCTCTACTTGCTGTACTAGCCATTCTGACCCACCTCACTCCAGTACCCACACCCAGCTTGCTTCTATGCTTCTCTCTACAACCATACCCCTCAGTGACCTCCCTGCAATGTGACAACCTTTAACAGCGAGAGTCCCAGTCTGACAAACCCATTAAACCTTGTAGGGACGGAGTTGACCTTTGGCTAACAACAGGATGTTCACCAGACTGAGAAGCTGTTGAAATAAAAGAGCTGCAATTCCAGAAAGCTTTAGCTGCAAGTCTCCCCTCTCTGCATTAGTCTGTCTCCTCACTACTCCCTGTAGGTAGTATGGGCCAGGAATGATGCAGGGGACTTGTAGACAAATTTGCCTGAAAAACACATCTGACAAGTCCACCATGGTGGCAGCTCTCTCTTTGGTAAGACTGTTACATGTTCTGACCAACCTCAGTATGTCTTTTAGGCTGGGAGTACTAATAGAGTCAATGGAGGCTTGGTTGGAGGACTACTCACATGAGCAAAGTTTAATGAGTGTTTGTATTTGATAGCATTTACTTGATGGCATTTGGTGGCCCTTACTTGATAATAACCTTTCATCTTCACAATATAACCTTTGTTTGTTCATGATAATTATTTTTTACACTCCAAAAAGCCTGGAGAAATTTCCTCCAAACCCTCAGCTCACCACAAATACTCTGCATTAACCTGGAGTAAATGTTGCTGACATCTGTTCCTAAATCAAAATTCACATAAGCAGCCTTATTTCTGATCATGTTTACATTACTGTTTCTCCTAATAATGTGACATCGTTTGTTATTTATTCCGGGATAAGGCAGTGTTGTGTGTGGAAATACACCGAACATAACAGGGGCCCCACTCCTGGATGGAGCTTTTAAGCATTACTGGGAGTATAAATAATAATCTTCAACTGTTGTAAACTGTCATAGCTCCATTGAAGTTAATGGAACTATGCTGATTTACAGAATCTAAGGATCTGGCCCTTAATGCCTGCATTTTAAGGTTATACTTATTCCATGAATATTAAAAATATCAGATGTTTATATAAATTTATTTCCTTTCAGTTTCACTAATATTTTTTGATATATGATCAATGACAGGGCAGAATATTGAGTGGATGGATCACTGGTCTGAACCAGTATTAGCAATTCCTATGTTCAAAAGGTCAATGAATGTGTTAACCATGTTGGTTATCCTCTGATCTTGGGAAAAGGTAGGGTATGGGGGGAAAGAGTAAGGAATTCTGTAAAGTAGACTTTGTATCAAAAAGACCTTCAAGACTCGGTGCGTGTGCTGAGAAAATGGAAAATCCTTCCTCCTAGGACCCCGAATTTTGAGGACAATCTGTATTTGAGTGGACAATACTGCACAGGGAGGATGAGAGAGAGACAAAGAAGTTGATTTATTTTTGTTCACATGGGCAAGAGTGGAAATCTTACTGAGGACAGAGATAAGGACATCTCCAAACACTCCTAGGCTTCGGAAGAAAGAACCAAGGATATGCATTTTAAAGACATGGCCATCCCAAGAACAAACACCAGTAGAAGCAAGCTATTACAAAAGAAACCAGGATATTAGCTCATAGCCAAACATGTCATGCAATCTGTTGACCATTTGGGGTTTGAACTCAGGTTCAAGCTTAACACCCCTTCTGTTTAACACAAATTGTGCTAATCCAGGACTCAGACCCAGGGTCTGAGACTGAGTCAAGTCGGAACCCAGAATTCAAACCCTATTGCCTTGCAGTGTAGATGCAGTCCCTTGGACTTGTGCTCTGGGTGTCCCCAAAAGTATCTAACAAGCCCATGGGCTGACTTTCTTTGTCCTCTAGACAGTCAAGTTTTTAACAGTCAAGTTTACCAAGACTGTACGACATACAAAAGTCTAGAATGCTCACTTTTTGGGAGGGTACTAAGAAGTTGGATGGTTGGACTTGAGCCCACATAATGCAATGTAGATGCTAGAGCCACAGGTTGGGATCCTGGGTTCAGTAATTCCTAACCAAATGAGTGTATATGCTCATTCCTAACCTAACTCCTTACAAATGAGTGTATATGCTCAAGCCGTCGGGTGACAAACTCAAGATTTGCTAACCTGAGTTCTACCCTGGGCTTACATTGCAGAGTAGGCACACCTTAGAAGACACCTGAGTAGATTCCTGTACATCAGTTTGGTAAGTCTGAATTTCAGTCAGTCCTCTGGGTGAATAATATGCATATATATCCTATAGCTATACGGGTAGGCCCTAATTCAAACATTCTCCTTACAGCACTTCACCAGGCACCAAAACCTTTATCATCTGGATTTGCTGTGTGAGTGACTGCCAGAAAAGGGAAGGGAATCTAGGGCTAGATTTCCCTTTCATTTACACTGGTAAAATCAGGTTTGAGAGAGGAATATAGCCCTTGGAGCCTGTATCAGCAGAAACTACATACCAGAAACATTGCTATTTAAACTACACTTACACATCTGGGAGGTAAGAATTAAAAGATACAAGCAAGCAAGCCAGCCCTTTGTTATACTAAATACTAATTTGTCACTAATTGCCATTATTTCTTAGGCTGTAGCTTTAAGTTAAAAATGCTCCAAGAGGTGCTCTTTACCTACACGTCTTGGAGCAATATTGGTCAGAGTATAAACTGTGTATTTTTTTCAGTACAGGGATATTGCTGTGACTATGTGTGTGAAAGGGCATTTCTTATTACAGAGATGTTAGTACAGTATCACTATTTTTTAATTTACAAAGATATTAAAAGTTTTAATAAGATCCTCTAGAAAGAGTGAGATAAGGACAAGGTTTTCATATTGTATTAGTGAAATCTGTCTACTTCTAGTGACTTTCATTTCCGTTATGAAAACTGGCTATCCACTTTTGCTACACTGTGCCGATAATATTAAGAAAAAAAACCCCTGGTCAGTCTGCTTTACATTCATGAAAGTATCCCAACAAAAAAACGCACAAAAAAAGGAATCAGGAGGCTACCATTAGAGGAGAGATTATATATGACAGAGGAAATATGGATAGAATACATGGCCTGATTTTAATACAAAATCAGTCCCTCGGACAGTAAAAGAAATCCTGGAATGTCTTTTATGTCACCATAATAGTACAAAACTAAACTGATACTTCCTTTTCCACATAGCAAACTTAAAAAGCAACATTAAGCTTGACGTCCAAGGCTGTAATTTACTCTATGTCTTCCAGTGACATGGAACGGATCAAAGGCTGTCCCTCTAGAGAAAATCTTAGAGGGCAGTGGTTCATTAGATGTTCCATACTGTGGATGTCTTCTCCACATTTGCATACCAGGCCATCTCTCAGTTTCCATTCGTGTTGTAGGTAATTGCAATGACGCTGGGAGGTTCTGATGCAATTTACTGTGACCCATATCTTGTGTGCCCTGGTGAAGCCCAGTGGTTGATCTATAGGATCTATGATCTGGTCTTGATTCTTAACCCCACTGTTTTCCCACAACTTCTACCACAGTTGACAGTCCCAAAGTTTTGAGGGTTTTGGTCACTAACCAGAAGGGGGGTTCCTGGACTTAAGGCGGCACCTTGGGGATGGGAGCAGAGGGTGGAGATCTTTGCGGATGGGGTAAGTCTGGATTTGTTATCATGCAGTTATGTTCTTGTATTATTGCTGGGACAGGGAGCCAACCTGTTCGTGTTTATTTTAATTCTCCAGTGACAGTTCTCATAGTAGCATTCAAATGCATGTCTACAAATTTTGAATATTTCACGTGAACCATAGAAAAAGTGGTTTGCCAAATACCTATGAACATAGCCAACTACAATATTTTTATTAACCTCCTTAAATTGGCTGCAAAAAGGAACATCTCCTGTGGCTACAGGAAACCCTGCTCACCCTACTGCTCAGTAGACAGTGAGGCACTACTATAGAAGTACAGGACAACAGGTAATCCTGTTGCTGCAACCATTCTCCTGGAATCACTGAACTCTGTTCAACGAGAGCAATGGGCAAAAGCTATGCAGAGCCTAGATTTTACTCACTCAAGCAGGAAAGCCTGGAGGCTTTTCCATAACTTCTGCAGAGCTAATCTTCCCCAAAACAGAGTGCTACATGTTACAGCTGATGCCACAATCACTCAAATTCTCCAGAACTCTGTGGTCCAAACAGAGCATCATCACAAAAGGAAAGTGAAAAACGAGCTTCATCACTCTCTATCCAGCTGCCCAGCAACATAAAATTTATCACAGCCATTCAGTAAAGAAGAAGTGGACAAGACCATAACACTCACCAGACTTTGCAAAGCTTCAGGCTCAGATGGCATCTTCCCAAAATGTCTGAAAAACCTAGATCAGCATGGCCACAACTGACTGACATGTTTCTCTACCAACGTGTATGCCCTTAGCCAAATGCCAAAAGTATCGCAGCAGTCAACAGTCACTGCCATCCTGAAACCAGGAAAAGCAGCCAATGAGCTGAAAAACAACTGGCTGATATAATTACTACACTTTATGTACTAGCTCTTGGAAAGTTGCTATTCCAGACACTTAACCCTGTCTTTGAGGACTACATCCCTACAGAGCAATTCAGGTTCATACCAGGATGAACCACCTGGGATCAAGTAATTGTACTAACAGCCCATTTTGAAGCCCACTGTCAAAGAGAGTTCAAAACAGCAATGGTCTTTGTGGCTCTGTCCCTGTCATAAACACAGTTTGGCAGGATGGCCCGCTCCTGAAAGTGTTGAAAATAGCACATTGCAGAACAACACTGAGCCTACTGCCAGTTACGTTCACCAACCACAAGTTTTGTGGGCATCTAAGGGAACAGACCAGCCGATCTCATCTACTAAATGTAGGCTGGGCTTGCCATGGGTAATTAAACATGCAGGAGGCCTCATTTCTTGGGAGACAGGCTTAAGGAGGTAAATGGATTAGCTGAAAACAGAATGTCTGCACTAGCTAAAATAAGGGGGAACACCCAGGGAACCATTTACAATGGACAAGATAACAATGGATGAGATAAGCCAGGAACATAAGATGAGGTAAAGAGTAAATTCTGCATGGACAGAGCATGGTGTACAGTGATGGGTTCCTACAAAGTGTCCAAGCCAATTCCAAAACATGTAATGCAATGTGTAGTAAATATGATATAACGTGTAAATGTATATAAGAGAAGAGGTTTGCTGTGTATAAGAGAAGAGATTTGGATGTGTTGCATGCCCTGTACCCACCCCCTATTCTTGAGCCTGATCAACTCACGTGTAGTTTAATTGTATGCCCATAAAGAAACCTCAGTTATGAGTTTAGAGTAGAACTGCGTTCTCGGGGAAGCAAATGGAAGAGGTCTCTGAGGCTACCCCAATATAGTGGTGCCATGAGTCGGATCGGATCCATTAGTCTGGAACAGGTAACATATAGTTTATAATCCATCAGTTAAGCAAAGGCATTGGAAGCTTTTAAATTTGGGGAGGTTACCAGGGCACTGGAGGAGTAGGTTAAATCAAAGAGTGAACCCTATGGACTCCTCAGAGAGGTATTAGGGGGAGACTGGGGCCAAGTGGAAAAGAAACTCCAGTGAATAACGTTGAATAAAAATGCAAAAAAGAAAAAGAAAAAACTTGTTATTGTAGTGACAAATCCTGGGAATAGAAACTCTGTGTAAAGAAATAAAAGAGTTAATGATTATATTAGAAACCTTGAGGGAAAAAATGAGCTGGAAGAGCAAAAAGAGATAAATACTGTGCATGCCAGGCAGTCTAACCAGGCATTTTTACCACAAAATAAAAACTGTGAGAAAATTAGAAAGGTACTTTAAATACCTGCGTAAAAGAATGTTTGGCAAAGCACAGCAGAGGACTGTTAAATGACACTAAAATGTCCAAAAATAGGATCCATAGGCAGGCATAAAAATTTTATTTTTTTAATCCTATGGCAAAGAAAGACCAAATCAAGGCAGCAGTTTCACAAGGATTATTTCAGGTGACTAAAATGTTACAAATGAAATGTGCCACCTTAAGGAATGAATGAAAAAACATAAAAAGAAAATCCGAGTTGTAGAGGAGGAAACAAACTAACTAAAAACAATCCTGAAAGTTCGAGGGGAAAAAGACCAATGTTACCTATTTACATAAATCTGAACTAAAAAACAGCTGTCCTTCAAAGACTATATTTAGTGAGTACAGCTTTGCAGGAAAAGCATACTGAGATAAAAAAATAAGACCAAAACCTATAAAAAAATAAGCTTAAAGTCACCAAAAAATTCAGCTGAAAAAGGTATCACAAAAAAAAAAAGTGTATATTTACAGTTAGGAAAAGCTTTTGCACAAACTAACACTACAAAGTTTGGAAGGAATTAAACAGTTAATGTAAAAATGTTAAAAAAATAATTGTTGAAAAAGGCAATAAATTAAGATGTTAAAAAATGTTTCATTTAATAATGAAACCTAGTTATGGCCGCATAACTCGGTGCAGCCATGCCCAGTAAAACCCTTAGTAATAAAACAATTTGTGAAAAGGGGAGGTCAGGTGGTAACAACTACCATCACTTCATGCTTATTTCCCTGAAAAGCCTTTAGAGCTATTGTGTAAGAAATAGGCCTTTCCCAATAAATGTGTCTGTAAATAATCAGTCGTGCTAGCTGCTGCAGGCAGAGTAACAACCTAATTTAAATTATTACACTATAAATAGTTTAATCAAAATCACTTAAAAATAGAAATCGGTATATTGCTTAATTGCTTCCAGATGTATTAGTGGGAATGTAAACTGAGTATAGCTGTATAAAAAAAAATTAAAGGCAACGCAAGGGGTGTTAATGAGCTCAAATAACAAATTATTTAAAAAAATAACCACAGGGATCTGTCTTGGCAACCACCATTCTTTAATATTTATATCAGCAATATGCCACCATCCATTTTCATGGAAATTTGGAGATGCTGATGATCTTTTGCTCTCCATCCAAGTGAGCACTTTCACTCAAGTGGAACATGTGTGCTCAGAAGATCTGAAAAAAACTGGTTTCAGAGTAGCAGCCGTGTTAGTCTGTATTCGCAAAAAGAAAAGGAGTACTTGTGGCAACTTAGAGACTAACCAATTTATCTGAGCATAAGCTTTCGTGAGCTACAGCTCACTTCATTGGATCAGTGAATGCATCCAATGAAGTGAGCTGTAGCTCACGAAAGCTTATGCTCAAATAAATTTGTTAGTCTCTAAGGTGCCACAAGTACTCCTTTTCTTTTTGAAAAAAACTGGAACACCAACGTTGGTCGTGGCGACTCCAATCGAACCCTCAAAAAACCAATTGTCTCCATGTTCCACCTGAACATGCGAAAAAGTGCCTGAATGTCACCTGTTGTGACTCTAAACTCAGGCATGTGGATTTTCTGAAATATTTCGGCGGGATTCTGGATTGCAGCCTTATATATCGCCAACATTTGACAAAGACTGCTGCCAAAATAAAGGGCTAGGGATAATTTAATCTACCAACTAGCCAGGATCAGTTGGGGAGCAGATACTTACACGTTGCGAACATCCACATTGCCCTTTGGCTTCTCAGCAGGGTGAATACTGAGTGCCGGTATGCCAGTGCCATTAGCACACACAGGAAACTGATGCTAGAAGCAACCTAATCATTTACAGTGTTACCAAATCATAAAACACATAGTAATGATGGCAACACATGGCTCGGTGCAAGTTTGGGTAAGTAACCCACAGTAAGTTTTCCATATAAAATATAGAAGTAGCAAATATTGAAGGAAAACTGAGAAATAACATTGCTACTGTTACAGCTTTAAGGTTCCTGGAAGTGCACCTTAACTGAATTTTAAAATGACTTGTATTTCCAAGAACAAGGACACGAAACTTTAGGGAAACTGAACCACTCTCTTGGCATCCAGAACTTGTCTCAGAGCTATAAATACCAATCAGAGCCATATTATTATATTATGAACGAGTTTTTAAACCTATATAAAAGAAAGCAGCGTACAGCTCAAACTTGTATGCCTTATTAAAGTATGTAATTTCCACAACTATGTACTGCTGACTCTCTAGAAATCGGTTAACTGTAAATAACTACTTTTAACAGCACTGCTCAATTTTTCTCAATACATTGCAAAGCAATTTTTGTTTGGAAGTTATAAATGACTGTCAGCCAACATTTTGCCCATCTACTGCTTCATGGCTTATACAATCAAATATTTTCACTTTCTTATAAACTGCTTAGTTTCTATTAAAGTATTAATGATACCACCACTTTCAATGAGATGTGAAATCAATCACAACTGCAGTAGGTTATGTTCTCAATATTACTTAGTTATCTATTAAAATCATTAAGCGATAATCAACAGTACTACAGAGTATAACTGCATATTCAATTAGCTTCTGCAATCAATACTTTCTCATTAAGCCTTTTTTGATTGTACTTCCTATCACCATAATTACTTATAGGTTTCATTTTCGTGAAGTGAAAAGCAGATATGGAAAAACTAAAATATTAGCACATCCTAATTAAGGGTCAGATTATCACCAACCCAAATCAACCATCCAGGACAGTGAGGTGCCAGAAGAAGTGGGTGAGGAGAAAGCAGTTTCTTTGAGGCCACTGCTCCACCCACCCTGGCAAGCAAGTGCATCGAATGGGGTAGAGAGTGATGGAGGGGGGAGGAGGGGAGAGTCTTTACTGTCCCTCTGTCCTCGCACAGTGTACCACCTTGCAGAATCTGGTTGGATGTAAGTGGGAAGTGTGATATATGTTGTAAAGGGCTGTAGCAAAGTACTTCTTTCGAGGGGCAGCCCAGGAGGAATTATGAGTCACAATTCCTTCCCAAATCTTCTTGTAGGTTAGTACAACTGTGTGTCATCTTTATTCAGGGGTAGTAGCAATATCTCATATAGCCATATATTAAAATCTTCTAATAAGTGTGGTTAGTGCTTATTTCAGACAATTTATAGAAAAATATAGAAATATTTTCTCCCAGTTTATTTGAATGTTTCACCACATGCGAAACTCTACTCCCTTGCAAAAACAAGTATCAGAACAGGTGGAGCTAAATATACCCCTTTTCCTGTCTGGGTTGCAAATGTTTAGTTAACGGAGGTTAAGAACATAAGAACGTCCATCTAGCACAGCATCCTATCTTCCTACAGTGCTCAATGCCAGGTGCCCCAGAGGGAATGAACAGAACAGGTAATCATCAAGTGATCCATCCCCTCTCACCCATTCCCAGCTTCTGGCAAACAGAGGTTAGGGACACTATCCCTGCCCATCCTGGCTAATATCCATTGATGGACCTATTCTCCATGAATTTAGCTAGTTCTTTTTTGAATACTGTTATAGTCTTGGCCCTCACAACATCCTCTGGCAAAGGGTTCCACAGGTTGACTGTGTGTTGTATGAAGAAATACTTCCTTCTTTTTTAAACCTGCTGCCTATTAATTTCATTTTGTGACCCCTAGTTCTTGTGTTATGAGGAGTAAATAACGCTTCCTTATTTACTTTCTCCACACTAGTCATGATTTTATAGACCTCTTCCATATCCCCAATTAGTCATCTCTTTTCCAAGCTGAAAAGTCCCAGTCTTACTAATCTCTCCTCATACGGAAGCCATTTCATACTCCTGATATTTTTTGTTTCCCTTTTCTGTACCTTTTCCAATTCCAAGATATCTTTTATGAGATGGGGCAACAACATCTGCACACAATATTCAAGATGTGGGCATATCATGGATTTATATAGAGGCAATATGTCTTATTTTATGTCTTATTATCTATCCCTTTCTTAATGATTCCCAACATTGTTAGCTTTTTTGACTGCCGCTGCACATTGAGTGGATGTTTTCAGAGAACTATCCTCAGTGACTCCCAGATCTTTCTTGAGTGGTAACAGCTAACTTAGGCCCCCATTATTTTATATGTACAGTTGGGATTGTTTTCTCTAATGTGGATTACTTTGCATTTATCAACATTAAATTTCATCTGCCATTTTGTTGCCCAGTCACCCAGCTTTGTGAGATCCTTTTGTAGCTCTTCGCAGTCTGCTTTGGACTTAACTATCTTAAATAGTTTTGTATCATCTGCAAATTTTGCCACCTCACTGTTTACCCCTTTTTCCAGATAATTTATGAATATATCGAATGATAGTGGTCCCAGTACAGACCCCTGGGGGACAAGGTTCCAGATGTACTGGGGGAACATCATCTCACCATTTGCACTAGAACTTTGCTGTTTATACCTGGTAGAAACCAACAGATATGAGAACTGTTAACTCCGAGAGACGCCAGTATGCCACTAATAAAAATATGGTTGTTAAACTCTCCCTTAGGAAATTATCCTTTAACATTAATATTTTTCATAACCACTACCCAGTCTCTATCCTTTCTTTTCAGAGAAAATGGTGTTTCAAGAGCTTCAGTTATATCTAAATTCTATTGCTATTCTTGATCCCCACCTGTCTGATTTCAGACATGGCTGTTGTACCAAGACAGTGATAGTATCTTATTGACAATCAGTTGTTAGTGAGGCACCCAACAGAGGTAAGGTATCTGTGCTGATTATGTTACACCTAAGAGCAGTTTTTGAATCCACTGACCATATGGTTTTGCTGATTCACTTGTGGGCCTAAGTAGGGATGGTGGGGAAATCTTATTATATTCCAGGGGTGGCCAAACTGCAGCTCTTGCTGGGGGTTCAGCAAGAGCGGGGCTGAAGCCCCAAGCCATGGCAGGCGGGCCCTGAAGATTGTTGTATGCGGCTCGGAGGGTCAGTAAGTTTGGCCACTCCTGTACTCTTCACTTTGTCTCTGAGAGGACTTAGGAGGGCAGTTATTCCCCCTAACAATAAGCTTTGACATATGGAAACCCATGTGGTTCCATTATGTCAATCCTCTTCTTCAAAGCAGATGTAGGGTCACAAGGGAAGATTGCAAGATGAAGGGGCACCAATATATGGCTGATACCCATCTGTGCAACTTCTTGTTGTCAAACTTGCTTACTGTGATATTTCTGCTATCCCAGTGCCTGACAGAGATGGTACATAGATAAGGCCTGGTGTACACTACAAAATTAAGTCATCTTAACTACATCACTCAGGGGTGCGGATTTTCTCCAGAGTGGCGTAGACAAGCCGAATTCTTCCGTCGACCTAGTTATTGCCTTTCGGGGTGTTGGATTACCTATGCTGATGGGAGAACCCTTCCCGTCAGACTAGGTAGTGTCTACACTGAGATGCTGCAATGGTGCAGCTGCAGCAATGCAGCTGTACTACCGTAGTGTTTTAAATGTAGACCTATCCTAAGGATGCTGAAGCTCAATGCAGGTAAAATCAAATCATCCTGGCCTGTAGGGAAAAATGTATGGGAATTATGCCTACTCTCACTAGTGTTTATAAGTTCACCATTTGTTGGCACAGTTTGAAGCCAAGTAGTCACATTCAATTCTTTTATGCTTTTGGATTCTCACCTAATAATGATGACTCAAGTGGTTTTGTTCTGGAGTTTTTTGGGGGTCATTTATGGTTCACCAGGAAATTGAAGCAAATTGCTCTGAACCTTCACTATCATTTCTGCAAAAGAAATGTGAATTTTCCATGTATAAATTGTAACTTCCCCAAATGGGAAAAGTCAAGAAATGGGTGTTTTACCACCTATGAGAGGAATCTCAAGCAATTTAATGGAATATGTGACATTCAGATTTCCTCATATGTGGCAGATATAGTAGAAAATTAAATCTGTTAACCAGTTCACTGTTTTAGTCTTTTGCAGCCTCTGCACTGCAAGTGAACATGGCCATATTTTCTGTTATATGTTACCACTTTAAGGCGCTGAATAGCTCTTAGATGTTCCTAACAGCACTTTATGCTCCATATCCACAGTTATTAGATCCGCCAAATTGGATATAGGAGATTGGAGGCTGTGCCTTCTGCATTTACATCAATGAAACTGTTTGGTAATTCAGGCCATGATTTTAAATAAAAATTGAAGTTATTCCTTTAATTTTTCCTCTGCTTGGTTGGAGTGACACTCAGAAACTTTCTGCAGAGGGTCAGAAAAATAACATTTATTTATTATTATGTGCCAGTACCCCACACAGATAGTGGCACTTCACCGAAATATACAACTTACATGGACAGCATTAGAAGTGAATTGCCCTACAATATCTGGTATGTTAAATAGCACGTAAGTTATTAAAACTTGAATTATGACTCACAAAAGTGAAGTATGAAGAGATTATATTTATTTTCCTAGAGTAAGTCATTGTAGTACTATGAATCAGCAATTTCAAATTTACAATTTAAGAGAAATGAACAAGTGAAAAATCCTAGGAGGACTGGAAACATGAAACAATTATTGCTATAGGCAGCTTTATGGATTTCTGCTTTACAGACATTATATCTCAAATTGCAGTGAATAAGGAGAATTTTCAAACGTATTTGCTAGAAAATAGATGTAAAGAAACAATATATTAAAATATATGAAAAAATGTGACATAAAACAGGGGTTCTCAACCTTATTCTTTCTGAGGTCCCCCACCCAACATGCTATAAAAACTCTGTGGCCCACCTATTCCACAATAACTGGTTTTCTGCATATAAAAGCCAGGGCCGGCATTAGGGGCTAGCAAGTAGGGCAAATGCCTGGTGTCCCACGCCACAGGGTGCCCCCACGAAGCTACATTCTCAGGCTTTGGCTTCAGCCCCAGGTAACGGGGCTCAGGACCCCAGACTGCAGCCCGATGTGGTGAGGCTTTGGCTTTGTGCCCTGGGCCCCCATGAGTCTAACACTGACCATGCTTGGAGGACCCCCTCAAACTTGCTCATGGCCCCTCAAGGGGCCCCAGACCCCTAGTTGAGAACCACTGATATATGCTACATTTTTACATTAAGTGAGTTTAAACAACATGGTGACTTTTGCATTAGAGGTTAATGCGGGTTAGTATTAGCTAGGAGACTGACACTAGTTTATATTTTCCACAAATGGGGAAACTTTCATTGGAAAACAACAACACTGGGTGAAGTTCAGAGTTCTCCATATCTTTTGCAGTTATTTTGTGGGCTAAATGTTAATCACTTATTATGTGATTTTGATTTAATTTGGGTGTGATCTTTTCATACATTTTATGCTTTGTTTTCTTTACATAAGAGACTCCTGCAAGTAATTACTGTAATAGAAGAGTGAGTTACAGAAAATTCATTCATATGGCTTGATCACAGAAGCTAACTGAGTATATAGGTATATAGTGTTTATATTTCTTTCTCTCACTCTAAGATGGACAAAGTGTTCATCAAAGACACCAGAATGACTGAAATGGAAATAAAAGTCCTCACTACTTACAGGTCCTGTGTAGCCATAAGTAATGACAAGCTTTTCCACACTGCACTTACAAAGTACATTACTTCTGATTTGTATGAACTTCCTTCAGAGATAAGAAAATAGTTTAGTACCCATGGACCATTCATTCCTTTAGTTCCCTGTTGAGAAGGCCAACCTGGGTGCAACCTGCAATAAGATGTAGTGGTGGTGATTGTATTTGGGATGTGGACTCTTTCCACTTCGATAGGGAACTGAGACCATCAGCTTGTGCTGAATGACTTTTAGTAGAGGACTAAGAAATTGATGTTGATGAGAGAGTAGATTGAAGGAGTCAATCTCTTCATATCTTTTGTACAGTGATGATGTCAAGATTTCACGAGTGGAAACCACATGTTTTATAAGGGAATTAAAATATTTAATGATATAATCCCTCAAGGAGGTAGATATTTCCAAAATGTGGTTGATGGGCATTTATATTCCAGGTAAGTATAGATTTAAAATACATGAACAATTTACAAGCAGCTCTGTTTAGGAATAGGAATCAACATGATGGCTATGCCTGAGCTCACAAATAAGTTTTAACATTTTGGTTTAACTGTTTCCCTGTACACAATGGGCCGGATTCTAAGATGGTGCAAACTTGCATAGCTCCATTTAAGTTAGTTGAAGCAATGTGGTCAAGTGGAATAGGTACTGGACAGGGATCAGGAGGCCTAGAATTTATTGTCTCTGTGCTACTTACTTATTGCATGACTTTGGATAAGTCACTTCACTTCTCTGCCCCTCTCCTTCCTTTCTCATAGTTTGTCTGTCTGGTGTATTTAGACAATTAGATCATTGGGGTAGGGGCAGTCTCTTACTGTGCATATGTAACAGTGTCTAGCACAATGGGGCCCCTATCTTGGTTGAGGGCATCTATGCACTACCATAATACTAATAATAATTATGTAGAAAAATACATTAAAAGAATGTGGAGCACAGGAGAGAGAGTCTCCCTGCTTTGCGTTCCTGGAGCTGGCTATCTGAAATGTCTCTTCCCAGCAAGTCCTAATCATTCACTGCATCCCTGGGCTGGAGCATGTTCAGATAGATTCTTGAAAGACTTTAGCTGCCTAATTCTAACAAGTGTCTACTGAGCATGTGTGAGCCGCAATTTTTCCAGAGGCTTATAACTTTGCCAAATTTGAGCACATTTTCAAAGGCACAACCCTAACACCAGTGCAATATCCCTGACAAATATCAAGCTTCTACTCCAAAGCATGGAGATGATAGAGCTTCTGAATGAAATGGTGGCAAGAATTTTTTTAAATGAACAAAGTAATACATTTTTTCCCTAATCTGATTCTCAGAAAAGGTTGAGCCACTTTTGCTGAAGATTTCCATACAAAATTCAGCCTGTGGAAAGTTTTAGCTCAAGCAGTTAAAGTCTGACAAAGCTATAAGCAACTGAAAATAGGGTCTTATAATGGAAAGTCTTAGGCAGCTTTAAATATAGGCAGCACCTGTAAAAACTACAAATACTTCATGTGAATGTAGCAAAAGGAAATGAATCTTAAGTTTGCCTCCAATCTTACCTACTTGTTTTTGTTTTTGATGTCTCAGGTTTGGCCTGACTCAAATGGCGCAGAAAGGAAACTGTTTCAAATGCCCTAAAAAACTGGAACCCTCATCATAGAACTCTTAACTCCACAAAGTTCTCCCACTCTCCTGGAGTCAATCAAAGGACACATAACTTGTTTTTGGCCTCTCCTTTATCGCAACTGTGCTCATCGAGTTAGGAAAGAGCCGTAACACCATGAGACTAAGCTGACCATTCACAGAGAGGTAACAATCAATAATGAATAACAAATACATGCGGTGAATATAGTTTACAAGCAATACATAGCCTAAAATGTATGTGCAAGAAACACTGTAAAAAATTTCAAATGATAAAATAAAATAAGTATGTTTGAAAAAAGAGCAAGATTTGTCTTATTTTTTTGTTTTTTGTTTTTCTATGGATAGCATGGCCAGCTCGGCTAACAACAATAAATTATTTAAATCAAAAGCAGTCCACATTTTCTTTTTAAACTCAATGCACAGTAATGATAATTGTGTACATAATTTCACAAACTAACTACTGAAAATGCACTCATGGGAAATAAAGCAGTAAAATAAAATTGGCCTATTAGGAGGTATTTGGTGCTTTTGAGAGCACTTCATTCCTATTGACAAAAACAGTTTTGAAAATAAGAATCTATATTATGTTTCATTCATATATTTCTCAAGGTTTGCAAAGACTGATTGGAGAAATAAAATATAAGATAAGGAATTTATTAATCTAATATCCACACAATTGTACTTAAAAGCAATGTAGAGCTATTTAATGACAAAATATATATTCATAAACACTAGCCCTGTCTAACATGTAAGTTCATTAGCCATCACTTGGTTGTTAGAGTCAAGTGCTTATCCTGGCAATGCTCATTTATTCTGTATTTTGAATTCCTATATGCTAAATGGAATAAAAAGTCTAGTATCACTGTAAGTGAACAGAACAATCATAAGGGTTGGACTAAATGATTTAAGTTTGAATTAATTTATGTCCAATTTGGAAGGCAATATGTCTATGATTCAGTAATCCATTGTTATCTTCTTAAAAAAAAAGAAAAAGAAAAAAGACATATATGAAGTCTCAACATGGTACAACTGGTTAACATGCAATCTTGTTTTTCTAGTATTTGTCACTCGTCTTCCCCTCCATTGTGGTTTACTCCCACCTATTTCTATTGTGATCTCTATGGCAAAAGGCCTATCTTGTAATTTGTTTGTTCAGTACACAACATAAAAGAGAGTCACAATCCTGACAGAGCTACTGTAATGCAAATAATAAATATAACAGCAGCAACAATTTACCTAGGGAGGTTGTGGAATCTCCATAATTGGAGATTTTAAAGAGCAGATTAGACAAACACCTGTCAGAAATGGTCTAGATAATACTGAGTCCTGCCATAAGTGCAGGGGACTGGACTAGCTGACCTCTGAAGGTCCCTTCCAGTCCTACGACTTTATGATTCCATGAATTTTAAATTGTAATGGTAATTAAAATGTTAAATAGAATGTTTAACTACATAAATGTAATTACATTTTGTAATCTCTGTGTAATTGTAAACAGGGAATAGTCATTGACCAGGTGTGTTTCCAGTGGGGTCCCACAGGGATCAGTTATTGGCCCTATACTATTTTTGTCAATGAGCTGGAAGAAAACATAAAACCATTGATAAAGTTAGCAGATGACATAAAAACTGGAGGAGTGGTAAATAATGAAGAGGACAAATTACTGATTCAGAGCAATCTGGATTTCTTGGTAGACTGGGTACAAGCAAACAATATATATTTTAATAGGCTAAATGTAAATGTATATATGTGGGAACAAAGAAGGTAGCCCATATTTATAGGATGAGGGACTCTATCCTGGGAAGCTGTGACTTTGAAAAAGTTTTGGGGGTTGTGGTGGATAGTATTGCTACAGTAGATTTCTTTTTGTACAAATCAATGGAAAACATCTTACTAAATCAGAGGTCAGATAGAGAAAAACTATAAAAACCCACAATTCCCCATTGTAGAAGCAATCATCTTTTATCACTGAACTTTAATTGAAAGATTTGGTTAGGTTTTGAACCTCTAAATAGATGGAATTTTTTTCCCCTTCCCATTCCAGAGGATCAAAACAGAATCTAGAGTCAAACAGGAGACACTTGGTCAAATCCCAAAGTGATGACAATATGTAGTGAATGTATTACAGACGTGCTTGATAAGGACATGTAGTCAGAGCACTACTCCTGTCCCAGAGAGAATCCACCAGAGAATAAACAGAAACATCCCGGTCATTCCCAAACTATGGCAAATCTATCTGATCAGCAAAATCTTTCCTTTTCTGGACTTTAGCAGTTAAAGGATATAATCTCTAAATGGGATCACTGATGTGCTAGATCAGGGGTGGGCAAACTTTTTGGCCTGAGGGCCACATCGGGGTTGTAAAACGGTATGGAGGGCCAGGTAGGGAAGGCTGTGCCTCTGCAAACAGCCTGGCCCCGGCCCCTGCCCCCATCCGCCCCCTTCCACTTCACGCCCCCTGACTGCCCCCTTAAGAACCCTCGACCCAGCCAACCCCCACCCACTCCTTGTCCCCTGATCGCCCCCTCTCAGGACCCCCATCGCTAACTCCTCCCCCCCCGACCCCAACCCCTATCCAACCCCCCCCGCTCCCTGTCAGTCTGTCCCCCGGGACCTCCCAGGATCCCACCCCCATCCAACCCCACTGCTTCCTGTCTCCTGACTGCCTCCCCCACCAAACCTCTGCCCCATCCAACCACCCCCTGTCTCCTGACTGCCCCCTGGGACCTCCTGCCCCTTATCCACCCCCTCTCCCCCCACCCTCTTACCTTATTGGAAAGCCTGGGAGTTCGGCGGGTGCAAGAGGCGGTACAACTACAGGGGAGGGGGGACAGACGGAGCGGGGGCTAGCCTCCGCGGGTGGGAGCTTAGGGGCTGGGCAGGACGGTCCTGCGGGCCATAGTTTGCCCACCTCTGTGCTAGATCACCTAAAAATCCTAGCTATGCATGATACCTACTTTTTGACCATGACATGTGGAAGGAACCAAAACTAGAATCAGAGACAGATTTTCTTGAACACAAATACCTTATAGTTTGGAGGGAAATCAGGGTTAGTGGGATGGTCAGAGTGAATAAATCACTCAATGATGCCTTAAAAATGTTTCAGAGCTTCCTTCCTCAACACCTTCAGGCCTGACTTGCAGTGAACCCGTGGCTCATTTTATTTTCAAATATATCTTCTTTGTATCTTGGCCAAATCCCATATTTTCAGGAGCTACATCATCATCTTCCACTCCCATCAGTTTGGCTGAAATTATTTTTTACCTGATCATCAACAGTGTCCAATCAGTCTCTTGCTCCCACAAGTATTTGATGCACTAAATTGTAACTGATTGCTGAGTAATTCTTGCAGACTTTACTCTCCAGCCAGTGTCCTGTGGTGAAAAGATGTGCTGCTGCATTTTGGGATTCAGACCCCTTCTGGTTTAGCCAAAAGCGACCTTGGTAAAAAAGCCTATCTTTAGGCACTTCCAAATATCTGTTGTTGCAAGAACTACTGCAGACTACATGAGTGCTGATGTTATCAGAAAGCCAACCTCATGAGGGTCAAACACAAAGCAAAAAGGAGCAGGCAGGCTGGCAGAGTTCAACAGACAGTGGTTTCTCCCCTGCCTTTGCGTGCATGTAATTCTACCTCCCCACTCCAGATTTTTTTTTGTGTCAATAGGAACTCTGTTAAATCATTGAATTCACCAAAGAAAACCCCCTGTAGGACACACAGGAATTTTAAAGAGTTAGGATTATAGTGTGTAAAATTACTTTATACAGATTACATTTTTGACGGTGAAGTAAATAATTATTTATTGTCTCACTGTCAGACAGATATCCTGTAAATGTTTCTGGGCACTCTCAGCCCCCAGGAGGTGAGTGTAGGAGATGAAATTCATGTACTGCAGGAGCTGAGTGTACTCAACACTTCTGAAAATCAGGCCAGCCATTTAGGTGCCAAAATATGGACTTCTTAAATACCTAACTTTAGGCACTTCTGAAAATGTTGATCTCAACCTAGATATTGTATAAACTAATACAGAATATACAAAAGTTAAAACAATTTAGATGCACACTGGAGTCATCCAACTGTAAATTACTTTAATCTGATATGTCCAGTATAATATGGTTATTAGGAACAACAATAATAGAAAGATATCTGAACAGGATCAGAGAGAAACAGAAATAAAACGAATAAATAAGGCACAATGTAAGACAACTTAGAAGAAGGGAGTTGTAACTGTTTTAAACCTTTCAACTTGCAGTATTATCCAGTTCCCTCCTTCCATGAAAGCACATTGTCTCAAAGACAAAGTGCTATCAGGACAGGATTAAGAAAATGAACAAAAACCAGCCCAATGCTTAGAGGAAAAACAAAAAATGATCAACAATGCAAAAAAGACAGGGCTATGCAAATCAGGAAAAGACAAAATATGTTTGAAGTACAATAAATGACTTAAAAAACTCCAGGAAAAAAGACTTGTTAGAAATGCAAAACACAACTGATAGGGTTTTTTTCCAAAGCTTCTAAAGGACTGGAGTATACTAAGTAATGAAAGAGGAAATGGTAATTTTATAGGAAAGAAGGTCCAAAATAATCACATTACTTAAAATATTATTTCAAAACTGAATTTTAAAAATGCTTAACAGATACTGACTGCTTTTCTACTCTTCCTAAATCCTTTCCAGGTCAGTCAGGGATGGTTGATATGTACATTTTGGCAATGCAATATCAATGCAAATTTAGCTTCTGTCAGCCTACTTGCCAAGTGCCCTAAATTTGGCAGCAAATGAAATGTTCCAATGCCATATCCAAATCTGAATATTCATCTGTTGATGCTGCCACATTTCCTTAATAGGCAACAGCAGCTGCACATATGAGGTACTCTGTGGTTGCATGAGGGAATGTGCTCCCTCCACTCATGAGGCATTTGACAGCATATACACCAGCAGTTCCTGAACAACGACAGGAAATCCAGTAACAAATCCAGACACTATGTAGCCATAGGGCTCTTTGCTAATCCCTCTTCTTCTGATACAACTGTCATGAGCCTCCATCTTTTCTTCCTTATCATGCAATGCCTTCTCTGTCTCAACCAATCCTTTAATATCATAATTTATTGTTCATCTGTCTTCATTCATTAGCCTCCTTCTCTCCCCAAAAATCTGAAAGCCTCATAATGTGCTTCCAAGATAGATTTTTTTTGTCCGTATTTTACAGCTGGGAAAACTAAGGCACGTAATTTAAAATTATTTGTTCAAGGTCAACACAAGGAATGAACAGAATATAAGAACTCAGTGACCATAGCTCACAGGCCACTGCATAAACTGCTTACCATGCTGTTTTCTCATTAGCATTCACCTGGAGCTCCTCTTGAATGTGCCTTAGATTCCTTTGTGCTGGCTGCTATAGGGTTATCAAAGAAGGGCATCAGGAAGGTACTGAAAAACCTAGTGCAAAAGATCCTGGAGCAGATTTAGGAATATCTGAGAATGTGAGTCAGGGAATTGAGTGGGTTGCTGTTCTGGATGTGGATGGGAATTAAGAAAAGATTAACAGCATTGAGGGAGACTTGTGTTGCAAAAAAGAGAAAGGGCTAATGTATTGGGTATGAGAAAAGAAGGAAAATAATACACGTGGAATAAAGGAAAAGGCACATATGAACTGAGAAAGAAGAAGGAATTTCATTACTTCATTATTTTCAGGACATTACATACAGGCTTTTCTAAATACATTTTCACCATCTGGATAAGTGGCCCCATTTCTGGATTCAGTTTTGGCAAGTATGAGACGGTGTACAGCCAAAGTGGCTGTTAGATAGTTGGAAGAAGATCTGGGTGAATATTGGGGGGAGGGGAAGATTTGTGAACATGTTCTGTAAATCTGAGTCACAATTTGGGTTTGATTTTCTGAAAACGTTCACATGAGCAGTTTGTGTTGTCACAAATCTTTGGGGAAGAGTGACAAAAGCAAACTGCATGTAAACTCTGCTAGACAGTTCTATTTTTATATCTTTTCTCTCCCTTAGTCAGGAAAGAACACATCTTAAAATCTGGGGCCCTTGTACATAGTCAGGTAAAGTACATAGTCAAGAAGAGAAGAATGAGGGGGGATTTGATAGCTGCTTTCAAAGGGGGTTCCAAAGAGGATGGATCTAGACTGTTCTCACTGGTAGCAGATGACAGAACAAGGAGTAGTGGTCTCAAGTTGCAGTGGGGGAAGTTTAGGTTCGCTATTAGGAAAAACTTTTTCACTGGGAGGGTGGTGAAGCACAGGAATGGGTTACCTAGGGAGGTGGTGGAATCTCCTTCCTTAGAGGTTTTTAAGGTCAGGCTTGACAAAGCCCTGGCTGGGATGATTTAGTGGGGATTGGTCCTGCTTTGAGCAGGGGGTTGGACTAGATGTCCTCCTGAGGTCCCTTCCAACCCTGATATGCTATGATTGTATGAAGTATAATGTCCTTTCTTATGCAGTAGAGGAAAGGCATTAATGGCTGTCCCTCCACTCACAGCAGAGCATAACCTTCTGGTGCATAGGGAAAGAGGAGCAGGGTGTGAGCTCCTGTGGTGGGAGTGGGGGAAGAGTCAACAAAATTATGTAAAAGAGCAAAAGAGAATACAAGAGGCAGAAAAGGCAGCAAAAAAGAAAACAGCCAGAAAAATTAGTGTGTATGTGGGGGAACAGACAGAAAGATAAAGATACTAGGGCAACTATGTCAGGTATGAGGGGGTTTGGCCAGGGAGGGGTGGTTGCACCAATCCATTAACCCACCTCATGAAGGTAGAACAACAACGGTTTGGGAAGCGCCGATTAAAAAAACTAGAAACAAGAAACACATGAAAAACAAAGACAAATAACTTTTCCTTTCTTCTTATAGTCTAGGTTAACTCATACTACAGTTACGAAGGACAGTATCTGTAGCTATTAGATTTTACATAGTAGATGCTAATTCTTTTGTTTTCTCATGCCCTGCTGACAAACCAGGATTTATAGTTAACCTTCTAGAATTATTTTTGAGGATTGATGGAAAAGAGAGTGGGGTTAAAGTTATGGTATGAAGTCTAATTGTGCCCAGACAAATTAAGACATAACCTCTGTATCCAATCAAACCACTGAGACCAAGTGGCCCATTACCAAAAATAACAGAGCACTCATCTCCTGGGTCATTGCTCTTGTGGACTAGACAGGAATCCCCTGTAATTGGTTTATCTGCTTTGACACTAGAGCGTTTGTCTTAACAGGATGCCTTCTAAAACAAAATATTGGGCAATATGGCAATGGATTCCACTGAGCGAACAGAGTGTCTATTTACTTTAGAAAAACATGGACACTCATTCTAAAGGGAAAACCAGATAGGAGAACAGCAGGACGGCTGTCAGCTGTGACCAGAAGGGTCACAGAAAGCTCTTTTGCATATAGGAGAATGTAAGGTCGTTCTTGATTTTCTGCAACTGAAACAGAGAAGAGCCTACCCTGGGTAGCCTTTGAGGAAATGCAAGTTTTCGGTATGCTGAGATGTGTGATTGCTAAGTTAGTGGTTTGCTATTTTCCTCTATGCTTTTAAATCTCTAAATAAAACCTTCAAGAAAGAATTACTGACTTGTTCCATCCCAGTGAAAAGTGAGCAGCAAAAGCCCCCTCACCACGTGTGACTCAGAGAGGTACAAGTGGTGCAGAAAATATGACTACGTTCACTTAGTGCAGAGGCTCCAAAAGACTAAAACAGTCTACTGTTTACTAAAAAGTATACTGATTTTATCTTGCTCTTAGCAAAAGCAGATGTCAGTGCTAACATTAGCATTTTGTGATATGATGACTTTGCCCTGAATATATTTGCACGCCAATATAATTGCTTCCTTTTTACTTCTACCTAGCTTGCTTCATTTGGGGAATTTCAAATGGTTCTTTTTTAGGTGTGGTAAAATTGGCATCTTCATTAACTTTTTCAAAAAGCATGCTCTCACTGTTCGAGTGTGTTCTAGCTAACAATCCCCAAGCATCTTACGTTGGGGAAGGTGTTGGATTCCCATGCTGTGTGGTCTCTCGGGCTGAGAATAACGACAGGCTTTTGGGCTCGGGTACATATTGAGAGAAGGCATGTAGATAAGAACATTAAAAATTATAACTATGTACAGTTACTTGTTACACTGGTACTTAGAGTTCTCTCCTTCCATCCTGAACTGGTCTGCTCACTGCTCTCTGTTATTTGTATTGTGGGGTTTTGGAGCCCCAAAGATGGACCAGAATCTCATTGCGCTAGGCACTGTACAAATATAGGATAAGAAGACCATTGCCCTGTCCCAAGAAGTTTGCAACTTAAGTATAAGTCTAAACTATGCTTCTCCCACTTCTAAAAAAGGTTTTAAATACATTTCTTGAATTTCATCCATCACTTTTGACACTCACAAAGTTACAGAAAAGATGTTTTCTTGCCCTGAATTTCTGTCAGGTTGCAAACGTTCTTGTTTCTCGATCACCACATTTTAATGTGAACTTGTTTCTGGCATCCATCTCTATCAATCTTTATATATACTGAGGTAAAGAGAATGTATACAACATCATTTTAATAAGGACTATGTTTTAAATCAATGACCAACATTTAAAATCATTTTGTCTCCTTTACACACAATCTTTTGTCTCCTTTACTGACCTCATCTTCTTTATTGATTTGAACCATTTTTCTTTATCTTAACCTGTTGTACAACTAGGCAGGATAAATAATGAGAAAAGTTTCAAGCAGATAAAGAAAAAGAGGTCAATGAAGGAGACAAAAGGGCTTAAAAGGACTGTAAATGTACTTTATTAATTAAAAGGCATAGCTCTTCCGCCATCTTTTCTTTTAAAGGAACACTGAGGAGCAACTCACACTTACGTACATTCCATCTTGTGGTGTGCATGATGCTGTCAAACCTCACAAGCTCAGAAAGAGCAAACCTGGATATATGTGGATGGGAGACCTACAAGGACCACCTGGAGTAGGTGCTGCAGGATGTGATGCTAATGATTTAGTATATTATGCTTTTCCCTTTGAGTCACAACATAACCAATGCCCCAGCACAGCATTTAAAGAGACAGGGTGCACGTCTATGGAAAGACCTCATAGATTTCATGGGATTTGGATCAACCCCATACTGCTTCCAGGTGTGCCATCATTTGGCTGTTGTACAAGACTAATGCCTTGCCCTCATGTGGTCACTGAAGATCCTTTGACATTTTCAAAGCATAGGGGTGAATTCCTGGCATCTTAGTAATTACATTCTGTTTACAAAAACAATGAGGAGTCCGGTGGCATGTTGTTTTTATGGATACAGACTAACACGGCTACCCCTCTGATACTTGATTCCATCTACAGAAAGCCTCCCTGAAGTTTATTTGCATATGGTACTCTTTACTTCCTATCTTAAACTATTGAGAAGTGCTGCTGTTAAACAGCTATCAGCCAGTAGGAGTGACATGATCCCCATATATCATTAGACTACCAGGTGTTCTGAGGAAGAACTATTTAATATTTGTCATGCTTGGATGACAAGCTCTACATATCTGCAAAAGTGTGTTACTTGTATATTTTCTCCAGTAGTGCAGAGACTGGATATCATCTGCAAAGATCTAAAATATGTTGCAATTAGTGCGAATTTATTTCCCTTGTAAATCTGCCTATTTACACCATCATTCTATTTTTTGAATAAAAAGCTGCACTTATACCACATCAGCATTAAAAAGCATAGCTCTTCCTTATTGCATGGATGTTAAAGATACTTAATTCCCCCCCCCCCCTTCTTTCCCACCTTCTTGGGTATTTTCATATGCAGGGACTAAAGCATGTCTTTATTAGCTGCATTAACATTCATAGGCTGTAGTAAAATCTGACAGTGAAAAGGTCTCCCTACCCTACCTTCAGTTACACAGTATAATACCCCAAGAATTTATATCTGCTAATGTCTCAGTTAATGCTAGTTTTCTTTCTTGTGGATATTGGAGTCATGTCAGTAAGAGAACGTAAAAAAAAAAACACAACTGAATACAGGTGTGTGTGAAATCCCCCCACACACCCCCCCAAACATGGGCCAAAATCTCAGCTGGTGCAGCTCCACTGAAGTCAACAGAACCACATTAATTTACATCAAGTGAAGAGCAGGCCCTGTTGTTGCAGAACATAGAGAATGTCATGCGTTATTCTCCCATTATCCCTGTGTGCACACACTTGCCCAAACCACAGGTAGGGCCAAGTTCTGATCTGAGTTATGCCAGGCTAAATCCAGGAAAAAAAACCACTGTACTCAATGGAGTTATTTCACTGGTATATCTGGAAGCAGAAACTATGCAGCATATTGCTGTGTTATAGCTGACTTTATTTCTTACAGTTTAATCTATTCAACGTAAATTATTTATTCATAAAGCAATGTTTCACACGTTGCCCCATCTGAAGACTGCCAGGACTCAAAAGATTATGTAATTACACAATTAGACGGTTTTTTTAAATGTAAACAATTAATAGTTCAGAATAGGCTATTGTAGCCTACCAAGTTTATATATATTGAGAGACTTGTGATAGTGAGAGTTGGATGAAACGGTAAAAGAGGGGGAAAAGCTTCTGAAACTGTGTATTCCCCCATCCCTCTCCCCACCTGCTCTCTCTCACCCTTTTTTTTTAAAAAACAGATGCCTTCGTCCATATTTAGGCATCTACATAACTGGCCTGATTTTCAGAAGGGCTGAGGACCCATCAGCTCCCATTGATTTATTTATTGGAACACATGGATCACTGGTCCAATCCAGTGTGGCCTAAGAATTCAGAATTTTTACTAATGTAATTGCCTTCTTCATGAGGACTCCACCCACTGCCCTCTGAGTAAGGGTGCCATATTTTGTATAGCGGTCTTTAAACTTTAAGCAGGAGACAAGGATTTTAGGACCATAGTGCAAACTCTCCAAGAGGATAAGTGTCGTACCAGATTTAGAAATGTGATGTGCTTCCACTTGGAAAGAAATCTTCACATACTAAGTGTGAGGCTTAAGTTTCCCTTGAAAATATTATGGGAAACACAAAATAAAGTGGTAAAGGAAAAAGTCTCTTTTTCTGACTTGAGTCAGAAAAAGCAAATTTAGATGATGAAAACAAAGATGATGAGCAATCTACCTTGAGACATTCTATGTAGGGATTTAGAGCCTGAAAATTTTAAGTAAGACTTGATAAGCAAATGAAATGCCCTTAAACTACTAAGCCAATTGCTTTGAGCATTTACTCAAAATAACTCCCAACACACTATTATGGGTTATCTAAGACATTTAAAGAAAGTCCACAGTAGCCAAAAACCATTAAAACACTTAACAGTGCACAAATGTTGGTCAGCTATTAGTAGTAATAAGGATGAGAAAGGGCAGGTCCTTATCTGGTATATAGTATTGCCATGACTCCATTGATTTCAGACTCTCTGTGTGTGTAAATATTAGTCTCATACAAAAACTACATTAAAGGAATGTTAAGGTTGCAAAGTGAAGCACTCAAACGTTTGGAAATAACAAAGTTTGTCTCCTGCCCAAACCTTTCATCCCCTCAGGGAGGGTGTTCTATCTCCTTGGAAAGGGTTAGGCAGTTGTAACTATGAGCATTGCTCTGAGCTCTGCCTATGAAATATATTTACACCACTACCCAGCTCATGTTTACATTAGGCTACCTGGGCTAAATATACCTCTGCTATAGCACCATTGATTTCAGCCGACTTACATTAAGAACAATATAGGTCCCTATAATATGTTTAACTGATTGCATTGGGGAGGCTGTCTGGAAGATCACATAAGTCAGCAAGTTTCTCTGTCAACTTTATCAGGAGTAAGTCAGTTGGCTTGACGTTAGAAATGTGCTAATGGATTGCCAGAGGACAAGCTGGAGCAGAGGGAAAGATAGAATAAAGAGGTTTAATTTAGGTTTGACCCCTATTAACAGAAAACTAATTTGGGGCAAAACTGAAAATAGCAGTGGTGTTCAATTAGTTAATTTATTTGCTCAAGAAAGGATAAAAGTTGTTTTTCCTTCTATTCAGAATTTCTGTCGCAGAAGAGTACATTGATTATCCGAGCAAGGAAAACAGAGAATTGGGAAATGAAACTCAAATCTTGAAGAAGAGCTGTGTAAAAATGACAAAGGGGCAGTGAAAGAAGAGTAGAGCATTTTCTGAGAGAGAGAGAGAGATTTAAATACGTCTTTGTTTCAACTTTTTAGAGTGTCTGGCTGAACAAAGAATTTAAAAGATTTACTGATGTTTTTTAAAGGAAGGCTCTTGCTAAGGAAAGCTCTGCCTTTAGCTGCAGGCATCCCTGACGCTACACTGAGCAGCTGGGAGAGAACTGCAGGCTGGCACTTTGATCCCTCACTGGAAACTGCTGCTTAGTTGGAGAGTTCTGGGGCAGATTCGGAAGTAGAATAGAACAGCCTCACAGAGTGCTATCATACCCAGAGTGCTTTCAGCCACCCTCTCTTTGGAGCTGCTGCTCCTATGGACAAAAACAGAGGAGACAATAAAACATTGATAGAAAAGCACTGAAAATTACAAGCATTAAAACTGCCAAAATGGGAAGAGTTGCCTCTTCTGCTCTGCCCTCTAGAAAGCTCATTGGAGAGATAAAGAAGAGGGCATAGCCTAGGTAGCTAGAAGGGTCCAACATTTTGGAGATTCTGCCTAGATGTTATTGTTGGATGCAGCTTTGACACAAAAAATGCCACATAAGGTAATAGCAGGGCTTTCTCTCAACAGAGAGTGTTCCACACAATTAAATGTTTTCTACCATTCAAGCTGGAAAATGGCTACTAGTGGTACTGCCTACTACATTAATTTTATTGAGGAACTAGATAGTTGGCAGGGGCTGACAGCCCATCTGTTATTCTTCTAGCAGTACCTCAGTGGAACAGCTGATCTGATGGTGAGCTGCTCTTTCTTACCTCAGATATGATGACTCTCCTATGCCAAAATTTTGGTACTCATGGATACTGTTCAAGTGAAACTGTATTTCTACAACCACTGGGGTCATTACTATAACAGAGAATATGTTGGTCTTGTTTTTATCATCATCATTATTTTGTTGAGACAAAGATTTTTTTTTTAAAGCACTGAAAATAATTGAATACTTTATGTTTGTTTGGTGAACACTTTGTCTTTCTGTAAGGGCAACAGCACACTTCTGGTCACTTGAAGTTTTTCCATTGTCTTAAATGAGCTGTGCATTTTAGAGGACGCTAAGGTTCAGGCTGTTGAATTTGCTTATATAAATTTACACTAGCAAAATATTTTAATCTTCAAGTTGTTTAATATGAGTGTCCCCCTTTACTATGGCAAGATGGAATATAACACCAACCAGGGAAGTGACAATCCCCAATTTGTCTTGCAAACTCAAATATTTATCTTAATCAATACAAATATCCATTTAAAATGTTAGAAGCTTGATTCGTTCAGGGCTAATGAAAGAAAAATGGCTCAGTTCCCCTATAGCTCTGATCGTACAAGCTGGTACATCACTAGGAGTACGAGCTCCATTGTAAGAGGACTAACCTGAATACAGCTTTCCTGATTAAGCAAATGGACAAAAAGACCAAAAGTTATATGAGTTAATTCTACATGGATTTTATCATTACTTTTACCAGGAAGTTTGTACAGTATTAATACATTAAATCACAGACATATAATATTTAGAATGCAGAATTGACACCCTTATTGATTAACTGATGATCAAGAGTTGCATAATTATTAGGTAGGAATGGTTTTCAAAGTCATCACAGTTCATAATTTAAATAGTAAAAGCCTAATCCTGCAAGATGCCCAGCCCTTTCTGAGTAGTGCTGAGCATCTATTATTTCCAATGACTTAAAAATAAGTCAAAGTGCTCAGTAATGCTCAAGATCACATCCTTAGGGTCTGATCCAGTGTAGTCAATTGCACTTTTGCCATTAACGTCAACATATGAAGGATCAGATCTTTAAAGAGCAATGCCCTGGTCCTGCTAACTCTTGTGCATCTATAACTCCTCTGCTTCAATGGGAATCAGCAGTGCTAAATACCTCACAGAATTGGGTCCCACTTATGAACATTTTAGAGGTAACATACTTGCAAGTACAGTTCACAGAGTACTTGAAAAAGTAATCAGTGTCACTTGCTTTATAGATCTCTCTTGGTCTAAAAGAGAAAAATATGCTTTCCAAGGAGAAAAGGACTACACTTTAATTGGAGGACTAAATTTATTCAGAAGTTCTATGGAGGTCCAGATTCTTCTCTGTGCCACGAATTATTAGTCTTGAAGGACTCAAAGCATTCCTGAGTACTGCCCCAAAACCATCTGTAAAATGGTCTGTAATATGCAGAAAGAAATTACTGACTTGAAAAACACTCAAAGATAGTGAAGAAATAAGTGCCCTTAAAGTATACACCGTTTTTAAGTCCTTTTTTCTAAAATTTTAGTTCACAAATTCTTTTGATAAGATTATATCTGTTAGTATGTTAATGGGAGAAGTATTTTTTTTACAGAGGAATACAGAGCTAAGACAAACTGACTTAGAACATTCTGCCAGCACTGAATAATGGAAACTCAGCTGCCTAGAGGTTGAGCAGCTAATTGTTTACCCACTCTTATCCATTGTTATAATTTTTCTTGTTCAGATTACACATTTGAGCCTGCAAAAGACAACATATGAGGTACACCAAAGTAATAATTTAAGACTGCTCTTTGCTTCAAACACCACACTGTTATTTGATGAGTTTACTGCACCTCTGATTGAGAGACAAAAAGCACGGACCAAAGTTTGGGCAACTAGGATTTTCTCTTACTAAAACAAAGTGCTCCTCACTAGTAAAGTACACTTTATAAGTTGTATAGCATTAGACTCTCTCCCCCCACATCGGTAATGCATTATCTGAGTATAACTTTGTAATATACACAATTCAATAAACTTTATACAGTACTTAGCCATCATATAAAAGCATTACACAACTTTTCAATCACTGTCTACAAACACAGGTTAATTACACAGGCTACGTTGCATATAGAATTAGCACTGGTGCCAAAAAAAGATCACCAGTGATGGACACAGAATATCCAGCCAGACTGTCTAATGGATCTAGCTAGAGATCAATCCATGATGTGCCTGATCTGCAAGGAAACTACACCCCTCTGGGATTTGCCTTGAAGCTGATGATGATGAGGAGTGCAGGAATGAACAGAGATGATGTGAGAGATGAAATAACCTGAACTGTGAAATAACAAAGTTTCAAAGGAATGTGAAGAAGGGGCCCCTCTCTCACAGAGTCTATTCCAAGTTTCCATCCCTTGCTTTGGGGTGGAGAACTCTCTCACAACCTTTTGGGAGGTAGCAACGACAGTCACTCAAATACAGAGATCTATTCCAAAACGTTTAGCAGCATGGAGAGAAGAACCACAGTGCCATTAAATGGAATAATTAATGACAACATAATGAAATAAGAACATAGAACGGCCATATTGGGTCATCTAGCCCAGATGTCTTCTGACAGAGGCCAATGCCAGGTGCCCCAAAGGGAATGAACAGAACAGGTAATCATCAAGTGATCCCATCCCCTGTCATCCATTCCCAGCTTCTGGCAAAAAATCCACAATGCTTAACAAAAGAGCTCTTATCCTATCCAAATGACAACAAACAATCCAAATGACCCCATTAGCTCCAGGTTAGGGCTTCTTTGGTCGGGGCCAATTAATGCATGTCACACAATGAGAGCTTGTAGAAGCCATCCGCACCCAGGCTGCTCCCTAAATCCGTCTCCTAATCCACAAGCTCAGCATCGGGGTCTGCTTCATCCCTGCAAATGAAAAACAGGTCTCTATGCAAGATCCTTTCTAGAGTGACATTTCCATCCTTCAGTGGGAGGGGAACTGGCAGAAAGTGTAAGGGTGGCATTTCTGGTCAGTTCTCTAGCCAGCTAGGGCTTTGTGGGTAGGTTAGGAAGGACCTACTCTTTCTACTCCTGCCCATTCCATGACCAATCAGAGCTCTAATTACAGGGTTGCCTTTAACAACAATGTTGCTGACATATGGAGTGGGCAGGAGTTTCACACTATTTTTTCTCTTTCTCTGCAACAGCTCTATGATTCCCCCCTCCTAAACCAAGGTGTACACTAGTAAAATACACTTGATAATGTGTATAAGTACAAAACATTTAGATCTTCTCTCTTTGCCTCCCACCCCCAATGAATCTTTTGCTTTCTTTTAGTATATAGGCATATAACACAGAGACTAGACTATACCATGAATATTCAGCTCACCTGCATTTCAGGTAATGTAATGCTTATATTTCACAATTACAGAGTATTTTAGTTGGTGAGAAAGGTGTTGTTTTTATTTCTATTTCAACATACCAAAATAAACTATGCAGCTACTAAATTGTTTCATATAGTGTGTCTTGCTTGACAGCAATTTAGAACATTATCAATGGCAATATTATGAAATAATAAGGTAAATAAAATAGTATATGAAACAAAGACTAATTCACTTGTACATTACATTGAAGGTGTTCGTTTGCCATGGCAGCATTTGAGCTGACAAACAGTATTTTCCTCTGTTAGAATTTAGCCTTCTCAGCTATAAGCAAGACTTGGATTTAGATCATATATGGAATCAATATTAATTGAACTGAAAAGCTGCAAATCCTGTCAAACTGATTATCCAAAATTTTACAAAGAAAACTTAGGCACACTGATAAATTTGTCATTCTTAAACACTTCCATTACTGTAAACAATAAAACCTGCTCTGATACAGAGGCATTCACACTGACTCATCAGAGGAATACATTGTCATGCACTGAGCAATGCATATATGGCTCTTTTCAGGTTTATGTTAACAAAAAACTTGGCATGAAAAGTCATTTGGGACACAAGCTGTAGTTATCCCAATAACTGGGGACTTTTATGTTGTTCACAAATAATTATTCTAAGGTATCTCAGTTTGTTCCTCTTTTGAAAGAGATAAAAGATTTAAAACTACAGTTTTGGAAATGCCTCGGACATTTCAGTAAAAAGTGGTCCTTACAAAGAGAAAGATCATATTAAATTGCAAGCCTGCGCTCTTTGTGTATGCATGTGAGGGACTACATACACATATGCAGTAGGCAGACTAGCAGCTCCCGCTGGATCCCTGGATGCAGAAATGTACCTAGCAAACAACAGGAATGGGAAGAAATGATTGGTAGGAAGATCCCCACAGTTCTAGCATTACAGTCAAGTGCTCAGCTAATGTTTCTGTTAACTCAAGCCTGAAGGGAACCTTCAATCCCCACAAAAAAAAGGATAACCCTCATGCCAAACCTGAACTGCAAAGTAAGAGTTTGGTGCCATTCTAATTCTGTTTGACACAAATCACTCTACAGTTTCTCAGAAGGAGGGGGAAAAAAGGACCCATGTTTTATTTGCTGAGTTTTAGGGCAGGTCTACACCACAGGGTTAGGTCGACTTATTGCGGTATCTACACAGTGCTGGGTCGACAGGAGAAACTCTCCCGCTGACTTACCTTATGCTTCTCATTCGGCTGGAGTACTGGAGTCAACGGGAGAGCGATCTGCAGTTGATTTAGCGGGTCTTCACTAGACCTGCTAAATCGACTCCCGGTGGATTGATCACCGCAGCATCTATCCACGGTAAGTGTAGTTACTAGAACTCTATCAACAGAAACATAGTGAACAAAACAGTAAAATCTCTGTTTAATAATTTTTTCTTTTAGTTTGCCTTCACCGTCCACCCCAGGCAGGTAAATAATTTGAAAAGAACCATCTAGCTGCAGGAACCAGAAAATATAGATCAAATGGGCCAGCCTGATCTCACTCAACAGTGGGTAACCAGAGTAACATCACTGAGTCAATTGAGTTACTCTAGATTAACAAGGGTGAGAGATCAGACACTAATAGAAGTACTAAATAGAAGTGTTAAATATATTCAATATACAATCAGAGGAGGGCGAAGTGTTTGCAGTGTCACTTGACTGGCTAATTAATGACAGCACAAGTACCACAGCCATATTCAAGCAACTTTTCATTTGCCCTCTCTAATAAGGTACAGTAAAATGCTCCAGGATAGATGCTACCAGCAATCATAGGAGAAAAATTTATGGTGTATTTTATAAGAATTTAATGTGAATACTGGCCACAAACTTCTTTAGAAAGAAAATGAAGACTTCCATTATTTCTGAAGAGATGAGCCTGATTCTTTAGACTGGGAATCAGGAGGACAAGGTTGTACTCTCAGCTCTGCCACTGACCTGCTGTGTGACCTTGGGCAAATCATTTCATCTCTCTATGCCTCCGTTTCCTCTCTGTCACCCTTTTTCTGTTTTGTCTCAATAGACTGTAAGCTCTTTGAAGCACGGACTGTCTCTTACTGGGTCTTTGTACACTGCTTAACACAATGTGGTCCTGGTTGGGACCTCTCATCACTACTCTAATAAGTAGTAATAATAATTCAACTAGCTATATAATTTTAAAATAACACTATTTCTAGACATTGATGGTGCTGTATAAATGGGGATCACAGGTGAGGGCCAAATTTTTTTGCTTGTGCACATATCTGCATGTGATGTCTTGCTTGCATGTACAAATACAGGTATTCCACATGTAATGAAGAGCGTTGCAGATACCGTTTTGGAGGCCTGTTGAAAAAGTTTGCCCTGGAAGAGTCAAGAGTCTGACTTGAAGTTTTAAAATATAGAAGACTTCTGGGAGATTGGATTCCTAGATATGGTGATTTTTGTATGGCACTTTCCCCATGTTAATTTACAATCAGAGTTCCAGAGGGAGCCACTCAATCTGCCTTCTATTGGTTTGCTGTGCAGAAGACAAGCATCATGAACCATGAATGGAGAGAGAGAATGAAGCCTTTCAATAATGTCAATTCACAGCCATAATGAAGACAAAGGGTCATAAGGAAATCTCATTAATACAAAATTATACTTTGGTGACAAAATCTAGGAAAGGGGAAAAGCAAAATAAGACAAGATAGAAGTGAAATAATGCAGATTTTATATTTGTTCACCAAGGGTGATTGGATGATAGAAACATCATATATGACATCCAAAAGTTATACTCACTCCAAAGCTGATGGAGGGTATCATATTGGAGATCTCATATTTACACACCCAGAGAGAAAACTTAGCACTTCTTGATTGTGCTCCATCTCCAGCAGCCTTCTGACTCCACATAGCAACAGTAGTTAAAGCTTCCCAAAAAAACAGATCCTTTCTGAAAGTCATTATACAACTGAACGAAATGGCACAGGATCAAACAAATGCTCACCCTTTGGATTTTCACCAGAAGGAAAGATTATTGAATTATTTCCCCCGCAGATGTTCCCTTGCCCCAGACACAAGGAAACAGGAAGTGGAAAACTGTTGTATGCCAATAATTATTTTTGCTTCCCTTATCCAGCCATGCTAGAACCAGCAGACTATAATGCACTGTGTGACAAACTTCCTCCTCTACCTTGGTGGGTCTTGCACTTATTGGCGGATTTGCTCACCTCGGAGATTCACGGCAGCCCTAATTTGGCTGTTTTCGTGAACCCACAGTCCAGGTCAACTCCTCTTGTGTCTGACCAGGAGTTGGGAGGTTTGGGGGGAACCCAGGCCCGCCCTCTACTCCAGTTCCAGCCCAGGGCCCTGTGGAATGTGGCTGTCTAGAGTGCCTCCTGGAACAGCTGTGCGACAGCTACAACTCCCTGGGCTACTTCCCCATGGCCTCCTTCCAACACCTTCTTTATTCTCACCATAGGACCTTCTTCCTGGTGTCTGATAATGCTTGTACTCCTCAGTCCTCCAACCGTACATGTTCTCACTCTCAGCTCCTAGCACCTCTTGCTCCCAGCTCCTCACACGCGCAGCACAAACTGAAGTGAGCTCCTTTTAAAATCCAGGTGCCCTGATTAGCCGGCCTTAATTGATTCTAGCAGCTTCTTGATTGGCTGCAGGTGTTCTAATCAGCCTGTCTTAATTGTTTCCAGAAGGATCCTGATTGTTCTGGAACCTTCCCTGTTACCACACCCAGGGAAAAGGGACCTACTTAACCTGGGGATAATATATCTGCCTTCTATCATTCTCCTGTAGCCGTCTGGCCCGACCCTGTCACAACTGGAAATTGTTCTCCATAATTAGACAGTGGTTGGTTGAGAACTTGAATAACCACCATTCCCTATTTAACTAGGCTTTTATGATTAGTTGTTATGTCAGTTTGTCAACGAGGAGTCCAGTGGCACCTTGTTGTTTTTGTGGATACAGACTAACACGGCTACCCCTCTGATACTTGGTAATATGTCAGTTTGGAAACCTTAGAAAAGGGCTACAACAACTTTCACCGTCTACAAAATCCACCTCCCCGCCTTCTCATGGGAACTCAATGAGACGTTATTTGCAGAATCTCTCCTCGCAAAATAATGCAGTTGATATAATACAGTTCACACTTCACCTGCCTGCCTTTGCACCAGAGCAAAACTGAAAGAACAAGTAGGATGCCTGCAGTAGACTTCCAAATAATGTATGATCTATTACTTTTCTTTAACTGCAGATTTGAGAGAGAATAAAAAATAAGCTCATTAAAGAAAACAGAACTTTCACATTCAGGAGAAGCCTTAGGGAAGTTACAAGTCAAAATAGGAAAAAGAGTGGCAAAAAATCATTTAAAGTGGGTTATCCTGATAAAAAAAAAATCTCCAGAACAATACCCAAGAAATATCATCTTCCCTTGGAAACTGAATTTACCTTTTAGTAAAAACTAAACTGAGGAAATGGAATATCTGAAAATAGAAGTTTTATTTGGAGGGATAATTAAGTGAACTTTCAAGTTTGCCAACAGACTTTCAGCATTTATCTTTCTTAAAACAGTTGAGCTCTTAAGAAACATTAACTAATTAAGCCCCCAATCCTGCAATGTGATCTACACAGGTGGACTGATGCAGAACCCCACTCAAGGTAATGGAGCTCCATGTTGATGCACCAGTCTATCTGCATGCAGAATCAGGGCCTTTTGTTAGTTTAGTGCAGGGGTTCTCAAACTTCATTGCACCACGACCCTCTTCTGACAACAAAAATGACTGTACGACCCCAGGAGGTGGGGACCAAAGCCTGAGCCTGCCCAAGCCCCACTGCCCCGGGTGGGAGGGGGCAAAGCCCAAGGGCTTAAATCCCAGGCAGTGGGGCTCAGGCTTTAGCAAATCTAACCCCAGCCCTGGTGACCCTATTAAAATGGGGTTGTGACCCACTTTGGAGTCCCAACCCACAGTTTGAGAACTGCTGGCTTAGTGAAATACTTAAAGGCTATTCAGGACAGTGGTTCTCAGTCAGGGGTATGCCTACCCGTGGGGGTATGCAGAGTTCTTTCAGGGGGTACATCAACGCATTTAGATATTTGCTGAGTTTTACAACAGGCTATGTAAAAAGCACTAACAAAGTCAATACAAACTAAAATTTCACACAGACAAAATGAGAAAGTAAGCAATTTTTCAGTAATAGCATGCTATGACACTTTTGTATTTTTATGTCTGATTTTGTAAGCAAGTAGTTTTTAAATGAGGTGAAACCTGGGGTACAGAAGACAAATCAGACTCCTGAAAGTGATACAGTAGTCTGGAAAGGGTGAGATTCACTGATCTAGGACACTTACCACTGAAGTGCCTTGGATGTTTAATGCTGATCTATAAACAACCAAAGAGCACTGTAGGATAAAACACAAACTAAAGTTTAAAACATGCAGTAAAGAATATGGCAACCAAATAATAAACATACTTTGTACTTCTGATGTGCATAATGGCACTGTAGGTAGGCAGGAGTAGAAACTAGAATCTGGCTCAAGCATCACAATTGACACCCATGTCTTAACATTAAAAGTGGTAGCTGATGACAATGACCTTGATTCTATATGCTATGACATTGGTCCAGCATCAACTCTGAAGGACGAGTGCACAGGAGACTTATGCTACTCAAAAATGAGTAAACATAAAAGGAATATTAAAGTCAAAACAGAAAACGCAAAGCCTTCTCTGAAGTGCCTCCACTGAAGAGTGCCATCATTTAAATCACTAACACCACTTTTCTGTAGCATTCTGGAACTAAATTAAATGCAGCAATGACAATTTACACTAGCCGAGGACCTGCCCAATGGTGTTTATTGGAAATATGTTCGTGTAATTAATCCAAAACTATAGGATAGCACTTCTTATGGTATTCCGGAATTAAGATACCTGACTCACATCAATGTTACTGGGAAACAAGAAATTAAATCCTTGCACATGGCATTGAAAATACACCTCTCTATGGGCCATTTTTTCTCATTTGAAGCCTATCTGTTCTTCCTTATTTAATACTAAACAGAGCATCAGTCATCATCAAGGTTCCTCCTCCCCAACAAGAAATAATTAAAACACTTTAATTTTTATTTTCTTGTTCTATACAAGCATATTTATGATCATTAAGTGACAGTTCCTGAAACGTATTGCTGAGTCTAATATGGCCAGTCCTGTAGTGAAATCACTAAGTTAAACTGTTTATTGAAAACTAGCTTTTAAGAATTATCACATTACAATCTAAATCTGAGTCAATGAATCCTATTTCAGTACTCCGTTATGATTCTGCAAGGCCATCAAAATTCAGTTAGACTTTACATCCATACACATTCAATAGATGCGTCAACCTAAAGTTCATAATTAGTAAGAGATGGAAATTGCCATCCTTTGTCTAGCCATAAAGATACTTATTGGATGCAGTGTCATCAAAAGCAGAAACCTATTGTTTAAAAGAGTCAATTATTTTGACTAATTCAAGTAGTCAGTGACTTCAAATTGAAAACCCAGAAGCCCTTTCATCACATTTCATTTAGGATTAGCAACATTTATGATTGGGATACTTTATAAATGATGGCTGTTCATTAGTCATTGGTACAATTAGACTGTACATAATTGTTCAAGTCAGATTTGAGGAGTGCTATTTTAGGAAAGCTAAAACCTGCAGAGTGAATCTGAAAATGTTCAGCTATGACCACAAAGAAGAATATTAAATGACATGATCTGGAGCTCTGTTACCTGTGTAATTTTCTCAGTTCATATTTTAAACTATAATAAAGGTATGGTACATAAAAGCAATTGAAATATACCTTAAGACAAAGAGGACCAGCTTCTCTGCTGGTGAACAATGACATAGTTCTACTGTAGTCACTGAAGAGATATACAATCCAGTGTCTCACAAGTATGAAAACTAACCTTACCCTCTCGTGGGAACTTAATAGCTTAGAAGTGATATAAATAATCACATATGTTTGGAAACAGAACAGACTCTACCTGCAGTGAGAACAGAGACTGCACAAATCTTGTTTTGCTATTTCTCCTTGATTTACCTTCAGAACAAAAACAGACAAACTAATCACTGATATATTCAGAAGATCAGATTGGATTCATGAAAAAATGTGGAATATGGCTTAAAACCATTGGTTAAAAATAAATAACCACGGCAAGGTGTGAAAAAAAATCAAATAAATTAATGTAGTAACTAACACTACAGTGGGATTATAAAAATGTTATGAAAAATATCTAGATTTCCTGCATCTTATTTTCACCTGTTATGAAAATGTATTTTAATTTAAAATGCACGGTAACAAGTTAACATTATCTATGGTCTTCAGAGAAAGTGATAAACATAGGCTCTTGTGACAGATATTGCAATCTCATGAAATATCTTTGGGTACCATATTGTATTCAGTTATGGATCACTGCCGGCCAGGGATTGTATGCAATTCCAGTGGAGAGAGTTACCACAACTCCTCCAAGAACCAAAAATAATGGGAGAGATTAAGCTGAACCACTCAAGTTGTAAACTCCTCCAGGGAGGTACCATCCCCTGGGGAGGTTTGCATATACTGGTTCAGCGGGGTTTTCCAGAGATCAACAGACAAAGAAAGACTTTTGGCATAAAAAGGCTGTGTTTAAACTGACTCAGATCCTTCTTTATGATTCAACAAATGGACAAGATTGTCTGTCCAGTGGTACTTTGGCCTACAAGGGTCCCATAAAACTGATAGGTGACTCCTGGTCTTTTTAGCGTGTGTTTAAATGTGTGTGTTTATTTAAAGATGTCTTTGTAATTCTTTTACTTTAAGAATAAATGTGCATGCTTAGAAAGAGCAGTGTGGTAACTTGTAACTGCAGGATCAGAGCCCTCAAAGAGAAAGTAAAGCACAGGTGCTGGTTTATAGGCAGACTGTGTAAGGGACCAGGGTGTAGCTGGTCTGGCCCAGCAGTCATAGCTGGGCTGGAGCCCATACGTCAGGGATGGTAATCAGTGAACCAGGGTCAGAGGAATTGCTAGAGTCAGGTTCAATAAGCAAGAATCAGGGTCAAAGGCACTCCAGGGTTGGAGACTGGAGATCCAAGGTAGTACCAGGCTAGAGTCAGGAGACAAGAGTCAGTGTCAGAGTCAAACTGAGATCAGAGGCTGGAGATTGGGGGATGAGATGAGATCTGGAGTCAGAGCAGGCCCAAAGTCTGTGTAGTCGCCCCACATAACTTTCTGGGGCACCTTACAGGGTTAAATGGTGTGGTGAGCCAATCAGAGGGTCATGGAGTACTGTCACTCTGAGTCCTTTGGGTGGTACCGCCTGTGGCACCTGTTCTCCACAGTGCTACTTGGCTGTGGCTTTGTATGGTCTCCTGGTGGCACTGTGAGAATGTCAGCCATCCCACATAATGCAGACCTGGGTTGTAGTCATGGCATCCTTACAGACTGGCTTGCTGGGGACATCACAGTGTAAAGCAGGGGGCTGTCCAGCCTTAAGACCCCTGCTCAGAAGGGAGTGGGACCTGCCCAGAAACAGGTAATGGCTAGAGACCTGACTGGGCAGTCCTGGACTAAACCATGTGGGGCGCGAGTGTGTGAGAGGGATACAGATGCAGTTACCCTGAAATTGTGACAACCCTGATTTTGAAAGGTACTTAGTGCAGGCACAAGCACCCATCCACACTCTGCACCCTCCAGGATCAGCGCCTACTACTTTCCTTCACATCTCATAACTAAAGATGTGTGTTGGAAGACTTATGTACAGTGATTTCACAAATACCATATGTGATTCACTATTAACAATGAAAAGGTTAGATAATGAGGAAATATATACTTTTTGTATATAATGGAATTTATTGGGGGGGGGCGCTGGGAAGAAGGAAGTGCTTTTTAAAAAGTGGGATTTCAGTAGCATCATGCACATCATAGCAGGGATATAACATACTCTTAAGACTAAAATTTTTATCCTGGATGCTTATTATATGAATAGTCCTTACTGAATCCAATGACATATCATGTGTAATGACTCCTCACATGAGTAAGGGTTTTCATAATCAGACACTACCATTTTAAAATGGTACTCAGCCTAGCCCATAATTTTACAGGCACAATCTTCCCTGTCTTTAACTGTACCCACAATCAACTGCAGGCAAAAATGATAGGATTTAACCACAATCAGGTAAATATCGTTTGTTCCTGTAATCAACTGCACTTAGAGGTACTCTTTCAAAATAAGACCCTTTTAATGGTCTGCGATTGACATAACCAGGGCCCAGGTGTGATTTATCATAAGGCTGCTTGGGAAATGTGAAAGACGCACTTTTCTAGACTGTAATTTATTATTTTACTTTTAAAAAATAGTTTTGGACTACCAAAACTGGGTTGGACAAATAAATGCATACATTGGATATAACAAGGTAAAATCTTGTTAGATATGTATAACTATTTACTTGTAGTTATTATAATTTTCTTACTCCTACAGATAACAGATAGCAATCGCTGACAGTTCAGCACTCATAGCCAATCATGCTCATTATACAAACACTTTCAGCAAAAATCTTGGGACTTATGTAAAAGCAAATTAAAATAAAAAAGAGATTAGATGATGATAGCCACACAGAAATGGCTATATTAGTTTCTGCTACAAAAGTGCTAACTACAGGTAGTCTCAAGCTGTAAAATCCATATCTGGGCTCAGGTTTGTATTTTAACCCTCCGCTCTCCAAAGGTTAGGGTTGTTCAGAAATGAAGCTTTGGTTCAGCCCAATTCTGGGAGAAACTTTAATTGTGAAACTTGTATATGAACTCAGTTCTGGATTTCAGACGCCCTCACAGTTCAGCCTTTGGTGCTAACTGGATCCTTTTTCACTTTATACCTGATAAAATGAAGAAATTGATTCCTTTTCCAAACATCTTGTTGATTGCTGACTGCTAACTAGCTCAGCTCTAATGGTCTGGATTTCTGACTATGTTGCTAGAAAGGGATCAATCTACTACCTTTAGACTTTTGATGAGTTTTATCACATCATTTCTGATGTGTGCGTAAACTGGAAAAATAAATGAAAAAGTTGTTAGGTGAACCACTCAAATGCTGCTCTGCTTGGGAACCCACTGACATTGCTTGCTTTAGAGGGTCTGAAATATGTTCAGTGGCTTGTTTTAACCAGTAATCCTCATTCAATTCACCAGTTTGCCCTCCATCATAACTCCTAAGGGAGAGTTAACAAGATGGTTTTGGTGGGTCTTGACTAAAAAATATTTTTCCAAAACGTTTTTTCAGGTTGCTTTATTTAGAAGTTCAAATTAAATTTGGAGATGGCAATTATAGTTTTCTCCTATTTACACACATGCACGCTTTAAAGAACACAGGACGTATCTAGATTCAGGTGCGAGTGACTTTGTTTGACCAAATGAATAACAGAAGTCAGCATTGCTAAGAGGTACTTAAAGATACTTTTTATTTGTAGGCAAAGTGTTACTAGCATAAAGGCTATATACCTGTCCTAGAGAACATGTGGGAACGTGTGAATGCATATCCTTGAATAATTCCTGAACGTTTAAACAGTCAGATCTTATCACATGGCTACTTCTGCCATTCTGTTTTCAAGAGACATCTATTTGCAGTTAGTAAAGAATTGGGTTACAACATGTACAGCCTACCCTGGAAACCTGGATGTAACTCCAAGACCAAAGTGTCACGTCATTGGTCCCTGGTGACCTACATCAACATGCTGGAACCCCTACCTGGACAAGAGTATGCCTGAGGGTGGAGCAGAGGAATCACTGATCTCCAAAACTAATGCCAATCATGTGGAGAAAAAGAGCGTGGGGACTCTCTTGCATCAACAAGATACCTGAAGCTGTATCCTGTTCTGTTCCCTAGACTGGCCACCTGGTGGAGAAGTGAAGAGCTCTGACACTTACTAAGTCAAGCCAGAGGTGTAACCAAGAGAGAGGTAAAGATCAAAATCCCAGCGCATACGAAAACGCAGATCATGTCTTATCAGTTTAAAGCCAAACTTGGACCAATCATGTGAGTTAGAGACATTAAAAAGAAGGTGGTCTGAAGAGCCTTCTGTAGAGCAATTTGAGGATACTCAAATCACTCCAACACCCACTAGTGTGTTTGTGCATGTGTGTATCTCTGTGTGTGTTACTAACTGTTCCTCAAAGTAGACACTGAACCCATAAGTCTGTTATGGAAACAGTGAGGGATCCCTAGATTAAATCAGTGACATTTTAAAGCTTCTTTAAGGCTGGAGTTTAATAAATAATTTTGTGTTTGTGCCAGACTATCAGTGACTTATAGGCATTGTGTAACATGGGAAGGAGAATATATCAGACAAACCAAGCTGAATATAATCTTTGTGATCAGCGAAGCTAAATGGGAGAGACGTAGCCAAAAGGAAGCTACCAGGAAAGCATTGTTCTTCCTTAAAATCAAGGTGAAGTAACAACTGCTGCTTTCAGCAAATTGAGTTAAATTAAATCTAACAATTGACTTTTTGATTGTGTTCCAGCTGCAGTATCAAATTGACCATTGTAATGTATTTCTTGTAAATTAAGTAAGGAGAACTAAGTTCACCTAGATAGTAAAATATTTCATTGAAACTTATGTTTGTTTTATAATTGCCAGCCTAATCTTTTAATTTATACAATACACACTGAACTGGTTTATTTTCCAAATATTCAATGCAGACAAAGTTACCTATAGTGGAGAAAAGGTAAAATCTTTTATAGTAATTTCTGAGCCCATTCTATATTTCAATAATTTAAAATATAGCCCTATTATTCCAACAATGCACATAAACATATTACATACATGTCTAATAAACACAGTATCACCTAAAGTTCTTTTGGATGCTGATTTTCATTTATTTAGCTATCTAATACACCTCTCTCATGGTTTAGTTTCTGCTGTCCAAAAGCCAAATGTTCCATATTGCCTAAAATGTAAAATGGTGGAAAAGCTTTTACATTTTTAATTTTGATAAATCGACTTTTTACTGATTTTGAATCCAATGGTTCTTCAGCAATTGAAGCCATCAGATCCTAAATGATATACAGTATGTTTAAGTAATGCACCATGAAGCTTTAGCCTGAAGTAGTTTTCTAAAATTCTTCAACAGGATCCTGGCAAGTCTTGATAAGACACTAAATAGGTACTGCAAGGTAAAAGACTTGCTTATTAAACCCTAATGCTGTGGATTTTGACGTGAAATTTCTTTTTTTAAAATGACCAATACGGCTTTTAGAATAATTAGACTTTGTTGTACATTTTCCCTTCCAAGGAAATAATACACAGTGTTTTAAAAGTGTGTGTAAAGCTAAACACTGTATTGTCAAAAGAGCTTCTCTGTGCCATGGCTGCAGGTAGAACTACTGAAAATTTTTCTAATGGGCATCTGGCTCAAGAGTGAAGGTTTTTCAAAGTAGGTGAAAGTCTTACTTCCTAATAGGCTGCTGTCTTTTCACGGCTGCCCTAATACCTTCATTAGACTCAGTTTACAGATTAAGTCTGAAAAGTTTAAAACTATAACCTGCCAGCTGGGTGGCAATTTAAAGATTTGTGTGCATGGAATCCAATGGGGATGATAGCACAAAATGCCTCTTTTATTACAATGTTACAGTATTGCCAGCCCTAGATATTTGAAAATCATGAGCTAGGCCTTAAAAACCCATGTTTAAAACTTGATTAGATTTTTATAAAAATCAGAAATCTGGAAGTTTTTTCCTTTGCATTCTGGTTTCTGAACTTTTGGGATATATTCAGGTTACATTTTCACATTATTCTCTGCAACCATGAGGGCTAGAAGCTTACTTTTTAAAATGAAAGCTGAGTTTCTCACAAATAACTTGACTCCAGGAGCTGCGGCATTAAGAAAAAATACCCAACATCTACATACTCACAATTTTTTAATACTGAGGTCATGAATATAATTCTTTTCTCAGGGAGTGGGGGGGGGGGTATGATAAGGTGAACTTAGTAATGGCTTGAATCAAACAGTTGCAATGAAACAGTGTTGTGAATTAAGAGTCTATTGCTGTCTCCTAATGTATGTAGAAGTCACTCATGCGCATGGAAATTAAATGTGTGCCTAGAGAAAACAGAACCCACTAAGACTTTAAAACAATATTGCTAGATCCCTCTTTTTTTTTTGCTAAAAAACACAGGGGAAAAACAGTTTAGCAACTGAATATTGGAGGAAGAGAGGAGAGAACACAACAATGTTATTGCTTAAATTTGCCTTCTTTTCCTTCCAGAAATACCTAGAAGTAGTATTTTTCTATTTTGGAATTATCAGGATCGTCAAACTTATCAATGTTTTGTGCTACCACTTGCATGAAATTTTTTCTATCGAATAATACATTTGTTCTCGAAGAATATGAAGAAATCCATATCCTGCACTTTCTGAGATAAGTATGAAATCTCACAACCTCACTGTTCACTCTGCTTTCCAGATCATTAATAAATATATTAAACAACATGGGACTTACTTATTACTGAACCTTGAGGCATCTCACTGTTAACCTTTTGCCACGATGAAAATCAACCATAAAATCCAATCTATTTTCTGCCTCCTAGCCAGTTTTTGATCTAAGAGAGTAAGTTCCCTCTCACCCCATGAAAACTTAACTTCTTTAGTAGTTTCTTGAGCTAGACTTTGTAAAGGCCTTTCAGAAGTCTAAATAAATTATGCAAACTGGTTTTCCTTTATCCTCGTTCAGTAACTGATCCTGCATACCCATATGCTTTAAGTATATGATTGTGAGTAGCCTTATTGACTTCAGTACATAAAGTTAACCATGTGGGTATTTTCAGGATTGTACCAGCACAGGTATTTAGTTTTTTTATTGGCTCTCAATAAGCATAACAAGAATATTAGTGTTCCAATCACTTCCTTTTTACCTTCAAGTTTTTGTTCAGATTGAAATCAGAGCCTAATGTTCTTAGTATCAAAGCAAAACAAGAACAACAAAACCAAAACTTTCAAATATATATTATGTTTATGCAAATACTTCAGAATTACAGAAAGGTTAAAAAATACAACTTTCTCTTTCTCTCAAAAATAAACATATATGTGGCTCTAACAACATGAGTGAAACAAGCCATTTGTTCCAAACAGAATTTTTTTTCATTATATATAAAAACAATACAATTTTTGTATAAGCTATTCACATACACTAAGTGAACCTTAACCACCAACAGCTAACTTTGCACTTTTGCCTACTAATCCCCACTTTTGATACCAGATGCTGTAGTAATGCATGTGGTTTCATTAATGAAGATAGTTACCTAATTCTATATTTCATGTTGAAAGTTAAGCTGCATTAGTAGTAAGTGAGAAAAACTTATCTAAAATTGGCAAGTTATTTCAAGGGAAATATAAACCAAATGAGAAAAACCTTATTAATCAACTTTTTGGAATAAGAGGCAATGTATCTTAAATTGAGCTGCACAAGAAATGATAGTTATGCTCTAAGACAAAGGTTCTCAAACTGTTGTCCATGGACCACCAGTGATCTGCAAGCTCCATTCAGATGGCCTGTGGATAGTTCCCTCTAAGGTACATTCCTGGACAGCCACACACAAGAGAATGAAGGGCCACCCACCTAATCAGTGGAGCTGCACAGGCATGGCTCCAGTAATTAGGCGCCTGGACCCTAGAGAAGACGCACATATAAGGTGAGGTGGTGGCCTTGGGGAGGAATAGGAGGTAGGTGGTAAGGGGCAGTGGGGTGAAAAGAGGGGGTAGAGGGAATTTGGTACATGCGGGGCTGTGGTGGCCAGAGAAAGAGGCAATTTTCCCCAGCTCCAGGGCTGGAGCTGGCTGGGAGAGACAGCCCTCCTTCCCAGCTCCAGCTCGGGGGCTGCCATGGTCGGGGGAGAGAGGGCACATCCATCACATTAAAAAGGTAAGACTACTGATATTAAAATATGCGTTGTGTGCTTTTATTTGTAGAACAAAAAAAAGTTAATTATTAATTTTTTTATATAGCGCTTTTATCCAATGCACTTTACAATAGTTAGCTAGTGGTACAAACAACATTTGGAAAGATCATTAAGTGGTCCGCTGAAACCCGCAGCAATTTTCAAGTGGTCCGCGAAAAAAAAAGTTTCCATAACTTGTGGAAAAATATCTGAAGGGCTATACAAATATTAACACTTTTAAATTTAACAGATGCTCATGAAGGTAGCTTAAGATGTTTCAGATAATTTTTAAAAGGACAATGTCAAGGCTGACAGATCCAATATTTAACCGACTCTAAATATAACATCATTAAAAACTTAGCTTGGGCCTGAAAAATCTATCATCCCTTCTAACCTAAGAGCTGCAATGATTACAGATTTACCCTATTAGATAAGGCCATTGTTCCAACCTGTCCTGTTCCTTGCTTTCCTCACTGTCCAAAGCAACCTAATTCTAGAGAGGAGGATTAGAAACACACAATGCATCTAGTCAACTGTGCAATGCTTTACATGAGAGAACAAATCTCTCTGGATCTCTGCAGTAATCAGCTTATACCCTGAAGTGGGAATTCTAATTTACCCTTCCATTATCTTGGCTTGTATAGCTGTGAACATTATTAATGCTATAAAATTAGCCCTAGTATTTGACTATGACTTCCTGTGATACTGATGCCAACTACACTGCTATTGGGCTTATCACTAACAAGCATAAAGACTAGATTTGTTTGCGATTTATTAATCAGAGCAAAGAAAATACACAACACTTCACTCAACCCTTCCTGCTCCCTAAGAGAAAATTTATATTTGAATAACTTTTACTTCCACACAATTGAAGACCAAAAAAACAACAAAACAAAAAACCCAAAACTGATACTGGGCTAACCAGCAGCTGGCTCTTGTTTAAACCTAGAATATTGCCAGCTAAGGTCCGGTTCTGGGCAGTGATGAGCACCTCACCATCTCCCATTAACTTCGCTGGAATTATGCGTGCTAAGTGCTTTGTAGGATTGGTCTTTAGTAAACTTAAACCTGTTTTTAGCCTGTGGGCCAACAGCTCCATACAGATGAATAATTTGATATAAGGTCCTAATCGAGCAAAATGCATAAATTTAAAGCATGGTCATAGTCCCATTTAAGTCAAGGTGAAGTGACAACAGCCTGCAATGCCTATAAGTCATGCCTACAATCATACAACATCCACAAGCTTACAAAATTAATTCTGACAAGCTCAAATTCTATTAAAATTGGGGATGGGAAAACCCACTGGTGCTTTGGGCTTTGCAAAACCTGTGATTTCTGAAACTTAAAAAAAAACCAAATGTGTTTTGAATTTTACAAAATAATCCCTACTTTTAATTTAAACCCTTGGTTTCAGAGGAAAAAATTAATAAAAAACAAACAGAAAATCAAGTTTTCCATTAAAAAGAATGGAGTAACTTAAGAGCAGGAAATGTTCTGTAAAACACTAAAGGCTCAGCAAAACCCCAAACTTAAAAAATATATTCTAAACATTTAACTGAATTAATTAGAAACTTGTTCTATGCAAATAATAGAGCTTCATGCTTGAAATGAACCCTTTCTTAGGTTTCTTTTGTGGACCTACCAGAGAATAAAATAAGCTTACCAAAATGTACAGGATTCTTATTTTGCCAGAAACACCGTAAACTCAAAACCTCAAAGAATTCAATTTATCATAATCAAGAATCCACCTAAATGAAAACTGCCTAGCAATTAATTGTGATCACACAACTTTTTTGTAGAGGAGAATATTTGTATGTACAAACACTGAAAAAGAAGAACAACAGCGCTTTTAAAATGATGCAAAACACAATTATTGCTTTCCAGAGCACTTTTCAATTCATGAGTGACATTTGAACAGAAATATCAGAAAGCAGATAGGTCTCCCTCAAGTTAGTTGGATGCTATGGTTTGCTGAATGGAAAAGGCAATGGAAGACATTTGTACAACTTGCTAGCTATCCATTTGAATTAAGCAACTAAGAATGGACTGCTGCACATGAAAATTATTTCATTCATGTCTGAGGACAGTAGCATATAAGCCACACAAGAAAGCACTGATATCCCCTAGCTTTTCAGAATTTAAATGTAAAGCATAATAATTTGTTCTTCATTTCCATTTGCAAAGAGTTTTTGCATGGCATTTCTTTATTAAATACTTTGTCAGTTAATGTTTATCTGCTTATTTGCTTAAATCTATTTATGCTGAGAAATTCCATATCAAAGATGTCTATTCTAAACTATTCTTCACAATGGATCCCAACATTCTGACCATCCTTTCTGTATTTTTGTTGGCCTGCAAAACACAGAAAATGTGGTGATGCTGCGCTGCAATTCTTATGGCTATGTCTACACTACAGGGCCTGTGCAAACATAGCCCTCAATGTAAATGCAGTTCAGCTGTGCCACAGAAGAAGTTCTGCTGGTTGCATGAACACAACTTCCTAAACGACATTTGCTATGTTGATAGAAGTGCACTTCTGTCAGCATAGTTGTGTCCACACTGGGGGGAGGAGAGGGAGTTGCTGGCAGGGTTATGTCTCTGTGTGTGTGTGTTTTTTTTTATTTCACAGCCCTGACTGAAAAAGCTCTGCCAGTATAAATTTTTAAGTATAGACCAAGCCTATGAAATACTGGTGAGAAGTGAGCTGGAGAAACATTATATCTGCTTGCCGTGGATGACCAAATTATTTTGTTTTTAATTTTGAGAAACGAAGTGGTAAATAGACATCCACCTTCTGATGCTAAAACCTAAAGCCTCTAGCAAGCATTAAAGCATATGCTTTCACTAGATTGGGGCAAAAATATATTCCTAAATTACATGCACAAAATATTTAATTCCATATGAAAAGCAGGTAATTGCATGTTAATTTGAAATGTCCATAAATGCAAGTGCATCTTTCATACATAACAGCATGTGTTTTCATGCTAAACTGAGGAATGCAATTATGAAAAAACAGTCCCCAAATGTGTCTGTCTTCAGAGTTCATGTACACAGTGGCACTGTTGAGCTGTGCAGCAAATTTAAGAACTCCAGCCAGAGTAGTAAATGTTCTGCTAAATATATTGTCTTGTATCTTCTGAGATATTTTTCTGCTGCTGTGTATGTATCTGGGGAAACAATTAAAAAAAAACCGTGACAAATGTTCTTGTCAAAAGAATACTCATGGAACAGATGTTATGATAAGTGCAAAGCCCTTATCAACACATTTGTTATTTGAAGATTCCACTCACCAACAACTTCGGAGACGATCATTGGGTTTTTTAGTTATAAAAAGCAGCTTTTGTTTCTTCTATTTGAATCAAACATACTTTAAAGCATTTCAGAGAAAATTTAAAAGCAGAAACCCATTGCCAAAATATTGTAAATAGCAGCCACCAGCAGGTATCACCACTGTCTTCTAAGGTCTTTGAGTGGGAGACAACGGTCAGCTGTGGGAAGACAAGCTATGTTGTTAGTTTTCATTACACAAAGTTCTCTGTAGAGGCAGTGCTTGCTGGACAGTTTGATCTCTGCTTTGGTCTCTGATTAGAGTCAATGCCTTAGGCAGACTTGCTTTGTGGGAATCACAGAACTGGAAGGGACCTCGAGAGGTCATCTAGTCCAGTTGCCTGCACTCATGGCAGGATTAAGCATTATCTAGACCATCCCTGACAGGTGTTTGTCTGACCTGCTCTTAAAAATCTCCAATGATGGAAATTCCACAACTTCCCTAGGCAATTTATTCCAGTGCTTAACCACCCTGACAGGAAGTTTTTCCTAATGTCCAGCCTAAACTGCCCTTGCTGCATTTTAAGCCCATTGCTTCTTGTCCGATCCTCAGAGGTTAAAGAGAAATATGTTTCTCCCTTCTTCTTGTAGCAACCTTTTATGGACTTGAAAACCTATCATATACCCTCTCAGTCTTCTCTTCTCCAGACTAAACAAACCCATTTTTTTCACTCTTCCCTCATAGGTCATGTTTTCTAGACCTTTAATTATTTTTGTTGCTCTTCTCTGGATTTTCTCCAAGCTGTCCACATCTTTCCTGAAATGTGGTGCCCAGAACAGGACACAATATTCCAGCTGAGGCCTTATCTGTGCAGAGTAGAGTGGAAGAATTAATTCTCATGTCTTGCTTACAACACTCCGGCTAATACATCCCAAAATGCTGTTTGCATTTTTAGCAACAGTTACACTGTTGACATATATTTGCTGTAATTAACTGTGACCCCCAGTTCCCTTTCTACAGTACTCCTTCCTGTGCAGTCATTTCCCATTTTGTGTGTGTGCAACTGATTGTTCCTTCCTAAGTGGTGTACTTTGCATTAGTCCTTATTGTATTTTACCCTATGGGGCACTGGTGTTAGGCTGAGACTTCTGAATGAAAAGATTGCCCTACGAGCTCTTTGACCATCTTCATTTCAGGGCTGGTTTTTATGTGTAAATAAAACAAGTTACACGTAGAATATACCTAGACTCCGCATCACTGATTTTTCCTCAGCTGGGAAGCCAACCTTCCGACACCCACCACCCTTTGACAGAGAGGCAACACTGATGTTGGAATAGAACACTGGTGTCAGAAGGACCAACAGAAGCAAAACAGAGTATAAAGTATTTCAGATAATTTAGAAGCAGAATTCCATTGGCAAAACATTGTAAACATTCAGCTGCCCAGTTTTTAAAACATGAAATGATGTAAAACTTCCTAATCAAGTAAGTTAAACACGATGGAAATTTGCAGGCACGCTTTTAAGGCAAAAGTGCATTCCTAATCATTAATGTAATTTTTAGTACCTTTTCAAATCATTACAGTACCAGTAATAGGCATGGTAAAAGGGTTTCCATGTTTTTTTCTTTAAAAGAAAATCACCGGTTGAGCAGTACTTATGCATACAATCCTCCTCACCCTCAAATGGATTGGTAGGTTTTACACCATGGTGGGGTAAAACTGATCTGTTGTGCCATGAAGGAACATATGTAGAATATAACAGCTTACAACTGAAAGTTTCTGTGTAGAATATAACAGCTTACAACTGAAGGTTTGATGATGCTGTTAGCTTTTGCAAGATGTACTGTACTTTATGTCCTTAGGAAGGAAACTGACTTCTTTTTAAATGACATATATGAAAAGTCTTGTTGCTGATGACTTACTGTTAATCAGGTAATCTATGATGATCCATCTGATGGGAATGTTCATAAAATGTAGCTTCCCTTCATAATGGAAATCTCTCTCATGATATTCAAAATCTCTTTCAAACTCAAGTCAAAATTACATACTGAATTGTTTAAGAGAAAAGGGCATTACTTAAATCATAATTCATAATGCAAAGTATAGCAGGATTGTTAGTGTCATTATAAATTAAAAAGTTGCTGATGCCTCATGGAAAAATGTGGAAAAAGTCATCGTATTTAGGAAAACAAGTTATACTTAGAATATACCCAGACTCTGCATGATGTGTCATATTTTGTGAATTTCTTCCTTGACCTTTATGACTTTTGGTAAGGAATTATGTATCCTAACTGGGGCCTCTGAGTGCTACTGTAATACAGATAGTAAGCACAGTTTATTTCAAAAGAAAGAATAAAGGATTTTTGCATGAAAACAAAATCTAATTTTTATAAACAGTTGAACTCTTATGAACTGTTTCTGCTCCTGTTTTTTATTCCGCACATGAAGTAAAATTCTTTTCATGTTGTCTTTTCCATAGCAACTACTTGTAAAGTCAAAGAAGATTATGATTTCAGGTGGGGAATAAAGAGAAGAAGAAACTCTTACCAGTACAGATCTCCTGTATCTGATTTTTCACTACCTTGCTATTGATGTAGTCACGTTCACTATTCAGAATAAGTGCAAAGTGAGTATAGCAGCATTTTTCACCCTCTGGGCACTCACTTTGGACAAGAGTAAATGACTACATATGGTGCAAGACAGTGAGTCCCAATTTTCAGAGATTTACCTATATTTATCTAAAAATAACTAAAGAAGGAAAGTTAGCATACACATAATGCCCAATTTTCCAAGGCCTGCCCTACAGATATGCCAAGCAAAATGCACACACAACTCGTGGATGCACAAAACACTATGGGTGAGATCCTCACACCTATTCTAGCCCCTTCATGGTGGGTAAAAGGACTGGAGTCATGTAAACAGTCTGAACATCCAGGATCTGCCTCAGGGAGAATTTCTCTGGCACAGGAACAGAGGAAGACAGTTTCAGGCTGCATTCTGAGAACCACTCATAAGCCCAGGGATGGAGATGTGCTGGGGTGGGGCTGACAGTTAGAAAGGCATGGTAAGGCAGAGACCCCGCCAACAACTCTGTGGTGATACTGAACACTGCCGACAGGACAACACAGGGAGACTGCCATAATTTAGAAGTGCCCCATGGTGTCCAAATTATGGCAGGAGCTACAGACAGCACAGAATTGGGAGGATGTAATGGTGGCTTGTCAACCTGTCTCCCTCCCTGGGCTGGGAATTCTGTACTGTGCCTCCTAAGGTATGTCTTCATTGCAACCAAAGGTGTGATTGCCGCATAGATAGGCTTACTCTTGGTAGCTTTAATCTACCTAGTACAATAGCAGTCACAGTGGCACTTGAACTAGATGCCAGGGACCCTGGATCCACACTCAGGTTGCTAGCCCAGGCTGAAGCCCCTGCCACCATATCTTCATTACTATTGTTACACAATGTTTTAGATTGCTAGCTATTTCAAAGAAAGCACGGGAATGCCCAATAATGCTAAAAAATCACACCTTCACTTTGTAGTAAAGACATACCCTTGAGCTGGAGGTATAATTTCCAGCTTGGTTAGATGTTTGTATGCTAGCTTGATCATTAAAAACAGAACTGTAGTCATGGATGGGCTAACTGCCCCAAATTTTAATGGTTTTTATCTTTAACTAATTTGTTTGTTATTCTTTCATTCCAACATCAGATGCATCACCTGCACCTAAAATGTAATTACTAAACATTTAGCTTCCTGGCATTACCAGCACATTGTCATATACTGACAAGCTAATCCCTCCTCTAAACAGTCAAAATGAATAATACAAACATATGTTAGACAAACATTAAACAAAGTAAAGGCAGACCAATTGGTGCAGAAAGAAGTCGGATGATCAGGCAGGTTGGCTAGCACCAGTCAGCTTTGTCACTGCACTTTTTGTTGAACATGACCTTGCCTTTTACTTGAAACTGAGATCGCATCCCTATCTTAGCATATTGTCTTGTCAGAATACAAAGTGCAGATGATCTGTATCTCAATCAAATTTGCATGTCATGAATACATGTATGGGAATGTTCCAAATCTGAGGACTGATGTCATTTTTATGTTTTTAATAATCATAATTCAATTTTATTGGCTTATTCATTTGGAAGGAAACTAATTAACTTTAAATGTAGTGTGTCTTGGAAAAAAATGTGTTTTATAGGTTGGGAAGGATATGATCCACAGCTCTAAGTCATTCTGGAGTAGTGAAGAATTTAATGAAAGTGAAGAGACATGGCAGCAATGGTAAATGAAATTCTGCATTTATTCTGACCACGCACATTGGAGAGACCCCAGGGGGCTACCCAACAGTCTCTTGTTTGACTTTAACCCTGTTTTGGAAGGGCAGGCATAGTATGTCCAGGTTACTTCTTTACTCCTTTTTGGAGGACTTAGAGTGAAGAGTGAGGATTCCATCAAATAGCATATGTTGTAAACTGTGGACTAATAATTAGAGACTAAATATGCTGGTACTAGAAAGTATCTGTTGCACACATGCATATATGATTACAATGACTATCATCATTTCAGTTACTCTAGTATTAGAGGCCTCACATGGGTATCAAGGCCCTGTTCTGCTAGGAACTATGTGGGGCAACAGCCCATTTCAAAAGATGATGGTGCAAGCACCAAAGAAATTCAGTTACTATGTATCATGCTGCAGCATCATGAGTGATTAAAAAATCCAATTCTTTAGTGAGAGTCCTTGCCACTGATAATGCTGGCGTAAAACGCAGGACAGATGAAGTTGGTACATTACTAGTGCTTAAGGCTTGCTGCATTTTCCTCTTTGCTTTCCTTTCTCTCAGCTACCTCTCAGCCTTGGCTCCCTGAACAGCCCTCCACTGTGGCCACATCTTCCCAGCTTGAAGTGTCAATGTTGGACATTTTTAGCTAGGAACTATAGATGTATATAATTAAAATGATTGTCAAACTGTAGATAAACATATAACGGGAGTAAGGGGGGCAGGAAGATGAGGAAACCAATGAAACAATCCTGTTTAGCTAAATAGTAGTGTTAAAACAATAACTGCATAAGGTCCTAATTCAGCAAAGCACTTAAGCAAATGCTTATATTCCATGCCTATAGTACTTCGCTGGATCAGGGCCTAACTTGATATTGGTAAAAATGACTTTTAATCTCTCTCTATATATTCTATTTGATGTTCAGGGAAATTTATGGGAGAGATGAGATTATTTGTCACGGAAATCTGAAAAAGATGCACTGCTTAAAAAAAAAAGATTACAGGATCTCATCATGAACCTATCATTGCAGACATGGAAACACATTTTCGCAAGTGCACGTCTCCTACTGTGGTTATTTATCAAGTGACATTTAGTTGCGTTCATGTTGCTTCCAAAGTCCTTGTCTTACATATTCAGGGACTTGGATTTATTGTTTCTATGTCCAAGCTTACAGGCAATATTGTGGGTGAAACAACAATGACTAAACATTATTCTACATGTAAGGAGATGTGATGTTGATAAAACTAGACATGGTTGACAATGAGTCAATGATGGGAGGATGTGCAACTGCTGAAGAAAATTCTAATTTCAACATTAAAGTTTAAAATGTTCTACTAAAAATGTTCATTGTAGAATCACTATCTGAGGAAAAAAAAGTGGAGCTGGAATAACTCAACCACAAGGGTGCGCAGGCTTGTGTTTTAGTGGCTATGTTCTTGATTAAAAATGTCCAGATTCATTCAGGGGATTCAAAAGGAGATGCTTAAGAGCTCATGAAGGAAATATAAGGGCTAGCTATAGCATTTTGGAGAGGAAATAATTTTTGTCCCATGTGCCTCTTAAACCCATGATCATAATATATCCATGAGATATGGATAAAAAGAAGAGTGAGAGATGCTGAAAGGGAAAGAGTTTTGCTAACTTTTTGGCTGAGTGTAGCCTAAATGTCAACACAAAGTGTTTAGCAAACTTACAAAAATGGTTGGCTTGTTTATTTATGAAATGTGAACAACAAATAAAGAATGTTTCATTGTAGTCCACGCTGGAAGGAACTGATGTTGCTTCTACCTTGTCTCAATTAATCCTTAACCTTAATCTTGGCAATCAAATTATATGCACACTGAACTAGTAAAAATATATGAATTATTTTGTAGAAAGGCTCCACAGTCCCTGCCAACCAACTCTCCTGCTACATATGTACTTACTGTGTATTTTGAAATGTCTGTTAGTGTTGTAGCCTATTTTCTTTTCTTTTAAAAGCTTAGATGAAGGAAGATCATTCTGCTAGCAAAGTATAATTTATCAATATTTTTCTGGACTAGAAGTCACAGATGATAAACGCCAACTTTCCATTTCAGGGGACCTGGACTGAAATATAGATAAGGCCACAAATGAAAATAAAGCTGGAGGACAGCTGTTGCTTATCCCTAGTGACTTTGTAGCCCATATTACAATTTAGCACAATCATGCCCAGGAGATACCTAGGGATGGAATAGTGAAGGGTTTATACCCAAGGGGCACTGACAGAGCAGAGAAGAGAAATGTATGCTACATTATGTTATAGAGGTAAAGACTTTAAATATGGAGTGATGTGTGTTTTCACTGTACTCAAGCCTCCACCCAGCCAATCACAATGTAAAAGGGGAAACTCAAAGGTATCAGCAAGAGGCTCAGAAGAAAAAAAATTAGCATCAGCAGGCAATAGATATTGAGAAAAAGTGGACAAGTGGTAATTATGTGAGAAACAGCACTTGCTTGTCCGATCTTTGGCTCCAGAGTCAGTCTGGATCCCTTTTCATTAGCATTAAGATTTAATGGGTGTGATGTTGTATGATTGAATATGACCATTTATATCATTTATACAATTGCAACAACTCTTGTACAAAATATGTCACATAAGATGTCAATGGAAAAGTTATGAATTCCAAAGTATGATTATCCTGTTTATATGCATGTATCATTTTTGTATCTGAAGTCATAAATATTGGCCACATACAGACATCATACATATATGCTCTATTCCTGGGTGACACCCACTTGGTAAAATTTATATTGAGGCCAGGCAGCTATGTACTGATGGCCCATCAAAGACTCTTAGCTCTCACAATGAGCCATAGAAGAAACTCATTTCACCAGACAGCACTTCCTGTGGGAGCCTCAGCAAAAATATGGGCAATGGCACCCCCTGTGACTTATCAGGACATGTGATATGCTCATGTGACCCTGGATTCCGTCTTGAGCCAGTAACTTTCTACAAACCGGGCTATGAGCTTCGTTTTGAGACAGTAAATTTCCAGGCACATGGCAGAGGACATAAAAGACCCCATAGATATCTCCATTTTGCCTTTTTCCAGCCCTGATTCTCTGGACTGTGGATTTACAACTAAAAGGAGCATTTTGAACTATGGACTGAGGAACTTCCAATCTCTTGGAAGTTACCAGACATACTTTACAAGAGAGCAATCTAGTCACTGCTAAAAACCTGATATGAGGACTTTGCAATTATTTCTATGCATATGATCTATTAACCATTATTAAGTCTCTTCTTTTCTTTGATTATTAAACCTTTAGTTTCTAGTTACTAAAGGATTGGCCTCAGCATGACAATTGGGTAAAATCTGGGCTATATATTGACCTGGCTAAATGGCTGATCTCTTGGTATTAGAAGACCCTATAGTTGATTAAATTGGTTTTCAGTAACCGCACATAATATAGTCAAGTATCTGGGTGGTGAGACAAGGGCTAGAATTCCTAAGGAGACTGCATTTTTGACTTCCTGTTTACCAGTGTGGTAAGACAGAAGTTTACTTTTGTTACTTACTTGTTACTTGTATAATCTAATGAGAAAACAGCCAGTTTGGGGTGAGTCTGCCCTATTTTTCAGCAGTTTGTCCTGAATTTGGCTCTCAGCTGTGACCCCCTGAAGCATGGTGACAATGGGCGAGGGGAACATATCTTGATTATCCACAGCAACTAAAGGTAGAATCTTCAAAATCAGTTTAACTGTCCAGTTTAACATGTGTTGCCACAGCAGCTCACATGAAAAAAAAGAATTATATCCTTTATTCTTTGCCACTTGTGCCTGACATGAGTGAATCAATACTGTCCTTGCATTATTTCTGAGAATACATTTTGTTATACAGGCCAAGAATAGACAACCTACTGAAAGAAAATTCAACAGAGAATCAATAGAGAGTATATGAAATTAATTACTGATGAATGATTGGTTATAGTTAGAGCTGGGTGAAATTTTTTCAGTCAAAACTTATTTTTATTTAGTTATTTCAACCCCTCCACTGCCCCAAATGTAGAATCAGTGAATTTGTGGTAGTTTTGCCAGATTGTTTCAATACACTTCCTCTCTCTAAAACCTATCCCCCCAAAAAGTTTAAACATTTTGTTTCAACAGGTTTTAAATTCAACATTTCAGTTTCTCGTTTCAAAATGCCTGTTTCAAAATTTCCTTTCATCTTATTAAAAACAATTAAAAATGGTCAAAATAAAAACAAAACATTTCAGTTTTGTTGAAACAAAATGTGTTTTTCAAACTGAAAGAAAATTTTCTCAACATTTTGATTCACTGAAAATTTCAAAAAAATTCATTTTGACCCCCAATTTTTTTTTTTTTGGAATTGCCAGTAAACTGAAAAGTACATTATTTTTGCAACTCTCATACATCACAAACAGTACCTTATATATACACACACTATTCCCATATTGCATCTGTAAAAAATGACAGATTAACAAATGCGGAATTAGGATGAATAAAAAAAAGAAGTATAGCAATAACTCGTGTGGAATAGCACATTTAAAGTTATGAATGATGGGCACCACAAACGGGGAGTATTTGGGCTGAATCAAAAATACCATATTTAATTAAAGTTCATTTTTAATACTATGAATTATATTATGGTAGCACCTAGAGATCCATAGTAAGAGCGCGTAGAGTCCCTGCCCTAAATAGTTTACATCCCAAACAGATAAAATGGACCAAGGATGGGACAAATAAAAAGATTATTATCCCCATACTTTACAAATGAGAAAAAAAGATTCACAAAGATTAAGCCACTTGCCAAAAGTCATGCAGGAAGTGTATGGAAGATTCTGGAACTGAACCAAGATTTCTTGAATCCTAGTCCAGTGCCATAACCACATATCCTCTCTATATTGTTCACCATTAATTGTGCAATCACCATAAATTAATCTGCTAAAAAAAAAAAAGTCCCCATCAGACCTAGTTTTAACCCTTTGTCTTGTCCCATGTCAGACTCTGATACTCCATTTACTATATGCTATCCACAGTACTTCCTTGAGCCAAAATTCCAATAAATCTATGTTACACACAACATAAAAAATCATAGCCAAGGGCAAATAAGACAATCATTTTGTATGTGTCATTAAAGGTAACATCTGATCTCCAGTTGCATACCAGTGTGGAAATTCAATTATAGACTCCTTCTGATATTTATATTTAGCTCAAACTGTGGACTTGAAGTTTATGACATCAGAATTACTACCTGAATTATAGTCTTGTATTCAAATCAGAGATCACATATCACACTTGGTAATAAGGGCAGACCTTCCAGTGTTTGTACAAATCTCTTCATACTACAAAGAGACAGCCTATATTCAGTTCAGCAGTGTTATCAGGGCATAAATATTCAGGAATGTTGAATCAGTTCATGTCTTCACACTTTAAATATGCAGATATACATTTCATTAGTCAGTAAACTGAACCATGTCAGAACAATATACATTTCACCTCCATTTTTCCTCTCAAAACATCTTTTTTAATCAAGTTTTTGCATTTAAGTTAGAATTATTTGCACAAGCTGAATTTGAATTTACTTCTTCCACCCACTTTACTTTTTTTCCTGAATATTCTCATTCAGTTCAGAACACAGAAGTTATATAAGTGACTCCTTTCTTTGCTTTATAATAAAGTGCGAAACACAAAAATGTTGTGGGGAGTACTACAGCCATAACAAGATTATTTGAATTTATATGGACTTGGTTGTGTGCATGTAAACAGAAAGAATCAAAGTGTCACATCATTCCTCTTGACCTCTTTACAACAGAGAAGAAAATAAAATGAAAAGGTGCAAATAAAGTTCCCAACTGGCATGAATGACCATGCTAATCTTACACACAGATCAGTCAACTGGAATGTTTCAGTGTAATTTCACTTAAAATTTATTCTGGGGCAAAAACAAGGGTGGGTTTTAATTAAGATCCGTGATATGAGATGGTTATGAAATAATTTCTTCTGTAGAGTTCTCCAGATGAGACGTTTCACTGAGATTTGAAGGCTATTTATCAAGCACATTTTTCTGTAAATCTATTGCATGCCAATAACTATAATCTCCACAGGTCATCCAGTCACAACAGGCTTCTTGTCAGTTTGTATGAAATTTGTAAGAAAAAAAAATCTCCCTCTTGAGATACCTAATATTTCCATAGGCACCTTACGAGATAAAAGACAGCATGCATTTTTAAACTTTCTATTTTCATCAATATACTAGAGCAGTATAACTGAGAATTAGTGCATACAAGAATTACAATACTTTTTTTTATAAATATTAAATGAAACTTACAGAATTCATTACTTCAGAAATCTATGATAACTGAATCCAATTCAGAAAATTTCAGAACAACTAGAACTTTGTGGATCAGAAATTTCTCACAGGGAGTGATGTTTCTGAGCTTTACACTCCATTATTAATGGCATATTTTAGACTAAGAAAAAACAACAGGTAGGGAAAAACTGGTGGACATAAATGTTTTGTTGCAGTTTAGTCAACTCTTTGTACTATACTAGCTATGAGTGTTTGCGTACCACTCCACTCCACTGAACAGAATGTCAGACTGTTTGTCACCATGTAGTGATGGGCCTACAGAGAATGTATGGACCTGATACTACTATTAACAGATATTCCTTGACCTTAAAAGGCCTCTTTTGGCGGGGCTGGAGTTGCTGGGTTTTATCTCCACTTCTGTATATTAGTAGTTTCAGTGGTATTCATGGTAATTTGTGGGTATGGCTTTTTTACAACCTCCCTCCAGCCAATCAGTATCATAGGCAGGGGCGGCTCTACCAATTTTGCCGCCCCAAGCAGTCGCCGCCGAATTGCTGCCACCGCAACAGCGGCAGAGCTGCCGCCGCGGGACAAGGACTGCCGCCCCATTCTCATTGCCGCCCCAAGCACCTGCTTGGAAAGCTGGTGCCTGGAGCCGGCCCTGATGATAGGATAGCAGTCAAACAGCAGAGGCATTAGCAAGTGATAAGGAAAGGAGACCAGGTGGGGATAATGCCAGAGAAAATATACTGGAATCACAAAAGCACAAGAAAAGTTGTGTTACTAGGTGCCAGATCATAACACATATTCCATTGCATTGTTCTGTAACTACAGAGGTCTACACAGAGCCTAGGGTGACTACCCATCCCAAATTGGGTGGGACAGTCCCGAAATGCAGAATTACTCTGGGACAGCATTTGTCCAAGATTTCCTGTGGTGCCCCTCTACGCCTGTCCAAGGCTCAGGGGCGGTGCCAGCCTCTTCCCAGTGGGAAGGGTGAAGAGGGCCTTAGCCTCCCTTGCCATAAGGCCCCACCCTAGCTCTTCCTCTTTCCTCTGAGCCCCCACCCCCTGGGCAGGACAGAAGCCAGAGTCGGGCAGTAGTAAGAGCCACTCAGGCAGCCCGGGCCACTGTGGGGAGCCCACCTCTAGCCCCTCCACCTGCTCTAGACAGTGTGACCCAGGGGGCAAGGACACGGGCCAAGGGTGCTCCTAGGCACCCTGGCCTCTTGGCTCCTGGCCTGGCTAGGGGGCAGGGCCTTGTGGAAGAGGAGGAGCAGAGGCAGGACCCCTGCATGTGTCCCACTTTTGCCATCTAAATAGGTGGTCACCCTAACACAGCCTGAGGGGGGACAATTCTGTGTTCCATGACTGCCCACCTTTTCCTATCTCTCCAGAGTCAGACATACAATTGCAGGGTGAGCTGAGAGCTGGAGGACAAGTTGGGCCATACATCTAAAGAACTTTTTGCTGAGTTGTAGAGGGACACCAGATTATCAGTGGCATGTGTTGTGGATTTTCCATCAATTAAAATCTTTAAATTAAATTGGATGTCTTTCTAAATGATATGCTGTAGCTCAGCCAGATGTACTGGACTAGATGCAAGGATTGCTTGGTGAAGACCTATGGTTTGTACAATCCAAGAGGTCAAATGGGGTCCCTTCTAGCCTTATAGTCTTTGAATTACCCCCACTACAACCAGTAAAAGATTGTATGTTGTTTTCTTCAACTATAGAAGACCCTTTCCAACCCCTCTCTCCTCCCAGGAGTATAATTCACTGCCTGTGCAGAGAGAGTGGTTGAGAGATGCTTAGAGGGGAGTGCACTTGCATTGGATCTCTACTTGCTCAGGCATCTTTGAGAGTCCAGACTATGAGTTCATACTTCTGGGAGCTTAGCTTAGTTGACTCTCACCCAATCCCAGTGATCATAGAAATTTTAAAGCTGATGCTTAAACCTTTCAGTCATCTCCCCTTTCCTGGTAAACCAGTCTGGTACTATGATTATTGTATTTATTAAATAAAGAAAAAGTGTAGAATATATTGTTCTGTCAGCTGGGGCTCTGAGCAATTTTTCTGCCTTTCTGCTGTTGCACTACTTGTCTACCTTCAATCCATGTGGCTTGCTTCCAGTGAAATGCTCCCTATTTCTATTTTCTTTGGCTTCAGACCTTAAACACAGTTAAACTTTGCACAGTAGTTATACTATAATCAGTGCCATAAGTGTTCAAAATAAATGAAAAGCCACGGTCCCTGCCTTAAAAATCCCACAATCTAATACATGGAAGATGATGGATATAATACAGTTGAGTAATTTCGTGTATGAAGATTCGGTAGAAGAAATGTATGTTAAGGAAAGATCTACTGGTGGGAAGGGAGAGAGACCAATTGGTAGTCCTGAAAGAGGAGGATGTTCTAAGTATACGGTTCAGGGTGGTGAAGGGAGATTAAAGGGACATAGTGACAACATGAAGTAAGAGCCTAGTATTTATTATTGTATTTCAGTAGCTCCTAAAGTCCACAGCTCCTTTGTGCTTGGTGATATACACATGTAACTAAAATATGGTCCGAGCCCTGGAAAGTTTATAATTAAGTATAAGATGGGACACAACAGACGAATTAAAAAAAAAGCAAAACAGAGAAACATAAGATACCAGTGAGAGGATTATAATCAGCATGATAGGCAGGAGTCACAACGCACCAAGGATTGCTGAGCATTTAGTAGGCAACCAAGAGAAGTGAGTTTTAGAGGACAAAGTGGTGGCTTTGTGGATTTTTATAGCAAAATCAATTATTAAGCCATTTTCATTAGCAAAAAAGACAAAATATTTGTCCTGGGCCAGGTGTGTAGCATTGCTCAAAAATCTGTTATATTTTCCTTTCTGTGACTTGGTGCTGGGCAAGGAGTGTTTAATCAGCCCCTTGCCAGGCCTGCTCCAATGAAGAGGAGTAGATTGGAGCTGGCTGAATAGGCCTGTGCCTGCCTGGCAACTAGCAACAGCTGCCAGGCTAATTAGCCAGGGGCTATAAAAGGGGTGGGGGGAAGAGCAGGGGGAAAGGGAGAGGCCAGAGGCTGAGAGGGACTGGCGGCTCTGGTCTTCTGCTTGTGAAGCCTGGCTCCAAAATCCTGTATATAGATAGTAAGGTGGTGGTGGGAAATAGATATAAATAAAATACACTGGTGATTGCATCACCCTGAGGCATCCCTGACTGGTTTGTGAGGGCAGCAGGGGCAGAAGCAAGAGGGGCCCACCAGCTGCGCCTCGCTATACTCTCCAAGGTGATTCTTACACTATATCTTGCCTCGTAGCCAGGCACAGGTGCCTCCTTTACTTTTGCTATTCAAGTAACCCTTTTCAGCACATAAATATAAAAAGAGTATCATGATAGACACGTTTGTCAGCACTGCCAAAATAGATGCCCTTCCTATAGCAGAGATGGCATTTGCAGCAATATGCAGGTTTCCTCTCTAAAAACATGTTGATTTGGCACCTATTAGAAATGGGCCCCATGCCATCTTCACAGAGGAGTGCAAGTGTTCACCACCAAACTATCATGTAACATACCAGTTGTGAGTCAAGAACAGAATTCTTAAGTAAGAACATGCACATGCTGTCAAATTTCTATTTATACACTTCTGGTTAAAGCAATCTGCCATTGCTAATTCTGCTCTGAGCTAAATTAACCTTCCAAGTGTGAAAAGTTAATTCTGTAACATATTTGAGTTACAAATAATGATATATGGAGAAGGAACAAGAATTATATTATCCTTAGCAGTCCTGTAAAGAGCTCCTTTGTCCTCAGAGTGATCTACAAATAAATGTTATTTGTAAAATGGGGAAAATGAGGCAGAGAGAGCAAGTGACTTTTCAAAACCAATGAGGGAATACACTGAGGATAGGAGCTAGAAATGAGGAGTTTTTAACTCCCACTTCTGTGCTCATACTCTACAAACTATCTTTCTCTCATTCTACATCGTGGGGGGTTGTGGTTGCTAAAGTTAGGGATGCCAGGTTCCATTCTAACCAATTGTGGCATGCATATGTATGTAAGGTTTTGCAGAAAAAATGGAATTAAGCTTAATTGATTTTTACCTTAAAAGTAATAGGCCAGATTATCAGAGTTTAGTCATGCCATTAGGTGCTGGAAATGCTCCTGCAATTACACACTCAATGTGCATGCACAGTTATTGTGATTATGCATGCACACTTACTCACAGTGAGTGAATTAACTAAAAGACAATAAGAAGAGTTACAGAAAACAGGAATAAACCTCCCTCTTAACACAGGGGAAATTCACATAAAACAAAAGATAAACTAATCCGCCTTGCCTGGTTTACCTATACCTGAGTCAACCTATACCTATACCTGAGTCAACAGTGTGCCCTTGTTGCCAAGAAGGCCAATGGCATTTTGGGATGTATAAGTAGGGGCATAGCCAGCAGATCGAGGGATGTGATCGTTCCCCTCTATTCGACACTGGTGAGGCCTCATCTGGAGTACTGTGTCCAGTTTTGGGCCCCACACTACAAGAAGGATGTGGATAAATTGGAGAGAGTCCAGCGAAGGGCAACAAAAATGATTAGGGGTCTAGAGCACATGACTTATGAGGAGAGGCTGAGGGAGCTGGGATTGTTTAGTCTGCAGAAGAGAAGAATGAGGGGGGATTTGATAGCTGCTTTCAACTACCTGAAAGGGGGTTCCAAAGAGGATGGCTCTAGACTGTTCTCAATGGTAGCAGATGACAGAACGAGGAGTAATGGTCTCAAGTTGCAATGGGGGAGGTTTAGATTGGATATTAGGAAAAACTTTTTCACTAAGAGGGTGGTGAAACACTGGAATGCGTTACCTAGGGAGGTGGTAGAATCTCCTTCCTTAGAGGTTTTTAAGGTCAGGCTTGACAAAGCCCTGGCTGGGATGATTTAACTGGGAATTGGTCCTGCTTCGAGCAGGGGGTTGGACTAGATGACCTTCTGGGGTCCCTTCCAACCCTGATATTCTATGATTCTATGATTCTATGATTCTATACTGGTTGCAATATCGGACACTTGGATTAGGATGGGTTGGAGAAGATGGATTTCTGTCTGGCCTCTCTCAGTCCCAAGAGAGAACAAACACGCAAACAAAGAGCACAAACAAAAGCCTCCCCCTGCCCCCCAAGATTTGAAAGTATCTTGTTCCCTTATTGGTCCTTTGGGTCAGGTGCCAGCCAAGTTAGCTGAGCTTCTTAACCCTTTACAGGTAACAGGATGTTGCCTCTGGCCAGGAGGGATTTTATAGCACTGAATACAGAAAGATGGTTACCCTTCCCTTTATATTTATGACAAATGGTGACTGTCAGAGAGTATTTTCTAGAATTTATTGACATTGATGATACTACAGGAGCTGGTATGACAAATGTGCTTCTTAAAAAGCTGGAAGATATGGGAATTGCGATTGCTGACATGAGAGGTCAGGGCTACGATAATGGTGCCAACATGAGAAGAAAGAAAGAGGAGTGCAGACACAGACCCGAGAGTTAAACCCTCGAGCTTTTTTTGTCCCATGCAGTTCTCATTAATTGAACTTGGTGGTCAGTGATGCAGCATCAGCTTCTAGTGAGGCTGCTGAATTTTTTAATGTAATTCAAAGCATCTATGTATTTTTTTCTGCATCAACTCATCGATGGCAAATTTTGAAGCAACATCTGGGAACATCCTCTCTGACACTGAAACCACTGAGTGCCACACGATGGGAAAGTCGAGTGGAGGTGATAAAGCCTATCAAACACCAAATTAGGAAGATAGATGATGCCATAGTTGCCATTATGGAGGATAATGCTATGACAGGAACTGTTCGTGGGAGAACAGTGGCAGAGGGAAATGGAATCTCTAAAAACATACATAACTTCAAATTTCTGTGCGGCTTAGTGTTGTGGCACGACATACTGTTTGAAATAAATGTTGTAAGCAAGAGACTCCAAGGTGTTGACCTTGATATATCTGGAGCAATGGAACAACTGGGCAAAGCAAAGTCATACCTAGAGTCTTTCCCGTCAGATGAGGGATTTCAAAACATTCTGAAGAGTGTACAGAAGTTGGCAGAGGAACTTCACACTGAAGCTATTTTCCCACCCATTCAAGAATACAAGAGTCACCAAAGAAGACAACATTTTGATGATGAGGTATGGGATAATCCCATAAGAGACCCCAAACAACAATTCAAAGTTGAATTCTTTAACCAGGTGCTAGGTTGTGCAATACAGTCAGTTGAAGAACGTTTCACGCAGCTCAAGGAACACAGCAGTATATTTGGGATGTTGTATGATATTCCAAAATTCCACACTATACCTAAAGAAGGCCTACACCAGCAATGCAGGGCACTAGAGACAGTGTTGACACATGATGACATGTGCGATATTGATGCGAGTGATTTAGGTGATGAACTGAAAGCCCTTTCTAGATACATTTCAGCAGGATCAACTCCAAAGGCTGTTTTGGAATATATGTGCACAAATAAGATGACCACCCTCTTTCCAAATGCTTTTGTTGCTCTGCACATACTTCTAACACTCCCTGTAACAGTTGCTAGTGGAGAACGCAGCTTCTCCAAGCTGAAGTTAATGAAAACACATCTATGCTCCACAATGACACAGGAGAGGCTGGTCGGCCTTGCAACCCTCTCAACAGAGCATGAGCTGGCTCAGACTGTGGACCTTCAGCTGGAAGCAGTTCAAATCTTTGCAACCAAGAAGGCATGGAAAGTACCACTTTGATTATTCAAACAGATAAAAATGCCAGTGTTTAGTATGCAGACAAGAAAAGTTACATTTGCTGTTCAGGTGTTTGAAAGTTAAGTGTTACTTAACATTTTTGAACAGGCATTTTAAGTTGTTAGTTCTCTTTTATTGGGGTAGGTAGCAGAGCAGTACCATGAGAGGAATAGATCAGGAAGAAGGCAGAACTGAGACCTTTCAAAGTTTTGGCCCAAGCGAAGGGGCATGGGGGCGTCATTTGAGCTCCCTGCCTCAGGAGCCAAAATGTTGTGGGCCTGCCCTGAGTTCAGGCACAAAACCTGTCACCCAGCTGTTGCACCAGAAAGGAAGAATGGGTCATCTCACTCCCTTACTCTCAAGAGACTCTACAAACCAAAAAGGACACAATGACGTGGCTGCCTGATTCCCCTTGAATATCTGATTATGAAAAAATAGATTGTCAAAAATAGAAGCAACAGTTAACACAAGGTGAGACTGGGAGTTAGAGTCAGAATGGAGGAGGAAGAGAGCCACAGTAGCCCTAGAGGGATTAATATAAGCAAGAAGGGCCAATTAGCCATAAACTGCACCTGGAGGGAATCTAGGCCTCTATGAGGCTTAATTGGGGATGAAGCTCACCTGGGCAAAAACAGGCAGGGCTTCTATAAAGCCAGGGAGCTGGCAATAGAGCTCTAGGGCTGCAGTGAGAAAGTGTTCAGTCATATTCTCTAATACAAGGGTGGCGTATAGGAGCCAGTAATAGGAGTGTAGGAAGCAGTCCAAGGAAGGAACAGTAAAAGGCTGAGAGAATAGACCATAACGGTTGGTTCGAGGACCCCGAGGAACCTGGTGTAGAGGGTGGGCCAGGGTTCCCTACAAGCCACTGTGGAAGTGGCACAGTTGACATGACGACGACGACTGCATAGAGTAAGACTGGTGGAAACCCTGAATGATAATCAAGGTGGGCCATTTCCTGCAGGAATCCAGGTTCTCTCACCCCCCTCCAAAAACCACACACATAAACTCTCCTTACAACGTGCATGAAAATCAAGGTGGGCCATTTCCAGCACAAATCCAGGTTTTCTCACCCCCCCCCCCAAAAAAAAAAAAAACCCCCACACACACAAACTCACTCTCAGGCCCACCTGATTTTCATGCACGTTGTAAGGAGAGTGGTCACTTTGGATAGGCTATTACCAGCAGGAGAGTGAGTTTGTGCGTGTGGGTTTTGGGGGGGGGGTGAGAAAACCTGGATTTGTGCTGGAAATGGCCCACCTTGATTTTCATGCACGTTGTAAGGAGAGTGGTCACTTTGGATAGGCTTTTACCAGCAGGAGAGTGAGTTTGTGCGTGTGGGTTTTGGGGGAGGGGGTGAGAAAACCTGGATTTGTGCTGGAAATGGCCCACCTTGATTTTCATGCACGTTGTAAGGAGAGTGGTCACTTTGGATAGGCTATTACCAGCAGGAGAGTGAGTTTGTGTGTGGGGTTTTTTTTTTTTTGGGGGGGGGGGATGAGAAAACCTGGATTTGTGCTGGAAATGGCCCACCTTGATTTTCATGCACGTTGTAAGGAGAGTGGTCACTTTGGATAGGCTATTACCAGCAGGAGAGTGAGTTTGTGTGTGTATGGGGGTGGGGGGGTGAGAAAACCTGTATTTGTGCTGGAAATGGCCCACCTTGATTTTCATGCACGTTGTAAGGAGAGTTTGTGTGTGTGGTTTTTGGAGGTGGGTGAGGGGGTGAGAGAACCTGGATTCCTGCAGGAAATGGCCCACCTTGATTATCATACACATTGTGAAGAGAGTGCTCACTTTGGATGGGCTATTACCAGCAAGAGAGTGAGTTTGTCTGTGGGGGGGCGGAGGGTGAGAAAACCTGGATTTGTGCTGGAAATGGCCCATCTTGATGATCACTTTAGATAAGCTATTACCAGCAGGAGAGTGGGGTGGGAGGAGGTATTGTTTCATGGTGTCTGTGTATATAATGTATTCTGCAATTTCCACAGTATGCATCCGATGAAGTGAGCTGTAGCTCACGAAAGCTCATGCTCAAATAAATTGGTTAGTCTCTAAGGTGCCACAAGTACTCCTTTTCTTTTTGCGAATACAGACTAACACGGCTGTTACTCTGAAACCTGTCATTAATTTTGGGTTTGACTTCCATTTCTGAAGTCCATTTTGAGATATGGAGGGATGATTTTCAGAAGTGCTGAGCAAAACAATTCTAACTGAAGTCAATGGAGCCACTGAAAATAAGGCCATAGATTTCTAAAGTTGGGCACCTGAATCTGAGATACCCAAAAGTACTGGACACTTACAAACAATTAGGTCCATACCTCTACTTCATAAATCACTAGCAGAGCACTTAAAGCATTACCTGTGATTTACTCCTTTTAGTGCTCAGTGTCCATGGCTTCTTTCCAAGCTTTATGCTTCATTTTCCAATGAAACACTGCATTTGAGAGCAAGGAATCTCAAACGGCTTTTGCAATTGAAAACAAAAGTTCTAAAACTTAAATAGTGCTCAGGAGAATTCACTGCTGAGTAGAATTAACCCAAGATGATAACCAGAATATCAGTTGCCACAGAATTCTTCAAGATATTACCTTGGTACCACAGGGCACAGCATCTTAAAGCAACAATAATGTAATTATATTTTTATATTGCAGTAGCTATGGTAATGACCTCTATAATTAAAGTTGACATGCAAATTCCATCATAATTTTTCCATCTGTTGTGTTGGGCAGGGGGGAAAGGCACAGAAATCTTTTTGGGAAATTTTTTTTTCCAGCAATCTCAGCCCAGAAATGAGTGTAGTTTTTTTTTTTTAAAGTTTCAACCAAATTCAGTCAGCCACTTGAGTTGTGAATGTGTAAAAATATTTCCAAATTGGAAATGTGTACATATCACACAGTGTCACAGCTGACGTCTTGTTCAAATATAACTTGTTTCTAGGTATAAATCAGATGAAAGGTACAAGCCAAATTCATAGGATTTGTCAGACCACTTGTTATTATGTGTAAGTGCATCCATTCAGGCATCTTTTGGGAAGGCAACTTTAACAGGGAGAAAGGGCATTAGTACTAAAATGATATTTATAAAGGTGCCATACTGTGCATTTTACAGTTTTCAAAAATCTCATAAATTATGTAGCCTGTTGCACAAACAGGTATGTTAGTCAAGTAACTGAGCTGTTCCTCTCGCTCTTTCCCTTGGGTTTGTGGCTTCTGGCAATGGGACCAATGCAATTGGTTTCAATATGAAGATGCTCAGAGTTTAAAGTGACTTGTATAGGAGGCAAGGAAGTCTACTGGATTATCCAGGGAGTGAATCAGAAGAGCAGGGTTCTCTAATCCTACTTCTGAGATTGCCTTGTGTGACCTTGGCTGCCATTTACCCTCTCTGTGCCTCTGTCTTCCCAGCTATGAAAAGGGGATAAAAGCACCCTCTTATCTATATCATAGGAGGATTGTGAGGGTTATTTGATATGTGATATTTGAAAACATAAATCACTATCTTAAGAGTATTAATAATTTCCTCCTACGGTGCCAGGGTTTACTCAGTCCATCTTCTACAGAGATAAATAAAGTCATCTATAGTTTATTATAAAGACTTTTCAGACAAGTTCCTAAAAACTTAAGCTCGGACTACACTGAGCCAATGTTAAAGAGCCTGTGCTGCATATTGTAAAAATGTGTTTGCCCCAATGTTATTGTTCAAAATTTCCCCTCTCCCCATTAAACTGCAGTTTCTTAGGTGCCAGTTAGCAGCTGCTCTCTACCACAGAGGCAGCTGTAGTCCAATAGTTCTATACATGTGTCACAGAGTGTGGGGGAGTCAGGGCCCAGCACCCTCACTTCCTGCGATTCACCGTGACTCTCAGCCAGCCAGTAACACAGAAGGTTTATTAGACAACAGGAACACAGTTCCAATCAGGGCTTGTAAATACAACCAGGACCCCTCAACAAGGTCCCTCTGGGGGGCAAGGAGCTTAGACCCCAGACTTGGGGTTCCCTGCATCTTCCCAGCCAGCCCAAAACTGAAACTCCGCTTCCGCAGTCTCACTCCTCCTCCCCCTGCCCAGTTTCCTGGGCAAAGGTGTCACCTGGGCCCAACCCCCTCCCAGCTCAGGTTACAGACTCAGGTATCCTCACTCAAGTTGAGTCATCCCCTGCTCTCCCATCCCCCATGCAGACAGTCCCAGCAGAACTAGACGACATTCCCCGGTCAATCCACCCCGCTCCCTACTGCGTCACAATATGTAATCATCATGAAACACTTAAAGAGAAGTGCTGTGTAAGTGTAATATTCTATTACCAAATAATCTGCTTATTTGGAACATGCTGAACTGGGACTGTCACTTTACTAAGATATCTCCCAGGAAACTGATTTAGCTAATGATACTGAATGGCAATAACCATTGCTTAAACAGGACACTATTAGCACAAATTCAACATAATGGGGATGAATTTAGATAGTGTTAAGTGGTGTTTAACCAACTGATAAATTGGTATGAATGTATAATCTCTTGTCTTTTAATACACAAGTTGCCAAATAAATTTTAAGGGATATATATTCCTGCAGAGAAGGTGTTAATCAAAGACAACTGGATTCATAAGGCTTTAAACCAAGTAGTTCCAGAAAAGAAGGGGGGGGAGGGAATGAGGAAGCTTCCAGATGATTTTCTCTGTTGCCAAAAAACAACAGACAAATCATCCAGTAAAGACTACTGCATGTATGGCAACATGAAAAGAGAGAGATATACCAGTTGCTGACCTCTCTCCTCTCCTCAAATGTTTTATGCCTACTTTTAAAAAACAAAACACTTGACATACAAACTAGAGATTTTAGACCATAAGGGAAACTTTTAAGGGGAATGATAAATCTAATATATTTTATAAGGAAAACCTTAACTGTATATCTCAGGGTTTAGCATTTTTATATATAATTTACCACATGTAATAATTCTCTGCTAGCAAGGATGGGAGCTTTGTCTCTTTTTGTTCCTCCAATGCCTTTTATGAAACTACTCATCTACACAGCTCAAAAAAATCAGCCCCCTAGAATAGATATTGGAAATTGAATATAATTAAAATGGTGAGGCACTAAAATATGAAATGACAGTAATGCTCATAAAAGAAATGCCACATTTACACATATTAAACATTAATATAAAAATTCTATGGCATTGTTGTCATAGAACCTGTCAAGCGCATGAATAATCCTGCATTCTCGTGTATCCGTTTATCATCTTCAGCCTTCTGAGTTGCCATGTCTTTGGAATAAATGGTGCTTGCTATATGGGCCAAAGCATTTATCACTTGTGTAGTGTCATTCCACATAGTTTTACAGCTGCAAAGAGAACTTTAGGTATTGATTTTATAAAGTTCACACTAGATGTAATCATAAGCATGGAAATTAAAAGACTGATAAAATCTAAGCAGTGTAAAGTAATGAATAAAAATATAATACAACTGTAGCCTATAGAAACTGGATGAAATAATGGGTAGAGACCTTGAATTGTATTGTCACATTAACTTCTGTAGGCTGAGGAACTTTATATGATCCTCTCCAATGAGGGCCTCTCACAGAGAGCGAAAAGTAGCGATTAATTACAATCTAGGTTTTTGTCATGTCAACAAATCAGGGTAATAAATACATGTGGCAGGAGGTGGAGTGAAAGAGGTGAGACAGGATAAAGGTTCCAAATAAAGTCATGCAATTAGATCAGGCATGTGTACATCTTGATGGTTCTGTTTTTTTCCTGCGGGATGGGTGTTTTCTTGTTTAATTCAATTCTTGTAGGGAACACACTTACTTTAAAGAAGGGATATGAATGAGAGCGTGGTAACTTGGTGAAGAGATTGTAAAGAGAGGCATTGTTTAAAAGAAGGCATGGGGCAAGAAAAAGACAAGGAAATGAATGTGAGATTGAGGTTGGTATCACTGAAAGAGTGGGGATGGTGAGGAGGCTCGGATGAAGATGTAGACCAGAGCTAAGCCATGGAGGTTCTTGAAAGTGTGGACAAGGCTGGACGACACGTGTAAGATAAGAATAGAAAACTATCAGTCCTCCCAGCTGAGAAACGTTCCTTCAACCAACCTACTACTTTTCCTGATTGCTCTGATGCCCGGTACAGGGCCAACGGAAGCCAGCTGAAAATCCTGGATTCTATTTCCACTGACTTCAGTAGGATTAAGATAGGGCCCTTTGGTGACAAGTGCTCTGTCATAGGGCAGAGATATCACATCAAGATGGTTAAAATGGGTTGGGTTAGCTACAAAATTCTGCCAGCATTTTTTTGGGTGGGAGGTGAGGGTGGGGGAGAGGGGAGAGGAATCTTTCTTCTGTTGAGGACGGCACATGACATTTCATTTGATTGAATCAATTGACACTTGTAAGACGATAAATCAGCTATCCTGAAATTCCAGTACCTTCTTTCTTTCTGCTTCTCTGATGTATAGTCTAGTGTGGAAAAAATACTTTGCTAAAAAAAATGTTTTACAGCTCCATCCCCATACTCTTGGGGGGAGACAAATGGAACATTTTAAATGAGTGAAACAGATAGAAATATGAAAACAACTGTCTCGTTTCATTTCATAAAGATGTAAAAGGAGAAATAATGGCCCCCTCTATAGTGCTACAGCCAGAGGTGAAAGTAAGCCGGCACGGTGTACCGATAAGAAAGTGGCTGCCGGTACAGCTGACATTAAAGCGCTGCCGCGGCTGTGCTTTAAGGACCGTACCAGCAGGGCCACCAACATGGCCACCAACATGGGGGCCTGGCAATTTAAAAGGGCCTGGGGCTCCCAGCTGCCACCGCTGCTACTGCAGCAGTGGCCGAAGCCCTGGGCGGCACAGGCTGGGCAACAGTGAAGGGCTGGCTGAGGGAGGCTGGCCCACTGCCCCACCACCCCACCCACAGGCATGGGAAGTAAGGGTGTTGGGGGCACTGCAGCACCCTCAGACTTTCTGCCCAGAGTGGTCCCATGCCCGAGGGCCCCACCGGTGCCTGGGTCCTGGCCACTGGCCCCTCACCCCCTAGCCCCGAGGTCCCGGCCCCTCACCCGGGGTCCTGGCTGCCGGCCCTCCACTGTTGCCGGCCCCGGGGTCCCAGTCATGGGGCTCTGCTCCTGGCACCAGCCCGGGGTTCAGCAGCCGCGGTGGTGAGAGGCGCAGACAGGAGTAGGGGTGGGGGGGGACTCAGCAGCATCACCACCCTAAAAATTGTTCCAGCGCCACTAGCTCCACCCCTTCCACCCGAGGTCCCGCCCCTTCTGGGGGCCTGAAGCAGGCCCCCCACCACCACCACCTTGCCCAGGGGCCTGGGAGCCCTGCGTAAGAGATTTAAGTTACTTTCACCCCTGACTACAGCAGATGTGAGCACATTACTTCCAAGAGGAAGATCTAAGCAATAACTCAAACAATGCTCCAGTTTTAGCTTACAACATAGTGCTAAAGACAAGAACAATATACAGTATCTTTTCTATTTTAAAATACTCCTCTTGTAAACTATTTTTCATAGTGTATGTATACATATAAAGGGTCTGGATCTAAAAGGTGCAGAGTTCAATGGGAGATGTACTCATGACCTCTTGGGACCAGGCCTGTGACCCATAAGAAATATATATTTGAAATGCAGCTATACAAAACCAAAAGCACCCTAGAATGAAGGTATTTATTTATAATTGTGGCACAAATTCAGAAGACAGTCTAAAAACACAGAATCAGGAATTAGAACACTGATCTGATTTAGCACAGTAAAATGTATGTCTTTCTGGAATGCTACAGTTAAATCTCAGAAATCTCTCAAAAAAGTCTGAGTTGTATGATTATGCCCATTTCTGCAGATCTGATAAGTATGTGCATGGGGATCTGTATTTTTGGTCCTTACCCAAATCAAATCAGAATACCAAGGTTTACCTATTGCTAAGTGGATTTATAAGATAAATAAGATGACACTGCAGATTCACAAGGAAGAAATTGTATTTAGTGCTATTGTGCCAGGTTAGAAAGTATATGAGGCAATTTCATAGGACGTCAGGCCAAATAACTGATGACAAGGTATCAAAACCTTTGTGTAAGCTAGTATTCCGTCTACTGTGGGTGCCAGGCTTTTAAAAAACAACAACAACAAAACGCAGTCAATTGCACACATCTATTCAGAAATAAATAAAGTATTCTGATATTTTGAAGCTACCTCTAAGAAGGTACACTTCATAGAACTCAAAGAAATTATTTAAAAAACACTGATTAATAAAGGCTTCGGAATAGTCAGAAAACAGAACCCAGACATGCATCAGCCCAATGACTGGTTCAGATCACCAACCCATCGAGTTAATCAAGGCAATTAATAAAATTCAGATTAAGTGCTAGAGCTATTGCACCAGCACACTACCATTTCAAGCTTAACTGGAAGAAAGAAAATATCCACATCCAAACTAGAATCTCTCAGCTAATATAGGGCTGACACAAACAGGAGAATGGCAGCAGTCAGCTGTTGGTCTTGTGACTTCCCATTAGACATGTGACATCACAGCAATAGCAAGAATTATTTTAGAGGTCAGAGCATTTGAAAGCTGACATACCAGACTTCAGTTGTCACGAATGGCATGACACCTGAAACAGCTTCTAGTCAAATTTCAATTTCCATTTCCAGAACACACCTGGCATAAAGTAGCAGACATGAAAGGCTGACAAGAAGGCTTTTCAAATAATTTCTAAAAATGCCATTTAGTTCTTTCCAAAAAAGTGGCAAAACTAAATCAAACACCATTTTCTTAGTAATTACATGGGAAAGCATGTAATCACCGTAGCCTCCTGAAACGGAGAGAATGGTAGGCTTGCATTGGGCAGTGTTCCACTGTTGCTTTTGTTAATGTATTAATGAGCCATTTTCACACTAGAGCCAACCTGGCATCAACAGTTACAATAAATTTACTGCAAGAACACTGCTGTTTGTAATTAGCTCTTCATTACACAATCAGGCTGATGTAGAGAAACTGTCTTATGATTTGCTCAGCAAATGAAGCAATATAATTACACCTCACTTGAAATCAACAAATTAGACTGCTGTTTGCAATTGACTATATTATGTATTATTAGCACTCCAGCAATTGCAGGCCTGTTGCAGCCTTTAGCACTTAAATAAAGTAAGCCTAATTAAAGTACAGAATATTTTTGAATTTGCAAGATCAGCTGCATAATAGTCACTATTTTTGCAATTAAAGAAGGAGCCAAGATTTATGTGTCGCATATTCGTCACAAGTTTAAGTCTTGGTCATGCCAATATCTAATAATACATGTAGGAATCACACAGATTAACATTTTATTATATATTAGGTATGAGAAAAGGGAAAACATTTACTTTGTAGCAATTTATATTCTAGCCAGACACAGACGACTTCAGTAAATTCAGATTAAGAGGAAAAGGCATCTGTGAACTATTTGTTCAATTTCAGTTTTTCTGACAGTAAGATGCTTTACTAATCTTAACTTATTGTGACATTTCACAAGTACTTTCCTTCTGTTTTGGATTTCTGGCTTAGTGCCATGATTTCTGCCTTAAAATACGATCAATAAGGAGTCAAATGAGCTATTTGAAAGTTACAAATGTGTTTTGCATAAAACAAAAATAGTGAACAGCCATGGTGCAAGAAAGACTTAATCCACATACATGAGCACTCACCTTCTTCTTATGGCACAATTACTGTGAAATGGGAGAGATGCTGTTATATCATATTGGTAAATTGAATGCCACAGAAAATATTTTATTGAAGGGGTGACTTTTTTTTTTTAAATTCTGAATGTAAAATTATGAGAGACTTAAAATGAGCATTGTGGGGAGAGAGAGAGAGATAAAATACAATGATGGTAACCTGGTTACAAAGATCTTCATATAAAAATGCATGGTTGAAAAAGCAAAAAATATAAACATCCATATAATGCTGTTGGAAAGTTCACTCTCTCATGTTGCTTCATATACTCTTAATACTTTTTAATTCAACACAGAAGAGAAAATTGAATTTTAACAAATTAATCTGGAAGGAAAAGCCTTGAAGAATAAAACAAAAGGCTAACTTTCTTCTGAAGTAAAAAGAATAGATAAAACACAAGGATATGAAATTATACGATGAATGCTGTGAGGAAACAATAGGTGTTCACAGATTAAATGATTCCCCTATATTTGGCAGATCATTACCAGAGTCTACCCAGCAGATAAAATCAGGTGTGAGGACTTAAACAAGAGCAGTGAGGGCCGAGTGTCAAAGCAGAGGCAAACTTGAGGCTAGGAGTAGCCGAGCAGTTTGTAGTCCGTTCCAGGCCAGGGTCAATACTGAGAGTCCAAGTCCAAGTCAGGTTTCAGAGTCCGAATCAGGAGGCAAAGTCCAAAAACAAGCAGCGTTCAAGCCAAGAGTTCAAAAGCATAGAATAGGAATAGTTGTGGCAGCCGCAGAAGATACACGCTGTTGCCTGAATATTTCCTGGAAGCAGTGCTTAATTTGTAATGAAAGAGGTGCTGGGGCTCAAGCAATTTTTTGACTTTCAGAACTGACACAGCAAGCCCAGAGGTGCCGGGTCTCAGCCCTGGCAAACCCTGGCACAAATTAAACACTGCCTGGAAGGCCCCTTGGGTTTATGTAGTGCACGGAGCCAATCAGGAGGGCTGCTGCCTGTCAAATCCTTGAGGCAGCACTTGCCATGGTCTGTGTCCGTAGCAGGTCATGGGAAGTGCAGCATGCATTGGTTATAGCTGCCACTTCATGGTAGCCTGGAGATGTTAATGGTCTGATAGCTCTACAGGCCTGGTTCTAGAACCATGGGGCTTTACATCAGGTATAATTCAGCATATTGCATTACATTAATGCAAGAGATCTAAATCTTAAGGATGTTAAGAATTATGTTGGCCAACAATAAAATGGCAACCACGCAGCAACAAATCTGACATTTACTCTTGTTAGACAGCAATAATTTCCTTTTATGAAAAGTATAAAACCATAATCTGCTGGTCCATTCAGTTTAGGCAGGAGCTATATTTCTCTTCCAGGATCTGGCCAGTGCATTCTGTACATCAAGGATGAGATGTTTACAGTGTGACAAAGTTCCTCCTCTACCTTGGTGGGTCTTGCACTTATTGGCGGATTTGCTCGCCTTGGAGCTTCACAGCAGCTCTCAGTTTAGCCGTTTTCATGAACCCACAGTCCAGGTCGACTCCTCCTGTGTCTGACCAGGAGTTGGGAGGATTTGGGGGGAACCTGGGCCTGCCCTCTACTCCAGGTTTCAGCCCAGGGCCCTGTGGAATGCAGCTGTCTAGAGTGCCTCCTGGAACAGCTGTGCGACAGCTACAACCCCCTGGGCTACTTCCCCATGGCCTCCTTCCAACACCTTCTTTATTCTCACCATAGGACCTTCCTCCTGGTGTCTGATAATGCTTGTACACGTCAGTCCTCCAACAGTCCGCGTTCTCACTCTCAGCTCCTAGTACCTCTTGCTCCCAGCTCCTCACACGTGCACCACAAACTGAAGTGAGCTCCTTTTTAAACCCAGATGCCCTGATTAGCCTGCCTTAATTGATTCTAGCAGCTTCTTGATTGGCTGCAGGTGTTCTAATCAGCCTGTCTTAATTGTCTCCAGAAGGTTCCTGTTGTTCTGGAACCTTCCCTGTTACCACACCCAGGGAAAAGGGACCTACTTAACCTGGGGCTAATACATCTGCCTTCTATTACTCTCCTCTAGCCATCTGGCCCGACCTGTCACAACAGGTTTATCTCAGCTCGTTGTCAGGACCTGACACAATATACCCAACAAAATTAATGTAGGAGATTAAGATAAACAGCCCAATAATTTGCAAGATCATATTTTTAATCAAGCCTAGCATGCGTAATAAAAGAACTCTTCCACCATACAATTTCACCACAGCTCTTCCAGCAGAGATACAAGAAGAAGTTATCAATTTAAAGTTGTTTCTTCAAGGTAACAATATAGATGTTATAAGTTAATTTTAGTTTCTTTACTGATATAGGAGACAGAAAAATTATGAAGATACTTCCACATAACAGTGCAGTAGCTGGATGTATTTCTGACTGTAAACTGCATATAATGTCCTGTGTGCATTGTATATTTAAAGATGATTACTTGCGTGTATATTTTCATAAAATCTTAACGAAATCTAGTACTTTGCTGCTGATTGTGAATATAATTAATAGCAAAATATCAAAGTTGAAGGCATTAGACATATTTCTTCTCAGGTCCTATAAAGACCTCAGCTGACCTTCCATGAAAAGTTGAGACAGAATTGTAATATTCTTAGTGCTAAAAGACTGACCAGTCTTTAGCACAGTTATTGTCCTTCCTGCTGGTAAGATCTCTGTGAAAATAGTGTGTTCTTTGCTAATGGAAATTGTCAATATCTCTCTTGAGGCTGATAGGTTACAGCTTGTTTAAAGGAAGTATATATTTGGCCTCTGCTAAATGATTGCTAATGATGCTGACAATCTATCTAGTTAGTGACCAGCACTGAATCTTCCATTTTTGGTTAAGATTAGAGAAAAGATGGCAAAACCATTCTCAATGTAGCTAGAAGTTTCCAATTACCTTGATCCTGGCAATCTAGATTCCAACACAGAGAGACTCCTTTTGTTGCATTGGTTGATAATTTTTTGGCAATGGATAAAGAGCTGGTGTCCATGCTGATATTAGATCTATCAGCTACCTTTCTCCTGCTGGTAATAGCTCACCTTACCTGATCACTGTCCTTACAGTGTGTATGATAACACCCATTTTTTCATGTTCTGTGTGTATATAAATCTCCTCACTTTATTTTCCACTTAATGCATCTGATGAAGTGAGCTGTAGCTCACAAAAGCTCATGCTCAAATAAATTGGTGAGTCTCTAAGGCCCCACTAGTACTCCTTTTCTTTTTGTGAATATAGACTAACACGGCTGCTACTCTGAAACCTTCATGCTGTTGATGCACTTGTGGTCTCTGGCAGGAGAGGCTGTTCTTCAGTGACCTTGTTTCTTTTAAAAGGGAGATTGCAGAGGGCACTAATAGGCAATTGGTTTTCAGGCCTAAGGATCTGTTTTATCACTCCCTTATGAGATGTATACAAGAAGTTGTTACAAAAAGTATCCGAGAGGTCTGAGACTATCATGGTGGGTTGGGAGCAGCAAGCAGAGGAGCTTGTGGAGGTAATAGCATCCCCCAGACTTCTGGGGTCCATGATTTGTAACCAATATGAATAACCTAGGGGTCTGGTTAGATATCCAGCTGCTTCTGAATGACTACAGAGATGTGATTCACGTCTGTCACCTTTAGATTGGATAACCGTAATAAGGTGAGCATACACAATGAGGCTAATGCTCAACAAAGGATCTCACTTTTTAAGTGGGGCTTCTCAACATGAGTAGGTGACAGTGTCCTGAGATCCATCACTGGCTGCCTGTTGGTTTCTGAGGAGAGCTTAAGGTGTTGCTTTTAACATGTAAAGCCCCAAATGACTGGGACATTCCTATGAGAGATATACTGCTGCGATTGTGATCAGACCCGCTCAGGCTAAAATCCTCTGGATCAGGGATGAGGCTGCAGAGTGTTCTCTGCGAGTGCCCCTTGAATTTGGAACATGTTCCACAGCTTGGCCCAAAGTATTCAGAATCTATTGACCTTCCAGGCCTGCTGCAAAATTCATCTATCTGAAGGGGAATCTGGGATAGGAGAGGCTGGTGAGGACGGATCTTTAGTATGAAAACGTGATGGGTGGGAGTTTGATTGTTAATAATTGTGCTTAAGGTGATTGTTATGTGATTGGTGGATGGGAGAGAACTCTGCTGATGTTTTAGTTGTGCAGTTATTTTGGTATTGTATTTTTAGTTAATTTTAAAGGTCACCCAGACCCCTAGGTAGGAATTTATGTTGTGTTTTAAATTCATCTATTTATATTCACTGCTTTTCTAACATTATTATTGCCATGATAAATCCCACCTAATTACAATGAACTAAATATGTCATTACTTCCCTCTGATAGGAAGCCAACGTTTTAGTAAATATGTTAAAATCTGTATTCTGAAGAGAAATACCTCCATATCTTTTTCTGCAGTATCACTGTAGCCATGTCAGTCCCAGAATATTGGAGACACAAGGTGGGTGAAGTAATATTCTTAATTGGACCAAGCTTGTCTCTTCACTCTTCAATAAAAGATATTACCTCACTAGCCTTGTCTGTTTAGTATCCTTCTGACAATTTATTCTCTTTAAAACATAATCATAAGGTAAGAGTGGTTTCATACAAGGTTTCGGCCCTTTTATGGATCATTAATGGTTTGTTTAAAGAGTGGGCCAATATAGGTGCTATAGCATAAGCCTGATCTGTACAGCATTCTGGAAGAAACCCATCAGGAACTCTATGAAGAGATTAAATTAGATTGATTATTTCCTAGGGTAAAGTATCAGAATTTAGAATGTTCAGAAGTGATTTTTGGTAATCGAACCCCATCTGGCATATTGTACATCTGTCCATTAGACTGATCATAGATGTAAAGTGTTGTGGAAAGGATTCCAATTTATGTTTTTATTTACTGATATTGAAGTAGAAGAAGCTTCTGTGACTTCAGTGGAGGTGATTCAATTGTTACTTTTTAAAAAAAACAGTCATGCTGAAACTTATCATCTTTGTTTTTTTTTTCCACAATAAAATCCTTCCAAAAAACCTCTTGTGTGTGTCTCTAAGGCTTCAGTTTTACCACAAAGATTAATAACTTTTCTATCCAGGTGTATGGATTTTTTTAAAGTAAACTTTACATACTTTCTAAAGAATGCAGTTTGCTGTAGAACTGTGGTAGCTTTTCATTTTTTTTTTGAATGTGTAGACATTGACATTTCTCTCCTATTGCTATTTTTGAAGTTTGCTAATAAAGAGACACACTAACTTCCTGCGTATCATTATGTGACAAAATCTTCAAAAGTTGAATTTAGCTCTTGTATGGCTGTTCTGTCATGCAATTTTTTCCCACAATGGCAGGTGAAAAAAATATATTACAGGTCATGGATTAACCTAACCAAAACAAACACACAAAACAGTAAACATACAGCCATCATCACAAAGGGAGATTTTGTTCCCACAGCATGCTTAATTCAAAGATCTCAGTCTCCTATACTGGATAAAATTAAGCCTATTCTCAAAAAGAAAAGTGCTTTGCCTTAAGGGAGAAAGAACAGTTCTTTGTATTGGTGGGCAGCTCGTCCCCATACATATGAAAGATGCATGTCAGTAATACAATCTTTGTGTAATACAGAGCTTGGTGAGAGAGGTACTGGAAAAGCCAGACCTATTCTCTAATCATAGAACACAATTAAGGTGATCTGAAAAGGTTCTGACAAATTTCCTGTTTAGTGCATATGTAGCAATTATAGCCACACTACATCTGGTCAAAAAGTTTCCAATTCAAAATGTTCAGATGAAAAATGGGCAAATTTTTCACAAAAAAAGTTTCCCATTTCTCAACAGCTCAAATCTAGACCATATACGATGACCCAATCTCGTAGTATCTTCAGTAGTGGTTTTCATGTGTTTAAAATGAATATAATGTTCAACAACTCTAACCATTCTTCCAGTATTTTTGTAAGATGAGTAGGAACCCCTGCTAATCTAGGTGCTCTGTAATTGTTCGCAATCACCTGAAGAAGAGTGAGTTTCTTGAAAATCAAAGAAATCTGGTTTAAAGGTATTTAAGGAAGAGAATCGTTTTCTTCTTAATTAGATGGTTTGGCTCATTCACATTTACAGAGACAAATTCATCTATGAGAGCTAAGCACCTCACTGCCATTTATACGTTTTAAAAAAATCTCCCACTACCCATCCATTTTGAAGTTACATTAGTTCAATGTATGTGGTGTGTGATGTGTGACAAAATGGCTGATGAAAAAAAATAATAATCAAACAACGCCCCTTCCCCTGCACACACATTTTGTGGATGATTTCAGAGCTGTCTGGCACCTGAACAATATTTGAAATACCAGCTGCTAATTTCATGTTGTGTGCGCGTGCACGTATGCACCCACATTGGTGCATTCTTTTGCTTCACTTTCATTGTGTGTGGAGATGGGGGTGTAAAAAGTGGGGGGAAGCACACATAACTGGTCCCGAGGGAGGGCTATGCTTTCCCTTTCCAACTCTCTCCTTTGTGTGTTAAACAAAAAGGGGTCATGGTTTGCTCTACTCAGGTGCAATAGCGCCTTTGTCTTTAAGTGGTTTGTTTTTGTTTTCTGGGTTTGTTTGTACTGTTTGCTACCTCCTTTTCTGATGTACCATAGACCACTCACAAATAAGATCCAGGAGTCAACCACCCACTCTTCCTATACACTAAAAACAAACAAAAAAGCTAAACTGTGTCTTTCTTACTTCATTTACAGAAAATTATTCAAGACAGATGAAAATGCTTTGTAAAATTTCACAAATTTGCCACCACTTCTCTTTAGGTTTCACATTTCATGTCATAAGTAAAACAATGCATATGAAATCCAGCTTTGTGTCACCCTCTCTACTTGAGAAATACCATGCAGGGAGAGCTAGGTGGCAGAATGGCTTAATACTAGGTTTTCTCCTCGAAAGATTTAGCTTTAATCTGGCTTCAAAAACTAAATGAATTTGGTGGCCTTATTCATTTATCCACGTGTCAAAACCATCACAGTGTGTGACAATTCAATACAATTGACAACCTCTGCTCTGGAGAGGCCAAGAACTGTAATTGCAGGGGTGCTGCACTATACAAGGGAGAGTGAAATGCAGTAAAATTTGCAAAGCACTTCCTGGTTCTAACCACCACTGCTTTCTTGAGCACTACAATTTCTCTGTCCCACAGATAGAAATCACCACATACCCTAATTAACAGGACATTTAAAAAGATGACAATGACAGAGGGTCAATAATGAACATTAGCACAGAAAGAAGATTATCAAGTGCAGAAAGCCTTTTAGGAGACTTTTTGGTAATTTGCATGGTTCTACATACATAAAGTTTGCAGAAGTTTTCTAGCATGGTATGTTTTGAAGATGTTGGGAGCACATGGCACATAAAGATAGGAAAGAGGTGAAGTCACCCCAATCTGGAAAGCAGAAAAGCAAGCATCCTATTACTCATTGCTTGGGAAAAGATCACCCTTGTGTTAAGTGGCCTGAAGAGAAAAAATGACTGTAATCCATTAGAAAGCAATCCTAGTATAAAACAAACAATTCCAGCACTGCTAACTCCCAATGTTTAAAAATCATCGCAGACCTCCTTTCCACAAAATCAAGAGATTGATTTAAAATCATAAGATTTAAACAAAATTACATATTTTGGGTTCTTTTCATTTGCCTTTTGTGTTTTGAGCCGGTCCCATTTTAAATCTCTCTCTACAAACACAAGGGCTAGACATTTTCTTATTTTAAACAAAAGCCACAATACTCAATCATTTGTCTCCAGAAGCAGAGGCTTTAAGTAAAACACCAAATATCATGAGACTGTACTAATTCAGGATTCTAATCTTCCACTAATACTCAGATGAGCAGTCTCACTGGGTAACAGACATAAACCTCAGTTTTAATGGGACCGAGGAATGGCTGGAAAATCAGGCCTCAATGTAATCAATTATTGTGGAAAACAAGAATCAGGATATGGCTTCCCATGGAAGTTTTTGGGGAGTGTTGGTGACAACTTCCTGGTGCCAATGCTGGAGGAATCAACCAGGGCTGTGCTCTTCTTGACCTGCTGCTCACAAACAGAAAAGAATTGGTAGGGGAAGTAGGAGTGGGTGGCAACCTGGACAGCAGTGGTCAAGTTCAGGATCCTGACAAAGGGAAGAAAGGAGAACAGCAGAATACATAACCTGGACTTCAGAAAAGCAGACTTTGACTCCCTCAGGGAACTGATGGGCAGGCTAATATGAAAGGGAAAGGAGTCCAGGAGAGCTGACTGTATTTTAAAGAAGCCTTAGTGAGGGTGCAGGAACAAACTATCCTGTTGTGCAGAAAGAATAGCTAATATGGCAGGCGACCAGCTTGGCTTAACAGAGAAATCTTTGGTGAGCTTAAACACAAAAAGGAAACTTACAAGAAGTGGAAACTTGGAGAGATGACTAGGGAGGAGTAAAAAAACATTGCTCGAGCATGCAGGAGTGTAATCAGGAAGGCCAAAGCACAACTGGAGTTGCAGCTAGCAAGAGATGTTAAGAGTAACAAGAAGGGTTTCTACAAGTATGTTAGCAACAAGAAGGTGGTCAGGGAAAGTGTGGGACCCTTACTGAATGGGGGAGGCAACCTAGTGACAGATGATGTGGAAAAAGCTGAAGTGCTCAATGCTTTTTTTTTTGCCTCGGTCTTCACAGACAAGGTCAGCTTCCAGACTGCTGCACAGGAACAGTCAACATGGATTCACCAAGGGCAAGTCATGCCTAACCAACCTAATTGCCTTCTATGACGAGATAACTGGCTCTGTGGATATAGGGAAAGCAGTGGACATGATATATCTTGACCTTAGCAAAGCTTTTGATAAGGTCTCTCACAGTATTCTTGCCAGCAAGTTAAAAAAGTATGGATTGGATGAATGGACTATAAAATGGAAAGAAAACTGGCTAGATTTTCCGGCTCAATGGGTAGTGATCAATGGCTCGATGTCTAGTTGGCAGCCAGTATCAAGCGGAGTGTCCCAGGGGTCTGTCCTGGGGCCAGTTTTGTTCAACATCTTCATTAATGATCTGGACGATGGGATGGATTGCACCCTCAGCAAGTTTGCGGATGACACTAAGCTGTGGGGAGAGGCAGATACACTGGAGGGTAGGGATAGGGTCCAGAGTGAGAGACAAATTGGAGGATTGGGCCAAAAGAAATCTGATGAGGTTCAACAAGGACAAGTGCAGAGTTCTGCACTTAGGACGGAAGAATCCCATGCACTGCTATAGGCTGGGGACCGACTGGCTAAGCAGCAGTTCTGCAGAAAAGGACCCGGGGATTACAGTGGATGTGAAGCTGGATACAAGTCAGCAGTGTGCCCTTGTTGCCAAGAAGGCTAATGGCATATTGGGCTGCATTAGTAGGAGCATTGCCTGCAGACTGAGGGAAGTGATTATTCCCCTCTATTCAACACTGGTGAGGCCACATCTGGAGTACTGTGTCCAGTTTTTGGCCTCCCACTACAGAAAGGATGTGGACAAATTGGAGAGAGTACATACCTGCAAAAGGTTTCAGTTTTGACAAATTGGTATTTCCCAGTGAGAAACCATTTAATAAATTCATGACTAGCTCTAGTCAAACCCTTCAGTGTTTCATTTTTACAATCTATAAAGTGGTAATAACAGTACATATTCACTTTTGGGGAGCACAGAGATTCTGGGATGAAAGAGCTCATTGGTGGGAATGCCTAGTAGATAGAGCACCAGGCCTCGCCTCCAATGTCTCCCACTGGCCATTCACACTTGTGGCAGTCTGCCTTTTGGTGGGTATTGACTCAGCCCTCCAGCAGGCCACTAATTTGTTACCCTGGAGAGGGATAAAACTGAGTCCAAAGATGATATTGGATCCCACGCCCTCACCGTTTGTCTATTGAGCTCGGCACGTGTCCAGTCCCAGCTAGAGTTTTCAAGTCTTTACCCTTCCCTTGCTTCCCCAAGGGGGAGCCTGGAAGTGAGGGTTTTCATGCTTTTTTGTAACAACGGTAGTTGGTAGGGAGACCACTCCACCACGCTCTAGCCCAGGGCCCGGTAAGAGGCAACAATGTCCAGCACCCAGGAGTGCCTTCAGGCTGCCTATTTGGGCCACTTTCCACCATCCACTTTCCTACCAAAGTCTTAGAGTTTGACACAAAACAGCAAAGAAAAAAAGTAACTGAACCTTTGGCCCCTCTGGGTTCAGCAGGCAGGCTCAGTCTCCCAGGGAAAGGCTTCTGCAGCACCTTTCTTCAGGAGATCTGTCTCTGCCCTGTCAGGCTCTTTCTGAGATATCTGGTTCCCTTTTTAAGCTCCACCTCCAGCTGGGGCACGCCCTTCAGTTGGGGTCACCTGAACCCAGAGTTGCTCTCCTTAACCCCTTCATTTCCAGTGTAGGGTTTAAACACTCCATCACAGTGGCAAAAGGAACAATAATACCAGATGAGCAAGAATCAAGGTTCAGCTCTGGAGGCACATGGGTTGTGCAAGAATCAAGGTTCAGCTCTTGAGGCACATGGGTTGTTTACTAGTGATATTTCTAGTACCATGTTCCAAGATGTGTGAGCCAATCTAAAAGAGAAATTCAAATTTACATATAATCTAAAGAGCAGGTATACTCCAGATATACAATGCATATTTTATAATATATTTCTTTCAACCTGTCTCCAGTGTTTTAATCATTTGTTTGAATAGCAATAAATTCTATTTTAAAAAATATATATTTTATACATTATATTTTAAAAGCTATCTTTTATATACATTAAAGTATAATTTATTGCTTTTCAGACAAGTGTTTTAAATGTTAAAATAGATGTCTGAAGTAACCATAGTCTTCTTGACTGAAATTTAAGCAAGGATATTGTCATGAATTTGTTATCATTCCTTTTTGTCCCTTTTCTTTTTTCAGTCATGTCTTATAGTCAGTTTAAATCACATCTGCCAGGCTGGTGAGAGAGCTGTAAAAGCACCAATTAGAAGTGCTGAAACTACCCAAATTATTTATTGACACCAAGGGATCAATTTGTGTCAGCTGGTGAAAAATATTGTAGTCCATCGCCTCAAGACAGCCCTGGACCAAGTCATCTTTCAAAGTCAAGAAAGAAAAAGGAGGATATGGTGATGGGTTGGGAAGAAAAGAGGAAAAGAGTTTAGCAGGGACTGAGGGCCATGCAGAATTGTGCACAACAATACTTGGAAATGGGATGCATAAACACACAGCAATCTATCTGCTTTCTCTTCTCTAACAAAACAAAGCCTAGGAGTTACAAAAGCTTTGTTTATATTAGAAACCGCTCATTGCTCAGACGAAAAATAGAATATGATGTTTGTGTAATGCTAAATGAAGTGTGAAAAAGTCAATTCTAGAAAACTCAAGGTAAGGGATAGCAGTATCAATATAGTCTATTTGACTGTGCAGTATTAAATGTCTTAATCAGCTGCAGAACATTTTAGGTAATTTTTGCAAAATCCTTCCATTCAACCCTGAGTCAAGCAAGAGTAAGTATGTGGGTGTGGGTGGGTGGAAATAGACCAGGGAAGGAGTCCTCTCCTTTGGCAGAGGCTACACAGCAGCTGCATCTCCTTTGCATCCTTGCTCCGCAGGGAACACGGATTGCAGATCTGAGTGGCCGGATCCCCACTGTTCTTTCCTATAGCCCTACTGTGACCCTGCACACAGAAAGTCACTGCAGGACTGGGCTCCAGAGAAAGCCACAGGTATACTTTGTGGAGGATTTCTGTTGCCCGAACACATTCAAACACCTTGAGTGCAATGGAAGGCATGAAGTTAAAACTACCTGAGAAGCCTGTTTGAAAAACAACTGTATCCTTACAAAAAGAAAAGGAGTATTTGTGGCACCTTAGAGACTAACAAATTTATTTGAGCATAAGCTTTCGTGAGCTACAGCTCACTTCATCGATGAAGTGAGCTGTAGCTCACGCAAGCTTATGCTCAAATAAATTTGATAGTCTCTAAGGTGCCACAAGTACTCCTTTTCTTTTTGCAGATACAAACTAACACGGCTGCTACTCTGAAATGTATTCTTATAACTGGCACTATATTAGGCAATGTATTACTCGGCTCTAGAAACTTTGCACTTAAAGTTTCAAAATAATGCATTTCACATGTCTAACATTTATTTGGCCTTCATATTTTCCACAAATTAATATTTTAACTATGTATTTTATTAGTTGTACAAATAGGTTAATCTCTTACTGGCAGTCACTATTTCTAATTGTTCCATGTAATAGTTTAAAAATGAACAGTCTATTGCCAGTATTGAAATGTACACTGATTCCGGATAAGCACATTTGGGCTCACAGCTCAAGAGGAACATTTGGTTAGATCGTTTTAGCATTTGGGAAATATTTTGTTCCTAATAATTGATACATGTAATGAACTAAGCAATTCTCGCATCTACTTGCTATAGTTGATTGCATGCTGTCATTAAAACCAAAACAGAACTCTGGACATAAGATATACATTTTAGATTATTGTATGCCAAGTTATCCCAAGCCAAATGCAAAAGAGGCCTGAAAACTACACCCAAACCAAGAATTGCCTTATAGATTTAATCAAAAGCCTATTTTTCTCTTTGCATGTTTCACTTAATTGCAAGTAGTCTGGGACATATGTACCAGCTGGTATGTGAAATTACCTCTACGAAGTTTGGTAAATTTTGCCTTGTGCTCACTTCAGATTAGCTGTGGATTACATTGGTGTAATGTACTAGCATAATATGACAGATGCGTTCTTAATTCAGTGTTTATCATGCATCCAACATTTTAACGTTCAATTCTCTAGATTACCAGATAGAAACTAATATGCACAATTTGAACAGTCAACTGTCTGTAGTCATGCTGCAAACTATTAAAATTAATAAATAACTTTTAAAATCCCCAAATAAATATAAGAATCAAATTTTCAAAAAAATTGAGAAGCCCTTATTTGAATCTGCAAGTAGTCATTTGCAATGGCAAAATGGTTAACTGCAAGCATATCAAACTACTCATTTAGTGCTTTCAAATGGTTTGAATTTTTGCCTTGCAAATCAAAATCAAGACATTTACCCAGTGTATGGTATTCTACATTGTGTAAAAATAGTAAGAAAAAGTAAACTTTTTGCCTTGTTTACTAATGCTTACTGAATATTGTGAAAAATTAAGATCTTTTTCATGTTTACATTAAGACTAAATTTTCATTACCTCTGTGCTCTAAAAATGTTATGAATAACACAGTAATAAATGTCAAAACAGAAAGGCCTTCAGTATGGAAAAAACAGTTCAAAGAAAGATAAATTATACAATACATTCTTTCAAAAATTGTAAAGAAAACAACATTTATAACTCTCAGTTGTTAGTTCCTTTGTTACTAAAGGATAGAGAAAAGTACAGAAGTACATTTATTGAGAAAAATAAATCGACACATTACATTAAAATATGGAATAAAAATGCTGCAAATAAAACGAACATGTCAGACTAGTACTTAGTCATTAGAATTAAAGTACTTGTATAATTTCATCAATATTCTGAAAATATGTGGGTATTTTACACACATTTTCTTACGTTATGGGCATCAATAAACTGTCTTTTACCATATTTTGGCTCTGATTCAACAAAGCATTTAAACATGTGCTTATGTCCCATTGAACGGTTTTCTTAACAGTTATGGACATGTGCATGCAAATAAATAAATAAATAAATGCATGCATGCAATCTGGACCTTAATTTACATCAGAATTATTGCAGTTCTGAGACCTGGAGTAAAATTTTCAGAAGCATTGAAGTGACTTAAGCTCTTAAAATCCAATTTTCAGAAGTGACTTAGGCCTTTTCTGTACACAAAAGTTGTATCCCTTTAACCATAGCAATACCAATAGGTAAAATCTTCCTAATATGGACACAATTATACTGAGGTTAAAGTGCTTATGCTGGCATATCTCGTTCTCATACAGAAGAGGGATATGTATACCAGTATGAGGCAACTTTATACGGCTACAATTGTGTCCATGCTGGTGGTTGTACCAGTATAACTCTATCAGCAAAAATAGCACATCCCCAACTGAAAGAGTTATAAGGGTACAAAATCTACGTGTAAACATGCCTTAGTCTCCTAAATCACTTAGGCATTTTGAAAATTGTACCTCAGGAAGCAAAATGGCTACAACAGGACTCAATTGAATTTAACAGAAACAAATCCAACAGTGGCCAGTAAAACAAAAAGTAGCAGCAGTAACTGAGAATTATACAGTCATTCTAGTAATAGTCATATTCCCATGATGCGGGGGATAGGGGGCATCTGATCGGTATAACACACTTTAAATAGGAAATGAGGAAAAAACATTTTCCCACACCTTGTTCAAATCAATATAAACTTTGCTTATTATTCACTGTTTACACAGGGCCACTAGGGTACAAGCACTTTACACAAATCTTGTTTTCATGGTCCCCGACAGCCAATATATATATTTTTACACTGTTCAAATGATGGAGTCATTAACATGTGCTTTGAGACATCACAAACAGAACATTTTCAATTGCTGTACTGTAATCTACTGGTAGGGCAAGAGATCTGATTAGAGAGCAGTGGGAACACTGCAAAAGTTTAAAATATAAAAGAAGCATAAACATATGTTAATCCTGGGGCCCACCTGAGAGCTTTCCACAAAGTATCTTCTGCTGTTCTGCTCATATTATGTTAACAATAAGATGCTCTCCTGAGTCTTTATAATATCACTTGTAGAACAACAACAGTATCTCTTCAGCATAAAGTTCCTCAAATGCATAATCTTATCTGCTAAGTTACAATTCCAGCTGGCTAGAAATATTTTCAGGCAAATAAATGAATCCGATATTCTCCCAGGAATGAGACAGTTTATTATAATAAATAGGAGTTTTAGGGAGCTAATTTCATTCTGCTCCATTAGGTAAGATATTGTTGGTCTCCCAGTTGCAATATCTAATTAAACACACCTGTGAAACATGTTCAGAGCACAATCTCAAAATACCATAAAATACCATAGCAAGGAAAGACAGACCTCATGCAGTTTGCAATCCATAATGCTGAAGAAATTAAAGACAGATCTTGTCTTAAGCTTAAATCTGGAGTGGGGGCCATGTATCACCCACCAGGAGAATCTCTAGTTCAAGAGAGCTCCCTAAAGCCATGAAACTGAGCTGCAAAGTGGTAGTAAGAATGCAGAGTGCCTGATGAGAAATTCTGAAGTGTTTGCCAAAAGCTCAGTGCATTTCATCTTTCTCTACCTTTTATTTCTTTTTCTTTTAAGCTTTCTGCAGCACACAGGATAGCTACCCATATGCAACTTACGTTCACTAAGATTGTTGCTAAAAAGCGCTACAAATCATAATAGTTGTACTGCGCATGCAGAAAATACAATTTTTTAAAGCATCCACCACTGCCCATCTCAAAAAGTAAGATACACTACTCTTCAATCAGGGTGGATAAAAATCAATGATTTTTTTTTTAAATCGGATTTTTTTATTTAAATAGGATTTTTTTGATAAAATGCTTTTTGAGGAAAAAAACACCTATCTAAAGATTGTTTTAATTAAGATACATCATAGCTCAAAGATCTCTCATCATGGAATAGGGATTATAAATTCTAATTCTAGTATGAGACAATATATTCATGTAATGTTTAAGAAGAGTTTTGTATATGAGTTCCAATAGTTCATAGATTAGGGACCCAATCTTATGGGGTTCCAGGGGCTTCTGTATAGATTATTTAGGTTAATCTTTCTATCTACCCAGTGGGACTCAGTGCTCTGTCTAGAAGATACTATCAGAGATGCTTAGTTTTGCAGTTCTCAAACCGTGGATTTGTGTCTTCAGAGGTAACATGCTTGTTAACAGCAAAAATGTTTTTTAAATAAATAAATACAGTAATATATAAAGACAAATTTCAGAGTAGCAGCCGTGTTAGTCTGTTCTTGTCAACTGCTGGAAATGGCCCTTGATTATCACTACAAAAAGGTCCCCCCCCCGCGCTCTCCTGCTGGTAATAGCTCACCTTTCCTGATCACTCTTGTTAGTGTCTGTATGGTAACACCCATTGTTTCATGTTCTCTGTGTATATAAATCTCCCCACTGTATTTTCCACTGTATGAGTCCGACGAAGTGAGCTGTAGCTCACGAAAGCTTATGCTCAAATAAATTTGTTAGTCTCTAAGGTGCCACCAGTACTCCTTTTCTTTTTAATATATAAAGGTGAGAAATAACAGACCTCAACTCTATTTTCCCTCTGCAAATTTGTGTACACAGAGTCAATCCCTTACCTCTCTCTAAAATTGCAAAGTTTCAAAAAGTTCAATGAATAGAAGATTGTTGGGGGCGGAATAGATCCTGGAGAACGAGAAGAAGTCTGGAGATAAATGTGAGAAGTGAGGGACATATGCTTGTTTTGATAAAATATTATATGTTCGCTGTTGAAGAAAAAAAATCCAGAATACTTAACGTTTTTGTTTCAGTTAAATAAAACAATTTAAATTTCTGTCTGGTGATGTTCTCCTCCTAATACAGCATGGCAAGAAAATCCTCCAAATATTAATGATTAACCTTTTGAATTGGAGATATTTATGAAGTCACTGGGAGGTGAACTATCTGCTTAAATTACCTTTGGTCAATGAAATAACCAATCATTCATTTTCTGATATAGCTGTAAAACTAATCTGAAAAGTTTTCAAAATAAATCACTGTTTACAAATGTATAGTGAATACCTTCTAAAAATGAAACCTACATCTATCTCTGAGTTGTGAAGAGGTTATAACAACCAACAAGAATGCACTTTTATATAGAAAACCATGGTTAAATTGAGTCTTCCTGGCTAGTGATTTAAATCAAATCCACCTATCCTAAACTTCAGTGAAGACAGGCTCTCTTGTTTGAGGTTCCTGAGATATGTAGGAGAGGGCTCCCTCCTTCAGATCACAAAAACTGCGTGGGATTCCATGTTCCAGTGATGTCTAGGCAAATAGTTCTACATAGGGTCCAATGCTGTCCCCTTTTTGGGCATTCTGAGTAACACCTTATTCCACTGTTCCACATGTTCCATTCCATTGTTGTAAATGGCAATACCTATGGACTAAAGTACTACTCAACATTTATCAAACAGAAGAAAAAGATAGCCCCCTCCCAGAACTGCTTATAATATAAGGTAAGAGACAACAGATGGATACAGACAGACTGAAAAGGAGTACAAAAAACAATAAAAAAACAAACCAAACAAACAAACGAGTCAGCATGATAGGATGGTTGTAGCACCCCAATAGCTTTTTGTTGCTTTCAGGGCAGAGGAGAATTTTAAGAAGAGATCTGAAGGAAGATAAGGAGTCAGATGTTCACAAAGAGCTGCTCCCAAATTAGAGGCGCAGCATACGAGAAAGCACAAAGGTGTTCATTTGAAAGTCTAACAAATGGGCAATAGAGGCTGACATCATGGGTTGATCAGAAATGGGAGTTGACCTTTCTATATAGAATGAAAGATAATAGGTAGGGTGGGGATAGGTCTGGAATGGCCACGAAAGCAAAGACAAGTAGCTTATGTTTGATAGGGTAGAGAAAAGGGAGCCAGCGGACAGATGCAAACATGAATGTATGAGTAGGGAGGAAAAGTGGAACGTCATATCCTAAGGTTATTTTTTTCCCTTTAAAACAGAAGTAAATTATACTAATAGAAGATTAAGGTTGCCTCTGCCTAGCAGTCAAAAGTCAAGAAATGTACAACTTTAATTCTGCCTCTCTATTACGATAACTTTGTATATCCATTACAATTCATGTTACTTCGCTCATATTTGAATCATAGGTCAAACATATAAAACATGTTACATGGTATTCAGAGACACGATATATAGTTTTGCTGGAAGTTAGTGAAACACTAATTCAGGGCTTTTTGAAGATCTGCTCTGCAGGAGACATCAAATCTGCTGTCATTTTGGTTGACTTGACAGTATATGCAACTGACAAGCAATAACATGGCTCCATATCCAGTTAGAAAATAATTGTTCCTGTTGCAATAAATGAATTCTTTATGCTACACAATGAATATAAAGATGGTTTACTCGTTGTTGTTTCCTACAATAAATCTCTCAATTATGCTCTACCCTAAGGTTGTTTGGTTTTCATTATCATCACTTATATAGATTTTTGGCTCTGTTTGTAAAGGAAACAGTCTTGATGAGTACTGTTTTATCTTGGTTAATTCTTCTATCTACTTTAAGCCTTCCCTTGCAAAACAACCTATGTACTAAGAAACAAGATGCCTTCTGGGAGAAGGATTACATCACCTACTTTTTACCTTATCACATCAATCGCTCTATTTCAATTCTCCTTGACAACTACTAGTTCCCTGAAGCCATGAAAAACAGCAAAAAATGTTTTTTATAGTCCCAATGCTTCCTCATCAGAGAAACAGAAATGAGCCGTTTTGCCTCTCTTTGATTTACCATGGCTTAATCTAAGTCTTTTAATTAGCATCTGTACTCTCCAACTCTTACATAGCAGAAAAATCAGATTTACAGGTCATTATTATTAGTTAAGCTAATTCATTTCCATCTGCATATTTAAACACTTACAATATTAATAAAAGTTGACTGTATTTGGGCAACTTTGCATGGCAGTCTACAGATAGTCACTTTCCAGAGAAACAGTGAAACAGCTGTTAAAGACTGTTACCAGGACCTGACCTTGGTCTTGAAGCAGCACAGCTCTGTTTAAAACAAAACAAAGTGCTTTCCTCAGCAGTTTTCAGCAGTGGCACCCACACTCAAGTTCTGAGGAAGCAAGTTCACAGCCCATGGATTCATCAGTGTAATCCTTCATGCAGTGCATTTCTGTAACTAAATTGAAGGCAGCAAAACGGAATAGTGTAGGAGAGCCACAGCCATTTGGAAAAGTTAGGTCCATTTGTCCTTTCAAAAACAGGATGATGATGTTTAGCTTCTTTCACATTTTTTACAATACAAAACCAAAAAATGAATAAACCACTTTCCAAACAAAAAGAACTGTAGTACAGCCAAGTTAAGTTTGAAGGCACATATCGGTCTATTACCAAGAATGTTAAAGTTAAAAAATCCAAAAGACAACAATTGAATAAAGAGGAAATATTAGAAACCCAGGAAATTAAGAGCACTTCTGCAACAACTTACAGGCACACAACAATCAGAACCTTAATTCTGACCCGCCCAAGTTGCAACAATATCGTCTCATATTGATTTAGTAAGTATTGCAGAATGTTTTTTTCCCCACAGTATGGTTAAAATATTTGTTCAGTTGGATGTCTTGAATTGAGAGAAATCAATGCTGTAGTCATTGAGAGCAATGGTGCAACCGTCAACTTGGTTTATGGACAAACTCTTGTTTATGATCTTCTGAAGTAGAGGGTTATTTGACATTATTTTCTGTTGGTAAATATTTAATTTAATAGATTTATTATTTATATTATGCTAATGTCAAGAGAGTCCGATCAGGTTTGGAATCCTATTATACTAGGAGCTGTACAAACAAGGGTTACTCTCCCAAAAGCTTTATACTTCAGCTTGCAGAATTCAGTTTTCTAAATTTAATTTGACACAAAGTCAAAGTTTATTTTTAAGCGTTTAAATTTCCAGAGTTGCAGGAAATTATGGGGGAAATTATGAAAATTATTTAATGATAGTTACAATTGATTTTCAAAAGATTAAAGCTTTATAACTGTTAAAATACATATTTTCAGCATGACTTGTCAAAATATACAAAGTAAATATCCTTAAATCAAGCTCCGAGTTCTCAAGCAGTATGTGTGTGTGTGTGCGTGTATATATATAGTATGTGTGTGTGTGTGTGTGTATTTATATATATATATATATATATATATATATATATATATATATATATATATATATATTAGTCGGTCTGTGCGTATGTGTTTTGTAAAATTAACATTTAATGACAATACCAATAAAACTCATACTTCCAAGCCTTTTTATACTCCACACACCAAAAGAAGAACCAGTGCACCTCCACACTGAAGGGACATGCTGAGCTGCTCAAAGCGTAGCAAAGCGAAATCACAGCCACATCATATAGTTACATAATGGCAGCTAGAAAATCTGCATCTACTGTCCTACTATATGGGCACTGGCAGCGAGCAGCACTGTGCTGTGGAAACATGCAAGCAAAACGTTCATAGAAGATCAACATATTTCTTGACATCCAGCTATCAGACAGATACCTGAACCTCCAACGTTCTAGAGTGACAAATACAAAAAAAGCCTCACATTTTTCTACTAAAGAAACATTTTGCCTGTTCACAAAAGGTGAAACACAGCCATGTGCAGAAGGCCAGCACAACAAATAGATTGGCAGTTTAAAAAAAAAAGAGGTAAGAGAAAGTTATTTCATATAGACTGGTACAAGTACAATAATATGAAAACCAGTAACTTATGATGCAAATCATTGTGAGCAAGAATATATGCAATAAAAAACTAGTGTTCTATAGGTTAATATTCTCCCATCACAAAAACAATGCACAGTTGATGTTATAAAGCACAGAGGCTCTATCCTGTGGGCCTCCTTAACAGGCTATTACAGTAAAAATCATCATCATAAAGGAAAAGAATAGTGATATTAAACTCTTTTCTCCCAATTCGTTATTTTCAGAGTTCATAATAGAGTATACTGATTTTTTTGTAGTGCTATTTAAGCATTATCAGATTGAGTTTCTTCCCATAAGCAGGTTGCTAAAACTCAATGCAGTGTGTGCAAAATTAATTAGATATCCTACATGAGTTGCAAGCCATTTCATCATAGATTTTTCCATCAACATAATTGTTTTATTACCACGACAAGCACATTCCTTCTAATGGGCTTTGCATGAATTCTAAAAGTATTCAAATAGAGAAAATAAAAACCATTACAGCAGACTGGAATACAACTCATTATCTGTGTTAAAGTGAGGAAATGGAAGTGTGAAACCACAGTGGACAAAAACAGTTTATTATTGACTGACTATTTACATACAGCATGTTGCTTTGTTTATTGAAGTATATATTCCCCACTTGAAAGGGTTTTAAATTGTGAGATATAACCTCTTCCACAGATGTTCTGGTTTTAGGTAACAAACAACGCCCAAATTTTGACTTTGTTGGATTCCATTTTATAAAACACTATTTTCTGGTCATCTATGGTTAAATCACATTTTTTTTACATGAGAATGATAATTGCCCCTTCTTAATATAGCTTGCATAGCAAAAAGCGTGACAATTACATGAAGAGAAGTTGTCCACAGTAGGAAGGAGGCAAGGTACAACTAAATAAGAGAGAACAGTAGTCTAAGAATAGTATAGGTGGTGGCAGGAGAAGGAGAAAGCAGTCCAGTTTTCTTGCAGCATGAGTTCAGATCCTAACCTTGACTAGGCTGACATGGACTAGAAATTCAGCAGAAGTAGTGCATTCAGTCCAAGAGAAAAAGGTGCCATTTGCTTTCAAGGAATCTTATTTATTGATTATTTTCATTATTCATGGTAATTATTTTAGCGCACAAGGACCAATCAAGAATGGGCCCCATTATGCTAACTCAGAACAGTAAACACTACTGATTGGCACTGATAGGTTTGAGATGGAACAGTATCCAGCCTTCCTTGAGTGGATCGCCCAAGGAAGAAGTTCAAGAAGAAAATAGGGAATGAGATTTCAAAAATCTTGGGAGAATTCCATCCATTCAAATAATATATATTTAAATAGCACTCTCAACAACCTATACATTGCAGCATATTAGACAATAATCACAGACAACCGATGATAGCCATTTACAATAATGATGCAACTACCAATGCAAAAAACAAGATGGAAAGGGTTATGGAAAAAATGAGTGCATCAATTATAGTTTTCAACTGCATACAGATAAGTCAATTGTTTTAAGCATTCAAATATGGTTTGTTTGTTTGCATACACTATCTTTGCTTTCTTTATTGATGTAGGCATGAAATAATTTTTTTTAAAGGAATAACAGTCAATAAAAGACTGAAATCAGTTCTGAATTATTCTGTAAAGATTAAAGTATACTAATTTTCATTACATGACTACTTCACTTTCTTGCTCTTTTTCAATCCCTGTCTCTCTCTCACACTCACTGATTGGAATGGATACTGCACAGATTGTAATTAAATATATTTAAAAGTTTTAAATAGATTTTTTTCAAAAGTTTTATTTAAACAGATCAAAAGTATTAACTGAAGTATGCTATAAAGCACCAATTCTTTCAGAAATGGATTAACTTTTTTTTAAAAAAAAATTTAAAATGACTATATCAAAAATAAAATTTGTGAACAATTGTTCACACTGTCAAATATTTTACAAAAAACTAGTCCTTTTATTTTTTAAATTTTTTAATCAAAATTATTATAGAAATGGTTATAGACAGATTTTGTTTATTCAAACAAGGCTAATTAAAGCAGAAAAAAGCTTCTATAGGATATACACAAATCGAAAGTTACGTTTCTATACTGAGCTCTCACCCTGTGATTAGCGTAGGATCCAGTTTTTTTAGTCTGCTGTGAGCATTGCACTATGGATTTTTGGAACTGGAAAGGAATTTTTCCCTTACTGCCAGATTGGCTGGGCCAGGGAGGGGTTTTTCTTCTTCCCTACAGCAGTTCAGAGACCGGGTGGGGTAGGTTGCGAAATGAGATGTTCTTGTCTAGAAACAGTATGGCCAATGAATGACCATTCACTCCATGGCCCTATCCCTCTCTAAACCCTTGAAAATTTGCCATAGAAGAGGTGGTTTGTTTGTGGCCACAGTCAGTGGTTTCCATGATAGCCTGGATCCTAAGGGACCTATTAGATTGAATGGACACTGGTGTTTCTGGGAGGGCCAAAGGTTGTATCTGGAAAATCAAGAGAGTAGTGGACACTGGGAGGACCAGTCACCGCCTGCATCTCTATCAGTAGCTCCATGGGGTGGTGGTCCCAGGAGCAAAACAGAGTCAGAATCTTCTGTCAGCTGAGGTGAAAATGACTCCCCATCTCTCAATGAGAGGATTAGCTGGGAACGCCGCAAGTTTCAATTTAAGGATTCATTAGTCCCTTGGTTTTTTGTTTTGTTTTGTTTTTGTTTTGTTTTTTCTCCCCCACACAAGATGATTTGGTCCCAGGTAAATAATGCACATTTTGGCCCATAGTTAACATTACAGGTTGTTGGTTTACTCTTTTCAAAGCTAAAAAATGACATGGAAAAGTGCACAGGAATATAATTACCAGTAAGTATAATTAAATCATCCTTCAAAAATCCTGACTATTAAAGCTTTGATGTTTTGAAAATGGATATAACCGCAGGCTACGAGGAATGAACATCACCTTAAAGAGTGTACGTATTAGAAGCAGATGTTGTGGACATAATTAGCAATTCATATTGTGTCATCTCTGATCTGACCTTGCAATAAAAAAAGCCCTAGGGATCACAGATATTGAAATGTGGGAGTTTTCTACACTAGATAGAATACTCTCAGTTTGCATTTGTTGACAGAAAGCATGAGGCAGGATTTTATTTCTGTTAGGTGGCTATGCATTTTCAGGTTACCTGTGCCACCTTGCCAAATGATGTAATGCTGGCTCGATTCCCCCCCACCCCCCCAAGGTTTAAATCCACAGGTTTTCATTAAGGGTGAAATGTATTTTTGGAGATAGACACATTCTGTTCTACATCACCTTGGTTTCAGATCACAATCCTTTTCTTTAAAGTTAAGTTCTTGAATACTGAATTTGGCACTTTTCTTTTTTTGTAGTTGCTGTTGAATGAAAGTCACCCTTTACTATGAGACAAAATAGTACAGCTCAAGTGCACAGCCTGTATCCTCGGGAAAATTTTTTTTCTGCGGGACAATTTTTTTCAGAAAACTTTTTTTCTGCGGGACAAAATATTCAGCCCCAATATGCATTAGCCAGAATACCAGCAGGAATATGCCATTATTTAAAACATAAAGCATTTTTTTTTCTTCCAACTATAAGGTGTTTTGTCTCAAAAGGCCCACAGCGTGCACTAGCCACAATCTGGCCCACTTCTATTCCTCCATACTTGCTCTTCCTTCTTCATAGCCTTTCCACTATGTCTGGACCTGCACACAGGTTTGGAATCCTGATTTAACCCAGTCCTATTAAAATAAATCATGTACAATTTCTAGCAGCAAGTTACTCATATTTTTTTGCACAAATCAGCAACATTTTAAAAACCAGACAAACTGTGTCTGACAGATTGCTAAAGCATGCACATATTTATAAACTTCCTAAATTGCCCATCTGCAGCAGGAAGATACTTGGGCATAGATTGGAAAAAAAAAAAGTAGACCAAAATAATTTCTTAAAATCCTGAATGCCATAAAATATTTCTCTCCTCCTGAATCCTATCAAGATGATAATATTGGATAATATATGGGATGATTTGTAAATAGGACAACTTCATACATTGTTAGTGTCTCCTATGGTACATCTAAGGAGCACACAGCAGTAAATAAACATGCATAAGTACTTTTTTGGTCTTTGTCTGCACAAAATACAATCTATCTGCATAAACACATATAGATGCCAAAGAAAAGAGATGGTGATTGCAACATGACCTTCATTTATGCAAAGAAAGAAATATGGTGGAACTGTCTATTAGCTAGGGAAGAGTCATCAAAAACAAATGCTGTCCAATTATCTATTGCATTGCTCTCCACAGGCATACAACAAGATTAAATGAATGTAGATGAATTATAGCTTTTTTCACACTAAGATATAAAAAAAATCCTGTTTTTTTTTTTTGACAGGATCAGGACATAACAAAGCCCTAATGGAATCAGAAATTGCCTTCAGAAAGCAAGGTCATTGTAGCTTTTTAAGCTCTTTAAAATGTCTCAGATTGTCAGGGTTACCAAATTAATTTGACAGAACAAACCTTTTGTCCCTGTTAAATGTAAAATCTTGGAGGCATGCATTTACACATTACCTAGCTCCCCCTCCCTTTAGAATTTGCAGTAGGTTAGTGATGAAACACACAAGTTTAAGAAACAGCCTGCAAAAGGTTTGAACAATAAATTGAGAGACATTTCTGAAAGTTTTTGCACTTTACAGAAAATTCAATCTTCTTATATGTACATGCATTGCCAAATGAAGTGAACAAGAGCTTTTATTTGAAGATGTATCAGATCTCCCTTAAATTTTCTTTTCTCAAGACTAAATATGCCCACTGTAATATTTTTTAAACCTTTTATCATTTTTTGTTGCTCTCCTCTGAACTCTCTCCAGTTTGTCTACATCTTTCCTGTATATTTTACAAATGTAGACCAAGGTGCATTCTAAACATCACCATTTGCTTCTTTGCATATTGGTGCTTTCCCTCACATCCTATCCTTTCCGAATCTGTACTTCATCTAGTTTGACTATTGGAGAGGATGATCCCGTGGAAGGGCTAGTCAAACTCTGGAAACCTGTGGTCAGGTCTCTGCTCTGCCACAGACTTCCTGTGCGACCATGGGAAAGTCAGTTAGTCTTTCTATGCCCCGGTACCCTACTTCTCAGGGATGTTCTGAGGAAAAATACATTACAAATTGTGAGGTGCTCAGATATTACAGTAATAGTAGATATATGCGAATTTGAGGTAGATTGTAGTCTCTCTGGGGCAGGAATCATTTCACCTTTCTATAAAGTGCCTATCACTTTCTTTGTTGGTGCTGAGTAAATACATATAAAAATAACATCATGGTATTTGGTATTAGTGGCAATGTATACACAGGACTAGAATAGCAGGATTATCACAGTTAAGAAGGTATAGATGGGTCTAGAAAGTGTACTAAGAACAAATTTTTAATCTAAGTGATTATTTACTCAAGAAATTTAGCATTAGTTGCTATACTTAGTTTATTATTCAATTTTAAAATTTTCATTCATGCCATCAGGGAACAGAAACAATACCATGTGACTTAGGTGACAAATTACACACCTCAGTTACCAACCAGCAAATAGCCAGAGTGAACATGTCCAGGAAGAAGGATGAAAATTGTTCATTCAAACCGTTTCACAAAAAATTAATACATTTGCAGAAATTGGTATCCATTCACAATGATAGTCAACAGAAAAATATGATAATCAGTTGAATAATTTATTCACAGCATATAAATTGTACCAGTTCTAGGAATGGTGTCACCCATTTTAAAATAACTAATTTAGCCAGAAATGCAGAATAATTAATTCTGAGTTATACAGTGCTGTTGTCTGTTCTATTACTAAATTCACTGTGATATTTGTGGGGAGTGGAGTGTTTGTTCCGTCTGTTTTTCAGGGCCTATAACTCAGTTTTCAGGTGGTGTGGTGTGTGCCGGGTGGGGGAGAGAAGAGGCAGACAGAGAAAGAGATGCTCAATAACTTCAAACACTATAATTAGTGAGGCCCAGATCAACATTTTAGTACCCAAGAAGAAAAATCAAGTCAGAAACTTAATCTGAAAACTGCAAGACAGGGAATACATCTGGAAGCTGCCAAAAGCCTGATTATAAGTAAAAATGAACAGACAGAGTATTGCCCCACATGACCAGGGACAAGTTTCTCATACATAACATGGCAATTCTGGGGATGAATTGAGACTGATATGGCCCAAGGCTTATTGGATTGGCCACCATTCTGCTCACACCAATTGCAGGTGTTAACAGATTTTGAGTCTCTGATAGCTCCATCGAAAGCTTCTGTGATTTCCAAGATCAGATATCACAGCTTCAGCTAAAGCTGACTAAAACATTAATTTTATTTTATTTTACTGCTTCAAAACAAATTTAACATAAATCCTAAATGAAAATATACAAAAATATGAAGAGAGCTTTGTTATAAATACCCTAGGTTTTCTAGCTTTTGGACTATTTCTGATTTATTCATATTTCAGCAATGATGACAGCTGAAGACGGTAACCATGAGTTAATTGTTCAAGCCCATTTTTGGGTTGTTGGATGTTTCAGTGTACTGTCATCATCATTTTCTTTGGAGTGTAAAGCAAACAGCTGATGCTGGAGAGAGAAACTAATGTAGAAATTAATGTTCACCCAGGTTTAGCAATTTTCTCTGCTGTTTATGAAATCCAAGTCTAAATATTTCACATGGAGAACTGGGGGATAATTTCCTCTTTAGCTAATCTTATTTTAACTCCATAACACCCATACAAGAGCATTTCAGGATCCGTACTGAATAATTTAAAAAAGAAATAGAAAAAAGTAGGGTGAATATAATTTACAACATGAGAAAAGAGTTAAATATACTCTCACCGTATCTTTAGGGACATATTTCATAACTACAAATTTGGTTTACATTACAAAATAGTCATACAGACTTTGTTCAGAATCTTCACTTAGTCTTTAGCAGATATCTCAAAAGTCAGAATGAGATCATGTGCAACTAATGTGTGTGTGCGCATTTTTGGAAGCAGACATAAAGAAGCCCCAGTTGGCAGCATGTTAACAACACCTTGTTCACATTCTCTTTAAAATCCTTATGTTCACACTGGGGAGAAATGCAGCCTGAAGTCACCAGCAGAAATGTACCCTTCACACATTTCAGAGGGTTGGGCAATGGAACTAGTCTAGAGACTCTCAGATCCAAAGATCATGGAAACAAAGCCTCCATAATTGTGATTCTACAAATTCTTGAAGTAAAATTACCTGTCGTTTGCAACATCTTATGCATGGGACTGTGAAAGGAATAAGAATGGGTCTTTTCATAACACAGCTGAGTTGGGCTTGAGATACCTTATATAAAGGCTAGTTTTGCTTTTTCTTCCCCTTTAAAATTACATCTCCTATTCCAGCCACACTAACAACCAGTTCAAAGCAGCTGGACTATGTGATTTCAATTATTTGAAATTGCTTCTTTCCCCCTTCCCAACATGACAATATTCTTCCCCTGTAGGGAATGAAATCCATTTTGAGATTGGCTGCAGATGTTCTCAAGATGACCATCAGTCTCATGAGTGCAACTACTGTAGCTGGGAAAACTCTCCTGTTCCCCACAGGTACACTAAGTCATTCTGCCAAGCAGTAATGCCTTGGTAATGAAACTGATATGGGTGGGTTCACTTACTTGCTGAAGGCAAAAGGCTGTAAGCTTCATTTCAGGGAAAAACAACAACAATAGAAGGATATAATATTAAATAATCAAAATGGGGATGAGGGAGGGAAAGAGTAATGGAAAACTGAATATTCTGTCAACTGGGCATCTTGGAATGGAAATCAAAAGCATTTTGTTCCTACTGCTGCTTACATGTCCTTTTATGATGCACTTATGCAATGCAGCATTAGCAGAAATAACCTACGTTATTTAGACTAGAGATGGACCTAATAGCAAAATTAGATTTGTAATCTAATTGAAATCAGAATATCCCCAGACTTGGGGGCTTGGCCCAAGAGATAACTCATCATTCCAAACTTCGGGGTGATTTGAACCCCATGTCCTGGGTTGGGCTATCAAACCTCTAGGAATTAGTTCACAGCATTTCCTGTTATTTTCCTCTTTTATTCTCTTCCCACGAATTTGTGTCAGGAAGACTGCATCCTTTTGGCTTAAAAGAACTGTGTATGACCTTCTTCTAGAGTCAGTCAATATTTTCCCTTGAATGGCTCTAGAGGTCTCTGCTGCAAAAGTGAAATCAAGTGCTTCCATCCGCACGGATAGAGTGCCTCATTCCTGTAAGGTAGCATCTCCTGCCATTCTAAAGTGCCAAACATGGATCTTCCAAGTAGTAATATGTTACTACTAGATCACTAGGCTAAACAGCTTGAAGGCCCACCTGCCACTAAGGAATTCATATAAGAAAGTATTTTTCAACACATCGTACAAAACATGAAGTAATAATACATTGTTTCAGATTATATAAAATTGTACTTTAAAATTTTGCAATCCTTTGCAGGACCGGGGCAGGGACTGTTATTCAGTGTACATCTGTGTAGTTATATGCCTAGTATAATGGGGCCCATACCAGACTAAAACCTCAAGATGCTTTCCCATACAAAGAAGACAAACACATGGCTATAACACAATAGAAATTTGCATTCAAATACTGTCTTACGCATCAAATCCAAATGATTTGGCTCCGGTAGCTGGAGTAAGTAGCAGCATCGTGTTTATTGAGAGATTTGTCAATTTGATTGGGGAGCAAAGGCTTTAGGACACAGCTTGCTAGCGGCTAGTCCATTCAATCCTACAGAGCCTGAGGATCTAAAGTTGGCATTCCTATTATGACAAGCTCTCCATCTATGTAGTTTCACCGGTATCCTCCCTTCCCAAATAGCATGCCTCCTACAGGAGGCAGATTATTATTAGTAAGGTCCCTCTATGGCCTATTAGTAGCAACTACAGAGGCAACAGAGATGAACTAAAACTGTTCCAAGTTGCATTAACTCCTGCCTAGATTTTTGGGCAGAAACACAATAGGTCTGCAGGGAACAGACCCACTAAGTGGAATGTCCCCTCCACTGCTCACCTCTTTCCTGCGCTGCATGCTGCATACCTTAGAGCCATTTGCTTTCTTTGACAAAGGTTTCCAGAGGCTTAAGGAGCAAATTAAATGCCATAGAGGCAGCACCCCCCACTTATACATGGGCATGGTGAGAAATAGCACTAGCCTTTTTTAAAGCAATAGATTCAGAGTCATCTTCTGTTGAAATCAATATGAAATTCCACCCCCCCGCCCATGTACTTCAGGATCTGGCCCAATGTTTGTACTGGTTGCAAACTGTTGTTCCAATTGACATTACAGTGCTCTCCATGGCACTGTCTCAACTTGCTAGAGTCATGGAGAAGAAATAAGTGCCATGTGTGAAAAGGAGTTATTGCTTAAATGTCAGCTCTAGCTATAGCTCACTATATACAGCATGTCCCTCACTGAGAGGGAAACAGCCATTTCAATCATTTCAGAAATTAAATGAAATAAAGGGCCAAAAGATTAAGAAGAAGTGCCAGCTTTTATCCAGGAGTTCATATTAATCCTTCCTTTGCTGCCTTTGGCTAGCAGTTCATTTGGAGTGAGTTACAAGATGCTGTCAGGATTTTGGCCTCTCTGCTGGGCAAATATAGCTTTATTAAAGCACTGACCAAAGAAACTCCAAAAACAAACCCCTCCAAATTATTTTTGGGCAAATGAAACAAAGATACAAAAGAGGCGGGATAAAAGTGATAGCTGAAGGCAGAAGTAGTGTATCTAGGACTCAAAGAGAGGGACTAGTCCTGTGAATCCGTTACTTTTAATATGCCTTAGGTATTCCACATATTGCTTAGTTCACCCTTACTTATTCACTGACCCGTTCCTTTTTTAAAAGAGAAGTTATGTATTTTGACATAGGAGAACACCTATTGTGAATAAAGAAAAGGAGTACTAGTGGTATATTAGAGACTAACCAATTTATTTTAGCATAAGCTTTCGTGAGCTACAGCTTATGCTAAAATAAATTGGTTAGTCTCTAGGGTGCCACTAGTACTCCTTTTCTTTTTGCGAATACAGACTAACATGGCTGCTACTCTGAAACCTATTGTGAATAGCGAACATTCACAATATCAGAAACCTCCTTCTACTGCAAAGTTTTCCTGTGGCAAGATAGATAAACATGCAACATAGAATCATAGAATATCAGGGTTGGAAGGGACCTCAGGAGAACATCTAGTCCAACCCCCTGCTCAAAGCAGGACCAATCCCCAACTAAATCATCTCAGCCAGGGCTTTGTCAAGCCTGACCTTAAAAACCTCTAAGGAAGGAGATTCCACCACCTCCCTAGGTAACGCATTCCAGTGTTTCACCACCCTCCTAGTGAAAAAGTTTTTCCTAATATCCAACCTAAACCTCCCCCCACTGCAACTTGAGACCATTACTCCTCATTCTGTCATCTGCTACCACTGAGAACAGTCTAGATTTATCTGCTTTGGAACCCCCTCTCAGGTAGTTGAAAGCAGCTATCAAATCCCCCCTCATTCTTCTCTTCCGCAGACTAAACAATCCCAGTTCCCTCAGCCTCTCCTCATAAGTCATACGTTCCAGTCCCCTAATCATTTTTGTTGCCCTCCGCTGGACGTTTTCCAGTTTTTCCACATCCTTCTTGTAGTGTGGGGCACATAGCCTTAATTCAATCACTAAAAGTTATGCCTGCCCAACATCTGAAGCCACGAATCTATAAACTGGTGTCACAAGTGACACCCTACTCAAAAAGCTTCTGCAAGTAAAATAAATGGGATTTAATCTGCCATAAAACAGATTGAATTTATTATTCTTGAGAAAGGCATACAGTTCTGACGCTGAACTACAACTGCTTTGCTTTTAAAACAGGCAGCCCGCAAACTTGCCAAATCACTATTTGCAATCTTGCATGAAGCAATAAAGTCAGATATGTGCTATATGGCCAAACTGGCTGCTGCTGGATATTATTATCTGAACATTGATGGTGCTCTTGATTCTCTACAGACACTGAGGAAGATATAGTCCCTGTCCAAGGAAAGTTAGAATCTAAACAAAATAGCCAACAACTAAATAAACCAGGCAAGAAACCCCTGAAAAATTGGGCATGGAGCTATATGAATGAATAATGTGTGAAGTATTCCCCAAGGGGAATACAGTGAAGAGCCAGTGAGATGCTAAACTACACCTTCTATAACGTACCAGTTTTTATCACTGGTGAGCACTGCATATATCAGTGGTGGGCAACCTGCGGCCCTGTCAGGATAATCCACTGGCAGGCTGCGAGACAGTTTGTTTACATTGACCGTCCGCAGACATAGCCGCCCGCAGCTCCCAATGGCAGCTGCGGGAAGTAGTGCAGGCCGCAGGGATGTGCTGGCCACCACTTCCCACAACTCCCATTGGCTGGGAACGGCAAACCGCGGCCACTGGGAGCTGCGAGCGACCATGCCTACGGGTGGTCAATGTAAACAAAATATCTCATGGCCTGGCAGCGGATTACCCTAACGGGCCGCGTGCTTCCTGTGGGCTGAAGGTTGCCCACCACTGATCTAGACTATTTTTAAACTCCTGGATGTGTAACTTGAAGAGGCTTGCTTGCACTATATGCAAAAAGAGGGCTTGCATGGATCAGGTACTGGAATATTCTTCACCCGAAGATTTTCAAAGATGTTTCACATTTCTTCTGAACAAAATTAGAATTAGATCTCTTTTGCATTCTTTTACATATGCAAGATTTAACCTGTTTTTTAGCTTTCAGTAGACAGCAACTTTATATGGCAAAAATACAGTAAAACAATTTGGAAGAAAATATTGTGCATCACCAAATGATTTTACAGCTGATAAAGGTCTTAATTAGAAGAGGGCTTTACAGAAAAATGATCATATATATATTTTAGAAGTATAAGTAGTATAATGACACATAGAACTGGAACACAGTTAAACAGAAATCAGTGCAGTTTTCTAACTGAGAGAACAGACTTCAGCTCATTAGGAGAAGAGAAGCAAACCCCTGATTCTAGAGGTCTGCTGTAATATAGTACTATTAGCTCCCAAGTTAGTGCCTTTTCAGACAAATCATGCCATGGAAATAAAACACTTGTCTCTTATAGAGCTTGTTAAATGACAGTATATTCTTTTTTATGTTTTGTATTTGTATTTTGAATTTCTCTCCCCCCCCTCGATCACCCCTTTACTTACGTTCTTTTAAGCCTCAGGCTCATTTCTCTTTGACCTTGATAACACACTATGTTTTGCATTCTTGTTTATGATCATATAAAACACTATGGCTCACTTAAAGTTTCACATCCCTTTTTTTACCGCATTGTTGTTAAGACAACCAGAGAAAAGAACTATTTCTACTAAATACATCAATACATTTTTCTTGATTTCTTCAGATGTAATAGGAAATATATGAAAAAAAGGCTTTTTAAGATACTGTACCTTCTGAGATATACCAAAATGTAGATTTCTGCCTCTGGATTGTGAGAGCTTCTTTCATTCACAGTCATCAAATACAGAATTTTTTCATAAATAAATATTGCATGGCAATATTTTATAACATTTGTTGAGCTTCCTTTTTTTATACCAGCTCCCTAGTTTCGGTTATATCAAGATTTAAAAGGTATAGTCATTCTTCCAGTTTTATATCATCTAAATGTCATAATTTATTGCTAATGTTATGCATGAACAATCCAAAGGTTTTGGTATTGATAGCTAAAGCTGAAGGAATAAATGTGAATAAAATCAAGGCACACAAATAACTTTTCATAAATAGTCTAGCCAAATGCTCAGTGGTATGCTATGCACTAAAACATTTTTGCTGCCTGTCATTTTTGCTGTCTGTCATTTAAGACTCTTTATATGCACTTCAGTGTTAGCATTAGGTAAGAATATAAAATAAGAAAAGAACTGACATTCCTTCATCTATTTTTACAGTCCTTTGAAGTTAAGTGTTCTCCACTTTTCTAAATAATTGTATTTCCAACTAGTTTGTCTGTCGCTTAGTAATCTCTCCTCAACAGTGTTCTGAAGAAGAGTTGATTAGTAAAGGGACCTGTGAGGGAATGCTAGACACCTACCATCAGTTTTAAAATAATTTGGAAGGGATAAGTACAGTTTAAATGAACCTACTCCCATCCTGAACCATATAAAAACTTTAATGGCAGAGTGCACTAATTCACGCTTTTCAGTTGAATACCATGGCACAAATGTAACATTATTTAAACAATATAACTGGGTCCAGAACAAGAGGAACTAGAATAAATCAGGCACCCACAATATGGCACTTATTAGGAAAAAGAACAATGACACTAATGGATACACATTCATCACTAGCACATGTGAAAACATCTCTAGCACAGAGGTGATAGAGTACAACAATTTGCTCTCTATTCCCATGGATTTCAACAACACATGTATCCAAGAAATTAATTAGCCCTAGACTGTTTTAGATATGCCTTCTTTGCTTCCTCTCCTAGTCTTCCAAAAAGTTCCCGTACAGGATGAAGAACGGATTTTACTAATTACAGATAAGGTATTTCTACTATTATGGAGCTGGAGAGCCCCCACAACAATTCAAGTTTCCATGAAATGTTTAGATACTACTGAATCAGCATTTTGCACTGGAAGATTTTTTTTTTAAACACTATTTTAGTGTCAAGCATCTTTGAGGTAGGAACAGAGGTTTGGCAAGTAATTTCTTTAAACTAGTATTTATTTTTCAGAGGGACACAGTCTTGTACTGTCTCTTTCAGAAGCCTTATCTTTATCCCTATATTAACAACAAATGTCTTGTTGGGTTAAGACTTTCTCAAAGCTGCATGCAGTTTTGAACTTTGTGACTCCGATAGAGTTTGGCTAAAACTGTGCACAATGTTTTGAAAATGTACTCTAAAAGTTGAAATGTGGTGACACTTATTCACACAAAATGTTTTCACCCTGGTAAAGAGAGGTCTTGCTTACAGGAGAGGGCCCTCACTAGAAACAAACCAACACACTGAAAACTGCTAAAAGAGAGACAAGATTCTTTGATTAATTGTAACTGACTCTCTCTCGTAACCAGGAGGTAGATTTAAACCTGGTAGACCAATAACATTTAATATTATAAAAGCTACTTTTATAGTCAGTAAAACCTTCACAAAAAACACCATTAATATACAATCATATTCTCAACACATATATGATCATGAGTGCTTATGAGAGAACAGGGTCTCAGTAACAATGTTCTCTTGTAGTAAAATTATTCTTTTTAACTTCTAGTATGTTTTCAGACAACCAGTAAGACTTCTCCTTACAGATGTCTCTACAAATTGTTTACTACTGGAAAATCACTTGCCTGTCGAAAAATTGCAACGCTACCTTATGATTCTTGTCCCAGAAAACTCTGGTCATAGTATAGAATCTATCAAGCAGGGAGCAGCCAGCATTACACTTGCTTACTTCATGATTACAGTTAAACTACCTTATATGTAGAAGGACAGTTCATCAAAATCTATATGGCAATAGAGATGACAGTGATGAGAAGCCAAGATAGATGCATGTGTCACCATTCCCTCCACCCCCAAATATTATTGTGAAATAAAAATCTTGCTGAGAAATGCTCTGTCACAGCAATGGTCCTCAAACATTTTTCTCAGACACCTAAAGGCTTCCTGCCATCATAGTTGTAGGTCAGAAATTTGCTCTGATAAATTCCATACTGAGACAAAAGCTAATTATCTAGAAAACTACCCAAGAATGCAGTTTCCCCTTTACACCACATATCAATCCATTTGGAGATGAGCAACAACTTTGGTGGATTGCAGTTCAGAGAAAGGTTCACCTAAATCAAGTACCCACTGATAGTTTTAAAATTCAAAGCTGTTTACAAGATTTAGGATCAGAAAAATAATGTACATTTGAAAAGAAATAATTATTTGATTTTTTATCAAAATCTCAAACTGCCATTGTTGGATTTTAGCAAGAAGAGAGGGGACTTCATGACATTGAATTCAAGAACTAATGATGGAGGATGACTAACACTTTCAGCAACTCAGAGGCTAAGGCTTCAAAACAAAAACAAAACAAAAAAGGAGATTTTTTTTAGTTTTACTGTATCCAGACTTCTAGAAATTTCAACTAATTCATGTTCTGAAGTAATTATCCCTTTCTAGTCAAAAGACTAATATTTGGAAAAAATTATATTGTCATTCTTCGGTATGGCTATTTTGTACAGTTAAATGGAGCTGCCTCATGCAATAAACATAAGTTAAGAAATCTGTCAAGTCACATCCAAAAGGTGAAAGTTAATAGGTTTTTACTGGAGAGAATAAAGCCTAGAGAAAAAAAGATGTTTACAACATTACAATTTGCAGCATTTCAGAAAGATACACCAATTTGAACATTTTATTAGTGGGAAGGCATGAGAGAACTTTTATCTTTTTCTTCTTCTTAATCTAAAATATATTTCACCCTTCATCCATAGTAACACAGAAGCTAACCATGAAAACCTAACTAAACAAGCAGTGCTCAATGCATGAGCAAACTATAACAACTAAACTGATCTCTTCTGGGTACAACTGGTCAAACAGATTTTGTTTCTTTATATTTTCCTCTCCTTTAATTTCTACATAGTCACAATCTTACCCACTGGACCTTACCTCTGTCACTGAAGTCATCCACAAGAATGATTTCAGCTATAAGGATGTCTGGAGTCCGGTTGATAATGCTGTATATGGTTCGCAAGAGTGAAGTCCATCCTTCGTTATGAAATGGGATAATTATGCTAGTATTTGGCAGCTTTTCCAAGTATACCTTGTGCTTACAGCTGAGAAGGGGGGGAAAAAAAGGAGGTGTATAAGAACACAGAAGAGTAGAATGGACTCCGTATATACAACTCAACTGTTTGCTCTCTTCAGCCATCACATTTTCTGGTGTGAAATGACTCAGTATATCCAAACAGTGTCTTTAACTCTTCAATCAATCACATCACTAACTAAATTATGTATTTAATTAAGTAGCATTAACTGCCTAAACAGTACCTGCCACGAAAATAATATTCAATAACTACTGGGTCCTTTTTTATTCAAGTACTCAATAGCATTATTCAAGTAATCAATAATTTGATTTTACAAATATAACACTTTAAATTAGAAAAAATTGAAGGTACAATAGTGTAATGCTGATGTAAACTCAGAACTAGATTATCTGGCTTCAGTGGGAATTTTTCCTGAGTAACTAGTAGAGGATGTGCATTCTAAATACTATTTCTCTTTATAAGGATATATTTACTCAAAATATTTTTGGAATATCATATGAAAAGCAGAATTTGAATGATCCCTTTATTATTCAAAGGGAAGAATTGTAAAATTAGTTCTTTACTCAAAAAGGCAAAACTGGTAAACAATGAAAAGTTATTTTACTAGATGGTATATATTCAAACAAAGACTTATGCAAGTACAACTCCAGCTCTACATCTAAATATTCAATACAATGGATGCCATTGTGCTATAAAAAATATGTCTCTGGATATCAACACTAATCTTTTGCAGCTAACTTCAAGACAAAGGTATTTCAGAACTGTTAATCAACAACTGCATTTATATAATGCCATCCAGTAAAAGACATACTTAAAAGCTCATCATTTTGCAACAATGTCTCAAAGCTCCTTAATTCTGAGGTAAACTTTCAAACCAAATAACGTCTGGCATGGATAGCTACACTGCATTTAGTGGGCTATAGAGCCTTTTATCTTGAGGTCAGTATTTCAAAATCAGCTCCAGTCAACAGTGATGCAAAGTCATTATGATCCCATATCTTTTTAGTAACCCATGGGAAAGAGTTGGTGACCTCAGCACAGCCCCTAATGGATGTTCAGATCATAGTTTGCATGCCTTCTTATCCAGTGCAGCAAAGAAGCCAAAGATTGTATAAGTATGGTACCTGATTCATCCCCTCACACAGAATTCTTGGGTGAATACCCTCTGGTCCCAGTGATTATTACTGTTTAATTTATCAATTTGTTCCCAAAACATCCTCTATTGATACCTCAATCTGGGGCAGTTCCTCAGATTTGTCACCTAAAAAGAATGGCTCAGATATGAGAATCTCCCTCACATTCTTCGTAGTGAAGAGAGAGGCGGAGAAGCTAAATATATTCTTTGTAACAGCCTTATTTTCCTTGAATGCTCTGTGAGCCCCTCAAGTAGCCCCACGGATTGTTTGGCAGGCTTCCTGCTTCTGATGTAGTTTAAAAAAAATTGCTGTTGGTTTTTGCTTCCATTAGTTGCTCTTCAAATTCTTTGTGGCCTGCCTAATTACACATTTATATTTGACTTACCAGAGTTTATGTGCCTTTCTATTTTCCTGAGTAGGATTTGACTTCCAATTTTTGAAAGATGTCTTTTGGTCTCTAATGGCCTCTTTTACTCTGCTGGTTAGCTATGGTGGCATTGTTTTGGTACTCTTCCTTTTTTAAAAAAAAAAATGGGATACCCATTTAGTCTGAGCTTCTATTGTGGTATTTTTTTAAAGTTGCTATGCAGCTTGCAAGCATGTCATTCTTGTGACTGTTGTTCCTTTTAATTTCTGTTTAACCTTATCCTTACATCAGTAGTAATTGCAGAAGAGAGTCTATTAGTGTTCTTTGAACAATATAATGAAACTTGGTTTTGGCCTTATATTTTCCAGAAAACATTAATTAAAAACCCAACAGTCTTGGGAACAGATGCGAGGCACAACTTTCATTATCACATTCTCCTCACAAGTATCCGTGACATTGAGAAGCACTCTTAACTGTTAGCAAGGTACAGCCAGCTCTTAATTTCTTCATTGACATATAAACTGAGACAAGTACTCCTTTTTCTGCACAACCCCCACTTCACTGGAGGAGAAAGAAATTGGAATGGAGCAGCAGTAAATGCTATAGCTACAGACACTACGGTGAAGAACACAAATAATAAATAAAAATATCCGTGCCATGGTTGTGGCATTGGGAAGCTTAATCCTCAGAACAAATGGTGTGATAAATGAAGAGGGGGTAGCTCCCTTTTATGGACACCCAGCCAGCCAGTTAGCTGTAAAATCCCTCTTGGTGTCTCTTCTCTGCTTGCTTTACCTGTAAAGGGCTAGAACTTTTTTAAATTTGGAAAGAAGCATTCCCTTGTGTCTGTTGTGTCTCTCCAGAAAAGAGGGGAACAGAGCGCAGCAGGAATGCTGTATAAAGCTTTAAGCCAGGAATGATAATCAGATCATACCTAGAATTACTTATTTGAAACCTCCCAAATATGTAAGTAAATTAGGAATGTTTAGATAGATGTGATCAGGTTTATTTCTTTATTTTGGCATGTGAATCTCCTCTGGGCTAACCCCAGATGCTTTTGTTTGCTTGTAACCTTTAAGCTAAACCCCCAAGAAAGCTATTTTGAGTGCTTAATTTTTGGAATTGCTCTTTCAAAATCTAGCAAAAATCTAAGTTCCAGATGTATTTTTGTTTCCTTTTTGTGTTAATAAAATTTACCTTTAAAAACAGGATTGGATTTTTGGTGTCCTAAGAGGTTTGTGAATGTTTGATTAGCTGGTAGCAACAGCTAATTTCCTTTGTTTTCTTTCTCAGCTCTTCCCTGGAAGGGGGCGGGGGTAAAAGCGCTTGAGGGTACCCCACAGGGAGGAATTCCCAAGTACTCCTTCCTGGGTCCAAGGGGTTTTTTTGCATTTGGGTGGTGGCAGCGTTTACCAACCCAAGGTCAGAGAAAAGTTATAACCTTGGGAGTTTAATACAAGCCTGAAGTGGCAAGTATTAATTTTAAAAATCCTTGTGGGCTCCCACCTTCTGTACTCGAAGTGCCAGAGTGGGGATTCAGCCTTGACAAGTGGCCTATCACTGGCATTAGTTTTTGTTCATGAAAACAAGAGGTTATGTTAACGGATCATGATATAAGGAAAATATACTTAAAGCTTTACATTCAGAGAGTTCTTAGAAAAATGTGTGCTGTCTTCTAATCTGAAAGAGAAAATCTGAAGTTTCATATGTTTAGTGTCCATCATTAAAAGTTTCCAGCCCCTAACAGTCTGCTTTTCTTCATGTCTATGTAATCTAGTTATTTTTAAAAAGCTAAATTACCTGTAATTCTACTTATCTGAAGATATCAGGGCATATCATCAGCTGGTAAGAATTATCATAGTTCCACGTGCTTCTTTGGACCTATGAAAATTTACATCCTGATGCAGGACACTTACTCCTGGGTCTCATGCCTCCAGCATAAATCATTTCGGAAGTTTTCCTACCTCTGAAGATTTTTGATCCTCAGACATCTGTAGATTGCTTCAGGGGTCTGCCCTGTTGGTCATGTTTCAGCTTCAGGATGAAAGAACCTCCTAATCTTTAATTACACATAAAAATACAGGGCCAGGGTTTAGCTGAAATGGATACAAGAGCATCTAAATCATTCCTGAACAAGGACTAGATGCAGGACAAATGAGTACTCCTTTGATGACTCCCTACATATTACTTCATCATTCAAGCCCCACTCTCTGCAGAGAGAGAAGGGTGAGTGAATGAGTGAGAATCCTGGAAGCTGTTGTCCAGAGGGAAGCAGAGTTACATATCTAGACCAGGCTCTCTCACTGTATGGGTCTGACCAGTATTTTGGTGGGACTTGGAACTTTCACCTAGTTATAAGTGGTACTATACTTAAGGTTGCCCAATACTTCCCATTTTAAGACCTGGCTTACAACTGCTTATAATTTTACTAATCTTTAACAGGTTGAGTTGAAATTTTCCATGCTAAGTGTCTGCCTCCAACGGATATTACTCTAGGGGGCACTCTGTGCCAAAAAATTAAAAATGCTATGCCAAATAATTAAAAATTCTGCAAACAATATTTTAAAATTCTGCAAAATTCTACAAATTTTATTTGTCAAAATAACACTACATAATCATGCCAGCTTCAATTATTTTGGTAATTTATTTCAAAATACCTGCCAGCAAGTATGTCTGTAACAATACGGACACACACACAAATTTCCCCAGAGTACAGTGTTAAAGAAACCCCTATGAGAACCCAGTTCCTGTTTCTCTGCTCCCTCGCCCCCCCAGTGCCCAGCTAGGAAGTCACCCCCCCAAAGCCCACCTTCAGGAGCCACCCAGCCAATACACCCTAACCACCTCCTTCCCAGAGCCCAATTGTGGGGGCTCCCCCAGCCCAGGTACCCGCACATCCCTCCAAACCCAGCCGCAGGCCTCCCGGCCCAGATACCTGCACCCCGTCTCCCCCCAATCCTAGCTGAGGGGCCCCCTCTTTCCCAGACACCTGTCCCCCTCCACCCCCAGAGCCCAGGGATCCAGAGGGAGAAACAGCCTGATGCTCGGTCCCAGGCTTGCATGGAGTTCCCTGCGTCCTGCCTTCTCCTTCCCTCAGGGCATAATAGGAACTCCAGCTGCCAGGAACCATCTAGCTCCCTCTCCCTCCCTGTCTTCGATGTGCAAGCTGGGCTCTTCAGGGTCCAGCGGACCCTAGTGATGCTAGCAGCACTGCAGTCATTTCTGTGGGGGGAAAGGAAATTCTGAACGCACATTAATTTCTGCAAAATTCCGCATTGCGCAGTGGTGCAGAATTCCCCCAGGAGTATGATATTATTTTTATATATATATATATATATATATATATATATATATATAAAGTTGCATCTAAAGTGATTCAACTATTTCCGAGAATTGGATAAGGGAAAATATTCAACTGTTTGGAAATTTTCTGACAGAAATTTTTTCCATTGGAAAATGCCAGTTAATCCAAAACTAAATGTTATGCGAAAACCATGTAAATTTCAATTAAATGTCATTTAGAAAAAACAGGACATTTCAATTTTCCATTTTGCAATGACTTTTTATTCAATTTTTTATTTTATAGATATAAAATCAGTCACAATGGGAACATTTTGATTTTATTGAAACAAAATATCAAAATGTTTCAGTCAACCTGAAACCATTTTTGGGGGAGGGAAAGGAATTTTGTTTTGTGAGAAATTTTCAATTTTTTTGGTTTTGTTCTGTTTTGGAGTAGAAAAAAATGAAATCATGGAATTTCACACAAAAATCTAGTTCCTGGCCAGCTATATTTAAGTTTTACCCAGGTTAAAAAATTATTACACCTTCTTTGTTGGGAAGCTCTAATGCCTCCATACATTGGAGCAGGGCCTTGACATTTGTCAGTGGGGTTTTCTTTCTATCTGGGATGTGCCTTTTGCCATCTCTGTGAAAATTCACCCAAATTTGGCCAAGTTATGAGTTTCTGAAAAAAATCACAGTTCATATATGCTCAATACAGACTTTTTAGAGTTTGGCAGCTACAGTCTCTGAAGATTCTAACTGCCCCAAGATGGACTTTCCCTGAAACTGCTGCATCTGGCAACTAGGATCCATCGTCTCACAGTAAGATAAACCAGGGACACTGCCTGTCTTGTGCTCTCAACCTCCCATTACTTCCAGCAAGGCAGCAGAGAAGAGAAACCGGATGCAGACTGATTTGAATGCAGAGTGATGAGGGAAAAAAGAGGAAGAATAGGAGGAGGGTTGCAATGAGTCAGAGGTTGGAAGTGTGCAGAAGTGGGGATGGGGGTTGAAGGTGCTTACAGGGAGAGGGGACTGTAGCCAGACAGCCAGCCCCCCCCCCCCCCCCCCCCAGACCAGCATTGCTGGGAAACGGAAGCCAAAACCACAGGGCACTTAACATGAATTCCAGCACAGCCTTTGAAGCTGTGAGAAGCACAGGTGTGCTGCTACAATGTGCCTCTGGGAACATATACAACGACTGGGCTCACAGCAGGCAGAGGCGCTGTGACGGACATGGCTCTTAGCCCCTACTAAACAGCATGATGCACACACACCAACATCCTAGGTGGGAAAATATTTACCCTAATAAAAGGAATGTCCAGTAGTCGACACTTATTGTTTCTCTCCCTTGCAAGTGTAAAGTACTCTTGCGAGAGCTGGCGTCACCCAGATAGACAAGCCCCAATTTGGCATAAGAAAGGAGAAAGAGAATAAAGGAGTACAGAGGTATAAGTAGGGGACCTACAGCACCATGATTTTTGAGTGCTTTTCACTATCTATCTGCTGGTCAGATAAGTGACAGCCTCCCAAGGCTTCTGCAGCTAAGAGGGTCCCTAAGCCTTGTCCCTTATTCGTCTTTCTGCGGAATTGAGTGACCGATCCTGGCTTGGCACCGCTGGAAACGAGAGATGCAAGGAGGGTAAGAAGCACCCACACCTGATCTCCTATCTTTAGTGTACACATATTTTGAAATAGAGCTCTATACTTTGTTTTCTTTCTTTGGGATTGTAGCTTCAGTTTTGTAACTTGTTTGTGTGTGTAACATCTCTACATTTAAGTAAGTAGGCACTAGCAATTTTGTAACCACATGATTAGAATCTAGTTTAATAAATTTTGGTAACCATTTGTGCATAAGCCTGACTTGTTTCTCTGGTTTACTGTAAAGCAGCCAACACAATTAAAGAACCTCAGCCGTTTTGGCTATAAAGCCTGGCCATTAGGTGAGAGTACTAAGAGCCTAGCGTTGAGTTGTGCTGCCTCCACAGGGCACACTCTTGGGGCACCTGTCAGTCAATCCTGACTGCCCGCTGCGAAGGAGCTCTGAGCTCTAGCAGTTAAAGTCACGGGTGTGGAGAGGCTCTTAGTGCTGCCATTGGGGCACCTGTCAGTCAGTGTTGACTGCCCGCTGCGAAGGAGCTCTGAGCTCTAGCAGTTAAAGTCACGGGTGGTTAGGACCTTGGGGCATCCGTCAGCCTAGCCTGGGCTGCCCGCCACGAAAGGACAGTGCATCCTAGCGGTTAAAGTCACGGATGGTATAAACGGGCATAGATGGCACCTCACCAAACATCCCTGGGCATCGGCTAACAGGGACAGGAGCCAGCTCAGGGAAGGGTGGCTAGGAGAAGATGAGGATGGGGACAGGAGGAGTCAGGGTATGGAGGGTAGCAGAGGGGAGTGGGATAGGAAGACAGGGAGAGGAGTCCAGTGGCTGGATAATAGCAGCAGAGGAGTGAGGCAGGAGAGTGGATAGGAAGAGAGAAGGGAATGGGGACAGGCAAGAGGTACAGGGTCAGAAGGGTATATAACCAGTAAAGCAGAGGATACATACACAATGTCTTTGTGTACTAATGTACGTAAGTATCCTAGTATTTCATTCCTTGCACCCATATACGAATATTGCCTCTAGAGCACAGGAAGGCGGGGCCTGAGCTCATTTTATTTAATAAAAATGAGGACTGAAAGTACATTTGGGAAGTACTGCTGCCCAGACTGTCTCTTTAGAGGAGTCTCACTCATGGATGGTAAATATTGTAACTCAAGGGATGTATAAAAGAGATAAAGAAGAACACTGCCGTAAGCACTGTAAGTAAGATCAGTGTTAAACTACAAAGAAATGGGAGAATATGAGCTCTGCTTCTGTGGAAACATGTTTTGTAAGACTGAGGAACCAAAACAAGGTTCCTCCCTATGATCTGAATGCAAGCAGAAGAGATTTACTAAGTATGAGTGAGGACATGCAGCTGCTTTTGCCTAAAATCCAGATTTAAAATTTCATAAGTTAGACAGTAGAAAATATTCTGCCTCAGATAATATAAGCCTTGACATGACCTAACTGTCAGCCAGCCAGGTCATAGCAGTGAAAAATGCAGTTAGACAGCGCTTTAGGTATGGCTTTAACGAGAGCATTTCCCAAGGAATTAGCATCAAAGAGACAAAAGTTGAATGGACATTCTCAGGCCTTTATGTCCCACTCCAAGTAGAATCTCAAGGAGCTTTAAAGCTTGGAGTGTGGCAAGGGGTCTCCCTGGGATGGGCATGGAAAGAACATGGAGCTTTATTTTACAAAAGAACCTCAGACAAGACTGAAGCACCATCTTATCCATGCAAAGGTTATGTCAGTCTGTAATTAAGTGCCTCCTAAACCCATAAGAGCTTCTGTAAGTTTAGTGTCTTTCTCTTCTGAAATATGTACTTTATTTTGATCCAAGTTCCCTTTTGACTTAGTGCAAATATAAGAAGAGCCATACTGGGTCAGACCAAAGGTCCATCTACCCTAATATCCTGTCTTCCAATAGTGGCTAATGCCAGGTGCCCCAGAGGGAATGAACAGAACAGGTAATCATCAAGTGATCCATCCCCTCTCGCCCATTCCCAGCTTCTGGCAAACGGAGGCTAGTGACACCATCCCTGCCCATCTTGGCTAATAGTCATTGATGGACCTATCCTCCATGAATTCATCTAGCTCTTTTTTGAACCCTGTTATGCTCTTGGCCTTCAGAACATCCCCTGGCAAAGAGTTCCACAACTGCAAAGAACGACTGTACATTGTATGAAGAAATGCTTCCTTCTGTTTGTTTTAAACCTGCTGCCTCTTAATTTCATTTGGTGACACCTAGTTCTTGTGTTATGAGAAAGAGTAAAAAATACTTCCTTATTTACTTTTTCCACACCAGTCATGATTTCATAGACCTCAATCATATCCCCACCTTAATCATCTCTTTTCCAAGCTGAGCAGTCCCATTCTTATTAATTCTCCTCATATGGAAGCTGTTCTAGACCCCTGATCGTTTTTTTTTTGCCATTTTCTGTACCTTTTCCAATTCCAGTATCTCTCTTAAGAAGGGCTGACCACATCTGCACAAAGTATTCAAGATGTGGGCATACCATGGATTTATATAGAGGCTTGTGGTTGTGGGAGAGGAGGCGACGTTTGATGTTGTGAATGTCATTCTATTTATGATGGAAAAGCTGAGCCACCAATCATTTCTGTTTTTTTTTTAAAAAACAACAACTAAGTGTGAGGCCGATCATGATTGTAGAAAAATATTTTATCTTCTACAACTTACTTTAGGACTATGTTGGGTATTTGTTCTTTCTCAATGAAGATTAAATAGTGTGAGGAACACTCAAACAGAAATTTAGGATGATTACATCTGAGTGGTACTCATCTTTTCCATTTGTTTTAGTTGTCTGAGCAGAAGGCAAAGAACTAATTTTCTCTGTTTCTGGATGACATCCTCAGCAACTTCGACAAAATATTCTGCATTATTGTTTGCTCACCCAAGATGGAAATCCATATCAGTAAGTAAAAATACATGACATTACTGATTACAAGTCACAATAAAAATCAATAAAATTTAGGTTAGGACTCAGAACTTCTAGGCATGAGAATTTCAAATCGGTTTGTTTTCTTACATCATCTCTTGACATAAAAGTGTCAATGCTTATTTTATTGAGAGGACTACTATGAATATCAAATATTACTTTAGGTTATAACATTGATTTACAAACATTTTCAGTTCAGTTTGTGTTTTGATTTAAATGTCATTCAGTAGAATCCATTTAGAAGTCAATAGTTGCTGACTTACCACACAGCTGATATAGTTATCTAGTATTCTAAATAGAGTGGAAACTGTTGCTGTTATAACTATTATTATGTGGTAACTGCTTTAAATGGCCACTAGTGAATAATCAAGGTTTTTCAAGTTGTTTTAGCAATAAGAAATTGATCTGAACTACTTTTTGCTTCACTCATTTGTTCCTAAAACATGGTAACAAAGCTGCCAATTTAACAGCAATCAGTTTGTATTAATGACCCCTAAATATTACTTTAATCCTCCTGTAGAAAACTTTTTAACTTAGATACAAACCATTTAATAAACACATTTGAGAAAATGGAGAAAATGGTTACTTAAAGATTCCAAGGCATGGAGAAAATATTTCTTATCTTCCAGGGGGAAAAAAACCACAACAGATTGCACAGATTTTTAAAATGCAAAAAGATCTTTTTTCCAGAATGTAAGCATCAAATATTGACTTTTTTTAAAACAATGCATCAACATTTATGTAGAACAGCATGAGGACTGAATGTAGGTGAATTTTCATTTGTGCTGATCTATGAAAGCATCTTATAAACTGATTTTCTGTTCTAGTAGCAGAAAGTATTTCAATTTGCAAACAAAGGAAAGTAAATATGCAACATTCATTGGACTAGGCTCCAAGTGTTGTTGATTGTGCGCATACAGTTAAATTTCCTGGATAAGCATAATTGCATTACTCGTTGCATTTCTAAAAGCAAGCTTTTAGTTTAGCAATTATCTAAGACTCTTATAGCTAAAAATTGTGTTGTTCTTCACAACTAACCATTTCAAAAAGGAAAAGAGCACGCTCAGCACAGGGTAACTTTTAACTAAGCAGAATAATAATAGTAATGAGAGTGACCATATGGTAGACTGTTTACCAGGCCCATATATGCTAGCATAGGACTTAATCCAGTTCCTACTGAAATCATGAAAATAGTCCTATTGACTTTAAAGGGAGCTTGATCAGGGCTACATAGAGGTGGCTTAGGTTGGGTTGGATGAGGGGCAAGAATACGCAGAATTGATGGCCAACAAAGCCTGTATAGAGGTTGCATAGTGGTAGCTACTGTTATGCCAGTTTATGGAAATATAATAGCAACATGGAAGGATTAAGTTTACTGTGCTGCATTCCTCCCAGTTTGTGAGGAAAATTCCTTCCTGCTCACAATCCTTTCATAGTGTCCTCTATGAAACACCATTGCTTGGAATGTGAGGGGGGAATTTCACCCTAAATGTTTCTACTCTTTTTCTCTCAAATATTCCGTTCTCATGTTTGCTCCCCCCCCCACCGAATCTTTCCTTTTGATAAGTATTTGCACAGGCTTTAGCAGGAGATGTCTTGCCACATATGAACCAACACCAAAGAGCACAACACTAAGGCTATGGCTATACTGAGACAGGGAGTGTAATTTACAGTTCACATAGATGTACCCATGCTAGCTTTAATCTAGCTAGCTCATTAAAAATAGCAGTGAGCTCACAGTTGCAGAGTCTTCTGAACCACCTGTAAAGCCCACGTGGATCCCAGCTATGAACTCACGTATCTAATCCACACTGAAATCCATGCTACTGCAATCTTACTGCTATTTTTAGAGAGCTGTCTAGCTTAAAGCTAGCACAGGAACATCTAAATGAGCTGAGAACTACAGCCCTGGTTGCAGTATAAATGTAGGAACCTTTTAAATATTTTTTTTTCTTCTGAGTTGGGTTAGTCAGGTTTCCCCAATCCTCCACGATGGGTAAAAGTTAGGAGTGTTTATACCTTAACTTTCACACTCTTTCATATAAGCACACCAGATAGACTATGAACTATTGGCTGAACCGTACAGTCCTTATTCAAGGTCAAATGCTGGAGCACCATGTAGGTTATATTGTGGTTGGTCAACCAAAAGAGTGTCCACTGTATTCATAGGCCTGATGCTCCGGGTAGGGCAAGGCCTCTAACAGCTGGTAGGTTGACACAGAATAGGAGGAGGAGAACTTCTAAGAACCTCTGCTTAGAGCCCATTACATACCCTCAACTCTCTTCCTTAAAAACCTTTCACTATCGCTACCACTCCACCCATTGTAGCAAATTCCCACTAGCTTAGAAAGGGCACAATCATTTTGTACCTCTGTGTTCTTTAACCATGCTCAGAGCAGGTCTTGATGAAACAATAATAAGAATGCTGTCAGATATCAGCACTCCCACTCTTGTTACTGCTAATGGAATGACACCAGTGGTAGCAATGGTGGGAAAAGTGTCTTATGAGACAATAGCTGGAAAGGATGATGGGGAAAGAAAGGAGGACAGCATTTGGCGTTCAGTCTTGAAAACTGAAATGACTGTGAGGTTTTTCTGATTTCAGTGTAGTTATAGCTGTGTGGGTCCCAGGACATTAGAGACACAAGGTAGGTGAGGAATATCTTTTATTGGACGAACCTCTGTTCTTGAAAGAGAAACTTTCAACCTACACAGAGCTCATCAGGCCTGGGAAAGGTACTCACAGCTAAATCCAAAGTGGAACAGATTTCCATGAGTAATTCACACATTTTGTAAGAAACCATTCAAGGTGAAGTGGTCAATTAACACCACTGCAGTCACAAGACAAAGAAGCCCCTGAAATCCATCCACCAGACAGCAATCAAACAAGCAGACAAAGGGGGTGCCATCATAATTCTCCACCAGGACAACTATGTTAACAAGGCAAATCAACAGCTTTCTACTATAAAGAACTCAAAACACAACCCCACACCACAATTCACCCAGGAATTTAAGGACACCATCAAATCCTTTCCCAAACAACCCCAAGAAAAACTCTACAACCTCATTCCTCACACACCCATCCCAGGTATCTTCTACATGCTTCCAAGGATACACAGACAAGGGAACCCAGGCACCCCATCATATCTGGCCATGGCACTCTTACTGAAGGAGTATCAGGGCTCATAGAAACCATCCTCAAATCACTCAGCACACAAAAAGTCCAGCTTATTCCAGAACACAACCAATTTCCTCCAGAAACTCTGCAACATTAACAACCTCCCTCAGAACACTATCATTCCGACCATGGACGTCACCTCCCTCTGCAACAACATCCCTCACAATGACGGGTTAGCTGTCTGTAACAAATATCTGCAAGACAATGAACAATAGTCAGATATCCACCCTAAACACATTGCCAACCTCATCCATTTCATCTTCACCCATAACAATTTTATATTCAACAAACACTTTGTCCAAACCATGGTAACAGCCACGGTTCCCCAGGATGGCTCCCCAAAATTCCAACCTCTTCACCTTGAGGAAGACTTTCTGGATAAGGGCAGAAACTCAGTGATATACCTGGGAGATATCAATGATATTTTCATCCTCTGGACAGACTACCTAAACTCCTTCATAGATTTCCATCACAATGTCAATGACTGCCACCCTTCCAAACAACTCTCTAGAATACTCCTGCATCAGCATCAACTTCATGGACACCATGATCAGCTACAACAATTGAACCCTGCAGACAACTATATGCAAGAAACCAATGGATCACCACACTTACCTACCAGGAAGGTCACTTACCAGTAACCATACAAAACACACCAAGAAATCTGTTATCTACAGCTAGGCATTCAGATTCACTGAATATGCTCCCAGGAGAAAGTTTGAGATATACAATTTAACACACTTAAAACTGCCTTCACCAGACAAGGACATTCCAGAGAAGTAGACTGCATCATGGAATGAGCCTCCCAAATACCTGTTTCAATACAGAAACTCTGCCCTCCAACTACATGCCCCTACTTGTCACCTATTGCCCCACACTGGAACCCATACAAAGCACCAATTACAATCTGTATTTGAAGGGGATCACATCCTGAAAGAAATCTTTCCTAACCCCCCCTCTTCAAACAACACCCAACCTTGCCAAACTCATCATCAGAAGCAAGCTCCACAGAACAAGACATACCAACTCAAAGTGGCACCTGATCCTGCCAGAACAATAGATGCAAAACCTACAGACATATCTCCCCCACTACAATGATCAATGCCCACCCCACAACAAACCTTTCAAAATTCATGGGTCTTACACATGCTTATCACAACATGTGGTGTACCTCATTCAGTGCACTAAATGACCCAATAACAACTATATTTGGTGAAGCCAGTCACTACACACTTGAATGAACTCACGCAGAAAAATGATATAAGACAAAAACACCCTATAATTCATAGGTGAACACTTTGACAAAGTGATCACTCCATAACTGATCTCTCAGTCCTCATCTTCAAAAGAAACCCTCACAACGCAAAAGAGAAGTCTGGGAGGTTAAATTCATAACTTTGCTAGACTTTAAAAATCATTGTCTTAAAACAGACACTTGATTTGTGGCTTATTACAATAATCTGAAATCTGCTAACCCTGTTTTTTGTCCTATGGCTGCAGAGGTGTTAACTGGCCACTTCACCTTACATGGTCTCTTACAGTATGTGTTAACTACTTATGCTAAACAATCCGTCCCATGTTGTATTTTGCTGTGATACTCTGAGCACCTTTCCCAGATGCTGAAGAAGAGCTCTGTGTAGCTCGAAAGCGTGTCTCTTTCAAGAACAGAAGTTCATCCAATAAGAGATATTACCTCACCTACCTTGTCTCTCTAGTTCCATCCAAGTAAGAATTGCAGGGTATGGCCCAAAAGTCTGGAACTTCTGACAAATTTAAATGGGAGTAAATCTGTCAGTGCCCTGTTGCTCTTGACCTTCTGCATTTTAGAAGAGGTGTCTAATAAAAGGTGGACTGCAATGATACTGTTCAACACTATGTAACACCATGAATTTTGGAATTTCTAAATATTACAGATGACAATTTCCTAACTCAAGAAGTGCTGCATTCAACGGGGGACTTCTATATTATACTTCACCTTGACAGATAAAAGGGGACCAATCACAGAACTAAACATTTATGGTAGCTTAGATGCAAGTACTCATGAATTGATCACATTTTTTATGTGCAAACAGAAGAAAGTCCAAATGAGTACCACATATACTTGGTGTTTTAAAATGGCCAATTTCACAAAACTGAACACAACTGAGAGTCAAATCAGCTCTGAAGAAGAAAGTAATCAGGAAAAACTGTGCATGATGATTGGGAATTGTTTAAGAATATTTTTTACTTAATCCTCAAAAGTCATAATACCACAACTAAGGAAGAAGGTTATATGATTAATATACCAACATGGTTCATATGGGAAGTCAAAGCAGATATCTATATAAAACAAATGGAAGAAAGGGGAAGTCAATAGTAATGAATTGCAGTCAGAAGCTGGGAATTGTAGAAAATTGATAAGGAAAAGAGACAGAGAAATCTATATCCAGAAGAGTTAAGAACAATAAGGAATTTTTAAAGTATATTAGGAACAAAAAGAATCGGTCCATTACTAGATGGATATGGTAAACTTGTCAATAATAATGCAGCAAAGGCAGAAGTGTTCGATTTTTCTCTATAGTTGGGGGAAAAAAACAGATGTCACATGACAACATTTTCTATGGCAGAGGTGCTTAATGACTTCTTTGTTTCAGTTTTTCAACAAGAAGATTGGTGGCAAGTGGACATCTAACGTAGTGAATGAATGGCAGTGAAAATGAGGTACTATCAGAGTCTAAAATAGGGAAAGAACAAGTCAAAAATTACTTAGACAAGGTAGATGTCTTCAAATCCCCAGGGCCTGATGAAATGCATCCTAGAATACTCAAGGAGCTGACTGAGGAGATATCTGAGCCATTAGCAATTATCTTTGAAAAGTCAAGGAAGACGGGAGACATTCCAGAAGATTGGAAAAGGGCAAATACAGTGTTCATTTATAAAAAGGGAAATAAGGACAATCTGGGGAATTACACACCAGTTAGCTTAACTTCTGTACCCGGAAAGATAATAGAGCAAATAATTAAGCAATCAATTTGCAAACACTTAGAAGATAATAAGGTGATAAACAACAGTCAGCATGGATTTGTCAAGAACAAATCATGTCAAACCAACCTGATAGCTTTCTTTGACAGGGTAATAAGCCTTGTGGATAGGGGGAAAGCAGTAGACGTAGTATATCTTGACTTTAGTAAGGTTTTTGATACTGTCTCGCATGACCCTCTCATAAACAAACTAGGGAAATACAACCTAGATGGAGCTCCTATAAAGTGGGTGCATAACTGGTGGGAAAATCATTCCCAGAGAGTGGTTATCAGTAGTTCACATTCATGCTGGAAGGGCATAACGTGTGTGATCCCACAGGGTCCAGTTGTATTCAATATCTTCATCAATGATTTAGATAATGGCACAGAGAGTACATTTATAAAGTTTGCGGACAATACCAAGTTGGGAGGGGTTGCAAGTGCTTTGGAAGACAGGATTAACCTTCAAAATGATCTTGACAAACTGGAGAAATGGTCTGAAGTAAATAGGATGAAATTCAATAAGGACAAATGCAAAGTACTCCAATTAGGAAGGAACAATCAGTTGCACACATACATAGGGCAGTTTAGATTGGACATTAGGAAAAACTTCCTAACTGTCAGAGTGGTTCAGCACTGGAATAAATTGCCTAGGGAGGTTGTGGAATCTCCATCATTGGGGATTTTTAAGAGCAGGTTGGACAAACACCTGTCAGGGGTGGTCTAGATAATACTTAGTCCTGCCTTGAGTGCAGGGGACTGGACTAGATGACCTCTCAAGGTCCATTCCAGTTCTATGATTCCACTAGTATCTCAAAGGGATGTTAAAAAGTAGTTTCCTAGGTTAGATATTTTAAAATCAGAAGGTCCAGATAACTTGCATCCCAGAATTTTAAAAGAGCTGGCTGATGATCTCATTGAAACATTAATGTTGATTTTCAATAAGTCTTGGAACCCTCCCTGGAGAAGTTCCAGAAGACTGCAAAAGAACTAATGTTGTGTCAATATATAAAAAGGATAAACAGGATGACCTGGGTAATTATAGGTCATCAGCCTGACATCAACTCTGGGCAAGATAACGAAGCAGCTGATATGGGACTCGATTAATGAAGAATTAAAGGAAGATTATATAATTAATGTTAATAACATAGATTTATGGAAAGTAGATCCTGCCAAACTAACCTGAATTTTTTATGATATTACAAGTTTGGCTGATTAAGTGTATTACATCAACACTGTTACCTTTGACTTCTGTAAGGCATTTGATTTGTTACCTCATGACATTTTGATTAAAAAACTAGAATATAAATATTCACATGGCATACATTAAACGGATTTAAAAGCTGGATAAGTCTCAATTTATAACTAAATGGGGGGATCATAATTGATTGGGTGTTGTTTCTTGGGGGCAGTCTCAGAGGGATCAGTTTGTGACCCTGTGCTATTTAACTTTATCATCAGTACCTGGTAGAAGACAAAAAATAATAACTGATACAGTTTGCAGATGACTCAGACATTGGGGGGAACGGTAAATAATGAAAAGACTGCTAAAAGATCTGAGCAATCTTGACTGTTTGGTAAGCTGGACAAGCAAATAATATGCATTTTTAATATAGCCAAATATAAGCACAACATCTAGGAAAAAGGACCGTCAGCCATACATACAGAATGGAGGACTCTATCCTGGAAGCAGTGACTCTGAAAGAGATTTTTGGGTCATGGTGGATAATCAGCTGAACATGAGCTCCTAGTGCGACACTGTGGCCAAAAGGGCTAATGAGATCTTTGGATGCACAAACAGAGGGTTAGGAGTAGGAATAGAGAAGTTCTTTTACCTCCAAATTTGGCATTGTTGCAACCGCTACTGGACTTCGTAACTAGACGCAGTTGTGTAGATGTCCACAATTCAAGAAAGATGTTGATAAATTGGGGAGGGTTCAGAGAAGAGACAAGAATGATAAAAGGATTAGAAAATATGCCACATAGGGTATGTCTATACTGCAGCTGGGATGCTCCAGATCAGGGAGACAGATTCATATTAAGCAGGGCTTGAGAAAGTACAGTGAAATTAGCAGTGTGACTATTGTGGCTCTCGCTGGAGTTCAGGCTCTCAAGTGTAGGGGGTCATGTGGGCTTCAGAGTCTAAGCCACAACATTCACACTGCTATCTATAGTGCATTAGATCAAACCCCACTAAGCATGAGTCTGTATACCCAGTCTGAAGGCTTGCTCCCAGTTGCACTGTAGACATACCCATTTTCATGCTGGCAGACCAGGTGCTGGTTCATTCCAAGCTCTGATGCCTCACTGAATGCTTACAAATACACAGGTAAACAATGCTAACACATAGGTTTCCAGCTGTGCGTTAGCATTATCAAAATAAATATGCTGCATGTATAATTCTCACTCAGCTATACCCTATGTTATACTGTAACAGCAAACATTCACATTGTATATACCCCTGTAATTAAGTAACCCATCAAATGAGAAAGAAGCCTTGTGTAATGCAAATGATGGTCTCTTACAAGATTATGTTAAATCCTGTTCATTAAATGCAAATGAGCCATCGTGTGAGATCAAGGATCAAATACTTTGTTAAGTGTGTTCCTCTCCCTCCTCCAGCACCTAATGAAGAAGAGACCTGTGTGGAAACTGTTGTGATCACTTCGTTTCTGTGACAAGAAGCTATAAATATGGACAGAAGTAATAATTCTTCTTCTCTGAACTGTTTGGATTCTAACAGGGCAGAATAACTGAATACGAAGATGGAGATGCTCAGAGTTACTCTGTGTGGCCCTAAAAGACATTTGGGAAACTGGCCAGATTACTACATCTCTGCTACCTTTTGAAATTATGGACTATACATACATTTTACCTGCTTTAACCACTCAATAACTCATTCCATTTTCTTAGCTAATAAGCCTTTGTTAGCATTGCCTTTGGTGTGAAATCTAGGATGCAAGTCAACCTGTGTGACTGACTGGTCTCTTGGGACTGGTGTAACTTGAAAATATTGTGATTTTTGGTGTAAGTGATCATTTATCACACAGTCCAGCTTGCCTGGATGGCACAATAGACTGGAGTGTCTTGGAACATTCTGTGGTTCCATTATAAGACTACTGTAGTACTTTGGGAGTTCACATTTGGTACTGGTTTGGTGAAATCTAATTATAGAACATACCACCAACTTGGGGTATCTGCCCTGCTTTTGACCGTCTGCCCTGAGGTAGGCACTCATGGACGGGAACCTCTCCAGACAGTGACACACCCATAGTGAACAATTCCAGGATCCTAATTTATTCAGCTTAACAAAGAGACTGTTAAGGGCTGACTTTATTACGGTCTATATGTACCTACTCGGGGAAACAAATGTTTGACAATGGGCTCTTCAATCTAGCAGAGAAATGTATAACATGATCCAATTGCTGAAAGTTGAAGCAAGACAAATTTGGACTGGAAATAAGGTATACATTTTTGTACGGTGAGAGTAATGAACCACTGGAACCATTTACCATTGGTCATTATGGATTCGCCACCACTAGTAATTTTTACATTGAGGTTGGATTTTTTTTTTTGAAAGATATGTTGACGTTCAAAGAGAATTGTTTTGGGGAGGGTTTTTTTTTTTTTTGCGCCTGTTTTGTACAGGAGTTCAGACAAGATGATCATATTGGTATCTTTTGGCTTTGGAATCTATGAAAATGGCTTATTGAGAATCATTGGTGGTCTTTAACAGTGACTATTCCTTCCTACTAACTAGGATGTCAGGAAGTTTCACTGGACAGAAATAATTTTGTAGATAGAACATCATGAACTTAAATAGTGTAAATGATGCTTGGAACCTACATATGGAATTCACCAGTTAAAACAATCCAAATAGCTCTAGGACTTACATGAAAACACAAAGATAATAGTTCTAATGATGTGAAGGGCCAAAATCCATGTGCTGTGTATGTAAAATCCTAACACAGGCTATGTCACCAACTTTTCAGAGGCCCAAAGTCCAAAGCTTGGTCAAAGAGGCCTAGAGGCCTAGCAAACAGTGAACAATATTAGCTAAGAGAAGCAGAACAAACAAGAGACAACCTTGTTTTTTACTAAGATAAGCATGGTAAGCAAAACTCCAGATGGGGAGCAGTAATTCACACTCTTATCTGAAGCTGAAAAGTATTGAAAGGGGCCCACTGTGTCTATGTCTGTGTCTACTCCTTTTGCAGGAAGAGATACCGACACTCTCCCTTACATACCAACCTTCAGTTCATGGAGAGGTCCAAGCATGTCAGTATGAGATATGACATCTCCTCTTCTAATTGGTGCACCTCCTCCCTCTGAGATGCCAATGTTAGCCTTTTAGAAACACAATGAGCAACCTGAAAAACAATTTCTATTGCCACGTACTTTTCAATGTCTCTTTGCTTTAACCCCCAGGAATGTACCTGTTGGACAATCAGAGGAGCTACCTCATTCCTATGGACCCCAAGTCAGAATTCAACATATATATTTTGTACTTATACACTTTATACATTGTTTAAAGGAAAACACCTGTGTACTAACAATATATGTTACATGTTAACCTGAAACCATGGCTGGAGACATTATGTAATCATTAGACTATTGGCTTACTGTGCTTATCTTGTCTTGCTGCTAGACCTATACAGGGGCTCGGGACCTCCCACCCCGTCACTTCCCTCCGCCCATGATGATTCCATATAATCCATCGTATTCAATTGTTTGGCAGTGTCTCTGAGCCTAATAAGCAAAGTAACACTCCGCCAGTGCTGTGCATAATAAACCCACGTGCTTGATTCTACACAGTGTCCATTTTGTTCCTTCATGATGCATCCAAAGACTTGAACTAATTTGCAAGTCTTGAAAGAATTTCTTTTGGCTTGTTTCTTCCCCCATCTCTGTTTTACTGATAGGAATCAAATAAAAAACATCAACAAGTTCTTATTAATAGAGGTTGTCTTTCATTGCATGTCATATTGTTACTACTTACTGAATAATTTTTTAACTTATTCTTACATTTATTCAAAGGATGAGGAGACAAAATATCAGCTCAGAATTTGTAGGAACGAGCTTTAGTCCTACTAAAATGTATTTTGAAGTGTACCTATTTTCTCCTCAGCATTAAGCAATCAAAGGACTTTGGAATTAGCAATGTTAGTTATTTCAACATTTATTAATTCATTTTCAAGAGTTTTGGAGTGTATATTTTGAGTGCTGCTGCACTAAAACTACTTTGCATTATAACCTTGAAATAACCTTGTTTAAATTCAAAGAAAGCTTCAAGTTGGAACGGTTTCTGGCAAGTGCTTTATTATATTCATAATGGCCTATTTTATTTTTCAGCCCACACGTAGTAATGGTTTTTAATACAGAAGCATTATGCTCTTAAAGACGGTCATGATCAGATAAATCAAATAATTAAAATTCCCTAAAGTATTTGTTCAGTGAGTAGATATAGGCCCTGATTCAGCAAAATTTTAAGCATATGTGTATCATATTAAGCTCAGTGGGACTACTCACATCCTTAAAGTTAGGCATGTACCTAACTACCTTGTAGAATCATGGTCTAAAAAGGGAGTTCTTTGTTGTTCTGAAGTAGCAGTAGCAGCAAAAATACCTGATATTTACTACAGTGGGCTCAGGAATTGCCTATCAATATCAAACAGAAACTAACAACCTAAAATAATCAGGGTCATTTTATGGTAGGATGGGAGAAGAAGAGAATGTTTTTAATAAAATTCCATGTAGCGAGAGATTGCCTTTCTTGACCTTTCAAACCCATATGTTGTGCCTCAGAGCACTACATATCAATTCCAAGATGCCAACATAACTGACATCTCATGTGCTCTGTGAAAGTTACTTGAATATTATCACAAATATGTTCCAATATTATTCTATGATTCACAATATGGGCTTTTTGAAACCATTTACACTTCAATACAGGGAACTCTGCCAGACTTTCATACTTACCTGGAAAATTACAATGCTCATGTATATTGGCCTCAATGCAAAGTGAATAGTAACTGTTCCTCCTTGTCATGAACAGACTGCAGTGCTTAGCAAATGCACACCTTTAAGTAACTATGGGCACTCAGGGAATTGAATTCAGAGATAGTGAATACATAGTAACAAGGTTATTTGAGTACACAGAGGCTAATAGTTGCCAGAGTATTTGAGCAATTGGCCATGTTACAATATAAGTTTCTAAAAGTACTTTTTGTGAATATGGAAGAGATTGCCCCAGAGGCTATTCTAAATTCTCTCTCTCTCTCTCTCTCTATATATATATATAGACACACACACACCTGAAAGTGAGTATTAACCTTTTGAAATCTTTAAGAACTAGTGAAGAATGAGGAGTTAGGGTCTGGAGCTATCAAAAGTGTCCCTCACCCCACTAATTTCTTATAAAGCCAAATAGTACCACCAATCTTTTTATTATTCATTAACACATTTACAATATTAGTAAGATACAATATAGTGAGGTGTACAGTTTTTACATGGCTCAGTTTTTTATATATATTTTACATTTGTTTAATTTAACAAGACAGCCAGTTGAAACTAAGGTGAGGTAAATTGTGAAAGCCTTGTACAGTGTTCTGAGCTGCCCAACTCAAACTGGCTCAAAGGTTACCCAAATACAGGTGATCTCTTGAAAGTCCCAGAAACACAGTATTGATTAGTGCTCCTTAACTCTTCTGTTTTACTTTGAAAAAATGAATAAAAGTTACTTTCCAATATTAACACTATTTCCTAAATGCCTGCAGGCAGCACACAGAATATCTAATACTGTAAATGTATGCATAAAAATTCAGTGAGAGTTAAAATATGTTGTAAACTATGTGACCATCATGGATTATATAAAACGTTCTTCAAAGCCACCCTTATTTTAGTAAAGGCACTATATACTGTTATTATGATCAGGAAATTCACGTTGTCAATATGATACATTATAAGCCATTCCTGTGTTGATGGGACTGAACTATCTACATGTCGAAATTCTTGGGAAAATTTCCATCCCCAGGCACAGCAGCGAAAATCTGAATGGAGTAGCTTCATTGGTGTTAATGGAGTAACTCTGTTTCTATACCATTATAATTGGCCCTAATTCATGAAATCATTTAAGCATGTACTTAAGTCCATCCCTATTCAGGAAGGATGCTGAAGCACATTAATTAGAGTGATGTAGCAGGGTGGTCACCCTGCTCCGGCCCAGAAGGAGTTAAAGCAGCTCTGGAGAGGGCTGTGGCTGGGAAAGGCAAGGCTGATTGGGGAAGCAGCCACAGGTGTGGCCAGCTCCATCAGCACCCAGCTAACCCTTGTAAGAGGACTGGGGGCCAGAAGCACAGGAGTCTCACTCTAGCCCTGGAATGGGAAGGGCTAGCTTCCTGGGAGCAAGTTACCAAAGCAGAGCAGTGCGGGGGAAAAGGGCAAGAGCAGTTGGGGAGCTCCAACCTGGTAAAGGTGAAGCCTACAGAGGTACTAGGGCTGCAGAGATACGCCTGGGAATAGGCAGAGGCAGCAGGTCCTAACCCCTTGCCAATGATGAGTGGCCATTACAGACTGCAGTCTGCCCCAGTGAGCGGGGGCTAGATGATGACTGGCAGTAGCCACTGAGGCAAGGTGGGTTCAGAGGGTTGGAGGTTCCCCAGGGAGGGGAGACCCAGAGAGAGTGGATTACTGCTGGGGGGCAGAACCCTGAGGAAAAGGGGCAATGGGGTCCAGGAGGGACACAGGGCCTGTGGCAGGTGAGACACTGGCCTGCAGAGGGCGCTCAGAAGGCTGGAAAGAGCTAATTCCTGAGACGACTAGCAGGAGGCGCCACACCGGTGAGTCTTGCCTCGCTACAGGTGATCAGATGTTCTGATTTTATAAGGACAGTCCCGATATTTGGGGCTTTTTAAAAATATGGGCTTTTATTACCTCCTACTCCCGTCCTGATTTTTCACACTTGCTATCTGGTCACCCTAACTTTAACCCCATTAAAGTCACGCATGTGCTTAAGTGTTCCTCCTGAATAGGGATTTTTCCCAAACTAGGGCCTTTGAGAGCAGGATATTCTGTTCCCCCAGTCCCCTCCATTTATTTATACAGTAGCTTGGAGAGAGTTGCATAATCCTGGAGGAAAGCCATATTAGCTATAATACTACTAGATTTTAATTTGCGCTATAGATTAATATTTATATAGGAATAAGGAAATTTACAATGGGGAATTGTAGATGTGTAGTTTTGTTTAGGAAGTACAATACAGATGTAGACTGGAGTGATTTAAAACAAGGAAATTTAAATAATTCATTTTTACAAAGCATCAACCCGATTGATACATTTTAGGGCTGTCGATTAATCAGTTAACTCACCCCATTAACTCAAAAAATTGTGATTAAAATTAATCGCAATTAATCAGTTTTAATTGCACTGTTAAACAATAGAGTACCAATTGAAATGTATTAAATATTTTGGATGTTTCTACATTGTCAAATATATCAATTTCAATTACAACACAGAATACAAAGTGTACAGTGCTCCCTTTTATTATTTGCACTGTAAAAATAGTATTCAATTCACATAATACAAATACTGTAATGAAATCTCTTTATCATGAAAGTTGAATTTACAAATGTAGAATTATGCACAAAATATAACTGCATTCAAAAACAAAACAATGTAAAACTTTAGAGCCTACAAGTCTCAGTCCTACTTCTTGTTCAGCCAATTGCTAAGACAAACAAGTTTGTTTACACGTACGGGAGATGATAATGCCCGCTTATTTACAATGTCACCTGGAAGTGAGAATAGGCGTTTGCATGGCACTTTTGTAGCCAATATTGCAAGGTATTTACGTGCCAGATGGGCATACAAATGTTTAGCATCTTAATGCTTTGGCCACCATTTCAGAGGACATGCTTCCATGCTGATGACACTCCTTAAAAAATTGAATTTGTGACTGAACTCCTTGGGGGAGAATTGTATGTCTCCTGCTCTGTGTTTTACCCACATTCTGCCACGTATTTCATGTTATAGCAGTCTCGGATGATGACCCAGAATGTTTTTCATTTTAAGAACACTTTCACAGCAGATTTGACAAAATGCAAAGAAGATAGCTACAGAACTTGATCCAAGGCTTAAGAATCTGAAGTGCCTTCCAAAATCTGAGAGGGTTGCAGTGTGGAACATGCTTTCAGAAGTCTCAAAAGAGCAACACTCTGATGCATAAACTACAGAACCCGAAACACCAAAAAAAGAAAATCAGACTTCTGCTGGTGACATCTGATTCAGATGATGAAAATGGACATACATCGGTCTGCACTCCTTTGGATCGTTATAGAGCAGAACCCATCATCAGCATGGACATGTCCTCTGGAATGGTGGTTGAAGCATGAAGGGACATATGAATCTTTAGCACATCTGGCACATAAAGATCTTGCAACGCTGGCTACAACCGTGCCGTGCGAATGCCTGTTCTCACTTTCAGGTGACATTGTAAACAAGAAGTGGGCTGCATTGTCTCCTGCACATGTAAACAAACTTTGTTTGTCTGAGTGATTAGCTGAAAAAGAAGTAGGACTGAGTGGACTTGTAGGCTCTAAAGCAGTGGTGGGCAACCTGCAGCATGTGGACTGCATGAAGCCCATCAGGGTAATCTGACTGCGGGCTGCGAGACATTTTGCTGATGACTATCCACAAGCGCGGCCCCCGGCAGCTCCCAGTGGCCGCAGTTCACCGTTCCTAGCCAATGGGAACTGTGGGAATCGGCGTCTGCAGGTGAAGGGGCCGCAGGAGTGTGCTGGCCACCACTTCCCGCAACTCCCAGTGGCCTGCAATGGCGAACTGCGGCTACTGGGAGCTGTGGGGGGCCGTGCCTGTGGATGGTCAATGTCAGCAAAAATGTCTTGCGGCCTGCAATCAGATTACCCTGATGGGCCGCATGTGGCCCACAGGCTGCAGGTTGCCCACCACTGCTCTGAAGTTTTACATTGTTTTGTTTTTGAATGCGGTTATTTTTTGTGCATAATTCTGCATTTGTAAGTTTAACTTTAATGATAAAGAGATTGAACTACAGTACTTGTATTAAGTGAATTGAAAATTTTTTTAGTGCAAATATTTATAATAATAAATAAACTAAACACTTTGTATTCTGCATTGAAATTGAAATCGATATTTGAAAATGTGGAAAACATCCAACAATGTTTAAATAAATGGTGTGCTATTAAGTGCGATTCCTTTAAGATCACTTGACAGCCCTAATAAATTAACCTAAAATTGCAACAAAACTTTCAATAAACTATATAAGTGCTGATTTCTAAAATATGTAATTAGAATGGCACTACTAGTGGAGTATCTTTAAATTTTACTAAGCTGCTGTAGACAAATGTGTAAATGTACTCGTGAGTAATCTCATTAACTGCAATAAGGCACATGTTAAAGATACCTAATCCTGCAAATGCTTGTATGTGTGTAATAGCTATATTTTTATTTAAAATTGTTTTTCTTACAACTCAAACAGAATACTATCTTTCTCACTACAAAACAAACATAATGTTAGTACTAAAATTGTCTAGAGTCAATAAATTAACAAAGTACTAAAATATAAACTTTAATATGCTAATCACAGATGTTGTATTAATACATCAATATTAATTTCATTATGCAATAATTATAATCCATGATAAAAACTCAAGTCATTTACCATTGAGTGTACTTACAATGCTTTCAAAATTAAAATACTTGAGAAATAGAACTTCAAGGTTTGTTTTATCTGTTCCTGTGGTTTCTAATCTTTAAATCCACTAGGTCAAATTATGAAAATTCTCATACAACATCAGCAGAAGTAGCTGTGGCAATTAACATTTGAGGCACAACTTTCATAATCACCTTGTTTTGTCCCAGAGCATTTACTTGAACTGTTACATTGCTCAATATTTCATTGGAGACCACAACTGTGAGGCGCACTTGTAGCCAGACCAGGGCTGCTCACTTAGCTGCTGCAGTGAGTCAGCACTCAGGCATGCAGCATTAACCTATCACTGAGCAGAGCCTGGGTCAAATGACCCCAGATCAGGTATCTCCATAATCCCAGCAGAGTTGCAGATCAGTCTGAGTAATAGCGCCACCCAGCCAGGAACCATCCTGATGCCTTGCAGTACACCAGACTCCAGGGACTCGCAGCCTGCTCCTGCACTAGCCTTGCCTGAGCCTGATCCTTGCCCTGCACTAGCCTCACTCCAGCCTCATCACCGACCCACTCTAGCCTTGCCTCCTGATCCCCCACTAAACCCTCAGACCCTGACAATCTGGTTTTCAACCTTTGGCACATATCTGGACTCTGGGTTCAGTACTGACTGGGCTTATCTTTCAACGCTGACCACCTGGCTTCAACCTCTGGCCTGCACCTGGACTCTGGCTATGGTTCATCTACAGACTCTGATCTCAGTGTTGACCCTGGCCTGACCCTGGATCTCAATTCTAGGACCACCCTTGGCTGAGGCCCAACCGTATGCCTAGCTGTGATCCATGATCCAACCACTAGTCTTGATTATCAGAGGCAGTGCCTGACAGTTTGCTCAGGCTCCATTACAACTGGACCCCAGGGCCTTGATGGAGAATCTGGGTGCTGTAGCCCTGGAGGCAGAGTCCATCCTCCAGAACCAAATTACCCAGCTGCAGTTGGAGAATACCTCCCTCCAAGCTCAAGTCCAGAGCCCTCCAGAGCATGGCCTGAAAATCCCCTTGCCAGAAAGGTTAAATGGGTTAATCAACCAATACCCCTTCTGTTCCTGATGCTGCCATCTTTGTACCCAGGCTACTGAATGAAACTGAGGCTAGTTATCAATCTATTGTCTGGAGAAGTTCTAGGTTGGGCTTCACCCATCCTGGAACAGGCTTACCTAATGTTGGGCTGCTTTGAAGAATTCATTTGATCCCTCTCATTAGTATTAGATGTCCCCAACTGAGCCTGTGCCACTGAGACAGCCCTACAATTCCTCACCTAGGGATCATGACCCATCTCCACCACCCACTTCCAGCTCCTGACCATGGATTCACCCTGGAATGAGGTGGCTCAAGTATACCATTTTCATCAGGGATTGAAGGACACCTTGACCTGTATTGTGGCAAAAAATGGCCACTTTGCCTCAGGGTGCCCCCACAGGCCCAGACCTCCTACGGTGCTGGGAAACCACCCCATCCAGCCTAGGTAGGGGATTGCAGTTGAACATGACCCAGGCACAGCCTAGGCAAGGTCTACAACCAGATCCCAACAACCACACCTGCAGGTCCTCCTCCAGATCTAGCCCCCTACCACACGAAAGCAATTGTACCTAACTTGCACTAATAGACACTGGAGCATCCTGCAATTTTATGGACCTGGTCTTTGCCTAGGCCAACCATCAACGCATCCAGAAGAAGCATGTTATGGAGCATGCAAAGACTATTGATGGCAGTATGCTGACCTTCAGGCCAGTTGCCAACTAGATGGCCCCTCTCCAGGTCAGGATTGGGGACCATAGAGAAATTATAAAACCGACCGAATTCTGTCGCTGCACTTTTGGGTTATATTGTGCGTCTCCTTGCTCTCTATATACAACCTGAACATTTTATGGGCTGCATGGCAGGTATACTTAACTCTGGATTCTGTCACAGCTGCAATGCCTCACATGACCCTCCCAGAGAAAGGCATCACAAGTTCCAATGGCTGGAATATGAAACTAGACAAATTCAGATTAGAAATAAGATGCAAATGTTTAATATTACTCATTGAAGCAGCCTACAAAGTGAAATTTTAAGTTCTCCATCACATGCATTCTTTAAATCAAGATAGGATGTCTTTCTAAAATATATGGCCTAGCTCAACCAAAAGTTAGAGGTTTAACGCAGGAATTATTGGGTAAAATTCTAAGGCCTTTATTATGCAGATCAGACTAGATTATCCTAACAGTCCCATCTGGGCCATCAAAGCTATGAGTTAGAATTACAGTAAAGTCCCATTTGTCAGTGTGGAATAGAGGGAAGTCAGCAGCCCACAATGACAGGCACTAAGGCCCTAGTCTTGCAAATTCTACACAGGAAAAACTGTATACCCAGGAAAAATCCCACTGATGTCAAACAGGATTCCAGAGGGGTGCAGAGATTCATCTGTGAAGAACAAGTTCCAAGATAAAGCCTGAGTTGGCATAGTTAAGTACTGAAAACAAATCAGGAAATGCCAGAGTTAAGACTGTAACTCTGTCATCTTTTCCATATGCATCACAATAGGATTTTTAATGATATAATTACATATTATCCTCCAGCTACCATAAGAATATCAGAATTTTTTTTACAACCATGGATACATGTGTACTGTCTTTGTATTTTCAATTCTTTCACGTACAGAAATGGAAATTACCATATCCAAGGTGGAAACAAAGCTGAGAGTTGAATGTCCTCAAGCTAGGGGGAACAGGTAATCTTCATCCCAGAATACTATAAGAACCAACACATGAAATTGCAATTCTGGTAGCAAGGATTTTTAATAAATCTCTCAATTGGGGATGGTACCATATGACCAGCGAATAGCAAATGGGGTATTAATGTTTAAGAAGGGGGAAAAGTGATTGGTGCAACTTCAGACTCATGAGTCTGAACTCAAATATGCAAAGTTTAAGAATAACTATTCTTAAAAAGTTGAGGACAGAGGTAAATGGAAATTGGAATAAAATGCAACATGGGTTTACCAAAGGCAGATAGTGGCTAGATAGATTAATCTTTCTTTGATTTAAAATAACTGATTTCTTAGACAAGGGAAATGTAGTAGATCTAATCTGTATTTCAGTAAAATACTTGACACAGCATGGGAAATTACTAGTTAAAATGCAGAAGATGGAGATTAGTATAGAAATTGTAAGGTGGGTAAGGAACTGGCTAAAGGGGAGATAACAAATTGTGCTGAAAGGAGAACTATTGGGCTGGAGGGAGATTAATAGGGCTATGCAGACACTACAGCTTAAATCATTATAAATTATGTCACGCAGTGGTGTGAATAAACCTCCCCCAAGTGATGTAAATTACACTGACCTAAGTGCCAGCGTGGACAACACTACATTGGCGGGAGAGCTTCTCCTGCCAATGTAGCTACTCGTGGGGGCTGGAGTACTCGGGGGGGGGGGGGCTGGAGTAATTAAGTCAACAGGAGAGCTCTCTCCTGGCGGCGTAGAGCATCTGCACTAGCAGAACTACAGCAGTGCAGCTGCACCGTTGTAAGCTCTGTAACATAGCCATAGTCTAGTAGAGTTCCTCAAGGATCAGTCTTGAGACATTTTTATTAGTGACTTTGGCACAAGTAAGATTGTACTAATGAAATTTGCTCATGACACAAAGTTGGGAGACAATACAGAGCTGGATTGGAATATTATACAGGAAGAATTGGATGACCTTGAGGACTGGAGTGATAGAAGCAGAATGCAATTGAATATTACAAACTGCAAGGTCATGTACTTAGGCTCTAACAACAAGAATTTCGGCTATAAACTGGGGGGCTCATCTGTTGGAAGCGACAGAGGAGACAAATCTAGTGTATTATTAATCAATCACAGGATGATTATAAACCAACATAATGTGGCCATAAAAAAGTAAATGTGATCCTAGGATGTATCAGGTGAGGTGTTTCCAGTACAGCTAGGAAATATTAGAGCCACCATACAAGACAGTGGTAAGACCTCATTTGGAATACCATGTACAGCTCTGATCATCCATATTCAAAGAGATTAATTCAAACTTCAATTTATATAGAAAATGGCTAGTAAGATGATCTGACAAGTGGAAACTAAGAACTTGGCTTATTTAGCCTTGAAAAATTGAGGCTGAGAGGGTATATGATTTCTCTCTATAAATATATCTGGGGGGGGGGGAAGAGTAAACACAAGAGAAGGAGAACTAATTTAAACTAAAGAACAATGTAGGTACAAGAACAAAGGGATATAAACAGGGCAAGAATAAAGTTAGGTTGGAAATTAGAAGGAGGTTTCTAACCATTATGGGTGTGAAGTTCTGGAACAGAAAAAATTAAATCAATAGTGGGTGTTATTCTAAAAGTTGTGCTCTGGAAAATGTTTTGGGGAAGTTCTATGATCACAATGGTCCCTTCTGGCCTTGGAATCTATGAATATAGCTTGTCTGCCCCTACTACTTCTCAATTTTGTGATGGAGCTTGATAATTTTATGAACGAAATTATCCATGAAGCAGGGGACTGAACTCAGTGAGCCTAGAGGTCTCTTTCTGTCAATGTACCTTTACAAGCTGAGGGCTTGTCTACACAGGGACTCAGGAAAAATTTATATTAACTGAAGGTGTAAATTAAAAGTGGATTAAACTGCATTAAACACTGTGGGGGGACACAGCCACAATTAGAATGGTTTTAATTTGGTTTACCTTATTTCACTCTGAGAAAACCTTAAGTTAGATCTACACTACACACCACTGACAGTGGCGTGAAGTATATGGTTAGCTCTATGCTACTGTGAAAAGCAGACTGCATCCATACTGCAATGCATATCTTCACGTTAGTAAAAGGCTCTTGCAGAGGGATGCAGCGGGGAAAGACTTCACAGCTCCCTGCTGCCAGAGCCTTTCATTGTAATGAGAGAAAGGCTCTGAAATGAAAGGCTCTGGCATGTGGGAGGCAACAGCGAAAGGCTGAGCCCCCTGCCACTGAGTTTTTCCCTGCAGTGGCAGAAAGACTTCAGCAGCTGGGAGCCAGCAGAGCCTTTCCCCGTTACCAGATTCTTTCCCTGCAGCAGAGTGGGGAGGCAGTGGGGAAAGGCTAGTCTTTCCCAATTGCTTAAGACTTCTCCTGGGGGAAAACTCAAGCAGTGGGGAGGCAACAGGACACTACATTGCTAAAATCAGCAGAGTAGACAGGGACAGGACTTGGGAGAGTAGAGAGCCATGTAGCATATGCATTCTGGAACATACCCACAACCTTCAGGTACGTCTTTACTTGTCTAAACCCTGCCTTACTGGCTACACTTCTATTTATACCTATGGGGAGGAGGAGAACGTGTGTATGTACACTACAAGCCACTGAAAGAAGAGTGAATTGTAGAGGTACCCTAAGTGAGAAAATCTGGTGAAAAATCTATTGTACATGCAACATGATTTTCAAAGGTTCAAAACTGTTAAATCAAAATCAATTCTACCAGAATGCTCAAAGCACTTCAGAATTTTAATACCAAACTGCAACTTTTTATACTAAGCCATTTTAGCTGTAGATGTACTTTTTAAAAAACAAACCAAACAAATGTAAGGATTTCTTGGTTATTTATTTTTTTTTAAACCATTTTTCCCCCATTCTTCTATTCAATTTATTTTTTAAAGAAAGAAACAAACATTCACCTTCGGATGGTGACCAACTCTGGAAAATTTTCAGTCCAAGAGGTTAGTTTCAAGAAAGCTGACTAACTGAAAACAAGGCATTAGAATGATAAACACAATTCAACCCAACTCTAGTGGTTGCTGTTGCTTGAGGTATAATGAGAAATGTACAGTCAATGTTTTTTCCATAGAAAAGATCCACCTCAGGCAAGAAACGAGAAACTGAGGACTATTGAATGAGTTAATTTAACACCCATAATACACATGAGAAAATTCACAGTCCAACAAACCTTAAATTTCCATTTATATTCCATAATGACCTAATGTTAGTATGATGGGATTTAATATCAGACATGCAGGATTTTTGACTGGTCAAATAGTTATGATAGGTTTGATAGAAAAGGCTCTCCAAAGATGCAAAATAGCAGCAATTGTGGAAGCACACGCCAAAGAGCTGAATTCACCAGAAGGAATTATCCATGTACTAAAGTGGAAAAGAATATAGCCCTAACAGATCAAATGAAAGTGGAACCATTCACTATGAAAACCACTCCTAGGAGAAACTGGGTACAGACGGCCATGTGGAAAGTGTGGGGATCACAGCATGGCCCCAAACAATGTGCTGCCTTTGGAAAACTGTCATAAATGTGGGGAAAATAATCATTTTGCAAAATGTTGCAGATCCCAAATGCAGAAAAGTCAAGTGTATTCAGTTAAAGACAATCTGGTTGAGGAATATTTCATAGACATGGGATCCAGCAAGCCTGATGAGGGGCTGGATACTGCCTATCACAGTGAATGGAATAATTATTCCACTGAAACTGGATACACGAGCTCAGGTTAATATTCTGTCTGAACCTGATTATGAGAGACTGAAAATAAAACTAAAACTGGGATGTTGTCATGACTCTTGAGTCAGAGACTATCAGGTGCAGGCTGTTGGTACAGAAAAGCAACAAGGGAAAATAGTGCTGTAAAATCCTGTGCATAGTATCCATTTTATATGTTTCACCTCTCACATATCCCCTTGAATAGATAAACCAGAAGGCTCATACCTTTGGGTAGAGTTCTGGGAAAGAATGTATTAGCTCTGGGTGTAGTCTGAGTGATCAGCAACTGGTTTCAGGGACTGGGCAGTGGGCCATGCAGCTGCAACTCTCAGGATGGGGTGATAGAAGATCTTCACCCTCAGAATACGCTAAGATGCCTTAAAATAGGGATGGGGCCTGGTCTCTGTTCAGACTCTGGAGTCTTAAAATACACACTGTCCGGTGGCTGGATCACCTCACAGCAGGTGGTGAATAGCCAAGAGAAGATACATGATTGTTAAAATTTACCTTATCTTGAAATAATACAGTCCCAAAAAAGTTGTTTCTCATCCTGGAAGTTTCGCAGTTTGGAGTGCTCTTTAATCAAAGCACAGTCAATCCCTGGAGTGTCTTGTGCTTTGAAGAGGAAAGTGTAGGTTAGGCTTTGTCCTTAAGACTTAGGCCCATGACTTTTGAGGAAACCTAGTTTATTGACTGTGTCCATTTAGTTGCTGTTTATGATTGGTCAGTTTAAATACTGTAGTGTGCTTTTACTAAAGGAATATGTGCATTAAAGGAGAGGGATTACCTATCCGGTCTGTTTGCACCATGGAAGTTAACCAGGGGAAGCAGAGATGCAAGGATTCATGATCTACATTTAACTGTCACAGTTTTTGCAGACTTTATGGTGCAGACTCTTCATTTTCATTTAACATCCTTATTGAATTTTAAAAGATAATACAAATGACATAATAGGCATAAAGAGATATCTAATATAAGGCATTAATAAAATTTCAACGGATGTAAAATGGGGTTGTAATAATCAATCCTACATTATGGAAGTCTTCTGTTTAATACCAATTAAATCAAATAGTCAGTTACTGTATTCCAAATGTTCAGAAATCTCTCATGTTTAAATGCATGTCTTTTGTACATGTACATCTAAAATATGGGATAAAATCATTAATCAGTTTTGCAGTTGCATTGCCTGCATCTTTACAATGTTGAACATTAGGTTCACTGGTTGAGGTTAACAGAATGTCAATTTCTTAGTGAAAATGTGAATACATTCTGTTAAACTTATTGATTAAATATAAGCTCAAAGTAAATTTTGCCTTTGTTATTATATGATATAACTGAAATCCAAAATGCCTTGGTAGAGACATTGGAGGAGGAGATAGGTGAGAACACCAGTTGTAACATACCATGAGAGTCAGGAATTATTGGATCATTCATATACATAACTTAATAAAAATTTAAGTAAGCCTTGTACAGTAGAAAAGGGAAAGATAAAGAGTACAAGTATAACAAGATGCATTCTGCATGTTGCCTGCACACTACATTTTGCACCAGTTTTCATAGAACAGTGAAATATTAGTAGCAGTTTCCTGTGTTAAATATAGCCCTATTTATTGACAAAAGAAAATCTAGGACAAGCTCTTCAGCTGTTGTAAATCAACATAGTTCCATTGACACCAATGGACTATTTGGCTCATGAACTGGTGTAGTTTTCTTGTCTAAGCAGAGAATTTGAGATATCAAGACTCCCACAAATCACTGTTTCAAAATTGTCAGGATCGAATAATTTTTTCAACCTTCTGTGATAGCTTAATTGAGTTCCACACCATTAATGTGGGGGTGGGGAGGGCAGGAGAATGGGGACTTTAAGATAAAACTTTGGAAACAGAGGTCCTGTCTGCTTTTCATGAGCACTACACATTTCATAGCAATTTTCACAGCAGTAAGATTCTTCCCTGGTATCCTTAGTTAAAATGTATTTTTCTATGATTAGTATGCAACATGTTGAGACCCAATCAGTTGTGATCCTGTCATTTCAGAGATCTCAAATATACAAAGCATAGTTGATGAAGTGCTTTTGGAAACTTTGGCAATATCAAACTGTTCTATATTGGAGAGGCACGAAAAAGATTATAGTTTTGTTTTGAGAACTTTATTGATTTCATAAGACTGGAAAAAGTCTATTAATTTGTTTTCAAGTGGTTTAATCTAACAGCCAAAATGTGCTGTTTATTAAATTTAAATGGAACAAAGGGCCCAAAGAGTCAAAGATGTTAGCCCAGTCATTTGCCAACATTAGTCTGCCTGCTTAGTACCACAACAAACATCATTAAAATCCTTTAAACTTTTTATTCAAGACACAGAAGAGAAGGAAAAACAGTTAAGGAATTTGGCATGTAAAGTATTAAATAAGACTTTCATTTTACCATCCCTTGTTCCCTTTCCTTTTAGCTGAAGGGAGTTTTTAAGAAGGAAAAACTTCATTGTCTTAGATAACAACTGTCCTTTTGGGTAAAAGAGAAAAAGTTAGTTGAGATGAGCTGGACCTGTTGTCATTGCTGCTACTGGTAAAGTCTGATCCCATTTCCTAGAAGACAAAAGAATACAAACGCACACAAAAGGGGAAGAAAAGAACAGCAAAGATAGAAACTGCAGCTTCTGTCCTTGGTGTTGATTCTCACTTGCAATCTCACTGCTGGAGAAACACAGGCACAGCACATGGTCTTATCAACCACATCAAAACCTGAGAAAGCTGTACCAGCATCAGGCTGCTTAGGACATTAATCGCCTCTTTCTGGCCACAGGCTTACAGCAGTTTAGCTAAATATATAGTCTTGTCCAGCTAAACAAGACTCATAGAATTAGAAGGGACCACAAGGGTCATCTTCTCTAATGCCTATATGAGACAAAGAAAAAAGGAAAAGGATAGCAAAATAAAGAAAAAGTGGAGAAGGAAGGATGAGGACACATTTGGGGAGGGAGACAGTCTCATATCCCAGATGGTTGTTTAAAAATCTAGCTGGAGCCTTTGGAGGTAGCAGTGTTATCTGGGTCTCTTTCTCTGGCCCATTACGATCAGGACATCTCTCAGGATTAGGATGAAGGCGGTTGGGGTCCCAGGAGATGGTGGGGTGACAGCCATGATGGTGAAGCTGGCTCTGGTAGCCAATTTTTCTCACCAAAAACTCTTTCTTTAAGGAATCAAAAAGGGAGCGGTGGACAGAATAACCCATTCTCCCAGGATTTTGTCCCTGAATCAGGCCTAGTTTCCAACACACTAATTTTGGCTCATTGATATTTGGTTCCACACTTTTCTTGTTTACTAAGCATGATCTTAACAGTTCTTGAGTTATATTCTGTAAGCCTGTTTTGTTTGCACTAATTCAGTCTGTCTCCCTTTTGCAACTTTTCCCATCAACACTTGTAGTATTACAGGTTATTGTGACACTTTCACTCACTTTTTATAGTTTATCATTAAATTAAATTTGTAAACTCAATTATGACAACAGTCATCTGTTTAGATAAGAGGAAACTTCATGGGCCAGATATACAGTTGGTGAGTGTTTCTGCCTTTTGCTAGTTGAGCAGAGCATTTGACCCTAGGTAGTTTCATAAGACTTTACTGGGCATATCATATATGGTCAGAAGATCGGTAAAGGATTATGACCTCACATTGCAAGTGCAATCTAGACGAGTAAAAGGTTGTGTCATCACCTGTTCTGCAACCTTGGTTGCCTCACAATGGTTGGCTATTTTAGGTCCCAACATGGGACCACTCAACAAACAGCTAACCAGCATGCAGGTCAAACGCTGAGTGTCTGTGTATAACTGAAGCCCGGTCCAGCAACTGTGACCCCAGCAGTCTGTCAGTAACACCAGCCACACCCGGGTCTACAACAGCCTCACAGAGTGACCCCAACACATTCCCAGTCCCAAATTTTCCCAAAATGTGTGTTTTACACTTTCTAGCCCTCTCCTGGACAGTTCAGATATAAAGGTCCATTTCCCCTGTAAAAGGTCAATATTCAACAGTTTGCTACTTTTAACTGGAATTACCACAGAGTTTGGTTTAAATACAGTATTGGATTAGTTTAGATTAAAAATAGTACAAGTATTAAAATCAGAAACAGTTACAAGGAAAAGACTAAATGCTTTGTAGTAGCTAAAACTTAAGCTAGACTTGATTCAAGATAAAATCCTTACCACAGGTTCCCAGCAACATGGCTGACCAAATTCTCAGCTCAGGATCTGTCCCCAGAGACAAAGGGCTTGTTCCTTTGTTCTCTAAGGTGGGTGAGAGCATGAGTGTACGCACTTTTATGGTGTTCTGTCCCTCACTTTTATAGTCCAGTCATCCTTTAAAATGCATTTCCCTGAGGGTTATCCCTAGGTAAAGTTCATTCCAGCTGTGAGGACAGAGACATGGCGTCTCATGGTGAAAGAGGTTCTATGCTGTTTGCTAAAATGCAGATCAATTTGTTCCTACCCCCTCTTCGCTGCCTGAAAATGGCCACTTGCCAGGTGATTGCCAATCAACTTTGAAGATAGCTGGAGGCATTAGCTTGTCCTTTGTCTTTGAGAAACCAGTTTACCCCGTCCCCAGACTTGCCTGGTAAACATATTGTAGTCATAATTTCAGCTTTTGTTCATAACTCTTAATATGCATTTTGTACATACATAACACCAATCATGAATATTCTTGTGTAATTTGTTTTTAAAGGATACCTCACAAGGCATATTTTGCTCAAAGATTACTACAATAGTGTAGCTTATGAATATAGGGATGCTTTTATTCACAGACATCACATCCTTACCTAAACTTCCTAGATACTTAATACCATGAGTTAGCCATTCATACTAAACAAGTTTATTTCCTATGTTTGAATAAGGATTGAGAATCAAGGAGTTTGTTTATAATAGAATCTTTTGAAATCAAGTTAGCTGTCCTAAAAGACTCAGTTGCAAGGACAGGGTGGGATTTTCCTGCACACCAATCTGACAAGGAAAACATGAATGCTAAAAAATGGCGCCCACAAAACTTTTTAGCAATTTAAAATATAAAAATGTCCCCTATCTCAAATAGAGGTTCTGAAAGGAGGCGGGAGCTCAGCCAGCTCACTCAGCTGCACAGGAGCCTTCCACCTGTTCTCTTTCCCATATGCACATGGAAATCAAGCCAAGGTGGGCAGGGACAGGAGGAGAGGTTCCACTGCCTTTCCCTGCTGCCAGTGGCTGGTATATGGAGGGGAAAGGGAAGGGTTGACTGTTTCTTGTAATCCCCTCCTTGCCGTATCTGAAGCCCTCAGAGCATCCAACAATCATTCTGCAGTGGTTGATATCCCACCCTCTCTGCCCTATAATGGGTGTATACTTTGAATTCTGTTTCTAGGATGCTGCAGTTCTGACCAGTTACTAGTCTTGAGAATCAAGAAGGAATTTTTCCCTCAGGGCAAAACTGATGAAGGTGCCTGGTGGTTTTTTCCCCACCTTCCTCACAGCATTCTGTAGGCCTGTTTCTAGGTTAATTAGGAGTAAGGACAGGAATTTAAGAAGCTGTATGTTTGTAAGTGGAGTCTGTAGTATCAGAACTCACTGTTCTGGTGTAGGTGAGAGAATCAAAAGAGGCTGCTCCCAGAGCTATGATGAGACCTGGGAGATAATCAGTGGCCTTGTCATAAATATAAAGGGAAGGTTAACCACTTTTAAATCCCTCCTGGCCAGAGGAAAAACCCTTTCACCTGTAAAGAGTTAAAAAGCTAAAGATAACCTGGCTGGCACCTGATCAAAATGACCAATGAGGAAACAAGATACTTTCAAAGCTGGGGGGGGGGGGGAACTAAGGGTCTGTCTGATGCTTTTGCTGGGAGCAGAGCAGGAATGCAGTTCAGAACTTCTGTAAAGAGTTAATAAGCAATCTAGTTAGATATGCATTAGATTCTGTTTTGTTTAAATGGCTGATAAAATAAGTTGGGCTGAATGGGATGTATATTCCGGTTTTTGTGTCTTTTTGTAACTTAAGGTTTTGCCTAGAGGGATTTTCTATGTTTTGAATCTGACTACTCTGTAAGGTATTTCCCTTCCTGATTTTACAGAGGTTTTTCTTTTCTTTTTTCTTTAATTAAAATTCTCTTTTAAGAGCCTGATTGCTTTTTCATTGTTAAGATCCAAGGGTTTGGGTCTGTGTTCACCTATGCAAATTGGTGAGGAGTTTTATCAAGCCTTCCCCAGGAGATGGGGTGTAGGGCTTGGGGGGATATTTTTGGGGGAAGATGTCTCCAAGTGGGCTCTTTCCCTGTTCTTTGTTTAACACGCTTGGTGGTGGCAGCATAAGGTCCAAGGACAAAAAGGTAAAAAGTTTGTACCTTGGGGAAAGTTTTAACCTAAGCTGGTAAGAATAAGCTTAGGGGGTCTTTCATGCAGGTCCCCCACATCTGTACCCTAGAGCTCAGAGTGGGGAAGGAATCTTGACAGGCCTCTATTAGGCCTGGAGGAAAAAGGGGAGTCTTAAATCTTTGCAGGCTGACTTACCTTTCATGTGTACCCTTTATTGTCTGACAGGTAAGGGGAGGGTGAGGAAGAGAATTCAGAATTGGACTGGGGTTTAGGCTGAATGGGGCCAATTCTGAATATTAGTTATTTGACAGATGATATTTAACACTATACAGGATCCTAATAAATGCTTTGTATTTTGGGGGCCAGGGAGAAGTTAATCCTCCCCCCTTAGAGTTACAAGTTAACTTTTGCTTTAAAATCCATCCCTATATCTGTGTTTTATTCTCCTTCATTTCCTGACAACAGGATCATATTTCATACAATTATTAGAGGTAAAAATGATCATTAATAAAATCTCCATGTGTAAAAAAAATCTTTGAAGATGTGCAACTTTAAAAACTATGACCGTTAGTATCTCTAAGAGACCTAACAAAGCTCTGTAGAAAAGCACTGAAAGAAAATGAGCTTCTACAATGATGAGAGAGGAGGGCAGTGCAGGCACCATTTCAGTCAGTTTATAGCAAAAGTCAATTCATAAAAGCTGCAATTTGTTTTCCCCTTTGGTTATAACAACAACATTTTATACACATTAAGGGAAACCAGTGGCAGTACATTGGCCAGCTACCAGATTTTACGCCTTCTAGACTTAACTGCCTTGTAAAACTGCCCTTTCTGATGGATAATGGCACAGGAAAAGTTAAGTGCAGCAAAGGTTGTCTGCAAAACATTTTAGGAAGCAACCTGCTATAGCAGCTAAGAGATCATAAAAGTAGATTACTCACAATATTCTCTTTTAATTCTTATAAAAGCATGTCAGACTAAGTCACAGCAAAGAAGAAAAATAGTTTCAATTTTCTTTTGAGTTTCTTCCTTTCCTAGCTGAAATCAAATTTCAGAGAATACAGTGCCCACCTGGCATCAGGCTAAGGACAAGCATGCAACAAAACAAAAACGCCAAAACAAAAAAAAACCTTGCACAAGACATTTTTCTAGTGAAGATTTACATAATAATTGTCTCAAAGTGTTAAAGTATTCAATTTACAGTGGCCAGCTTCAGTTATACTGTGTTTCTGTGTTGCCTTGTCAGTTAGACTTGATAAAGTAATAAGTGGTAATTTCTATTTCCATTTAACAAGTCTGTAAAGTTACTTTGGATGCAAGCAGAGGGAAGTGAGGAAGGGGAAGAAAAATCTTTAATTTTCACTGTAGCTCTCAGCTGGGCAGTGAGAATTAGTCAGTGAAACCTGACTGAACTTCAGAAACTTCTGTCAACATACTACCCTCATTCAGAGATTTACCATCATTTTCTGAATGGATACTGGCCTGTACAACATAAGTGCCCAGTGAGGGCAGCATATTTGTTATTAAAGCACTAAATTCACAGACTCATTCCATGATTGAGTTTACACTTCACATATACCTAAAGCCTCTAGCACAATGGTGTTCAGGCACTAGTACAGCACAAATATGCAAATATATTTATATTTTTAATAATCTCACAACTGTTCTATATATTTTTATCTTCCTTGATTCACAGAAGTTGCTTACTTATTACCTTTTATTAATCTGTAATGGGGCATGTCACTCACTGCCACGGCACCTCCTGCTGGCTGTCCTGGGAATTAGCTCTGGTTCGCAGGTGCGCCTTCATCTAGTGGTGTCTTGCCGCTGTCGCTTCTGCCATTGGGACTCGTGTCACTCTTAGGACCATGGTGTCCTCTTCTGGACACAGCCCTCTGTCTGTGCCCCACTCTGGGAGGCTGGCAGTCCTCTGTCCAGCCACTTGCCTCAGTGGCAGGCTGCAGTCCAGGGTCTAGCCACCTGCTTCTGTGGCAACTGGGGCCAAAAGGGGAGGGGGAGGGACCGGCAGTCACATTCTGCGTCACCTACAGCCCCCGTCGTCTGTTTCCTTGGGCTGTTTCCCCTACAGCCCTAGCACCTTCTCCGCCCTTCTATCAGGGCCACAGTCTGGCAGCAGTCAGCCGGGGTTTACTCATGCTCCCCTGACCCCACCCAACACTACTCAGACCATGGTGCTGTCTCTTCTCTCTCTCTCTCTTTCAGGGCAGCCAGTTCTCCCCCCTTGAACTCCAGGGAGTGACCACCTCTGCTTTGCTCAGCAGCCCCTTCTTATATGGGCCAGCCTGGCCCTGATTGGTTCCTCCAATAAACCTTCCCCTAATTGGCTGGCACTACAAGCCTTTTCCTTATTGGCTGCCTGCCATGCAGCTTCCCCAGGGTTGCTTTAACCCCATATATACCAGTTGGGGCAGCCACCCCATCACACAACCTCCCCCTTAAGAGCACACATCCTGGGGGGAGGGTTCCCCCCCCATCTTTCCAGCTTCCCTCACAGCTGGGCCCACAGGGTGTCTCTCTCCTGCCTCAGGCGCTCCACTAAGAGGAGCGGCCTGTCTCCCTGTTTCTGGGTTCCCAGCGTAGCCTGTCCTGCTCCTGTGTGGGTTTCCCTGTCTGTCTGGGTCCCCACCATAGCTTGTCCTACTCCCATGTGGGTTCCCCTGTTTCTCTGGGTCCTTTCTGCCCCACTCATCTTACCCATCACCTCCCTACCTCCCTCTGCTGGGTGTGGTAGATGGCTGTCTATCAGGGCCTTGGTCCTCACTCTGTCTCTGACTGAGCCTGGCACTCAGGCATCCCCCCCTTCTCCTCTGGGGGCAATGCATTTTTATATGGTCCTTCTCATGGCACAGAAAGCACAGCCATTGTCTCCTCTTGGCCATGGCCCTCTCATCGTCCTTCTCCTTTTGCTTGGGCCCTTTCCTTAGGTTAACCATACCCCTAACACCCAGAGAGAAGTTCCTCCACATGCCCGGTGCCTCCTTGTTCTCCTCACAAGGGGGTCTCTCTTGGGCTCTTTTGCTTTCCTGTTCTCCAGATGAGGCCTCTGTTCCTCACTCCCATAGGGACACTCCCTCTGAAAGTGTCCCTGCCACCCACAGGCAAAACATTCTCCCACCTCCTGGTCCTGGGGCCTGAATTCCCCTCTTGCTTCCTGTGATTGTTATGGAACCCCCCATTCCCCCCACCCCACCCCGCAGTGACTTAAACAGGTACAGCTGCTGCTTTGCTAGTCCAGACATACAGGTCTGCAGGTACTCCTGTGCCTCCCATTGTCTCTGCTGGGCTGTGAGCACCTGCTGTAGCAGGATCTGAAGTTGCCCTTGTAGCTTGTTGGCCCCTTTCTGCAGGGGCACCAACGTTGGAGTCCAGTTCAGGAAGGCCCCAGAGCCCTCCACAAAGAAGGCCTCTGACTCCATTTTCTCCACCTTACGTGTACCTTAGTCTTGCAAACATCTATACCAGGCAGTAGTGCCCACTGTCCTCTATCTTCCCTGTTTATTAGGGGTGACCATATGCCTGCATTCTCCACCACGTGTAACGCGGTGTGTCACTCACCACCGCAGCACCTTCTGCTGGCCATCCTGGGAATTAGCTCAGGTTTGCTGGCGTACCTTCATCTAGTGGTGTCTCACTGCAATAGCTTCTGCCATCAGGACCTGTGTCACTCTCAGGACTGTGGTGTCCTCTTCTGGACACAGCCCCAGTTGGTTCTCTCCCATCCCACCTTCTGGGAGTGGGGGGCGGGCAGCAGTCCTCTGTCCAGCCATTTGACTCAATGGCAGGCTGCAGCCCAGGGTCTAGCAACCTGCATCAGTAGCAACTGGGTCACCTCCAATCTCCACCATCTGTTTCTGTGGGCCTCTTCCCTGCAGCTCTAGCACCTTCTCTGCCCTTGTATCAGGGCCTCAGTCTGGCAGCGGTCAGCTGGGAGCACACTCATGCTCTCCTGGCCCCGCCTAGCACTACTCAGACCATGGTGCTGGCTCTTCTCCTTCCTTCAGGGCAACCAGTCCTCCCTCCTTGAACTCTGCTTTGCTCAGCAGCCCCTTCTTATATGGGCCAGCCAGGCCCTGATTAGCTCCTCCAATAAACCTTCCCCTAATTGGCTGGCACTACAAGCCTTTTCCTTATTGGCTGTCTCTGGTACAGCCTCCCCAGGGTTGCTTTAACTCCTTATATACCAGTGAGGGGTAGCCCTTGTTTGTTTAAAACCCTTCACAGAATTAGAGTAACAACAGACTCAGGCTTTGACCTGACTAACTCATGTCATAAAGGGAAGGCTAACCACCTTTAAATCCCTCCTGGCCAGAGGAAAAACCCTTTCACCTGTAAAGGGTTAAGAAGCTAAAGATAACCTCGCTGGCACCTGATCAAAATGACCAATGAGGAAACTTTCCAAGCTGGGGGGTGGGGGGGGAACAAAGAGTTCTCTGTGTGTCTTTTGCCAGGACCAGAGCAGGAATGCAGGTCAGAACTCCTAAGGGTTAATAAGCAATCTAGTTAGATATGCGTTAGATTCTATTTTGTTTAAATGGCTGATAAAATAAGTTGTGCTGAATGGAATGTATATTCTGGTTTTTGTGTCTTTTTGTAACTTAAGGTTTTGCCTAGGGGGATTCTCTATGTTTTGAATCTGATTACCCTGTAAGGTATTTACCATCCTGATTTTACAGAGGTGATTCTTCTACTTTTTCTTCAATTAAAATTCTTCTTTTAAGATCCTGATTGCTTTTTCCCTGTTCTTAAGATCCAAGGGTTTGGGTCTGTGTTCACCTATGCAAATTGGTGAGGATTTTTATCAAGCCTTCCCCAGGAAAGGGGGTGTAGGGCTTGGGGGGAAAGACGTTTCCAAGCGGGTTCTTTCCCAGTTATATTTTGTTAGATGCTTGGTGGTGGCAGCAATAAAGTCCAGGGACAAAAGGTAAAATAGTTTGTACCTGGGGAAGTTTTAACCTAAGCTGGTAAAAATAAGCTTAGGGGTTTTTTCATGCAGGTCCCCACATCTGTATCCTAGAGTTCAGAGTGGGGAAGGAACCTTGACAACTCATTACAAATGTCTGTGGCCTGTTCCCCAGCATCTAAGTTATAATGAACAAGGGATTGTACAACTGGGTGTTTGGCCACATGTCAGATGCTGTTGCCATACAATCAGAGTTAAAGCAACTAGAACATGGAGGAGCTCTAATATCCTGGGACCAAACACAGTTACAACAGCAATGCATTGTTTCAGGTTGTTTATTAAATACTTAGTTGGTATGGATAAAACTGAGGGTTCCTCTCTCTCCTCCTCCCCATGCCTTTGTTTGGCAATAGCAACAAGACTATTACTGTTCACAAAATATCCCTGGTCCTTTTCAAGGAGTTGCAGATTGAATAGAAGTGGCCTGAAATGACTGAAATGTCCAGTAAGACATCACCACATCCACCTTGTCTCTCTGGTCCTTAATATCAGATGAAACTCAGAAACATTATAGATAACATCTCCATTTCCAAATCCTTCAGTTAGAGTTCCACAAAGTCCATGTTCTCCATAATATTATTCAGCAACTTCATGAAGCAGTTGGAAAAGCCAGTAAGAAAATTTGGGCATAAGTGCCAGCAGTGCCAGGATGACATCTGTGCCTACATTTCCTTTACATCAAATGTACTCAGCATTATCTCCCTGGGTTTCTCAATGACTACTCCAAAGCAAGACCTGGATGAAGAGTGACTGGCTGAATCCAGGCAAGACTAAGGTCATGTCAATAAGAAGAAAGTGCTTCTAACATACCTCCAATTGCCAGTCAGGCTTCAGCAGCACTTGAAAAAACAAAATAGCTATGGCAGCAAAAAAACCCAAAACGACAACAAACCCCGCCCCGCCCCGATTTTCAGCTGTGATTATCCAAAAATTTGTGACCCAGCTTACCAGATACAATCTAATCATAGAGATCAATCCACAAATGACTTTCAGGTTTGATTATTGCAACCTATGAAATCTAGAAAAGCCCTAAAAAAGTTCCCAGTAGTACAAAAGGCAGCCAGTTCTTGCTGTTTAACAACAACGTCACTGCAAAAATCATCATCCATCTGTTTAATTCTCTGCATTAATCCCCACTGATTATAGCATCCCGTTCAAGTTAGTGTCCCAATATTCAAACCTGAGAGACTGTCCCTAATTACCTGAGAGAATGCCTCTTCCTCTGTAACCATGCCGTTCTATGCTGGCTATATTCCACTGAAACTTTGATACTGTGTCCCAATAGGAGAAGGCTTGTGAGTACGGGACACAAAAGTTTCACAGGAGCTGGACCTAGACTACGGAACTCACTCATACAAAAGTTAATGACCACTATGGAACTGACCACTTTCAGAAATAAATATAAGACTCATTTCCTCAACAGTCTTCATACCACATTCAGCCACTCTCAAACACGAGCAAGCAAGCAAACAACCTATAAACCAATCATCCTATTTCTCTTACAGGCAGGGAAAACAGAAAGCAAGAGACAGACAGCTATTATTCCTATTTTTAAATACTTGGAAGGCCCTCTGGTACTACAGAGATGGGGGCCATATAAGTAGTTAAAGATGTAATAATAATTATTTCAAATTACATATCTACTGTTACAAAATAAATCCCCATTTGTCTCTATACCATTCTGTGGTGTATCTGGAGTAGAACTGGGTGAATGCAGTAAAATTATTTGCCTACTCTTGCAACTAAAACCTAGTAATTTACAATGTATTGCTTTAAAAATACATATTTATAAACTTTCAAATGAGGGAGACTTCTGCCTCATCCCTTCTACCAGAATTTTCACAGAAAGCAAAGGCATCACAAATACTTATGGAAATAAATATTTTTGTCTAAGTATTCTGGTGACCATTTTGTAAAGCTTTTTTTAATTAGTTTTCCAATAGATTGAAATAATTACAGACTATTTGCAAACAGTTAATAAATATTTATTAGGTCATCCAACCAGAAGCAATACTATGGAAATTTGTCATCAACTTCAGTAGGACCAAGATTTTACCCCTTGTGCTTTAGGTGACCAGAGAATAAATAAGGAACGTCAACTATTCAGAGTGAATTGTTTTTGAACGAACCATAGGCTAGTTTGCTCATAGTTAATTATTTGAATAATTATGTCAAATTGAAAAAAAATGCCCTATTTGCAGATAATTTGAAAACAGAAAAAAGGGCTGAGTTTGTAAGATAAGTTATTTGCACGTATTTCAAGAAGTTCTTACCCTGAGTCACTTTAAAAAAAAAAAACACTCCCTACCCTCTCCATACCGAAAGTGGTCTAGATTAACTTAATCTTTGCCCTGTTGTTGTGGGCATTATTGGCTGGATTCATATCGGATTGAATTGCACTTGAGGGGAGAAGTATAGTTGATTTTTTCCCTCTGCTTACCTAGAAACTGATGCTCATGCACATCCTTAACAAATTTTGTCATTCCAAGAAATACCATCCATGAAACTATACTTCCAGGAGGCATGTCACAATGTCAACTTTGTCAGTCAATTGCTCAGTGAAGTAGTAATCATGAGCTTCTTCCTAGTGCTTGTTGTATTTTGTAGTGCAGTCAGCAATCCCTTCCATGACTGCTTAAATTTTGCCTAAGGTTTGTAGCTAATCTGGGATCATTATAGGCATTCCTTTGTGGCCAGTATTTCAATAAAGAGCTGCATTCACCACAACAGAACTTGTCTCTTTCTCCACCATGAACAACATTGAAACTTCACATATTGAAAAATTGTTCCCTATTATTTTGAGGATGTTACACAATATTGCTTCAGTCCTTACTCAAGCAAAACCTCTACTAGGGGCTAAAAGATTATTTTTTTTATTAGATATGGCAGGTTTCAAAAAACCTGACAAGCTTCCCGACAATATCCTTTCCTCTACCCTACCACCTTAAAAAAAAAAAGAAAAAGAAAGAAAGACACCTAAGATATTCAGGTCATGAATCTGGTCCCACTGAAGCTAGTGACTAAACACCTCAGTGTCTCATGGCAGAAGAGAAATAGGTCTCATTTGCAGTGAATTTCAAAGGGATTGCTTTACTTAAGGTACAAGAAACAAACAAAAATCATGTCGCTGTCCATGGCTCTAATTCTCAGGTTACCTAAGCAGCCTGTGCTGGCTAATGTCACTTAGGGGGATCAGATAGCAAGTGTGAAAAATTGGGACAATTTTTTTTGGGGGGAGAGGAGGGTGGTAATAGTTGCATACATAAGACAAAGTCACTAATATGCAAAGCTATGGTTTTGGCCCATTATTGATTTTTTTCCAGCTTTTTTTAGCTCTTATACTAAAAATGGAAATTATAATTGATTTTTCTCTTTTTGAAGGGGAAGAAGATGCAGTTTTCTTATCCAATTAATAAAATTTGAACATACAAACATACACAGAATGCCAAAACAAGAATTGGAATAAATTCTTAGGCTATTTAAGTTGTTTTTATCTTCACATCAAAATGTAATTGAAAAATAAATCTACTTTAAGAATTCATTACATCCAAGAATTTCATTAAATATAGTTAAATTTAGCACATGTATATTAGGCAAATTTATTTCCTCTTAAGCATCTTGGAGTTCTAGCACTAATCTGCCATGAGGTATGCAAACCTAGATTGTCAGTAAGTCAAGTGAGACTCAAGGAGCAGAATCTATTTATCTTAAAGAGAAGATTAAGGGGTAACTTGATTGCAGTCTACAAGTACCTACATGGGGAACAAATATTGAATAATGGACTCTTCAATCTAGCAGAGAGAGGTATAACAGTCCAATGGCTGGAAGTTGCAGCTAGATAAATTCAGAGTGGGAATTAGGTGTAAATTTCATCTTAGAGTAATTAACCATTGGAACAACTTACCAAAGGTCTTGGTAAATTCTTTATCACTGAATTTTAAATCAAGATTGGATGTTTTTCTAAAAGGTACGTTCTAGAAAAAGGGCTGCCCAGAAGGCTGGGGGGGGGGCAAGTGGAGCAATTTGCCCTAGGCCCCGCAGGGGCCCCCAGGAGAGTTGTCAGGGCCCCCCCCCCCCCCGAGAGTTTTCGGCAGCACTTCAGCGGCGGGTCCTTCAGTGCCGCCAAACACACCCGGAGTGAAGGGCCTGCTGCCACCGCTTCTTCTGCTCTGGGTCTTCAGCGGCAATTCGGCGGCAGGGGTTCTTCCGCTCCATGTTTTCAACGAAATGCCTTGAAGACCTGGAGCAGAAGGACCGCCACTGCCAAAGACCCCAGGCTCCCTGAATCCTCTGGGCGGCCCTGTCTAGAAATTTTGGGGGAAGTTCGAGGGACAGTGTTATGCAGGTGGTCAGACTAGATGATCACAATGGTCCCTTCTGGCCTTTGAACCAATAAATCACAGATTTCTGTGGGAATTTACTCTGAAGGAAACACTTATTTAGCAGCATTTCTCATGATTTGAGGTAAAACCTCAAATCATTTTTAAAAATTGAAATTACCAGATTCATCAGTATGCTGTGGCTGCTTTTTGCCACTCTGGAGCAAAACGAAGCAGCCATAACATACTAGCTAGCTAAATTCTGCCTCCTGCCACTGTTTTGCCAGCGTATTTGAAAATTGCTGGCATGTACACTGTCATAAATATAAAGGGAAGGGTAACCACCTTTCTGTATACAGAACTATAAAATCCCTCCTGGCCAGAGGCTATTAAGAAGCTAAGATAACTTCGCTGGCACCTGACCAAAATGATCAATCAAGAGACAAGTTACTTTCAAAGCTGGAGGCGGAGGGGGGCGGGACAAAGGGTCTGTCTGTGTGATGCTTTTGCCGGGACCAGGTCAGGAATGCTCTTCAGAACTTCTGTTAAGTTAGTAAGTAATCTAGCTAGAAATGCGTTAGATGTCCTTTTGTTTAATGGCTGGTAAATAAGCTGTTCTGAATGGAATGTATATTCCTGTTTTTGTGTCTTTTTGTAAATTAAGGTTTTGTCTAGAGGGATTCTCTATGTTTTGCATCTGATTACCCTGTAAGGTATTTACCATCCTGATTTTACAGAGGTGATTCTTTTACTTTTTCTTAAATTAAAATTCTTCTATTAAGATCTTAATTGATTTTTCCTTGTTATTAAGATCCAAGGGTTTGGGTCTGTGTTCACCTATGCAAATTGGTGAGGATTTTTTTCAAGCCTTCCCCAGGAAAGGGGCTGTAGGGCTTGGGGGGGATATTCTGGGGGGAAGGGGCTCTTTCCCTGCTCTTTGTTTAACACGCGTGCTGGTGGCAGCATAGGGTTCAAGGACAAGGCAAAGTTTCTACCTTGAGGAAGTTTTTAACCTAAGCTGGTAAGAATAAGCTTAGGGGGTCTTTCATGCAGGTCCCCACATCTGTACTCTAGAGTTCAGAGTGAGGAAGGAAGCTTGACATGGTGGCGGAGCGGTGGGATAATTTTAAGGGGGGGGTTTTTAGATCATTTTGAAGCAGAAACACAGTAGGATTTTAAAAGGACTTTTTTTCCTTTGGGCTGTTTGGAAACAGGTTTTAAGCTGAAAGAAGTTAGAGTTTTTTTTGTCTCTGCCTGGCGGCCAAAGCAGTAAGCATAACAAAGGGATTTGTCTTTTTTGAGCTGGAGTTTTCTCTACCTCAAGGCAGGGTAGTTAACCTCTTGCAGGGAAATTCACAAGTTTTTCACAGATCTGAAGAGGTTTGGGTTTGTTTTTTTTTAAGCTAAGAGCAACTAGAGGGGTTTTCTGTCTATTTGCCTGGAGACAAAGGATTTTTCTGTAGGCTGAGAATAGCTATCAGAGAACATAGGTATCACACTACAGGACAAAAAAATTTTTACAGGCCAGTTCTTTGGGTTTTTTTTAACTCTTGGCTGTAAAGTTAGTTAAAACAGAGAGGCTAAGATGACAGAACCCAAGGCAGAAAAAGCCAAAGAGGCTGCCCACAGGAGAGAAATGGAGGTAAAGGAAAAAGAATGGAAGCTTCCTGAGGAGGAAAAAGAGGCTGCCAACAGGAGAGAAATAGAGGCAAAGGAAAAAAGAGTGGAAGCATGCACTGGAGATGGAGAAGGCAAAGGCTCAGCAGAATAGCAATCCTTCTCCAGGTACCGCTTCACATCCCAAGAAGTTCCCAACCTACAAGGCAGGTGAGGATACCGAGGCCTTCTTAGAAAACTTCGAAAGGGCCTGCCTTGGGTACAGCATCACTACAGACCAGTACATGGTAGAACTGAGGCTGCAGCTCAGTGGACCCTTAGCAGAGGTGGAGGCTGAAATGCCGAAGGAACACATGAACAAGTATGAACTGTTTAAAACCAAGGCGAGAGTCAGAATGGGGCTAACACCCAAGCATTCCCGTCAGCGGTTCAAAGCCCTAAGGGGGAAACCAGATGTGTCATTTACCCGACATGCCTACCACATTGTGAAACATTGGGATGCCTGGATATCAGGAGCAAGTGTTAAATCTCCAGAAGATTTGCCCTTCCTAATGCAAATGGAGCAGTTCTTAGAGGGTGTTCCTGAGGAAATAGAAAGATACATCCTAGATGGGAAGCCCAAAACTGTAATCGAGGCAGGGGAGGTTGGAGCCAAATGGCTGGAGGTGGCAGAAAAGAAAAAAACTGGTCGCAGTTGGAGCGGATACCAGAAGGAACAACCTCAGACCACACCCTACTACCGGGACAGCCCAAGGCCCCAACTACACACCAAGGAACCCTCCAGACACCTTATCATCCCTCCACACCGTTCTCCAGCAACCCACCTCGCCCCAGTGACCCGTCAGCTGGACAATGTTTTAAATGTAACAAGCCGGGGCATATAAAGGCCAACTGCCCAAAGAAACCCAACAGATTACAGTTCATTGCACTGGAATCACACCAGAGGTCCTCAGGCCCAGATACCTCCCAGATACCCTTGGAGCAGAGGGAAACTGTGAGTATGGTTGGGAAGAAGGTCACCGCATGGAGGGACACCGGAGCACAGGTGTCAGCTATCCATGCTTCCTTAGTGGACCCCAACTTAATCAACCCAGAGATCCAAGTAACAATTCAACCCTTCAAGTCCAACTCTTTCAATTTGCCAGTCCAGTACAAGGGCTGGTCAGGAACGTGGACTTTTGCAGTATATGATGATTATCCCATCCCCATGCTGTTGGGGGAAGACTTGGCCAATCATGTGAAGCTAGCCAAGAGGGTGGGAATGGTCACCCGCAGCCAGGCTAAGCAAGCTGTCATGCCTAGCTCTGTTCCGGAAACTTCTACCAGGACCTGGTCAGAGGTGATGGAACTGGACCCCATGCCAACATCTGCAACAGCAGTAGTGGATCCAGTCACAGAGACCCAGACAGAGCCAGTCTCAGAACCGGAACCAGCGGAACAACCGGCACCAGAACCATTGCCAGCACTGAATCCAGTACTTGCAACCCCAACACCAGCAGGCCCCACCGAACCTGCACTGGCAGCAGCAGATAACCCTACACAAGAGGCTCAGCCGGAGCCTGAACCCCAACGTAGTGCACCAGCAGAAAGCGGTTCACAGTCAAAGGAAACAGCCCCATCCCCTACAATCGCTTCCAGAGGGACCAAGCCCAGATCCACAATCCAATGAGGAACTGATGTCTCCAGCCTCAAGGGAACAGTTCCAGACCGAACAGGAAGCAGATGAAAGCCTCCAAAGAGCTTGGATGGTGGCACGGAGCAACCCACCACCTCTCAGCTCTTCTAATCGATCCAGGTTTGTTGTAGAAAGAGGACTTTTATACAAGGAAACTCTTTCTGGTGGACACCAGGAAGACTGGCATCCTCAGAGACAGTTGGTAGTTCCAACTAAGTACTGGGTCAAGCTCTTGAGCTTAGCCCACGATCATCCTAGTGGCCATGCTATGGTGAAGAGGACTAAGGACAGTTTGGGGAGGTCATTCCACTGGGAGGGAATGGGCAAGGATGTTTCTACCTATGTCCGGTCTTGTGAGGAATGCCTAAAAGTGGAAAAACCCCAAGACCAGGTCAAAGCCCCTCTGCAGCCACTCCCCATCATTGAAATTCCATTTCAGCGAGTAGCTGTGGATATTCTGGGTCCTTTTCCAAAAAAGACACCCAGAGGGAAGCAGTACATACTGACTTTCATGGATTTTGTCACCCGATGGCCAGAAGCAGTAGCTCTAAGCAACATCAGGGCTAAAACGAACAAGGTCAGCTCCCAGACTACTGCACTGGGCAGCACAGCATGGGAAGGAGGTGACCAGCTCTCTGTGCAGAAAGAAGTGGTTCGGGACTATTTAGAAAAGCTGGACGTGCACATGTCCATGGGGCTGGATGCGTTGCATCTGAGAGTGCTAAAGGAGTTGGTGGATGTGATTGCAGAGCCATTGGCCATTATCTTTGAAAACTCATGGCGATCGGGGGAAGTCCCGGACGACTGGAAAAAGGCTAATGTAGTGCCCATCTTTAAAAAAGGGAAGGAGGAGGATCCTGGGAACTACAGGCCAGTCAGCCTCACCTCAGTCCCTGGAAAAATCATGGAGCAGGTCCTCAAGGAATCAATTCTGAAGCACTTAGAGGAGAGGAAAGTGATCAGGAACAGTCAGCATGGATTCACCAAGGGCAAGTCATGCCTGACTAATCTAATTGCCTTCTATAACAAGATAGCTGGTTCTGTGGATGACGGGAAAGCAGTGGATGTGTTGTTCCTTGATTTTAGCAAAGCTTTTGACGCTGTCTCCCACAGCATTCTTGCCAGCAAGTTAAAGAAGTATGGGCTGGATGAATGGACTATAAAGGTCGATAGAAAGCTGGCCACGTTGTCGGGCTCAACGGGTAGTGATCAATGGCTCCGTGTCTAGTTGGCAGCCGGTATCAAGTGGAGTGGCCCAAGGGTTGGTCCTGGGGCTGGTTTTGTTCAATATCTTCATAAATGATCTGGAGGATGGCGTGGATTGCACCTCAGCAAGTTTGCAGATGATACTAAACTGGGAGGAGAGGTAGATACGCTGGAGGGTAGGCATAGGATACAGAGGGACCTAGACAAATTGGAGGATTGGGCCAAAAGAAATCTGATGAGGTTCAACAAGGACAGTGCAGAGTCATGCACTTAGGATGAAAGAATCCAATGCACCGCTACAGACTAGGGACCGAATGGCTCGGCAGCAGTTCTGCAGAAAAGGACCTAGGAGTTACAGTGGACAAGAAGCTGGATATGAGTCAACAGTATGCCCTTGTTACCAAGAAGGCCAATGGCATTTTGGGATGTATAAGTAGGGGCATTGCCAGCAGATCGAGGGACGTGATCGTTCCCCTCTATTCGACATTGGTGAGGCCTCATCTGGAGTACTGTGTCCAGTTTTGGGCCCCACACTACAAGAAGGATGTGGAAAAATTGGAAACAGTCCAGCGGAGGGCAACAAAAATGATTAGGAGACTGGAACACATGAGTTATGAGGAGACGCTGAGGGAACTGGGGATGTTTAGTCTACGGAAGAGAAGAATGATGGGGGATTTGATAGCTGCTTTCAACTACCTGAAAGGGGGTTCCAAAGAGGATGGCTCTGGACTGTTCTCAGTGGTAGCAGATGGCAGAACAAGGAGTAATGGTCTGAAGTTGCAGTGGGGGAGGTTTAGGTTGGATATTAGGAAAAACTTTTTCACTACGAGGGTGGTGAAACACTGGAATGCGTTACCTAGGGAGGTGGTGGAATCTCCTTCCTTAGAAGTTTTTAAGGTCAGGCTTGACAAAGCCCTGGCTGGGATGATTTAATTGGGGATCGGTCCTGCTTTGAGCAGGGGGTTGGACTAGATGACTTCCTGAGGTCCCTTCCAACCCTGATATTCTATTCTATTCTAAAAGTGTTTGCCAGGCACTAACAGACATTTTTACCAGGGTAGGTTGGCCCTCCGACATCCTCACAGATGCAGGAACTAATTTCCTGGCAGGAACTATGGAACGTCTTTGGGAAGCTCATGGGGTAAATCACTTGGTTGCCACTCCTTACCACCATCAAAGAAATGGCATGGTGGAGAAGTTTAATGAACTTTGGGGGCCATGATATGAAAACGCGTAAATGAACACTCCAATGATTGGGACCTAGTGTTGCAGCAGTTGCTCTTTGCCTACACAGCTGTACCACATCCCAGTTTAGGGTTTTCACCATTTGAACTTGTATATGGCTGCGAGGTTAAGGGGCCATTACAGTTGGTGAAGCAGCAATGGGAGGGATTTACACCTTCTCCAGGAACTAACATTCTGGACTTCGTAAACAACCTGCAAAACACGCTCCGAACCTCTTTGGCCCTTGCTAAAGAAAACCTACAGGATGCTCAAAAAGAGCAAAAAGCCTGGTATGATAAACATGCCAGAGAGCGTTCCTTCAAAGTAGGGGGACCAGGTCATGGTATTAAAGGCGCTCCAGGCCCATAAAATGGAAGCGTCGTGGGAAGGGCCATTCATGGTCCAGGAGCGCATGGAAGCTGTTAATTATCTCATAGCATTCCCCACCTCCAACCGAAAGCCTAAGGTGTACCATATTAATTCTCTAAAGCCCTTTTATTCCAGAGAATTAAAGGTTTGTCAGTTTATAGCCCAGGGAGGAGATGACGCTGAGTGGCCTGAAGGTGTCTACTATGAAGGGAAAAATGCTGGTGGCGTGGAAGAGTTGAACCTCTCCATGACCCTTGGGTGTATGCAGCAACAGCAGATCGAGGAGCTGTGCACTAGCTACGCGCCAATGTTCTCAGCCACCCCAGGACTGACTGAATGGGCATACCACTCCATTGACAGAGGTAATGCTCACCCAATCAAAGTCTAGCCTTACTGGGTGTCTCCTCAAGTTAAAATACTTCTATAGAATGGGAGATCCAGGATATGCTACAGATGGGGGTAATCCGCCCCTCTGGCAGTGCATGGGCATCTCCAGTGGTTCTAGTTACCAAACTAGATGTGGAGATACGTTTTTGTGTGGACTCCCATAAGCTAAATGCTGTAACTTGCCCAGACAACTATTCAATGCCACGCACAGATGAACTATTGGAGAAACTGGGATGGGCCCAGTTCATCTCTACCTTGGACATAACCAAGGGGTACTGGCAGGTACTGCTAGATAAATCCACCAAGGAAAGGTCAGCCTTCACCACACATGTCGGGCTGTATGAATTTAATGTGCTCCCTTTCGGGCTGCGGAATGCACCTGCTACCTTCCAAAGACTTGTAGATGGTCTCCTAGCGGGATTAGGAGAATATGCAGTCGCCTACCTTGACGATGTGGCCATATTTTCGGATTCCTGAGCAGACCACCTGGAACATCTACAAAAAGTCTTTGAGCGCATAAGGGAGGCAGGACTAACTGTTAAGGCTAAGAAGTGTCAAATAGGCCTAAACAGAGTGACTTACCTTGGACACCAGGTGGGTCAAGGAAGATCAACCCCCTACAGGCCAAAGTGGATGCTATCCAAAAGTGGCCTGTCCCAGAGTCAAAGAAACAGATTCAATCCTTCTTAGGCTTGGCCGGATATTACAGGCGATTTGTACCGCAATACAGCCAAATCGCCGCCCCACTGACAGACCTAACCAAAAAGAAACAGCCAAATGCCATTCAGTGGACCGAAGAGTGTCAGAAGGCCTTTAACCAGCTTAAAGCAACACTCATGTCTGATCCTGTGCTAAGGGCCCCAGACTTTGACAAACTGTTCCTAGTAACCACAGATGTGTCCGAGCGTGGTGTGGGAGCAGTTTTAATGCAGAAAGAACCGGATTGAGAATTCCATCCTGTAGCGTTTCTCAGCAAGAAGCTGTCTAAGAGGGAAAGCAACTGGTCAGTCAGTGAAAAAGAATGTTACGCCATTTTCTATGCTCTGGAAAAGGTACGCCCATACGTTTGGGGACAGCATTTCCACTTGCAAACCGACCATGCTGTGCTACAGTGGCTTCATACCACCACGGGAAATAAGAAGAAACTTATTCGGTGGAGTTTAGCTCTCCAAGATTTTGATTTCAACGTACAACACATCACAGGAGCTTCTAACAAACTGGCTGATGCATTCTCCCGTGAAAGGTTTCAGAGTAACAGCCATGTTAGTCTGTATTCGCAAAAAGAAAAGGAGTACTTGTGGCACCTTAGAGACTAACCAATTTATTTGAGCATAAGCTTTCGTGAGCTACAGCGAAGTGAGCTGTAGCTCACGAAAGCTTATGCTCAAATAAATTGGTTCTTCTCCCATGAAAGTTACCCAGAATCAACTGGTGAAAATCGTCCTTGAGATGTGGAAAATATTGTTATTCTTTATACACTTGGTAGCATATTTAGAGGTGCATGTGTCTTATTAACTAAGTGTTCTCCTAGAGCTCCAGGAAGAAATCACAGCCAGTGTTTCACCTTAGCTGTGATTTGGGGGGCGTGTCATAAATATAAAGGGAAGGGTAATCACCTTTCTGTATACAGAACTATATAATACCTCCTGGCCAGAGACAAAACCCTTTCACCTGTAAAGGGTTAAGAAGCTAAGATAACCTCGCTGGCACCTGACCAAAATGACCAATGAGGAGACAAGTTACTTTCAAAGCTGGAGGGGGCGGGGGGGAAGAAAGGGTCTGTCTGTCTGTGTGATGCTTTTGCTGGGACTAGGTCAGGAATGCTCTTCAGAACTTCTGTTAAGTTAGTAAGTAATCTAGCTAGAAATGCGTTAGATTTCCTTTTGTTTAAATGGCTGGTAAATAAGCTGTGCTGAATGGAATGTATATTCCTGTTTTTGTGTGATTTTGTAACTTAAGGTTTTGCCTAGAGGGATTCTCTATGTTTTGAATCTGATTACCCTGTAAGGTATTTACCATCCTGATTTTACAGAGGTGATTCTTTTACCATAGAGTTCAAGGACAAGGCAAAGTTTGTACCTTGAGGAAGTTTTTAATCTAAGCTGGTCTTTCATGCAGGTCCCTACATCTGTACCCTAGAGTTCAGAGTGGGGAAGGAACCTGGACATACACTCTTGGGTAGCTCCTTCTCTCTCCTGTGCTCCAAGTTCTCCCTGCTTCTTCCACCTACATACATTTCCCTAGATTCACACATCCTAGTTTGCCCTTCCATCCTACATTCCACATTTTTCTGTACCTCATATTCTCCATGTTGAGTAGATCTAGTGCAACACACAGCTTTTGAAAATTTGTGTTTATGATTAATGGTCCTTTTTGCTGTTATTTTCATAATGGAAAGTTTAGCTGTCCAACAAAGGTCATTGCATAAAATCTACATCTTCAGGACTCAAGAACTCAACAAATTGCCCTATTTTAAAATGGCGATGTTCTCAGGGGGACTGAGGACACAGGCTTATGCCCTCTTTCAAAATGGCCACCATTTCTCATTTTCAGTTTAAGGTATTCTCTATAGAAGAACATTTGTTAGTTTCTGCTGAAAAAGAAACTTTCACTTAGGCAGAACAGGTTAAGATTATCATTAATTCTAAAACACACCTTCATATGTAGTTTGAAGCTTGAAACATCTGCATTATTCTGTTAAGATTCATGTGTATATTTGTCAGTGCCAAATGTAAAGTAATAAATCTAGGAATAAAGAATTGAGAGTCACAGGATGACAAACTGTACTTTGGAAAGCAGTGACTCCGAAAGGAATGTAAGGATTATGGTGGATAAGTAACTGAACATGAACTCTCATAACACTGCATGACAGGGATAACAGTCCTGCAAGTGGCATACTGCTTAAGGGTATTTTTTCCATGACAAAATCCAGACTGACTAGCTAAAAATATCACTAACTCTACTAATGCTACCGGATTATGAGAACTACATATACTAAAGGTTTAAAGTTGGTTAACTGAAGGAAAAGCTACAGTGAGCTCCAACTCTGACCACTGGAAGCAAGAAGGAACTGAGAGGGAGGTGGCAGACACTCCTCTTTTTATATCCTCGGCTCAGCTCATGACGAGATTGGAGGTAGGAGCAGGCAGCCTAGTGGCAAAGGACTCTGACTTGAGTGCATTGGGTGCGCATACATTCCACTTCAGGTGTATATGTGCACAGTTACTCAAAGGAATACAAATCTTTTTTTTTTTCCTCTCCAGGAGAGTTCAGATTCCCAAGCTTTTATAACAAGCCCTGAGCCCTTGTGCTTCAAGCTTCACTTGATTTTTCTTCAAGGAAGAACATGACTTTCCCAAGTTTGAGCTGAATTGCTATAGCTTTATCTGAGTTATAGGAGACAGAGAAAGGAAAGAATTTACAGTAGGAAAATGGGCCTGGGTTTTGACATCTGCGTACCTCACAAATAGTGCAACAATTTACCTTAATCATTAAAGCAGGAAAAATTCATCTTTGGGCTGAGACCAAGGATGGAAATTACCAGGTTGAAAGGAACATTTTGGAGATAATGTGAGAAACCAAAAAACATTTCTCAACTTTAATTGTAGTGTTCACTATCCATTAATGCAATAATAAAGGATTAATTTTTAAGTGTACTTCTTGAAGTATCCCTGCTAAAAGCACAAAAGTGAAGACCATTCCATCATGGCTGTTACAAACTGACCCCTCCCTCACCATCTGCAAATACAATGATAATAAGTCTTTTCAGACTGAGGTGAGAATAAAATTGGTTTGGAAATGAAGTTCTAGCCCATGGAGAGAAAAGAAGAGCCAGACACTGGAAACAGCTGTCTGATGTTTCAGGGATTAAAATGATGTTACAGTGTGAATATTAGATATTTTTGTAGTATTTTTCTGAATAGTTTCTAGTTGTCAGCTAGGCTTTGGAGCAGAGCAATGAGTCTGTGAGTTTACTGTTGGTATTCCTGATAAAAACAGTAGAGACCTGTAGGCATGTCCGGCCTGGGGTTATCACTCTCTGGCGAACCAGACCACCTCACTACTTCTGTCAGGTGTGTCGGGGAATTAGCCTGCCTGAGCAAAGAGTTCAATAGCAAGGGTCAGGGCGGGGCAACAATCAGTCAGTAGCTCAAGGCCCTCAGACAGGGGCTGAGCAAAGAGTTCAATAGCAAACCCAGGCTCCTGGCTCCAAATGGCCTGGGAGAGGGGGAGACTGCCACCTGCGAGATGGGTGGCGGGGGGACGCAGGCCCACCCACTCCACTGCGTCCCAGCCCGGGGCCCTAGCAGCAGCAGAAGACCCACTGCTGTGTCAGTGGGGTTCCTGGCCGCAACACACTGACATTGGCTCTGGCAGTGTTGCAGCCTGACTATGGTCAGCTGCCCCCAGGTTACTTCCTACCTCCCCCTCCAGAGGTACCTGGGTCCGGCCAGCTGGCATCCTCTAAGGGGTCACACACCATGGGCTCCTCGGGGTAACTGGCACTCAGTTGGCTTAGCGGCTCCTCAGGGTAACTGACAAACAGCAAGCTTGGCAGCGTCTCTGGGCTCGGGCTAGCATCAGGCATTGGCTGATCTGGCCAATCCTCGGGTCGGCCGCCAGTCACTATGGTCTCATGACTGGGAGCTCCACCACATGTGTCTGGCCTCTCCAGTGGCTGTGTTTCAACTGAGCTCTGGGGTCGGGCTTTTATACTTCCGGTCCTGTGCCTTGACCTCTGAGGGGCAGGTGCAGGGTTCGCTGGCTCCGCCCACTTTGGCATCCAGAGAGGCTCATCCCTCTCCGGGGCGGCGGGGAACCAGACCGCCTCACTACAAGACCAGACACCATAGTCTCATGAACTCTTCAGGAATTTCCACAAGGACACTGCTTTTTTAGCTCTGAAGAGAACCCAGTGCCCCCGTGCACAAAGTGGGTCACTGGCACAGCAGCCATTCTCAAGGAAGAGTAATGGCATGAAACAATGGGTGATACCATACACACTGTAATGAGAGTGTGTATGGTATCACCCATTGTTTCATGTTCTCTGTGTATATAAATCTCCCCACTGTATTTTCCACTGAATGCATCCGACAAAGTGAACTGTAGCTCACGAAAGCTTATGCTCAAATAAATTTGTTAGTCTCTAAGGTGCCACAAGTCCTCCTTTTCTTTTTTTGGATACAGACTAACATGGTTGCTACTCTGAAACTTCTATTTTAGTAATCATGTATCATCACAGGTATAGTGCTATAAACATACACTGTGCTGTACAACAACAGGTTGGTACCAGTTATCAAGTTCCTTCCCTGTTTATTATCTAAAAGCACAAGGGAAGATCATTCATACAGGGACTGCTTCAAGACCCATTAAAGTCAATGGAAGTCTTCCCATTTACTACAGTGAGCTTTGGATCAGGCCTTCAAGGCCTGAGCAGTGGACATTAGAGCTTTAGTGTCTGATTCTGCCACCCCAATTCACATGCACCTTACTGCACAAGTAGTTTCACAGGAAATCATTTCTGTCCTATTTGGGGCAGTCAGTTTTGCAATGGACGATTTGTGTAATAAGGTACTTGTAGCAGGGTGGTCACCCGCTCCCAGGTCAAAGGGGTTAAAAGCCAGCCCTTGGAGAGGGCCAGGGCTGGGAGCCTTAGGCTGGGCTGATTGGGAGGCAGCCTCAGCTGTGGCCACGCCCCAAACAGACTCAGCTGACCCTATAAAGGGGCTGCTGGGCTGTAACTCAAGAGACTCTCTCTAGCTTCGGGGGGACCTGGCTGTAGGGACCGAAGCAGAGTACCTAGATTGGAGCAGGGCTGGGGAAGGGCCTGAGGAGCTGGGGGAGCTCCAGCCAGGAAAGCCCCAGGCTGTGGCCTAGTATTAGGCCCAACAGGTACTGGGGTTGCAGGGGATAGCCCAAGGTTAGACAGAGGCAGCAGGTCCAAACCCAACCTTGCCTGTGATGAGTAGCTTATACAGCAGTCTGCCCCAGGGCATGGGGGGCTAGCTGGTGACTGGCAGTAGCCTATGACTGAGGTGAGGTAGGGATGGGGGGGGGGTTCCCTGAGGAGGGGAGACCCTGCAAGTGAGGGGTTACTGCCAGGGGGCAGCATGCTGGCGTACAAGGGGCATCAGGTCTGGGAGGGACACGGGGGCCTGGCGTAAGCGGGACACCGGCCTGCAGAGGGCGCTCCAAGGCTGGAAGTAGATCTAATTCCCAGGACACTAACAGAAGGCGCTGCAGGGTTGAGTCCTGCACACTCACAGTACTACATAACATGAGTAAGGTTGGCAGAGTTAAGCCTTGTTTGCTTTTGCAAATCAAGTCATACAGATATTACCAAGCCTAATCAATTGTACAGGGCTACACTGAATAGTATAATAATCTGGTTGAATCAGAACAGGAGAATGATTTGGGTGCCTGAGGACTGTGGTTTTCCAAATGAGGTATTTGGGGTTGCCATAAATATAAAGGGAAGGGTAAACACCTTTAAAATCCCTCCTGGCCAGAGGAAAAACCCTTTCACCTGTAAAGGGTTAAGAAGCTAGGATAACCTCGCTGGCACCTGACCACAATGACCAATGAAGAGACAAGATACTTTCAAAGCTGGAAGGGGGAAAAAAAACAAAGGGTCTGGGTCTGGTCTGGGTGATGCTTTTGCCGGCGACAGAACAGGAATGGAGTCTTAGAATTTAGTAAGTAATCTAGCTAGATATGCGTTAGATTATGATTTCTTTAAATGGCTGAGAAATTAAGCTGTGCTGAAAGGAAAGGATATTTCTGTCTCTGTGTCTTTTTGTAACTTAAGGTTTTGCCTAGAGGGATTCTCTATGTTTTGAATCTAATTACCCTGTAAGGTATTTACCATCCTGATTTTACAGAGGTGATTCTTTTTTACTTTTTACTTCTATTAAAATTCTTCTTTTCAGAACTGAATGCTTTTTCATTGTTCTTAAGATCCAAGGATTTGGGTCTCTGGTCACCTATGCAAATTGATGAGGATTTTTACCAAACCTTCCCCAGGAAGTGGGGTGCATGGGGTGGGAGGATTTGGGGGGGAAAGATGTTTCCGAACAACTCTTTCCCAGAAACCCGGTTAGACGTTTGGTGGTGGCAGCGAAAGTCCAAGGGCAAAGGGTAAAATAGTTTGTACCTTGGGGAAGTTTTAACCTAAGCTGGTAAAAGTAAGCTTTGGAGGTTTTCATGCAGGTCCCCACATCTGTACCCTAGAGTTCAGAGTGGGGAAGGAACCTTGACAGGGGTGAAAGTCACTTACTAAGAAAAAGAAAGCGGTCACTATAGTGCTGACTGCTGACAATGCCTTGCTTCTGGGGAGATTCTGAGAAATGCTGTGTCCCATGTGACTAGTTGTGGGTAAAAAACAAATTACTAGCAGATATACTGGCAAAAACAGGGAAATGGACACTTTATCTTCCTTTTGTCTCTTACGATTTTCTGCATTGTTTCCATTCACACTCTTTTGAACACCAACAGAAATTAAGATATTCTGTTGTGGAGAGGAGATTTCTTTATGAGCATATTTATCATGCCAACAATGCAGTTTAATGGGACTTTGATGCTGTGCAATTATGTATTTAAATTCCATCTTACTGGAAACATTCTTGGTCAGGGGGAATTGCTGAAGACAATTTCAGGCAACCTGGGGATAATTTTGCCAGCCACAAGGCCTAAACAAAAATTTTTAAAACATACAGTTTAGGAAAAAAGGGTTAGTTCTTTGCATTCATCCTATGGAAATCAACATTGGGATATGGAAATTAATATACAGTTCTACAAGGACACTGTTTGCTTTTTAAAATAAATTCATACAATATGGTATTTAGATAGGAAAACAACAACAATAAAATACATTCTTTTGGGGATTCTCCTTGGGTTAATTCCTCCTCCGTACATTTTGAAATTCTTTATTTACCCGATTATGTTGGCATTTATATAGTCTCTCTTTGTTTTTGAATTTCAAGAATGTTACAAAAAAATTCTCAGTTTTCGTGATTTCCCCTCACCTCCCACCCCCACCATTTCCCAACCAGCGTTATTAATTCCATTCAGTTCTCTGAACATTTCAAAACAGATGATTACCTCATATGATGCACACCTGTCCTGAGGAGTTTATACATGTTCAAAACTGACCATTTTACTTGGGTTTGATGCATCATGAGGTGGTGAAGTAAGGGCAGAGTCAGGACTCCTGGACAGAGCTAGTCTGTCTGGCAGGGAACCCGCCTCTTTCCCCCAGCCTGGGTATAAGAGTTACTAAAGAAGTGTAGGGGGAAAGGAAAGCAATAGATTGAGGTAAAGACTTCCTGGCATGAAAACCAGAAATGATTCCATGTTGAAGAGGTAGCTGATGGAGAATGAGGCTGCCATCAAACAGGGATGAAGGGAAAATTTTTAGCAATTGCAAGTGGAAGACAACATGGGAAAAAATATCACACACTTTAGTTTTTAAGTATGTTTTTGGGTTTTCCCCCATATTCACAGTACTTGTCAATATTATTAGAGCTGGTTGAAAAATGTGCCTTTTTTGTCAAAAAAAATCAGCATTTGAAGGTTTCTATTAGATCCAATATTTATCACCATTGATGTGTTTGATTCTTTGCAATTAAATAAGAGGTTCCCTGGTACAAGTTGCTTATGATCTTTCAGACGCATGCAAAACCAAATCAGGCACAAATATATGATGTACTGGCAGCTGTCAGAGGTGATGCCTGAATGTATAGAAGTGGTCCGTTTTAAAGATTTATTTTATTAGAGAGTTCTGTTTAAAATGTGAGAAATAGTGTCCTAATAGTGAGTTGTAAGTGGTAAACTTTCTAAGGAAAAGGAAACAGTTATTTACTTTTCTGATATTTTCTTTCCACCCAGCCAAAAGTGAGCCAATAAGCTGCCAGAGGTAAATCACTGCAAAAAAGTGGGAATAGGGCCTTTTAGGGGTTGTAGTGAAGCGGAGTGGCCTCCCTCTGGACTTGAGAGCGAGGGACCACTACCCTCCCCCTGATAGGTGGAGCCAAACCCCCACCAGAAGTACCAGGGCAGGGCAGCAAGTATAAAGTGTGTCCTGCAGCTCAGTTGTGGCTGCACCACAGAAGGAGATGGATGTCTCTTCTAGAGAGCCGAGCCTTCTGTGGGACCCTGGACCAGCAGCCAAGCAGACCAGTGCCCTACTGAGTGAAGAGTCAAAGGACCCCAGAAAGTGGCTGAAGTGAGGCGATGAGACAAAGCCCCAGCTCAATGGAGGAACACCGACTACGTGAGGTAGGAAGTAGACCAGGGGAACAAGACTTCGGTCAGGTTGTGCTGCTGAGAAACCAAGCAGCAGATTTCAGTTTTCCTGCTGACGCAGTGGCAGCACCATCCACCAGTAATAGGGCCCTGGGCTGGGATCTGGTGGAGTAACCTGTGCCGTGGTCTCCCTATCCCCTTTTGTGCTATTCCACACTTGAGGATTGGCAACACACTCACCCTTCACCCAGAAGGCTGTACCCTGATGGTTGGTTGCCCCAGCCAGGAGGCTGTGGGCTCTAGACTGTTGACTGCTGTCTTCCTTAGCCAGGAGGCTCGAATCTAAAGACTCTTTATTTCTCTGCCCCGTCCAGAGGGCCAGAGCCCTAGACTGTAGATTGCTGTCTGCCTTTTTTCGGTCAGGGGTATGAAAAAAAACACAAGTTGACTGACAAAAGCATCGGTGTGGGCAGCGTCTCCTGCCAACATAACTACCGCCACTTGTTGGAGGTGGTTTAATTATACCAGTGGGAGAGCTCTCTCCAGCTGGAATAGCTGTGCTGCTGTAAGGTCTGTAGTGTAAATATAAGCCTAGAGTCTCCTGGCTAAGGCTAAACCCAGAGGGCCAGAGCCCAGACTGTGTTTGCTGTCAGCCCTAGTCAGGAGGCTCAGAGCTAAGACTGCTTTTCGCTCTACCCCAGAATCAGGCCAGAGCCCCAGACTTAACTCTTTGCACCAGCCAGGAGACTGAAAACTATAGCTTTTTGCTCGGCCCTGACCAGCAGGGCCCAAGCCAGACATCTGTTGCCTGCTGGAGGGAGATGGAGTGGCCTCCCTCCCCACTGAAGAGTGAGCGTCCACTACAGGTTAAAAGTTTAGTTAGTCATCTATTCTTGTTCTGAACTTTTCCCCTTACATAGTATCCTTACTTGTTGCTGGTTGCATCAACTTTTTCCTACCGCAGTCTATCATTACTTCTGCTGTTGGGAAGGTCAGGAGACCATATTCAGAGACTGAAATTTTCATAAATAAAACTTCTCTAAAAAAAAAAAAATCAGTTGCCAAAATACTGTATACCAGAAGCAGTATGACTTGTCACCCTTCCCCACTAAAGATTTGCTGGGATTTTTCAAACTCTCATTTAACAATAGCAGCAGGAGGCTCTAACATACTATGACATTTATCTCTGTCTAATAAAATACTGCCTGATAACTCAGGGGGAAATCATTCTGTAAATAGAAGAACAGTCTGATCAAAAATGAAGTCCTGGAGAATCATTAAAAAATATATACAGATGCATTATTATTTCAAAGATATGCTAATTTATCTTAGAGCAAGCTTTTTAGATGAATTGAAAACATATTTTACAATTCTTGCCTCTTTCTGATCAGAAATTATCAGAGGATTTTGATTTTAAATTTATTATTTTTTCTAAATGATTCACTATTTTCTTCAAATATTTCTTGTAGTGTAGATTGTAAACCATTTGTTATGAAGAGTCAGCATTTGAAATTTGAATTGTCTTGATTGATTTGGATTGGTTACATGAGTATATTTCTGTTCCCTGACTAGATGACAGGAACAAATAGAATCAGGTTTCTAGCACAATTAAATGTGTTTGAGTTCAAATTTCACACTCTGAATATTCTGCATTATTTGTTTAAAAACATACAGAATAAAACTATTAGAATCAGGTTCCTAGTGAACATAATCAAACAAGCTCATGAGTTACTGAATATTCAGAATATCAACTACTCACTTAAAACTTATAGTTTCGGCAGACATTTCTGCCATGGAACACAACTAGAATATTCAGGAAAATGGGATATGGGCAGAAACACAGTGAAAACTTGTTTAAAAATACAAGTTAATATTCACAAAAATTGTTTGCAGGATTCACCAAGATCCAGCTTACAGTATTTATTGTGAGATCAAATCAGATTCGAATAAAACCCACAAACCAGAAAACTCTCACCCCTCAACATAAGGCTGCCAAACTACTGCACTGCTTGTACATTTAACTCCAGCAAATAGTTATATATCTACTTTTGGCCAACTTGGACAAAATACCTTCATCACACAGCACCACAGCTACATAGTCACATTTCCTGTTAGGCTGGGAGGTACTTCACCAGAAAGGCACAACAGGTGAATACACAGAGTGAAATATTTGATCAAATATAGTTTACTTACTTTGGATGTCGAATGTCTGGTAGTGATCGTTCCAGGGCTATGTTGTTACTAACAAGTATGTTGAAGCCATTCTCCCTATAAGCAGAATCGTCACGGTCTTCCTCTGTTAGAGGATACGGCTTTCCATGCTCACCTTTCCCTGTAACAAAATGAAATAGTTACCGGTCTCTGTTATTTGACATCATAGAGAAGGTTCAAATTTGGCACAGTAGACAACGATATAGTGAGGAGGAATGGAACAGGAATAATCATAGCAGAATATTAAAGAATAAGGTAGTGACATCCAAAGGAAGTGAGACTGGTTGATGAAAAAATAGCACTGAACAGAGAACAAATATTTAATGTTGTATGTAGATAAACACCACAGGATGGCTGTAAAATAGAGGAGAATGAAGAATTCCAGAGAGCATTGGGCAAGTGATTAGTGAAGTGCCGCAGGCTGAGCACTTGATGATTGGAGCAGATCTCAGACATGTGGGAAAATACAGGTCTACGATGACTGTCATAGAGGACAAAGCTTTGGAACCAGAAATGAAGCTGATGAGGATATCTTTGCGTTAACCAGAGCTCATTGTTACCAATATGTACTTTGTATAGAGGGAGGAGTATATTTAATTTAATTATATAAAGAGCAACAGCAACAAGTCCCAGATCAATTATTTTCTAACAATAGGAAGAGATTTAAACAAACAGGAGAAACTGTAAAGTGACCTTAGGAAAGCAGATTGCAGACCAACATAGATTGCTTGTAATGGATATAAAGATGAAAAGTCTAGTGGGGGGCAAAAGAAAAGTTGTCGAACAAAGGATAAAATGGCAGAGAAGCATGGCTAGAGAAGTTAGTCTGAGATTCAAGGATGAGGTCCTATGGAAGCTGCACAATGACCAAGTCAATTACTAAGATACCAACAAGGTTTGAGGGAGAATATCCAAAACTTACTACAGAAAGTGCACAAGCTGCCTGTGGTCAAATTAAAGGAAAGAAATTTAATGAGAAGCAGATGTGGTGCAGAAGACTATGAAAAAGGAGGAAAGGTTTAAGTGATGGCAAAAAGTAAGATTGGTGGAAAGTTTATGAGCAATACAAGCTGGTAAGGAAAACAGCAAAATGCTGTTGTGAAAGCTAAAGATCCTGCATTTAAAATCTTACATGCAGGACTACCAATGAAGGGGAGGGAAAGAATATATAAACTAACCAAGATTAGGCACAGAAGCATAGAGGACTTGGGACCTCTAAAGATGAAAATGGAAGAGTACTGGTGGAAGACAGCAAAACCATTAGGAGATAGCAGAGGTTTTATGAGAAACAGATCAATGAAGAGGAAGTGAAGAAACAGTTGAAGGAAATATGTGCAAGCAACAACCTCACATGATGGGGGAAAAGCAGTGGGATTGGACAGTGTACCAGCTGAGGCTTATAAAGCATTAGGTCATGAGGGAATGGTGGTAATGACAAACTCTCCATATTTGTAAGGATCAGCAGGACTTGAACCTGGGCTCTCAGAGCTGCCAGGCAACCAACATTTCCACCTGTTGACAGCTGTAACCTGACCACTCCATGACCCACAATCCACAGAGGTTACACACCACACGAAGCTAACCTCTTGTGTGATCTAATTGACAGTTGCCTTAGTGATCCCCAATTGAATCACTGATCCTCTATAAGACCATGCAGCATACCAGAAAGTGTCCAGGGAACAACATGGATCTCTAGCTAGCTGCCACAACTGCCTTGCTTCTCTGTTCTGAATTCCCAGTATCTGATATTGACCCTTAGCCTGCTTCCTAACTCTCTCTGATTTGGACCCTCATCTTGACTTGGATGCTTTCTATATCCATTGGCTTCAGTTCCTAGCTCCCAAGCTCCTGATATTAATCCTGCCTACCTTTGCTCAGAATCCTGACAGTACTGGAAAAATGCTGGATGAGTGGTGGAAGAGCACATTGGTTCCCATCTTCAAGCATAAAGGAGATGTACAAGAATGTAGTAATTACTGACCCATCAAGCTAATGAGTCACATGATGAACTGTCTGGAAAGAATTATCAAGAAAAGACTTTGGATGGAATTGGAGAATCAAGTAAGTGACAGCCCATTTGGCTTTATACCAGAAAGGTCAACAATAGATGCAGTGTCTGCTCCCCAAATATTGCTGGAAAAGTACCAGGAGAAACTCCTAGTTTTGGTGGATTTAGAGAAGACTTAGACAGTGAAGGAACATAAATTTACACCGTGTAGAGTTAAGCACAGGAGTTTATTAGGTACAGCACTGACTGAGTGTTACCTTGCTTATTAGGCTTAGACACTGTTAATTAATTGATTACAATGGAATATATGGATTTTCCATGGGCGGGGGAAAGTGACGGGGTAGGCAGTTTTACACCCCCGGAGACGTTTAGCAGCAAGACAAGATAGCACAGTAGCCAATGGTTAAAAAGATTACATAATGTTTTTGCCCATGGTTTTAAGTTAACAAGTTAACATTTAATTAGTACTTTAATAAAATGTATTAGTATAACATATATATGTGGAATTTTGATTTGGGGTTTATAGGAATGAAGCAAATTTTTCGATTGTTTAACAGGGTACATTTTTAGGGGTTAAAGCAAAGAAACAGTGAAAGTATGACAAAGATTGAGTTGGTTTTTTTGTTTGTTTTAAGGCAGGCATTGGTTTTTGGGAAAGGGAGGTGGGAGGAGGCCATATTTTATACTGACATGTTTTAACCTTTTTATAAACTTAAGGTTGGATGTGTGGGAAGAACATTTTTTTTTTTTTTACACAAAAGAAAGTAACACAACAGAACCAGGGCTTTTTTGTTTTATTTGCAACTTTGCATAAGACACAATTATTTAGTACTTAGCTTTAACATTTGGCAATTTGCTCACTAGTCTTATTTTAGCAAAGCAAGGGTTTTTTTGTATTTTGCATTTTTTAGCTAATTACTATTTGCTAGGCCTTTGACCTTTTGACCAAACTTTGGGCCTGTTATAGAGCTGACACAATCCATATACCAGGTGGTTATGTAAACAGCACATGGATTTTAACCCTTCAGAAAGGATTCCTAGAGAGCTGTTATAGTAAAGCATGAGGTCATGCAATCTGCCAGAGACACATGCTCAGACTATCATGGGCATGTACAAGGGTAGCACAACAGTAGCAAGAAGCAGTTGCAACTACAGTGAGTCATTCACAGAAAGGATAGGTCTACACGACGGATCAGCCCGAAGCCCATTCCTATATGTGATTGTAAATGGGCACCAGGACACAGGAGATTAGTAGAGAGGCTCCATGGAGCATGTTTTTTGCTGATGACATGCAGGAACATAAATATAAACTGGAAAGGGACCTAGAACTATAGAGAGCTGCATTAGAAGAAAGTGGCTTACGAATCAGCCAAACAAACAAACATAAAAGACAGAATACATGCAGTGCTTCATTGGAAGGGACTATGAGAAGCCAGTAAAACTGGATGGTGTAGAGTTAAAGACTATGCAACACTTTAAATAGTTTATTTGACATATGGCAATTTCCTGGACAAATCTATTGAATTAAATTTAATTCCTTTTGGGTTCATTGTATTAAAAATGTAATTGTTTGTATGTTGTTGTGAAATTGTAGGTAAATTCTCTTAGAGGAGGGGGCTTGCTAATATACTTCATCTGGTTATCAGCCTTTTGAAGCTTCATACCGGGGAGAGGACCCATTGTCTGGCTCATTACGTAGTCATTGTTTCTTCAAAGGTTCAGACTGGATTCTCTCGGAACCAACAGACAAAGAAAGAATTTTTGAATACATAGGCTGAGTTTAAGCTGACTCAGGGCCTTTGTTTTGATCAAGAAAATGGACAGGACCCATGGAAAACCCCAATCCTTAGGAAAGGCTTGGAATAACTGACTTCAGCCAGAGCCCTATGGAGTTGGGGGTGATCTCTGGCAAGCTTATTAGCATGTGTGTAGGTTCTTTTATTGTTAATGTTATCTCTGTAGTGCTTTTACCTTAAGAATAAAGTATGCTTGTTTAGGAAAAACACTGTGGTAACTTATAACTGGGGCAACAACACTGTTTATGGTCTCTGAGGGGAGAAGCAAAGCAAGCCTGCTGGGAATAACACTGAAGTCAGGGAACTGTTGAGCCTGGAAATACCTGATCAGGAGGGAGAAACAGGTGGCTCTCCCCTTGTGAAGGCAAAGTTTAGGGGGCTGGAAGCCTGACAGTATGTGCCTTGCTGGACCACTATGAGGAAATACAGGTACAGCTGCCCTGAACTTTGACACCTTGTTTCAGTGTTTAACCATAAGGGGAACATGGATGCGAATGTTAGGAGCCACATGAAGAGTGGTTGGTGTAAATGGAGGGAGTTGATAGGAATTCTCTATGATAAGAATATGCCCACGTATCCTAAAGAGCAAATTGAAAAGATCATGATTAGGCCAAAGATCTGTGGGTCAGAACAAAGAGAAAAGAACTACTTCATACTGCTGAAATGAGAAAACTTAGGTAGATTCTGAGTAAGATGAGAGCTGATAGGCTATACAATAAAATGGTATGATCCCTGATACAGGTAGCCCCGATCGCAGAAAAGCTGAGAGCATCCATTCAGATGGCAGGGTCATGAGACGATGAGATGTGGAATATGCCGGCCAGGGAGCACAAGGACTGGCAGTCACAGGGCAAAGACCATGAGGAAGACCTAGGAAAGGATGGTTTGAGATGATATGAAGAAGGATGGTGTCAGCTTGAAGATGCACTTAACAAAAATGCTTGGAGCTGAAGAACAAGAGCCACTAACCCTGATGAATGGGAAAAGGAGAAGGCAAGGACAAAAAGGATATAGCAGAGATGGACTCAAACCAGAACCTCACACCTGAACACTTCTAAGGAAATTTATGATCTAGATATGCATGTTGATGTAAACATCATGATTCAGGTCTAGTGCATATAATGGACTGAACATCAAATCAGAACTAATCTGAATTTCCCGAAAGTTCTGGGGTAGTTTAGATTAAGATTCAATTCTGGACCTTAATTTTAAAGCGTGTTTTCATGTCTTGTTTTCAAATTTATATTTAAACTTAGACGTTTCAAAAGCTTTTCACATTTGTTTCAACATTGTCCTTGATATGGCCTACACTTAAATGATGGTGTCATTTAAAGTTGGTGGGAAAATTCAGACAGAATATTTTTTGCCAGTTCATCTAAATAGAAATGTTTGATGGAGGCAGTTTGATTACAATGACTTTGCATTGGAATTGTGGCTGGTTTCCTCCCAGATCACCTACTTTGCTCCGCTGCCAGGGAGCTGAAAGCCATGGAAGTCCCAGCACCCAAGTCTGTAGCTTCTTGGCAGCCTGGGTTCCCAAGACTTCCAGGTTCATGATGCCTCAGCAGTCTGCCAGCCCTAGAAGGCACTCTGGCACCCAACTTCCCGGGCCCATGGCTCTGGGGCAGCCCATCATGTAGACTATGCCAAAGCCAGGGTTCCATTTCCCTTCATGGAGAATTGCAAAATGTTTCATTTTTGTTCTGAAACAGTGAAATCAAATTTTGAAAAAAATCTAAATTCCTCTATGAAACTGAATTACCTTTTTCTGCTCAGCTGTGGTGTCGTCATCTTTAGTTACAAATACCATTACAAAAATATAAGGGGGAAGGCAATCATTATGTAATAAGTAGTAGTAGCTAGAGTAGATTGAAATGAGGGAAACCCCTCAGTGAACCAGCCAAGGAAGAGAGGGAGCCGTAAGGAAGTGCCACTCTAAGTTAAGTATAGGAAAAAAGGAGTAGTAGAGGGCGGGGAACTATGGTCCTTAGTCATATCCCCTTAATGTAAGCTTTAATTATAAAAGGCATAAAAGATAATTTGTCAACTTCTGTAACTCTTAGTTTGGGGTGGGGAGAGGGCAGGATGTTGAATACCTGACTAAATGGCTGTAAGTTCCCCCATAGTCATGTGAATCAACAGCTGGGAAAGAATAATTTCCTACAAGGGTTGTTATAACAATCTTGCATTACATTGTTTAGTATGTGCATGAGGGTAAATAGCTGCCCTCACTTGCACAGTTGTGCAGTACAACTTTGACTAATGGAAAGCCAAAAACTCTCCTCTGCAATGTAGACAAGGCAGCAAGAAAAGAAAAAAGTGATCTATGCCTTTAAAAGACAGATGATCTAAGGTCTAGCTTGTCATTCCTCTGAACCTTGTGGGCCTGATCCTCTGCTCCCTCACACTTTGAGTAGTGTGGCATATCTCGCTATATTCCTTTTTTAAAAGGGGAAGGATATTTGGTCTTTGGCATTACAAGACCGTCACAAAGTGCGATAAGGTGTACTAGTCAGAAAATACTGATTTTTCTCTCCTGCCCTTGAGAAGAATATAACTTGATTTATTTCAAATGCTTCTTTCACATCTGTACTGTCGACTCAAAAGAAAGTTTTATATTTCTGGAAACTTAATTTATACTTTTTATTATATTAGGAGAAAAGTAAAGGATTGTATATTTTTATTAAAACCAAAGATCTTTTGGCCAAATGCATGAAAAGTTCCCTTAAATTCCACAGAATTCTAGTATTGTCGTATCCATAATTCTACAGAGAGGACCCTGCTCTCATGTGAGTGAGAGCTAGATTTGCTGACAATGTGAAGATAGCCTCCAAAGAAACTGCATTAGAAATTTCTTCACATAGTAATACCACCAAACTTTTCTTTAAAATATTCCTTAAATCCAGTGCCACTGATTCTAAATTTTAAGCTTAATCTTGTAAACACTTATGCATGTGCTTAACTTTACACAAGGGTTAAACCAAAATTTTTCTAAGGAGGGGGCCTGTGGAGAGGAGCCATCTGCAGCTGGACACTTGTCCTGGGGTAAAGACAGTAGGGCACAGAGTGACCTGTGCACACAGCATAGCTGGGCACATGGCTTGCAGAGGGCAGAGCCTGTCACAGGCAGGTTCGCAGTGCTGGAATGTGCCAAGACAAGGCTCTGAATGCCAAAGAAGGTGGAGCGCGAAAAGCACAGTGGGAGGTACAGTGCAGCCCAATGAACCCCCAGCACTTCTGCTTCCTATGGAAAGCCCCAAAATCTGGGCTGCCCAGGACAGGGGCTCGGGGAAGTGCTGGGGCCTCCCCTCCCAGCCCACAGCTCCACGACTTGGGCAGCAGCTCCCCAGCCTGTTACCTCCTGTGCAGCTGTCTTGCACTTCTGTTTCAGGCAAGGTTAGGAGTGGAGGGGCAGCTGCTGGGTCTCTGCTCAGAGCTGGCCAAGGTGGGCAGGCCTAGGTCTCCCTTGCTGTGCTCCAATTTTACACTAGTAGTCCTAATAAACATAAGCATCATTTTTTTGCAGGATCGGGGCCTTCTATATTAGATTGTACAGCACCAGTTTCTTATATGTCCATCTCAGCCCTTTTGATATCTACACAGCACTCACTCTCTCTGAGACCCTCACCAGGTTTTAGAGCCCAGGCTCCCACCCATGCAGCAACATCCACACTTATTTTTAGCTCCATAGTGTGTTTCCAAGTCAGTTGACCCTGGTTCTGAGAGTCGCTGCTGCTAGTGGTGTGTGTGTGTGCACGCACACAATGCAGACTTACCCGGACTCTCTCTGTTAACTTCAGTTGGCTTGTTGGCTTTGAATCAGCCACAAAGGGTGAGAGAACCCATGCTAATTACTCTTTCTGAGCCACATAACTTTCTCTAAATCTCCCACTTCTCACTCATTCCTGATACTTCCAGCCTGTAGCCAGTTTATAGAGGGGAAATTCTTGAACCTTTAAGGGAAAATATATTTAGTATGGTGACAGCAGTTAATGTTGCCAGCTCAATCTCTTTGCATTGGCACCAAATACTTAACTTTGCAAGTAAAAATGTGAGGTGCCCTAAGTATTTTCATTATTTACTCTGGCTTCATTTGTAATGGTGCCGATAAATGATTATTTCAGGTTTGGAGATTACTGACATTTAAAGGTTTTGTTATTCACGGTTAACTTTCTATTCAAAAGGAAAATATCAAAATCCCTAAAGCTAATATGGACACACAATCCCTGAAATTATGATTCTATGCGAATCTTCATGAAATTCACACGAAATAGCTGTGAGATGAATAATCATAACAAAAGCTGCTCATTTATTGATTACAGTACCCAGCTTTAATACAGAGCACTAGTTAAAGTCTACCGGTGGATTAATATTAGATCTGAATGATACAAAATAGCTATATGCTATCATATTTCAGTCCAACAAGGCATTATATAGTGGTCAATGTGTATAAATCTCTCAGCATGTATCCCAAGTAGACCCCAAGCAGTTTTTATTTGGTTGTAATAATTCACAATTTGGAAAGTACTACTGAGGAAATCCCAGAACAGACAGCTTGTATAATTAAACTAGTTTCAGAGTAACAGCCGTGTTAGTCTGTATTCGCAAAAAGAAAAGGAGTACTTGTGGCACCTTAGAGACTAACCAATTTATTTGAGCATAAGCTTTCGTGAGCTACAGCTACATCCGATGAAGTGAGCTGTAGCTCACGAAAGCTCATGCTCAAATAAATTGGTTAGTCTCTAAGGTGCCACAAGTACTCCTTTTCTTTTTATAATTAAACTAGACAGCTCACACATCCTTTTCACTAATTAATGTCCCTTATAATCCCACTGCTTGCTCTCTTTCAAGTCAGGTGTTTTTTTCTTTAAAGGAGACTATTTCCTCTGAAGTTTCCTCTAACTAGGAGAGACAGTTCACAAGACATTGTACCTTTCCTGAAAGACCAGTCACAAAGGGTGATGAATTACTCTTCTACCAAGGAAGTGTCAACTATTGTACTTCGAGGAGGGGAGCTCTGTAAGGATATAAGGGATGGGATCCTCCCCAATCCTTTGCCTCTGTAGCTCTGTTCCAATGTATGGTTTGAAATAGCAACAATTTCTGTTCCCCATATACTTTGTGGTGGTTATGGGGCACGAGAACAGTACACTTTAGCTGGGCATCCTAATTAGCGTAAATCAGCACTGTCAACCCCACAATTTCAAAGTCATGAGTCAGAGCTGCAAAACTCAAATGAATTGGCTTGAAAATCATGAGCTGTTAGAAACAAGTTTTGTTTTGTTTTTATTTATTTTCTAGTTTTCAAGCCTTTGGGGTTCACATTTTCAAGATTCCCTCTGCCACCATCAGAGCTAGAAAGTTAGTTTATTAAGGAACCATGAAAGCTGAAATTCTCAGATATTGAGAGATTTGTGATAAAATGGCAACACTTGATATAAGAGTATAGTATAGAGCAGCAGTGGCCCACTCTTTGGTCTTCCACCAATTCCTCTCCATGTTGAAATATTTGGGGGATGCTTTTAGTAGCCTTGCTCATTGCTAGCACAAAGCTTCCATGACACAGAATGCCTATTACAAGCCCTTCGTTGTAGGGCTGTGGAAGTGTGATTTTCATCCTCTGGACCAAAGACACTTGGAAAAAATACTTCTGAGTTCCATGCCTTTGAAGTACGCAACAGTCAGAAAGCTGTAAAAAGTAAACTTTTGAGGGCTTCAGTGACATTACATGGTGCATTTACAAAAAGTGTAAACTTTTTAAAAATTAGGTTCTAAATTAGATAGTAGAATTCAAAGGTGAAGAAGTTAACATTGTCTTTATCTCAATTCTAGACCTGAACTCAAGGCAGCATAGGAACAGCATTTTTTTTTAAAAGAGAACAAATAAACAAACATTGGATTTGAAATTTGATATTTGTCTTCCTTTAGGTTCAAACCTAAAGCCCTAGAGCCCTTTCCTACATAATTTATACCTCTATTTCCCTCTTGGGTAGGGTTCAGTTACATTTTCTCTGATACAAGCTGTGGCAGAGAAAATATATAGCAGCTCTGAGACATAGCATAGCTTTCCTTTTAAATGCTGTCCTGCTACTCTGGTTTCACATGTTATTTGGTTTAAGTGAATGTATTTCAGTCAATGAATTGCTTATGAAATATTTGCCATGACGACAACTTCAAATATTCACTATTCACAATGTCATATGGTATTGGTCACATAAGTCAGTGTCATATTTCTACTCCCAAACACAACTTTGGGGACAGACACATTAACACTTTCAGTGGAATTACATATCCACAGAAGTATCTACAACACTTTCGCTTTTCACAAGCTTTCTTGGGGAAAAAACCTCTCATATAGATGCTAAGAAAAAGTACAAGAGGTTCGTTCATAACACAAAGTTTGGCTCACCATCTCTATCAGTGTCATTTTATCAAAAGTTCAGGGATGTTCAGATTCAGTACAACAATTCATGGCCATCTCCACTAATTACTGAAATTCCACCCTTTTATTCCATAAATTAGTTGTTCACCTGCAGCAAAAATGATGGCTACTGATCAAGAAGAAAGTCATTAATAAACCCTATCACTGCCTGGAACAGAAAGTGGTGCAGGACTGCAATCTTGACATGTTTCTAGGACACAGCCCAGATATAAAACTCAAGTGTTGTTTAATTATTACTTTTTAGATCAGACTTCTCAATTCACTACTCAGGTCTAAACAATCTGAAAATAGAATTTTCTTATTCCCTATCACACAAAGGGTTTTATATTTCCTAAAATAGTGTACATTTTTTTTTTTGGAATATGCACTTCTATGTTAGTTAGCCGAATGCTATTGTAAGTATATAAATGCACATGGAACTTAGAATAATAAATATTTTCTAAAAGCCACCAAAACCCTCAGATAATCTGATTGTAAAAGAGAAGGTGTGAGGTTACAGAAATTCTCTAGAAGTCTGCTTTTATCAGAGTGGCACATATACAACAGGGCTTCTTCAGTCCCAATGGAAGAGCTCTGATGTCTCCTTGGAATGGAGATGTATTCCAGGGGTTTGAGCTCTTACGCTCAGTTTGTGATGCTGGTAGCCAGAAGTGTCTGAACCAAAACATCTGCATATGATGGAAGATGTCAGATACAGCAGAGAGAGGGAATACTTTCTTGCACAGTAGACAGCATGACAGGGGATTGTGTGAGACAAGAAAAGGAACATTATTCTCAGAAGTACAAATGCACAACGCTGTAAAAATGGCACAGTATCAGCCAGAATGGCACAGTTGCCAGATATGCCAATTATTAAGAGAACAAGAGCAAATCAAACTGTACATTTAAAAAGCAGCAGTTCTGTGCAACTTTAATGTGCACTAGATAAAAGTACTGTTGATTAAAAAACACTGACAGGTTCTGTAGTTTAAATTTGATGTTATTTATGTTTCCATAGACACAGCAGAAAACATTGGCTTTGCTACTGAAAATAATCAAGATTCATCAACTGCAAACTTGGCATTCTAGCAGATGGGCTAATAGAAGCTAAATGGATAAGGGATATAATCCACTCAATCTCCTAGACTATATACAAACCTCATTGTTTTCTTATATTCAATCTACTGCTACAATATTCACTTACACTGTATATCCAGTTCACTGCACACCAAACCCAGGCCTTGATTCACTGAAGCACTTCACCACATGTATGTGTCCCATTCACTAAGGGCAAGTGATTGTATTTTATGATGAGATAACTGGCTCTGTGGATATGGGGAAACTGGCGGACGTCATATAACTTGACTTTAGCAAAACTTTTGACACGGTCTCCCATAGTATTCTTGCCAGCAAGTTAAAAAATTATGGATTGGATGAAGGGACTATAAGGTAGATAGAAATCTGGCTAGATTGTTGGGCTCAATGGGTAGTGATCAATGGCTTGATGTCTAGTTGGCAGCCGGTATCAAGTGGACTGCCCCAGGGGTCTCTCCTGGGGTTGGTTTTGTTCAGCATCTTCATTAATGAGCTGGATGATGGGATGGATTACACCCTCAGCAAGTTTGCAGAGGAAACTAAGCTGGGGGGAGAGGTAGATATGCTGGAGGGTAGGGATAGGGTCCAGAGTGACCTCGACATATTGGAGGATTGGGCTAAAAGAAATCTGATGAGGTTCAACAAGAACAAGAATCCCATGCACTGCTACAGGCTGGGGACCAACTGGCTAAGCAGCAGTTCTGCAGAAAAGGACACGGGGATTACAGTGGACGAGAAGATGGATATGAGTCAACAGTGTGCCCTAGTTGCCAAGAAGGCTAATAGCATATTGGGCTGCATTAGCAGGAGCATTGCCAGCAGATCGAGGAAAGTGATTATTCCCCTCTATTTGGCACTGGTGAGGCCATATCTGGAGTACTGCGTCCCATTTTTGGCCCCCCACTAAAGAAAGGGTGTGCACAAATTGGAGAGAGTCCAGCAGAGGGCAATGAACATGATTAGGGGGCTGGGGCACATGACTTATGAGGAGAAGCTGGGGGAAGTTGTCTTATTTAGTCTGCAGAAGAGGCCTTCAACTACCTGAAGCGGGGTTCCAAAGACAATGGAACTAGGCTGTTCTCAGTGGTGGTAGATGACAGAACAAGGAGCAATGGTCTCAAGTTGCAGTGGGGGAGGTCTAGATTGGATATTAGGAAAAACTATTTCACTAGGAGGGTGGTGGAGCACTTGAGTTGGTTACCGAGGGAAATGGTGGAATCTCCATCCACAGAGGTTTTTAAGGCCTGGCTTCACAAAGCCCTGCCTGGGATGATTTAGTCCTGCTTTGAGCAGGGGGTTGGACTAAATGACATCCTGAGGTCTCTTCCAACCCTAATGTTCTATGATTGTATGACTTCAAGAGGACTTAAGCATGTGCTTCAATTTAATCACATGCCTCAGTACTTTGCTGAACAGGGCTGGGGTTATTATGTGTTGAAGTGCTTTACTAAATCCATGTCTTAATGAATGTGTGCTATTTTCATTAAATCACCTATTCCCGTTATTTCCTGGTACTTTTAGAAAAATTCTTAACACACACAAATATAAGAAAGATGGGGTATAAACCAAACCATAGCTAAGCATACTGCTTAACTGATTACCCATCCTGCCTTTTTAAGGTTCTCTTAATTTTGATTGCTTACCTAAAGATAAAAGCCTTGAGAGTTTAACTGTATAGCGTTCTATTAACTATTCTTATAAACAGCAAATAATAGTATCGGATGCAAGATGGCAAAAATAATATTGGACTATGATTTTGATAAACTAGAAAACTGGTTGATACACTAGCCATCCATGTTTTCAGAATCAAACACCACAACCACAATAGACAGTAACACTTATGTTCAATCACTGTCTTGGAAAGGTGACCTTGTTTATACTTTTGACTAAGAGTCCTTCAGAATAGGGCCTCTCTTGTGCCAAGTGGTTATCAACTCCAGTGTTGCTATCACAGAAGGAGGACAATCCAAAGCTAAAGCATAAGACAATTTGGTGAATTATTTACATGCCAGTTCATCAAGATCTCCTTCTGAATGAATATATAATAGCTGATCCTTTTAGCCTATTTCCCCACAAATTATATTAGCCCCAGGGTTTGTTAGATAGTTAAGGATTTTAATCAAACTTACATTTTTATGACAAACTACATAGACTGGGTGCAGGTCAAGAGGCTTGCACACTTGGTCTCATTTTAGGTCTGTATATACCTAGAACTTGAAAGGCTATATGAAACCCTTAACTAGGGAGACATATGCAGTGTTCCACAGCCTTACTTAACAATAAATTGTTCAGTTTCAAAATCACATTACAACCACGATGATGGGAACCTGTTACAAAACACCACACACTATAACTCTGACAATCTTTAAAGCATATACACAAAGATTTATACTTCCTTACTACTTAGGTACCAGTTTCAGGAAGTGGTCAATTGACTGACTTCGGTCTTTACACAAGAGAAAGCATGTGTGCTACTTTTCACCAGATCTTTACTCAGCCCTCACTCCATTACTGTTCACAGCAGGAAGTGACACAGCAAATGCAGGTGGATCAAAGGATGGACACAACTATAGTCTTTTCTCTGTGAGCTAGTGGGCAAACCAAATTGCTGGAAAATAGAAAGAGACCGTTAAATCATGTGTCTACAGGAGTTGGGTACTTAATATCACCAGGTTGATTCCCAGGTGGCTGACCCAGGACCTGAGTCATCTCCATTCCAGGAATCTATGGTTTGAGAAAGTGATATGCTGAAGAAGAAAAGCATTTCTGCTGGGTAGTCCAAATTGGGTTATCTTCTTGGTCCATACCAGCATCTCCAGTCAGATGGTGACCCATATTGATGCCAAAAATTCAAAGTGTCCAGCCAAAATGAGAGTTGTCCTCTCACCAGGGAACAAGGCATGCCTTTTGAGTTCTTGCAATTAGGGCTGAAATTTTCCAGTCTCTTGGTGCATATCAGCTTGTGCAAGGCCATTTAGGCCACAGCTGTTCATACAACCATCTTGAGACATACATTAAACACTGGCTGATTTGCTCCAAAAGCAACTTACTTCTGCAAGTCACTTACCATGGGCCTCTTTATAATGCACCCCTTGGCCAACTTTGCACACCATGTGTCAAGGTTCGTCCCCCACTCTGAACTCTAGGGTACAGATGTGGGGACCTGCATGAAAAACCTCCTAAGCTTATCTTTACCAGCTTAGGTCAAAACTTCCCCAAGGTACAAAATATTCCACCCTTTGTCCTTGGATTGGCCGCTACCACCACCAAACAAATACTGGTTACTGGGGAAGAGCTGTTTGGACACGTCTTTCCCCCCAAAATACTTCCCAAAACCTTGCACCCCACTTTCTGGACAAGGTTTGGTAAAAAGCCTCACCAATTTGCCTAGGTGACTACAGACCCAGACCCTTGGATCCTAAGAACAATGAACAATCCTCCCAACACTTGCACCCCCCCTTTTCTGGGAAATGTTGGATAAAAAGCCTCACCAATTTGCATAGGTGACCACAGACCCAAACCCTTGGATCTGAGAACAATGAAAAAGCATTCAGTTTTCTTACAAGAAGACTTTTAATAAAAATAGAAGTAATTAGAAATAAGAAATCCCCCCTGTAAAATCAGGATGGTAGATACCTTACAGGGTAATTAGATTCAAAACATAGAGAACCTCTCTAGGCAAAACCTTAAGTTACAAAAAAGATACACAGACAGAAATAGTTATTCTATTCAGCACAATTCTTTTCTCAGCCATTTAAAGAAATCATAATCTAACACGTACCTAGCTAGATTACTTACTAAAAGTTCTAAGACTCCATTCCTGGTCTATCCCCGGCAAAGACAGAATATAGACAGACACACAGACCCTTTGTTTCTCTCCCTCCTCCCAGCTTTTGAAAGTATCTTGTCTCCTCATTGGTCATTTGGGTCAGGTGCCAGCGAGGTTACCTTTAGCTTCTTAACCCTTTACAGGTGAGAGGAGATTTCCTCTGGCCAGGAGGGATTTTAAAGGGGTTTACCCTTCCCTTTATATTTATGACACCATGCTTGCTCAAGTTGCCACTCTGCCAGCTGCTGAAATCGCCAGTTTAAAGTTCATGTAGTTTATACAAAGTCTCTCCACATTTTGATGCCCTCTAACCTTGTTTTAACAGTTCATTGTAGAGCACAAAGTCAAGAATTGTTCTCCAGCAGGCCAGACCAGCTGTGTAAGTCTTTCATTTCAATTCTCCTTGTTTTAACAACAGTGGTGGATTTTTGGTATGTATGCCTAAGCTGTGTCTTTGCCTTGTTGATCAATTACATTTCTGATATTTGTACGCTGTGATCAAGTATCCTTATTGCATTGATGGGTTCAGTCACAGAGACCCCCTTGGGACTGTCACCTGATGTGCTGAAATTACCTCTGAGTCCATTTTCCCTGCCAGCTTGGGACTCCAGAACCCTGCCAAGTTGAGCCAGACACACTAGCCTGCTGAAACATAGACTCAGGGTCTGGACCACGCCCCCTAAGCTACAGGCTTTAAGTGAAAACAGCTCAGCAGGTTACTTGTCTCCAGAACCCAGATACCCAGTTCCCAATTGGATCCAAACCCCAAAGAAATCCGTTTTACTCTGTGTAAAGCTTATAGAGGATAAATTCATAAATTGTTCAGCCTCTATAACAGATATTCACAGAGATATCCACAGCTGTTTGCTCCCACCAGGTATTAATCACTTATTCTGGGTTTATTAATAAACAAAAGTGATTTTATTAAGTATAAAAAGTAGGATTTAAGTGGTTTCAAGTAATAACAGACAGAACAAAGTAAGTCACCAAGCAAAATAAAGCAAAAACATGCAAGTCTAAGCCTAATACATTAAGAAACTGATTACAGGTAATATCTCACCCTCAGAGATGTTCCAATAAGCTTCTTTCACAGACTAGACTCCTTCCTAGTCTGGGCCCAATCCTTTCCCCTGGTACAGTCCTTTTTAATCCAAGAGACATCTTAGGTGATAAGCAGGGGTTTTCTCGTGACTGGCTGCCTCTTTGTCCTGCTCTATCCCCTTTTATAGCTTTGGCACAAGGCAGGAATCTTTTGTCTCTCTGGGTCCCCACCCCTCCTTCTAAATGGAAAAGTACCAGATTTAAGATGGATTTCATCATCAGGTGACATAGTCACATGTCATTGTACGACCCCTAATCTACATTCCCCATGGGCTGGCCCACACATACACATGAAGGCTTTCAAGTAACTAAGGCCATTTACAATTGATTGTTTCTGGAGCACCCTTAAATGGCCTCCACTTAATGTTTAAATCAGTGATACAAGTTTATATCTTATTCTCCTAACTGCAGATATAGAAATAATATATGCAAACAAACAGGATGAACACACATAGTGGATTATAAGCTTTGTAATGATACCTTACAAGAGACCTTTTGCATAAAGCATATTCCAGTTACATCATATTCAAATTCATAAGCATGTTTTCATAAAGCATATGAAGTGCAACGTCACATACTATTTGCTTCCTGTCCCTTTTAATTACTGTCTTTCAGCAGAAGTGAATTTCACTAACTTAATAGCATAAGCGTGCTTGATTCCAAATATTAGCCTTAGTTCTTCACTTCCATCACTAAACTGAAATAAATTAATATGAACTACTTCTTTCCTTAACAGGATTGCTCAAGTTAAACCCTGTCATTAAAGTTTACAATATTTTTCCCAAAGCTGTATCACTTCCCTTTTACACATTTAATCACAATAGGTATTCTAGTTCCCTATTTTTCTCATTATTGTATCTGGCACATAATACCTTATATTGATATCTATATTTTAATTCATTCATTCACAAACATGGAAGAAAGGGAAGTCTCTTCAGCTGCAACAACAGCACACTCTGGTGAAAGGCTGAAAACTATTTGGAAAGTTTGAAGAAGCCTTGCCGTTAGACTTTTTTAATATTATTCTTATCGTCCTCAGCCCTGTCTTTTCTTAAAAGCCTTGATGTCCAGGCAATTCTTAAATAGTAATCAATCATAATTTTGGGGTCCCTAGTCATTACAAAAAACAAATGCAAAAAAATCCAGAAGTCCAAATGAAGAGCCCAGTCCAAACCATCCAAGCTAGATAACATTCCAGAATAACCAACTACAGTACTGGACACATCCTGCCTAAACCTACTCCCTAACCAAAAGTTAGAAAACAGGTGATCCTTGTAGCATGCAAAGCTGGAATAACAAAAAGACCTTAACTTCAATGGACCAAAGCAGCAAGCAAGTTCCAGAGCTGAGGACCTCTCACCGAGAATGGTCTGCCACTATTCCCTCTTTTTCATCAAGGGATCTGTTAGTGCAAGAGCTTAGAAACTAATAGTGCAGATTGCAGAACACCAACCAGTGTGCTGTCTACACACAGCACCATTTGTAAGTGGACAGCCACATTGTGACTTCTGAAAGTTCATCTCCCCATAGTGCTTTATAGTAATTTTAGTGCAAGGAGAAGATTGCCATGTAAAGTTGTAGTGAGTTACATGTTTGAAAGAAAAAGTCAAACTCTTCTCACCAGGGACAAAGGTGGGGCGGGGGGGGGGGAACACCATTGGCCACAAGCTTAAAACTGTCCAGAAAAGAGGCATGTAGCAAGAACAACAACAAACAGGAGGTCAGAACTTGAAGAAGACATCCTCTTATTTAATTTACACATCTTCCAGCTCCTTATGTGCAAGAACCTTTTACACTCACTTTCATATGAGTCAGTGAGCGTATGGATGTGGGTCTAAGAGTGTCAGAAATCAAGAGTCAAGTTAATGTAAGAGACTCTACAGTACTTTCCTCCTCATCTCTGATATTGCCTAGTGAAACTTGGTGATTTAATCTTTTGAAATAGATTCTGTGCACAAAAATAAATCACAGAGTCAGAACTCTGTTAAAGTAAACACTTCAGTGTCACACCTGGCTTCAGATCTGCCATCTTGTGCATCTGCAATCGAGTGTTGCCGATTTCCTTGATTAATAATCTGCAATCTGTTAGACTCTTTCCCACTGTCAGTGCAGAGTGCCACCATCTTCTAAGATTTGGAAATGTAATTTCTTCTTTGAGGACCAAGAAACCAAATTCAATTATTTATTTATTTATTTATTTAATCGGAGGCTTTTCCATATCAGTCATCACCATAGTGGAAGAAAAAAAAAGTGTTTTCTGCTGAGAATGGTTGGCCAGTTATCTATGTGGATGGAGGGATCATTTTCTAAATACACAGTATAAGATTTGGTTCATAGGACACAATTTTTGCATATTCAATGGGCCTCAAAATGTGTTACAATGTAAGGGATAAATAAGTAATGCAATGATCGGGTGAGTAGGAAGCCTTTATTAAGTTCAACATTAGCTGAAACACAGCCTTAGAAAATATAACGGCTCTGAATAAAATCAGTTGTAATAACCAGGACTCAAGAATTATCATGTGAACTTTCAAAAGTAAGATAGAATATTTTATTTTCATCTTCACAGTTGGATGAGACTTCAGTTTAGCATCTCAGGAGTACAGTGCCACACAAATATATAATGCTATAGAAATATTTTAAAAAAATTTAGGTTATAACTGTATAAGGTCAACTGAAATCAACGACTTGAGTAAAATCTGGATGAGAGCATCTGGATTTGACCTAAAAGAAAATAAAATAGTTTCCATTTTGGACAACAGAAACAAGGAAGTAATTTTGGAAACCACTATTTAAGTTTAGATCATCATCACTGAGTGGCTGAACATATGATTTTTTGTTCTGATTTAAATTCTGCCGCACATATTGTTGCTGCCAGCTCCCTGATGAAAAAAATAAATGTAACATGTAAGGGAGAACACATCCTGAAAATTTCAAAGGGATAGCCCATATTGTAAGATTGCTAGCAAGAGTGTGACTTGCTAGTGTGTATTACTGTGATAGAATCAGAAAAGGTTTTAACAAATATAGTCTTATATTGGTTTCCCGTTGGAGGCAAAATCATTGATCTACAATCTGGGTATTCTCTAGGTGTAACTTGTTTCAATTTACAATATATACAGCAGTTCTTTAACAGAGGTGGTCAAAACCAGCTTGCAGACAGACAATCTCCTCTTTGGTGTTTCGGCTGATATTCATTAATGTCCAGTTCCCAAAGAGCAACTCTGCCTCAAAAACTGATTAGTTAGAGACACAAAGGCAGTGAGTGAACTTTTCTGCTGCTCGCAACTGCTCTCCTCCAAAGAATTGCACCACAAAATGCACATTATCTTCAAAGACAGAACAATGCTTGTACGCTACAAAAATATATACAATGATGTAGAACAGCACCATCCCATGACAGCCATGATCACTATTTATTTTGAAACATTTTTATTTCATTATCTAATATTACTTTCCAATACCTTCCTTGATTTAATTCAGTCCAGGAGATAGCACTGGGGAATAGGTTGGGGAGGCACTGAATACTGCATTGCTTCCCCAATGTCTTTGCAGGGGCTGGATACTTTCCCCGGCTGGCTGATGGTCAACAGGAAAGAACATGAAACAGGTAACTTAGCTGAAAGCTCTGGATGGAAATCAGTCAGCAAAACATGGAGGAACCACTGAATTGAAGATGCCAGAGTCATCAAGGGAGGGGACAGATCTACCCCACACCTGGCTGTGACATTAAGCCAGAAAGGGTTAAGCAACTAGCGGGCTAAATGACCCAAATTCTACTTTTAGAGATTTGTTAGAAAAGTATGTAAATGGTAATTAGGGCCATTTCATGTTAGATGGACTAGAGCTTTGAAATGCAAACCTGTATTGTTAGAGGATTAGAAGTAATAAATAGACACATACAATTAATATATCTTGTTAGATGTTAACCATGTAGACAGTTCCTGTCTGTTACTGTATCTATTGATTCAGAGATCAAAAGGGAATATTAACTTTTAGATGAAACTTGGGTGTAATAATTTCATTGTCTATGTTTCTCTTTGAAGTTTGTAGTAATCTGTCTATGAACTGCTTAATGGATAATGACCTTATGCTGATGAATGCAACTAGTTACCTATGTAAACATAGGAAATAGGTGATTCTACTTCAAAGCCACTATTCTTAACTCAAGGAATACCTGCTATCAAGAAGCTATCATAGCCTGCCAGTGAACTATATAAAGAACTCTTGGGCTCTGATCCTATTATCTCAGATTTGCTTAAGCTTCATCAGGGGATGTTTGAGTCTCAAAACCGACATCCCCAGCTCCAGTCTGGCTCACCCCGATATTGGCCATGAGACTATGACCTATGAAACTAATTCAGAAAGAACTCTTTGCAACACTAAAGCTCACCATCACTACTATGAAACTGACCTAAGAACTCTACTCATATCAGTATGTATAATGATCTTTTAACCAATACACTCTCTCTCTTTTCTTTTTAAATAAATCTTAGTTTAGCTGATAAGAATTGATTGTAAGCATGTATTTGGGGAAGATATGAAATATTCATTGACGTGGTTGGTAATGTGTCCAATCCTTTGGAATTGGTAGAACTTTCTATATGATGAACAAGATTTTCAGTAATCCTCCTCATATTTGACTTGACTGTCTGGGTGGAAGCCCAAGGCTGGGTTGCTTTAAGGGAACTGTGTTTTTGGCTTCTGGATAACCACTAAGGTATTGTAGAAGCTGTTTCATTGCTGGCTTGGTAAACCACCTTTGGGGATTGTCTGCCCCATTCTTTGCATTTTGCGCTAACTGAGCAATCTCAGCGTGCCCCCCCCCCCGGGACCCTGGTCACACTGGCATTTGTATAATTTTAAATCTGAGAAGTGCCCCTGTTCTTACCCTTCTGCCCCCTATCCCTTTTTCAAACTTGAACCAATGATGATTACTTCAGCCCAGTGGGAGATGGGAATCTGGATACATATATAGATACCTGAATGGTCATAAGTCATTTACATTAATTTGCCATTCTTGGCAGCTCTGCATGAACCCACCCACAGAGTGGATGGAGGTCTATTCTGTTACCTGTCAGCTCTATCTTCTTGGGGAACCAGGGCACAGTATCCAGCCTGTTTGACACATGAAGGACACATCCCCGCCCCCCACCCCACACACCAACTTCTGCTTCAACCAAAGCCAATCAGAAGAAAGACTTACAAAAAGCAATGAAAAGGCAGTGGGAGACACATGTAAACTCCTCCAGACAAGGGTGACAGGATTAAGGCAACTCCCCTAACCTCATTTGCATCAAATGACAGGGAGGCATCTCCATTAGCATACAGAATGGAGAACAGAGATTCCAAGGCAAGAACTACACTGAGTTCTGGGACCAGAAAAGCAGGGAAACACTGCGTGATGGGGGATCTCTGCTCCAGATGTTAATGAACCCATGCCTACACACACCCAGCTCAGTAGTTTTCAGACCAATTCTAGTAATAAATCCTTTATTGGTATCCAAAATACTGAAGCTGCCTAATTGCATTATGAGCTCTCTCGAAGGAACACTGCCCACAGCCAGGAATGATCAGTCCCTATTGCCTAGCCTGAACAAAGCAACTTTGGTTTATTCTCTTGAGCCCTCAGTTCACCCACAAACAAATCTAATGTTCTCCCTTGAACCATTGTTGTTTCCCTACAAAAATCCCTACCCAAGCTCAAGTAAGTGTTCTGATGCCTGGATCCAAAATCTGCATCATTTCCATAGGGACTTCATCTTCTCCAGACTAATCAGGGCTCTGCCTTTTCTCCAGCACTCCGGACCCTCAGCTACCACCATCATCTCGGAACCCCCGACTGGTTCAAGCTTCGCGGAGTGGTGAGAACCCAACTCTCTCTCTCTATTTTTTTTTCTACTCTAGGTATAGCTTTGTAACTCTGACTTGTGTGATCAGTTACAATTTTCTAAACCTGCTTTTGTAATCAAATTTAAGCTAGATTTAATATTGTAACTGTTTTGTTTGTTTGGCTCTCCTTGTATGGTTATTATCTGGCAATAAATAACTTTTATGGCTAAGCTGGTTGCTTCCCTCCCTCCCTCTTTTGTGTTTTTGGCTTCCCCATTTGCTCTGCAGCAATGCTTCTCTTACCTGTGGTGCCCAAAAATCCTGTGGGGTTTGCTCATCATGTGGGTTACTACCAGAACAATTGTACCGTGAAAGTGGGGATAGGGACATGCTGAACCTGTGGCACAGGAGGGTTGCAGCTTGAAAGTGCTGTTCGACTCAGCCTGCTTAGTCCAAAGGCATATAAGGGTGACAGCTGAGAAGTGCTGCTTGACCCCGCTGCTGAGTCCAGAGACACATAAGGGATCAGCTTGGGAGTGCTGATTGACCCGGTCTGCTCAGATGTGCTCTGTTAATGTGTGTGTGTGTGTTCATCTGATTCTGGGGCTGGAGGAACCCAGCCCTGGGGAACCTAGGTCCTGCAGGATAGCTCCATTGGGAGGAAACTTGCAGCAGGGAGAAGTAGAGCTCCGTATGAAAACACAAGTGACAGAAGCAGTACATCGATAGACCTCCCCCACCTCCAGAAGAGCAACCCTAATAAATTAGCATACCCCAAAATAATGGGTAAATCTGCTAACACTTCCTCCAGGCCTTTTACATCAGACTGTTGTGCCAGGATAGGTCAGCCTGGTGCCTAGTAGTTCACATGACCAGTTGAGTCTTACAACACACCTTCTATTGCAGCATAAGACAGCACTGAGATTCTTCCTTCCTAAGAATACATAGTCCCGAATCATGCTCACCTTCCTTGCAGTTTATGAAGGATTCAGAAAGAAAGTATCCACCAGAAAACAAAAGCTTAAAGCTGGCTTTAAAAGAAAGGGACATACCAGGAAGGAATAGAACTGGAAGCTGAAGTTCTCTCCCACAAAACCTTCTTCCCCTCAGAAACTCAATGTCTATCCCATTTTAATTGATAGTTGTGGTGGTAATTAAACATACAGATTCTGAAAGAGTAGCACATATGGATATGTCACATTCTCTAACAAACAAAATACTAATTTATCATATTTAGAAAGGGTTTGTTAAAGTACTTGACAAAAACAATAGGAATGTAATCTTTCCTTTAACAACCAGTAAATTTTCTAGCAATAGATGTAAGATGTTAAAGAAGAAAATAATTAAGGGGCCTGGACCTTCTGTTCTCCTCTGTACACCAGTCAAATCTGTCCTCTTTTAATCCTGCTGTAGCTCTCTATGTCCTGGTCTACACTGCGGGAGGGGGGAAGAAGGGGGTGAATAATGTAGCTGAAGTCGACATACTTAGATCTACTTACCATGGTGTCTTCACCGTGGTAAGTCGACAGCTGGCACTCTCCTGTCAACTCCGCCTGTGCCTGTCGCCTTGGTGGAGTATTGGAATCGACGGAAGAGCACTCGGCGGTCGATTTATCACGTCTAGACTAGGCGCTATAAATCGACCCCCCACTGGATCGATCGCTGCCCGTCGATCCTGCAGGTAATGTAGACAAGCCCTATGTTCACTAGGCTAATGATGCTCTCTGTAACTAATAAACCAATCCTATCATTATGACAGGCTATCGTATGTATTCTAAATGTACCGTAAGTCATGATTTTGAGCTAACAAAGGCAAAAACAATAAATGCCAATACTGTAAACTGAGGTGTCTACAAGCTATTGGGCAATAATTAGTGATAGGCAAATCTCAAGTGGTTCTGCATCTTGGTTCGGAGAAGCTTCCGAATGTGAATATTTTCAAACTTCCAAAAAGAAGTTTAATTTAGTTCAAGGGTTGGGGGGTATATGTGACGCAGGGCAGGTTTTCACCAAGTCATTTTGCTCTTCTTTACTAAGTAAGCAAATATTTGTCTGAACTATTCCTCCAATATATCTTTTTATGGACTTATATTTATTTTTCATTAAAAACAAAACTAATGTTCAGATTTTAGGTCTACAAAGGTATCATGCAAAGCCCCTGGATACATTATTATCAGAATGTTAAACTGCTGCAGGTAAAGGTTTGATCCGTTAAGATATTGAGCACCCTGCCCCCAATCCAAAAAGCATTTAAGCATGTGCTTAACATTAAACACTTAATACATTTCAATGGGATTATTCACATGCTTAAATGCTTTCCTGGTTCAAGGCCCAAGAGACTGGATATATGGAAATTTCATATTCTAATCTATTAAGAATCTTTCTATACCTCCTGTTGCTTTTTTCAACAAAAGCATTTTTTACTCAGACAATTTCAGGAAAAAAACAGTGATGTATTTAGATGAAACCCTTCCCCCTGAATTGTGTTGGTACTGGTTCCATGGCACCTAGCTGTAGTAGAATGATCTACTTCTAGCCTTAGGAGGTGCTCGTGAGAAGTGTCCCTGAAGAGGGATGGGGAAGGGGATAGAGTAGGGGGGCAAGGAGTAAAGGGGATGGAATAGCCTGCATATATGATTTCTAAACCCAACGATCTTGAGTGATGTGTTCCCAAGCCTGGTAGAAATGTCTCAGGCGGTGGCCAAATGGGCACAGTGGCGCTGGTGTTAGAGGGAGGTCATTCAGACCGTCAACCAATCCTTCAAATTGCGGCATATTAAATGGCGGTTGAGACACCGCTTCCTGAGGTTTTGGTGGCATGGGTAGTGGTGGTCTATTTCTCTGCCTGCCAGACTTGGACCGTCTGGACTGAAGGCAGGTGTATTTTGTGTCCCTCGTACGGTAGTAGGGTCCCGGGCCCAGTCCACACCTTCAAGTTGTTACAGTTAATGCACTTCTGTGGTATGCATGTTTCTCCAAGGTATCTCACACAGAGGGAGTGCCCGTCGGGCCATGGCATCGCTTCTCAGCAGGAGCCACATCTCTTAAAGCCAGGGTATCCTGCCATGTTTGGGGTAGTGCCTCTAGGAAACGGGGAAATAGAGAAACTTTTACAGTTGGTGCTCCAAATGGAGCAGGGAATTGGAGAAGAAACTATTTTTTTTAAACTACTAACTAACGAACTAACTAAACATTACTATAAACGTATCTAACAACTACATTTCTATTTTGTCTATAGGGGGAGAAGCTGTCACAGTGCCCTGAGCTCTGTCTTCAACCAAGGATAGTTGAGAAGGAACTGAGGGGGTCAGGCCCTGTGCACACTAAACAAGACTCCAACGATGCCACGAAATAGCTACTGCACACGAGCGGCCCAACCGAGCACTGCTACTGAAAATCTCTGATCAACAGCGCCGAGACGCACTGTCACCTGAAGTGGAGCACCCACAGGGACAACACTTGAAGAAAATCAACTTTTTATTCCTACCTGCATTGTTAGCATTTTTAGGGGAAACAGATAATATTTCTTTTAAGGACAATTATGAAAATGTATTCAGACTGAATAAATTTTCATTCAGGAATTTGTGTTATGGTTTTGGTGGTTTAAGATGATGTCTTAAAATTTCCTGAGTGAGAAATTAACTCAAGCTGTGAGAAAGATGGTTGGGAGCTCAGTTCAAGTCAGTTTGTGATCTTTAGTGGAATTAATGATGCAATTTCATTAACAAATTTATATTAACTTTTAAAATGACTTGTAACATCAAATTATGTACACGGGTAGCCTATGTAAGCCATTGTTCTTATGACTTGTATGGTTGTCAGCCTTCCCTCCCTCTCCCTGTTACTGTTTGTTACTCTCCCTTGTCTCTTTTCTAACATTATATTCTAAGCTCTTGGGGCAAAGACCATTTCTTCCTCGATGTTTGTACAGTATGTAGTATAATAGGTCCAATACTGATTACAGCCTTTGGGTTCGACCACAACAGAAATAATAATGTGCTTCATGCTCTTCATAATACAGCTCTAAGTAAAAGTTCACTTGATGATGACCTGAAAAACTGACAGTCAGATACACTACATTAAACACACAAGGCCTTTGCATTTCTTAAGTCTCAGTTAAGTCCCACAGATTAAGTGGGACAGAGGGGGTGCATAGACCTTTGGCTGGTCTGCAATACAGGGGCAAAATGTCACTATTTTCAGTGTTCCTGTACCTAGTACTATAAGGAATACTGCTAATACTCAGATAACATTATGTAGTTATCCAAGGGTTACCAGTGGATTTCCACCATCTCTGCTTACTCATGGGGAACTTGTCACTTGAGCACACCAGCCATCCAGAAACGTATTTCCCTCATTTTCATCACTCAGAACATCTTGATTAGACACCTCCATCTCAGCTTCTATTTTTAGCTGAATAGACTAGAGGGCTGGAAGATAGGATGGGAGAGTGCAGGTGGTTGCTAGAATAATTTCTTATTTGTAAATCAATAGATCTTGTACTTGAGACAGATGTTTATCACAATTCTCTACTGTCTTTCCCAGAGTTCTCAAAGGATCCCACTATTTACACAACTTTCTGAATGCAATTCTGATCTATCATTACACAGGAATCTAGCTCCACTGTCTTTAAACTGGTGTAAGTGGGATCAGAATCAGGCCCATTGTTTTGATTTTTTTACTACTTTAGTCCAATAACATATTGGGAGTCTCTGCCAATAAAAGATTCAGAATGCTTTCTAAAATATTTATTATGTACCTCCGTCAAGGCCTGGGGGCAGCAGAAGGCTTTTTCTTGGCACAATATCTACTACTGTTGAATTCAGAAGTTGTTTATATCACTGAAAAGGCACATTTTTGCTCAGGAGTTACCTGACAGAATTTCTATAAGTGTTTCTGTAATAATTAAAAAATCATAACAGTATTGCTAAGCCCTAGAAGAAAAAGCCCTGGGGGCCTGATCCAGTAAAATATCAGTGGCCTCTTGGACTATAAACCCTACAAAGTCACAAATGCGGACTCTGTATCTAAATGGCCTTGGCCAATTTGTTCTGCTGCAGAAGCCAAAACAACCAGAAATTCACTCTAGTTACCTGGTGGGAAGAGTTCCTGTGGAAATGAAAAAAGAAAAGGAGTACTTGTGGCACCTTAGAGACTAACAAATTTATTTGAGCACAAGCTTTCATGAGCTACAGCTCACTTCATTGGATGCATGCAGTGGAAAATACAGTGGGGAGATTTATATACACAGAGAACATGAAACAATGGGTGTTACCATACACACTGTAACAAGAGTGATCAGGTAAGGTGAGCTATTACCAGCAGGAGAGCTGGGGGAGGGGGGGTAGCCTTTTGTAGTGATAATCAAAGTGGGCCATTTCCAGCAGTTGACAAGGAGGTGTGTGTGGAGGGGAATAAACATGGGGAAATAGTTTAACTTTGTGTAATGACACGTTCACTCCCAGTCTTTATTCAAGCCTAAATTAACTGTATCCAGTTTGCAAATTAATTCCAATTCAGCAGTCTCTCGTTGGAGTCTGTTTTTGAAGTTTTGTTGTTGAAGAATTGCCACTTTTAGATCTGTAATCGAGTACCTGAATCTGAATAATCTGTATTATTAGTCTGAATACCGACCAGGGGTATTCTACCCAAGATCCATAAACCTGGAAATCCTGGACGCCCCATCATCTCAGGCATTGGCACCTGACAGCAGAATTGTCTGGCTATATAGACTCCCTCCTCAGGCCCTACGCTACCAGCACTCCCAGCTATCTTTGAGACACCACTGACTTCCTGAGGAAACTACAATCCATTGGTGATCTTCCAGAAAACACCATCCTAGCCACTATGGATGTAGAAGCCCTTTACACCAACATTCCACACAAAGATGGACTAGAAGCCGTCAGGAACAGTATCCCCAATAACGTCACGGCAAACCTGTTGGCTGAACTTTGTGACTTTGTCCTCACCCATAACTATTTCACATTTGGGGACAATGTATACCTTCAAATCAGCGGCACTGCTATGGGTACCTGCATGGCCCCACAGTATGCCAACATTTTTATGGCTGACTTAGAACAACGCTTCCTCAGCTCTCGTCCCCTAATGCCCCTACTCTACTTGCGCTACACTGATGACATCTTCATCATCTGGACCCATGGAAAAGAAGCCCTTGAGGAATTCCACCATGATTTCAACAATTTCCATCCCACCATCAACCTCAGCCTGGACCAGTCCACACAAGAGATCCACTTCCTGGACACTACGGTGCTAATAAGCGGTGGTCACATAAACACCACCCTATACCGGAAACCTACTGACCGCTATGCCCACCTACCTGCCTCCAGCTTTCATCCAGACCATACCACACGATCCATTGTCTACAGCCAAGCTCTACGATACAACCACATTTGCTCCAAACCCTCAGACAGAGGCAAACACCTATAAGAGCTCTATCAAGCTTCCTTACAACTACAGTACCCACCTGCTGAAGTGAAGAAACAGATTGACAGAGCCAGAAAAGTACCCAGAAGTTACCTACTATAGGACAGGCCCAACAAAGAAAATAACAGAACGCCACTAGCCATCACCTTCAGCCCCCAACTAAAACCTCTCCAACGCATCATCAAGGATCTACAACCTATCCTGAAGGATGACCCATCACTCTCACAGATCTTGGGAGACAGGCCAGTCCTTGCTTACAGACAGCCCCCCCAACCTGAAGCAAATACTCACCAGCAACCACACACCACACAACAAAACCACTAACCCAGGAACCTATCCTTGCAACAAAGCCTGTTACCAACTGTGTCCACATATCTATTCAGGGGACACCATCATAGGGCCTAATCACGTCAGCCACACTATCAGAGGCTCATTCACCTGTGCATCTACAATGTGATATATGCCATCATATGCCAGCAATGCCCCTTTGCCATGTACATTGGCCAAACTGGACAGTCTCTACATAAAAGAATAAATGGACACAAACCAGACGTCAAGAATTATAACATTCAAAAACCAGTCGGAGAACACTTCAATCTCTGTGGTCACTCGATTACAGACCTAAAAGTGGTAATTCTTCAACAAAAAAACTTCCAAACCAGACTCCAACGAGAGACTGCTGAATTGGAATTAATTTGCAAACTGGATACAATTAACTTAGGCTTGAATAAAGACTGGGAGTGGATGTGTCATTACACAAAGTAAAACTATTTCCCCATGTTTAGTAAAAGTAAAACTATTTCCCCATGTTTATCCCCCCACCCCCGCTGTTCCTCAGACGTTCTTGTCAACTGCTGGAAATGGCCCACCTTGATTATCACTACAAAAGGTTCCCTCCCCCCCGCGCTCCTGTTGGTAATAGCTCATTTTATGTGATCGCTCTTGTTACAGTGTGTATGGTAACATCCATTGTTTCATGTTCTCTGTGTATATAAATCTCCCCACTGTATTTTCAACTGTATGCATCCGATGAAGTGAGCTGTAGCTCATGAAAGCTTGTGCTCAAATAAATTTGGTAGTCTCTAAGGTGCCACAAGTACTCCTTTTCTTTTTGTGGATACAGGCTAACACGGCTGCTACTCAAACCTGTGAAAATGAATTTCCCCATCGTTGAGTTGCTCTTCAAAAACAAACAATCCAGACAGTCTGTTTTCTCACCAGCAGTCATTTCAGTCCACAATAGTTCATACGTCACTTGGTGGTGACACAGAGTAGCCCCAGGCTCTGCCCTACAAACCTTAAGGTAACTGGGAGTGGGGATGAACCTTGCTCGTTTCATGACTGCTGGTCTAGGAGTGGGAGTAACGTGAATCCTGATGGTTTTCTTTCTGCCGTCCCACAAATTGCTGAGCAAATGTGTATCTGGGGTCAATGTTTGGACTTCATGACCGCTTCTCCTATCTGCCTAGTTCATCTCCAGTACAAAAGTCATCAAGCAAGAAGAGATAGCTGCCCCTTTTAAAGCTCTTGAAGAACACATCTCCCTCAGGATATGGGGATCTACTCTGTGTTGTCTAGGCATCATTCCATGATCCTGCTGATCTAATACGTCAATCATGTGGACAGTATCACAGACTCTGCCACCTCTGGGAAGCAGGTAGCTCTGGGTAGCTTTGAGCTGTTAATGCCCAACTGTTAATTAAGAGGTGGGAGCAGCCTCTGTGGATGTGCAGTTTCCAGTCTAATTATATTCTGTCAGCAGCCACAGGTGCTCATTTGGGCTAGATAGGGCCTATAGCAGAGGTGGGCAAACTTTTTGGCCTGAGGGCCACATCTGGGTCGGAAAATTGCATGCAGGGCCATGAATGTAGGGCTGGGGCAAGGGGCTGGGGTGCAGGTGGTGGTGGTGTGCAGGAAGGTGCTCAGGGCAGGGGTTTGGGGTGCAGGGTGCAGCAGAGGGCTATGGGCAGGGGGTTGGGGTGTGGGGGGCAGGAGGAGTTCAGGGTGCGGGATCCGGCCTGGAGCCGCTTACCTGAAGCGGCATGCAGCGGGGCTAAGGCAGGCTCCCTGCCTGCCCTGGCCCCATGACGGGCTGCGCCACTCCCGGAAGCGGCCGGCACCACGTCCCTGCGGCCCCTGGGGGAAGGGGCAGTGGGCTCCGTGCGCTTCCCTCGCCTGTGGGTACCTCCCCTGAAGCTCCCATTGGCCACGTTTCCCCATTCCTGGCATGAGACCTTCCCCAGTACACTTCTTATCACAAAAGGATGGAGAGGGAGAGGGAGAGAGAGAGAGAGAGAGAGAGACTGAGACTTCACTTCTTTCAAGTGTACCATGAATATAGCCTGTATTTTTCCATATTTTATTTCAGTACACATGTATTATAATAAATGAGTACTGCAAGCTCATATTTGAAAAATTATATTAAAACTTCATAAGAAACCCAAACTTGAGAGCTTGGAACAACCACTCCCACTAGTACAAAGGAATTACAAAGAAAAAAAAATACTGAAATCTAGACCCTTACCTATCATCATAAGCCTAGATTCCAAAACAACTGCTATACAGTATGTCCAGTGTATTTGAAATACCATAGTGTATAATGCATGATAATGCTGTTCTCGTAGGAGTTGACCCGCTGTCACCATACTGGACAAGCTATGTCCACAGCAGCATGCTACAGTCTGAGCTAAAACTAATCACAACTCTGTAGCCAGGAGGCTCACAGTACATCTTCTATTTAGTCCAGCTACTTATTACCAAGTGTCACAAGCAGAAGAATGCTTTTCTTTTTTTTCTTTCTTCATTTAACATTAGAACAGACTGGCAGTAGACCATTATGCAGAGCCAAGCATTGTAAACAGTGAGTGAGCAAGCATGTGAAAAATACCACTGATCTCAACCATAAAGCTTTGCAATTTGGTTCAATCACATGGATAAAAGAGACCCAATATGGACCTAGATCATCTGAAGAAATTCAGCTAACAGAGTGAGGAGGATTTCAGCTTAAATAAAGGTTTCAGAGTAGCAGCCATGTTAGTCTGTATCCACAAAAAGAAAAGGAGTACTTGTGGCACCTTAGAGACTAACACATTTATTTGAGCATAAGCTTTCGTGAATAAACTAATTCACAAAAGTTGGCTCACAAGTAGCATTCTAATATTCTCTTTAATAACAGTGTTTCTACTGTAACTAATGTGTGCCTCCAACCTGATTTCTTTGAAGCACTCGAACTAGACTGTCACGAATACTGTATATAATTAAATGTTAAAAACCCTACCTTAATGCAGTATTACAATCTCAGAGTTACAAGTTAAAGAGGTCAGGAAATGCAAAAGTTAGGATTCCTACACTTTAAGTTAATTTAGCCAGGATTATTGGTTTTTCATTCTTTTATTCCTCTCTCTCTTGTTCAAGGTGTTTTATATGTTAATTGCATACCATAATATATACATAAGATATACAGTGGAGCAATGAGGTTGTACATTTCTTAACTTTTGGATATTCTGCCTTTTTACACTACTATGAAGTCTACAAACCTGAGCCCTTCCCTTGAAAGAAACTATTGCTGTAACAGCAGCATACATTTCCCTGGCATGGAAATATGGCTGCTCCCCCAGTTTCCCCTTTTCCAGTTGGTGGTCCAAAGTGCTCCCCATGGATAAATCATTTCGGGGTTCAGCCCTCCAACCAAAACCTGTGTCCTTCCCTGGATCAGAGTCCAAATAAAAGGCTAATGAAAGGAAAACAATGCAGAAGTCTTCTGCCCACTCTGTATTGGGGAGGAGCGGAGTAGGAGGGATCCAAGGCTCCACCCATGCATGAGCTGGTTGGCCACATGGAGAAGAGTATGCTACGTCCTTAAGAGGGGCGTAGCAGTGCATGCACTTTTCCATGCATACCAGGAAAGCCAGTTGTTCCTCCTGGCACAATCTAGTCCTAATGGGTTTAGTCTCACAAGACCCATAGTAAGGAATCTATTCCCATTTTACAGATGAGAAAGCCATGATATGGAAAGATTAAGTGACTTTTCCAAGGTCATGCAGTAAGTCTGCAGCAGAAGCAGGAAAAGAACCTACATAACCTGATTCCCACTCAAGTGCCTTAGCCACAAGGCCAGCCTTCCTCCCACAGTGAAGTCAATGGGAGTACTTATGTGAGGACTACTCAAATGACAGGAATTTGCAGACAGGGCCTTAGCTGGTAAATTCTTCTGCATAGCATGTAGTTATTTCATTGTCCATTTATCACCGAGCATATTTATAGTACAATAAAAATACATTGGAATGTATTTTAGGTTTTAGTAAACAAAAATACATTAATATGGAGTTCAAGTTGAGGGAACATATCATTAAACTAGGAGAAAAACAATACAGAGGTATTGTAATTATGCTCAAAACCAAACATTATAAACCAAGGACATTCAGAGTTAAGATTTGAAAAAATTCTCAACATTTTAAGGCATGGCAAAACATATTTATGGCACCTAAACACTTAACTCAGCACCGTAATGATATTATGCAACCACCATACATTTATGATTAAAATGTTTTTTGAAGACATTAGATTCTTCCCTCCACCCCAGAGTGTAACACTGAATCACCACGTTCTTCTCCCATGGCTCCTTCTTTTTCACATTTTCTTCCAAGTCATTTACTCCCTCTGCTAGTGTCATGTGCACAGTACTATTAGCAAACTTACATCAGTCAATCAGAACTTTCAATAATCACTTTTTCCATCTTCTTACAAATTACTATTGCAGCAGTCATCAGTGTTTTCCTTCCTCATTTGCTTTTCGTTATTGAAAACAAATTCTTTATCTGAAAAAATCTTACACTTGAGTTTAGTAAATATGCTCTGAGCACGCAGTGTCTCTGTCCTGTTGTGGAAACAGCAAAACATATTGATTGAACTAACATGAACACACACAATTGCTGCTTCCCATGCCAAACCTTTCTTCCATTATTTCACCTTTTTCTGACTACGTGAAGTCTAACCATTCCATCACTATTTTCACTTCACCCGTGGCAACACTTAAATTCAGTCCTCTTGCTGGTAAGTGAGTTAAGCAGGGGCAGATCTTGTGGACTCATGAATCACTCCCTACCACCATATACTGAACAGTTTGCCACCTACTTTATAAAATATACTTTATATCAGAAGCAGAATTCAGCATCTACAGCAAGTCACTAACAGCTCTGCTACAGCCCAAATCTCTGCAGAAACTTAATACTCTCTGACATGCATGTAGCAACATTTTCAGTAAACTGCTGCATTTAACTCTGAGAAACCTGAATACATCACATTCCTATACACAGAGGCATGCGGCAATTACATGTCCCATGAGAAGTTCTCAATAGGACTTCTCTAAAAGATGAGAGAGACCAGGCTGAATCCTTTATCTTCTCTGTAAATGGAACTCCATGAAATGGCAAGTTGAGAATCTTCAGTGAGTAAGAAAGCAACCCCTAGCTCCATGACCACAGGCAGAAGGCTAAAGATTCTCTAATCCATGCCCTACACTTCAAAGAGTTTCCTGAAATTATTTAACAAGGTCTGAGGCACTTGGAAACACAAGGAGGAAGAGAAAGAGAGAGAGAGGCAGGCCCCATGCATTTTTGGTAAATATGGATTATTTTTGCCCTTAAGTCATCTCTGCATTCATGAGACACTCCTTTGGTTGAAATGACAGTATTTTCTGACTTTTTGTTTTAAAATTAGTCCATCTGTTAATTATTGTAAAAGCATGGTGAGAGATTGGTGACCCTAAACTTGAAACCGGAGTTAAGCATTATTTAGGACTGTGGTTCGAACTGTGTTTCAAACCACATAATACGAGTTGTTGTTTGAAATGGCTCCAAGTATTCTGTTAATATGGTTTTCTATCTATTTTTGAAGGTACTTATCACCTTCCTCTCAAAAACCCCACTACATCTAATATTGTTGTTATAATTCAGGCAGAAATAGTTTGGTTTCAATGAAAGTTTCCGGACTGCGAAAGGCTCGATGGCCCAATTCAGTACTTACAGAGAAATAGTGGATTTAGTTCTTTGAAAAGTACTTCCAGTGTATGTAGAAATGAAAATTGGGCCTGCTCCTTAAACAAGATTAAGCACACAATTAAACTAGTTTGAGAAGGCAGCTGAGGAACTTGAACTGGGGTCTCCTACGTGTCAGGCCAGTATCCTAACCACCAGTTTATAGAGCATTAGTGAGTTAATTTACAAACATGATCAAATCACCTCTAGTGGAAATATTAACACAGACAAAATATAAAATCTCCACAAACTATGATGATAAAAATTTATTACAGACTTAAGTGAAAAGAAAGTGGACTTCTGAGGAATGCCCATTAATTTTCAAAATACATCTGAAGTAGTACTAAATCCATTTAGTGCTTTGGCACCATTTCTAATGCTGTTGAGATAGAAATACATCTATACAGAATTGAACCACTGACACTAATTGCTAATTAGTATTAGACTGATATCACTGGTTACTATGGGGGAACATTTATTTTTCCCTTCTTTAAAAAACCCCTTCATTTACACAAAGAAAACAGCCTGGTGCCATGGGCTCTTCTCTGTTCCCAACCTTAAAATACTGAATAAAAAATTGGGCCATTTTGTATATCAGATACTTAAATGTTCTTTTATGCTGGACTACATGTTTGAAAGTAAGTTTGGTGCCTGGAAGAATGAGTACTCTTGTTCAGGAGACTCACATGAGATACTACTTGTCGCTCTCAGGCTACGTACATTAAAACAATGCTTTCATTCTTTCTGGAAGGTACTTTAAATACACTTTTGCTGACTACAAAAAAACCTGTTTAAAAAAAAATATTAACCCAACTTTCAGTTTTGCTAAGAAGCCAAAAATGGTGCATATTTTTCTCTATGAATCAGTTAACCAATTAATTTAGATTTTTTGTTCATGAAATGATCTTTAATTGACCCTTATTACTGAGAATTTTAAATGTGCGCCAAATTATTTAGATATGAAAATCTGTTCATTAGTTATTCATGGGCTGTTCATTGATAAATCATGATGAATGAAGGTTAATAGTGGGGAGGAGGGGTAAAGAAGGACAATACTTTAAGCAATATGATCTCTTGATGAGAGTTTGGGCATGTGCACATCTTGATGGTTCACCTTGATGATTTTATTTATATACAAAATATTACAATTACTCAGCTCACTTCTTGTGGGGATCAGAAGACATGAGTGTTAAAGAGGTACTCAGAGTAGATTGTCTTACTGACCAAAACTTGAGAGAGCATTTATACTAAGTGACATAGAAAAATATATCGAGACAGATGTGAGAGAAGCTGAGGAAGGAGGCCTGCCAACAATTGTGAAGGAGAGCAGTGGGTGGGTGGGCAACACATTAGGTCAAGACAGAATAACAAAGCCTTCAGGCAAGGACAAAAAGTTTTAAATTGAGGTAGTTGAGACAAGGGAGGCACTGGAGAGATTCTAAGGAGGAGTGGTGATATGGCAACACCAAAGGATAAGCAGCTCAGTTTTAACAACTACACTTTGAATGGACTGGATGGGAGGTATGTGTGGAGCAACATGGAAGAGCTGCAGTAACCGAGATGAAAGATAAACAATGCATGGACTACAAGTGGATGACTAAAACCGGAGAGGTTGCGAACAAAGAAACTGCAAGGTACCAACACAACCTTGTTGAACGGGGAAGAGAGAGAAAAGAATCAAATAAGATAAAATAGTTCTTAGTCTTTGAGATAGAATCCAGTGGCTCTCTCTGAAGTGCCATTTCTCTTCAAATCAGGATTTATCCCCCCCATGGCCCTGCAGTAAAAGTGTGTTTTGATCAATATCTAATATGCTAAGGAGCATGAAATGGTAGTTCATGCTATTAGTACAAGTGTTTCATTAAATCAGTTACTAACTAGTGTGGCAGAGCTCCGTCCTTGTCCCCGTGGGTCCCTTGCTTCTAGGAGGTTTATGCTAGCCTCAGAGGCTCACTGTGACGCTCCACGTAGCCCTTCTCTCTCTAGGGCCAGGGTTACAGTCTACTGAGCCCTTTTCATCATAAGCCAGCAAGGAGGTTGGTGAGAGAACTCCCACAGTCTCTGTTGTCCCTATGGGCTTATTCCTGAACAGTTTAGCCTCCTGTCCCGACAGGGGCCTGTCTTCCCCTCCCAGAAGGTGTTTCTGTAGTGGCAGGTTGGGGGGAACTCGGGCCCGCCCTCTATCCCAGGTTCCAGCCCAGGGATCCTAATAGTAGCAGCTGTCAGCAGCCGGCCTTTCACTGCCAAAGTTGCTACATTTCCCTGGACCACTTCCCCACAGCTCTCCCGCTTCTCTCTTCTTCACCCTTACCTTAGGGCTCCCTTACTGATGGCTTGAGGGTATCATCATTAACCAGACCTTCAGCCGCACTTCCTCTCTTCTACCTCCCTGGCTCTCCTCTGCCTGACTGGAGTGAGCCCTTTATCATATCAGAGGGCCTTAACTAGAGTCAGGTGGTCACATTAGCTTAATGGCCTCACCTGACTCTTTACAGGTTAATTGGAGTCAGGTGTTCTCATTAGCCTCGAGCAGCCCCTGCTCTGGTTAGTCAGGGAACAGAAAACTTAATCCAGTGGCCAGTATATCTGCCTTCTGCTACTCTGCTGTACGCAACTGGCCTGGGTCTATCACACTAGCTATATTAGAGGAAACTATTCAAATTTCCAATAAGGGAAGGGGGGAGAATTCAACAAAATTGCATTGACTTTGCCATTGGCACTTGCAGGGAAAGCCAGGCTAAAAATTACAATCCTCTACCTTCAGTTTAGATATTTAAGACAGTGGAGGTAGTTAAAATAGACAATGATTAACAGGAGGGAAGACAATGATGTAAGATATCAGCATTCTACAATGAAGAAATGTAACCTATGCCAGGTTTTGAGTCCAAGTGAAAGTCTCTGAATCTTGAGTAATTAGACCTGAGCATATAATTTACAAAATATTTTTCTCAATGAACATAGCCTTTTTTGGGGATAATGTCGCTGAACAGATCACAGCTCCTAATTTATTCATTATTTAAAAATTACTCAATTTTTGGTGAGATTTTTATTTTTAAAGTCTACAAATTGATCATTAACAAGCATGCTGAAAATATTTGATAATATAATATTTAAAATGAAAGCTATGGTATTTGACAGTCACACCTAGGTCATATAGTATGGAATTTGTTTTATGATTGGAAGAGCATAACTTTTATGCCGAGGAAGCAACTTTAAAGGCAGTACTAATGCTCTGAATCTCCTGGGAAAAGGACAGTAAACCATTCAGAGAGGTAGAAAGCCAGGCTACTAGAAGCCATTGTGATAATCTATTCTGCCCTCCTCCCTGACACCGGCCATAGAATTTCACCCAGTAATTCCTGCATCAAACCAAAGAATAGGGAATTTTATATGATTTTAAATCTTTTGGATTTACAGGGTTCATCTGAAGCATCTTTCCAAGAAAAAAAAAAGGTTTATTGGCTGTGTATAAGGTAGTTAAATCATCTATCATCTTATTTACACCAGTCTGTTTAATTGTCCCCAGCAATTAAGGCTGGATCCTTGTCTGCCTTGATTAATTGTCACTGTTCCAAGGCTCTGGCGAGAGGTGTTGTTGGTAATCCCATCTACCTACTTTGTCAAGCAGCGTCGCATCCCACATACAAACATTCCATGTGTCATGAGAATGTTTGCATGTACAAGTTTTATATTGTACTGTGAGTATTAGAGCAGGTAAATTTAAATTTTGTTTTGCATCTGCAATTAAAACACAATCAAGATTGTTGTGGAAAGTGATGACAAGAGGTCTGAGCACACTTGAAGCAAGATCACTTGTAGTTTCAAGTAGATGCTTAGACTATTTTATTTTAGCACATTCACCTAGCTTGCTACTGGAAAATATCAAAACAAAAAAAATGCACAATAATTTTACAATATCCCATAGAATAATCAGCCCTTTCCCTCAGTGTGGGGATCCAGGACTAAATCAGTAGTAGGAGGTCTTCCAGATCAAGGTAAATGTGAGTTAAAAGAGTGTGCTGACACCCCTCACCCCTGACTTCAGATAGTTCTTTCAGACACTTTTAGGATCAAATTCATTCCAAGAGGACAAAGGAATGGGGAAGTGGTTGGATGTGGGAGAAGATAAACCAGTTCCAGTCTATAGTTTGTAACATATAGACAAATGGTGATTTCGTACAGTGGTATACTAGGTTGTTACAAGTGTTTAACAACAAGGTCGTTTGTAGGACTTCAGTGTTATGAAAAAAAGTTTCTTAAAAAACCCTACTCTGCAACTCTCAGTTCCAGAGAGTGCAAGCATACCTATTTACAACATTGTAGCTACAGTTGAGAAAAGGATAAGGATTTGGCTGGATTAGTACATGATGTTTCTGTGGGAAAAACCTGACTTTGCATATGATTCAGTTTTGGCACCACACAACATATGTGGCTCTGGATACACCAGACAGAGTTGGTCCTAACTGCTGACTCCAGACATTTTTTTGTTTACATGCCTTTCAGAATATATTTTTCAAAATTCAGAGAAAGCTTCATGAAAGACTTAAAGCTGGCAGAAATGACTAGTAATGAGCTTACTTCCATAACAATGGATTCATCATCATGACGACGGCTGGTGAAAATATATGAAATCAACTTCAGGTCATAGAAGGATCTAGTTCAGAGTGTGATTTTTGTGGGAGGGAGGGGGGAGGGAAGGGCAAGTTTGAATATGAAGGTAACAATTTAATGAGCCACCGAGAGAATCTCTCAAATTCTCTTTTGTTGGGGGCCTCCAGGACCACTTCTGTTCATTACAGGGGCTGGAAAAGGGGAAAGAGAGACAGACCCAGAAGAGGGCAACATGATTTTCTCTATGGGATGAGGGAGGTGAAGGTATTTTCTCCAAACGGTATTCTCATCATGCCTCCTTGCCCTCTGGAGGCTGCTGCTGAGCTGGGAGAGTCACCACTATCCAATGTCCTGGAAACCAATCCCCATTATTCTGGCATGTGAGGGCTGCCCTCCAGATCACATTTCACCTCTGGGATAATAGCGTAAAGAATGTTTGAAAGCAAAAGTGTTTTTATATGCATTCTACAATTATTTGGTTAAAAGCAATAATTTGGGAGTTATCTATGCAAAACAATATTACCTGTTCAAAGCGTTAACGTTGTTTTAATGACTTGAAATGAGGTTAGGAAACTTTTTTTTAAAAAAAAAATCTTTATTTTGTAAGGGTGGCTTAACCTCATTTAAGTTATTAAATATATTCAGAATTTATTGATGGGAGACCGTGGTAATCACTTTAAAAAATATTTTGGACAATGCAACTTCCAAGTAATTATTTTTGAAAAAAAAGTTAAAATCTGATTGTTGTAGTCTGTTATATTTCACCAGTCAACCTGATGACAGACCTTATGATTTGTCCTGCAATAGCACAAAAAGCCTCTGTATCGTAGTCTGGCCTCACTGTGATACTGTGTCTGAACAGCACTTAAGTAACACCGCTTTTGTTTCAGAGTTCTGCTGAACTTCCAAACAGATGGATGGAAGAAGTTCCATTCAATAAGAATGCGTTTTCTATTTTTACACCATTTTGGTGGCAAAGAGGACAAATCCCTTTACAAGGATACTGCCACATGGGTAGTGTGGGAGTACATTTAATGGGTAGCCAGGGTCTGCACAGAGGCAGTGATGTCAGGAGCTTTAACGAGCTAAAGCTTATAAAATACATTATAGCATAGCAGCACATACCTCACTCCTCACATATATAGGTCACATGTCAGACAGCAGTATCACACAGGAAAATTGCCAGGCTGGTGAAGCAAAATATATTTTATGCAAACTTAGACCCATAGACCCTATCACAGAAATCCCTCACAAGCTGCAGCAGTAACAGAGACACAGTCTCTTTATCATGTACAAAAGGTGTTATAAACCACCCTTGCTCCCCAGAGTTGCTGGCACCAGTTCTATAGTGCACCTTCAGGTCCACAGCCTGCGTGCCTTTTCCCATAACAGAATGAAGATGATCAGACAGGTTTATGCAGAGGGCAGTCACAGGATCATACCTATATATAAGCACTTTATGAGTAATGTGACTAATTAGTGGTAACACAATATAAAATACAGACCAGTAAATTAAATGTGTCCACTCAGGAACGTATATCATATTTCTGCCATGTAGATCACATAGGATATGGAATTTACAGTAAGTCTCTAATCCCCGTTGGCCAGAACTCTGCTCCTCAGACATTTAAATTGACAAGACAAGAGCAACTACACCCTTCATAAACAGAACTGTGCACACACATACAACTACTGTGTGTCAATTGAATGTAATGTCTGCTAAAGAGACAATAGATTTGGCTTATACCTGTCTGTCACCCTTGATAGGAGCCCAGACTTTTTAAATGAGGTATCCAGGTACCAGCACAATTCACACAAACTCAGTGTGACTCTCTGTCCCATTCTGGTAGCTAGATCACATACATGAGTCTGGCCACTGCCACCAGAATGATGGGCCTGGTTCTTTAGTTCAAATACTGCTCACACACATTTACTTCTGAAATCACAAGTTCAGTCCATACAGACAAGCAGTCCAGAGATATCGCAGCAAAATATAGTTTATTTCTTGTGTAAAAGAATAAGGAGAAAAGCTTTTAAAATGTAAAATCCCCTAGGCCTGCTCTTCTTACTCTCCAACAGAAAATACACCCATTCTCTCTACGTGGACAGGCAAAGCCCCACTGAATTGTTCAGCTCTTGCTTACTACAGCTGATTGAAAATTTTCTTCAACATTTGGGCATTTTTCCAACAAGCTTAGAGCAGACAATAGTATTTGCAAATTTGAAATTTTGACCAAAGATGTTGGTGAAATTATGTATTTTTTTGGACAGCTCGGCTGTGTATACAACCATGAAACAGAAATATCAGGCTATTTGGGTGATCAAATAGCTAATATCGAAGTAACAAGTAACAAATACAAATTATTCTAGTGAGTAACAGTTCAAGAGCAAGTTATTAGATCAACTTTAATGGCACAAAATCCCTGGTGGCAAGGTCAAGGGTCCCATATGCCATTGCTCCTGCTTTGAGCAGGGGGTTGGACTAGATGACCTCCTGAGGTCCCTTCCAACCCTGATATTCTATGATTCTATGATTCTATGATTGCTTGAGGAATGACAACTGAATGAACTGTGGTGGGGACCTAGATCCGGCATGGTGGCAGAGACAAATGCAGAGGTGGTGGCATACAGGTGTCCCTACCCATCACCATTGTAATCCCTATAGCTAGATTAGGTGATAGAGCCTGAGAATCTGCATTGAGATGAGAGATTGTGAGAGGTTACACAGAGAAGATGGTGGCCAGCTGTCCCTAACAAACATCACTAAAATGGTAATCCCTATAGCTGGGTCGGGTGGCAGAGCCTCTGGACTGGACAGCATTACATCAAGAGACGACACAGAGGCAGCAGCCAGGTATCTCTTCTTGGAAGACAAGTAGCAGTTCCTCCTAGAGATTGGAGATGGACCTGAGTGTGAACTAACCACTGGAAACAAACTGTGAGTAGGGGCCACAGAAAAGGATGGAAGTGGCATTGATCCACTGAACATTCACAGTGGAAAGTAAGGAACCCGAGGAAAAGAACTACTTCAGAAGAAACTGTATGTAGGTGTGTATGTGGGGGGTGTAGTTACTAAGTGTTTAAATATACTGTTATTTATTGTTTCCCCAAATAAATGCTGTGTCCTTTCCGCCTTTATATCATTTGCTTGGTTGTATACACTGATCCAGTACTTGCGAGAGGGGAAATATTGCTTACCAAGGGCATCTAGGCAAGGTGTTTCATTTTTCCATTTCCTGGAGTGGGGGCTCAAGCCAGAGGTGTAGGCAAGTTTTTAGAGGAACCCATAGGTATTTGAGGCCAGCCTTTCTGCTGCAGACAGAAAGGTTATACCTGTTTCACAAGTAATATAAATATTTTAAAAGGGCCCCATTCACAAAGTCTTCATGGCAAATTGTTTGCTCAGCTCTACCATTTCAAATTCAGAGATTATTCCAATATATTTGAGAAATATAGCCATAGACATTTGGCAAAGTATTTAAATTGAAGCTCTTATGCTAGGTCTTTTGAAATATTTCCATGCCCTTATGACAAATAGTCTTTAAAGTTAATTGACAATAGCTTTTTCTGAGATACAAAGTTCTCTTAGACATTAGTAGTTAGGGGGAACACTCTTTTGTAATGGTTGTGAGATGAAAAATATGATCTAGATTGGCTATAATTGTTGCCAAGTTTTTGTACAAGTCCTTTGACAATATTTATTTTAGGAGGCATTCTCTTTTCTTTTAAAATTCGACTTCCCATATCAATATGAAGAAGATCACTGACTTTTTCTTTGTTCTGCTGCGCCCAGTCACTACCTGTTCTTAACTGACAGGGTTGGTAATTTTTACAAATACTAGCAAAGACAAGTCGACCCCATTTAATTGGTCTATAAATAGTGTCCCCCTTCTTATGCCAAGTTAGGCATTTTATTTTGAGGAGCTTTCAAAAATTTGAAATGGAGAAGGAATACTCCAGGGGAAGTCCATTCAGGCATGAATGCCCCAGAGGAAGTCCATTCAGTGGTTCACAGTTATGCTGGAAGGGCATAATGGGTGGGGTCTCTCAGGGATCGGTTCTGTGTCCAGTTCTGTTCAATATCTTCATCAATGATTTAGATAATGGCATAGAGAGTACACTTATAAAGTTTGTGGACGATACCAAGCAGGGAGGGTTTGCAAGTACTTTGAAAGATAGGATTAAAATTCAAAATGATCTGGACAAACTGGAGAAATGGTCTGAAGTAAATAGGATGAAATTCAATAAGGACAAATGCAAAGTACTCCACGTAGGAAGGAACAATCAGTTGCACACATACAAAATGGGAAATGACTGCATAGGAAGGAGTACTATGGAAAGGGATCTGGGGGTCATAGTGGATCACAAGCTAAATATGAGTCAACAATGTAACACTGTTGCAAAAAAAAAAAAAAAAAGCAAACATCATTCTGGGATGTATTAGCTGGAGTATTGTAAGCAAGACACGAGAAGCAATTCTTCTGCTCTACTCCACGCTGATTAGGCCTCAACTGGAGTATTGTGTCCAGTTCTGGGCGCCACATTTCAAGAAAGATGTGGACAAATTGGAGAAAGTCCAGAGAAGAGCAACAAAAATGATTAAAGGTCTAGAAAACATGACCCATAAGGGAAGACTGAAAAAACTCCAATTACCCATACCACAGAATATTACATTCAAATTAAAGAAACTATTGAGTACCAGGCTCTTGGTAATTTTAACGTTTGCTGGCAGTACCTCACCACTGTGGAGAAGCCATGATGTTCAGTAACACTCTTGTGACTGCGGATAATCAATCAGTTCATTGGTCATCAATGTGTTCCTTATTTTTTCAAAAACTAAATAACTACTATGACCTTGAAATTCAGTAAGTGGTAAAAGGTACTGGAGGGAAGTTCTTGGAACAATTCTTGCTCTACAAAAGCTTCTGACCACAAGAGGTCCTTTTGTTTGTGTCGATAAGAGATTCCTAAATACATAGGAAATCTAGGATACCTGGAATATTTGAGCAACTTTGATGATTTCCTCACAGAGCACTAATGGAAATTTAGAAATGCAGGTAAGGGATATTGCAAATTGTGACACATCATTGGTTAATGATGAAGTAATTAGGAAGTATTATTAGGGGTCGACATTTTCTGTGCAAAGATCATGCTAAACGTCAACCTCTCAATGCCCATCATAAATGTACATGTTCAAGCTTTCAAGACAGTATAAGCCAAAATGAATCCACAAGAATGGCCATATTTGGTCAAACCAATGTTCCATCTAGCCTGATATCCTGTCTTCCGACAGTGACCAATTCCAGCTGCTTCAGAGGGAATAAACAGAACAGGCCAATTTTAAAGTGCTCTATCCCACACTGTCCAGTCCCAGCTTCTGGCAGTCGGTTTAGAAACTTCCAGTGCATTGGGTCGCAACCCTCATCATCTTGGCCAATAGCCATTGATGGACCGATTCGCCATGAACTTATTTAATTATTTTTTAAGCCAGTTAAACATCCCCATAAATGAGTTTCACAGGTTGACTGCTGCCTATTACATTAATTCGGTGACCCCTCGTTCTTGTGTTATGTGAAGGGGTCCTTCCCTATTCACTTTCTTGACTTTATAGACCTCTATCATATATCTCTCCTAGTCCTCTCTTTTCTAGGCTGAATAGTCCCAGTCTTTTAAATCTCCCCTCATATGGAAACTGTTCCATACCCCAAACCATATTTGTTGCCTTTCTGTATTTCTTTTCCACTTCTAATGCATCTTTTTTGAGGTGGGTTGATCAGAACTGTACTGGGCATACCATGAATGTATATAGTGGCATCATGATATTTTCTGTCTTAGTTTCTGTCCCCTTCCTAATAATTTCTAACATTGTTAGCTTGACTGCTGCTGCACATTGGGCAGATGTTTTCTGAGAATGATCCACAATGACTCCAAGATCTCTTTCTTGAGTGGTAACAGCTAATTTAGATCCGTCATTTTGCATGTATAGTTTGGATTATGTTTTTCAATGTGCATTACTTTGCCCTTTACCAACATTGAATTTCATCTGCCGTTTTTTTGCCCAGTCACCCAGTTTTGTGAGATCTCTTTGTATTTAACTATCCTGAGTAATTTAGTGTAATCTTCAACCTTTGCTACCTCACTGTTTAACCCTTTTTCTAGATTTATGAGTATGTTGAACAGCACTGGTCCCAGTACTGATACTTGAGTGACCCCGCTTTTTACCTCTCTCCACTGACCATGTATTCCTACATTTTGCTTTCTATCTTTTAACTAGTTACTGATCCATGAGAGAACCTTCCCTCTTATCCCCTGACTACCTCTTTTAGTTAAGAGCTTTTGGTGAGGGACCTTCTCAAAGACTTTCTTGAAGTCCAAGTACATTTTAGTCACTGGACCACCTTTGTCCACATTTGTTGGCACCCTCAAAGAATTCTAATAGATTGGGGGAGCATGATTTAGAGGAGAGGAAAGTGATCAGGAACAGTCAGCATGGATTCACCAAGGGCAAGTCATTCCTGACTAATCTAATTGCCTTCTATGATGAGATAACTGGCTCTGTGGATGAGGAGAAAGCGGTGGATGTGGATGTGTTGTTCCTTGACTTTAGCAAAGCTTTTGAGACGGTCTCCCACAGTATTCTTGCCAGCAAGTTAAAGAAGTATGGGCTGGATGAATGGACTATAAGGTGGATAGAAAGTTGGCTAGATTGTTGGGCTCAACGGGTAGTGATCAATGGCTCCATGTCTAGTTGAAATCTGACGAGGTTCAACAAGGACAAGTGCAGAGTCCTGCACTTAGGACGGAAGAATCCCATGCACTGCTACAGACTAGGGACCGAATGGCTCGGCAGCAGTTCTGAAGAAAAGGAGCTAGGGGTTACAGTGGACGAGAAGCTGGATATGAGTCAGCAGTGTGCCCTTGTTGCCAAGAAGGCCAATGGCATTTTGGGATGTATATGTAGGGGCATTGCCAGCAGATCGAGGGACGTGATTGTTCCCCTCTATTCGACATTGGTGAGGCCTCATCTGGAGTACTGTGTCCAGTTTTGGGCCCCACACTACACGAAGGATGTGGAAAAATTGGAAAGAGTCCAGCAGAGGGCAACAAAAATGATTAGGGGACTGGAACACATGACTTATGAGGAGAGGCTTGGGGAACTGGGATTGTTTAGTCTGCGGAAGAGAAGAATGAGGGGGGATTTGATAGCTGCTTTCAACTACCTGAAAGGGAGTTCCAAAAAGGATGGCTCTAGACTGTTCTCAGTGGTAGCTGATGACAGAACAAGGAGTAATGCTCTCAAGTTGCAGTGGGGGAGGTTTAGGTTGGATATTAGGAAAAACTTTTTCACTAGGAGGGTGGTGAAGCACTGGAATGCGTTACCTAGGGAGGTGGTGGAATCTCCTTCCTTAGATATTTTTAAGGTCAGGCTTGATAAAGCCCTGGCTGGAATGATTTAGTTGGGGATTGATCCTGCTTTGAGCAGGGGGTTGGACTAGATGACCTCCTGAGGTCCCTTCCAACCCTGATATTCTATGATTTCCCTTTACAAAAACTCAGTCAACTCTTCCCCAACATGTTTGTCTAGGTGTCTGATAATTCTGCTCTTTACTATATTTTCCAACCAATTTGCATGGTACTGAAGTTAATTTTACCAGCCTGTAATTGCCAGGATTGCCTCTGGAGCCTTTTAAAAAAAATCAGCATTACATTAGCTGTCCTGCAGTCATTTGGTACGGAGCCTGATACAAGCAATAGATTACATGCCACAGTTAGTAGTTCTGCAATTTCACATTTGAGTTCCTTCAGAACTCTTTGGTGAATACCATCTGCTCCTAGTGACTTATTAGTATTTAATTTGTCAATTGGTTTCAAAACCTCTTCTAGTGACACCTCAATCTGGGACAGTTCCTGAGATCTGTGACCTACAAGAATGGCTCAGGTGTGGGAATCTCTCTCATATTTTCTGCAGTGAAGACCAATGCTAAAACTACATTTAGCTTCTCCACAATGGCCTTGTCTTCCTTGAGTGCTCCTTTAGAACCTTGATTGTCCAGAGTCCCCACTCACTCTTTGTCAGGCTTCTTGCTTCTGATGAACTAAAATGTTTGGTATTAGTTTGTGTCTTTTGCTAGTGGCTCTTTAAAAAACAATGGCCTCCCTAATTATATTTTTACATTTCACTTGCCATAATGTGTTCCTTTCTATTTTCCTCAATAGGATTTGATTTCCAGTGAACTCCCACTACTGTGACCTCTCTTTGCCATTAAAAGTAATGTTACCAGTTTGATATGAGAAATATCATTGTGTTTGTGGGAAAAGGGTAGGGAAAATCAAGGAAGAAAATTTGAAACTATACGAAGGGCTACATCTTTATTTTCAGCACTGAGTTTGGGCAGCATGTACATGTGCTGTCCAGGAATAGCTCCAAAAAGCAATTCTGATTTAGAGGGATTCTTGTAAGGCAACTCCTAATAATCTCATCTGGGCCCCAAAAATCTCATGTCTGGACTAGGGTCGTCTTGCCACTGACTGGTTTGAATAGTACCCCCATGTATATTAGGGCTAGGAAATTTTGCTGGTCTCTGTGTATGATTATGGGCCAGGGAAGGTTTTCCAGCTGACCTTGCATCTCCCTCTATTTCTCTTGTCCAGTAGAACCAGGTCTTGTCGTGTATACAAGAAATACTTACCAGCACGTGTCTGTCTATTCTTGCTACCTGGAAGTGTTTCCCTGACTAAGGGCTACCCACATGTGGAGTTGATCAAGTCTTTCATTTCCCATCCAGCTACCTTAACACGTACTACATAAGATGGGGTGCATACCCTAAGGAGAGAATGTCCCAAATGACAATCTTGACTGTAAGCTGTCCAAACAGCTACACTCTGTAAGCGGGCAATCCTCTCTTATATGACCCGATGGGCCATATCAGAAACACACAACCTCGTTCTCCTATCTCCCAGTTTGGTTTCCTGTTTTGTTTTGTTTTTTAAAAAAAACAGTAAGCGAGTTGATACTTCCACCAGTTTTCTAATTCTACAACTGTACAAGAATTAGTCTCTCCATATGTTCCCTTTGCCACACAGGGTTAGGGTTCTCAGTCCTCATTTTCTTCAACATGATTCATTCAATCTAATCCCTTGTTCGGGTGGTTCAGTATCATCAGCTTCCATATACACTGTAGGCCTCTGTTCTCACTACAGCCTTGTTAGTGGAAACCAGCCGAAACCTTTGGACCCAGCTTTGGGCTCCAGCTGGCAGGATCATTAGAAATTGTTCTAACACTTGAAAAGTCCACAGCTTATCCAATAAGCTTGTGTCAGGCTGCTATCATTGTGGCACTAGACCTGATATACTTCATTAAAAATGTAAACTTAACCTAGGTTGCAAGTGTTTTGTGAGAAGCAGCATATTTTCATGGGGGAGAGGGTGTATGGTACCTAGTTGTTCTATTTATATATTACATAGCTCACGGTGATAGGATTTTATGCAGTGAAACCCACTTGAAATGCTATTTAAGTATCTGAACTTTTCATTTTTACTGCTGTTAGTGAAGAACTACAGGAGTAACTCATTTCATACAGTACTTACAACTTTTAGATTGTAAACGTAACTGCTACACAACAAATATTGCCTTTTCATAACCCATTGGGAATTACATTTAACTCTGCTATCATATTGGTGCAGCGTTGTAATACTTCTAGAGGCATCTTAATACTAAGCTTTGCTTTGGCAAAGTTCCTCTACATTTGTAAACAAGCATAATTTAAAAACAAAAAGGATTAACCAAAGACTTTTGAGGGAACGCTTCTATTGCTCTTCACTCTAAAACACACTGTGGGAGTGCTGATGAATCCCCTCAGAACAACAGAAAGTAGGTCATCTAACAAGTCAAATCCCTGTGCACTCTAGTTTAGTCAGAGCTGTACATGAATGATCCTGGCATGTTTTAAGTCAGTAATCTGAACAATGATAGTGTTGCACTCCTGGATATTAATCACAAATCTTGTGATATTTGGAGTTCTTTTGTTTTTGTTGTTTAAAGTTCACCTTCTGGAATCATAGTGGCATAAGAATCTCAGCTTTAGTTTGAAAGAGAAGTTTGCAGTCCTCATGGTTGCAGAGAAAAGCTTGGAAACCATGAACCTTCTTTCATGTATTGCACACTAGATAACATAGGATTCGTATCCTGGGGGCTTGGTGTGTTGAGCGAGGCAACCCCCATTGGTCTAGTGTGGGGCTGATACCACCCAACACGGTTGTTGGGATACCCTGCTAAGTCAAATGATTGTGATTAGGAAACTCAGGACCCTGGACAGGGCTGAGCAACCAAGTAGTCCGTAGCCTCTGGGCCATGGCAGAGAAAACTTTCAGGTCTATTGCTTCCAGAGCCACCTGGCTGGGGTAAACAAAAGCTGCTGAGGGCTCTGACCCTCTGGGCAGGGCAGCACAGGACAGGGCACTCTGTAGCTCCTGGGGTGGGGCAGAACAAATGCTCAGTCTATAGTGCACAGTGATTGGTCATCCCCTGTTGGCCCGGTATGGGGTCAGTCACAATTCCATATTTCTAAAACTAAAATGGCTCTTTATTAAGAGAACTATTTTACAGAGATGCTGCAGCTAAGAGCCCAGTTATGTGAACAGACCAACTTCCTGCTTGCTCCCTCCGGCAATCTGTGGTGCTTCCTTGAAGTTCCATGAAGGTGACTACAAACCTTAAAGGCTCAAAAACTGGAAGGCAAGTAAAATGGACCCCCTAAAAATATTTTTTTTACTTTTAGGACAACCTCATGATTCTTTGGGGTCTACATTGGAATTGGTAGTACTGTCAAGAGGAAAAGGATACTGCTCCCCATTCTGCCCACTGCTTGTTTTGAATTTGTCCTTTGTTTTTTTTTCAACAATGCCATTTTAAATGTTTATCATCTCCTTTTTAAAATGAAAATGGCCACCCTAAAACCTCTCTTTTGCTGAAGATAATGGTCTCTGTTTTTAGATTTTGTTTCCTAGCAATTCATATAAAAAGGCATAAAAAACAGGCACTACTTCATTAGTAATCTGCAATTACAGAAGTAACTGACACAGAGATCAGAATAAGATTTGTACACAGTCTTGATCTTTCCTAAACTCCCTTTGTGAATTTTAATGATTAATAATTAACAATTTGTAAGTGTCTCCTGAACACTAAACTACCTTTAAAAATCAGGTCCCTAAGCTGCAGATAGGTGCCTACTGGCACTTTTAAAGGTGCCTATGTACTTTTGAAAACGCCACGAGGCACCTAACAATATTTGGTGGCTAAATAGCTTTAAAAATCTGGCCCTAGCACATTTAGCCTCATTACAGTAACTAGAACATACTAGTCACTAGAGCACAGGGGTGTTGGAACTAGGGGTGCTGAGGGTGCAGCAGCACCCCCAGGCTTGAAGTGGTTTCCATTATACACAGGGTTTACAGTTTTGTTCAATGACTTTCAGCACCCGCACTATAAAAATTGTTCCAACGTCACTGCTAGAGTCCAATAAATAATTTGTATTTAAGAGGTGATCATGAGATTTATATGGGGAGAGGGGAGAGCACACCTCACAGTTACACTGACACCATCAGTCAGGATTGCTTGTGTACGGCTTCAAAATTTTAAAATATGATTTTTATCTCCAGCATTGGACCGAATACATAGGAGAAGCAGTTCCTTCCCCGCTTCCAACATCTACTTCCCTTTAAAAAAAATAAAAGCAGCCACCATAATAGCTCTCACAGCCAAAGAAACAGAGAATGTTAGAATAGCTGCCAAGTTAACAACTGGGAGATTGAATATGTTTTAAATATCTCTTTCTGAGGGAGCATATTTATACACAAGAGCAATGTTCAAACACAAACTATCTTTGAAAAAGGCATTTTAAAATCACTTGTGTTTTAACCAACCTCCTTTGAAAGCTAAGTCTGTCTTTAAATTATGTTCAATGCTACAGCACAGATGTTTAGCAGTTAGCGTCCTTTTTCCACAAATTAACTATCTTTCCATTATATTGAATTTTCTGTGACAGCCATTTAAGAACACAAATGGGAACAGTAAAAACCTGGTAAAATATGTATCTCCAAAATTATGAGGAAAAGAACAAAGAATATTTAAAGAAAATTGTCTCAAAATATTCGTTCAGTAACAATATGATATTTGTATATTTGTAAAAGACAAAGACTTCAGTAAAACTTCAGGGTGTGAGTTTTCCAAAGTCACTTCAATTGCCTTTAATTTTAAGGGGACAGCTCTAAATCAGAGCAAAAGAGAATTGGGTACATCTTTAAAAGACTTGATATTTTATTTCCACCAGTTCTGCTTGACTGGAAAATTTCATCAATTTTCCTGTCTCTTAGTCCTCCAGCATTTCATAATGCAGAAAGCTTGGCAATCAAAAATGGCTCTCCCACATTCGAATCACTAATTCTGTGGCACAAACGTTACTTGGAATCTGTTTGCATTTGCAGTAGCCCACTGAGAGCTAGAGCCTGTATAGCCTAGAGCACCTAATGGATTCTAATTGGCATTTGTAATGCACAGAATATGCCAGCAGCCATCTTTTTAGTTGCTTCTAACTGTGGCAAATTTTAAACATTTGGTCTGTAATTTCCCCCCCTCCCCATCTGCCTCAGGCTGCATTTTTTTTTTATTTAAGACAAAAAAGGTTCAAATGTTTCAGAGAACAAACCTAATGTAAATATGATAAAGGGACTCAATCCTATAAGGAGACGTGTGATTTAGGGTGGATTCAGGGTGAATGTGCTGTCGTTCTCTGGAGAAGACAAACTCTTCCCTTCAGTGGGAGGGGAAGTGACAGTTGGGGGAAAAGAGGGGGGGGGAGCTTGAAAGAGAGATGGAGAGAAACATAGTCTGTGAGCAAACAGAGAAACGGGATCGGAGAGAAGGGGGCAGCCAGAGGGAACAGGACAGAGAAACAGAGTAAGTGGAGAGACTGAGGCGAAGCAGGACAGATGGGCAGGAGAAGGTCCCTTTAGTTTAAAACTGGCTGGTCAGGTCAGTCCCTGAGTGATGGTGTGTTCCTGAGCCTCGGATTTGCTTGTCCCCCACCACTCAATCCATGTTATCCTGGATATCCAAAATGGAGAGCCAAAGGTCCTTCAGCTCTTGTGGATCTGGTCTGCTGTGCACCCCCTCGCCCCAGCAAGCAGCACTGAAATCAAGTCCATCTCTTCCGGAAGAGATGAGATGCTTGAGGCTCAAAGACTGACTTTGGTGTTAAACAGCACCTAGTGAGATATTTAGGGAAAGGTGAGCCTTAAACTAATAATCCATAATAGCCTATACAAAGAAGTAGATATAGATTTTTTTTATTTAGAAGGTTATATTTACTGTAGTACGTGTAGCAGTAAGTTTAGTATTTGTGTATTCACTTTTTATGTACATTCTTCATATATTTAGCATTATTGTAGATATGTGGAATCCACTTCTGGTTTTTTTCCCCCACAACCATTAGTATTGTTTTGTCCATCATTAAATAATCTTTTATCACAGTGTAACACCTCCTCAGCTCTCACCTGCAACGTGAATTATACCACCACTGTGACAGACCATTATTAAATCTTGGTCCATAGTTTTGGGAGGGGGTGACCCTGGGATGTATTTCAAATCGTAACACACTAACTCTGCTGAGAGGTCAGTTTATAGTAAGAGTAAAATATTAGGGCTGTCAAACAATTTAAAAAATTGCAATTAATCATGAGATTAAAAATAGTCATGATTAATTGCCATTTTAATCACACTGCTAAACAATAGAGTACCAATTTAAATTTATTATACATATTCTTGGATGTTTTTCTACATTTTCAAATATATCCATTTCAATTCCAATACAGAATTAAAAGAATTAATTAAAAAGAATTAAAATAAAAAGAAAAGAGTACAGTGATCCCTATAGATTTGATTCCAAATATTTGCACTGTAAAAAAAATAGTATTTAAATTCATCTCATTACAAGTACTGTGGCGCAATCTCTATTGTGAAAATGCAACTTACAAATGTAGATTTTTTTTATACATAACTGGATTCAAAAACAGAACAATGTAAAACTTTAAAACCTACAAGTCGAAGCATGAAGGGACGTATGACTGTTTAACATATGTGGCACGCACATACTTTGCAACACCGGCTACAATGGTGCCATGTGAATGCCTGTTCTCACTTTCAGGTAACTTTTTAAATAAGAAGTGGTTATCTCCCACAAATGTAAACAAACTTGTTTGGCTTAACAACAGGTAGGACTCAGATGACTCGCAAGGCACACATTAAAAGGATTAAAAACTGGCTAACTGATAGTAAACGGACAATGATCATCAAGTGGGTGTATTTCTAGTGGCATCCCACAGGGATTGGTTCTTGGCCATATTCTATTTAACAGTTTTATCAGTAGGGTTGCCAACTCTCCAGGATTCTCCTGGAGTCTCCAGGAATTAATGATTAATCTTTAATTAAAGTTTGTGTCATGTGATGAAAACTCCAGGAACACATCTAACCAAAATTGGCAACCCTATTTATCAGTGATCTGTAGGAAAACAAGATCGGGATAAGGAGTGTAGTATATAATGACAAGGATAGGTCAGTGGTACAGAGCAATATAGATTGTTTGGTAAGCTGGGTGCCAGCAAACAGAGTGAGTGAGTATGTGTGTGTATCTAGGAACGTAGGCCACACTTACAGGACGGGGGACTCTATCCCAGGAAGCAAAAACTATGAAAAACATTTGTGGGTGGAGCTGGACAATCAACTGAAAATGAGCTTTCAGTGCAACACTATGACCAATAGGACTAACTTCTCCCTCCAGACTTGACACCCCTGGCACAGTAATAACAGGGAGGAGCTGATTGAGCCCACAGGGCTCTCATTAACTCCTTCCTGGTCAACATAGGGTCTGTATACCCCAAAACAGTGTCATTCTTATGCTTCATAATCAAATTTGTTCCCCCCCATTGTATTTTTTTTAAAAAACGCAAAGAAAATACCACAGAGAACTACTTTAGAAAATCATAATTAAGGTTGCAAAATGAAGCACTCAAAAGTTAGGAAATGCCAGAATTAATGTTGTCTGTGCAACCTTAATTCAGCCCTTGTGCGTATGCATTTTGATACTGTCTGTAATTGAAGTCTTTAAACCATGATTTGAGGACTTCAGTTGCTCAGACATAGGTGAGAGGTTTTTCGCAGGAGTGGGTGGGTGAAATTCTGTGGCCTGCATTGTGCAGGAGGTCAGACTAGATGATCATAATGGTACCTTCTGACCTTAATATCTATGAATCTATGACCACACTTTTTTCCCCCACAGGACTGCTGCATCCTTCAGCGTACACATAACGAGCAGCTAATATTTTGTTTTCCTCCTATTGCTTAATGTGTGGTCCTACACTTTATTTGCTGCACCCTTTTCAAACACTGTTTTAAAAACAAATGTATCAATTTCCTTATGGGGTTTTCTACAGCACTCACTCTAACCCAGTGGTAGACAACCTGCGGCCTGTGCCACTTCCCGCAGCTCCCATTGGCCTGGGAGCTGCGGGCAGCCGTGCCTGTGGTCGGTCAATATAAACAAACTGTCTCGTGGCATGCCAGCAGATTACCCTGACGGGCCGCAGGTTGCCCACCACTGCTCTAACCTCTGCCGGCTTCAAAAACATCATTTTGTAGTCTAACAACACGCCTATGAGGTGAGGAGATGGTATTATCCCCCTTTCACAGATAAGGAACTGAGGCACAGAACAATTAAGGTCAAAGTATCCACCAATTTTGTATGCCCATACTGACACCTACTACCTGACTTTTCAGGATCTCTTTGCATTATATAGCACTTCCTATGTTCAAACCACACCACATCGACTTCAGTTGCAGATCTGAATGCTCAGCACTTCTGCAAACCAAACCTCAGTATCTCAGATAGGGAACCCAGAAAATGAGAAACAATTAGAGACCATCAGGGCTGTCCCTAAGGGGTGTATGGGGCCTGGGACATAGAAATTTGGCACCTAACCTGCCGGGGGGTGCTCCCCCCCTGCTCTGCCCAAGCCCCACCCCATTCCCCCAAAGTCCCACTCCTGCCCTGCCTCTTCCAGCCCTTGCCCCAGCTCTTTCCCCCTCCCCAGTTCTGCCCCCTCCTCTGAGCATGCTGAGCCCTTGCTCCTTTCTCCTCCCCAGCATCTCCTGGTACCACGGAACATCTGATCCATGGTAGACACGGAGAGGGAAGGGGAGGTGCTGATTGGTGGGGCCCGCCAGCGGGCAAGAGGTGCTGCAGGGAGAGGGAGCTTCTGGTAGGGGGCATCCTCCTTGCCCACTGCCTGTCTGCCACTCGTCTCCCTGTTTGCCTCCTCACCTTGCTCGCCTGCCTCATGATTTTATCAAGCGCGGGCCCTGGGGCAGTGGCCCCGATTCGCCCTATCCAAGGGATGGCTTTGGAGACCATCGCTGAGAAATTTGGTTTATGTGACTTGCCCAGCACCACAGAGGAACTCTGTGGCAGAGGCAAGGATAGAATCTAATTCTCCAGGGCAACGTTCTACTGCCTTAACGGCGAGACTGTCCTTCCACTTCCTTCAACCCCTGCTTCATTCACTGCACGCTTTCCAACTTCTGTAACAAATGAGGCAAGGGTCCTAAAGACAACAGTCTACACAAGCCTGATTCATCCCAAGAGCACCATTAGTCCTGTGCAGTGGGAGAGAGATCCTCCAGAAAAAAAAATAAATATGATCATGCAATTAAAGACTATCATAATGCATATGCACAAGAGGGCTGAATTAAGGTTGCACATTTCTTAGGCTTTGATGTTAATGTACTCACGTTGCCATGCACCCGGGTCATCTGGAGGGTTGGAACTTTTGGATGCACCACGGAGACCTCTGCCACTTGAGCTAATAGAGTGACTGATAACAGTAGTATGTTGTCATCCATTATGAGCAGCAGTACTAGAAAGGCATGGGACACTTGGCCTGTGCCTTCCACAAATATTTGCTGACCAAAATGGTGAGACACAGAAACTTTATTATAATTTCATTCCAGGTTCTGGAGCGGGCCATGCTCCAGTGGTTACAGATTCTTCTGCCCTGTTCCCACCAATCTGTTCTAGTCCCAGACATCTCTCTCCACTCTCAGCTTCTCATCCAATCTCAGCATGCTGCCTCCACTAGCCAGTTCTGATCTCCACTTATCAGGAGTCTCATACTTGTTCCAGTTTCTCCCTCTGGACTCTGTTCCAGTTCTCCCCCTTCCTGGCTCCTCATCCAATCAGTCTCTCTCCATCCTTGGTCTTCCAGTTTCCCCCATCCCCACTGGCTTCCAGTCTCCCTCCTTAGACTCTTTGTCCAATTCCAGAGTCTCCCCTCCCTTGCCTTACCTCTTTGTCTCAGGGCCTTTGCTCAGCCTGTTAATCTCTCCCTCCCACTCCTTATCTCAATCCATATCCCACCACACACACACACACACACACCCCACCCCACCCTGATCCACCTCTTGTCCCCTCTACATTTGAATCAGACAGCTTCCTCCTCTATGTTGTCTAGGCTCAAAAAATAATCAACCTAAGAGGTATTTGGCATGGAAAATTTAAGCCCAAACTGTTCGTGTTTGGCAGTCTTATAAGCAATTGAAAACAGGATCTTGTAAAGGGAAGTGTTGGGACAACCTTAATTATAGGTGGCAATACCTGCCCTGCCTGTAATACACGCCATATAATTTCACACCCCTGCACTCCACTAAATCGATTAGTAAAAATCAATTTTTTTTGGCAGAACCAAACTGAAAATTTAGGTAAGCAAATTAGGTCTAGTCCAGCAAGGTACTGAGCAACTGCAACAGCCATTGACTTTAATAGGAGTCAAGAATACACAGCCCTTTTCAGGAGGCATATATCATCTTGCAGGATTGGGATCAGTGTAAAAAATAAGATGAAGTCTGCTAACAGGAGGATTAACATCCCTACTTAGAGGGTGATATTTCCAGTTTGATTCAGAAATGCCGATGTGGCTTACTGCTCAGTACTCATCTGAACAGAACTATGCCATTGTACATTTTGTGCCTTTCACTGTTTGCTTTTTTAATGTAAATTAAGCAGGTTCTTCATCAAGACATGTCATCTGTTTCTTAGTTGAATTCCCAAAAGAGCTTAAATTAATAGGAACTATTCTTAGCTTAATGCTGATTTCTTATCAGAAATAAGTCATGACACCAGCTGCACTAAAATCAGTTACTCTGATTAATCTTTTTTTAGCAATTGTAATCTTTGACTGCTTTGCTGAACTGCTTAGCAAAAAGGCAACAAAATTAGGCAAAAATAAAATCAGAAACTGTTAAAATGTCTATCAAAGCTATTTATGTTTTGTTAGGTTTATCAGAAAGACTGACTTATCTCTGAACATACACTCTCCAATGCCCTTCGCTAGTATTTCTATTATAGGTATTAAAGTGCAAAAACAGAGATCCATGCCTTTCTTTGAATACAAGTACTTGGCAAGACTAGATGAAATAACACTGGTTTCATTAGGGCTGTACTCTGATGGGCACCATATTTTATTCAAAACATTTTTACACATTGTTTTTCACTTTCCATCCTTTGCACAGCCTGGGGCTTGGATCACTAGCAGCAACTGGCTACTTGGCTGGTCCCTTTGCCCCAATAGCAGCATATTCTCCTGATTTGCTCCTCTCACTGCATGATTCAAGAACTAAAATGAGGAGAAGCATGGGCAGATCTCCATTTGAAAAGAGAAGATTAGGACGGTTTTGCTTAGAGACATATGAAGAAATGTCTAGAGAAACTAGTTCAGGTGTTCCTATTTACCCTTTCATAACACAACAAGATTGAAACTGAAAGAGAAAAACACCCATACAAACCTCATAATTTACCTGTAGACTCGTTCAACAAAAGGAGATTATTGAGGCCCAGAAGTTAGCTTTAGATATTTGTAGGAATAGCTACAGTTACAGAAGACAGTTTTCATTCTATATCAATATAAAGGGATACAAATGCTCAAACTTCATGGCATCAGTCAACCACTGAGGACAGTTAGAAAGCTTTCCCACCTATGAGCAACATAACCAAGCACAGCCTTCCACTTCAGTAAGAGACAAGAGGCTCTGGTTAATTTTTTCCTTGAAGTGTCTTTGGTATATGTAGAGGTGCTCTTTTTTGTTAGGCTCTTGCAGCACAAGCAAAAAATATACAACCCAGAAATCTGTTTTGTGTCCCCAGGCCACTGTTCCTTTTATAGTCTTTAGCAGCAACAAGTTATTAGGGGGAAGTGTTTCTACAACCATGGCAGACTCATCCCTCCCTGTTATCTGGACCAATAGTCTTACTGTGCACTGCTTAGCTCGTCTATGAGTGGCCAGGACTTCATGCAGGCAAGGTCAGCCAGCTATAGTGTTTCATACTTGCCACACATGCCTAGTTATTTACTCCCTGGTGATCTGAGAAACACCTGAAGCAGAGGCAGAAGAAGGGTTTCTTTCTAGGGACCAGGATTGGGGCAGGGTACTAATGGCCAACAATGGTTTATTCCTTGAATGCCAGAGGGTTAGTACAAATGCAGTGTGATAGCCTACCCTTATCTGCCAATTCCTATGGTCATATAGTCACATCACATGCTCCACTTCTACTTCCTAGAACACTAAAGGTGAATTAGAGCACAATTTTTGGCAAGTGGTGTTGCACCTCTTCAGAGGAACAGGGATGAATAGGTATCTGTGAGACATACACCTGGCCACCCAGGTACTCTAATTCCATAGTCAAGGGGGCAGCAGTGAGTGAAGCAGAAAGATGCTAGAGGGAGGCACACTCGCTGAGGCTTGGGAAATAAAAGGGAGTTCTGTGCCACTGCTTTTTGCAGAGGGGGAAGTTGTCTTCAGGATCATTTAAACCAGTGAATGTAGGTGATGTAACCCAGCGTCTCTTAAAAGGGCAATAATTAACTGTATACTTTCTGCTTTAACTAACTGAATTATATAGATTTACAAGAATACTTTACAATAAAATAAGAGGCAACCAAAAAGAACAAAAAAAAAAGCAAGGGCACACCCAACGATCTCGGAAAGAAGAAAATCTCCTAATACTGTCTCACAACCCCATCTCTACCACCTCTTCAATCACATCTTTTATAAAGTAGGCTTGTCAGGAAATACCCAAGGAGAATAGGTGAGTTACCTATTCTGGCCAACAACATGGGTTCTGAGAGACAAGGGAAGAAAGCCAGTTCTAAACCCTTGCTAAGAATGCTCCGCCACCAGCCCACCTCATTGTGCCAGTAAATGCTTTTAGCTTAAGTGCTTTACATGACCTCAAATGCCACAATCACTGCAGTGCCCAAGAAATGTGGTCTCTGAAACAGCTGGGACCCACATCATTCAAAGGTTACAGTGAAAATCTTAAACTTCAACAGGAAGTTGATCGATTGCTTATCTGATCAGTGTTCTGAATAGACTATGTGCTCTACAAGAAACTCCACTTAATAAGCAGGACATCGTATTCTACACTACCTCCAAATGGCTTGTTGACAGCCTATGATAGAATACACTCTAGTAATCTAACCTCAAGTTGACAAAAGGCACAGATAATACAGTAAGGTCTGTCTCTGAAAGGAAAGACGGCAACCTCCTTTCTGGATGCCTAAGAAAGATATTACTGAACCACCAGAAATCATGGGTAGGGCTCAGTGTTTGTCATACAGATCATGGAAGTCATGGATTCCATGACTTTCTGCAACCACCATGACTTCTGCAGTGGCCAGTGTGGCTGACCCCAAGGCCAGACTGCTCAGGTGTCCCTGGGGACGGCCACACCAGCTGCTGCTGGAGCAACTCTGCAGCCAGATGCTCAGGCGGCACCGCAGACAGCCACATCGGCCACTGCTGGAGCGGCCCCAGGCAGCTGACCCCAGGGACGACCCGAGCAGCGGTGGCCAGTGCTGCTGGCCCTGCCCCAATGCAGTAGTGGCTCCCTGCCCCAGCAGGTGCCCCAAGACAGGGACAGGTTATGGGGGCGTGAATTTTTATTGATTGCCCATGACCTGTCAATGACTTTTACTAAAAATACCCATGACTAAATAGTAGCCTTGATCATGGGAAAAGAACACAGAAACTGCTTTTTTAAAAATCATGAATAGCCACACCTGGGAAGCAATATGGAAAAATAAACATTTCACATACATTTTAAGCCATCTGATATTTGCTGCTACCTGTAAATCCAGAGCCCAGTAGAGTTCCAAGAATACCATACAGTAAACCACCTTCACTTTTGTTCATACTTATATATCATGTGCCAGATGGAAATTTCAGTCACTATGAGAATGGTGAACCATACACCATATTCTTTCAGAAATATACGTTTCCTGCCTGATTTAAATAGGATACTTATGTGGACTAACTCTCCAGGTGTACTGGGTTAACCAACAGCTATCAGCACAGCCAGGTATCAGAAGTTATTATTCAGCTATTCTGGCATTGTCAAAGCTCTGGCAGCTGATGAAAACACATTTAATTAGGAAAAAGGTGGCTCAGACATTTATTTATTCAGGGCATCATTGCCCAAGCCTTCGCTGTGTTGAACTCTGCTTCATGCACAGATGGAAATATGTTAAACCTACCACTGGTCTAGCCCCAGGGGAGAAGCAGCTCTGAAAAACCACAAAAAATACAGCCCTAAATGAACAACGTATGACTCAAAACAAAAGCCTGCTCAATGTCATGGCTGCCCTGATATTTCTCAACACCAATGCCCATACTTCCAGGACAGGACTTTCTCTAATTACATTGATACTCAACTCAAATACGTGTAGTCACCTGAAACAAAGAACTAGATTCCTTGTTCTCCCAAAAGGGACACATTCTGCTACGAGCAGAGCCCTCAGAATCTGACTCTAGAACCTTTGAAAAGCAGCAGTTCTATTTAATATTTAATTTAATTTTGGTGCTGTAGATACATTTTAACAGAAAGAAGATCAAAAAGTGTTGTAAATCAACTTCTATTTTGATCACAGATGGAGAACTGTAGGCAGAAAAAGGTGTAGTTTCTTTTAAAAAACACTATATATTTCCTAAGGTACAGTACAGGAGGAAGTTTGGGGTCAAGAACAGCATTATTCTGGTTGGAACAGAACTGTCCACTGGCAAAATCAATGGGACAATTTGCTGTTTCACAGAAGTGTGTTTGTCTTAAAATTTTTAAATAACCATGTTGAAAAAAAGTGTAAATAGCGATGTGGGTTAATTTTTGTTTACATAATATCTTTCATCCCAACGATTCTCAAAGCATGTGTACAAACTGTAGCCTTGATCCTACAAGAAAAACCACTTAGGTGGATCCCAAACCCTAAGCTGAGCCCTCACTGGGGCTTTTATGACCCTTGGATGAATGAGCCTGAGGCAAATCAAGTCTGACCACCCTTCTGCCTCGGTCAGGTACAAGGGATCGTGTCCTGCACCTGGGCTCATCCTTGAGGTGGTGCTCCTTTCTGTTGATATAACATAGTGGAGAACGAATGCGGCCTTTGAGTGGATGTCTCCCTGGAGCTCAGGATAGAACAACAGCTCACTGATGCACCGAGAGACTAACCCAATGGCGGAGGCCTTTTGTAGCCTTCTTCTTGGTTTCTGAGGTGGCCGGTTCTGATCTCTCTAGAAGAGAGAGCTCCAGATGTGCCTCCTTCACTGTGACTATTCTCGAAAAGAGCAACAGACTGAACACTACTCTGGGACAGGTCCTTCTCCAAGACAAAGCAGACACTGGAAGTGCAGTCATTAATAGATGTTGATATGTTTCATGAAGGACAGGTCTTAAATCTTGGTCTTAAATCCGCTATAATGCCAATACCTTGCACATGGGGGTGGGTTCTAGTTTAACAGACTTATATTTAAATATATTTTTCTTTGCTGGCTGGTATAAAAAGAAAATTACACATTTTATAAAAGGCTAAGGAAGAATAAACGGCACTATAGGAAGAGCAAGCCAACAGTGTAGGGGATTCAGGTCTGCTGCCATAAGTAATAAGAAGGAATGGGGCATGGTTGGGCCTGCTTTGGCCTTTATGCTTCCAGGTGAGTGGATACAAGGGGAACTAGAACACAGGCCCACCCCCAAAAGACAGTGCTGGCCAAAAGAATCCGATCTCGTGCTGCATATGGGTCACATGCATGCAAAGAGTGGAATCTGTGTGATAATCACTCAAAGAAGAAAGGTTAGTTTCTGAGGGGCTCAATCTCTGCAGGAGCCCTCAACTAAGGGTATGTCTATACTGCATTTTAAAACCCGTGGCAGCGAGTCTCAGATCACAAGTCTACAGACTTGGGTTTGTGCTGCTGTTAAAAGCAGCAGTGTAAACACTGCAGCCAGCGCTGCAGTAAAGGCTCTGGAACCCATCCCCCCACATAGGCTTCAGAGCCCCACCCTCCAGCCCAGGCTGCAATGTTTACACTGCTGATTTTAGCACTGTAGTGCAAGCCCAAGTCTATAGATCTGGGCTTAGACTGGGTAGATATATCCCAGTTCTCACCTTAGTCCTCTGCTACATCAAGACCTCATCACGGCCTGTCTCTTTCTTCCAGCTCAGAGCCATCCCACACCTACACCCTTCTTGGATATTATCCCTGCTCACAGATGTGACCTTGGAATATAGTTATGAGACCTTGAGACTGTGAGCACACCACAAATGGACCCCCGCAGCTCACAGAGGGGCAGTCCTGTTGAGGAAACGAACCAAATTCTGAATTTCATAATAAATGCAAAGGCATTTAAAAGATATGATGTTAAAAAGATGGGCTAGAATATTTTGTATAAATTGATATACATCTGTCATGTCTTGCAAATGGCTTGTCTATTTAACCTCAAATTGTCCCAGTTTTCTTCCTGGATAGAGAACCACAAGTGCATAATTACAGGCACATTGGTTTTGTTTCAGTGAAACTAGAAGAGGGTCAAACTTTGGCTTTAGAACAAAACTTGTAACAATAACCTTAATCACAGCTAGACTAGCATCTCTCCATAATTAGATTTATGAAATTAACATCCCCCGTACCTTGGAAAATGTGAGCTTTAGAGATAAACAGTGAAGCTGAATTTTAAAAAGACTTCATTTATATTTTTCAATGTAGTGAGCTGTGACTGACATTTCTGAAATCTCAGGAGAAGTCTTTTCATTGCTGCTATTTTCATGTCTTCAGATTGAGAGGATTATTCCCTAGATAATTTTAACCAGAAGTAGATTTCAGATAAATTTTCTTCTGGTAGTCAGAAGAAAAATAATACAGTATGTCCCAACAGAGTGCATTCAGAGTCTCTTGCACTCCAACTTTTCACCTGCTTTATTATATTGTGACTGTCAAAGGAAAGATTTCATTAAAAGTTAATTTTAATCTAATGAATAATAATGAATACTGCTTAGACATTGCCTGCCAAAGTTGACTGTCTAAGGAATCTTGCAGTGATTGCTATGGCAAGGAAGCTAAAGCCATAAATACATCAATATATTTTAATTAATTATTATTGACAATAAGAAAAGATATTAGAATTTTATTTAACTGCTACTGACATTCTCCTAGAGTTAAGCATGCAGATTAGGATGATGACTCTTGGATACTGCAATTTCATTACAGTCTCTCCTAATTTCTCAGTTGACATTATACTACAGACTATGATGATTATTAGTATTCATGCAATGCCACAGTTGTGCATGGCTCTTTACAGACAGTTTAGAACTCCAATTCCTTGGATAGGAATTGGTAATAATCTAATTAGTCATAATATAGCGGATCAGTGACATGCTGCCAAAATATCAAGTGGTTTGTTAAAAAAATTTCCACCTCAGTTAGCAAACATATCACATTCCTCAGCAAGATAAAGCCCCAACAACAAAAAATAAACACACAAAAATAAAAATACTTTTAATTCCATTGGTTTTTTTGCACTTTCCTTTGAAGTATCTGGTACTCTGTCACTGTCAGAGATTGAATACTGAATGAACACTTGTCCAACCTGGTATGTCAATTGCGTATTTTCCTGTAACAACTTTACATGCTCCACTCCTATTCACTTAGGACATACATGGGGAGATTAGAGGATAATTTTTTTTAGATGCGGTGTTGCACTTGATAAAAAAAGCCAGTGGGATTATAAAGTTAAGCACATTTAAATGCTTTACTGGATTGCAGTGAGAGTGCTCAGAACCTTGCAAGATCAGTTACTGAGCCTAACAACACTGTCAATTAGAGTAAGCTGTAACGGTACTTTCTGGGATGTGGACACTGAACACTGGCAACTTAATTCAGACAACAAAACTCATTTCACAGAAGCCAAACTGTCACAGCATATGGACTTTCAACCACTGTTCTGATAAGGGCAGGATTTGACTATTGCTCCTCACCTTTTTGACAGGGTTACTGACCTAGTGGATATAGGGGAAACAGTGGAAGAGATCTCGATTTTAATAAGGTTTTTGTCACAGTCCCACATGACATTCTTATAAATCAACTAGAGAAATGCTGCCTAGATAAAATTACTATAAGGTGGGTGCACAATTGTTGACAGACCATACTCCGAGTAGTTAATTATCAATGGTTCACTTTCAAACTGGGATGGTGCATCTAATAGGGATCCACAGGAGTCAGTCCTGGGTCTGGTACTATTAAATATTTTCATTGATGACTTGGATAAAATGCTTATCAAATTTCAAAATTTGCAGAGGACACCAAACTGGGAAGAATTGCAAGCACTTTGGAGGACAGGATTAGAATTCAAAACTTTGACAAATTGGAGAATTGGTCTGAAATCAGCAAGATGAATTCAATAAAGACAAGTGCAAAGTAACATACTTAGGAAGGAAAAAGCAAATGCACAGCTACAAGATGGGGAATAACTGGCTAGGCAGTACTACTGCTGAAAAGTATCTTGGGGTTAGAGAGGATCACAAATTGCATGAATCAACAACATGATGTAGTTCAAAAAAAAAGTCTAATATTCTGGGGTGTATTAACAAGAATGTTGTAAGTAAGACATGGGAGGTAATTATTCCATTCCACGTGGCACTGGTGAGGCCTCAGATGGAGTACTGTGTCCAATCCTGCATACTAGACTTGAGGAAAGATGTGAACAAATTGGAGATTGTCCAGAGGAGAGCAACAACAACGTTTAAAAGGTTTAAAAAACTGACCTATGAGGAAAGGTTAAAAAACTGGGCATATTTAGTCTTGAGAAAAGTGGTGAGACTTGATAACAGCCTTCAAAATATGTTAAGGGCTGTTATAAAGAGAATGGTGATCAACCATACTCCATGTCCACTGAGAGTAGGGCAAGTAGTAATGGCTTAATCTGCAACAAGAGAGATTTAGGTAAGCTATTAGGACAAAACTTTCTAACACTAAGAGTAATTAAGCTTTGGAATAGCCCTCCAAAGGGAGGCTGTACAATCCCTGCCTTTGGAAGTTTTAAAGAACAGGTTGGACAAAACACCTGTTGGAGATGGACTAGGTTTACTTGGTCCTGCCTTGTCACAGGGAGCTGGACATGACTTCGAGGACCTGTCCAGCCCTAAATTTCTGTGATTCTAGTACTCCTTTTAATTTAACCCCTTTCATATAGGGTAGTTATAAATTACATTAAGCAACAAAAAAGTGGTAAATTGAAGCATATTCCTGTGTTTATGAGTGGGAGGAGCACTTCAAGGAATACCACTTACATTTTTCCTCCATTTGTGGTATACAGCCATATAACAAGGGTTATCATACTATTAGATCTCATTGTGATCTGAAGGCCAGAATAAACGAGACAGACTAAGACCACAAGTAGGGTCAGTGTAACTAACATATTAGTAGGCTTAGAACTTATTTGGATTCCTTTGTGCCCAATGTAACCTTGAGGTTCTTGATACTGGGTGAGAACTGACTTTCCAACAACAATGATTTTGGAACAGTTCAAGTAAAGCATCTTTCTTTCTTTCTTTTTTTTTTTTTTTTTGAAAACATGACTTCTAGTCTATTTAATTATGACATCAAGAGTGGTTTAAAAAAAGAACAGAATAAATCATTTTCACTTATAGCTAGCATGATAAAGATGCAACTACTATATAAGGGCTAGTAAAACCTTTTTTTTTTTTCTTTTCACCTACCTATTCTACCAATCAAGGTATTATTTCTAGTTGGCCAAACATCTCAACTTGAAATCTCATGTCCTGATGAGATAGTGCAGTGAGATGTGAGCAGTGAGATGTGAGCAAACATCAGAAAGCTAGCATCAGCAAATACTCTAATGGAAAAATGCCTCACTGGAAAAACGAGTGAAAGATTTACATTTACTTTGAGCACCATACCTGTACGCATAGCATCTTTCTGAATACTTTGATAGTTATGCCAGTCCTTTCTTTTCAAGCCATCTGTCCAGGTATAGAGCTGTCCATCTCCCAGGCCCAGTGGAAATGTCTGTAGAAAAGGAAGGGAATGATTTTTATTATTAAAGCATAGAGGCATTTATGAGCTAATACAGGAATTGAGGCATCCTTTTAACTGAAAGTTAATATAAAATTGGTTTCTAACAAGTTTAATTTTGTACCAGGTATTGTACAACAATACAACTGTAAAGGAGATTAAATATTTTGTAGCACTGCTTTTTGAGTCTGCCATTCTTGTCTGCAAGGTATTTGGCTAATACAAGGCACATATTGAACCCCACATGCAGTAAATCAAGTCTAGCTGGACCTGAAAATTCAGCAAGAAAGCTACACCATTTCTTTCTCGACTAAATGACTAATAGCCACACAACAACAGTAAAACTGTACCACTTCTTCAGCCTTGTATTTCTCACTCCCATGGATTTTTCATAGCAAGAGGGTATTGTAAAGGGAAGGAAGATGATTCACTGAAAGTGAGCAGTTTACAAAACACCCAGGACACACAAAACACCTCCCAACCCTGTAAACTCAAGAGCTGTCCAGCAATTTTTTAACTAATCATTGCTCACAACGGGAGATTTAAGTGCTCAGCACACCTCCATTGGGCTCTTAAATGCAAACTATTGGTACACACAAAGGACCACATTCTTGGGTCTGTTCCAGCCCTTTCACTTTGCTCCACTAATACAAAAGGCCTGTAAAGCCAGTAGATGTGGCCCTGGTATAGTGGTAACCAGAGGAGGGCAAGAGGTACTGCTGGCATATTGGCCTTACATATTCCAGCCCTCAGTTTGTTGGGAGAGGATATTTCTATGCTATGGCTATTCTTAAATGTCAGGCCAGTTCCTTGGAATCATAGGAAGCTAGGTGTATTATAAATTAGAACAATTTAGGGCCACTGTAATTTATGTTGGAGGTCAGTTGGCCAGCCTCAGAATTGTGAAGCTTCAAAAAGGTGGCATAAAACCTCCTTTACTTTTACTCCCACTTCACTGTCTCAGGACCCTGCCCAAGCACAGTTAATCGACCCCACTTTCAGGGCCAATACATTTAACAGTAGTGAATGCTATAACCTTTCAAGTTATAGTCATGAGATATAGTTATGAGTTCAGTCGTCACCACAGGACATAATTGTGCCATTGGTTACAAACATGCTATTCCTATTGATTTCAGAGAGTCTCACAGCTAAAGGGCAGAATTTGTCTCAGAATATACACTGGTTAGCAGCACATTTCCACTGCACATGCACACCAAACTTTGATCCCTTTTTTCAGTTTCGAATATTATTTCACCCACATAGTAAAACATTTTTTGCTTTAAAGGATCAAACAGCAACATAAGAGAGACCACAGTAAACTGACAGGAAATGCTTCCAAAATCTTCAGATAAAGATTTGAGTACCCCCTACTAGGCCTGACTTGTAACTGACACACACAGTGCAGGTCTACACTATGGGGCTAAGTAGACTTAAGTTACCCAACTCCAGCTACGGGAATAATGCAGCTGGAGTCAACATACTTTAGGTCGACTTATTGCAGTGTTTACACCATGCTGGGTTGACGGGTTATGCTTCTCATTCCGGGGGAGTACTAGAGTTGATGGAAGAGTGATCGGCAGTTGATTTAGCGGGTCTTCACTAGACTCACTAAATCGACCCCCAGTGGATTGATCGCCACGCATCAATCCCTTGGTAAGTAGAGACAAACCCTCAGAGACAGGTCTCATCTGGAATAGGTAGATCGTGCATGACAATTTCCATGGTGACTATATAAAATCTAGTCCTAAGATTACTGTTCTGCATCTTAACCCCTGGACCATACTGCCCTGTCCAATATGCTATCTCCTACCCATTGAACCATAACATACTCCCCATCCCCTCTTCCTTGGATAATGGAGCTGGAATTTCTATATGGCCCTTTCCACGTCCAGTTAGAAGCCAAGTTTCCACCTTACCCCCCTGCCCTCAGATTACTGGGGTCCTTAGGCTCAGCCATACCCCTCTGCCTGAGGGAACAGGATGGTTAACAGTTTTCATGCTCTCTGCCTAAACACAGTCAGAGAAAATAGAACACCAGTCAGCACATTTCCTCATGATGTGGAAACTAGCCCAAGCAATGTTCCCTGCCACTTTGTCAAGGCTCTCTTGCAGGTAATAAGTGTGGAAGCAGTAAAGATAAATGGTGCCAACATGTGCTAGCCAATTTTGAGCCCTGCTTCTACAGTATATTTCACCTGCCTCCAACAGTAAAAGACTTTTTTGTCTCGGACTCTCTTTTTGGAAAAGGCTCTCAAAAATGAAATGGTAAAGTATCATTAAATAAAAGTAGTAGATAGCAAATAAAATCCGAATCTGACAGACTGTATGGCACTGACAAGGTAATTTCAAATGCCACTGGAGATTTTTTTCAAACCCTTAATTTAAGAAAACTTGCTCCGAAATTATGTAGACATGGAAATACAAGCAAAGTGGAATATTATACATTTTTACTGCTATCTACCTGATATGAAAACTGCCACTTAAATTGAAAGTAAAAAGTGGGTCTGTTCTGTTAATTGCAGCTTCAAGCCAAAAAGTTATGCAAAATGGAAAGCATATTCATATTTACGCATCTTTCAAATGTTTTCAAGTGTGCATCAGTGGAAACATAAAGATCTGCTTGAAGGGCAACCCTAGGGAAGCAACATTTGATAAGCATTCCACTGAACAGTGCAACAATTCCAACATCTTATATTGCGCTAAAAATGGTTATAAATCTCATATGCTTAAAGTATATGAACTAAATGAACACAGGACTCAGTCCTATTCCATTAATGATGTAGACACTTAGTGTTACTGGCAGCCCCAAAATGGGTGATACTCAATGGTTTTGCAGTACAAGACTAAAGCATATCCAGCTTATTACATGTAACAGGAGGGTGGAAGGAAAAAAAAGTAGGACAGCTGCATGCATTAGCTCAGTGATGGTTGATTGCTTGGTTTTTATGTCAGAAATGTACATAAACATTTTGGCAACCAGATTTAGATCCATCAGTGATTCTTATTTGATTTTACTTGATTGTTTGACATACCGTATTTTCTGATGACAGGAAACTAATACTCAAATTCATTGAGTATCAAGTATCTCTAATTACTGCAGTAGTTTCAAATGTCCTAAGAGTACCTATTAATAGATTGAAAACTGAGTTGAGGAGGGAAAGGAAAATCTATTTCACAGAAGTAATTCACTGTTTTATCCACCTTTCTATCATGATGATTTTAAATTCTAACATGACCTAATATAGGTCATTGCTTAATTCTTACAGTATGGGCAAGTAACTTACAAACCTATCACTGGAAATGCAATCCAGTCTGTATTACTGAGGTCAGAAAAGAAGTCATTCCATTATCTTTTAATTAAAAATGCATATTCTTAGAAATGACAAAGCTAGAGGAAGTGTTTAAACTGTTTTTAGCAAAAACAAAGCCCAAGATGTTTATTTAGAATCCATACCTTCCACATATCTGTTCTCTACTATTAAAGAGAATTGTGAAATTCATTGCAGATCTCCCTTCTATCGAAACCATTTGCTCCTTCACATAAGATTCACATTGCAACTGATTTTTGATGAATGCCAGGAGCAATTTGATACTTACTTTAGTATTTTCACCAAAATAATAGATTCTAGTGTTCTGGTAATAGACAGTTTCTACTTGTTAACATAATACAGAGAAAATTGGTTAACAACTGAGAAAACTACTGAACACAGTTATTGCTTGATAAACTGTCACTTCTGTAGGTGAAAATGTTCCTACTCAAGCACTGAACTCACTGATATGCATTCTAATAATTCCATGTGATTGATTCAGTTTACAGTCCGTATGAGTGTTGAACTAAGAATTTAAAAGTTCGTTTTCAAAAGAACATGGTGTCCATGCTGTACATTACCCTAACAAAATTAAGTTCAACTCTGCTCTCTGAGACCATACCTTCCTGTGAAACCGTGCATCTGGGGTCATTCTGGCTCATTGAATAAAATTTAAATAAGATCACACCACATTGAGAGCACTGAGTGTTGCAGCCTACAACTAGTTTGCTGGGGTCTCCAACTTGCATTTAGGCACACTCTTGTTAATTATTTGTATTTACTTTACTTGATAGCATTTACAATTCTAATGTACTATGGATCTTTCTTGCAACCACAACATAGTTTAATAAAAGTGGCAAAGAGTCCTGTGGCACCTTATAGACTAACAGGCCAGCGAGGTTGAAGTGTTCTCCTACAAGTTTTTGTATATTGCCATTCCTAATTTCTGATTTGTGTCCATTTATCCTTTTAGGTAGGGACTGTCGGGCATTGGCACACTCACTGAAGGACTGTCCAGATATGCGGACTCTCTACTCAGACCCTATGCCACCAGCACTCCCAGCTATCACCGTGAAACCACTGATTTTCTGAGAAAACTACAATGCATTGGTGATTTTCCAGAAAACACCATCCTAGCCATCATGGATGTAGAGGCTCTCTACACAAACATCCCACACACAGATGAAATACAAGCTGTCAGAAACAGTATCCCTAATGATGCCACAGCACAACTGATTGCTGAGCTCTGTGACTTTATCCTCATGCACAATTATTTCAAATTTGGTGAGAATACATACCTCCAGACCAGTGGCACCGCTATGGGCACCCGCATGGCCCCACAATATGCCAACATTTTTATGGCTGACCTGGAACAACGCTTCCTCAGCTCTTGTCCACTCATGCCCCTTCTCTACCTATGCTACATTGATGACATCTTCATCATCTGGACCCATGGGAAGGAAATCCTGGAAGAATTCCACCACGATTTCAACAGCTTCCACCCCACCATCAACCTCAGTGTGGACCAATCTACATGGGAAGTCCACTTCCTAGACACCACGGTGCAAATAAGTGGTAGTCACATTAACACCACCCTATACCGAAAACCCACCGACTGCTATGCCTACCTTCATGCCTCCAGCTTCCATCCCAGACGCATCACACGATCCATTGTCTACAGCCAAGCACTGGGGTACAACCACATTTGCTCCAACCCTTCAGACAGAGACCAACACCTACAAGATCTTCACCAAGCATTCTCAAAACTATGTTACCCCCATGAGAACATAAGGAAACAGATCCACAGAGCCAGATGTGTACCCAGAAGCCTCCTGCTGTGACACAAGCCCAAGAAAGAAACCAACAGAATTCTACTGGCCATCACATACAGTCCTCAGCTAAAACCTCTCCAACGCATCATCAGTGATCTACAACCCATCCTGGACAACGATCCCTCATTTTCACAGGCCTTGGGAGGCAGGCCAGTCCTCACCCACAGACAACCCGCCAACCTGAAGCATATTCTCACCAGCAACTACACACCACACCATAGTAACTCTAACTCAGGAACCAATCCATGCAACAAACCTCAATGCCAACTCGATGCCACATATCTACACCAGCGACACCATAATAGAACCTAACCAGATCAGCCACACCATCACCGGTTCATTCACCTGCACGTCCACCAATGTAATCTACGCCATCATGTGCCAGCAATGCCCCTCTGCTACGTACATAGGCCAAACTGGACAGTCCCTACGTAAAAGGATAAATGGACACAAATCAGATATTAGGAATGGCAATATACAAAAACCTGTATGAGAACACTTCAACCTCGCTGGACACACAATAGCAGATTTAAAGGTAGCCATCCTGCAGCAAAAACAACTTCAGGACCAGACTTCAAAGAGAAACTGCTGAGCTTCAGTTCATTTGCAAATTTGACACCATCAGCTCAGGATAAAACAGAGACTGTGAATGGTTAGCCAACTACAAAAGCAGTTTCTCCTCCCTTGGTGTTCACACCTCAACTGCTAGAAGAGGGCCTCATCCTCCCTGATTGAACTAACCTTGTTATCCCTAGCCTGATTCTTGCTTGAATATTTATACCTGCCTCTGGAAATTTCCACTACATGCATCTGACGAAGTGGGTGTTCACCCATGAAAGCTTATGCTCCAATACGTCTGTTAATCTATAAGGTGCCACAGGACTCTTTGCCACTTTTACAGATCCAGACTAACATGGCTATCCCTCTGACAGTTTAATAAATACATTCACTGACATTAATTTAGGAAAAGGGTAAATATAAATCCAAACACTATGTAACAAACAAGCTGGAACTCCAGCTCATTAATCCAATGCATGAGTAAATATGGTAGTTAGCCTATATCCATCTGAAATCCTTTTCTGGAATTTTGATAGGACTAGGTGACCCTTCAAAAATAACTAACAGGAAAGGAAAACAAAACAAACAAAACCTCACAATACATATACATAGCTGATGCTGTCAAAAGAATAATTGGAATCTGTGTGTATAGATCCCCCACTTCCCTTATATCAAATTAAATACAGTTAAGGGGAAAAAAAAAGATACCATGGTGATTTTTGAGGCTTTATCTTACATGCCTTCATTCATTCTAGAGGAGAATTAAATACAGTGATCTTGTAAGCCATTTCCTAACTGTTGCATTCAGACAGCGTAATATCTCTAATGAAACCTGTTGACGAGAAGCGGTTAGGGGATTAGATTCAATTAAATGTACATGTACATCCGTCTGCCCTCCCCTGCCCCCCCCCCCACACCACAGTGTTGCTTATGAACACAAAGCACGTTTTTTGCAATTTTGTACTATTTCAGAACCAAAATTCTGTGGAAAAGGAGTGAAGAAATTTTGCAGTAGGGCAGATTCTATGGCCTTGGAAACCTGAGTTGAAGGACTGCAGACATCTCCAAGATTTCCCTTGTCAGCAGCTGAGGAAAGCCTTTCCTTTTGTTGTTTCTATACTGCTTAACAAGTTTTTAAAACCATTTGAAAAAACTGTTTCCTGGACTTGGCTTCTTTTATTTTTATTTTTTTAAAGAGGCCAGTCTGACGGGTTGGATCACAGAAACCCCCTTGGGGCTGCCAACTGATGTGCTAAGACAATTACTGCCCCTGCTTTTCCTGCCCTCCCAGCTTGGGACTTCAGTGCCCTGCCTGGTTTGAGCCAGACCCACTAGCCTGCTGCAAACCCAGACACAGGTCTGAACCACATCCCCTAACAGCTGTAGGCTTAAACTGAGAGTGGCTTAAGAAGCGTTCCTGTCTTGAACACTCAGGTGCTCAACTCCCAGTGAGGTCCAAACCCTAAATAAATCCACTTTACCCTGTATAATGCTTATACAGGGAAACTCATAAATTGTTCGCCCTCTATAACACTGATAGAGAGCTATGCACAGCTGTTTGCCCCCCCCCCCGCCAGGTATTAATACATACTCTGGGTTAATTAATAAGTAAAAAGTGATTTTATTAAATATAGAAAGTAGGATTTAAGTGGTTCCACGTAGTAACAGACAGAACAAAGTGAATTACCAAATAAAGTAAAATAAAATGTGCAAGTCTGAGTCTAATACAGTAAGAAAACTGAATACAGACAGAAAAGAAGTACTTGTGGCTGTTACTCTGAAACCTGAATACAGACAAAATCTCACCCTCAGTGGTGTTCCAGTAAGCTTTCTTTTACAGACTAGTCTCCTTCTAGTCTGGGTCCAGCAATCACTCACACCACCTATAGTTACTGTCCTTTGTTCCAGTTTCTTTTAGGTATCCTTGGGGGTGGAGAGGCTATCTCTTGAGCCAGCTGAAGACAAAATGGAGGGGTCTCCCACGGGCTTAAATAAACTTTTTCTTGTGGGTGGAGATCACCTACTCTCTCCTATGCAAAGTCCAGCTCCAAGACAGAGTTTTGGAGTCACCTGGGCAAGTCACATGTCCACGCATGACTCAGTTTTTACAGGCAGCAGCCATTGTTTGCATGTTACCTTGAACGTCCTCATGTAGACGTCTTATGTGGATTGGAGCTTTCCAAGGTCCATTGTGCATTAAGTGCTTCTTGATTGGGCACTTAACTTACAAATTCCTTTCTAAAGAAGCTGACCAAATGTCTTACGAAGGCTATTTAAAATCAATCAAGTGTACAGCCAATATTCATAACTCCGAATACAACAATGACAGATGCATACAAATACGATGAATATATTCAGTAGATTATAACCTTTACCTAGATATGTTATATGTAGCATAAAACATATTCCAGTTATGTCAGATATACACTCAGAAGCATGTTTCCATAAAACCTTATGGGGAACACCATCACAACCAGTTACACACAAATTAATGGAATATGATTTTAAGACTGATGAAAACTGACTTTTAACCTCATGTCAAGGAAAAATTCTAAAAGGTCAGTATTGCCCCAACAGCTCTTTAATGACTTTAAACAAAAATAAAAAATTCTATCCTACAAAAAAGAAACAAGGACAATTTGCTAAGGTTCATGTGGCAGATATAGTAGTTTCCTGAAATATTATTGGAGAACCTTAATGAATTAAGTTGAAGTATCCTTGAATTTCACTGTATTAAATGCAAAGGTTATTATTATGGGTCTGGATGATCAAAAAACTGTACTGAAGAATCACAGAATTATAGGCTTTAAGGTCAGAAGGGACCATTATGGTGGTCTAGTCTGACCTCCTGCACAACTCAGGCCACAGAATCTCACCCACCCATTCCTGTAACAAATGCCTAACCTATGTCTGAGCTATTAAAGTTCTCAAATCATGGTTTAAAGACTTCAAGGTACAGAGAATCCTCCAGCAAGTGACCCGCGCCCCACACTGCAGAGGAAGGCAAAACCCCCCTGGGCCTCTGCCAATCTGCCCTGGAGGAAAATTCCTTCCCAGCCCAAATATGGCGATCAGCTGAACCCTGAGCACGTGGGCAAGATTCACCAGCCAGATACCCAGGAAAGAATTCTCTGTAGTAACTCAGATCCCACCCCATCAAACATCCTATCACAGGCCATTGGGCATATATACTGCTAATATTCGAAGATCAATTAATTGCCAAAATTAGGCTATCCCATCATATCATCCCTTCCATAAACTTATCAAGCTTAGTCCTGAAGCCAGATATATCTTTTGCCCCCACTGCTTCCCTTGGAAGGCTGTTCCAGAACTTCACTCCTCTGATGGTTAGAAACCTTTGTCTAATTTCAAGTCTAAACTTCCTGATGGCCAGTTTATATCCATTTGTTCTTGTGTCCACATTAGTACTGAGCTTAAATAATTCTTCTCCCTCCATGGTATTTATCCCTCTGATATATTTATAGAGAGCAATCGTATCTCCCCTCAGCCTTCTTTTGGTTAGGCTCAACAAGCCAAGCTCTTTGAGTCTCCTTTCATAAGACAGGTTTTCCATTCCTTGGATCATCCTAGTAGCCCTTCCCTGTACCTGTTCCAGTTGAAATTCATCTTTCTTAAACATGGGAAACCGGAACTGCACACAATATTCCAGACGAGGTCTCACCAGTGCCTTCTATAACAGTACTAACATCTCCTTATCTCTACTGGAAATTCCTCGCCTGATGCATCCCAAGACCACATTAGCTTTTTTCACAGCCATATCACATTGGCGGCTCATAGTCATCCTGTGATCAACCAATACTCCGAGGTCCTTCTTCTCCTCTGTTACTTCCAAGTGATGCGTCCCCAGTTTATAACAAAAAATTCTTATTAATCCGTAAATGCATGACCTTGCACTTTTTGCTATTAAATTTCATCCTATTACTATTACTCCAGTTTACAAGATCATCCAGATCTTCCTGTATGATGTCCCGGTCCTTCTCTGTATTGGGAATACCTCCCAGCTTCGTGTCATCCACAAACTTTATTAGCACATTCCAGCTTTTTGTGCCAAGGTCAGTAATAAATAGATTAAATAAGATTGGTCCCAAAACTGATACCTAAGGAACTCCACTAGTAACTTCCTTCCAGCCTGACAGTTCACCTTTCAGCGTGACCCGTTGTAGTCTCCCCTTTAACCAATTCCTTATCCACCTTTCAGTTTTCATATTGATCCCCATCTTTTCCAATGTAGCTAATAATTCCCCACGTGGAACCGTATCAAATGCCTTACTGAAATAGAGGTAAATTAGATCCACTGCGTTTCCTTTGTCTAAACATCTGTTACCTTCTCAAAGAAGATCAGGTTGGTTTGACCTGATCTACCTTTTGAAAAAACATGTTGTATTTTGTTCCAATTACCATTGACCTCAATGTCCTTAACTACTTTCTCCTTCAAAATTTTTTCCAAGACCTTGCATACTGCAGACGTCAAACTAACACACCTGTAGTTACCTGGATGTGGCGACAAGAATAGTCTTTTAGGACAATAGATGTGAACTATTTCCTGGGCAATATTTAGGGAGAGGTGAATACAAATTCTCCATTCCCAGTTATGCAAAAAACTAGCCTTTGGAAGAGTGGGCCTTTGTCTGATGATCACATGTTGCATGAGGCCAAGATCAAGGCACAAGCTGTATAAATGACGAACTGCACTATTCATGGTTGTTCTGGTTCTGAGCTAAGGCTGTTGTGAACTTGTAACCACAGAAAAACTCGTGGTGGGATTTGAAAGACTGTCTCCCACAGGATTCCCTGTTGGAGTTTGCGGAGGTGTTGGGGGAAAGGTGTGATCTCTGATAAGCTTATTAGCATGTGTGTAGATTCTTTTACTGTTTTTAATATGTTTTCTCTTTAATGCTTTCACCATAAGAATAAACATGCTTTTTAGAAAGAGCTGTGTGGTAACTTGTAATGGCTAGCAATTACAGATGTTCATAGCCTTCAAAAAAAAGCAAAGCACAGACACTAGCCTATTTAGGCAGCCTGGCTTGCTGGGATCAGCACAGGTCAGGAGAGAGACATGGACCTTTGCCCAAGAATGGTGAAGGCTGAGGAGTTGGGAGCCTCAAGTAGGTACTCTCAAGGGATCACAGAGGAGGAATACAGGTGCACTTGTTCTGAATTGTGATATGAGTACAAACATGTAGGGACAAAATCAGAAAGGCTAAGGCACAAAATGACTTACACCTAGCAAGGGACATATAAGGAAGTAAGAAGAGGTTCTATAAATAGGAGCAGGAGAAAGACAAAGGAAAGTGTAGATCCTCTACTTAGTAGTGAAGGAGAACTAACATCAGAGGACATCAAGGACGCTGAGGTGTTTGATGCTGATTTTTCTTCTATCATCACTAAAAAGGTAAATTGTCAACAGACACAACACAGTAAATATTAACAAGAGGGAAGAAACATGAGCCAAAATACAGAAGGAACAAGTTAAAGAATATTTAGCTATGTTGGATGTATTCAAGCAGGCAGAGCCTGATGAAATTCACCCTAAGGTGAAGAACTAGCTGAAGCAATCTTGGAACTATAAATTGTATTTGAGAATTCATGAAGGACAAGACGTCCAGGGAGACTGGAGAAGGAAAACATAGTACCTATATCTCAAAAGGGAAATGAAGAGGATCCAGGGGATTATAGACCAGTCAGTCCAACTTCAATACCTAGAAAGACACTGGAACAAATCCTTAAGCAATCAATTTGTAAGAATCTAGAGGATAATTACGTGAAAACAACAGCCAACATGGATTTGTCAAGAACAAGTCACACCAAGCCAACCTAATTTCCCTTTTTGACAAAGTCACTGGCCTGGTGGTTAGATGGGACATGGTATGATATCTTGATTTTAGTAAAGCTTTTGACACAGTCCCACATGACATTCTTAAACAAATTAGTGAAATGTGTTCTAGATGAAGTTACAAGGAAGGTGCACAACTGGTTGAAAGACTATACTCAGAGTATTTATCAATGGCTCACTGTCAAACTGGGAGCGGGTAGTTAGTGGGGTCCCATGGGGGACAGTCCTAGGTCTGGTATGAGTCAATATTTTAATTAAATGACTTGGATAAGGAGGCGGAGAGTATGCTTATAAATTTTTCAGATGACAGCAAGCTGGGAGGAGTCGCATACACTTCAGAGGACAGGATTAGAATTCAAAACTACTGTGATAAACTGGGGAATTTCTCTTAAATCAACAAGATGAAATACAAAAAAGTCAAGTGCAAAGCACTTTACTTAGGAAGAAAAAAAATCAAATGCACAACTACAAAATGATCTGGGGCTTATAGTGGATCACAAATTGAATGTTAGCCTACAATGTGATGAAGTTGCTAAAAAGTCTAATATTCTGGGGTGTATTAATAGGAGAGCTCTATCCAGTGCTGTTGAGGCTTCAGCTGGAGTACTGTGTTCAGTTCTGGGCTCCCTACTTTAGAAAGGAAATGAACAAACTGGAGAGAGCCCAGAAGGGAACAAAAATGATAAAAGGTTTAGAAAAAAAATAAATATATCAGATTTTCCCCACAGTTCTATTGAAGATCTAATCATCTAACTATTCATGATTGCTTAACATGAGCCAGGATTTAGTAGATCCCATGTAACAACATTGCAGCATAAGGTGTGTTCCTCAGCCTGCATACAGAACCTCCAGTTATGAGTTGGGATCTGATTTTCTGCTCCATCTGTAGTTCGGCATGAAGTTCTCCCACATGTCAGAGAGCTAGCAGAATGGCTCTACACCCCGCTCCCCTCACACACACACACACACACACACTTGTGGCCCCTAGTGTGGGGGAGAAATGGCCAAATGCTGGGAAGAGGGTCTAGGCTATGGCTATTCTCAGCTGCCCATCGTTCCTAGGAGACCAGGGGAAGTCCAAGTAGGGGTACTCTACCTCGTTCTGAGGACTAGGTAGACCCCCAAATGGCTTGAAGTCATTTGCCCTTCCCCATTCCCTAGGGAAGATATTCATAGATTTTAAGAGACTTATGAAAATATATACATACACCAATGAAGGAAAAATTGCCCACCACTAATGTGATACTATAAGAAGTTCTAAAGAAGGATCAGTGAGATTTCAAAAGTTAATGCTATATGCCTTGCCAGTCTCCTTTTTTGCTTTGTCCTTTTCAGCTAGGCCTTTTCAGATGCCAAACAAACAAATAAATATCACCACTAGTTTCTGTAACACCTTCTTTGAAACACTATAGGGCAAGGCACCTGCTCAGAAGTAGCACAGGTATTTCTGTGTACTGGTTCCTACTACAGAACTGTGATTTTGTATTACTGCTGAAGAGAAACACAACATCATCTCAACCATAAATTGATGGCTAAACTGGAATAAGGGAAAATCAAACAGCACAACAAAGCACAAAAGAGAAGTAAAATGGAGAGTGGGAACAAATTGTTAATTTTAACCACCGATCAGTTCAAAGACTGAAAGTGATCAGATATCTCTCCCCGCACACACACACAAAATCCTTTTTAAAATGATTTAACAATCAAGCAAGAGTCTTTAAAATAGTATACATCTGTTTCTGTAGTGTATTTTACTAGCTTTTTCAGAGCACAAACAATACACCTTGCCTTTTATAGGCAGGAATTCTAACTCTTAATTCAAGAGCTGAAAATATGACAATGTAATATGAACCAATCTGCAAGGGAAGCTACTGCTCCAGTGGAAACAGGACTAGGTCAATGGAAGAATTCTTCTGTAAACCTAGCTACTACCCATCAGGGAAGTGGATTACCTACACAGATTGGAGAATCCCTCCTGGCAGGGTAGGTAGTATCTACACTGAAGTGCTGCAGCAGTGCCACTCTAGTGTTTTAACTGTACATATACCCTTAAACTGCAGGTTTGTATTCCCATTGTCTAGGGCCCCAGAGATTGGGGCTGTGGCTGGACTCTTTTCAGGCTCTAAAAGCTTAAAAGAGGCTTGGATTCCCCTCACAGCAGTTTGGTAGCTGGCTGAAAGGGAGCACCCAGCCAGATCTGTGGCACAGAGATCAAGTTGTTTTTTTGGTTTGTATGTTTTAAATGGGTGCCAAATGTTAAGCTAAGTCCATACTTAGACACCCAAGTAAATGGCCTGATTTTCAAGAGTGCTGACTGGCATCCAGCACTCCCACTGAAATCAGCCCATAGTGGGAGGTATAGAAGGTGGGAGAGAAGGTTTGTTCACCACTGAGGCCTTTAGACAGAAGTTGGGCTTTTAGTTCTCATCTCAAGGGGTTGAGAGTCCTCTGCTGTCATCTTAAATGGATAACTGACTCCTCAAAAGGTACAAAAATAATGTGGCATTTTTTGTCAATGTGTAACTGCAATACTCTAATGTGCATGTCAATGAATGTTTTCTGCACATTCTGAAGTCTGTATGCAGCTCTTATATGTTGGTGTTCTTATTTTATAAATCAGTAAAGTGTGATCCTGCTATCTACCCTGGATATTAATGATCCTGAGTATTAGCTTGGGAATTAATGATATAAGGCTTGTTTTGTTTTAACCTAACTGTAGTGAAATTTATGAGCCATGAGTACTTATAAATCCATATTTTAAGCCCGATCTGGCAACACTTCTATACATTCATAGTCCTATTGACTTCAATATGACTACTAATGTGCTTAGAGGTTAACATGGGCATAATTCTTTGCAGGATTGGTGCCTTAGGCTATTATCTTTTCAGCCAAATTTTGGAAAAAGTGTACCTAAAGTTAAGCTGCTACTGTAATAGGTCTAAAGCTCTTTCTGCATGTGAATCTGGTTTTTGACTGACTGTCAAAGATTCCAGAATATTTTATACTCCAGCTGTTGTTACACCTAGTCAGAATCTGTAAGCTGCAAATTTTTAAGTGGTTTGGTCCATGAGGAATTGTCAACACACAACAGATTACACGCAGTGTCTACCTCACCATTTGATTTTGATATTAACCTCAAACTGTATGGGATGCCAGCCTGATAAAACACTATATGAATTCAGAAGATCCATCTCCTCTAAAGAAGATTTAACATGTTGTTTAATTAGAGACTATGATGAACCAAAAAAGGAGTGTGATTAAGAAAATCTGAATCTTTTTGATGGATGTCACAGGCAAAGCATCCATGCTTTGTTTCTTTGAGGAATCTAACTTTTTTAATTTCACTGTATGGAGGTACACAATTAAAATGAACTTCTTAGGCTAAAGTAGATAATAACATGGAAATACAAATTTCTTAAAAAAAGTTATCAAACTTTCAGGGTCCATTTGACTCTCATTTAAAGGGTATTTTAGTGATCTCCAATACAAATAGAAATACTGCCATAAACAGGAAGTACAATTCAATGTAGAACTGTAAAAAAAAGAAAAAAAAAGTTAAGTGTCTGGGTAAGTTTCACCTGTCTAAAGATATTCTATGCTTACTGTAGCTGGGTGAATACTGCAAAACTTTCAGTGATTTTGTTCAGCCTGAAAATGAATTTGCTTTAAATGTGCTTTTGTTGCTTTGCTATTTGTCTAACATGAACATCTCAATGATCATGGATAAGAAACTGATATCACTGCTGTGACTATTTAGTTACAGGAGATGGGACACTAGTCAATACAGCAGAGTTAAGATAGAACAGATTTTCCCAAAACCACTTACCAAAGCACTAACATAGAGGCAGTTAAAGGAGTCAGATGAAGATCCGATTGCACCTTTCACAGCCAGGTCCACATAATATTCTTTTATCACATTTATATCAAATAATTGTAAATTTAAACTCTGTGCCCAATCAGTAAGTGTTACAATAATTTTCTTTTTAGCAATTATATCTTGAGTGGCTCAAAAAGAAATAAAGATTTAAACTTCTAGAATCCCCTCATCTTATTTATCTACTCTCTCTCAACTGCTGCCTCTCATTGAGAGATTCAGAGCCCCATTTCCTTCAAGATTTCCTCCTGATTATAAAAGAGTTACAATAGTCCAATCAGGAATGGGTTTTATGTGACCAACAACAACGAAAGAACAGAGCTAAAAATGTCAAATGCTTACAAGTACCTGTTCATAATCAATCCACGGAGTAAAAAAAAAAAAAAAAACTTCAAAATTTAGCATTCCACAAGAAGGGACACAGAAGACTGGGCAACAAAATGGCAAATGAAATTTAATATGGATAAATGTAAAGTAATGCACACTGGAAAAAATAACCCCAACTATACATACAATATGATGGGGGCTAATTTAGCTACAACTAATCAGGAAAGAGATCTTGGAGTCATTGTGGATAGGTCTCTGAAGACATCCACGCAGTGTGTAGCGGCAGTCAAAAAAGCAAACAGGATGTTAGGAATCATTAAAAAAGGGATAGAGAATAAAACAGAGAATATCTTATTGCCCTTATATAAATCCATGGTATGCCCACATCTTGAATACTGTGTACAGATGTGGTCTCCTCATCTCAAAAAAGATGAAGTAGAAAAGGTTCAGAGAAGGGCAACTAAAATTATTAGGGGTTTGGAACGGGTCCCATATGAGGAGGGATTAAAGAGGCTTGGACTTTTGGAAAAGAGGAGACTAAGGGAGGATATGATAGAGGTACATAAAATCATGAGTGGTGTGGAGAAAGTGAATTAGGAAAAGTTATTTACTTGTTCCCATAATATAAGAACTAGGGGCCACCAAATGAAATTAATGGGCAGCAGGTTTAAAACAAATAAAAGGAAGTTCTTCTTCACACAGCCCACAGTCAACCTGTGGAACTCCTTGCCTGAGGAGGTTGTGAAGGCTAGGACTATAATGAGGTTTAAGAGAGAACTGGATAAATTCATGGAGGTTAAGTCCATTAATGGCTATTAGCTAGGACGGGTAAGGAATGGTGTCCCTAGCCTCTGTTTGTCAGAGGATGGAGATGGATGGCAGGAGAGAGATCATTTGATCATTACCTGTTAGGTTCACTCCCTTTGGGCACCTGGCATTGGCCACTGTCGGCAGACAGGGTACTGGGCTGGATGGACCTTTGGTCTGACCCCGTATGGCCATTCTTATGTTCTTAAGAAATTCATTAAGTGAATTATTTGCTCAGTTCTAAGTCATATACAATAGCTCTTATTCATATTGCAGCCAAAGACCAAATTAAAGATAGTTCAAAACCAGCACTTTCAATTCAATCCATTGACATTTCTGGACACTTTCAGTGTTGAACTCAAATCCTTGGCTACACATATACCTCCCTAGTTTTGGTTCCTGGTCAAATCCAATATTGTAAGAAGCCTATTTCACTTTTTCAGTGCAGATATGGCTGCAATCTTATGAGGACAGATATTCCTGTAACAGCATAGTGAAACTATTAATTTCACAAAGCTCTACTACTGATCAGGATGGGGAAGCTATCTTAACATCAAAATTACCTTTCTGCATATTTTGGCTAAATTCTCACAAAAAACCACCACACTAAATGTCAGCACAACCACATCTAATTTTGAAATCTAGCCCCAAACTCAAGCCTGGTCCCAATCTAGTTCCACTTACAAACACCATCTATTATGACAAGATAATCTTACTATAGTCCCATGAATGGCAAGCTATGTACAGGATGCGTATTGTACTTTCTGAAAGCGCTGGATGAGAAAACCGCATCTATGGAGAAAGACGAAGCCTAACTGACATACTCTCTCACTCACTCTCTCTCCCTTAACGTCCAATCACCAAACACTGACTGGTAGGCTTATCACTACTTAAATGTCTTTCAGTTTAGCCTGACAAATGGAACCAAAAGGTTATATCTGAACTGCCAGCCAACTGAGTGGTCCATCTCTCTTCTTAAGTACTAGATCAAGAAGAGTGAAGCAGCTATCTGTTAGGTAATGGGCACTCTACACAGAGGTGAAAGTAAGCTGGTATGATCTGGTATGTACCAGAGCTGGTATGCCATGCCAGGATGGCAATTTAAAGGGCCCAGGGCTCCCGAGCCCCACCGCCGGAGGCCTGGGGTAGCAGCGACAGGGCTCCGGTGGTGATTTAAAGGCCTCAGGGCTCACAGCCGCAGCCCCGGGGCCTTTAATCTTGATTTAAAGGCCCCGGGTATTTAAAGGCCCTGCCTCTTCCAGTTGATGCCACACCTCTTCCAGTTGAGGCCACGACCCCTGTGCAGGACTCTGGTGTATCAGTAAGTCCTTTAAGTTACTTTCACCCCTGACTCTACAGGTTACATAAGTGTTAGATTTCGTGATCTGGATCCACACAATATAGGCCATTGCTGGATTAAAGTTATGTTAATCAGTGGCTTTTTTGAAATCTCAAACAGTTGGCATACAAGGTTATTCTTGTGAGTGGCCATTAGCCTTCTGTCTAGGAGGGTATATATTTGGTGACTGCATCGCCCCCTGCCCCACCCCTCTGCACTTCTTGTCACCAAGCAACAGCAAGTATTACTTGATTCAACAACACTTTGAATTAACATACAGCATATAGTGGTTACCTAATTTTCCAGGGGACAATAGGAAGTTTGTGGCAGAGATGCAAAAACAAAGATCTTTAATTCACAGTCTGGTAAGCATAAGACTGTTCTCTTTCCCCCCGGGATATCAGAACTATGTTCTCGCCTCATTAGGCATTCCTATAGTACCTATCCACATTAAACACAAGATGTGTACAAAATTAAGAGTGAGCAAGTTGCCTGTCTGCAAGCAAATACTATTTCCTTCAAATTTCGAAACAGTTCCCTATTAGCTTCAATAGATTTTGCAGACACTCAGACACAAGCAGGAGTTGCTCAGAACGCTGTGACATCAGGCTCATAACTGCAACCCATTACCAGTAGGCAGCAGTATGGGAACTGATCTTTGGAACCTTAGAAAAGAAAAGTCATCCAGAAAATAAAAATAATGCTACATGGCATCAAATAGTCCCTCTTAAACACACTTAAAACATTGTAAAAAGAAATAAATAAAAGGTTGCCAAGATACACACACACTTATTTCCATTGACTATTTGTAGCCAGTTTATTTAATAACAAATTTCTTCACCCCCACCCAGATTTTCTGTCCCATATATTCATTATGCTACAATATCAAGTTACTGTTTATTGCACTGACATTTACATTATAGAAACAAAACAAAAAACAAAACAAAAAAAGGGAAGCATTTGATTTCAAATCAGAATGACTCAAGGTTATTTAATTTTCGCAAACACTTAAATCAATGACTTCTGTGTTTTTAGTTTCAGATATTATGGGCACAACTGCAGGAACATCAGGTCATTAAATGCAAATGAAAAGAAAAACCTTTAAAAGCCATTTAGGAAATACCAAGCTCCAGGTCATTTCATTACCATGAAGTTTTCTAAAGACACACACATTATATTAGGCCTATTACTGCAAGATTACCATTGCACTGTTTTAAAATCAGAAAAGCAAAAGTAAAGGTTTCAGCAGCAATGTTAACTCAACCATGCTGTGTTTTTCATGGTATGGATTTTATTACAAACAGTAATATAGTAACTTACATAATAAACAAGGAAAAACACAGGTATTGAAAATACCATGTGAAAAATATAGTTGTGTTAACTTTTGCATTTCCTGAAATATGGGGATATGGAAAGAGGAACTGGTTTGTAACCTTACTTTAGTGTTTACTTACAAACAACTTACTGCCATATCAATACTATTGACCATGTTGGAAGAAGGCATTCAGTTAAGGAGTACTCTCAGGACATGGAATTGACATGTTAGAATGCATCACTGGCATTTTTCTAACAAATCAACTAACTAACTAAAGCTTATCTAAAGCATCTCCTTACTTTCCACCCAAACAAATCTCTCTTCTTTCCCTTAACTCACCTCTTTAGTAAACCTCAGCCATATATTACTGTTCTCTAACTCCCTCTTCTTAACACTTGGTCATTAGTGTTCTGAGATTACTGGCAAGTTTCCTGAACGTTAGAGTTTGTCAGGTATTTTATAATCACACAACCAATTTAACCAGACATCTGAGAGCTCTGTCTTATCCAGAATGGAACATTGGGTCAGCACAGTTCCCAAGGACTACATTTTAGGGTATGTTGTAGAGATGATCAAAAATATTTTGGGTTTTTTTGCATTGAATATTATTTTGTTAAAACCAAAAAGTGTTATGTAGAAATGTATTGATTTTGACAAAAAAAAAGTTTAATCAGGAAGCTCTCTCAGGTCCAGATTCAAGTGTAAAGTCTGTGGTTGCAGATTCACCTCTGTTCTCTTGTAACTCAATTATGGCTTTGATGCAACACAGAAAATCTGTAGACCATCCCCCCATCCTTCCTAAAACAGCTTAATACCTTACAACACTCATTTCCATTGCTGTTTGATTGAAAAGCTATCAAGAAAAATCCATGAAGTTCTATCATACCAATGTTTTTTTTCCAGACTACAGCCAATATTCAAAATCTGTGGTGGCAGAGAGGAAGTTTACAGTTGGTTTGTCCCCATCTGCCCTGCTGCTAGTTACATGGGTGAGGGAGGGAAAAGGAGGATAAGTTGCATCCCCACCCTACCCACAATGAAGCCTACACACTGTATAATAGGGGTGGGCGAACTATGGCCTGGGGGCCGCAACCGGCCCTTCAGTTGTTTGCATCTGGCCCTCGAGCTCCCGCTGGGGAGTGGGGTTGGGGGTTTGCCCCATTCTGGCACTACAGCCAGGGAAAGGGGTCAGGGGCTTGCCCTGTTCCAACCATGCTGTGGCTCCGCAAAGCTCCTGGAAGCGGTGGTGTGTCCCCTCTCCAGCTCCTATGCGTAGGGGCAGCCAGGGGGCTCCTCATGCTGCCCTCATCCCAGTCATGGCCCCCAGAGCTCCCATTGGCCAGGAACCGAGGCCAATAGGAGATGCAGGGGTGGTGCCTGAGGATGGGGCAGTGTGCAGAACCGCCTGGCCGCGCCTCTGCGTAGGAGCCAGAAGAGGGGACATGCCACTCCTTTCGGGAGCTGCTTGAGGTAAGCACTACCCAGAGCCTGCACCTCTGACCCCCCTCCCACCCTCTGAACCCTTGGCCCCAACCCAGAACACCCTTCTCCACCCCCAACCCCTCATCCCCAGACCCACCCCAGAGCCCGCATCCCCAGCTGGAGCCCTCACTCCTCCCTGTGCCCCAATCCACAATTTCATGAGCATTCATGGCCCCCCATACAATTTCCATACCCAGATGTGGACGTTTGCCCACCCCTGCTGTATAAGGTCAAACTCACAGCTTACCTAGGGTTTTGCTGTACTGGTAACTCAAAAACCTTAACTACCATCCTAGGCTTTCTCCCCAAACCAGCCAATTCCTAACTTCCCTCTCTCCCCAGGTTTCCCTGAACAGTAGAGGACTTAACAAGCCACCACCTGCTGCAATGAGTCAGGTGAATCTACTCAGCAGCTTCCAGAGGAATGTAACTCTTCCAAAGATGGTCAATCTGAGGAGCACCATCTGGGGTAGATCCAGCTACCACAGGTCAATCAGCTCTTCTTAATTTGGCTGCTATTTACGAAGCAGTAATAATGTTTTCACTTAGTTTTTAAATGGGGATGGGGAGAAATGAAAGCTATCATCCTTTTATGATTAGAAGAGGGGGGAGACTTCTAAGATGCAGGCCTATAGGAATGAAGGAAATCAGTAACACCAGTACCAGTTCATAGTCTCGGTACCTAGGGTAAGTGAAGGAGATGGGACTGGCAGTTACATTCCCCCTCATCCCTGCCCCCAAAATGACCAATGCTGACAGCAACAAAAATAACGTTGCAGATAAAATCAGCCAAACAGCTAACCAGTTTGAATCCCTTCCCCTTCCATACAATAAATAAGTTCTTCTGCCACCACTGCTCCCTAACTCCTTCTGAAAGTGAGCAAGTAGCCCCCGCTTCCACTTTTCTCCTTCCACCTAAAGAAGAGCCAGCAACTGCAGCAGCTCTGCTTCTCTCTCACCTGGTCAGAGTTAGTTCTTCCTTACCAGTTACAGGATATGATCTTCTGCCTCCTTGAAGTCACAAGCCACCCAAGCTCCTCATTCCCTCTACCTCAGTTTCTTCTGCACCATTTGGGCCACTGCTGGTGCTTCTATACTAAGGCTTCACTTGCACTCATCCTCTTGGCCTGATCTGATTCTCTCCCATGCTGAGTATTGAAAGAGCAGCCTGAGAGCATGCTCGGATTTTAGCACTGTTCAGCGGAGAAGAAAACATTGTCTCTTCCTCCTCAGATTGTGGTACATTGCACAAGCTATACCCCCAATCCTTCATACCTCCCCAATTCACTCCAGGAGAAAGGATTTTTTTAAAAATTAGCCGCCACCTCACAAAAGATACGAGATGAACTCTTGAAGTCCCTACCCAGTTTTTACTCAAGCAGATTCCCATTAACTTTACAATTTGTCCCAAGGAAAGAAGTGTTAGGTTGGGATAGGGAATAAAAGTAAAGACAGTTATTTCCTAAGATAGCCTGCAGAGTGAAGGTTTAAAAAAAAATCTACTGTGCAATTATAACAATAGTGTATTCATGAACTCTCATTCAAAGAGCTTTACAAAAATCAATGCATTTAGCCTGTATACTCCTATCAGGAAAGTATTATCTCCATTTTACATATTTAAAAATGGAGGCACAGAAAGAATTAGTGAAGTCTGATGCCCTTCTTTTCCACTTTATATTTTCAAAAGGAGTATTAACACATGCAATAGCTGTGCATACTCAGTACAGTATGCAGATTACAGGATGAATTTTAAAAATGTTTCCCATTAACACAGCAAACAAATGTTGCAGTAACCTATGAATTAAAGCTCCCTAAATCTGTATTTGCATAATAGACTCCTGATTTATCAAGTCAATTTTTAGAAGATCCCTAATAATATGCATTGACATGATCAACTAACAGATTCATTGGTACAGGTAGGGTCTTTTGAGACCATTATCCATGGATGAAGAGCTCTCAGCATTCACTGACATTCAGAGTAGTACTGCCTATTTGGTTAAGATGCTATAGTTATTGGGAAAAGGAATTTGTGAACCTTTCATTTACTGCATATTGCAGGGCTTCATGAGTATGCCAAGGAGCATCAAGAAAAATGCTGAGCTTTGGTACCCTTTGACGCATGTTGAAAACATCTCCAACATACTTCTGGCAATGTTTTATATTCCCTTTGAATTGTAACATGATCTATTATCTCCTCAATGGAAAAACTATGGCAGTTTCAATTACAGTGGCATATAAACAAGGCCTGGCACCTTCTGTGTGTGTGCACAAGGGGGGAAAGAGGGCATCTGAAGGCAGCCTGAAAGTTGATTCCTACACTCTCCAGCTGTTGAGGATGGGTTGAATGGTGCAGCCAGCAGCATTCAGAGCCAGAAAGGGGGCATTGATGAGTAGGGTTGAGCACATCAGGGCTCCTCCATGTGCACCTACTCCCACTCAGACTGGTACCTAGAGTGAGCACCTGCCGTAGGCCTAAAAATTATATCAAAGTTACTTATTTGACCCCCACCACCAGCACCCTATCTGAGCACCTCACAATCTTTAATGTATTCATCTTCACAACAGTGGGGCTCAAGTCCCAGGCTAGCACTCTAACCACTGGACCATCCTTCCTCTGAAGTAGTATTGAAGTGTATTGTAACTGCGATACCTAAGTGAGCTCCCCACACCTGCTTCCGTCAGCTGTATAGGTCTCCAACTCAGGTATTACATCTCTCTACTGAAAACAACCCTGTCCCACGGTGAAGCCAATAGAAGGGGCGGGGGGGAAGTGCCTCCCTGACAGTCTTTAGGTGTATGTGTAGCGCCTTTCACATGAGCCCTCTCCACCCTCATCTGGCAGCAGTGGCTCCTGTCATGTAGGACTGGACTCATCCCTACCATGATTGGTCGGGGGCGGGGAGAGCGTGGCACAGCCAATCCAAAATGTAGTGAGACCTTGTGTGCCAGGTTGTAATGCCTGGATTGATGAGCTGGGTCTAGCCCCAAAGGACAGGAGCTGCTCCTGCTGCCACCCAGTGAGTGCAGGGTGAGCTTAGTAGCTCTCCAGCCCACCACCTATGACCCATTGACTTCTGGTTGAAAAACCTGGCTCTACCACTGATCTGTCTTTCAAAGCCTGAAGAGAGATCTATTCTTACAAATCCAAATGAAAACAGTATGAAATTAAACACAAAGCTACTTTAAAATAACTTATGATTGTCTAATAAACCCAGAGGAGCTAGAGAACACATAAATTAAGGCTCTTTATATTGTCTCATGACATTGGGCATGCCTCTTCTTGGACTTGAGGATAGTGTAGAGATACAATTGCACGCGCTAAGGGAAAGTCCACAGAGTGAATTTTCTAACTTTGTAAAATTTAGAATCGAACCTCTAAGGTTATTTTAATATTTCATTATGTTGTTAATAGCTACTTGATTCAGTAATTATTTTTAAAGCAGAAAAATATGAGGAGCGTTAAAGGGGAATTCACTGGCATTATTGCTATTGTGTTTATTGGCAGCAAGTTCCATTTCTAACAGTAGCTGCGCTTAGAATATTTACATATCAAAGTTTTTCCCCCTCCACACTTTTCAGCATTCTCTATTGAGATTCGTGATGAACATTATCAAAATGTGTTTATGAAAATCTGAGTGATTCTTGGACATGCAGATGAGTAACATGTTGTTTATGTGATGGGTGATGATTGAATATTAATTTTTCCTCACCATGCTGTGTTGCTATAACAAATTTTAAATAACAGTTTTATATAAGACAGCCTTTCACCTCTCTCTTGAAAAAGTTCTCAACATCAAGAGTACAGGATAAAAACAAACATTCTCTAATCACACTGCCAAGAACAAGCATTATACTGACTGGATCTCCGCAGTTCACATCACTGATTGTTTAAATAGCACTAGAAGAGAATGGAAACTACTTGAATTTCCTTATGGTGTTTTCTTAATCACATTTTTAAAAATGTATCATTTATTTTTACAAATAATTGCAAATGATTAATTTATTAAACTTTCATATCACAGAGGAATGAAAATACAAATTCAGGCTGCAGTATGATTTATGACAAGCCCAGTAAATATACAATTTGGCAGAGTTCATGTGCTAGGTATTTTGAAAATCAGGCCACTGATTTAGGTGTCCAAATAAGAATTAAAATATGTATAATCCTGGTGGGATCAGGGAAGTAAGATGGAGATAGGAAAGAAAGAGCCTGGGACTTCGGAGACCAGGGTTCAGTTCAGTGTTCATTAGCAGACAACCCATGTGACTTTAAGCTAACTTAGTCTCTCTGCCTGAGTTTTGCATCCATAAAAATGCACATGAGTATACTTCACAGGGATGTTATGAGGATAGTGATTGGGGCCATATAAATAGCTTACACATCAAACAGAAAACAAAAGAAAGGAGGAAACCAAAACAGAAGTCAAGATTTCCTCCAGCATACCAACAAAGTTTCTCCTCAAGCCTGTAGCTGAAATCAGGCATCTCTGCTTTGGTGACAGAATTTGTAGCAAGAATTCAATGTAACAATATTTGATGTTTTTATTTAAAGCTCCAGCTTCTGGAGTCAGGTGACTGCATGAGACTCTCAGCTTTTCTTTTTGAAAGAAAGTAATTTTATACCATTCATGTTTATGGAGAAAAGCTTGAGAAGGTGACCCTTAAATATTCAGGAAACAAGGCAAATAAAGAACCCCAAAAGTATTAATTTAAAATATTTTAAATCCAATTTGATATATAGAGTCCAACTTAAGTCCTGACCACTTGGAGTTGGCAATGATGCAAGAAGGAAGCACTACCTTGAATTGTAAGAGCACTATATCATAAGCATTTAAAATATGACCATTAAACTATATCAAAAACAAGTATTATGCTTTGTGGAGGTCCAACAAGGACTTGATTTAATTTGGGAGACACTCTGCACGGATATTCACAGAAGTTTTGTATGTTACATTATACTGTAGTCTATAAAAAACACAACAGAGAAGTCAGATTTGAACATATAAAGTAATTTGCACATATGGCCATCATCCATGCTTTTCCAATAAAAATGAAAGCAATGTTACATACTTTAATTTCCTGCTGCATGCTGCAAATTAAATTTGTCTCTCAGTGGGTATACATGTGCTGACAGAAAATTAGCTTTTACAGTTCCAGTTTTTTACAGTGAAATCAATAGATCATTAAAAACGGCTTTTGTCAGCTTTAACACCAAATCTTTGTATACATTCTACCATACTGTCAAGTCATGGTAAAACATGATATCCCTGTTCCATTTCATATCATATTTCAAGGTTTTTGATAAATACTTCAACACAGTAAGAAGCAGACAGTTTAAAAGTGTATTTTGGGCTGTTTTGTTGATTTGTGATGGAATACAGTAGAACTACATATTCCATGGACATTATGCAAATTAATACTAATGTTGCTTTCTGCAGTGCCAAAACCTTCGAGACTTTAATAGAATAACCAAAATTTACAAAGAAAGCATGGCATTAGAATATTTTCCTGAGTATCAGAGTGTTGGTTTGGCAATGGACACTCTAAATTAAGCCATTCTACAAAGTAATCTTTTACACTGGAGAAAATTGAACATAGTACTGGTTCCCATCAGATGTCTTTCTTCCTGCAACAACATCAACTGGGCATAGGAATTAATTAAATGACATACAAAATCGGCATGTTTCAGCACTTAATTTTGGGGCCTGGGGCAGTCATATGGCTTACATTATATTGGAATAAAAATGACAAAAAATTAAAACTGAAATCTCATCTCTGAACAACTAATATTAAATTACATCTTAAAATAGTCCTTCTAAGTCAAAATAGTCTCTTGCTAAACCCCAAGTGCTGACTGTGCTCAGCATGCTACCAATGTTCCAATTTGTGTGTGATTACTAGATCTCTCAATGTATTCTGTTCCTGCCCTTGTATCAGGCAGCAGTTTCCATTCAATAATAGACTCGTAAAACACCTTAGACTTCTGAAGAAAATAAGTTAAATTAACTTAATTGGCAGGTTTACATTGTAATTGTCTTGTTGAAGCCTCAGATAGAAAGTGGCTTGATAAGGAGACCTCTTCTAAGCTCACTGGCAAATGTTAGCATGCAAACTGTTGTGTTTTCAATAGGCATTTTTGTGACATTTCCGAAAGTGGGAGATTACTGGCCTGATCTTGGACCACTGAAACCAATGGTTGTTTTGCCATTGATCCCAGCATGATCAGGGTTGGACCCAGAGAAGTTCCAGAAGTTCCTGCAGCTCCTATTGGCTGGGAATGGCAAACTGTGGCCATGCCTGCGGACGGTCAACATCAGCAAAACGTCTCCTGGCCTGCAATCAGATTACCCTGATGGGCCACATGAGGCCTGCAGGCCACCCATCACTGTATTAGAGATGATCAGAGGAATGGAGAACCGGCCTTATGAGAGAATACTTAAGGAGGTTTGCTTGTTTAGTTTAACAAAATGAAGGCTGAGGGGTAAACACCAGAGAGGGAGAGGAGCTATTTAAGTTAAGGGCTAATGTTGGCAGAAGAACAAATGGATATTCACTGGCCATCAACAAATTTAGGCTTGAAATTAGATGAAGGTTTCTATCCAACAGGAGGAGTGAAATTCTGGAACAGGGGGAGTAGTGAAGGCAAAGAACCCAACTCTTTTCAAGACTAAGATATATACATTTATGGAGGGGAAGGTATATGAGGTTGCCTACAATGGGATATGGCCCATTCATATCTGCTATTACTAAATATCTCCAATGGCCAGAGATGGGACACTAAATAGGGAAGGCTCTGCATTACTACAGAGAATTATGTCCCAGCTGCCTGGCTGGTGGACCTCACCTACATTTTCAGGGTCTAACTGATCGCCATATTTTGAGTTGGGAAGGAATTTTTCTTTGGGTCAGATTACCAGAGATTCTGGGGTTTTGTTTTGTTTTTTGCCTTCCTCTTTGGTGTAGGGCATGGGTCATTTGCTGGTTTGAACTAGAATAAATGGTGGATTCTCTAACTCGAAGTCTTTAAAACAAGCTTTGAGGGTGTTAGGTGGAAGTGTTAGTAAGTATTAACCTTTTTTCTGTTTGTTAACTGATAATTTTTATGTTACACAACATAAAAAGGATTTTGGTTATCTATATATTCAGTGCCTTATACTGACATTGAAAATGTTTGTCCTTCAGTTGAACCTAATGGGTGAAGGGAAAATGAAGTCAATGGAACGTGTCTCAACTTTTACCCTGACCTTACTAACAAAGCCCCGATATCCAGGGAAGGGACCCCTTGAAACTAATGAAGGGACCCTACAGAAGTATGTCATAATAAACAAGACTGGGCAATAGATGAGGGGTTGCAATCCAATTATGTTCTGTAATTGATAAAGAGATATTTATCAAATGTTTTCTGTGATTTATGAAATGATCCATTCCCAGATGTTTTTAACTCATTAGGAAGTGTTTATTACAGCAGGTGTTCTTAATGGAATTAGAAATTCCTTTAGCTTGTAAAGCTATGCATGCAGGATCCATAATAAATTCCATAAATAGTGAGGTAAAATGAGGAACTAGAAACACAATGAAAGGAGAATTTGTCTGAAATACTATAAAAGGAAAGGTTTCAGAGTAACAGCCGTGTTAGTCTGTATTCGTAAAAAGAAAAAAGAAAAGGAGTACTTGTGGCACCTTAGAGACTAACCAGTTTATTAGAACATGAGCTTTCGTGAGCTACAGCTCACTTCATCGGATGCATAGCATATCGTGGAAACTGCAGAAGACATTATATACACACAGAGACCATGAAACAAAACTTCCTCCCACCCCACTCTCCTGCTGGTAACAGCTTATCTAAAGTGATCATCAAGGAAGGTCATTTCCAGCACAAATCCAGGTATTCTCACCCTTCCCTCCCCCCCCCCCAGAGACACACATACAAACTCACTCTCCTGCTGGTAATAGCCCATCCCTCTTTGAAACCTCTCTTTATAATGCGCATGATAATCAAGGTGGGTCATTTCCAGCACTAATCCAGGTTTTCTCACCACCCCCCAGCCCCCCAACACACACACCCCTCCAAAAACCACACACACAAACTCACTCTCCTGCTGGCAATAGCTCATCTTACAATGTGCACAGCAATAATCCAAGTTTAACCAGAACGTCTTGGGGGGGGGTTTGTAGGAAAAAAACAAGGGGAGATAGGCTACCTTGCATAATGACTTAGCCACTCCCAGTCTCTATTCAAGCCCAAATTAATAGTATCCAATTTGCAAATGAATTCCAATTCAGCAGTTTCTCGCTGGAGTCTGGATTTGAAGTTTTTTTGCTTTAAGATAGCGACCCTCATGTCTGTGATTGCGTGACCAGAGAGATTGAAGTGTTCTCCGACTGGTTTATGAATGTTATAATTCTTAACATCTGATTTGTGTCCATTTATTCTTTTACGTAGAGACTGTCCAGTCTGACCAATGTACATGGCAGAGGGGCATTGCTGGCACATGATGGCATATATCACATTGGTGGATGTGCAGGTGAACGAGCCTCTGATAGTGTGGCTGATGTTGTTAGGCCCTGTGATGGTGTTCCCTGAATAGATATGTGGGCACAGTTGGCAACGGGCTTTGTTGCAAGGATAGGTTCCTGGGTTAGTGGTTCTGTTGTGTGGTATGTGGTTGTTGGTGAGTATTCGCTTCAGGTTGGGGGGCTGTCTGTAGGCAAGGACTGGCCTTTCTCCCAAGATTTGTGAGAGTGTTGGGTCATCCTTCAGGATAGGTTGTAGATCCTTAATAATGCGTTGGAGGGGTTTTAGTTGGGGGCTGAAGGTGACGGCTAGTGGCGTTCTGTTATTTTCTTTGTTAGGCCTGTCCTGTAGTAGGTGACTTCTGGGAACTCTTCTGGCTCTATCAATCTGTTTCTTCACTTCTGCAGGTGGGTATTGTAGTTGTAAGAATGCTTGATAGAGATCTTGTAGGTGTTTGTCTCTGTCTGAGGGGTTGGAGCAAATGCGGTTGTATCGCAGAGCTTGGCTGTAGACGATGGATCGTGTGGTGTGGTCAGGGTGAAAGCTGGAGGCATGTAGGTAGGAATAGCGGTCAGTAGGTTTCCGGTATAGGGTGGTGTTGATGTGACCATCGTTTATTAGCACTGTAGTGTCCAGGAAGTGGATCTCTTGTGTGGACTGGACCAGGCTGAGGTTGATGGTGGGATGGAAATTGTTGAAATCATGGTGGAATTCCTCAAGGGCTTCTTTTCCATGGGTCCAGATGATGAAGATGTCATCAATATAGCGCAAGTAAAGTAGGGGCGTTAGGGGACGAGAGCTGAGGAAGCGTTGTTCTAAGTCAGCCATAAAAATGTTGGCATACTGTGGGGCCATGCGGGTACCCATAGCAGTGCCACTGATCTGAAGGTATACATTGTCCCCAAATGTAAAATAGTTATGGGTAAGGACAAAGTCACAAAGTTCAGCCACCAGGTTAGCCGTGACATTATCGGGGATAGTGTTCTTGATGGCTTGTAGTCCATCTTTGTGTGGAATGTTGGTGTAGAGGGCTTCTACATCCATAGTGGCCAGGATGGTGTTATCAGGAAGATCACCAGTGGATTGTAGTTTCCTCAGGAAGTCAGTGGTGTCTCGAAGGTAGCTGGGAGTGCTAGTAGCGTAGGGCCTGAGGAGTGAGTCTATATAGCCGGACAATCCTGCTGTCAGGGTGCCAATGCCTGAGATGATGGGGCGCCCAGGATTTCCAGGTTTATGGATCTTGGGTAGTAGATAGAATATCCCAGGTCGGGGTTCCAGGGGTGTGTCTGTGCGGATTTGATCTTGTGCTTTTTCAGGAAGTTTCTTGAGCAAATGCTGTAGATGCTTTTGGTAACTCTCAGTGGGACCAGAGGGTAATGGCTTGTAGAAAGTGGTGTTGGAGAGCTGCCGAGCAGCCTCTTGTTCATATTCTGACCTATTCATGATGACAACAGCACCTCCTTTGTCAGCCTTTTTGATTATGATGTCAGAGTTGTTTCTGAGGCTGTGGATGGCATTGTGTTCTGCACGGCTGAGGTTATGGGGCAAGTGATGCTGCTTTTCCACAATTTCAGCCCGTGCACGTCGGCGGAAGCACTCTATGTAGAAGTCCAGTCTGCTGTTTCGACCTTCAGGAGGAGTCCACCTAGAATCCTTCTTTTTGTAATGTTGGTAGGCAGGCCTCTGTGGATCATTATGTTGTTCAGAGGTATTTTGGAAATATTCCTTGATTCGGAGACGTCGAAAATAGGATTCTAGGTCACCACAGAACTGTATCATGTTCGAGGGGGTGGAGGGGCAGAAGGAGAGACCCCGAGATAGGACAGCTGCTTCTGCTGGGCTGAGAGTATAGTTGGATAGGTTAACAATATTGCTGGGTGGGTTGAGGGAACCATTGTTGTGGCCCCTTGTAGCCTGTAGTAGTTTAGAAAGTTTAGTGTCCTTTTTCTTTTGTAGAGAAGTAAAGTGTGCGTTGTAAATGGCATCCCATCCCACCATCAACCTCAGCCTGGTCCAGTCCACACAAGAGATCCACTTCCTGGACACTACAGTGCTAATAAACGATGGTCACATCAACACCACCCTATACCGGAAACCTACTGACCGCTATTCCTACCTACATGCCTCCAGCTTTCACCCTGACCACACCACACGATCCATCGTCTACAGCCAAGCTCTGCGATACAACCGCATTTGCTCCAACCCCTCAAACAGAGACAGACACCTACAAGATCTCTATCAAGCATTCTTACAACTACAATACCCACCTGCGGAAGTGAAGAAACAGATTGATAGAGCCAGAAGAGTTCCCAGAAGTCACCTACTACAGGACAGGCCTAACAAAGAAAATAACAGAACGCCACTAGCCGTCACCTTCAGCCCCCAACTAAAACCCCTCCAACGCATTATTAAGGATCTACAACCTATCCTGAAGGATGACCCAACACTCTCACAAATCTTGGGAGAAAGGCCAGTCCTTGCCTACAGACAGCCCCCCAACCTGAAGCGAATACTCACCAACAACCACATACCACACAACAGAACCACTAACCCAGGAACCTATCCTTGCAACAAAGCCCGTTGCCAACTGTGCCCACATATCTATTCAGGGAACACCATCACAGGGCCTAACAACATCAGAGGCTCGTTCACCTGCACATCCACCAATGTGATATATGCCATCATGTGCCAGCAATGCCCCTCTGCCATGTACATTGGTCAGACTGGACAGTCTCTACGTAAAAGAATAAATGGACACAAATCAGATGTTAAGAATTATAACATTCATAAACCAGTCGGAGAACACTTCAATCTCTCTGGTCACGCAATCACAGACATGAGGGTCGCTATCTTAAAGCAAAAAAACTTCAAATCCAGACTCCAGCGAGAAACTGCTGAATTGGAATTCATTTGCAAATTGGATACTATTAATTTGGGCTTGAATAGAGACTGGGAGTGGCTAAGTCATTATGCAAGGTAGCCTATCTCCCCTTGTTTTTTTCCTACAAAACCCCCCCCAAGACGTTCTGGTTAAACTTGGATTATTGCTGTGCACATTGTAAGATGAGCTATTGCCAGCAGGAGAGTGAGTTTGTGTGTGTGGTTTTTGGAGGGGTGTGTGTGTTGGGGGGCTGGGGGGTGGTGAGAAAACCTGGATTAGTGCTGGAAATGACCCACCTTGATTATCATGCGCATTATAAAGAGAGGTTTCAAAGAGGGATGGGCTATTACCAGCAGGAGAGTGAGTTTGTATGTGTGTCTCTGGGGGGGGGGGGGAAGGGTGAGAATACCTGGATTTGTGCTGGAAATGACCTTCCTTGATGATCACTTTAGATAAGCTGTTACCAGCAGGAGAGTGGGGTGGGAGGAAGTTTTGTTTCATGGTCTCTGTGTGTATATAATGTCTTCTGCAGTTTCCACGATATGCTATGCATCCGATGAAGTGAGCTGTAGCTCACGAAAGCTCATGCTCTAATAAACTGGTTAGTCTCTAAGGTGCCACAAGTACTCCTTTTCTTTTTTATAAAAGGAAAGAGGTTTGGGGAGTTAGTTTGGGAATGAAAAGAGTCAGCATTCCACCAGTTACAGAGGGAGGAAAAAGAGGCTCACTCTTCAACATACAAAGACTGGTAATATAGGTTCTTTTTCTGTACAGTGCTTTAATCTTTGATAACCTTTGATTAAATAATTCCATTTGCATTTTTTATTTGATGGTATCAAATTGTTATTAAATGCAACTGAAGTATCAAGTTCATCTCAGGAACATGTCAATCAACAATACTGCTGGAAGTACTCTGATTACTCGCGGTATTAAGAACATACATCACCACCAAACCCCCCAATTTGACTCATGAGGGAGAATGGACGTACTGTATGTCAATACCAAACAAAGCTTTCTCCAGTAAATTAGCTCACCTCTACTACTTCCCCTGGCAAAATCATGAGTAGTAAATGGTACAACTTTTCTTGGAATGCTGAGTGTGCACATTGACTGCTTGGAGATCTACAGTGGACTTATCAATTTCTGAGTCAGATCAGATGACATGAAGCTGAGGAATTTTTTTACAATGCAGTTAAGAACTCTGATTTTTACGTTATTTTATTTGTTTGGACATTAATGTTCTGGTATATCTGAAAAGCTGATATTATGCTGCCTTTTGTGGAGATTTCACTGTAGGAAGTAAGTATTGCCAATCTGAAGCTTTTAACGGCTGATATGGAATAAAGTAGTTTGTGCTTTGCCTTGTTCGCTAAATTGATTAAAATATTTTGATTATCCTTATCAGGTGTTTATATTTTCTGCATAATATATATTTAAAGGCATTTAGATGGGAGTTCACAAATCTGTACAGAACAACACTATGTACATAAGACTTGTTAATTTTTTTACTTCTTCCCCACAAGTGGAAGATGGGCTGTTTTTGAATAGTTTATATGTGAAATGTTTCCCTGTACAATATATGTTTTTATTATAAACCTAAATTTATTGAAAAAAGATACAAAGATTAAGAGAGAATAAAAGGTAATCAGCCACCAAATTTCAAAAGTAAAAACCACATTCCTCACATATCACCAACAGCTATGTAATTTGGATTTACTACTGTAAACAGATAAACCAATAAGCCAGATCATAACATGGTACGAGTAGAAGGAATGGGACTGCATATTCAAACCGAGACAGAATCACTGGATTACATAGATGTTGCCATGAGATGTTATAAGTGACCAAAAGAGACAGACCAAAGAAAGATCAAATCCATTGTTCAAGCACCGTGAAATGCAGTATCTATGTCTCAATAATATCTTGTGAGACACAAGACAGCCATAGCTATGCTTTTCCATCACATTTTTTTTACACACACAATTTTTGTCAAAAGTACCTACAGTCTGAAATTTTGACCTGACTGAAGTCAATAGGACTTCTACCATTTACTTCAGTGGCACCAGGATTTTATTAAATGTCTATATTAGACCTTTCTGAATTATTAAAAAGCCTTTGGCCAAAACTTTAGAGGTGTGAAATGGAAGAAGTTACATTAAAATAATCAGAAGCCTTTATGAAATTATGTGCAACCCATTTTTCCTACCAATTCAACTGCACACTTTTCTGGCAACTTTTTAGTATGTTTTCAAAGTTAGAGCAAGATCAGTTGGTTGTGATTGGTCACAAGTCATATGGTATTCATTTTGGTCTCCTGGGTCGCTCCAGTGGTCAACAGGATTATCATAAGCTATTTGGATTCATTTTGTCACAAGGAATGGCAGCATTTCCTGACCTGCATCTGACCCATTTATTAAAAAAAAAAAACTGTCAGTGGCAGGATTATGGAGTGGTTCCATACTGCTATCCCCAAAGAACATCCTAGATTTTAATAGGACAGTGACCTATCATGGCAGCCCACCAAGGGAGACCAGTCCATTCATGAAAGATGGTTGACAAAGGAGCAGGTTACAATTCCAAGAGATAGGGTTAGAGTGAACTTGTGTCGCGAGAGATGGTAATGTGGTATTGTGAGGTCCTACATGAGTTTGGATAATTTGAACAAACCACATTTTGAATCTTTTGAGGTTCCTTCATCCCAAAATTTATGTCCTAACACAAACACTACATTTTGCAATCAAGAAAGCCAGTTATATTTATCAAATTATGCCACTTGGAACTAATCAACAACTTATAGAAAGCACAATGTTTATCCAACCACATTTAAAAACTTTGCATTATCAATTATATTCACACACAAATACCTCCTCAAAATAAGGGATTAGAGGACTCAGTGGATGAACTGGAGGAAAGGAAAAAATAATGGTATTGCTTTGAAAAGAGGGAGGAAACAGGATGAGAAGAGGGAACAAATTTCAGGTAAGCCAAGAAGTGCTTCAGATAATCATCCAAACTTTTGGGGTCTTAGTTGGACCTTCTTAGGTTTACACATTACCTTCCAGATATATATATATGTTGAACTTTTTCTACTAAAAATTATGTCAAAAAAGAAAAAAAGGTTAATCACATTTTTCTTAATCTGATGGCGTGACAATTAAGCACGAGGAGGATTTGAGGTTGACAGGTTCCAGTGTGAAACAGTCCTGTATCTTATGTCAAGACATTCATTCTTGAGAGAAGAACATGAACAAGGAAAGAGCATTAATGTTGCCCATATAGTGGTTTGCAAATCATGTGGACTAAAATTAATTTTACCTCCCCTTTGTATGATGTTAATGGGGCATGTTACCTATATTACAAATTCTATTACTTAGAATTTCTCATTAAACAGGAATGGATTTAAGAAACTTACTTGAAATCCTCTAAGCATAGAGATAATGAAGAGGTGATTAATTTATGTATGGGTCTTGTAAAAAGATAATGCAATCCATAGCATGTAAGTGCACAGAATGGCCTGTTTGGACATCATAGCTGTTGTCCCGCAAAGGAGAAATGCAAGAGGATGATTAAATGGGATGATTAAAACTCATGGAATTGGATCAACAAACAGTAAGACTCTCCAAGTGGTCCGTTCCTCCAGGTCTCCGCAGATGTACTTCCATCTTCTGATTCAATCAGAGTTTTATTTTCATTTCAGATGAGGTAGTCCCACTTATCCTAGGGCATCCCAATGGATTTTGCACCAGTGCTGCATTCTGTAGGACATAAAGACCATTGGCCAGATCTTTGCATGCAATGCAGTGCTTCGACAATAAAGGTGTACCTGCCTATAAAAATGGCTTAAGTGGTCCAAGGAGGATCACTCCAATGTGAGGTGATCCTTTTCTGGCATAGAACCAGTGCAGAGAGACTTACACTATACCACCCTACCTGCTGTCAGCAGGAAAAGAGGGATGGTAGGGACATCCGTATACCATGACGGTCCTTGAGCTGTTCTCAGCCTCTTGTGGCCATCCCAGCTTATCAAAAATTAGGGTAGTGTTCACAATGGTGTAACAGTAGAGACAGAATGGCATGCACAGAGCAGCACCACAATTAATGCACTGCTACAGTGAGCTTTAAGCCATCTGGGAACACTATACTCTCATACTGTTCAATCTGCCTGTAAACCACAGATGTGACCCCGTACTTGGAAAGGCATTATTTTGGTAGGTGCATGAGGTAGGGCAGAAGAGGTAAAAATTAGATGAAGTAGAGCAAGGGAAAATGTATTAGGCTGTCTATTAGAAAAATCTTTCTGACAGAAATATAATAGGCTGTGCAATAGTCTCATAGGGGGAAGTACTGGGACTGGACAAACAACTAGAAAATGTACCATCAGTAATAATCATGCCCTGGCAACAGGATGGATTAAATTACCTACTGTAATAGGTCTTTTCCGTCTAACTTTGATGATGCCACTAACATTTAAACCTACATTAAAATAACCTCAGATACTAACAAACCACTAGTTCAGCCAACTACTCATACATTGTATGAGCTAGAAAGGAACCTCTCTAAAATGATTTTAAAATGGACATACCATTGAAAGGGTTTTTTTTTTAAATAGGTGATTAAGATAATCTAAAAGTTTTGTTACTACCCTGGAAAGATCTCTGTGTTAAAGTTTAATACATGGCTAAGGGTATTTAACATTAGACCTGACAAAGCACTAGAAATGGTGGATTTATGATCTAACAGGTCTCTTCCATCTCCAACTTCTGATATGTGGGCATTCAAAAAATATCAATAAATAGCTGAAAGAGAGCTGATTTTTCTTTAATATTGAGACTATTAAAATAATTCAGGGCTGCATTAAAGCTCTTCCATTTGTGCCAGAGTGTGAGAGAAGGGGATTACTGGGGGGCAGAGGGAAAAGATTGAATGAATTGCTTCAAATCTAGAAGTATGGCCAGGCTGTAATTTTAAACCAAAAACTTTAAGACTGAACAAGTAGATATTCTCTCCTTTGTCTTATGCCATTTAAATTGACCTTTCCATTTTATGCTGATATTTTTCAATTACAGAAGCAATCATGGTATATTTCACTAAACAAAGTACTGTGATTAATTAATCTAATTGTATAAACAGCCAGACTGTGAATAGCATATTAAAATAGGATGAAAGAACAGCTTTGATTGAAACTCGGTGTATCAATTTATATTTCCTTGTCTCCCGCACTTTTTGTGGGAATTGAAGGTTACACCTCATTGAACACACTAAGCTACTGTAACTCAAATGGAGCTTTAGACATTTAACCTTCAGCTTTTGTCTGACATTCCCCCCAGCACATAAGCACCAAACTTAGGTTTGAAGCTCTTTCAATTGCTTATGTCACAACATGCACAGTGCTTGCACCAAAATAATCTTTAAAAGTAATTATCATAGTCTTTGTGGCACAGGTGCTGTGAGTTAGGAAATCTGAGTTAGAGTCTCAGTTTTGCTACAGATTTCTTGTGTGAGTTGAGACAAGACACTTACAACAAAATTTTAAAATGCCCAAAACTAGCACCTAAATCCGTATTTATTAATCTTTATAAAAATGGCCTGATTTTCAGACAACCGCCCCATAGACTGAATTTCAATTGAATTTGAAACCACTGGCCGTGGTATCCCCATCTGTAAACTAGTACATTTCATTTCCTCACAGGGCTATTGCAAAGATTAATTCATTAATGCTTGTAATGCATTTTGAGAACTTATGAGCTAGTATCTAGATACTGTAGTGATAAGTGCTTTAAAATTGTGATTAAACACAGACAAATGGTACTGTAGCAGGGGCTTAGCCAGTCAGGTTTTTTCCACTGCCTTAGTTTCCATTCTCTCTCAGGGAAAGAAGTTTTGTACTGCGGATGTTTTCTTAATAATCCTCTCTTTGGGAGAGGCTGGGTTGTTAAAGTTTAAGGCCATTCTGGGTCACACTACTTGGTGCAGGGCTTAACCTTGTCCCTACTAAGGCTTTCCTCAACAGGCTAGCATTCCCCCAGCCTTTCTGAGTCCTATTCCCCATAGGCTTGCTCTCTCCAGGTTCTCCGGTTGGAAGTTAAGGAGAGCCTCTGCTGTTTTCTCCAAGCCTGACTCTATACAGCAGCTTATAGAATCCTCCTGCTCCTCTGAATTTCTCCCTGGCCCTACCTAACATCAAGCTGGCCTTATATCCCTCAGCAGGTCTAATTCCTAATCACATACTCTGCTGGCTGAGAGGTTCAATCCAAGGCTCCCTTAAAGGGCCAGCTCACCCTGCAATAAAAACAATTACCACCATTATAAAGTCAACATTTGCCACAGGGAAAAAATATATGTTCTCAAATACCATTATGCAGAAATTGTTTCAAATGCTAATTTTTTATTGGTGACTACTGTAAGAACAAAGGATTAGTATTATTAGCCCTCTTTTTCCTGTCCGCTGACTATTACAATTTCAAACTCCAGCCAAGATGAACTTTTAAAATGTCCTGGGTCTGGGGGAGGAATTAAAGGGGGAAATGGATTAAGTTGTCAGTTTAACATATCTTAGAATACACAGGCTTTTTACTAAATTTCACTTTCTATCTGTAGATGTGAAGATGGAGATCTCAGGTACAAAGATATTAAAGTAGAATCAGACAAATTTGACACCGTGAATGAGTGAGAGGGCACCCACACAAGGGTAGTTAATGAAAAGCACATGCCTAGAATTGCCATTGAATTGCCATAAAGTCCAAGCATAGAAAAGGTAAAATGTGATTAAAACTGGTTTAAAAACCAACATTTATACATTTCCATACTTGGAGCTCACATGTGAAATAAAGGAGCGTGAAATACTGAAAATATTAGAGCTATTACATACAGTATAGAATGCTACTCACTAGGATTTCTAATTTATTAATATTTAGACTGATTGGTTTACAGCCAGACTTCTTGTATTTGGTTTCCTTTGGGGGAAAAGGAGAACATTAGCTGGAAGAGTTTATAACACAAACAATGCCATGGAAATGTCTTGTTCCTGTTGTCCTTCCTCCCTCTCTCTGGGCATATTTCTGAAATGCCACCCTGATGCCATCAGCTATAAATTATATTAAAGGACTAAATTTTTTGTGACTCAAATGGTGATGTAACAGTTAGCACTCCCTTTTGTGAATGCCTATGATCTTATATTGATAACTGAAATTTTCACAGTTGTCAAACTATTTGGACAACCTCCCAGGGTGCTTCCCAGCACTCCCTACCCTCCCTATTTTCTGTATGGGGTTGTTGTGGTATAGGGTCAGAGAGTTTAGTTGGAGTCCTGTTTCATACAGACCAGAGTGTCTTTTTGCACTGCATTATAGGTGTTTGTACTATCTAAATTAATAAAGATCCATGTACCTTCAAAGAAGAGATTGACTTCAAAATGTGTTACATAAATGAGACAAAGTAGGTACAACAGTTAAGTAGTGTAACTTGGAACCACTATGGCATTCATTGGGTATGCAAAGTACACAGAGAAAGACAGGGTGAGTGGGAAAAGCAACTAACAGTAGGGATTATTTTAAAGGAAGTGGGCAGGGGGCAGCTTTATCTTATACATATTTGTTGCTTTTCCTGCTTCATCCCTCTATTTGCTGTCTTAGCTGGTAAGTTACAATGACACTGCATCCACTGAATGCCATACATTATTTCACCTTTTTTACAGCTCACATGTTGCATTTAAAGCTCCCTCTAAAATTTGAGTTGTATTCCCTGTACTTAAAATGAGGAATACCACTGGAGTCAGTAAAGATCTGAACTATAATTTGCACCTCAATAAGTCACCAATGTCTTTGTCCAGTTTCTGATTGGAGGAAATTGACCATGAAAACCAGAAAATAAGGGCTAATTTTTATTTGTAGCTAAAATGAACCAAGCTATTCTTGCCATATCTGATCTGTTGATACAATATAAATATTTGCATCCCTGTGATTTTAGTAAGCAAATTTGTGAAAGGATATTGGAACATATGGCCAGGTCAACTTATTGCAAATTCAACTTTTGTCAACAAGATGCTTAATAAGCCCCACTGCACTCTGAAACAGGGCGTAGTAGGATACCATGTTGATTGTCTAATGACATTTTTCCCCCATAGCAATTTACAAGTAACTTTTTTCCTTTAACTGTCAGTTCTAACACCTCAACCACAGATCTGTAGTTCAGGCTTGACTCTGATTCTCTCACTTCCACCTCCAGTAACTGGGATTCAGCAGGTGAAATTATGTGTTTAGTTAAACCTGTGCAACCCACTGTTCTCCACATTAGTCTCTCAGAAACACCTATGAAAGTTCATGCCTGTTCATGGGTTTACACAGGTGTAACTAATTGACCCTATAATTGCATTTGAGTAACAATTCTGCTCCCAATGCACAATAAGGAATAGAATGCAATTCACACTCTTAGCTGCCTTAGCTCTGCAGTGTTAGCAGTAGCAGCAAAAAGTAGTAAAAACCTAACTTTAGACACAAAGTCAAGCAGCCATGACTGAATCCACAGAGAGCAGATGTGTTAAGTAGGAAGGTGCCATTTTGACAACACTTTTCAGAGTAGAATTATACCTCTGTAAACTTTTGCAATAGAGAGGATTTCAGGCACTCAATGAGCCCAGTAGTTATTTATTTGTATTATCATTGTGCGTAGGAGCCCTGGTCATGGACCAGAGCCCACATTGTGCTGAGTGCTGTACAAATACAGAAAAAAAAAACAACAGTCCCTGACCCAAAGAGCTTTTAATTTAAGTAGAAGAAACAATAGATGGATACAGACAAGTGCAAAGGGAGTACAAGGAAGCAGTAAGACTACATTGCTCAGCCCAATAGGTAGTGATACCATCACACCAGTGGCCTAACCATTGTCAAGGTTTTTGTAGGCATCATGGCAAAGACAGATTTAGGGAAGGATTTGAAGGTGGATAAGCAGATCGCTTGAGGATGTTTATAAACACCCCCTCCCAAGCATGAGGGGCAGCACTGGAGAAAAGCAGAAAAATGCTCTTTTGAAAATGTAACCAGTGACTGATGGAGACTAGCATCATGGGTTATTTGGAGGTTGGAAGTGACATGTTAGTAGTGAATGATTATAGGTAACAAAGGGCCTTGAAAAAAGTGAGGATGAGGAGCAGATAAATTGATAAAGGAGGAGGATCCAGTGGAGGGGATTCAGAGAGGGTTGTGACTGAATGTAGCCTGTATTCACATCCCTACACACTAATGTAATAATTTTTGCATCAAGTATGACTTGTAAGATACCATTTGAAAACCCTGGTCAATATTACGGTGAAGTGTATGTGGCACCGTTATATGTGAAGTTATGAATTCCCCCTGAATTATGTGTGTGGGTCATGTTCAAACTGAGATAGCAACAGTTAGGCAAATCGAGTCAAGCAGGTCTTAAAGGGATGTGTGTTTACCTCAAATTCACATACAATGGTAAACAAAGTCCTCAGACAATGTAAGGAGGAAAGCAAGAGACAAAGGAGATCTGCATTTCAAGGATGAGAAAAAACAGCAGGAGAGACTCTTCACCAGGAGACTTCATGCTGCCAGGCTCTCTGCTGGAGAATTTTTACCTAGAAATCATTCTCAAGAGCTTACACTTTAAAGGGAGAAATGAATTATAAAAACGAGAGGCAAACACTCCAAGGTACCCCTCTCTTTGTCTCTCTCTTTGCACCTAAGACACAAAAGAAAGAGCCATTTGACTTCGACCTTTTTGGTCAGGACCTCTCACCCAGTCAGTAAGGCTGTGGCTATGATCTTTGCTTTAAATCAAGCCTAATTTGTTAAATTTTAGCATCAGAAAGTTTCTTTATTTTTCTTGTAATTTCTAACTGTAAAGCCTATACTTGAATTCACTTTAAATCCTATCTTCTTTTGTTAATAAACTTGTTTTACTGTTTAATCAAACCCAGTGTATTTAAATTAAACTGTTTGGGTAACTATTTAAGGTGGTAAATTGTTGTGTTGTACCCTTAAAGGGACAATGGACCTAATATATCTGAGCTGTCCAGGAGAGGGCTGGGCAGAGCAGAATGCACAATTGTGGAGAAATTTGGGATTGGGAGTGTGTTGGGGTCACTCTGAAAACAGCAGCTAAGACAAGCAGCAGCCAGGGTGTGGCTGGTGTTTGCTGACAGGCTGCTGGGATCAGAGGTTCTGGACCAGGGCTGTGGCTGCACACAGACACAGGGGGAGTAAATGCCATGAGGGCAGGCACTTTGTAAGCAACTCTGGGGAAAGCGACAACAGCAAGGCATTGTAAAGCACCCAAGGTTGAAGGGTAAGTGGCGACACAGCATCTCACTGGTCTGGATTGCACCCAGGAGGGTAACAAGAGGTGACATGATCAAAGTGACATGCTAGGAGAATGACCTACTATCTTTGCAGCAGCAGTCTGAGTGGATATGAGTGAGGCAAGATTGCATTTGTCCAGCCAGAGTAAAAGATGTTGCAGTAACTAAGATGCAAGATGGGGACAGTGTCAACAAGAGATTTAGCTATGTAGAGGGATAGGAGAGGCTGTATTTGGTGATGTTATGGAAGAATCTGCAAGATTTAGATGTAGCCTGGATGTGAGGACCTAATGAGATGTCTGAATTAAGGACGACACCCAGATTATGGGACTGAGTGACAGGCAGGATGGTGACATTGTCCACAGTGATTGAGGAGGGGCTGGGAGAGGGAAGGGTGGCAAGAGGGGCATTTGAAGGGGGTGGGGGAAAAGTTCCATTTTAGCCATGTTGCGTGTGAGCTAATGACCAGATAGCCACAAGGAGATGTCAGAGAGACAGGCAGATATTTTATTTTGGACAGAAGGAGACCTGTCCAGTGCGTGCAAACGTGCACACACAGCAAGAGAGCACGAGACTGATGAGTTGTCAGCATGGAGATAGTGGTTGAATTTGTGTTTGTGGATGAGATTACACAGCTATAAGGTGTAATGGGGGGGGAAGAGAAGAGGCCCAAGGATCGAACTCTGGGGTTGCTCTGTGGAACCCCCAGGGAAAGCTGGAGAAGAGCTGAAGATCATCTTCGGAAGGACAGGCTGATGAAGTAATGAGAGGTATAAGGAGAACCAGGAGAGGACAGAGTCATGGAAGTGAAGGGAGGACAAGATTTCAAGAAGAGCATGACTGGCTGTCAACAATGGCCAACAAATTGAGGAGGATGAAGATTGAGTACTAGTTCCGAGCTTTGTCTAGGAAGCACTAATTAGAGACCTTGGCAAGAGCAGTTTCAGTGGCATGGAAAGGATGGAAGCTAGATTGGAGAGCAACTTCAGACTGATCACAAACTACTTATTCACTGAACTCAGGTGAAATGGAGAAGGGAGCTGGAAGAAGCAAGTGGGGTTTTTAAGATGGGAGAGGTTAAAACATGCTTCTATTGTGAGGGGAAAAAAACACGCGAAAGTGTCAGGCTAAGGAGAAAAGAGTATGAGAGGGAATGAGAAAGGGAAGGTGAGCCACTGGGAAAAGGAAGATTACACTGTATTTTGTCAGTTCTCTTGGGGAAAAAAAACAACCAATGATGGCAAAACTGAAGCAGCAGAGGATGAATTTGTAGAGAACGAAGTCAGCCTGCTCATGGGTTAATCGAACAGCAAGTAAGGCAAGAACCCCAGTTAAAAAACAAAAAGCAGGAAAATAAACAGCTAAATGTCTGATCTGTTCATTCATCCTGGGATTGAGCACAGGATCTATTTAATTAGCCAGCATCAATCAGGGATCCTCCCAGAGACATTTGGAGACTGCTAGACGGATAGCGGGATAATCAGCTGGTGGGTCAGTCATCCCTAAGAACTGGCATAAAAACCCATCACTAATGCACATTCAAACAGAAATATGGGCAGTAGCGAGTTAGCCGAACATTCAAACTGAGGGTGGAATCCACAAAAACTAACCAGAGTGCCTCAACACAGATTAAGGCACCTAAATCAAAGACAATACTCTTGAACCCTGTAGGTGCCTAACTTCACTTGGCAGCTAAATTTTTCAAAGCAAACGTTTCCTAGGTTCTTAGGTTTTTGCCTGTCAGCAAGCACGTTGCTGCACCACTCTGGGTGTCCAGACACCTGTCTCCTGCCTAAGACAGCGTGATTCATGAACCAAGGGAAGACAGGCAGTCGGCAACCTAACACTCCCAAGGGGCCCAATCTAGTAGGGGCCCTCTGAGCACACCTATTGGATCATGTTCCATTCCAAATCCAGCTAGAGGATGTGATGGTGGTATAACTTTTAGCCTGGTGGTGAGGGTACTCACCTAGGATGTAGGAGACCCAGCCACAAAACTCCCCCGTCCCTGACAGAGGGGGGGAAAGGAGACCATTGTTCAAAACCTCTCTCTGAGACTGCTGTAACCACTGAGCCATAGGGTATTGTGATGTGGGCGCCCTCCGGTTGAAGATGTCCCACTGCGGATAAATACATAAACAAACAAACAAACAGTGATTGGGCCATAAAGAGAGAGACAGAGAGAATGACTCTGCACTTAGTGGTTAGAGCACCCAGCTTAGGCGCAGGAGACCCTGGGTCAAGTTCCTCTGCTCCAATCCCTTTATTTATCCACAGTAGAACAGCTTCAAGAGGAGAGATTGAGATAGACAGATACGAGTATCCCATAGCTCAGTGGTTAGAACACTTTCCTGAGACATGGGAGACCCCCTTCTGCCCCTCTGTGAGGGAGGAGGGAATTGTACCTGGGTCTCAAATGTCCCAGATGAGTACTCTAACTACTAGGCTAAAAGTTATAAGATGGGCACCACCATCTCTTCCTCCTTAGGCGCCTGTCTTGCTTCACAAAAAAGCAGCCAAACTCATTCCTCAAGAAACTGCAGAGGTACCGAAGCCAGGAGAGGGGATCCTATGGATTGCTAGCAGAGGAAAGTGCCTCCCTGCAGTCTAGATTTAGACTCCTATTTCTGAGACAAATATGGGGCACATCTCCCATTGGCTAGCTTAGGTGGGGGATCCACCCACCTCCATTCATTGTATAGGGAGCCTAGGCACCTAACTTGGCTTTGTGGATCAGTGTTACTCCTGTGATTTTCTAGGCACCTAAAAAGTTAGGCACCATGATGCTAACTGTTGCAATGCCCAAGTCCCTTTGAGGATTCCACCCAGAGTAGTCAGCACACCATGGTGCTACCATTAGACAAGAAACAAAGCACAGCAGCTATGAGACTGAGATAGGTGAAGTTCAAAGTGCTCAGTTCTGGGCATCGGCGCAACTGCATCTGGAATACGTATGCACTTCTGGTCAACAATTCAAGACAGAGGTTAATAAATTGGAGAGAGTTCAGAGAAGAGCCATGAGGATGATTAAAGGATTAGAAAGTGTGCCTTATAGTGAGAGACTCAAGGAACTCAATTTATTTAGCTTAACAAAGAAGGTTAAGGGGTGATGATTACAGGCTAAGTACCTGCATGGGGAACAGATATTTGATAATGGGCTTGTCTGTCTAGCACAGAAAGATGTAACGTAATCCAATGGCTAGAAGCTGAAGGTACACAAATTCAGACTGGAAATAAGGCATACATTGTAATTAACCACTGGAACAATTTGCCAAGGACCAGGGAGGATTCTCCATCATTGACAATTTTTAAATTAAGATTGGATGTTTTTCTAAAAGCTCTGCTGTAGGCATTATTTGGAGGGAAGTTCTATGGCCTGTGTTACAGAGGAGGTCAGACTAGATGGTCAGAATGGTCCCTTCCAGCCTTAGATTTTATTACTTTCTCTTCAGACAAACTTTTGCACAATAACTTGAAGCTAACTAGAACTCTCACCACCTCATGGATTTGTAAAATTGCTCTGAAAGTTTAAGAAAAGAGGTGTCATGAGATGTCTTGTGTGTTGGCTCCCAGCTGCAAATGAAACAATAGTGGAGTGGGTTTTTTGGCACCTCAGATTCTGGTCTCACTCGCATCTAGAACCCAGAAGTGCAAAATATGTGCCAGTTAAACAAAATACTATTCTCTTAGGCGTGGTCTACACTCAATATTTATGTCAACTCATCTATGTTGCTCAGGGGTATGAAAAATCCACACCCCGGAGAGACACAGTTAAGCCAATTTAACCCCCACTGTAGACAATGCTAGGTTGAAAAAAAAAATTCTTCCATCCACCTAGCTACTGATTCTCAGGGAGGTGGGTTCCCTTTGCCAATAGGAGAGCCCCTTCCATCCATGTAGGTAGTGTCTATCCCTAAAATGCTGCAGCTATGCTGCTGTAGCATTTCATGTGTAGACAAGTCATAACAAAGGCAAAGCTGGGTGTGGGGATGGTTGCATTGCCACTGCATGTGACATTTCAGGGTTAAAAGCAATCTTTATATAAGAGCTACATATTACTGGTATTATTTATTAAAACATGTTAACGACAGACACTGAGGCTATTTTTGGGCGTCGGTATAATCTGTAAGAACAGATCAGCAGAGAGGATTAAAAGACTTCCCCCTCTCAAAGAAGAGGTCACCCAAGAGAACTACTTTAAAAATAATATTTTTTAAAAAATCTGCCATTGCTTTGTTGTCCAAATTCATGAAAACAGACAGCATGGAAGCAATCTGGGATAAAAAAAAATGCTGTTTGTTTTTTCATCCTGTAAATATCAATATTTCTAATGCACGTTATTGCTAATGCTCCAAGGCTAGTACCAAAAGTGTTTCTGAACAGGTAAGGAATAACTTAAGAGTACAAGAATTCAACTGTTTTAATTCCTCATTTCAAAGAGCCAACCTTAAAAATGAACTAGTAGTCTTTTCTGGAAGACTTTCACTATTGTTTTATCTAAGTCCAATGGAAATTTTAAATGAATGTGGTCTTATTCAATTCCTGCAGAAAATGGCTGCAATTTATTTCTGACATGTTAACATATATTACATCTGTTTAAAGGATGGGATCATTAGCACAGCAAAGACTGAGTGCTTGAGTAATTGCCCGGCTTCTGTTGCTAACGTACACGATGAAAAGAAAGGCCCAGAATTAATCCTTGCTGAACAATCTGATGAATATGTGTAAGGTTTTTTATTATAAAACATATTTTGCTTTCTTTCAATAAACTATTGTTCTAGTTCTGAGACTATTATGACTATCAAAAGGAAATTTTGCTTACCGTAATATCAAAGTTATGATCCACTAAGTCAAAAGATTTTTCATAGATCTATTGTACACTCAATTCACATCTAAAATTAGAGTAAAAGTGAACCTTGAAAATAAGCAATCCCTTCTTAGCAATCCTTAAAGTAGTATTTTAATGCTCAAGCTTTTTACACAGAAAACACCACGTTATCTACAAATAACTTACTACTTAAATTATTGAATCTCCCTACGTTGCAAACATTTTAAGATTTCTCCTTTTTCAAAAAGATTAAAGGTGGGTTTGAAATTTTTCAGGAATCCACAGTAATATCTAAACTTATAAGAATGACTAGGGATTTCAAACCATTGGCATCTTCTAAAGAAATTTAAATTAGAAATTGTTAAAATATGGAAATAAAATAATCCCACAATGCAAAATAAGAATATTCAGTCAATGCAGAGGATCAGCTATATGTCCAGAGCCTCACTTGTGAAATCCAGACAACAGACTTGTGAATTGCAAACTAAGATAAGGACGAACTCTCAGGAAGATCAAAAAGGTTAAAGACATTGCAATGTATCTTCCAGAAATTTGCTCTGGAGAACTGAAAGTAGTCCGAATTATTATTTGGACTGCTTCAACAAAATTACCTGCAGAGGTCCATCTGCTGAAGTTATGTGTTAAATGCCTTGTAAGGTGTATGGTAAGCCTGAGGTGAATTGATTCTGTCCAACAACAGATGGAGGTCAATTTTCTATTATCTTCAAAATTCTCTTGGTGAGCCTGGGTTTAGTGTAAATGGCCTAGGGCCTTCTTCAGTCTGCTTCTGGTGAAGCTACACTATTCATTGAGGGCTGGACTCAGCACAAATTATTTACAAGAAAAACATCATACCGCAAAGGTCATAAAATGCTCAATTATATTAACGTACCTGAGAACACAAGCTACAAACATCAGTCTGTCTTTGTGGAAAAATATGATGCTACAAACATATTGTACTACTTGTTAAAGAGGAGCAGTACACATAGGCTTATAAATAAAAACAAAGGAAGGGAAAATAATTAAGACACATAGTTTCCACTCTTAGTGGGTCACATCAGTATTTAAACAAATTTATTGTATCAGGATACCATATAAGTTAGTAACATTATAAAACCAGGGACTATATGAAAGGGCAGAGAATGGATATATTTTAATACTGTAAAAATATAAGTCTGACACAGCTGATTGATGCTTCCATTCACTGCAGAAAGGAGTAGATTGGCACAAGGATGGAATTTATGTTTTTTCAGTTTGCTTTAAAAAACAAAAACAAAAAATCCCACAAAACTAGGAAGTTACACACAAAAGCTGCTATGTGACGAAAACATCAAGTTTGCAAAAGTCAAGCACTCAAAATATGTAACATTAATTTGACTCCTTGTATGTATGTATGCATGCAATATGATTAGGGCCCTACCAAATTCACGGCCATGAAAAACACGTCACGGACCGTGAAATCTGGTCTTTTGTGTGCTTTTACCCTATACTATACAGATTTCATGGGTGAGACCAGGGTTTCTCAAATTGGGGGTCCTGCCCCAAAAAGGAGTTGCGGGGGAGTGAGGAGGTGTCACAAGTTTATTTTAGGGGGGTCATGGTATTGCCACCTTTACCTCTGCTCTGGTGCTTTCAGAGCAGGGCACCTGGCCAGCAGCCGCCACTCTCCAGCTGCCCAGCTCTGAAGGCAGCACCGCCACCAGCAGCCACACAGAAGTAAGGGTGGCAATACCATACCATGCCACCCTAATTCTGTGCTGCTGCCTTCAGAGCTGGGTGGCTGGAGAGTGGCAGCTGATGACTGAGGGCCCAGCTCTGCAGGCAGCAGCGCAGAAACAAGGGTGGTGATGCCATACACCATGCCATCCCTATGTCTGCTCTGCTGCCTGCTTCCAGGTGTGGTTTTCTGTCCCAGTTAGTGGCACCAAGACCACTTAGAGTTAAATGAGTTTGATCTATAGCCTTAGCTAAGAGACAGTTGACTTTTAGCTCATGCGGTAGAGACTCATGCACTAAGCTCCAGAGGTCCCCAATTCAGTCCTGCCCACTGATGAGCAGGGTATTTGGTGTTACACTGGCAGCAGCTCTCCCTTCAGAGCTGGGCTCCCGGCCAGCAGCCGTCACTCTCCAGCTGCCCAGCTCTGAAAGCAGCACTGGCAGCAAGCGCAGAAGTAAGGGTAGCAGTACCGCAACCCACCCTACAATAACCTTGTGACCCCCCCACAACTCCTTTGGGTCAGGACCCCTACAATTACAGCACCATGCAATTTCAGATTTAAATAGCTGAAATCATAAAATTTATGGTTTTTAAAATCCTATGACCGTGAAATTGACCAAAATGGACTATGAATTTGGGAGGGTCCTAATTATGATATGGTCTTTAATTACATGATCACAAACTAACACCTACTTCACTACATACCCCTATTCATCCCCAGAACACAGTCAATTCTGTACCCTGATTAAGGCATATGCACAAGAAGGTAAAATTAAGGTTATACAGACAACCTTAAATTTTGGCATATCTTAACTTTGGAGTGCTTGACTTTGCAATCTTAACATTGTGTTACAGGCCTTCCCTTGGTGGTGCCCCCTTGTGGGGCAACTTGGCATTATTCACCCTGTCATGGGGTCTGACAGTCTATTGCCACTTCTCACATGTCCAGTACAGTGGGTTTTTTGCCCTCTAGCTAAGCTACATTTGAGTCCCATTCCTTTCAAGCCAAGGAATACAGTGAACTGAAACCCATGATCATCCAAGGAGTCCTGGTCATGAGTCCACCCTTCTTGCAGGGCTTGTCTTCATGCAGCCAATACTTTTAGTCAGTCTTCCTGGGCCTGATCATCCCGCCTACCGGGAGACTCATCCAGGCAGCAAGCTGTCTCAGACTTTTGGCTGAAACCAGGCTTCCCTCACCAAGGGAGAAGTAGAGCTCTGCTTTTCTTCCTGGTCAGACCCAACCTGATCTGGTCTTCTCCTTTTAAACACCCATCTGCGCTCTTGACATCTAATACAGGTGTCCTGGGGCCAATCGAATCCAGAGGCCCTCATTAACTCCTTCTTGCCAGTATGAGGCCTGTGTGCCCCCATAGAGATAATTTGTGTGTATTTAGTAATATAAATTATTGCATATTTTAAACTAACAGCAAAGATACACAAATTAATGTATTAAGAGGAGTTACAGTTGTGCACTGAAGTTTTCTAAATCCCACAGAGCTGATCTGTTAAAATACAAAGATTCTTTGCTGTGACGACAATGTAAAATATGTAAAGGAATTTGTTCATTGATGAACCTTCAGGTAATTTTAATTGTTTTAAATATTAATAAAAATAAAACTTAAAAATGTAAATCTTGAATTGTATAAGCATAACAAAATGCTACCACATTAGCCAACTTCAATTCTAACCAAAGTAATTAATCAGTGTGATAAAGTTATAATCAAAGCATAAAACTTGAATGCTTCCAACACCTGTTTTTAATTTGTCGAGTGTCAAAGTAATTCTTGAAATGTCTGCTGAAAAGGTTACAGCCACTGCTAGTAAGGGGTGGTACGCTGAGGAATACACAAATGTACTTTGATGATTGTGGTTAATTCTCATGGTCACTCAGTATTCTTAGCAGATTTTCATCATTGCTACCTTTGAATTCAGATAATGTGAATGTCTGACAGGGTAATCAGATGTTTAATATTCTGTAAGATTTTAAAAGATCACAAAACACATTTATCTTTTTGTCTATAAGACAATGTCTCCTGACAAAGAAATAAAGCCTCTAGTAATGTTACACACCATGCAGTGGTTATCTTTAAAAAGTGGACATTTGCAATTTGAAAGTAAATAGCATTACTAGAGTATTACAAAACAAAACAAAAAACCACAATGAGGAGTACTTGTGGCACCTTATAGACTAACAAATTTATTTGGGCATAAGCTTTTGTGGGCTAAAACCCACTTCATCAGATGCATAGAGTGGAAAATACAATAGGAAGATATATATATAGCAGTACATGAAAAGATGCCTTTCCCAGTGGGGTGTCGAGACAAATCAATTAAAGTGGGCTATTATCAACAGCATGAAAAAATCACTTTTGTAGTGGTAATCAGGGTGGCTCATTTCAAACACTTAACAAGAAGGTGTGAGTAACAGTGGAGGCAAATTAGCATGGGGAGATTAGTTTTTTGGGTTTTTTTAAGTTCTTGTAGTGACTCATCCACTCCAGTCTTTATTCAGGCCTAATTTGATGGTGTCCAGTTTTCAAATTAATTCCAGTTCTGCAGTTTGTCATTGGAGTCTGTTTTTGAAGGTTTTTTTGTTGAAGAATTGCCACTTTTAAGTCTGTCATTGAGTGTCCAGGGAGGTTGAAGTGTTCTTTGACTGATTTTTGAATGCTATAATTCTTGACATCTGATTTGTGTAGAGACTGTCCGGTTTGGACCAATGTACATGGCAGAGGCGCATTGCTGGCACATGATGACATATCATATTGGTAGATGTGCATCTATGTAGCGTAAGTAGAGTAGGGGCATTAGGGGACGAGTGCTGAGGACGCGTTGTTCTAAGTCAGCCATAAAAATGTTGGCATACTGTGGGGTATGCCATAGCAGTGCCACTAACTTGAAGGTATACATTGTCCCCAAATGTGAAATAGTTGTGGGTGAGGACAAAGTCACAAAGTTCAGTCACAAGGGTTTGCCGTGACATTATCGGGGACACTGTTCCTGACAGCTTGTAGTCCATCTTTGTGTGGAATGTTGGTGTCGAGGGCTTCTACATCCATAGTGGCTAGCATGGTGTTTTCTGGAAGACCACCAATTGATTGTAGTTTCCTCAGGAAATCAGTGGTGTCTCAAAGATAGCTGGAGTGTTGGTAGCATAGGGCCTGAGGAGAGAGTCTACATAGCCAGAAAATCCTGTTGTCAGGGTGCCAATGTCTGAGATGATGGGGCATCCAGGATTCCCAGGTTTACGGATCTTGGATAGCCGATAGAATACCCCTGATCGGGGTTCTAGGGGTGTGCCTGTGTAGATTTGTTCCTGTGCTTTTTCAGGGAGTTTCTTGAGCAGATGGTGTAGTTTCTTTTGGTAACCCTCAGTGGGATCAGAGGGTAATGGCCTGTAGAATGTGGTGTCAGCGAGTTGCCTAGCAGCCTCTCGTTCTTATTCTGTAATATACATATTACAGATATTCTCTATATTCCTATAATTTAATATATAAAAATACTTTTACTATTATATCACTGCTAATAGATTTCAAATGGTATATGAGAACAGCAAATACTGTAGTGATAAATGCACCAAATGTAGTAATGTATGTGCCAACCTATTGAATAAATAGTTTAAAAAAATGAGATTTGTGTGGGAGGGGGCTCTGGGCTGAGGCAGGATGTTGGGGTGTGGGAGAGGGTATGGGCTCTGGGCTGGAAGGCGGGCTCCAGGTTGTGGCCAAAAATGAGGGGTTCAGGGTGCAGGAGTAGGCTCCAGGCTGGGGCAGGAGAGGGTGAGGGTTTTGTCTGGGGGTGCAGGAGGGGGAACCGGGCTGGGACCAAGGGGTTCAGAGAGTGTGGGAGGAGGCTCAGGCAGGGGGTTGGGGTGTGGGAGGAGGTTTGGACTGCAGGCAGTGCTGACCTCAGATGGCTCCTGGGAAGCGGTGACATGTTCCTGTGGCTCCTAGATGGAAGCGCAGCCAGGAGGCTCCAAGCGCTGCCCCTGCAGCTCCAATTGGCTGTGGTTCCTGGCCAATGGGAGCTGTACAGCTGGCGCTTGAGGTGGGGGCAGCACATGGAACTCCCATGGTTACCCACCCACCCACCCCGAGCTAGAGAGACATGCCGGCCCTTCCCGGGAGCTGCGCAGAGCTGGGCAGATAGCCTGCCAGCCCCACTGTGCCACTAACCAGACTTTTAACGACCGAGGCAGTGGAGCTGCCCGGAGCTGACAGGGTCTCTTTTCGACTGGGTGTTCTGGTCGAAAACTGGACACCTGGCAACCCTAGATGAAAGGCACTATATCAGTACTAAGAATTATTATTCTGAAATTATATTTTTTGGCTTTTGACATTTTGCCTTTTATTTGCTCTCACCATTACTTTCCCCAACAATTTAGATGACAAATACAATAGTTTAGTTATTTGTTTTTCAAATAGAAATAAAGAATATTTAAAAACAGGACTCAATTCCCTTACATCTGTGTGTAGGTGTCCCCTAGCTTAATGGGAGAAGAGGTTCAGATATGTCCTTGGCACCATTCCCTCCATTTCTGTAGTCTGAATTCTATAAATAGGAAAGAAGCAAGGTTGAAGGAGGAACATATATAATCAGAATACCCCTCTTCCAGAAACTTGCAGGGAATTCAGGAAAAACAAATCTAGTAGTCCAGTCCATGGTCACCTCCCCTAAAGATGGTTTCTAGAGGCAGACGTATTCAGGATTCCCGGTTTCTTCATTGAAGCAGTGGAGTCCAGGAAGAAGAGGTTTCAAAGAACACTGTAAAGAGTCACAGTTACCTTCTCCTTTACATTGAACAAAGAACTTTCGTTTAGTGAAGAGAACAGTATTATCCTTATAACTGCTCTGTCTCTGCTTTACTATAGATCTGTTTGTTGGGCTACTGGACATGGATTTTCAGAAACAGTACACTCAGTAAAATCTATCATACTTTAGAAATGGAAAAATAAGTATAATTGTTAGCCCAATTATGTGCTTTAGTGAAATGAGGATCAGTTCAGGACAAAAATGTTTCTGTTAGGCATCAGAAGACATTGCTGCAGGACACTTATTGTTTGTTTTAAAGGAAAGAAAAGAGGATGAACATAACTGTCAGAACATGTGCCTCATCCAACTATCTCTGGCATTTCCCAGTTTGCTGGGCAAGCTATCTGGATGCTCAGGACTAGAAAAAGCAGCAGTTAGCACTTAATTTGTAAGCTACTACAAGTCCCTAAGTCCCTGATCTCCTGCTGATAATTTAGGGTCCTTTGAGTATTGCCATCTGTGCAACTGAGTACTGCTTGGCAAACAGATGGATGTAAAGGCATAACATTTCCATACAAGGTTATCCCATGGGTGCCGGTATAAGATGGAGAACCACAGAATAGGGCACTTTCCTACTTTTTGTTCTGTCTCTTAATTAGATCATTCCCATTAACAGGGAAATTAAACAGATTATATATTAGAATAATTAATATAAAGGCTCACGTTATGTTCAGAGGTAAATATTCTGAATTAACTACTGGTAATTTACTATTTGCAAAGCCATTAACCCAGGATCTCACGGATTTGTTCTGTATCTTATAAAGGTATTTCAGTAAAATACCACATAGGAATAAATGTGAATCTTGACTGGAAAAAAAAAAAAAGATGGAGCGATCCTGAGCTAGAGGATAAATATATTTGTGCTACAAAAATCATTTATATACAGGCCAAATTCATCACTGTTTCAGAAGTTAATCTCAGGTTATTCCCTTAGCTTTCAGCCAGTAGATGGAGAAGGTTAGGGTTAGGGTTTTTTTGGTGGGGTGGGTGAGGAGGAAGAGAATGTGTACCTAAAGGCTGTTTAACCCATCCATAGGCCAAACCCTTTTATGTCCATCCTGATAGGTCTCCCTGCTCCCCTTTTGTGGTTAGCTCCCCCATGCGGTCGCTCAACAAGTCCTGCAGAGCACAAGAGACATGGACTGCTGGAAGCGGAGAGAGGCCAGGCTGGACCCTGGGGAGGATCTGATGTAGGAGCTGTCCCCATGGCAGTAATGAGGCAAAGCAACACTGGCTGCCCCATTTCCCTCTCATGTCTGGCCCCACTACCCCTCTGTAATGGGGTAGTTAGCCAGTCATTCAGATTTGGCCTTTGTGACCTGATGCATGGGGTTGCAGCACCACTCAGGTTGCTCTCCACCGCCAAGACATCAACTGGGCCCTCAGCATGTGTCTAGTTTGCCTATGCCTTAATATGGCTCTGTGTGTGCCTTGTCACCTATGATGGATGGTCTAGACGAGGGGTGGGGAACCTCCAGGCTTCAGGCTGGATCCGGCCCCCTGCTTCATTTCATCTGGCTTGCAGCAAGTCTCTGTGCCACGGGCTGGAAGCCCCAAGCCTCAGCACCCCCCATGGGGCTAGCGCTGCGAGCACTGGCTCACCCCACTGTGGCAGGAGGGTTGCCAGGCCGTTAGAAGTCTGGTTGGCTCTGCACAACAACTGGAAGGACTCTGTGGCTCCTAGATGCAGGGGTCATCAGGGAAGCTCTATGTGCTCCGCAGTTCCCATTGGCTGGGAACCACGGCCAATGGGAGCTGTGGACTGCCCAGGGGCCAGACACAGCAGCCACTTCAGGGAGCAGCATGGAGTCAGAGCAGGCAGGATGCCTGCCTTAGCCCCGCTGTGCCACCAACCGGGAGCTGCCTGAGGTAAGTGCTATCTGGCCAAAGCCTGCATCCTAAACCCGCTACGCCTTGCCAGAACCCCCTCCTGCCATGCTAACTCCTTCCCGGACCCTGCATTCTACACCTCCTCCCGTACCCCAATCCCCTTGGCCCCAGTTCAGAGCCCCCTCTTGCATCCCAAACCCCCTCATCCCCAGCCCAATCCCAGAGCCTGCACCACAACCTCCTTGCCACTGCCCAGAGCCCCCTCCCACACTGTGAACCCCTCATTTCTGGCCCCACCGCAGAGCCTAGGGAAATTTCTGAGCCTCTGTGCCCTCGTGCAGAGTTGGAGCTGTGAGTGCAGACTTGCCCCACTGCAGGGGCAGGGGAGAAAGCCACAAGTCTCCATGCTTCCCCGCAGGGCTATGTGGGGCCCATAACTGATTTTTAATGTGGGTCAGTGGCCCTGATAGAAAAAAAGGGTTCCTCACCCCTGGTCTAGATAATACTTAGTCCTGCCATGAGTGCAGGGGACTGGACTAGAGGACCTCTCAAGGTCCCTTCCAATCCTACGATTCTATGTATACACAAGAAAAATAGTTATGTATATTAACATTGAAATTAATCCCTAAACTGATTGTACTGTGACAGAATAGGATATGTCTGTATCCAATTGCAGACACTGTTTTTGTATTACATGTTGAACTGGATTGTACAGCCCTGAAGAAACAGTGACCTACCACAAGAGGTGCATTACATCTCCTTGAAGGACCATCAGGGAGAAGGCCCTGAGCCAGTTTAAAACCAGGCTATTTATCCAAAAACTCTTTGTCTGTTGGTCTCTGGAGAATACAGTTGGAACTAGTATATGCACACCTCTCCAGGAATGTAGCTTCAAAGAGCTGATAATGGAGGACATATATTAGCATCCCCCTCCCCAGGAGAGAAAATCCATACAATGCCACACCACCACGTACAATGTACCTGTGGGGAGGGGAGGGCTCGCTGGATCCCGCAGCTCCCACTGTGTGTTGTTTACCCTCTCTTCTTCCCCAATTAGCAGCCCTTGTTGGAGCTTTCTGAGAGCAACCACCCACAGATAGGGGATTGTCTCCTCCTCTTCCCTTCCCCTTGCAAGAAAGGAGGGTCTGGCTGACACAAGGACCAGAATCTTTGGCAGCCCTAGAGATTCAGCTCTAAGGGCTCAGTCTCCAAATCTATTGCACCTTCACAAGGTTTACCTTCCACCTCTTCCTAAGGGCAAATTGCTCTATTGTCAATGACGGCAGCTTCAGGCATTGTGTGCTTCCTGGCCCTCTCCTCAGCTGGACTACATGTGTGTTATTAGCAGTCTGTGCGTGGAACAACCTTCTTCTTGTTCAACCCCTTTCTGTGCGGATTTTCCACTCTTTTAAACTCCTCCTCTTCCAGACTGCATAACACTTGCAGGTGCATCTCGTTAGCATGGAATAGGCCCAGAGGAGCTCATTAGCCTCCTCCATACCAGTTTGAGGGCATGTCCTTTCACAATAACCCAAAAGATATTAACCCTACTTTCATAATGTTTGCTCAAGATATTATCAGTCTGTCACTCACAAGTGCTGATCATTGCCACATGGAAGCAAGATTTGCAGGAGGGACTCCACCCAGCCTGGAAGGCTGACAAACCATAGACTCATAGAAGGGTTAGATCAGATGAGGGGAAGGTTTCAGGACTTCAATTATTTTCAAATTTCTGCAACTCTTGAATGCTTAAGAGTAAAGTGACTGTGGGTAAGAAATTCCTTTACTAAGCTTGTGTTCCTTGCTCTTCTGCCACATTGTCCCCAACGGGATTAAACTAGAAGCCCAGAGTGCCCACAGCCAAGATGGAGCATTCACAGGCCACTCAGAAGGTCTGAGGCACTAGTTTCAGGGTCTAGGATAGTGTGTGTGTGGAGTCTGATGTCTCAAAGAAGGGTCTCAGTCAAGACGTCTCATCCTGGGAGTTTGCTTGATAGTTCCAGAGCTAGAAACAGTGACTGGACTCTTCCCAGACTCAGCTAGTTTAGATGCATGTGGGAAGTCCCAGTGGACTGGGTCCACTCTCAGACTGGAGACAGTACAGTGGAGTAATGGGACAGGTTGTGACAAGTACACAGGTGGAAGCTGGAAAGAGAAAGCTGCCCTTCTAAATCGCGAAATGTTATGTTTTACCTCTGCTAGCACTCCAAAGCCAATACAACTTTGGCAGAGAAGGTAGATATTACTTATCGCTCAACAGGAAGGCTAAATTTCACTTACTTACTTTCTTACTCCCCCCTCCCCCATAACCCTACATTTAAAACTAAACTTTATGGGTGCTGATTTTGACCCTAATCCTGCTCTTTTTGCTGCTACTAAACTAGAGTTGGAGGAGACTAGAGGCCACGTGTAGGTGAGAGAGGTTAGTGAGGAAATGGGGTGAGGTGAGGTTTTTAAAAGCAAGCAGTATGGATAGGCAGCACATATGTGGTACACCAAAATATACCCACTAGCCAACAAAGCGTCTTCCCTCATCATCTTTAGCTGGCAGCTGAAGCCCACTTTGGACTGAAGCAGAAGGGACTATGGACCCCGCTCCCAGCACTTAATTCTCTCTGGAGCATTTCGTAGGTATCCTGGCCTATTGCTCCACAAGCTCCCTGTGGGAATGGGAGAGCAACTTAAAAAACCCTCCCCCCTCATTTCCAAAACAAAGGTCAGGGTGCAGCAATATGTAAAGACAAAGCATAAACTTAAGTGGATGTGCACTGATATGTGACAGTTAGGCACGTGCTGCTTTGAATGCAAAGCAGGGTCAGGCAAACTAACTGGATTTATAACCAAGAAAAAGAATACAAAAAAAAACCCCAGCATTTTTTTCATGTTAACTATCTTTGAATAGTTTTTGAATAGAATATTTTTGAAAGTAGGCAACGGATGTGCTAGTAATCAAGCTCTATGTAAAATAGAATATTTCAAATACTAGTGAGGAAATGGGGTGAACACCCATTGTTTCATGTTCTCTGTGTACATACATCTCCCCACTGTATTTTCCACTGAATGCATCCGATGAAGTGAGCTGTAGCTCACGAAAGCTTATGCTCAAATAAATTTATTAGTCTCTAAGGTGCCACAAGTACTCCTTTTCTTTTTGCGGATACAGACTAACACGGCTGTTACTCTGAAACCACTCATAAACCAGGGGTAATTGTGAATGCCATCTCCTATTTACATCATCATCAGGCCTGGCATGGGACCCTAGTCCCACCCACTCCCCTCCTCCACACCATAAGTAGGAGAAAAAAGATAAAAGGAGTCATAAGCTGCACAAGAAACAGAAGCCTCCCCCTCACCAGGCATTGCAGCGCCCAAGATTAATGCCCAGGCATTAATCCTGGACAACAGAACAACAGTCAAACCCTTTCTAACCCATCAACTGCCTTGGAACCCACTGAAATGGTTATACTTACAATTTAACTCACCAAAACCGGTTCTTCTGGGTGGTGGATTGCAGGTGAAAAAACCTCACAGCAGTTTGTCATTTTGCCATGTGGGAAAAATCTGTTCCAGACCCCAAAACTGGCAATTAGCCTTGCCCCTAGTATTACCAGAGGTCCTACAAATAGAGGAAGGGTGAGGCTGAAACAGGGAGCCTGCAATGATTACCTGGCTGAAATAGCAAACTGCATCAGCCCCCTTCAGACTGCACCTCCACCAAACGGGAACCAATCACCCTACCCCAGCACCATCCCCAGCTCCCAATGGTGTCAGCAGCAGTGGGCAAGACGGGTCATAAAGCCTGGGCCCTAGATACAGCATGTGACACCACATTCCATGCTCTTCAGCATAGGAAAAGAAGGAAGAGGGGTTAAGGGGAAAAAGACAAGTAGCCCCCATATGCTGAAAGCAAAGGTATGAGAAGGGGGAGAGAAAAAAAGGAAAGGAGATGGGCCACATAGAACATTGCTTCAATTGCTTTGAGATTTCTCCCCAACTGCCCCAGAAGATCTCTCCACTGCTCCCAGCCCCATCAAAGCCTCACCCTAGCTAGCAAGGTGAGCAACTACAGACAACTGTGAATTTAGAGAGAGTTATGTAGATCATTCTGTCATAATGACATTCCATGCATAGTAACAGTAGTGATTTGGGTAATCACAAGAACCCTGAAATAGAATTGTAACTCAGTCATATAAAATGTAACAGTTTCATTTCATTTCATGCAATACTTGGATTTGACCCTCTCTTCTGAATATGATTGATTTTCCAAAAGTTTCCTCCTAAATAAATTAAAGCTTAATTTAAAAGATTTCTTTGGATGTCCTGTTAACACAGAAGTTAATCAGATCTCTGATTGCTACAGTCTAATTCATAGAATCATAGAATCATAGAATATCAGGGTTGGAAGGGATCTCAGGAGGTCATCTAGTCCAACCCCCTGCTCAAAGCAGGACCAATCCCCAATCAAATCATCCCAGCCAAGGCTTTGTCAAGCCTGACCTTAAAAACTTCTAAGGAAGGAGATTCTACCACCTCCCTAGGTAACGCATTCCAGTGTTTCACCACCCTCCTAGTGAAAAAGTTTTTCCTAATATCCAACCTAAACCTCCCCCACTGCAACTTGAGACCATTACTCCTTGTCCTGTCCTCTTCTACCACTGAGAATAGTCTAGAACCATCCTCTCTGGAACCACCTCTCAGGTAGTTGAAAGCAGCTATCAAATCCCCCCTCATTCTTCTCTTCTGCAGACTAAACAATCCCAGTTCCCTCAGCCTCTCCTCATAAGTCATGTGTTCCAGACCCCTAATCATTTTTGTTGCCCTCTGCTGGACTCTTTCCAATTTTTCCACATCCTTCTTGTAGTGTGGGGCCCAAAATTGGACACAGTACTCCAGATGAGGCCTCACCAATGTCGAATAGAGGGGAACGATCATGTCCCTCGATCTGCTCGCTATGCCCCTACTTATACATCCCAAAATGCCATTGGCCTTCTTGGCAACAAGGGCACACTGCTGACTCATATCCAGCTTCTCGTCCACTGTAACCCCTAGCTCCTTTTCCGCAGAATTGCTGCCTAGCCATTCGGTCCCTAGTCTGTAGCTGTGCATTGGGTTCTTCCGTCCTAAGTGCAGGACCCTGCACTTATCCTTATTGAACCTCATCAGGTTTCTTTTGGCCCAATCCTCCAATTTGTCTAGGTCCCTCTGTATCCTATCCCTGCCCTCCAGCGTATCTACCACTCCTCCCAGTTTAGTATCATCCGCAAATTTGCTGAGAGTGCAATCCACACCATCCTCCAGATCATTTATGAAGATATTGAACAAAACCGGCCCCAGGACCGACCCCTGGGGCACTCCACTTGACACCGGCTGCCAACTAGACATGGAGCCATTGATCACTACCTGTTGAGCCTGACAATCTAGCCAACTTTCTACCCACCTTATAGTACATTCATCCAGCCCATACTTCTTTAACTTGCTGACAAGAATACTGTGGGAGACCGTGTCAAAAGCTTTGCTAAAGTCAAGAAACAATACATCCACTGCTTTCCCTTCATCCACAGAACCAGTAATCTCATCATAGAAGGCGATTAGATTAGTCAGGCATGACCTTCCCTTGGTGAATCCATGCTGACTGTTCCTGATCACTTTCCTTTCATGTAAGTGCTTCAGGATTGATTCCTTGAGGACCTGCTCCATGATTTTTCTAGGGACTGAGGTGAGGCTGACTGGCCTGTAGTTCCCAGGATCATCCTTCTTCCCTTTTTTAAAGATTGGCACTACATTAGCCTTTTTCCAGTCATCTGGGACTTCCCCCGTTCGCCACGAGTTTTCAAAGATAATGGCCAATGGCTCTGCAATCACATCCGCCAGTTCCTTTAGCACTCTCGGATGCAACTCGTCCGGCCCCATGGACTTGTGCACGTCCAGCTTTTCTAAATAGTCCCTAACCACCTCTTTCTCCACAGAGGGCTGGCCATCTACTCCCCATGTTGCGATGCCCAGCGCAGCAGTCTGGGAGCTGTCCTTGTTAGTGAAGACAGAGGCAAAAAAAGCATTGAGCACATTAGCTTTTTCCACATCCTCTGCCACTAGGTTGCCTCCCTCATTCAGTAAGGAGCCCACACTTTCCTTGGCTTTCTTCTTGTTGCCAACATACCTGAAGAAACCCTTCTTGTTACTCTTGACATCTCTTGCTAGCTGCAGCTCCAGGTGCGATTTGGCCCTCCTGATTTCATTCCTACATGCCCGAGCAATATTTTTATACTCTTCCCTGGTCATATGTCCAACCTTCCACTTCTTGTAAGCTTCTTTTTTATGTTTAAGATCCGCTAGGATTTCACCATTAAGCCAAGCTGGTCGCCTGCCATATTTACTATTCTTTCGACTCATCGGGATGGTTTGTCCCTGTAACCTCAACAGGGATTCCTTGAAATACAGCCAGCTCTCCTGGACTCCTTTCCCCTTCATGTTAGTCCCCCAGGGGATCCTACCCATCCGCTCCCTGAGGGAGTCGAAGTCTGCTTTCCTGAAGTCCAGGGTCCGTATCCTGCTGCTTATCTTTCTTCCCTGTGTCAGGATCCTGAACTTGACCATCTCATGGTCACTGCCTCCCAGATTCCCATCCACTTTTGCTTCCCCCACTAATTCTTCCCTGTTTGTGAGCAGCAGGTCAAGAAAAGCTCCCCCCCTAGTTGGCTCGTCTAGCACTTACACCAGGAAATTGTCCCCTACGCTTTCCAAAAACTTCCTGGATTGTCTATGCACCGCTGTATTGCTAATTATTTAAATCAGTCAATCTCTACTAAATTTTTAAAATAAAACCTCGTCAACCTGCAGATAGCATAAAAGTTATCACTATTTACACTCATATTAGTATTGATATCATGCATTATCAATGCTAACGTGAACTTTTGGAGTATAAAATGCAAACAGGCAATGATTCATAGATAAATATGGTACCAATATTCTATTGTAAAAATGGCATTAACAAATAGCAGTGTATTATGAGATGATTCCATCTTGAGTTTTTGGGTTGAGTGTTCACATGGAGATGGTGCTGAGGTTGACGTGTATAATAGAGATAGGGTGACCATATGTCCCAAAGAGAAAATGAGACACCACCGCATGGGGCTGTCCCAAGCCGCTCACTCGAGCCCCACTCCCCATGCGGGGCTGGCATCACTGCTCACCTGATCCCTAACTGCACCCCACGTGAAACTGGCATTGCTGCTTGCTTGATCCCTGCCTGCTCTCCCCTGCACGAGGCTGACAATGGCTCACTGTTTGCTTGAGCTCTGTCTTCTCCCCCTTCCAGCCTATGCAGGGCTGGCTTCACCGCATTCCACCTTTTTGACAAAAGTGGGCATTTGGCCCATTTTCTCTTGCCAAAGTTGGCAAGAGAAAATGGGACAAACGCCCACTTTTGCCAAAAATGTTGGGACAGTTGGGAGAGGGCTTAAAAAAGGGACTGTCCCAGTAAATACAGGATGCATGGTCACCCTAAATAGAGAATATATTGGTGACCTCTATTTTTTAAAACTGCTTCTAAAGGAGACAGAATTGAATAAGCCAATATAGTAAAGATCATGATCAAAACATTTGGATAATGGTTTGTGTTACTTTAGCAACGCTATAGACAGAATAATTAAACAAGCCTTTCCCCATCAATATAATATTGCTAAGATATTTCATAATCTTTGTTAGAATGCTGCTGCTGCCTTTTTCACTTAAGATAAACACTTCCTGAGTCACACTCTCCCCATGACAGGGGCTGTGTCCCCTCCCACATTCCCACCTACCCCACCCAATTAATATTTTATACTTATCAGAAGGTAGGGGCTTTGGTCCCCTCTTTCTCCCCCTGAAAAATCAATATTTTTCTGGCCCAGAACAGTCCCTGAAATTTTGGAATTGATCAGATGTGCTGTGGAAAGTTACTGCATTACATACGGACACAGAAATGCTGTCATGTAGAGTGTAAGGCCTTCACAAGATCAAGATCTGGCCCTGTGTGAATAAGAACACCCTATACATTACATTTGCTAAGATAAAAGTAATAGAGTTATCAACCCTAATGCTTCAAGATGTAAACTGACCTCCAATGACCACGAAGAAGCAGTTGCCTCCAGAAGCATTAGAATTTCACTATTTAGGTGCATTACAGGCAATTTATGCCCTCCATCAGGCATATACATGGCCATGGTGGAGACAGAATACTGGATTAGCTAGATCATGGGTGGTAATTCTTACATTTAATTCCTGTAAGTGGAGCATCTTAAAACCCTATCTATCAAGTATCTATCAATACATTGCACTAATGGCTGCGTGAAACTGAAGGAAAATTGCTAGAATCATAAAGCCACTAAATACTATTAAGTGCACTAATGTAGAAAACTAATGTGTTTTATCAAATTCATGAATTTGACCAAAAAAGCATCAAGTGCTGATGAAATTGCTGATCATTCTGAACTGAAAAGTAGTATCAAAATTATGGAAAAAGCCTCCTCCTTTAAAAAGCACACAGACTACATCTAGACTACAAGCTAGGGGTGTGATTCCTAGCTCACGTACACTTACTCACACTACCTCTCACTGATAAGTAGTTTAGCTACGGTAGCACGAGCAGCAGCACTGCTTAGTTGTGCAGAGTATAAATCTGCCTGAAACCCCTGGGTTTGTGTAAAGCTGACAGACCCTGGTTGTTGGTGGGCGGGATCGAACCTGGGACCTCTGGAGCTGAGTGCATGAGCTAAAAGCCAACTGGCTGTTAGCTAAGGCAATAGAGCAGACTCATTTTATCTGTCTCTCTCTAAGCAGTCTCAGTGCCACTAGCTGGGACAGAACACCACACCCAGGAGGTGTGTGGGTTACATACTTCCCCTCGCTGAGGACGCGCAGCCTGAGCCTCAGAGACTTCCCAGTTGAAATCCTGAATGAGCTCCCACTTGTAATGCCAAGAGACCCTGGTCGTGACCGGGTGGGATCGAACCTGGGACCTCTGGAGCTTAGTGCATGAGCCTCTACCGCATGAGCTAAAAGCCAGCTGCTGTTAGCCAAGGCTGTAGAGCAGATTCATTTTATCTCTCTCTCTAAATGGTCTCAGTGCTACTGGATGGGAGAGAACACCACACCCAGGAGGTGTGTGGGTTACATATGCACTCAGCATGGCTTAGAGAGGATGGTGATCAATTGTTCTCCATGTTCACTGATGATAGGACAAGAAATAGCAGACAGTCTGTAGCAAGGGAGATCTGGGTTCAATATTAGAAAAATCTTTCTAATTATAAGGCCAGTTAAGCTCTGGAATCAGCTTCCAAGGGAGGTTATGGAATCCCCATCGTTAGAGGTTTATAAAAATAAGTTAGGCAAATACTTGTGAGGGATGGCCTAGGTATACTTTGTTCTGCCTCTCAAGGTCCCTTCCAACCCTACCTTTCTATGATTTCAGAGGGGTTGAAAAAAAAATCATACACGGAAGAAAAAAGTTGCTCATGCACACACACACACTCCCATTCAATATGGATGACTCTCCATTTCAATGAATTTGCTCTTCAGATACAAACAGGAATGCAAGGACAGAGTAAAAGAACACATTCTAGAAAAGTAGAACCAATAGAAATAGACAGTCATATATAAATGTCCAGTTTGGAGCAGCGTTTAGCTTTTTTCTTGATCAAGCTGCAGTCATTTTCATAATCATTCCAATTATGAAGCACATACTGTATCATTCATATGCAGCTATCAACTTAGATATTCTTTCCAACGAGTGGGATGAGCTCACAAAAATGCCATATTTATCAACACATTTGCTTTGAGAGCAACACTTTATTGTGACTCTTTCTGCATTATATATATTTTTATTGTGCACCCTGCCACCACAGGAATAGCTTTAAGGTTATTTCCTACATAGAAATAGTGTCAGTTGTCTAACTTACTGTGTAGCAAACTAGAATAATACATTTTTTTCAACTGAGCTGGCATCTAGGGCTTATCTTAAATTGGATACATAAATATATACCACAAGCACACTGATTTATTTTTTAAAGCACCACGTCTCAGAAATTCTTATGGACTCAGTAAAGGTCTACAAAATCTACTACTTTTTTCTGCATCATCAGATGAAGTAGAAATTAATGCTTATAACGATAAGGCTTGACTGCTGATTTCCTTGGCAGGGGAAAATGCAAATATTCATTAGTACAGGTTTATTCCACGTACCTCCAATTTGTGAATATGCATATAGTGGAGTGAGCAAATTCAAAGATGTTCAGTTACAGGATTTAGCTCCAATGAGCAATGCTATACTCAACATGATTTTTATAGCACTATTTCAATGCAAAACGAACACAAAGTGAATCTCACAAAGAAGCTGCACCTACTGATAAGTCAGAGAGTACCTATTACACTAGCTCTCCTGATGAAACACTTCTCAGTTCAGTACTGGATCCACATCCAGACTCCTGAAGCCCAGGAGAGAAACAGTCTGGCACCCTGCAATGACTAAGCCCAGGTTTAAACATGAAGGAGTGGAACAAAAGCCTTTTAGCAACAAGCTGTGAGTTCTGCATCACCGTTTTGATGAAGCTCAGGAAGATTCCTATACTCACCACCTTCAAAAATATTCCCCCTATCAAAAACAAAACGGAAGAAAACCTTGGGTGTTCAATCACATCTCTAATGCATAAAACATAGTAAATTCATTATAGAACTGAATAATTTAGTGACTATTTTATTTCCCAAGTAGCTGAGCCCATATAGTTTTTGTTTTGGTATAGGCTTGCATCTAACCAGAGGGAAGAGATGCAGAGGTGGATTGCTGTTATCTGTTGCCATGGTAGCAGTATCACAGAAATGCAGATGTTGGGTGTAGTAGGTGAGGACAAAATGGAACAGAGATAGAGAAGACATGCAGTGGCGGAGTGTTGCCATGGTAATGGCAGCGCCACCATGGTGGAAGGTTGTAGGGGAAGGTAGAGAGCTGATGAGCCTACAGCTGGACACTCACCATACATTCTTTTCAGCGGATTATACAATAACTGTGAAAACATATTTGTAGAAAAAAAAAATCCCCAGTTCTGCGCTATGTTCTCTTTTAAAAATTTGCATATGTGGTGAGTATAAGAAAAAGATGTTCCCAGATTAAAAAAAAAATCTTGTTAAAGCTCCTAGACTGTGTATCCTACCAGTGCAAACCATAAACAAAGGAAATAAGCCGTTGCCTTATTCAAGGCACCCTCTATAATCTAGTCATCAGTTCCCCTTCTCAGCATCAGATATTTCCTTTCCACCATCCAGAGATCATTTTGTTGCACTGGAACTTCTGTCAGGGAATCTTGGGGGACAAGGAGGGAGGAATGGTTAAGAGGATGAGGCCATGAGAGTAAGGAATAGGGTTGAGTAGACACACTCCCATTGACTCCCTGGGCCCTTCTCTGCCCAGCACAGCACAGTACACAGAGTAATAACTACCATGATTGTTAGCCTGTTTGGAGATGGAGAGCAGCCCTGTAGATATTCATTTATGAAATCAGGCCAGTGCAGTTAACATTCTCAAGTGTATCTTGTTCTCAAAAAGTCCAGTTGCTGGCATTCTATTATTATTTTGATATTTTGTTTAATAGTGCACTGAGTGCATGATGAAGAGGCCCTAGAAGGCAGACAGCACTTGCTGCAGGATAAGAGACAACATGCACTCAAAAAAAAAAAAAAAGGATGGTATGGTTATGTGCTTCAAGATCAAGTCTCTCTCCCTGAGTTTAGCCACTCATTTGCAATTCTGAACGGAAACTGTGTGGGCAGGCCTCATTATTTCCATGCGCACACACGCGCACACACACACACAGATGAATTTAAAGGTTGACTAAGTAACTATTGGCAAAATTATATATATATAAGTAAATGAAGTTAAGGAGGACTCTAATCTTCTATTTTATAGCTGTTAAAAGTCTTCTCCGGATGTAGATTAAGATAAAGAGGATGCTTATGAGTATTAGAAGGCAATATCCCGCAGGAGACAAATTTATAGGAACAGATTTCCCTCTTGGATCTCAAGGAAGAATATATTTCCAGTGATACACAGAGATGATAAACAGACCATTCTGGATGTCTGTGAAGAATTTAAATGTGATTTTTAAAGTCAAACACACAGAGGTCATTTTTTTCCTTCAGTGGTAGCAATAACTTTAGTCTCCTTAGCATCAGACTTCTACAGAGAAGTAACCAGTAGGGGAATATGCCAATAAACACAGGGGGGAAGTAATACTTGTAACCCCCATTACCATTAACTGTAATTACCACATGCATTAAATTAGGCAGGGACCTGTGGAAATAACATGTGATCATGTAATGAAAGACTATACTGTGGTGCATAAGCATAAAAGAGCAGAGCTAAGTTTACAAGTGCAACCTAGCTTCAACATTTCTGGATTTAAGTGAAAAGTGTACTGGTGTGTTTGCAGCACAGAGTATTCTTTGAATATTGCAAATCTTTTTAAAAAACGTTCCTTCCATTGACAATGGATCACTGCAATATAAGGTGCTTTGTGTGAGACAACATCTCATTGGAAAAGAAATAAAAACAGGGTGACAGAGTGCTCAATCAATGGAGCTATCTGATCAGCTAGACAGTCGGCTTTTCAGGATGACCACACAAACAACTGGCTTGAGCTATAAAATCGTGCAAATTCAGATGCTTAGTCACATCAATAATCCTAAAGTATTAAAAACTTCCAGCACTTTATTTCCATTGTTTTTATTAAATTGTTCTTTATCGTTTCTTTGTGCAGTAGATCAATACAAGCAGAAATCCAGTGCTATCTTCAAAACCATGCTTACAACCTCAAAAACAAATAAAACTATCCTCTCCTCCTCTCTCACAAGTGATATGAATTCATATTGAGTTGTGTTTATGCTTTTGAAAATGTAGCTCTGTTTTTTGACTGTTATTTAGGTAATTAAAGATCCTTTATTTGTCCACTATTGTATTGTCATAGGATTTAATATTTTACTATACTCCCTTTTATTAGTGTCTCATGTTACAAATCAAGGAAAGTGTTTAAGCTTATACTTCTAATGTTTACACCATCAAACTGAAATGATTTGGGTGTCAATAATAGCCTGATTATGACCGTTTTAATATCTGAATGGTGCTGTGATGTAGTGCAATTTACTATTAGCAATTCATATTCTAAACAGCTCATCTTACTATTCAGCCACCTTCAACTATTTTAAAACTACACTGCAAAATTAAAGTACATTACAACTGTAATGCCCCAGTACATGACATGCTACATCTGTGTGGAACAATTTTCTGGAAATTAAATCAAGGTTAAATTCCTATTATAATTCCCACAAGAGGAACTTTCATGTAAAAAAGGACAGACTAATTAAGCTTTTGAGCCCAATGCATCCTCCATAAAAAAAATTGACTGAGACAAACAAACAATTCCTGGTCTACATCACTGGTGGAAAACAAAACAAAAGAATTAATCCTCTATTAAGCCTAAGACGGCACAGAAGCTTAGGTGCTACCAATATAGACTGTCATAAATGAACATTTATATTATAGCCATTATATTATATCCCTGCATTATTAGTTTTAGTGGCAAAGGGATAGGTCAAAAGCAGAGTTGTCTCAGTCTTGAGAGCTGTAAAATAAAGTGATACTCATGTTTTATTTCCTTTTTCATTCCATATCTCCATATAATCAAGTATAATCAGGTAAGGGGCGGGAAAGAATCACTGACTAAATTTAAATCTGTCCAAATTCTGCAGTATTCATAATCCTTGCTTTCATTTTTTTTTTTTGGGGGGGGGGGGGAATGAAGTGAAGGTGAGATGATCTAGACCACATGTACAAAGTTTGAGAGCCTGTGAAGAGAGAAGGTAGGAGATTATGTAGCTAGGATAGATATTTGGATACGCATTTGATCTATCACATTTCCCTTATTTCTGGAAATTGTCCCAGAAAGCATTGCTGAAAACACCCCCCCCCCCCAAAAAAAAAATCCCAAATCCCACAACTCCACGCCCCACAAATACCTAAAGGAAGCATACTACTAAGCATAGTGCCAGCCTGTCAGTATCTGACACTGTTGATTTTCTTTACGTATTTGTATTTGACGGTGTTGTCCTTTTTAGGTACTGTGTTTCTAGGACTAACTGCTACACTTTCATAGCAGCTTTGCTTTCGAGGTGAAGTATTTTTGTGTTTTGGAGGCAACAATAGATATTCTAAAAAAAATATTTTGTGCCAGTTCATTTCTGGATTCTACGGTGTCTACTTCCAATGAAAGCCTTCATATTGCACACATTACATTGGTGCATGTGTTACAGAAACCTGGTTGAACAACACTGCTGAACTCATTTTGGCAGAGTTTATTCCAGCTAGGAATTTGATGTAGCATGAATTGAAAAGTATAAGTGTGTGTGGCTGTGCTGTCTGCATTCAACCTGAAATGCAGGTAGCCTCCCACTACAGAACTGGATTGAAAGCAGATCACCCACCGTGTGCAAGTTAAGTTAATACTGGTGGTTGTGTACTGATCACCCCACTCTAAAATCCTTAAGTGAGCAGCTGGCATTTATGGTCCATACTCCTGTGTTCACAAATTTTACAGGATTATGATAAATTTTGTACAAAGTATGCCTTGTGAGATATCATTTGAAAACTCAATTTGCTAACCATTATTGTCCTGGTAAAATATGTGTGGCAACATTGTATGTAAAGTAAAGATTCTTCTGTACGATATTACTAAGAAGTGTTTCAAGTCTGGCAAGCGACCGCAAACCAGTTTCCCAGAGACAAAAGACAGATTGAGGAATCAGCCAGGTGTCAGCAAAATCAAATGGACCATCACTTGGTTAAGTGGCCATTCTTTGGCAGGAGAGGGGTGTAGATGGAAGAGAGCCTGAGACATAAGCCCTTGAATTAGAGTCCTGGTATGAGGCAGGACCTACTTACAGAATTTGGCAAGAACAGGGCTGACATTGCAGACATACACATTTCCGAGAAGTGCTAGTCACAAAATACTCAGGCAAACACATCCCAATATCAAGTGGTACCAGAACATTCCAATATTAAGAATGGTACAAAAACATTCCCCAAGGATAACAGGAACACACTGACCCCTCCTAAAAGATAAGGTCAGGATGACCGTATGCAATACAGATGTTTTAATTGAACAAATATGTACAAAATGATTGGTGATAACTAGCGACGTCCAGGGCAGTAACGAACTATGACAAAGGGGCAGTATTAACTTGTTTGTATCGGGGTATCTCAGAGGCAGTGTCTTTGGCCAGCCTAGGGAGCAGTGGAAAGTCCCACCACTGACTGAGCTGTGTCCATTGTCACAAGCATACATGTCTTAATATCCTCGTGGAGTCTGCCAGATGCTATTACCGTGCTTTGTCAACAGTAAACCTGGCTGGGTGCCTTCACTAAAAATCAAGTCTGTGGATTTATTGGGCAGTTTAATTGAGGTCTGCTATCTGCACAGAGCTGGGACAGCACACCAAATGAACACACACACAGCCAACATCTGACCACAAGGGGGTATAAGTGAAAAATCCCCATCTTGACAAAGAAACAGCTTGAGGTTCCCGTTCACAGACTTTCTCCTGAACTTCAGCTGGTGATGCTTCTCATATAAGAGAAAGAACTACAAGAAGGGAGAATAAACTCCCCAAATTAGTCCTCCCTTTCTCTCTACCCATGGAACCCACAACCCTTGAAGGACAAAGGAAGCAGCATTGGACTGGGGAAGGGATCCTAACTGAAAAATTCAGCCAGTAAGACTGCTGAAACATGTGGTGAGAAAGACCTTTGCTTTGAATTTACTTTAGTTTGTTAAGTTACGCATTAGTTGCATTTTACTTTTATTTTTCTTGTAACCAATTCTGACTTTTATGCTTCATTACTTATAATCTATCCTTTTGTAGTTAATAAATGTGTTTTATTGTTTTATCTAAACTAATATGTTTAGACTGAAGTGTTTTGGAAATTCCATTTGGGATAACAGGATTTGTGCACATCATTTTCTATTAATGAAATGACGGATTTTATATGAACTTATATTATCCAGGAGGGGCTGGGCAGTACAAGACTCACATTTGTGGGGAAAGTCTGGGACTGGGAGTTTGCTGGTGTTGCTTGGCAGTGTAATTCAAGAGTGGCTGGCCAGAGCATTCATACAATATAACTATGCGTCATTTACATGCTGGAAGCTATGCGTGAGCAGACTAGGAGTGGTAGCTCTCACAGCAAAGCAGTGTAAAAGGCACCCCAGGTTAGAGAACTGAGGTGACACAGCTGTTCATCAGTCCAGACTGTACCTGGGTATGTCTCAGCATTCCTGAATGAGATGGCACTCTAGGTGTATTACACTGTGTGTGTAATAATATCCACAGATGTCCATTCTGATGAGACAGCTCAAAATATTTAAAAAATCCACAGTTAAATGAAAGCACTTTATATAGTGACAACATAATAATATGGTTCCTACAAACTAAAGTCCCTGTTAACATTCCTTGCATCCCTTATTTGTTACTAGCTAAACTAATCTCCATATAACGTGCTCATAGCCATGATATTTGAGCAAAAACATAACAGCTCTAAGACTGAATGTCAGAAAATTTTACAATAAAGCACTGTAGTATCAATTCATATTACAGCTCAAAGAGGCACAATAGAGACCTTTTTGCACTCTCCACTTAGCTAATGATTAATCTGGAGCTGATTCTTTTTTCTAAATTTGTGACGTTTGTTAAGGTCAGGTTCCCACTTTTTCCACAAAGAGTTTGAGTCGTCCAAGTCATAAAATCCATTCTTGTGCCCTTGCAGTAAAGGCTTCTGCTAGTTAAAAAGCTCTTATTATTGCACTGAACTTTCTTGACTTCTCTTTTAACTTCTTTCATTAGACCTGTGATAACTTATTTGCAATTCTGGCAATACATGTTGTCTGTACAATGTTTTAGAATGCTGCAGCTTAAAACTTGGCAAATACAGCATGCAGAGCAATGACTAGTTCAGGAAACCTCAAAACTATTTTTGTCAATTATTTGTTATCAAATTAACAGTGCACATCTAGCCTTCAGTCTAGGTCAGGGGTTGGCAACCTTTCAGAAGTGGTGTGCTGAATCTTCATTTATTCACTCTAATTTAAGGTTTCACGTGCCAGTAATACATTTTAATGTTTTTAGAAGGTCTCTTTCTATAAGTCTATAATATATAACTAAACTATTGTTGTATGTAAAGTAAATAAGGTTTTTAAAATGTTTAAGAAGCTTCATTTAAAATTAAATTAAAATGCAGAGCTCCCTGGACCGGTGGCCAGGACCCAGGCCGTGTGAGTGCCACTGAAAATCAGCTCGCGTGCCGCCTTTGGCACACGTGCCATAGGTTGCCTACCCCGATCTAGATCATTTCTGCCCTGAGCCTGCTCTTAAAATTACACACAGAAAGTCTAGCACATTTGATATATTTTAAATTATTTATCCTGAATAGCAATTTTGGTAGAATATGCAAATAAGCAAATTCACTACAGTCACAATTCCTCCCGTATGTCTGTGCAGTATCAAATTATTCCCATGGTGGGGAGAGATTACGGTCTTAACTACCACCATTGTCTTTTGAAAAAAGCAGGGTGGCTTTTGTAAACAGGCAGTGAATATTGATTTAAAGCTTAAAGTAAAGGCTTTCTGAAAGCACTTAAGAAAATTGAGTTGAAAATATTTATGGTAAGAATTGGGAAAATGCTTAATCATTTTTATATATTATAAACTCACTACTTTCATACAAGTGTAGCACATGAACACCACATTCAACACCAACAAACAAAGCAACTTTCAGTATGTTTCTGCAAGTATGTGTGATAAATGTTTTCAACGAAACTCAACTAGGTGTTCATTTTGGGTTTTTTTAGTTATTGTAAATTAACAAATACCCAGTTGTGAGCTGGTGGCATCCCTCCCCAACTCTAAATAACAAACACAATCTGCACATTTCGCAGAGTCAAAAAATGATCCCTTCAGGGGTCTCATTTTATTAATAAGGTGTTTTCAATATAGTGTGACATGAACCGCAGCCTTCTCTCTGACAGCTGCTGTACGTAGGGTTTCCTTCCCTAGCTCCTGCTACCAGAGGGCTACTCCCACCTCCTTTAAATTGTTATGCAAGAGGCTGCCAACAAGCAGGTCTTTGATCCATAGGCAAACACAGACCCTGTTGAAATTGATGGGTGTGCTAGCCAGTGGCGGTGAGCATGCCGGGAGTGCTAGCCAGTGGCAGTGAGTACGGAGCCCAGGTGGCACTGGGCTCCCGGCAGGGAGCTTCACACAGAGCTGAGAGTCCAGGCTCTCAGCCCCCCACACTGCCCCTCTTAAGTCGGTGGAAGTGCTCCCGGTGAGGATGTGCACAACCAACAGAAGGAAGGTAGTGTGGACAAGAAAAAATGCGGTAATTACTGCAGTGGCTGTAAGTTGACCTAACATAGGTCGACTTAAGTTTGTAGCGTAGACATACCCTGAGCAAGGAAAAATGTACTGTTTGATTGTACTGTATTAAGGGAAATGGGATTTGGGTACATACTTTGTAAATTCACAAACAAAAGACAGTTTACTGTTAGAGTTGTTCTAAATCAACTAAACCACAAAAAATTTGGAAATACAAATGAAAGGATTAAAAAAATATATTACAAGGTTGCAATGTCAATCACGCTGAGGTAAGGAAATTCCAGAATGAACACTGCTATGCAACCTTAATGCATATGAACAAGGGGGGCAAATTACGATACAGCCTTTAACGTCCAGAAGTGACTACTGTGACAAAGCTCTGACCTTGCCTCCATGGGTCCCGCATTTCCTGGTGGATTTCACTAGCCTCAGAGGCTCACTGTGACCCTCCACGTAACCCTTCTTTCTCTAGAGACAAGGGTCACAGTCTACTGAGCCATTTTCATCATAAGCAGGCAAGGGAGGTGAGGAGAAGTTATCCTTCCTTGCACAGTCTCTGTTGTCTCCCAGTCTCAGTGATTAATCGGGGACAAAGGTGGGGGGGAGCCCGGGCCCACCCTCTACTGCAGGCTCCAGCCCAGGGACCCTAATAGTATCAGCTATGGTAGCTGACCTTTTAGAAACATGACATGTACAATTCCCTGGGCTACTTCCCCCACAGCAGCCCTCACTTCCTCAAGCTCCACTTCACCCTTACCTCAGGGCCGTCTTCCTTGTGCCTGATATGGTGTGTACTACTCAGCCTCTCCAACAGCGCAACTTCCTCCCACAGCTCCTGACATGCACACCCACCTGACTGGCTGGGAGGCTTTTAACTAGTTTCAGCCAGCCCCTGATTGGCTTCAGGTGTCCCAATCAACCTAGCCTTCTCCCTGCCTTCTGGAAAGTTCTTAATTGGCCCCAGGTGTCTTAATTGACCTGTAGCAATTTCCATTTCACTTAACCTGGTACCAGGGATATGTTTAGCCTGGAGCTAATATATCGATCTCCCATTACTTTTCTATAGCCATCTGGCCTTGCCCCGTCACACTACCTTTGACAAGTTTGATGTAAGTGACTTTGCTGATATAACATAGGAACTGAGTGGCAGCAACAGTCTCCAAGATAGCATTCATAATCAAAAGATCATTCTCTCTTCCTGCAGTCCCATGCCTCATTCATTACAAACCTTTCAGAGTATGCAACAAAAGAGAGAGGAGTCTTCACTAAACAACCTTGACTATCGTTAGAGCACATCCATCCTGTGCATTGACTGAAGCAGGGGTTCTGTGGATAAAATAATATGGGGATCATCTAACAACAAATAAGATTGAACCAAAGATATACCAGACTCATATCATCCATTTCTCCCACTACCAGAAACAACCTGGCTACATCCCAAATATCAGCTAACCGCTAAGGCCAAGGGGAAACAATATTCAGAGTAGAGTCTAATGAACCATACTTGCCCAATACATAAGCCATAGTTAACAACAGCTACTCACAGTGTTTCAGCATCTGCTTACCAGCTGGGGAAAGAGTAAAATCTTACCTTCTTGTTACACATACTTCAAAGCAAAACTGCAATTCATAAAATATGACTTACAGAAGTTAAGCATTCCTGTTCTAAAAACAGAAGATACTGTAGGGTACACAGCTAAGAGTATGTGCATTTATGAAATTACAGAATGGGTAAAAAATTGAGGGGAAAATTGTAAATGTTTTTGAAAAAAAAATCATCTTCTGGTTTCAAAAATTTCCAACCAGTTCTACTGCTCTCTATAGATGGTCGAAAATGGGAGGAATTTTACAGAAGCATTTGCTGAAAATTCCTTCTTTCATCAACGTTTGTAATTGCAACCAAAAGTTTGGTTGAAAAAAAATCAAAATTCAGAAAAATTTATACCAGTTCTGTGGAATTAGTTTCACTAAATGTTAGTGTTATTCAAAGTATCAAATTTTGTACGTATACATTATGAAAACTACTCTCTTCATTGCTATTACTGAACAAAATTGTGCACCTCTGTACAGCTTCTGGCTTGTCTACACATTGCATTAGGCTACAGCAGAGGGGTGTAAATTCTAGTGTGCACTAGCACATTGCCTACTGGCACACCTCGAAAATTTCCTAGTGCATATTGATGTTGTGCTATTTGAAATGAGACTACATTAATGCATACTTGGGAACCTTTACTGCATGTTAGCAGGGTCCACATGGGCCAGTTAGTGCACAACACACTAGTGTGCTTTAGAATTTACATTCCTCTGCTAGACTAATGCGGTGTGTAGTTAAGCCCTTGAACTGCTGTGGAAGTGCCATACTTCTGTTGTGTAGGGTGTGCTTATTTCTGAGCTGAGAGCATTGGGTGAAGGAGGAGGATGGAGACAGGCAATGCATGAGGACATTGCAACCTTTAGCATGCTATAAACTCTATTTTACAATTGCTCTATCCATAGGAGCGTATAGACAGGCTGGAGGAAGAGTTCATGGACGGGCTGGAGAAGTTACAGAGGCTTGGTTAGGAAGGGTTATCATAAGCACAGAAAGGTATTTCATACACTGGTTTCTAGTAGAGGTGGAGGATAATCTCCCCCCCCCCGCGACTCTACAGATAAAACTCCCATGTAAATCCCATTTACTCAGACTTTGTGCTGATCAAATGAATTTCACTATTCATGTTCTTGATAGAATAGTAATTGCTACTTCCTCAAGTCCCACCAAAGTTTGAAGTGTGATGAAACTCCAAGCTGTAACTGTGAGAGAGTCAGTAAAATTCACCAGAGCATCATGGCAAAAATCTAGACTTTTTTTGTCCCAAATGGTCTTAACTTAAATGGTTATGTTCTGAAATGCTTTCTCCAGGAAGGGGGAAACCCCTAAACACAACAAATCAATACAATTTGTGTTTACTTCAACTTGCCAAATAATATTTTTTTAAATTACAGTGGTTCCAAGGTGAGCTTATTTCTTTTAATAAAAAAGTTACACAAACAACAACTGTTTAAGATCTTAAATCATAGAAAGATCACATACTGTGCCTTAAAATTTATACCGAATGCATTGGTAAGAAGGATTAGTACCCTCAACAAGTTCTAGCTTGACAGCCATGGAGATAAATACTTCTGTTTCTCTCCCGTTACAGCATAAACAGAGTCAGGCTTCCCCAAACTGCCCTGCCAATGTGCTTCTTCTCTGAACTCGACTGACGAATGAAAAAGGCAAAGGCTGATCATTTGTTTCTTTACTTTTCTGCTGATGGTTTTCTGAAGTGAATACCATTGACTTCTGTCATAAAAATAAAGGGAAGGGTAACCACCTTCCTGTATTCAGTGCTATAAAATCCCTCCTGGCCAGAGGCAAAACCCTTTCACCTGTGAAGGGTTAAGAAGCTAAGATAACCTCGCTGGCACCTGACCAAAATGACCAGTGAGGAGATAAGATACTTTCAAATCGGGGGGCGGGGGGGGGGAGACGACAAAGGGTTTGTCTGTCTGTGTGATGCTTTTGCCGGGAACAGATCAGGACTGCAGTCTCAGATACTCTTAAGTTAGTAAGTAATCTAGCTAGAAATGCGTTAGATTTCCTTTTGTTAAATGGCTGCTAAAATAAGCTGAGCTGGATGGAATGTATATTCCTGTTTTTATGTCTTTTTGTAACTTAAAGTTTTGCCTAGAGAGATTCTCTATGTTTTGAATCTGATTACCCTGTAAGCTATTTACTATCCTGATTTTACAGAGGTGATTCTCTTACCTTTTCTTTAATTAAAATTCTTCTTTTAAGAACCTGATTGATTTTTCATTGTTCTTAAGATCCAAGGGTTTGGGTCTGTGTTCACCTGTACAAATTGGTGAGGATTTTTATCAAGCCTTCCCCAGGAAAGGTGTGTAGAGCTTGTGGGGATATTTGGCAGAAGACATCTCCAAGTGGCCTTTTTCCCTGTTCTTTGTTTAACACGCTTGGTGGTGGCAGCATAGGGTTCAAGGACAAGGCAAAGTCCGTACCTTGGGGAAGTTTTTAACCTAAGCTGGTAAGAATGAGCTTAGGGGGTCTTTCATGCAGGTCCCAACATCTGTACCCTGGAGTTCAGAGTGGGGAAGAAACCTTGACAACTTCTGTGAACTGGCCTGAGACCAAACTTCTTACATGTAGCTATCCACTGAACTATCAGAGATCAAGATATTTTGATTACAAGGGATGTCAACTGGATTTAAACTGGCATCCTAACCTCTCTTACCACCATTCCCTTGACCCACAAAGTCTTTCCAAATAAATACATTTTAAAGTAATCTGAATATTTTTATAAAAATAGAAAACAAAAGAACTGTTAAGGCCTAAATGCAGTGATCTTTGTTTCTCCTGGAAGCTGCTGACATAAATAAACCTCATCAGTCAGGGCAGAGAGCTGCATTAGATTTGATTATGCACTTGACTCTTAAAAAGGGGGGGGGGAAATGAATGCCAGTTTAGGCATGTAAAAGGAAATGATTTTCACCTATGGTGAGTCTAAAAACATGTATTTGCCACTGAAGTTTATGCACATATTTTGTTAACTATCTAGGATTAAACACTAGCCAGTGTTTTATGTGTAACCTATTTCAAGTAATACTACTTCTGGTTATTTTGGGGGTTTTTTTGTTTAAAATATATTTTTGCTTCACCTCCAACATCATTTTCTCCTTTACTGTTCCACGAAGAACTGTGTTCGTGCCCCTATAGTATATTTCTCCAGAAATGTTATCTTGGCAGGTAAGAAGCCTCTTTTCACTTTTACAAATTACAAATCTATTGTAAGGTGATAAATGGGCTATGCTAATTATTAGTTCATTTTTTCAATTACTTTTTTTTTAATAAAGCATTTCATTTCACCTTTAATAGCTCTTCCTATAAAAGAAGTGTGGGTTTTCTTTGTTTTCAAGCATATTTGCAAACCATGGGAAAAATAGTATGTTTGATAACTGTGCACCCACAAATAATGCAACATTATCACAATGTTTCTATTACCACATATCTTTAGGTTAATAATCGATCATATTTTATAATTACAACAGCCCATGAATATAGATCATCAATACAAGGGACCCCAGTTACAAACTGTGGCTTCACAAATCAGAGGGGGTGGGGAGGTTAACTAACTGTAGCAGTACCCTGAAGCAGTTCTCGGAATGAATCAAACACATAAGATACAACCAAGTAACAGAGGTAGCAAATAACATCCAGGGTTGGGCCTGAAATTCAGTTTGCAAAAGTAGCAAAAACTGATTATTCAGTCTGTTAGCGCAAAACAGGATGTGGAGAGAAGGAATAACTCCTGAGGTGCTTCTGAATTTTGGTAAAAGCCCCTGTTCAGTTTAGATTCAAAGCACAATGCATGAGGCCCTGACTTATCAAAATGTATTTAAACACATGATTTGCTTCCCATGACTTCATCAGAACTACTCATATACTTTCATGTAAGCATGTTTTGATGGATTGGAACTTGAGTCCATTTATACATACATTTACTGAGTAATATCTTTTTCATTTGCAATTCTCTCAAAGCATTTGTGTGTGTATGCACACACACCACTAACTTCTACTGGCTGGGAAGTCAGTCATAATCTAGTTTCTATTAATATATTCCCTCTCTTATTGTTGGCCTAAAGGGAATGGAAACATAGTCACGGGAAATTTCTCCTTTCATTCTACTAAGAGATGGAGGCCTTTTGTACCTGATTGTCTCCCTATGAGATTTAGCTCATGACTGTAATGACTACATATACTAGATGCAATAAACTAATTACAATATTTATTCATGGTATTAAACCAATAAAGCCAGTCATTAAAATGTCCGTGATAAAAGCCTTTTCTGCAATTAAGAATCAATATTAGAGCAAAAAGTAAAAATGTTTTGTTGGGTTTTTTTTGTTTTTTTTTTTGTTTGTTTTTTTTTAAGAGTAGGGTGGTAGACCCTCAGAACAGCAACATATGTAAGAAAAGATCTGAAAAATACACCACTTTGTATTAGCTTTAGGTACATATATAAATATTGCACACACCCACACAAATCAATGCTAACTAGATAAAATCAGATTCAATCCGTAAATAAGATGTAATGCAGGAAATTTTAATCCATGAAAAAATTAAGGCTTCTCATAGCAAGAAACATTCAACTCTGCTGCCAGGTGAGAGCAGTGTGAATTCATTAAGCTATCATTCAACCTCTCCTGGATGAAACTTTGTGAATGGTCTTGCTGAGAAGAAAAACATCTCCTCCTCCTCCTCCACAGTGACAACATAGAATTTTAATAAATGTCTAGCTGTAATTGGTTTAGTTTGCACTGCAATAACCTCCCACATACTCTAACTTCTGTCTCACATATTTAATTTGTGGCAGGTTCTCTGTATTCCAGGGAAACCTCTGCTCACCTAGTCACAGAATAGGAAACCAGCAGAATACGAAACAAGCCCCACCATCTCCATGGTTGTCATAGTACCCATAACATCTTGAGTCAGCTTAGAAGAGCTGTCACCTGACAGACCCTGAAGTCTCCCAAAACAGTGTATTTAGGCAACTCCAATCTAAATTGCATAAAAAGTCAGTCAGCTCAACTGGATCTTGTATACCTCAACTATTGCCACTTGAAACCAAAATTTAAGATTTTCATAACAGGGAATTAACATTCATCTCCACTATCATCTGAAAATTCATGCTGTGCCTATTATCCATTTGGAGCAAGTTCCCTGATAGAAAGCCTGCTATACCTTGTAGCCGCATCTCAGCTATACAAGAAAATATGTCAGACTAATCCATCATCAAATCAATCAGCAAACTAATCACGTGTTGTATAGTCATTTTCTTGACCGCACTTTGGTTCATTACAAAATATACCAGTTTCTGGGAAGCCACCTCATGCAGAGTTTTTAAATTCACCTTCCATAGAAGATGCACTTCTAAAGTTATACCCAACCTGCATACAGTATTCTTTTACTTGTAAATATTATCTGGGGTTAGATTTAACTGGTCATCTTTCTACCTTGTTTCTCTGGTACTACAGTGTATCCCTTTTCTCTTTTTCTAAACACATGTATTCTGGGTGCCAAGATTGTGGAGACATGTCCTAGACCTGTACCACAGTAGAACACTCATCTTGATCCTGACAGTTTTCCTGTCTACTTAAGATCAAACTTACTTTATCTTATGCAAGGTGTTATGGGATACTTAGCATAAATGAACAGCATTCTAAAATGACATAGGCCAATTCAGGCCATTTAACTGATAGCATATATTTACACAATATCATGTTATATGGATATATTAATGTGTTAAGCACATAATGTGATATATAAGTCCATCATATGTTAGTCAACACATACAAGAAATTATAATACAAATATTAAGGTCCCTGTCATCCGATGCCTTTTGCTCCAGAAATGAGAGCCTAGCAAGATCAGTGGGACGGATGATAAATTTCACACACTTAAGAAAGTTTCTGTTTCAATTTTGTCTTCACATGCCGATTATAGCCCTATTTAGGAACCAATCCCTATTCAGAGCAGCATTTAAAGAATATGCTTGAAGCATATTCCTATTGAAGTCAACGGGACTTCAGCACATGCTTGTCTGAATGGGGTCCCATGACAGGGAGCAAAGAACCCATACTTCTCAAAATAGTGAATGCCACACCCAGTCTTCACAGTTGCAGGTGCATTCCTGGCTCCACTGAACTTAATTGAACAACTATTATTGACTTATATGAGACAAGGATTTCACCCCAATCCACAGTAATATTACTCAACATTTTCAGCCATTTTACAATGACTATTGAAAATGTTCACAGACTTGATTGTACACATGCATGCACATGCATACCTCTATGTTAGAAGAACATTATTAAGGTTGCAAAGTCAAGCATGTAAAAGCTAGGGAATGTCAGAATTAAGGTTATCTGGGCAACCTTAATACATCCACTTATATGTATGCATTATGATACAGTCTTAATTACATGATCACATACTGATTCCTCCCCACCCCTCGGACTCTTGCCTCATTCACTGCATAGGATGGACAGTGCTCTGGGGATGAATCAGGATTCTACAGTGAAGGAGGCTGTTGTCTGTAGAACACCTAACCTCCTTTGTTGCAGAAGTTTGCACAGGCAACCTTAATTCTGTCTTTCCTAACTTGAGTGGGAAGACATTTTGCTAGTCAATTTCACAGGTGTTTTCTGACAGCAGAAAACCAGTGAGATTCAAGAATCTTGGGTTCCATTCCAAGATGAGGAAAGTGTTTTCTAATGAAAGCTTTCTTTTGCCTGTCTCCCACAAGCTTGACCTGTTCTGCCTCATCCCCTTTAATCTGTCTCTGTCCCAAGTCTTGTCTCTTCCCCACATTTTGCTTCATGTCCCAATCTCTCAGCCTCCATTCTCCATGCCTCAGGATTCTCATCCCAGTCCCATCTCCTTGTCTTACCAGCCCTACTGGGTTTACTATCTGAATTCCCCATCTCCTCCCCACCACCATACCTAGTTCCAGTCTCCTTGCCCAGCCAGTCTTAGTTCCCCACTCCGGGCTCCTCATGAATCTGCCTGTCCCAGCTCCCAGACCAAGTATCCTCCCCCAGGGCCCTCATCCAACCTGTTTTCCCCACATCCCTCCCCAGCGCCTTTTCCCAGGCCCCTCGCCTTCCCTCCGCTCTCAGTCTTTTTCTACCCACTCCCTATTTTCCCCTCACATGCCAGCTCTTAGTTTTATGTCTTCATACCTCCCCACCCCCATTTCCCACAAACTTGTTCTAGTCCCAGTCTTTGTCCAGCCAGTCCCACCTCTCCTCACCTCCTCATCCAATCTGTTTCCTCGTCCAAATCTCCCAAATCTCAGTCCCAGTCTCTTCACCCAGCCAGTCCTAGTTCCTCTCCCCACTGCAGTATGAATCTCACTAGACTATATCATAATCTACTCATTTCCTACCTCTCTGCAGTCAAGTCATATGATTTCTTCCTCCGCAGTGCCAGGGGCATGGAGGGCATTGAGACTATACAGTAGCCTGCTCGCAGCTCCAGTGCCTGGCCCCACCCATGCTTGGAGCAACTGGAAGCAGTCACTATAGGAAAAGCCAGACTTTCCCCCTGCAGCTCTAGGATAGGGAGAACATGTTCAGTTGATCTCAGTTGGGGAATACGTGTAGTCTGGTCAGACATAGGAAATAGCAGGGAAAGCAGCATGTTCAGTTGCTCAGTGGAATGGATCATACAGAGTCTGGTCACCACTAGGAGCTGCGAGAATCTGGATCAGGCTTAGTGATGACACTAAGGCTGCTCCGGTGGCCCCCGGCAGCGGTCCCTGGGTGCCGCTGCCTGCCCCCCACCCCTCTGGCAGCAGCAGCCCTTTGGGTCCCTGGCCTGCAGCAGCAGGCACCCCAAGATTTCATCAGAGGTGTTTATATTACAAGTCATGGACAGGTCACAGGCATGAATTTGTGTTTATTGTCCATGACCTGTCCATGACTTTTACTAAAAATACCAGTGACTAAATAGTAGCCTTAGTTACCAAACAGCAACCCAAAATAGTATCTGCTAATCGTTTGTGTGGTGGATCTAAAAGCTCCAAGTGTACTGATGACTCACGTGGGTATCAACACAATGGATTTTTTTTTTCAAATCTAGGAAATTGCACACACAAAAACATTAGAAGACCCTATTAGAGTTGCAAAGTTAAGCACTCTGAAGTTAGGAAATGCCAGAATTAAGGTTGCCTGTGCAAACTTCTGCAACAAGCGATATAGAGCGTCCTACGGACAACCGCACTTAATTCTAACTACAAAAATCTGTGATAAATATCTTGCTGACATAGTCTGGATCATTAGAGTTCTCTCACAGAGATTGTTAGGTTGCTCTATTATAGTATTAATTGTTAAAGACGACAAAAGCAGTCTTCTCTCAAAACTATTTTTAAAAAATCAGATTAGAGATTTAAAATGATTTCACATGAGAACTGCAAATATTTTTACAAAGCAGTGTGCACTTAAGCACGTAAAACACTTCCAATTGTACGTTGCTTCACTTAGCTAACTTTTCAATAACAACAGAGGAAAAGAGATAATACATGAAGCTTTTGTTTTGTTACATTTTTTTTATAGACTTCAGATTTTGAAATAATTTACTTATTTTGTTTTAAACTGTTTTACACAACACAAAGAGAGTCAGGTTCAATTTTTATATATCTATAGGACCATGACATGTTTGCCTCTTAAACAGAATCAGTACAATTAAGCCTTAAAGTAGAGAGAACTTTATTTGTTATGTGCAAAACCAAGTCGCTGAAAAGCAAGGACATATTATATTTGTGTCTGTTATCTTCTCCAATATAAAGACATACATATTTCATCACAACACCACAACTTTAACTCTGACCATCAGGTCATCAAGAGGAGGGTTTTTCTGGTAAAGCATTTAAACTGATGTTTCTCGAGAACAATGTCATTGTATAATTAGTTCAATAGTAAAAGTGTTTAACAGCATTGGTTTTGGAAAATTATGTTTGCATATGGACTTGTATTTGAGGAGTATTAATCTGTGTATTTTTTCCAAATGTTTATTGTTTTCATATTTTGAAATGGCTCATTTTTTTTTATTTTTTTTTTTTTGATTTTTTTTACAGTGTGAAGGTTCACCAAACGGAAAACACCTCACGACAACAGAGCAGGGAGGACTGTAGACCACCCTTCCTATTACAGACACAAAAAAGAGTTTCAACAGCTGAATGAACTATGCAGACTGGATAGCTTGTATTTTCACATGTACCTTCTGTTGTGACACACATTTCACCTTATTCCTGACTGGGGAAATACTGATCAGCTTATGACCATATTTGAAACTGAATTGAGAAGTCCTGCAGAAAGCAGGAAAATTGGAGAACTATATCCACACTTCATGAAGTCCTAAATGATGCAGAAGCATACAAGTAACTGCATATAACAGAGAAAAGAATGAGACTTCCAGATTCTCATAGAAGGCTGCACTTGGGCAGATGCCCTCATTACTCATTGCATCATCTCCTCACAATCTTAGAGAGGACTGCAAGAGAAAATATCATACATATCTTCTACACTCCAGTTATTAACAACAAATGAATACGAAGACCCTGTAATGGGATGCTCCATTCACCACTAGGATAACACCTCCTCCTAGTCATTCTGGGGAATAGCTTGTGAGGTCGACACCCCTTCCCATGGTTGCACACGATCTCTCCACCCCTCTCTTGCTTCACAAGCTACTGCTGCCTCTTCATGCCACTCCTCCGGACAGGTCACTGTTAGACTTAGAAACCCTTTGGTACCCTGGAAGGGGAAAACTTTCTCCACACTAGCAGTCTCAGGTAGTCTTTCCCTTCACTGCCCCATGGTGCCACTCCCTCACTAGCTGGTAGGAGAACCCAGGCCCACCCTCTACTCGGGGTTCCGACTCTGGGACCTTCTAGCCAGCGGTTAAGGTCTGTTCCCTCCTGGACCTTACTGCCTTTCCCCGAGCCCTCTCCTACCCCATCAGGCACTCCCCTCTCTGGGGTCTGCCAGCCACCTAACTCCCCTCTCCCAAGGAGTAACTATAGGCTACCTGTCTCTGTAGCCTCAAAACTCTCCTCCTAAAAAGTGACTGCAGACTTTCCCAGCCACCCCCTTCTATTTCCAATTTCCTGTCTTTATACTCTCAGTCCAGCTTGTTCCTCCTCAGCTGGGCTCCCTCTTTCAACCAGGGGATTGCTTAGCCATTTGATTCCCTTCAGCTGTTGCCTGTTGGGATAGTTAGCCCCCTTGTCAGTCTGCCTTAACCCTCTCAGGGCAAGTGTGGGGTGAACACCCCATCACAGACCCCTGATTCTCTTCTGGAGAGATGGGTGCAGATAAGTTACCTCAATCATATTTTTCTAGGGCTGGTCTCAAATACAAAATTTCTGGTCACACAAACAGTAGTCTGCAAAATGTCTTTAAATCAGTTTTACTACTAATCCAACCTTTTATATTCTGGTAAGAACCCTTCATGTTCTTTACAGTAATACAGAACAACATTTGCACAAAATTGTAACAGTAGCTGGTGGGGTGTGTCACCATTCTGTGGCATACAAAGAGAGCCCCTTCACATAAGATATGGCTAGACAAGATTCAAGGAATGCAAGACATGGAACAAATTACAGCCTGAATCTGACAATCATGGGACTGGCTTGAGTAAAGATGGGCCTTAGCGGGCTACTTCTCACAGCATCTAAAAGAACTAATGTGCCCCCCCTACCCTTGCCCCAAAAGGCACACAACCATGAACTCAAAACAAAAATATTACAATAAAGTATCAACTCAAATTAATTTGGCCAATATGACATAGCCATGCCAAACATATTAAAAACTGATCCATATATAATGTGACTACACTAAGGATATGTCTACACAGCAGTTGGGAGCTCATGTAGATGTACACTCATGCTAAAAATAGCCACATGGCTGTGTCAGCATGGGCTGATGCTCAGGTGAGCTGCCCAACTACAGTCTCTCACAATCCCCTGATTATGTACTGGAGTGGCTAGCCTGAGTCACTGCTATTTTTAAGTGCTAGCTTGAGCAGAGCTAGTGTGTAGGTCTACCTAAACTGGGAATTACACATCCCAACTGCTGTGTAAACACCCCCCAAACTTTGTATATAGACTGGCTAATCTGCAAGAGTGTCTACTATTTGTGTTCAAACTGACTTATTGTATCATTTAACTTCCTACTACCAGTGTAAAAAATAGATTGTTCATTTTCCTGTTACTTTCTGTCGACATAATTTTCTTGTGAAAACATGCATATTCTCTGCAACTGTTTACAATATTTATCTTAGATATATTCTCTTTGCCTTCCTGAAATGACGACTTTGAATCAGAAACAAATGGCTGTGAAAGAAGCAAAAAATACTCCCCACCCTCATACAACCCTCCAAATACATCTCACTGTTTGCCAGTTGCCTCAGGAAACTGGTGTATTAATATTACTTATGATGATGAATATTAGATTTGTGTTGGCGGTGGTATGAGCCAACTGGAATGAAGGATTTCCTAGTACCATTTTACAAACAGGAGTTTTGTTTGAACAACAGCTGTAAGGCTTGGTCTGATATATATATTTTTAAATATTAGCTTTACTTCACTTTAATTTTACTTAGTATGAAAACTTTAAAGACAAGTGCATCAGAAGCCAGTGAAGATTGTATGTGAGAGCTGCATAATTTTAAAAGCACCAGAAACAGTCCTTTCTTGGTTTCAGAATCATTTACACTGGAGTCAGTAGGTCAATTTAAAACGTATGGTAGACTAGCTGATGCTAGCTTCTAATCCTTCCCACTAAGATTTTCCAGAGGTACTGAAGAATTGCTTTATTAATGATTGCTATTACATAGTCCATAGATTTTAGGAACAAACAGGCTGCTAAGATCTGTAGCATTTTATCATTAAAATAATCTGCTTCTCACTCTTTCTTAAGAGAGTGGATTTCAGGTGTGTAATGAAGCTAATGAATCCGAACTCCTGAAAGAGCACTGTGGTATCCAAACAGCTTGGAGTCCTCACTGGCCTGTCAGAGTCCTACTTTTATCCTTTTAGCTTATACCCTAATAAGAGATAACTAATAATGGTCTTGACTCTACTTTGGGAACTTAACTTTCTGACACTGCTAATGCTTTGGTGAAATTTTCTTAATTTAGATGACTTTAAAATATACATGGGCATGTTCTCTTCTCTCTGTGTGGGAAGTACCATGTGTATATTTATACACATCAACAAGAGCTTATGCACATCCCCTGAGCGGCAAACAGAGACAAATGTTCTGCTATGAAATTATTCAAAATATTAAAGGAGGCTTTTTCATTGGAAAATAAACCCTTACAAGCCAACAAACACAGACTTCTTTGAGACTTGCAATACTGCAGCAAGTATCTTCCTCAGTTTTGTTAAGGCTAAGGCCAATCTCAAAGGTTAACAAATTATTACCCTCATTGTTTGGCCTTACTAGATCTCCCAAGGCAGTTCATCCATTAAAGAAAGCCGGCAGAGAGAATAGTAATGACTTTACCTCTGACATAAACTCAAGGTGTAATAAACAGAAAAACTTCTCTGGCATAACAACAAAGATTAATCAGTATTGCATTCAATAGTAGCATATACTATACTGTGAGGGGAAGGGAAGGGAAGGGGCATATCAAGGGAGAGAAGAGAAAGCTTAGACATTTATGTCTTGTGAATGTTTGGGTAACAAAAAACCACACTACAGGAAAGGAGTCAATTTGGACTGGTTACCCTAGAGCCGAGCTGGAACTGCACCTCTTACAAGGCCCAATTCTAACCACTAAGGAGATTCTTTTTACAATAAGTGAGTGTTGTGTGGGGACTGAGCACAGCATCAGGCATAAAACCTCTTTCTTAACATTCCTGAGCATTTAAACAACAAATATAACACAGTGAAAAATAAGATCATATTGGTCCTTTAAGCTTACATGCACTCTCTACTATTGGAAAGTACAAATTAAAACCTTTGTAAAGCTTTAAGCATATGGCAATATAAGCAGATACTGCTGAGACACAGTGCTTTTTTACATTCATGTTCTTTTGATGAATGTAATCTCTGAAGAAAGGAGATGATAGAAAATAGGTTGTACTATATACACGCTCCCTCTATGGATTTCATGTGGAGATTTGACTTCTGCATTGCAGATTAGACATGTATAAATGTGAGAGGTACCAGACTATATGGGCTAGATTGGGCACACTTTACAAAGGTGAACTCTTATCACATAAGTATTTCCATTGATGTCAAGTCATTGGCAGCTGCTGGAACAGCAATCCAACATTTTGGAAAGGCAACCCTCTAATGTAGGCACTTCAATATGGATTTAGGATCATAACTTTAGGCACCCATTTTTAGTAGTCTTGATCTATAAGCATTCATTTCCTCTTATTTTGTAAGATCTGTAGTAGGAAGAGAGCCTGAATCAGAAGCCCTTGTATCAGAAGCCTGGCCTGAGGCCTGGGTTAAAGTAGTGGTCAAAGTTTTGCTAATATAAAGCAAAGTCGAGCTGTGAAGTAAAGGCAGGCCCTGCTCACAGAATCTGGCAAGAACAGGGCTGATATTGCAGAAATATACATGCCTAAGTAGTGTTAGGCACTCATGTAAACACATTCCAGAAAGGTGGTACCAGAACACCTTGATACCAAACATTCCCAAAAGACAATGGGACATGCCATCCCATCTTAAAGATATGACAGCATGATGGATAGAGATGGTTTGATCGAACCAACATGTACAAGGCAAGGGGCGGCCCCTGGATGCATCAGAGGGTGGCACCTGGCCACGTCAGTGCGGCAATACAAAACTTGTTGGTATTGATGAATAAAGAAGTATTTCAGAGGGAGTGTCTTTGGCAAGCTTAGCGGATAATGGAAAGTCCTGCCATTAACTGAGCTAGTCCATTCCAACAGACATACATGTGTTAGTGTACCTGTAACCATTGAGCCAGGACATTAGGCCCATGCTTCATTGACAATAAATCTGACCAAGTGCCTTTGCTACGAACCGAGCAAAGGATTTGTGGATTTATTGGGCAGTTTGATCGGAGCCTGCTGTCCAGGTTATCTGGCCAGAGTCAGTACAGCACACAGAAAACACACACACAGTCAAACATCAACCAACAACATCTTTATGATAAGGATGATGTCTTTATATGTGTTTATACTGCACCAAGTATAATGGAATCCTAGTCCTGACTGGATTACAATGATATAAATAATAAGAAATGCATGCATGTATAAGGGAAGGTTAAAAGAACTAAGCATATATATCTTGTCTAGAAGAATATTAAAGGGGAAAGGATAGTACTCCATAAATATTGAAAATGAATCCATGTTAAGGGAGATAGAGGACTGTCTTTAGATAAATGATTAAAAGTAGGCCACAGTTTAAGGAGAACTGAGATTAGACATCACGAAGGAGGTCCTAAAAATAAGATTAATTAAAATATAGGATAGTCCTCCAGTGGAAATGGAAGGCTTCTTATTACTAGAATAATTCAAAATGTAGGTTTGAGAAAGCACTTGAGAAAGTTTTGCATTGCTAGAATTAGGAACTGGAAAATCAAATAGACCTTTACAAACTAAAATTCTATGTTTCTCCAAGCTGTCAAGTTGCATTCAGAATCTGAAGAGTGGATTGTAGCCATGGTGAAATGAAGTTATGCAGGATTAGGAGAACTGGAACTTTGCCTTCTTTCTTCCCCCATTCTACATACATTATTTTTTTTTAAAATTCCATAAAACACCCCCCTTAGGTTTAATGTAATGTTAAGGCTGAAAGCTCAGCTCCAACTCTGCCTCTTTATGTAAGTCTTGACATATGGTCTTTTCTTCTATCATTAAATATGGTTTGTTAAACAATACAAAGTAAAATTTGTGTACATCCTTTCACAGAGTAAGTTACAGTACAGACAGCAAAATTCCACTGTGCATGCATGAGCTGTGCAAATGTCAGTTCTCATAGCTTTATATTTATTCAAATGATTCGGTCTAAACTTTATTTTTTCCTTAACCATCAAGGAAATAGAATCATAGAATATCAGGGTTGGAAGGGACCTCAGGAGGTCATCTAGTCCGACCCCCTGCTCAAAGCAGGACCAATCCCCAATAAATCATCCCAGCCTTGGCTTTGTCAAGCCTGACCTTAAAAACGTCTAAGGAAGGAGATCCACCAACTCCCTAGGTAAATGCCAAACTAACGTTTCTACTTTCAACCACTGAATTACTCATGTGCAAAATTTCAGAGATACAGATGATTTAAAAATGTACATATGCATTTTTATAAGTACCATATCATATATTTAACACATATAATAGAACCCTATGTATTTGCATGAATGACTGGAAGAGCCACTGCAAGTTACTAGATTTTTCAAATTAGAAAACAAAATGAACAAACAAAAATAAACAGGGATAATGTACTACTAACAGTACTTAATTTATTTCACAAGTGTTGTTTAGATGAAATGATTTAAAAACATACTTCACTGAGTATAATGGTAAGTGTTATATAAAGAATTAGTCATTTAAAGACCTCACCGGAGAACTATGCTGAGAAGTACCATAGGGAGAGACCACTGTTTTTGTAGGGCCGGTATGATCCTCACGAGTATGTATTCAATGGCAAATATCTATATTAATACAGACTTAGGGTTGTTTCGTTGTATGTCATCCCCCTTCAGAATGCTGAGCTGAGAAAAAACAACTTCTGAAAGCCAGGGAATGCACGGTTAAGGTTGCCCAGGCAACCTTAACTCCACCTTCTTTCACCAGTACGCCTCTTCACACATACACGCACATTTATCCCACCAACCCCATAGTTGCTGAAATGTACAAGCACTTCTCCTTTTACAACCCATTCTCTCTCATCCACAGAATTTTATCTAACACTACCACTGGTGAGCCAAATTATTAGGATTATGTAGGAGCAATAATCATGGAATAACAGAAGCGTCGGACTAGAAGGGACCTCGAGAGGTCTTCTAGTCCAATCCCTTGTGCTGAAAGCAGGACTAAGTATTATATAGACCATCCATAACGGGTGTTTATCTAACCTGATCTTAAAAACTTCCCATGACAGAGATTCCATAACCTCCTTAGACAATTTATTCCTAATAAATAATGGTCAGGCTTGAGTCTGCTTAAGATCAAAGTGTGACAATGTTTAATGGGTAATTGTATTGATTTAAATTTTAATAGTGCAAAATTATGCATTATATGCTTTCTTATTTTTATCTATTTAAATATTCACAGTTGTGGGAAATTATGGAGGGAGGTCAGACAATTATTTAACGACCTCAGATGCTGAGATTCAAAAAGTTAAAGCTTTACAACTGTTAAAACACAAATAGTCAACATCACATGTCAAAAAAAGAAAGTAAACATCCTTAAACTTCTCAAGCAGCATTTTTCTTACTTTGCCTATCCTAAATGTTGATCATCATCAATGGAAATATTTTTTCATTGGTTTGTGCATGTGTGATGAAATCAACATTTACCAATCAAATGTCCAAGCCTATTAATGTTCGAGGACAGAAAATTTCTGTGAAAACTGCAAAAGTACTCAAGGTAAAAGTTGTACACACAGTTTGCTTTTTAAAAAGCAAGTGCTTATAGTTGTGTTCCCAACCAGGTCAGTGACCACAACAAACAGGGAAGTGGGGTTAAAACAGAAATATACCACTGAGGAAACTAATAATGGGCTAAGTAGTCAATAAATGGTGTGGCTCACATATATGGCTTACATAGAATTGATAATTAATCAATGAAATGGCTAATACTGTGTGTCTGATTTAATTGGAAGGTAACCGTTCATTATCTTTTTCTGTATATCTGTTATTGCTTTAATAGTTAATTACAGGGTATGCTTTGGTTCAAATAAAGGTTTACATTAATAAACTTAAGTGTTTCAACCCAAGCGGGTTAATGGAGTTGGCACTCGCCAGTGCAAATTATTTGTGTACACTCCAGATGCAGTCAGCGTGTTAAGTGTACCTATGCTAAATGGCAGAGGCAATAGTTGGCTTGCTAGGTAAAAGAATGTTTGTGATATGAGGATGTGTGGATTACTTTGAGATGCATGACAGAGCTGTGATTATGATTTCAAATCTATGTTTTGCACCCTCTGATGTGTGTGAGGCAAACGAAGAGGTGCACGTGTACCTTCAGAATGCAGTATACATCATGTCAGTATAGAATTGTGTCGATCATGTTGGTAGCACTGGCTAGGGCTTTTCTTATACATGATATTATTAGCAGTGAAGTGGAACATGAGAGAATTCTAATGCTTTAATAATAGTTAAGTGAAAGTTTAGGTTGAGTTAGTATCTTATAAATGTAAGGGAGCTATAAAAGGCTTTCAATTGGTATGTAAATTGCAGACATGTGGTATTTGTCTGGGGAGTGAAAGAGTGTATGCCAGGATCTGGAACCTCCTGAATCTTAAGGGCCAGTGTACGTGTTATGTGCATATTGAGGCATTATTTAAAAGGGGTAGAGTGAAGATAACATGAGCAACCTTCCATCCACACCGTTTTTGTCCTATAATAGTGTTAGATGGAATCTTTTGAGCGAGAATGTATGAGTTGTAAAAGAAGGTGAAGAGCTTGTACATTTCAGCTCCTATGGTGTTAGCAGAGTAAAAGTTTGTGCATTAACAGAGCCTATTGGAGTACTGCTGAAGGAGGGTGGAGTCAAGGTGTCAAGGTTCCTCCCCCACTCTGAACTCTAGGATACAGATGTGGGGACCTGCATGAAAACCTCCTAAGTTTACTTTTACCAGCTTAGATTAAAACTTCCCCAAGGTACAAATTAATTTTATCCTTTGTCCTTGGAATATCCACTGCCACCACCAAACTCTAACTGGGTTTACTGGGAAATGTAGTTTGGACACGTCTTTCCCCCCAAAATCCTCCCAACCCTTGCACCCCACTTCCTGGGAAAGGTTTGGTAAAAATCCTCACCAATTTGCATAGGTGACACAGACCCTTGGATCTGAGAACAATGAAAAAGCATTCAGTTTTCTTACAAGAAGACTTTTAATAGAAATAGAAGTAAATAGAAGTAAAGGAATCACCCCTGTAAAATCAGGATGGTAGATACCTTACAGGGTAATTAGATTCAAAACATAGAGAATCCCTCTAGGCAAAACCTTAAGTTACAAAAAAGACACACAGACAGAAATAGTCATTCTATTCAGCACAGTTCTTTTCTCAGCCATTTAAAGAAATCATAATCTAACGCATACCTAGCTAGATTACTTACTAAAAGTTCTAAGACTCCATTCCTGTTCTATCCCCGGCAAAAGCAGCATACCGACAGACACAGACCCTTTGCTTCTCTCCCTCCTCCCAGCTTTTGAAAGTATCTTGTCTCCTCATTGGTCATTTTGGTCAGGTGCCAGCGCGGTTACCTTTAGCTTCTTAACCCTTTACAGGTGAGAGGATTTTTCCTCTGGCCAGGAGGGATTTTAAAGGGGTTTACCCTTCCTTTTATATTTATGACACAAGAATGTCAGGATGTCTCAGACATTTGAATTTTGCTCAACTCAGCTTTCTGGCAGGGGATGGCATTTCACCACAGAACCTTAGCTCTGCATTGCTGTAGGTTTTTGCCATTGAATTTCTGAGTTTGTTGAACAGGAAAAGATGTTTAGGCAGGAGTTAGTTGTCATTTAGGCAGTTTTACATACCTTGTCTTGCAATTAGCATACAAAGTCAAATCAGCCTGTAGTCAGCAGTCCCCACATCATGGTGTACTCCTTGCTGTCTTCAAATTTCTGCAACCTCATGATCGTGGAATCACTCAGAGTCCACATATTGGCAACCCTGGCCGTACACATTTATTTTCCCTCAGCAGGTAAAGGTAGCTGTACTGCCAGTTCCAAACCTCTGCACTGTGTGTCTTGTGTCTTAATCTGCCCCAAGATCAGGAAGTAACCATTTTCTCCCCCTTGGGCTAGTAAAAATACAGATTTTCCTCAAACACCCAATCCAAGGCTTGCCTTCCACCACCAGTCCTCATTGTTCAATCCTCCACAACTGCAACGCCTCTCCCCATACCCTATCTTCTCCCTATCACCACAAAGTCCTCTGTCTCTGGTTCCTCCCCACCTGATATAACAAAAGCTTCGGTTAAACCGGTTTCTGACTATACTGCTGTGTTCACAGTAAATAAAAACTTTTAACAGAGAACTCTTGCTGCTTGCCACAAGTTAATAAGTCTTTATTTCACAGGTGTACAAAGGTTCTGGCTAGAAACATCAGAGATGTGTTCACTAAGCACAATGCATCAGCACATGCCCTCAAACTACTCAGGTAACCATGAAGTGGCTGCCTAAAATCCTCTTGCAATTTGTTTTCTTTATTGGTGCATGCATATTGTAGTCCTTCCAGATTGCAATTCTACACAAACAAAGGAGTGAACATGTTCTTAAATGGCATTCACAATTTGGGTTCCTGTAATGGGCTCCTTCCTCCACCCTTTCGGACCACTGCAGGCTGGATACTTCCAAGCTTATAAGCACCAGTGTATTATGTATTGGGTCTCCTCCAGCAGATCACCAGTGCAACCTTGTGCAACAACATACAATTGGAAGTAAACTTCCCCAGTAGTCCACTCTCTGGGGATGGAAAGGGCAAGATCTCACCATCCAGAGATCCCATATCCCTGCCTCCTGTGCTCCCCCCTTTTCTTAGTGAAGTAGACTTGACTGGGTAGTCCATAGTGGCAACCAAATATATATATTTTGTCCTCCCCTGTGCGTTTTAGGTAATATACCTTTCTAATACTATCCCATTTCCCCAATATTTTCATTAAATAATGTAATGTAGCTTCTTTTCTCTTTGTTTATCAAAGTCCTTACATACCCATAAAGTTAGGTCCAGGAGTTTCATTCATAGTGGAACAACAGTTCACTAGCAGCTATCTGTAGTGCACATATGGGTGTTGTAAGAAAAGCACTCCACACAACATGTTATACCTGTGCTTTTACTAAATCTAATTTTTTAAGTTTTGATTTTGATGCTGAACCAAACGCTTGGCAGCTATATTAAATAAGTCGTCTGATTAAGGCTTGGTATACCATCAGCACTGTTTTCTTATCCACTCCCCAATTAGTCCTTGCCACAACTTTTAAGTAGGTTGATCCTTCTTTGCATTTATCTCTAACATAGGCTATATGATCTTTCCAAAATAATTTAATATAAAATATTGTCTGTAGGAATGTAAACCTTTTAACTATATCTATTTGTTCTCTATACAGGTACAGTTTGAATTCCTTTGTAGCTTTTCTTTTTGTGAAGATCAACCCTTTGGTTTTAACAATGGAGAACTTCAAACCCCATGCATTTCCTCAGCCTCCCCCTTGCTGCTCTAGCGCTACATCGAAGGCATTACTATGCAGATGGGAGAGAGTCTGCCGGTGTAGTTAATTCACCTCCCCAAGAGGCAGCTGCTGTATCAGTAGGAGAAGCTCTTCCATTGACATAGCACTGTCTAGACGGGGAGGGGGCGGGGGGGTTAGGTCAGTATAGCTGCGCCACTCAGGGCTCTGGATTTTTCACACCCCTGAGTGATGTCATTATATCCATATAGGTCTATAGTGTAGACCTGGCCTGAGAAAGGTCAACCTTTAAACAGATATCATGATGCAACCTTAACTGTAGTGATGTGGCTGTGCCATTATAACATGTCTTTATAGTAACCACTTGTTTCAACTATTAGCAGAATTTGAACCTGAGACCTTCAGTAGTAGAGCCTTTCCTCTAATGTGGACTAATGAGGGCTAATGCATAAATTTGTAAAGCAGTGTTTGGCTCTTTAAATAAAAGGTTTATTCTCAGTTTGGTTAAAAAAAAACAGAATTCATAACAATGAACATCACAGATATGAACAGAACATATTGTAAATGCAGACTTTGCCACCAACCTGATAAGCCCACCTGACTATCCTTTGTGTTTTATTATATTGACATATATTTCAAAGCAGTTTGGAGGGAATCCAAAGAGCTTCCAGATACTGTTTCCCAGAGATAACCACAGATTGTCTCATGATAGCAGACTGCAGATCAAGATTAAAAATGATACATCAAACTCAGTTAGGGGCTCCATTTGGTTTTTATTTTATTTATTTAATGTGTGTCTATTTCTATAGGGTTATTTTTCACAGTTGGATTCCTTGGCTACCATATATTCTGCCCAAATTACAGCCAAAATATTCTATTGCATGCTAGATTCTGTAACATTATTAGCTGCTGGCGTATTTGAACCTACATTTCTCCATGCCAGTATCTGAAGTGTGAAGAGCCGCTGCCTCCATATTCTGTTCGAAGTGCCAATGAGCACCTCGGGGATATGACACTGGACACATATCCAGGATTTTCACAAAACAAAATGAAGATAATTAATCTCAATCCCCTCCCAAAACATAACAGTTTGAAGGGCATTAAGAACATTACCAGCAGAACTGGAGTTTTAAATAAGACAATTCTTGAACTTCCGCTATAATGCTGTGAAAATGCTGAGGAGGAATGCTGAATAAAAATAACATTTTGTATTTATATAACACTGTCCTTCCATGGATCTACAGATATTAAAGTACAAACTCTCACAAGACATTCCTGTGTAGGTAGGAGAGAACATTCCCCATTTTACAAATATATTAGTGACTAAATTTTCCAAACTGTCTAATTTTGTCACCCCAAAACAAGGTGATTGGCACCTGAGTTTCCAATGTGCTGAGCAGAGCTAGCTGAAACTTTTCATATACGTTTTTAATTAAAAAATGGACTTTGTTTCAAATATTATCTTTTCATGAACTGTCAACAAATATTTTCTGAATTTTAACAAAATTGTCAATGATATTTCTATTAAAATCATTTTCAAAATTGTTATAAAAATTGTACACTTACCAAAATAGTGTTTTCTCGCTGAAAAACTTTGGGGACAAACAAAAAATTCAAAGATAATTTTGATAAACATTTTCAAAATGATTCAAGTAAAAATTTGGATTAAGAATGTGGTAGAAAATGGATCTATTTGAACCTGTGAAATGGAAAGAACTTCACATTTTCATTTCCCCACTGTTTCACCTGCTTCAGTACTGAGTACATGAAACTGCAAGCGGCAGATGCTTACGAAATTTGAAGATCAGATTCTCAGTGTTTCAATGGAGGCACCCAAAATTAGTGAACACTTCTGAAAACCTAGGCCTAAAGTAACTCACCTCAGGTTACAAAGGAAGATTGCAGCAGATATCAGAAGAAAATGTAGATCATCTCACATCCAGCCTGGTTTTTGGCCTTATCCATCCTCCATGATTACCACTCTCCTGCTGGTAATAGCTCACCTTAAGTGACAGGTTTCAGAGTAACAGCCGTGTTAGTCTGTATTCGCAAAAAGAAAAGGAGTACTTGTGGCACCTTAGAGACTAACCAATTTATTTGAGCATAAGCTTTCGTGAGCTACAGCTCACTTCATCCGATGAATTGGGTTTTAGCCCACGAAAGCTTATGCTCAAATAAATTGGTTAGTCTCTAAGGTGCCACAAGTACTCCTTTTCTTTTCACCTTAAGTGATCACTCGTTACAGTGTGTATGGTAACACCCATTGTTTCATGTTCTCTATGTATATAAATCTCCCCACTGTATTTTCCACTGAATGCATCCGATGAAATGAGCTGTAGCTCACGAAAGCTTACGCTCAAATAAATTTGTTAGTCTCTAAGGTGCCACAAGTACTCCTTTTCTTTTTGCGAATACAGACTAATATAGCTGCTACTCTGAAATCTGATCCATGATTTATGCCATTCGTGCCTGGGGCAGCTTGAACTTGAATGGATTCCAGTGGAGTTGCAGTGCCAGGGAACCAAAGAAAGGAGCTAACAGGGGACTGAGCAGTATGGAGGCACAAGACCTCTTTACAGATAGCCCAGGTTACCATGCAGCCTTGAGGAGCTTCAGGTTTGTGGGTAGGTGCCACAGCCACTATTGTACAGTGGGGCAAATCCTGTGTCCCTCATGATATGATGGGGGAAAATCTTTGTGGAGAGAGCCTCACAGAGCCCCCTCCACATTACGGGATTTTGCCTCAGAAAAGGAAATGTGTGTGTCTGCTGGCAAATGTTGATCTTTTGACATTCCCCATTATAACACACCCGCACGCACACATTGTAAGTATTTTAGTGATACAGGCCCTTGGAAACATGAACCTGTAATAACTTATTAGATTTTCCTTTCTTGAAATTAAAGAAATCTTCCTTAGAAACTGTATAGAACTGAATGATGATGATAAAATTTGATTAGAACATTCACAAAACTAATACTTTCTTGCAGTAGTACAGTTAGCCTGCCACATAGGCCTGGTCTACTGTGGGTGCGGGGGGAGGACGAGCTAAGTCTGTCTAAGTTACACAACTTCAGCTACAAAAATAGCATAGCTGAAGTGGATGTACTTAAAGCTACTTACCGGGGTGTCTTCACTGCGGTAGGTCGACTGCTGACGCTCCCCTGTTGACTCCACATATGCTTCTCGCTCCGGTGGAGTACCAGAGCCAACAGGAGAGCGCTCGGCAGTCGATTTATCACGTCTTCACTAGACGTGATAAATTGACCCCCGCTGGATCGACTGCTCCAGAGGTATGTGTAATCATGCCCATAGTCTGAGATTCTCTCTCACCAACAAGCGATACACACTAGGCTGTGTAAAATGTGCTCTCTGGCTGCTAGAGATATCACTGCTACTGGAGAAGACAGCACATATTTCCACATTGATCCAGTGATGAATGGAATTTTCTCTCTGCTATTTTCCGTTCACTAAATCAGCTTATGTGTAATGAGTGGTACAGACCTTTGGAGGCTTATTAATTTTGATTTATAAACAGTTTTCTAAAAGGTGTCTGTCTGAGATGCTAGTCACCTCTGACATAGGTTACTTACCCCCAAAAAATAGCATCTAGCCCCACAACAATTCAGACAACTTGATCTCTCAAACTCTTGCAAACTCCCCAACCTTCCCATAGACCTCAACCGTCAGCAAACCTTATCTCTACAAAGCCAAAAGAAGTAGATGTGCTTTGCAGCACAAATGATGGATAATGGACATGGGCTATTTCAGACAAAGATGGAGAACTTGTTCCCAAATTAAAGGCTCCTCATGGAGAATACTCAGCCACCAGGACTGTCTCTTAAATCAAGAGCGATACATCTCAAGATCAGATTATCAGGGTGCCTCTCCTGAGGCAATAACAACTTATTCCAGAATTGACTAAAATATCTGTGCATCATTGAAGGGCAAGAATTTTTCTCAGGGGAGGTTTATAAAGAAGTCTGGGCTGACCCTGGCTTCAGGTCCTGAGGCCAGATATTATATGAGTGGCTGGGACTCCCCAACTCCTTCAGTGGTTAAGGATCAGGCTGGCTGTTGGTTTCAGCCAGTCTCTCTCTATGAGAGCCAAAAACACAGGGCAGGATGGACAATGCAATGACTTCTGGCAAGGCAGGATGGAAAAAAAAGGGGAGCATATAAACTGTCCACCTTTCCACAAGACAGAGAGCTATCTGGAGGTGTGGTGTTTTACCTTCCTGTAATGTGTGGACAAAAAAAAGGCACTCATTTTTACTCTTAAATTTTGTAATCCTTTGCTTTATGATGTTTTTGGAGTAGACATCTTTGAAGAGCGTCTGAAACAGCCTACTAGACTGTTGGTGCATTTTGCTGTCTACTTGGGTAAATTGAAATAAAGAACCCCCTTACTCCATGGAGGGGAACTTTGTAATTTGTGAATAGAAAGGATGTGTGGTTTTTGTTGTTGTTGTTGGGCCTGATACCCCCCGCCTTGCGGAAAACGTACCACAAACGCTAATGATTCCAGTTTTGTTCAACATCTCTGTTCTCAGAACACAATCTACATAATTAGCAAATAGCATGACTTCTGTATCTAGCACACCGGGAGGGTAGAGATATTGTGCTCTTGCCATCATTTCATATGCCAACTTCTAAAACTCTGATGTGATAATAATATACTTTCAATTTAATAATGGTAATGGGTGTGCTGAATTCCCTGTGCAGTAAAATCAAATGAAACAAAGGAATGCTATGAATTTATTAAGACAAGTGAAGCCTCACATTTAACTTAAATGTCAAGTAAAATTTTTGAAAATTGTAATACTTCAAGACAATCACAATAGCTGTTCTGTCACCCAGAGTAAATGCAAGACAAATGGAACACACAGCAAACTTCTTATAAAACAGTCCATAGAGTATTCAAAGAATTATTTATGCTGAAGTCATAGCTTCCCCCCCCCTCCACCTCTGTATCGTGGAGCACACGTTTATATGCAAGTCTTAGATCTTAATTCCCAGATAAAAGAAATGCTGTTCTAGATAGTTCCCTACAAACAAATCTTGTTGGCTCTTCTGATTCATCGCCTCCAAAATACACCACTTCCTCTCCATTGCCACAGCTATAACCCTTTTCCATGCCTTTGTCATTTCATGTATTAACTACTGAAGCCTCCCCCTTCTTAGCCTCCTTACTTCTCCTGTCTCTGCTCTCTAGTTTATTCAACATGCCACTGCTAATATTACCTTCCTCCATTGTTGCCGTTACCCTTCTGTTGTGTTCTGACTAGCTTCCATTCCTATTGATTTCCATCTCACAACCTCTGCCTTCACCTTCAAGGTTCTCTGCCCTGCCAAATCTAGTCCTGCCAACATCTCTGCACTTGTTCCTTACTTACTACCATCCCTCTGCCAACTCAACTCACCTTTATCACTGTTATTTTATGCTTTCTTATAACCATTAGGGACTCCCTCTTCTTTTGTACATCATGCAACCTCCTCATAACCCATTTCCTCTTCCAACAATATAATTTTCTTGGGAGCTCCTTATTACTTAGCCTGTGCTGCCAATAAAACAAAAAATACATTTTACAAGAATAAAAAAGATATTTAACTTGATAGCTCAAATGATATATGCATTCCGTCAACACTTCTCAACACATTGATTATTTCTAAGTTACTTGTGTGACGATGCCTCCCATAAGGCTTTATAGAAATATGCTTATGAATGTATATATGACATAACTAGAATAGGTTTTATGCTACATATACATAACATATCTCTGTAAAAGTTATGATCTACTGAATCTATTAATCCTATTTGTATGCATGTATCATTTTTGTATTCCAAGTTATGAATATTCTCTTTGTACTGACTTGATTTCTAAGTAGCCTTCATAGAGTATTTGGTCAGCTTCTTGAGAAATGAATGTGCAAATTAGGTGCCCAATCAAGAAACACTTAAAGGACAATGAATCTTGTAAGGCTCCAATCCACATAAGAAGTCTACCTGAGGACATTCAAGGAAGCATGTGAACCGTGGCTACTAACTAAGTTCTGAGTCATGCGTGGACATGCGACTTGCCCATGTGACTCCAAAACTCCATCTTGGAGCTGGACTTTGCATAGGAGAAAGGAGGGGGTCTCCACCCACAGGAGAAAGTCTATTTAAACCCCGGGAGACCCCTCCATTTTGTCTTCAGCTGGCTCAAGAGAGCCTCTCCACCCCCAAGGATACCTGAAAGAAACCGGACCAAAGAACAGTAACTACAGGGGGTGTGAGTGATTGCTGGACCCAGACTAGAAGGAGACTAGTCTGTAAAAGGAAGCTTACTGGAACTGGTGAGGTTTTATCTGTATTCAGTTTTCTTAGACATAGACTTGCATGTTCTATTTTATTTTCCTTGGTAATTCACTTTGTTCTGTCTGTTACTACTTGGAACCACTTAAATCCTACTTTCTGTGTTGAATAAAATCACCTTTTACTTATTAATGAACCCAGAGTATGTATTAATACCGGGGGGGTGGGGTGCAAACAGCTGTGCATATCTCTGTCAGTGTTATAGAGGGCAAACAATTTATGAGTTTACCCTGTATAAGCTTTAGACAGAGTAAAATGGATTTATTTGGGGTTTGGACCCCATTGGGAGTTGGGCATCTGAGTGTTAAAGACAGGAACACTTCTTCAGTTGCTTTCAGTTAAGTCTGCAGCTTTGGGGCATGTGGTTCAGACCCTGGGTCTGTGTTGGAGCAGACTGGGGTGTCTGGCTCAGCAAGACAGGGTGCTGGCGTCCCAAACTAGCAGGAAAAGCAGGGACAGAAGTAGTCTTGACACATCAGTTGGCAGTTCCCAAGGGGGTTACTGTGATCCAACCTGTCACAACTTGCATGTAGTATTTCCAAAAATGGCGTGTTTTATATAATCCCGAACTGATGACTCACTTGCAATGAAATGGCCTCTTGTCAAGCCAAAGGGGTCGGAGGGGAGGGGGCTCAGATACACTTAATGAAGCCACACCACGTGCATAGTATAACCGGTTTTATTACCAAAGTATAAGAAGCTTCCCAGCCTTCACACATTATTAAATATGTGCTTTTCAGCAAGCAAGCATCAATGCTTATGCCCCTTCTGCTACGGACAGTCCCGGACCTCCAACCTTGTCCTTGAGGGCTCATAGCAGGCGCTGCTCCAGCGTGGGGAATTCCTGGGTACCCACAAGGCCAGAGTCTGCAGGTGAGACTATTCATCTAAAGCAATCTGCATAGCTGTTTTTAATTATCTCCTTCTAAGGGTGGGGGCATGTACATCCACAAGCAGGCTCGGGCAGGAAACACTACTGTTTTCTATTCCCACACTTAACCCTCCTTATCTTTTTTCTTGTTTGACCGGCCAGGCTGGCTTGCAGCCACTTGACGGGATAAAGCCAGGTCACTACTAGCTCCCCCCAAGCCATTCTGTAACAGCCCCACAAGGTAACTTGCAATCAGCCCCAACACCTCTTTGAATATTATATTATCTCTGAGATACTGCAGCTAATTCTTGATCAACAATTAAACTGGAGGAGTAACATAATGCTACCAGAATGGGTGTAGTAGAGGGGATATATAGATATATATATAGGAATAGCGATAGATAGATAGATAGATAGATATTATTATTGGAAATGAGACTATGTTCATCTTTAGCAGGTGGAAGTTTTGCAATATACTAGGGGAAAATATGATATACATTTCAACTGTCTGGTTTTACCATAACTAGTTACTTTGTTAAAACTCAGAAACTAATGCATAACCCTGGAAAGTTTAGAACCTTCATCTGATCCTACTGGGCCTTTGCTTTGGAAATATGTTGCAACTGACTCCTGGTAGCCCTGACATACTATCTAAGAGGCAAAATTTTTTGTTGAGATTTGTTCTTATTTATTGATTGGCTTTTGGCAGTTATTTACTGCCAACTAATAAATTAGAAAAGTTCACTGGCATTGATTACATCAAACTTGTAAGTTGAACACCTTTATCAGGAATCTGAGCTCAGCAACTATGAGTCTAAGTGTTAAGGAATAGAAAACTTTTGATTTTCAGTTCAAGCTGAGTAAGTCTTCACACACCTTAATTCTGTGCTATAAAATTTGTTACAAATATTCATGCTTGTAGTACTATTAAGAGTCACAATTTTGATATCCCCAATTGTTTTCACACCAGAAATGCACTGAAAATTAGAAGTTGCAATGCTGGCACTTTTTAAATGGATCACAGGCTCCACACAATTCTCAATCTATATGATACACAATAGCACACTTCTGAAATTGCTTTCATGCTATTGGTCACTACAACATCTGCTGCAGATCTGTCACTGCATGCAAAATGATAAACCGGTTCTTGAATTTACATCACTATCTTGTATAAATGTTTCTCAACCAATGTAATGGCACATGTCATTTACTGCCTCAAGATAATGTAAGTTACATTAAATTAAGTAACATATATTATTACTTTCTTAGGGCCAAATGGTGCCACTGTACTCACACTAAGTAGTCCCTTACTCCACTGAAACCAGTGGGAATAACTTCAGAGTAAGCTATTATTCTTTGTGAGTGATGATGGTATAATTTGGCCACAAGTGAGCAAAGTTCTGTAAAATAGTATACATTTTGGCTTTAACTGTCAATATACTTGACAAATAATATGGCTTATATTAAAGATGCAATCATAAAAGCTTATAAAAGAAAGAAATCACCTTTCAGGCATATAAAGGCAAAGATCTGTGTATTATGTTTTATTGGTTTCTGGTAATTCCCACAAAGTGCTAAGTGCTGTATAAGAACAAAAAAAATATATGGTCCCTGCCCTTACACTTTAAAATGACAAAATGGAGGGAGGTGGGAGGGAAAGGTGCAGCATACAAGTAAAAGGGTCAAGCAGGAATTGGCCACATCTTGACAATACAATATTATAACAACATAACTTGTATTTGTTTGTTTTCTCTCTTTTTTAATTTGGAAAATAAATAGTTCAGAAGCTTGCTGTATCCTGTTTCTTCCCCCCCCGACCCCTGATCATTGTATATTCTACCAGATCACATCCATCAATTAGTGGGCACAACAACTTTATCCCCTGTGTGAAGAAATAATGCAAGCTGACGACATACTCTCTCCATGCACACACTCACAAGGTTTTTAAACTGAGACATCCAATCATAATTTCATGCCACATTCAGCAAGAGAATGTTACATGCTGTCCTTTTTTGTACACAGCTGATTCAAAAACCAGAAAATACTCAATTTTACTGGGTTACTTATTGCTTGTAACATCCCAATATAAGTTTAGTTAGATGTGAAAATAATGAATAATTGAACATTTGTTCTTCCTGATTTCTTCTTCCAGTGATTCCTGTCCAGTGAGGATATCATAGCTACAGAAATTATCTCCATAAGAGGTTAAAATCTCTCTCCATCTCTATAGTACTAACAACTGAAATATGTCACTGATTGCTGGTCTCAGAACACAAGTGTTACTCTTGAACAGCATCAAGGGCTCACTCACCAAGATGAAGAGCTGCTGAAGAGTGCTAATTAAGTATCTTGAAACAGGTGGTAACACCTCCATGCATCTAAATGTAGTTCAAATCCACACAGAAGCTGAACAGAAGAGCACATAACCAGAAGGCAACACTGATTCAATGTCAAGTGTCAAGGGGGGGAGTGAAAGTAGTGGTTCTAATTTAAGCACTGAGCCTATAAAGTAGGCAGATGATCATTGCTTCTTGGGACAACTTATTGACTATTTTTCTGTAAAAGAACTGAATCTACATGCTTTGGGTTACTGGCACAGTCACTCTCAATTAGCTCCTTTTTCCTCTGCTAATACCTGCCATACTCACCAACTACATTATATATAGTTTATGTATATAAAGTATTGGTGTGAGGATACACTAGAGAAAGAGGTCCTCAGCTGGAATAAACTGTCAAAACCTCATTGTTGTCAATGTAGCTATAACAACAATTTGCTGAGTATTTACTACAACATATCTAGAGTATAATAAGCACACTCAGCAAAAAGGAGGAACAGGAAAGACAGCAAATTAAATATATACTTAATATATCTAGCTGTAATATTAAGTGCTGTAGTATCTGGATATGCAGTGCATCATGGCAGTATGGAATCAGAGAACTGCTGTTTATGGCCCATTTCAGAAAATTACTTCAGCACATGTTTAAATCCATCCATATCCAAGAAGGGTGATTAAGCACATACTTATTAGTAAGCATTAGCTCATGTTCCATTGATTTCAATATGACATTTTCACATGTTTCATGCCCTTCCCAAATTTAGATGTTTTCCTGAATTGGGACCGTTAAGGAGATACATCTCCTCAGTTTTGAGAAGAGGAGAATGAATATTTTTGCATTGAAGGGAAGGACTACCTGCCTTGGTCCCAAAGGCCATAGGTGCTGGTGTGATCAGGGATATAGCAATGTGTATAAATAATTAATACTCTTTATATTATGGTATCATAGTGCCTAATATGTGCAATAGGAAGGCAATTCCTGCCCTAAATCTGAAGGAAATGAGGGGAATTACTGAAAGACGCATAAAACTGGCTCCAGGATTATAAACAAAGATTAATTACCAGTGTTCTGTCAAATATGAAAGAGACAGAAGAACAAGGGTCAGGTTTGGTTTTAATATAATTAAATATCTTCAGAAGTCTTTTAGCACTAGGAGCAGAAGTCATGCTGTAAACATTTGCTTACAGTGTGAAGAAAAAAGACATGGCTAACACTATGGCCCTGGGATTTTAAACAGATGGGAAAATAAGTAAAAACCATTTAAATGAGCTTTTATCAGAATACATTAAGAGGACATTCATTTGGAGAGGAAAGAATCTAAGGGGCAAGTATAAAGAAGTGAAAATATTGATTAGGGAACTGTATTACAGTAAGTAACCTCAGAAGAATTGGAGACAAAGTACTGAATATGAAATACAATGTTGCCACAAAAAGGCAGTGTTACAGCATGCTGAATATATCTAGAGAGAGGTGTTACATCCAGCACCAGGGATAATTATTTCTCTCTGCACAATATCCATGAAGTAATAGATAGACTCCTGTGTGAAGCTTTGGGACACATTTTTTATTTAAAAAAAACTACTACTAAGCTGGAGAGAGACCAAAGAACAATTTTAAAAAAAGGTTAGAAAACATAAAAAAAAAGTAGATAGATTTGAGTTAGTAGACACTACAGGAAAAAAAACAAAAACAGTGAAACAAAACATGGTAATTCTCTATAAATAACAGCGAGGAATTAATAAAATTGGAAGGCGTTTCAGTAGTTATTGAGCGTGCTGCAATATGCAATGGCATAAAATTAAGGGGAAAATGCAGGCTAAATAATGGGATGCTATTTTAGTGAAGTTAATTAATAGCATAACCTGCCAAGGCAGGCAGTGGGATCATCATTTTAGGAAGCATTCAAGTCAAGAGCTAAAGAAGGGAGAGAAGTAATGAGGAGTCTGTAGAAATCCACATATAACTAAAGCGTTTGGATGAAAGAGCTGACCAACCTTATAATCAATGAATGTAAGTATTCAATTGGACAGTATGTTTCAATTAACAATAAAGGTCTCTCCAAAGATAAGTTCAGTCAGCCAAAACAAAACAAAAAGGTTAGAAAAACTGACACACTGAAAAGAACAAGAGACAGTTCCACTCCCATTAAATTCAGTGGGAGTTTTTACCACTGACTTCAACACCACAACAAAATAATAGGGAAACAGAACATAATGCCAATAAATGTGAAGTCAGTCTAACTACCGTGAACCAAACAGAAGAGTACTTTTATATATTACAAGTAGGTAATGTAGTTAGGGTACATCACCTAATGTGAATGCTTGCTTCAATCCTTTTCAAATATGTTACAGTGATCTGCAGAGGCAAGTATGTGGCCATGCAAGAAAAATGAATGATGCATTGGTTAGAGTGCTGACTCGGTACTGGATAGATTTGAAGTAAATTCCTTCCTCTGACACAGATTTCTTGTGTAATCTTGGGCAAGTCACTTATTTTCTCTGGACTAGGTCCACAAAAGGCACTTAGGGGTTTAACTGCCTCTTTAGGCACCACAGACCTCAAACCGCTATTTGGCTGTAGGTGCCTGAAGTCCTCTAGGCTCCTGAGTTTCTGCCAGTAGGCATGCGCAAACCACTTAAGTCAAGGGCACCAGAACCTTTGTTGAAGTGTGGAGTGGGGAGGCAACACATAACTGTGGCTAGCAGCAGGGAAGGAGAAACAGTCCCATGGGGGGAGGAGCTCAGCTGGCACCCGGTGGCCAGCCACCCTGAGCTTCCTCTCTCCCTGTCCTGGACACACACACGCGTACACACACACAATGCAGTTGCTAGAAGAGCGCTGCCTTCTCGCTACTGCTGGGTATCCCATCCAGAGGGGTCCTGAGAAATCTGGGGGAGGAACATGACCCTGCATGCCCCCCATGTGTCACCTCTGCCACAGCCAAGCCCAAAGTAGATTCCTGTGCCCCTTCTCCCCAACCCCATGCATTCCCTCATAGCCCTAGCTCCCCAGCCCCTCAGGCACTTGGTACAACCAGTCTCCTATCTCCAGCGACTGCACTTAGCTCGCCAGGAACAAACCGTGCAGCCCATCTTCCTCTGCCCTTCCCACCAGTTGCCATCCAGCACTGTGATCAGCTCCCTCGCTGCAGAGTGCAGTCCCTGCTGGTGCTACTCTGTGCCTGCCTGAGGCTTGCAATGCCCCCCAGAACTACACCCATGTTAAAAAGTGGGAGTCATGGCCTCCTGCTCCTCTCCCATTCCAGTGCTGGAGACCTAAGTCCCAACACTGCCCGCAGCTAACAAGCTGCTCAGAGCCCTAGCTCATATCTAAGCCCTGGAGGGGTGGGTGGGTGGGTGGGTTGGGGTAGGAGGGTGTTCGCCTCACCTATCTCCCTAATGGAACCCAATCCAGTAGGTATTCTCAAAGCAACACGTATAGGATGGGGCTTTGCACAAAAGAAAGCCAGGGCAAACATGTGAGTGCATTACGCAGCACTGTCCTCTTCATAACTTAGCCCCCTCAAGCCTTTTGAGGCAAACTGTCCCAGGCAGTCTGCTCCCCACTGCCTTGTCTGTGCCACTCCACAGTGGCTGGTAGGAGACCATGGGCCCACCCTCTACAAAGGGTTCCAGTTCCAGTCAAGGGACCCTCAACCCACCAGCTCTGGGCCCTTAACTGCTCCTTCCCTGAACAGCTTCCTACTCTGTTCTTGCAGCTTCCTGGTATTCTCCTTGTATCAGGGAGTTCAACTGCAGGTTTCCTCCCCCAGCCTGCCAACCTCCTCTCTTTATAGGCCCTACCCTGTTCCTTCCCCCAGCTGGACTTTATCTGCAGTTAGGCTCCAGCACTTCCTAGGTTTCCTCCAGGTGCAGCCTAAGGTTAATTGACCTAAGTTACCCCTTCAGGCCTTGCATGGGGTGGACAAAACATCACAGGAAGGTAGAACACATTTCATCTGCACAGGACATCTATTAATACTGTGTATAAAATTGTGTATAAAACAAGAATATTTAGAGTTTGGACTGGAGTTTAAAAAATTGACATTTTCAAGAAAGATCAATTCATCCTAACTTACTTAAATCCACCTGAGCAAGGTGAAACAGGTAATTTCTGGTTCCATCTTTACAACTCTACCAATAGGTTATAGCTGCACACAGACAATGAAATGCAGTCTACTGTATATTCATATAGGTCAAATATCATTACATTTCATGACTCCTGAATCAGACCATTGGATCCCACAATAATAGAACTTTGTGATCAAAATCTGAACTTGGCCAAGAACATCAGGCTATAGAAACCATATAAAAAAAATCAAAAAACTGGAAAGAGTGATTTTCTTGTACTGGGCACAACAAAACTTTCTTTTATTTTTAATAAGCAAAAAACTCAAGAGAACCTCCTAATCTTAGAGAGAGGGAAATGTGCTAACTTGCAATGCAGCATACAATCCAAACAACCTCTGCACTTTACAAATTTACAAGTAGCAACAAAGATACAGGTTTGAACCTCATAAATTCACTGCAGCAAGTCAGTTTGCCAAATAAGACAAGGGTTTCAATGGATGTATAAGACATAAAAAGCGTCAGGATTGTACTCATAGGGCTAGAACCATGAGGAATCTGCACATCCCAGTTTTAGAAAGGTGACTTTAGAATACGGTCCATATAACTTACTCAGGATTTTGCCTGCATACAGTATTAATGGCATCTCTTATCATTAGTCACAGCTCTTTCATAGAATATTTGAACATCGATGCCCTGTTAATTCCTTTTCAAAACTAAATATCAAATTTGAAAATGGGAACATCTTGGAAGCAGTGTTCCTACATGCATAGCAGGTGTTCAAAGCAGCAAGTATTGTGTATGTACAACTGAAGTACAGACAAATAGCTTGAAAAGTAAGTCCATGCCAGAGAAGTCTAAGATCTGCTTCTATCACTTTGTCCAAGAGTCTTGCTAAAGGACATCCTGAATGTCTAACCTTTTTGTATCGCTCTCACAAAAACTAGAAACCTGCATTGTGTCTTGTAAAGGTGAGAACCAGAAGTTTAAACATGTAGGGCCTTATTATTTTCTCATTTAGACCATCCATACAAACCCATTAATTCTAGCCTACTATCCCCAAAATAAGATGGGCTGAGCTTAAGAGTCGCTTGAGTGCCCTCAGCTCCCTATAACTCCTTTGCAAGATCCAGCCCTTTGCAGGCACATCCTTTCCATATTTTTTCACCCTCTGAAAAGGAGCAACACTACCCTGAAAGCATGAATTCTGTGTGTATATTGTGTAAACTTGTTTGCTTTCATCCTATCAGCAAGAATAAAGCACATTGCTTTGAATCAGTATAGAGATCACTATGTTCAACTCATATATGTGTGTGGCTTTGAGGCATCGACTAGCAGCTTTTTTTTTTTTTTTAATACCTTAGTATCAGAAACCATTGCTATTATTCTCTCACCCTATTGTACCTATTCCCTGTCATACTGCATCTCTACTCAATAGGGTTTTTAATATGTAATGATTTCAGAAATCATAATACTCCTACACAATTATCCTACAATAATTATGTATAATAAACCTTTTCAGTAATACTTAAAGCTTCTAAATACCTTGGGGTAGAAAGACCAGACAGCTAAAAAAAACCCAACCCACCGTAATTAATCCAATGCTAAATTGAAGGATCCTCTGTCACCAGAGAGCTTCAGAATAAGTAAGGAAAGAAAGCCCCACATAATGTTACTCTCATGACATCAACACTGTAATAGAGACTATGTTAACATTCCAAGTTCCTTGCAAAATCATCAGAAAAAGGCTCATTATTCATTTTAATTATCAGAAACTCCTCATATTAACCATAATCAGAGAAAAAGCATTTTAATTGTCTTTAGACAAGTGTAGCTTAGTGCAAGAAACACTTAAAGCAAGTAATAACTTCTGCCTTCTAGCCTATGATCTTAGAAAGACTGAAAAAAAGAAAATAGAGAACCTGTAATCATTTTATAACCTCATTCCTTTTCTTACCCACACTTGTTACATAATTCTCTCCAATTGAAACTGATGTAGTTACAGTGGAGTAAATACTTGATCTGGAAGAATTAGATATGGATAATTAGAAAATTCAGAGTTGTATTACTAAGGATTAAAAAAAAATGTTTGGAAAGGATATAAACACTTATGCTTCTAGACATATGCCAATACGTAAATGATGAGTGTCTGAAAGAAATTTCCCTAGTAAGTTATTCTGTTACCACCTACTGTGGGAATCTCGCCCTTGCTACTGTTAGAGGCAGAACAGTGGACTTCAGAGACCCCTGGTCTCATCCACCATGTCAGTTCCTGTGCTTCTCGTGAGGCTTCATTTGATTTCCTAAATACAAGTAGTATCAAAACACACCTATAGAATTTAAAAAGGCAGATGTCAGATCAGAAATGTTCTCCCATCCCGATGGGTCAGTGGAAATCCCACTATACTAATTCAAAGATCTGAATGCCAGGAGGGACCAGTGTGATCATCTAGTCCGACTTCCCATGTAATATAGTCTATAAAGTTTCACCACTTAGTTTTTTAATATAATTTTTAGAAATATTGATCTTCTCACGTATCTGGAATTAACCTTCAGTCATTTATCTGGAAGAGGCTTTGAACTACGTTGTTCAAAATTTCAGTTCACTGTAAGTGTTCTGTGAGTTTTCAAAGTTATTTTCAATTATTTCTCCCTCATTTTCCCTGAAAAAACATGATTAGAGTCTAATTTGGGGTCAACCACATCAACCCGTGCCTCTAATCCCTGAATTGCAAGAACTATCGTTTCAGCAGTAACGGCAGCAGTTGACCTCAGAAGCCTTACTGGTGCGTTCTGTGGTAACAGTCTGAGATCATGTAGACAAACTGAATAAGAGAATGTCTCAGTGATATTTTCTATGGGTCTTTACAGCAGATTCGACTGTAACATTTTTCCATAATAACCTCATTTTCCTCCCTCTAGAGGGCTTTTAAATGTAATACTATGATGGGAAAATATATCCTCAGTATAGCACTGTATAAGTTAATAAAGGAGAATCATTTCTGTAAAGCCCAAGCTCGGCTGTATTAGTGGTAGCTGCACAGTGTTGACAGTCAGAATCAGAGTAATAACAGTAATAGTAAATCAAGGATTATAAGAAATAGGAACTTTACAAAATACCCCCAATCCTTCCTAACTTGGTTTTAAATGCAACAGGAAACAAGGAAGTGATATAACCCTAATAAAACAGCAGAAAGAACAATGGGGAGGGAAAGTAAGTAGCCCTTTCTCCCTGATGTCCACTTCAAAGCTTACGACAATCTTGGCATATTGCAAGGGGCCTTCAGCATCTCTGACAGTCTTAGAAGTCCTTCTGATAACGTCACTTTTTTATGAAGGGATCTTCCTCTTACACTCCTGGGCAACACCAGAAGCTGAGGAGACATTTTTTTTTTCCTTTTCCCCCTCAATGATACTATTTCTTGCAGAGATGCAGGGGCTGAGAGAAGAGGGTCCCTCTGATTTCTAGTCAGCGCCAGTCTCTACATAGCAGTTTGTAATCTTCTCTGCAGCATCTTATTTCTCAACACTAATGCAAGTTTTGGAAGTAGGCCTGTAATGGCAATTTTCCAGGAAGGTGAGGGCTGTAACAGATTTGCACAGAGTTTACATAAAAGTTATTAACATGAAATGTCCATAGCCATGATACTTGATTGTACTTGTATCCTTCTTAATAGATAAATAGAAACTGCTTCTTGTTCAAGTTCACCAGTAACAAAAACCTTCAGATCAGCTTAATTCTAATTTTCATTTATAAGTAGGGGATTGGGAAGCCCTGTAGCTTGAGTTCACCCAAATTTAGGTATGCCTTACAGAAGGAGCCAATTCACTTCCTTCAGCTTTGCTTTCCACTTGAACTTAAAAACTCAAAATGCAACTGTACAAACCCACGTGAGTTTCTGATTAAGCCAGTTTTATCCACCTGGATGCCCTTACCTCCCAGAGAATTTATTTTCAGGATGGCCTGAGGCATGCATGCTTACTGCTCCCCACAAACGAGAACTGCATGCACAGAAAGGTATATAGAATCATAGAAGATTAGGGTTGGAAGAGACCTCAGGAGGTCATCTAGTCCAACCCCCTGCTCAAAGCAGGACCAACACCAACTAAATCATCCCAGCCAGGGCTTTGTCAAGCCAGGCCTTAAAAACCTCAAAGGATGGTGATTCCACCACCTCCCTTGGTAACACATTTCAGTGCTTCACCACCCTCCTAGTGAAATAGTGTTTCCTAATATCCAACCTAGACCTCCCCCACTGCAACTTGAGACCATTGCTCCTTGTTCTGTCATCTGCCACCACTGAGAACAGCCTAGCTCCATCCTCTTTGGAACCCCCTTTCAGGTAGTTGAAGGCTGCTAACAAATCCCCCCTCACTCTTCTCTTCTGCAGACTAAACAATCCCAGTTCCCTCAGCCTCTCCTCATAAGTCATGTGCCCCAACCCCCTGATCATTTTAATTGCCCTCTGCTGGACTATCTCCAATTTGTCCACATCCAAAACTGGACGCAATACTCCAGATGTGGCCTCACCAGTGCCGAATAGAGGAGAATAATCACTTCCCTCAGTCTGCTGGCAATGCTCCTACTAATGTAGCCCAATATGCCATTAGCCTTCTTGGCAACAAGGGCACATTGCTGACTCATATCCAGCTTCTCATCCACTGTAATCCTCAGGTCCTTTTCTGCAGAACTGCTGCTTAGCCAGTCGATCCCCAGCCTTTAGCAGTACATGGGATTCTTCCATCCCAAGTACAGGACTCTGCACTTGTCCTTGTTGAACCTCATCAGATTTCTTTTGGCCCAATCCTCCAATTTGTCTAGGTCACTCTGGACCCTATCCCTACCCTCCAGCATATCTACTTCTCCCCCCAGTTTAGTGTCATCTGCGAACTTGCTGAGGGTACAATCTATGCCATCGTCCAGATCATTAATAAAGATGTTGAACAAAACCAGCCCCAGTCACCATTTAAAAAAAATAAACAAACAGCACTTGCCAGATGCAGTATTGTCAACCCCAACTCTACAAAATAAATCAAGAATCAGGCCCGAAAATCATGTGGTTGATGTTTTTATAAAATACATTTTGGGTTATTTTTATTTGCATTCTGTTTTTTCAGCAAGTTAATATTCGGAAGCTTTTCTCCATGATGGCTAGAAACGTACACCTTTTTATAAACGAAACCTGGGATTCTCACATCATAACAAGATTTCACGAGCTTTAAGAAAAAAATAAAATTGTGAAATGTGGCAATATTGAAATAGTTATCAAATAGGAGAGCCAGGGATGGGGAGACATCTGTAACAACAGTTGGCAATACTGTCTTTTGGATGGTTTCTACTGCAGATTAGCACACACTTACCTTAACGTCCATGCACCAATGCCTGTTTGCAAAAAACAAATTAAAACAAAAAGTCCTCACCCTCAATTTCCATATCTCTAGATAAAGGGAGACTAACATACACAACAGTATAAGAATAGAATAGAAATATATTTTTGTGGGTGTAGTAGAGTCTTCCTTAGGGAAAAATTGCCCCTTTTGTCAGCTTGATCTATAATATTTATAAAGGTCATAAGAATAACCATACTGGGTTGATCTAGTCCAGTATCCTGTCTTCCAACAGTGACCAATACCAGGTGCTTCAGAGAGAATGAACAGAACACGTAAGCATCAAGTGATCATTCCCATAATATATACTCTACTATAAACACTTGTATTAGTGGTACCTAGATAGTATGGTGACTGGTGCGCTATAAACATCAGAAATTGAATTTATTGTCCCAAGGACTGAAATACTTTGGTCTACTTAAAGTCACTGGGTTCCGTATAGGAGTATGTGGATGAAATGTAATGACCTATGATATACAAGAGGTCAGATTAGATGATATAATGGTTGCTTCTGGCTTTAAACTGTTAGATTTTAAATGAGCACTTAGAGAGATTAATATAGGATCAACACATTCAGACTTGGGACTTTTAGAACTGCTTGAAGTAAAATAAATAAAGAATAATTACCAAAGATTAAGCTCTTAATATGTATTTTACATTTTCTTACTTTCCCCATATTCGCCACATTGCTGTGTGACTATTTCAAAGAGAAGGATACTTAATTGTTAGTACTGCAAGTTTTAATTAGAGATTTTCTGCCCACTAAGTCCAGTATAATCAGCACTGAAGCCAATAAAAGCCAAAAGACTTGCTCAATATCTGAGTACCTGATCTCTGGCTCAAGATCTGTGGATAAGGATGGTTCTGATAACTGGGCTTACAAATTTACACTAATGGTAAGATTAATTGTAAAAATAGGAACGCTCATAAGATGTTTGTTACAATAACCTACAATATAAGAAATGTTGATGGAAAGTAGGTCAAGTTGTTTTTAATAATGAATGTTATAAACAGGTGCCAGAGGACCAGACAGAGAGACTAAATTAGGGCAAACAAAAAAGGCCATGCTGATATGATTCAAGGACCATGCTGAAATCAAATTTGCTAAAATCAGAAAATATGGAGCTGGAAATTTATGAACCAAAATTGGTGTGTTGAATATTAGGCCTAACTAGTGGACAAAATAATGAGGTGATGGGCTATTCCATACATTACTCCCTTTATGGGTCCTTAAAAAATAGGCAGAAGAAAATTGGAAGGACAGGCAAAGCTTCCTCCAGTAGCTTTGATGATCATGGCTGCCACACCATCTCCTGGGACCCAGCCTTTCTTTGTCCTAATCCTGAGGGATGTCCTGACCAGCTCGGGCCAGAGAGAGGTATCCATATGACATTGCCACCCTTATTAGCTCCGGCTGAATCTCAATCAACAGCTGAGATAGAACGAGATCTGACTTTAACCACAGCAGCAGCAGCAATTATCATGCCAGCCCATTTTAGCTAGCGCCTTTTCCCCCCAGAAAGGACAGTTTCAGACTTACACAGTATCAGCAACAATAGCTCCAGCTCATAACAACTCACTTAAAAAAATACCCCACAGGACAGTTATTACCATCTTTAATATCATTTAAGAGATGGTCAGACAAGTGGCTTTTTCTTCTAAAACCCTCCAGCAAAAGGAAAGAACAAAAGATGATGTTAAAATAAAAGCCTGACTTAATACTTTACTTTTCAAATGCTTTCCCTGTTTTCCTTTCTATTCTGCACCTTTAATAAACGGTTTAAAGGATTGTTAAGTAGGCTAATGTCTCTGTATACCAAACCCGGGAACTTGTTTAACACTGTTTAATGTTGGACAGTGACCGGGTAATATTAACACCCTTAGCCCATATATTCCATTAAAATTAATAAAACAGGTCTCAAATGACCTTATATGGAGAGCAACATTTCATATGTACTGTATATGTATGCATATTTTAAATCTGTAATATCAGATTCAGTGCTTCCACTTGGCTCTCACCTTAACAATGCTTTAAAATCTATATCAGAATATAAGAATATAATTTGGGGTGGAGAAATGAGCTATCCTTTCTCTTCCACAGCCACCTAAATCTTCTGGTCAAGCAAATAGCTCAGATGCCAGAGTTGTCCAGGAAGTAGAAACAGAACATAAATCCCATTCTGCATTCTAACTGAAAAAAGTTGGCAAGGCCATAAAAGGGGGTTATTTACAACAGTACTGACAAATATTATAGGTACCTGAACTTCTACACCATGCAATGTTGTAAGTAAATCAAGCATATTAGTCTCTGGATTCTGAAGATGATGTTCTTCCACAAGGAGGATTTGTTCTTCTCAGAGGCGAAAACAACAGTTACCTAAGATGACTGGACTTGGTCGATACTTTCATTATTTTGTTTACTTTTTATGGGTCAAATAAATGTGGGTAGACATGAGATCTTGGCAGTCTCCTTTGCATTAATTAATTCAATTATATTTTTGTATAATCAATTAATCCAAAGTAATACATTAATTAAATTAACTATGCAATTTAAACAAGCCTCATGGATTTAGACCTTTAAATACTTACATGGTTTAATGTCACAATTGTACAACCCCCCTTCTGAAATTTTTGCAGTAGGTTAGTTACCTGATCACTATACTATGATTCTTACCCTGTCGCAGATCATTGGGCTACAGAAGTCATTAGTTGCCTTTAAAAGGCCACTTCTTGTTCTAGATCTGAGACACAACCCAAACCACAGAGGCAAGTTTGATCCTCCCCTTGTGATGGGGTTATATAATTGGGTGCTGCCCTTGAGCACACACCCTTGTGTCCCCTCATGGTCCTTCAGGCACATTGCCCTCAGCACCCATTCCAGTTCTTTCCATTACCTAGAGCAAATTAATTCAAAGAAAATACCCCCTTCATGGGGTTTGGTTTATCAACAGTTTCTACAGGGTGTAACTTTCTTCTTTAGTTGCTCATGTTCATGCCCATATAAGACACCTGGAAGGTTTTCTTGCCCCTGCTCAGGAGGCCTCAGCCCTCCTCCTGTGGCTGGGTTCTACTTCAGGCAGGAAGTCTCTCTTAAGACAGGACATCTTGTCCAATCCCCTGCTCAAAGCAGGACCAACACCAACTAAATCATCCCAGCCAAGGCTTTGTCAAGCCGGGCCTTAAAAACCTCAAAGGATGGAGATTCCACCACCTCCCTAGGTCACTGGGCATCGTCATCACCAACGAGGACCGGAAGAAGATCATCATGGTGGATGTCACAGTGCCATTCAAGAACAGGACCCCGGCCTTCCACGATGCCCAAGCTCAAAAGATAGAGAAATATGCCCCTCTGGCTGAAACCTTGAGAGCTAAGGGTTACCCGGTCCAGGCACACACACTGATCGTCAGAGCCTTAGGCGCATGGGACCCCAGTAATGAGCGAATGTTGCAGGAATGTAGAATCGGTCAATGCTATGCTCAGCTGATGTGGCAACTCATGGTGTCGGACACAAATCAGGTGGTTGAGGGACATCTACATAGAACACATCACCAGACATCGGCAATACCAGGAGGGATGAGCTGGAGTGCCAATGAGAAGCACAGTCAGGAAAGTAACTGAAATACTTTCCCCATGGATTGTATTTTCTAAATAGACAACCAACCTAATTTTCAATTATTGAGGGACTATCTCCACTCATTGATATATTTTGCTTTCCACAACCAAATTGCTGTACAACTTTTCATGAGTGATGTACCCGAGTACTCGGATTCTAATATCTAAACTGTATTGTTAAATCTATTCACTTAAATTTGGGTTATTGCTGATTGTGTACTCTATGTATCATATGACTTTTAAAAACAAACTTTGTATTTGTGGATAATCTAAGCACTATACTCAGATGTACAGACACTGTTTTCCGAACCTATGTATTATACAATTTTTTTAACATTAGCTTTAATAAAAATTGTAAATATATTCTCAGTGTGGCCCTTTTTTAGTTGTAACAACATGAGTTTGTTGTAGAATGCATATAATAAAAATCAATATAAGAGAAGCTTCTCAGAACTAAACAACCCTTTCTTCGAACTAAACAATCCTAAAAAATAAATGTTTTCAGGATAAAACAAGTGGGACTATAAAATTTAGAAATAATTGTATATATAGCTGTTAAAACCAAACCAAGAAAATATTTTCCTATTCTTTTCATTAGCCTTGCAATATTCAGTCCAATGGCTTATCTTATTCAACTGCACTCCCGCTGTAATCAAAATAGGATGGAGACATCTGCAAATTCCTATTTTATTTTCTTCTTTCAACTAGTCTTTTTTAAAGTGTTGATCCAATCTCAAAACATCATCATATATTGCACAGTCATTCATGTGCTAAATAAGTATGCATCTTTGACAGGATAGTATCACAGTTGCAAATAGAGAATGCACGCAGAAGCTTAAAAGCCTTGATGCCTGAAAAAATTAGTCTGCTTGGGGTGTTAGAGAAAAACAACAAAACAAAAACACCTTTCTAAATTATAGTTGATCCAAAAAGAAATATTACAAAAGCAGGATCAAAAGTAGCAGCCCCCTGAAAGCTCCTTCTCAGAGTGCCAGCAGAGTTGGAAGAAGCAATTCATTGCTGCTCTGTATTAATTGTTTTCCAAGGGTTTGCTAAGCAGACAGAAATATGGAATCCTGGTAGGGAAACAGGAGGCTCAAGAGAGGTTCAGCAAAAGTCTAAAAATTGACAGCTGTGTGCACTATGTTAACATATAAAATAAAATTTTATCTGAGTTTCCAGCCAATGGAGAACAGATTCTATAACAACCACAGGCAAGCATCATACCTATTTCCTCCAGCAACAAAGATGTTAAAGACAGATTACTCTCCCTCATCCTACCGCTTTCTGCTTTTTGTTCTTTTCCACTGTACACCTGTCAGAAAGATTGAGAAAGACTGGATGATGCTGGAATACAGTGCAATTGAAATTTTTGGCATGGTTATCCTAGTGTTATCATGCTAGAGCAGAAGTCTAGGAGTCCCATCTAGTCCCAAGTCTGTCATTGACTCTGTGACCCAGGATAACTGATTTACTCATTTATAACATAAGGCTCATGATACTGAAACACAGTGTGTTATAAGAGGCTTAGCTAAAGCGCTTTGAAAACCTTATAGTGCTAGCTCTTTCGCACAGCAACTGTCTCTTATAATGTGTTTGAACAGCCCCCCCTGCACAATGGATCCTCAGACCAACTGGAGCTTCTGAGTGCTACCATATTACAAATAGGTATAAATAAAATTAACATATATGTAAGCACAGATTTTACATAACTTCTGTTTTCTTTTGTACAAATATCTTTCCTATAATCCTTTTTTTCTTGTACTAATTTTTTCAAAAGTAATCAAGTACATTTTTAAAAGTGATCTGACAATCTGCCTGAATATTGATCCTGAGCCCTGAGGAGTAACATTTGTCTAGATTGTGATCATACTGAGTGGTACTTTATTCCACAAATTGATTGCTTGACTTCAGTGGGACAATTTGTGATGCACACTACTATTTAATGTGAGTAAGTATATTACAATCTGTCCCTTAAACAACTGGGAGAGAAAGGTAGATGAGGCACAAAACTTTACAATGTACCAAATTCATCAGCAAGAGGTTGCAAGGACCTCACAATTCCCATGGGCAGCATGCCACTGAAATGAATGAAAAGGGACGACAGTGAGATTAAAAACCTGTGAGTAAAGCTGGTTGGAAAATGGGATACTTTCTGTGGAAAATGTTGACTTCTTTATGAAAAATGGAAAGCCAAAATAGCTCTGCTGAAAATTGAAATACCTTAAAACCCTGTTTATCTGAGCCTCCATTATCTGGCTTCCCGCACTAACCAAACCACCAGCACACACACAGGAACGTGGGAAATTGACACTTCAGCCCTGGGGCAGCAGAGCTCAGAATCTCACATCCCCCAATCTTCCCCCAGGTGGCGGGGCTCTGGCTCTCAGGCCCTCCCCTTCTTCTCCTGTGTTATTTAATATCACCTTAGCTTAGTTATTATAACAATAAGCTTTATAAACATAAAATATATTTTGCAACCTGGATGCAGTTTGTTTACTTTTTGCTCTTCACTCAGCTTGAACAATGAAACTAGCAAGCTGCACTGAACTTCAGGTATGTCTACACAGCAGTTGGAGGGTGTTTCTCAGGGTGGGCAGACAGACATATGCTAGGTCTGCTTGAGTTAGCATGCTAAAAATATCAGTGTGGCCATGTGGCATGGGTGGCAGCCATGAGCTGGCTGCCCGAGTACATATGCAGGGGATTGGGTGAGACTGAGCTGCTGCCTGTCTGTCAACCTGTGCTGGGAAGCACCCTCCCAGACACTGTGTAGACATACCCTTATGGTATTTCATTTTCTGGAACACAGATTTTGAATGAGTATCCAAGAAAAAGTACTCCCTTTTAAAATGTGGGTTTGAAATAATGAGGGAGTATGGACAGAGAAGTTTGGGGAAGGATAGTTTTCTCAGTTAAAAATAAATCCTTTCTAGCAGGTCAACCGGAGGACCTGGGTGATTTTCAGAGATGGTGCCAAACATCCTTCAATTATTCTTACTGAAGTAATAGAGCCAAATTAGGGAGTTTTAGACCAGCTGCTAAGGCAGAGTGAAGAACCACTTTTCACCCACATCCTCTTACATTTGCTGCCATTTAACTAAGTTGGACAGCAACTTTCAGACAAACTTCTAACCATGCCTGTGTGAACCTGCTACAAAGTAAACATAAATCTCTTCACCTCTATTTCCATATCTGCACCAATAAATATATCCTGCCATTTTTCTTCACAAATTTTACTTTTAACTAAATCTTATCAACCACATTATACAATCAAGTTGCCATGTAAACAGCCTTGACTCCATCCTAAGCCAGTTATAAAGTGTCACTAAAGAGAAAATGATATTTAACACAAACACAAAAGTTTCTTTCCACTGCATCTAGGCATTTGAGCTGCAGTAAAGAAGTTGTTTAACACATTCAGTCAGGTAAGAAAGTAATATCCACAGAGAGCCGTGTTCTAGCCTCAGTTCTGTTTTCCCTCACTTTTTATTCAGACCCCTCGTCAGAAGAGCTATGATGGGATAGGGTCTATGCTTTAATCCAGCCCTACTTATCCTGAGTGAAAAGTACGTGAAAATCCACTTCTGAAATTTCCTACAATACAAACCTCCACAAGCTATTTTGTACTTCAACTGTTCATATCAATCTGTTTTCTTGTCTGTTGATAATGGTATTGGATTAAAAATAAAAAACAAAACAAAAACAAACAAAACAATAAATGAGAAAATGATTTCTAACAATTCACTCTTATCAGATTGGTAGCTTGCTTCTGATATCATTTACTCCACAACTCCATCTCTAATATTTCTCTAACCACAGTTTTCTTATTCTCAGGTAAAAAGGGGCAGAAAAAAAGCTGGGGAAAATTCAACTAATGCATCATTTTGACACATTTGCTGTTTAGCCAGTGGTGTGCAGTCTGCTATTTCTTATATAATAAATGTTTACTGTATTTCAAATTTAATAAGTGCTCTAGGCTACAGCAATTGTTTAATATACTTCTATGGTATATATATATATATATATCTCCGTTTGAGAGAATACCACAAGATGTCTGTTTAAACTAATAAAAAGCAAGGTTGAATGGAAAAAATAAGATTCAAGTGCATTGGTCTCAATGAACATTTTCCAAAAAGAGTCATTAGAGAGCTGCACAGAGTGCTGCAATAGAAAAGTGGCAGTTGATGGGTCAGTCAATTACTATGGTGGCAGTGAGCAGGAGGAGGAGGAGGAAGGCAGGAACCATTTTTTGAGATTTAGATTCTATGTAATGATGTCTGGGAAGCATTTTGTTCTCTTATGGACCCCAGATACAATCAGACTCTGATTATAAGCCTGATCCTGAGTATAACCAGAGTTTAACCTGATTAGGAATTGCAAGGTCTGGCCCTAAAGCGATAGCTTCTGCTCACAGATGAAGACAAAGAAGTACTGACTTACAGAGTCCATAAAAAGTTTGGAGTGTATTCATATATAGCTTCCTACAAAAGAAAAACATTATTGTTAACTTGGAGGTAAGGTTTCTCAAGTTCAAATTCTACCAACGTCATCTCTAAATATCTAGATCTGTGAAATTCTTCTCTCTTTTCCCCATTCCACAATAATAATAATACTAAAATCTGTCCTTTTATTCACCTATATTTAGCCACTATGCATGTACCACCTCCATCACACTCTGAAGAAATGTGCAACCTTAATTCTCACCCCAACAACCTCCATCAGCCCCCAAACCATTCCACTTTAAAGCACATTTCCTAAACACAAAATAGTGACTTCAATATACTTTTCTATGTAGACACTCCAATTACACATGCACATCTTAAAAATTCATTGTTATTTCCTGTTATTCCATTCCTCTGCCACACTAACACAGTTCTAATGCAACAAAAAATGACACTGAAGAAATAAAGAATGACAGGGAGAGATGATGCATTTTATAAAGTGGGGATTTTCTAGATTTTTAGAGATTACATACAGTACAAGTGGAGTTTGCACTTGAGCAACCTTATCACCAAATTAACAATGTTTTTTGTTTTGTTTGCACTGTTTTTGGAGGGGGGGGTAGAGGGGAGGTATTATAAGTATATATCAATGTTCTCAAAAACGTATTTGATCGTGCCCCCCTTTTTTGTATCTGTAGTAGTTTACGCCCTGCCTCCCCCACACCTACCCAGACAGCAGGCGTCAGTCTCTGGCCGCCCAGCTCTAAAGACGAAGTGGAGGCTGCTGGCCAAGGAACCCAGCTCTGAAGGCAGCACTGATGCTGATGTAGGGAAGAAGCAAGCATGTTGAATGGCAGGGCTATAGGGATGTATGTAGGGGAACAAGGATGTATGAAGAGGAGATTAGAACATTGGGTCAATACATTGGGAGGCATTGGGGGCTTAAGAGGAAGGGAGAAAACTTTGTTGCAGTGCTGTGGGAGGACTTGGGGACCATTTTGAGAGGAACATAGATATGTAGGGGTGGTGTGTGTCATGTTTGGGGACATACTAGGTGTGTGGCCTATAGGTGGCGGCAGTGGGCAGAAGTGGGATTTGAGTTAGGCCATGTTCTCTGGTCTGCTAAAACCAACTTGCACCACACTGGCAAAAATGGTATAGCACAGTACATATTAACTTGGCTCAGGAAGGTCTTCGGGGTCAGAGATCTAACTCAAATCCCACTTCTGCCCGATGCCCCCACCTATAAGTTCATACCCATTATGTCCCACACACAGCACAAACCACCCCTACATAGCTATGCTCCTCTCAAAATGGTCCTCAAGTCCTCCCACTGCCCTGCTATGAGTTTTCTCTCTTCCCCTCAAGCCCCCAATGCCTCTACCAAACTCATGTGTATTACTAAATGAAATGCATACATTTGCAATCATTCTGTCTGAAAATTAAATAATTTACAATAAATAACTTTTGTGGATATAAATAAAGAGAGAAGAATGGTTTAATTTAATTAAGTGATTATTCAAAATAACACAGCCTATTCAATAAAATATAATTGAGTCATACGACCTAAGAGGTTAATTTTCAACAGCATACATACATTTTAACACACAGTATATTTATGTACAGTATTTAGGCTGCTACATCGAATTAAACAGCACTAGATATTGCATACATTGGAACTGAATAAAGATTTCTGAATTCCTTTGCTGCTACAGACCTTGGACAAGCAGGTATAGGCAGCTGTTACCTCCATCACTGTTTTGTTCAGCTTCTCCCAAAACAACAACATGCATCCACATGTACTAAAATAATAGGTTCTGTAACTTTGGAAATGGCCAGAGAGTAGCCCAAGTCTGAAAGATCAAAATCTAAGCATCACCTACAGTGTTCATCTTAGGTCATGTCCACACTAGCTCCTATGTCTGCAAAACTTTTGTTGCTCATGGGTGTGAAAAAACACCCTGAGCGATATAAATTTTGCCGGCTTAGGCTCTCATGTGCACAGCACTAGGTTGGCGGAAGACACTCTCCTGCTGACATAGCTACCACCACTTTATGTCAACCTGAGAGCTCTTTCCTGTTGGCACAACGCAGCTACAGGAATTCTCTTACAGCAGCACAGCTGTAAATTTATCAAACAAGTTTACTAGCCGTCTGAAGCAGCTGCACTTAAATGAAATTGACATCAGAAAGTTAGAGGCAGTAGAGATGACAGGTGTAAACTGGAATGAATTTTAAGACAAATGACAAAGTCAGAAGGAAAGTAGGATGTGAAATCACGGTACAGATTGGTTATAATCAAAACAATTATAATAGTGGGGACACTGCAGAAGACAAAAAGAAACAGATGATAAGATGCAAAAGAAAATAATATAAACACAAAACCAAGGTCAGTGTAACCCAGAGGCTGGGCACTGACTAAATGGTGAGACATCATACACAGGGATATGACCAGGCGGGGCTTAATGGAGGAACAAGCCACATACAGGAATGCATGGTTACTGTCCTGCTCCCCATGTCTGCAAAGATGCTTTGGGATGACAACAAAAGGAATGGTTTATGGGTGAAATACACATATAATATATGTAAGTACATGTGTCACACGAGGATATAATAAATCATACAAGATGCTAATGAGCACTTGAATAACACTATATTCAAGGTGTTTGCAAATAATGATCCTCACAACAACTTTGTGAGTTAGGTAAGTGTGTATTTCAAAGACAGAGAGATGGAGCCAGAAAGTTTAAGTGACTAATACTGGGTCAAAGTGATAAATCAGAAAAAAAATGTAGAACTCAGAATCTTCCAATTCTGTGTTCAGAGCAACTCTCACATGTCACAAACATGATGACTTGAGTCATGCTGCTATGTCTCCCAAGCTCAAACTCACAAAAGTTCAGGCTGGAAGGTGATAGGTTCAAGTTTGCATTTCAACCATTTGCCAAGAATGCCCTTTTGTTTCTACTAACCTCCAGGGCTTCTAACATTTGAAATGTTTTCTGGCAAATTTACCTGCTGTCTCCATGAAATATGAAGAGCTACAATATACAATGCAGTTGCCTCTTCTCCCAATTTGTGTTCTCATGTCCATTCAATATTAACGAATCTCCTCAGTAATAAGACTTCATGGGGGTGGGAGGGAGAAAGGTCAAAAACTGGCCCTGGCAAAGAGTAACTTCTATTGGATGACTTATCCCACAGTAAATTAAGTACCTCATCTATCTACCAGCATGATTAATGACTTATTATTGATTACTAATATGCAAGTTCACTAAATTTAAACAAATTACCTTGTGGCTTTTTTTTTTTTTAAATAACCTAAAAAGGTCTTGCGGATTAAATGCACCTGTCTGATCTGGTAACCTCCTCACACTTTTTTGTCTGATGTGTGTTTTATTAACCCCTTTCCAATAGACTTGGTGCAAGCAGGTTAAGATGAAAAGCTCAGCAATTTAAGATAACATCAGAGTGGCCAGACTATTAGCATACAATGTCCTGATCTTATTTTAGCTGGCTGTAAATGAAAAACTAAAACTGCCTGCTTTTGTGTGGTATAATGCATCATCAAAAAAGACTTAAAATGCTAAGCATTGCTTTTAAAAGATCCTATTTCCTCAGCTTTCCGCAGGTTTATAATGAATGTTCTCTTGAGAGATGTTGAAGCCTGAAAGGACATAATTTACTCTTGAAAGTTTATATTAGTCCAAGGAATTTACTTTCCTGAGCAATAGCTCTGGAAGCATGTGTGTACATTTTGAGATTTTTGGTTTTGTTTTAAAATAAGAACTAACTGTTGCAGATTATCTCCGTACCAAGAGCCCCTCACTATGATCAGCAATACTAATTCTATATAAACTGGAATATACTTATAGTGAACTGAAGTGGAGTGAAAGTCAGTGCATATCAGTGGACTTTCATTTCTTCTATAGGGAGTATTAGCATTACAGACGGCTGTGTTTGACATCAGATTTTAAATATGGCAGCCTTCCTTCCTCTCACGTTAGTGTGGGTGCTATGTCCTGTATCTGCAATCCATACGCTCTGTATGGAATCTGTCATGGTATAGGCTGTATATAGAAGCCAACATTCCTCACTAAAATTCTTCCACTTCTTACTTTCACAGCTGATTTGTAATTTGTTGACATCCAGCCAGATTCTGCTAAACATATGCATATACTGAACTGTATTAAACACAAGTAATCTCACTGACTTCTTACATTAATGTCCCGGGGATTACTCCTGTGAATAAAGTTCAATATATGCATACATTTTTATGAGATCAGGCCCATGGTTTAAATACAGATTTTGATATTTGGCTACCACTTTCCTCAGCAAAAACCACCAGACTCTCTTAATCTTTGACTTTAATTTTAAAGTGTAGGGCAAAAGGTGAAATAATCTGCAGTTTAGTCAGTGAAAATTAAAAGGAATTTAATGACTGACATCAGTGGAAGGATAGCTTTTACAGACATAACTTAAGTGAGAGCCAGATCTACCAGAGGTGCAGACTTACAATAAATTTGACTTCAGCCTTGTGCAAATCAGGGTGAGAAATACTGCCATGTCACAGAATTTCTCCAATATGGTTCTCTTTGCATAATGGCATGTCACAAGCGAATATTATATTCTCTAATCATCCATTCCTCATCCAAATGATAAAAGCACCTGATTAGCTACGGAATACTAAACTGGCATATTTTTGAAAAATGTGCTGATTGCGTAAGACACATAACTCTGCACAGTTGCAAAAGTTTTCATTCGAAAAACAAATATGCCACTCCAACAAATTTTAAGAGAGACAAAATTATACAAGGGTAAAGCAAGACAACAGTATTATTTATACAGTACCTAATGACACCTAAGTTACTGTTATTATTTTGACTGCGGTAACAGGAGGTTCAGCGTCATTGACATGGAGTGACTCACACAGGCACTTAATTTCTGATTATTGGGGCACATGACTGATGATTAGCACAAAATTCACTGTATATACATGGGCTCGGCAGAATTCAATTTTTATTTTTTATGTAATTTCTACAGATATCAACGTTTATTCTTACACGTTTATTATTGATTTAAAGTTTCACAGTCACACAAAATTATGGCTTTTATGCTTTTTTTAATCAATGTAAATTTTCAGTTTGGGATATTATGGGGAGTTGGGCAAAAGGAAGAGGAGGGGTAGAAAATTATTTAATGACAGTAGACAAATTCAAAAAGTTAAAGCTTTATAACATTAAAACACAAATTTTCAATGCTGGTTTCTTTTGGAAAGCGTGGCACCTGGGGAGATGGAAAGGGTGGAAGGGCTGATGAGAGTTGTCAGCCAGGGAATTTTTCACCCATTTGGGGAAACTCCACTTTCCCAATATGGATGGACCTCCAAGTCATCCTCAACTACCCAATGGCTCCTCCCAAAACACTTGAAGATACAAATCGTTTCCTTTCCCCTTGCCTAGTTTAGAGTGTACAGTCCTGGTCCCACTCTTCTGTTGTTGTGCAAGTTCTAAAAGTCATGGAAGCTCTAAGGCTGCAATAAACTCTGCAGCCCTGAGTGCAGGGTAGAGAGAAGCTCAAGATCTACGATGGGCTGTTCTTTCACATGAGCTCCTCTCCTTCCCCCAGGCAGCTCCAGAGTTTGACTGCAGAATGAATACGGAGCCCATATGTTGTTGTACCATACCTGTGCAAAAATAGGTATTGAATTCTTCATTGCTGAAGTTGCAGGTTATGACTATTTGCATATTATGACTGAAATTTTAAAAAAGGAGTATTTGTGGCACCTTAGAGACTACCAAATTTATTTGAGCATAAGCTTTCGTGAGCTACAGCTCACTTCATTGGATGCATTCAGTGGAAAAATACAGTGGGGAGATTTATATACATAGAGAACATGAAACAATGGGTGTTACCATACACACTGTAACGAGAGTGATCACTTAAGGTGAGCTATTACCAGCAGGAGGGGGGGGGACCTTTTGTGGTGATAATCAAGGTGGGCCATTTCCAGCAGTTGACAAGAACATCTGAGGAACAGTGGGGGGTGGGGAGGGGGGGGAATAAACATGGGAAAATAGTTTTTCTTTTTGTAACGACCCATCCACTCCCAGTCTCTATTCAAGCCTAAGCTAATTGTATCCAGTTTGCAAATTAATTCCAATTCAGCAGTCTCTCGTTGGAGTCTGAAGTTTTTTTTGTTGAAGAATTGCAACTTTTAGGTCTGTAATCGAGTGACCAAAGAGATTGAAGTGTTCTCCAACTCGTTTTTGAATGTACAGAACAACTAACCCAGGAACCTATCCTGACCACAAAGCCTGTTGCCACCAACTGTGTCCACATATCTATTCAGGGGACACCATCATAGGGCCTAATCACATCAGCCACACTATCAGAGGCTCGTTCACCTGCACATCTACCAATGTGATATATGCCATCATGTGCCAGCAATGCCCCTCTGCCATGTACATTGGTCAAACTGGACAGTCTCTACGTAAAAGAATAAATGGACACAAATCAGACATCAAGAATTATAATATTCAAAAACCAGTTGAAGAACACTTCAATCTCTCTGGTCACTCGATTACAGACCTAAAAGTTGCAATTCTTCAACAAAAAAACTTCAAAAACAGACTCCAACGAGAGACTGCTGAATTGGAATTAATTTGCAAACTGGATACAATTAACTTAGGCTTGAATAGAGACTGGGACTGGATGGGTCATTACAAAAAGTAAAACTATTTTCCCATGTTTATTCCCCCCCCCCCATTCCTCAGATGTTCTTGTCAACTGCTGGAAATGGCCCACCTTGATTATCACTACAAAAGGTTTTTTCCCCTCCGCTCTCCTGCTGGTAATAGCTCACCTTACCTGATCATTCTCGTTACAGTGTGTATGGTAACACCCATTGTTTCATGTTCTTTGCGTATATAAATCTCCCTACTGTATTTTCCACTGAATGCATCCGATGAAGTGAGCTGTAGCTCACGAAAGCTTATGCTCAAATAAATTTGGTAGTCTCCAAGGTGCCACAAGTACTCCTTTTCTTTTTGCGAATACAGACTAACACGGCTGCTACTCTGAAACCTGAAATTTTAAAGTTGTTGAGGAAGATTTTCTTTACCACTTAGCCTCATTCACATAAGCTAACTACAGCTGAAAGGACTCATGACTTACCAGTGTCCAGATGAATGAACATTTTCCCATATGGAATAACAAAAATCATTACTAACTTTTATAAGCTTCTTCTTATTAAGCTGTCGGCTGGAGTTTTTTGGCCCTTAGAAACTCCATTAGGTTCATGAGGTTTCTGAGCTCCACAGATGTGAGGATGACTGAATGGATGACACTCCGTGTTGAAAGTGCCCTTTCTCTGGCAATCACAGAATGAAATTTACATACTTGCTATGTTGGGCTGCCTAAATGAACAGTCAGGCTCCATAGCTTTTCACAGCTCACAAGGACACACATACATACTACCTGTTGAACTGGATCTATTGCCCGATGATAGTTGAAGGATTGTTGTGGATTCACAATTTAGAAAGAAGCAGTGCACAAATTTCAGGTAAATATTAATGTTTATTATGATATTCACATTATGTTTTCTTTTTATTCTTTAGAACATGAAGAATATTAGCTCCCAGGTGGATTTTCTGTGTGTGATATGAAAGTCCATCTTCTATCATAAAGAGCATGGTATTACTATTGTAATTTAAATATTAGGACATGTAGAGCTAAAAAGATGAAGAGCAGCCGTGTGTGATGGACAAATATTTCAGTTACATATTAAAATATTTTAATGAAAGAAATGTGGAGATAGTACATGTTTCAAAGAGATTGCTAATGTAAGCATGTTTGGATATGTGGGTGAGTGAGTGGCAGAAATCAAGTCAGATTCCTTCCTGATAAAGCCATTTCTCTAGTTGACAACTGTCAAAAACACCTCAGAAATCCATGAATATTGAAGTGCTGTTCACTGGCACATTTGGCATTCTGAAGCCAGGCAAATAGAACTCATGAAATATGAAAGGAGTGCTTCATGTCGCTTTGTAGAAAATGTTGCCATTAAGATGATGTATGGGGAAGTTCACACCTTCATCTTCTGGGAGTGCTATACTGTATTTTCAATCAGCTGTATTACTTTGCTTTGAAAGTATTACTGTTGGCCTATATTCCTTCTCTTCTGGCTGCAGGATCTCTATGAAACTAGAGCTATACTCAGGGTTTTAAATGTCTGTTAATACTGATATATGTACTTATCTAAAACAAGTGCATATTTTATATAAAATATAATGAAACTTCCTGCTGAGAGCCGCTTTCTAAACCAGGTGTTTTCATACTTACTAATAGCCACCATGTGGCAGTTATTTCTAAAGCCAGTTTTGCCTCCTCAACTTTTATGATTCAAAACCTTATCAGAAAACAGAAATAAGAGGTGTTGTTTTTCTTCATCTAGACAAGCGGCAACGAGTCCTGTGGCACTTTACAGACTAACAGCTGTATTGGAGCATAAGCTTCCGTGGGTGAATACCCACTTTGTCGGACGCATAAGCTCCAATACGTCTGTTAGTCTGTAAGGTGCCACAGGACTCTTTGCCACTTTTACAGATCCAGACTAACACGGCTACCCCTCCGATACTTCATCTAGACAAGCTCAGAATCAATTTTATCTATGCTTCTTCTTGCCCTTTTCTTGTTACTAAACATCATGGACCAGTTCCTTAACTGGTGTAAACTGCCACAGTTTGATTGGATTATGGCAATTTACACCAGCAGAGGATTTGGCCACTTATTAAGGAGGTGCAATAGTGCCTCTACATATTTATTATGGTGGGTCTCAATTTTTCACTTAATGAATGGATCCAAGCTTTCTCTTTTGTATGAGGGATGCAGTGTGTTATCTCCAAATTCACAGCACATAATCTGGGAGAGGGGTGGGGGGTAAAGATTAAATTTTCTGAGGATTTTCAACTAAATTTGTTGTCTAGTTTGAGTTAAATTTCATTTAAAATTTAATCTTTAAGACATTTTTCAATGTCTGACCTTTTATTTGAGCTTTTATTAAAAAAACCTTTCACACATTCAAACACATTGCCAGCACTCATCAAATGTATAAAGAAATTAAGTTGTAATTAAGCAAAGTACTAAATAATTGTTCTCGGTCTTTCCCACTGTGTTTACATTTTCCCTTACTCACAGTGACCACACCACACCTGAAGCGCGGGAACATTGTCCGGGCTTGCTGAAAGAATACAGCAGTGCTTAATGGCAGGGGTGGGGGAAGGAAGTCAGAAACCGCTGCAAAGGTGAGCAGTGGTCAGTTTTGTGGCACTGACTCACCCCCCTGGGGAATGTGAGGGTGGAAGGCTATAAAGGTGCAAACCCTGGGTGTTGGAAGCCTTTTCTCCACATAGCAGGCAAGGCAGCACCCACCCTTCCTCCCCAAGAGGTGGCAAATATCAGGTTGGGTTAGGACCTGCTGTGGGCATTGTGCTAGTCACTCCTTTTTACGGGGGCTAGAAAGGAATTTTTCCCTCACAGCATATTGGCTTTGGTGGAGTAAGGTTTTTCTAACCTTTCCCCACAGTGGGTGTCAGGGAGGACCTTTTCTGGTAAGAAGAAAAGATGGTAGGCTATATGTCGCAACTTATTTAGTAAGTGTGGGTGGATGTCCTGTGCAGGTACTTCATGGAGAAGGGATACAGTGACCTGATAAATGGCCTGGTAAAGGACTTAAAAGGAGGTTCTAGATAAAAGAACAGAATGGGGCAGGGGGGTTGGGGACTGCTACAATTGGTATGGCAGCGAGCCAACCAATCCCCCCCACCCCCGTTCCTATAGCCCATCTTAACCCTCCTATGAGGGGGATGGATAGTAAGGTCCAAGCCATGGGTTGGCTGGGGGACTTGGATGGAAAATGAATGGGGGCTGGTGGAAGCCCCAGATAGTGATTTGAATAAATATGGATTTGCCTGCACTGTACTCTTTATCTGCTTGATAGTCCCAGACATCTATATAATAAAGTTGCGGCCTGATTAAATCCATATCAAGTGTCTCCTGCCTCCTCCTCTTTCAGTACAGCTGGACAATGTCCACCATTTCCCATAACTTAATGGTATGGAAGCTACCCATTTCCTCGCAATGTAATGCAAAACACTATGAACTCATACTTCCCCCACAAACACATCATTCAAGTAGATTTGTAGAACCATAGAGACCTCAACATCATTTGGTCTAATCCCTTGCCAAGATGCAAGATTTGTTGTGTCTAAACTATCCAAGACAGATGGCTACCCAACCTCCTCTTGAAAACATCCAGGAAAGGAGCTTTTGTGACCTCCCTGAGCAGTCTGTTCCATTATCCTACTGTTCTTAGAGTTAGGAAGTTTTTCTTAAGATTTAATATTCCTGAGGGAATTCTGTGCCAAAAAATTAATTCTGTGCAAAAAAAAAAGTGTACACAATATTTTAAAATTCTGCAAATTTTATTTGCCAATAAATAAATGTGTCTCCAGCATGGCAGTGGGGAACACAGGCCACTGGCTGCATTGAGGTGGGAGATCACCCTGAAGGCCCCATGTCCCCTGGTACAAGGACTCGTCAGTGAGGCTGCACCTGACCCTGACACAATGCAAGGGCTGAGCCAGCCCCTCTGTGCCAGGTGCACCAGACGTGGGTGGGCAGGCTCAGCCCATCAGGATACAAGTATGGAGGGACTTAGTGTGTGGAGATCCAGGCGTGGGGTGAGAGGTTTCTGGGGGGGGGGGGCAATCTGGATGTGGGCAGCTCAGTGGGAAAGCTGGATGCACAGGGGCTCATTGGGGGGCTCTGGGTGCAAGGGCAATGGGACTCTGCATGAAAGCGGTTGGGGCTCAGCGGGGGGGGGTCTGGGTGTGGAGGGCTCATTGTGACAGTCCGGGTGCTGGGGAGTGGGGCTTGATGGGGTGGGGGTGCAGGTGCGGCTCGCTGGTGATCAGTGGGGTAGGGGGCTCAGATGGGTCTAGGTGTAGGGGGATGGGCTTGTCAGGATGAGGGTTTGATGGTTTGAATAAACATGGGGAAATAGTTTATTCCCCCCCCCCCTCTCTCTCGCTCTCTCACACACACACACGCTGTTCCTCAGATGTTCTTGTCTACTGCTGGAAATGGCCCACCTTAATTATCACTAGAAAAGGTCCCCGCCCCCGCTCTCCTGCTGGTAATAGCTCACCTTACCTGATCACTCTCGTTACAGTGTGTATGGTAACACCCCTTGTTTCATGTTCTCTGTGTATATAAATCTCCCCACTGTATTTTCCACTGAATGCATCCGATGAAGTGAGCTGTAGCTCACGAAAGCTTATGCTCAAATAAATTTGTTAGTCTCTAAGGTGCCACAAGTCCTCCTTTTCTTTTTGCGGATACAGACTAACACGGCTCCTACTCTGAAACCAGGTATATTATGTTCACCACATTCCCCCTACCCACCAGACCTGTTATCCTGTCAAAGAAGGAAATCAAGCTGGTTTGGCATGACATGTTCTTAGTAAATCCATGCTGGCACTAGTAATTAACCCTTCATCCTCCAGGTATTTGCAAACTGAATGTTTCATGTATTACTCTCATAGCTTCCCAGGCATTGAAGTCAGGCCTGAAGTAAACCATTAAAATCCATGCTAAGTCATTGAACATTCAGTACTTAAGAAATTGTGAAGGCTTGCATTTCACAACAGTCCATATGTACTCACAAAACAAGATCAGATAACTCTCTCACATCAAAACAAGAGTAAAATTCACTAACGGATCCACCCAGAAATATTTTGTCAAAATTGAGGCTTTTTTCACCCTATTTTTTCCTGTTATGCGACTATAGTAGAGGCTTGTTCTTTAACTGCTTATCAAAGTCAAAATATCTAGGCTACCTCAAGACATAAGCACCAGATTTGTACCATTCATTTTTTGCATCTCTCTATCATGTTCCCCTTTATTCATCTCTTTTCTAAACTAAAGATCCCTATTCTTTTTGGTCTCTTCTCAAACACAGTCTCTCTCTGTCTCCAATTATTTTAGAAACTTTTTTTTTTTAAAATATGGTGAACAGAATTTAATTTGGGTGCACTGTTTATTTCTGTAATGGTATAAAATATTCACTATTTTGTCCCATTTTTGACACTATTTTGCATATTTTTTATGTGGTGGTGATGCCTTGTTAAAAGTTTTATCTTGAGCTTTCCACAAAGGACCCTCAAGTCTTTTTCTTGAATGTTTACAGTTGATTTAGAACCCAACTCTCTGGCTTTGAATCCAAAACTTCTCGTTTTCCTCCCACTCCATTTACTTGTGTCCTCATTACAAGTCAGGGTTCAGAGACAGCATACAATATTAAAGCTTAAAATGTTGATAACAGCTGATCTTTTAGTTATTTATTTTAAACTAAAACATATTAAGTTTGTGTGAGTTTGTCCTTAAGTGGGTTTAATATTGTATCTGCCAAGCCTTAATTTGGTTTCTAGTTAAAATAATTCTACAAATTATATCAAATCTATCTATCTATCTATCTATCTATCTATCTATCTATCTATCTATCTATCTATCTATGGAACTGTGTATAAATTATTTTGAAAAGAATGGGGATTAAGATTTCCTTTTCTTGAACATAATCTCATTTCCCTGAAATACAGTACAAGCTGTGTTTAAAAGAAATGAGTTTCATCTTCACATTGAGACAGGAAACTTGAAACTTCACAAGTTAGCCAAAAACTAGATGGAGGGAGATTAGAGAGACACAAGGTGGGTGAGGTCATATCTTCTATTGGACCAACTTCTGCTGGTGAGAGAGACAAGTTTTCGAGCCACAAAGAGCTCTGCTTCAGGTCTGGGAAAATAACACAGACTGTTACTGCTAAATGTAAAGTGGAACAGATTGTTTAGCACAGTATTTAAGGGACCACTCAAGGTTAAGTGACTCGTTAACACACCTCCAGTCATAGGGAGAAAAAGAAGGTGGGGAAGTTGTTGGGGGAGGGTGGCTAATGGGTTACAGATTGTTGTAATAAACCATACACCCAGTGTCTCTATTCAGTCCATGATTTTTAGTGTCTAGCAAAGTTATGAATTTAAGCTCCCAGGCTCATTTTTTGAAAGTGTTGAGCAGGTTTCCTTTGAGGATTAGAATTGAAAGGTCAGACAGAGTGATCGCTTTTTGTTTGAAGGCCAGAAGAGGAGGTTCAGGAAAGATTTTTTTTCCAGGATGGGTTCCCCATTGAGTGAGTATGGGCTATCGTTGTTTGATGATACCCAGTATGGGTTCCAGTGTGGGGTGGTAGGTGACAGCTAGGGTGCGCGGTCAGAAGGTGTTTATTTCAGTACTGAAGCAGGTTCTCTCGGGGCATTTGGATGGCCCATTCCATGATTTGATCTACTTCGATTGTGGAGTGTTCTTGCTTGGCAAAGATGGTTTTAAGTGTATTAAGGTATTTATCCCAGACTTTCTCCTTTGAGCATATTCTGTGATATCTAGTGCCTACCTAGCCATAGGTACTGGAACTAGAGGTGTGGGGGTGCTGCAGCACCCCTGACTTGAAGTGGTTTCCATTATATCCAGGGTTTACAGTTTGGTTCAATGGCTCTCAGCGCCCCCACTATAAAAATTGTTCCAGCACCTCTGCACCTAGCAGAAGAGAAAAGATGTCTTGCTGTGTTTGGGGTAGTTACTGGATCTCTGAAGATAGGTGTGGTGATCCATGGGTTTCTTGTGTAAAGTTGTTTGTAGGGTTCCACTGCTGAAGGTGATCACGGTGTCCAGGAAGTTGATGCTAGTGTGGAAGTGTTCCAGAGACAGTTTAATGGACGGGTGGTGGTTGCTGAAATTGTGAGGAAGTTTAAGCCGTCTCTGTCCAGAGGATGAAAATATCCATGTACCTTGGGTATATCATTAGTTTCATGGTGCATTTGTCCAGAAATTCTTCTTCAAGGGGTCCCACAAAAAGGTTGGTATATTAGGGATCCATTCTAGTTCCCAGAGCTGTTCTCATGGTTTGGACAAATTGTTTGTTGTTAAATGTAAAATTGTTATGAGCGAGGATGAAATGGGTGAGTTTGACCATGTTTTTGGGGTGGATATCTGAGGATTGTCTATTGTCTTGTAAATATTTGAGGCAGGCAGCTATGCCGTCATTGTGAGCGGTGTTGGTGTATAGGTAGGGGACGTCCATGATGAGCTGTGAACTTCAGTGAATTAAAATGGAGCTGGGTGAATACTGCATAAAAAAAAAATCAGCAAAAATGCATTTGACTTTTTAAATGAATTCATTTTGGTCATGCCCACATACTTTATTTTAACATTCTATGAATAGCTATGGAACTGATGTTACTAGCATGAATGCTCAAAGAAGCAAATTTTAAGTTTCCACAATCAAACCCTTGCAAAAAGTACATTTTAAGTGCACTTCATGGAGCATTAGCACCAGAAATCTGATCAGAAGAATTGCATTCATGCAGACACTGAACAGAAACAATATTATCTGACTTATGGGACTGATTTCACCTAAACAACATATCTTGAATACCATAGTTTTAATTTTAAATAGCAAGCAGTATAGTAAATTAAATGCACAGAAAAAATCTACATAAAATGTAGTGTATATCATGGTATCTCTTTACATATTTTGAGAGCCCTCTGGAACCACTCACTGTGTTCTCGGTGTTGGAAAGCCTCCAGAAATGAGTTAGAGAAGCAGTATGTAGGTAGGTCTTGCATGTTTTCATGTAATTAGTGTAAACAGTTATTTGGAACCCGATTGCACTGATGCAGCTTCTTCATATTGTTGTTTACAGAGCAAGAGAACACAATAATGAATATATTTCAGAAATTTAGTGTGTTCTCTCAGATATTTTGCAAACAGAAAGAGATGCAATATGTTGTATAAATTATTCATCACAAAATACTCCCTCTGGAAAAGAGACCACTCACACTTTTTTACCTTACTGTCAAAAAGTTGCTAGTTTTTCCACGTACTGTAGAATCTAATTTGAAATACACAAAATATGCACCCTAAGAATTAATGAAGTACTGTATAGTATTCCAGGACAATACTGTTCCCTTCATAGTGGACTGTTTGTTTTTCCTTACAATTACATCCCTATAAAAGCCTTACTTTTCTCATAGCTATGCCTCATTTAACAGTGTGCTGGGTCCTCTTTTGAACTGTGTGTAAACTGGTATTTCTTATACTTGAGAATTAATTTTGACAGATACTTCCAAAGGCTGGAGCTCAACAGCTCATTGACAAGCAGGGTAACCCCAAGTTGTATCTACCAAAGCAAGGATGCTGTAATGTATAAGGATACTATATGTACAAGAGACATCATGTATTCTCCTTAGGTAAACAAGGCCATTCCTTTCTTGTGCTGTGAAAGTGAGATGGAGAAGGAAAATGGCATTGAAAGCCCCTTTGCCTCTAGTTCAGCAGCAGGAGAGCACAGGATCCAAAGCCATTTAAAGTCAATGAGAGAACTCCCGTTGACTTCAAAGGGCTTTGGATCAGGCCCCTAGTGATTGCTAAGGGGACTGCTGCTACCTTGCCAGTTGGTATATGACTGCAACGACATGGTGTGGTTTTCCGTATGCTGCAATCTCCACCACACAGTAGTGAAGGGTGCACACTATTCCTTTATGGAGCAGAACTAAACTGGAGCTCACCAAGTAACTTATCTCTGGCTTCCCTGATCGTAATAAATGACCAACTATGCAGTTGCATTGGGCCCTGTTCAAAAATCCCTACTATCAAAGGAGAATATGACCCTAAAAATACCCTCAGACATATATTAGATGTGCCATTGTTTTTTAATCAAACCTTGATTGGAAGCTAATCTTTAACATAAACGTGTTAGGAGACACTACTCTCATTAAGGAATTACTCCTTGAAGATGCAAGTCACAAGAGTTCTTTCCCATCTATACCTATTTATTATGTAACCTATATTGTTCTTATGTTTTGGATCAGGTTCATTAGAGTTACTATGGTGTGAGAGAATTAATGTGTATAACTCCAATTAGTAGCACCAACAGTTAGTCAAGCTACTCACCATACTGAAAATACAGCACTCCTATAGAACTATCTGTTTTTCACTCTTGTTCTGAAATCTACCAAAGTTTGTTTTTTTTAAAGTAGTGTTATCTTATTTTCATCTTGATGTAAAAACTCCTTTTGGGGGTCTCAAACTCCATACTCTCAGCATGTGTGTTAGCTACAAATCAATATACCATTTTAGCAATGAGGATTTAATTAAGATAAACAGGCTGCTAAATATTTGTTTCTTTATCTAACTGATACCCCTTTGAGGTTTTGTAATGCCTTCCTGCCTGTTTCTGCAAATATGCAGAAATACAAAAACAAAAAGATATGCAGTGAGGTGTCAGCGGATGTTATTTTGCATGAATCAGGATAATTGACTCCAAGGATGTCTTTGTGAACAAAGACACTAATATTTAGCAGCTGGTTTATTAAATCCTTATTGCTTGAACAGCATAGGATTTTGAGATGACATGCTAAAAGCACAAATTTACAGACCTACTGTAAATGCAAATGAAAAAACTCTCCATCTGTAGTCTGTACAAAATGACTCCTGCCCTTTCGGTATGATAAAATGATCTTCAATAAATACTTCTCATGTTCCTGTATCTTTTAATAATTCACTTTGAAAAGCCAACAATAGCTGTAGGCACAGTCTATTTTGATTAATGACAAAAGCAATGGCCTTTGTGTAACAATGCTGTACTCGTACAAGGAGTTTTCAAGGTCATTATTTCTTTCTGAAAAGTTTAACTCAAGTTAAATATTCATAAAACATGACCTGGTTTTATGCGGGGTGCCATATTTGTTGTCTCAGACAGTATGCTACAAGAAATCTCCCAGGAAGCTTAAGATTAATAAAATTCACATGCACTTCAACAGCAGAATGTAATTGAAAGGTTTTGTTATTGTCCTCCATTAAGTCTTGGGGAATGAACCAAGACATGGAAGTTTTAAGGAAGCCTCTCTCCATGGTATCATTTTTCACTGCGTTAATGTTACCTTCAAAAGCCAGAAGCTACATTAAACTGCCTTTGGTATATTCTGTTATGAGAGTGAAATGCTAATTAAAAAAAATCAGTCTGTAAAGAATTTTAAAGAATGCCTCATGTCCTTTAACAAAAGCCACTGACAACCTTTAGAACACAAGAATGTAAGAGCTGCCATACTGGGTCAGACCATGGTCTATCTTCCCCAGTATCCAGTCTCCAAAAGTGGTCCACACAATGTACAAAATAGGGCAATTATGGAATGATTCACTCATCTTCCACTGCTGGCTTCTGATATTCGGAGGTTTAGGGTCACCCCAAGCATGGGATTGTGGCTAATAGACACTGTTGGACCTATCTACCATGAATTTATCCAGTTCTTTTTGAACCCAGTTGTACTTTTGACCATCACAACATCCCATGTCAATGTGTTACACAAGATTGTTGTTGTGTAAAAGTACTTCCTATTGTTTGTATTAAACCTGCTGCCTATTAATTTAATCAGGTAATCCCTGATTTTTGTATTATGTGAAAGGGGTAAACGCACTTCTCTATTCACTTGTCCCACACCATTTATGATTGTAGAGACCTCTCTCACATCTCCCCTTAATTGTCTGTTTCCCGGATGAGCAGCCCTAATTTTTTTTTTTTTTTTAGTTTCTCTTCATATGAAACCATTCTGTAGCCTTGGTTAGTTTTGCTACTCTTCTCTGAACCTTTTCCATGTCCACTATATCATTTTGAGATGGGGCAATACTGAACACAAGATGTTGGCACACCATGGATTTATATAATGGCATTCTGATATTTTCTGTCTGATTTTGTATCCCTTTCCTAATAATTCCCAACAGACTGTTAGCCTTTTTTGATCACTGCTGCATACTGAGGAGAAGTTTTCAAAGAACTATCCACAGTGACTCCCAGATTTCTTTCTTGGTTGGCAATAGCTAATTTAGACCCTATTATGGCATATGTCTACTCAGGATTATTTTTTCCAATGTGCATTACTTTGCACTTATCAATAATGAATTTCATCTGTTATTTTGTTGCCCAGTCACCAAGTTTTGTCAGATCCCTCTGTAACTCATCACCATCAGGTTTGGACTTAACTATCTTGAGTAATTTTCTGTCATCCGCAAACTTTGCCTGTTCACCGTTCATCCCCTTTTCTGGATCATTAATGAATATGTTGAACAGCACGGGTCCTAGATTCTTGGGGGATGGCGCTGTTAACCTATCTCCATTGTGAAAATGGACCATTTATTCCTAAGCACTTTTTCCCTTTCTGTCAACCAAATACTGATCAATGAGAAGAACTTCCCTCTTATCCCATGACTACTTAGTTTCCTTAAGAAGACTTTGACAAGGTCCCTCAGCAAAGGCTCTGAAAATCCAACTACACTATATCGACTGGATCACCCTTCTCCACATGCTTGTTGACTCCCTCAAAGAATTCTAATAGATCGGCGAGGCATGATTTCCCTTTACAAAAGCTGTGTTGACTCTTCCCCCAACATATCGTGTTAATCTGTCTAAGAATGTTCTTTACTATAGTTCCAACCAATTTGCCTGGTGCTGAAGTTAGGCTGACCAGTCTCTAAATTGCCAGGATCTTCTCTGGAGCCCTTTTTGTAAATAAAATGGTGTAACATTAGCTACCCTCCAGTCATCTGGTACTGAGGCTGATTCCAGTGAGTTTTCATACCACAGTTAGTATTTGGGCAATTTCATATTTGAGTGCCTTCAAAACTCTCAGGTGAATACCATCTGGTCCTGGTGACTTATTGCTGTTTAGTTTTTCAATTTGTTTTAAAACCTCTTCTATTGACATCAATTTGAGACAGTACTTCAGATTTCAGACAGTACCCCACTCCAAAATAAATAGCTCTCAGGTGGGTATCTCCCCTTATTCTCTGCAGTGAAGACCTATGCAAAAGAATTAATTTAGCTTCTGTTCAAAGGTTGTGACTTCCTTGAGTGCTCCTTTAACACCTTTGTTGTGTAGTGGCCCCACTGCCTATTTAGCCATGGTGGCATTCTTTTGACCCTCCTCCTGTGTTTCTGATTTGGTGGATACATTTGGTGGATACCAGCTGAGCGGCGGCGAACCAGCTGAGCAGCGGGGGACAGCAGAGCAGCACACAGCAGGAGTTTGCCTGGGAGTTCGCCTGGAGTGAGCCCAGTGAGGCTTACATCTTGTCAACATCTCTGAGGAAGCTCATAGTAGGAAAGTGATATGGAAGGGGGGGGTTCAGCTGTTGTGACCTGCACTGGATGTGCAATGTTTGTCTTTCTTCCACAGGACAGAAGCGACTTTGTCTGTACAAAGTGCAAGCTGATCTCCATATTGGAAGAGAAGATTGAAGGTCTGGAGCAACAGATAACGACCCTGCGTTGCATACGAGAATCTGAGGATTTTCTGGACAAAAAAGTCAGGATATGCTTCTACGGGCGCAAAGCTCTAAAGATTTAGAGCAGGTTGCACAGCGGAGCCAAGAGGCCAGTGAAGAAGCTTGGCAACATGTGACCTCCAGAAGAAGGGAGAATGTCCAGGTTCCAGCAACGCAGACACAGGTAACTAACCACTTTCATGTTCTCTCCACAGGTACCATTGCGGAGAGTGGACCAGACGATACGTCTAGGGGGAGAAAGCAGAAGGAGACTCCGCTGGTTGGAAGGCATGAGATGCGATGTCCTGAGGTTGGGGGTTCCACGACCACCACTCCCAAGAGAAGGAGGCGGGTGGTGGTGGTCGGGGACTCTCTCCTCCGGGGGACTGAGTCATCTATCTGCCGCCCTGACCGGGAAAACCGAGAAGTCTGCTGCTTGCCAGGGGCTAAGATTCGCGATGTGACGGAGAGACTGCCGAGACTCATCAAGCCCTCGGATCGCTACCCCTTCCTGCTTCTCCACGTGGGCACCAATGATACTGCCAAGAATGACCTTGAGCGGATCACTGCGGACTACGTGGCTCTGGGAAAAAGGATAAAGGAGTTTGAGGCGCAAGTGGTGTTCTCGTCCATCCTCCCCGTGGAAGGAAAAGGCCAGGGCAGGGACCGTCGAATCGTGGAAGTCAACGAATGGCTACGCAGGTGGTATCAGAGAGAAGGCTTTGGATTCTTTGACCATCGGATGGTGTTCCATGAAGGAGGAGTGCTGGGCAGACACGGGCTCCATCTTACGAAGAGAGGGAAGAGCATCTTTGCGAGCAGGCTGGCTAACCTAGTAAGGAGGACTTTAAACTAGGTTCACCGGGGGAAGGAGACCAAAGCCCTGAGATAAGTGGGAAAACGGGATACCGGGAGGAAGCACAGGCAGGAACGTCTGTGATGGGAGGGCTCCTGCCTCATACTGAGAATGAGGGGCGATCAGCAGGTTCTCTCAAGTGCTTATATACGAATGCACAAAGCCTTGGAAACAAGCAGGGAGAACTGGAGGTCCTGGTGATGTCAGGGAATTATGACGTGATTGGAATAACAGAGACTTGGTGGGATAACTCACATGACTGGAGTACTGTCATGGATGGATATAAACTGTTCAGGAAGGACAGGCAGGGCAGAAAAGGTGGGGGAGTAGCACTGTATATAAGGGACCAGTTTGACTGCTCAGAGCTCCGGTACAAAACTGCAGAAAAACCTGAGTGTCTCTGGATTAAGTTTAGAAGTGTGAGTAATAAGAGTGATGTAGTGGTGGGAGTCTGCTATAGGCCACCGGACCAGGGGGATGAGGTGGATGAGGCTTTCTTCCGGCAACTCGCAGAAGCTACGAGATCACACACCCTGCTTCTCATGGGTGACTTTAATTTTCCTGATATTTGCTGGGAGAGCAATACAGCGGTGCATAGACAATCCAGGAAGTTTTTGGAAAGCGTAGGGGACAATTTCCTGGTGCAAGTGCTAGATGAGCCAACTAGGGGGGCAGCTTTTCTTGACCTGCTGCTCACAAACAGGGAAGAATTAGTGGGGGAAGCAAAAGTGGATGGGAATCTGGGAGGCAGTGACCATGAGATGGTCGAGTTCAGGATCCTGACACAGGGAAGAAAGGTAAGCAGCAGGATACGGACCCTGGACTTCAGGAAAGCAGACTTCGACTCCCGCAGGGAGGGGATGGGTAGGATCCCCTGGGGGACTAACGTGAAGGGGAAAGGAGTCCAGGAGAGCTGGCTGTATTTCAAGGAATCCCTGTTGAGGTTACAGGGACAAACCATCCCGATGAGTCGAAAGAATAGTAAATATGGCAGGCGACCAGCTTGGCTTAATGGTGAAATCCTAGCGGATCTTAAACATAAAAAAGAAGCTTACAAGAAGTGGAAGGTTGGACATATGACCAGGGAAGAGTATAAAAATATTGCTCGGGCATGTAGGAATGAAATCAGGAGGGCCAAATCGCACCTGGAGCTGCAGCTAGCAAGAGATGTCAAGAGTAACAAGAAGGGTTTCTTCAGGTATGTTGGCAACAAGAAGAAAGCCAAGGAAAGTGTGGGCCCCTTACTGAATGAGGGAGACAACCTAGTGACAGAGGATGTGGAAAAAGCTAATGTGCTCAATGCTTTTTTTGCCTCTGTCTTCACTAACAAGGACAGCTCCCAGACTGCTGCGCTGGGCATCGCAACATGGGGAGTAGATGGCCAGCCCTCTGTGGAGAAAGAGGTGGTTAGGGACTATTTAGAAAAGCTGGACGTGCACAAGTCCATGGGGCCGGACGAGTTGCATCCGAGAGTGCTAAAGGAACTGGCGGATGTGATTGCAGAGCCATTGGCCATTATCTTTGAAAACTCGTGGCGAACGGGGGAAGTCCCAGATGACTGGAAAAAGGCTAATGTAGTGCCAATCTTTAAAAAAGGGAAGAAGGATGATCCTGGGAACTACAGGCCAGTCAGCCTCACCTCAGTCCCTGGAAAAAATCATGGAGCAGGTCCTCAAGGAATCAATCCTGAAGCACTTACACGAGAGGAAAGCGATCAGGAACAGTCAGCATGGATTCACCAAGGGAAGGTCATGCCTGACTAATCTAATCGCCTTCTATGATGAGATTACTGGTTCTGTGGATGAAGGGAAAGCAGTGGATGTATTGTTTCTTGACTTTAGCAAAGCTTTTGACACGGTCTCCCACAGTATTCTTGTCAGCAAGTTAAAGAAGTATGGGCTGGATGAATGTACTATAAGGTGGGTAGAAAGTTGGCTAGATTGTCGGGCTCAACAGGTAGTGATCAATGGCTCCATGTCTAGTTGGCAGCCGGTGTCAAGTGGAGTGCCCCAGGGGTCGGTCCTGGGGCCGGTTTTGTTCAATATCTTCATAAATGATCTGGAGGATGGTGTGGATTGCACTCTCAGCAAATTTGCGGATGATACTAAACTGGGAGGAGTGGTAGATACGCTAGAGGGCAGGGATAGGATACAGAGGGACCTAGACAAATTGGAGGATTGGGCCAAAAGAAACCTGATGAGGTTCAATAAGGATAAGTGCAGGGTCCTGCACTTAGGATGGAAGAACCCAATGCACAGCTACAGACTAGGGACCGAATGGCTAGGCAGCAGTTCTGCGGAAAAGGAGCTAGGGGTTACAGTGGACGAGAAGCTGGATATGAGTCAGCAGTGTGCCCTTGTTGCCAAGAAGGCCAATGGCATTTTGGGATGTATAAGTAGGGGCATTGCCAGCAGATCGAGGGACGTGATCCTTCCCCTCTATTCGACATTGGTGAGGCCTCATCTGGAGTACTGTGTCCAGTTTTGGGCCCCACACTACAAGAAGGATGTGGATAAATTGGAGAGAGTCCAGCAAAGGGGTCTGGAACACATGACTTATGAGGAGAGGCTGAGGGAACTGGGATTGTTTAGTCTGCAGAAGAGAAGAATGAGGGGGGATTTGATAGCTGCTTTCAACTACCTGAGAGGTGATTCCAGAGAGGATGGTTCTAGACTATTCTCAGTGGTAGAAGAGGACAGGACAAGGAGTAATGGTCTCAAGTTGCAGTGGGGGAGGTTTAGGTTGGATATTAGGAAAAACTTTTTCACTAGGAGGGTGGTGAAACACTGGAATGCGTTACCTAGGGAGGTGGTAGAATCTCCTTCCTTAGAAGTTTTTAAGGTCAGGCTTGACAAAGCCTTGGCTGGGATGATTTGATTGGGGATTGGTCCTGCTTTGAGCAGGGGGTTGGACTAGATGACCTCCTGAGGTCCCTTCCAACCCTGATATTCTATGATTCTATGATTTAGTCTGAGCATCTACTATAGTGTTTTTAAGTAGTCTCCATCCTGCTTGCAGGGATTTTATTCTTGTGACTACTCTTTTTAATTTCCTTCCAAGTAGCATCCTCATTTTTGTGAAGTTCCCCTTTTTAAATTGTGCTGGTGGATTTATTTTATTTTTGTATTTTCTCCCATAAAATGTGACATCCTTTAACTATATTATGGTCACTATTACCAAGCAGATCAGTTATAGTTATCTCTTGAATCAGATACTTCACTCCACTTAGGGCTAAGTCAAGAATTGCCTCGATCTTTGTGGGTCCTAGAACTAACTTTCCAAGAAGCAGCCATTGATGGTGTCTAGAAATTTTCTTTCTGCATCATGCCCTGAGATGACATTTACTCAAGAAATGAGGATAGTTTCAATCACCCACTATTATTGCGTCTTCTGGTCTTGTAGCCTCTCTAACCTCCTTAGCATTTCACAATCACTGTAACCAGCCTGGTCAGGTGGTTGGTAATATGTTACTGCTGCTATATTTGTATTGTTCAAGCATGGAATTTCTACCCATAGAGATTTTATGGTACAATTTGATTTGTTTAATTTATTTTACTATATTTGATTCTATGCTTTCCTTCATATATAGTGCCACCTATCCCACTAGCTCGACCTACTCTGCCATTCCTATATATTTTGTATCCTGATACTACAGTGTCCCTTTATGTATCCTCATTTCACCAAGTTTCTGTGATGCCTATTATATCAATATCCTCATTTAATGCCAAGCAGTCTCGTTAACACATCTTAGTATTTAGACTTCTAGCATGTGTCTATAAGGACTTGTACATTTGGTCAATATTTAATTGCTTGCCTTCATGTGTTATGTTTAAGTAGGACCCTTATGTGGGACTGTTCCTCACTAGTTCCAACCTGTACTTTACCTACTTCTTTGCTATCATCTATGCTAGGATATTGAGTTCCCCCTGAAATAAAATTCATTCCTAGAGGTTGTCTCTGCCCAAACTGTGCGCTTCTCCACACCTCTTGGCTTTTCCCCAGCCCTTAAAGGATTTTAAAAAAAAAAAAACCAACAACCCTATAACCTTTTCATTTTAAATGCCAGCAGTATGGTTCCATTTTGGTTAAGGCGGAACCCATCCCTCCTGTATAGGCTATTTCCTCCCCAAAAGGCTCCCCATTTCCTCATAAACCTAAATCCCTCCATTGTACACCATGTCATCTATGCATTTAGACCATGCCTATCTTACTGGCCCTGTGCATGGATCTGGAAGCATTTCAGAGAACATTACCATGGAGGTCCTGAACTTTAATTTCTTACCGAGCAGCCTAAGTTTAGTCTCCACGACCTTTCTCCTACTTTCCCTATAGCAAATGCTTTGTTCTTTGTCTTTATATAGTAACAATCTATGGTATATCACTCAGAAGTCACTACCACTTATATACTGCAAAATGTGGTCCAACATGTAAGAAGTTCAGCAACACTGCACTTTCCACCATAAAACATATTTCTGTTGATTTCTGCTCCTCTATAATTTTGTAATAATTTTTAGACAGAAGCCATTTAATATGGTTATCAGCAGGCTTTTGCAATCTTAAATACAATGCCACTTTATTTTGTATAATGCCTTTCATAAAAAGCACGTCAAATTAAGAAATACAAGACAACAGAAAACAGTACAGTTAAAGACCACTGTAATCAGATTTAACCCTCATCACCTGCAAGGCTAGCAAATGCCCCAAATTAGTCCTGCTTTGCATCTGGGAAGGCGAGTAGCTAATTGGCTTTGCTCTGCCTCCTCTGGCTGGGAGCCATAATAAGTAGCCTGAAGGAGCTCAGTTGAGGGAGAGAGAGCAGAAGAGACAGGTCTCACTGGCTGAGAAAAACCTAGGGTGACTATACATAGAGAAAAGGGGGAAATGTAGGCTCCTGCAAGGGAAGTCCTGAGATTGTAAGTATAGAAGAAATGACTTCAGCAGCCCAAGAGGTTTGGTTTGGACTTGTTTATGATAACCTAAGTAACTTGACCAGAGGTCTGAGCTGCAGAAGACTTGGGGCCAGAGGTAGGGGGTTGTCAGGAGGAGCCGAAGATAGCAGCAACAGCCTGCACTGATGCAAGGGGATGCATACCGAGGGTGAATGAGCTCTGCCATAGCAGTGTATAGCAAATACATTAAAGCCTGCTGTCATAAGTACAACATATGGAGGAAAATATGACTACGTAAAGAAGGAGGAGGTTTAAACATAGATAAGGAACAGCTTAGGTACACACAACAAAAGCTGTTCTAGATGACAGGAGCTGCAGAGGAAAAGGTTCTCATCTCCACAGTGGAGAGATCAGCTAGGAAGCAGATATTCAATATGCAGTGAGAGTAGATCGAAAGATGCTCTATGAGATTAAGACTGGTACATGGAGTGCTTCTAACAATGAAGGACGTTTTGAACAGCCTCTGGAAATAAACAGGAAGCTAGTGTAGTATTGCCTTCTCATGCTGTTTGCTGTTTTTTCTTAAAGCCCAACTCTATCCCTGATGTGAAGAGATGCTTGAGAACATGACTCATGTACCCTAAAGGCTCAAAAACCAAAAGGCAAATAAAAATAACCATGCTTTCTAAAAAAAAAAAAATGGATTTTTAAACTGATCTCATGGTTTTAGAGCTTGAGTTAGGAGTTTTGACTGCTTGGGGTTGGCATTGCTGCCAGGGTGTTGAGGATGGGGATGATGTGGTCATGCTTTTTGATATGTCCGTACAGGTGACTAGAATGCTGCTACTTATCTGATGAACTAGCTGAGTCCTTTTATGGCCCCTTGTGAACCAGCTCCCTCTTCACCTCTTGGAAACCCTGGCTGGTAGGCCTTTTTTGTGTTCTGCTTAATTCACACAGTCCATCAGGGTACCTCCAACATGTGTCTTTATTACTGTTTATGCTCCAGGTACATACACAACACAGCAGCAGTAATGGGGAAGCCCCCTCTCTTGTTCCCTGGCCAAGTCTTTTATACTGCCTGCTTTCTTCTCAGAGCTATAAGCTGGTGAGCTAGTTACGATCATGCTCCGTACGGGTGCAAAGAATCCCTTCTACCCTTCCAAATCCAGACTAAGTCCCTCCTACACTAAACTACATCCAGTGCCCTGTGTGTTCAGCATGACCAGGGTGCTGTCTTCCAATTTATAGCTGCTAAGAGTACTCTGCCACACCTGTTTCCACAATATCTCAGCACCTCATAATCTTTAATATATTTATCTTCATAATTTACAGATGGGCAACTAAGGAAGAGACTTAGTGGTTTGCCCAAGGACACATAGGAAGTCTGTGATGCAGCAGAGAATTAAACCTGTATCTCCAGAATCCCAAGGTAGTGCCCAACCTTCCTTCTTAAAATGGACCTTAGAGGGGGCTATACAGGAGGGAATTACAATTAAGTCTAGAAGATGGATTAATCTTACAGGAAAAGTTGAATCAAAGCAAAAGTGGTTATAGGCAATGTCACTGAGACAATGAAAATTGGATTAAACACTTCAGAAATATGGGAGGAGGAATGTCCACAGTCAAAAATATGTTCCAGGTTATAGATAGTGAAAAATAATGGGAAGTAAATTGAGGAGGAAGACCAAGGACATAGATTTATATGGGGTTACCATTCTTGCCTAACAAAAGCACTTGTGGTTCCATGGACACTTATGGTAGTTATAGTTAAATAATTCTACTCTGAAAAATTACAAAAAAGCTGTAACTTCTTATTTCACAGACCTGTTCTCTTCAGGTATATTACATCACGTCTGCTTATACTACAATAAAAATAAACTGTTACTGCATTTTACTCCTGTTACTATTGCAGGTCCTGCTGAGAGTCGGTTACAGATCATTTATCAGCAGAACTGTTAAATTCCAGTTGCAGACTTTTTTTAACCTTGTTGGTGCCTTTGCCAGAAAGAACCTAGCTTGATTTTGAGTTTCTCAATGGAGTTTGCAGGGCTTAAAGTTTACAAGCAAGAGGTAGCTTTTAAACAGCAGATTCATTGTGGAGATATTCAGAAATAATAAATGGGGAAACTAATTTTTTCAGAAAGTTACACTTTAACCAAGTCTGAAGTTTACTTGAACAAGTTAGACAGAAACATTGTGTAGCGTTATGATGAAATTTCAAGCATCCCAAAATTCTAATAGGATTATGAGATAAAAAGCCAAATAAAATGTGATTATGGGCCACTGTGATAAAATGAGAGTTTAAAAAAATGCAACTACTTCCAAGATTTCAGGATACAAATTAGAGCTCAATTAGATGCAGAAAAAAAATGAATGGGCTGGATCCTTGGTGTGAAATGATATAAATCAACTGAACTCATGGGAGGCATGCTGATGGTCTGGTCCAATACATCGTCCAGTATACCTCCTGCCAATTGAACCAGTTCATCTGCAAAATCCTCTTGTAAATCAGCACGCTATTTGTTTTGTAGTTTAACAGCTGAATCATGTAGTTCTGATGCAGAAAGTAATATGAAGATTATTCATAAATCCAAAGTAGCCGCATACCCCTTCGTATCCTTCATACCAGCGATGCAACTCTGCAACGAATTTATCAAACAACAACATTGAAAACCTCCACGCAAAATTTCTCTCAGCCTGGCAATTTTCAGTCCAGCTCCCCAGACTCATCCTGTTTTTTATGCTTCAGTTCATGGTGCTTTTCCGGTTTATACTGTTGAGAAACTCGAGGTGTCATTTGTTTAGCGATCGTTTCAAAGCTGTCAAACTGAACTCGTAGACCAGCCACAAAATCCTTTAAAGAGCCCACCAACGTTACAGCATTAGGCAAGTCAAGGTCAACAGCCTGAAGTGCACTGCTTGTTGCTTGAAATCTCTGCAGAACTGTGTTTCTGAGGTTGCAAAGAAAAGCAATTTCCAGCTTGTCCATTTTCATGACTAGTAATTGAGAATCGTTGTGCATATTTGGGTTCTGATTTGGATCGTCTGCTAGTTTTCGGAGAGATTCCTGAATATTTTCATAATTCAGCCGTAGTGCTTTTGTAGTCTGGGCATGTGCGAAGCGCCTTGTATCTGAAAGAGCTTTCAGCATCTCAATTCACTTATTGTCATTTGGCTTTAATCCTGCAGTAACAATTTGCCAGTGAGTGGTTGATCTTGAGCAGAAATTAAAAAGCGACTGAACAAATGGAAAAAAAAGCACGTTTGCCTCCAAGCAGCAGTTTACGCTCGTAACCGCAACTAAATTGAGAGTGTGAGCTGCTCAAGCTACCCACTCAGCTAAGGGGCTTATCTCCAGAATTCATGATTGCAGACCATTGTATGCCCCTCACATATTACTAGCATTGTCATAACAGTGATCTCTGCAATTTGCTATGTCAATGTCCATCTTCTGCAAAACTGAATTACAAAGCAATTCTCCAGTATGACTTGTTTTGAGAAATTTAAGAAAATGCTCTTGAATCTGCCCCTCTTGCGACACATAGTGGACAATGAACGTAAGTTGATATACGTGGGATATGTCAGGAATGGAATCTACAATAATTGAAAAGTACTTTGCAATCTGCAACTAATTGTTTATTTCTGAAAGCACCCTATGTCCCATTAATGTTATAAATTCCTCACAAATCATTGAAGAAAAGTATGAAGGCCTTCCTTTACCAACGTTCCCATATTTTTTTTTATATGTTCATTTAGAAAAGGATCACAGTGACTCAATAATTCCAATGTGCCCAATTCCCATTACTGGGGGATCCAACAGCTTCATTGTCTCCTCTGCAAGAAAGCCGATGCTCTGCCAGAAACCTAACAACCCATCTGAGGACCTCTTTCCAATAAGCAAGGTGAGTTTCAAAATGTTTTTTCATTTCTAAGTCGATTTGCCCTTTGGCTTGTGTCAGAGAAATCTAGGTAAGCATTGCATTTCTGTGACAAATGTTGCTCTCGTGCTCAACAAGAACTGCAGCGTGTTTCCAGTCATTAAAGCCATAACCACTAAATGTTGTTGTATTAGAAGACAAATCTCCAAACAACACACACAAAAAAACCCAGATCCTGTCGATGGAGAATAAAGAACCCAATCACAAGGTATAAATCCCCCATTTTGAAGAGTACATGTGAAGAGGGTTTTCGATAAACATTTTTTCTGTTGTGTGTATTGTTTTTCAGACGCTGAAAAAAAAAATCACAGTTTTTGTTTTGACATAGTGTTGGCCCTTTTGTGATCCAATAAGATTGCACTGTTTCATTTATTGGGCCACAGCATGCTGCATCAGTGCTGTATGGGTCAAAGTTAGCTGCATTTTTACCTTCATCACATGCAGCTATTTCAATCTTGTCCAAAACTGGCTGACTGGCTGTGTCTGGACTGTCTTTTGGGGTTGCTGTCATTCCCTCGCATGGATTTGTGATGCTTGTTGACTTATTTTCTAAATCACTAATATCTGGTGCATTTGTTGGTGGTTTACTGAAACAGCCTGTCAATTTTGGTATTTTGTTTAACAACTGTTCCTCACGAATCTTTTTTAATTTCTGCACTTTCCTCTTTTGAGCTCACTGTCATATTTTCTAGGCACCATCATCCAACATTTTTATGAAACCCCTGTAGAGGCGCACAGATCCAACCAATAAGAAATGGCACGTGATAGGATTTTTATCACATGATAATTATGATCAGGAGGGAAGTTGTTTTAATAAGATGTTGATAAAATAGATTTGTTCTGTGCTCGTTTGTCTGTCTATTTGCACATGTAATTGCAATAATTGCCCATATAAATTGGGTATGCAAGGACACACGCTTCCCACAGCTCCCATTGGCTGGGAACGGTAAACCATGGCCACTGGGAACTGCCTGCAGACGCCGACGCTCAACGTAAACAAACTGTCTTGCAGCCTGCTTGTGGATTACCCTGATGAGCCACGTGCCAAAGGTTGTTGCCAACCCCATTTTTTCATATATATAATTGGATTTATTTTTGCGGGGCCGGGGTCCCCCTTAGCCCAAGGCCCTGGGCTGCAGCCCCTAAAGCCCCTGCATTAATCCGACCCTGATAATAACCAGGAAATGGATCAGTGGGCAAAGAGGAAATGAACATGATATATGCAATTTAATCACAGAGTATATTATTTCACATATACAAGTATATATCACAAATGTACCTACATTAAGGTAGTAGGCCAGTTTTTAAAAACAGGCAAATTAAAGTACAGTTGCAAATGGGCAAGTGACTGTACAATTACCCAATCTGCACGTGTTAATTCTGCATTTGTAAATACACATGTAAAAATTTGGCCCTGTACATGGATTTCGTATGTCTGAGGTTAATCAAAATTAGCCACCATCAGTACTGTGTCTGTACATTGTGGGGTATATAACAAACCGCAGCATAAGAAAAGCAGGGCTACAAATGGTAAGTTTGCTTTTACACATTTAAGGCTCAAGAGAAGCATCCGACCCCATAATCTTCAGGGTTTCTTTTGAGAAAATATTTAATGTGACCTTTGATTCACCAGTTATTTAGATCTCACTTCTGTATCACTTACACTTTTAGCAGTCTTTGGGGTTAAAGCAAAATATCCATCTTAATGAATACCTTTCAGACCAAGTATTTCTCAAAGTAGTCATTTTCCAGTACTACTCCTCACAGACACAGTTGGTGCTTTTATAACAGTATAAAACATCTCAGGCTGGTGTTGCAATAAAAAATTCAAAAGTTCCCACTGCTCCTTGTAGGCAAGGGGAGTTGTAAAAATGCCATTTTGTAAACTGCATACTTTCTACTTCATACAAAATGTGTTTGATTAAGTGACTGAAAGGGCCAGGAGTTTACTTTGCATCCAGCACTGCCTGAAAAGGAGGAAGAACAATATATCCAAAAACTATTCTGTATATATGCTAAGAAATTAAAAAAACAGCCTGCACATGGATTGAAGGATCAAGAGCTATATGTGCCATACTAAATTTCTCTTCTTTTTTTTTTGTACTATCTTAATTTTGATTCCATGCCTCTTCCAAAGGCCTCTCATACCAGCAACTGTATAAGTTTTAGTTGATATTTGGTTGAACAGGAGATAGCTCCTAATGCAAGAACATATTGGTACAGAAATGCTCTTTTCTTCCGTGGTAAAGACAGTAATCAGCAAGTTTCCATGGAGATCTTAAAGTTTACTTCACCTCCACCAACTTGCTTGTAATTTACACCAGAGAGCTATACAGCTTTCTTAACATTTCAGAATGTGGTGTTCTCCTGCGGAAACTACCCATTTTAGCATGACAGAATCAGCTTGAACATCACATGTCTACCTGAAATGTGTGCTTTTATAGTTCAAGTCATACCCTTATAGTAATCTCCTAGGTAAGATGTCGACTATATTCTGTATTTTTTTGGTTAGTTTACTTTGTGCATTTGAGAGTACAGAGTGGGTAGTCAGTGTTACTGTTTCCTTCTACATTCACTGGTTTCTCCTTTACTGTAGAAAAGCCTTACAAACATCAGCAAGGAATCAGAAAAAAAAATTTATATGCAATTTTAAAAGATTAAAACAATTTGATATGGACACATTCGAAGGAAGCTCTATAAAAAAACCTGGCATTCAATGGAAAAATCAAGTTGACAGTGTCCCAGTGACTAAGCCATGGGCTTTGAAGGATCAAGACCTTTTGCCATAAGAGCAGGAGTTTACATCCATTGTAGATTAAAATGTACTCAAGGACATAGCTATCAGATAAGATAGTTTCTCTGATGAGGAAAGGAGAGCAAGAGCATCAAAATGTATCTGGTTCCCTGGAGGTTTAATTTTACAACCATAGGAAAGTGAGAGGAATGAGGATTGTAGTTGAGTAAAATGGGGTAACCTCAGAACTGAGTTGCACAACAGCCAGATGGATAAATGTCTAAGGAGCAACCAACACAAATGATCAGTTTGATATGTCCACTATCTGAGCAAACCCTGCTATGCTGAAGTATGGCAACAACAAAAACCTTGCTCTTGCCATATGAGATGTGTAGTCATTAAGAACATTTGATAATCTATATTTGAACACCTAAACAAAGGTTTCACTAGATTGGTGTTGCACTGGAATTTTAATTGACTAATTGGTATAAATCCTAAACTGGAAATTTAAATGATTATCCATAACTGAGGTCATCATATGACCTAATTAACGTAATTGCTTTCTCTTGAACCCTTTGAATGATTGCCTACACTGAGTGCCAAATTTATTATTGCCAACACTAGTTCCACATACAGTAGCAGCAGTGTGAAGTGCAGTATCTTTTAGCATAAATCCCTGTTGGTATTTTTAAAATTATATTTCCTACTTTAGTTGCTCTGGCCCTGGTCAGCATGGCCTACGACACTCTAGTTCAATTTTGTCAAGTTAGACTGATCATTCCCACTGTCTGCACTTTAACTTGTAATAGTTTCAGAGACTGGCAATATAACCATAACATTAGCAATCTTTTACCATTGTCAAAATATGAAAAGTTAACTTTGTGAAAATTATGCAAGACAAGCTACCTTAAACTGTAATAATTGCTGTAGAAATGCGGATTTTGTCTGGCTGTGTTTTCTAGCTCCATTTTCAGGGTGCCCTAATCTCCAGGCAACAGGCCTTTAATTGTCTATGTTATGCTCAGAAAGTGACATGGTAAAAATAGCTGATCATTCTCCATGTAACTGCTCTTAGTTGTCCTTCAAAAGATACCTGGTTAGTTTATTAACTTTTTTTTTTTTAACACTACTAGCCGCAATGCAAAGCTAGTATAACACTCTACTTTCTGCATCATCAAGAACTTCACAAACACAACTGATTCTAAAGTATTTACTGTTGGTAAAACTTTGATTATTAGGGCTCAAACATTTTTTATAATGGGAAAGTCTGAATTTGTTGTTTAAAGATTCCCTTCATATATTCCTGGAGATTCCCCAATTATTAAGGGATAAAGTTAGTATTAATAATTACACTTCTATTGAGCCTTTCCTATAAGGGTGTCAGAATAATTTATAAACACAAACCCACCTTATGTTTATATGTGTGTAAACTGAGGCACAAACCAGCAGCATGGTGGTCCAGCATAGATACAGATGTACAGGGGAAAGTGGAGAGCAGGACCCACACATCTGAATAGAAAGAACCACTTCTTACAACTCCACTGTTATTAGAGTTGACAGAACATTCCAATGGATGTTTTTGAACAGTTATTGCAGATATTATTCAAAGAAAATGATACATCTGCTCTAGACTACCAATGAGGTTTTTGATAAAGAAAATGTGATCTGTACCATTATAAAACTTAAGAAGCTGTTAAAGATGACAAGTCCCCATTTACTAGTTTACGTAAAATTGGCATTCCTACGGGCTAACCTCTCTGCTTCCCCATTGTTCAGAAAGCAGAATGTTGGCAGGAAAAATATGTCCATGCTGGCACATTTTAGAAAGAATGCAAAAAAAACCCCCACAACTCATTCCTTTAGAAGAATGCAGATCTTGTTGGTCAATTGGGAAGCTAAAAGGAGCATAAAAATATGCATAAACCCCTTAAAGTGGTCCTTTCTTAAGCATGCATTTGTCTGCCCTAATTTTATGTTGTTCTTTCAAGGTTTCTTGCTGTATTGAAAACTATTTTTTTTCTCCTTTCTTGTCTCCCAGTGTCTGTCACAAGTCTCATAATTTTATGTTTTATTTAGATTCCCAGCTCCTTGAGTCCTGTGATTACGTGAAAATCTCAGCACATTTTTAAGAGGTATGTCTCTAGCTCTCACAGTTGCAGAGAAAAGCTTGAAACTGTGACCCAAACACTCCCTAAAGGCTCAGAACCCAGAAGACAAAACAAAACCCCCAAATTTTATTTTTAAAAGTTATCCTGATTTTTTTTAAGCCTTGATTTTTGGGGAGCTTTGATTCATGATTTTTGAACATTTGGGGTTGGCAGTATCACAGATGCTGGAATCAATTTTCAGACTATAACTAGCACTGCTACTACAAAATAATATCTAAAAATAAGCACACACTAAAGTTCTGCAAAAGTGTAATTTTTCTACAAGCCAAAATTTCTGGCCCTTCTGCAATTCCTCAGGACTCAAGTTCCAGATATAGATTCATAGATATTTAGGTCAGAAGGGACCATTATGATCATCTAGTCTGACCTCCTGCACAATGCAGGCCACAGAATTTCATCCACCCCTCCTGCGAAAAACCTCTCACCTATGTCCGAGCTATTGAAGTCCTCAAATCGTGGTTTAAAGACTTCAAGGAGCAGAGAATCCTCCAGCAAGCGACCCATGCCCCATGCTACAGAGAAAGGCGAAAAAACCTCCAGGGCCTCTTCCAATCTGTCCTGCAGGAAAATTCCTTCCCGACCCCAAATATGGCGATCAGCTAAACCCTGAACATATGGTCAAGATTCACCAGCCAGATGCCCAGGAAAGAATTTTGTGTAGTAACTCAGATCCCACCCCATCTAACATCCCATCACAGGCCATGGAGCATATTTACCAAGAATATTTAATTACCAAAACGATGTTATCCCATTATACCATCTCCTCCATAAACTTATCGAGTTTAATCTTAAAGCCAGATGAAACTCTATACATCTGGAGCCTAGAAACTGTGCAAGTAAGAAAATTCTTGTGGAACTACCAAATTCTGCAAGATGAGAGCTCCTCTGACAGTGGCCAATAGCCGATGCCCCAAAGGGAATGAAAAGACAGGTTATCATCAAATGATCCATGCCCTGTCACCCAATCCCAGCTTCTGGCAAACAGAGGTTAGGGACACCATTCCTTCCCATCCTGGCTAATAGATTCATGGAAGACAGATCCATCAATGGCTATCTAGCTCCCTTTGGAACCCCATTATAGTATTTGCCTTCACAACACCCTCTGGCAAGGAGTTCCAGAGGCTGACAGTGCGTTGTGTGAAAAAACACTTTTTTGTGTTTGTTTTAAAGCTGCTACCTATTAATTTCATTTGGTGGCCCCTTGTTCTTGTATTATGAGAAGGAGTAAATATAATGATGTCATAAATAAATCTTATCTGCTCGTCTTGTGGAGTTCAAAAGTTATGCTTATGTATTGGCAAAGTTAGTTAAATAGTCAAAGTCTTTGCTAGAAGTATTTTAAGAAATATCATGGAGTAAATAAATAGAGTATGAAGCATGTGAGATTTTAGTTTGTTAATTTGCATTTATTTCTTTGGGGATTAAGCTCAGCATGAGCCACAAAATACAGGTCAGTACATGTTTTGAGTTTCTCATGCTCTCTCTCTTGATGGACAGAAAATCTCTTTTGTTCAAGGTGACCTGTCCAATTCAGAGGCAAGGAATAGGTTGATTTGGGGAGAGAAAAAAAGTGGGGGAGTTTGACAAGCCCGGTAATTAAGAAGCTGGGGGCAGCAGGGACCCCAACACAGCCAGAGTTCCCTTGTTCCCCCTAGTAAGTGGATCCCCTGCAGATACACGTTTCTGTTAGTAAATAGTAACCCTTTTAGTCCTTTACTTTCTTGTATATTTGATTCATTTATATATCAATGATTTTAGAATCTTAATGATATTAACAAGGAGTATGTCCAAGTTTTAAGGCCCAGAACGCTGGTCCTTGACAGATAAGTAACACTAATTCACGAATTTTATGCATTAAGCTGTATTTAATATGTGGTGCACTCATGATAATACTCTAGATATTCTTGGAAACTATCTCCCAGTATATTTTATTCATACATATATAAAATGCTTACATAAGCATTATATAAACTTAGAAAATTAATAAGGGATGATTCTTACAGAACATGTTTTCTGTTGGGCAATTAAGAGGGAAGAATGATTATGGGGGTAAGAAGGACCCACTGAGAGAGATTATCTTGATGAATTGTTAGTCCTCTCAGCTGTAAATAATCATGACTTCATACATAAATCAGGTAAATTGAGAATGTATAGAAATGACATCAAAACATGTGTTTCTTAGACAAAGAGGTTTTCTTTGTCTGAAACTCTACATCAGAAGCGGATTACTCTTTTGTGGGGCCCTGGGCCAGAGCAAATGGGGGCCCCTCCACAACCCTTTCACCTTCAGTGTCCACTAGCACTTTTGCAGGGGAAATGGGGTCATGGCGTGGGGGCTTGACTCTGCTCCCCAGCAGAAGTGCTGGGGGTGTGCATGCGCGGAGCGGGTCAGGGTGCATGGGCGCCCATTTTTCGGGTGCCCCCAATTGGCCAGGGACCCTGGGCATGGGCCCCTTGGCCCAATGACTAATCTGCCACTGCTCTATATAATGACCCTAGTATGGGAACTTAATGGGCGAATGAAACTGTGCATCCTTCCAGATACAGTGAAGGAGAAAGAGAACCAGCTTCCATCTGACAACAAGGAGTGGTAACATTTCTATTCTTTCTGTATAGCGCTGTACTAATCTCCGATCAATAATCTTTGATTAAATAATTCCAATTGAGCCTGTGATTTGACAATCTTGAGTTGTCATTAACTCAGACATGCAACAATTTCACCTCTCATGTGCACCATGCCGCCAGGGTCTCCCCCAAGCCATATGGACAAGAAAAAGGAAGAATCAGGATCAGATCCAGCTTCCAGGAACAGAAACCTGCCAGTAGCCACAGGGCACACACAGTGTTTGAGGTTTCATTCCTGTGAACTGGAAGTGATCCCGGGCTACAGGTTAAAGGAATTCTGGAAAATGTATTTGAGTAATTAGTGGCGATTTAATTTTGTCCATTGTTTGTAACTGGCTGGATTCAAAGTTCTGATTTTAAGAGATTGTGGGTTTTTCTTTTTGTTATGTTTTTAATTTAAAGCGTGTAATAAGTTACCTGTTTTCAAGTGCATTTGCTGATTTAATGATGTAATTTTCACAGCAAGAAAGGTTTTGTTAACACTGGAGAAGAGGGTATATTGATTCTAATAAAAAGAATAGTATGGGCAAGCAACTATAGCAGGCTATTGTATTAAATCCCTGCCTTGCTGGGGCAAAAAATAGGGTCAGACAGAAATCTGGTTCCAAGAGCGTGCCCTGAGTTGTAGATTTTATGTGAGCTACATTCGAACAGGACCTCTTTAAAGTGAATACCTTCTATGGCCTCGTATCTGGATAGTCCTCTCAACTTTTAACATTTTCAGTATACCTTCCCAGTCTATTTAGCGAGAGAGCCCAGGCTTTCACATGGAGTATGAAAGACTCTTTCAAGCTGGAGTTACAGCCTTTTCCCCCTCTATGTCTCTGGCCACTAGGGCGTTCCTTGATGTTAGGATGAAAAGTTACGACGGGGACATTGGCTATTTAAAATGAGCATATAGGAAGCCTGAACAGCAGCATATCTTGCATCAAATATCTACTACATTTTTTTTCCAATTAAATGATGCTTCTAGAAACTCAACAAAAGTGGAGAAAGGGTGGTAGCGTTACAGCTTACCCACAGAAGTCAGGTTACAAGCTCATGGAGGAAGGCAGAGTGACAGAGTAGTGAGCACAGCTAATACTTTTAGGGACTGGCAGTAACTTATTTCTCACTGAAGCAGTTGTTCTGCCACAGTTTTTCAAGGCTACAATAGCCATAGAAAAGAATCCACCCAGCCTTCCCTGCCTTATCCCCACACACCTGTGTGCCACCCTAACTTTTATCCATTATGTATCTTTGCATCTGTGGGGGAATACCAACCTTTGCAACCTGGACACACTTAATTACACACTGCAGGTTATATATATTTTGCCAGCATGAATGTTTCCTTTTTTCTAAGACAGAAAATTATACTTAGAATGTAAGCTCTTCAGGACATGGCCAAGCCTTCCCCTATGTTCTGTACAACACCAACGACATTGGTCAGCATTCAACAAATAAGTCTCGCATGTCAGCATTGCAATTTGTGATTTAAAATACATACTTTAAAAGTAAACTCTCATTACAGATAAAGTAACAAACAAGCAGAACAGATCACTTCCTTCAAATGCAGAATATAATTCCAGATTTTATAGCAGTATCTGAGTCAATCTTAGCCAACAGGCCATGAAGGGCATATGAACTATGATGTGAAAATCTTGGAACTTGAATAAATATCAACAAGGAAAAGGAAACTGTTGAAAGTTAAAGGGGCTTATATTTGAGTATGATCCCATTTAAATAGTCTACTTTGCATCTTGTATAAAGCTAAGAGAGAGACTACGTGACCGAGTTCCACCAATATTATGGTTCTTTTTTGATCTTTCCCAGCTCTCTTTCCAATTATTTTGCTTGAATTTAGCCTTGCAAGTATCTTCCCTAAAACAGCATTCCCAATTACCTTAGCCTCAGTACACAAAACATGCATTCTAAAATTGCACAGATCACATTTATTCCTGCAGAAGGTAACCTCGGAAGCTAATAAGTTGCAAACAAAATTTATTTTTAGAAAAGAGCTGTCGTCACCTATTGAATGTGATAACGACATTGATAGTAGTTGTTAGCTCTAGCAGATGTATAGATAAAAGCCACTACTGATTTTTCAGCAATGCATGTTGAGTTCTAAAGGTCTAAGATTCTCTAACTCAGTACGTATAAATATAAAAAAGTGCAAGACTGGCATCGCACAAGAGTACTGTACTGGTTAGAAGGGAAAAAAAAAGACATCGGACCTATGTATGTTGTTATTGCTGCATGGTCAACATTTGATTGTAGACTGTTCTTTAATTTATCTATTTAAAAAAGACAATTCCTGAGGGTGCTGAAATTTGATTCGACAGCCAGCAATTTCCATTTAGGTCTGAATTTTCATCTGCAGCCCCTCAAAATCCTATGGGACAAATTCTGTCTTCAGAGACATGTGTCCTTTCCCTTGAAATCATCAGAAATTGTGCATCTGCATTAGAGGGCAGACTTTTGCCCTATTTTAGAGGCTAGCACAGACACTCTATTGAAAAATGTGCTTCTATCAAAGAGAGACATTTGAATCAAGGTGCACTGTGCTCAAGCTTGTAGCATTTTAAGTAACTGAAAAAATCAACTTCAGGTTATGGTAAAATTCATAACAATATATCTGGTATCTCTGTCCTCAACTTACTGTCATCATTTACTCCAGTGTCTGTAAACTTGGCATCACAGTTTCTCCTTCTCCTATATCTGAAACTTGCCTAAAATCACCTTCACAACAAGATCCATAAATCACCCTGACTCCACCTCTGCAAAAATGCTTCACCTGAGACACTGTAGCCTTTCTGCTCTCTACACATTCCAGCCCTCTTGCCTCCAGTATTCTCCCCCATTTGAAGAAGCACACGCACATTACCCCATACATACATGAACTCTTCAACTGCCTAAACATATAAGTATCTAGTTCAAAACGATCTAATTTGGTGTGGGTCTAGGTGTGTTTTAAACTTGGACTTCATCCCTCATTATCCTTGTGATTTTTAAAGCTACCCTGGACCATGTTACTCTGTCCTGATCACCTACTCTCAGTTTCTTCTCTCTTCCTTTACACAACAGTCTCATGACAGTTGGTGCAAGAATTTTCATTATGATTCTTTACAAATAGAACAGACTTCAGTAGCTCTTTTCCTCATCAGCAATCCATCATATTCTATGCAGCACATCCTCAGCTGGTGTAAATTGTCATCAGCATACAAGGCTACTCTTGTCATTCAGCATACAAGGCATATAATCTACCATTTTCTGTGATGATCATTATGGTTAATCAATAAAACATGTTAGTTGTGGGTCTTTTGAAAATTAAGTCATATTTCTATGTTTCAGTTTCTGTTTAGGGTGTTTTGTTGTTTTACCTTCCCACTATACTTGGCACTGATTTAAGAACTATTCTTAGCTCAAAGTAATTGCAAAATAATCAAATTCCTTCTGTTTCTGCCAAAAGATGAAAGGGGAATGACAAAATAAAAAGTAACTCTTCTTGCTAAATACTACTTGCATGCCATCTCTGGCTCTGCTAATGAAACTTGTATTCTGGTGACTTGCTTAAATTAAACAAATTGCCTTCAGTCAGAAACCCACAAACTGTCAGTTGATCTCGTTCATTAGTTGTTGGCAAATGGGAGAACCAAAGCCAATTCTGACATGTACTTATCATAAATTTATTACTATGTCTGGCATGTCCAGCTTGAGGGAAGGGAAAGAAAAGGAAGTCAATAGGAAAAGTGTAGTAGGAGTTGTGGGTTTTATATTTGTTTATTTTAAAAACTGCTTGTTCAAAGAATAGTTGTTTGTATTACTCAGTTCTCTAGAACATTTTGGGATCTGGTTCCTATGAAAGATGATATACAAAGCAAAGTTATATAAAGTTGTACTATTTAATACAGTTGTTTTGTTACATGGTTTCTAACTTTTTAAAATTTTGCTTTCTTAGGTTACCTCAGGAGATACACATCTATCCTTAGCTGGTGTGAACTGCCATAGCTCCATTGTCATGACTTCATTCAAGTTAAGACAATGTATCCCAGCTGAGGATCTTCTAGTTTCCTTCCAGCCATATTAGTACAGCATTCTTCAGTACAGTTCAAAAATATAATTTTCATAAGAGCTACTCAAGGGAAAAAAATCAAGTGTTTAAGTAATCAATTTATATGTAAGTAAATTATTTATACTATTATATTGGACTTTTATTTTTAATTGTATTACTGCCTAAGTGGAATGCTCAATTTTGCTTACTATAATTGTCAAGAAACTAGTATATCATTTCTCGAGAGAAAATTAAAATCTTCAAAGCAAATATCAACTTGAAGTGACCTTCAGTCAGAAGAGTGACTATGTAAATTGGCACTTTTTGATTCCACAGAGATGCTGCATCTTTGTTTTCCATACCAATCCTGTTTACTTCACTGGCAAGAAAAAAAAAAAACACACACAACCCCCAAAACAAATGAGAGAAAATAACCAACCAACCAACCACATACAAAAACTTCTAGCCTCATTTTACTTTTGGAGCAATACAGTGATGGAAGAGTAGCTGAATTCTATTCTGGTTCACACATCACCAAACTTAACCAAGTTCTAATGACAGGACTTTTATGACTGGTGATAGAGTAAGAGCCAGAAACACAACAACCTGATTTTCAGACCCCAGGTTGAGTTTTCAGGGTTGGAAGTGTAGGCCTAAATTCATAGGCTGTTCCAACTTAAGTGGAGCTAGAGCCATAGTCATTTGACTTTTTCAAGGAACCTGATTGTCATCTCCCTTTCCTGTGCCAAGTGGATTTTAGTACAAGAAAAAAAATCCTACCCAATGTCGTCATATAATTTCTGAGGTGACAATGTTAAAAAAAATCCGTAGATCGGTAAATCAATAAAAGAATAGTCCATTCAATGCTCCGGGCATCCCTGACAATGCTTGACAAATACACTAACAAACCGTTGCAGGAAGTGCGGCTACTCCAATGAGACCCTGCCCCACATCCCATGCAGCTGCATGCCCCACTCCAGAGCCTGGCAGCTGCGCCACAATGCCATCCAGAACGGCCTGGTGAATGCCATCGCACCATGTCTGGGGGAGGTTGCTGTGAACTGTGCCATTCCTGGGACTGACAGCCAGTTGTGACCTGACAGTCACCGACGAGGCCTAGAAAAAGATCATCCTCATCGACATCACAGTCTCCTTTGAGAACAGGACCCCCGTCTTCCGCGAAGCCCGAGCTCATAAGCTGGAAAAATACCCCCTCTGAGCGAAGGGCTACGAGGTGCAGATGGATGCCCTGATAGTCGGAGCCCTGGACGCTTGGGACTCCTGCAACGAGCATGTGCTGCGGACCTTTGGGATCAGTCGATGCTACACACGGCTCATGCAGCGCTTCATGGTCTCGGACACCATCCGATGGTCCAGGGACATCTACATTGAACACATCACCGGCCACCGACAGTACCAGGTGTGAGCCGGTACGACATCGTGCGTCAACTATGGGAAAGGGACTGAGAGACTTTTTCCATTGGACCATATGAACTGGAAACAAACTCACTGAACATTAAATCTCACCAAATGAGGGTAAATCCATCCTTATCATCCTATCCACTATTATACTCCACACCTGAACATAGCCATTATATGAACAATATACCTCTATATCTCAATGTCTGTACTTTGACCCTTTAACCTTTTACCCCCCATTGGGAGATTGCAGATTATGTATTCCGTATGCCACCCATTCCTAAACCGAATTTCGCACCCCTTGATAATCTGTACCTTATTCCCTGATAAACAGAAACTTTTAAGCTTGAACTCTGGACCGTTTTCTTTTTATTTCATCATCATCTTAAAAAAATTATTAAATCTGCCCTGGAGGGTTGTTACAGGCCTGAACAGGGAGTGAGTTCAAGGCCCATGGCCCTAATGGTAAACTCTCTGCCAGCTGTCCCATCTCTGATTCCGATTTGGTTTCAGCTCAGGTGTTTCCATCCGAGTTTCATAAAACCTTTCTGAATAAACTTCTAATCTGCATTTCGAAATCACATTTCTATAATTGTATTGCAAATCTCACCTTCATAATTTCAGAAATAGATTCAGCAATCTGTTCAACTGAACAAACTAAAAAGACACCAATGTTTTTAAAAAGTGCTTTTTTCAGTCAGAACAGTCAGGAAACCAAGACAGCAGATTATTTTTTCTCCCTCGGCTTCATGAAACAAACATGAATCAGGGTGGTGAAAGGTTAACAAAATCCCTACAGAAAACAATCATGTCATTGACTAATATATTTTCAGTTTTGGTGTCCTGAACAATTTTGATGTGTTTTTATCCAGTAGCAAATCCAAAGCGATGCTGTTGTTATCCCTACAGCTGATCAATCTTCCCAGTTTCCAAGGGGGGAAATCCTGTAACCCTTCTTCTTTCTGCACATCCATCAGGCAGGCAAAACAAAAGGCAAACTTGGCAAACACTGCCTGCCCAAGGTAAGCATTAATCTTAATAGCTGGCTGTAATTAGGAACAAGATGTATGAAGAGACATAAAGCAATAAATAACTTTAAACCAGAAAGGCGATAAGATTAAACCCACAGACTGAAATTGGTCTGCATCAGTGCCGTTCCTGGTATGCCTCTCTCTAGTGGGGTCTAAATTGCTTAGATTAATTGTTCTGGATTATTTCAATTTTTGGATACCAGCCACTGTGAATCATCTCAGGATTTTGTGGACTCCATGACAACCAAGGCACTGGCCCACATGTGTTTTGACTCAACTCATGCATGGGGCACTCCGGATTTTGGAGGCCCCTTCCACTCCTGTAATAAGATTCAGGAAATAAGGGTGGTTGCAACCCCCATCTGGGATTCCCCCACAGCATATCCAGCTCCTACAGTATCCTGGCCACTTGTATATAGCACTTGGTAGGGATGGGGAGGCAGTATGGCTGGAGCACACTGCTCTCTAGTTACATTCAGCTGACAGTCTTTTGAGGACTTCTGCCAGTTGTTGAATGCTAGAACAGCCACCTGCCCTGACCATAGTTCTCCACTGATGCCCTCTGTAGAAACTGACCCCATGACTTGGTGACTGCAGTAGAGGAAAGAGGGATTGAAAACTGTATGCTTACTGACCATTACCTCTCCTGTCCTAGCTTCAGTATGACGACACACACTATTTCTCTTCTGATACAGCCATTGTAGTAGAATGACTCACCTAACAGAAACTGGGGCAGGGTGAGAGTTAGTTGGCTGACTACAATGGTAGAATAGCATGAAATCATGCTGATAGGATGGAAGAAAAGAAGTTGAAGGAGTTATATCAGCGTCTTTGACTGGTGGGATGGGTCTGTAGTTCGTTTCCCCAGTTGCTTCTGGAAACTCCAGCATAAGTATCAAAAATAGTTCTTATCTGACAAGCAATTATATGTGCCTTATTCACCTCAAAGTTGGATTAATGTAATACATTCTACATGGAACAACATCTTCAAGTCATCTAGAAATGGAAGCTAATGCACATTGAAGAGGTCTTTCATGCAGGAAACACATTATTCCTATACTTAATAATTTGCATCTGGCTACTATTCAGTTTCCAAGTGAAGGTTAATATGCTAGTTTTGATCTCCAAATCCCCAGTGGTTGACATTTTGTCTATTTGACATACTTTCTCTGCCTCTATCCAATATCAGAATAGTTGTGATTGTTATGACGTTGCACTCCATATGTTTTACGGAAATATGTTTATAAATTTGAATATAATGTCCCTGGAATATGCAAGTCCTATTGTAAGTATGCAAAGTGTGGGCCATTAATGGTGGCTTGGAATCTTGATGGCTCCCATTAACTAGGACAATTGGTTGTAAGTGGCTCTATTTAATAAGGGGGGAGGGATAGCTCAGTGGTTTGAGCATTGGCCTGCTAAACCCAGGGTTGTGAGTTCAATCTTTGAGGGGGGCCATTTAGGGATCTGGAGCAAAAATTGAGGATTGGTCCTGCTTCAAGCAGGGGGTTGGACTAGCTGACCTCCTGAGGTCCCTTCCAACCCTACCCATCTATGATTCTATTTACTTGTAAGCCTTCCTGTATACATGGGTGCCAGCCAGTGACTAATGAAGTCTCACAGGACATGTGAGCATGTCATTTGATACTGGAATCCATCTTAAACTTGGTGCTTTTCCATTTAGAAGGAAGGGTGGGAGCTCAGAGAGAGACAAAGGATTCCTGCCTTGTGCCAAAGATATAAAAGGGGGTGGAACAGAACAAAGGGGGCTGCAGGCATGAGAAATTCCCTAGTTACCGCCTGAGCTGGAACTAACAAGAACTGTACCAGGGGAAAGGATTGGGCCCAGACTAGGAATGAGTCAAGTCTGTGAAAGAAGCTTATTGGAACATCTCTGAGGGTGAGATTTACCTGTATTCAGCTTCTTAAACGTATTAGGCTTAGACTTGGTGTTTTGTTTTATTTTGCTTGGTAACTTACTTTGTTCTGTCTGTTATTACTTAAAACCACTTAAATCCTACTTTTTATACTTACTTAAAATCACTTCTGTTTATTAATTAACCCAGAGTAATTGATTTATACCTGGGGGAGCAAACAGCTGTGCATCTCTCTCTATCAGTGTTACAGAGGGCGGACAATTTATGAGTTTACCCTGTATACGCTTTATAAAGAGTAAAACGAATTTATTTGGGGTTTGGATCCCATTGGGAGCTGGGTGTCTGGATACTGGAGAGAGATGACCTGGTGAGCAGTTTTTGGTTAAAGCCTGCAGCTTTGGGGCCGTGGATCAGACCTGGGTCTGTGTTGCAGCAGACTAGCTTATCTGGCTCACAATGTTCCCTCTAATTTTTGACAGGCCGTGTGCGCAAAAAATTTCTTCTGTTGAAATTGTACTTCTGTGCAAATTTTTGTGATAGTGGTGTTTCGCCATGTGCGTGGGGTTTAGGATTGTGTGTGTGTGCACACGTGCACAGCTTAGAGGAAACAGTGCTGGCTCAACAAGGCAGCGTTCTGGAGTCCCAAGCCATCAGGGAAAACAGGCTCAGAGGTAATTTCAGCACATCAGGTGACAGTCCCAAGAGGATCTCTGTGACCGAACCCGTCACAACTGTCTGATGTGCTCCTGGCTTAATTTGTAGGGTGTTGGTGAGTGCTTGATTTTGGAATTTTTCCTGTACTGCTTTTCCAGAACCTGAATTTGGAGATCTTCAGGAGATGCTTCAAGACTCACCTGTTTTCAAGGGTATTTCAGGGGAAAATTATAATGGTGTCTGCATTAGCTGCCATGTTGATAGGCTGGAACATTTGTAAGACAGTAACCAATGTCCATATCATTGGTTTTACATTGCTCGTATTGGAAAAGCTTGCACAACATATTGCTGTGATTCATTAAAGTCAGATAACTTGATTAAGATACAACCTGGCTGTTAGGCATCAGTGGTTATTTATCTAAGGCCAGAAAAGTCACATTAGAGAACTCATATTTCAGAGCTGTTGTCCGAATCTTGATGGCTCTCAGTCTTCAGGGATTTCTCAATTGCTTTGTGAAAGTACTATATCCTGGCACACAGGAGATCTGTTTGGCTGCAATTTCAGGAAATCATTTCATAGCCTGACGGAAAAGAATCCTGTTGGGGTCAGGTGGTCTTTCCCATAATCATTCACTAGATCACAGAGAACTGTTATGGTTTCACATGAGATACCTTGTCTTTCAAGAGGCTGGATGTGATTGTGAATCAGAAAGGAGAAATGAGAAACATCATCAATATGGGGTTAAAAGGATAAAATGTAGCCCAACATATATATAGAGAAAAAAAAATCAAGGACTAAATTAGACTAGCTATTAGTTTCCTTGGGAAGGTATAAGCTTCTTTATAAACTATGTACAGGATTAAAGGGAACGTCAAAGATCAGATAACTGAAAAACACGCAAGTCATCTCCAACTGTAATGGTCAATTTGGTGGAGTTATAAGACCTAAGGAGAGAGAGTTTGCCCTTTTTAGGAGTTGCATTAAAACCCCCCAAAGAACACTTTTAAACATGTCCTTTTTATTTTATTTTTTTTACTTGCACGTTAAAGGGTAGATCATTGGAGAGATTGCTGGCATACACAACTGAATCATTTGGACCATGACCATTAAAAACACATGCTTTTTATTTATTTGCTTATTGAATATATGATTGTGAATCTGCTTAATTCATTATAAATAAATCCTCTGGGGATATTGTATGTTCCGGTTTAATCCTCTGCTCTTTATGCTTACATAGCCTATTCTTCTAAACAGATTTTACCATGTTGGTTTTTAGACGTTATTAGTATTATTTAATATTATGGTTAACATATGTAACAAGGGAGAATATTTCCTGCCAAATCTCCACCAACAAGCTTTCGGTATGAATAATGCTTTTCTAAGGAAATGTATAAACAAGAAAAGAAAAATATACTACTGCTTGTGAACTGTTCTATTGAGTGAAGGATTGTTGCATAATAAGTACACAAGTTACCAAGGAAACTGACATGCTTAGTTGGTGTTTGCAGGAACACCTCTGTAGGTGAGGGAATCCATTCCATTAAACCTAAAATCCAAGAGCCTTGAGAGAGAGCCTCTGAGTGAGAAGTAGAGGAGAAAAGCAGGTTGTGAAGTCCCAGGCTGTGTATTTATTCCTTACTGTGTCACCTGTAGACCCCCCACCCCACAAAAAATAAATAAAAGATCATGCCTATCATGAAACCAACAGGAAGAACCTAACGATGTGATTCTGAAGAAAGTACCACCACATAGATAGGATGTGAAATAGAGAATATGTTTCCAGTTGCTGAGAACACTAGACAACTAGTGGACTGTGGTCCAGATTTTTAAAGATATTCTGGTGTTGCTCCACTCAGTGTTGCAAGACCCAAGGCCCAGATTTTAAATGTATTTAGGTGTTGCAAGGTGTAATCATTTAACGGTATTCAGCATTGCGAGGTGTAAGTGACTTAGGAATGCCTATGTGCCTAAGTCACTTCTGAAAATGGGACTTGGCTGTCTAAATAACATAGACCTAGCAACACTGAGTGGAGAAATGCGTAAAGAAATTTAAAAATCTGGATTACACCCTTTGTATGAGACTACACATGGAAAACGGAAAGCTGGAAAGAATCAGAGCATTTACTTGCATCCTATATCATTTTGCTTGAAAGAAAAAGTACTTTGAAAACAAAACGGTCTTACTGGAGTGTTATGGGAACAGAGAAATCTAGGAGGATGCCATAGGATTTACTGAAGGACACAAATGTGATGCTTACAGGGAATTTGCTTGGGCTAATAGAACATCATTAGAAAAAAAGTTTCGCCCTAGTCTGAGTGCTAATAAAACTATAATCCTCCAAGAATTGTTGAAATCCTGGAGAGTCTGATACGGTCATTAGGAGAGCAGCTGGAAGGGCTTATAAAAATAAGTTAGAATGACAATGAAAAACCAGCCAAAGCCCCAAGATCGAACAAAAAAAACCAAACAAACAAACAAACAAAAAAAGCAAGCAGGAAGTCTGTGAAGAGCATGAAGCCAAAAATTCCCAAACCAAAACACACCTTATAATTTTTTTCAGAAAAATCCATGTAACTAAACCAACAGCTCTGTCACATAAATTAACTCTGATTGAAAGATTTCTTCTCTTGATAAAGGAATAACCAAATAATGCTTCTGAGATGAAGTCCTATGTTAATTCAAATGAATTTATTCCCTCTTCCAATGTACCTGTAGGGACAGAATTTTATAATTGTACTATAAAAATTGATGTAAACTTTGAATTAATTCTCCCAGCCACCCTTTTTGAATAACAGAAAGGAATGACCATCTGAGACTGGGATCTTGTTTCCTATATGCATTATAAACTTCCCTCTAGTGATTTCTTTGGTTTAAGGTTTTGTGAGTAAAAGACAGGATCTTGTATTGTGTCTATGTTAATTAGATTAAAGGAATGTTAAACGCCTGAGCCACAATGTAAAATATTTTTACCACAAGATTTAGTGAAGTTTAATTTACAATGTATTCTGCTGAATATAGAATACTGCTGTCTTCTCTGTGAGAGATTTTTGTGTGAATGAGGAATGCATGCACCAGGAAAAGATAAGGTGTGAAAGCCATCACAAAAGTCCAGATGGTCAAGAAAAAAAGAGAGACTTGGAAACACCAGGAGACAATCAGAAAACATCCATTGTATCCAATGCTAATCATGTTAGCAGCACTGAAGGGCTCAGAGGTGAGGCAACCACCCCTGGAAGGCAAGACAACAAATAGGAAATAATGATGGGAAGCCTGACAATAACCATCAAATTATAAAAATGGAAAACCCCAAGATTACCACCACTTAAGGACTAATGATTAAAGGATGACATTGCAAAATGCTTGGACTCAAATGGGAATTTACAAGTATAAAGCTGGGGTGTTTTGCCACGAAACTCTGGGTTCAGTCCTGCCAAAACCTTGGAGCAACAGATCGCGACCGACAGAGCCCAGCTCCTCACTCGTGTTCAGTCTAACTGGTTGTTAGATTGACTCAAGCTACAACAGACTGGTAACTATAAAAACATCAACTGGCAGGACTGTGTGCATGATGTGTATGTGTGTGTGACTGAAAAGCATATGCTAACTATTGTATTCTCAGTAAATATGGTGTATTTGCCTTCTCTCAAAAAAGATCCTGTGTGCTTGGTATAGCATAACATCCCTTATTCGTGTGAGAAATCTGGGGAGATAAATAGGAGGAGCAAATTAAAAATTGGTTCATACAAAATGACAGTTAAGAAACTGGTAGTACTGATGAATTATCCTGGTGGCATGAAGTGCTAGATGTTTGTTTTGTTAAACTAAATGGCATCAGAAAAAGCTATAAATGTAAGGATATGTTAGTTTCTCTAGCTAATTGGCGAAGCTAGTTTGACAGGCATTAGTGTTCTCTGACAGGCAAAACTCTCTCTCTGAGATAGAAAAGCAGAAAAAGATTCTCTCTTTTAGGTGTGTTTATTCTTTCTGACCATGAAGGGGAGGAAGGCAATTTCATGTGGACCAGGAAGAATCATTGAAGACGTGGCCACTCTGCTTCCTTTCTGTCTCAGTGCTCCAACTCCCTGATGGGCCAAGCAGCAAGGGAAGATCTCAGAATCTGCATGCCTATTCTCCATCTTGCAGCTAATATGTACCGATAGCAGCATATAAAGACTTCCAAAGATTTACTAGGTTCAGTGTTTTAACTGAAAAAATCAATTTACCTGAAGGCATGCTATTCTAAAACAAAGTGTTTAATGATGGTGTACAGTTTTTAAGACTCAAATGGGCAAATTTTCTTGTCAGCCACTGGAACTGAATGGATGTAAGTGAACACACTATTTGGCCTCATTTTTAATACCTTTCTCTGTGAGAAGATTACTTTACGAGAAAGCTTAATTAAAATATACATTATTGTGGCACTGCTGAGGTCAGAGAGAACCTCTTCCTGCAGTACAGACTTCAGATTGTAATCAGCTTTTAGAGCTTAAAAATAAATAACTCTGACATTAGCAGTTCAGTTCCAGTTTAACATTAAAGACTGTGCTCACAAATTATCTGAAGTCGGCTCAGGTCTATTTTTTCCCACTTCCAAGAGCAGTCTTTATAGACATCTATACTGTAGGAGAAAATTCATAAGCTATGTTAAGAGTCTTCCAAGCAGACTCCTTAAACATTGTTATTTTGAAATAATAAGGCACATGTAAGCTTTTCTAAGGGGGAAGAGGTTTCAGTACAGGCAGGAGTACAGAAATAATAGTTTAACTGCTGTTTTTATATTTGATTTCCTTAATGTGACTTTTCTATTTTTGTAAATATGCATGATCCCAAAAGTTCCTCAGTAAGATAATGGAGAGTGGTTTGCTAGCTGTCATGCCGAGGGAAGCCAGTAGTGCAGTGCTAAAAGCTGCTACTGCCAGCTGTGGTAACACATTGACAAAAGTGCCACAATCTGCGCTCTATTATGCTTTAAAATAACTCAGAAATAACCAAAGTAAAGCATGATAATAGTTAAAACTTTATTATAGTAATAATGTCAAAAGTAATAATTATGGGGTTATTTGTTTAAAACTGCAATGCAGTAACAAAAAGCTGTGAACACTGGAAAAAAAAATACAAAACAAGCCCCCTAAACTTTGTTTTTTTGTTTGTTTTTTTTTAATGCAGATAGATGAGGAGCCTGAATTTCACAGTGGTCTAACACTGCTTTTTCACTGGAGAAACTCCATTTATTTCAAAAGAGCTATTTCAGATTTACACCACTATAAGTTACATCAGAATCAGGAGTGCTTTGCCTGCTAATGCTGGAGATGGGCCCAAACCATAATCTTGAAGTTTAACACACATATTACAAAATACTACTTCCAATCTCTGCACCCCTTGTCAAAGTGTTTTTTGTTTTTGTTTTTGTTTTTTTACACACACACATAGGACAGCTGTAATCAGGAAAACCCAGACACTAGGCTGGAGCCATCCTATGGCCAGATCTTTGTAAAATGTGTAATTATACATGGTCAGAGAGCAGGACACCGAGACTTACTTGTGACTCTCTAGCTACCAGGTAATAAAATGAATGACCAGCATCAAAAGGTACTGCATAGAATGACCCGACTGTATACCACTCAGAAGGTTTTCAAAGAAGTTTTAATAGTCCAAACTTTGAGTACTATTTCTATGCCAGGGTGAAGCAGTCAGTAAAACTGTTGGGTTTGTTCAAACAAGGAGAAAATTCTAGCATGAAGAAGCTGTTGCCAAGCAAAACCAGTCTACCTACCCTGCTTGTACTGCCTCTCAGTTTTACCACCTACTATTCAAAAGTTATGAACAGAGCTTTCAAAGGGAGGATAACAGCAATACCCATGACATATATTGAACTAAAAGAGCTTTTTAGAAGGTCATAGTAGAACAATGACAAACCCTGTAAAATATGGACACTACCCCACTGTGAAGGGGAACTTACCAGCAGTGCTGCCTAGTGGTCAGGCCAGAGTGTAGCACGATGTTTTCCTCTCAGACATTCCCCTTTCTCACTGTAGATCTACTGTGTGGGGGTCTGTCCTTTTAGCAACGCAGCCCTCTGGCTGGGTTACACATTCAAGCCCACCCCTTGAGGGGTACACAGAGTACAATGAGATGGAAGTCTGTAGAACTCAGCAAAGGGTTTCCCCCTGGAGTCAGTGTCTTAGGGTCTGGACTCTTGCAGCTTCAGGATCTTCCCCAGCTTGGGTCCCCACAGAAGGATAGACTTGTGTCATTGTTCCCAGTTTAGGGATTGGGAATGGAACCCAGGCCCACCCTTTCCAATCACTTCTTACCCGTGTCCCCTCTTTCTGTAGGGTAAAATAAAGAGCCAAACACAAAATTAAAGTTTCTAACCTTCAAAAGTCACCAGTCCCTCCTCTGCAGGCTTGGACAGGTCAGCATTTCCAAGTCTCAGGCAACAAGAGCTCCTGGGACACTCCTTCACAAGAGCTCAGGTCTGCTCCCTTCCACCACCTGCCTCCCTCTAAGCTGCTCTGCTTCCCTTTTAAGCTCTGCCTCCTGCTTGTGCAGGCTTTGCAGGTGCAGCAGCGCATGGCTACCTGGGCCCAGAATTGCTCCTTAACCCCTCCTTCTTCAGTGTGGAGTTTGTATACCCTATCACACCCCCTAAACAGCAGCAGGATTTATAGAACCATAGCACTGGAGATGCATCCCCAAAACACGATAGAATAAATCTGTCATAAAATAGTGTAGGTACTTTCAGAGCCATTAATGTATAATGCACATCTGTACCACAAATCCTGCTACACATTTATACAAATTTCAGAACAAAACGGTACTGTACAAGGTATACTACACACATTCATATACAAATTTTTGGAAAAAAATATCAAATTGACTACTTTAGAGCCATTAAGATATATGCGTGTATTTATGCAATGGAGATACTAATACAGAGATCTTTTACAAAGTATAGAGCTCTTAGATTGTTAGCTTTTAACATGGCCATTAAATGGTTAATAGAGGGAAACAAATTAGGGAACAGTTACTGAACACACAGAATTTGATTTTTTCAAAAGTTACCAGTGTAGCTGTTTCACTTTAGCATATATCCGAGGACTCTAGAATATGTTATGAATTATTATGATCTGTGACTATATCACTGGGAGGGAAAAAAAAGAGGTGTATATACTAAACCCAAGGCAAATTCTGCTGTGTCATCTTTTAAACCTTTAAAAGGCAGTGTCCAAAGCACTGAAGAAGCTACCTGAAGTAAAATGCCACGGCAGTTGAGGCTAGTACCATTGTACCTGATGAAGCACCATCATGATAATCCAACCTCAAGATATATTGTCCCAGGGATGGATACAAATAACCACTGTTCCAATTCTGTTCTGACTTTTTCACTTCTAAAACATAGACTGCTAATTGCTCTTGTAAAAAAGCTAGTTAAGCAACTTGAAGAGGTATTTGTAAATGTAAAGAGCATAAATTAAATTAGTATTAAAGAGCTAAAATAAGGATGCCCTGGAGCATGAGTGTGAAGAATGGGAATTTAGCAGTAGTGAACTGGAGGAAAATTGAAGACTTATTCAGTTTACAGCTGAATAAGCCTGGAGTGCTGTAAAGCAGCCCTAAATCACCACATTAACTGTCAGCAGTTTGAATATTACAGTACCATGGGCTTCTGAATAATTGGACAGCAGAAGAATTCTGTTAACTGGTTGCCTAACAGCAACAGTTCAAGTTACATGAAGAATGAAGCAGACACTGTGAAGCTCAAGAAGGGGAACCTTCAAAAGGAATTACTACAGCTAAGCCACACAAAGCATGAAAAGAATGAAGAACGAATTTTCACCTTACGTCCCTTTCACAACAAATCCCATTTTGACTTCTTGGGGTTTTTTTTTTTTCAAATTTTACTAAAAGATTTATTTCCCATTTTAAAGCAGATATTGTCAGAATGAAAGCAGTATTAATAAAGTCATTTCCCATGCAAAGAGCACCATAGGTTACTAAAAGAGAATTTTTAACATGCAGTTTACTTTTCCCCTAGATTTTTTACTTTTTGTTGTTTGTTTGTTTCATTCAGCCTGGAAGGTGAAACGACATTGAGTTGCTATGAGGATGTGCGGGTGGACATATGGGAATATGGGCTGTGCCAGGGTCCTGGGATTGCTGTTTTGTTTATTTTTATGTTGATGTTTGTTTGTTTGCTTGCTTGTTTTTAAAGCTGCTAGTTGTACTTCATACAAGTAGCAGCAGAGGGCGCCTGAGTTCCAACCACCAGACACTTCATGACTCTCCCTGTAGAGGAGCCAGCCTGGATCAGAGCTGTATGACTCTGAAAGGTGTACTAAAAAATCCAGTGCCTGGGCAGGGAGAGGCGAGAATGATTCCCAATCCTTGCAAGCAGCATGCGATAACAGGAGGTTAAGGAGGAAAACCTGGAGGAGATATGCAGGGGAAATCCTGCTGCTCCAGCTTTTGGCTTCACTAGGAAATAGAAAAAACTCCTGCTCCCTGAGGTAAGTGAGGTCCTCCTCGTCCCCTCGAAATCTGCAGTGTTGTGGTGGAGGGACTGGGCGAGGAGAGGTGTGGGTGTGTTGATGAAGGATGTGACTGGAGAAATGGGTGAAAGTGAAGCGGTGGCTAGTTGAGTGGAACGTGTCACCATGGCCAACAACTTTACTCCTCTGGCACAATGGAACTCTCTGAAACAAGGGTAACGTCAGTATGGGAGGCAGAATTTTCTTGAGGGCCAGTCCCAGACTGTGGAATGAACTACCCCTGGAAATAAGGACCCTCACAAAACATGATCATCTTCCACTCCAAGTGCACATTTCCTTGACTTTACCAAAATGAATAAAAAGCAAAAAAAAAAGATATATTTTAAACATTAAGCCCTAAAACCTTGCCAAAACAAGGCATCCCACTGCACATGCTTCTTTCCCAGGAGAGAAGATGAGAGAACAAACAAGACCTGACCAACGTTAGTCACATTGCTTAATGCATGACAGCAAGGCGCTCAGATACTACAGAGATAAGTGTGGTATAAGAACCTGAATAGACTACAGCGTGTGGTGGGTTTAGTAGGGTAACTAGGAGATGACTGTCTGGGATATGTGATGATGTGCACATGGTTTACAGGTGGGAAGGTGTGGTGTATGTGGCACTGACTGGGAGCGAACGGTGGTATTTTTGGTTATGTCAATTAATTGGGATTGACTAGGTGAGTTAATGAATGGCGAGGGGCACAGGTGGATGTTTAAGGGGTTGACAGACAGTGAATTAAATGTCTGAGTGTTCTGCTTAGGGGAGAATAGGGATTTACCCAGCTGTGTTCTACACCATTTTCTTTAGTGACTGGAAGAGTAAGGAACTACCTCCCTGGAATATGCTGGTGTGGTCATCTGCCTGGAGTGCTGCCCCTGCCTCAATCTTAACATGTGCAAATGTAACCCACACACCTTCTGGGTGTGGTGTTGTGTCCCATCTAGTGGCATCAAGACCACTTAGTGAGAGAGATAAAATGAGTCTGCTCTACAGCCTTAGCTAACAGTCAGTTGGCTTTTAGCTCATGCAGTAGAGGCTTATGCACTAAGTTCTAGAGGTCTCCGGTTCGATCCCGCCCAACAATGACTGGAGTCTGTCAGCGTTACATAACTAGCAAGATAAATCAGGATACAAAAAATAAGAGGGGGATTAAATTATTGAGGATAGATAATTATGTTTAATATAAGAATGTAAAACCTACTGGTTGAAGATGACAAAATCATGGTGATGGGAACAGGGAACCATGGAGATGAAAAACTGCAGTGGGAAAGCGAGGAAATGGTGAAGGGAAGGCGGTGGGGCGGGGAGAGAGGTTTCAAAAAATTGTCCCAGTCTCTGACACTCCCGAGCATGGTCCTGCGCTGGTTGGTCAGTTTCATTTTCTGGTTCTCAAACGGAGAGAGAGTTATTGTGTCTTCAGCAGAATAAAGTTTAAAGCCTTCCCCCCAAACACATGCACACTTTTGTGTTTGTTTCATGATAACCTTTTTGCTCAGTTTAGGTTTTGTAAAGCTTCAGTATTTTTTAAAAAACACAAAAAATTAAATTTGGGACAGTTCATTCTGTCCATTTTAAAAAATAAAACAGGAATATTTATGAAAGAATGGGAAGTTTGGTGAATGAAATGGATTCATTTTTCACACCACAAAAATGTTCAGTAAAATTAGATATTTATGCTTAATCATGAAAATATGTTCCATCTCTAATCTTTCATAATGTACCACTGACTGGGCACAGGTACAAACTATTTCACTTTAAGCAAGTAAAGGTGGCATGCCCCATCCCTTGAAGTCCATCCCACCTCCCCCCCCCCAGAAATAAAGTAAGCATCATAACAATGATGTCTACACTGTGCAACTTGCATTATGTCAGCCTTTTCATTAGAAACCCAAAGGGGTTTTCTCACTTGGTTGTAAAATTTCTCTCTGGGTTGTGCCTGCTAAAGTTGCTTTTAACTTAAGAACATAAGAATGGGCATACTGGGTCAGACCCAAGGTCCATCCAGCCCAGTATCCTGTCTACCGACAGTGGCCAATGCCAGGTGCCCCAGAGGGAGTGAACCTAACAGGTAATGATCTAGTGATCTCTCTCCTGCCATCCATCTTCACCCTCTGACAAACAGAGGTGAGGGAACAATTCCTTACCCATCCTGGCTAATAGCCATTAATGTACTTAACCTCCATGAATGTATCCAGTTCTCTTTTAAACCCTGTTATAGTCCTAGCCTTCACAACCTCCTCAGGCAAGGAGTTCCACAGGTTGACTGTGTGCTGAGTGAAGAAGAACTTCCTTTTATTTGTTTAAAACCTGCTGCCCATTAATTTCATTTGGTGGCCCCTAGTTCTTATATTACGGGAACAAGTAAATAACTTTTCCTTATTCACTTTCTCCACACCACTCATGATTTTATATACCTCTATCATATCCCCCCCCTTAGTCTCCTCTTTTCCAAGCTGAAAAGTCCTAGCCTCTTTAATCTCTCCTCATATGAGACCCGTTCCCAACCCCTAACCATTTTAGTTGCCCTTTTCTGAAGCTTTTCTAATGCCAGTACATCTTTTTTGAGATGAGGGGACCACATCTGTATGCAGTATTCAAACTGTGGGTGGACTATGGATTTATATAAAATATTCTCCATGGATTTATATAAAATATTCTCCATCTTATTCTCTATCCCTTAATTAATGATTCCTAACATCCTGTTTGCTTTTTTGACTGCTGCTGCACACTACGTGGACATCTTCAGGGAACTATCCACGATGACTCCAAGAGCTTTCTCCTGATTAGCTGTAGCTAAATTAGCCCCCCATCATATTGTCTGTATAGTTGGGATTTTTTTTTCCAATGTGCATTACTTTAAATTTCATTTGCCATTTTGTTGCCCAATCACTTAGTTTTGTGAGATCTTTCTGAAGTTCTTCACAGTCTGCTTTGGTCTTAACTATCTTGAGCAGTTTAGTATCATCTGCAAACTTTGCCACCTCACTGTTTACCCCTTTCTCCAGATCATTTATGAATAAGCTGAATAGGATTTGCCCTTGAACTGACCCTTGGTCACCACTAGTTACCCCTCTCCATTCTGAAAATTTACTATTTATTCCTACCCTTTGTTCCCTGTCTTTTAACCAGTTCTCAATCCATGAAAGGATCTTCCCTCTTATCCCATGACAACTTAATTTACATAAGAGCCTTTGGTGAGGGACCTTGTCAAAGGCTTTCTGGAAATCTAAGTACACTATGTCCACTGGATCCCCCTTGTCCAAAAGTTTGGTGACCCCCTCAAAGAACTCTAATAGATTAGTAAGACATGGTCTCCCTTTACAGAAACCATGTTGACTTTTGCGCAACAATTTATGTTCTTCTATGCGTCTGACAATTTTATTCTTTACTATTGTTTCGACTAATTTGCCCAGTACTGACATTAGACTTCCCGGTCTTTAATTGTCAGGATCACCTCTAGATCCCTTCTTAAATATTGGCATTACATTAGCTATCTTCCAGTCATTGGGTACAGTAGCTGATTTAAAGGACAGGTTACAAACTAGTTAACAGTTCCTCAATTTCACATTTGAGTTCTTTCAGAACTCTTGGGTGAATGCCATCTGGTCCTGGTGACTTGTTTCTGTTAAGTTGCTCAATTTCTAAACCTCCTCTAGAGACACTTCAATCTGTGACAATTCCTCAGATTTGTCACCTACAAAAGATGACTCAGGTTTGGGAATCTCCCTAACATCCTCAGCCATGAAGACTGAAGCAAAGAATTCATTTAGTTTCTCTGCAATGACTTTATCATCTTTAAGTGCTCCTTTTGTATCTCGATCTTCTGTGGTTGTGTGTTTGGTGGTGTTGTTTTAAATAATCATGGGCTGTTAGGTGTACTCAGTTTTGAAGTTCCTTTCATTTGGGTCACACTCTTAACATTGTTTATGGAAAACAATACATATTTAGTAGACAGAAATGTGGCTATGGCATAGATTGCACACTCAGGTGAACAGCTGGTTCAGTTAATTTAGAAAGATTAATGTTTTCCAGAAAAAATTGAATCACTAACTAAGTACATTGTCCAAAAGGGTTCTAGTTTGGTTACAATACCATGTGGTACATTCCCTCACATTTTGTCATATTACTTCTTCACATATCCCCCTTAACTCACAGCACTGCATAACATTACAGAAATCAACAAAGCAAAATTATTTAATTCTCATGGCTTTTAGATCTAGTATATTGCTAGTTTAGATATTTGAAGACAAATTATGGTACCCTTACTCATGTTGAGTAATACTTACTCAAGTAGTCCCATTGATTTCAAATCAGAAGAACTGCTGAAGACAAGTAAGGATATCACAATCCAGCTATTGAAATGCTGATTAATTTTACAGTGGAACATGGAAGTAGATAATGGATGTAAATAAGTAAGCTTCTAGCATCCTTACTGGTATAAAAAAAATAAGATAAAAAAGTAATTGTTGACTTCCTATTAACTGAAATAAACTTCAGGAATAACAATATGAAGATGCCTCTGTGATGGGTTGGACCCTGCTTCCAGGGTCCCACTTGATGTACTGGGGTTGCACTGAGTCTGCCTGCTCCACCCAGCCTTTCCCTTTCACTCTTTTGTTGAGCCAGGCTCTCTGGCCTCCTCCAGCGCACACACATAGGCAGGGACACACCGAGCTATAGAACCACACAGAGAGTCTGTAATCAGCTCTGCATGGGAAGACTCAGGCCATGGTAAGTTGACCTACTCTACACAACTCCAGCTACGTTATTCAGGTAGCTGAAGTCGATGTACCTTAGGTCAAGTTACCGCGGGGTCTACACCATGAGGGGGTCGACGGGAGAAAATCTCCCATTGACTTACCTTACTCTTCTTGTCTTTACTTAGACCCATTAAATTGACCACAGGTGGATCGATCTCAGAGCATCGATCCTGGCTGTAGTGTAGACCTGTCCTCAGCTAGGAAATTGCCCAGCACTCAAGTGCACACCCCCTGTGGAGAGTAAACCCAGAATTGTATTGTCTTGTACTGCATGGAAATCTATACAGCATAAGCTCATGAACTCTGCCCCCTCCCTCAATATGGAGGAAGATATGCACAGCTTTTTGCCCCTCCCCACTCCCAGTTATGAATTACACAAACTGGTTTTAGAACAAACAAAAACAAGTTTATTAACTACAAAGGATAGATTTTAAGTGATAAGGGATCGCAAACAGATCAAAGCAAATTACTGAGTAAATAAAAACAAAAACACAACAACTAAGCTCAATACACTAAATTAACTGGTTAATAGTAGCAAATTCTCACCCTAAATGTTGTTTTATGCAAGTTGCAGAGTTTCGTGAAAGTAAACTGCACAGTTTGCACCTTAAATCTGCAGGTATTCCTTTCACACGCTAGACCTTTCTTTCCTGGGCTCAGCCGCCCCCCCCCCGCTTAGTTCCTTTGTTTCTTCAGACGTTTTCAGCACTCTTCCTTCTTGGGCCAAGAGGTAGTGGAGAAGAGCCCTGATTATCACTTCCCTGCCTTAAATAGGATTTACATATGGCAGGAATCCTTTGTCTCTCAGTGGAAGCCCCCTCACCCCACCTAGTGGAAAAATACCAGAAGTCCAAGATGGAATCCAGTACCAGGTGACATGATCACATGACCCTGCAGTGTCAAAGCAGCATCCCAGGAAGCTTCTAGGGAAGGTAGGAGATTAGCATCTTCAAAGTTCCATTGTCCTCCCTAATTGCCCATTGACTAACCAGTCAGACTGATTGCATTTTGTCTAGTGAGCATTCCCCAGATGCAAACACTTTAGTAATTGATAGTCCATATTCCTAACTTCAGCTACAGAACTGATACATACAAAGAGATAATCATAACTTTGCCAATGATATTGACCCATCTTGCACAGAACATATTAGTTATGCCATATTCACATCATAAGGATAGCTCTTTGAAGAATATGGGACATAGCGTCACAGACTCCAACTAGGTAGCGATATCAAATCAGAATTTTACTATAAATAATTTACTTCTGTAGTTACCATACTGTGAGTTAATCTTTCTGGTTTAAAGCTGTCTGAAAAAGTTCTTACCTTTCCATATCTATATTGTACACTGAGAATCTCATATTCAGTTGTCAAAATATTTAAAATGTCCAAGCCCCCATCTTTTTCTCTTTCCAATTTGCACTACCTCAGTAATTGTTGGTCCACATTTTTTCCTCATGACTTAGAGATACAAGACCAGATTAAGGCTTGTTATGTCTTGACATGAGCAATAGGGAACCAAGACAACAAAAAAGAGAATGGTACTGACTAACAACATTTCATTGTTCTTTGGATTAACACTAAACCCAAGGAACAGGGATTTATTCTCCAGTATCTAAGACTGAAAGTAACCTTCCTTAGTCTAGCCATAACCCTGACAGAGCTACCATCCTTTTTTATTCCCTGAGAACTAATTTAGATTCTGTAGCTCAAAGTCCTCAACAGCATTAATACATCATGCTTTCAGTATTCTAATACACTCTGACTTCTCTGCACAGTGGTTCTCAGAACAGAGGTATTAGAAAGATATATCATATTAGCAGTGTGCTTATCAAAGGGTCTTTATATTAAGGAACCTGAATATCTTAGGAGTCAAGGATCCAAAGTGAATTGAATTCTAGCTTCTCCTCAAAGACAAACCATTTCTTAGAATGCAAACTTGAAAGTGGCAATGTAACCACACATGGGTTTTGTTCACTTTAAGTCAAATTAAACAGAAGCTGTCTCACACATCTCTCATAAAAAAAAGTTATACTGCAGGAGGCAGGCGTATCAGTTTACAACTGGTTGCGCAAGGAGCGTAGTGCCATTAACTCACATGGATTTCAAGGGCCACTCGGGAACTTGCAAAATTGAGCCCAGGCTGAATGTTAATCTGCTGAAGATCTTTCTGGCTCCATACACCTATGACACTTGTACAGAAAAAACGCAAGACACACACTACTGGAATGAAAAGAAGAAATAACTGGAAAGCTGGTTCTTTTGTCAGTATAGCTGGTCTCTGAATTGAGCTGTTTTAGAATTAATCCATCTTGTGTGTAAATTAAAAGAGCATAACTTTAATTGGCAGCCAATTCATGGCCTTCCATTAGATAGCTATCTGCATTATGAATTGTAATGAGGGTTAGCTTTTTAGATAAGGTGCCACCAGCATCCAAAAGATGCCTGAAAGCAATGGCAGGTAAAATAAAAGTTGCACACAAAATGCTTTATATTTAATGAGAGGAACACTTTCTCGTAATTGTTGGTTAGTCACACAGTTTTCAACTGCTTAAAAGCTTCACTTACAATCATGAAGAATAGTGGATTTTTTATTGACTCCCCCCTCCCGCCCCGCAATAGCAGTGAAGCTGTTTATCAGTATAAGAAAGAACACTATTTTTTCTTGCTTTTGCCATTTCCCCTTGTATACACTTACAGTATGATTGCTGTGTCCATTCATCAATTCCAAAAATTGATTTGTGCTAAAGCACAAAACAACAAAAACCCTTTGTAAGGATCAAAAACAAGGATTTTGTTCAGGCATGAAATTCAATGCACAAGTAATCAGATTTATGAAGAATTCAAGAATATATTACTCCTCTAAGTAGAAGTATGTTCCTTTGGAGAGATTTAGGCCTGGTCTACACTGCAAAATGCAAGGCAGCTTACAGTGGCCTAGTTGTGGAAGCGTCTTCACTTAAACTTTGCTCTCGCCAACATAAATGCCCCACTACACCGACTTCACACCACCACCTCCTCAAGTGGTATCGCCTCCCTCTGCATCCCATAGAGGACTCTATATTGGGATCTCCCTATACCCCACCTCAACATGCCATGTGGCATCTGGGGTCAATGCACTACCCTGACCATTCTACCCAGGGAGACATTAAAGAAAAGAACAGCTTCATATACACTGACCTGTGAAAGACACGGTCGGTGTACGTACACCTGAAATAACTGCTCTTTCCCCTTCGTAAGTTCTGATCCCTTGTTTTATTAAGTTCTAAATATAGGGTTTTTTAATTTTCCTAGTTCATGTTACAGAATAAAATTCTGTTTTTTTTGGAACATAATTCATCTTTGTTAGTTCACAACATATGGTGGCTGGTGATGAGCAGGTCTGACAGCAATCGATTTCTTGTTTCTGCACTGTGTCACAGAACCCATAACATCATTCACAAACAACATCGGTAGGTGCATTGACAATGTTAGATTCCTACATATACAGCAATGACTGCAAGAGTCATCCCAGGCCGCAAAAGAGAGAGGCCCGGTGGAGCATACTACAGCAACTCATACCACTCTGGCTCACTATAGTTGGATAGCTCTGTGTTCAGCTCTTGTATCTGGCCACTCAAATTCAGCAGCCTGCCTCTACACCTCCACCTTAGCAGAAGATTTTCTCCCTTTGTTTCACAGATATTATGCAGGACACAGCAGGTAGCTAGAGCCTTTGGGATTTTTTCCTCACTGAGATCCAATCTCATAAATAAATAATGCCAGTGATCCTTCAAATGACCAAAGGCACATTCACAACATTCACTTTGAGAAAAATGTTCATCCACAGGGGTACTGTGGGTTTTTTGGTCTTTTAATCATTTTCCTATGTAAGTCCATTCAAGAGGGCATTGGATGGGATATAGCACATGTTGTGATAACAATGTGTAGGATCCATTGGTCTTGAAAGATGTGATGTGGAAGGTGTTGATCATTGTAGCAGTAGAGATATGGCTGCAGGTTTTGTATTTGTTTTTCTGGCAGCGTTTGATGCCACTTTGATTTGGTATGTCCTAGTCTGTGGGCAGCTTGCTTCTGATGATGAGCTTGGAGAGGTTGGGGGCAGAAGTGGTGGTTCAGGGAAGATTTCTTTCAGGAAGGGGTCCCCCTTGAGTATGGGTTGTAATTGTTTGATGATACCCTATATGAGTGCCCATGTGGAGTGGTACCAGTGGCTGTGACAGTCTATACCTTGAGGGTATACCCTGTAACCCCCATATTATTCATTATACATTAACTGTGATATTGGATATAAAGCATGCCATGTAAGGTATCATGGGAAAGGTTGTGATCTGCAGAAGCCATTGTTCCATCTAAATGTGTGTACCATTAACGCATATAAAATTATAAGAATTGTGTTTCATGGTTTTCACTCAAATACGCTGTGGGTTTGGGAAGTGCCCAGATACTAGCTCTCCAGAGACAATAACAAGGGAAGAGGTAACCAATCCTCAGGTGGGTGCTGAACAGACATCACCAGCCATTGTCCAGCAGAGTTACACTTCAATGGCTCACTCACAGGAGATACACTGGGGGTATAGCTTCACCTTGTGACTCAACAATGCCCATGAGACATGCCTGGACTTGTGTTCTCCACGCACATGGACTAAGAGTATAAAACAGAACACAGTGGCCCCATGCTTGGTCTTATCTCCTCCCCCATCTATGCTGCATGCAGCAAGGACACTCAGAAGACTGAAGACTCCAACAGAGGAGACTGGCCTAGGTTTCAAAAGTGAAACTTGTGTACTATGAACTGCACTATCCAGTGGGGTGAGAAAAACTGCTTAATCTAGACATTGTCCAGTCTGACAGGACTGAGAGTTTAGACTGCGTGCTTATATTTTGGTAACCACTCTGACTTTTTGCCTATCACTCAAAATCTCTTTTGTAATGAATAAGCTTGTTTTTACTGTTTCTCTTTACCAGTGAGTTTGCCTGAAGTGTTTGGTAAATCTGCTCAGGTTTACAAAGGCTGGTCGTGTATATCCACTTTCCATTGATGACGTGATGAATCAAACAAACTTGCAATGGTCAAGAAAAGGTCGTGAACCATGCAAGATGGTACATTCCTGAGGTAGAAGGCTGGGAGCTGGGGTGATTTGGCTGGTGCCTTTCTCTGTGTGATTCATGAGTGGCTTTGAGAGCATTCGTGCACTCTAGCTGGGTGTGGGGCTCCACATGCGGTTGTGCTGAGTGACGACACCACCTGGAGGGGTTTTCTGCTTGTCACTAGCAAGCATTGCGAGAGACAGCCTAGGCTGGAAAGATAAGGGGGCACCCCAGGGATCCCATCACAGTGGTAGTTCGGGGTGTACAGTCAGAGGAGTTTTATTTCTGTATTGAACCAGAGTCTCTTTGGGTATTTGAGTGGCCCATTCTATGATGCGATCTACTCCTCTTGTGGGGTGTCCTTGGTTGATGAAGGTGCTTTTGGAGGGTCTTAGGGTGAATATCCCAGACTTTCTCCTTGGAACATTTTCTGGTATCTGAGTGCCTGGCAGTAGATAAACAGATTTCTTGTTGTGTCTGGGATGGTTATTGGATCTATGAATATAGGTAGGGTGATCTATGGGTTCCTTGTATATAGTTGTTCATTGGGTTCCATTGTTGAAGCTGACTGTGGTGTCCAGGAAGTTGATTTTAGCGTAGGCTGGGGGGAGGGGAGGTTCCAGAGAGAGAGTGTTTAATGCATGGGTGGTGGTTATGCTGACCACAAGTCCGGATTTTCCTGGACTTGACCTCATTTTCGGTTCGCCCATCTCCATCCAGGCAGATTTTTAAAATATCAGCAACTGTGGGGGATTTTTCTCCTCCCATGAGGGGGCTGACAGTTAGAGTTGCAGCCTCCACATCAAATACCACTTTCTTTCCTCCCTCCCACCCCCCACCCATCCTCCTCTCTGGCCATGTCTTATTTTAGGGAACCTGAAATATGGTAAACCCAATGGCAGTTGTTGAAGTTGTGGTAGAAATCTATGAGGGAGTTTAAGCTGCCTCTTTAGAGTATGAAAATATCATCTATGTATCTCAGGCTTATCACTGGTTTCATGGTGCACTTGTCCAGAAATTCTTCCTCAAGGTGTCCCATGAAAAGTGTGGCATATTGGAGAATGGAACCCTACAGACAATCATATACAAGAAACCTGCAGCCATATCTCCACTGCTACAATGACTGAAACCCCCCACTCCCACAACACACCTTTCAAGATCCATAGATCTTACACCTGACTACTGAAATAACTTTGTGGGTGAAACCAGCTAATCACTGTGCTCTTGAATGAATTCATGCAGGGAAATGATAAGAGACAAAAACCACCACATCACTTGTGGGTGAACACTCTTCACAAAGTGATCACACAATCTCTCTCCTATCAGTCTTCATCCTCAAAGGAAACCTGCACACTTTCAAAAGACGAGCCTGGAAGCTTAAATTCATTACTCTGCTAGACACTAAAAATCATGAATTGATCAGAGACACTGAATTTATGGCTGATTACAGCAATCTGTAACCCACTAACCCCCTCTTTTTGTCCTATGTCTGCAGAGGTGTTAATGGGCCACCTATCTTGAGTGGTCCCTTACAATATGCACTAACTACTTATGCTAAATCTGGTCCACTTTGTATTTTGTTGTAAGAGTAGGAATACTTTTCCCAGAACTGAAGAAGGGCTCTGTGTGGCTCGAAAGCTTGTCTCTCTCACCAACAAAATCTGGTCCAATAAAAGATATTACCTCACCCATATTGCCTCTCTATCATTGTGGGACACCCCTCGGCCCCCCCGCAGTTATAACTATACTGCACAGATGGAATATATTCATAGCAGAGAACATTATAGTGACAGTAGTGTTCCCTTTTAATGCCATGAGGTTTCCATTATAAAAAACTCATGCACTTAGTCATGACTACACTGAAATCCATTATAAGAACCACTTTTATGATTATATACCCTACTTATTATTAGAGATGGTAAAATAATTCATGACGAACAATTTACCAGTCAAACTGAACAGGTCACAATTTTTACAAATGCATCTGTGATGGATGGTCTGGGGTCTGTTGCTAGGAACCTGCCTACGCTTAGAAAGTCTTGCTGCTTTAATTATGGTTGCATAGTCAAAGTGGCAACTCCCATACCCACCCTACCATCTTACTGTGGATGCAATTATACTGGTTTAAAAGTGCTTCTACTGGAATGGCTTATTTTTGTTCAGGAACAAAAATAAACTATTCTGGTGTAACTGCACTAGGACTTTTATCAGCATAGCTTTGTCAGAAAGAAAAATCACATCCCAGCCAACACAGTTATGCTAGGAAAACTTAAGTGTAGACCAACTGATATTTTATAATAAGGAATAACGTGAAAGAGGGCTGGCTATGGGAGAAAATACATTCTGCCTGTTTGAGAGACCTGAATTAACCAAATAATCTTAGAATTACTGTATTTGAGCCAGGTGGTTAAGCATTTCAAAAGGTAGCTGTTTAATAGTTCTAATTGGCCTTCTTTCCTGCCCTTATAGTCTCCTGGAGGATAGGGGAATCCCCATGATTACCAATCCGTACTGTGTATACTTATCTTCCGAAAAATATTTGTGAAAATGGGAGCCTGTCTGATACATTGCCAGATCCAGTGCCGATTGAAGTCAATGTCCCCATTTAGTTCAGGGGTGCAGGATCGAACCCTAGCTGACTCTGGGAGCTGCTTGGATTGAAAGACTTCATGAGGAAGTCCTGATCAGGAAAGTTTTTAGATACAGCATAGAGGGCTGTCAGGCTGAGGGAGGGATTGGATTTCAAGAGATGTAAGATTTTCTTGTACTCTGTAACTAAGCTAAAGGCAAACGTCCACACTAGGCTTTGTAGAGTATTCAACTAAAGTAAATGTTACACAAGTTGTCTTTTGTTTTACTACCATTGCAGTGCCTCAAGGGGGTTATAGTCCAGGTGCTTCATGCATCCATTTTCTACTTTGAGCCAGGTTCTCTGCATTTCCCATGATGCACCACAATGGCTCAACAAGAGAGCGAGACCCTCGAACATCATGGGAGAAGTCATCTGACCATGGATTCTAGTCCATAGAGGAGAATGGGAGCATGAGGCACAGTGACAGCATTTCCAAATCAAAAGATTTTGTCTAAAAACTTTTGGTTAGCAGCCAAGAGTTTTCAGTTTTTATTTTTTTCTGAAAGATTAAATTTTTCTGTGGACAAAAAAATCCCATCAGCTCTAGCTGAGAAAACAAAATGTGCTTCTGAAACCCCCACACTCTCACTTTTGGTCAAATGAGCTATTGAGAGGCTCTCCTCTCCCATGAAAGTGTAATGCAAGGGGTTGTGGTGGGTGAATACAACTCAGAAACCAAAAAGAAGGTTTCAGAGTAGCAGCCGTGTTAGCCTGTATTCACAAAACGAAAAGGAGTACTTGTGGCACCTTAGAGAATAAATTTGTTAGTACTCCACAAGTACTCCTTTTCTTTTTGCAAAAAGAAGGTGTGAGCTGACAAGGGTGCAGATGACAGTACTCCTAATTCAAGATAGTTTACTGGATGATTTATGCAAATAATAATCACCTCATGAATTGTTTTCTATTTTGCTCCAATAATTGTGGTATTTGGAATTTACTGCTTGAACTATGTGACTGGTTACCTAATTCACATAGTTGTTTTTTCCCCCCCGCTTCAAGATTGGATGACCTAACCTTTATAAAGAGGAGGAGTACATGAAGAAAACTTTGTGGTTTGATCCTGCAAGGTAAAAGGTGGTAAGGAGATACAGCACCTAAGGAAGAGATTGCAAGAGATCCAAATAAGTAAGTGATATAAAAAAAAAAATATGTTTTTGGGAATGGTCCAACACTCACAGAAATCAATGGAAAGGCTCCCATTGACTTCAAAATGAGTGATGGATCGAGCCATTATTGAATCCCTTGTGGGGAGGGATAGCTCAGTAGTTTGAGCATTAGCCTGCTAAACCCAGGGTTGTGAGTTCAATCCTTGAGGGGGCCATTTAGGGATCTGGGCCAAAAATTCGGGATTGGTCCTGCTTTGAGCAGAGGGTTGGACTAGATGACCTTCTGAGGTCCCTTCCAACACTGATATTCTATGAATATAGTGGTCTCCCATTTTTTGTCACCACCACCTAGCACCATATACTACATTCAGTTACACACACTTATATACACTGACTGCACGTAGGTGTGTGCATGCATACACATGCCTGCTCCTTGGGAAAAGCACAGTCAGATCCAGGAAACACTCTTGGTGTTGGGACTCTGTATAAAGATTTGGGGAAATATCACAAGTTTGTCCTCCTGCAGGGGTAACTAAAGCAATGTCTCATTCCCATTTGTAACTGCCATTACTTATCAGCACATTCATTACCACTCTGAATACTTTGAGTAGATTGTAAGAAAGGTTTGAAGGGAGGAATCTGCTAAAAGAGCCAGGTTAGATCATAGACAGAAATTTGGAGTCAGTGTTATATGGTCACCGCCAGCACAGCTTTATTCTCACAGCTAAGCACTTCTGCTGGTGGAATGGTGACTTACCATTGGTGACAATGGTGATTTACTGCAAAGAAACAGATTTTTTTTTAAATTGGACAAAGATTAGGAAAAGCCCGAAGTTAGAGGCCAGAGATAACTGCTTAAGAGGCGTACAAGCTGTTGTCTAATCTCCAGAGAAGAAATATCTGTGGTGGATCAGAATGACAGGTTTTCAAGTGAACTGGTGATAAGCAGTGATAAAATTTTCCATGATAAAAACCCCAACATTTTCTCTGTAAAATAACAAAAACACACTGTGCTGAACTTTAGTTTCCCTAGTCACTATATCTATCTCTATCTATCTATCAGATGGACGCTTACTGATATATTCACAATTTTTAAGCAAATTTGAAACCTACCAGTGCCATCAATTATAATAATAAAATAAAATAGAAAATGAATCATTAACAGTGCATTATTTCTTTACTGTTGTTTATGGCCCTGCTGTTTCAGTCTCATTTTCATTCAATTTACATTTAGCGCTTTCCATGTGTTCTACAGTTGTCTGCCTTTGAATGTAACCTATACCCTTGCTGCCTATAGTGGAGAACAGCACATTATAGTAATGTGAAATTTGTCCTTGCCAAAGACTCAGTGACATGGTCTTTAGGGGTGATTTTTAAAGTTTTCTGCACCTTTTTGTAACTTTAGTTACTCATGTCTGGAGGCTAAAGTGAAATTTGAGATGCATTACCATATGAACCCCTATACACCATTGAATAACCTCTATACACCGGAAGCAGTGTATTGTGGTATGTTTAGCTATGTAAATTTAAAGAGCATTCAAAAATCAAACCACAAGAGGGGGACGTTGTGTGCATTGAATACGTGACACTGGTCCTTTCAGTAAAATTTAGTTAATAGTGAATATATGTTTTTATTTTTTCCACAAAATTTACAAGATTCTCTGTAAAAAGGCAAATTCTGCATTTTTCAGTGGCAAATGGATTTCTAGGATCCCTGGTGATGAGGATGACCAAGCTAACAGTGGAAATTATTCCTGAAAACAAGGAGGAGCGTAACTGTCATCTTGCTGAGTGCAAGTGCTAAAAGCAGGCTGGGAGGAAGAGCTCCCGTAATAAGCTGCTGAAATTTTACTTGCTCAGTTTCCTAAGAGAAAGAAAAGAACACCCAGGGGAGGAGTAAGAAGGTAGAGAATGATCGTGCACCATTGAAGTCAATGGAAGTTTCCCTTTGACTTCAGTAGGGTTGGGGTCAGGCAGCTAGTGGATCAATGGAGACTGCGGAGAGCAGTAAGGGAGATTCCCAGGTGCTGTCTTTAGCACATCAACAACTAGCAGAAGCAGCACCACAAGATACAGAACTGGGCAAATTGGCTGGAAAAATATAATCAGGTTTCCAGCACTCGGATTCCTTTACCTTAAAAAAAAAAAGGGGGGGGGGGTAAAACTGGATTCTCCAATAATTCAGAAAAGACCCCATCCATACAACAATAGGCTGAGTGCAGATAATTGTGATACTTATTCTGCTTGCACAATGAGGCTTGCTCTATCAAAGCATTGTTTATTTTAAATTTAAGCAATTTAATTTATTTTCCCGATGTCACTGCTGAAATGACAAGAATATTACTTGGAGGGTGATGCTTGCACAATGAAAGAACAAGCTATAGTAATTTAAACAGTAGTCATTATGATCTAACTGTTAACAACATTGGTTCCCTCACCAGTGATTTAATTATACGTTAAATGAAAGAAAACATTCCTACTCTAGTAATCAAATAATTATATGCACATTTTCTGGATGTGAATAAATAAAAATCACACAAATATTTTCTTGCGTCCATTGCCCCTCCCCTCCTTAAATAGAATTTGTTGACTGTCTATTGATAAACATTGTACAATTAAAATACCTTTTTTCAACTTTATTATTTTAAAAAACCATTAAGGCCCTGACCCTTTGATCGCTGTATGGCTGCAGGCATCTGCCTCTGTGGTGTCCAGTGTAGCACCAGGGCCTACATAACTGAAAAAAAAAATCAAACAAGCAGAAACTTGTGGACACTTCTGAACTCTGAAGAGGCTGGCTTGTTCAGCAGCGAGTAACTGTTCTAGGAACAGTAGGAGTCTTGGAACACTAGAGGCATCCATTTATGGTAGTTACATAAACAGAAGCGTCCTCCTAGCCAGCATCAGGAGGAGCAGCATCCACTACATCCATCAGAATGGGAGGGGCAAGTAGAGAATTGCAAGAAGCCTTTGTTCAGGGCTTCATTTCATGCGTAGCTTGTACACAAAAGGTCAGATCTTTTAGATCGCTACAGGACATGAACTATACCACAGCCTGTTGATTAGTTAAACTTTTGCTTGTTTATTAGCTGTCAATTTAAATATTTTAAATTGTTTGCTCCTAGTGTACTGCTCCCACTACAGATCAGAGTCAGGTAAGAGCTGGTATATAAGATATTATTAGGATATTAAGCTTTTGCTTGTTTCTGACCCAAATGCAGTTTATGTTGGAATAAGAATCTCCTGTTGATTGTTTAAGAGTTAGTCTTAATTTATTAACAACCAAACTTTTGTTGTTTTTTTTTCAGGATCAGCACAAGTAATACTTAGCACAGTGGTGTGCTTAAAAATTGGATTCTGCAGATGGGAACTGAGTAATGAGTGATTTTACTTCAAATAGTTGTTTAGGTTAGTCAAGTTTTTCTTAGAATTTTTGAAAGTGGATTTGCATCTATATAAAACTGAAAAACAAACAATCAATCATTCTTTTTCTTTGACACTTCCCACTCCCTCAACTCCTACTGAAGACAGAAAAAATTTACCAGGGTCATTCAGGAAGTTGTCAAGAAAAACTTATAAATTATACCTATGAGCTCCTTTCCTGCCATCTCAGAAAAAAAAAAAAACAAAAAAACCCATATGCTTACATAGTCATAGCTACCACAAAGACCAACAATTAACGTTGCCTTTGATAAACAGCAAATAGCAACTTGATGGCTAAAATAGTAGAAATGTTTCCAATTGGAATATGAATCTCATGCTGATTTCAAGATAGATTTATTTATTATTTGTTCATGGTAGTGCTAAGGAGTTACTAGGTTCTTTCCATAGATGAGGAAGGGATGATCCTTGTCCCAGAGGCCTCACAGGTCAAAGGACAGAAATAACCGACAGAGGTTAGGCGAAGGGGAACAACAAACAGGGATTTTTAAAGTGGTACAAGTAACCTAGATTCATAGGACAAAGCACAGCAGAAGTGGGTTCCTTAGTAGGGATTTAAATGTGGATGGGGAGATATCATGCAGATGAGTGCAAGAATATCATATTATGAAAATGGTATGGGTTGAACTAGACTTTGTTTAAAATAAAAAGACTGATGCAATGATGTGACAAGCTGGCAAACGGTCGGTCAACTGTGAGAACAGTTGCAGAGCAGAGGTGGTGATGTAGGTAGTGCACACAGTTTGATATAGGAGAAGCAGAGAGTTATATAGGGCTTTGAAAGTGCTAAACTTGGATTTGATGCAATAGCAAATGGTGAGACAGCGGACATGTTCAAGGATCAAAATCACATGATCAAGTTAATGGGCAAGGATGATGACTGAATTTTGTATGGATTGATGTGGGAGTGTGTGTGTTTGGAAAGCCAGAGAGTAGGATATTACAGTTGTCAAGGCGAGAGATATCCTTGATTCATCTAGGAATTTAAGCATGAGAGTCAAAGGCGGAGAGAGTACGACAGAGGGAGTGAACAACTGACTGTACTGATCTCAAGCAGAGGACAGTTTTGAGGAGGGAGATGAGGGTGTCAGAAAAGTCAAGCATATTGAAGTATGGTAGATCATGGTAGGCCAAAGTGGTGAGAGAGACAGGCATGAATGACTGATGTTGAATGCGATGAGTTATTGGCCAGAAAAAAAGAACTCTGATATTGACAAATCAGAGAAAGACCTGTGTTTAGTGTAAACAAGGTTGAGTAAGGGCCATTTTGGCGTGTGGAAGAGTAATCCATGGCTGAAAAAATGGGAAGAGGTGAGGATGAGGATGCAGGTGGCTAATGTGTTGCAAGGGATGTCAATATGGAAACTGCAGTCAGCAAGGGTGATAGCAGGAGACTGAGATCAGAGAGAAAGATGATTGGCAATGGGGTGAAGGGTAGGTGACAACAACTACTTGGTTAGTTAGCAGTATTGATGCACCAACCAAGCTACAACTCTGGGAAAAAAAGGCTCATTGTTCTTAATGTTCTTGAGGGAATATGTGAAAGCAGACACAAGATGACAGAAATTAGAATAGGTGCCTATATGTTTTCATTGACTCCATAGCATGAAAACAATTAGTAAAAGACATTCCCTGACTGTTGCATGCTTTCGTCTGTAAGAGCGAGTGAACGAAGCAATTTCTTAGATGTGTGTGTAAATCTGAATTGTACTACATTGTGTCATCGGTCTTCCACAAGTCTCACTTTCTCCCCCCCCCACCCCCAAATGGCCAATGCTGCAAACTTATCCTGGGCTCAAAAAATCAAGATGCATTGTCAGCAAAAACACAGATTCTGTATCCAAGTGTGTGGCACCACTGAAGAGACAAACTGTGCAATTGTGACTGATAAGGTCTTAGTTAATCATTCTGTTGATGATGCACAAAATGGAATACAATCCACCTTACTCACTCAAAACCTTAACTGTGTAGATGTAACATGAATTGAAACCCTAATAATATTTTGTAAAATATTGTTGTCATTAAAGTTAGCAGATAGGACAGTGAATACACAAAAAAGAGGCAAATTTGTTGAGTAAGCTGGTATAATTTTTTACATGGTTTTTCTTTGAAGTAGAGTAGTGGTGGGCAACCTGCGGCCCATCAGAGTAATCTGATTGCGGGCCGCGATATATTTTGCTGATGTGCTGGCTTCTGCTTCCCACAGCTGCCATTGGCTGGGAACTGCAAACCACAGGCACTTGGAACTGCGGGGGGCTGTGCCTGTGGATGGTCAATGTCAGCAAAATGTCTCGCGACCCACAATCAGATTACCATGATGGGCTGCATGGGACCCTCAGGTTGTCCACCACTGAAATAGAGCCACACTTTGAGAATGACCCAAAACTCATTAAAATCAATGACAGTCTTTTCGTTGATTTCAGTGGGATTTTGATGAGGCCCTTCAAAGATTATTCCAAATCAATTCTTCCTTTTGCATGATCTCCGGCCATTTAAAAATTTTTATAGAGTGTGCTAGAGCAAAGCCAAGTGGCACTGATGAAAAACCCGCAAACTACGTTATTCGTTTTACATGGTACAGCTACTTAAGGTATGCCACCTTGAGCTTTGCACATTCCCCTTCATTAAGCATCACTAAGTGCTGATACATTCAGAGTTTGGGCAAATGAACAGCAGATACGGTATTTTATTCTTGGTAGCACGAATATCAGAAAATAGCAAATTCAGCCACATGTTGTAGTCAAAGTTTTATATTTCTGAGAACAGTTCTTGCTGGATGTTTTGCCTTATTTCAAAACTTCAAGATCCTGACATTTTTGAATCACAAAGACATTACCGAAACAAACTCAGTGTCCCTGGGTTATGACAAACATGTGCCAGAAGAAACACTCATCCCTCCCCCAATCATAGGCATTGCTGGGGGCCAACCAACTGCCAGCACTGCAGAACAATTTTAGGACTGCTCTAACTTGTGCCAGTGGATAGTGTTTCCCTAAGAGCCACTCCACTAGCTAGGACTGCTGAATCATATTGCACTTCTGCCCTTTCCTTACATGGCCGTTCCACGTCTCAGGGCACAATGTAACAAGAACATAGAACATAAGAACTGTCATAGTGGCTTAGACCAATGGTCCATCTAGTCCAGTATCCGGTCTTCTGACAGCAGCTAATGCCAGGTGCTTTAAAGGGAATAAACAGAACAGGGCAAGCATCCAGTGACCCTTCAGTTGTCGTTCAGTCCCAGTATCTGGCAGTCAGAGGCTTAGGGACACACAGAGCATGGGGATGCATCCCTAACCATCTTGGCTAATAGCCATTGATGAACCCATCCTCCATGAACTTATTAATTCCTTTTGAACCCCGTTATACTTTTGACTTTCACAACATCCCTCGCAATCAGTTCCACACATTGACTCTGTGCTGTGTGAAGAAGCGTGTCCTTTTTATTGTTTTAAACCTGATGCCAGTTAGTTTCACTGGGTGATCTCTGGTTCTTGTTAGGTGAAGGGGTATATAATACTTCCTTATTCACTGTCTGCCCATCATTTATTACTCTATAGACCCTTACCATATCCCGTTAGTCTTTTCCAAGCTGAATAGTCCCAGTATTTATCTTGCCTCACAGGGAAGTTGTTCCATACTTAGTCATTTTTCTTGCCTTTCTCTGTACCTTTCCCAATTCTAATCTCTCTTTTTTGAGATGGGGTAACCAGAACTGCATGCAGTATTCAAGGTGGGGACATACTATGAATTTATACAACATTATGAGATTTACCGTTTGATCATTGATCCCTTTCCTCATGGTTCTTAACATATGTGTTAGTTTTTTTGACTGCTACTTCACATTGAGCGGATGTTTTCAAAGAACTATCTCAGATGACTCCAAGATTTCTTTCTTGAGTGGTAATAGCTAATTGACACCCCATTATTTTGTATGTATAGAGTCAGGATTAGGTTTTCCGATATGCATTATTTGGCATTTATCAACACTGAATTTCATCTGGAATTTTGTTGCCCAGTCACTCAGTTTTATGAGATCCCTTTGTAACTCTTTTGCAGTCTGCTTTGGACTTAACTATCTTGAATAATTTTGTAACATCCGCAAACAGCAGTTGCCACCTAAGTGTGAGCGGCCAGATACTGAAGTATCAACAGCCTTCAGCATCAAGAAGCTGGAGGGTGGGAAGTGCCATCTTGGCAGGAGTAGTCTTCATGGAGACCTCCATGGAAGGAAGGGGGACTGTCTTGCTCTGGATGCTGGTGAGAGAGCACCCAGGGAAAGGACTGTAATGGACACTGCTTCTTTTACTGGGATGCCTTGCGAGAACTTTTGGACTCAGACTCACATGTGTCCAAAGGGCAGGTGAAGGCTGAAGGGCAACATACCCCCCACCAGGCCAGAGGTCCAGACTGAGTGGCTGCAAGCAGAGCAGAATGCTTCACCAGGTTACTGCATCTCAACTTTATGTGCACCACGAGTAGGGTTGGAGACTTTAGTTAGGGGCTAAAGGTTTTAGACACGGAAGGAATTGTGCTACTGTTTCACTGTTGTCGAATTCCCTTTAATCTTCTATTGACTTACAGCCCACATCCATTGCCTTACCTAATATTCTTTTATATAAATGGTTTCAGAAATCTTCTGGTTCGATTGAGTCTGTGTGACAAGGGCATCTGGAGTCATGTATTCAGTGGGGCCCAATGTCTGACATGAAGAGGAATAGGTGGAGGAGGCTCTTTACTTTAGAACATCTACCAGAACCTGTGATCAGTATGAAGGAGTGGGGATTGCGTAACTCTTATGCTGGCTGAAGATTCTTCTATATGCAGGGCAATTCTTCCTTACTGTTGTGAGGCAATTTTATGGGATTGGATGCAAGAACTAGATGATGTTTTTATGATTTACGAGCTGCAGGAGATTAAGCTAGATCTTAATCGTTAATGCTGTCCTGAAAAATCTATGAATCTATTAACTCCCCTTGGGCTTCTGCAGTAACTGGAGAAAAATCCCTGAAAAGTAGAGGCAGAAAGTGAAGGAATGGCAAGAAAAGCCTGTCTTAAAATGAGATGACCCATGAAATATGGGGAACTTGAGAGTTCTAGGTTGTGTTCTTAGTTGCCAACAGCCACTTGAGTCTGAAGATAAGGAACTTGTTCTGACAGCACGGTTTTAATATTTGTAAGCCTGATCCAAGTCAGCTGACTGGTGCCAGGCAATAAAGTTCAGTCATCTCTTACCAGTATTCCAGCATAGCACATTTTTATCATAGGTAGATGAACCATGTATGAAAAAGAAAGGTAAAATAAAATTGTGTCCAATTTCTAAAACACCTGGACAAGACATCCTGAAAATCTGGTATATTTCCTTTGGGCCTATTCAATGGCAACAACCACAGATCTTCTGTACTCAAGGTCAGATCTTTAAAGGTATTTAGGTGCGAAAAAGATGTAGATAGATACCACCTGGAATTTTCAAAAGCACCTATGCACCTGAAATCCATGGGAATGAGGCATCAATGCCCATCTGATAATCCCGCTAGATGCCCATCTGCATCTGTGGGAATCTAAATACCTTTAAAAACTGACCTTAAGTATCGAATGATGATGATGATGATGTACTGATTCATTCTGAGTTTTATCTGAAAAATCTTCAGGTGCTCAGGTTTTGTTGTTCACCAAATGGTCAGCACCAAAATCATCACACAATATTAAATGTTCAGGAAGTACAAACACTGTAGAACAATGCTTCAGTCTTGGTATACAGGCTTTTTACGTTGCTTGGGATTGCTCTATAAAATGGTCCCAACTAGGGTCTATTCTTTGAAAAGTTTTACACTAAAACCTAAAAATAATTTTTTATGACACACACACAGGGAAATTACTACATGTCACATCAACAGTATTACTGAACTTTGTTGGAAAAAGCAATTTGTTAGCAAGATTATTGATCATCTCTCAAAGCATGTCTCATTTACCTCACGATTAGAGGCTATTAAAATCTTGATTGCTAATATTTACTTGCAACTGTGGCTAAGTCGTGAAGTAGGATGGCCTTATATTCTTAAATAGTCCTTCCATTCTTTTATCAGCTATTATATTTCTGGAGATACAATGTAGTTCAAAAACAAAAGTGCAAAATGTATTAGGTTAGATTTGACAAGGGACTAGTTGTGGTAATTAAGACCTGAACAGATGTCAGCATTAATAAGAGACTCAAATGAGGTGTACAGAGATAAATGTACTGCTCTGGCTGTGCCGGCAGGCCAGACATCGTTGGTAGCAGTGGGTGGCATGGATTCAACAATTCTTTGATTGAAAAAGCTTTTGGTAGGATCTTTGGTAAGCAGGAGCTCTGACACTACTAGCTACTGTATTTGCCATGACTACAAACAAAAATTAGGATGTGACCAGATCTGGTATGTTTGCTAGCAATGCTAGCAAACAGCAATAAGTCACCAGGACCAGATGGTATTCACCCAAGGGTTCTGAAGGAACTCAAATGTGAAATTGCAGAACTGTAGTCTGTAACCTATCATTTAAATCAGCTTCTGTACCAAATGACTGGAGGATAGCTAATGTGATGCCAATTTTTAAAAAGGGCTCCAGAGGTGATCCTGGCAATTACAGGCCTGTAAGCCTGACTTCAGTAACAGGCAAACTGGTTGAAACTATAATAGAGAACAATATTGTCAGACATATAGATGAACATAATTTGTTGAGGAAGAGTCAACATGGTTTTAGTAAAGGGAAATCACGCCTCACCAATCTACTAGAATTCTTTGAGGGGGTCAACAAGCATGTGGACAAGGGTGTTCCAGTGGATATAATGTATTTAGATTTTCAGAAAGCCTTTGACAAGGTCCCTTACCAAAGGCTCTTATCCCGTGGGAAGTGCTCTCATGGATTGGTAACTGGTTAAAAAATAGGAAACAAAGGGTAGGTATAAATGGTCAGTTCTCAGAATGGAGAAAGGAAAATAGTGGTGTCCCCCAGGGGTCTGTTCTGGGACCAGTCCTATTTAACATTCACAAATGATCTGGAAAAAGGGATAAACCAGTGAGGTGACACAATTTGAAGATAACTATCTTTAGTAATTTTGTATTAAGAGACAGACTGGGAAGAGCTACAAAAGGATCTCTCAAAACTGGGTGACTGGGCAACAAAATGGCAGATGAAATTTAATGTTGATAAATCCAAAGTAATGCACACTGGAAAGCATAATCCTAACTATACAGATAAAATGATGGGGTCTAAATTAGCTGTTACCACTCATGAGAGAGATCTTGGAGTCATTGTGGATAGTTCTCTGAAAAACATCCACTCAATGTGAAGCGGCAGTCAAAAAAAGCAAACAGAATGCTGGGAATAATTAAGAAAAGAATAGATAATAGGACAGAAAATATGTTGCCTCTATATAAATCCATGGTACACCCACATCTTGAATACTGTGTGCAGATGTGATCACCATCTCAGAAAAGATATATTGGAAAAAGTACAGAAAAGACAACAAAAATGATTAGGTGTATGAAACGGCTTCTGTATAAGGAGAGATTAATAAGACTGGGACTTGTCAGCTTGGAAAAGAGATGGCTAAGGGGAGATATGATTGAGCTCTATGACTGGTGTAGAGAAAGTAGATAAGGTAGTGTTTACTACTTCTCATAACACAAGAACTAGGGGTCACCAAATGAAATTAATAGGCAGCAGGTTTAACGCATATAGGAAGTATTTCTTCACACAACGCACAGTCAACCTGTGGAACTCCTTGCCAGAGGATATTGTGAAGGCCAAGACCATAACTGGGATCTAAAAAGAACTAGATAAATTCATGGAAGATAGGCCCATCAATGACTATTTGCCATGGTTGATAAACAGGGCTGCAGCCCACAGACAGTTCCAAAGCAGTTGAACTGTATGGATCCACCCTTGAAAGAGGTGAATGAACCTTGTCCTATAATCTGAGTGATGCACTTTAGAGGACTAAAAAAGGGAGCTAAAACACAGCTTGCCCTGCAATTCTGACAGTTGCCTTGCCATATACACATTTTATTTTACTTGAAAAATTACTAAACTTCATATTTGGTAGAGGATAACCAACACTAAATGTACAGAAATAAATGGAAGTAACATGGCTCTGTCTAGCTGGAATACAATATTTCTAGAAATCATCATAAATACTAGACTTCTGATTGTATATTCTGTTACAGAAATTCAAGGTACAGCACACTGCCAGCAGACAGGTTAACTATATTATTGGAAGAACCCTAAATCAATGCATCAGTTTTCCAGCATCATTGCACGAATAGGTAGAACTGAATTCATAGTCGATATTTTGGAATAGATGCACACAGTCTGTATACTAGTGATTTGTAGGTGCCCCTCTACTGCAGTGTAACTTACACTTCCCAGTCAGGAAACAGATTAAACTAAATTAAGCTGGAAATTAAGATGTTAGATAAGTAACTGACACCCCTGGTACTGTGTATTTGCACAGCTTCAGGCTTGGAGCATAAACCTATCTTGAATGTTTGAATTACACTGTCTACACTTGCTTCAGGCTCTGATCTTATACTCCCTGGACAGTTTTATGTACATTATGACTGCAAGGTGGGACCCTTGGATTATAAACTTTTGGGGGCAAAAAGAGTGGGCCAGATTCTACACTGCTATGTGTCATGCAGCATCCTTTCCACCTATATAGAGTGAGTGCAAAGTGTGCGTAAAATACTGCCATTCTGATACGATAGCATTTCACATCCTAGGTTTTCATATTTTATACAGGGTGTAAGACAGGGCAGAGTCAGGCCCCATGTCCTCCTTTCCTTTATGTTTTCTCATAGCAAAATGGTCTGATGAGATTCAGAAAGTGAAAAAATAAAACATTAGTATTTGTATAAATTTTTTTAAACCAAATTAGCCCCTCACGGAATAAGCTTTCCACTCACTTGTTTGGTAGACTCTTTTCTAAGTGGGCCCTGTGAAGCACTGACATCTTGATCTGCCATCTGAAAAGCAGGCCGATGGCAGACTCAGAACAGGTCTACCTTTAAAAAGCTGCACTGCTTTAGAGATGCTACTACACTGATGGGGAGCTTCTCCCATTGGCATCGTTCATTCACCTCCGCGAGAGGCAGTAGCTATGTCAACAAGAGAAGCTCTCCCATCAACCTCGTACTGCCTACACTGGGGTTAAGTCGATATAACTGCACTGCTCTTGGGTGTCGATTTTTCATACCCCTGAGCAATCTAGTTTTACCGACGTAAATTTATAGTGTAGACCTAGCCTCAGACTTCCAGGCTTATGGCTGAAGGAGACATGGTGCCTATTGCATAATAATTGTAATGTACTCAGTAGATAAGAGTGGTCAGGAGAGCACTGGCTGCAATGCCATTACACAATATGTCCTGTCTTCTGGCAGCTCTGAGGGCTTGTGTACACGAGGAAAAAAAGCCCAGGACAGCTAGTGCAAAATAGCTACTGTTGAACAGATATGCTGCTCTAGCTCCCTATGCGGACACTCTTATTCTGCATTAAGACCGTGTCTGGGGTTTGGATTAACTTCCCTGTGAATTCTGCACAAAGACAAGCCCTTAGTATGAGTCCTGTATGCAGCCATGGCCCCAAATAAAGATGAATGCATATGAAAAACTATTTATGGCATTTCGATAGAAAGCCACCAGGTGAAAGCCTACAACCCTGAAAACTTCTCTACCAGTTAGTAAATAGGACCTTCTCTCCATGCAGTAATAGGTTACATTTGAACCATCTATGATGGTGCATAAAACAGCATTCAGAAATGAGGGGCTGTGTTCACAAGCCCTAACTGACACTTCTAAAAATCCAAGTCACTGTAATCTGTAATTCATGTATCGAACTTTGGTAAATGTTTCAGAAATTGATCATTAACTGACAAAGATTAAATGAAAAGTTGATAATTTCATTTGCAATTGATCATTTGTGGTTCCTCAAGAAGTCCTGTTTTATTGCCTGGAGAAATGTATATATCTTTTTAAAAGATAAAAAATTATATTTAATAGCATGCCAAATGACATGACTCTGAGCTGCCAAAAAAAAAAATAGACTTATTTTTCTACTTTTATTTTCTACCTACTCTTAACAGGAATCATTCTACTCTTTTGGAGCAGAGTGCAGAAAAACTGCGGCTTTTAAACAGTAAATTAATAAAAAATAGAAACATCATCTTTTCCTCATTACAAGTTCAATTGTTCATTACAAGTTCATTACAATGGTGTGCTTATACCCTTAGGGCCTGTTGCAAAGAAACATTGAAGACAATGGGAGTCTTTCCATTACTTCAGCATGCTTTGGATCGAGCAAACCCAACTCATTTTCCATTACAGTTTCATCACTAAATTGAACATTTCACAATTTTATCTGCTTCATTTCCTTAATATTAGAGCTGTGTAAGGCTTGCATTATACCATTAAGAGCCTCTTTCAACCGAAAGATTACAAGTTTCATTAGAAACTCAAAATGCAAGTAAGATCCATGATTGTTGGTCCTCTTTTAAAGAGGCCAGGATGGAGTTAGGGTTTTACACTGAACTGGTTGATTTGGGGGGTGGGAGGCGCAAGACGCTGCTCACTGATTTTTCGTATTTCTTCTTTTTGTGAATGATTCACAAGCTTAATTGGATGTTTATAAATCTATTCATTATTCTTAATTAGTTTATGCACATAAATTTCAGCCTATGGGGCATTCATGAAGCTTTTGTAACAGAATAATAATGAATAGTGAACAACAATTAACAACAAATAATTTTGTTCTCATGTAAATAGTGGCATGTATCTACAGGACAATCTTTCTGCAAACAGAGTTGCAAACAAAAAGCAGCTTGTGCAAACGTCCATGATATCCAATAGTAAGGACCATGAAGATGGTTGGATCAAACAGCTATTCAGAGTTTGCAAACCTTAGATTACTCAATTAATTGTGGTGTGAAAGTAGGTATTATCTCAGTTATTCTACATCTGTGTGACTCCACAGCTATGCTGATTTACATCAAGGATCTGGTCCCAAATATTAGAATATGGAGATAGGGGATTATGAAGTTTTAAAAAGAGATTTTGTATTTATTGACATTTTCTGACCAGCTCTGATATTAAATACTAATAATCAATTATATTAACAAAAAAATCAAAGCAAAAGTTCAGATGGATGTAGATACATGCAATTTGAAAAAAGAAAAGAGTTTTATAGGCAACTCTGGAAAATGAAATTTCTGAATCAGCCAGAGATCTCCTTAACATCTCTTAAGCTTTGGACAATGACGACAGGTGCTTTATATTTAGAAGCTTGAGTCTCCTGCAGATTGTTTTGACCATATGCATTCTATTGTAATTTTTTTTGTTACTGTTCTATGGTTTGTTGCCTTACATCACCATGTCTGTCTCTCCTTTAAAAAACTGAATCAAAATGACAACATTCAAATACAGTTAGTCACACAAAGGTCCTTGAGAAATCATGCTATTTCTTGCTCTCTGTGGAATATTCCAAATCCCAAAACAACAAGAGACAGTGAAACACTTTTTCAAAACTCTTTGAGAAAAAAGGAAGGGGGTCTGTCATAGAGTGCAGCACTCACCACTAGTGTGGGCCTCCTCCTGGTCACTCTGGGGATTAGCTGTTGAGGTCAATGCCCCCTTCCTCAGCTTGCATGCCATTGCACAGCCTCTCTCACACTTCTGCAGCTCCTCTCTCATCCCAGGAACTGCAGTGTCCTCCAGCTGGGTCAGTCAGTGTTCCCCCCCACTTCCAGAGTAGCAAAATCCCTTTTCCCCAGCAGTTCTAGGTGGTCTTCCCTTCCCCTGCTCCTTCAATGGCTGGTAAGCTCAACTCAGCAGTTTTAGGCTTTCCTCTTTTAGCCCTCACTACTCCTTCTCTGGACTGCTTCTTACCTCACATGGTTCCCCTTCTCTCTCTGGGTTTACCAGCTACAACCTCCCCCTACTCCCCTCTTCCTAGGGAGTAACTTTCCTGCAGCCTTCCCCAGCAGCTGCCATCTGTTACCAGCTACCAGTTCCTGCACAGCTGAACCTGCTTCCAATTAGTTACTTGCTCCTTGGCTCTTCCTCCAGGTGCAGCCTGTGGAGTTAATTGGCTTGCCTGGCCACCTTAACCCATTTCAGTTCTGTATGAGGTGGTCACCGCACAACAGGGCTCCACATGAAACTCATGTAACAAGAGAAATATTTGTTACAGTCTGTCACTGCTACATAAAGAATCATAATCATTTAAAAATCATAGTAATTTCCACTTTTATAGCTCTTTCAGTCTCAAGCTCTCAAACAACATTACAGACATGGATTAATTTAACTTTATCACACCCTTGTGGAGTTTTAGTTGCATTAGCCCCAGATTGCAGATGGGAAAACTAATGCATAATGATTTTGAGTAACTTTTCCAGGTTGTGCTTTGAATCTGTGGCAGACCTGAAAATGAAACCAGAGCTCTCAATTCCTAATCCTGTGAGCTACCTAATGAATGTTCTGATTTATATGTGTGTTAATTTTCAGCTGTCTGTGATTGCAATTTGACCATACTCAAAATAAACATATATCTGTCAGCAAATTGATCAGTCATTTGACCAGCTAATCTAAATTGAAATAACTCTAGAGAGGATTTCATGCAGCTGAAAACTCTCAAAAGGAAAAAAAAAGTCACTACAAGCAATTCTCAAAAACTGAAAGAAAATATTAGAAATAAATCAGAAAGGATATCTGCTGGTAATTAATATTGTAACTGAGAAGAGTACTTGATTTTGCTTCCCTAGCACCAATGGGCTACATAAGCATAAAATCTTTTATTGCAGTGTTTATGCTTCCATTTTTCTAATGCACTTGCTCTCACACTATTTTATTTGGGTTCTTGTATGTTTTATATTTTCAGGGTACAGTTCTCATATAATTATATTTTATAGCTACTTTTATTTTAACTAAGTTAAAGAAAAAGAAAAGAAAAAACAGAAGGGAAAACAGGCTTTGTTTTGAATATTGCCTATTTTAATGTGGATTGGTTTGTGAACCACAAAACAATAAAGGTGCTCAAACTAAACACTGTGGTGTCAATAGTAAAAGTTATTTTATAAGCAGGTTTATAAAAGTACAAAAATAGTTATAAACATTCAAAAGATGGTAACACAATGCTACATTATGGTGGACTACAACATTTTCTCTCATGTATTGCTCTTTGGGGGCTAGTTTTGAGGAGGATGAAAGATTTCTGTGGAAAAGCACTTAAGGCATTGCCTAGCATATCTCCCCTAAAAGTGGTAATTCTAGTTGTTAAGGGCCAAAAGCACAATGGCCCAACTGGGAAAATAGATGATCTGCAAGCTAAGAACCTACAGATCCTTTTCTTCTGAGGCTATGATCCAGAACACCATATATTGATTGCAATGCCAAGCCACAAAAGTGGTGCAGCTGTTGACATTCAGCACAGCATTCTGTACTGGGGAGTATTTTACATAAGCTAGCAGCCATTTATCAAACTGAACTATGTGTGATACAAAAAGACATCACACCACCAAATCTTAGCAATGCTCGAAAGAGTAACTGGAAAATGTAAGCGGTTATGGGATGATTGGTGTTGTAATACATTTTGAGCTTTTTTTTTTTTTTTAAAAACTACCACCTATTATTGTTCATACCCTTAAGAGTTTTTAGACTCCAAGAAACAGATTATTGTTGTGGCATCTGTTTCCATAGAGTTCTTTTACACTGCCGTCCTGCTAGGTTATTATTCTAACAACTCTTATCTTTTTGGCAAGTTAGATGATTGTTTTAGGAGATGATTCTTATTTCTCAGGCCTCCATTGTATATGGACAATTCATCTCACTTGACAAAGGTGATGTTTATATGCATTTATATCTTTTATTTTCTCTCACTAAATTCAATATATTCATCAGAGTAGGATTTCTATTCAGCTTAATCTTGTGCTCTGTGTGCAGACACAAAGTGCAAGCAAACTAACGCACGCTAATCCTCTTCTCCTATTTGCTTGATCTACCTTGCTCTTTTGCACCCTTTTTAATATTAATAATAATTATAGCTGTTTTCCTCTTCAGATGTTCTTCTAAGCCTCCTCCAGCAATGATTGTAGCAAGCTGGAGTCTAGCTCGTTTGGATACAAAAAAGAGCACAGCTAGAGCTCTGGCTGAGTAAGAGCGAGGAGTACATCCATTTCCAACATGATGCTGCAATGTCAAGACATTCTCAGTCTCCCAACAGCATTTTTGACATAGTCTCATAAAGTTCCTCATGTTTAAAAACCGTCATTTTTGCTTCTGAACTGTTTAGAATAAAGCACATTGGGATGTGTAACAGTCTACCACTGATGTCCAGGGTTGGTTTCCCCTTCCCCACACTACCTGTAAATGTCAACAAAATCATCCTTAGTCAATTATTTTAATATATAAAAAAGGGGAAAAAGAGAACCCCCATTCCCTACCCTTCCCCCCTTTTTGTTGTGAACAGTTCTGTAAGATCTATGTCTATAAGTGGACTGAAAGTTGTATTCCTGGTTTATTGTAGCGAGGCGGTGTGGTTCCCTGCCGCCCTGGGGAGGAACGAGCCTCTCTGGACACCAAAGTGGGCAGAGCCAGAGAGTCCTGCACCCGCCCCGCAGAGGTCAAGGCACAGGACATGAAATATAAAAGCCCAACCCCAGAGCCCACTAGAGGGGCAGTTGCTGGAGAGGCCAGACACCTGTGGCCTAGCTCCTGGGTGGGAGACCCAGGCAACCGGCAGTGGACCCAAATACAGGCCTGCCTGACCAATCCCTGATGCTGATGAGACCCTGGATGAGCCACCAAACCTACCCCTTGCCAATTACCCTGAGGAAACCATGGTGCTTGGCCTCTCCCTCCGGGAGGACACCATCCGGACCCACGTACCTCTTAGGAAGTAGCCCTGGGGCAGCTGACCCTAGTTTGGCTGCAGTACTGCCAAAGCCTATGTCAGTGTGTTGTGGCCAGGATCCCCACTGACTCAGCAGCCAGCCATCTGTTGTTTCTAAGGCTCTGGGCTGGGATGCAGTGGAGTGGGTGGGCCTGTGTCCCCCCACTCCACCCCACCACCACTCAACTTGTGGGTAGCAGTCTCCCCCTCTGAGCCAAGAGCCTGAGCTTGCTGTTTACCTGTCTTTGCTCAGCCCCTGTCTGAGGGTCTGAACCATTGACTCTTTGCTGACCCAGGGCCTGGGCTGGCTAATTGCATGAACTGTTGCTCATCTCTGGCCTGAGGACCTGAGCACCTGACTCACTATTGCCTGCTAACCACGGGCTAGGCACAAATAACTGCCTGTGTTTCACTCTATTGCTGCTATGGTGAGAAACTCCCATGTCCCAGCTTATTCCCCATCAACCACTGGAAGGAAGCAGCAAGTAGTTTAGTTCCCTGCTGCCCCGGAGAGGGACGAGCCCCAGCCAAACCCCTCTACAGTTATGTTTCCAGTTCTGCCATTGACTCACTGTATCAACTTGGTTAAGTCAGTTAACTTCACCTTGTGACCTTGAGAAAATCAACTAATGTCTCTGGGGTACAGTTAATCATATGGGGCTACTAATTCTTACCAGTCTCTCTGGGGTATTGAGAGACTCAAACTAGGGCCAAATTCTGTGCTGAGATCTTCTCTAATGATCTATTTTGCATCTTCACCATTATGGCCCTAAGAAAATTCCCAGTAGTAGTTAGTGCTGGGAGTGTGCAGTATGCCAAAGCTATATAGTTATAGGGACTCTCAGCACCTCTCAGGTTCAGGACCACTGAGCCATATTTTCAGCTAGCGTAAATAGGTGTGGTGCCACAGTGAGCTAAAATGATTTACATCAGCTGAGAAACTGGCCCCCTTTGTTTGCAAAGCCTGTTGACATGCTTGGAAGAAAAGTGTTATGTGGGTGCAAATATTTTTGGCAGCAAGAAATGCATAACCAGAATGATCATGTGACATTTCATGAATAAGAAAATGTAATTTGAGTTATGCTATATGACTTCACTTATGGAAATGCAGTAACAGTAAACAGTGCTCCTTAACTACGTGTTATCATTCCATATACAATACCCCAGTCTGCCTGTGGAATGACATCCCTAAGTGACCAATATGTTATGAAGCAAAAAATACAGATTAAGCTGGTGTTCAGAAATTCTGGAAGACACAATAAACTTCCCAACATGGCTCTGTATTTTCCTTTTAAATGGCAATGTTTTACTCTTTCTTCGGCAATAACTGTTTGTGTGATTCAGGCAAGCTTCTACAGCTTGTGTTGGCTTTGCAGCACAGAAACTAGCTGTATTTTTGGCTGAATCTAGCCTTACGTGATTAAGCATTCAGACCATCTGTATGTAAAAATACTTTCACACAAACACAACATATGGGACGGGGGGGGGGTTGGGGGCGATTTTTTTATTTTGGCCATTTTGTGGCATTTAAAATCATGATTTGAAAGAGGTATTTCCAAATATATTCACCAAATGGTCTTTTTTTATATATACAAGTTTCCCTTAATAGGGGAGCAAGTGATAAAGCAGAAATGCAACCAAACAGGAAAAACACCTGATTTATATTATGTGCATATTCATATTGCTATAGAATAATAAAAATAATAATTAATAATGACATATGATAACTGTTTATGCTTAGAGTTATGGCCCCAGCCCTAACAGTTAGCAGGTTGTATTTAGTCATTAAAGCAAAATATAGTACACAAACCGATGAAAGAATTATGCTGAGTACATGGGGAGGAGAGAGATTAAAAGCCTTTAGAAAAGTGATTGTATCACTGATTACAAATGTACCAGATGCAGAGAAAATGCCTTCTTATATCAGAATCTATTAAAAGTAGCCTTATTTTTTATGTAATCATGAAGAAGATTGCTATATTTGATTGGATTTATGGAGTTTATTTCTGCTGGCAAAAGTAACTGGTTAAAGGCTGGCCCTGTCATGCTTTATGCTCTAGTCCTAAAGCATCTGGCAATCTCTGAAACGCCAATTAAAAGTTTGCTTTTATTTTTCTGTTGTCCAAAGTACTTTCTCTCAGGAGCCAGGCTTTCTGATTATTTTTTTTCTAACGTTCATAAGTTTGGCGTATCCCTTAACAAAGTAACTTTGTGGTCCTAAGAGAACTCACCTGACTGTCATTTTAATCCTATGTAATACTTTCTACTAAGGAGGGACCCTTGTATATTACCACAGTGGTTGTAGTAACAGAATGTTTCTTTCCACACTTCCAGTTTTAGCCTGAGCCTGTTAGTGACTCATGGGTGAGCAAGTGAAAGGTGTTTGTATTTTAAGTTTTACTGCTTCCTGTACAAGTCTCATCTCTGTTTATCCTTGTCCTATTTTTTGTCTGTCCTAAAGTTCTCTTTGGTTCACTTATATTGCAAGTCCTCAGGGTAGAGACCATAGGGCAGAACATGCAATTATGTCCATCATCTACACTGGTTGAGGATCTGGCACTAAAGATCCCTCTACAATGCCAGATAGCGTTATAGTTCTATATTACAATTTACTCATAACAAAGTATAACAACAGCAGGATAGCCAAGGGCTTAGTTTCTACCAGTCTGCTATGAAAGGGCTAATCTCATTCTATTTCTTTTTAAAAAAAATCTGAGTCTCTACCCAAAAATAAAGGGAGAACAGAACAAAAATATAGACAAAAAGTAAACAAATGAGAAGGGAAGATTTAAGAGAGCGAACTCCAAATAAACACAACATAAATTTAATTACTCCTATAGTAAGAAATAATAGGCAGAATAAACAGTTCTCTTTTCCCTTTGTAACTATGCTAATAAAAGCTAGCAAAACAGTTTGTCATTTCAAGTTTAATAAATTGGTTGGTTACCTGGTCAGTTTACGTAATATACTTTTTTAAGGCTGATTAGTTGTGAGAGTCTATTAGTCAGCATTAAACTATTTACAGCTAGGGATGATTATGTTAGTACAGATGCAGTCTGCACAGGATGCTGATGGAAGAAAAGAATTCACAGCAGTTCTTGTTAAAAAGTCTCAAGTCATGCTGCTGTTTGTTAAGTGATTAGAAGGATGCATGTGTTGCAATGACTCTCTTCCATAAGGGTGACTTCTTGGAAATCACTATGTACTAATCACTTTATGTTCTCCAAAGGGCTACAGGAAAGATTTGGTAATTTCCTTTTATGCAAAATTACAGATTGAAATGGTTTATTCAGGAAACATTTCATCCCAAAAAATATTTCACATGAACATCAGAGTTCTTAAGGCAACCACTGTATTATTTGCACTTTGATGGCTAGCAAGTTCTGCTCCTGAATTGCTTCTATTCACTCTAATTCAGATTTTTAGTGGATTTTTTTTGCAAGGACTGCAACTGAAGAATAGGCAAGAGATGGTTTGTGCCAACACATTTAGCTTTGATAGCTACAGGGAGATCTGGATAGGGTTATGAGGATCCCCGCCTCCCTAAATTGAGCATACTGAGGAATGAGAACTACCTACCTTTAGTAAAGGCAAATAGGGAGCATGCTAGGGTATAAAATAAGGTCATACACTCTAAATTCAAAAGAACCTAAATGCAGCAGGAAGTTCCCTCACTGCCATACTAAGGATTGTCTGACTAGCTCCTTGTGGAGCCTGAGAAGGAACATGATCCTGCAGAAGCTTCTATTCCCCTGTCATAGGCATTGTCAAGGTGAGATTACAGATTTGTCCCAGATAATACTGAGGTGAAGTCAAACAACTCCCACAACCAAGACTCCAGAGCATTTGGTTACATCTTTTGGGTCCCAGGGACCTCTACTGGATCCCTCCAATATAATAAGGACACTGTAGAAGAGAGGTACATCAGCACTCAAAGACCCATACTGGCCATGAAGCAGTGAGAGTCTAAATCAGAATGACCAGTATTAGTAGACCAGCTGGAAGTGCTTTCAGAACTGAATAAGATGGAGCAGAGACGATGGACCCACCCATACACTCCCAAATCCACTGTAACATTTCTTATTCTTAGAGCTGGTCGGGAATCATTAGAATGATTTTTCCAACAGAAAATCCAGTGTCCACAGGAAAATTTCAGTTTTGCAAAATAAAATTCTTATGGGAAAATCAAAACAAAATATTTTGGTTTGGGTCCATTCAACCCAAATTGGAATATTCAGTTTTATTGAATGAAAACAATTCAATAAAACATCAACACGCTGTTTCATGAGAGTTGTCTCCTGTGGGCTGTGGTCACTGGAGGGGATACATCTCCTATAATGCAACATCTATTCCTCCCTGACCAAGTTGTGTGGTGCATCAAAGAAGAGATAGTCCAGTCAAGGAGGCTGGCTACGGGTGTGTGTGTGTGAGGAGAAATAGGGGCATTAGGATCCCACATAATTTCCATAAGGCAACGTGTCGCCATGAGAAAAGAGAACTTAATGTTGAGGTGACTCAAAACAGCGTTTGGGTCAGTTCAGCAAACTGAAATGAAACATTTAAATTTTGGAATGTCAATGCTTAGTTTCAACATTTCTAATTAGAAATTTTTCGGAATATTTCATTATGGAAAAGTTTTTGATAATTCAGCTTTCTCCTGATTTGGGACAAAATTAATTTTTTAAAAATCAGAATTTCACATGGGACAAATTCTGAACTCCACAGAGTTCTAATTATTCCTTCCTTTGGGAAGCACCACATTCACCATTTTTAAGATCTACGTCCTCTGTCATTATGCTTGAGGACAAAGGAAAGTGGAACTGATGCTGCTATAGATGTGACCCCAGATCCAAGAGAAACTCAGCACTAAAACAAATGTGACACCATCACCCCCTATCTGGGAAGGGGCACAATTAATTTCCCTGGCACCTACAGCTACCTATCTATAAAGTCTAAAATACAGATTATTTGGGGTTAAAACAAAGAGAAATCTCTTGAGGTGGAACTGCTACATTTGCAGCACAATCTAAAGTTTTTTTAAAAAGAGGCAGTTCCTTGGCCTCTTATAACCTCAGCTACAAACACTCATTGCCACAAGGCCTCAATCCACATTACTTTTTTAGCAGACTGTCAGAGCTCAGGGTGCTAGGCAGAATTGGGGATACATCTGAATAATGGGAATATGTAAAGGCCACCTTGAGGAAAAATTAATTTGTCCTAATTTCTATATGACAGACATAGTCACTCAAGAAATGTTTGTCTCAGGCTTGGTTCTGATTGAAAACTGCACCAATTTCCCATGAATGGGCCCTGTTTTTGTTTAAAGTATTTGGAAAAAAATTCTGCAGAAATGTCTTATGTTCAAGTCCCTAATGAAACATGATGAACCTCAATTTATGTAGTTTGACTTTGTCCCTATAAATTTGTCACACCTCTGGTGAGGGGAAATGGGGTCCACTTAGAGGGGTGTGTTTGTAAAAAAAAAACTCAACCTTCAAGCATACAAGCAAGTGTTAATTCATTTCTAAACCTAGTGCACTGAACCTTGCAAAGCTCTAAGTATACACCCCAATTTTGTTTGATAAAAAGGAAACAGAAAATATCCTTTTAAAGGTTTGGGCATTCTTCAGTTTTCAGAATAAAAAAATAAAGTGAGTAATGTTTGATTTGTCACTACATTTCTGTAAAAATAAAAAAAAAGATGGTAAATACACAAAAATGTCAATATCACAATGTAAAAATACCTTTGGTTAGGTGAACAAGAGATTCTTCCTCTGTTACAGCTCAAAGCTTGTTACAACCACATGTAAGAATATGAAGTGAGAAGGGATACACTGCAAATTTTTTTGAAGAGATCAACCCATTAGTAACTCCACTTTGAACAGTGCTGAGTATGGGTGAATTCAGGTTAGTGAGTGACTGCCTCTGTTGGACAGTAATTTGAAGTAATGATTGATTTCCACCACAGCAATGATGGCACTGATTGAGCTGACAGTAGAGAAGACCATTTTGACCTTCAGCCTTGAAAATTTCTATCAGAGAAATAAATCTGGAAACTGTGAATTACTACAACAGGGTTTGACACTGATGCCTAAGACATCAGGTGCACTGGCCCTGGGTTGACAAGGTACAATAGTAACAAAAGGTTTAAGGTGGTTTCCTTTCCAAGGAAACAAGACAAAAGGGAAAATAGCTCTATATTCTGTAAAGAATCCCACCAAAATACATAGAGCCAGGAATTTTTGTCCACTATCACTTATATTACAGGATAAAACCAAAAGATTTACCATCTTCTTAAAATTGGCAGAGTAGCTTTATTTTGCAAAACCAGAAGTCATCTGCGTACAGGAGTTGTGCTATTATGTATTTTAGTTAGGTCAGTCAGAAGGAGGATTAATTTACAATACATGATAACTAGGTTTGCAGGTTTTTAGTTAGAACATACACCTGAATTTATACTTTAGAAGGACAACATAAAGGATGGTGGACCAAAAATTTTACCTACCCTTTTTTTAAAAAAAATCTATTTATAAAGTCCATAAAACTTTTTGTGTGTCAAAGATTTCTACGGGTTAATTCATAAACAAATTCAATGGCAACGGGAAAACACTTCTGACTATGTCTTCAGTATCAAATCAGTGCACATCTTGGAACATCAGTGCACATCTTTCTTCAGTAAGAAATAGATATCAATTTCAAGTTTCCAGTGGGTTATTATAAATCAACAGTAACAAACAATTAATTTAAAAATAAGTCAAATACCGTAACATAATCCTTTGAATCAAACATTAATTTGGCAATATTCTCCTCTCTCCCAGTTAGTAACTGGGATCTCATAGAGGAATCAGTCTTGTAAGGTACTTGACACCTTCTGAGGTACTAAACTCTCTGAACTATTATTGATGTCCAAGGGTTTAGTACCTTGCAGGTCCAAGTTTCCACAGATAAGTAACATGTCCCTTTATCACTTAACAGAGTGACAAATTCAGCAAAGGAATTTAAGCACATAATTTTAAGCAGGGGAATTCTATACTTGAAGTTAAGCAAGCATTTAAGTGTTTTGAGGAATCAGAGCCTATGTTAAGTGATACTTATATAGGATGTTTCATTTGAAATGCCAGCATTCCAAGGAGTGTAGGCTCTTGTATGTGGACCACCTTTCCTGCCCAGGAGTTCTGGCAGTGGCGAACAACAGAGATGTTAGAAACAGATATTTAAAACTATTCAGTGCCTGACCCTGCCGAATTCCCACAACCAAAATTGTCACTGAAGTCAAATTAATTCTGTCTTCAATTGTGCATAATGAACTTCAAATCTGAGCACCAAATTTTCAAATTATATGTGCAATCACTCAAAATTAACCACCCTACCACCCCAGTTCTAGTTATTACCAAAGTTAGGTAATTGTTAACTGGGTGGAAATTAGGCATTCAGTTGTGCAGCTAATTTGTCTGAAAATGTCCCCCATAAAGTTTTGATTATTACTAGGACACCTTTTTAAAAAGTTTAACCAAATGAATAACCAACCATCTATTGTATGCTCATGTAAGAGTTTAACCACTATTAAACTTACCCCAATATTTCTGAAATCACATTTTTAAATTCATTTGCAGTGCTCAATTCACTGGCACATACAAATTACTATACATGCTACTTGTCACAGTTTAAAATTGAAGCCTCCCATGCTGTCAGAGCTAATAAAACATTCTGTAAAGACTTTTTATTCCTTCCAAGTACCACACGCTAGCACAAAGCAGTGCTTTTTGTGTGTGTGTGGCTCCTACTGGTTCAAAAGATATAAACAAAATATCTGTCCTAGTCACTGTCATTTTTGCAGCATATTATAACTTTATTTTTAACTTGATTCTCTTTGTAAAGCCTTCACAAACAAAGAGGAATAAAATGCTGTATAATTCTTCATTCCCTGTAGAGAAACTTCCTTTTTTTTCCTTCAGAAAATTAAACAGATAGCTTTAAAAAAATACCAACCAAAACAAACAAACAAAAACCAACAACAACATACTTTTCATTTTCTTTGAAAGATGCTGTGTAAAAATGTAAAGCTGGACCTGAACCACACAATTAAAATATGGAACCACATTTCAGAGAGGTTTGGATTCAGAGCCTTCGTTGGCCCTTGCATACATATGGGCCAATCATGAAGTTCAGATTGAGCCCTGGCCAAAATCAGAGGATGTCTGGATGAAGGATTTTGGTTTAGTCCCATCTCCAGTACAAACACTGTGTGTTGTGATTGTGTTGGGCTGCCTCCTAATATTTCATATTATACGAAAGTTCATGACTCTTTTTATGCATCAAAAAGATTTTAATGAGTTAATAAATACATAAAATCATTGGCAACAGGACCACACTTCTGACTATGCCTTACTCGTTAGATGGAAACATGGAAGAATTAAGAATGAATGCTTTGAGTTTTTGTGTAGTAACTCCTTTACCCCATTCAATGGTAGCACTATCAGTCACATCCTATCGTCAGACTTGGAGGACAACAGTCATATGGGGGCCCAGAATAGCGCAAACAAAAGAAAACCTCAGGGATCTAGAAGGTTTGCAAAAGAGCCCCATAGAGGGGAAGGAAAGGCTTCTGCACTTGCACGCTGCAGTCTTTAAATAGGTCCCAAGCTAACGTTAGTTTTATTTCAGATATTCTGGATCACTCACAAAGCATTCATTGTAGATCTTTCTCCTTAGAAACTTATGAACTCTTAGATTTAAGAAAATAAAACAAATAGTAAGCAATTTCCAACATTTTTCCTTAAATATTTTGTCCTAACTCTTTTTAATTAGAGTAATTAATTAAATGGGTTTTCTTCATTCATAACATGTTAACCAGAAAATTAGATTAATCATCTGTATAGACCCATAGGATCTGACCATTTTCACAGTGGTCGGTGCCGATGTTCTAGTAACTACACATGACCAGATGCAGCAACTGTGATGGTAGCACTGGGTGCTGGTATCACAATGGTCATACACATGTCCTCTTCCCACACACATACAGCATGAAACTCGAGCTAGCATCACTGTTGTCCTCTGACCCTTCTGTGGTAGTGCCACTGGGAGATACAGGCTGGTGAATATTGCAGTGATGCTGGTGATATATGTGGCAGTTTTTAGCTTTCCCACAGCTACAACTAAAACCAACCAAGATGAAGAGGGGAAAAAGAACACAGGCATGTAAAGACAGAATAATGAGGAAGGGGGAGGAACTAACAACCAATGACCTATATTGCCAGGGGTGCTGGAACAATTTTTATAGTGGGGGTGCTGAGAAACCCTGAAAGCCCTGTATATAATGGACTCCACTTCACGCCAGGGGGTTCTTCAGAACCCCTAGTTTCAGCACCAATGCATATTGCCCATGGGGAAATAGAGAAGAAAATCAGAACACTGGCCTGTTGTGATATCTCTTTGGAGATGTTCTAATAGTACAGTGATGGGCATCATTACATAAAACGATTGTAGATATATAGAGAGAGAGTTTTAAGTATAATCTAGAAATCTGACTAAAATTTAATGGTAAGTTTACCTTTTAATTCCCATCCCCTCAAAAGAAAGTAGAATAACTGCAATTCACCAGAAAAAGGGTCAAGGTCCCAGGCAGTGTGTTGTCTGAGATGCTAACAGCTATTGTGAGCAAGCAATCAGGATCCTTACCCAATGCCAGGCTTGGAAAGCTCACTCATCCAGTTGCCAGTGGTGAGTGAGAAGCTTTTCCTGGTGAACATGGGGTCTTCAGCCACAAATTTCTACAGAATGTACACTTTCATTAAAAATATTTTTATCCCTGATGGTTACGAAGAAATCAGATATTAATTAATGCACTGTTGTCTGATTCTACACTCAAATAGCCCCAGTGCTTATGGTTTTGCCAAATGGCACCAAAGTTTAAGACTCTAGTCAGTCCCACTGCTGCAATTCAGAACTCTGTAGAGAACACTGAAGCTGTGAGGAATCATGTTGTAACTTGGGAAAGTTATGAACAACAATGGGCAGGCACTGGAATTACTTTACATTCCTCTTCCCTGTGGAAGGAATAAGAAGAAGGAAGAGGCAAAATAGCAGAACTCTTGGAAATTCTAGGGCACAAATAAAGTAACAGAGACCTTCCCACAAGCAGAGCTAGCGGACTCCAGAGAGACTACCCTTTCTCTTGTAAAGCTATCTGTTACGCCAGAGGCTAATACAAAACAGAATTCCTAACACATCAAAGGGACAGCAGCCTAGTAGAAATGCCAGCACATTTCCCCTTACCCATCAACTACTGGTAGATGGTGTAATGGCTCTCTCATTGCTAGAGCTGCCCTATTCTCATCTGTCCTATTAATCACAGTTAGTCTTTTTTAAGACCTGTACAATGAGATGTGTCATGTATTCCAGAAGCAGTTAACAGGCAACTTTTGGAATCTAGTCTTGTATACTGATACATTTCAGATCAAATCTAAAAGTCAAAAATAGATTACAGCCATTTTTACTAGTTGTCTTCTATCCTTATATCTTCTTTTTCCAGTGAATCCTTGCAGCACACCACATAAAATGAATCATCTGATGAATCATTTAACACTCATTTTTGTTGCCTATATTGATATGGAAGGGAGTGCAGTAGGCTACACAGAAAAAAATGGGTGTTAAGAAGTGCATTATGAAAAAAAATCCTTGATATTTCATGGAGATTCAAGATGGCAGTGTCACTCAGAACTCAGGGGCAAAAACAGATGTTTAGCATATGTGGAAGATCAAAAAGTCTATCACAGAAAGACAGGGGCAAATAGCAGCATTTACTTCAGCAGGCAGAACAAACAGTTTAGAAACTTAACTGGAAGCCTTGGAAGCAGAGGTAGAAAATGAGAAACAAGAGGAAATCAGATTATCAAACCTATTTTGTAATGGACAAGTAATGGTAATAATGAAAAGGTAGCCTCATCTGTGAGTGAGAAAATAGAATACAAGGGGAACCTGTGGAAGGAAATAGTGTAATCAATTTGGATCTTACTTGTAAATCAGTCATAGTTCAGTTAAAGTCAATAGAGTCCTTTCCAGTGTAAAGGAAATCAGAATCTGGTATATAGTTTATAGTGTTCCTTTTTGAATTTATTGTGAAAATGTATTTATTAAAAAAAATAAAGTAGTTTACTTTCCTGCTGATGATGGACACTAGCACAGACAATTGCTAGTATAGCATGATTCAGAGGAGGGAACTTTTATATTCATTACAATATAGCAGGTGAAGTAGGTTTGGGTTATGTAACAAGAGCCATGTATGGAAGCCAATATATACATTCTATATATTGTGCATAATTCCTATTATTTTATATGGTTTTCATTTGTCTGTTGAACACAATGTAACCTTCAGGATTAAGCGATATACAGAAAGCAAAGAGGGAGTCTAAATCTGTGCAATCATGATTTAGAAGTTTGCAAGTTGTTAGTGACTTCCACAATATACAGAATGCAAGATACATAAAGTAACAGTCCGTTAAAATTGAATATGAGAGCTAACAGAAAAATAGGATCTCTGTCTCACAGAAAATTCTGGTATTTTGACTTTTTTTTTCCATCCCAAATTGGAACAAAATGTCAAATATCAAAGCTTTCCACGGAACCAAAGTTCAAAATAATTGCAATTCAGAAATGTCAAAACTGTTCATTTTCATGTTTTTGGCCAAAATGTAACATTTCAACATTCCTGTTGAATGTTAACATGAATCTCTGCAACTGCCTGAGCCACATAATGTTTTATGGGAGGCCCCTCATGCGTCTGTTCTCCACATTTTGACATGGTCTATGCTCCCCAGCTAGATTACATCTCCCATGATGCCCAAAGGTCTTTTCCTGAGGCAGAGCTGCACTGGTTCATCATGGGAGAATTTTTTCAGAACATAATGTTGCAGCTTCAATCATATTTCAAATGAGGTCTGAATTTCTGAGGCACATTTTTGTTCTTAAACATTTAGTAGTATAATATTTAATTAAGAATTAATACACACATGTATGCCACTATCAGACCTCTCTGAAACCTACATTTTGAAATACAGAATTTACTTTAGATTTGTTTAATTAAATATTAATCTTAGTCACTCATTTTTCCATTTGTAAGTGCACTCTACATCTATTTTGAATGTCAGATACTGTACAAAATAAGACAGAAGCTGTTAAGAAAAAGTTAGCATATATGCATATGTGACTCCATTTTAATTTGAGGCCCACCATTGTCTAAAAGCAAACACATCATGCACCAGAAGAAGCGTTCCTTAAATACTGCATTCCTGTGAAAACCCCCGCCCCTTGTCTCCAGCCTGTCTCGATTCCCGGTTTCTGTTCTTTGTCTGTTCCTAGCTGGCCTTGATGTGAGCCTCCCATCCTAATAACAAAGGCTACTGGTGCATTGCTTTAGGACCATGTTGTGTAGTTAAAGTAATAGTCTAGCACGAAGAATGTACCTAGCAAAAATAAATAGTAAATAAAAAAAAAGTTTGTCTATTGGCTAAGGTTTCCGATGCACGAGGCCAACATGCTTTGCTAAAAGGTATATAATCTCTGTATAACCTGCATTCGGGGGTCCCCTCCTAATTAGCAGGGGTCACCATGCTTGAGTGTAATAAACTTAGTATCTTTGGGAACTCTGCAGTTGTGGACTTTGTTCATGTGCTTCAGCCTAGACTCAATCTGTGCGTGACCTGTCAGGTATAATTCGCAGCAGTTTGTGTGCGTGACCTGTCAGGTATAATTTGTAACAAAGCTGATAGTGCTCTAGGTATCTCCATCAGAAATGGTGCTTGTGGATCAGGAACAATGGATGCTTTACATGCAGAGTGATGTTATACTTAGGCTTTACGTTTTCCTTAAACTTTAATTAAGCTTTTCATTTTTTTCCTATAGAATATTTTCCCAATTTCTATTGGTGTACAACAAAACTTGCATTCACTTTTCAAAATGTTCAGCTTTGTTTTTAACAACTTGTGACCTGTCATTGCTGTTGGGAAATGAGCTGAGCTGTCCTTTTTAAAGAGTTGGAAAGCCGCATATTTTTGGCTCAGCAATGGAGAAGTGTGGGATTAAGGTAGCGGCATTCCAAACTCATTTCTCTGTCACTCGTTTTCTTGAAAGCAGGAATGATAATATTCAGTTCAGACAAGAAGACGGCCACAAAATCTTTTGAAATGATAGAGTAATGGAAATATCAAGGAGAGCGATCCACAGATCTGGGGCTGGATTCAGCAAATCTGTATTTCCCACATTCCCAGATAATATTTTTATTTGTCCAATAGCTGAAATTCTTGATCTGAACTACTGAAATTGGACAGTTCACAAATAAAATGCTAATAAGCAAAAGTGTAAAACATCATGACAGGAATATTCAAAATACCTAAGGGCCACCTGCTGAAACATTTCTAAATCTGTTTCTCATAAGACAACACTATTGGAAAATTCTGCTCTTACTGTAGCTTTCAGCAGTTAGCTTTTACATTTTCAGTCAATGAAATAAATATTTTTTTTTAAAAAGTATCCATACTGCATATTCAGAAACGTCACCAGATAAGAAGGCTGACATAGGTGCTGGAACTAAGGGTGCAGGGGGTGTTTCAGCACCCCCTGGCTTGAAGTGGTTTACATTATATACAGGGTTTACAATTTGGTTCAGTGGCTCTCAGCATCCCCACTAGAAAAACTGTCCCAGCGCCTCTGAAGGCTGACAATTAATAATGCTTGATTAATCAATACAATAGGATTTAAATGCTATTTTTTCCTCTTAGAGAAGAGCCAAAAGAGATTGCGGATGAAGTGGTGGTCAACTTTAACACATTTTAATGGGGATGAAATTCATCACCCAAAAAGACAGATTAAAAATACTAAATAGAAATCTCAAAAATAACAAAACATATAATCTATTTAGGGATTTATGTGGTCAGATTGTGCTTTCACCAACATCAGTGCAAAGCAAAACTTTGATGAATCCAGTTGTGTTCTTTCAGATTTACACCAGGTAACTGAGCAGAACTGGCCCATAATCTTCAAGATCCATCTATGACACGAGTTAACTTTTTTTTAAACACACACACACACGGTGTAGTCTAGATAAAAATAATAACTTTGCCTCAGGTTACTAATTCCAGCCTACACACATTTGTAAACTGTGGATTGTCAATGGTATTTAATTTCTTCCTCTTCTTTTTTTTCCTTATGTTGAAAATAAATGTATCTGTCTGCTTAAAACACTGAAAAGCTTTATATTATGCAAGATCATGGGCAGATAACTTTTTATAGTAGGTATTTTGCAGAAATCTGGGATATTATCATAATTTCAGAATGACATCCATTCCATATTTCTACAAATAGAAAGAAGGTGTGGGGGTTCTCTCCTCTTCAGTTTTAGGAACTCACAATGAACACCTTTTTGGGGTATTTAGAAGATTGAGCCTGAAAAGTGGCCTTTGTTCTGATAATAATGAGTGGGTTTCTAGACATGTGGCATTAAGAAGGAAGAACTTTGAAGATGATTTACTGACATCTTAGAGGAAAACTGTCAGTGTAAAGTCAATGAAATAATTATAATAAAATGTATCCATACTGAATATCTAGGGGCATCACTAGATAAGAAGGCTGACAGTTATTAATGACTGCTTAATCAATAAAAACGTATTAAATGTTATTTTTTTGTTCGGAAATATTCATCTTCTACTGTGCAGGACTCGATACAAAGAAAGCACATTGAGGTGATTAAAGTGAAAACAGAATAAGCCCACCTGCTCATATTTATGTGAAACTGGAAAATTGTTCTTCTGGAGAATTGCCAGATTGTCATGTGTGAAAGTATCAATTTGAAATAGACTGCTATATTCCGAATTTGCACCTCAACAACTGGGATAAAGGGGAGTGGTGGCCACGCCTCAGCTTTTAAATGTTCCTGTGACTTCTCAGGATTTACAAGTTTAACCTCAAAATATTTGCTGTGCATGTTACAGGTACTAGAATTTATACCAGATTCTACCCTTTGATGTTTGTGATTATGTGCATGTGGCTCTGCATGTTGAAAGGCCTATCTGTTCTTAAGTCACCATCTAATATGCAGACAGGCCCACTTAAAAGTAGTATAACTATACATCCATAACTCCAGGATAGTCTTTGTTTCTGCTGCTAGGCACCAAACTGGATCGCTGTTCATTTCACCACTTCACCTACAAGGACACAGATCAGGCTCTGAGGTGAGAACTGATTATATTGTTATTATAGGCAGGACGGATATTATTAAAGTTGCCTAACATTTCCCATTATAAGATCATATTTTCAGTTGCTTATAACTTTTCCAAACTCTAACTGTTTGGACTGAAATTTGCCATCGTGCATATCTGCCTCAGGCTGATTTCCCTCCTCTCCATGTTCAGCAAAGTTATAAGCGTTTGAAAAAAAAATCACAATTTGCACATTCTTCATTTTTAAGAGATAAAACCTCCCAAGATTCCATGTTCACTGAGAGCACCTCAAGCCCACCCACTTTCTAGTGCTGACCAGATTTCACATGTGCCACCCCAGACAGTGAATAAGCATGGTCCAGACCAAGGCTACATGACTTTCCCTCTAATGGCCTTCTCAGGACTGAGCACTGGAGTGGAGAGCAGGGAGCCTGTCTCTCCTGTGCACTCAATGTCTCACTCCACTCCGGTGGTGCCCAAGCAGCATAGAGAGGGAAGACATCCATCTTAATGCATAAGGGACAAAAACTAGTTGAGCGGGACAGAAAGGAATAGATTGGGACAAGAAGTCTGGTTAGACTGGGACTAGAGAGAATTGGGGGAAGAGAAACTGGGACTGAAATTGGTTGGGCAAAAGATTGGGACTAAGACATGATGGGTATCAGATGGCTGGGAATTCTTGGGCACGGAGACTGGGACTGGGAGTTGGGGGGAGGTGGGTATGAAGAGAGGAAGTTAGAACTGGTTGGGCAAGCAGTCAGAGAGGTGGTAGATGGGAGACTGAAATTAGATAATGAGTCCAGAGAGGGAATTTAGGACTGGGAGTCACTGGGGAGTTGGAGGGGAAGAGGCACAGAAACCTAGGAATTATACACAAAGAACCGCATTAAAAGGAATAGTATTAATGTTGCAAAGTCAAACACTCAAAAGTTAGGAAATGTCAGAATTAAGGTTGCTCGTGCAACCTTTATTTGACTCTGTTGTGCATATGCATTGTGATACAGTCTTTATGGTCACATACTATTTTTTGCAGAGAACCCCTGCCTTATTCAATGTATAAGACAGACCTGCTCTGGGGATAAATAAGAGTTGTACAGAAGAAAGGATAAGAAGCAATTATTTTTAAAATAAATACATTGGATATTTTATTTGAATTAAATATATTTTTTCAAGATAATTTCAAAATTAAAATTCAGTTTATGACAACCTACATTAAGGCCTTAATGTAGGTTGTCATAAACTGAATTTTAATTTTGAAAAATCTCACTAGGCATATATCTGCATCGTTAGACACATAAATACCTTTGAAAATCTGGCCCATGACGACCAGAAACACTCCATGAATTCACTAACTACAGTTAATGCTTTCTTTATGTAATAAATCCAGCATGTTTAAGTAGTTTCATTTAACTAATAAAAACAATTAAAATGCTATTTCGTGCTTTCAGTTGAATTCTAATTTCCATCCAAATGCAGCTTAACACAAATAATGAATAAAATCTAGTAAAGAAGAAATGTGTAATTACCATTTTGTTACATAATAAAAAATGTGAATAATAAGGATCTGGATAAATGTATGTTGAGGTATATAATAGTTTAAATAATTGTGTATAAATATAGCATTTTCTCCTGGTTCGCAAAAAGAAGTAACAAATTTAGTGTAAGGGTTACATTTAGTTGTGAATCAACAGGTTCTAATGGTTAAACCAACCAATATACCTTTCTTTAGGAAAATAACCAATATAAATACAAAACAGTATTTTAATCAATGTTTGCTGTTTGGTGATTTAAATTTCCTATTTAAATCAATCCACCCTGTTGTATATTAGAGGACACTGCTGAATGTAGGACCTCTACCTTATTTGTTGTAGATGTTGGAAGGTGTCTGGTGAATGCAGCAGGGGATTGCAGGAAGAAAAAGGATGGTCTCATGGTTAAGGCACTCGAATGCTGCCCTGGAGAACTAAATTCTATCTCTGCCTTTGATACAGAGCTCCTACATGATGCTAGTGAAGTTACTTAAACTGATTATTTCACAGATGGTCACCAATTGTATGTTCCTCATTTTCTTGCTTCCCAATTTGATACCCTGGCGTTGGAGGGAACAGCTTAGGGAGTCCACACCACTGCCTTTAAAGACATAAAATGTATGAAGCCCCTGTTCACACAAATCAGACAGTGATGTGTGTAAAGGTATCAATTAAGTTATTTATCATTATTAATTTTTAGTTGGATTCAAAGAGTTGAATAATTTTAGCATCTCTACATCAGAAATCAAATCAGTATGGTTTCTTTGCCTCACCTGAGCATATGGAGTAGTCTCAGCCCATCAGAAAACTAAAATAAATACTATAGAAACTCATTAATCACTATTATTGTGTATTTCAGTCGAGGCCAGGAGTTCGAGTCATGCACCAGGACCCAATTGTGCTAGGCCCTGTACAAATAGAACAGAAAGTTAAATTATTATGACAGATTATAAAAAAGAGACTACGAGTGGATACGGTCAGGGAGCACAAGGTAACAATGAAATTGAGCAGCAGGATAGACAGCAATCTCAAAACACCAGCAGCCTAACAGATCTCCATTTTTTTAAGCATTATGTCAAAAGTGTTTTAAGGAAGGACTTGAAAGTGGAGAAAGCAGTAGTTTTTGGAAGTTTATGGATCCCATCTTTCTTGTGAAAACTCTGCAACTTTTCCTTTAACTTGTAAATATGGGGGTTGGGAGGACTGGGTGTCTCAAGGCAGATCTCAGAAGTTTCCTGCATTTCACAATACATTGGGCTTTGAGACTATGTTCCACCATACTACAGGCACTTGGTCTGTTCTTCATCTAATTACTTCTCCTCTCCCATTTCTGTATATTATGGAAGGGTCCTGGACCCTCCATAATTAAGGTTGGAATTAACTTTCTATTTTTAGTCGAGGATACACAAGTAGCCCCTGTCTCAAAAAAAATCTCCTTAATTGGCTTGTGTTTCTGGATATGGACCTGAAGCTGGATTAATTCGGACTAGAGAATAAAGTGCACATTTAAAAACATTGTAGTGATTAACCATTGGAACAACTCACCATGGGATGAAGAGAAGGAGTACTTGTGGCACCTTAGAGACTAACAAATTTATCTGAGCATAAGCTGTAGCTCATGAAAGCTTATGCTCAAATAAAATTTGTTAGTCTCTAAGGTGCCACAAGTACTCCTTTTCTTTTTGCGGATACAGACTAACATGGCTGCTACTCTAAAACCTGTCACCATCGGATGTGCTGGATTCTCCATCATGTGAAGCATCTAAATCAAGACTGGTTGTCTTTCTAAAAGAAACTCACTAAGTCAAGCAGAAGATATAGGATTGATACAGGAATCACTGGGTGATGTTTTCGGGCCTATGTTATAGAGGAGGTCAGACTAGATGATCATAATGGTCCCTTCTGTCTTTAACAATCTATTTCATCTATGTGACCAATCCCAATTCAAAATTCCAAGCACACTGCGAACAAGTACCTAGGGAAATCTTTGCTTAGTGTCAGAGAGTGCAAAAAAATAAATAAATTACATACTGAACTTCTTCAAATGCTTTACTGATTATTATTAAAATATTTCTAGCAAAACATGGCATGTTTATGGAAGTAGGTCAAAAATTAGAACCAAGGACTTTGAGTATAACATTTTACCAACAGTACTCCTTTCATAATCACACTCCGTCCCAGGAACCCTATGAGTCTATTTCCCAACATACTTTATTAACAGCTAATAGTCCCAGATCTTCTACAAAAATAATCAACTCCAAACTTTAAAAACTAACTGGTGTTAATACTGCAGCAATCTAAGGGCAAAGCCAGCCCCTTGTGTTTCTCAGCAAGATGCTGGGGATCACTATGAGGAAAGGAATCAGATACCCCACTCAAAATTATGGATGTGTTGTAAGAATTTACTGTCAGAGACTCACCATCCTGGAGGCAGCCTCTCCTGGCTGGCAGTGGCATAGCAGGCTCTCCTTTCCTGCAGCCCCCTGTCAACAGCTGCTCTGGCCCTGTGGTGTGCTGCCTCTTCTTAGGACTCAGCACTCCTGCCTGGTTACCACCTCTTCTAGTGTTAACAGAGAATCCAACAGAAGTCCTCTAGCTTCATATTGAGTCTTTGATCCGAGTTCAGAGTCACTAGTCCTTCCTCCCCAGGGCCTTTGCATCACCTTTGTTGGTGGCTCGCAGGATCCCCCTCTCTACCTAATAGTACTAGCTCAACTAGCTAATAGTTGTAGTAGCCCTTGCAACCAGAGCACAGTTGGAGGATAAAGACTGGATCCATATGGTAGTGGTGGATTATCCAGACCTGATCTGAACACATGCTGTGCACTGTTGCACAGGGAACCCTAGTAGAAATGGGCTTCTATGCACCTCCCTGCAATGCACTTTCATATCTTGCTTTCCAGCAACAGCCAAACGGAATCAGTTCCAGTCAAGGACATGATACATACATCTCATAAAACACAGTACCAACAGAGACTCTGCAGAATAAGCTTTTGTGATACAAGAAACACTCAAGACACAAGAAAAGTGAAAGCAAATTATTCATTGTTGTCTTATATGTAAGTATGAATCTTCTAAAACATTTTCTAAAAATGTCACTGAAAATTATTAATTACTGAGTCACAGTGGCTCTAACTTAATGCCAATTCATCATACTTCATTTGATTACAACATGACAGGTAGTATATTTACCTTGTAGCCCTGAAAAAGGAATCAGGGGCATGGGGAGGAGGAAGAGTGAAAGGGAAGAAATACAAGCAAAAAAATAAAGTTGAGGTAAAAATAAAGCACAATCAGCAGTATTTTATTTAAAGAATATGCCCTTTGAAAATAAAACACAAAAAACAAATCTGCCAACATTACTGAAATGGTGCGCTTGCTGCCAACAACTTTACACATTTGCAAAGGTAAATGGAGACCATATGTTAGATGCTTCTGTGAACATTATAAAATGCAAGTCCCATTGAGGAATCAAATGATTTTAGTAAATGTCAAGGATTTCAGAACATTTCAGTAATTTTTTTGTAATAGTTCCAGCTGTCCAATAGTTTTAGAACATAACAGTATTTAACAGCCACTATCTTACGTTCAGGAAGATACAGATGTAACATTTATTGATTTCGGCAAAGAAAATGACTTAAACTATTTCTATCAAAATACCAAGAATTTTTTCCCCAGCAAAGAAATATGGGCCATGTCAATAAATATACTGGCAATGCCCACTTGGAGTTTGTCACTCCAGCTCCTAGAACTCTGGACTGGCCTACTGGGGGAGAAAGGGGCAATCTGACCCCATGGACTACAATAATAATGGCTACTACTACTGACGTCATTTCCCAGAATGCTTGGAGTCAGGGCGAGGATAGAATGGACTACAAACTCCTCTTGAGACCATTAGGGACTCTTCTGCATGGGGGTGATACCAACAAGCAGTTTGCTGGGCCAGTGATGAGACAGTTTCTCAGCGCCTCTCTGAAACAGGACAGCCTGACTGAGAAAATGAGACTAGTTCTAGTTTCAGTTTTGAGCTTGGGAGCTGAGACAAGCAGAACAGCTCAAAGAATCTCTGATTAACTCTCCTCCCCACAAAGGGAGTCTTTGAACTGTTGTGGGAGCCCAGTGCATGAGTCAAGCAGTTACAGGCCTGCTAAGGTCCAGCTACAGAGAGCCAACTGAAATGTCCACAGGACTCCAGACGCGGGAGCCTGGAGAGGACCCTGCCCCTCCCAGGGCTGAAGACACTTTAAGAGGATCCTCCTTTTTTTTGTTTAAGCCAGCCAACATTCATTCACAGTGCTGCAGCAGTCATCTCTGGACTCATCTTCAGCAAGCCATCTGCCTGAGAAGGTGCCAGCCAGGTAGCAAGGGGTTTGGAAAAGTTAAGTGTTGGGAGATGAGAAATTTGTTGATCTGTTAGTATTTATTAGTTATCCTAACCCTTTCCTTCCCCAGGTGCTATTTTCCTGTTACCAATAAAGCCCCCTTTTGTTACATTGTTATTTTGGGTGGGTCATTTCTTTGCTGGGGTTTGTGTTGATGCACTTTATTGTTTCTTATGTACTGTGTTTTATACTTCTTGTCCGCAGTGGTAGCATTATTCATTTTCCCAAGAGACAACGCCCTTATGTTTCAAGCACAATGAGAAGTCACCTTTGGTGGAGGCACCAGGCATCACAAAAGAACCCAGGACCCAACCCATGTAAGAAGAAGGAAAAAACCATTCTTAGCAGCAAATACCCTGGAGGATTCTTGTGCCACAACTCAGAGCAGGAGCTACATACTTTCTCGGTTCACCAGAATTTCACATTTGTTTAGCTAACTGATTTATCGATAAAAGTAGAATGAAAACAGCAGGAAGAGAATCATACTGAAAGATTAAATACCAGGAGAATTCAGTTAAAACATAACCAAGAGGATCTTAGTCTGAGCAGTTTCTCACAATCCCTATTTGGAAATGTTCAATGTTGAAAACAGCTCTGTACCCATCTGGTTTATTTATACTAAACATGTCTTATGTATACTAAACTGCCTATTTAAAAGGAGACTTTGAGATGGAAGGAAATGTAGACATCATGACACTCTCCATCCCAATCCTACAGGTTAGTCTACTTCAATGGTGTCAAAGCCCGTTGCTCATATAGCCTGAGCCTCAGGTTGTTCTGTACTCAAACACTCACTGACTTTAAAGTGAGTTCCGTGTATGGAGCAATTTGCAGTGCCCTGTCTACGTAATGCAAACAATGTACATATACAATATGTTGTCTTATTATTTGCCTTCACTCATGCCCATATGTTTGGATGGGATGTTGCTTTCACACAGTTTGACTTTTTGAATAATCCAGGTAAAAAGCTTTGAGGTTCAGCAGGAAAGGATTACAGGATAGGCATAATAAGAGCATACCACTGGCCTCAGCTCAGAGTCACGGGATGACAACAGAATCTAAGCTCTCCTGTTGAAAAAAATTATGTTTCTAGCCAGAGGCACTGACTTCCCCAGTTCCCGGGGAGTGCTCAACCCCTGCTCCCAGGCCCAACCCCTTCCCCCAAGCCTTCACCCTTACCCCTTCCCACCCCTCTCTTGCCTCTTCCTGCCCCCCAGCACCTCCTGCATGCTGCTGAACAGCTGATTGCAGCAGGTGGGAGGCACTGAGGGGGACAGGGAAGAGCTGATCCGTGGGACTTCTGGTAGGTGCCGAGCACCCACTATTTTTTCCTGTGGGTGCTCTAGCCCTGGAGTGAATGTGAAGTTTTGCCCGTGTAACATTAATTTTGGCATTTCCTAACTTCTGAGTGTTTGATTTTGCAACCTTAATATTGTTCTTTTAACATCTTTTTTGTGTCTATAATAGCAAATGCGTACTATATAGAGAACATTTTATACCCAAACGCAGATATTATGGGTTTTTAATTTTTAAAATGTTATATATGTAGCGAGAGAGAGGCAAAACTTCACATTAAAGGCCTCCCCCACCGAAAACCAGACATTTTAAAAATATCCACAAAATATGCCTTCAGGGGCAGATGCTCTACAGTTTTCCTTTAAAGAAGATACTATGATAGCTACTGTAATAAACATTTAAGTAGGAAATAAAATGTTTGATTGAAAAAACATTTTTTCCAAAACATTCCAAAAAGGTCCAAAGCTCACATGGCATACCATTAAATGCTTTTCTTTAAGGTGTTTTGTACCTTAAAGATAACTGAAAAATTACAGGGAGTGGGATATGGCAGTTGTTATGGAAACCATTGCCATTGAACAGACGAGCTAGAAGTCATATAAAAATCAGCATATTGGGTTGGCAAATAGAACTCTTGTTTACAAGGATATGTTAATTTTCTCTTGCTACGAATTAGATGCAAAAATTCGATAGTTTGGCATGTTACTTAACATATCATTTACTTTCCCACCCACAAAAACACAACCACTTATCAGATGGGCCTACTAAGATTGGACCAAATATTGTATAACCAGCCTTCAGCACTACTATCGTAAGATGAGATAAAAACAAGAAATAAGAGGGAAAAAGAAAACACTTCTGAACTCTTATTGAGACATCCCTGCTCTTGTTAAAACACACACTGCAGTATTTTATGGTAATATCCCAAAACACTGTGGTATCACTAAAGTAAGTGGAACATGCACTATAGAAAACTGTTATATTTAAACAAATTACAATGGTGCTCTTGTCAGTCATTGTGTTATATCTCAATTTTCCCATGATAAACAATGTCCAGCAAATGGCTACTTCTACTCTTCATATTTAGACCAGTGGCCAAAAAAAGCTCTAAGCCTTCACCTTGGTGTCTTTGTGGAACCCTAACACAACCTTTTGTGTGGGGTTAAGATCACCAATGATGTTGTATAAATGTTGACCCAGAACCTCAAAACCAACTGGGTAGGTATTATTGAAACTTGAGCTGGGTAAAAAACATGGGGAAAACTGAATGCAAAATGTAGATAAATTGTGTCTGTTTCCTGAAAAAGCTTTGAGGAAATTTTTCAGTCAACTCTATTTACAATCCTGAGTCTCAATCCTACAGGTTTGAGGTGGCCTGCTGTGCTTTGCAGATTGAAATGGGGCTCAACCATAGCACTGAGGGTCTGCCAACTTTGATTCAATTGCAGGACCAGAGCCTTGAGAAACAGCCCAGGTCTACAGAATTTCAGTGAAACAGTCCTAGTTGAGTTCACACACAGCATGCCCTATCCCATACAAATAGCTTCCTTTCCTGCAAGTATCCTCCCTCCCACAACACTTTGGTTGTCTTTGCAGTGGTAGTAGCCACTTCCCCAGGTAGTGCACCAAAGCTTATGGGCATTATTTACTGCTAGAATTATAGTGAAGAAAGAAATGTATTTCCTTTAGTGCTAGAAGAAGAAAGAAAAAAAAATCCACACATACTTATTCCAGTTTTGGGAATTCACAAAGCAGGGTCTCAGCTAACTTTAGTTGAAACTTATTCTTTATCGATATATCTACATGTTGTGGTGTTAAGCAAAGTGCTGGTCCCTAGTTGAATCTTACAAGCTGGTGTGTACTGTTCCTTTGGGAACAGCAGTCCTGGTAATTCTGTGTTTAGCGGATAAGGGGCTCAATGCTGCAGGGAATGCTCTCAGTATTTGGAGGTTGGTGTATGCCTGTCACTATCTGTGCAGACAGAACAAGGTCTGCGGAGGCCTGGAAGGCAGTTTTTTGTGTTGCTAGAGGCTGTTGGTTTTAGGAAGCAGTTCCACTGCAAGCACAAACAAAACTCCTTCAGGCTGAGGGCAGGTAGTGGTGGCCTCACAAACCTGGGTACTCCTGGGGCAATCGCAATGTGGAAATGGGGATAAATAATTCCTTCCCTTCAGTACCACCAGCATCCTCTCCTCCCCCTTATCTGGAGGCTCTCTATCCCAAAAATCTTGATATATTTTAATCATAATGAGCATTTCAGGGTGCAGCCATGGAGGTATCCACCTTGCAAAAAAGGTAAGTTAACTGTGACACTGACAATATGAGAACAGTATGGAATAGACTATAAATGGGTGTCCAACCTACTTAACAACCAGCAGAAAAGCTTTACTCTTTATTGAGATAACCAACTACCAGAGAAGGTGGCCAACAAGAGCGGTTGCAGGATCAGTTTAAGCAGGGACTGTTTGACATTGATAATGTCAGAGTATTTTCTACAGTTTTGACTGGACATTCTGTCCTGTGTGCTGATTTGCTCTTAGTTCCAACCTCCTTTCAGGTCCTCCGTCGCAGTCTCTTCACCTTGGCCTCACTTTACACCTGCCTTTCATATGCTTCTTTTTCCTCAGGTGCTCTGTTTCCCCACCTCCCTCCCTCCAATGTCCCCACTCGCTTTCCATGTCTTTCCATTCAGTTTGTCCCTTCCCAATTGAATCCCAGTACCCAAATAAAACTTGTGGGACTAGTGACATTTGACACCATCATATTGGTCTCTCTTCTTGTGTGTCATACTCCTCCCCTTTATCTTTCCTCTGTTCTGTCTATCGAGATTGTAAGCTCTTTGGGGCAGGGACTGTCTGCTACTCTGCGTTTGTACAGTTCCAAGTACAATGGGAACCCATTTTTGTTAGTCCCTAAGCGCTACCATAATAAACATGATTACTAATAATATTAAATGTTACACTCATTTATATATTAGATTTCTTGTATTGAATGTTGCACTACTATTTCCATATTACCTTTAGTATCTATTTATTAAATCCTCATTTTTACTTTTAACTTTTATGGAATTTCTCCATTAGTTCACACACAGGGGTCACATTAATATTTTTAATAAATTATGCCAAGGATCCCACAAGGGCATTCTGGCTGCAAAACATTTCCTTTGAACAGCTGTGCAATGACCTCTGTTGCATAGACAAGGCACTTCATCTACCAATTGCTTCCTACATAGGACAGAATTATTCTCAGAAAGATGCCGCAGGCCCACTGACTTTGAGCTGCTCACCACTGATAATGAACTGTGCCAGCATTCTCTGTACACAATACCAGGCTTTCACCAAGGACAGTCCACCCACTGGCTGCCACATAGAGAACGAGGACAAATCTTCTGTTAAATGCAGTTCCTCATGCAAAACTCCAAGTAAATCATTCTGATCTTACTCCATTGGTGACAATTCCAAGAAGGCTTCCTTGTGACTAGTATTATAAATGAAGAGCATAAATGTGCACATTTGAGTGAGACAAACTCATATTAAACAAAGAAACAGATTTACAATTCCAAATACATTTGTACTATGTTTTATTTGAAGGGTACTCAGTGACTTCAATGATAGTACAATCCGGAACGACATATGGTCTATTAAAGCAATCCTCATCCCTACTTGGCTATATATAGAATCATAGAACTGGAAGGGACCTCGAGAGGGCATCAAGTCCAGTCCCCTGCACTCATGGCAGGGCTAAGTATTATCTAAGACCATTCCTGACAGGTGTTTGTCTAACCTGCTCTTAAAAATCTCCTATGATGGAGATTCTACAACCTCCCTAGGCAATTTATTCCGGTGCTTAATCACCCTGATGGTTAGGAAGTTTTTCCTAATGTCCAACCTAACCCTCCTTTGCTGCAATTTAAGCCCGTTGCTTCTTGTCCTATCCTCATAGGTTAAGAAGAACAATTCTTCTCACTCCTCCTTGTAACAACCTTTTATGTGTTTGAAAACTGTATCATGCCCCCTCTCAGTCTTATCTTTTCCAGACTAAACAAACCCAGTTTTTTCAATCATCCCTCACAGATCATGTTTTCTAGACCTTTACTAATTTTTGTTGCTCTTCTCTGGACTTCTTCTATGTGGGTATTCAACTGCTTTGCATTGCAACAACTCTATTAGAAGAGCAAACAGCTGAAAGATCCAAATGAAAGATAGCAAAAGAAGGAATTAAAACACTGACTGTGTAAAAAAGATCTGAATTAAACCTTATTCAGTCTGGAAAACTTAGATTTCAGAGCAACTATCCATTTATATTTAATGATAATAATAGTCACTGATTCACAAGAACTGTAATTTGTCTTTTCTACCCTGGTTTAGTCTGGAAACAAGTATTCACTGGGAAAATAAAAACACGTGACTGAATTTTTCAACTTCATTCACTAATGGTATATTTATGCTAAATTATTCTTCTGTGCATTGCACAGAAATCAGATTCAGAATATGATACATACATGGTAGAAATTGTAGCTGGAAATGAATAAAGTACAGCTATCCCCATACATTTTGATAGGTATTTCATGTCATCCAACTGAGACACCACGCTGAATTGCATTCAAAAGGCTGAGAATATTGTCACCGGTCTTTAATATGAAAAGAACTGCTAATGGTGTTTGTAATGTTAATCCAATAAATACAGAGAAAAAAAAGTGCTAAATATAAAAAGGTTATAAATAAATATTCCAAGTTTAGGCTCTGATTTGTGAAACTAAAGGAAAATAAGATTTGCCTGGATATTCTCTAATTAAGTTTAAATGGAGTTATGGACATGAATTTGGTCAATGTAAATCAATCCAAATTTATTCACTTTCTATATCTTCCATTCCCTGCTCTCAGCATGCTAAGCATTTATGGGGTTACTATAGATTACGAGGATCACTGCTTTGGGCTTCTCATAATACAAGCTAACCAGATCAAATACAGGATCCTTTCTCTACTTTTATATTTTAGAGATTCAGATCTTTAAACTGCATAGTCAGGAAAAGGTTCATTCATGTCCTCAATATGTGAAATATGTTTTTTGCTTTCTTTGCTTCTCTTACAATAGTCTCCTTTATACTGCCCCTGAAGAGTTCAATTCACACCCACGTATACTACTTACACTTCCATAATCTATGTGGAGTACAATAATTCAATTTTGTTACTTCATTTCCTCATTTTAGCAGAATAGTATGCTGAAACCTATAATACTGGTGGGAAGGGAGTATTAAAACATTTTGCTAAATTTTAAAAAGCTTTGCTAAAGCGTCTCATTAAAAATCCCCTCTATAATGGAAGAATCTAGCCTTCAGCAAAGGCTCCACAGCACTGATATTCAGGTGCCTTCACATTCATATTTCTACAAACTCCTTACTAGTATCTTTAGATATACAAAACCTTAGGAACAGTAGGCCTGAAATCCTTAAATTCACATTCAGAGCCAGATTCTGCCATTCTTACTCATACTAAGTGATTCTTTACTTCATGAATTCCAAGCATGAGTTCCATTAATTTCAATGGTGTAACTGCAGAGTAACTGTCATGAACACATGTGATAAAATGGTGCCTTCAGTTTTTACTCAGCTATAACTCAGGCAAAACACATATGCCCCACTCCACAAAATACCATTAAACATGAACACAGGACCAAGGTCTGCCTGGCCCTTGCATGAGCATGCAGAGGTTGAAAGGAGAATGTAAGGATTCTGCCACCCCCTGCATTCTTGTACTGCTAGTGTAAGAGCCAGGAGGAATTCCAGTTCCTATGGTCTGAGACGTCTCTCCGCCCACCTCTGTTGGCAAGATTATTGCCTATCAAAGTAATATCTATTGGAGGAAACTCAGGGATATGTGGGAGGGAAATCTCTGCAAGGATGGTGTCATCCAGAATTTCCTACTTCCATCTCATTGAAAAGGACACAGGATCTGCTTCAAACTTTTCAGTGTTTCAAAGAGGGATGGGGGGGAAGTAGGTCTACCAGGTGAAAATCCTTTGTCTCTTGCACCTGCACTGGCCTCCCTGGCTCAACTGTAGCTGCCCATATAGGAATTCCTCCTGGTTGCACTAACCCGAGGGGGAAATCTGCAGAAAAGATAATGCAGCCTCGGGCTATGTTATCTTTTCAATTTACACTGTGTAAGGACAAAGAAGAGGGGGAGGAGGATAATGTGTCCATTTCCAGATCTGTCTTCGCCCATCCACTCACTCCTCCTTCCCAATCTACCCAATTGCCAATCTCTACCCAATTCTGATCTCCAAACCTCTTGACTTCTTGGTTCCCAAAGGGAGGAAGGGCATGGTGCCTCAGAAGTAGCTGAACCTCCCCTTCCATGCTGTACAAAGAGAAATTAGGATGGAAGGGGCATCATCTGTGTTTTGTGTGAAGCTGCATAGTATTGCATGCTGTGTATTTCTTTCTGTTTACTCTGCAGCAACACTAATGCTGGCTGGTTCAGTATCTCAGTCAATAGGAAGGTAGCCACATCCAGACATAATGGTTCAAAACTAAACTGTACATAGCCAGACAGCAGTAATCTAACCTAACCTCAGTACAGTACATAAAGATATCATAAGGTCTCAGAATTAATTTAATTCAAAATTATTAGATAATGAGTAGAAATATATTTAATTCATTCTTTGTTGTTCGCAATTCAAAATGGATTCCCATTGCAATTAAAATTAGGATTGCTATAATATTGCAACTAATATGGTATCAAATATTAATTAATATTATTTTATCTATCAGTGTTGGAATGCCTTTTTTCAAGTGTCCTATAGGAGGTGTGGGGGGTTTCCTAACAGATTTTATTTCCCTGACATGTAAAAGGGAAAAAATAGATAAGTCCTTTCGAAAGATTCCTACAAGTACAATAAAAAAATTTGCCTGAAGATTCATTAGGGAATTCTTTGACATGACAACTTAAAATGAATATGTTTTGGAGTGTGCCGTTGCAGACAAACAAGCATGCAAAAAGTTGCATGAAGGAATTTATGAAAGTGATATGTAGATTGATTAGCTATCCCAAGTTTCCCTATTAAGTGTGCTCCATCTGTTTAGGGCATAGCTTCCATATTATCTCAGTGCTGTCTATTTTGAAAGTTATTTACAAAGAGAGAAAAAAGTCACATGAGACTGGATGAAAGTGGAAATTTCCCTGCTTGGTAAAAGTTTAGCAATGAGATTTAAAAAAAAAAAATGAACAAAAAAACAAACCACAACTCTTTAGAGGGAGCATCTTTCTGAAAAGAAACTTAGACACTAATGTCTTCTTTATGGGTGAAATTCATCCCTGGCCAGAACACCAACACAAAGCCTATGCACACTGTGGATCATTTACATTTTATCTTGAAGACTAAGACGTCAGTCTTGCAAGCTGCTCCATACAGGCAGACCTCAATGACCCTGCAGAGTCTCACTGACTTCAAGAGGTCTGCCTGCATGAAACAGCTAGCAGGATTCCGGCTGTAAGCAGGACTTAAGTGGCACATAGCTGGTGCCCTACAAAGGGGTGAAATTCACCCTAATGGAAAATACTGTGTCCTTCCATAGAGAGAGAATTCTCTGAGCATTTTGTGGTGTAATAAAATTTATTTTCAATGTAAATCGAAGGACATATTACTCAAGAGTAGTTAATCCCTTGTTAGTTATGCAGGTCACCCAGTAAAGCAGCAATACGATTTTTATGCATCACTATCATCCACTCTGTATATGCCACAGTTTTTACAGCAAACCTATTTTTAGGTTATTAGAGTTATTAGTTTTGATTTTTTATAATTAATGTAATGTATATATAATTTAGACTGAATGCTCTTCCAGGCAGGGAAGTGTATCTAAAGCCTGTTTTGTGGGCTTGTTCTTGTAACCTCTTTTCCTGTAAAGCCAGCTGTCTGTCTTAGTACTACAAGTCCAACTGTTCACAATTCTGAAGAAGTGGCGAAAAAACACATAGTTAATAGTGTAGGCGACCCTAAACTTCTGACTGCCAGATGTCAGGAGAGAGAGACATGGATGGAAGGCTCCAAAATTGCACTATTCTATACAGTTCCCATAAAGCCCTGGTACTGGCCACTGTTGGAAGACAGGATACTGGACTAGTTGGACCACTGGTCTGACCAAGTACAGCCGTTCTTACGTTTTTACTTTAAAACTCTAAAATAGCTTTTCTATATACAAATATGTCAACATTTTGATGCCATTTTTTTCAGGCTATTCCAGGGATAGAAGCTTGTGCTTCTTACCCTTCGGAGCTGGGAAGCCTCCTTTTTCAATGGCATAAACCTCTCTTTTTTCACCCTGAAAGTTCATAATATATCAGAACTTCAATCGGTCACTGGTCCAAGTACTAAATATTGCAAATCTTGCACAAATGTAATTTTTTTAGGAGAAATTCCACATTTGGGAAAGGAGTAAACACTTCTCAGGCAGGTTGATTTTTCTTTGAAAATGGTGGCTGTTCGAAGTTACTCAGAGGTATGTGGTGAAATACTGGCTCGGGTGACAAAACTCGCCTTGATTTTAGTGGGGTAGAACTTCACCCATGGAATACTGGACATAATCCTGGTGGAGATGCTTTAGTGGGAAGAGGGTTAACAAGACACTCAAGGGGGGTGATTTATTGCACGGCTCTGTAATATATCACATAGATATCACCAACACATATGTAGTATACATACACACACTGTTTTTCTCTCTCACACACATATGCACCTGTGAACCACAGACCATAGTAGTCAAATGGCTCACCAAGAAAAGCCATCAGGCTGCCTAGGGCCTTTTAAGCAGCATCAAGGCTTCAAAGAAAATGACCCTGCTTAGCTGAGCTTTAAATGAAAAGAGCTAAAGTGCATCACTTTTAACGCCACAAAATCACCTGAACAAAACTGTCTCATCAGCATTTTCTCTGAAGTTCCACAAGCTCTTGGAAAGGTAGAAGGGAGGCCTTTAATTTTCAGTCTGGAAGATAAGAGACAGATAAGCTCAGATTTCATATAAGCCCTGTTAGTAGGCTCAGAATACCTACAATTCTGCTTTCATACTGTGACTGACTTATGGTACATTCTTCCACAGATGCAGATATGAAAGTACAGAGGTTAAGTGACTTACCCAAAAGCCATGACCCAGTTTTGCTCAGTAAGTCAATGTCAGAGCCAGGATAAGAATTCAGGAGCTCTTCCCTTAGTACAAGCTGCCTTTCTGTATTGCAAAGACAGATTGCTATCTACTCAAAGGAGGAACTTCCCCTTCTGAAGCAGCCACATAATGGCTGCCATAATGTCTAAGCCTATCCACACCTGCCTCCCTTACAGGAGTAGAGAGATGTGGCAACCATGCTCATAGGAGTGACATTGGGGGATGCACAGTGCAATCACAGACACCCTCACTCAAGGGCAGGTTATTCTCTGGCTGACTGGAAAGACATTTACGTGAAAGGGATTGCATAATGCAAAGAACTGCCCAGTGGCTGACAGCTCTGAAGTGCACATTTTATTTCAGAAATAAAAATCAATTATAAAAAGGGAAAGTGCATGAGTAGTATCTAGTGCGGCACAATGGTGTTGTCTATGGCTATCAGTAGACTAGTGAAATTAGGTAAAATGAACAATTTAAAATAAAAATAACTGGAACTGAAAGCCTAACTTTATAAAGGATCAATTACATATTAAGGAAAATGCATGTTATGAGAAAATACTACCCACATTTATCTTTTTCATTCTGGTCTTACTAACGGGAATAAAATTTTACATCTATTTTTTTTTCCTCTTCTGTGACATCTGGAATTTCCCAGGGAACCACATTAGGTCTTTTAAAATTTCCTCTTTACATGTCAGCCGTAGGCAAGATTATGGTTAGTTATGCCCTCCAATTTCATTGTTATGCTGATGACACTCTGATCTATTGCTCTAATGATCATTTCTTTTCAAATGTATTTCTGGTAGCAGAAAATTCAAATGCCAGTGCCTATTAATTCTTTATGTCTTAATGCCTGGAATACAAAATTACTCACAAATAAATCTTCTAAAAGGCTCTATTCTGTAACATTTGTTAACCACTTGAAAACAAAATAATGTCTATATTTGATGACAAATTGCAAACTTCTTTTTCCTTTAATATTCATCCTATGGTACCTGTTAGAGACACACACAGAGGTATCTGCTCCCACAGTAGCCCCTGAGGCCCAAGAGCAGTACATTCAACTGTATTTTAATGAGCAAAGACTCAAAAGTTGCAGAGATTTGTTTCTTTTTTATTAAAAAAATGATTAATAGTAGTAATATCTTGCATCACTAAAGTGCCTTTCTTGCGAATCTCCTAACACTTTACTAATAATTATTTAGGATAGGGGTATTGTTTTGCTCATTATACAAAGAGATAAACTGAGACACAGAGAAGCTAAATGTCTTGCCTATAGTTACACAAAAAGAGTCAGAGACAGAGCTGGGATTACAGAAGAGAAATCTTGATTCCCAGTCCACTGGACCACATTTCCTCCCTATTTGGTTGTCAAATAGTTCAGGGATTGGTCATGCTGCATGTCCAACTTTGCCAATTCCTCAACCTCAGCAGCATATCAGTTTGCCTTGTCTCTTCAGTAATCTTTCATAAAATGTCAAATGCAAATACTTTATGGCTATATCCTGCTCCCATTGGGGTCATTGGCAATACTCTTATTGAAGTTAATGGTGCAGAATCAAGCCCTTTATCTCGGCCTCCTTATCGGGCAACCAGCATCCAGGATTCCCCAAAATTCAGCAGCAATCTTATTTTCTTAAGAGTATCGTTTCAAGTCACCATCAGACAACTGAGGAATCCTCATTGATTGGTAAGTTAAAGGAACATTATTCCTTTCCAAAAAAACCAAACAAACATACAAACAAACCTTAAACAGTAGCGAATGTTAATTCATATAAATGTTTCCACTGATTTATCATTAGGTACTAACAATAACAGAAAAGTTATATTTTTTAAAGAATCTGGCAAGGCTGGAAGGGGTTGCATTAAAGTTCATCATCTACCAATGCTTAAAAAGAACTTGACTATTCAAATAATTTCTCAAAATGCCCTGGATCTGGTTTGCTTTCCAGCGTCCATAACAATATCATGACAGGTTTCAAAGTTTCCCTCTGCACAATTTCACACTTATTGGGCATGATTCTCATTTACATTAACATCCCTTTACAGTACTCTGAAAGAGGGGGATTAATATAGATGCAAATTACAATTATACCCATTTTAAGGCCCCTTTATATGGCCAGAGTGTTGTGAAGAGGCCTTGGTGTTACTGAGAAATCAGGCCATTTTCTCTTATGACAATATTCATTGCACTTGAGATTTGGCATTCCCCGGTGGCAGAGAAAGACACTGTTCACTCAATTAAGGACACTGCCATCCTTACACTGACTAATACCGTCCTCCATGAGTAGTCCAATTCATTTCAATGGAACCATTTGTGGAGTAAGGTACTACTCAACTTGAGTAACGATGGCAAAATGTGGCCTACAATGTTTTTCTCTCGTGTTTGTTGTATATGTTTTTTTAAAACACTTTTTGTGTGTAAGGAGAGTTCAGTTACTGTTAGTTAGCCCTGATTTCTACCATAGCAAATGAATACATACTATCTTTCTCTCTCTCTATATATATATCTTAGAATATGAGTGCCAGTGTTTCCAGTTCTCTCTTCCACTCATTACACAAACATCTAATGCCATATTTATATGAAAATTGATAGTATGTAGTATTCTAGTCTCCTGTTTACTTCAAGCATTCATCATACTTATTCGTCTTAAGCTAAAATAATATGTATTACATGTTCTTCTGGTCTTGCTGTACATTTCAGCAATCACATACAGCTCTTAGCCAGAAAGTTTGCAGTGTTTTGCTTCACAATCTGATAAAAACAGAGGGAACAGCTTTATCTATTTACTCTCCTAGGTTTTTGTCCCCACTTCAGTAAGATCAAGATACTGTACTACCTAGTAAAAAAATCAAGATACTGTACTACCTAGTAAAAGATCTGTACTACCTACCAAGATACTGTACTACCTAGTAAAAGTAAAAAAGATCAAGATACTGTACTACCTAGTAAAAAAACTGAGACACAAGGATCCACTTACTGCCTCTATTAGATAAACATGTGAATTATATTAGAAACAATTTTAACCTGATATATAAACAACAAAATCTATACTTATGGTGACCATAACTTATATTGCCTTGACTGCTGTACTTCCTTATCATGTCTATCTTGCATGCTCTTTTAACTGCTTGTTTAAGCAAATAATTTGTACTGTCAGCAATTTTGTGTATCTTTAATATAACAAAAGAAAAATGGTCCATTTTGCCCCTCCTGTATTCCTTAGCATTGTAGCCCAAGCAATTCCCATAAGAGAAACAATTACCTGAAAGGGACCTGCAGAATATAAATTGCATAAGATCATTCAACATAGGTCTGTTGAACAAATTCAATGGGACAACGCATGTACATACTCATAGGCAGGCACAAGACAGTGTTTGTAGGGCCATCATTTTGGACAGAACTATTTTTGGTAGACTCAATGGATACCCACCCAGTTTTAACTGATTTGAAAGATCCTGCCATTTCCAGCAGAAGTTCCCATTAGACAAATAGGGAATAATGATGAAAATAATAGAAGTTTTCTGCTTCTCCACATTTGTAAGCAAAATATATTGTGAATATAGATTAGAAAAAATAGGGTCACATTACCATCCCAACAATAACTGTTACTCCTAAATTTTGCCTATTACAGTAGCATCCAACATTTTCAGCCTTACAGTTGTGTGTGCCTGAGCATGAGTGTGTGTGTATGCACACACACACACACACATGTATATTAAATTAAGAGGACACAATCAATGATTTGTGGAAGTTTTTCTGCCTATTTTGCTCCCATTTTGGCACTCAGAAAGACAAAAGAGAGCAAAAACCATGGTCAAGTCCCCAGCTGGTGATTCACAGCCTTGTCACAGAAGGTATGCTGGAACAGGGAGGAGCATGTTGGGCAAGGGGAAGGGAATGAGTTTCCACCCTGAGATTACTTCAACCAGTCTGCCTATGCAGTTCACCTTGCAGGATCAGGCCATAGATATGAATCTCATTTACATTATGTTTAACAAAATACACAGACTATATAATTACATGAGAAATGTATATAGTTTCCCAAATCAATGCATTACACAGTCACACCATTGTGCTACTAAAGCAAAGTTCAGAACTCTTATAATTCCAACTTTCAATTCTAATTCACTATTCTGTAGCTATGTCTAGTGTTTGCGTTTTTCTCCAGCACAAAATGTTCCTCACTGCTTCACCTCTCTTTAATGAAGATTTTGTTAGTTACACAGACCTAGGCTCTTCTTCAAGTCACTGTCATCTGAGTTTGACTTCAGCAACATTAGAATTGGGACGTGAAAGAAGACAGTACAGACAGTGGCCTCATTATCTCATGATCTTCCGATGGCAACGATCCTTCCTTAGTCACAAATCTGTTGAAAGTATAATGCTTTACTTTGTCCATGCCAAGAAACAAACTACCTCTCCTTTATTTTAGTGATAAATAATTCAGATAAAAATTAGATACTGAAGATTTCTCTTGCCATATTTTTCCATAGTTTTCTGTTATGAAAACAGTTGAAGACCATCTATACCCACAACTCTGTTTTGCTACTATTTTCTCAACAAATAGGACTGTTTGAAGACTTTCCAATTTGTAAAAGTCCTGCTTGCCATATTCTAAGGTAACAGCAATGGGCGAATAGCAAACAAGTACAGAATAAAATCTATTTACATGAATCAGTGGCAGTATTCTGGAAGAACAGCTGTTCCAAGCAGCATTTAAGGTTCCTATGAAATTCATTGTGAGAACCCATCAATTTAAGAAAATTAGAAATTTAAGGATTAATTGGCAATAAAGAATCATTTTAGCAATAATTGTCAATCAGCTGATGAAGTTCATGCTTAAAGTTGTTCAGGCTGCAAATTGCTGCAGTTTTACCCAGAATACTATTTATAGGATGATGATATCTTATAGCATGTTTCATTAACCAGTATAATGGTAATCTCCCATATAGCCTATTACTTTGTGGCCTACATAGCTTAACTAAGTTTTCATAAATTTGAAAGAAAACACATCTGTGACTTTTACTAAAAATAACCATGACAAAAATCTTCACCTTAAGTATCATGTATGTCTTAGTTTACCTCTGTAATGTTACCCTGCCCAAATGAATAGAGTTACAACAAGGAAGGTATAAGAGGGACAACAACAGAAAAGGTGACAATGGCAAAGATATCATAAGGGGGTCCATGAAGAAATGATGGGGAAGTTATTAAGTGGAAAATACCCCCTGCCTTTCCGCACACTAGGCTGGCAAAGTTCACTCTTCCCAGGGAAAATCTAAGGTCAAAGGGCATACTAAAACCTTAAAGATGCTGAGCTAGGCAGAAAGGGTAGTTGAGTGGGTTGTCAGAAGCAGCTGGAGCTGGGTCTCTGACAGAGAGTGTCACAGGCTGCTCCTACCAGCCTAGATATTGAGGTAACTAGGGTGAATGGAATTTACCAAAGTTTACAAGGAAAGAATAACATGTGGGTAAGAGGAAATATGAATATAGGCCTTTAATTGTTTTTACCCATTGCTATGCACATTTGGGTGAACAAATAATGCATTGTTTTGAAGAAGCAGTTTTTGTGTCCCTTCAAACTTATTCTGGTCATAGACACCAAACCCAGTTAAGACTGTTGGATTAATATAGCAAACAGGATGGCTGCAGCCCAGAGATCCAGTCTAAGAGTGGTAGGACTGCATGGTTCCCCCTTAAGAAAGGTGCAGGAAGCCAGACCTGTCACTAAGGAGTGCATTCCAGAGGGACTAAATGGATTCTAAAGCACAGCTCCCCATGTAACCATGAAAGTTTGTTGGTAAACAAGGGACAAGTAAAGGTTTATGAACTAAATAAAAGTCCAAGTCAACTACTTGTATTTGGCATATATCTTTAATAATTATTACAAAACACATTTTCTTCAAATGTTAGTCAGTTACTAAGGTTAGTTGAGACTTGACAAATACTCATTTTTAACTAAATGGTGAATCAGCTTTCCCTAATTTTCTCTAAATCTTAGGCACAAATTAAAAATCTCCAGCAGATTGTCTTGGCAGGAATAACAAACAACAAAATATATAAAAATATCGGTTTTATTACCATACCACCTAGGAGCTCTAGGTCATGGACTTGGATCCCCACTGGGCTAAGAGCTGTACAAACTGGAATAAAAGGGTAGAGATAGCAAGAATGCGAAGAAGTCTTAACTGAAGCTGCTTTTGAAAGTGTATTCTCTCTTCTTCTCTGGGGAAGGGATTAAAATGTGAACATGTAAAAACAGTACAAAATATAAATAATATTTTGTACTTACTTTTATATCTTTAGAATTATGGTAAAATTGTCCAAAGAACTTAAGTGATATGGAAGTCCAATTTTGAAAAAAAGATTTACGAGTCCAAGATCCACTGACTTTCTCTAAAAGAGACTCCAGAGTACCCCAGTAACTTTTGAAAATGGGATATAGATGCCTTCTGTAAATGTCTTATGCAACAGTGTCTGACCCTCAATAGATACTTATCTCATTCTCCAGGTGCCCATATGACAATTAACTTTGCTATCTCACATAAAAACATAATAAATTACTCATCCCACCACAAATACCTAACACCCCGATTATCAAGATAAAAGCTCCACAACCCCAGACAATTTCTACCCAGATGCTTAGGAGGAAAAATGGGCCTTGAACCCTGTGTGAAAAGTTAACAAATCTGGGCTCTGGCATTCTAGAACAGAGAGGCCTTCACAGAGAATGACCTTCTGTTATCTCTGTTTAGCTCCCTACAACTACAGCTTTCATTCCTCAGCTGATCAAAACTCGAACAGTATAGAACAAAGCAGAAAGTCTCTCAGGTAACATGATTTCAAGCCATTTAGGGTATTAAAGGCTAAAACCAACACCTCGGATTCCACCTGGAAACTGAAAGGCAGCCTATACAGCCTCCAGAGCATTGGCATTATGTGCTCTTAATGTGGTTGAAGTGCTCTGAAACTGTACAGTAGGAGGATTGCCATATTCTGAACAAGCATCTTTCTCAAAGACGTATGAAGATACAGCCCTATGTAGAAGCTCATTCCAGAAGTCTAATCTTGAAGAGACAAAAGTAAGCAAAGCAAGATCCTCATCCAGAACCAACAATCATATTCATCTCACCCAATAAAGATGAAAGAGCCTTATTGGCTACAGCTGCTGCTTGAGCATCTAATAGTAGCCTGAAGTCTATCAAACCCAAAAACTGTGAAACCGAGACACAAATAGCAGAAGCACTGCCTCAGTCAGGGTGCTGATATGATACTTATTATTTCATGTAACTGCTTCCCTCAATTTACCAACAATATCTCTATCATATATGGATTGAATCTCAGCCAGTTACCTTTATCTAGATCCCATGATCCTGCAGATTCTAAGTAATTTGTTCCACTGCATCAACAGGATCAGTTGAAATAGAGATGTAGAGCTGAGTATCATCAGTGTTCTGAAGATATCTCACAACTGTCTCTCAGATGCCTAATATAAAAAGTTGAGCAGAAAGGAGGCAGAATAGTATTCTGTGACACTGGCATTAGAGTACCCTCAGGTCAACTGACCTATACTCCATGATTATCCTGAGTTCTCTCAGCTGCAAAGGAATGAGCCATTCTAAAGCAATCCCAACCATGGTCTATGGATCACAGATATGTGACGAGGGAGCAACGGTATCAAAGATTGATCTGATAAAATCAACTGAGACATCACCTATTATTAGGAAGAAGTCATCAACCAGTATGTCTAATGATGTTTAGCTGTATCCAAAGCCATATCTAAAACTGGATTGACCAGCATTAAAGAAATGAGGATTCCAGATATTACCAGAGAAGCTTTGCCAGAACTCTATCTCAGTAAGCTTTCCCAAAAAGATAGAAAAGTGGCATAGCTAACATAGTCAACAAGATTATAAAGATCGGATTATAGTTTACCAACTGAAAACCTCACCAATTTTTGAGAGCACCTGGCACTCCTCATAAAGGGAGGTATTGATAATCTCATTCAACAAATGTCTTCCCACTGGGTTTAGTCAGTTATGATGGACATGTGTCCAAAACCCATGTAATGCCCTAAAGGGCTTCCAATAATCAGCAAAGGCACTGACCTTAAGCAGGGAAGCCTTTGTGTTTGTCCAATCAATATAAACAAACACATCTGAGCAATATGTGAAGTTAATAGAAAATTTCTCACAGCAAGAAAAACTTCATTTTGTAATCAAGTCAAGGCAGCCTGGGTTAACTTGGCTCTTCTCCCAAAAGTTCTGCTGTGGATAATTTTGAAGATGCTACGGTAAAGGCAAAGAACACTTTCTTCTACACAGCCTCGCACATTACTTAAAAAATACTTTATTCTAAAATCAGACTCAGCACTAGCCTTCGCTTACCAGGATTCTAGCCATCTCCCTTCTCATTTCTTTGATAGCTCTTCTTTATAACTTTCTGTTCTAGACATCTGCTAGCTGTTTAAGTGCACATGCAGTGCACATGCAGTAAGAGTATGAGCCAAAGGGTAGATGATGTGCATCATTTTTTCCTCACAGTGAAAATGTCATGATTGCTCTTTGTCATGGCTCCTCAAATTGTCTGACATCTTATGTGATCATGGATCAAATGCTCTTCTTGCCCTCAAAGCTGTCCTTGGTTGCAAGCACATCTCTGAAAGAGACATACAGTGCAATATGACAGTCCACTGCATTGTTTAATATGAAGTTCCAGCATTTATCGTATTTCTAGGTTGAGTAGACCTGGTCAGAAAATGTATTTTTCCACACAGAAAAGGTTGGGGTTTTTGTGGAAAATTGAAAACCAGGACATTTTGTTTGAAATGGAAATGCCATTATGGTCTCTTATGAGAGCTGGAGTTAGGATGACTCATGCCTCCATTGTCTGGTATGGGCTAGTCTTCCTGGCCAAACGATTTTTCTGTGATGAACTATGGTCTGCCCTTTCGGTGTGCTGTTCAAGTGCATCATGGGAGCCCCTACCCATGGTGCATAAGGAACCCATATCCCAACTCCTATCAAGCACTGTGGCAGTATTTCCAAATCAAAATGTTTCAATTTTTACCTAATGTAACCCTTCTGCCAGGTGGAGTCAGCAGCAAGAAAGGCCAGGTTCAATATCTAGGGGTTCCTCTTAACGTTACAAAACAGAACTGGCTTGAGCCTCCACCCAGTAATCTGGGAAAATTAACCACCACCCCAGGCACCTCTAAAAGGCAATACTTCCCCTCTTCACAGGCCCTGAGTCTGTGTATAGCAAACAAAACTTTTAATAAAGAGGGCGAAGGTGGGAAACAGAACCATGAATCAGCCAAACATCCACCACCCAAAAGTACATTGGGCAGCATCCTTTGCCTCAGCTTCTCACCATGTGGAGTGAAAATTTGACAAACAAATGTTCCTTTAACATGCCACTCCCCTCTCTCTCTATTGCACCCCTCTCACAGTTGCAGTCCTTGGTCAGCGAAGACTCTGAATTCAGAGGTGCATTTATGTGAGTTCACCTCCCAAGCTGGGTGGCAGAGGAGGCATTTAGCAACACCTCAGCTGCTGAGGCTGCTGCTGCAACTGGCTCACAATTGCCACCATTTACTCTGCCACCGTTCCTCTATCATCACTCTCTGCTACAATGTCACTTTCTGAGATTCCATCACTTGACACAGCTCTCAGTGATTTCAGCATGTAGTGGAGAACCTCACAGCCAGTGCAGATTGTGCAGTCTCTCTCACTGAAAGACTATCTCATGCCAGGTCTAAGGCTCAGCATCTGGTTATCAGTGATTTTACTCTAGTGATCACTGAACAAAGCAAGGACTCTCATTTGAGTCTAATCAGCCCTGCCTTTAAACAGTGGAGAGGGGAGGTTCAAATGCTGTCTAGGGTTGCATAGGCAGAACCCACACCACCACATAGGAACACTAGTCCCCATCCTCTCTCCCCTTCACTGGGATTTGGCATCCCTACTCCCGGCCTAGCAAGTGAGATTCAGTTTAGACTGACCCTCTCCATCAGGGCAGGCTAAGTACAGTTCTGCTGCCTCCCATTCATACAAAGAGTATAACATTTCTTTATCCCCACACTCAATACTAAAGTGATTTGCAACCCAACAACAGCCACAATTGATCACTTTGGCAAAGCAGCTACATCATGCTATGCACCTAGGCAGAGTAGGTGTCTTTATGCAAATACAGTCTATTCCTGAAGTCTTTCCCCCCGCAGCTCACCACTGGATGTAAAGAGGGTGTAAATGAGCTCCCCCTTACACTAAGAACTCTTTTTTTCCAGTTTTTGGATGTTTGGTTTTTCAATGAAAGGTTGATATTTTCTGCAGAACACAGCCACGTTTCATGAAAAAAAATTGTTTAGTTGAAAACCGATATGTAAAAAAAAAATGTTTCAAAGGAAAAGTTTCAATAGGCCCAATTTTTTTCTGGCTGCCAAGAGAGAAGTAATTCTATCTGCGACCATTTAACAGAGGAAAACAAAAAATATGAAATAGCACTTAGTGGAGGAGTGGCCATTGTAAATCAAGAAATACTACTGGTTTAACTCAATCTCTACTGTAAACCCAGCTGTTGTGCTTAATGTAAGCGGGGGAATAGTCCCGCTCTTGTGGGGAACTTTCCTGGCTTCTGCACTACCCCGGTGAAGTGGGCTAGCGAAAGGATCGGAGTCCTCGCTCCCACTTCCTTTACACAGTGTGCCTTTGAGGACTCCCCTTCCACTCTCCTATCTGGCAGAGCCTTGTAACGCCAACAAGGCTGGGCCCAGGATTCCTGGGGGGCTCGACCCCCAACCCTGCTGTGGTCACCTAGGACAGGGGCTAGGGTGTCCCCACTCCGGGGTACTCTCTCTGCAATGGGCACTTCTCTGACCCACTGACCATTACATACAAGTTAAAGCAAATGCAAGTTATTTAATCACCAATTAATTTTAAAAAGAATAAGGAAAAATGGGAAAGGTTAAAGGAAACACATCAGCCCGCTCTGTGGCAGGGAACATCACAAACAGTGTCTCTGGAATGTCAGGGCAGTTCACAATCTGTTCCTTGTAAGTCCCAGGCCTTCTTCTCAGGCCCTGGCTGTGCTGTAGGGATGCTGTGGGTTGGACACTAGCTCTGGTGGTGTCCACATGCTCTCAGGCTCTAAGTGGTAGGACCCTTCTTCCCAGTGTCGCCCCCCACCCTGTCGGGGTTACGATCCAAGCCTGGCCTGCAGAGCCTCTTGGCTGAGGCGTCTCCCTGTGCTGGGCCCGCTGCCCAGGGTCCCCCTCACTCTTCCCAGCTGCTCACCACACCCAGCTCCAGACTGCTCCAGCCCCAGCTGCACCACGCTGTCTCCACGCTGCTGCTGCTCTGCCTCCAGCTCCCTGGGCTGCTTCTTTGGCCCCTCTGGCTCTGGTTGCTGCAGCTCTGCTCCCAGGACAGGTCTGCTCTGCAGGCTGCTTCTGTGACTCTGCTCCCAGCACTGACCTGCTTCCTGGGCTGCTTTTCTGGTCCCTCTGGCTCTGGTTGCTGCAGCTCTGCTCCCAGGGCAAGTCTGCTCTCTCTGGACTGTGCCTCTGGCTTTGGGGCTGCAGCTGTGCTCTCAGGACACGGTCTGCTCTCTCCGGGCTGCTTTTCTGGTCCCTCTGGATCTGGCACAGGTCTGCTCCCCAGCTTAGCTTGGGCCCCACTCTGTCTGGCCCAGGCAATTCCAGCTCACACAGAGGATGGGACCTCCCTGGCCTCCTGACTCCCTGATTAGCCTGCTCGCCCTGTCATTCAGGCTGACCTAGAGCATTGGCCTCTCCCCATTGTTCCTGGGGGCTGTCAGTCTCAGGGTCCTGATTCCCCATCGACCCTTCCCCCTTTTTAGTACTGGGAGCTAGCCAACCAAAACACCCCCACTGAATGTTAGTAAGGGGGCAACAGTCCCCTGACATTAAGAAGGACAAGTGGTAAGCAGCCATCTAATGTTACTGTTGAATAATACATGTATTATGTGTGATTGGGAGAATGGGTTGACAGCAATGGAGTGTGCCTTGCACCTGGAAAAGAATGTGAACCAGTCACTCCTTGATCTGCACAAGCTGGCAACTGACAAGAATGACCCTCATTTGTATGACTTCATTGCAAAGTATGATAGAGCTTGGCTCCTACAAAATATATTGTGTACTGCTTGACAAAAAGATTAAAACCTTTTCATGTGTTGTGCTTTTAGACCAAGAGGTTATAAACATAAAAGCTGCATCACAAATAACTTTAAAGGTTTGTATTTTAAAACATTTCAAAGACTTAAACAGATCAAATTGAGGACACAAATCGATCCTTGGTGTTTCAAAGCCAATGTGGCCTTGATGCTTCAAACATTAAGATGGGTTTCTGATGCCCATATACTTGCACCAGTTTAGATCAAAGTTAACAAAATCCTTTGACGTTGTCCAGCAATAAAAACAGCATTTCTAAGAGAGGCCAACAGTTATTTTATCCTGTGTCAGGAGAGGGAATTATTTTAAGAGGTTATATGTTATACCGGGAAAAAATGGTGTCTTCTGTCTGACAGGGGAAGAAGTGGAGAGGTCAGTGGGAGCCTGCCAATACTGCAACAAGTAAATATGAATCCCTCCTATAAGGTGTCAAAACTCCAAGGATAAATATTTTTGCACAGTTCTTCCTCAGCACATTTAAAATTTCCACAAAGGACTAAAAAATGTCTCTTTAAAATCCTAAACCTCTGATTTGAAAAGTTTAGAGAAAGATTTCTTAAATTAGAATGATCTCTCAACGTTCCATTGCTACTTTCTTTGTTTACAGTAGGGTTCTGTGCTATGCATACGCAAAACATGAACTTTTGCAATAAAACATTAAAGGCATTTAATTATCTCATCTGGAAGCTGCCTGCAGAGTCGGATAATGCGTAGGCAGGGAGAAAAGTCACTGTGCATAGTTGAGTGTAGGGAACCACTAGCAGCCGGACACATGAGCATACTATGCTATCAAGGAGCAATGGGACTGGTGGGTGTATGGAATGTCTTCAGCTTCATGTACCTGCTTAGGGATCCATGGTCTTTGGATAGCCTTGCAGGCATCTCCATCCTACATGGGGATTACAGGCACCAGCTCCTGCCTTTCTAGAGGCCTTCAAACCTGCCTCACTAATGATATAATGTAGCAAAAAAATCATTACTAGCACCTCATGGATTGTTTGTTTCAAATCAGATTGTTTCAAGTCTCTCAAGAAAAGGGAAGTAACTAGAAATTAAAGGGTCATATTTGATTTTGTTCTACAAACAGCACTTTAAAGCAGAATGTTAGCTGTCTTCTAGAGGCCTGGTCTACATTTAAAAAGGTCCACTGGCATAACTATGTTGGTAAGGGATGTAATATTTTTTACACATATAGCATGCCAGTAAAATGACTAGAGTAGAGGCAGTTATACAAATATATGGTGCTTTATATTGGTGTAGCTTATTGCGCTTTGCGGAGCTGCAATATGCTATATTGGCATGTGTGCGTCCATACTAGAACAACTGCATCTACACTAAGGAAGTTTTGCTGCTTTAAATATGCTGGGAAATTGTTAGTGGCAAAATTTAAGTGCAGACAAGGCTTCACTTTCACTAGTCACGCTGTTTGTTTACTTTGTACAGTTTGTGGACATTGAAAATAAACAAGTTACTGTTCCTTTTTTCCTGAGTCTATTTCATTTTCAAATTCTCAAGAACTAATCAATATCTGAAGTGCTTGTGTTCCAACGCTTTGGGTAAATATTTGGGAAAAACTGCTTTCATCTTATATTCTGATTAGATCTCAGTGAATAGTTGGGGGTTTTTGTTCAAGACCAAATATGGAAGCTAATTCTTTTTGGTTTCTCACCAAAATGAAAAAGAAAAAAAAATGGTTTTCAACTAAAATAATATCCAAAACAAAAGAAAAAAATATTTCATTTCATTTCCAGAGTGGTTTTCACCCTTTTTTGGTGGAAGAGATTGTTTTTGTTTGTTTTTTAAATATAGCTAAATTTGTAAATGAAATGTTCTGACTTTTTTTTAAAAATTGCAAATACTTTCAGCATTCCTGAAAATGCATTTTTCCAGTGAATTTACTATTCACCCAAAAACTTCACGTACCTCTAGTTCTGATATTTAGACACTAACAAACTTCTGTTACTTCATTCTCTTGAGTAGTCCGATGGACTTCAATGAATAAAGTGTTTAAAGTTCACATGAATAAAAACAACAAGGAATCTGGTGGCACCTTAAAGACTAACAGATTTATTTGGACATAAGCTTTCGTGGGTAAAAAACCCACCACGAAAGCTTATGCCCAAATAAATCTGTTAGTGTTTAAGCTGCCACTGGACTCCTTGTTGTTTTTGTGGATACAGACTAACACGGCTACCCCCTGACACATGAATAAAGCTACTCATTTGTGTGTTTGCAGGATCAGACGTCTAGATTATTTTAAGGTTCTCAAGATAGAGAGTTTGTCTTGCTTGGTATATGAACAATGTCAAGCATATTGAAGTTAATGGGTTTTAAACACCTTCTTAAAGTTACAAATATATTTAAGATAGACTAGATGACCTCTGTGGTCCCTTTTAACCCTATGATTTGAAATGCTGTGTTGAATGTGGATCTTTGAATCCTCCTGCTTACAAATCATACACATTTAGGGCCCAATCTTGCATAACACGATGACAATGGGACTTCTGCCTGAGTAGAAGAATGCAGGACCAGGCCCTTTTACTCAAAAACTACCATGGGAAATGTTTTGTTAGAAGTGAGACAAAATGCTCTAGCTTTTACAAGAAGACTTGATGTTATAATTATGATGTCAAAGTAATCAGCACATCACTGAAATATTTTAGATGACAAAACATTATTCTTCATCTTCATGTTTCACACTGCATTTTAAACATTGCTGGTTAAAGCGGAGATTACAGCTTGTAATAATTTTCTATCTTCCCTTTGAATTATTCAGGAAAGGGCAGAGGCCTCCACTGCAATTTGGTGGAAGAAAAACTGCTGATGTCAAGAAGATCAGCAGTATGTCCCATCATTAGTCCTTGAAGGCACAGAATACATACCTTTTCAAATATAACACTCAGTACTTAATTAACAAAATTAGATAAGCCAAAAATGTGGAATGTAGTTTTATTACTGTTAGAGATCTATAATGATAGAACTGCATTGGCATGCACAATGAATGCATTCACAGCGAGCAAAACCCACCTACTCCATTGGGATACAGATTACAATTTGCAGAGATATTTTCTCTCTCCAAACATGAAGGTTATATCTCTAATTTCATTCAAATCACAGTGAAATTATCTTTCCACTCTCTGAATACCTACAAAATATTAGTCATTATAAACAGGAATTAGTCATTGTGGCCTATGTCATTTATCTCAATGACCCTCAGATCTAATTAGTTAGGAGTTTCAAGACAATTTTGACAAATGAAGAGAACATTATGTATTACAATTTTAGGGCTCTATTCCCCTATTATAAATCCTGTAGAGTATTGTCAGATTTTTGTGTAATCTGAACAAAAAAATGGCATTAGGCTGGCTCTCATTCAAATTATGTAAGATCAGTACATTTACTTATAGAATTTATGAAGCATTCCCAGACAGATGTGTGTACGTGCAAGTGAGAGAGCATGCGCACACATGCATATGATTTCATGAAAGGGAGGAGAAAACAATCCTTTTTAAATTGGTAAACTTGAAAAAGTATACCATCTTGTACAACATTTTTCATAAATCAACATTCTGCCCTCCACATTAATTTGTGGAACAAGAACATTTCACTCAAAAGATCACAATAGATGTCACTAATTTTCAAGTTAGCATTCTGCCCCATGCACATACTGTATTTCCATTAATAGGACGAAAAGAGGTGGACCTGCAGAGCCAGACAGTACAGTGCTGTGAAAAGCAGGGTTAGGACACAATGTAAAATGCTCAAATCTCTCTCTCTCAAAAAAAAGTTAACATGTCCCAAGTACCTGAGCTGGGAATTGGAAAGATGTGCCAGAGGATGAATGTTCTTTGGTTGGACACAGAGCTACTTTGTGGAGACAGCAGCAGCTCAATGGCTGGAGTAGGCTCTGGAGTCCTTAACACACCTACGCAAGTCAACTTCACAGCTCTCATTCACCACCAGTGGTACCAATAGAAGAAACCACATTGTAGAAAGGATTTGGGTGTTTTTACCACTGTGACATCTAACCTGCAAGATCAGGGTTGAAAGAGACCTCAGGAGGTCATCTAGTCCAACTCCCTGCTCAAAGTAGGACCAACCCCAACTAAATCATCCCAGCCAGGGCTTTGTCAATCTGGGCCTTAAAAACATTGAAGAATGGAGATTCCACCACCTCCCTAGGGAACCAATTCCAATGCTTCACCCTTCTAGTGAAATAGTTTTCCTAATATCCAACCTAGACCTCACTCACTGCAACTTGAGGCCATTGCTCCTTGTTCTGTCATCTGCCACGACTGAGGACAGCCTAGCTCCATCCTCTTTGGAAACCCCTTCAGGTAGTTGAAGGTTTCTATCAAATCCCATCTCACTCTTCTCTTCTGCAGACTAAACAAGCCCAGTTCCCTCAGCTTCTTCTCGTAAATCATGTTCCCCAGCCCCCCGATCACTTTTGCTGGACTCTCTCCAATTTGTCCACATCCTTTCTGTAGTGGGGGGCCCAAAACTGGATGCAATACTCCAGACGTGGCCTCACCAGTGCCGAATAGAGGAGAATAATCACTTCCCTTGATCTGCTGGCAATTCTCCTACTAATGCAGCCCAATATGCCGTTAGCCTTCTTGGCAGCTAGGGCACACTGCTGACTCATATCCAGCTTCTCATCCACTGTAATCCCCAGGTCCTTTTCTGCAGAACTGCTGCTTAGCTAGTCTGTCCCCAGCCTGTAGAGGTGCATGGAATGCTTCCATCCTAAGTGCAGGACTCTGTACTTGTCCTTGTTGAACCTCATCAGATTTCTTTTGGCCCAATCCTCCAATTTGTTTAGGTCACTCTGGACCCTACCTTCCAGTGTATCTACTTCTCCCCCAGCTTAGTGTCATCTGTGAACTTGCTGAGGGTGCAATCCATCCCATCATCCAGATCATTAATTAAGATGTTGAACAAAACCAGCACCAGGACCAACCTCTGGGGTACTCCACTTGTACCAACTGCCAACTAGATATCGAGCCACTGATCACTTTCAGTTTCTTCCAGAGAAGCCTTTGAAAACTGCTCCTTCATTTCTGCTGTTGCTGAGCATTCTCCCATCATTGTTCTAGCACAGATGTAGATCCATTGGTTCTAGCAATGGGAGTGCTAATGCAAACCAGCTGCTGGTGTTTCTACCACTCTCCTCTGGACAGGTCTAAAGGATGTACTGATGAAATTGCCTGTGTCTGCTCTATCACTCAGCTTATTGTGTGTCTCACACATACTATTTAAAAGCAAAGTTTACTCTTTCAATGGAAATAGGAAATTTAAACAGGAATATCGCTAGTACCAGTAGTAGCAATGCAGCAAATTGTCCTTGATTAAGCCTGGTAGAATCAGGTGATTAACCCTTTGAGAAGACTACCGAAAGATACAATAACTAGTGAGAGCTACTTTAATGCTTATTTGAACAGTTGTTCTCTTGTTGAAAAGCACAGCAGAGTTCAGTGACTGGTTGGTTATGTAAAAGTGATGGAGATACAGTTGCATTTTTTCTTCTTCGGTGCAGGCCCTGAACGATGCAGAGACATGTAAGGTCTTCTTAGAAGCAGAAGATCTCAGGGTTGCATATGAGTGTCATGAGTGTCTAAGGACCCTCCTAAACCAATTTGGTTCATTCTAAGTAGTGACCAGCACCACTTACAGAACCTGACTGGACTTCAAAGAACAAAAGCACCAGGGAAGAGTCTATACGTTTTCTACTGGCATTAAGGCTAATGTCTTCATTTCAGCCAACATAAATACGGCAGCTTATGCACAGAAAAGGATTTGTAGAGATGTGAAAAAATTACATTGCAGTAGTAGATCAATTATTAAAGAAGCTGCCACTGAAGGACCAAACGTTGCAGAATTTAGTGGTGCCTCCTCCTGTGAAGAAGACACACAATGGTGCCCAAACCAATCATCTGCTCCTTAGGAAGTTTCCCACACTAGTCTCCTTTGAGGCAGAGAAGGAAAATTCTGCCATAAATTGAATGAATGTCAAGTATACTTGCCTATGTTCAGACCTTGGGAAAAAATAGATGTGTGGTGAGGCCAAATATTTGCTAAGAACTGAGCAAAAAGGATTATGCAAGTGTATCCATACTGACAAAGAATTGTTGACTTTGCCAGATAAGCAGGCCAGTGTTGAACGGGTGTTTTCAGACACACACAGAAATAAAATTGTGTTCCAGGCATGGGTATCTAGTGAACTAGTATGCCCAACTAAATCTGCAAAACAGACTGCAGTGATATTAACTGTTTTGAGTGTACTTCAAATATAGAATTGATGCAACTGGCAAAGCAAGCCACCAGATAAAATCTTTAGAGCTATATGACTAATGGTATTTAACAAAGCAAATACATATATATATTTGCCTCATCAACTGCTCTTCCCCACCCCCGTGTTTCTATTTCTTATTTTTCTACTGCTAAGAATTTTTATACATGAACAAGATATCAAATGACCAGAACAAATGTCTATTTGCAAATATTCTGGAAATGTTTCCTCCAGCACTGATAGTGTTCTTTAAAATTGCCAAACATAATGATTTCTCCTGAACCCAGCTATCAAGATAAATGATTATATATTAAAAACAAAGGCCAGATCCTCCGCTGATCTATGTGGACATACACCACTGAAGAACTAAACCAAAATCCTAAAAAATATGTGGATATACTCTGCACTTTGCCCACACTGCTTGAAATGAACTGTATACAATTATAAGATATTTGTTAGGTCTGGTGTAAAATGAATTGTTGGGATTGGCAATCCTATGACAGCAAGATTATGGTCTTGAACAAATCAAGAAACAAAAAATTAAGATTTCATGGTAATTTGGTAGCATTTTCTATCGCTGCTTCTCTCTCTATCTGACCTACAAATATACTTTTAAAATAAAATAATGTTAGAATTAGGTACAACATGTATCAAACATTAGTATTCAGCATATTTTCCCTATAAAATTTAACTTTTGATTTTCAGTCCCACAAAAGTCAGATCCATTGCTATTTGACACCCCCTGCTCAGAATGACATCTTTGACTCTTTTGTGACACACCGTGCAGAACCCTGCTAGAGACTATGGGTAGATTCACAAAGAAACATAGGAGTAATAACACTCAACATTGTAATGAATAACTTTCAGGTGTCTTTAAAAATCAATGGGATTCACAAATCCTGGATCAGGCACAAAGGCTTCCTATACCGTAAATGGGGAGAGATTGGGGCCTCAGAAAGGGACTCACAAAAGCCAGCATGCTAGGTGGCTCCATGCCTAAACTAACCAATGGGAGGTACCACACTGAGAGGGGAGTGTTAATCCCTACTCCTCTCCCAGTGATAGGCACCTAAACCTGGGCTGCAAGGAGGCACCTACATGTGCTTGGGTTTTACAGCTGCAAATCCTCTCTTGAAGTTAAAAGAAAAAAGAAAAGGAGTACTTGTGGCACCTTAGAGACTAACCAGTTTATTTGAGCATGAGCTTTCGTGAGCTACAGCTCACTTCATCGGATGCATAGCATATCGTGGAAACTGCAGAAGACATTATATACACACAGAGACCATGAAACAAAACTTCCTCCCACCCCACTCTCCTGCTGGTAACAGCTTATCTAAAGTGATCTTCAAGTAGGGCCATTTCCAGCACAAATCCAGGTTTTCTCACCCTTCCCCCCCACACACACACATACAAACTCACTCTCCTGCTGGTAATAGCCCATCCCTCTTTGAAACCTCTCTTTATAATGCGCATGATAATCAAGGTGGGTCATTTCCAGCACTAATCCAGGTTTTCTCACCCCCCCACACCCCCCCCTCCAAAAACCACACACACAAACTCACTCTCCTGCTGGCAATAGCTCATCTTACAATGTGCACAGCAATAATCCAAGTTTAACCAGAACGTCTTGGGGGGGGGGGGTAAAAAACTTCAAATCCAGACTCCAGCGAGAAACTGCTGAATTGGAATTCATTTGCAAATTGGATACTATTAATTTGGGCTTGAATAGAGACTGGGAGTGGCTAAGTCATTATGCAAGGTAGCCTATCTCCCCTTGTTTTTTTCCTACAAACCCCCCCCCCCCCAAGACGTTCTGGTTAAACTTGGATTATTGCTGTGCACATTGTAAGATGAGCTATTGCCAGCAGGAGAGTGAGTTTGTGTGTGTGGTTTTTGGAGGGTGGGTGTGGGGGGGGTGAGAAAACCTGGATTAGTGCTGGAAATGACCCACCTTGATTATCATGCGCATTATAAAGAGAGGTTTCAAAGAGGGATGGGCTATTACCAGCAGGAGAGTGAGTTTGTATGTGTGTATGTGTGTGGGGGGGGGGGGGGGAAGGGTGAGAAAACCTGGATTTGTGCTGGAAATGGCCCTACTTGAAGATCACTTTAGATAAGCTGTTACCAGCAGGAGAGTGGGGTGGGAGGAAGTTTTGTTTCATGGTCTCTGTGTGTATATAATGTCTTCTGCAGTTTCCACGATATGCTATGCATCCGATGAAGTGAGCTGTAGCTCACGAAAGCTCATGCTCAAATAAACTGGTTAGTCTCTAAGGTGCCACAAGTACTCCTTTTCTTTTTTCTTTTTACGAATACAGACTAACACGGCTGTTACTCTGAAACCTCTCTTGAAGTTAACATCCACGCTATCTTGCAAGGAGAAGGAACAACTCCCTCAAAATTTTTAGATAGTGGCCTCACCAAGGAGGCAAGAGACCCAGGATCCAGTCCCCCGTGCCAATTAATTTTAAATAATATTTATCCACAGTGGACCAGCTTCAGTAGTAAAGAATGAGGGAGCCCCACATCAGCATATCCCCTAATTCAGTGGTTTAGGCACTCTCCTGGTGGGAAATCCCTCTTCAAATCTCATCTCCCCCAGTCAGAGGGGGGAACCTGAACAGGGGTTTCCCAGTTCCCAAGTTAAGTGCTCTAACCACAGAGTTATGAAGAAGTGTCTCCTCCTCTTCTTTCCCCTTCTGTTTTGTGTAAACTTCTCTACAGTGACCCAATATAGTAGGCAAGCTCTGAGAATGCTTACCAGGTCAGGCCCAGCAGGTGAGTTAGGGGGAGAAACACCTATCTTCCCCGCAGTTCATGGGTTTTAGGTGTCCAGATGCCTGTAGTGGCACTGTAATATGCATGCACACAAGTAGAAACACGGGCTCCTAGAGAACGTTAACTGTAAACATTTGGGCACCAGGAGAGTTTAGCTCCCTATAGAGTTTGGGGGCAGCTGAGTGAGAGCTTTGTGAATTCCTGTGGGGCCTGATTCTGGGATTAGTTGCCCTACAGTGGGAATTAGGTGCCCAAGTGTTTGTGAATCGATCCTTACACATACATAAACTTCACTGAGGAGAGGATGGGAGAAAGAAGGAAAGAACCACCCATGACAGTTGCTAGTCACATAATTTAATCCTGTACTGGAAGGCACTCAGATACCACAGTGATGGGTCTAAGATCCTGAACGGAACAGAGTACACCCCTGTGATGAGGTCAGCACTCAATTCTCATAAGTGCCCGCTCTGGTTGGGTGTTTCCATAGTTAAACTAGTCCGAGCCCTGCCTTCAGGCCATATCCCCAGGGCTTCCTCTATGGAGGCAATGTTTTTGCCCTCCTAGTCTGTTTTGGCCCCAGTCTTCAGCTGGGACTCCTGACAGTGCAGTCCACTTCTAGGAGTTTTCTGATGTCCAATTGTAGGCCCTTCCCCAGCAGCCTATGGGGGTGACCCAGGCGCGCTCACTACTCCAGGCCCTGGCCTTCACCAATGTCTTATGCTTAGCTCAGGGCTCTTCTAAGCTCAGACCCAGTAGTCATCCAGGAGCTCTTCCTTGCTCCCCCAGTCCCTACTAGCACTGGAATGTCCATTGTGTTGCAGTTCCCTCAGCCATCCACACTCCTGCAGCTCTAGTGAGGAACTGTCTTGTCTCTGTAGCTCCTTTTATGTGGCCCTCCTTGCCCGATTGGTTGCTTCCCCTGCAGCCACTCTAGCCTACTTGGAGGACCTCTCTTCTGCTCGTTTCCTGGGATGGTTGTGGCAGAACCCAGAGGCCTCCAGCAGGGGGCCTTTCAGCCTAGTCCACCCCATCACAATCCCTTAAAAAGAATTATTTTAAAAAATCACTTAAAAGTATATTTTAATTTTATATGGCATGTAAACTGCATGAGGACTTCAGATTCACATAAAGAGGATTTCTCAGATTTTACTATTTGAGTTCATCTTGGTGTCTTTCTGCATTTTTCTACAGCATCAGCTTTCCCTGTATTAAAAACAGGAACTAGCCCCCTTGTGGCAAAACATTAACAGCACAGTCAGACAAATGAACAACACACTTAAATATGGCATTTTGTCCCCTTTTGCAACTATAGCAATTACTAGTGCACTCCAGAACAGAAAAGATTAAATTTGGTGCTCCATTTTACAAAGTAATGATCCAGCTCTCAGGTGGATAAACTATGAAGCTAAAGGCCAGATAGTTCATTGCCATGACAGAAGTGGATTACTGCTGAATGCACACCCCTTCATATCATGGTTAAACTGCAAATATAACATTAGACATTTATTAATGGAAATAAATTTCTCATTTACCTGAGTACCCAATTGCATTTTAAACACCATCTTGTAAAGACTTTTGCTAATGTATATAAAGTATCCAGCCATTCCCTTTAGTTCAGTAGTTCTGTTTGAGACTAATTTAATAAAATGTAAAAAATTAAATCTTGCCCATTTTCTTTTGTCTGCAACTCTACTGTGCTAAGTATCTTAAATACCTTTATAGTATCCTTTCATTCAATCATGTATAAAACAGATTTTAAGAATAACTGTTTAGACAATATACAATAATTAAGTTTATAGAAACCAGTGAAAGCTCCTGAAATAAATATACAAACATCTAATTTGTTCATGTTTCTAGAATTTAAAAATAGCCTGACAATTTTTATTTAGAAATTCATAAATCTACATACTGCATATGGCCTGCTTTCAGGCTAAGAGAGACCAACTTGAGATCTATTTAATTAAAGAAAAGAGTTAAAGCAGTTTCAGGAACTTTGCCTGCCGTCTGAGTCTGTTTTTCCAATTACATTATTTTATATATACTTCTCTGTTCTGTTGCTTTGTGAAATTGACTAGTCAGAAAAAAAACAGCAAACAAAGATTTTTCCCCTTTCATTTCTTTCATTTATAATGATCTTTGGTGCCACTTGTAACAATGGGTAAAAGGTTTGCAGACATGATTTTTATGTTGATGGTGAACAAATGAAAGTCAATTCAGAGAGAGGATTGCTTCAGTTACATTCTCCTTACTCTCCAACTCTCCTGTTTTGTCCATATTCCCGTGACAGTAGTCCTGGAATAAACTCTGTCCCAGAGAGCTCTGTGGAATAATGATTTTGTTTCTTTCCTATCTTTCCTTAGTTCTCCATACTTCTCCTTTAAAGTTGTCGGTGAAAAGGTTTTTCCTTCTAATGACAGGTTTCAGAGTAGCAGCCGTGTTAGTCTGTATTCACAAAAAGAAAAGGAGTACTTGTGGCACCTTAGAGACTAACCAATTTATTTGAGCATCAGCTTTCGTGAGCTACAGCTCACTTCTTCGGATGCATTCAGTGGAAGCTTATGCTCAAATAAATTTGTTAGTCTCTAAGGTGCCACAAGTACTCCTTTTCTTTTTTCCTTCTAGTGCACCTTCTTTCCCATCATTTGCCATTTCATCCCCTGAAGCCCTTGTCCCCACCTTTTTATCTGTCCATTTCTTTCTATTAGCTTTTTCTCTTTCACTTGTTTAGCCTGCTACTGGCAGCTTCATTTCACCAGGACCTGGCTTTGGGCTAAGCAAAGGATCCACAGTGGATGATGGGAAATTTATAGAATCAACCCAAACCACAGAAAGCTTTGTGTAAGTAAGAAGTATAGTTTTCAGAGTAACAGCCGTGTTAGTCTGTATTCGCAAAAAGAAAAGGAGTACTTGTGGCACCTTAGAGACTAACCAATTTATTTGAGCATAAGCTTTCGTGAGCTACAGCTCACTTCATTGGATGCATACTGTGGAAAGTGTACAAGATCTTTTTATACACACAAAGCATGCAAAAATACCTCCCCCCACCCCACTCTCCTGCTGGTAATAGCTTATCTAAAGTGATCACTCTCCTTACAATGTGTATGATAATCAAGGTGGGCCATTTCCAGCACAAATCCAGGGTTTAACAAGAACGTCTGGGGGGGTGGAGGGACAAGGGGAAATAGGTTACCTTGCATAATGACTTAGCCACTCCCAGTCTCTATTCAAGCCTAAGTTAATTGTATCCAATTTGCAAATGAATTCCAATTCAACAGTTTCTCGCTGGAGTCTGGATTTGAAGTTTTTTTGTTGTAATATCGCAACTTTCATGTCTGTAATCGTGTGACCAGAGAGACTGAAGTGTTCTCCGACTGGTTTATGAATGTTATAATTCTTGACATCTGATTTGTGTCCATTTATTCTTTTACGTAGAGACACCATCACAGGGCCTAATAACATCAGCCACACTATCAGAGGCTTGTTCACCTGCACATCCACCAATGTGATATATGCCATCATGTGCCAGCAATGCCCCTCTGCCATGTACATTGGTCAAACTGGACAGTCTCTATGTAAAAGAATAAATGGACACAAATCAGATGTCAAGAATTATAACATTCATAAACCAGTTATAAATTATAACATTCATAACCAAATAAATTGGTTAGTCTCTAAGGTGCCACAAGTACTCCTTTTCTTTTTGCGAATACAGACTAACACGGCTGTTACTCTGAAATAAAACTAATGGGATTTTACATGCATTGTTTTTACTTATCTGTATCCTGTCATAATGTAATGGCAAACATTTACATTGTAAATACCCCTGTAACTAAATAGATATCAAAGAAGCCTTATGGAATGCTAGTGAAGGACTTTATCAGAAAAGGTGCTAATTCCAAAGCAAATGGCCATTTGTGTGGGTGTGATGACCTGAGGTCGGAGATTCAAAGTGCATTCCTCACTCAACATCATCAAAAGAAAAGCCCAGGTGGGCAGAGACACTGTCAGCTTGTCTTCTGTCAGAAGAAGACATAAGAATGGATTCAAAGAAAGATCCTTCATCTCTGAATGGATTGGATTCTTATAGGGAAGTGTACCAGATGCAAAGCAGAGATCCCCAGAGACAATCTGGGTACCTGAAAAAGGCTTTTGGGAAACTGGCAGTGATTACGTCACTGCCAGCATCTGGACTTACAAACTGTGACTCCCGTGTACATATATTGTACCTGCTTTAACCTCTCAATAACTCAATTCTTTTTTTCTGAGCTAATAAATCTTTAGTTAGTTTACTATAGAATTGGCTGCCAGAATTGTCTTTGGTGTAAGATTCAGAATACCAATTGATCTGGGGTAAGTGACTGGTCTCTTGGGACTTGGAGAAACCTGATGCAGTGTGATTTTTAGTTTAAGTGACTATTATCACAAAGTCCAGTTTGTCTGGGTGGCAAGATAGGCTGGAGATTCTAAGGAGTCTGTGACTCCATGGTACAACTGGTATAGAGATCCAGGAGTCCACATTTGTTACTGACTTGGTGAACTCCTATTAGAGAACATAATACCAGTTTGGGGTGTCTGCCCTTGTTTTCTGATAGTCTGCCCTGAGGTTGGCACTCATGGTTGTGAGTACTCCACACAGCATGACAGCTTCATAAACCATGTGTGTTGCATAAAAAAACCCTTGAACACAGGATTGTTAATTATCCCTTTTTGTTCCTCATTCATGATTCACTGTGATAGTGTCTCTTCCCTTATTTTCTATGCTACCCTTACTCTGCCTCTCCACATATATTCATGATGGCAGCTTCATTACATGATCACATTATCCTGGGAATGGGACAGACAACTAAATAAATATTTATTTTACAATCTTGGTTGCACAGGACGGAGGTGTGGAAATATTTCATACGTAAACCAATAATCCAGTGTAATCAGTTTAGATAGATAAATTGACACAGGAGAGGTTCTCTATAATGTTATGCTATATCATGCATGGCATTAAGAGAGAGAGAGAGAGAGAAAGACACCAAGGTGAGAAAAGGATAAAAGGGAATAGAGAAGAGGAAGATAGATGAAACAACCTTATCTCCTTAAATTAAACATGGGAAAACCCCAGGTCTGGCTGCCTTTCAAGTTGAGTTTGTAAACTGATGACATCAAACTTGGCTCTCAAAAGTATTTATAAATCTTTTGAAAAAAGGACTTCGCCATTCCTTCTAACACAGCATGTATCTTTTTAAATGTTAAAGCCCAGATGAGGATGGGGATTAATCCATTTTGTTTGTTAATAAAGATGTTACTTTCCTTCACAAAGATGCTGACTAGCCATTTGGATTCATTGCTCTCTTTTGTTTGGTCCAATCAGGTAAATTTAGTAAAGCTGCACCACTTACTTTTACTATTCAGCATCTCTTAACATATATGAGGTTGTCCACATCCAAGGGGTAAGCTGATTTTGATTATATACCTAGAGACAGAGGAAGTCTTTGACAGGTATTACTAGAGATCAGAGGAGAGCAACCAATTGAAAATGGGTACTTGTTTTATGTGTTTCCTAGGGGCCACAATGTGCCAATGATTTATGTTCTGCTCTTTGTTAGATGGGACTGAGGAAGTTGGCAGTGTTCTCTCTGCAGTTGGGATGGGCTGCTTCCTCTCCCTGAGTTATTGTATGGCAAGATGGACTTCAAAGACATCTGGATCAGGGCACACAGGAGAATAGTTTAACTGTCAGGACATTTAGGGGCATGTTTTCAAAAGTGGCCTCTGATTTTGGGTGCCCAATTTGAGCGCGATAAGTGTCTCAAGTTGGGCACCCAAAAAGTGGCGCATTCAAGTCACCTGCTTGTGGTCTGAGAATTGAGAAACTTTATTGCCATTTTTAGTCCTTTAAGTGTGACCTTTCCTGAAAGGAGGACAAATTATTCAGTAGAATTCACCCTGCAAGAAGTTTCCTACAGGACCCACAGAAATTTAAGTCTCTAAGACAGTAGAATTGCCCTATTGTATGCATACACATACAATACATAGATAGCAAAAAGAAAAGGAGTATTTGTGGCACCTTAGAGACTAACCAATTTATTTGAGCATAAGCTTTCGTGAGCTACAGCTCACTTCATTGGATGCATACTGTGGAAAATACAAAAGATGTTTTTATACACACAGACCATGAAAAAATGGGTGTTTATCACTACAAAAGGTTTTCTCTCCCCCCACCCCACTCTCCTGCTGGTAATAGCTTATCTAAAGTGATCACTCTCCTTACAAGAAACTCCCTGAAAAAGCACAAGATCAAATCCGCACAGACACACCCCTGGAACCCCGACCTGGGATATTCCATCTACTACCCAAGATCCATAAACCTGGAAATCCTGGGCGCCCCATCATCTCAGGCATTGGCACCCTGACAGCAGGATTGTCTGGCTATGTAGACTCCCTCCTCAGGCCCTACGCTACCAGCACTCCCAGCTACCTTCGAGACACCACTGACTTCCTGAGGAAACTACAATTCATCGGTGATCTTCCTGATAACACCATCCTGGCCACTATAGATATAGAAGCCCTCTACACCAACATTCCACACAAAGATGGACTACAAGCCATCAAGAACACTATCCCCGACAATGTAACGGCTAACCTGGTGGCTGAACTTTGTGACTTTGTCCTTACCCATAACTATTTTACATTTGGGGACAATGTATATCTTCAAATCAGCGGCACTGCTATGGGTAACCGCATGGCCCCACAGTATGCCAACATTTTTATGGCTGACTTAGAACAATGCTTCCTCAGCTCTCGTCCCCTAACGCCCCTACTCTACTTGCGCTATATTGATGACATCTTCATCATCTGGACCCGTGGAAAAGAAGCCCTTGAGGAATTCCACCATGATTTCAACAATTTCCATCCCACCATCAACCTCAGCCTGGTCCAGTCCACGCAAGAGATCCACTTCCTGGACATTACAGTGCTAATAAACAATGGTCACATAAACACCACCCTATACCGGAAACCTACTGACCGCTATTCCTACCTACATTCCTCCAGCTTTCACCCTGACCACACCACACGATCCATTGTCTACAGCCAAGCTCTACAATACAACCGCATTTGCTCCAACCCCTCAGACAGAGACAAACATCTACAAGATCTCTATCAAGCATTCTTACAACTACAATACCCACCTGCGGAAGTGAAGAAACAGATTGATAGAGCCAGAAGAGTTCCCAGAAGTCACCTACTACAGGACAGGCCTAACAAAGAATATAACAGAACGCCTACAGACAGCCCCCCAACCTGAAGCAAATACTCACCAGCAACCACATACCACACAACAGAACCACTAACCCAGGAACCTATCCTTGCAACAAAGCCCGTTGCCAACTGTGCACACGTATCTATTCAGGGGACACCATCACAGGGCCTAATAACATCAGCCACACTATCAGAGGCACATTCACCTGCACATCTACCAATGTGATATATGCCATCATGTGCCAGCAATGCTCCACTGCCATGTACATTGGGCAAACTGGACAGTCTCTACGTAAAAGAATAAATGGACACAAATCAGATGTCAAGAATTCTAACATTCATAAACCAGTTGGAGAACACTTCAGTCTCTCTGGTCACGCGATTTCTGATCTCAGAGTGACTATCCTTCAACAAAAAAACTTCGAAAACAGACTCCAACGAGAGACTGCTGAATTGGACTTAATTTGCAAATTGGATACAATTAACTTAGGCTTGAATAGAGACTGGGAATGGTTAATTCATTATAAAAAGTAACCTATTTCCCCTTGTTTATTCCTTCCCCCCCACCACTGTTCCTCAGACATCCTTGTTAAACCCTGGATTTGTGCTGGAAATGGCCCACCTTGATTATCATACACATTGTAAGGAGAATGATCACTTTAGATAAGCTATTACCAGCAGGAGAGTGGGGTGGGGGGAGAGAAAACCTTTTGTAGTGATAAACACCCATTTTTTCATGGTCTGTGTGTATAAAAACATCTTCTGTATTTTCCACAGTATGCATCCGATGAAGTGAGCTGTAGCTCTCGAAAGCCTATGCTCAAATAAATTGGTTAGTCTCTAAGGTGCCACAAGTACTCCTTTTCTTTTTGTGAATACAGACTAACACGGCTGTTACTCTGAAACAATACATAGATAGGTTGTGTTTATTCTGGGTACATACTCCTACAATTAAATCTCCTTTTTATTCTAACTAGTGAGGTACCCTAGTCAGATACAGTCTTCTCCTTAAAAACAGATTTGGTATAAAGGTTATAGATCATGGTAAAACTGATGGGAGCAACTGGCTAGATCTTTTAGCACCAATCCTGCAATCAGGATTTGTTCTTCTTAACCTCTGAGGATAGAACAAGAAGCAATGGGCTTAAATTCTAGCAAGGGAGGTTTAGGTTGTACATTAGGAAAATCTTCCTAACTGTCACAGTGGTTAAGCACTGTAATAAATTGCCTAGGAAGGTGGTGAAATCTCCATCATTGGGGATTTTTAAGAGCAGGTTTGACAAACACCTGTCAGGGATGGTCTAGATAATACTTAGTCATAGAGCCATAGAATATCAGGGTTGGAAGGGACCTCAGGAGGTCATCTAGCCCAACCCCCTGCTCAAAGCAGGACCAACCCCCAATTTTTGCCCCAGATCCCTAAATGGCCCCCTCAAGGATTGAACTCACAACCCTGGGTTTAGCAGGCCAATGCTCAAACCACCCTTAGTCCTGCCATGAGTTCAGGGGACTGGACTAGATGATATCTCGAGGTCCCTCACAGTTCTATGATTGTATCCCCCACTTCCTGAAGGTTTTACCATAGATGGGATTGATCTGGCCAAATATATTTATACAGATGAATACCTTCCCTCTTCAAAGCACTGCATATACATTCATTAATTACTCCAGACACATCTGTGAGTTGGTATTATCCTCCCCCTTATACAGATCGAAAAACGAAGTCCAAGAAGAGGAAAGTCATGGCATACATACGAAGAAGTGAGACAAAAAACATCAAATACTTTTGCTGGAAGGCTGCAAGGCAACACAACTTTATTTCTCAGAATTCAGAACCATAACACACAGTAACCAAAAACAGAGAGACAAAGCAGGCTGCTCCCTAAGGCAGAGAGGCATATCCCACCTGGTTCTAGGTAAGTTCCTTCCAGACTGATTCTCATCACACACTTTAATGCAGAGCCCACCCCCTCTCCATGTTCTTAAAGTGAAAATTTGCAATTCCAACACAGTCCCCAATATACCACAGGACAGTTCAAGGTTCGTATCAGTGAGTCAATGACAGCAATGTAAAGAGAATTCAGGAGCTTTTTCCTTCCAGCACTTTGCTGATCCTTTTAGGCCACTCTGCCAAGTAACTGTCTTAGAAGTCACAAAAGTTTTTTGATTAACTTTTTTTCTGGGGGAAAAAAATGCAGATTTGGATTGATTGAAACATTTTGAGAACTTGTGACAATTTGGCTCAATTGTTTCAGCTCTGAAAAAAACAAAACATTTCATCTGATATTTTTTAAATGAAACATTTAGATATTTCAATTCAAAATTATTTTTAGTTTTGAATTTTATTTCAATTTTATTAGAAGAAAGGATAAAAAAACTCAAAGAAAACATTTTCCTTTAGGCCAAATGAAACATATTGTTTGACTCAAATATACTGTACACACAAAATATATTTTTATTCAGTATATAGCTTTTTTGTTTCACTGAATTTTTTAAAAAAAATATTGACTGGAAATGATTTTTTACAATTTTTTTTGGTTTGACTGTGAATCAAAAATTGGTTACTTTCACAGTTTTAGTCTCCCTCTAAACAGAATTAGCAAAATACTATTTTTATTTTATTCATGTGTGAAGGATAATGTCAATGCTTATAATCACTTTAGATTTTATTGCTGAAAATATACATTAAAACCCAAGGCCACGAAAATGTCTTAGATTGTTATTTTGAGTGGAGAATGCAAGCTACTACTTCTGTGCTGTAGGAAACAAGCACATACCCTCAGACTCTTGCTTTGGTGTATATCCAAATGCAGGATCGGGGCCTTATATACTCTCTCATGCCTCAGCTTCAACCCTAGCTTGTCTTTACACATCTTACACTTATTTTTAAGCTTATGTAAATGAGAAAAACTTTTTTGTTGCTTTGCATTTTTATTACTGAAATTGATTTTCATCAGTTTCTAATTTGATTGCATTTACTAATTGAAATCAAATCCTACCTTAGACCAGTTGTTTTCCCTATGAACAAAAACTCCACTCTTGAGTCTACATATTATAGGCATCCTTCTCATTTACACTAAGGCCACTTTATATTGCTCTGGCAGTGCAAAATGGGTGCAGATTATGTTACATTTTAGCCCACTTTAAGTCCCTTTTCACTGCCAAAATGATGCAAAATGGCCTCACAGTAAATGAGAATCAGGACCTATTATATTATTTTTTAAAAAAGAGGTTTTCCTCTACATGGGTCTGATCTGAAGTCTATAGAAAGGAATGGGACTCTTTCCACTGACTTCAGTGATCTATGGATCATGTCCACTGTGCTGAAGCTTCAGTTACTGTCTGTGAAACATCTATATTTTAGCTGACAAGAATACATCAATAGTGGAGCTCCATCATGAGTCATCTAAGATAAATGCAAGAACAGACAGATCTTTTTCCACACATTTTACAGCTTTTCTTCTCTCTTTTACTTTAAAGTCTTGGTCTCCATGCTATAACATCTTACCCCTGTGAGTATTCCTCATAATTCCAATAGGGCTACTCCTGTGTGTAAGATTTTACAGGATAAGTTTTCCTGGGTGTATTCCAACATCTTTATTAACTGTGTTACTTTTTTGGATCATTTTTGCTTCCTTTATTCAAGTCTTTTAATACTAAAAAATATTTATTTGCTAAGACTTTGGATAGCAAGTTTCAGCCAGAAGTGAATATTTATAGCTGAGTTACAATTCTTTAGAAAATAGGGTTTATAATGAAAGGAGTAAAGTCGCCTTATTTATCTCGCTTCTATTACGCCCTGCAGCATCCATGAAAGGATTTCCCTGCTGCTAGGAAAATACCACACAGTGCTGACATTTTCCCCTCTTTTATTAGTTTTCTAATCTTGTGCCCGGGCTCTCCAAAGACCATTTGACAGGGAGTTGATTCTCAGATTCTTTGATGTGAGAGTCTGTAAATAAGCAAAGCAATATTACAGAGTAATCAAACGCTTGAGGTCCTCTTTTTATTAAAGTAATGAAATTTTTAAACCCTTTCATTTCCCTAAAATTAACAAGTTCAGAAGTCTAAAGCTACACCATTTGTGCTCAGACTTAATAGCTCCCTAGTTCTAACAAAACTGAATTAATTTCCCAGTTAATTTAAATCTGTTGAAAGTTTTTCATATCTTTTGGAATTATGTAAAATTTCAATCAGATAATGGTGGATTGCTTTCCAAATGTAGTTTGTGTAAATATTTAACATAAGTGAAACAAGGAAGTAATTTTAAAGTTAAAATCCACTTTAACAATTTCAGAAAACATCCCTATTCAAGACAGTACTTAAACTTTGTGAGAGACAGATAGGGCAATTTCATTTAATATTCTTGGGAGATCTTATGAATTAAGTTTAAGTATGTTTGGGGTCCATTGTATTAAATGCTTAGTTTATGAATTATTGTGGGTGAGGATTGTATGTAACCTCCCTTAGGGGAGCTGAATGCAAATTCCCACCTCTGTTTCTGCAGAAAACAGGCTTTTGAAGCTACGCTCAGAGGAGGGGACCATTGTCTATTGATTACTTTCTCCTAGAATCTGAGAATCAAAAGGTCTAAGGTGAATAAAGGAAAGACTGAACTATTCATGGCTATGCTGGTTCTGATCTAAAGTTCTTATGAACTTCTGAACACAGAAAAACCCATTGGTGGGATTTGAAGGACTGACACCTACCAGGGTCCTTGTTGGAGTCTGGGGCAACCTTTGGTAAGTTTATTAGCATTTGTGGAGGTTCTTTTATTGTTTTTAATATGTTTTCTCTGTAATTCTTTCACCTTATGAATAAATATGCTAGTTTATAACGGGCTGTGTGATAATTTATAACTGCTGGCAATTATGCAGTTCAGAGCTTTCAAAAAGAAAGCGAAGTGTAGATGCTGGCCTGTATAGGCAGTCTGGCTTGCCTATACAGACTATCAGATACAAGATACAGATACAAGACTATCATAGAATAGGCAGGGAATTGTGCAGAGTCTGGAAAAACCCTGGTCGAGTGGGAGAGACACATCTGAGGGGGCACCTGAGGAGACAGGAGCCCATGGGCGGTGGGTATTGTAGGCCAGGGGAGGCTAAGCCTCACTTAGCCCAGGCCTGTGGCCCCACCCTTGCTCCCCCTCCCACCTGAAGCCAGCGGAGGCTCTGCTCCAGCCATTGGCAGGGACTGGGGTGACCGGGGCACTTCAGGTTGGCCAGCAACCCAGAGAAGCTCGTCCTGGTGCTCAGGCCCGCCAGCATGGCTGGGGCAGCTAGGGTGGGCGGGCCGGGTGTCCTCCAGATGCGGTGGGAGGGGATGCCAAGGGAAGAAGGGGAGGGGCTGAAGGGCTAGCCTCCCCAAAGGGGGGGGTTCACCCACTGCCCATGCTGAGAAGCCTGGAGTGGGTGCCCTTGCTGAACCATGGAGTGGGAATATAGGTGCCATGCCTTGACCTTTGACAATGTGTATAAGTCCCATTGACATAAGGGGGTCTTAAACGCACAAAAAAGGAAAAAAAGAGAAAGAAACCACCAAAGCAATGACAAATAATGGTACTGAAGGAAGATTTGTTGTTAGGATGGCCACAAATAAAAACAGGTGGGAAAAATTCTCTTATCACCTCCTTGGGGTGGATTGATGGAGACATTCTGACTTCTTATTTGTAACATGCAAATGTTGCTAAGGTTTAAAAGTAGAACACTGGAATAGAAATAGCCCTCAATGAAGAGTAATGCACAGCCCGGTTCCAGGGGAAACTGGTTTTCATGTGAGTTATGAGTTTTTGAAAACAACACATCTAATGATTTTTTTTCCCACTGAGCTTGTTAGGGTGTGATCCAAAGCCCAAAGTTTGGATCAGGCCCTTTAAGTGCACCAAGCCTGTACTGTGTGTATCTCTGAACAACGAACAGGCAAATCAAATGGATGAAATCAATAGGATGATCTCATGTTAAAGAAATAGGACCTTGTAAGGCATCCTGGCAAAGGCTCCACAGCCCTTGTGGATTTTGTGAAGTATGAAGGAGGCGGAAAGGTTGCTGTTGCTGCTATGGTATGTAGGAAGGAGCCCAGCTCTGATGTACCTCAGGAGACTTGCATTTTGGAAAGCTGAAAAGTGCATTTTGCCTTCATTTTGGCATTTCCTGACTTTGGAGTGCTTATGTGCATAACCTTAACTTAATTTCCAGTCAAGTTATGGGTATTTTGTACAGATTCTATATACATTATGACCATTCAGAAACTAAAGCAAGTGCAGAATGTACCATGACTCTTGAGCAGAGTTTCATACCTGAAGCGCATCACATCATCACTGCAGGATCTGCACTGGCTATCAGAAGATCTGTGTGGAAGTCATGGTATTGTTTTTAACTTATACGGTCTGCATTTGAGATCTGGCCACTTACTATTATTTTTATTATCATAGCACCTAGGAGTCGCAATCATGGATCAGTTTTCAGAGTAGCAGCCGTGTTAGTCTGTATCCGCAAAAAGAAAAGGAGGACTTGTGGCACCTTAGAGACTAACAAATTTCGATGAAGTGAGCTGTAGCTTCTCTGAAAGCTTATGCTCAAATAAAAAAAAGCTTATGCTCAAATAAATGAAAGCTTATGCTCAAATAAATTTGTTAGTCTCTAAGGTGCCACAAGTAATCATGGATCAGTGTCTCAGTGTGCTAGGTACTGTACAAACACAGAACATGATTCAAGGTCCATCTTCTATGCCCTTACATAGGTTCTGGGCTAAGAGTGGGAGGAACACAATGTGCTGAAGAGGCTTTTTTAAAAAAATAAGTCTCACGCTGCATATTTGTACATATGTCCAGTGATGTTTTACTGTAAAAGTATATTAATGTGCCTACAACATGGGGTGGGTGCCTGTCTATATGTTATAAACTGAAAAACTTACAGCAGATCCTTTTAAAACCTCCTTCAAGCAGTTATCAATTATTAAGTGAACAATACCATGTGCATTTTGCAAAACCTGCAATTATATTGTTATCCTAAAATCCATGAGAATATCAGATGGGCCATTACAGCCCATCCAGAAATTATATGCAAATCAAGCTGCAAATAATTACTTAATTATTCTACAGCTAGGTATACTGTTGTATTGAGGGACATATAATAATACTTATATACACATATTCAAAGATGATATAGGCTATACTCATGTCCCTGCATTACATTACAAATTCTGATTTAATTTAATTTATTTATTTATTGCTGCTATAGGTTTAAATCAGACCTGGTTTTAGCTTGTTATTATACATTTTCCCTGCTGTGTTTCTGGATAAATGTTTTCAAAACAAAATCTGTTTTGTTGATTTTCAAGGACAGTGGAGAGTGATATTTTAATGAGACAGTGAAGGCATGCCTCCAACAACAAACAACCACCACCACCACCCTCTGGTTTGTTCCTGAGACAGACAAACAAAAGGAGTGGAGAAAAAGTGGTTTGTATGTTACTGAAGTGCTGGATTCTATCGTCAGACATAGAGATTTGCTTGACCATCTTGCAAGCTCAGAAACTGGTTTGGCAAAGTACCAAAACTGATTAACTGTGTGCCCACATAAATTGGACCAGAGATCAAAAACAAACACCTCCCATCCCATCACTCAACTGAACCAGGACTCTGTTGAGTTGGGGGAAGGAAAGGGAGCACACTTCAGAGTAAAAGAACCCACTCAGGAAAAGTGTCCCATCCCTAGCCCCATCCTTTTTAAATTAAGAAGCTATTAGCTCAAGTGACTGCACCTGTCACAACTGTCATGGCATCACATGGACAGAGAAGCAGTCTCTCAAGTAGCCAGGATTAAAACAAATTAAGCTCGGTTTACTGCTGTTTTGAGTCACTGGAGCAGAGCAAAGCATCCAGAGGGTACTGCTGAATCTAACCCCATATCTCTTAGCTATCTCTGGGGCAGCTATAGTAACTGTTTGTTACAAAGGAGAATTAGAGGATGCTCCAAAGAAAATTGCACGCTTATATTTCTCTTGTAACATAAATCTTCCCTAAATTATACCATGCAATTATACTATTATTCCGTAACATTATTATATTTACAGTAAAAACGAAAGACAAGGAAAAATGGAAGCCTTGTAAAAATGACAGTGAATGATATTCCAAAATAATAACCTAGTCAATGCTTTCTTTATATCTTCGGCAGCTTTTGCAACTACATTCACCGTAATGATGTTTCAGCCGCCTCATCTTTGGTAAATTTGATTTAACAACATTTAACCTGACATCTTCTCATTTTTCATATGTTGACCTTTCCATACCCCTAATTGTGGACTTTGGCTGTGAACATATGAAATGATAACTGGATTAGTCTTCTTTCCTCACCATGAAAACCATTTCACAGGAGCGAAAACTAGCCTTTGGTTCACAAAAACACTAAGAATTATCAATCTCTTCCTCTGTCTGACCTGAATATTCTTGTGTGATTATAGAAAGCTGTGATAGTCTATTGGTCTACATTCTATAAAACAAAATTATTAATCATTACTTCAGTAGCACGCACCAACTATCTTTCAAGTCTGCTATCACATGGAAAATGAATGCATTCTTTACTGAAACCACTGTTGTGCTCCATTGGGGCTGTTTGTCAGTTCCTCCAGAGTGACACTAAATCAAGTTGCAAAGTACTGTAATGTAAATCTCAGTCTAATTTACTTGTCACTGTGTTGTGACATTTGGTTAAAAATGCTTTTTAATTGTGACTATAAATTATACATTAACAATTCTTAGTGGCAGTCTTAATACTGCATCAGATTATTTCACTCAGGAAAAAAATTGAACAACAGCAGCAAGTTATGATAGAAAATTTTTAAATTCTAATTTTGTACGGATCAATGGTGATGACGACGATGAGTTCTGTCCCTGCACAAGCCCTCCCAAAAATAATAAGAGCTTTTTACATTCTATAACCCATAAAGGAAAATTACTCTCTTCTTGAACCCTTCAGATCACTCCAGCTTCTCACTTGTGGATCATTAGTCAGAATACCTAAAGTAATACGAAGTGGCTCTCAGCCCCGAACATTGGTGGAGCCGGGCCCCTGGGCACCACAGGCCCATATAACTTGATGCCACTGTAATTGACACAGTCATATCATATAATGATGATGAAACACTTCCCATTCCAATACTGATTCAGAATTATGTTAAACAGAAAATGCTAAAATTAGACATTTTAAAATCAGTATGCACTGAAAACTTGTGAATGCAAGTTATCTAAGAGCTGGAAGAGGAGGTCACTGGACCATTAATGTTGATTTTCAATAAGTCTTGGAACACTGGGGAAGTTCCAGAAGACTGGAAGAAAGTTAATGTTGTGCCAGTATTTAAAATGGGTAAACAGAGGACCCGGGTGATAACAGGCCTGTTGGTTTGACATTGAACCTGGGCAAAGTAATGCAATGGCTGATATAAGACTCAATTAATAAAAAAAAAATTTAAAGGAGTATAATATAATTAATCCAATCAAAATGGATTTATGGAAAAATAGATCCTGTCAAACTACCTTGATATATATTTTTGATGAGATTACAAGTTTGGTTGATAAAGACAATAGTGCTGATATAATATACTTAGAGTTCTGTAAGGCATAAGACTTGGTACTGCCTGACATTTTGATTAAAAAACTAGAGCAATATGAAACAAACATGGCACACATTAAATGGATTAAAAGCTGGCTAACTGATAGGTCTCAAAATACAATTGTAAATGGGGAATCATCAGTAAGCAGGTGTATTTTTAGAGGGGTCCGGCAGGGATAAGTTCTTGGCACTACGCTATTTAATATTTTTGTCGATGCCAGGAAGAAAAAGTAATCACAGATGAAGTTTGCAAATGACACAAAGATTGGAAGAGTGGTAAATAAAGAAAAGGACAAATCACTGTCACAGAGCGATCTGGATCACTTGGTAAACTGGATGCAAGCAAACAATATGATTTTTAAATGGCTGAATGTAAAGTCATACATCTAACAACATGAAATATAGGCCATACTTGCAGGATGTGGCACGCTATCATAGGAAGCAGTGACTCTGAAAAAGATCTGAGGGTCATGGAGGATAAACAGCTGAACATGAGCTCCCAATGCATTGCTGTGTCCAAAAGGGCTAATGCAATCCTGGGATACATAAGCCAAGAGAGAGTCTCAGGTGGGAAAAAGATTATTTTACTTGGCACTGGTACTACCACTGCTGGAATAGTGTGTCCAGTTTTGGTGTTCATAATTAAAGAGAGATGTTGATAAATTGCAGAGTGTTCAGAGAAGAGCACTGAGAATGATTAAAGGATTAGAAAACATGCCTTATAGTGGTAGACTTAAGGAGCTCATTTTACTTTAACAAAGAGGTTAAGTGCTGTGATTACAATCTGTAAATACCTAAAGGGGAACAAATATTTAATAATGAGCTCTTGAATCTAGCAGAGAAAGGTATAATATGATCCACCAGTTGGAAACTGAAGCTGGACATTTCAGACCTGAAATAAAGCATACATTTTTAACAGTGAGGTTAATTAACCATTGGAACAACATATCAAGGGTCATGGTGGATTCTCCATCATTGGCAATTTTTAAATCAAGAATGGATGTTTTTTTCTGAATGATATGTTCTAGAAATTATTTTGAGGATGTTCTATGATCTGTGTTATACAGGAAGTCAGACTTCATAATCACAGTGGTCCCTTCTGGCCTTGGAATCTAAGAATTTTCTTGCGGGGAACAATTCTATGGCAGTAAGTGACATAACGTCACTTCCTAGGAAGGAAACAGCTAGGGATTCCTTTCCCAGGAGCTGGAGGAGGGGAAGCTTATTTGGAACCAGGCCCAACAAAAGGGAGAAGGGGTCATGGGAAGGAGAGGAAAAGAAGACTTTTCCTCATTCTTTCTATACTAAGAGCTTTGAAACCTCCCTCTCAAGCAAGAGCAACCTAAATTTTCTTTCCAACAGCATCTGGTCTGCTTCTGTGCAATGCTCCTGGATTTCTGTGTCGCTGCAATCACTGAAATTCTTCAGTAAGTTGAAATGCATACAGTCACAAAGCTATAGCCATGCATTTCATACTACTACACAAATTTCAGATTTATGCAGAATTCAAAAGGCTCTTGCTGCAGGATAGTCCTAATGTTCCATAGACTACAAAGAACCATGTCAATATTTCAGTGGCTAATAGAATTAATGAGCAAAAACGACTTGGTGACCTTTTAAATACATGACTGAGTTAGTGCTCATTACTGAGAAATATATAGATTGTAAGCCTATAAAGTGTATGTTTTAATCCAACATGCACCCTATATGGTCAGGCATATCTCATGGTGCTTCAGATTAGGAACGTCCTGGGTTTTGTTTTGTTTTTGTTTTTTTTGTGGGGGGGAGGTCCCACTCTTTTTTCCTGTAATTTGAACATTTCATCTTCCTCTCTCTCCTTCTCCCCATACTGGGTAAGGACTTTCCAACTGAAGCAGAATAGAAAGGGCAAACTGACACACTGGGTACCCTATATGAACACACCATATTTGTTTCTTGCTTCTCCCGCACCCCGACTCTCCCCTCTATATTCATATTTCCCTCTTTGCTGAACATGAAGCCAATAATGTTTGACTCAAATTTGGGGGATTATGAGATTTAAAAGGCTTACAAATTAGGCAAAGCAGATTAGCTCATTTTTCATGTGACTGGCAAGAATATACACAAAGGACAATATGCTTTAGTAACACCTCACATATATTGGGGCACATCAACGTAACAGGCTAATGAGCAGGGGGTGGCTAGGCAGAGGATATACTGGGAATGTGACTAACATCAAGGGACACGAGTGCAGTTCATTCCGAGGGAGTTCAAAAGGCAAGGAGTGCATAAGTGTATCTGAAATTAAAGCCTATGCTTGTATCCCCCAACGACAATAGGTTCCATGCAGTTACACCAGGGATGGATTTGGTTCCTTTATTAGTGGAGTGGGCCTAGAAATCAAGCCTGAAATACAAAGAATGCTGTACCAGCCTAATGAGAGTACTTTGGCCTCATCCCACTGCCAGAGTACGATGTGCCAAACCAGTGGGCAATATCACTGAGCCAGTTGGGCCCTCACTAACCCCCCTTGAATCACTCAGGGCACAATGTGGCCCTATGAGTTTGAGCTGCTTCCCCAGCCCAGCATGTCAGTTCCCCACTCAGAAAAGAAGGTTAAGGGGGGACTTGAATATAGTCTATAAATACCTACATGGGGAGCAAAAAAAAAAAAAATAGTAATAATGGGCTCTTCACTCTATCAGACCAAAATATAATAAGATCCAATGACAGGAAGTTGAAGCTAGACAAATTCAGATGGGAAATAAAATATAAAACTTTAAGGGTAATTAACCATCCGAACAACTTACCAAGGGTCATGGTGGATTCTCCATCACTGTCCATTTATAAATCAAGTTTTGGTGTTTTCATAAAAGAGATATTCTAGTTAAAATGGGAATTAATTTAGGGAAGTTCTATGGCCTGTGTTATGCAGTCAAGATCAGACTATATGCTCATAGTGGCCCCTTCTGGCCTTGTTATTATGTTATTCCTTACAGTTATTAATTTTGCATAGTTCAGCATATTAATTGAGAGCATATTTACTCATCATCCCAGAAAAAAAATTAGTATCATTTAAACCTAAATCATTGCAATCATGTAATTTCAGAGTAAGAAAATTCCCAGGTTTTATCCCAGTTACGACAGGATCTAAAATAGACCCAACAGTAACTGTTAAAAAATTAAAGTTTCTCTCTCTGGAGATTTGTGTTGCAGTTTCCACCTTACACTGACTGAAGATTTCAGTTTATTTAGGAAATTATTTACTATCTCTTGGTGTAAACTGTATTAAAAATAATTAAATAAGTCCAATTTGTGACTTGTAGATTGTCCTTTACAACAACAAAAAATCAATACAAGACATTCATTTTATATATTCTTTTGCCTGAGAAAGCTTTTTTTTTTTTTTTGGCTGGTTGAGTCCAACAAACCTTAAATATACTATTAAGGTAAAGCTGTCCGGCTACACAGAAATAAAAGAAGTTATATCAGCCGTTACCAGTTTTGAAAGATTTATGTGCATTTTAAAGTAACTAAGGCACATACTTTTTCCTTTTTCCTGTACCTTTTTCTTGTACTGATTCTCAGACTCCATTTGGTATACATACTGGTGAGTAAATGAACATGGATAACATACACTATTACAAAAACTCAATACTTCTCTAGATTTGCACACCTCTCATTCTTCTATTCACAGACTTTTTACAGCAGGTCTGGAAGAATGTTCCTTTTCTCACTCAGAAATCATTATTGCCAAAGAAAAATGCACAGGAGAATTGGATAGCTCAGGGAGCTGGTAACAGAATACAGATATAAGTAAGCTTCTGGCTTTCTAGGGACCTTCCCGGTAAACTGAAAGACTCTCATTATCTTCAGTGGAAGCTGGATCATGCCCTAGGTCAGTGGTTCAGGGGCAGACAGGTTTTAGGGCGTCTGCCAAGCATGGCCCAGGGCAGAAAGCCAAAGCCCCGCTGCACAGGACTGCAGCCAGGGGCCCCAAGCCCCACCACCCATGGCTGAATCCAAGCCTGAGCAACTTAGCTTTGTGGTCTCCCCTCTGGTGTGGGGCCCCGGGCAATTGCCCTGCTTCCTACTCCTTAACACCAGCCTTGGCTTTTATATGCGAAACAAAAAAACCAGTTGTGGCACAGCTGGGCTGTGGAGTTTTGATAGCATGTTGGGAGGGGCCTCAGAAAGACAAAGGTTGAGAACCCCTGCCCTAGGTGAACTGTTCTCACAGACCTAAAGACTGCAAATTCAGCCTAATCTGGATGTGACTGAAAATCTCTGGTACCTGTTTGGTAGCCTATGTGGAGTAAGGTTCCAGGGGAATGTTCACATCAAAAAGCAGAATCGAATTTTGAACTAATCAGCACTATTGTCAATCTCAACTCTGGAAGTAATCCTTCCAGACCAAGTTTGAGGCACATTGGCCAGGTGGTATGGGGAAGCTGGCACTATCATTCTCTTTACTGTACCTGTAAGTGTCAAATTAGCTCTGAGGGAGCTCCCCACAACTCCCTTGTGGTCACTAGAATTTTGCCCTCATTTTTTGTTGTTGTTTAAATTATGGGGCAAAGCCTGGTATGAACTGTCATAGCTTCATTGAAGTCAATGGAGCTATGACAATACTACATGGCAAATATCTACCCTCATATCTTTTATAGCTAAATTGACAGAGTTATGTTCAAAGATTTGCTATTCTGGAAGGGAAGCAATAAGATCAGTGCAAGTGGCTTTCCTTTCCCTAGCACAGTTCTTCAGCAAACATGAAGCATGACTTAAGTAGGAACCATAGCTTCTCAGCACTTAGGTGCCTAACTCTAGGCACACAAGTTTGAATATTTGATCTTAACTTTCTTTAATTAACCTATCACCACATTAATTGATCTATTCTGGTTTCAGACACAGTCCAAATCCAGACAGAAAGATCTGTCACTGGCTCTTTAGGTATGTCTCAAAAAATGCATGACACTTGGGAGGACAGATCCAGTTTCTGAGGGTCAAAAGAGGAGTTTGACTGAAACAAAAAGGGAGAAGTAATATCTTACTCAAGCAGTGCTTACTCAAATAAAAATCTGCTTGGATGTTGCACTCAAAATAGAATGATTCTTCAAGGCTGAATTCTAGAAAGAGGGAGAACATCACCACCACCAAATTCCTTGTTAACTGCTTGTAAATGTAGAGAGAATGTTTCTCTCAGTGACTAAGAAGCATTTGCAAGTTTGTGTTGCTTAACCCTAAAAATATCTGCTCCCAGAAATGGGCTCCTCTCTTTCTACACATAACTTGCATTCAAAAACTTTGAGCCATTTAGAGCCCACTCCAGCCAAGCACTTTAGAGCTGAGTGAAAATCATTTTCTGTATTCCCGGCCTACAGAATATCCAGAGCATGTTGGAGGAATCTGTTGCAGGCCAAAGGGAGTCATTTGTTTTCCTCTGTGAACAAAAGTCATATTTGGAAGATAAAGCTATATTAACACATGCTCCACCTAACCACACAGGGCTAAATATTCAAAGCATGACTTCTAGTTCTGCATACATTCTCATTAATCCACACAAATGACAGAAGTTCCATGAACACCTGATGTTTGTGCATTGCAAGCACAGGCATTGTCATTTAGGTGTTCACTTTCTATCCTTTGGACATACAAATGATAAAATGGTAGTGCATGTAAGTTGGCAGGCACAAATGTTTTGATTCATAGAATTAGCGGCCAAGTTGAGGTCACACAAAAATGTAGCTCAAATAGTTTGTAGGTATGTCACAAACATATGCCCTTAGCTAAAACTTGACAGTAGCTAAAGCTACAAAGGTCTTAGCCAGGGAGAATAATTTCAAAATCCTAACCAGATTTGCCTTTTTAAAATAAACTATTTAAGTTACTGCATTAGGGCTTTATACTGTAATACACGAAGTGAATTCAGCTCCTCAGGTCAATGGAAGTTGAGCACACTCAGCACTTCACAAGACTAAGCCTTCTTTAACACTTTATTTGGTTTATTGATTTTGTGCCAAGCTATTCTGTGTGGTAAAACAGGTCACCACACATGGACAGTAAAACTTTTCATAAATATTTACAAAAGGAATTTTAAAACGCAGACTTAGTGTGCATGCCAGGCAACCAAATTATTAGCCCAATCGTTCAGGGCCCAGTCCCAATGGGCTTTGGATCTCGGCCTCAGTAAGTGAGTTAGGCACCTTTTAATGGGAGTAAGTCATTTAACCTGACTAGGTGCTTTTCTAAATCCCACCAGGTGCCTCTCTACTTCTTTAGATTAATACCTTTGCAAATATTCAATCACAAAAAAAATCACTACGGAAGTGAGAAGAGCAGGATGCTATCGGTATAGCCACAGAATGAATTTCTAAGAGAAAAATATTCCGATTGCTCTTTATGATAAAAGATTCATATCGTAATATAAATCTGCACATTTGTCTGCAGCTTATGGAGCCAAACTGACAGAAAGATCTTCTCACAAAAGGATTACAGTCTGTGTTATCAGAAAGGACACATACAGTTGTGCAAATTTTAGTCTTTTAAACTGAGCCAGAAAAGACACTGAAAAAGAATATTTTTATTTTGTGTCAAAAGGGGAGACCAATTACAACTGCATATGTGACAACTAACTTTAACAAAGCAGTCAGCAGCTTCATTATTGTTGAGCGCACCAGCATATTATAGTTTGCATAAGACGCCAACTAGACAGGGATATTATACAGATCCCAAGGTACTTCTTGCAAATGCAGGATGTAGGGCTGTAGCTGAACCTGCTTAATCTAGGGTTGATTTTGGTCTGTTAACTCCAATGTCCTAACCAAATCCCAACCTAGGTATCTACCTACCTAAATAAATGATATAATAATAATTTGTACTGGATAAAATATTCCTCATTTCCTGTTCTAAAACTATAATTTATACATGCTAGAGATGATACAACAGGTGCCATATCCCCAATTCTGTGTAGAAAGGATATATAAATCAAATACAATATATTAATAAATAACAATTACTTATATTCATAGTAATGTCCAGAGGCCTCAATCAAAATCGGGACTCAATTGTACTTGACACTGTAAAAATACCTAGACATAGTCCCTGCTCTAGTGAGCTTTCAACAGAAGAAATAAGATCAGTAAAATAAACAAAATCTCACCAGCACATAGACAGTGTCAGAACATAAGTACATGGGAAGAATTGGAAGGGAAAGGGAAAAGGAGACTTGGACTGAGAATGGCCCCAAATAGCACAAAAGAAATTGAAAACAACCTAGGACAGTGAAAGGCCTGGTAAAGATAAGAGAAAGTGACTGGCCTGACATGGGGAGTACAGAGAATGGATCTGAGCGAGTAGGTTGAAGTGGTCAGTATAGCACAGAATAGCATCAAAAGGCCTGACTAATTATATACCAATTTTACACTGGTGTAATTCCATTGCTCCGGATTTACGCTGGTGGAATTAAGGGAACAATCAGGTCTAAAGTGTCCGGGAAAGCAGAGAGAGAAAAGGACAGATAGTAAAATCAGAGTAGCTTTCACAAGCTCAATGAGCACTGAAGGGACCAGGAACCTAAACAAAAACAAAAAATATTTGAGGACAGCCATGAGAAGTCGAGACAGCAAGTGCAATGTCATTTCTGCTCACAGGAAAGTAGAAAGGGGGTGGGAGGAGGGAGAGAGAGAGAATCAGAGTAGTTAAGATGGCATCTAACAGAAACACAAAACAGCCCAAAGGGAGTCGAGTTTTGCAGTGGCCCAGGAAAATGCAGAGAAAGCATTGAAACAGATAAGGGTGCACAACAAGGGCATGAAAGCAGGCAGGAAGTTCAATCAAGGAGAAAAGAGAAACTCAGAGCTAAGTGGGAAGCACAAAGAGAAAAAATAATCACAATTATAGTGCAGACTTGCTGCTTAAATTGAGAAAAATCAGAGCTTGTTTGAAATAACTTATGTTAAACACAACCTCTCCACAGCTTCTGTCTCCTGCACAGTGAGGACTTTAGAAAGAGAGAAATAAGGGAAAGGAGAAATAGATTACACCATATGTGGAAGCCATTACCTGTGACTACATTCAAATATACAAACAAAATGTAATTTCTTGAACACTTATCTTTTCTTTTCTCCCCTCTAGAGGTTAATATAACATGTGTGGGTGCACTTGTACCTGCTTAAGCTTACTTCTAAATCAGACAACACAGTGCTTTTTTCTTTGCAAATGAATTGGCTCATTTGTCTTTAGATGCCCTAATTTAGACCCAAGTTAATTAATAACCATTCTTGTACAGCTGGACACTTAATGCTACAATAAGAAAAAGAGACAGAACATCCGAGTCACAAGTGAATTAATCAGAAAGGTTTTAGATACACTGGACCAGATTTTCATCTGCTGTATATTGGCACAGCTCTGTTTAAGGCAAAGGAACTGCGCAATTTACAAAGGCTGAGGATCTGGCCCATTATTTTGCTTTAAGCTACCTGTTCATCCTCCAGACTGATCTACATTGTTTCAAGAGTCAGTGATCACCAGCGCACAGACCCTCTCCATGGTAGACATTCCCCTTGCGCCAGGGGCAGGCAGAGGGCATGATGCAAGAGCCACATCAGTGGATCTATCCCACCTAAGAATTTGCCAGTGCAACAAAGGTTCTCAAGGGACTAGTTAAGATGGTTTTAATGCTTCTTTGCACTGCCAGCGTGGTATACAGCAGCCAGAGCAGGGTCAAAGACCTGATCTGCAGTCTGCAAAATGTGCTACTTCAGGAAGAAAGGTCCTATTTAAATGTAAGCTAGTGCAGAGAAAGTGACAGTAATATGAAAAATACACTTCTTGTTATGTCATATACAAAATAGGTGAGAGGGACAGCCACTGCAGATTCAGTCAACTCCTTACAAAGTTCAGTTAATGCTATACTTAAATGAGAATAATTATGCCTTCAAACAGGAAGCATACTTAAGGGTGGACATGAGTCCTCATTTTAATGGCGTTTACACTGTATGCTTCTTTCAATGGCATGTAGTATACATACCCATGTAGCGCCCCTAGCATAGGTATAGATAGATAGCAGACAATGAACCATGGCTTAGGCAAATAGAGCACAGACACACCTGAAGGGCATGGGTTGGTACTCGAGGACATACCCTACATGGCTCTCTACTCGCTCCGGCCATGCCTCCCTGTCCAGATTGCTATTTTTAGTGTCCCCCTGCTGGAGTCTTTCCCCAGAAAAGACTCTTGCTGCAGGGAAAGGCTCTGGTGGGGGAGGCAGTGGAGAAACGCTCAGACTTTCCCTACTGTGTCCCACCACCAAAGCCACCACCAGAGCCTTTCCTCGCCAGAATGAAATCCTCATCACTGCCGCAAATCCTCCAGCATGGGGGAGTTGCTGAAACCTTTCCCTGCTGCTTTGTCTCCACCACAGCCTTATGCTGACACAGGTAGCTGCACGCCATAGTGTGGACGTGGAGTGTTTTTCATTGCAGCATGTAACTGCACGTACACTACATGCTGCCGTCAGTGATGTTTAGTGTAGATGTAGCCTAAGATAAATGTCTTTTGCTTTCAGGTGGTCTTTTTGTGCTGCCAAGCAGCTATCAGCAAGAAAGGCAACACACCTGCCCAACCCATAGACTATTCCACATGCTTTGGGTGTTAGTACTACTGTGGCTTTGTACATTTGTAGCACTATAAGTGTATGATCACTTGTTTATTGACAGATCAGGAACATGCCTATCACCATATCGTCCAAATATATGTCAATGGAAGGAGATGTGTGTGGTGTAGACCTTGCTTGGCATCTCTGGTGGCACACAGTTGACATACTACCTACCTTCCCACAGAGAAGTCACTGAATGTCAAGGAATGGAACCAGAAGGTGACAAGATGCATCTAGAATATTTCCAGTACATTTTACTGGTAGCAGACAGCTGGATACTAATAATCAGCTGACAAATATGGGAGTTCCTCGCCAGAAGACAGTCCACATCTTAGAGATACATGTATCTGCCTTTATTCTACCACTCTAGCCCTCTAATACAGGGTCTCAAACTCGCAGCCCACAGATCATCTGTGGCCTGCGAACCCGCCCGCGTGGCTCCAGCAGTTTTGGGGCCGGGTCTCTCCCTTGGCCCCACCTGCCGCCCCTGGGTGCTCCCCCTCCCACCCGCCCCGAGGCGATTTACAATGGCCTGGGGCCACTCACCACTGGCAGCGCAGCGGAGCTGAGCGGCGTGTGCCTGCTCATTCCACATGTCTGCTGGCCCCTCCCTGTGGCCCCAGGACGGGGCTGTGCCTCGGCACGCTGCCCCTGCCCCGAGCACCCCTGCGGCCAATAGGAACCTGTGGGGGCAATGCCTGGGGGCAGCAGCACATGGAGGCCCCCCGGCCCGCCCACCTTGGAGACCCAGGTAAGCACCGCACCCCCCAACCCCCTCCCAGAGCCTGCACCCCTCCCCACACACCCCAGCCCTGAAACTCTCTCCCAGAGCCTGCAACCCCACCCCCAGCCCAGAGTCTGCATCCAGCACCCAAACTCCATCCCAGGGCCTGCATCCCAGACCTCCTCTCCCACCCAAACTCCCTCCCAGAGCCCAACCTCTCACCCCTTCTGCACCCAAACTCCTTCCCAGAGCCTGCATCCCAAATCCCTTCCCCAGACCTGCTCCCCCACCCAAACTCCCTCCCAGAGCCCTAGGCAGGTTGGGGGCGGAGTTTTGGGGGGCAGGTTCTGGGAGGCTTAAGTGACGTTATTGGCCCACTGGGAGGATTTGAGGACTGGCACTGGCCCTAAAGTAAATTGAGTTTGAGACTCCTGGTCTAATACATTTCCAGCCCATACATAGTGAGTTAACATGAATAAGGGGCAGAATTAAAGTTGGTGCAGAAAAATAAACAGCTATATTTCTACAGCCTTTAGACTTTAGAGTAAAAAGAAAAATAATCTAAACTGTAACAATATTCTCTTAACATTATTTCAGGGAGCAACATAATAATCAACCTTAGCTCTGTCTTAAAGATTTTTGTCTTGGACTATTCTGTTGAAACAAGCTACTTGTTCAGCCCTGCATCAAACAAGAAGCCTAATTCTTAATTATTCAAATAGTTACGAGACACAGATCTAGTTCCAACACATTGCTAGCTTAACACAGAAAAAAAAAGTATATTAAAAAGCTAGCATTCTTAGCTAGTGAATCACTTTATTAAAATCTTGACAGATCTGAAGAGAACAGTGGGGATTATGAAATGGTCAAGGGATGCACCTTTGCAGATTAAACCAAATTCCTCTGCTCTCACAAACTCTGCAGAATGTCGTCAATGGAAATTAAAAGGAAGTATTATTGCTAGGAGATTTGTTCTTAGAGATGAGCATGAAGTCTTCTGAACAATTAAAAAAAAAAACCAATTCCCTCCAAACATGATTTTATCAATATTTATTCATTAGGCATTGAATTTCTACTGCACTGGGGAAACCAGAAATAGAACTTGGGACATGAGAAAAATATTAACACTGAGAAATTCATATCTAAAGGTACATAATGTTTCTAATACTATTTAAACAAAAATACCTTTCCAAACAAAACTGGACATTAACTCAAATTCACAAAAGAAATTGGAAGGCTGATAATAGATGTGTGTCTTGACAAATACAATTACAATTAACCCAAAAAACAGAATGTACTATATAGGATTTGTAGAGCTGATTGAAACTTTCACTGAAACTTTCACAAGCTAATTGAAACACATTTAATTTCAGTTTGTGTTACAAATTCCCTCTACTGTCCATGTCCAGAAGGTTGCCATGTTTCACCAACCCATTGGGTGAACTTGGGCTAAGTTTCAAATAAATGTGGACCTACCTAGTGTCAAACACATTTGGGGTGAACTTTGTGAAACTTTCTGAAATATATGTAACTGAAACTATGTGTGACTGGATGGTTTGGGCACAACTGACTTTCAATATGACTTAGACTCCTAAGTGCCCAAGTCACTTGTGAAAATGGGTCTCAGATTATTAAGACACTTAGGTGCTTTTGAAAACTTTACCCAGTATCTCAGACTCTGATCTTTCACACAGTTATGTACGTGCTTAATTGAGTAATCCTACTGCACCAGCTTTGCTTTTAAATACAGTAATACATGTGCTTACATGTTGGCAGGATCCAGACTTGATAGCTCATTTTCAATGGGAACTGATATGGATACTTCTGGAATTCAAATCAGTGATGATGACCAATTTTTACATATTGTAATATGTCTGTGTGTGCAAAAAATTGTGTAATTCAAAAATGGAAATACATCAACTTCTCCATGTGAAAAGTCCCCCTCCCTACCTTCCGGAGAGAGAAAGACTCTGATGAGTATATGAAAAAATAATCTAAAACAACTGAAAAAAGTGACAGGACATTTACAGCCATGTGAAACCCACTTGATCTTTATTTGATTAAACTATAATTTAATTCAGGACAATATAGCTCTTTAATATTAAGCCATTATCCAAATAACCATTGGAGAAAAAAAACATATATTAAAGGCATTTTAGATTAAAGACGCTGTAGCAGGGTGGCTTGTCCCATAGACTGAAAAGCCTGGAGCTAGTGAACCCTGATTACAAAATGAGCCTTATGAAGAGCAGCAGGAGACTGCAGTGAAAGTGGGGACACAAGGGGATGCTCAGGGAGAGTAGAGACTGCTAAGAGCGAGGGGCTCCATTTGGGATTTAGTGTATGTCAACACTGCAATTAGACACCTGTGGCTGGCCTGTGCAGGTTATGGGGCTCGGGCTAAGGGACTGTTTAATTACAGTGTGATGTTTGGGCTTGAGCTGCAGCCTAAGCTAGAGACCCTCCCACCTTGCAGAGTACTGGAGTGCAGGCTCCAGCCTGAGCCCAAATATCTAAACTGCAGTTAAACAACCCCTTAGCCCGAGCACAGCAAGCCCAAGTCAGCTGGTATGGGCCAGCCAGTGGATTTTAACTGCAGTGTAGACATACTGTAAGATTCCAGCCAAGAAGGGCTCGGAGTAGTCTGTTAAGGCAGGAGACACCCTGAGTAAACAGTGGAAAGACTGCAGTGCTCCCGAGGCAGAAAGGACAGGGAATAGGAAAAAAAAATGTTCGTTTTATGGACTTTATTTGGACTGAGATTTCTTTGGGGGTTATTTTCTGTGAATAAACACAGACCCAAGGAGTGGTATTTTGACCACAGAGAAAAATGTGTGGAGACTGTGCAAGGGAGCCTCAAGAGGGGGAAACAGAGGTAGGGCACTGCAGAGTGACTCTGAGCCATGAAGGGGTGCTCAGAAGGCAGCTGCCAGTATTACAGATATAAAAACAAGTAACTTATTTTCTTAAATGTATCAACTAGACAGTTAATAACAACATTTAATTAGGAACATAGGACAGGAAGGGACCTTCTGGGTTATTGAATCCAGTCCCCTGCAATCACAGACAACCCCATCACATAACCCTGTTCATAAACTTACCAAGCTCCACATTAAAACTAGCTGGAAGGCTAATTAAAACCTGTTGGGAGGCTCTTTCAGAACTGCCCACGTCTGAACGGTAGAGACCATCTTCTGATTTCCAATCTCATTGTATTCACACACAGTTTATATCCATTTGTTCTTGTGCCAACATTTTTCTTTAGCTTAAATAGATCTTCTCTCTCCCTGGGTTTACCCCAGGATGTATTTATAGAGCTCAATCGTATCCCTTCTCAGCCATTGTTTCGTTAGTTTAAACAACCCAAGGGTCTTTTAGTCTCCTCTCATAAGACAGGCTCTCCATTCCCTTGATCATCCTCGTGCCATTCTCTGCATCTATTCTAATTTGAATTAAACTTTCTTGAACATGGGTAACCTGAACTGGATACAGTATTTCAGATGAGGTCTTGCAGTGCCTTGTACAATGGCATTAATACTTCCCTATCTCTGCTGAAAATGTCTCATCTGATAAATGCGATCCTGGGATGTGTCTTTCACCACCATACCACATTGTTGGTTCACAGTCATTGTGTGGTTGACTAATACACCTAGGTATTTCTCCTCCTTTGTTGCTTCCAACTGATGAGCCCCAGTTTATAGCAAAAATTCTTGTTATTAGCACTTGCACTCTGTACAATTACATTTTATCCTACTTCTATTACTCTAGTCCTCTATGTCATCTATTTCTTCCTGCATAGTATTCCAATCCACCTCTGTATTGACAGTGTTTCCCAGCTTTGTACCATCAGAAAATTTCATTAGAACACTCCTACTTCTTGTGCCAACATTATTAATGAAAATATTAAATAAGATGGGCCACAGAGATAGATCTTTGAGGAACTCCAATAGTAAGAGTCCTCCAGCCTGATAATTTCCCTTTGTGCACAACCTGTTGTCTCCCTTTTAGCCAGGTCCTTACCCACTCTGTAATTCCTGTACTAATCCCCATTTTCTCCAATTTAACTAATAATTTCCCATGTGGTACTGTGTCAAATGCTTTACTGAAGTCCAGCTAGATTACATCTATTGCATTTCCCTTATGTAAATAATCAGTTATTTTATCAAAGAAAGGCATCTACCTTTGATAATACCATGTTGCATTTTATCCAGTATTCCATTTACCTACATGTCCTTAATTATTCCTTCCTCTGTTTAGTCAGACAGAAAGGAAAAAGTACAAAGGGCCCTTCATGACTGGCATACACAGCAGTTAAAAAATTCCATTTGTAATGAACTGTATCTAAATTTTATATCCAAGCATGCAGTTTTGAAAATAAATAAGATTGCTGCATTCCTTTTTGTTTAATGTCATATCAGGCTCATCAAGTATTCACTTACTATTCTCATCATTTTGTGACAACCTAACATCACACAAACTGCATGGGAAAAGCCAAATTAACTTGAGAAAATAATTTTTAAAAATAAGTTTGGGTCTCAGAGTTGCCCTAGGATTCTTTTGATTAGTTCATTATCTTTCACTGCGTGGCAAAACAGGAGGCCTAGGATAATAAATTCTATATTCTCCTTAAAGTATTTTTACTAAATTATGAATGTGACACAAGATAATTCATTTAGGTTTCATTAAAATATTTTGATTAGTGCCTGTGCATGTTGTATCGTTCCTTAAAGACCAATAGCTGCCATTTAGTAGAGAAAAAATAGTTTATGATGGTGGACAGCAGGATGGCTACCAGATTACACTCTTTCATAAATGCAGAGCTCAGTGTGGGTCTGACCATGGAGATGGGAGCAGCCACTGGGGAGTGCAGTTGTCCCTCCAACTTCCCTCCTCTTGGCAATGCAACTGAGTCAGACAACACAACTGGAAGGGTGGCAGAAATTAAAGTTTGGCTTCCTCTTCCAATGTCTCCGCTCATCCCATTCTCCCTCACCCCCAACACCCAGTGCTCCTTCCACGCTGCCTCTAGGTCTTGCTGAAAGTTATAGCTACTATTCCTTTTCTCCCTTCCACAGGCCACTACAATGTCAGAAAATGTGTCTTTATCACATTTTGTTCCTCTAACACATCATCAGTTCGCTCCTCTATATGTTAGACTCAAAGACTCAGACTTTAAGGTCAGAAGGGGCTATTATGATCATCTAGTCTGATCTCCTGAACTTTTCAGGCCACAGAACCTCCCCCACACACTCCCTAACCTCTGGCTGAGTTACTGAAGGCCTCTAATCATGGTTTAAAGACTTCAAGTTACACAGAATCCACCATTTACACTAGTTTAAACCTGCAAGTGATCTGTGCCCCATGCTGCAGAGGAAGGCAAACCGTGCACCCCCCACCCTCCCACTCTCTACCAATCTGACCAAGGGGAAAATTCCTTCCCAACCCCAAAAATGGTGATTTAGATGCTGATCTAGTAGGTGAGACTCACCACCCAGACACCTGGGAAAGAATTCTCTGTAGTAATTCAGAGCTCTCCACATCTAGTGTTCCATCACTGGTTGCTGGAGATCTCTGCTGCTAGAAGTCACAGATTGGCAGTCTCGTCATACTCCATACATTTATCAAGCTCAGTCTTGAAGCCAGTTACGATTTTTGTCACCACTGGTCCTCTTGGAAGACTGTCCTAGACCTTCACTCCTCTTATGGTTAGAAACCGTCATCTAATTTCAAATTAAATTTGTTGATGGTCAGTTTTTATTCATTTGTTCTTGTGTCCACATTGGTGTTTAACTTAAATAACTCCTATCCCTCCCAGGTATTTATCTCTTTGAAGTTTTTAGAGAGAGCAATCATATCTCCCCTCAGCCTCTACTAAACAAGCCAAACTCTTTGAGTTTCCTCTCCTAAGGGAGGTTTTCCATTTCTTGGATCATCTAGTAGACCTTCTCTGCACTTGTTCCATTTTGAACTAATCTCTATTAAACATGGGAGACCAGAGGAAGTCTCACCAGTGCCTTGTATAATAGTACTAACATTTCCCTCTCTCTACTGGAAATACCTTGCCTGATGCATCCTAGAACTGCATTAGCCTTTTTCACGGCCACATCACATTGAGACTCATAGTCATCCAGTGATCAACCAATGTACTCAGATCTTTTTTCCTCCTCTGTCACTTCCAACCGATAATTCCCCAGTGTAAAGCAAAACAATTTGTTGTTAGCCCCTAAGTGCATGACCTTGCACTTTGCACTATTAAATTTCATCCCATTTATATTACTCCAGTTTTCAAGGTTGTCCAGATCTTCTTGTATGACATTCCTGTACTCCTCCGTATTGGCAATACCTCCCAACTTTGTGTCATCTGCAAATTTTTATTGTGCCAACACAGTAATAAAAATGTTAAATGAGACTGGTCCCAAGACAGATCCCTGAGGAACATCACTAATAACCTCCCTCCAGTCAGACAGTTCACCTTTCAGTATGACCCTTTGTAGTCTCTGCTTTAACCAGTTCCTTATTCACCTTTCAGTTCTCATATCAGTCCTCATCTTCTCTAATTTAACTAATAATTTCCCTTGTGGATCTGTATCAAATGCCATACTTTAATCCTGGTAGATTAGATCTGCTGAATTTCCTTTGTCTAAAAAAAAAAACCAGTTATCTTCTCCCCCCTAGGACCCGAACTACATCTTCTCATCTCTTCACAAAGGATCACCACCACCAATGGCTAAACAGACACCTGTCTCTGTATCAGAGCTGAAAATTGCTAAACTAACCAAGTCTGATAAGGACCAGGGGTGTCTGCATGGATGCAACAGGTACTCCAATCTTTCATGACAATGGCAGAGCCTACAAGGGAGAAGGAAGTACCAGGTGTTTCCTTCCATAAAGGAGCACAGTGGGCAGCCTGGATGGCTGGATCTAACCGGACATAATAGCAATACTGTAAATACTATAAAGGTTTTTTTTTAATTTTTGAAGTCTTATATCACCGTGCAATGAACGAAAGTAAATTAATTACAATAATCCTAGCACAACTCCGAGACCCAGCTTGGTGTTTGGAGTTCCACAAACTACCTTCCTTAGTAAGTGGCAATGAGTTCTAGTTATTAAATACGCTTTCTGCAAAGAAGGATTTCCTTTCATCAGTTCTAGATTTGTTGTCAATTAATATAATCATACATCCTCCTTTTCTTGTATTATGGAATAAGAGAGAAAGGTGATGTGTGATTTAGGACTCAGTGCACTGCAGTGTCATATTGTTTGCTTGGACAGAAAAACTCCCAACATGAGAACATTTACATGTAGATTAGATAGGATTTTGTATATTTTAGAAAGATATAACCTGTCCTATCCACACTAAAGTTTTCAAACATGTTAAAGCCTGCTCATAAACAATCCACCTTTCACTCGGACATGGGCAGACCTTAACTGAAGAGGGTTAGGAAGAAATTTCCCATACGGACAGGCTATTCCATAATTGTCTACTATAGACATCTTGCAGCATCTTCCAAATCATCTTGTTCTGGCCACAGGCAGAGACAGGATACTGAACTAAATAGGCAATTCCTCTGCAAAAAGATGGTGTTGCCACTCAACCAAGCTATAGTTAATGTTTAGGACTTTGCAGGTCACTTTTCCAGTGAAGGAGAAATTAGTGATACAAAGCCTGGGTATATTTTAAGTGTAACTTGTTTTATTCACATATAAATACCAGTCCTGGAACAAAGGTGGTCAAAGAGCCTGCAGGACAAACCTTTTTTGTTCAAGTTTCAGCCCAACATCAATGCCTGGGTCCCAGAAAGCATCCATGCCTTAAGAATTGATGCTAGTCAAAGATCTGGCAACATGTGACCTCCAGAAGAAGAAGGGGGAACGTCCATGTACCAGCAATGCGGATACAGGTAAGTAACCGTTTTCATGTTCTCTCCACAGGTACCATTGCGGGGAGTGGCCCAGATGATACGTCTGGGGGAAGGGAGCAGAAGGAAACTCCACCAGTTGAAAGGCATGAGATGCACTGTCCTAAGGTTGGGGGTTCCACGACCACCACTCCCAAGAGACGGAGGCGGGTGGTGGTGGTCGGGGACTCTCTCCTCAGGGGGACTGAGTCATCTATCTGCCGCCCTGACCGGGAAAACAGAGAAGTCTTGATGCTTGCCAGGGGCTAAGATTTGCGATGTGACGGAGAGTCTGCCGAGACTCATCAAGCCCTCGGACCGCTACCCCTTCCTGCTTTTCCACATGGGCACCAATGATACTGCCAAGAATGACCTTGAGCGGATCACTGAAGACTACATGGCTCTGGGAAGGAGGATAAAGGAGTATGAGGCGCAAGTGGTGTTCTCGTCCATCCTCCCCGTGGAAGGAAAAGGCCGGGGTAGGGATCGTCGAATCGTGGAAGTCAATGAATGGCTATGCAGGTGGTGTCGGAGAGAAAGCTTTGTATTCTTCGACCACGGGATGGTGTTCCAAGAAGGAGTGCTAGGCAGAGATGGGCTCCACTTAACGAAGAGAGGGAAGAGCATCTTCGCGAGCAGGCTGGCTAACCTAGTGAGGAGGGCTTTAAACTAGGTTCACCGGGGGAAGGAGACCAAAGCCCTGAGGTAAGTGGGTAAGCGGGATACCAGGAGGAAGCACGAGCAGGAGCGTGTGAGAGGGGAGGGCTCCTGCCTCATACTGAGAACAAGGGGCGATCAGCGGGTTATCTCAAGTGCCTATATACAAATGCACAAAGCCTGGGAAACAAGCAGGGAGAACTGGAGGTCCTGGCAAAGTCAGGGAATTATGATGTGATTGGAATAACGGAGACTTGGTGGGATAACTCGCATGACTGGAGTACTGTCATGGATGGGTATAAACTGTTCAGGAAGGACAGGGAGGCCAGAAAAGGTGGGGGAGTTGCACTGTATGTAAGGAGCAGTATGACTGCTCAGAGCTCAAGTATGAAACTGCAGAAAAACCCGAGAGTCTCTGGATTAAGTTTAGAAGCCTGAGCAACAAGGGTGATGTTGTGGTGGGATTCTGCTATAGACCACCGGACCAGGGGGATGAGGTGGACGAGGCTTTCTTCCGGCAAGTTGCAGAAGCTACTAGATCGCATGCCCTGGTTGTCATGGGCGACTTCAATCATCCTGATATCTGCTGGGAGAGCAATACAGCGGTGCACAGACAATCCATGAAGTTTTTGGAAACTGTAGGGGACAATTTCCTGGTGCAAGTGCTGGAGGAACCAACTAGGGGTGGAGGTCTTCTTGACCTGCTGCTCACAAACCGGGAAGAACTAGTAGGGGAAGCAAAAGTGGTTGGGAACCTGGGAGGCAGTGACCATGAGATGGTCGAGTTCAGGATCCTGACACAAGGAAGAAAGGAAAGCAGCAGAATACAGACCCTGGACTTCAGAAAAGCAGACTTTGACTCCCTCAGGGAACTGATGGGCAAGATCCCCGGGGAGAATAACATGAGGGGGAAAGGAGTCCAAGAGAGCTGGCTGCATTTTAAAGAATCCTTATGGAGGTTACAGGGACAAACCATCCCGATGTGTAGAAAGAATAGTAAATATGGCAGGCGACCAGCTTGGCTAAACAGTGAAATCCTTGCTGATCTTAAACACAAAAAAGAGGCTTACAAGAAGTGGAAGATTGGACAAATGACCAAGGATGAGTATATAAATATTGCTCGGGCATGTAGGAATGGAATCAGGAAGGCTAAATCACACCTGGAGTTGCAGCTAGCGAGGGATGTTAAGAGTAACAAGAAGGGTTTCTTCAGGTATGTTGGCAATAAGAAGAAAGCCAAGGAAAGTGTGGGCCCCTTACTAAATGAGGGATGCAACCTAGTGACAGAGAATGTGGAAAAAGCTAATGTACTCAATGCTTTTTTTGCCTCTGTCTTCACGAACAAGGTCAGCTCCCAGACTACTGCACTGGGCAGCACAGCATGGGGAGGAGGTGGCCAGCCCTCTGTGAAGGTAGAAGTGGTTTGGGACTATTTAGAAAAACTGGATGTGCACAAGTCCATGGGGCCGGATGCGTTGCATCCAAGAGTGCTAAAGGAATTGGCGGATGTGATTGCAGAGCCATTGGCCATTATCTTTGAAAACTCATGGCGATCGGGGGAAGTCCCGGAAGATTGGAAAAAGGCTAATGTAGTGCCCATCTTTAAAAAAGGGAAGAAGGATGATCCTGGGAACTACAGGCCAGTCAGCCTCACCTCAGTCCCCGGAAAAATCATGGAGCAGGTCCTCAAGGAATCAATTCTGAAGCACTTAGACGAGAGGAAAGTGATCAGGAACAGTCAGCATGGATTCACCAAGGGCAAGTCATGCCTGACTAATCTAATTGCCTTCTATGATGAGATAACTGGTTCTGTGGATGAAGGGAAAGCAGTGGACCTGTTATTCCTCAACTTTAGCAAAGCTTTTGACATGGTCTCCCACAGTATTCTTGTCAGCAAGTTAAAGAAGTATGGGCTGGATGGATGCACTACAAGGTGGGTAGAAACCTGGCTGGATTGTCGGGCTCGACGGGTAGTGATCAATAGCTCCATGTCTAGTTGGCAGCCGGTATCTAGCGGAGTGCCTCAAGGGTCGGTCCTGGGGCCGGTTTTGTTCAATATCTTCATTAATGATCTGGAGGATGGTGTGGATTGCACCCTCAGCAAGTTTGCGGATGACACTAAACTGGGAGGAGTAATAGATACGCTGGAGAGGAGGGATAGGATACAGAGGGACCTAGACAAATTGGGGGATTGGGCCAAAAGATATCTGATGAGGTTCAACAAGGACAAGTGCAGAGTTCTGCACTTAGGGCGGAAGAATCGAATGCACCGCTGCAGACTAGGGACCGAATGGCTAGGCAGCAGTTCTGCAGAGAAGGACCTAGGGGTGACAGTGGATGAGAAGCTGGATATGAGTCAACAGTGTGCCCTTGTTGCCAAGAAGGCCAATGGCATTTTGGGGTGTATAAGTAGGGGCATTGCCAGGAGATCGAGGGATGTGATCGTTCCCCTCTATTCGACATTGGTGAGGCCTCATCTGGAGTACTGTGTCCAGTTTTGGGCCCCACACTACAAGAAGGATGTGGAGAAATTGGAGAGAGTCCAGCAGAGGACAACAAAAATGATTAGGGGACTGGAACACATGAGTTATGAGGAGAGGCTGAGGGAACTGGGATTGTTTAGTCTACGGAAGAGAAGAATGAGGGGGGATTTGATAGCTACTTTTAACTACCTGAAAGGTGGATCCAAAGAGGATGGATCTAGACTGTTCTCAGTGATAGCAGATGACAGGACAAGGAGTAATGGTCTCAAGTTGCAGTGGGGGAGATTTAGGTTGGATATTAGGAAAAACTTTTTCACTAGGAGGGTGGTGAAACACTGGAATGCGCTACCTAGGGAGGTGGTGGAATCCCCTTCCTTAGAAGTTTTTAAGGTCAGGCTTGACAAAGCCCTGGCTGGGATGATTTAGTTCGGATTGGTCCTGCTCTGGGCAGGGGGTTGGACTAGATGGCCTCCAGAGGTCCCTTCCAACTCTGTTATTCTATGATTCTATGACCACGGCATACCAAACTCTCCTGTGACTCATACAGTTCTCTCTATCGAGAAGCCCCTGCATAACAAAAACTGACACCAGAGCACATCTGCCCAAAGTTGCACAGTTGTTTGAATGCTAAGAAGAAGAACTTGGAAGAGTAGATGTAACACGGCCACATACTAACACCTTCCATAACAATGTATATTCGCTGAAACTAAGGAATTTGCAATTTATTGTTGTATTCTATCTCTTGGTCTAATAATGGATAGATCATGAGACTGGGTTCTAATCCTGGCTCTGCCACTAGCCTGCTGTGTGACCTTTGGACAAGTCACTTCACCCCTTTGTGACTCTATTTCCCTTCACACCTTTTATATGTATTGTCTAAATAGACTGTAAACTCTTCGGGCCAGGATGGTCCCACACAGCATTTACAGACTGCATTGTAATACAACTATCAAATTATTATTATTCTCACATACAGAGGTAAAGAAGTTCTTCCCAACTCATTTTGTTACCCTTCCCTTGGCCCTTCCTATTTCTTCTAGGAAATAACTGCACAGGTACAAATGTTTAAGTGTGTGTATTATACCACACAAAGTCAGCTTTAAGGTATGCTCCAAATTTTCCTCAGAGCTTTGATTCAGCTTTGAGCCAATTTCTGCAGATTCCATTCATATTTAATCAAATCTTGCTCCCTTTTGTAAGTCATGGGGAAATGGAGGTCCATTATTTTTGGTGGACTGAGCAGAGATGCACTAGTGAACAGTGCAGAGTCTAATGCTGACCCACTGAATATTTATCTAAATTCAGATTTTGCATATCCTCAATGTGGATCTGATGGTATCATATAATCCTAAATGTTTTTTCTTTCACATATTCTGCAAGCCCTTTTCACAGCACCTTACTTGCTCTTTACTCATATAAAACTCCCCTAAAAGGGGTTCCTAAATTATTAAAAAACCATTGAGCAAAGCTAGGCACAAAGCCACCTACATAGTCCATTATTTTAAGCTGATTTGTATTTCTTAAAAAAGAAAATCTGATACGAAAGTCTTTGAAATGCCTGGGCTTGATTTCCCACAGCTTTGCACCTTGTGATGGTAAAGCAAGAATAAAGTGGGTCTAAAAATCTCACCATATGGTAGCATTTTTATTCCCACTACACAGGTGTAATATGACTACACAAGGTGCAAGGGGAGGAACAGGCCTCTTGTGTTTAGGTGGCATAAAAAACCCACTTGGATTGATGCTGGCCTTGAGGAATATGTGGACTAACTTGTATAATGTGATAACACTGAAAACAGAAATACTCCTGTATCTGGCAGTACTCCAATATCTGACTAAACATAAAAACATGTCGCAGTCACCTTCCCTGTTATACCTTGATTTTCATCTGCTGACTAAATCGGCTGTTTCATTGTCATAAATTATTTTCCAAATAATTGCATTGCTTTATTGCATGTTGCCCAAACTTAGCCAGTAAACAGTATGCTTGGCAAGACATTAGCTTTTCAGTCAGAACCCCCAGATCTGAAATTGTATTACATTTCAGGATATATTTTTATAGGAATTATAATGACATTTCAGCAAGGTTGTTCTCTCAAGTACTTTAACTATCAAAAACAATTATGCGAAAGATGTGAATCACACCATTCCATTTCCTAAAATATTCAGATTGTAGGTTGATGTCTTATGCAATAATGATCGGGGCACAGAACACTTCCTAGAGATTAATTTGCAACTAGGAGGCATAGACAACCTGAGGTGTAGTCAAGAGCCACTAACCTACAACTGCTCATTAATCCTATGAAATGCCCTGTGCCAAAGTCAGCATTACTATCATCAACTGAAAATGATAAACAAAGAAATACGGATTTTTAGCAGGTGATGCTGTTTCAATTGCTTTGTACAGAGTGATTCTAGGGAATCAGGACCATTTATATTAACCAAGCAGGTTTCTTGAATCATCCATTCCAACATTCCACTCATTATTTTACGCCCACCATGTTATTGATTAGACTTGTCAAATGGTGCACTGCACATAAATTACCTGATAATTTAGCCCTTTTTCTGTAGGCAAATCATTCACAAACTGATCCTGCTTTGAAAGAATGCATGCTGTTCATCAGAATCCATCAGACAATTTGGACAAATAAATTTCATCCTATGTGGTTTATGTCAGGTATCACTTTGACTCTTATTTGTGGTAGAGAATTGGTCATTTTAAGAAACATGTTTTTACTCCCGGATTAGATTTTTTTTTTTTAAACAGGAGAAGAATGAACGAGGAGAGAAAATATCTGCTGGCAATATCATGAAGGCCCCAATCCTTCAAATTATTCTGTTTAGGCATGGAATAACTTCCAGGAAATATGTTTTTTTTAATACTGTCAAGAATTGAAGAGTAGCAACCTTTATATATGCTTGGCAGCTGTACTGGATTGCCTTACCTGTAAAGGGTTAAGCAGTTCAAATAATCTAGTTGGCACCTGACCAGAAGGACCAATGAGGAAAGAAGATACTTTCAAATCGGGGTGGGGAGGAAGGATTTGTTTTGTTGTTCTGTGGGTTGTTCTCTCTCCAGATGGAGGGAAAAAACAGCAGGTACACTATCTCCCAAAAACCATACCTGGAATAATTCAAGTAAACCCACAGAAACTGTAAGTAGGGCAAGGAAATGCGTTAGGTTATTTTTTGTTCTGGCTTGTGAATTTTCCTATGCTAAAGAGGTAGTTTCATTCCTGTTTTATAATTGTGAAGTTGAGCCCAGAGGGGAATCCTCTGTGTTTTAAATCTTTTGATTACCCTGTAAAAGTTACCTTCCATCCTGATTTTTCAGGTGTGATTTTTTTACTTTTTTCTTTATAAATAAAGTTCTTCTTTTAAGAACCTGATTGATTTCAGTGTCCTGAAGACAAAGGGTCTGGTCTGTGCTCACATTGCTAAGGTAACTGGTTGGTATATTATTCTCAAGCCTCCCCAGGAAAGGGGTTGAAGGGTCTTGGGGGGATATATTGGGGGATAGGGATTCCAAGTGACCCTTCCCTGAATTTTTGTGTAAATCACTTGGTGGTGGCAGTAATATACCGCCCAAGGACAAGGAAAGGAATTTGTGGCTTGGAGAAGTTTTAACCTAAACAGGTAGAATATAAGTTTAGGGGGGTCTTTCATGGGGGTCCCCACATCTGAACCCCAGAGTTCAGAGTGTGGGGGGAACCCTGACAAATACCTATCCTTAATGGAGAAAAAATCATCCTAATGGGCAAATTCTTGCTGCTCCATTCCTTTTTGTGGCGGAAGGGGGCTGTAGTGGAGGCCTGATCATATGGGGAAATCGTGGGCGCACTGTTTTTTGCTGGATTGGAGAATATCAGTAAGTGGTGCAGAGATGTATGAGTAGAGGTGAAAGTAAGCCGGTACAGGCTGGACCGATGTACTGGTAAGGAAGTAGCCGCCGGTACAGGCCAGTACACAGCTGACCATACTGGCAGTGCTGCTGAATGGTGGAGGGGTGGGGGTGTAGGAGGAAGGGGCGGCTGCCCCAGGGCCCGGCGATTTAAAAGGGCTCGGGGCTCTAGCTGCTGCTGCAGTAGCAGCTGGAGCCCCAGGCCCTTTAAATTGCCGCCAGAGCCCCAGGCAGTGCATGAAAGGCTGGTTGGGGGAATCTGGCCCCAGCCCCACCCCTTCCACCTGAGGCCTTGCCCCTTTTGGAGGCCCAGAGCCATCCCTCCACCCCCACCTGGCCCAGGACCCCATCCTTCCTGCATACCAGTAAGTCATTTAAGTTACTTTCACCCCTGTGTCCGAGTGAACAGTGCAGAGGCTAACGTTAGCCTATCAGATGCCTACATGAAGCCAAATAATGGAAATGCAGGGGAGCCTGCAGAGCAGCCTTTTTGGGGAAAGGGCAGGGTGAGAGGCAGTGCCATAGAGTTTAAGGCCAGAAGGTCCTACATGATCATTTAATCTGAGCTCCTGTATAGCACAGACAACCAACAGCACCCAGCACTCACCAGTACAAATGAAACCAATTACAACCCACAGGAGACTAGACTATTATGTACCACAAGCAGAGAATAAGAGGGACCAAGGTGCATCAGTGCCCAAGGCCTCTGGAATGGCAGTGGCTAGGCCATTACCGTTTGGAGTGGGGGGGTGGCAGAGTGTCAAGGACTACCATGGAAGTGGCCATGGAACATTTATGTTGGAATTCTATAGCCTGTTTGAGATGATCCCTCCCCCACAACATCCTCCTCCACCAATCCAAGTGATTCAGGATCACTTCAGGTTGACAGGATTTAGCTTTAAGAAAGTGATTACGTTATAGGGCCCATAACGCCACATCCCTGAACGTCTCTCTCATTTTTATTTGCCTGTTTATGCCACACATATATCCTCCTTCATTTAGAAACTCAATTGATTTTTTGTTGAACTCATTGAAGCTCGTTGCCTCTGTTGCCCTCTTTGGTAATTTATTCTGTACCCTTTATTACCTTTCAGTTTAAACTACCTTTTTCACTCTCACATTCCTAATTTTAAGATCATGTAATCTTGGCTTCGTATTTGTGTATTCTTGGCAAGCATCCAGAGTTTGTTTCAATCAATACTATTTATCCTTTCCATCCCTTTAACAACTTCAGTAATGTCACCATGATGCTTTTTGTTTTCTAACAAGAAAAAGACAAAAATCCCTCAAACTTTGCCCCCAAAACCAGAAATGTGTGAGATTGGACATTTTTCTAGTTACTCCTCATTGCTGGTTCCCTGTCCTGCTCTGTATTGAACCACTGGGGTTTCAGGCTTTTATGACTGGCATTCTAAAGCATACGCTCCCTACCTTAGATCTAGCGACTTCGAGGAACTAAGTGCCCTCAACTCTCATTCACTTCACTGGGAAGACAAGGGCAGTCAGTAACTTCCAGTGCCAGTCTGTGTGGGGCAGCACTGGGCCTCTAATGAGTCTCTGTGTTAGGCCTTAGAGCATCAGTGCTGACCACCTCCCACTCATGCTCCAAACCTCAACAGAATTAGAGTCATTCCAAACCCTAGTATACACCAAAGTCCAGCAATCACAGGACTCACTGCTGGTGAGAGCAAACCCAAACGAAAAGGAGGTGCAAGTATTGCCTGGTGCAGACAATGTCAGTTCCCTGATAACATTTTGAACCCACTGATTTGTACTGCCATCCACTCTCACCTGACACCATCGTGTTCTTTTCCTTTTTAAGAGAAGGTCTAGTATATTATACACACAGTACAGAGCTCTAAGGTTTAAAGAGGGCTTCAGTCAGAGTAACACTACTTTTCATTTTCATAGAGTTCCTTTGGAAAAATGAGAGAGAAGCTTGTTTTTTCTTCAGTATGGATGCATGTTGGATGTAAGGCTTTAGGGCATTTTTCTCTCATGAAATGTCTGTGTCTCTTAAAAAATTTAAATCCTGATTTAATCTGATACTACAAATTGTTCTGACAAATAATTTAACACCAGAGCCCAGCTCTTTACTATAGCCTGTAACCACCTTTAGATATTTTCATAATCTAATAAACAACGTTTTTGCACATTCTGTACTTGCATTAGTTTGATATTAAATTTATGCACATACTTTTCTTTTAATCCTGAGTATGTGATACTCATCAACAAGGGAGAAACTGACTTTATAGTTGGGAAGTGAGTTGACCAACAAGATACCCATGAACTCCCAATTTCCAGAGGAGAGAAGTTTCCTTTCTCTAACTAGCAACAACTCCAGATCCCCTCAAGGCTTTCCTCCAGGATTTCTCCCAAAACTTATTCCTGTTCACTCGTGCAAGATCTGATGCACCCCTTTCCTGAACCAAAAAGTCACTGATAACAACATGGATTCCCAACTGATTACTTCCCCTTCCCACTCCAAACTCACATCCCTTCCCCACACACCCTTTCCTCCAGATCTCTAGTCTATGCTTTCTTCCTCTGTCTCCAGCAACTCTGAATCCGTGATTACCACCCTGGTCCCCTTTCCCAATTCTTTAGGAGCCAGAGGTTATGTCTTTTGTGGGAAGCCCACCGTCAGGGGTCCTCCCAGGAGAAACAGATTATCTTTTGGAGAATGCCCATGGCTGGAACTGTTCCAACACCAGGATGCTGGGAAGGCTGGCTAGAAGGAGCTCTTCTCTCCCTGAAAGAGGTAGAGAGACATGTCAGACTCAACAGATCATCTTTTCCCTCTGCAGGGAAGGACAGGAAGGTTTGAAATGGCTGCCTCTCATTTGCTCTAGCCCAGGCTCCCTCCACTCCTTCACATGTCATAGTCACAGATTAGAGATAGAAAAGATCTATTGCTGTGGGTCATTTTTTCCACCCCTTCATCAGCACAGGAAGACTGCCAGAGGTGGAGCAGAGGATCCAGACACAGCATAAATGAGTACCGTCACTTGGATCACCAGCTTTGAGAGGACGTTCCTGGTATGGAGATATAACCCTTTATGTTTTCAGATGTAAAGTGTGAAAGACTTAAAATCCCTATAAACACTAACAATTATTGATAAAATAATAACAATAAAGAATCTCACCATAAAATGAAAACAATTTCCTTAAGAAGTTACGTAAATTCAGTGCTCACTAAAGTTCTTCAACTGACAGATCAGAAGACAATATTTCTACTTGTCCACAGAATAAATATTGCATGGGAAGTGCAAGCTGTATTCAGGCCAAACAGGACTTTCTGTTGTGTTTGGTTGTGAATTTATCCCATGTTCCTGAGATGCTAAGAAAATTTTGGATAAAAGCAGGGAAGTGAAATCAGTAAGGCACAAACCAGTTAGTGTCTCAGTGGAAATTTTCAGTTTCAGGGCTGTTCTAAAGAGAACCCATATTGCTTAGGCTTAGTTTAGATCACTTGCACTTACCATCTGAAAGTGAGTTTGAATTTTTAAACTACCCCCCTCACTGCTACTAGAAACTTTTTTTGGGGGGGGGGGAGGGGAGAGGGAGGTGTTAAAACGGATCAGTTTAACTGAGGGAATCGTCCTGCAAAATGCAGAGCACTTCTGTGAGCCACTGAACTGCTTCATTATCCACTGAAGAAAACGGCAATTTAGCACATGCAGCACTTCACAGGATAAGGGCCAGATTCATCTAACCAACAATTCAGTGAATTGCCACAGTTTCTGTTAAAACTAATAATCTAATCATGCTGAACCTAGAACTGCTCAGAGACGACTGGGAATGCAAACAGGTTACACTATGTTGGTCTAAGATGTTAAAAAAAAAGAGTAAATGGAAACAAAATATGTCTGGAATATTCTCGCTGCATTTTTGCCTGATGTTTTCAAAACTACATTAAAAAGGATCCCTAATGTATCATCACAGCTTGGTAACTACTAAAAGGATAATTCTCCATCACTACGATAAGGCAGCATACGCTAGCTGGAATTGCACAATGCTCCTTTTTAAATGAGCATCTTGCAACCAGCATGCCCCTCTTTGCTCAGTAGGATTTGCAGAGCAGAGGATGCATCAGGCAGTGTCTCTGCTTGACAGAACAGGATTTGGATAATAGTTGGGAACGTTTGCTGTATAGCAAGAGGCACCAGCTGAAAGCATAAGATAGGGAACAGACCATAGATTGGCTGATGACTGTCTATATTCACAGGTATTGTTTCTATTCTAACCAGAATATATTAAAAGTAGATATTACTTCCAAAACACTACATTAAAAAAATAAAATGTTGCAAAAAGTGAAGCCCACATAAATTAGGAAATGCCAGAATCAAGGTTGCCTGAGCAACTTTAATTCAGCCTCCTTATGGGTTATGCATCATGATACAACCCTTAATTACACAATCATATAATATTTTTTTCCCACAGGACGTCTGCCTCGTTCACTGCACAAGTTAGTTGGTGCTCACATAATAGATATTCAATATTTTGTTTTACTCTCATTGTTCAATGTGGCCCCATGAATTATTTACTGCACACTATTCAACGCCTGCTCAATGTGCCGCCCCCTCAGTTAATAACTTCCTCATGGCTTTTCTAAGGTGCTCATCACTATAGTATCTGAGTGCTTCCCAGACATTAAGGAATTTCTTTTCACAACACCCCCTGTGAGATGAAGGGCATTATTATCCCTTGTTTACATATGGGGAATCGAGGCACAGAAATTAAGCATTCTATATAAACTTTCTATGTTTGAAAAACATTGACTTCAGTCCCAGCTCTGAGTGCTCAGCACTTCTACAAATCAGACCCCAGGGTCTCAAGACAGGCACCTAGAAAATGAGGAAAACACAATTAGTGACCACCTGTGAAAAGTTTGGTTTAAGTGACTTGCCCAATATTCCATAGAGACTATGTGGCAGAGGAAGGGGTAGAATCCAGTTCTTCAGGGCAGCATTCAACTGTCTTAACCCTGAGGCCATTCTTTCATTTCCTGCAACCCCCTGCCTCATTCACTACCCATCTTAAATTTCTGCAACAAAAGAAGCAGAGTTCCCACAGTAGGGTAACCAGATGTCCCAATTTTATAGGGATAGTCCTGATTTTGGGGTCTTTTTCTTATATAGACTCCTATTACCTCCCCCACCCCCATTTTTCACATTTGCTGTCTGGTCACCCTATCCCACAGACAACCGTCTCCTTTACTAGCCAACCCTGATTCATTCCCTGAACATTGTCCATTACACATATTGATTGAAGCAGGAGTCCTGTCCAAAAATTATGATGTGATCATTTCAAGACGGCAGCATAATGCAAACGGCCAAGGGATCATATTAAGGTTGCAGAGGTGACCTTAATTTTGACATTTCCTAGTTTTTGAGTCCATGACTTTGCAAACTTAATGTTCTTTTTACATAGTTTTTTGTTTGTAATTCCTACTTTTAAAACAAAGTAGACTAAAAATGCAGAAAGTGCAGTACATGGACCCATACTGTCCCACAATTTGACTCATCAGCATAGTTGGAACTAGAGTGGGCAGAACACTAGTGGGGGCTGAAACACACACACTTTTTCAATGGACTTCACAGCTACTTGTTGACATCAGAGAAATATAGTGATTTAGGACTCCAGGTTTCAATTTCAGGTTCTGGAAGAGTATGTGTCAAGTGGTTACAAACCATTTTACCCCTGGACCCCAACCTTATCTGTATCCCCTTCTGCTACTCTTCACCCCCCAGCTCCTGATTCCCTCCCCCTCTGGTCCTATCCACCTTCATCCTGGATCCTGGTCCTATTCCTCTCTACTTCTATCCAACCTCTCCCCCACCTTACCCTGGCTCTGGCACTGTGCCCCCATCTCCTCTGCACCTATATAACCCGCTAGATATTACTGCATTCAAGTCAGGTTCTTTAACGTCTTCTTCTCCTTGCTGCATGGGCACCAGCAGGTGCATTGAGAGAACAAGACTGTCTCCTTGGTCTCAGTTGCAGTACCTGGTGCCACAGCAGCCCCTTGCAGGTAGGGACAACAATTGCAGGGAAACACCTGTCCAGAGCCTACAGCTGCAGGCTGCACATGCTCAGTCACTCTGTGGGGATGGTACACATACAGTTTGGTTGACACACAGCTCTGAGGAAGTGGAGCATGCGCAGTGTAGATGGACTCTTTGGAGAATTTAACTACCAAATGCTAACACGTCTCTATTGAGCTTGTCTCAACTGAAATTTTTTGAAAGCTTGTAACTTGGCCAAATGTAAGCACTCTTTCACCAGAACAGCAAAATGAAAATTCCTGACTCCACAGCAATACTCCTACCACCCCACCTTTCACATCCCACCAAATTTCTAATCCCTGCTTTGACATTAGAAAACAGGAAGTCTGTCAAAGCCAACATACATGAATGCTGTGTCCTGGCACAGGCTGGGATGTACCTCTCTATCCAACTGGTCTGGAATGTAGTATCCACAATAAAGATAAGAAAAAAGTAAAGAACAAAACAACAAGTTAAGGAATGTTTAGGTGATGGTGGGTTGGATTTTAGTGTTGGGTAAAGAGCTTTGTAACTTGTAAATATCACAGTATAAATACAACTAGCTGAAATGCATTATCTTTGAAATACATTTTCTGTGAAAGGTGAACATGCTGAAAGATAAGAATTGCTTCCTGGAAGGAGGGCATGCAGCTGTTCTTTCCATATTGTACTGCTTTGTCTTTAGACAATACATTTGGCTCCGTTTAGCCTCTTGAACATTTTTAAAGAATGACCCATGAGTATAGTCAAACAATTGGTTACATCTTTCAGTCTATATTACATTTTTTATTTTAAAAAGGATCTTCTATGATGGTTCATTTCAGTCAAGCCACTTCTACATATAGTGCATCAAATTATTTTCTCAATCACAGTTGCATAACTCTGTTGAGGTCAGTGGTATTACAGAGATGTAAACGATAGCACACTTTGCCCTAATATGGATATACAATACTTATTTGACAGAATATATCAGGCTACTGTAGAGACTGGCTGTTCCTCAGACAGTGACTTAATAATTACCAAATTTGAGTCTCTTTCTAAAACTATGATAAGTTTGACAAGCACCATTTTGTTAATGGATTAGACAAAGGAAGCTGACAAAATACATTCTAGTAACAGAACAAACTGGGAGCTTGACACAATGAGTTTTTTCTACAGCATCTACTAAGGCCTTCACAATGCAAATTTTGTTGATACATCTAGTCTGATAGGCTGGGAGAAATTAATTTGATTGTTGCCAAACTGACAAAGAAGATATCTATTTCTTCAGAGTCAAGAATATTTTGGCATAGTGAATGCTCAGTAGTGTCTAGATCCTGTTCCTACTGAAGCCAATTGGAGGTTTACCCACACCAGAAGCCCAGACTTTTCTCAATGACTCTGAAGTTGGGACAATAATTTACATCCCCCGCCCCCCCCCCACACACACACACCCTCTTTATCCAAAACCACTTTAGTAGCCTGATTTTCAGAGTTGCTGAACACCCACATCTCCTGTTTCCATCAACTAGGAGAGGTACATGCTGAGCACTTCTGAAAAGTCATGCCATCTATATACAGCACCACATAAATGAAGTTATGCCCTTAGAGCAGAGAGTAGCAACCAACTAATTCACCGTGTGTTTCACAACAGCAGGGAAAAGGTAAATTAAGCCAAAGACACTTGAGCAATGCTTTGTTCTTATACAAAGTTCCATGGACTCTTTAATATTCATACAGAAAGGAAAGGATCCCTGGTTTGAAGGTCTCATCCAAAATATCTCAACACCATAAGTTTCATGTTAGTAAGCCAAGTTGTACTCTTCTGTTGACTTCAGTGGGAGTTGGATAAAGCTTTGTACATACCTCTGAAGGATGAAGGGCTATGTCAGGCTGTGAATCTGTAGTTCTGAAGTGGGAAAAACTCCCATTCACTTCAATGGGATCAGAATTTCATCTGAGGAATCCAGATTGGCCTATTCATCAGGTTTGTCCTCTAAAATATTCCTCTTATCATGAGGTCCAAGACACACAATACTAGAATCGCACATTTTGAGAAATAATTGGGCCACTTTACTCAGCATAATTCAGTGTCCAAAATTAAGCCTTGAGGTTTTTTCCAGAGGATTATCAGAAGTAACTGGATGAGAAGTGTCCTGCCTTGACTTTTCTAACACATTTCTTTAAGAAGCTTTTCTTTAGAGGAATCCATTGTGTGTGTCATAATCATACACATTGTTTCAGGTGAATTTACAAATTGAACTAGCATAGACCAGAGATGAAATACTGTATTCTTCTGTAACAGGTTATTACAACAAGTTTTTAAAGCTTATATGTGGAATTAAAAAGGAAGAAGAAATCACAGAAGACTCCATGTCAAGGAAATGAGACCTGAAGTGCTTTAAAAAATTGATGGTTTAATATGGTCAAAATGAGAAAAATATAAAAAGCCAATAGGATTAGCTTACTACTTTTGCCAGTAAGCATTCATTTGACAACCTAGTCACTTTTCTAAGTAGTTATTAAACATACTTGCTTCGAAGCCTGTTTTTGAAATTTTAGATTTCTGACAACAGTCTAACATTACTATATCCAAAATCAGCCCAGGATCCCTCCTGAATGTGCACCACTATGTCACCCTTACACTTCTGTTGAAAAATATATTGGCTGTTAAGAGGTGTTAATCACAATTCCACAATGGTGTTGTTTAGCTGCTGCTTATAGGAAACCTGACAGCTGTTATAATACATTAATTGCTTTGGCAAAGTAGAATATACAAAAATGACAGCTTTATTTTCTGAATTTTTTTTTACTTAGTCATGCATCTCTTTTCCCTACAGACATTCTGTCAAAGGACAGATTAATTTGATGCATAGTATTCTGCTGTCAGAACATATCATAGAGGGAAAAGAAAAACCACTTATCTGTTTTAGTCGGTAGTATACAAGATGGTGTAGGCCAGATATTATGGTGTGGCTGAGCCATACTTCAGTCAGGATTGAAGGACGAATTTGCAAAGGTGTCTTTAAGTTACCTTGCAGCTCCTGGATACAATCTGGCCAAATGAGACACTTGGTACAATTAAGAGCAGCCTGTAGGCTACTCTAATTTATGGCAGTTGCCCTCAGCCCCCAAGGATGTTGGGATTGCTAGGGTATATAAATGACTTGACCACAACCCCTACTCCCTCGCTACACTACACTGGCCAGAAGGGGTGGTATAGATGTTGGTATGGTGCTTTTACACCACCCCAGGATTCATCTAAGCAGAAGGATTCCTGATCTGCCAGCTTTAATGTTGCTTTTTGCCCATGGATAAGACGGTATGAAATTCACTTGGAAGACAGTGGGAGTTGCATATATACATCCAAGAGCAGAATTTGGCCCTCATGTATTAATATTTTCAAAATTACAGTAGTTCAGAAAAGACAGCACATGTAACTTATTGCTTCACTCACCCTTTTCTATTTTCTCTGCTATTTGGATATCCTACAGTGCCAGACTTGACCCCCGCCCCTCCACACCAGCCAACCAATTACTCCTGACATTTTCTGAAGTATACATCAAATTCTAGGAGGGAAACCAGTAACTTCATATTGTTTGAAAAGAGCAATTCCCAGAATCAAATGTTCATTCAAATTATGTGAAAATCCAGGGTATAAAGGTAAAGATGGCTCAGAGTTTCATGGATTCAGAATTCTTAAAGGTTCTGGACTGCATTCCATTTTGCATTTCCATTTATGTTTACTGCTGTATGTGACATGAACTTAAATGACGCTAGTAAAGCGAAAGCATATCACAGCAATAAAGTAAAATGACTGGCAGCTGGAACATGGAAGATGACAATTCAACCAAACAGAAATATCCAATGTCACTTTCTGAATCTAATTTGACCATCTCAGTATAGTTCCTATTAGAATTTATACTCTAAGAAACATCTGCTTATTAATTTCCAAGGTACAGGTGTACTGATATGCCTTAAGACTATCCGTAACTTTGGTTTTCTGGTTTGGTTGAAACCCATATAAGCTTTCCCCCCACTTTTCTATGAATTAGAACAGTTATAGCAATCTGAGTGTATATCTTAGTTCTGATCTACGTTAAAAACAAAAAAGTACTCATCTTCTATAGTTCTCTATTACTTGTATTAAGAGCAGTTCAAAGACACTAATTAAATAACTTGATCTTCTAACTATTTAGCTTTGAAAAGTACATTTGTCTTTTCAAGCTTATTACTATGGAACTAGCCTAGTTCCTCAGAACTTTGCATTTGAGTAGGAAATGGAGAGGCAGAGTAGGTTAATATCAGACAAATAAATTTCTGAAATTAAATGAAAATGATTTTTCTTTTTATGCACTTCAAAGCAAATCATTAGAAACAGGGCAAGTGACATTATAGTCCTGGCTCATACATGTCATTAAAGTTTTAATAAAAGACACAGAGGTTTTCAGTATGTGCGCCCTCAAGCAGCCAGTGATTCTTGTTATAGTTTTTCCTCCCCTCCAAAAGCCAAAATGTTATTTCCAAAGAGATCTTTCAGCTCACAGTCCCTTACAACAAGAGAACAATCTTTTTCCCCTAAATTTAAGCACTGTTGGGAAGCGTTATTGCTTTCTTCATGCTGCAGACTAAGTTTAAGCAGAACAATAGGTTCTAAAAATAAACATAATATATAACAGTCTTTCAGGCCATGTCAAATGCAATGGAAAAAGAGTGATGAGAGTTCTTCAACATGAGTTTTAATGAACCTTCTCCCTTGATTCAGTGCAAGTATCATTTATTTTTAAAGCAATTGGTCACAGCTTTCTATTAGAATGATGGCCTCTTGACTGAATCTGCCAAAGTGCAGAACAATAAGGAATAATAATATTCCCAAGCTGGGAATCAGTAATGAACAAAGTTTGATGTCAGCTAAAATGAAGTACTGGATGAACTTGGTTGTACAATATACAGGCTATAAATCCTCATGCTTCAGGATATAAACCAACCACTTAATAACACGGGTTAGGAAGAAACTTCCTCTGTGTGCAGGTTATTCCATAATTGTCCTTTATGGGAATTCATAAAGCACCTTGTACCGGCCAGTATCGGAGACAGAATACTGGTCTAGATAGACCAGTCATCTGTTCTGGTTTAGCAGTTCTTATGTCCCCTAACTGAGAATGTTCATTCCTTGTGGAATGGCATAAATGTAAATGGTGAATAAATACCAATTGTAAAACACAAAAAACAAAACAACAGTAATAAGTTAACTTCTATCTTTTCTATTTTTTACATAAATGTTACTTCTATTTTTGCCCTATTGCTACAATGGTATCTCACTCTCTGTGATAGGGTATGCAAACCCCACCCAAGGCCTGAAGTGGTTAAAAGGCAATACTGGGCCCAAGTAGCTCCACCCCTACAGGCCTTCTGAGCACACGCTAGATGGAGAAGCGATTGAAAGGAGCTCAGATGCTCAGGCAAGGAGTGATGGACAGGCTGCAAGGAAGAAGAATCTTCTTCCAGGAAGCCAGACAGAATGTGAAGCCTGAGAGGGGACCACATAGTGGATAAGGCCCCCAGAAGTGCCTTCTCCAACCACCACCCACTTCAAGATGCAGCAGGTCTTGCATGCCCCACTCATTTGGGACTTTGTGAAGCTCTTGACTGTTTGGACTACAGAAGTCATGCCCCATACTGAAGGGGCACATAGATAGGAAGCAGCCCAGGGTGGCAGATTTAGGCTCTCTATGGGGAGGAACGTGCTACGTGTTACTTCCTACAGGGTCCTTGGCTAGGACCCCATGGAGAAGGTAGAATGAGGTCCTAGGTCTCTCTTCCATGCCCTGCTTAAGGACAAAGACACAGTGGGGAGATCCAAACACTCTTGGTCTGGGGGCATGGACCAGACATTGCTACCAACTCTCCCCCCATTCCCTCCCTCAACAGCAAGACAAGGGGTTGGAGGTCAGGTGCACTAACCACTCGGCCATCAGGCCCTCCAAGCACCCTATCGCATTCATATAGAACTTTTCACAGTAAAACACAAAATACTTTACCTGGGTTACAGATAGAATAACTGTGCTTCAGTTTCCCTATCCTCGCCCCAGCAGGCCAGCGGCAGAATCAAGAACGGAACCCAGGTCTCTTGAATCTGCATCCAGTATTCTTCTGCTAGGCCTTGCTGCCTCCCAATAGATAACGGAGTTATTTCATGATTATAGTAAAACCGGTAGCTAAAAATGCCATGTCAAAGCTCCAAAATATAAAGATGTTTCTTACAATAAGTACTGTTTACAGTATTTATCCAGCATTCCTTACGAAAGCTTAACTTTCGTAAGATAAAACCAATTTTTCCTTACATCCAATCTTTCGCAAAAGATATTAGAACTTTTTAAAGCTTTTCAATTTTTTTTTATGTATTAGTACTTACTCAAATAAGATAAAGCCTTTTCAAATCTGTACATTAATCAGGAACTGTAGAGTAAATACAAGCAGTAAATTCAAATCTGAACATCTTGTAAAGAACTGTTTTAGATTTTGGAACGAATCTGTTTTTCTTTAATTCCTGTGTCCACTGGAATTGAGTGACCTGGAAACAACAGATGTGCTTGGATGTCAACTCCAGTCTACATGTCTGGTATTTAGGACTCCTGTATTTGCTTATAATACATTTTGTGGCAAACAATACATTTGTTCAGAGCCCCAATTCTCCAAATGCATCCACAAGCATCTTCCCTTACTCCTCCATGGGGAGACTCACTGAAGCAAACCGATGGGTCACTAGCTTGGGAGGAAACTTACTAAAGATTGTTAAAGGTTACCACTATTATTATCCAGGTTTTTTAAAAAAACTATCCTATGTACTTTTCTAGGCTCCATTACTGTAGTGACTAAGTGTCTCACAATCTTTAGTGTATTCATCCTGCCACTTTCCTGTGATTACGTGACTTGTTGAAGATCTTTCTGTTCCTTGGTTCCCCATCTCTGCAATGGGGATAGTAGTATTTCCCTTCATCAAGACAGAGAGAATCTTAGGCTACGTCTACATCGCCCCGCAGTTTGAAGTAGGAGATGTGAATAGCAGCGCACACCAAAGTGCTGCTCTGTAACTGTGTGGACGCTGAAGGCATGAACTAAAAGGTTCCTAGAGGACTACGTTAAAACACAAACTAGGAAGCTATTAGTTTGCATCCGCAGCATACACCTGGGGGAATTACAGTGCAGAACTTTGGTGCATGGTGCTAGTCATGCCCGTGCACGTCAAACTGCAGGGCAGTATAGATAAGCACTAAGTGATTTGACCAAGATCACAGAGAATCTCTCTGATAGAGTAGCAATTGAACCCTGCTCTGCCAGAGCCTGGCTAATACTTTAATCACTGGACCATCCTGTGCCAGGTTTGGAGCTGCTCTGTAATAATTTATGAATACCGTATGTTGTCCTGGTTATTGGGATGTTTACAGTATAACATTTTGGTTTAGTTTAATAGGGAGCTGTCAGGAAAAACAGGTAGGAAGTGGAAAAAAAGGCTCACGAGAAGCCATTTTTCAGAACGCACTTGACGGTTGCTACAGAACAATGCCCGAACCATTGGACCTGAGGATTGTGCCTTGATCTCCTGGTTAGCCTACAGGAGGGCCAAACCCCAGGAACAAAAAGGAACTTAGCAGGACTTTAAAATGGTGTCTCTCTCTAGACTGCAGGACATTGTTTGGGTAAACCAGACTGAGGCAGAAGTACCCGAATGAGTTAGGACTGCCAAGGTTACCATCAGGGGATGGTAAAACTTGAGGTGAGATAGACATATGTGTAGACTGTTGTAAAATCCTTTTTCATGCAATCATTTGTTTCTACTGTTAAAGAATCAATAGCATGTTTTAAGAAGGCAGCCTGGTTGCTATATAAAACCACTGGTTACAGATTCCTGAAGGGAAGTACGGCAGGTATCCAAACTCAGTCAGACCCTGCTGATACTGTAGCCCAGGGCCCAGCCTAGGCATTGGACAGTTGGGGAGGTCTGACCCTGGATAAATAAAGGCATGCAGTCTGACACCTGGGGGGCTGCACTTGGAAAGATTAGAAAGGGGACTGAGGTGCAGCTAGCCCTGCAACCATGACACAAACTCTCTCTCAAACTCTAGTTCCTTAATCTGAAAACACATTACTCTGTTTGTTGAGTTTTAAGTGACAGCAGCCAACATTTTAATTTTACAGTGGTTGCTGTGTGACGAAATCCTGTATTTGAACAGGTCCACCTTACCTACAAAATGGCCTCACAAACTAACTGGCCAATTAGAGGAGTAGCAACAGAAAAAACAATTAAAATGTATGGAGGGAGGCATTTCAGTAGCAGCATAGAGGGTATCATGAGAATGATTGCTGCTCTGTTTAATTTCTGTCAAGAACAGAGGAGCTGAATCAGAGAAAGGAGTGAGTGAGACAGATAGAAAGAAGCCAAACTGAAGTGCTGACAGGCTTCCCTGTGTTAGAGTTGAAGCTGAGCCTTCATAGAGCTGCTGAAAGCTGACATAATAGGACCAGATTCTGCCACCCTTATCCATGCTAAATAGTACAGCATTCTGTGAGCAATACCCCTGGTTTTACAGTGAACAGGCTGTAAAGAGATCTGATATTCTCTCTTCATGTGTATCTGCCTGTGAAAAATGACAGTTTTATGCCAGTGGAAATTGCTGGTTCTTTTTGGGTGGGAGAGGTGGAGGGATTTAACTTGAGAATGAAACATGTTTTCTCGTGTCACTAGCCTGCAAGAACAATATCTCACTGGCTTTGCTGGAAGCAATAATTTCTTTATTCAGCACTGAAGATGGAGAAGTACAGTAAAAGTAAGCCACAGGGTCAGCCCACGGAGAAGAAGGTCATGATAACCACAGCTACCTCAGCCAGGAAAGGAAAAGAAACACAACTCCCAGAAGTGGCCAGTGCAGCGAGCCCCTTGCAACAGCAGGGTTGTCAGTCCTCTAGCAGCAACCACAAGGGAGAGGCCTCCCAGCAATGTCAGTCGTAATAAATAAATGATAAAATAATATCCAGCTTTTCTATACCATTTTTCCTCTGTAGTTTTACAAATGCTTTACAAAAGAGGTCTGTATCATTCTCATTTTACAGATAGAGAAACTGAGTCAGAGAGCGGTGAAGAAACTTACCCAAGTGGCAGCCATGAAAAACAACCCATATTGGTCCACACTGCTCAATGAGAAAGGAGAGAAAGATCCCAGCAGCAACAGAACAGAGGAGAGAACCTTTCCCGCAGTTATGCAGATATTAAATAGAAAGTCGTACATGTTTCTGTTCAGCCTCTGAACAACTTTATTTGTTTTACTTGTATCTTAAATACAGCTAGACAAATTAAGTAAGGGCTTCACAATCAGTATGTGTTAATTTTTAATTGTTCAGCAATTAAGATGTACCTTTCCGTGTTGCACTCTTGCTGTTACTAGTTTTTTCACATTATAATTAGCAGATCTGTGGTTTTATTGGGAAGTCCTTACCAATATACAATTTATATTTTAATACTCTGTGATGAGATTGCTCTTTGTCACACTTCTCAATATTTTTAAATGAAAAGATGGATGGTCTAAGTTGCAGTAGGATATTCTTTCCCATGGTTATTCATTTCCAGGGTCAGTATGTTAATATGTACATTTTATATTTTTATTTCTACATGCTTGGTGCCTGGCAGCATTCTGCATATACAATTTTTAATCCTCCAAAATACAGTTCCATAAAATTACTGTCATTACATCTGTATGTATTGTTCAGGTCAAATTACAAGCAATCCCCAATCATTCTTGGTTAGAGATCAAATCATATTCATGAGCAGACAATGGTCTGCTCAAATTTTGTTTGAATGAACTGTTCACAGAAGCCTGTTGTAAACATGTCTGCTCTGTTTCACTCCATGCATCCGAAGAAGTGGATTCTAGCCCATGAAAGCTTATGCCCAAATAAATCTGTTAGTCTTTAAGGTGCCACCGGACTCCTTGTTGTTTTTGTGGATACAGACTAACCCGACTACCCCCTGATACCTGACTGCTCTGTCTAGATATCCAGATTTCCAGGTGTCATATTTGGTGCATTTCACAAGATATCCTTTTTCTAGTTTAACTCAGTTTTTCCACATAATTTTAAAAGTTATTTCCAGATGCTTTCCCCCTCCTTCTAGAATTCAAAGCCAAGTAATTAGCCAACAGTGCAGTTTCTTTGTTCTCCTTCCTCTGGATTCACCAGTGTATCTCATCTCCTGCGTGTCTATCTTTTAAACTCGAAGGCCTTTGTGTCCAAATCCCAAATTCATATAGTCTAAAATCCTTAAGTCAAAGAGCATTTTAACATTTGTTTTCTGTTCTGAGTGCTACAACACTCCCCTGTCTAATCCACCAGAAATACAAGCACTATGCTCTGCTCAAAACAAAGCTACAACAAAATAAAATAAAATAAAAAAGTAAAACATTGTGCAGGATAATAAATTATTGTACGCTTAGTTCCAGTAGTGCTGTTCAAAAGAGGAACTCCACCAAACAAGTTAGAGGTCCCTTAGAAAGGCTTTTACAGTGTAGAAGAACAATACAACACAGGACAACACAAACCAAGCACAGTATGGACTGGACTACTTATAGCTAGAGTGCTTCATGGAGTAGATGAATTTTCAGAATTTATTTGAAAGACGCACAGTTTTGGAAGACTGTTTCAGGCATAGGAGAAAACATGAGAGAAGGTACAATGACAGAAGTTGGGAAGGAGTCAAATCAAGTAGTCAAACAGATGCTACCCAAGAAAAGAAGAACCCTGTATTGGGGAACGAGAGGGAAAGTCAGCCCAAGATGGTGAGTAATAATTATAACTGTTCCTATTGAAATCAATGGGCATTTTACCAATTATTTCAGTAAGTGCAGAGTGAGGCCAATGATGAGTACTTTTGAAAACTCCACTCCCAATTGTTTTGGCAAGAAATAGACTGAAAACACTAAAAATGACTAAGTAGTACAAGACTCAGAAGTCTGGCAATTCTAAAACAACTGCAAGGCAGACACAGTGTCATACTGTGAGTCATTTACATGTGAGCGAGAACTGTGAACTACATACATGTTTAAAAAGAAACAGGACAATTTTTGTCCTGTATGTAAAGCTTGATTTTTCTAGTATATAGGTAGGTTTTAGCAAATGAGCATTCATTAGGAAACTCCTTTTTGTCTTACGAATTAGATGCACTCTTCTGTGCATTAGCAACTGCACACTGCGTTATTCACTGGAAAAATATCAGCTTTTATTTCCACCAGTAACTGTCAGCAAGCTTTAAGTAGTATTCTGGTAAGCACCTGGCAAATCCCTGACTAGCACATCCCATACAGAATTCTAATGAAAAGGTTTCCAGTAAGTAAAACATGTACTTAAGGGAAAAGATGTTTTTCTTTATTCTTGAACAGCTGAGTTGCATACTTCTGGGATAGACTCCATTCATACTGGCATCCAATATATTTTCTTGTATATCAAACAAAGTTTAGAGCTGAAGAACAAACGTGTATAAGGCAGAAGTAACCGAATATCATTCATATTGCATAGAGTTCTAACTACAGTCACACATGTACAACTCTGCCCCACAGCATAGTCCAAACAAAATTTTGAGATCCGGAACTCACCCCATACAATTATGCATTGATGCAGACAGACTTTTCCCCATACAGGAAGAATCAAGCAACTGTTTCACATGTACCATGCTAAAGCAAGACAACAACTTGACCTCTGGTTGCTGCCTGGCCATCAGCCCTGTCCAAGATTTTTCTACTTTACTCTGGGAAGGGAGGAGCAGGGGAAATGACATTGCAACAATATTAAGTTGGTTTGTACATATTCCCTCCACTTTTGCTGTCTTTTCTAATTAAGCATGCATGTAGATTTTGGGGGAGATATTGCTAATGCCCAGCAGAAAATGGGGAAGATTTTCAAAAGCAATAATGATAGGTGATGCTCAGTTCCCATTGACTCTCAAAGGGAGTTATGTGCCTACCTGCCATTTGTGCCTTTGAAAATCTCCCCCAACACCCCTGCACTTCAATTTTCTGCTGCTGAGGTTTGTCTCTCTCTCTCTGAAGCAGTTTGGCACACAGAAATACTTTTTTTAAATATGAAAATGCATATAATTACAGATATGTTCAGTCCACCATAGTTTCACATCATCTCTCATTTGCTACACCTCAAATTCACTAAGAAACTGCAGCACTATGAATCTTATGCCAACTTTTACCATCCTTTCTGGCATACCTGGATATTTTCAGCCATCCAGATATTTGGTGTCTGAAAAGATATTTTCAGACATCCAGGTAATTAATTTAAAATCTCTTCACTCTGTGTGGCTTGATCTCCCAACACCACCCACTACATGTAATCTGAAGTTACATGTTACTCAGTTTAAGGCAAATTGTTCACGCTGAGGGCCAAAGTCATGGATAAGTGCCAATGAATACCACAACTTGTTTTTTAGGTTTCTTGTAGATTCTGATTCTGCTCCGAAGACCCAATCTGTACACATTATATAAATGTGATCGATGAGAGAATGCTTGCTGCAGTTAGTGCGCTGAATGTCGGGTTCAACATTTGATAAGGCCAGAAAAACAGGTGGGCAGGATTCCAAGCACAACTTAAAAGTGAGGATCCTATCCTACACAACTTTCTGTCTGATGCTCTGTCCCTTCCTCATCTATGGAAAGAGCCCACCCTAGTACCCCTCCACAAGTGGCTATTGGTTTCCACATTGATTATTTACCTATCCAGGTGTTTCCACCACACATATCATTGTAGTGTCTGAGCACCTCACAAAGAGTTAATAATAAAAACAACAACAACAGCAGCAGCAACAAAAGACAGTGGTCTACTTTCCCCTCCCTCCTTCTTCTGTGGCCGCTGGAATTAAGCTTTTTTTAAAAAATAATGTATTCATTTTTTTCCTCCACTGACTGGGCTCCTATAGTGACTCTTAAGATCCCTGTTGGTCTCTCATGGGCCTCAGTCACCACCAAACTCCCTGCTTCCTAGACTAGTAAACTGAGTTCCTGGCCTTATAACTGGCTACTGTACCCTTTCCTCATAGTCTGGCTGCTCCAAGCTGGTGGAAAAGGCTAAAGTTTCTCTTCCTCTTCCACTGCTGAGATGGAGGGTGGGATTATTATAGATCTGCTTGGCAAACCTCCAGCATCATTCTCCCTTCTTTTACAGGAGACTGCCCCATTTGTTGTCACTTGTTATGTGCAGTAGTAGGGGTAGAGTTTTGTGGTGGTGATAAGAGGTTATCACTTCTCCTCCAAGGACTGCTCCTCTTCTAGATATTGAATAAGAAGAAACACCACCACCACAGTTAAAATTATGTGGGTCATGCTGACGCTCCAAGACCCAGAGATGACAGGTGCCTGCCTATAGTGGGAGGTGCAGAATGAGGGCAGCTGGCTTCAGCAGTATTAATGAGCATGCCCAGTACAAGCCAACCAGCAAATCTGGAGGAGGGGGCGCACATGACCCCGCATGCCCCCCCATGCATTGCCTCTGGCAAGACCCGTGAGTCCCCAAAACATATAGGACTTGCAGACAACAGTGTTATATAGCTGGGACTACCTGATTATAAAGTATAAGTGGACAATCCCAATGTCATTGGAGGGTCAGCTTTGCTGTCATTAAATGCTGCCATTGAGATGACTTTCTATCTGTAATATAGCTAACCAGAGGACCTGAAAGGGAGATGAATGCTCATAGGAGGAACAGCAATACATCTCTATATTCAAAAGTAAAATCAGTTGAAATATGAGGGGATTTACTGACAACAAAGAAATTGATTGTGAAAAATTTGTCCCTTTCTTCAATCAAAATTATTTTAAAAATGTAATTTTTCAACCAGCTCCACTCAAAAGTAAAAAGCAAATGGAAGTGACTCCTTTCCAAAGGAAGAAAGGGAGCCATGTCTTCTGCACATAATTACCTATATAATCACTAATACAAACTTCATCACAAGAAATTAGATGTACTGTTTTTGTGAATGAAGCTTGGGGGAGGGAGAAGTTCTCTGATGCTCTGTTGTTGCACAATAGTCTCACACAGTGCTAGGAATTATCCTTACTTCCCATTCAGGTGCCAGTACATGACGGTAATTCACCTTCATAGTATCTCTTATGATTTCCTGTTTAGTGCACCTCATAGTCCATCTCAATGGCAATATCACTAAGCATTTAAATTTGTTCGCCACCAGAGTCAATTTGCCCAAGAGAGATCTGGGTTGTGTTTTTTTCAGTGCACTGCCCTGCACTGTGTGACTGTGGAACACATAAGTCCATGTTTCTCTCCACACACAGTCACAGATGCCTTTGCTACCCCGGAATTTGAGAGGAATTGAAGGCCTGCTTCTACCCATGAGCTTCAGAACAATCTGATGATTCTCCATTTTGACATCATCATCTGCAAACCTGTAGCTGTCTGCTGCTGTCTGAAAGGGCACAGCATGTCAGAAACATAATAAAAAGTCATTCAGAATCCCTGTTTTGCCTTTGACTTGATTTTAGTAGGAGTTTAAGGTGTCGTTACCAACAGTACAGTAAAAGTTTGGGAATCTTACTTTTACCTCAAGTTACACCCACTACCAAAAATAAATAAATAAATAAAACCCCACTCTAAGCTACTCAAGCTATTTCTCCCTGGGAAGGAAGAAGGAGAGATTATATCTATTTTTAAATACTTGGGAGGCACTATAATATTACTGAGGCTATGGAATTGGAAAGAAAATGCAGGATTATCTAATTGACCATAAGCGGCACCTGTGCCTCAGTAAATTCTGCCTTTTTATCACGAAGGTCAGACAAGCCTGCTCTACTCGGAATCAGCACAAAAACAGTGACCACACATATACTAGAACAGAATGAGACTGTAGAGTCTGCTTTCTGAATGCCAAGTCTGAGCAGAGATTTCAGGGTTTGTTTTTTTTAATGGAAAAAAAGAGTTTGAAATATGCTATTTTGAATTCAGTACAACATTAAAACCTTGCAGGTCATGTTTGTATGATGTGGTTAACATAAAACTAAGAGCTTACTGCAATCAAAATAAAATATTCCTCACTGGCACTATTTCAATAATTGACCTCGCCTGGGGTCATTTTAAAGCAGTTTAAATGCATCATTAATCCATGGCATTCCAAAACAGCTTTACTAATATACTTTAAGAAATTACAGTGGAGAATTAAGGTAGAGCTGAGCTGTGCACACACACATTAAAAAGTCATCAAAATGATATGGAAAACAGAAATGTGATATAAAGAAAGGAGGTTAACAACAAGACGTGGCGATTTCGGAACATATTACACAAGGGAAATATGTCCCCCACCCCTGACACTGCTTTTCCTCCTTCTCTCTGTTACTTTTATGCCTGCACTAATCCACCTTTCTGTGTATTTCCTCTTATTTTCCTTTCACTCCCACCAGCAGCTTCCCTCTCACTTTCCAGCATCACTAAACAGAACAGCTTGGCTCTCCCAAAGAGTAGGTCAATAAGTTACAGATCGGCCTGTGACCTGAAAAAGGTAACTAAGCTGAGAGGATCAAGTCAATTGATTTTGTTAGCAAGCACACAAGGAGGAGAGAAGGATGGCTGACAAGATCTTTGTAACCTTTTCTTCATGACCAAACTGGAGATAGGCTTCATGACTGAAAGGGAGAAATAAAAGGTAGAGTCCACGTGCAAAGAGTAAAGATAACTAAATGTCAGAAAGAAATGAGTAAGATTAAGATTTTGTCATGGTTACTTTTAGTGAAAGTCACGGACAGGTTGTGGGCAACAAACAAAAATTCGTAGAAGCCTGTGACCTATGACTTTTACTAAAAATAATGTAGGCAGGGAGGCTGACTGCTGGTGGAACTGAGTGCTCCTGAGCCCCATCGGCAGCTGATAGCTCCCAGACACCCGCCGTCCCAGGGCATAGGGCTCCAGCTGAAGTGGAAAATATCACGGAGTTCTCTGAAAGTCACAGAGTCCATTACCTCCATGACAAAATCTTATTCTTAGTAATGAGGGTGAATGTGAAGAGCCAACAGCTCCTCTAGGAGATGATTCAATAGCTCCATATCTTACACAACATCAAGATAATCAGAGAGCTGAAGCATTCATTAATAGCAAAGACTCACAAAAGCAGAATAAAGAATCCATGACGATCCCTAAGGTAAATCATCGTATAGAACAGTGGTTCTCAACCAGGGGTCCAGGGCCCTTGGGGGGCCATGAGCAGGTTTCAGGGAGCAGGACCAACGTTAGACTCACTGGGGCCTGGGACTGAAGCCTGAGCCCCACCACTCAGGGCTGAAGCTGAAGCCTGAGTAACTTAGCCTCACAGGGCGCCCTGTGGCATGGAGCCCGAGGCAGTTGCCCTGCTTGCTACCCCCTAATGCTGGCCCTCACTTTTAATCTACTGGATATGCAGAAAAAGAGTTATTGTGGCACAGGTGGGCCGTGGAGTTTTTATAGTATGTTGGGGGAGCCTCAGAAAGAAAAGGGTTGAGAATTCCTTTTATAGAGCGACCTTTGCAAAAGGAGATGTGTATAAATAGTCTGTGAAGGAGCAGGCAACAAAAAACATTATGTAACACCATGTGAGCAGAAAGACCCACTGGCAAAGGGTCCCCCTGCTCTTTGTAAGCAGCTCTCACCTCACACCTGACAAACTCATTACACCAAACACATATCTGGCAGGGTATTTATCCCTAAAGGATATCATGTGTGGTGTCTAAAGAATGCTTGTAACTTGTCAATGTATGGGTAATATTTAAGAAATGATGTATTTATACTGAAAGCATGCTTTATGGACTTGGAGTAAAAATTGGTCTCCAGAGATAATGTGTCTGGGTGATGACCCATTCAGGCAAGGGGAATGGTCATTCCCCCCCCCCTAATCAGCTGGTGAGATAATAAAAGGCTCAATTGAACAGCCTTGCTCCTTCCCAAAACTATCAATGGAAAACCATGAGAGGTACCACCAAACAATCAAAACCTCTTAGGAGGTGAAAAAGGAACAGCTTTGCCGTTGTTGTGAATAGAAACAAAAGATTGTTTTCAGTGTAACAGAGCATAGGAAAAGACACTCTGAATCCATTCACTGAGGAAAACCCCTGGCTGAGAGGAGTTTTCTTTCATGAATGTTTTGGATCCCAGCTCTTGAGAAATCAGCCAACTTAGCAAGAGACTGCTTTTTGGGGGGAGGGGGAAGAAGCGGGGAGTGAAAATCTACTTTATTGGAAAGGAAAGTTAACTATTGATAAGTGTAGCCCCAGGTTTTATGATTTTGTTTTGTATTGTAACCAGTTGTTTCCACCACTCACTCTTGTTTCTAGTTAAATACTCTCTCTTAAATCAACCTACTTTTGTTTGGTTATAGGCTCACCTGAGTGCTATGTGGTTTACAGGAGCAACGGTTTAAAGTAAAACTGGTCAACTGGGCTACCCTGCACCTTTAGGTGCAGAGGATCTGGAATTTCTGGGAGTAGCCAGTGTCAGGGGTGGATATCACAGGGGAACAATTCAAGGGGGCTCAGGGATTGGGGTGCACCTATTGTTAACCTGCAAGGCAAAGTTAGGGCTGGCATAGCCCAAAGAAAAGTGCTGGAATGGCGAAAATGCTGGTGGTGTTAGGGAGCTCACCCCCAGCTACTCCAAGAGTCCTCCTCACTGGAGGTAAGGAATAACAAGATGACTCACAGTCCTGGGTACCCCAAGAATCATCACACATGGATAAAAAGGTAACACTGCAGAATGGCAGAAATAGGAAATAGCATTTTGGATGTTACTAAAATTAGTTTGCAAGCTCTTTGAGGACAGGGACAGTGTTTTTCCTATACATTTGTATCTAGCACAATGGGGCTCCATTCCTGTTGGGACCTTTGGCACTCACTACAATAATAAATAAGAATAGCACAGAGGACTAATAAGTATTTCTATAGAGTCCACTCTTCTAGTGAATCAAACAAGGCTGAAAACAAAGGAGAGCTTCAACACACTGAGTCTTATTCTGTTTTCAGTTCAATGTGACTTGAGTTGCTATTCATACCAATAAAGTGTTGACAGAGTGGAAGAAAACCACAGGCCCATCAAGTACATTTCGAAAGGCAGGTATGATGCACCCCAAATAGGACTGTACACTCTGTTTGGGTTCTGGCCCGCCTCATGTCCATTTGTCATTGCTGACCACTGCTGATCTGGTGGCAGGTTGCTATGTCGCACAGTGACATCTGCGCGCTCTCTCTCTCTCTTCCAGCACCAGACAGTTTTTCCTCATCACTTTTGGATGAGATGTCCTAAGGTTCCAGATCATTCGAGGAAATATTTGTCTCACTTCCTCATATTTGAGACATTGGAACAGAAAGGTCGGTCTGTCTTAATCTGTCCTCTGTTACACGGGCCATGCAATCACACCTCTCTGGGTTTAGACTGTGCTTTGTACATCCTCATTTCCACCTCTAGGTTGTGGTCACTGATTTGGTGAGAATCTGCCTTAATTTTGCATATTTCATTGAAGTGAGGTGGTCTCCTAGTATGATAGCTCTGTGCAGGGATCTGAGGCAGGCCAGCTTGCTGCTGCTTATGATTTATCCCTCCCAGTAACTTATCTATTGGTGGCTTAGGGTGTGGGTCTTGCATTTTGAGCATCTTTCAGTTTTGATTGTTTGATCTGCTGGTCAGGAGTTTGGATTTGTTGAGCCCAGGGAGTGATGACAAATGACTGGATTGTGTTTTCATTTGGATATAGCTTTTGATCCTCTAGTGGTTTGTGGTGAAGGGAGTGTTTTTTCCTTTGATTGAGGTGATACCAGAGCCTGAATATTCTTTTCTTCTTTGATTAGCATGGGGCATCAGCCCCATCATGCTCTGCAACTATTGTAGCTGGAGTTTCTGTACACCTGCAGTGTTTGTAGAACTGCAACTGTTGGGTTACTATTGGGGTTTTATGCTAGTTAGTGCAAGCTATTGTTAGAGTTAGATCCAGATTTCACTCTCATATACTAGAATGGGCTGGATTATGCTGATGAATGTTTTGGCAGTAGTTTTATTGGCGGCGTTATCTCTTTATGGGCCTTCTATGCCATAAGGAAGATTCTAAAGCTTTTTCTTGTTGGGCTTTGATAAACCAAGAAGGAAAATAAGATTTGACCATTATAGGATGGAGCTTCTTGACATACTTAGAGAAAATTCCCTACCACTCAACATCTGTTGACAAAATGTGTCTGACAGTTTCAATTATTTTTCCAGGATGCCTTACTATTGTTGGGGGATCTACAATGCTGAACAAACTAATTCTGCATGCAACAAAAGTTTAAAAAAAACTATTCAATATTTTGCTGTGATGCTTTCATACATCAGTTTTATAGGGGGTTCAGGTAATTCTTATAACTATCCCAACTCCTTTTTATATTCCTTTCCTTGTTGTGCTTTGTGACCATTATTTTAATAGCGCACTCTTGGCTTTACTTAATGTCAAAAGTTCTGGATTTACATTTTTATATCCATGTTATAATTGCAAAATTTGATCAGCAATTTGATTGTCACTTTAGTTTTATACTGAAGCATTCTGGATAAACAACATCCATTCAAGCTTGTCATTCATTTTGTGTATATATCAAAGACAACTTAAAATGTGGTTGTTTATCAGAGCCTGTAAGATAGCAATATACTTCTTGTAGTGTGGCATTAATGTGTGTTCTTCATGCACGCTCCATGCTAATGTGTAACAATCACTCCTTAAAAAGGCAATCTACAAAGTTCCAAGATTCAAGGAACCAAATATAATAATTTTGCACAGCACTCAAATGAGAAATCCAAACAATAATTAATACATTGAAATGTATTTCTTTTTAGAGAGAGAGTGTGGTATGCTGAGAGACTGAATAGGGGAGATCTTTCCCCATTACATGACCAGTGTGTATGCTTAACCTTTCCTAAAAATCTTTAGTACATGTTTAAATTGGCATAAAAATGGTTAATAAAATCAACAAATGTGTTAGGCTGTGACTTTAAGAACTACCCTGTGCTGGAAGACCATGCAAAGTAGCTGAGTCACAGCTGGAGCCCCAGGAAAAAAATCCTTCTGAGGCATTCTGGCTGGCAGGAGATCAGGTGCAGATTGCACTCACCTCTCTGACTGACTAGCTTTACTAGCTGACCCATGAGCTGAGAGAGAGTTTCAGAGTAGCGTGGCAGGACTGTGCAAAAGGTAAAGCTCTTCTGTGCAAGAGACAGAGCTTTCTGTGGGGTCACTACCAGGCTGTGGAACAAACTCCCCCAGGAACTAAGTACCCTAACAAACCTTCCAATTGCATGATTCACTTTGACCTTGCCTTCTTTAATATAAACACAAAATAGCAGTGCATGCACACACACACACACACGCCTGTGCTTAATTTGTGCCAGGGCTTGCTGGGGCTGAGCCCAGGCACCTCTAGGCTTGGCATTTCAAAGACTTCTGGGCTCCCGGTCAACAGCCACCACTCTCTGGCTGCCAGCAGCAGTGCAGAAGTAAGCGTAACAATCCACCATACCACGCCACCCTTCTGTGCTGCTTCTCGCAGAGGCACTGCCTTCAGAGCTTAGCACCTGGCCAGCAGCCACCCCTCTCCAGCCATCAAGCTTGAGCCCTGACACCTCTTTCATTACAAATTAAGCACTGACACACACATATTTAAACAACCACTACCAAAACCAAACACTGAACACACAACTTTCTCCTTAGGGAGAGGTTGAGAGAACCACACAGGACAGCTGTTAGTCACACCACCTAGTGGAAGGTGCTGGGATAGTCCACTGATGAGAGCAGTGTAAACACATTTAGAATAGAATACGCTCATCTCATCCATCCCACCCCTTCTTGGGAGATTAGCACTGCTGACAAGGATATCTGGCCACAGTGTCTGCACTCCCCAGCCACACTGTCATTAGATCCCAAACAGGTACACAAGGAATTGGGAATGCTCCTTGCTTCTTCCCCACCTTGTATAACCAGTCAGGGGCCCATCACAATCTGGCTATAAGGTTTAAGTACACATGCAATCACTAACCACCTGTTTTCATACTCTTATGTCTCAAAATAAATTCTTTATAATGCTCTTTTGTGGGGTGAGGAAGGAGGAATGCGTCACAAAAACAGATTAACCCATTTTTCATTTTAAATAGAGCTGTGAAACATACGATAAATTCCTACTGTAGTTTCCTGTTCTGTCCTAAACTTTTGTACGGTGTTGATATAGGTTGTTAAATGGTCACTATGTTTTAGCCCAGAACTTGCTGTTTTTCAGTGGTGGATGAAGTAATGTATGAACTGTATGGGCCAGAGTATCTAGTCCACTAAGATCAATTTGCACTGCATAAGCAGTATGAAGGGGCCTTAAATTTAGCCAAAGATGGCTAATGGAAAAGGCTCCCTCTGTATGGGAACTCTCTGCTGCCATAAATCTGGTAGAGGTGGCTCTACTATCCTGTATGAGAACTATCCATTCCTTCCCAGTGTAGTGATAAGGGGAGAGCATGTTGGAGACATTCCAGAAAGAGGGTGTGCGGGGGGGGGGGGGGGGCATTGCAGGAGAAAGTTCTACTCTGTCCAATTCTCCACTGGTAAAAAGTCCTCTGAGGTACCTTACACCAGTGGCGTAAGTTTGGGCTGTCCATGTACATCCCTAACTTGTGCTGGGACCGGGTAGCTCTGATTCAGGGAGTTACAGACAACTCTTGGACAGAGTGGACAATCAGGGACTTTATATCGTGTATATTAGTTCAAGCTTATAGACCACTTGGCATCCTTCAGTAGTAGGAAAGGCATTACAGAAATGTAAGTTCATAATTCATATAGAACCACTTTGTACAGTTCACTTTATATTTCTTTTTCACACAGTGCAATTGTACGGGGCTTGGCAGCTGACATGTTTGTCAAAGCACGTATTTGTCATTGGAGAAATCAGGTCAGGTCAGTGGTTGAGAAACTAGATATGAATAAATTTGGAGGCCATCATCTAATCCATTAATTCAGTATTTTTTAATAAGAGTAAGAAAAACTCAGTTTAAGATCTGTTGATGCCATGTTAGAGAACTTATGAATGAGAAAGGCAGACAATTTTCAGTTAAATTCCTACCTACAAGACGTTTGCCTCCTGCCCCCTCCTAGTATGGTATAACTACATCTGTTGAGCAAGCTTTCTCCTCCCCTTCAGAATACTACTCTATAAGTAATGCTTGACAAGCTGTACAAATGTCCTCAGAGAAGAGAGTTCATTCGCTCCTCCATAATTGCAGAACTATTTTGAGGAAGGTTCCAGCAGAAGAACCTTCTCCAAAAAATGGCAGCACAGGGTCCTGTACAGCATATCTAGCAAGCCATAAATCATAAGAGACTTGGGCTTGCCAGTACACCATGTACTCTGAGGTTACTCTATTAAAACATTTTCAGACGGGAGCTGGTATATTAGGCTGAGATCATGTCAACCAAAGACAAGGGAAAGAGTTTACTGGACTGGTTCCATCGCCCCTACACGCCGCCCCCCCCCCCCAAAAGCATCCCATTAATTTTGAGGGAAGGGCAAAGATTTATGCTGTAGCTTATTTTAGTCAGCCTAATCTGCTCCGCCTGATTGGCTGAGGGTGAGGTGGGGTAGGTGTGGGAATCTTAATTGAGAATTTCCTGAGTTCCTTTCTGATTAAATTATCAACCTTCAAATTCACGTTTCTGCAGTGTTTTTTACATTGTTTAATGTGACCATTCAAACATGCCCCTCTCCTAGGCCCCAATCCAGCAAAGCATTTAAACGTGTGCTTAACTTTATGAACATAGAGTTATATCACTGAAGTCAATACATGCCTAAGTGTTTTGCTGGATCAGGGCCATAATGTAGCTATTTTTTGACATTTTTATACAGCTGAGCTGTTCTTTTTCTAATTTAGGTTCCAATTCTTTACTGTGCTCCCTATGGACAGACACATGAGCCCACAATAGCCCATTGACTTAAATGGATCTCTGTATGGATGCAGAGGTCCACCTGCTCTGAGTTCAGTGCAGGATCAGGGCCTTAGATTCTTCATGGGGAAAATGTTTTGGATTATTTTTAGATTTTTTTTCCTAGAAAAAATTGTCAACAATTAATTAATCTAAAATAGACAGGGGAAAATGTTAACAGGATTTGTATAATAGACATACATAAAATTTAAATTGGACTGAAGTTTAGATATAGAAAATAGTCATTTTATCGTCAAAATTATACCCTTCTGGGTAATATCCGTGCAAAGAGACAGGTATCAGATTAGCCACAGGAGGACTTCCTCTGGTATACTGAATTCAACATAAAAATATTGTTAGGTGCCAAAAGTAAAAGTAATAGAACTTCTATCATTTTAAAACGAGATTTTTTAAGATCACACCAAGATGTACTGGCACGCAAAAGTAGATATAACACGTTTTCCTCCTTTAACTGCATTTTTAACTATTTATACTGCAGGTGAAATTCACCCCTGTACAGACAGCCAGTAGACAGAACTTTATACCATTTAAGCTCTGATTTGTGACTGCCAGGCAGGCTAGGAGTCACTGGATCTGCATTTATACACTTTCAAGATTCATCTGCATTAACATTCTCTCTCTCACTCACTATCAAGATACTGATTCCTGACTCCAATAGTCCATTATGCCAACTTCCAGTACCCATTCGTTAAATTATCAAACAAGCACCTTTGTGCTTTCTCCCATAATACCTTGCAGGCTGGGGAGCAGCTCCCCATAAACATTGCCAAAACTATCTCATTTTCCTGCTTCAAAACTTTCCTTTTCCATGATGCCTGCAAAAACCTGGCAATGGTTAGACCACTGGTACACTGAGATCACAGCCTATCATGCTGACCAATATTGTCTCATTGTTTCCTTCTATTTCCCCATCTGTCTCTATCTTTTATCTCATCTTATACTTAAGTTGTAAGCTCTTTGGGGCAGGAACTGTCTTTTTGTTCTCTATTTGTAGGGTGTCTAGCACAATGACTGGAGGTCCTAGGTGCTTTGATACTACAAATCAATAAACAAATAATTTTGAAGGGATGTTCCATATGAAAAAGGCTGGAAGTTTTAAATATTCAAATATCAGTGAATATTCTATCACACTTGGGGAGGAAAAACTATTATTTCATTAACAGAGAATTAACACTTCTCTTAGTAGGCCACAGGGTCATCAAAGATCATCACAAGTTACTCCATTCTCTATAGGGCCCCTTGCAGGTCAGTAGACAGAGAAAATGAAGAACCAAGTAGTAATGGAATGTGCTACCCAGCTTCCATTATACCAGTAATAAAAAGAATATAAGATGGCTCTTTTCATTGAGATGTTTGCTATGGGCCATAAAAAAATAGGGCGTAAAGTGGTGTTTTCACTCAACTTGCCTGTGGTGCAGGCAAGACTACTTTGTAGAAACTCTGTAAAGCTTGTTCCTGTTTTCATGATTTTCCTTGTGGCTTACAATAGTTTCTCATATTAGAATATAAACAACAAATCCAAGCACAATAGAAAATAAATTACTGCAAACATTCTGGACATTTGGGAAAATCCCCACTAATTTTTCTACAAATTTGTGTAAAACTATCCCAGCATATTTCTCCAAATGCCCCGTAGTTTTCTATATTCTCTGGCTATTGCTGAGTTCTCAACAGCTGCTATATTTGCCTATACAGCCCCTGAGTTATCATTATCTCACCTGGAGCTTTACAAAATGCTTTGGGATAAAAAGTGGCTAGGGAAAGCGGAAGCACAGACTCATTGACACACAAAGTTGTAGTAATTTAACTAAAGGTGTGACTTAAAAGTGTATGTGCATACTCTTACACTGCTTATATCCTGTATCTGAGAGAGAAAGGACAAACTAGAGAGGAAGGCTATTTGTGTTGGACTTCAGAGACCCAGACTCACTTCTTTGCTCTGCCACAGATTTCCTGTGTGCCCTTGGGCAAGTCAATTAGTCTATGCCTCAGTTGTCCATCTGGGAAGCTGGGACAGTAGTAGTTGGGACAGAGGTGTTATGAGCATAAATACCCTAAAGTGATTGTGATGTGCTCAGATACTCTGGTGATGGGGATCATATAAGTACCATAGACAGACATATCAGTTCAGCCTGCCCAAGCTAAACTGACATAATCAATTTGAAATCAACCTAGGTGTGTCCACATAGGAGTTTGAACCAGCTAAATTAAACCAGTGTAAATTTGCACAAGACATTAGATTTGGGACAGATGCAGTGTTGGAGATGGAGGAAAGAGCAGGAGCTGGGAGAACAAGGTGACTTCTTTAATGACCCCTGCCAACCTACCTTCCTTACCTGCTTCAGTCATGACAAAGCCCTGCTCACTAGTGTACTGGTGGGAAAATGGAGTAGCCAGTGCACCTAGGGAGCTAACTTAAGTACCCACTCATCTCTGATCTGTTCTGCTCTTGTGCACAGCAGAACACTGTGGAACACAGGCAGATGCTGGACACCCAGAGAAGCAAAAAAGTTGAAGCACTCTTTCCTATAGACTCTCCAATGTGGAGAAGTCAGGCAGACAGATTGGGGAGGGGGAGGAAAAGAGAGAAACAGTGGAAAGGGTATGCAAATAATAGGAGGAGGGGAATGATGTGAGAAACTAGGGGCAGGGGAGGTGGGGGAAGAAGTCAAGTCAGTAAGAAAAGGATATTCGAGCAACCAAAAGGAGGGAGACTTGGAGGTGAGAGAAGGATTTAAACAAATAGAATAGGGGTGATAGAGGAGTTTTCTAGCAAATAAGAATAAAGAGGAGTTACCTGACTTGTATAGTAACTTGAGTTCTTCAAGATATGTGGTTCCTATCTGTATTCCATTATGGGTGCACTTGTGCTTTATGCACCTGAGACCAGAAGATTTTTGCTAGCAATGTCTGTTAGTCCATGCCTGTGCCCTTCTCCTTCTTGTGCTCCAAAGAGAGGACATATGGCATGGTGCAGAACAACCACCTCTCCAGTTTCTTCTCTACCATGAATCTTGCATAAAGGATCCAAAGCAGAGAGGATGGTGGGTGGGTAGAGGAATACAGAGAGGGACCACACATCTTGAAGAATTTCAGTTACTTCATGAGGTAAGTAACTTCTCCTCCCCCTCCAAGCGATAGTCCCTCTGTGTATTCTGCTGTAAGTGACTGACAAGTAGAGCTAATTAAAGGAGGGTACGAAGACTTCTGTGGTATCGATGACTGGAGGGCTTCTGTGACCAAAGAAGCATCAGCTGAAGAAACTTGCAACAGGGTGTAATGTCTCATGAAGGTACAAACAGAATGCCATGTTGCAGCTTTACAGATTTCAGTAAGAGGAACATCTCAAAGTGAGATTACCAAAGCGGCTTTGGCCCTAGTTGAGAGTCTAAGCAATTTCCTAAAAGATTTTGTTCTTTGTAGGTAGAATGCCAAACCTTGATGGATCAGCTCACCTACCTGTCTAGCTGAGGTGATGGTGACCAGAACCTTCACAGATAGGTGGATCAAAGAACATGAGGCCAGTTGTTTGAATGGAGGCCTTGTTAATTCTGAAAGGACCAGATTGAAGCCCCATGATGGAGTAGGTTTCATTATAGCAAGGAAAGGCTATGACCAGACCTTTCAGACACTGTACAGACATTGTACAGTGGTTGTAAATTAGGGAATGCCAGGCAGAAAAAGCTGTTGTGTGTACCCAGATCTAAAGTCTTTAAAGAAAGGATATATTAGAATATCTATATATTCTAAACACAATGGGGATGTCAGAGAGTCATCAGATAATACTGACACCAGACAGAACCTTTTCTACTTCTCTACGTAGCACTTTCTAGTGGACTCCTTCCTACTGTAGTTAAGAATAACCTCAACCATTTGTGAATGTGTCTTTTTTTAGAGTCAACACCCATCCAAATACCAGCCTGTCCTCTGGTGGGAAGCTGTATTGAGATGCCTGACCTTGCCTGTCCTAAGAGAACAAGTCCAGGGACATCTGAAAAATTTTGGGCAAGCAGAATGGTCTAGACCATCTGGGAGCAATCAGGATGACCAACACTCCATCTAGTTTGAGGCATCAGCTGTCCCAACCAAATGACTAGGAGTGAGTCTCCCTGACCTTGAGCTCCTCTGGAACGGTAGATCATGCATTTTCAGTCCTCTTGAGATGCAGACAGATACTAGGATGGAAAGCGCCCTCCCCCCCAAAATTGGGAAAATATGTCTATACTATGGAATCATGTAGCTCCCATTCATGGTCCTTGGAAAACTGTCCATTGAGGCTGCCTGCCAATGTGTTGTGTATTCCTGAGAGCTGCACTGCCAACAGAGTGATCTGGTGGCAAATACACCAGTTCTAAAGATTGACAGTTTCTATACATAGAGGTATGGATATCATACCCCCTTGTTTGTTGACGTTGAATACTGTAATCATGTCTGACATCATCTGACTATACAAGGTCTGTATGAATGGCAGGAATCGTTTGCAGGCTTCACGGACTGCACACAGTTATAGTTTTATGTGCATCCAGGACTCTTGGGAAGTCCATGTCCCTTAGGGTGGGGTGCCTATCTAGATAAGCATATAGCACAAGGAAGCATCTGTGATTAATGTCTTCTGAGGCAGGGGGCCTTGTTCTCCCACCAGGCTAGAGACGCTTGCATTGTGTGTGGAAATAAGTGCTAGCTTTTCCATGCTGTGTTTGCTCAGCACATATACTGTTCAAAGCCAATCCTGGAGGCAACAAACGCAAAGTCCCATGAAGGGTGTCACACAGGTGCAGGAAGATATGTGACCTAGGAGAATAAGAATGAATGGATTGATGTCTTTGGGCTCAGCTGAAGTTGAGTGACAAGTTCTTTATAGATTGGAATCTGTCCTGAGGAAGGTATGCCTTGGCACTGATAGAGTCCAATATTGCCTCAATAAAATCTAGTCTATCTATAGTCTAAAATGGACTTTTGTACGCACAAAACTTTATGCAGATTCCCAGTGAACTCAGAAGATAGACCAAAGCTGAGGTTGCTGTCAGTTCCTCTTGATGAGATCGCCCCCTCAGTAATCAGTCATTAGAATGAGCTGCTATGACAAAGTACTTTTGTAAATATCCTTGGCATAGTTGCAGGGCTGAAGGGAAGCACGTATATTGATAATAGTATGAACATACAGTGAACCTTAGGAATCCTCTGGGAGAGGAATGGATGTCTATATAGAAATAAGCATCCTTCATACTGAGAGCTGTGAATCAGTAGTATTTTGTTCAGTGAGGGAATTACTGAAACTGAACCTCAGTTTGCAGATATAATCATGGATCTCCGACAGCTCCATGACGAGACTCCATCTTACCTTCTTTTTGGGGATGAGGAAATATTTTGAGTAAAAATTCCTTTCCCCAGTATTACAACAGCACTGCCTCTATTTCTCACAAATGAAGCAGAGGATCTAGTTCTTGACTGTGCATCCTTTTGCAAGAGGGGTCCCTGAAGAGGAACAGGGAAAGGAACTCTATAGTGTAGGCAGTATGAATGATGTCAAGTACCCATTTGACTGTTATCTGACAAGCTTGGAAGAAAAGAAACAGATGGCCATCAAAACTGGATATTATAAGTTTGGGTAGATGGACATGGTATCTGGAGTGGTTCACAGCTCTCGGAAGTCTGAAAGTGTTTCTTAGTGGCAGGTTAGGGTTGGAAGGAGGAAGAAGGGGAAATGTGTTTGTTTTACTGCAACTTCTGTCATTTCTCTGGTGATTCATAAACCCTTTATCATTAAAGTGTTGAGGTGCGAGTCATAGCTTATATGGTTCTGGCCTGTGGAATTTCCTCCTTGTTGATGGAGTATAGATCTCTAGTGAGTAGAGGGTTGCCCTTGAGTCTTTTAGTAAGTGTAACAAATCAGTTCTCTTCCCACTGAACAGATTGTTCCCTTCACAAACAAATTCTCCACAGTAAGCTGGACTTCCTTGGAAAATCCTGAGGACTGAAGCCACAATGTCCTATTCATGACAATAGCTGTTGCCATCAAACAGGAAGCTGTGTCTGCTGCATTCACTGAGGCTTGAAAATGACCTGGCAGCTTGGAACTGTGCTCTGTCCTCCTGCAGGAGCTTGTTAATTATTCCAAGTTTGCAGAATTTACTAACAAAGTTGCATTTAGCAATTAATGCCCCCGACAGAATGTTATGTGGAACTATAGGTTGGATGAAGCAAAAACTTTCCTCATCAACAGGTCCAAACCTTCAGCTCTCTTATCGGAAGGGATGGATTTTGGCTAATATTGCCTGTTTCTTTCAGAGACTGCTTGGCCTAAGGAGTTCAGGGCAGGGCGTGTAAATAAAAATTCTGCTCCCTTGGCTGGTACAAAGTATTTATTTTCTGTCCTCTTTGGAGTGGGACTACATGTGGCTGGAGAATGCCAGACCACCCTTCCAGATTCTGAAATATCTTCATTAAGAGGCAGTCCTTTGCTAGGTCCCATGTGCTACAGAATGTCGAGGAATTTGAGATGTCTCCTGCATTTCCTCCAGGAGAAGGAACCAACCTTAATAGGTCTTGGAATTGCCTGTAATCAGGTGGAGAAAGTGAGGCCAGCACAACTGCCTTACTGGGGGATGATGATGATGATGATAACCCCATCAGTTCCGATTCTTCTTCCCCTTCCATTAGTTCTTAAGCAGGTTCAGATTCCTCTCTCTAAGAAGAGGAATGTCATGATTTCTGACAGGTTGTTCTGACACAGGATAGCATATGTATCGGTCACATGGTCCTCATTACAGCCATTAAGAAGGGTCAAATGGTGGTTGAGGTGGCCCTCATGGAATAGATCCCACACCATTGGTCCCAACATGGGGGCACTGTATTATTAGAATGGAAAGGAGCCCAAGAGAGACTCTAAATCTTATATCTGGACTAACCTCCTGACTCCTCCTTACTGCAGGCAGTGATGGTCTCTTGCCCATTTTCGATGCACCTGAGGAGGAAAAGATAGATCTCACTTCCATGGGTGGTGTTATTGGAATCACAGAACTTGTGAGATCATGGCTAGGGGAAGATATCAGGGAGCAACTCTCTCTTTTGTGCCACCCCTGGTCTGGTAGTATTGATCCTTGCGAGGATTGAATGGGAGACTCTACATCCTGGAGGATGACAATATCCTCATTGGTACTGTATCTCCCTGCAGGCTTGTGGTGGCATGGAGGACTCCTGTCTCTCTGTCTGGAAGAGTCAGCATTTTAAGAACTTTCAGCACCAACAATTCCTTATCATAGTATGACTATACAATAGTTGGAGGGGGAGGAGCTTGATACTTCTCTTTCGTCAGTACCATGGATGGTTCCATTCCAGCAGATGGTGCCAGTCTCAAATTACTCTTGCTCTTTAGAGCCAGGAGATTGGTACTGTGTCTCTTGTGAGTGCCTCAGCTTCCTTTTACCAAGGGCGCAGAATCTCACCCAACTTTAATAGCATTGAAAAAGGGGTCATCTTCTTGAAAGTGGACCTAGAGGAGGATTTCTTTAATCATTCAGGAGTATGTTTTCTACCCTCCTAATGTCCCTGTGTGAAAGAGAGTCTTCAGGTCTACTCCTCTAGGCCTTGGAATCTCAGTGCCTCCACCTGCTGTCTGACCCAGGTCAAACTGGGGCCTCATAACACGATCCATAAGATATCTTCAAAGTCTACACTCATGGACTTGTTGAGTCCTGCTGCGGAAGGATCAGCAAACGCTGCACTTCAGGAGGATGTGAGTTTCCCCAAGGTAGTAAGAGGCACTTCAGATGGTTACTGACAGGGAGGGCCAGGAGAGACAATTCTTGAATCCCAGGCATTCAGGTCACTCTGTTCAGAAGAGAGTTTGAGGGAGAGAGGGAACACCCAAGCCCTAAGCTTATTTAAACTAACTAGGTACTAAGAAATAGCTAAAACTATCTAAAAGTATTAAAGGAACTTTTTACAATTTTAACTGTAAATAAGCTGAAGAAAGTATCAAGTGCTGCAGACACTGAATGGTTCCATCGGCAGCGGAATGAAACTGGAGAGTCAGTTGGTCTGCATCGCCCTTTATGGCCTTGGTTCGGAGCAGTAGGGCACAGGTATTACTAATGGATATTACTAACAATAATCTTCCAGTCTTAAGCACATGGAGCACATGAGCATGCACAATGGAATACATAAAGACCATCACTTGAAGGTGGGGTTTTACTTTACCATGTTACCTTCTCCACCCCACCTCTCCCTCAAAAAAACAAACAAACAAACAATAAAAAATAACACAGTAATTTTCAACATGTACCTATCTTTGGGATACCTTGACTATGAAAGGCATTACAGAAAATTCTATCCTGTGGAATAATTTTTCCTACATTAAAGAATAGTTGCATAGAATAAACATGGATAAAACTTTATTACAGGTGCATAAAACAGTGTTACAAAGATACCATTTGTGATAGATTGTCTCCCACTGATGGGGTGCCACCTGATGTACTGGAGTCCCACCGAGCCCGCCCGTTCCACCAGCCTGGGGTACCTCACCCTTTGCTTTGCCAGGCCCTCAAGCCTCCTCTAGCACACAAGCAAGTAGGGACACACCCATCTGCAGAATGACACAGACACTGAAATCAGCTCTGCATGGGAAGAATCAACTAGGGGATTGCCCAGCACTCAAGTGCCCTCCCCCTCTGTGGTGCAAACCCAAAATTGTATTTGTCTTGCTCTGCACAGAAAACTGTGCAGCGTAAGCTCATGAAATTCACTCCTTCCCTCAATGTGGACGAAGATATGCACAGCTTTTTGCCTCCAGATATGAATTTCACAAACTAGTTTAGAGAGAACCAAAAAAGTTTATTAACTACAAAGGATAGATTTTCACTGATTATAAGGAATAGCAAACAGATCAAAGCAGATTATTTTAGTAGATAAACAAAAACTGCAAACTGAGTTTAACACACTAGATAGGTAGATTATAAATTAGCAAATTCTCACCCTGAGTGATAAACAGACCGGCAGAGTCTTAAGGCACAAATTGCCTTTGGTTTCCCAGGTTTTCATACACAGGCTAAAGATCCTTCTAGTCTGAGACCATCACTTTCCAGGGTGTTTCCAGGTGTGTTGTTGCAAGGACAGTGAGGTAGCCTCATGATCGCATTATCCCCCTTTTATATCTTCTTCACACTTGCTGGAAAGCTCTTTTGCTGAACTGGGTCAAACGGTTCCCATTGTGTAGTGCTATCTCTGAGAGGTCTCTATTGTACACAGTTCCTGGGGTAATCCTTGTGTGCATTTCCTCAATAAGCCATTAACATTGTTTGGCCTTTTTACTGTTGTACCTGAAAGGCTGCTTGTGGGTGTTTTCAACCTCACATGTTTCAGTAACACATACATAGCCAAACTTCATAACTTCACACACAACAGTAACACATATAATGCAACGAGATATTGATGTCTAGCAGATCAAGACTTTTAGAATGATACCTCACAAGCTATACTTTCTATAAAACATACACTAATTTCATGGCAGAGGTGAATACTGGGGTGTCAGGGTGTCACACCATCCAAATTAACTAGCTCTGTATTAGCACTATATCTTAGTGGCTACAGGAGTAAGCAACAACAAGCACTACAATAAGAGAAAATGAGAAGTGAAATTAAAACAGTGAATCAGAGTAGTTTAATATCCAAACTCCTTTCCTTGGGCAGGTGACAAGAAGAGATCAGACAAGACACTTAAAATAATGTATATGAATATTTCAGTGACAAACAATACAAAGGAACAGAATGAATGAGTTACAATAAAGTAACACCAACTGTAAAAACTGTAAATAGAACTCAAATACACCATGATGTGCTAAAGAATTAACAAGGCCATTAAAAAAAAAGAGACAGACAACATGGTCTATTACATGTATCTTGTTTCCATGGTATAAAAAGGAAGACTGATTTATAGAGAGTAAAAGAGAAATTCAGTTTTATTTTTGAGATTTATATTTAGGGTTTCTTAATTGCCATTTAATTGTTAAACAGGATTTTTAGGGAGAATTTAATATTCTTTCCTGTCATTTTAGAACCCTTGGTCTGTGCCACTGTGTCTTTGGAGTCTCTGTTTAAATACTTGTGATGATAATTGATCGGTTTGTGTTTATCAGCAGAGTGATAAAGCTACCAAAATGTAAATAATCACTCCAGAAAACTACAAGAGACCAGAGAAATAAAACTGTATGAAACACTCAAGGATTAGTACTGCATATAAAATTAATGCACAATGACTAAAGTGATGATATACTCTGAAACAGTGCTGCCAGTATCATATTTCCAACCTGATTTTCCATTTCCCTCTCATAAGAGCAAGCTTTGATGTTCAGCAATAGCTACGCAAGACTTCCATGATACAAGACTTTCACAATGTGATCTGAGTAAGTTTAAGGATGGCCTACTGAAATTCTATTAATTATTATTAGGAACTGTAAAATCATCATTTCACTGTAACATAGACTATCAGCTCAGGTATATAAATACCACAGATTTTCCCCACATGCAACCATACCATACAGCAGGGCCTCTTTCCTATATATTGATAAAAACAGACACCTCATGTAACGATGTGATCCATTTTGAGTAGTTTTGTTGCCTGCTATTGTCATGATGTCAATGCTTCAGTCAGCCCACTATCATTCCTCGCATCCTATTCTGTAACTAGCAGATTCATAAGGTAAAAATGGTTGACAGAACCTTTATTCACCAAGTAAGTTGGAGGATGTCTTCTTTAAAAATTCACTGGTAATTTTTATGCAATATATAGAGTCAAAGTGCCATAAAACTATACCGTACCCTCCAGTGAAGGACAGCTGATGCTTATTCAACATAATGTTAGCCTAATTTTAACAAAGTAAGATATCAGCTCTATAACTAGTACAGACAATGTCAAAATATACTATAAAAATGTTGGACACATGTTTTATTCATGACAGCAAGCGTCACTCCTGATTCAGCCAATTGTTCACCTATTATTTTAAGGTCATAATTCTCTCTTCTTTCCCCCTTTTCCCAATCATATCCATGTTGTACAGTAACAGACTAATTTTTCCAAGTTATACATGCTTTCTCTGACATCACAACTAAAATACATCACAGCTAACTTTTTCGATATCGTACTTAATTAGGCTTAAAATTAACTTGCAGCATTCATTATTGATCAGTTTAGAATGTTAATATAAAAAGTCTGTAAGAAATATAGTTTCATAGCTAAACAGTTATTCTCTTTGTACAGTTATTAGAAAAATGGGTCTGCAGATTGTTAACATTGTTTTACCAATTCTCTTCCCTGAGATTACCTTAAAATATAAAGCAAAAAAGAAGATTGTAAGTATTTAAGTTGTTTGGTTCAAAACTATCTGAATCCTTTGTTCCTTTTGTACACCTTTGTCTATAATATAGCATACATTAAATCATGACATCAACTGGACGAGTTAAATGTACGGAAGTAACATTACTCACCTCCACTTCAACCTGCTGTTCTCATTTGTTATGACATCTTCAACAATGAACCTCACTTATGATAGTGATATTGGACTGTAGGCAACTGAACAGATCCAGATCGTTTTGTAAAGTTGAAGTCAGGGCTGAAAGTTTCATTGCCAGGTTTTATTGTTTTTACCATTCATTTCCCGCAGTCACATTGCTGTTCAATTAGCATTAGAAATAAAACTTACTCAATTTTAAAGTTGCTAAAATCTTATTAATAAGACTCATTAGCTCTTCACACATTCCACCAGCTGATCTCTCAGAGGTGGCAAGTTCATTCTTGCAGTATTTGGTTTTTTTAATTGTTTCCTTTTTTTTCTTATACATGTTGCTCTACTTAGGCTGTAATCTCTAAAACTGGAAAATATATTTCTAGCCATGATTTTTTAGAAAAGAGAAACTGTTTTTGTGCGTCAGTCATTGAAAGGTGGATTTCACATAGAACACCTTACCTTCCTTAAATCAGCAGCTGAAGAAGATTTTAAAGTGTTTTTTTTCCCCCTTGTACACTATTGATAGCCACCAATCAATATTTTGGACTTTCTTTCAAAAAAAATATTTCTAGCCCCTATAATCTGAGATCCATGTATTTTAAAAAATCTGTAAAGACAAAGGATTCTTCAAATAGAGGAACTGACATTGATTTCCTATTATTATAAAGTAGTATCTTCATTCACAACATTTTACAACTATACATAATAGGTATGGTAATGTGAAGAGCAAACTTTAGTAGTAGCAAAAAACTCTTTGATTGTTAGTGACATATGTCATTGTTCAACTGAATAGGATGACAAATACATCCAATATGTGCAAATTGTACGATGTATATGGGTGATGACCCTTGAAATTAAGAATATTAATATACTAAGATGATACATGATGCTATCTAATAAACTCATTTCAACGCTGTGGAAATGGTAAACAAGCTAAAAGATCAAATTAAACTTTTTTTAAAAAATAACCAGCCTTAAAACATATCAAAGATTACACAGTGGAAACACAGCAGTGGTATGCAAAAGAAGTAATTATGGAATTTAAGAGCAGTTAGTGATTAAAAATATTGAATTATAACAACTCTCAATATATATAATTTAATGAAAGTCTTATTGAGATTTATGAGCAATATATAAATCTAATGAGCTGAATCATATTAAGAAAAAAAACAGGTTATAACAACTGCTGCTAATAATAACTATGACTGAAGGACTGTACATTTGAAATATTTAAGTGCATATTATGACATCAAACACACAGCCTGATCTCTGTATACATTATCTACAGTTGTAGCAGGCCATATTAACAACATTCAGTAGAAAGGAGAAGACTGACAGTCACTTCTTTAAGTTTCTAGTAGAAAAAGGAAAAGCAGTTCCTAGCAGAAGAAGAACAAATGACAGTTAACTTGATTGGATGATGAGCAATTTTAATAGGCACACTGCTGTATTTCCTTCTAGGAGGCATCATTGACTGCATGCTGGCTAGATGGAAGTTCTGATAATGTCTGCACTTTTTGTTTCCCCCTAGTGAATATTACAGAGTTTGGGGAGCGGGGGGGGGGGGGCAAATTTAGCCAGGATATAGCCACTGGACTGTGCCTGTCTAAATCAGAGTGTGCATTTGGTCCCAGCTCTTTAACATTACATAGTCACATTTTGTAACCATTCATGCAAGTGTTCTTCTGAGAAACTTAAATCCATAGATTAATTTGCCTTCTACAATATCCTCGCTAAAGTTTTCTTGTATAATGCATGCTTTCCTTTTCTCCACATTATATTTACCATTTGGGATATCAAAGACGTCATCAAGCTATTAAATATAATTTGGCATTCAAAGCAATCTCAAGTTAAAAATGACACATGAGCATCATTAAGTGCAAACTAGCTTTTTATAGCAGCCACGGATCAAGCTAAATGATGCTTTTAAATCTTAATGGTTGGTTACTTAGCAAACAAAACTATATCCCCCCCCACACACACACACACACCTCACTCACCTGCTGCTCTCCTGGCTCTGGGGATTTCACCAGGTGCTTATCCTTGTACAAAGACCACAGGCCAATATTAGGCAGGAAAATTAAAGCCACCATGAACAACAACGTCATTTGCAAAAATCTCTTCTGTTTTCTCTTCATGGCAAATGGCAGCATATATAGAAGAAGAGGAGCTATTCTTTGCACTCGGGGCCAGTTTCCTTTCCCCTCTGTCTCTCCGCGTCACCCCGAAACTGGGAGTCGGTTAGAAGAAACTTTTGTTACAAGCCTCGAGTCACCACCAATCCGCACAGTTCACAGGGCGAGTTTGTAACCTGCGGAACAAACGCAAACACAGATTCACTTAATTCCCCCACAAATGCGACTGAAATCATCGCCCATCGGCTGAGGCTTTCCCGAGGAAACTGTGAAGCACATGATCGATCCACGTTATTATAAAACAAGAGAGTAAATATGATCGGCAGATAGACTGATCAGAAGTTATTGAGAAATCGATACGACAATAAATGGTTTACGGGAAATTGGGTGGGAAGTGGGGGCCACGCGCTGGTCAAAGCACGCAATTCCACAACCCACTGATCAGAGTGGGACTGCCAGGGAGCAATTTGCAAGCTCTTCCTTTGCGAGATGAAATGCTACCTCTGCCTCTAGCAGGAGGAGACCATCTCCCCCATCAGAACAGCTGCTTCCCACCACGAAAGAAATCCGGAGCTACAAGGTGCAGCTCCAGCTGGGACCGAAGGAGGCAACAGGAACTCCCGTTTGAAAGGCGAGCTCTGAACTCCTTGAACCAAACACACACCCCTCAGGAGACGGCCTCGGTTTCCCCTCCTCGCCCTCAAGTCTCAACTGCACTTCGTGACAGAGGGAAAGAGCCCTTGAAGGAGACAGCTGACATCATTACCAGCAAAATACCAACTAGTCTGAGACTTACCCTCCCCCCTTCTAGGCACTGTTCGCGTATCGCAAAGTGCATTCACCACCGCTCGGTCTCTCTCCCTCCCGGACAATATTTTCACACTCTGATGCTGTTCGTGTTACCATTCTTCTCCTGGGACTGATCAAGCAGAGAAGAAAGAAAAACATAATGAGCTCACCAGTTTATTAAATAAAAAATGCGCAAAGGTACAAAGCTCTAAGTGTGCAGGAGGGACTGGCGAGGGGATGATCAAGGGGGATGAACAGCTCCCTCCCGAGCCACCTGCTCCAGCTCTCTCGCTCTCTCTCTGATGGCTTTCAGCTGAGATGTGAGCGGGTGTACAACATGTGCACGGGATCTAAGCGGGGGGAGGGGGAAATCTCTCCCAGCTCCAGTTTAAACAAAGCCGGAGGAGCCGCAGGATAAAACCCTGGATCTCTAGGCTCCGTTCCTCCCGGACTCGGCCCACAGCGCCCTCACCTCAACCCAGCGGCTCTGGGCCACAAGGAAGGAGCTAAAGGCCAGAAGTAGCCGTTGTTTCCTGGGCTCTTTCTCGTCGCCTCCTTCATGATGGGTTCCCGGGGAGCAGCAGCTGCGAGCTGGCTTCGCCGGAGAGGAGACCAGGAGGAGGGTGGGAGGAGGCGGGGGGAGAAGAGGGTTACTTGGCACAGAAAGCTGCTCTTCCCGACGCCTTATTAGTGGGAGCAATTCCAGAGCCGGCCGAGGCAGGTAAAGCGTCCGGCTCCTGATCTGCTCCGCCCGGCTCCGCTCCTGGCCGCAGAAGCCGGGGGCGGCTGGCGCTTCTTGCCTCCCAGTGCTGGAGGCGGCAGCCGGCCCGGCCGGGCGGGCCCCGTGCAGCCCCTGGCTGGTGCTGGCGGTGGAGGCTGGTCCGTAAGGAGCCTGGCGCAGCAGCCCGAGCACTTGCATGGCGTTAGCTGCGGAGCCGCGCCATCTGGGAGCCAGGGAGAATCCACCCCACCGCCGAGCTGTGCGCCCCACCGGCCTCCAGGGGGCCGACAGGCTGGGCTGGGAAACCCCGCGGGCCCGCAGCGGGGTTGGCGGAGGCACCGCTGGCTTGGCCAAGGCCGCCGGGGCAGCGGCGAGAAGCCGGGAGCCAGCATCTCAGGCGCGTTCCAGTAATAAAGGGGCCCGATCCATCGCTGGGGTGAGCGCGGGGAGCCTGCGGGGGCCGGGCCCCAAAGTGTGGGCTTTCGTTTCAGTCCCCTTCTGCACCTCCCCGGAATGAAGTGGGCCCGTGGTGTCAGTCACCTTCCCGGAGGCTCCTCTCCCTAGCCCACCCCCGCTTTGTTAGCCTGATGGGGGGCCCCCCAAATGGGGCGAGAAGCTGCTCCTAAAGCATGTTGTCCTTCGTGTATGTTTATGCCAGCCACCCAGAACGTGAGCAAACCTGAAATACCACAAACCTCCAACCTGAGTCAAACATTCTTGGTTCAAGTTTTGCTCAGGCAGGAATGTGGAAGGGGGGTAGAGACTTTAAATAGGGCTCCGTGCATAGGGCATACAGTGTGCCAGTCTGCCCTTGCTATGCTGGTTATTAGAAATTCCTCCCCCTAGCTGAGGTATTTAAATTTAAATTACATGAAAAGAGTTGCAAGCCTCCCCTCCCCACCCCGATCAAACAGGACCTTCAAAATCTCAAGGCCCATGATTTATGCCTGATTGTGCATAGGGTGAATGTTGGATTACAAGGTATGCTTGACAGGAGCACAATCTGTATATTTCTGTGTAAAGAGCACTAACTCAGTCATGTATTAAAAAAGTCACCAAGTCGTTGTTGCTCATTATTTCTATTAGTCACTGAAATATTGACAGGGTTCTCTGGAGTCTGTGGAGCACTGGAGCTATCCTGCAGCAAAACCCTATGCTTAAGTCTGAAAATTGTGAGGTGGTATGAAATGCCTGGCAATAATTTGTGACTAGTACTGTGCATTTCAACTTGAAGAATTTCAGTGGGTGGAGTGACAGAGAAATCCAGGAGCATTGCACAGAAGTAGGGAAGAATCATATGGAAGGGGTGCAAGTTGTGCTTGCATCACAAAGTGGGGTTCAGGGCTCTTAAGTATAAGAGGAGTGAGGAAATTATTCTTTTGCTCCCCCCCCCCCCCCAATCCTCTCTTTCCTCTAGCTTCTGGAGAAGAAATCCCCTAATATCCTTCCTGGAAGATGATATGTCACTTACTGCCAGAGAATTGGACCCTGCAGAAATAGATTCCAAGGCTAGATGCGACCACTGTGATCATTTAGTCTGACCTGCTATATAAAATATACTATCAAATCTCTCCAAACTAGAGCCTATATTTCATGGAGTTGTTAACCCTCACCGTTAAAATAGTAGATCTCAGTTTATCTAGCTTCAACTTCCGCTCATTGAGTGAGCTAGATTCAAGAGTCCATTATCAAATATTTGTTCCCCTGGATGTACTTACATACTGCAATCAAGTCATCCCTTACTGTCCTCTTTGTTAAGCTAAATAGAGTGAGCTCCTTCTGTCACTATAAAACATGTTTTCTAATCCTGTAATCTTTCTTAGAAGTCTTCACGCAACCCTAACTGTGGACACCAGACCTGGGCAGAGTATTCCAGCAGTGATCACAAAAGTGACAAATAGAGGGGTAAAATAACTTCTCTACTCCTACTTGAGATTCCCCTGTTTATGCATCCAAGGATTAGCTCTTTTGGTTCAGGATTGCACAGGAAGCTCATGTTCAGTCGAATATTTACCACAATCCCCAAACGGTTTTCAGGGTCACTGCTTCCCAGGATAGTGTCCCCCATGCTCTGAGTAGGCTCTACATTCTTTGTTCTTAGATGTATATGCTTACCCATATTAAAATGGCTGTTTGCTTGGGTCCAGTTTACCCTGCAATCCAGATTCCTCTGTATTAATGACTTTCCCTCTTCATTATTTGTTTCTCCAATTGTGTCATCTGCAAACTTTAGTAGTGATTTATGTTTTCTTCCATGTCACATTGATAAATATTATAGGTCATATAACCCATCCCTATAAGACCCCACTGAAAATGCACCTAGTTGATGATTCCCTCTTTACAATTCCCTTTTGAGCCCTAGCAGTTAGCCAGCTTTTAATCCATTTAATATGTACCATGTTAATTTTATATCTTTCTAGTTTTTTAATCATAGTGTTGTGCAATAATAGTGCAAATGTCTTACAGAGGTGTAAGTATTTTACATCATACCATTAACTTTATCAATCAAACTTTTAATCTCATCCAAAGAAATCAAAGTTTCACTGGATCTATTTTCAACAAACCTATTTTGACTGGCATTAATTTTATTACCCTCCTTTAGTTCTTTATTAATTGAGTCCCATATCAGCTGCTCTATTATCTTGCCAGGGATTGATGTCAGACTGACAGGCCTATAATTACCCAGGTCATCCTGTTTACCCTTTTTAAATATTGGCACAGCATTCACTTTCTTCCAGGCTTCTGGTACTTCCCTGGTGTTCTGAAACTGTGTGTAAGGCAACTCAGGGCCAAAATGGAAGTCAAGTGCATGAAGTCTGGTGGGGCATCTGAGTCTAGTCAGGAGAAGACCATCAAACCCCATGGATTTTCTGGATCCCCATTTTGGGAAAGCTGAACCTTGAGAGCACATGGTAATAATGTGACTTTTCTGATGTGGTTGGAAGACCACCACCTTTTTCCCACCTAAATCTGCTTCCTGGATGGTGTTTCCATCCCTCACTTTCTCTCCCTCACTTCATAGACCATGGTGGTGTGAAGTTTCCATCCCATATGGACACAGGGACAGAAAGTCTAGCAGCTATAGTGGTGGCAGACATTGGCACTTGTGGCAGCAGGTATTGATTCTTTTGATCATGACTTTACCAACATGTTAGTCAGTGCGTAAACCAGGGGTGGGCAAACTTTTTGGCCCAAGGGCCACATAGGGCTGCGCAACTGTGTGGAGGGCCAGGTAGGGAAGGCTGTGCCTCCGCAAACAGCCTAGCCCGTGCCCCCTATTCGCTCCCTCCCACTTCCCACCCATCCAAACCTCCCCCTCCCCGCTCCTTGTCCCCTAACCACCCCCTCCCAGGACCCCCACCCCTAACCACCCCCATCTACTCCCCCAAGAACCTCTGCCCTATCCAACTGCCCCCCCGGGACCCCACCCCCTATCCAGCTTCCCCCTGCTCCCTGACTGCCCCCCAGGACTCCCTGCCCCTTATCCAACACTCCGGCCCCCTTACCATGCCACTCAGAGCAGCATGTCTGGGAGTCGGGCCGGAGCCAGATGCGCTGCCCTGCATGAGCGCGCCGCCCAGAGCGCTGCCCACGCGGTGGCGTGGCTGCGGGGGAGGGGGGACAACAGGAGCTCAGGGGCCGGGCAGGACAGTGCTGTGGGCCGGATGTGGCCCGCGGGCCGTAGTTTGCCCACCTCTGCTGTAAACAGTACTGATCAGCCCTGCCTTGGTGGTGGCGTTCTCTTAGGGAATCCACTTTCTAGGGGATATATTCTGTGGCAACAGTCCAATGCTGCAGAGCTGAAGTCACAGAAGACATGGTAGTCAGTAATAAGGCACATTATTATAGCTTGCAAAAAGGAACTTGCTCTAGACCATGAATGAACCCTGCAGAGTTAAGATTAATAACCTGTAACTTTCCAATATAAAAATGTAACTAAGTTCATGGAAATAGAACAATGATTGCAATATCTAACACCAGTTGATATGTTAAGTCACGAGAAAGAGAAATGACCAGATTTCCAGCCTGTTGACCTATTGCTTTAGGCTGCCTAGCTCTAAAAAAGAGGGGAATGCTATAACTTTCAGGAGGGTTTTCCTGTGACCTTTACTACCTAGGTCTGAAGTAGGATTGTTAGCCAGTAGTGATCCAGATACTTCTGGGACTGACTTGCTTTTAACAGGATGCTTCCTCTTTGTTCAAGTACTTGTGGGTCCCTCTCAGCCCATTTGTCAATCTCTCATCACTTGTCCTAAGTCAGGCTAATATGAGGGCAAGGACACTTGTGGTGTTGTATTGGTAATAAATATAAGCAATATAAAAAGAGAGGGAACCACTTATTGTAAATACTTACATACACAAACACAAGAATGGCCGTACTAGGTCAGACCAAGGGTTCATCTAGCCCTGACTCCTGACAGTAACGGGTGCCAGAGGCTTCACAGGGAATGAACAGAACATCTGGCAAAGAATTCCACAGGTTGACTGCATGTTGTAAGAAAAAAGCACTTCCTTATGTGTGTGTGTGTGTGTGTGTGAAACCTGCTGCTTATTAATTTCATTCGGTGACCCCTGGTTCTTGTGGTGACGTTACCCAGAGTACAAGCTGGACCAATGAACAGCTCTCTCTCCTCAATTCTCCAGCCTTGGCTGCCTTCTACACTGCTTTGCGATAAGAGCTACCTAGGGTGACCAGATGTCCCGATTTTATAGGGACAGTCCCAATTTTTGGGTCTTTTTCTTACATAGGCTCCTATTACTCCCCACCCCCATCCCGATTTTTCATATTTGCTGTTTGGTCACCCTAGAGCTACCACTCGTGGTCTGCTCCCACAGCTGCAGCATGTAAGTTACTCCCAGATCTATTGTATGAGTGCTATGCCACTCAGAAATTACACTGGATCCTGTGCTTCACATAGGACTAAAGCAAGAACTGTCTCTTCCCTTGTGGGTTCTAGGACTAGCTGCTACAAGAAGCAGTCATTAATGGTGTCTAGAAATTTTATCTCTGCATCCCATCCTGAGGTGACATGCTCTCATTCAATATGGGATAGTTGAAATCCCCCATTATTATTGCATTTTCTGTTTTTATAACCTCTGTAATCTCCCTGAGTATTTCACAATCACCATCATGGTCAGTAGTATATTCCTAATGCTATACTCTTACTGTTCAAGCATGGAATTTCTATCCATAGAGATTCTATGGTACAGTTTGACTCATTTAAGATTATTACTACAGTTGATTCTATGCTTTCTTTCACATAAAATACCACTCCCCCGGCAGCATAGGTGCCAACTCCTTGGGTGGTCCAGGGCTGGAGGGGAAAAATTGGTGGGTGCTCTGCACCCATCGGCGGCTCCCTGCCCCATCCCAGCTTGCCTTTGCCACCTCCCTTGAGCGTGCTGCCGCATCCTGCTTCTCCCTGCTCCCTCCCAGCGCTTGTGCCGCGAAACAGCTGTTTCACGTGGCAAGCCTGGGAGGGAGGGGGAGGAGGGAGAATGTGGCATGCTTGGGGGAGAAGGCAGGGCTGGGGCTGGGACTTGGGGAGGGATCCAATGGGGCAGGAAGGGGCGGAGTTAGGGTGGGGACTTGGGGTAGGGGCAGGGCCGGGTGGGGGGCAAGAGCACCCACCGGCGCAGAAAAAAGTTGGTGCCTGTGCCAAGCAGTACAACCTAATCTGTCATTCCTATATGTTTTGTACCCCTGCTATTACCATGTCCCATTGATCATCTATCAAGGTTCTCTGCTACCTATTATATCAATATCCTCATTTAATACCAGGCACTGTAGTTCACCCCCTTAGTATTTAGACTTCTAGCATTTTTTTACAAGCATTTATAAAATTTGTCAACATTTAGTTGTTTGCCTTCATGTGATGTAATTGAATGGGACTCTTGTTTGACTGTTTCTCTTCAGTTCCTACCTGTACTTCAGCAACTCCTATCATCCCCTCTTTACTAGAATATAGAGTGTGTCTTGAATAAGTCCTCCCTAAGGGATGTCTTTGTCCAAACTGTATGTTCTCCACATGTGCCAGCTTGGCCCCAGCACTCAGTGTAGACTCCTCTATGCTCTTTTTAATTTTACATGCCACCCATCTAGTTCTATTTTGGTTTAGATGGTGCCATCCTTCTTGTATAGTATCCTCTTTCCCAAAAAGTTTCCCCTCTTCCTAATAAACCTAAATCCTCGTTCCAACACCATCATCTCATCCACACATTTAGACCCTCTAGTTCTGTTTGTCTGTCTGGCCCTGTGTGCAGAGCTGGAAATATTTCAGAGAGTGCTACCACGGAGGCCCTGGACTTTAATCTCTTATCAAACAGCCTAAGTTTGGCCTTCAGGATCACCCTCCTATCTTTCCCTATGTCACTGGTACCTGCATGTACCACAAACACTAGTGCCTCCCCAGCACTGAATACAAGTCTATCTAGAAGTCCCAAGAGGTCTGCAACCGTTTTAATGATTGAATCCCCCATTCCTATCGTCTGTCTCTTCCTAATAACTGGGGTCCCCTCCCAAGAGGGGTAGCCTCAGAGCAAGAGGAGACCATTACATCACCTAGAAGGAGGGACTGGTTTCCTCCACTCCAGCTAAATGTTTGCCTTTTCCCAAGACTTTCCATTCTCCTCAATAGCACAGAGACTGTCAGACCGGGAATGGGACCATTGCACTGTGTCACTGGAAGTCTCCCCTAGGTACCGGTCTGTCTCCCTTAGCTACTCCAGTTCAGTCACTCTGGCATCAAGAGCCCATACTCTGTCTCAGAGAACCATGAGTTGCTTGTACCAAATGCACACTTATGGCACCTGCCCACAAGGCACATAATTATACATGCTGAATTCAGAGCAATGAACTGGATAACCCCCACCTTGCTGCTGGAATTCTGCATGCATTATTATTATTTTTTTATTCTTGCAGGATCTTTTTTCTGTGTGTGCGGGGGGAAGTATTGGCCTAAGTTTACAGTATGTTAGGCTTTTCATACTCCCTCACAAACTCCCATGGTTGTTGCTCCTGTTCACTTAAGAGCTATTTCATTGAGATACATCTCATATTAGACATATTTACCTGCACACTGAGATCAATTCTTACTGCACTATTGGTTTTTAAAAATTGAAATGCTTATTTTGTATATAAATTCTGGGTTAAATGGCGCCCTGCTCGAAGCAGATTTAACTCCAAAGGTATACCCACTTCTACCAGGGGTGAATTTGGCCTAATGTTTCACATCATTTTAGGCTTCCTTTGATACAGTTTTGTCATCATGTTTTAAAACCAGCATCACATCTTTGTAGTATTGTCAACTCTACCAACTTTCTCACAAATGTCATATTTGGAGGTGAGGGGGGAGACTAGTTACTAGACCTCAGTGGAAGAATACAAAGAAATTGAACCCTAAAAATTCAACTCAGAGGGCAAATAAAAGAACGAAAATTTTTTTAATGTGATGACTTGGAAGCTAATCTCATGATTGTGGAAACCTGACTCAGTTTTTCAACCCTTGGGGTTAGTGATATTACAGGGGTGGCCAAACTTACAGGCCCTCTGAGCTGCATACAATAATCTTCAGAAGTTTGAGCACCACAAGACACACACAACCTGCCTTGTGGGGCGGCACCCACCATCTCCTCCCACCCATGCAGGACTAAAGCCCCCAGAACCTCTCCATGCAGGGAAGAAGCCCCTAGTCCCATCACCCTGCCACAGGACAGAAGCCCTACACTCCGTCCTCCAGTCTGGTAGGTGGAGAATGGGGTGGAGGTTGGGGGGGAGCTCAGCGAGCCGCACTTTAACTGTGCTCAGCTCGCAAGCTGCAGTTTGGCCACGCCTGCAATATTATGTTTGGGCCAGTGAAGATTTGTTGGAAACTATGTCTCAACACATATTAAAACCTTTAGTAGGAATAGACCTAAAATATTTCTTCTTTCCCAAACCAGTAACCTATGCTTCCGCTTTGTGTCTAAAATGTAGTAAAATAAAAAGGGAAGAAGTTGGGAATCTATGAGCTTAAAAGCTTTAGATAATTTAATAGACATAGAATCATAGAATATCAGGGTTGGAAGGGACCCCAGAAGGTCATCTAGTCCAACCCCCTGCTCGAAGCAGGACCAATTCCCAGTTAAATCATCCCAGCCAGGGCTTTGTCAAGCCTGACCTTAAAAACCTCTAAGGAAGGAGATTCTACCACCTCCCTAGGTAACGCGTTCCAGTGTTTCACCACCCTCTTAGTGAAAAAGTTTTTCCTAATATCCAATCTAAACCTCCCCCATTGCAACTTGAGACCATTACTCCTCGTTTTGTCATCTGCTACCATTGAGAACAGTCTAGAGCCATCCTCTTTGGAACCCCCTTTCAGGTAGTTGAAAGCAGCTATCAAATCCCCCCTCATTATAAGATTTTATAAAATCTCCTCTGAAAACCTATAGAATTTAGAAAAGAATGTTATCCATATTAGAGAATGCTACAGGTTGGTTTTTAAAAAAATCCATAGAAAAGTTATTGCTCCATCAAGTTCTATAGGACTCTTACATGAGTAATGCTAAAGCCATGGATTATTTCCACTTTCAAATCTTTATTCTGTCTGACGAGCCAGCTGATAGATGATTGCTGTGCCACACTACAAGCTTAAAGAAGCAAAAAAAAAAAAAAAAAATATGCAGATAAATCCAACTCTTCGCTAGTTACCTCACACACTGTAGAAAATCATTGAAAATGTGGTAGTAGTCAGATAGAAAAGTTGATTTTGTGAGAACATGAGTAAAATGTCAAATAATTAAATAGCTTTTAATTCAGCAAAGTGCTGATCTCTGGAAAAAATTCTCACTGTTTCTCTGCCTTTGAAAGTTTACATAAATCTCGAACCTAAGCATGGAGCATGAGCACTCTATTTTCAAGAGGAGAGTTTAAAAAGAAAGAAGAAAAATGAAAACAAAATGGCTTTGGAAAAAAATAAGAACAAATGTACAAAATCCCAGGCTTGAATGCAAACTCGATTCTGTATTAACTAGGAATTGTATTAGACTTTCTCACAGACCTAACCCCTTTGTAGGGCTCTACTACATTTACCAGCACAAACTGAATTTCAAAGAATATACCTGAAGCAAACAGTAATGTTTATGCTATCCTATAAATATGATTGTTTTTAGATCCTTGTCATATGGCTGATTTCATAGTTCCCTGTTCATCTTTTGAGGTTAATTGGGCACTTGGCTCTTTATCATTACTTTTTGTACATCTGGGTGAATTAGCTCCCTGTGTGCTGGTATGCAGGCATGGTCTGTGGACCCTGACATACTCAACCAGCTTGAGTCCAAAGCATTATTGAGTCACTAGAAATAATAGGATAATAAAGCATCCTATTTGTAATGTTTCCACATGAAACTGAAAATATCATTAATCTTGTAAAATATGGATATGTTTGTGCACTATTTAGACAGCACAGCATATCTGAAAGGAAACAGATGTGAACAACATTATCGCTGATCTTTTACCAGGGACATTGTGAAGAAACTTGATTTTTTGTTGGACCAAAACAAAATACCCCCTTCCCCCCCCCCGAAGAAATTTATTCAATAGATTTCAAGGCCATGCAGAACATTATGAACATCTAGTGTGATCTGCTTCATAATACAGGTAATTTAATTTCAGTCATTAATTTCTTCAGCCAGCTTTTAACTGCTGGTTGAGTTAGAAAATCTTTTCAAAAAATACGTATGTATAAAATTACAGTTGTGCACTTTAACACCCCCAAAAGCTTTTTTTGTGGTCTGGGCCAGTTTCTTGCCTCTGTCACAAGCTCATAATTTAGAGTGAGTGTGCAATGGGGAAATGAACAGCCCACACAGAGAATGAGGCATTTGGATGGTGGAAGGAGTTTTGTATAACCCAGAGGACTCTAAAAGACAGAAAACACCCACACCTTCTTGGTAGCTGTCTCTAACCATAACAAAGATAATGTCAGTAAAAAATATCTAAGATAACTTATTCTGAAAGTTTTCTAACAAACTGGCACAAGGACAACCTGCTTTTTTGAAAAAGCAATTGCTGTTTATTGACCATGATATGCCTCAAACTTTTATATGGTAATGTGGTTGCCCTCTCTCCCACAAAGAGTTAGGAATCTTACAAGTGAGTGATAACTGAGATGTAGGAGTTAATGTGCTTGGGGAGCTGTGTTTATGAAATATTACTGAATGGTCTAACTTCTCTGCTCTCAACTATTGCAAGAAATCAAGCACTGAACTGAAGGACTGGAGAATTTTAATGGCAGAAACTCAACTCAAATGATTTTTTTTTAGATGTGTTGTCTGGGGACCAAATGGGATGTTTATCGCTCTGACTGTACTGTAAGTATTGGTGTCTGAAGAATGTTAGAAATTTGTTTTAATTAAGTGAAGTAAGGTTTTTTGATGCTGCTTGAGTATAATCATTATTCCATGCTTTTCTAAAACAAAACATAGTGAAGGCATATTAATTATCTGCAGTTTATTTTAATCGTTTTTGTAAGATATCAACTTAATCAGGTAAAAATGTTGGTTCTCATGTTACCAAGCACTTTACTGTTAATAACATTTAGCCTTTATATAGCACTTACTCTTGACAGACATTAATCCTTTTAGCAATCTGTGAGGTAGGAAAATATTATCCCACATTTAACAATGAGTGAACAGAAGCAGAGAGGTTAAGTGAAGGCGATAGAAGTCGTCTTTGAAAGAGACATGGTTACAACTCAGGAGTTTGTGTCTATGTCCTGCGGGGACATCATGCTACTTCCTAGTGATGTGTAGTTACATGAAAGGCAAAGCAAATAGAAGTATCCTCTTCATATCACAGCATTATCTGACAGCACTTATATTAGCAATAAACAGGCTCCCATATTTGACATAAATGCAGGGTTTCTATATGTTTTTAATATTTTATTTTTGCTTTTGCTACTTAATGCCTGACAATTAGAAGGTAGGTTCTAGTGATTTTGGAATGTGTTACTTCACCATGAAGGGGAATAAAACAAGGCATGTCATCCTGTTTTATATTAGGATTACCAAGTTTAGTGATTTTCAATCAACGGTATAAATATAATTTCCAATATTATTTTCCTATTTGACTATAATAGAAACAAGTTTTTAAAATGTGGATTAAATTAGATCACAATATTTTCTTATTAGGAAGCTTGGATATATATTAATTATTTAACTGGTGTAAGTAAGCTATTAATTATTAAATGGCAGACATCAGTTCAGTTCTATAATCAATGTTTTATAATTGTCGTATTGTTTTCCCCTTAGAATATGTATATTTAAGTTAAAAGGATTTTCTTTTATTTACACAACAAAGTAAGAGCAAAAAAGGCATATGGGAACATACTCTATTCAGGTTCAATCCTGCAGCCTTTCCTCATATTAGTCATTTGCTTATGGAAGTAGTCCCATAACATTTAATGGGACTATTTGGGTGAGTGGGAGCTACCAATGTAAGAATCACAGAACTGTGGTCTTACTGCATGAACCCTACTACACCTTACATTCTACGGGAAATGTGTTAAAAGTTAGTCTGTAATGTGTAAGATACCAAGCTGGCAGCACTCCAGGCTGAAGTCTACTACCCACGAAAAGACAGTATAAGGCTTGATTCTTCCAAAAAACCTAAGCCCCTGCTATGGGAGCTGTAGGTTATCAATCTATGGGAGCTGTAGGTTATCTATGGAGTCTATGGGAGCTGTAGGTTATCAGCACTTTGAAGAATCTGGCCCACAGAGAGAGGGAGGGGGGCTAATTTGGGCACAGGACTGGAGCCAGAAACTCAGGAGTTCTGACTCTTAAGCCTAGAGCAAATGACTTAGCCTTAAGTCCTGGTCCTAATGAAGTCAACTGTAAAGTTATCTGCTGCCATATCAGTACAATAGGAATAATATTACTTATCCAGACACTTAGCTGGTTGAAAGTTTTTTCAGTGGAACAGTTTTTCCATCAGAAAATGCAATTTGACCAAAATCAAAGCATTGTCATGTGTTGTGAAAAGTGTTATATTTGTGCTAAGGCTTATTGTTAGTGCACGTGCAGCTGCAATCTCCATTCTGCCCCAGAAATCTATACCATACCCCTGTTGCTGAGGTAATTCCCTGGTAGGTAGTTCCAGCAAGTTTGTTGTCTATTTGTGCCAGCATACCTGGTCTAAAAGAGCAATGATGAATCAGGCCTTAAGTTCCTATAGTTGAGCTTCCACATATCAAGGCCTCCAAAATTAGAAGCCACTTTTGCAAATGTGCCCCAAATTACTTCTAAGGCTATGTCCTAGACAAGTGAAAGACAAAACTTTTGTCATTCAGAGGTGTTAAAAAAAAAAAAAAAAAAAAAAAACCAACCCACTTCCCTGAAAGACAAAAGTTTTGCTGACGACAAGCACCAATGTGAACAGCACAGAGCGCTTCTGCCAACAATGCTTATGGCGGTTGTTGGGGTGGAAGTTTTTTGTTGGCAGGAGAGCCAACAAACAGTGGCGGCACTGCGTATCTTTTAGTGGCACAGCTGTAGCAGCACAGCCATATTGCTGAAAGCTGTGTAGTGTAGACATAACCAAAGTCACCCAGGAAGCCTGTTGCAGAGCCAGGCGAAGTTCAGCCACAGAACTCTCTTTCCTCTTTTAAGGTTCTTTGGCTCCAGGCATTCTCCCCTGTTCTTTTTTCATTCTAGAGTTAGGGCTCTTAAGAAAACAATGGCTTGATTTTCCTCTTACTTGTATTGGGGTAAGCCAAGTGCAACTCCATTGAAGTCAATGATGTTAACTGGTGTAAGTAAGAGGAAAATCATGCCCTAAAGGTTTAAAAGCTGCATTTGCCACATACAAAGAAAAGCTACTTTCTGCATTATCTGCTGAATTTATTAAAAAAAAATGCATACACGCAACTAATTTTTGTTAAATATGTTTTAATGGGCTAGCACTGAGAGTGTTTAATTTTAGTAAACAAATTAGATTTCTGTTTTTTATATATTATGTAGAAGGAGGAAACATGACTAAACCTAGGAAATACTGAGGATTTCTCACTTTCTGAGGGAGTATCAGGTGATAAAATTAGAAGTATTCAAAAGGGACTGCTCCATGTCAGAGGATAACAATAGCTGAGAGCAGAGCCAAAAGCGTTTTCTGAAAGCTTTTAGTATTCCATTTAATGATCACTTTAGAATAAGTGCTGTTAAGGTCATCTCAGGTCAGTGACTAAACTGGTTAGTCAAGTAGTAAATGCTGATTTCTGTGGAGCCCTTTCTCATATGCATGCTTTCTCCTTGAAAATATATATTTATTGTTAGAAAGTGCTACAGTTCTTCATTAGGAAGATATTTATTCATTCAGAGAAAGAGCAAGCACTACATTCCCTTTTGCCCCTTCTCTGTTTGAATATAACTTGTATTGAGAAGTCATTAACACTTTTTGAGTTTGCATGTATAATGTTACATTAGAGTTAAATCCGGTCCCTCATAACAAGTTCAGGGCCTAATCCTGCTCTCACTGAAGTTGGTGAGAATTTTTGTAGATTCCAAGGCCAGAAGGGAACCATCGTGATCTCATCAGACCTCCTGCATAAAACAAGACCTAGAACTTCCACAAAATAGTTTCTAGGACATATCTGAAACAGACATTCTATCTTGATTTAAAAGTTGTCAGTAATAGAAAATCCACCGCAATTCTTGGTAATTTGTTCCAATGGTTAATTACAGTCACTGTTAAAAATGTACACCTTATTTCCAGTCTGAATTTGTCTAGCTTAAACTTCCAGCCATTGGATCACGTTATACCTTTCAGTGCTAGACTGAAGAGCTCATTATGAAGTATTTGTTCTCCATGTAGGTACTTATAATTTAATCAAGTCACCCCTTAGTTTTGCCATTGACTTCCAGGAACTTGCAAGCCTTGTTGGTCTTGTGGTTGAGAGAAATTATTTTTTTTAAGCACACACGACCCCTCTAAACCATGTCCCCTCCTTAATTAGTGAATGTCATTCTGCAGCAACAGGTCACTGTATTCATCTGAAACATCTTGTAAAAGAGCTTTAAAAAGACAATATGGTAAGCTACACATTGACTGTCTGTATTTCACTAATCTTATCACAATACCCCCCCCTTTTTTGGGGGGGGGGGAAGTCTACAGACAACTGATGGCACAGACAGGACAGTCTGGTGAATGATGCAGTGAAGGGTGTATCACTGCCCAATATGAAGCAAAGCCTTTCTCTTTCCCTGTCATAGAAGGACCTCCATCTGTAACAAGCAAGTTTACTTTCTGTAGATCTAAACTTTTTCTTTTTTTTCCCCGTAAAAAGCCTTTTTACCTTTTCAAAAATGTTCTCTCCTGTGGTGTAGGTTAGTGGTATTAAGCACAAAAATTCTTCCTTGAAAATTTCACCATCATAAGATCTAACAAACAGAGCAAGCTGGGCAATGTCACTTAAATCACTTGATTCATCCACTGCAAGAGAGATGTATTTGATGTTTTTTAAAATTGGAAAGCAGTGCTGACAAAATCCTTGTGAATTACCTCCAATCTCTGCACTGCCGTGAAACTAGAAGGGGAACTTGCTTGATATGGTTCACAATGTCATCTTTGTTTTTATCCCTGGCAAAAAGCTCCTCCTGCATTTCCAACATGCTCATCATTCAGGAAAGTCTTTTCCTTTTACCTTACAAACATTATCTGAAGAGAAACATTATCCGAAGAGAAGCAGCTGTTGCTTTTTCTCATACAGTTGCTGAGATTGTGAGAATGATGTTTGAAGTGTGATACGAAGACTTTAGATTTTCAATTTTGTCACGTCTTGCAACACTGCCAGGAGGATCAGCTGTGTTGAAGTTATGTGCTTTAATTCAAAAAGTGGCACCTCCCGTTGACTACCTTACAGACTAATGTAGTAGTCTGGCATATTAAACACAAAGGTTTTGTGTTTAAATGAGGTAGCATAATTTAAAAAAGTCGACTGTCCAGTTTGGGTTACCAGCTCAGTTTTTGCTGTGAACTTTGCAATGTTTACTCCCCGTTGCATTCATTTTTTGCTCCATTTCCATCACTAATGGAAAAATGGGTGGCGTTCTAGCTCAGTCATAACTAGTGCTATCAGGAGATCTTAAGATCCAGTAAATAATGCTTAATTTGTGCCAGGACTGAGCCCGGCACCTCTAGGCTTCACTGTTCATAGCCCTGGCACCACTGGGCTCCCGGCCAGCAGCCACCACTCCCCAGCCATCCAGCTCTGAAGGCAGCGCTGCCATCAGAAGCTGGGCAGAAGTAAGGATGGCAATGCACCACACCATGCCAACCTTACTTCTGATCTGTTGCTGGCGGCTGAGCTGCCTGCAGAGCTGAATGGCTGCACCAACAGTGCTTCATTTTTGCCGGGGCTGAGCCCTGGCACCCCTTTCATTACAAATTAAGCACTGCCAGTAGGTTACTTACTAAGGAAGTCATAGGCAAATGATAGGCTGTGCATCACTGTTCATGAATTTAATTATAAACATTTTTTAGGGTGAGCTGGCCCATGGGCCACTATTGAGTATCACTGCGCTAGAGTCTCTTTCAGAATCTTGAGGCAAAAAGACAAAATAATTACCCCTCCCCGCTTATGAGTATTCAGTCACTGAATTACTGTATATGTATATTCACAATAGGAGTTGAGTGCCAAATAGATATGTTTCCTGCCCCAAAGAGCTTACTATAGACCTGAAGGCAAACAGTACATAAATACACATCAAGATGGGGAGTGGCCCATAGAATCTGAATGCTTTAGGGAATAGGTAGATATTTAGAAATTTCTTATATGCCTTCAGAAGCACATTCACATAGTAAAATATAATCTGATTCAACTGAATTAAGTGGTTTCAAAGCTTTAGGCAGACCACCAGAGCAGTGTTGGTATTGCAATTATTAGGAGTAAATGAGAGGGTTTAAGCCCTGTAGTTCTTGCCCTTTCTACAGTCAACTCATAGAGCAAAGAGGGCATTAATTCCAAAATGGAAGGCGTTAACCATTACTTCTCTGTGTCAATAACATACCATGGCATCACAGGCCACTGTACAATAAAGATAGAGATATAGTTTCTGTAAAAAGTTATATAGTACAGTATTCTTAATCTTTGTCCTCCCACTGTGCCCCCAATTTCAGTTTCTCTTTTTGCTTGGCTGTCTGCTAATGGAGATCTTCCTTGCCAAGAATGCGGTCCCCATCTGTCATTCACCTTTCATGTTTCTTAAAGGAGGTAAGGAGCCTGACAGTTTCCATGAATAACAATGACATATACTCCAATACGTCTCACAAAAAGGCAATTATATTGATGAAAAAGGGAAAAAGCCACAATTAACAACATTTTTTTCTGGCTATTATTCATGTCTGGGCTTGAGCAAAGGTGAGGTTGTCCTCATGCATAAATCACCATCCTGTCTAGATCAGAGTATATCTGCTGACTTAGGCTACTGAAATTCAGGCCTTATCTACCCTATAAAGAGTACACATTCGTTGTAACCAGGACATGATAGCTCCATCTGAGACATTTTTCAACAAACAAGGTTGAGTGATAGTCACAAAAATAACTACATATTGACCATGTTTATGCTTCTGTACCTATCTAGCTGCTTTACTGTGTTTGCATGAATGAATTCTAGGAAGCTATCCTGTAAGTCTCAGCAGGAGACAGAGTACCTGGAGAACATGAACACCGAGCAGCATGTAGGAAAGTGTACTCTGGGATAACTTACTGTTCTGTAAACTGGAGGTGATGGAAGGATCACAAAAGCTGGTTGCGCAGATGCAGCTATAGGGTGACATCCATGCTGCAAAATGAAGCAACCTGTTTTTCAGGAAGATGTCACCCTAACAAGGACAACATATGGTTTGATGCTACGTTTACTGTGTGGACACAAATGTGTGGGAGATGGGAGGGGTGGAATCACCAAGTGCTGTAAAGCTGAGGTAGCCAAACCTACACCAACCACACCTGGTCTTCCCCATGATTGGTGCACTGCTTCTTTCTCCCAACAGTTCTAGCATATTATATATTCCTTGTGCAGCTCCAGCTAATTTGCACTTGAGACTCGGGGTGGCAGGACAATGCAGGGATAGACAGCACTCAGCCACCTTTCCTCTAATCTCCTTGGTTCCTGCAGTGAGTGTGAACAACTTTTTGTATTATTAATTATTACTGTAGGAAAGCTGTATATGAGAGAGAAGTCTTGTATTTAGTCCTAGAGAGGACGGGTTTTCATTTCTCTCATTTCTTGCCAAGTTCAATATTCAATTTTTCTCAGCCACATTTTTGAACTTCACACTCTGGGTCAATCAGGTTGGATTGTGATGTCTGAGCAGTTGGCGGTATGAGATGCTTCAGCTCATGTACCTTTTCCCTTCAGAAACTTCTCTATTCACTATATACAGACTCTGTTATCTCATCTGACCTGAACTACTTCAAGGCTCCAGTAATACTGCTCATGTTTACAGTGTGCTAAGTGATATAAGAGACCCCTGAATTCATTCATTTTACTCCCCTCCAAGAGCTAAGAGCACTACCTCCTCCCAACATTTTCTATCTGACTCAGGCTTGCAGGAATGAATCAGTTTTTCTTGTGCTTAGCCCTTAATTGACACCCAACTTTTGATAGCATAACTGCTTGGCTGATGCTGCTAAATTAAGTTACAATCTGTGAGCCCCTTCCCCCCCCCACACACAAAGTGAAGTAGCTAAATTTGAATTGGCACAGGGAGAAATGTTTCCCTTGATCAAAATCCTATCAGAAATATTAGTGTCATCTATACATACAGTGCAATGCTTTCAGGCTCAGACTGGGCCAAGGTTAGATTTCAGGGAGAGTACATAGCTTCTTACATGTAGTTGGTGACATGAGCATTTAGCCTGTCCTCAGATCAAGTCCCCAAAAGGGAGAAATAAATGCTAGGAGACATAATTTGGCAGTAGCATGTAGTGTAACCCTTGAAGATAATTTGTGCTACTACTTTCAACTTTGATTGTTCCTCTTTATGGGACAGTGTGTGTAGAGACACAAGTATACCAAAAGAGGGAAGATACTGAGGCACATCAACATACACTCACATACCTCACAGTGCCATACAGTGGTCTCTTTTTGTGACAAAGACCATTAAGTCAGACATTTAACTAGCCCATAGAAACATGTCCATAGAACCTTACATGTATAGTTGCCATTAACATATTTTCAAATTAGGATGTCAGCTTCAGAGGACTTCATTTGGGAAAAAGCCTTTTGGCTTCATTCAAATTGCTCACCCAACAGCCCCTGTAATGTGAAAAAAACCACAGTAATGTGAAAGTTTATATATACCTAAACACAACCCTACATTTTTTAGTCTTTAAATACAGGTTGGGAGTTTTCTAAAATATCCCACCATTCTAAAATGGAAACAGACCAAGAATAGTCTCTCAACCACAAAAACTTTTGGAACAAAACTAGATCAAATTAAATTTGTTGGGCAGTTTGTTACTAGCTGAAAATGTAGTTCTGCTTTGCCGAACTAGGTAAGTCTTTCAGATGAAACTTGCCCTAGTTTCAGACAAAGCTTTCTCCACAAAGTCTCCATCTGACTCCACAGTGTGGGATGTGTTTCTTTGAATTTTCTAGTTTGGTCAAACTCAAAAAATAGTCACAGCAAAATTCACATGTTCACCCAAACCCAGGGCCTGATCTTGCCAGGTGTTGAATGTCCTCATTTTCCACTGGAGGACCACCTGCACCTACCAAGATCTAGCCTCAAACCAAATTTCGCTGACCCCCCACCCCCATGCAAAATGAGATTTAAGAATGTCACACAGTTCTACATCCTGGTCTGTAAGTGGGGTCACACCACTGTGAAAGAGCAGGATTTGGCCCTGCACATTTAGTGTGTCTATTAGTATTGCATGCTTTATTATTCAAAAAGAAGTCAAAGGTCCTTAAAATTGGAAGTGACACAGAAAGCAGCTGCCAGGATCTGAGAATATTGGAAACCATTTCATTATTGCAGACACCTTGTAATGCTGGATTAACTGTCCATCATGGGATAAGTCTAGTTGAACACAGTCCTTGGCTCATCCAGAAATAACATTCTGTGTCAAAAAGGAAGATAATTGTAGGAAGATTTAATGCAAGATATTAGGCTTTTCAAGTCATGTTGTCTTTCATTACAGGTACTTACGGCTAAAACAATCCATAGACAATGGACCTGGCAGTGTGACTTGATAGTGTGTTATGTTAATATGTGATGAAGTGACATGTGACAAGGTAGCATGCTGATATATGATGTGATACATTATTCCATCCAAAGCTGTGTTGTGCTTTGTCTCCTTTGAAGAAGGTCATCCCCATTTGTGGCTGACAGTAATGGAACTTAAAAATTACAGATTCATGTGGAAAAAGGAACAGGTGTTCCTCAACCCTGGAAATTATGGGGCAAGTGTTGTGGAACTGTTGCTTCTGAAGGAGTCTTAGGTGCTGTGGTTTAAGGCTTCACAGTCGTGTAAGAAGTCATCAGTAAGAAATCCCATTTTGTGAGGATTGAAGTCTATAAATGAGGAAGAACACTGCTGAACTGAAACGGACAATTGGAGGAGGGGTAGGGGAGAGGGCAAACAAGAGAGGGAAAATCAGAGGTGACTGTTAGACAAATACATATGGCCAAGCAGCTCCTGCTTTAAGCAAGAATTTAAAATAAGTTGTCCTAGTAAAAGGCTGCATACTGATTCATTTTTCCATCCAGTTTGGGTTTTAAATTAAGACATCGAACACCCATTAACTTTCAATTGACATTTATACCATTTGATTATTTAAACATCTTTCTACCGTTTTTACCTTTTTCTTAATATAACACTTGCATGCTTTAAAGAGATCTAATGCCTGTCTATTCTTATAATATACTACAAATAAGCAAGGCAGAGAAAAGAAAAGAAAAAGTATTGAGATTTAAGCTTGAAACCAAGCAGTTGCTTCAAATAGGATTCATATTATGTGGTGAGTGGCAACATTGAACTTGCAGTTACACTTGACAGCTCCATGGTGGAGCCAAAAGCATGATCTTTACGTTTATTTTTCAGAGTGGAGAGGAAAGCTGAGAGTTACAGAATACAGTTGCCTACAACTGCTGAATATTTTATATAGAATATTTGTAAATAATATGCAATGTTTTCTGTAGATCCATTTGTAGTTGTTTTAGACAGTCTGTTCCATTAACTGAAATAGGTAATCCTTTATGTAGAATTCCAGTTTACTGCATTTCATTAGGGTTGAATGTAGACAATATCACAGACCTACCTCTGCTAAAGGACATATCCAAGGTCTAGATAACAAAAATCAAAACTAAGCCATTCCCAAACATTTTTAGATTAAAAATGCTATATGTCAAGGATAGTCAATACTGATTTTCTTTTGCTTTTTTAGAATGACAGCTGTTATAACAGCAATAGAAAAAATCTGAAAATATAAACATTTTAACAGTGGTGTTTTAGGGAAAGAAAAACAGTTAACGTGATTTTTATATTAAACCTTTAAGAGCCTAGTTTGGATGGAGTTTAAAAATTGGATCCCCAGGTAAAACAATGTTAAAAGTTTTATATGTAAAGCAAAGATGGTGACTGACATTCTCCCCATCCCTACCACATATCTGGGAACATAGCACAAGAAATCAGTTTTCAGTGGTGCATTTTCATTCACTGTTATAAGTGAATATGAAAAATCTGCAATGGGGAGAAGGTACACCCTTTGAGACACTACTACACTGAGTGTTCTGAACAAGGCCTTAAGATATGGCTTGAGCATGATCACACACTTGTAATGGATACATTAATTTTTCACTGGATCACCTAGGAATAATTGTTGGCAAGGGTTAAAATTCAGGGATTTTGTAACAAACTTGAAAATAAAACATAACCAAATGAATTTGTAAAACCAAAATCAGAGGATAAAACTATTGAGACCCAATAGAATTTACTCCCATAACCATACATCAAACTGCAACCTTAAACTGAGCCCCCAGCCACTCCCCACATCCTGTCAGTCCAGGCTCCTCTCAGAAAACGGGGGTAGGGAAGAAGTGTGGAACTCTGCCACGTTTATAGAGCCGTGGATGTGGATTGTAATGAAGAACATCCTTGGATGTTGCTTGAGGGTTGTCTCCCTGACTGAGGAAACTAGCCTATCCTCCGTCCATTACTATTTATGGGGATCTCTTTGAAGTTCAAGTAGGAGTCACTTTTAAAAGGTCTGTATGACCCAAAGCTGTCTCTATTGGTGACTAACCTCAGTCCTCTAGGAATGACCCTTCCTTCACATGTTGGGACATTGGAGACATGTGGAAGTTGGTAATGGGAAAAAGAAAAAGAGTACTCATCTGATGAAGTGAGCTGTAGCTCACGAAAGCTTATGCTCAAATAAAGTGGTTAGTCTCTAAGGTGCCACAAGTAGTCCTTTTCTGTTTGCGAATACAGACTAACACGGCTGCTACTCTGAAACCTAATAACTCAGTGGACAACATGGTGAAATGTATGGATCAACATATGTAAAGTTATGAACATAAGCTGCAATTAAGACTGAAATGTGTTTACCAGACAAGTCTGAGGAGCTGGGGATAAACCTGTTCCTCAAAGACAAAGGACAAGCTGACATTTATAGCAAGGTGCCAAAGTCAAATGACAATCACCAATTAAGTGGTCATTCTTAGGCAACAAAGAGGGGCAGGAACAGATCAATCTGCATTTTAGCAAACAATCATATGGAACCTCTTTTACCACAAGACTCCATGTCCCCATCCTCATAGTGGGAGGGAACTTCATCTAGCGGTAACCCACAGGAAAATGCATTTCAAAGGGTAACTGGACTATAAAAAATGAGGGGCAAAGGTGTTCTCTCTCACACACTTAAAACAAAGGGTTTTAACTTGAGAATTTGGTCAGCCCTATTGCTTGGAACACGTGCTAAGGATTTTACCTTGAAACAAGTCTAGCTTAGATTTTAGTTACTAGAAAGTGTTTTAGCTTTATTTCTCTTGTAACCATTTCTAACTTTATTGCCTTATACTTGTACTCACTTAAAATCTCTGATTAAAAGTTTATTTACCTAAAATTAATCCTGTGTTGTCTTCAAATTGACTTGTTTGGTAACTCCAGTTAAAGTAGCAAACTATTTTATATTGACTCCTTACAGGGGCAATAGGCCTCTAATATTGGAAGTTCCAGGATAGGGCTGGATTGGGAAGAATATATGGTTTGGGGGGAAATTCAGGACTGGGAGTGTGTTGGGGTCACCCAGGGAGCGTGCAGGTCATCACCAACGCTGGTGAAAACCAAAGTGTCTAGTATGTTGCCGACAGGCTGTTGGGGTCAGAGATGTTGGACCAGGGCTGTAGCTATGCACACCCAGCCTGTGACCCGCATGCTGTTTGCGAACTACAACAGTGAAGCTTTGTAAGGCACCCAAATATGCAGGGCAGATGGTGACAACCCCTCACTGCTCTGGTCTGCATCCCAGAATGTGATAAGCACCTAGCAAAGTGAGCCCCCCCTCTGACTGGGTCTCTGGGCATACAGTTCTAGGTGATGGGTGAAAACATTCTTTGAGGGTTGGGTGGGTGGGTGATGAGTAAAACTATCCCTGCGTAGTGCAGAGGGGAGACACTGGGAGGTGGGGATTGGAGCATGAGCCCACCCCATGCTTATAGGTCTATAGGATTTGGGTGGCTTATGGTATTCCATTTCTGGATGGGAGAGCTCCCCCCGCACACTGCTCCCATTCAGCTCTGCACAAACTGATAGACTTTGTTGCCCACTGACTCGCAAGCCCCAGCCGTGGAGCTGGTGTTCAGTTTTATCCCTCAGTGCTTTGGATGAAGCCTACTCCTCTGCCTGCAGTCAGACAGCCCCTTCCTATGCTGAGCCACAGCACTCTGGCAGCAGGCTCTGGTGGTTAAAGTTAAGAGTGCCCACAGATGGAGGGTCAGCCAGAGAGGCCAACTAGATAGCTGTGCTCAGGGCTTGTTTGTGGGATGGGAGCTCAGGGTTTCCCTGTGATTAGCTCCTCCTGCTGCACTTGGATCTCTGGCTGGGGAGGGCACTGCTGAGCCCATCTCTCTCAGATACATTGGGAAAGGCAAGGATGGAACCTGCAAGCCCTGCTGCCTACTCACTCCTGGTACAAAATGGACTTTTCCCCTCTGAAAAAAGCAGAGCAACTGCTGGATCCAGCAGGCACATAGCCACAGGAGACAGTGCAAATGGGACTCACAGCATCCGTCCCAGGGGCTAAATCACATTCCTAGGAAAGTACCAGCTTCTCCGGCTCTGTGTTCAGGCTCCTTCCTCCTGCTCAGGCTCCAAGGCGGAGGAAAGTCCAAGGATCAACACACTCCTGAATAGACAGCACCTGCCACAGAGTACCCTACACACTTGCCATAGCCAGACTCCTGTAGCATCTCCACACAGCCAAATCAGCGTCCAGCCCCTCACTACTACTAAAAAGCTACAGCAGCATCACACTCCAAATCTTTCTCTTACAGAACACTTGCAGGGCCAGGTACTCCCTGCCCAGCCCTCTTGGGTCTCTGTTCCTGGATCTTTCTCCCCAGCATCTTCTACCTTCACCATTGTGCTCAGAGAACATAGTCCTGGCAGTGAAGCAGGGCTTGGAAGCCACTGTGCCCCATCAGCAGGGGCTGGCTGTGGGATGCCCAGCATGAGGCCAGAAAGCAGGCTGTCCCAAAGTGCCTAGTAGGCACAAAGGATCATGGTCCCTTACCGTACCATTGGAGCTCACAGTCATTGTTCCTATCAAAGCAGCACAACTTAGAGTCCATGGCATGCACCTCAGCGTACCTAGATCAACTCCAGCAAGGCACAGCTGTCCTCCTTCACTCCCATATTGATGGCCTATGGGACCCATTTTGATTCAAGGCTGCTGCTGCTGAGCTGGGTCTCCTGCCCCATGGGTCGTCCAAGCCATCTCCCTGCTCCAGTTGTGTCCCTGGGGGAGCAGCAGCTCCTGTCCCACAGGGCTAGACCCAGCTCCCTGCTCCAGCCTGTCGGCTTTTCCCACTCACAGATTTGGAGGATTCTGTCAAAGCACCACAACCTGTATCCATGCACAGGTGCCTATAGTGCCCACAGGGATCAGTAGTAGGCCTGGCACTATTCAATGTTTTCACCAATGATCTCAAAGTAAATATAAAATCACTGCTGATAAAGTTGCAGATTACCATTTGACCAGTCTACATGTAAATAATGAGGACAGGACAGCTATATAGAGTGATCTGAAATACTTGGTAAACTGGTCCTATTCAAAGTAACCGCTTTTTAATGGTCTGTATTTCTTGTTCCTAGATGTCTTACAGAATGGTAGGCTGTATCCTGAAAGCAGTGACAGTGAGAAGGATTTATGGACAAGAAACTGAAAGTGACCTCCCAGGGCAATGCTGCAGCAAAGAGGCTTAATGCAATGCTTGGTTGTACAAATATGGAGTACTGATTAGGAATAAGGGAAGGGTTTTATCTTTGTATACTGCAGTGGGATAACAGATACTGGAGTACTGTGTACAGATAGTTGTCATGTTCACCTTTTAAAAAGGATGTTGCAAAAATTGGAGAGGGTGCCAAGGAAGTCTACAGGAGTGATTTGAGGCCTGGAGAAAAAAAGCCTTACGGTGAGAGACTTAAAGAGCTCAATCTGTTTAGCTAATAGAGAAAGAGATGGAGAGGTGGCTTGATTACAATGTACTAGTACCTTCACAGGAAGAAAATACCGGATACTAAAGGGATCTTTATTCCTTCAGACAAAGGCATAAAGAAGAACCACTGGCTGGAAGCTGAAACTAGACAAATTCAAATTAGGCACACACTTAACAAAGAGGGTAATTAAACTACTAGAAAAAAAATAATCAGGAAGTGTAGTGGATTCTCTATCTTTTCATGCCTTTAAATCAAGCCTGGATCCCTCTCTGGAAGATATGCTTTAGTAAAATACAAGTTATTGGGCAGAATACAGGGGTAACACATATGAAATTTGTGAAATTTAATGGCCTGTGCTTTACAGGTCGGACAAGCTGATCTAATGGTCCCTTGTGGCCTTAAGCTCTATGAATACTATTCCAATGGTCTGTTTTCAGTCTAGGTTACTGGTGGAAACTAATTTCTGTCTGCTATGCCATAGCTGTACTTCCCGCTGCCATTGCTTTCCCAGAGAAAATTTACTGAAAGGACATCTTTTTCCTTTCAAGCCTTGAGTAATCCTCCTAGGCATCTCATTTTCCTATTTGTCTTTTTAAAAAAATTACTTTATTCAATGTTTCAGAAGTCCTGTAGTCTCTCGGTTGCCCTCTTCAACTTCAAGTGCTTGGGGACCAGAAGGCGGGGCTGGAAATCAAAAAGGAAAAAATTAACCCTTTCTGCTTTATAAGATTTTTCTAAAGTCTTTGGGAAATTCCTCCAAACAGCTTCTTGTTTCTTGCAGCTGCTCTTCTCTCAGCTCTAGCCACAGCTCAGACACAGGGTTCCTATTTTCGTCATGGAAAGAAATCCTTTAGAAAAATAAAGTTTCCTTTTCCTTGTACATTTTACTATCTTAATGGTCTTCAAAGTTCTTCGAGTGGAAATGTTCAGGCAGCACATCATTGAATTTATTCTGTTGCTTCCAATGAAGTTTTACCTGATTCTGGTGGATAGTGGGTGCTGAAAATCAGAGTTGCTGATTAAAAACCACCTCGGTGCCTGAAGAACACAGTTTACAAGTTTGTGTACATTGGTGGTTTTAAGAGAAAGGATGGTCTTGTAGTTAAGGTTCAGATCTGGGTGTAAATCCTGACTGTTACAAACTTCCCGTGTGATCTTAGGTCCGTCAGCTAGGTCTATATTCAAGAGGCACTTACACATGTACTTCAGTCCATCCTATTCCAGAAAATACTTACACACATGCTTAAATTTAAGCATGTGCTTAAATGCCCTTCCTGAATACAGAAGGCTTTCTGGATTAGGGCCTTAATATTTGTGTCTCAGTTTGCCATATGTAAAATGGGGATAGTATTTTTTCCCCACCCTCTGTCTTGTTTTTAGATCAAGTACTTTTTGAGGCAGGACCTGCCTCTTTTTACGACTTTGTACTCCATCAAGCCCAGTGCATCCTGATGTGGCTGGGAACTCTAGGCACTGTAATATGAAAAAGCTAAAAATGATACAATTCTCAAATGGGCACATATCACAAGATTTGTGATGTTTCCCCATCACAGTATAAAAACACATGAAAAGTGCACAACACTGCTTTCTCAGTTTCAGATCTGGAAACACATTGTAATATCAGGTTTATTAACATTTCCATTCATAAGTTAACAGCAAGATTAATTTATTTGTTTGCAAAATTATGTATTATAATTTCAGCTATTTGTATGATTCTATGTAAAATGACTAATTTACATACCCAACAAACTTCATTTTTATGCAGTGCTTAAGGTCAGAAAGCAGTCATTGGATATTTTTATTCTCCATTCAAATTTAAACTCTCCTTCAGGGCTCTCAGTTTTGCTGGCCATAAAAAAAGTTCAGCAGAGCTCAAAACACAGCCCTAAATAGCAGGCAGCTGAATAGATGCTTTATTGTCACTAGCTCTAACACATGGCTAAGATACATTTATTGGCTTTCCAGGTGCTTAGTTCATTCTCACTCTGCACTGAAGCCTCAGGCATGCTCCTAATAACTTATAATTCAATTCTCTCCAAAACTCTAGGCTTCAGCTACCGGGAGCTCTTCACACGCGCACGACAATTCAGCCAAAACATCTGCCCAAAATTATATTCTCAGCATACCTGCATCCCTGTCATCATTCATTTTCTCAGTAATTCACCAATCTCTTTTGTCTGGATAGCAGGTAGTGAAACCTCTTTCTAAAGAAACTTCTCCCACCATGAAAGAAAACGGTGGGATCTAAGAGCTCATTGTGATTAGAGGATAGCCAAAGAGGCTATTTCTATGCATCTGAAGAAGTGGGGTTTTTACCCATGAAAGCTTATGCTCAAATAAATCTGTTAGTCTTTAAGGTGCCACCAGACTCCTTGTTATTTCTCTGTGTATAACTACCAATCTTCTGGTTAACTCAAGAACAGTTGCCCTTTTACATAGTCTAGAAGCCACATCGTAATTAAAAAAGAAAAAGTTACATTTTCATTCCCACAACAAATCCATGTGACACTTAGCATATGTATTTCTCCTCCCACCCCACCATATAAAAATGTTGCTTCAGAGTGCTAGAAAAGTGGATAATCATCAATCTCTGTTTGACTGGGTATTAATAAGATGTCTTGATAGAATCAGGTTCATTAAAGTTCTCTCAGATACAGTCACTGATTGTTGCCTTGTGTTTTATTTATATATATATGGAAATTCAAACGTGTAACACTTCTGTCTAAACCATGTGAAATAAAGAATTGTGAAACAAGGTAAACTTTTTTTGTACTAATAGTGATTGTTTAGAATGGATTTTAACTAATAGCTAGTATTCATGGTGTAAGGGAGTATTTACACAAGGAATCTGTGGTAAGAACTTCTTATGGGGAATCATTAGGGAGCAGGGTATTAAGCATTCCTACCTAAAGTACCCAAGATTATTGATATTTTTATATAACAAGTTATTGCAAATTGGAAAAAACAATTTGTTGTAGTTAAAGTATGGCTACCCATTCATCTAAGGCCATTTGGAAAAAATATGGACCAACTTTTAAAGTAAATTGGAAAAAGTGTCAGTGAAATAGACATCTGAATTTAATAACTAGAGATTTATGGTAAAATAGAGAGATTAACCTTTTATTAAAAAACAAACTTGGGTTTGGTGGATACATGAACCTTCATGATGCACTATTACAGATTAGGCTGATAATCAGGATTTTGGATCTGATGATTTATATGGGTCAGCAATATAGGGTCTTTTGACGTTACCTCTTAATTAGATCAAATTATAATAAGGTATAGGTGAAATAAATCTAATAAAAAAAAATGACCCAAACCTTTACTCACAACCTGCACAATATCTGAATCTTTCTTTGGAAACTGAATTAGCCAAATGGAAAGATTCCAGTACCTGCATGCAGTTCTATCCCATGTGCTGGATTTGGAGAAGAAAGTCACAGGCTCTTGGGAGTATCTGAAATATAAGATTGGTGAAGGTCAGTTAGCTTCATGCAACTTATTGACAGGGGTAATTTCCATTAATATAGTATCTTAATAAGTATGCTGTCAAACTGGCACAAAGTCTTATGCATTAGGTTTTCACATGAACTCTAGGATGGAATATTGTTTATCAGAGCGTGAAAGCATGACACTGCTATAAAAAAAAGCATACTGCACGCCATTAACATAGATCTTTTACTTTAATACACAGACTTTTAAAATACAGTCTTTACCTCTCCTGCTCTTTTAGACTGAATATGAAGGCAGAAAGTGATTTGGAAGCCAAAACTTTATCTGTTTTTAAAATATTTTAGAAATGTGCTTAATTTCTTAAAGTAATTTAGGCTTGATTGTTTAATTGCTTATTTTGCTTTCAAAATAGAATTTAAAAGTATTAAATGATGTTTCTAATATTCCTTAAATAGCTTCCTCTGGTGTGTAGACCAAAAGGATGGAGTTCACCAGAAAAAGAAATAGGTAGGGCTGATGAGGGAATCTTCCATTATTACAGTCCCTGCAGTTGCCTCCATGATTATGAAGGATTGGAAGGATTCCCCATGCTGGAAATCAAACAGGCATCACAGATTGCTATTTGTAGACCAGCTGGTGTTCTACACAAATAGATATTCAGTCCTAGCAGTAAACCCATTGTTTGAAGTTTGTCTACTCAAAAATATTTTGATTATTATTCATTCAGGGAGGAATTTATTGTTAACAAGCAAGCAGAAATAGTGCATTTTGCTGCAGGGGAAGGACAAGATTCCTTGAGCCTATGCAAAGGACATCGGCTATACACTGCTAAACTATTTAATTGTTCTCCATCAGAGTGTCCTGGGCCCTAGCATAGAGGGAGCTATGTGGGAGTGGAAGCGGCAGCGGCAGCGCTGAAGTCAGCAAATCCACAGTTACGTAGATCTATCAGCCATTTCCTCCTCTTGCAATGCCCAGAGATACTTTCACAACCAGGCAAATCCTCAGGCAACTTAATTCCCCAGTTTTGCGGCCGCTGTGGAAATGAATCAGTAAAAAGCAGCCACTGAACGGCCAGGATCGGACTCTGATAGTATTTATTCTAAGTACGGAAAGCTTAAAAATAATTTCTAGATAGTTTGTGCAAGAGTCTACTGCCAAAGTATGGGGTGAAATATTTCAGGAGAAAAAGCGTTAACAATTTACATGGAGAATTGTCAGTCCTGATGTTACTAGATATAAAGCTGCTCCACGTACTGAAAACAAGTCATTGTCAGAATCCCCAGATCATTTTAAGTGTTGTATTATTGTACTGGTAATTCACTGAACAAGCTTTACACTAGTTTCATGGTTCCTCTCATGTAGTATTTAATAATGTTAGAGTACGATGAAAAGAGGTGGAGATGTGACACCTATTGAGCAAATGTTATTTTTACCTCACATAATGTACATAGGAATTGTTTATTGTCATTACTAACACATTGCACTTGTTTAGTATCTCTCATTTGCAGATATCAAAGCATTTTTGTAAGCGAACTGAGTCTCAGAAAAGCCCTGAGAGGTACAGTATTGTTATAAAGAGCAGACTGGAGATTGAAACTAAGGGACAGAGCAATTAACCCTTAGAATCATCAGGACATGTATCTACATCCTGAGAATTCCAAACTGAGGAACAGGGCTAAGCAACCTCAGCTAATGTCTTTCTCCTGCTTTTCTCCAACAACAGGTTCCCTGCCTCCTTCCTCTCTTCTGCTCCTTCTCTCCCATTCACCTGTGTCTAAGGTGACCACATCTATCTCCTCAGTTTACCACTTGTGAAGTAGATTACTGGTGGCATCATCAGGACTGAGTGTTCACTATATAAACTGGGCATATTTTTGTCCTGTAACTTCATCCCAATATTTAGAATACTCTGATGGATAGTGTGGTTTATTGATAAAGATTATATAAAATGCATCTGAAATGTGTCAGCAGGAAAACCACTGCAATAACATTGTGAATTATTTAGTACATTTCCTTTAAAACACAAAAGTAGACAGCATGCAGTTCTTTAATGCTTGGTTAACTTTCTTCTTAAATGACTGGCAGTTTAAGTATTAGCCAAGTTTGGCACCTAACTCAGGTATTGAGCCAATTGCCTGGATGACAATGTTTCCAAATATAAGTAATTCATAAGGACGTTTTATAACAGATTTACCAGTAGCAGCATATTTTCATTAATGAGAATGCAAGACTCACACGAGTGTTAATGGCATATAAGCACCATTTGTGTCAAAGGAACATGACTAGGTTGCTTAAGATATTCATGCCAGTAGCAAGTTATATTTTTAAAATGCCCCTCACACCAAGGTGTCCTTGAATGTTATGCCAAAGGATTTTAAGATTCCAAAGTCAATATAAGTAATAAAAATAAAATCTGAAACACCCTTTGAACAAAAAATTCTGTGCTGTCTTCCCCCTTCCCCTCCCCCCCCCCATAAACACTTGTAAAACTCGGTTTAAGACACAATTAAACTTCACCTTCTCAACTAGGAGCCAATCCTGCAAACATGTATGTTTAACTTTACTCATGAGTGGCCCCACTGGCTTCATCTACATGTGTTTGCAGGATTGAGTCCCAAGTGGCTTAACCATACCTTTCAACTTGGTTTAAACGTGTGGAATATAAAAGAAAAAGTGAATGTTGAATAGTACCACAGTAACATAAGCAATTGTTACATTAAAAGAAAAAGGAACTTCCTAGATACCAAGACTAGAAGGGCCCACTGTGATCATCTAGTCTGACCTACTGTATAACACAGGCTACAGAAGTCCCCAAATCTTGATTTAAAAATTGCCAGTGATGGAGAATCCATCACGACCCTTGGTAAACTGTTCTAATGGTACCCTCCCTCATTGATAAAAGTGTACTCCTTATTTACACTCTGAATTTGTCTCACTTCAACTTCCAGCCATTGGCTCATGTTATACCTTTCTCTACTAAATTTAAAGAGCCAATTATCAAATATTTGTTCCTCTTGTAGGTACTGTGAATGACTAAACTCTGACCAAGTTACCCCCTTAAGCTTCCCTTGGTTAAGCTAAACAGATTGAGCTCCTTGAGTTCTATTGCTATAACATACATTTTCTAATAATTTAATCATTCTAATGGCTCTTTGCTGAAACCTCTCCAGTTTATCAATATCGTCCTTGAATTGTGGATATCAGAACAGGACACATTCCATCAGTGGCCTCACCATTGCCAAATACAGAGGTGAGAACCTTTCTACTGGAGATTCCCGTTTATGCATTCATGCACTGCATTAGCCCTTTCAGCCACTGGGAACTCACGTTCAGCTGATTACCTACCACAACTCCCAATTCTTTTTTGGAGTCACTGTTACCTGTGACTGTAAATAGGGCCTACATTCCTAAAGTATATTTAGCCGTATTGCAATGCATAATTTGCTTGCACCTAGCATAGTCAAGGCACACTAGAGTATATCAATGTTATTACATGACAATATAGTCACTCCAAAGTCAGAGTGAAAGTTCAAGGATCATTTAAAGTTGTCCATTGTAGTAGCAGGTATTTTTTCTCCTTTCAGTAGAAGGTTAATGTTGGGATCCCAAACCCCAGCAAAGTGTTTGAAGTGCTTATATATAGGTGGCAATAAAAAGAGAAAAAAAAGACACCCAAAGGCATATATTACACTTCAGTGTTCAATTTTTCTAATGAAGTAAGTTCCTAAATATGTAGCGAAAATATTTCAGTGCGTGAGCTGAGCCTAGACAACACATACATCCAAAACTACATCTAGGTCTTTATATTTAAATGGAACAGAGCTCAAGAGTTGTAAAGACATAGAACACAGACCCATAGCTCTCTCGTGACACTCTAATATTGTCTTTCTGAAGATGGCAGGCAGAAACTTGACCAATTTGCTCACTAGCTACCCTTTTTGTCCTGCCAGATCCCTGTGTCCCCTTTATCTGGGACAGGAAGGAATCTTCCTAGTTGCTATATGATTTTCTATTGATACTCACAGCCATAGTATTGACACCTGACAGGTTAACCCTTTCCTTCCTACCTCCCAGGAGGCATTCTGTGGGTAGCATAGCTAAGATATGTTAGGGCTTAAGAGTGGGGGAGTAGTCAACTATTTAATTTTTAAAGTCAGCTCAAAAAGAGTTTTTACCTGATTGTGACAAGGTACTCTACTCACCACTAGGATGGCACCGCTTCCTGGTTACTCTGGAGAATAGTTCATAAGGTCAGTACCCCTTCCCCAGTTGTGTGCTGTCTCTCTCTCTGCGTCTGCAGCCCCTCTCTCACTCCACAAGCTACAGATTCTTCTTTGTGACTTGGCCCTCTGACCAGGTTGCCCTACAGATTTTACCCTTTCAGATACTGAAGTCTTCCTTCTGAAATCCTGGGCAGTCTTCCCATTCACTGCCACATAGTGCCACTTCCTCAGTGTCTGGCAGGAGAACCCAGAACTACGCTCTGCTCAGGGTCCCTCTAGCCAGCAGCCAAGGTCTGTTCTCTCTTAGACCTTACTGCCTTTCTTTGAGTCCTTTCCTTACTATTTGGCATTCCTGCCTCCCTGGGTTTGCCAGCTTCAGCACTGCCTCATCCCAGGGAAACAACTGCAAGCTACAGGTCTCTGCTGCCTTTAAACACTCCTCCTTCTCCCAGATAGTGACTACAACCTATTTCCCAACAGCTCCCCTTCTAGTGCCAATGTCCTGTCTTTATAAGTCCAGCCCGGCTCGTTCCTTCTCAGGTGGGTTCCCTCACTCAGTCAGGGGATTGCTTAGCCAGGTGCTTCTACTCAGCTGTGGACTGCTGGGTTAATTAGCTCCCTTCACAATCTGCCTTAACCCTTTCAGGTCAAGTGTGGGAGAGAACACCCCCATCACACTGATATTATCTTAAAGACATAGGGGGTAAACCATTTGTCAGCAATAATGTAGTATTAGTCCCTGACTCACAAAGAATAGGAACAGAAATACTGAGGAAAGACAATAGTAAATAAGATCCACAGAACTACAAAGGTAGGAAAATTTTTTAATTCTAACAAGCATTATTAACTGGAAGAACATATGTTTTCTATATCGTTTTCATGCTCTCTGGACAGGGAGGTTTTGTTGTTTTTAGAACTAATGAGAATCATTGCCCAAGCTCAGATCCTGGTAAATGGGTCAGAATGTTTTGGGTTCTCTCATTCCTGCTGAACGAATCAAATCCAAGACTCAACTATCCCAATTTGTCAGTTGCTTAACTGTCTTTACTGCCTATATCTACGTGTTTTGACAACATTTTTCAGTAAAATGACCAATAAATATTTGGCTAGAAGAATACACCCTACAAAATAAGTTCAGCTTTGCTTGCTTGGGCTACATGATATGTTGATAAGCAATAAAGCATGGCATAGGATAGCACCAAAGTGTCACCCTATTCTGTAACTCTTCAGATCCATGCACCCAAGGTTTAAAATTCCATTCAGGTGAACATAGGAAGGGTTGTTTGTTTGTTGTTATTGTTACATCTTAGTTGCAGAGTCCACAAGAGAAAAGAGCATTTGTGAAAGTTATCTCCACAACTATAAAGGCCAGAATCTCACTTACTAAGAAATCTGTAACCCACTAACAACCTCCTGCATCTGCTTCCCCCCTCCCTATGTCTGGAGGGGTGTTAACAGGTCACTTGAATGGTCCCTTGAAATGTGTTAACTACTTATGTGACAACTCTTATATTTAGCTGTGGCACTTTGAGTTAGTTTCCCAGACCTGAAGAAGACCTCTGTGTGGCTCATAAGCTTCTCTCTCTCTCACCACCAAAAGTTGGTCCAATAAAAGATATTACCCACATTGTCTCTCTAGAATCTCACTTGGCATAAATCAGTGAAACTTCATAACTTTAAAGGAGTTTCATACCTGACTTAAATGGAATCAGAGCTGGGGCCTTTGGGCCTCATCCAAAGCCAATTTAAATCAGTGGAAGTCTTCACGGGCTTCAGAAGCCAAAACCTTTTTTTAACTGTCAATATTTGAATGAAAGGCTTGTAGTAAAAGTTTTGTCCATAGCTCACTATGCCACCGATCATAATAATGCACAATTTCAAGGAAAAATGAAAATAAAAAGGCTCCTAGCTCTGCTATATGCTAGATCAACTGACCATCACACATTAAAAACAAACAACAATTAATGCATTCTGTTTTGCAGTAAATCATTTGGGAATGTTTGCTACTTTTAGTTTGCCAGAGTTTTGCTCTTCTACAAATCGAATTAGCAATCATATATCTTGTTAGGCAGAATTTTAAGGAAACTGCAATTCATGGACAGTTAGGCAGCAATGCCCTAAGCTTTTTGTTGCTGCTGGGGGTCTGCTGCTTGCTAACAAGATGCAATCACAAGATGAGAGCGCCTAAGGGTTCTGATGTAACAAAAGTCAGAATTACAGAGTCCATGAAGCTCATTGAGCATCCACATTCTGTGCTCGATGAGCATATTTGAATCTCAGCCACATAGTTTTATTCTTTTGATTGTTTCTCATTATACAGCTGTACTAAAATATCAGTAAAATTAAAATCTTTTTATAGGTGGATTATAAAGCAACGATGCTGATATCAATAATTAACAGCCTAGAATGTAAGCTTCTCTGAACAGAGAGCTTGTCTTATTTTATGGGACTGATTCTGTAAATCCTTACTTACCTCAGTAGTTCTTACGTGATTAAAGCTCGCTCATACATGTAAAAATTGTAAGATAAGGCCCTGGGTTTGTTAAGCACCATTAGAACAATGGATCTGTTGTGATAATTGGGCCTACAAATTTACCCTAGTTGTGATCTCAACTGTAAGAAGTATGTGAAAGTTCATAAGGTATTACAGTAACTTATAACAAATGTTAATGGAAAAGATACAAAAGGGAGGCAAAGACTGAATTTGTAAAAAAAACAGCAACAACCACCACCCTACTGATATACAAAAACTATTAAACTCATGTTTGGTAAACAAGAACAGTGTAGAATGAGAAATCAGTGAACCAAAGTTTGTGAGTCAGAAACTAGGCCTAATTGGTCGACAAAATAATAAGGGCAAGGGCTATTCTGCCCACCATTCCCTTGTGGGTCTGTACAGGAAAGACTTAGGGAGAAAAATTGGCTAATAGATAAAGCTGCACTATCATGGCTGACATCCCACCATCTCCTGGGACCATGGGCCTTCATTATCCTGATCCTTACAGATATTCAGACCAGGCCAGAGAGAGGGACCCAGATGACTTTGCCTCCTCTACCAGCTGCAGCTAAATCTCAAACTTCATCCAGGATGAAACAGGATCAGACTTTAGCAACAAGTATCAACAACAGCAGCTCCAGCCCATCTCAACTAACTTCTTCTCTTGTCCCAAAAGAACAATTATTGCCATCTTTGATACCATCTAACAGACTGTCAAACAAGGTAGTTTTTCCATCTAAAAACTCTTTCCAGCTAAAGAGAAAGGAGACAAGCAATGTTAAAATGAAAGCCTTATTTAATACTTTACATTTCAAATGCTTTAACTCTTTTTCCTTCTTTTATCTTTTATTAAAGATAAAAGAATATTTAACAATGTTTTTGCCACGGTACTAAGCAGGCTGAGGGCTCTGTATATCAAAACCCAGATGTTGCTTAATATTATTTAATGTTGGAGAGTAAGTGGATTACATTAATACATTAATTTAGATGGAATATATGGACTAAAGGTAACAGCCCAACTGCAATATACACATTAGATAATATTTTTCCTTTAATGAGGCCTCCTGACCTGCAAGTACATTAATATCCACATAAGAGTAATCTTCAAAATAAAATAGATGTATTTCTAAAGGGTTTTCAAATAACAAGGTCTACTAAACTTATGAGGCACTGTATGCCCTCATGTTGTATAACTGAGAATATACACCAAAACTGAATTACATGTCAACATTCTCATTTCTCTTCCAGTAAGTTATTCTGTGCAAATTCCTGAACTAAAACTATTAATTTCAAAGATAATATAGGCCAAAAAGGGAGCATATATCTACTAACCAATGACACAAAATCATATTGATCCATAATTCTTGTACACTTTTTTTTAACTTACTCTGTCGAGGGTTTGATTCTGCAAACCTTACCCAGACAAAATTTTCATTAACTTTAACAAAGGTTTAATCTGAGTAAAAGTATGCAGGATCCTGTATGCATATGTGTTTTACAAAGCTGAAACATTTTTAATAGGTATGACAAATATCATAGCTACATTTTAAAAATGCAGGAGGATTCCCTTTTTAGATGACCATAATGTACTTAAAATTAGAGCCCTGCAAATCTGTGCACATCTGTGTTGTATCTGCAGACCATGCTTTGAGGATCACGGATCAGATGTGGATGCAAATTTTGTATCTGCACAGGTCTCTACTTAATATCTGTAACTGGTACATTCCCTTTAAGCTGAAGCAGTGGTTAGTGTTACATTTGTTATGACACTTGTGTGCAGGACATTTACTAGGAGAATTCCAGTACAAGATTACACGTCTGATGTTGTCTCAAAGTAAATTTAGAGTTATGGTGTGGTGGGGCCTACCTAATTGTTCTGCGAACATAGCCATTTCCTCAGTTTTCCTTGGCAAGCTGGTTTATCTGTCCAGCCAAACTACAAACTCCACCTGATCAAGGATGACAAAATTCCAAGTAAGCAAAAGTCTGGACAAAAGCAAATTCTCTAGCTGTTCTCTTAAAGCCAAAGGGGAGCTCCCACTTGGTCTTCTGAGAATGATAGCTTTGGTTCCTGGGTTACTAAATGGGCATCAAGTCTGACCCTGAATTTCTTTTCCCTCTAGATTACTTCCTTTGGCTCAGTTAATCCATGGCCTTTCCTCCCCCTAGTCTTTCATAAACTGAGGAAAGGGAGCTGTTTATATATAGCCTCTCTTCCTAGCATTTTTTTACTGTGAGGACTACAGTTCCCATGTGTCCCTCCAGATTAAATGTGGCAGGCTAGCACTGGACCCTCAGCCAGCCTTAAATGCTGTTACATATGTAACCCTTCTGCCCACCAGAGTTGGCAGCAACAAGGGCTGGGTTCAGTATCTAGGGGTTCCATTCCAGTAACACAATGCAAAACCGGCTCGAGCCCCCACCCAGTGACCTGGGACAAATATATACCACCCCCGCTGGGCACCTCTAAGAGGGAATACTTCCCCTCTGGCAAGCACAGCGTCTGAGTGTAGCAAAAGCCTTTTAATAACAGAGAGAAACAAGGTGGCATTATGTTGGGGAAACACCGCCAACAAGATTCATAACACAACCCATGAGCAAAACCCATCCCAAGCAAATTGGGCCGTGTCCTTTCCCTTTGGTTCTTGAGTCCAGCGTCCCAAAAGTCCAACAACACAAAAGTCTCTGTCCCTGGTCAGTGCAGCCCCAGAATTTGAAGGTTTATCTGCAGAGTTTTACCTCCCAATCTGGGTGGAAATGGGGTGGGGGGTTTAAGGGTCACCTTACATGGTCCAAAGCCAATTGCCCCACCTCTTCGTGGGGCTCTGCTCCACTCCACTCCACCAGCCATCCCACAAATCACTCTGCTGTGCCAGCCCTCACCTCCATGAGCTGCTCCACCCATCCCACAAACTGCTCCATTCCACCAGCCTCTCTGCTCTGCCAGCCATCCCACAAACTGCTCCACAATATATCTTCAGCCCCCCTGCCCACTACTTAACACAACACGCAGTGATTTCAGCTCTCAGTAATTTTAGCTCTTTTGTGATTTCAGCTTGTAGTAGTGGAGCCTCAGCACTGATACACCATTGGCCCAAAGTGAATTCAGCTGAGCAGCCTGTAATTAGACACCTAATAAAATCAAAATTAGCTTTGACGTTCCACAGTGGAGGAAAAAGGAGGTGCAACTAGCATGTAAGATCCTCACCAAGAGCCCATACCACCAGGTATTAATACCTACCCTCAGCCTCTTTCAATTCACTGAGTTTTGGAACCCATGTCCCTTGCCTAGTGAGTGCTAATTAGGTGATGATGAGTCCCTCCATCATAACAAAAGGCCAAGTACAGTTCCACTGTCCTTGATTCACATAATCAGGATAATAACAGTTTATTCTTCCTGCCCCAATAACAGAGAAACTGGGGATCCCACAGCAGCCAAAGTGAACATTTGGGCAGCTATGGGCTCATTCTAGGTGAGGTGGGTGTGCCTATGCAAATGAGATCAGCCCCTGAAGTTCTTTTCCACAACTTGCCACAACTCGCCACCAGATGTCAGGGTGGAGCTCATCCTGACTCTGCTAACACATATATTTAGATTCAATCTTGTGTCAGAAATTTGATTGACCAATGGTTCAGCTAGTCCGAGGCTTAGATACCTGCAGGTATCCTATAACAGTGTTCAATTAGGCAGTCAGGTAAAGCATAACCAGCACCATCACTTGCCTAATGGTGCAAAGTTTTAACACAGGTGGACTTAGGGTGATCAATGTATTTCCCAAAGGAAGCATGAGAATTGATCGTTCCGGTCATGTTGTTGTACCAGAATGATTGATTGAACTTGTGAGGTGCTGAATACCTGTTAGGCTCATGGCCCACATTTGGTCCACACCAGAGAACTAAATTAATATGATTTTTAAAGGTATTTTTACAAGTTGACTGCTATTTACATACAGTGTTTGAACAGAGTTACATTTTTGTTCCAGCAAACACATGAAGAAAAGGAATTGTAGAAACTAATCTGGAAATTGTTGAGCTGGAAAGGATGACATAATATATAGAATAGACACAAAAGTTTATAGGGCTGCGTGCATACCACTGACTTTGCCCTGAAATAATGTGTGTTATAGATTTTGAATTTGCACATGATAAAACAAATTATTTCATATAAAGACATCAGGGTGCCATGCAGGGCTGTTACCTACTTAGGAACACAGTTTTATGCATACTTAGTATTCATGTTACTCATGTTTTTCCTCTGACATTCTTTTGCCTCCAGATAGACTTTGATGTTATATATTTCAGCATGATGCTCATAATGCATTCAAATCTTATTTAAAATGAGATGTTATATAACATTGGAGGTATGTGCATATGCACATTGTGTATGATTATTAAAAGGTTTTAAATATAATTTTGATTATTATATTATATTTATTTTAATAGATCACACCATATATTTTAATTTTAAAAATGTGATTTGTTATTGCTAGTGTAGGTGTGTTTATGGAGGAAAAGAGACAAAGAAAAATATGTTTATCCTTTTGAGAAAGTCCTATGGAATGTTATAGAAAATTATAACCTTTCCATAGGTTTTAATATTTAATGGAGAATTATATTGCAGACATGGAATTCTATAGGATGGTTTAAATAAAACATACAGAAATGATATTTATTCTCTATTAAATCCAATAGATATTTCAGAATGAATTCTAAAGAACCTTACCAGTGCTTATAAGGTATATGTATAATTAGGTAGGTCCAACACTGTACATGGACTGAAAGGGTATGTTTACACTTCAGTTTGAAACCTGTGGCTGGTCCATGCCAACTGGCTCACAGGACTTGCAGGGCTCAGGCTAAGGGGCTGTTTAATTGTGGTGTTGATGTTCTGGCTCAGGCTGGAGCCCGAGCTCTAGGACCCTCCCACCTCACAGGGTTCTATAGCCCGGTCTCCAGCCTGAGCCCAGACATCCACATTGCAATTAAACAGACTCTTAGCCCAAGTCCCAGTCTGCTGGCATAGGCCAGCTATGGGTTTTAATTGCAGTATGTACATACCCACATAAACAGGTGCATTAACACAAAGTATCAGGTCTCCAGAAATCTGGCTTGTTAAATCTGTCCCTGGTTTCAAGAAGTCGCATTCTAACAATATCGATTCCACACGTTTTTCTGCCTTCCTGTATATATCTATAATTTCAGCTTTTCCCTGGGGCAACTGCCACAGTGTCACTGAGACATCATGCAATGCCTTCAACCTGAGAAAGGAGCTCCACGCAGATAGGTAGAGCCACAGGTGACTTAAGTGCCTCAGGTTATGTATCATTGTGTCAAAAGAACTAAGCAAAGGAAAAGCCTTAGGCAACAGAAGCCAATAGCCATCTTTTCAATGCCTTCAATGAGCATTTATCAGGCCTTTATCATGAAACATTAACCATGAAAAGTTGTGATGACAAACATTGCTTTTCTATCTTTCCTTAAAAATATTCTTTTGCAAACTTTCTTCATAAGATCTATGAATCACAAATCCTCCTAAAGAAATTTAAAGTGTCTTTATATAGCACATCCTAATTTAATTTCATGTTGTTACCTAAATAATCTTTTCAACCTCATATGGCAGTGGTCCCCAGACTTTTTTGTCTGTGCCCTTCTCTGGGAGGCATGGTCAGGAACCGGGGCCAGGAGTGGGGCTGTGGTTGGGGCTGGGGGCCATGGTTGAGAGAGGAGTCAGCGCTGCAGCTGGGGCCTCAGCTGAGAACAGGCCTGCAGTTGAGTCAGGAAGCCAGGGGCCACATCCAGGAGTGAAGCCAGGAGCAGGTGGCTGAGGCCAGGGCCAGTCCTGAAGCTGGGGCTGGGGCCACAGTGGAGATGGGGGCAAAGCTGGGCTGCCCTGCCATCCCCCCAAAACATTCCCCTGCAGTGCACCCCCCTAAAGGTGTTTGTGCCCCACAGTTTGGGGACCACTGTCGTATGGGGTATAAATAATTTGATTTCCTTGGTGGTTATGCTGATATGAAGAAAATAATTCTAGGCTAAAAATACATACTTTAGAGGAGTCTTAATAGCATCTGCTATATGGTTGAAATTGCAACAAAGTTTCAGTTACAGGCACTTATTTTCACATGTTCATATCTTCACAAAAGGCTCACCTTTGAGACTGGAATTTTTCATACTTATCTGTGCCCAAAGTTGATTTGAAAGTCTGGGCAAAATCCTTTCAGCCACATTTGAGTTAAGTGAGGATGGAAAATCTGCAGCTTGCAGTACTGCAGTAAGTCTTTCATCGGGGCACATAATGTGTTTGGGTAGTTTCTTGCGGCATATGATTTGCTGGACAAAATCCTAATTTTTCTTCTCAAGTGTTATCTGAATATGTTATCCAAATAAAATAATTGTATATGCTTTCAAAATACTGCAGTCAAAATGTATTGTCTGTGCAATGGAGACTGCTGCCCTTTAAGCAAATACTTTTAGTTTCTTCCTCTCATAGTACTTTGAACAATGTCCTGCTGCCCATTCCTCTCAATATGTTGCTTCATCTTCTTTCTTTGGTTTATATTGATGACCTCCTGTAGTGGCATCTTTCCTATTCACTACATTATGCAGCCTGCAGCACGTCAGGCTCTGCATATTTCCCTAAATACTTTGCTGAAGGTCACCACTGTCACCTGGAAGAATAACAAAACACACAGAAAGTTATGCTGAGCAAAGTCTGGGAATGAAAAAATTACTTTTCTGGTGGTGGTGTTAATTTGCAACCCTGGGACATTCTAACCTTTGATTTTGGGGGGGGCTGCCAAAAATAACAGCAGGAGATGGATTCCGGCATATTTCACTTGGGTTGCAAACTAACACAAAACAGACCTGGAGACAAGACAGGGCTGAAGGCAGTGCTACATGCCTACAGCTGACAACCTGTGGCGGGATTGCATTTGGAAAGCTGGGGTGAAATTCAGGCAAAACTCCTGTTGATTTCAATGGCATCAGGATTTTACCCCTGCAATTCAAATGGAGCTTCTTGGACTAAGGAGCGGTGGTCTAGTGTCCCAGAGAAATGGATGCTCCCCCAAATAAAAAACAGGAGGAGAAGTCTGAGCAGGATAAGGATTAGTTAAAGTAGGTTATTTGGTTATATATAAGGTAATATAAATACGGTCACAGTGAGTTTATTTCCTTCATTATTATTTAGATAGGAACAAATCCTAACCCAATATTTGTAAGTCTGAAAAGCCCAATAGACAGTAGAACTTGTGCATTTTCACTATCTTTGGTGTGTCCTCATGTGTGCACACACACATACACACACACTTCTTAGCACAGAGCGTTCAGCATCGTCTACAATTCTGAGACTGAGCCGTGATTACTCCAGATTCTTTGCAGTAGAAGAAGTGGATTCAAGCTGTCATGTGCCAAGTCATTTTACCTGGAATGGACAAAGGGCACAGATTTGGCCCACAATAGCATAGCTCCATTTGTGTATATGTTAATAATAGTTGTCAGTGCTTTCATATATCATATATATGGTTCTTCTATCCATACTTTTCAGACGCCAGACTGCTCCAGCTGCACACTGCCCATTCTCACCCCACACAGGACTACATCTAACCTTCCCAAAGCTCTGAACACATTCAAACAACAGCCATTGCTTAAAAAAAGAAAAAAATGATCAGAAAAAATGCTTTTCTTTCCCCCCTTGTTATGTGGAATTTCCCCTCTAAGCTACACAGGCACATTGCTTGAAGAAGCAATATTTAGTCCTGGACCTGGGACAAATTTAGTGTGTGGAGTATCACTACCCACCAATGGAAGCCAAAAGAACCCTTCCATCCCTGTGGTGGAAGGCATTTGTTTCTAGCAGATCATGGCACTGAACCTGTGGCTGATGGCAGTAAAATGTATACAGTATACAAGCTATTTTAGAAGTCTTCAGAATTGCCTAAAACATGTCATAATATTTCTCTCCTGAGCCCTGTATTTTCAGACTCATGCTAATGAAAGCATCTGAGTTTACCTGTACAAACATCAAAAATAGTACCCGTCTATTTTTAAACAGCTCTCCCAAACATTGATAAAATAGCTTTTCTATAAAACATGTGGCATGTGCAGAATAAATAATGACTTGATGCACTCTAGAGGTTATTGGCACACTTTTGGGGATGATCCTGTATAACTTATAATTTTTAAAGTTACTTTGTGGCTATCCCAAGCTCAGGATAATAAAATCTGTATACCATACCATCATGGTATTTTCTTTGCCTGTGTACTGTGTTTGTACACGGGCGTTCTTTGTTTTATGCAAATTGTGTTCCTACGGTTTTTCTTTGCTCCTTTGATTTTGTTAGTATTTATAAATAAATACATCTTTTGTTTCTCTCCACTCTTGTAATCTGTCTCCTGACAGTAAAAGGAAACATAAAAAGAAATAGCCTAATTTTCATCCACCCTTACATTGCCCTGAATAGCTTCAAACCTTAAAGAAAGAGTTGAAGGTAGCAATAAAAGTTACTACAATAACCCTCCTAGGAATCAACTTGTTAGGGACAGTATTTGTTTAGGTCCCCAATCTTGCAGTGGGCTCAATGGAGCTTTTATAAAGGGACCTACCCCCATGGATCTCATTGCAAGGTCAGGGCCTAGGTTATTAAGGGTTTATTTACGTAGGGAAGCTATTGTAAAATAAGTTAGAACAGTGGCTTTCAAACTTTTTTTCTGGTGACCCAGTTGAAGAAAATTGTTAATGCCCGTGACTCAATGGAGCTGGGGATGAGGGATTTGGGCTGTGGGAGGGGCTCAGGGCTGGGGCAGAGGGTTGGGTGTGGGGTGAGGGCAGGGAATGAGTGGTTCAGGGTGTGGGAGGGGGCTCTGCGCTGGGGCAGGGGGTTCGGGTGCAGGAGGGGGTCAAGGCTCTGGGCTGGGAGTGCAGGCTCTGGGGTGGGGCTGTGGATGAGGGGTTTGGGGTACAGGAAGGGGCTCCAGGTTTGGGGGGGCTCAGGCTGGGGTATGGGCTTACCTTGGGCGGTTCCTGGACAGCAGTGCAATGGGGGTGCTAAGGCAGGCTTCCTGCCTGTCCTGGCACCGCAGATTGCACTGCACCCCAAAAGTGGCCAGCAGCAGGTCTGGCTCCTCGGTGGAGGCACGCAAACGACTCCACGTGGCTCTTGCCTACAGCCACTGACGCCCCCAGCTCCCATTGTCTTGTTCCCTGCAAATGTGAGTGTGGAGCTGGTGCTTGAGGTGGGGGCACCACACGGAGCCCCGTCGCCCCACTGCCTAGGAGTCAGACCTGCTGCTGGCTGCTTCATGGTTTCAGAACAGGTAGGAACTAGCCTGCCTTAGCCAGGCAGCACTGCTGACAGGACTTTTAATGGCCCGGTCGGCGGTGCTGACCAGAATCGCCTCAACCCAGTGCTTTCCATTCCACGATCCAGTACTGGGTCGCAGCCCGCAGTTTGAAAACCACTTAGTTAGAGTATGAATTTAATGCATGACAGCTATTCCTCCCGAACTCCCCAGGGGACATTTCCAAAGTGTATTAAGGTAAACCTCACAAAGGAACTCAGCCTGGAATAAGTTTGTCCACAGCGGGAGCTAGTGGAGAATAGTTATTGAGGTATTGAGGGAACAGCTATTTTCACATCAGCTCCCCATGTAGACAAGCCCTGATAAGTACTAGATGTGCTCAGCGCTATACAAAATACAAATCAAAAGACAGTCCCTGACCTGAGAAACATCACCAGAAAGATTAGAGAAAAGGAGATACTGAGATGATGTTGACAGACTTTTTTGTTTTCTTTTAATTTCACTATCATTCTCCTCCCACATGGAGTTGGGCATGAACAACACATGTGACTAGTATGAGTAAGTGTTGGTGGATCTGACTCCTGATTATCATCTTCATTGACATTGGATTCACATGGCAATAAATGTGGTTTTTTGTTTTTTTTTTGGTGTCACATAGAATTGACTTCCATCCTGAACATTCCCTTGCAAGTCTTCTTCCCTTGTCAAGAATTAGTATGGGAGGATTTATGTTTCTGAAATCCCTCAAAATAGTGTTTTCCAATCTCATTCCTGGCTGACCTCATCCTTTATGTCCTTCAACCCCACATCTATAAATCCTCAGTTCTTCTGTACATTGGACATGAGCCCATCATTGCAGTCATCTTGTTCTCAGCTGGTGTAAGACTGCAACTTACCAGTATCATCCAGGTATCTCCTCGGCTGTGACAAATCAAATCAACAGAAGTTAAGAATACACCGTAACTTTTGGCATTGAAAATTGTTTAGTTTTCTCTCCTCAGCTGTTTTTAAAGGCCATGTTTCTGCTGCATATAACATATGACTCCTGATCAAAGGATTAAAACACAAAACTGATCAATCCACCAGTCTGACCCTGCTGGTAACACTGCGTGAAATCAATCCATATTCCACTAGGGCAGTCATATTTTGTGAATTTAAGTGGGACTTGCATGGTGCATAGGACCTTATACTGATCCTCTGCATACCAGTGAATTTTACCCAGTATGATTAGTTATGTGATGTAAGATTTACATATCACATTTATTGTGACTTCAAGATCACATCAATTTTTTTCATGTTTGTGTTAGGATGTCTCTATCCTTTTGTATACATCTTTCGTAGGCACATCTGAAATAGCTGCACTTGGTGATATGAAACCTATTGATAGAACTAGAACTTGAGAAAAATTGCCCCTGACCTCAGAGTATTCAAAAGACAACTTCTAAAGTGAAAATTCCTTTTCCAAAGAATATTTTCAGTAGGACTCTGACTCATTTCTATCATAAGAACTTATATGGCCAAGCCCTCATCTCTCCAGTATCTGACTGGTGCAATATCTTTAATAAATTTATCCTTACCACAACCCCGTAAGATAGAGAAGTACTATTATTCCCATTTTACAGATGGGGAAACTAACTCACAGGAAGGCTAAATGACTTGCCCAAGGTCACACAGGAAGTCTGTGGCAGAACAGGAAATTGAACTCAGGTCTCCCAAGTCCTAGGCTAGTACCTGAATGAGTGGACCGTCCTTCTCATTTTAAAATGTCCTTTTGCATTTTTCTGACCATACATGTTCATTTTGATTAAATCCTACATTGAATTTGTGGTTGTCTAGCCAAGAAAATCAGACACATTAGTGTAATGCATTTATGTGTGGCAATACATTCTGATTCAGTCTAGATTAGTATCTGCTTTAATCTCAATTAAATATACAACAAATACATTTATTCGCCTCATTATATGTTTTTGCTGCAATTTAGAAGTCAACAAAAGACAATTTAATTGCTTTAAGAAATTTACTGTTACTGTTTTCTATGAGTTATAAACTAAATATTATGCATATCAGTCACTGCAAATACAAGTATAACTCACATTTTAATAACACTAAATGCACTTTCACTGAATAAACCTCCACTGTGATGACACATAATATTCAGATTACCTTTCATTTAATAGCAAAGGGCACTGAAAAGAAAAAGAGAGCTTAATTTTAACGCCATCATATTTTCATTTCTGTTAAATATCACACACAGTATGATACACATGAAACAATCTGGATATGCAGTACTTATGAGCTAAATTATGTGTAATTTTTTTATTAATTATTCCACAAATCAGTTTGTATGGGAAGACCATAACAAAATGAACAGTTTCATAAGGGCATCACATGTTGTCCCTAAGTTTTCCCCAGACTCCAGTTAAAGAATGAATCAGGAAATCTCACATATTACTTTTCCTCTTGTGATATAACATATCATACAACTATTCAAGCAGGTACCAGTTTTCTTTCTTGTGTGCTTTCTTGCTGTCTGATGATATGTCTTTGAAAGATTAGGCCTGGATATTCAAAATTAAGGGCACACAATTGTGAATACAATAATGTTTACATAATTGAATGTCTAGTTTGCACATATAGTTACCACAAGTTTGATAATTAAATAGATAACTGTCCATTTGGATTTGCAAATACCTGATTTGTGTGTGTGGTCATGGTAATGACATGTACCTAATTTTGAAATTTAGGCCTTACGCTGAATCTGAGCTGTGCGCTTTCAGCCCTTCATAATTCTGGGGCCAGCTGGGAACTGGACTGGACTCAAAGCTTATGGCTGCTTATAAGAAAAGACATTAGAAAGAATCAGACTGCCAGTTGCTGCATGTACAGTAGATTTTCAGTTCATATAGATAAGCTCTAACAAAGGAATATTAGGGTGGGCTGTATTTGTTTCAATGCATCTGAATTTTTCTGTCCACAGCCTCTTCAGTTTTAGATTTACCAGAAAATGACTGCAGGAAAATGCTGGTTAAAAGATAATGCCGTCAAAATTAAAGTGAATTTATCAATCAATTACAGAAGATATTAAATCACAATAGGAAAGATATTATAATGGGATGATTACTCTCTTGGGACATTCTAAAGCATGACAAGCAGCCAAGAGTTTCATACACTACAGAACTGTGAATATCTCATGACAACCATAGACCCTGGAGATCACTTCAGAGCTATTTTAAAGAGATTGTGGAGAAAAAAACGTGTGTATATGTTGTGCTACAGGAAGATGGAGGTGGCACTTTAGAATCACAAGAAGTAGTTTTAGCTGACTGTGAGGTACACATTGATTAATGTAAAGTGTTATCAGCCAATTGAACAACTCTTCAGTTGAAGCATATTTATAATACAGTGTACTGTACAGTTAATCACACTTTGAAACTGTAACATAAAGAGGCAGTTTCAGGGTAATTCCATTTTGATTGCAGTTATTTATCCTAATTCAAAGCACTTTCACTCTATTTGTGCCTTTAAATAACTTTTTTTTTAAACGTAAGGCTGTTCTCCTATTTCTTAAAAATTACTTTAAACTTTGGCAGTTGGCCTACTTATGGAATACCGCTGAAGAGGGATAGTTAGAAGGGTTGTGAGTAAGCAGGTTTGAGCCCTGTGGAATTTCAGTGACTGACCTAACTGAACTCAGTTTACAGTTTTCACAAATAAGATCTTTCTATCTTTGCCATATGTATATAATAATTCCAATATTCCAAATATGCATCTGCTTACATGGTTCTATTAGTTACACATTTCAGTACCCCTGGAAATATGCAAATCATCCCCTCTGTCTCCAATGTCTCATTTAAACAACAACAGTATTTCACTTTAGCCTGCAAGTTTTTCAAACAGCCCATGCATTCGATTACCGTTCTGTCAAAACAAACTATGTACTGAAGGAACTATATAAGAACTTTTGTTCTGAACTCTCTGTGCTGCTTTTGAAAAACAACCTTAAAGAAGTGCATAGAAAATTGAATTCTTACATATGAGAATATTTCATGCAAAAATCCCAATGTGGGTTAAGGAATTAGCAAGCAAAATGTTAAACTATAAGGCACGGATTTTGATAGAGCTGGGTTCAGTTTTATAACAGCCAGTTCTGTAACGTGAGCCATAGAAAATCATTTGTTGCTACATTCATAGCCTTCTGCAGTGATTATACTGATATATTCTTCAATTTAATCAAGCCCTCTGAGGACAAGGTTAGCACCAAAAGACTTGTGGATGTATAACATCCTTGCTATATTTAATAAAGAATCAAGGGAGAATACAAGGAACTATAGTGCAGTAATCCTCAAAACAGTTATGCATAAGAGAAGAAATAGAAGCATGGTAATAAGAATACATTTTTATTTTTATTATTTTTTTAATTTGCTCCAGTAATGAATATTGGTGCAATTGAAACAGAATAGAAACAAGCAGCTAAAATGATTCTAAGGGTACGCATTATGAATAAAGGTTATCCAGATTTAGTCTATATTGTGGCTTATCTTTTTTACTAAGAAATCTTGTGGAGATATAAGAAAGGAAAGGAACAGATCATTGTTAGTGCTCTGAGACAGTATTTAATGGGAGACTGAAGCTTGTGCCTATTCCTACTTGGTGCTGGTAGTCTTCAAAATGGGAGCTGAGTGCTCTCAGCACCTCACAAACCTGTGAAGAGGGAACCAAACTATGAGAAATTTATGCAGAACTTCTATATGCAGAAGGGGTGAAATTCATCCCTGGGCAAGGGGCCAGAACAAAGTTTATGCCCCACTTAAGTTTTATGTTGAGGGCTTAAGAGGCACTTGTGACCTTGCGCTGGCCATCTGCTTGAGATGAATTTCATGTGTGGTGATTAGAATATGGAACAAATTGCCAGACAACATTGTAGTGTTCCTGGATAAAATATGAACAATATCCCTTTTGAGAAAAGGGATGAATCTAGAGGTATCATTAGTCACCAGCCATAGTTCAGAGATTTAAATGAGCCATCAGTTGTTTTGTGTTTCCTGAATTTAATAGAGAAGTAGCTAATTAATGGGCCATGTGATCGCTCTTGGCTTATTATTCCTCTCTTGCAGTTTACTCTTAAACACTCTAACACACTATGTAAGAAATTATGCAGTATTCCCTTTACAACACATCCTCTGTGCCCTTACTAAAAAAGCCTTACTTACTGTCACAGTTCAGAACAACTGCACCTGTATTTTCTCTCCGTGGTCCAGCAAGGGCACCCGCTCTCAGATTTCCAGATTTCCCTAGTTGTTTCCTTTCTGGATGGAAACCCACATCTCTCTTCCTTCTGACTGGAGGTATTTCTAGGCTGCACATATCCTTGACTACATTGTGTTATTCCCAGCACAGACAGGTTACCCAAAGATACCTGCTTGTTTTCTCTTTAGAGACGGTTAACACATGTAATTGCTACAGTTATAAGGTACCACGCAGCACTTCCTAGGCAACCCTACTTTATTCAAGAGCAGTCTGTCAACCCCCTCCCAAGGGAGATTCCTTGTGTTTACAAGTTCATTGCAGCTTCAACTCAGAATCAGCACTCAGTCCTACCAGCACATCAGTATCAGATAAACTGATTATCATGGGGGACTTTAATGCAGGAGTTGAAAGTAATCTGGCGGCTTGACATCAGACAGCATTGGGCTGTAATAGAGAATAGTAATGGAACTCTGCTGCTAGTGTGTCTAGGAGCAATAAGCAATCATGAATACCTTTTTCTGCCAATCAGACAAAGAGAAAATGTTGTGGATGCCCCCAAGTTCTAAACAATGGCATTTTATTGACTACATCTTCATCTGTCGGCTAGATCTACAGAAATCACCATGTCCGGGGCAGTCTACTGGACAGACCACCACATGAGCCACTGCAAACTGTTATTAATAATTCAACCAGTGCATCGCAAGTCATCTAAACCCAATCAGATGGCTCAATGTAAAATGATTACAAGATGAAGTTACATGATCGCAGCTCTGTCATAACATTACTCCAGCTTTGTGTGACCCTGCTCGCTTGACAACTAGTGTTAATGTAAACAGTGAGCTCAACACAATGTATCAAGCTGCTCTTGCCACACTGAGTGGCAGCAAAATGACATAATCAAGACAGACTTGATGAGAATGATCCAGAAATTCAACAGCTACTCACTAAAAACAGGGGATGCATTATCAAATTTGTGTATCCCATGTCTCTGTAGGTACAGCTATAACATAGGAATCTGTGTCATGAAATCCAATGTTCGATGAGACCCAAATGCCAGTCTCCGGATACATTTTTGATTGTCTGGAAAATTATTTAATCTGAACAGGTTGCAGTCTTTCACAAAAATCTTTGAGGCATTGTTCATGAGCTTCAATAAGCCAATGACTGTGCTCTCCAGGCACATACTGTAGAAGATAGACCACTGATTATGGACAGATTTGCAGAGTCTGCAGAAAGATTCAGGCTGAAAATCAATCGGAAAATGACAGAGGTCATGTATCAACCTGTGCCAGGGAAACCCTACACAAAACCAAAAGTCACCATCAGCAACAAACAGCTGAATGCTGTTACAGACTTCTGCTACCTTGGTAGTTTATTGAATGATGTTACTGTAGACAAGGAGATGACAAGTGATATCAACAAAACTAGTTCGTTATATGGCAGGCTCTCAGGCAGAATCTGGCAGCAACATGGCGTTAAGCTTCGAACCAAGCTAAAAGGAGTTGGTGGATGTGATTGCAGAGCCATTGGCCATTATCTTTGAAAACTCATGGTGATCGGGGGAAGTCCCGGACGACTGGAAAAAGGCTAATGTAGTGCCCATCTTTAAAAAAGGGAAGGAGGAGGATCCTGGGAACTACAGGCCAGTCAGCCTCACCTCAGTCCCTGGAAAAATCATGGAGTAGGTCCTCAAGGAATCAATTCTGAAGCACTTCGAGGAGAGGAAATTGATCAGGAACAGTCAGCATGGATTCACCAAGGGAAAGTCATGCCTGACTAATCTAATTGCCTCCTATGATGAGATAACTGGCTCTGTGGATGAGGGGAAAGCAGTGGATGCATTGTTCCTTGACTTTAGCAAAGCTTTTGACACAGTCTCCCACAGTATTCTTGCCAGCAAGTTAAAGAAGTATGGGCTGGATGAATGGACTATAAGGTGGATAGAAAGTTGGCTAGATTGTCAGGCTCAACGGGTAGTGATCAATGGCTCCATGTCTAGTTGGCAGCCGGTATCAAGTGCAGTGCCCCAAGGGTCGGTCCTCGGGCTGGTTTTGTTCAATATCTTCATAAATGATCTGGAGGATGGTGTGGATTGTACCCTCAGCAAGTTTGCAGATGACACTAAACTGGGAGGAGAAGTAGATACGCTGGAGGGTAGGGATAGGATACAGAGGGCCCTAGAAAAATTAGAGGATTGGGCCAAAAGAAATCTGGTGAGGTTCAACAAGGACAAGTGCAGAGTCCTGCACTTAGGATGGAAGAATCCCATGCACCACTACAGACTAGGGACCAAATGGCTCGGCAGCAGTTCTGCAGAAAAGGACCTAGGGGTTACAGTGGACGAGAAGCTGGATATGAGTCAACAGAGTGCCGTTGTTGCCAAGAAGGCCAATGGCATTTTGGGCTGTATAAGTAGGGGCATTGCCAGCAGATCGAGGGACGTGATCGTTACCCTCTATTCAACAATGGTGAGGCATCATCTGGAGTACTGTGTCCAGTTTTGGGCCCCACACTCCAAGAAGGATGTGGAAAAATTGGAAAACGTCCAGGAGAGGACAACAAAAATGATTAGGGGACTGGAACACATGACTTATGAGGAGAGGCTGAGGGAACTGGGATTGTTTAGTGTGCGGAAGAGAAGAATGAGGGGGGATTTGATAGCTGCTTTCAACTACCTGAAAGGGGGTTCCAAAGAGGATGGATCTAGACTGTTCTCAGTGGTAGCAGATGACAGAACGAGGAGTAATGGTCTCAAGTTGCAGTGGGGGAGGTTTTGGTTGGATATTAGGAAAAACTTTTTCACTAGGAGGGTGGTGAAACACTGGAATGCGTTACCTAGGGAGGTGGTGGAATCTCCTTCCTTAGATATTTTTAAGGTCAGGCTTGACAAAGCCCTGGCTGGGATGATTTAGTTGGGGATTGGTCCTGCTTTGAGCAGGGGGTTGGACTAGATGACCTCCTGAGGTCCCTTCCAACCCTGATATTCTATGATTCTATGAAAAGTTGATAAAGCAGTTGTGCTGTCTGACTTGTTGTATGAATGTGAGATCTGGACCTGCTACAAGCATCACATTAAGCTTCTTGGTAAGTTCCATTTATGACATCTCATACCATACTTTGCAGCAAATGGCAGGATAAAGTTAAATAATGAGATTTGGGAATGTAGTCACTCCACAGGGATTGAAGCCAGGCTCATCACATCACAGGTGCACTGGGCTGGTCATGTATGGAGGATGGGCAACACCAGAATGTCAAAGCAGTTGCTGGATGCCAAATAAACCAGGCAACCGCGTAGGAGGCAGCCAGAAGAAACTCTTCAAAGACAAACTGAAGCATAACTTGAAACAGTGCAACATTGATGCCAACAGCTGGGAGTCCTCAGCAACAGACAGATCATTCTGACAAGCAGTAGCCCACTATGAGGTTGCCCAGTTCAAGACTAACCAGCATATAGATCTTGAGGCACAGAGGCTGAGCCACAAACAGCAGTAGCCACAGATTGTAATCCCTTCCTTGGCACCAAGCTATCTATGTACTTCATGCAACAAGGACTGCAACTCATGCATTGGTCTTTTTACCTACAATTGTACTCACAAGACATAAAACTGTCATCAATGTCATCTTTGGTTATGAAGGACAAGGACACCACCAACAACAACTTGTTTTCAGTACCTTACCTGCTTCCCTCAGTGACCAGGCTCTCTCTTCAGAACAGTGCATCAAAGACCTCCTGGTGCATGAAACAAAACACCCAACTCTAACAAGGGCCCACTACTTAATGCCTGTTGCCTGTCAGCATCTTGCTCTGACTCGCCACACAGCTATTCCTCTCAGCTCCCAGCAGCCAATAGTCATAATGTGATCTCTTTCCCCATTTGGCTGATTTCTTTCCTGAGAGTGGGGTCAGGAACTGGTTGGTCACATAGAGAGCTCAGGCCAGGGGAAGAGTAAAGGTGGATTCTTCGTAGAAGGAAGAAGGGTCAGGTTGGGATTTGTTCCACAAACAAGTCTTGACCTATCCCACCTCCCACCTGTAAGAATCTCTCCCTCTTTACTGCTCAGTGCTCCATCTTACATCCAGAGCTCTTAACCACACAACGTTAATGAGTTCCCAAATAGTAGCTACCTGAGAATTGGACAGTTTTGTAAAGGATAACAGAATATCACACCTGCCCTTAGCCCTGTCTGCATCCCTGACCCTGGGAGCCTGAGGTGGTGGGAGGGAGTGCGCAGACAGAGGTAAGGGGGCTGAGGCTAGGGCCACAGCTGAGGGTGGGGCTGGGAGCTGGGGCCACGGCTGGAGCAGAGCTGGGGGTGGGGCAAGGCTGGGTTGCACTCCCACCCTGTCCCCTGTGTGGGTTGACTTGGCCCTTCCACATCCCCCAAATGTCCCTCTGTGCCCCAAAGAGGGATGCATCCTGGAGTTTGGGGACCTCTGCAATATGGCATAAATAGGGCCCTACCAAATTCACACTCCATTTTGGTCAATTTCAGAGTCATATGATGTAAAAAATTTCATGATTTCAGCTATTTAAATCTGAAACGTCATGGTGCTGTAATTGCAGGGGTCCTGACCCAAAAAGGACTTGTGGGGTGGGGGTCGCAAGGTTATTGTAGGGGTGGTTGTGGTGCTGCTACCCTTCTTCTGCACTGCTGCTGCTGCTGGCATGGCCCTGCCTTCAGAGCTGGGCAGCTGGAGAGCAGCAGCTGCTGGCCAGAGCTGCCGCCAGCAGCAGCGCAGAAGTAAGGAAAGCATGGTATGGTATTGCCACCCTTACTTCTGCGCTGCTGTCTGTGGAGTTGGGCCCTCAGTCAGCAGCCACCGCTCTCTGGCCGCCCAGCTCTGAAGGCAGCAATGCAGAAGTAAGGGTGGCCTGGTATGGTGTTGTCACCCTTACTTCTGTGGTGGTGCTGGTGCGGCGCTGCCTTCAGAGCTGGGTGCCTGGCTTACAGCTGCTGCTCGCCTGCCACCCAGCTCTGAAGGCAACACAGAAGGGTGGCCATATCGCGAAACCCCCAAAATAATCTTGTGACCCCTCTGCAGCTCCCTTTTGGGTAAAGACCCCCAATTTGAGAAACGCTGGTCTCACCTGTGAAATCAGTATAGTATAGGGTAAAAGCACACAAAAGACCAGATTTCATGGGGGGGACGACCAAATTTCATGACGCATTTTTCATGGCCGTGAATTTGGTAGGGCCCTAGGCATAATACCTCGTGTACAAATATTTAGAAAACATTAAAAGTGCTTGAGGCTGAATAAGTGCTGCCAAAAGAAAATGGCTAAACTGAAGTGTTAGGAAGTATTAGTTTTGGGAACAGTTGACTCTATCTGGTTTTTGCCTTCAGTGTTATAGGGTGCTGCTGGTCTCAATCCACTTTTATAGAGGTTGCATAACAGCTTTCTTTGTAATTGGGACAGACAGCTCCTTTTATAGCAGCACAAAGCAGGAAAGCTGTCCCAAAGGAGCAGCCAAGGATTATCACATAGGGATCATGTTGGGGGCAAGAAAGGGTGAGGAGGAGTTATTCAGTGTACAGGGAGGAGCACACATATCCTTGATGCCTGCAACGGTCTCTGTGGGGCAACTGCATTCATCCTAACTAAGGCCTAAGCCTACTGTAAATTATGCTGGGGGCTATTTCAGCCCCCAGTTGCCCTGGAACCAAAAAACAATGTAGAGCCCACTTTCATCCCTACTCTCCTCCGTTGCACCAGGTAAGTTTAGCATAGCTGTGGACCTGACTCTGTGTATTTAGTATTGCACCATCTCGGTGGGTCTGAGATAGCGCAAAGAATTTTTTTAAAACCAGGTTGCACAGAACAGAACAAAACAGAACAGTGAAGCGCAATTTTCAGTGCACAACCATTAGTATAACACTTTTTTAGGGACTCTCAATATGTCAGAGTCCAGTACTGAATATGGAAGAGATAGTCAATCTTATTTTTTTCTGAAAAATGTGTAGCACTGATATCCATTTACCCTCAAACATTTCTGCTCACTGAGTAGTTTGATCGGTATAATATTCAGTGAGTAGGTGATCTTTTATTAAATGGAACCAATTGTCATAGCATGGGAAAGTGTCAAATGCCCAGTAGTTTGAGCTATATATGGTTTGTCAATGCAAGTAAAAACTGATACACTTCACCTGTGGTTTCCTTAATTGCTTTCTTGATTTTATTTCCAACAAGCAAACTTCAGAACTGGAGGGAAAAGTACATTGACCGGTTTATCCTAATGCCAACTGGATCTCTTTGCAGAAATTCTGGATTATGAGATGGGGATGATATGGAACAAAGAAAGGAGAGGATGATTATTATGTCTGTTATCGTGGATAATATTAACATATAAAATATTCTGTTAACATTAAATTAAGGTAATTACTATATAAACTAGTAAGTTTAAAAAAACCGCTCACCTATTAAGAGAAATTAATATTCAAATACACGCACAGTTCATGCAGTATCCTAAATAAATGCACACATGTAAAATTTCATATTGCATTTCCCCAAAGCCAACAGAAACTCTGTCCGCTATAGTGGCCCACTATCCAGCTAGCAGAGGTACCCTTATATCAGAGCAACTACAACTCTAGATATTTTTGCAATCATTGACTACAAGTGAAAATGTAACTTTGTCTCAATGTACTACACTGAAGAAATAATGTAAGTGAAAAAAGAATTTGGCTCTTTGAACCAGATTTTTAAAACCCATCCACTCCTTTTTTCCCTCTCAACTGATGCCAGTTAGTCATGCAAATGCTTTACATATGACAAAATTAGGTCGTTAGACATCGGGATAACATGAACTTCTCTACATAGAATAATCAGCATTTACAAAAAGGGAGACCACACTGAGGCCTTGTCCAAAATGTCATCACCAGTCTGTATTGAGAACTCCCATTCAAGGCAAGAGGATTTCCGTATTTGGATGGCTGCAGTATTGGACCATTAATTTACATTTTCTTTGTTTTGTTGCAGATGTTAAGGCTGCCCTGTAATAATGGATGTGCTCTAACTTTAAGTCAGTGGTTCCTAAAATGTAAATTAAATTCAACATTATCTTCTTCCTCTTCACAAAATGGGTGAAAATGGCTTTCAGCTGAACAGCATCATGAACACCCATAATGCAGCTGACTCTTGGCACACGTAGCTTCTGTCTCTACTTCTCTGCTACAACATTTTTTTCATTGTAAGTAAGTACATATAACAGAAAATTATTACAAATAATACTCTTTTTTGTGGGGAGGGACAGTAAAATACATCAGTGCCCACTGCTTTTCCTATCTATCTTTTCTCTACCTATTCTATCTCTGCAAAATATACCTTTTTGTCAGTTGCTTCACAAATGTATTTGCATTATCAAAAACATTCAGAGGGCACTTCCAGACAGAAAATGTTCCAGAAGGTCATGGGTGTCAACAGTACAGCCAAAATCCAGAATCATATTCACAGCCATTTGGTAATTTAGCCTAAAGTGATGAGTGGCCCAAAATCTGTCACAGACTGTGTTCAGCAATTTAGTAAAATGGCATTTTCTTTGTGATGTGACACGTGTCTAGACAGTGGACAATGATGACAAGTGGCTGAATAGCTCTCTGATAACATCAGTCACTACAAACTAGGCTCAAAATCTAATAATTGATAAATGATTAGGACTGTGCTAAGCTCAACAATTTTGCTTTTCAGTTTTATGTGTGTATTTTATGCTTGGCTGCCATTAGACATTTGCCTGAGTCACAAAGCTGGGCGGTATTCTGGGTCAGCATGTGATAAAATGGAAGATCAAGGTCAGACAACTGTGATCTACAGCTGGAGCCTGACTGAAAATTCCTCACAGTTAAGAGGATGGTTTGGAATGAGATTCAGTGACCCAGTTCAGACTTTTGTGTATACGTGTATTGCCTCTTTGTATTGCCACAGGAAGCCAAAATGGAGGGGGAGAGGGTGGGTTCTGAGCACAAAGTTCTGCAGTCAGAGAAGATGTAGGAATAAAATTTTTCCTCATTCTAATATATTTCCTTGTTCATTATTAGAAGAAAGTGTTTCTATTTGAGAGTCTTTAGTAGTGCTTGTTGGAATATTTCACTGCAAATGAAACATAAGACAAAAATCAAAAACAAAGTTTTGTGAAATTTTTCATAATATTTCCCCTTACCATCTGCTCTATTCTTTATCTTGTTTCATTTCCCCCGGCTTCAATACCCACTATATAAAATGGTAAAAATTGCCATGTTTAATCTAGTTTTACATCAAAATGGGAAACTTCATTAACTGTACTTAACTTTGAAAAGATATCAGAAACCAATGAGTTTATAACAAAACCTCACAGGGTGTGTGGTTTCACAGTGAACATTTTGCACAGCTTCCCTTGAGATCTAAAGATGAAAAAGTCCATGGTTTGGATCATTCTGCCGCATTCTCCCACCTTCAAAAAAAAATATTTTACAAGAGGGTTCTGGGGAAGGAAATCTCCAGCAGGATACCTCTGAGATACACCTCTCCCATGTCCCATTGGGGGTGGGATTTGTTCAGAAACATGGTAAATTTAGAAGAAGTGTTGTGCTTCTACACTAACTCTGGGCTAAGGTTGTTTCCTAGTAGTGCGTGTCTATTGGAGTCACATTACCACACAGGCTTCCTGGATCCAGGATGTATTCTCTTTTCCACTTTGCTTCTTCAGGGTTTTGAAGAAGTGTGGGGGAGGGAAGATTGTCTGTGTTCCTGCTGACACTGCCATGGGTCTGCCCGCTCTTCCCCATGCCTGCACCCCAGACTCATGGAGAACGCTCTTCAGATCTGAAAAAGGGTGGGACAGTGTTGCTAATCCCCCACCTTTATCAGCATGTGAAGGGAAAATATATGTATTAGCAGTGTGAGGAACAATGTAGGTTTCAGGCCTATATCTTCATCTGCGATAGAATTTTGGGTCTTGTTTGCCTATTTGATTCTTAATACACTTAGATTCCTAACTACCTCAGGTGAAAATACAGGTCTGAAGCCTACATTGTTAAAACACTCCTAACAATATGTACTGAGGGGTTATATCTCTGACAATAAGCAGTTCTACAAAATTTTGACTTTTCTGGTTCAGTTTTGCTGAATGTCAATCGTCAGTAAACTTTTAACAAAATGCTGTGTCAACTTCATTTGGAGTTAGCATAGCTTTAATGAATCTGACCCTTTTATTCTCAACTCCAAGAAAAACAACAAAGGTATAATGAACTGTCACATTGTTTAGCATACATTCTTTTTAATCTCATTTAATTTTATTGCACATTTTTTTAGTCTTAAATCCTTAAAAGTTTATTGAGCAATTAAACTATGTTCTCTGTCAGGGAAAAAATGCCCATAAAAAAGCAATAAGCTAAGCAGTAATTTCTAGAGAGAAGTCACTTTTTATTTCTTCCTGTCCAAGTATGAATGAGTATTTGCTCTGTAAAATAAGAAGCAGAGCCTGCTGAAAATGACAATTGATTTTTAGTGAGATGAAGTTTAGGATTCTTGGAGTAACAGACTGTTTCTGCTATACTGGCTTCCTCAGATCAATCAATAGAACGAAATAAGCAATAGTTGATGGGATCCTTTTCTACAACCTTTTTGCTGACTTATTGCTACTTTCATAGCACTGCACATTGAATTTGCTTCCAGAAAGCATCCCTGCGTTAACATGAAGTTTTTATTGGCAGCCCTGTTCCCACTAAGGAAACTAATGAAATCCTGTACTTGTTAAAAGAAATTGATCTGCTGCTCAAAGAAAAAAGACGGAAGAGACATCTTAATGATGTTGCTGTGATTCCTAAAGAGCTATAAAGATGATGCTTAGAAATATAAGATGCTACTTATGGTATGTAAACATGACCTCAACGGTAGCAACTACGAAGATCAGAATAATTTTTATAGGTAGGAGTCTTATGGACATTTAAAATAAATATTTAAAAAGTTTTTATAAATCAATATAATGTACCCTATTAAGGGTCAGGTTCTGCCATCTTTATTTACAAGAAGCAATACCTTACTTCAGGAGTTGCCCCTTCGATTTCCACTGGATGAGTCACGGAGTAAGACACCACTCAAGATGAGTAGAGATGGAAAAATCTATCCTCCCAAAAATATACAGAAATGCTAAAAATTGGTAAAAGTGCAGATGTATTAACCTTGTGAAAAATTAAACATTTAACTCCCGAGGCATCCTGAGATAATCTAACACAGAGTAAATTTCTTTTCTTCTGTCTACTGCTAAAATATCATTGAGAAAGTGGATAAAAAAATCACTAGGTTTCCCAGAATAGACCTTGCTAAAACAGTTAGAAAATATAAACTAGAAATATACATAAGTGACCACTTATTAACTGTACTCTTTCTTTGAGTAAATATGAAAAGTGATAAGAAGATAGTAGCAGGGAACAATAACTTGGGAAGAGATAACACATACTGCTTGATCTTCATAGAATCATAGAAAAGTAGGACTTGAAGGGATTCAAGAGATCATCTAGTCCAGTCCCCTGTGCTGGGGCAAAGACAAGTATACCTAGACGATCTCTGACAAGTTGTGGTGGGGCGGTGCCCCACACCCAAGCCAGATTGGGCTACAGTAGGCCAGAGTGGCTGCAGGCAGCCAATCAGAGAGGGCCTGAGGGGAGCCAATCAGGGCCAGGCTAGGCCCTATATAAAGGCTGCCCAGGAAAGAGGCAGTGAGTCTCTCTCAGGCCTTTAAGGGAGAAGGTCTGTCCCCTGAGCAAAGGAGACCAGCACCCAGGATAGTGTGGTGCTGGGCAGGCTTGGGGAAGCTGAGGAGAGCTCCAGCCCAATATCTGCCAGGTTGCAGGCCTTGATAGAAGGGCCCACAAGGTGCAAGGGAGCTGAAGGAGAAGTGACCTAGGGAGGAGAGGCAGACAAGGGGAGCGAAGGAGGGCAGGGAGGCTGCTGTTAGAGGGTCCCTGGGCTGGAACCCAGAGTAGAGGCAGGGCCTGGGTCCTCCCCTTGTACTAGACCTGGCTGTTAGAAGTGGCCATAGTGGACTGCACCCGACCGCTGATAGAAGGGGTTAGACTTTGGGGATGTGGTTGGCCACTGAGGCTGGGGTGAAGTGAAAAGACTGTTGTTAACACCCCCTGGGAGGGGCTGGGTGTGGACTAGGGGGCACTGCTGGAGGGCAGTGTCCTGAAGAGGATGCTGTGAGGAGGGAGCAACGTGGGTCCAGATGCCAACAGAGGGTGAGAGATGGATGGGACACCACCAATGGAGGGCATGCCACATGGACTGAGCTAATTCCCAGATGTGCCAGTGGGATGTGCTGCAGTGGTGAGTCCCAGCCCCAGGTTTGCCTAACCTGTTCTTAAAAGCTTGCAATGTAGTTAGAAAGTTTTTCCTAATACCTACCATAAATATCCCTTGCTACAGATTAAGTCGATTACTTATTGTGCTACCTTCAGTGGCCATAGAGAACAATTATTCATAGTCCTCTTTGTAACAGCCCTTAACATATTTGAAGGCTGTCAGTCCCCACTCAATCTTCTCTTCTTACGACTGAACATGCCCAGTTTTTCAATCTTTCTTCATAGATCAGGTTTCCTAACCTTTTATCATTTTTGTTGGTCTTCTCAGGACCCTCTCCAGTTTGTTCATATCTTTCCCAAAGCATTGTGCCCAGAATTGTCAAGCAGTGCCAAGCAGAGTGGTACAATTACCTCCCATGTATTACATCTGACACTCCAGCTAATACATCCAGAATATTAGCCTTTTTAACAACTACATCACATTGTTGATTCATTAAATTTGTGATCTACTAGAACCCCTAGATCCTTATCAGCAGTACTACTGCTTACCCAGTTAGTCCCTATTTTGTATTTGTGCATTTGATTTTTGCTTCCTAAGTGAAGTACTTTGCACTATCTTTATTGAATTTCATCTTGTTGATTTCAGATTGATTTTCCAATTTCTCAAGGTAATTTTAATTTCTAATCCTGTCCTTCAAAGTGCTTGCAAATCCTCCCAGGTCGGTGTCATCTGCAAATTTTGTAAGCATACTCTCCACTCCACTGTCCAAATCATTAATGAAAATATTAACCAGTACTGGACCAAGGACACACCCCTGTAGGACTTCACTAAATACATCCTCCCAGTTTTACAGCAAACCATTGATACTCTTTGAGTATGGTCTTTCAATCATGTATGCACCCTCCTTATACTAATTTCATCTAGAACCCATTTCCCTCATTTACTTATGAGACTGTCATGGGGACTATGTCAAAATGATTACTAAAATCAAGATACATCACAGAGGGGTTCTTAGTTGCGGAGAGAGGGGGGCACATGACTGCCCCATGTGTCGCCTCTGGATGCAGGAAACTTCTAGCCCCACCTTCCAAGGCCCAGCCTGCCAATCCCGCTGGCTCTTGGGGGAATGGAGTCACAGGAGCAGGATGCATGTGCTGCCAGGCCAACCCTGCCCCGGGTGTGGAACTCACAGCAAAGAAGTTTCTCCCTGGAGCTCCCGCACCATTGCAGACAACTCAGTGGGGGAGGGGCACAGGCAATGCCCATAACTCAGGCTGAGCAAAGGGAACCTGCTTCCAACGCCTTCCCCAGCAACCCTCTTCCCTGTGCCCAGCTGCCATGCCTCTCCAGCTGGGCTCGTGAAGGTAACTGCTGCACTGCACATGGGCAGCAACCTGGAGCAACCACCCTCACCTGGCAGGAAAAGCAGCTCCATCCTGCCCAAGCTTTTCTCCCCACCGCCAGGCTCAGCTGCCAGAGAGAGGGGCCAAGCAAGCTGGAAACATGCAGAGGGAAAAGACAAAGCCCCCAACTCCCCTGGCAGGCCAAGCTCAATGAGACCAGGAGTGGCCCACTGAATCATCATAGAATATCAGGGTTGGAGGGGACCTCAGGAGGTCATCTAGTCCAACCCCCTGCTCAAAGCAGGACTAATCCCCAATTAAATCATCCCAGCCAGGGCTTTGTCAAGCCTGACCTTAAAACCCTCAAAGGAAGAAGATTCCACCACCTCCCTAGGTAATGCATTCCAGTGCTTCACCACCCTCCTAGTGAAAAAGTTTTTCCTAATATCCAACCTAAACCTCCCCCACTGCAACTTGAGACCATTACTCCTTGTTCTGTCATCTGCCACAACTGAGAACAGCCTAGCTCCATCCTCTTTGGAATCCCCCTTTGGGTAGTTGAAGGCTGCTATCAAATCCCCCCCCCCCCACTTTCTTCTCTTCTGCAGACTAAACAATCACAGTTCCCTCAGCCTCTCCTTGTAAGTCATGTGCCCCAGCCTCATCATTTTTGTTGCCCTCCACTGGACGCTTTCCAATTTTTCCACATCCTTCTTGGAGTGTGGGGCCCAAAACTGGACACAGTACTCCAGATGAAGCCTCACCAATGTCAAATAGAGGGGAAGGATCACATCTTTCAGTGTGCTGGCAATGCTCCTACTTATACAGCCCAAAATGCTATTAGCCTTCTTGGCACCAAGGGCACACTGACTCATATCCAGCTTCTCATCCACTGTAACCCGTAGGTCCTTTTCTGCAGAACTGCTGCCTAACCATTTGGTCCCTAGTCTGTAGCAGTGCATGGGATTCTTCCATCCTAAGTGCAGGAGTCTGCACTTATCCTTGTTGAACCTCACCAGATTTCTTTTGGCCCAATCCTCTAATTTTTCTAGGGCCCTCTGTATCCTATCCCTACCCTCCAGTGTATCTACCATGCATCCCAGTTTAGTGTCGTCTGCAAACTTGCTGAGGGTGCAATCCACACCATCCTCCAGATCATTAATGAAGATATTGAACAAAACTGGCCCCAGGACCGAACCTAGGGGCACGCAACTTGATACCAGCTGCCAACTAGACATGGAGCCATTGATCACTACCCATTGAGCCTGACAATCTAGCCAGCTTTCTATCCACCTTATAGTCCATTTATCCAGCCTGTACTACTTTAACTTGCTGGCAAGAATACTCTTGGAGACTGTATCAAAAGCTTTACTAAAGTCAAGGAACAACACGTCCACTGCTTTCCCCTCATCTACAGAGCCAGTTATCTCGTCATAGAAGGCAATTAGATTAGTCAGGCATGACTTTCCCTTGGTGAATCCATGCTGACTGTTCCTGATCACTTTCCTCGCCTCCAAGTGCTTCAGAATAGATTCCTTGAGGACCTGCTCCATGATTTTTCCAGGGACTGAGGTGAGGCTGACTGGCCTGTAGTTCCCTGGATCATCCTCCTTCCCTTTTTTAGAGATGGGCACTACATTAGTCTCTTTTCCAGTCGTCCAGGACCTCCCCCCCCCATGAGTTTCCTCCATGAGTTTTCAAACATAATGGCCAATGGCTCTGCAATCACATCCACCAACTCCTTTAGCACTCTCGGATGCAGCGCATCCGGTCCCATGGACTTGTGCTCGTCCAGCTTTTCTAAATAGTCCCGAACCACTTCTTTCTCCACAGAGGGCTGGTCACCTCCTCCCCATGCTGTGCTGCCCAGTGCAGCAGTCTGGGAGCTGACCTTGTTCGTGAACACAGGCAAAAAAAGCATTGAGTACATTAGGTTTTTTCCACATCCTCTCACTAGGTTGCCTCCCTCATTCAGTAAGGGGCCCACACTTGCCTTGACTTTCTTCTTGTTGCTAATATACCTGAAGAAACCCTTCTTGTTACTCTTAACATCCCTTGGTAGCTGCAACTCTGAGTGTGATTTGGGCTTCCTGATTTCACTCCTGCATGCCTGAGCAATATTTTTATACTCCTCCCTGTTCATTTGTCCAATCTTCCACTTCTTGTAAGCTGCTTTTTTGTGTTTAAGATCAGCAAGGATTTCACTGTTAAGCGAAGCTGGTCGCCTGCCATATTTACTATTCTTTCTACACATCGGGATGGTTTGTCCCTGTAACCTCAATAAGGATTCTTTAATATACAGCCAGCTCTCCTGGATTCCTTTCCCCCTCATGTTGTTCTCCCAGGGGATCCTGCCCATCAGTTCCCTGAGGGAGTCAGTCGACTTTTCTGAAGTCCAGGTTCCATATTCTACTGAGCTGTGGTGAAGGCTGGGAGCTGGAGGGGGAGCAGCAGTGGGCACATTGGGCCCTCGCGGCATGTCACACAAGCCCAGCCATGGCTCTTCATGGGGCTGCAGGCTCATTTTGCTCTGAGCCCTGCAAGGACAGCTCAGCACTCACAGAATTCGGGGGGGGGGGGGGGTAACATGATCCCGTTCTCCCCTCCCCCCCACATGTTGCCTCTGATACATCATGTCTACAGCTTTCTCCCTATCCACTAGACCTGTAACCCTATCAAAGAAGGAAATTAGGTGGGCTTGGCATGATTTGTTTTTCTTCTTATCTCATATTATTGAAATATTCAGAGGGGGAAATGAAGTGATAGTCTCATTAACATGTATAAAGAAGCAGCATTGCTTCTGGTTCATAATTCACTGTGGCCCTAATTCAGCAGGGTACCTGAAGTCAATAGGACAACTCAAATGTTTAAAGATAGGCACATGCTTAAGTACCTTGATGAACTGGGGCCCTAGATATATAATAATGAGCCATATCCTGCATATCCCATATCCTTACTTAGACCTTGGTTGAATGACTGGGATTATTCACAATGCACAAAGTTAAACACGTATAACTCTTTGCAGGATGGGATCTTGGTCCTTACCGGGTTAAAGTTCCCCTTGATTTCAGTTACTATCTGACAAATAAAACTGGTATCATTGGAGAGAGATTCTTACACAGACTCACATTTTTGTGAGTTAGGGGTAAGGTGAGAAGGAGGTAAATTCATCCAGCATTATCCTGTAGTTACAGCTGTTAGTTTATTATTATCATAACACAATTTATAATAGTGTATAAAAATAAAAATGTAAACTTGAAATGAATTACCTTGACCATATGGAAGTGAAATTTCATAATGTTAGAATTTCCCACAGAATAGAAATTCTGAATTCCAGCCAGCTCTCTGGAATCATGTTTGCTTTCATTTCTTTTACAGTGGACTAAACAGTATGGAATGGCAAACAGCAGAGTTATACTACTGAAATGTAGGGGTTGTGAGATCAATAAAGTCATTGTGACATGCTGCACTCCCAGGTGAAAGGAAAATTGAGCTGGAAATTGACATCTTGTAGCTGCCAGCTCCTTACACTCACAGGGACACTGTTGTTTAGCTCTGTTGAAGGCAATATTCAAATACAACCAAAGGTCAGGATTGAGTAATAAATCTGAAACTGGAGTCTGTTTATCATAATATTATAGTCTAAATGTCACAATGCGTAGGTAAAGATAATTTTTAGCAAGTCATGTTTAAGTGTTTTTTTTCCTTTGGGATAAGGCAAAACATCTTTAACACTATTCTGGAAGTAAATATCTCAAGCTCTAATGACCCCTAAATATCAAATTACAGATGATCTGTTAATCCAAATGGTGACACTCACTATTTCCAAATGTATCTTATTTTCACAGAACTGCAAAATCTGTCTAGTGGAGGCTTTTCATCTTTCAGCACAACACCAAGTTAACCTTGTGACATGATGCTCCTCAGCTGATAAATGCAAAGCTCATTATACCACAGACATTTAAATGGCCCTCCAAAGTTTCATTACTTTTTGTATTCTACTTGAGGAACTAGGGATTTACAGTGCCTTTGAGATAAAACATGGAAAAGCCTATAAAATCAAAACAGTGCAAAGAGTTATGTGGATCAGGTTGCTTTGCTGTAGTTCTTTTTCCAAAATTGTAATCTGAGCTACGCTGTCACACTACTGTCAACACACAGGAGGCTAATGACCAGCAGCACTGTATTAGTAGGTTAGCTGGGAATTCTAATGCTTTTATACACTAGCACCATTCCACATAAGGGCAATGCAGGTGAACTGAATGTATGCTTCACAAATCAAGAGCAGCTACCCAAAACTGAAATAGTTTTTTTTTTAAAACAACAAAGTCCATTAATGGATGCTGCTTTACATTGAGGCTTAGTGACAGAGCATTATACCTTGTTACTTTTTGTTATATCACACCACTTTTGAGTAACATAATATAACTGTATACTGTGCAAGGCAATGCAATCAAAACATTTTATTCTTTCAGGTCCAGTAACCATTATAAGTTCAGAAAGCAGATAAGGCTTGACATTTGTGGGTAATTTATGAGTAAGGCACTGGTGGAAAACTTCTTCTTTTTTTTTTTTAAATACTTAAAGTCAAAGGTGATAGTCAATATCCATTACAAATGATTTCATGTTTCCAGGAAGAAAATAAAATACTATGTATGGCTTTCTGGAGGATTGATGTTTCCTCTCTGAGGGAACACACAAAGTAGATCTATATGTGAAATTCTTTGAGTGATTCTTGTCACTTACATTTCCAATAAGAGTTCCCTAGAGATATTCAGATTGTATAGGTGTTTATACCATGCTCAGCACCATGAAGGCCATGTCTTTATGACAGTCTCCCAAACATTACTGTTCCCTCCTCCATCACCTGACAGTGGTTGAAATGATTTTAATGCTATTGGGATTTTTTTGTATTACACATTTGGGTGCCTATAACCTTAGATAGACATCCTTTATTCATTATTCAAATCTAAATGTGCAATTTTATTTAATGTTCATAGAATATCAGGGTTGGAAGGGACCTCAGGAGGTCATCTAGTCCAACCCCCTGCTCAAAGCAGGACCAATCCCCAGCTAAATCATCCCAGCCAAGGTTTGGTCAAGCCTGACCTTAAAACCCTCAAAGGAAGGAGATTCCACCACCTCCCTAGGTAACGCATTCCAGTGTTTCACCACCCTCCTAGTGAAAAAGATTTTCCTAATATCCAACCTAAACCTCCCCCACTGCAACTTGAGACATTACTCCTCATTCTGTCATCAGCTACCACTGAGAACAGTCTAGAGCCATCCTCTTTGGAACCCCCTTTCAGGTAGTTGAAAGCAGCTATCAAATTCCCCCCCTCATTCATCTCTTCCGCAGACTAAACAATCCCAGTTCCCTCAGCCTCTCCTCATGAGTCATGTGTTCGTCCCCTAATAATTTTTGTTGCCCTCTGCTGGATGCTTTCCAATTTTTTTCACATCCTTGTAGTGTGGGGCGCAAAACTGGACACAGTACTCCAGATGAGGCCTCACCAATGTCAAATAGAGGGGAACGATCATGTCCCTCAATCTGCTGGCAATGCCCCTACTTATACATCCCAAAATACCATTGGCCTTCTTGGCACCAAGGGCACACTGACTCATATCCAGCTTCTCATCCACTGTAACCCGTAGGTCCTTTTCTGCAGAACTGCTGCCTAGCCATTCGGTCCCTAGTCTGTAGGGGTGCATGGGATTCTTCTGTCCTAAGTGCAGGAGTCTGCACTTGTCCTTGTTGAACCTCATCAGATTTCTTTTTGCCCAATCCTCCAATGTGTCTAGGTCCCTCTGTATCCTATCCCTACCCTCCAGTGTATCTACCTCTCCTCCCAGTTTAGTGTCATCTGCAAACTTGCTGAGAGTGCAGTCCATGCCATCCTCCAGATCTTTAATGAAGATATTGAACAAAACCGGCCCCTGGACCGACCCTTGGGGGCACCTGCTGAGACTAAATTAATTGTGAAAAAGGAATGCATGGGATCATATTGTTCACTAATTCATGCTGATGTGAGTTCAGAATAACTTAACTGGCTTCAGTGAAGTTAGTCAGAATTTATACTGCAATAGATGAGACCATAGTTTTCCCAAATTCAGCACAGCATAAAAAATAGTCTGACTGAGATACTGTTTGCTATAAGTTATAAAAAGCAGTCAATAAATCAGAATTCTCTCAACATTAATTCCCAGAGGGTCCATCAGTAAGAGGCAATATACTCCATATTTTTAGTATACTTGAAATGTCTCAATTTTGAGCTAATCATGGTGTTACTTCTGTGTTAATTTTGTTTTGTATTTCCTAGTCCTGTAGGAATGGAGAGATTAATGGGATGGTGAGGGTTATATTGCATTTTTTCCCCAATATACTATTGATTAAGCTAGGTGTAGTGCTAGAGATTGGTGGAATAGATTTAACTGGGAAGGATACCTTGGAGAACACAATACATAAAAAGGTGACATTTTTCCAAACCTTTCATTTGTTACCTGTGATGCAGCAGTTTTGGCTGATATTACTTCAGCATTACTAAAAATATATCCAGTCTCCTTTCACTGAAAGCAGGTGATACTTAGGAATATTACAGAGCTAGAGACTAGTCTCAGTCAGCAAATGCAATTAAAATCAGAGAATCTCTCTTAAGAGTGCAGGGATCGATAGGGTACTTCGCAAAAGATGAGAAATGGCCGGACTGTACAAAACAGACATTGAAAAGCGTTTACTCTTGTCAGTATTTCCATGGAGGTCAATAAGGCAACTTGTGTTTCTATGGTCTTGCTAAAAAGCTCATTTAAATAAACAGGAGTCTTTCAATAGATTTCAAGAGGCTTCGTATCAGGTGCTACTCAGTAAGTAGAGCTTGTTTAAAACTGTTGAATTCCAAATTTTTTCAGGGAAAAAATCGACACTTTTTTTGCAATGTTTTGACTGCCTCACACTTTGAGGTGGTCAAGCGTTACAGAATAGGACTCAAAATGATTAGTGGAACTGAGCATCTGAGTGATTTGTCAACTATAACTTGAAGTGCCTTGATAATAAGGGTTCCCTCTCGCTGCCCTTCAAATCTTGTTTATTTAAAAAAAAAATAACAAGTTAGCTTGATGTTGGGAATATACATCATTGAGGAATTCTGGCTATAGTGACCATTTTTGCTTATTTAGTTTAATGTTCACAGTACAAATTTGGCACTGATAGGGACAACTGTTCCCATTAGATTGCCATGACAACCTATCCTGAAAAATGATCCCTCACTCTCACAGATCTTGGGAGACAGACCAGTCCTCACTTACAGACAGCCTCACCCCCTCTAGCAACCACACAACAAAAACACCAACCCAGGAACCTATCCTTGCAACACAGCCTGATGCAAACTCTGTCCACATTTATTCAAGTGACACCATCATAGGACCTAATCACATTAGCCATGCCATCAGGGGCTCGTTCACCTGCACATCTACCAATGTGATATGTGCCAGCAATGCCCCTCTGCCATGCACATTAGCCAAACTGGACAGTCTCTGTGCAAAAGAATAAATGGACACAAATCTGATATCAGGAATCATAACATTCAAAAACCGGTAGGAGAACATTTCAACCTCTCTGGCCACTCAGTAAAAGACTTAAGGGTGGCAATTCTGCAACAGAAAAGCTTCAAAAACAGACTCCAAGGAGAAACTGCTGAGCTTGAATTAATATGCAAACTAGATACCATTAACTTGGGTTTGAATAGCGACTGGGAGTGGCTGGGTCATTACACATCTATTTCCCTAAGTTAAGTATCCTCACACCTTCTTGTCAACTGTCTAAATGGACCATCTTGATTATCATGACAAACGTTTTTTTTTTCTCCTGCTGATAATAGCTCATCTTAACTAATTAGCCTCTCACAGTTTGTATGGCAACTTCCACCTTCTCTCTCTCTCTGTGTGGATAAAAATATCATCTTACTATATGTTCCATTCTAGGCATCCTATGAAGTGGGCTGTAGCCCATGAAAGCTTATGCTCTAATAAAGACAGAACAGACACAGAAGTTGCATTATCCCATCATCTGCTGAGTGGGCTCTCCAGGCCATGGCTGAGACACAGGAAGTGGGACAGGCAATGCAGGGAAGCTTGCATTGTCACTTCCTGTGCCAGACTTGTTCAGGGATAAATAGAGGACTTCAGTTTCCTGTGCTGGCAAGCAGGCATCTTTCATGAGGACAGCATTTACTTAAAGGCTCCAAGAACTCTTAAGTTCCTCTACACACATAGATTTGGGAAATTTTAGGATCTGATCTTACACTTTTTTTAAACACTCCTGTTTCCTGCTGGTGTAAGATACCAAGCTTAGGTCCAAAAGCTTCTACATTCATTGTAATTTGATTTGACATAATTGAGGGTAAAAAAATTGTGTTTTGTCTTGCCCACAGATATCTGAAGGTTAGAATTCATAATGTCTGTCATTCCATATGAACATAAGAATGGCCATACTGGCTCCATCAAGCCAGTACCAGCTGCTTCAGAGGGAATGAACAGGGCAATTTCAAGTGATCCATCCCATGGCACCCAGGACTAGTTTCCAGCAATTGGAGGTTTAAAGATATCCAGAGCATGGGGCTGCATCCTTGCCCATCTTGGCTAATAGCCATTTATGGATCTAATCTCCATGAATTTATCCAATTAATTTTTTAAACCCATTTATACTTTTAGTCTTCACAACTTCCCAAGGCAACAAGTTCCACTGGCTGACTGTGCACTGTGTGAAGATGTTTGTTTTTAAACCTGCCTACTAAACACACAAGCTAGGGGTCATCTCAGGAAATTATGTGAAGGGGTAAATAACACTTCTGTGTTCACTTGCTCCATACCATTTATGATTTTATAGATCTTTATCACATTCTCCCCTTAGTTGTCTCATTTCTAAGCTCAACAGTCCCAGCCTCTTTAATCTCTCCTCATAGGTAAACTGTTCCAAACTCATTTTTATTTTCATGCTTTGTACCTTCTCCAATTCTGCTATATCTATTCTGAGAGGGGGCTACCAGAACTGCACATAGTATTCAAGGTGTCTGCATACCATGGGTTTATATATTATGTTTTATAACCTATACCTCTCCTAATGGTTCCTAACATTTAGCTTTGTTTTTTTTAACTGCCACTGCTCATTGATTGGATGTTTTCAGAGAACTATCTATGATGACTCCAAGTTCATTGGCTTGATATTAATTTTCATTAAGATGAGTACCCTCATATGCAATGTTAGATGAATAGAGTTAGACATAAGACAGTTAGAAATAAGAAATATTAAAGCTAACATGGAAGGTTTTGTACCAAAACCATCACTAGTGAGTTAGCATTTTATCAGTGCAAGTTTGCAATAGATGCCCTTTGTCACTTTGTGAAAAAACTGAATCCACTAAATACCAGGTGCATAAACTATGACAAAATTGGGCAAAATCTCATTTGCAAAGTATTTGGTTTGTGAAAGATTCCTCATGAAACACATGCATTTTGCAATTTTCTGTTTCTGACTTTAGAAATATGTTAAATGATAGCCAGCATACTTAATACATCTAGCTATGCTATTATGGATTTGCAGGTCAATAAAAGCATTATAAAAGAATCAGAGAATTATCTGACTGAGAAGAGACAGGAGCCTAGACAGAGATCAAGAGGAATCCCAGAAAGTTAGCTATCAGAGAGGAGAGGAATGTATTTGATTTGCAACTTGACAGTGAAGAATATGGCTCTAGATAAAGCAAACAGGATGATGTCCTTCCTGGGTACTAGGACAAGAGATGTGATGACAAGGAAAAAAGTACATACTAAAAAATAAAGAGGAAGTCCCATTTTTTGTAACCCCTTTGAGAACCAGAAACTTAAATGAGTGAAGGTTTGATGGAATTAAGAATACATTCAGGCAAGAGAAAAGAAGACAGAGCCGATGCAAGTTATCCTCTGAGAGACATTTACAGTAGCTAGTGCTACTGAAGATAGGTAATCAATGACACAGAATCAAACTGTGTCTACAAATTGTACAGAAAAAATACTGGATATGTGAAACAGCGATGAAATGCCTCCTTCTGACTTTTTGAGTAAGATACCAATCTATCTAGAACACACAATACCACAAATATATATAAGCACATTAACAAATGAGAAAGATGAAGTCAACCACGAGCCAATATGTGGTGTTGGCTATGTCAGTGCAACTCTATTGCCTATATGTCCTCCCGTCAGTGGAGTTCCACCAGCCTGACTAAAAATTAGCTGGACTTTTAAGAGTGGCTGTGCTACTAAACTGCTTTGTAAAAATTTGTTTTCAGGAAGAAAAATGAAGAAAATTGCACAGATAATTATGAAATAATGAAAACCTTGATAGCTGTTAGTATAGGTGTTGAATTAAAAATAACGGACTGATTTGAAAAACTAAATATACAACAGCGAATGATAAAATACATCTCAAGAGCTGAAAGAAATTAGTAAGTGCACTTACTGAACCACTAGCAATTATTTCTGAAGAGCCATAAAATGCAAAGTTGGCCAGAGAATTGGAAGAAGGCAAATGGTAGCACAAATCTTTCAAGTGCCACTCTAAGAAGTGATTATGCAAAAAAAAAGACATGTTCTCACTCCATAGATCTTCTCTGTATGTGTATTCAGGGGCACAGTTGCTTGCTTGGGTTACAAAAAATAACTTCCTTCCTTTCACTTCCGTTAGCACGGCAGACCCAACAAACAGACTGAGCCAGATTCTTATTTGTTGTTGAACAGTAGAACCTCAGAGTAACGAACACCAGAGTTACGAACTGACTGGTCAACCACACAATTCATTTAGAACCGGAAGTATGCAATCAGGCAGTAGCAGAAACAAAAACAAAAAAGCACCAGTACAGTACTGTTTGAACATAAACTGCTAAATCAAAAGTTTAAAAAATTTGAGAAGGGAAGGAAACTGTTTCTATGCATATTTCATTTAAATTAAGATAGTAAAACAGTGTGTTTCTTCTGCATAGTAAATTTTTCTTCTGTTCAGTTGTAAACTACTGAAAGAAGCACAGCGTTTTGTTCAGAGTTATGAACATTTCAGAATTACAAACAAATTCCACTCCTGAGATGCTTGTAACATCACAGGATTGGCCACATAATTGGAACAATACACAAGCAATTACAACTGCACAAACCTATTGACAGCAACCTGGTTGCATAAGATTTATTGATAAAATAATCTGAAGATTATGGAGTTCCACAAGTGTAATTAAGAGAATTTGGCCTGCAGAACTTTGATGGATGAGAAGAAAACAAACCTGCTTGAATATGACAGCATAGGTAAAATATACAGGGATATCAGTTAGAAAAAGAATACCACTTACAAACAGCGTGCATTTGATATGGAAACATTGAGAGAATAAACTTTCAGAGTCACTTTTCAGAGCAGGAAAAAGAGAACAACCTTGGAAATGACTCATTATTAGTGCTGGTCAAATGTTCTCAAATTTTGATGAAAAAGCCGGGGGAATTTATGAGCTATATTTTAATTTCCCACCATTTTTAAACTAGCTTATTCCATCTCACTTTGATAATTTGTTCCTTATTTGACAAGGCAACAAATACTAAATTTTGTAAGCTCTTAGAGGATAATGGAAACAGTAAATGCAGCATAAGTTTATGGATGCAAGTTTTCCAGACTCTTGCCCCTGCTCAGAGTATGCAGTAGGGTTCAATTGATGTAACAGAAGAGAATTTAGCATTCTCTACACAAGGCTGACATAATAAAACTGATAAGTTTTAGGCACAAAATTTAGATTAAGATTTACATTACTATTATATGTATGCAAAGATTAAGAGAGCTCTTATTTCAATGTGAAGTTCATTACCAACATTTAAGCTAGAGAAATGCACTTCAATTATCATTAACAAATTTTGCATCACATAAAGAGTTTGCAGTATAGGTCAAAAAGAAGCAGAGCATATTCAGTTCTACTAGAAGCTGGGAAAATACATTGGTTATTGAAATCAAACACACCTTTTGTGAGGGACCAGGTCTTGAGAAAATATAACTTTGGACATGTTCAAGCACTCAGTGTTATCAGCTGAGCCTTTACAAGATAAGTGGAGTAAAACCCATAAGATCTGGATTACTTGTGTATAAGCATGTGAAAATGTCAGATTGTCAGCCCTGGATATGGAATTCCTCTCTTGACACACAGAGCAGGTACATCACAGACTGTGATGTCACAAACTTTGCCTCGACATTATAATTTCTCTCTGCCCTGGAAGAAACATGTAGGGCTGAGAATCTCTCCATACTAAGTCAAGCCAGCTTGCTGGAACTGTGAATTCGTGGCAGTTAGTGTGGTGGTTTCAGGAATGTGAACACCCGTTCATTAGGAACTACCCATTTTTCAAAGGTAGCCATAGGCTTCAGATGGTGCAAGCATTCCATTGCTTAAACATTTGGGCCCAAATTGTACCAGTAAATGAGAGCCTGCTTGATCTCCACCTGTGAAACAGTGGTGATTTTCAGTTTGTGTAACTAAAAAGTCAAGTACCACCAAAGCTACTTAACACCCACACACCCACACATGTGAATGCAAAATCCCCACAAAAATAGTTTTCAGAGTTATTCTTAAATCATTATTTTGGATTGTAGGGTTTGTTGTCTCCCCACCCCTGCTTCCAGAGTAGGCCACAGTTCTGTACCTAACACCTTCAGATGCTAAAAATACATGAGGCCACGGCATTCTGTACAGAGTCCCGGTGCCTCTTTGCTGGCCCCAGAACTCTGAAGCAGCATGGGTCCAAGGGTCCATAGAGTATAATTCTATAGATTATTACTATTTTGGGCCTAATCTCAGATGAAGAAGCCTCCAAGGCCTACTCCCACCCAATGCAGAGTAAGGGATGACAGTGGTATAGAACTATGTGGTCCTTGCCCCGATACCTAGGAGTAGAGAGCTCTAGGGGAGCATTCTCCACAAAGAATGGATTTCAGGAATACACTTTGCCCCACAGAGATGGGAGAGACCTTAAATCTGGTTACCAGATGCCTAATCTCCAGTCTCCCATTCAGTTTACATTTAACAGACCTTAGAATTCCTCGTAGAGGTCAAGGCTTAGTTGCTTTGGAAAAACACCTCATTTTTCTTGTAGCATCTTTCTGAGAACCTTCAATCCTGCTGCTCTCAGAAGCAATCTTTCGTTCCTGTCTCTAGAGAGGCCCACCCTTAACTACTTTGGTTTCTTTGAAAAGTCTTATTTTAGAATGCATTATAGGGCCTGATTATCTTCCATCCTTGGAAACATACAGTAGATACTGGGAGCCAAACTCAGAGCTTTTTAAAAAAAGCAAATAGGAAAATGAAAAGGTTGAAGTTAATTGAAATATACAGGTGCCTGGGGAAATGTATCAATTTATTGATGAAGCTGATGATTTCTCCAGCAAAATGCTTGTATAAAAAGGGCAGCCTAGTTGGTTTTAACTTTTTTTTTGTATGAAACTGCAGCTGTTTCCTGAAAACGCTGCTTCATGCTCACTTTATTCCTTTTTTGGAGTTTTAGGCTCTTATGTTTAAATAGGAACCATGAGTTTTCAAGCAGGTAAACCATGTGGTGTGTGGGAAAAAGAAAACAGATGTGCTTTACTTCTAATTGTCTTACATTTGCTTGGGAAAAGTAGAGGATGCATTAGCAGTATCTGAATATGGGGTGGAAAGCTAAAAAGCTTTTTAACTTCAAGATGCAAGATTTCAGATATTTGTGATGGGGCTCTTTCTAAAAACCTAAATGAATTTCATAACGTTTTAATTATCCCTCATTTTCTCCTTCAAACTGTGAATTTTTTTGTGGGAAAGTTTTTTTTTTAACTTTTTTATTCTGAAGATCAAAGTGTTCATTAAGGTAGTAATTATATGAAAAAGTCTTCTTTCATCTTGTCCCATCAGTTGGTGTCATAGGCTCTTGTTCTTACTGTTCAAGTGAATCTTCCAAACTGACACCAACCTTCTGCATGTCCAGCATCCTGAACCACTTTTTTCCTAGGTCGTCTTCATAGTCTTTGGGCCATAATTACGAGCTCTGGCACTCTCTGGCCAACATATCATCTTGTTGTCTCACAGAACCCATCTATCTCAGTCTATACTTGCTCAGCTTTTCCGTGATGAGGGCTACCTGCCTCATAGCTTGTCCTGTTTCATTGCATAGCCTATCAGCATTTGGCTTACCCAGCTTCCATCTGAACATTCTTATTTCAACAGTGTGTCATTGGCCAGCATTTCAACCCATACATCATAGCTGGCCTAGTCGTGATCTTATACTTTTGCTCTTTAAGTTACTTTGCATATTCTTATCACAGAGAATTCCTGTTGACTCTCTCAATTTACACCAAACACTCTTCATGCAGTTCCTAACATCCTCATCTACATTCCCATTATGGATGAACACTGAAATGAGGTATTTATATTGTTGCAAACTAACTCAGTACCACCTTGTTTTACTGGTTTCTGGTTGTCCCTCTGGAAGCATATGTATTCCATCTTTTGTCAGCTGATTCATAAGTCATTTTATTCATGTGCAGCCATCTATAATTCTTGGTCCCTTTCCAGTTTGCATTTATCTTCACCGCACATCATATCATCATTGGCTTAAAACATGGTCTATAGAGCCTCTATCCTAATCTCCTGTAATAGACACTTTGACGCAATCTCAAATAGGAATGGGTTTAAGGCTGATCCTTTCTGTAGGCCTATCCTCATTGTAGCCACAGCTGCTTTTTACGACTGCTGTGGCTACTGTTGCACAAGTCCATGATAGTCTGAACATATGTCTATGTTTAGTATGGAAAAATCCTATGTTTTATCATTAAATATTATTAGAGAAATTATTCAAGTTGTTATGGTAACTGGACTTTGAAAGGATAAATGATCTTAGATGTTTAGGCTCCCCCCTCCCACCCCAATCATTTTTGTATTTAAAGCTTTTATAAACAAATTATTTTTAAAAGATTTTAGATGCTGAAAACATGGAACAAAGTAACAAGAAAGAGGAAAATAAAAATATTACACACAATGGGTACTGAATAGATAATATTTCTATGCTCTAAATAAGGCAATACAAGGTAAAGTAGAAATCAGATTGACTTAGATATTGATATCTCACATAATAAAACATAATACAAACCAATAAACTCCCCAACAAACCAAAAAACACATTCTGGTGAGATGTAGAGTGATTATTGGTCTGATTTAGAAATCTCAGAATAATCAAATTCCATTTGTATTATATTTTTACTAACTACTATTAATTATTGTATACACACAGTAGATGTAGGTAGATTTATATCCATCTAATGCTATTTGGTTCTTGGGGCTGTTTTATGCACTGATGCTGCACATCTGCTTGCACAGAGCCTCATTGCCTCCACTGATGTAGAGGTCCACTTGTATGCAACAAGTTGCAGAATCAGGACCTAGGCTAGCAGAAGGGCCAGAGAACCGAAGGAAGCAATTTATGGTGGCTGACTTCTAAAGTGATGTACTGCTCAATATAAGGGTGGCAGACTCCGGCCTAATACAAGGCCTATTCCTATGCAACCGACTCTACATAGGGGGTGTTTCTGTGCAGGGAAGGGGTGTGACTGGAGTGTATTGCACTTTGACTGTCCCTTTCTTATGGATTCCTTCTTTTGAGCCATTACCAGCTGGCAGATGCTTGGCAGATCTCAACTTAGTTGGGGCCAGTGTGTAATTGGACTCACTATCAGGGAGCTATAACTGGGCACAACAGGGGATGTGGGCCTTTACACTGCAAAAAAAGTTACAATTCAAGAATGACTGAACTGATTTTCCTCAAGCCGTCCAGATTTTTTCTTCTAGCCTGAGAATCAACCTACCAAACTTCAGCCAGAAACATACAATTTACAATGTTATAGGCATCTGAAATGCCTTAGAAAGGAAACACTACTTAACTTTAACTATAGGAGTCACTTAGGTGCCAATAAATATTAAGGGGGTGAAGAAGAGAATATGTATTGTAGATATTATCCCTTTTGACATGAGTGATTAGCTAATATTCAAGGTGTTTCAGGTAGCTTCCTTTAGGAGGAGAAATTTATGATGGAGTCAGATATTCTTTTCATGCAATCCTGTTTGTTTACAAAGAATGTATAAAGTCCATGCATCAAGGTAGCAGCATCAAGGCACCCCCTTATGGCCAGAGGTGGTGTCAAGGTTCCTTCCCCACTCTGAACTCTAGGGTACAGATGTGGGGACCTGCATGAAAGACCCCCTAAGCTTATTCTTTCCAGCTTAGGTTAAAAGCTGCCACCACCAAAGTTTTCCACAAAACATGGGATGTGCCCACTTGGAAACATCTCCCCTGCCCCCCAAGCACTACACCTCCTCACCACTTTGCATAGGTGAGCACAGATCCAAATCCTTGGATCTTCAGAACAATGAAAAGTGATCAGGTTCTTAAAGAGAAGTTTAAATAAAGAAAAAGTAAAAGAATCACCTCTGTAAAATCAGGATGGTAAATACCTTACAGGGTAATCAGATTCAAAACATAGAGAATCCCTCTAGGCAAAACCTTACGTTACAAAAAGACACAAACAGGAATATACATTCCATTCAGCACAACTTATTTTATCAGCCATTTTACACAAAACAGAATCTAATGCATATCTAACTAGATTGCTTACTGACTTTTTACAGGAGTTCTGACCTGCATTCCTGCTCTGGTCTCGGCAAAAGCATCACACAAACAGAGAGAACCCTTTGTTTCTGCCCTCTCCAGCTTTGAAAGTATCTTGTCTCCTCATTGGTCATTTTGGTCAGGTGCCAGTGAGGTTGTCTTAGCTTCTTAACCCTTTACAGGTGAAAGGGTTTTTCCTCTGGCCAGGAAGGATTTAAAGGTGTTTACCCTTCCCTTTATATTTATGACAGGTGGTTTTGCAGCACCCAACCTGTTCCCCTTCTTCAGGGCCCTTTAAGAATGCCATACAATCTTTCTTCTAACTAATAGCACTCCTACCTAACAATAGACTGTAAGTCCAAAGATGAAAGTGAATCCAAAGACATCTAATTAGAATTATTAGGTTTGCATGAGCAAAGGACAACTTTCTCTGATTTTAAAGAAAATGTTCCTAATAAGAGAGTCTACTGAATTGTGGAATAACTTCCCAAGAAGTCCCAGCATGTAAGTCATTTATAACTGTACAATACTGGACAAAGCACTAGAAAGTATAATATTGTGTGAATATTAACTATTCAACATTTGAGCTATTTTTCTAGTGGCCACAGAGGTAACATGTTATGTTTGCTTCCTGATTGGTAAGCATAGCCTTAGAATCAAGTTCCCATTGTGAATAGTTGCATTTAATAAATCACAATTTTCCTTCCATGGCTATTTTCCAATATTTGCTGTTGCAGAAAATATTTCTGCCAGTAAACTAATATAAACTAGAATAGGGGACAAACATGAAACATCAACCATAACTGAATGAATATCTGTGGGAAAACTGTATGCAATATATGCTGCCCATCACTATTACTCGTAAGATAGTCACTAGCCTTTGAAAAATGGTTATTTGCTGAATTAATTGACACTGCACCAGGTTGTAGTCTTCTCCAATGCAACTGAGAAACTTCTACTATACCTCATCTGACTGTAATTAATGTTTTAGAACATATCTAGTGTTGGAACAATCCAAATTGGCCCAGTGTTTTGAGTGCTTTTTTGGACATCCTTTTTCCTTTCCCAAATGGATAGGTTACTTATTCATTTATTTGGGGTGAAATTCACCTGCCGTTCAAAAGGCCTACTCAGGATACTATGTCCTACTTAAATCCTACTTATTCTCTGTTGCCCTGAATTTAACCCCAGGGCCAAATCCGGTTACTACTCAAAGTCTTGATCCAGCAAAGTCATGTACATGCTTATGTGCTTTGTTGGATTAGAGACCAAGTCTGTTACAATCCTCCTGTCTACTTCAATGGAAGCCTTATCTGGTTCTTAAAGAATTGTTTATCAAAGAATTTGACAAGACTTTTGCCAAAGTTTTAATTTTGGGGCCAAATTGTGCCATCTTACTCACAGTGAGTACGCTTATTCCTAAGAAGAGCAGGGTGAAATATTTTTGTGACACCAAAACTTTTCATGATTTTTTGATATTTTAATTGAATTATTTTTGGTCAAAAAAACCTAAACTCTGCTCCCCTCCCCCGCAAAAGGAAGGCTTTTTTTCAAATCTTTCCTTTGAGTTTTTAGGGTTTTTGACCAAAAACAATTCAATCGAAATGAGAGAGAATTTTTGATTTTTTCCAATTCCAGATAAAGAAGTTTTGATTTTTCAGTTCCAAACAACTATGCATTTCAATTTTCCTTTTATTTTGTTTTTACATTTTTTTATGTTAAATCTCAAAACCAAAAGAAAATGTTTAATGCTGGGCTAAATATAACATTTTGTTCAAACCAAACAGTTTTTCACATTTTTTTTGTAATTGCCAGTGAACAACAACAAAAAATGTGTTATTCATCCACCTCTAGTCCTGAGTAATTCCCAGCAGAACCTATCCTTTACTGAGTTTGCCATATACATGAGAGAAAGAACTGAGTTTGTAAATTTCCTTCTGTTTTTATATATTTTGCTCCTGATTCAAGGCCCACTGAAGTCAATGATTCCTGTTGACTTATTCATCTCAATGGGCTTCAGGTGAGGCCTTTGGACATCTGTTAAAGGGATAAAAATCAGTAAGTTATGAACAAGTTATATGCTCTTTACTGTAGAACAATGCTTTTTTCTTGCATGATATAGAAAAAAATTGCTTCACAAAAAGTCATTACTGTAGTCTGTACATTTTTAAGAGATAAATAATGGGAAAATGAAAGGCAAGTGTGTACTTTTCTGCAGGTTTTATGGACTAATACACTCAAATTCAATGACAGTTCAAACTGAAAAATGAATACAGAATCAGGCCCAAGAATAGAACAGTAAGTTATTCACATTTGACATTCACTTTTCTATTAGCAAAAGTGAAAGTTTCAATTCTCTCCAAACAATCCTGTTTCACTTTGCAAGTAGAGGATGTTCACACAATATATTTTAATCTGATCATCCACATGATTGTAGTAATTTATGTGGTCAATCCCATCTTCCACAAGTTGAACTGAAATATATTATAGTGGAGTTTTTAAAACATGGTGCTATTGTGGATGGAGGTAATATTCAACATACATAAAGACATCAGAATCTGGCCCTTTTTAAAGAATTTTTGGGTCCCTTGAAAGACAACTATATTAAGTTTGCTTCATCAAATAAAACAATGTTTTGTAGTCTGTAAAATAGCTAAATCAGATTTGGAATCTGTATTATTCATTGCCCATTTCTATTTTTATGTATACACAGAATACCTTAGCTCAAAAATGCAAATATATGCAGTGCTATTTTACAATTCTGAAAACTGCCGTTTATATATTCTAGCTATTTGGAACATTTTCAACAAGTTTCATTATTTTAGACATTTTGAGAATATATTGAAAGCTTGAGTAAATTGCCTAACCATTGAATGCCTAGAGCAGCTAAGCACTGTCTGAAGACTCAGTGAATTGAGTGACTTAAATTAGAAATTTGCATGGTTATTTTTAATTAATTACCATAGAAAATGTAATTAGTATGCACCACTTATCTATCGTTTGAATAGCAGTTGGCAATTTTTTTATTTATTTAGGTAAATTCTTCTTACAGCATGCAATTCACAAGGAAAAAGGGAATCCCAGGGGCTGATGTCAGGAACAATCAGGAGTGATTTAACTGGCTGTTTCTCAAGATATAGCAAGTAGTTTTTCACTCTCTATTGGTTGGCTTTTTGGCTCAGACATACAGAATTGCTGACACTCATCTTTCATTACTGTTTTTGAGTGTCAAATGCGTGGCTAAGAGGATGATGAAGAAATAAATGTAAGAACTCTGTGGGAGCAAACCTGCTGCCATTAAAGTCAATGACAAAATTCCCATTGACTTCAATGGGTAAAACTTTGCACTTGTATGAAGGAAAAATGTCTAAAATTGCTGCAAATCATCTGCAGAAACACAGAGGAATAAATAAATGGTGGTGCATTCACAGGCTCAGACAAAGAACCCTGTCATACTTGTTGGAAATTATACTCACTACAGCTATATTAAATGTCACACTGAGCTAAATTCTGTACCTGATGCTACAGAAAGCTGAGGGCCTGTGCTGAGATGCTGACTACTTCCACCTCCCATTGATTCAGTAGCTTACAAAAGGTGCTCAATAACTTATAGTATTGAGTACTTCACTCTCGGTAAAACTGCTCAGGATCTGGACTAACTCAAATGAAGCTCTGACAAAGACTGTTCTAATTTTAACTCCACAAGAAGTTGAGAATATCAATAACGCACTATGCTTTAAACCTATCCAGATCCTAGGCTATGGCTGAGGTGCACATATTGCAGGTAGGCAAAGGGGACAGCAAAAGTGGTGTGCAGCTTACTTTAGTACTTCCCAATCTGGGAGATGCTAGGTGCTGGCATAAATTAGAGTAGACAGCTACTCTGGCTTTTGTCAGCTGTTAAAATGGCCCCAAGATACCAAAAGGGCAAGGGCAAGGGGAAGGAAGTCCTAGCCACACCACATACACTGGTATTAGGCAGTAGGAGTGGCACAGGCTGCACCACCTGCGAGTACCCTCAGACTAGGGCAATCCATCTGTGACTGGCAATGGCAGCTTATTGGCTAGATCCCTCTGGCAGAATGTCATAAAGCAACTGGTTTCAGAGTAGCAGCCGTGTTAGTCTGTATTCACAAAAAGAAAAGGAGGACTTGTGGCACCTTAGAGACTAACCAATTTATTTGAGCATAAGCTTTCGTGAGCTACAGCTCACTTCATTGGATGCATAAAGTGGAAAATGCAGTGAGGATGTTTTATACACACAGATCATGCAAAAAGGGGTGTTTATCGCTTCAAAAGGTTTTCCCTCCCCCCCACCCCACTCTCCTGCTGGTAATAGCTTATCTAAAGTGATCACTCTCCTTACAGTGTGTATGATAATCAAGGTGGGCCATTTCCAGCACAAATCCAGGGTTCAACAAGAATGTCTGAGGAACAGTGGGGGGGGGTAGGAAAAAACAAGGGGAAATAGGTTACCTTGCATAATGACTTAACCATTCCCAGTCTCTATTCAAGCCTAAGTTAATTGTATCCAATTTGCAAATGAATTCCAATTCAGCAGTCTCTCGCTGGAGTCTGGATTTGAAAACTTAGGTTACCTTGCACAATGACTTAACCATTCCCAGTCTCTATTCAAGCCTATTTCCCCTTGTTTTTTGGGGGGAGAGAAAACCTTTTGAAGCGATAAACACCCCTTTTTTCATGGTCTGTGTGTATAAAACATCCTCACTGCATTTTCCACTTTATGCATCCGATGAAGTGAGCTGTAGCTCACGAAAGCTTATGCTCAAATAAATTGGTTAGTCTCTAAGGTGCCACAAGTCCTCCTTTTCATAAAGCAACTGCACTGCACTCAAGAATTTGGCCTTGGCTTTCCATAGAAAATAATTTGGTTCAGAAGGAGGATTTAAAAGTGACCTAATCTGAAGGTGCATTAATTACTCTACCTTACTTGCACATATTGGCCCAATTTCCAAGCCACACTGCAGTTGATGATATGTCTGAACCAGCAATCACCTGCTCTTGGGGGTAAAGAGCTGAACAGCTGCCTGCAGGATTGGAGGTGGCACCCTGCATCCTACGATAAGATCCGAAAACACTCACAAATATTCTTCTCTCTGATTTAAACAACAGCACCTATTGTGAAGCTTTGGGTGCTTGAAAATAATTTTGTCATACACAGCCAAACAAAATTAAAATCCTAAATCCAGCCTATAACAACTAGCAACCCAAACAATTAAATGCAACAGAAATAACCCATCCCAGGAAATCCTACACACCCCACCCACCCTGTGACACTACTTTTCCCCAGAAGTCTCTAGAGCATGTTGCTAAATTCACTTATGAGCCAGACTAGAAGGAGCAGTGAATTCCAAATTTAAGGGCCATTCTCAGAGATCATCTTTTCACCATCTCCCATCCCCGCCACAGCTACCAGAGCAGATGGCAGGTTTTGGTGAGTCTCCTTCCCTCCTCTACTTAATATCCTTTGCTTGCCAATGGACACTTGCTATTTTTCCTCTCTTTCTTCTTCCAGACTGAGTATTAGGAAACAGGGCTTGAATACTTATGTACTGAAATGTCATTTTTACTACCTCAGTAGCTGGCAATAAAACCATTTCCCGCTGTTGAGACCTTTTAAAATACTATTTGTTTTAAGCTGTCTGTATGCTTGTAAGCAGTTCCAGAGTGCTGTAAATTGATCTACCTAACACCCCTCTTCCTGGGTGGATAGTTGGGATAAAGAGGGAGAGGTTAATTACAAAGACGACGTCTTAATGGTGTAATTAGCACGTTTCACATAAGGAGGAGGAAGATAACTGGGGAGTTGAGTGAAGTATAGTAGAGAACAGTTTACAGAGCACAGAAAGCAAGGGACTAGGCTTGGCAAGACACCACATCTGTGTGTAATGCACCCCTAGTAAGCTGTTTAAGACAGCCCAGTCATTAATTTTCCCCCTTTCATTCAACCCAACCTAAAATAGTGATGAGTTTGCCCTCTTGTCTATGGGTTTGACTGTGTGTGGCTCCAGTTCATGGGGCAAGTGGGGAGGGGGCTGGGTGGAAGGAGACCTTCCTTGGTGGGGTGCCCATACACAGGGGCCAGGAACTCCACTGAATTCAAGTGTTACTTGAAACTAGCACTAGTAATGGTGCTAGACTTTTTGAAGTGGGAGCAGGGGGTGGGAACACCGCCCCCACTCTCAGCCCCTCCTCTGGGGGAGTGCAAAATGCACACTCCCCCCTGCATCCCAAGCAGTCACACTCCAGGAGTTCCCACAAGGTAGGCTAGCTTCTCACCACTTGCATTTGGAGGCTGTAGCTCAATACCACTATGGGTAAGTGTACACTGCAATTAGATATCCATGGCTGACCAGTGCCAGTTGACTTAGGCTTGGGCTAAAAGGCTGTTTAATTGCCATGTAGATGTTCAGGCTTGGGCTGCAACTTGAGCTCTGGGACCCTCCCACCTTGTAGGGCCCTAGATCTCAGGCTCCTGCAAGGTGGGAGTGTCACCTCAAGCCTGAACATCTACATGACAATTAAACAGCCCCTTAGCCCAAGCCCTGTGAGACCGAGTCCATTGGCATAGGCCAGCCACAGATTTTTAGTTGCAGTGTAGATATACACAGCCTAAATGTTTTAGTGATAGTCTGTAATACCTCATGCTGATCCTCTATGCATGTTGTTAGGTCTTCAGTGCTGGGGGGTCTTGTTTTAAGACTGTATAAGGTAGAGTTGTAGATAAAAGGTTGTTACAAAGGAGAAAAATTGTTCTCGTTAACCTCTGAGGGTAGTTCAAGAGGCAACGGGCTTAAACTGCAGCAAGGGCAGTTTAGGATGGATATTTGGAAAAATTTCCTAACGGTCAGGGTGGTTAACCACTGGAATAAATTGCCTATGTGGAATCTCAGTCACTGGAGATTTTTAAGAGCTGGTTAGACAATCACCCATCAGGGGTGGACTTGGTAACACTTAGTCCTGCCTTGAGTGCAGGGGACTGGACTAGAAGACCTCTCGAGATCCCTTCCAGTCCTACACTTCTATGATTCTATGCATTACTGGAATGTACTCATTTGTTTATGTAAAATGAATTTGGTGGTCTCAATCCAATCCTTGAAATATATTTGTCCACACCATAAAATCCCCCACCACAAGTACAAACCCTGGGTGTGTTTTCGGGGTGGCTAGCCCAGGCCACTGCTGCCCATGCTACCATGGCTACACTACTATTTTTAGCATACTAGCTCAATGAAAGCTAGGACGACTATGGCTACATGAACCAGCAGTCACACCCCCAGCTCCAGGTGTAGACGTAGATATAGATGTAAGCTTTCAAAGTTTGGGACACTTTCTGTATGGTGTTGGAGACTCAGCTCCTACTGGAGTCAAAGGAAACTGTGGAAACTCATCATCAGACCACTTCTGCAGGTGCCTAGATGTGGCTTTAGGTAACTTTAGGCACGACAGTTTGGAAAATGTGGTCTGTGTTTATGCACCGTTATTATCGGTTTGTGTTATGGTAGCCCCCGTAATCCACAACCAAGATTGGGAGCCCATTGTGCTAGCCATTGTACAAACTCACAGTAAAATACAGTTCATATTCTGAAGCATTTACAATCTAAACCACAAGACAGACAAAGGAATGGGAGAAAGTGTAACAGGCTTGGGGAAAAGCACTATGTTCATGGTAAGATATGATATTCTCCCTCCCCCCAACCATCCTGTACCTCAACTTACCTCTCTGCTAAAGTACAGACCACAGTTTAGTCTTTTAAGGGCTTTGAGATTGTAAGTAGGTAGATATATAGGTAGGTAGATTTGAGGGGAAGGAGCTGCAGAGAGGGAGGGGGAGCAAGATCTCTATGTTATATAGAGTTAAATATGTCAGGGAAGAAAAGATGTCAAATCTCCAAAAGAAAAACATTTACTAAATCTCTCTTTATGTACTGTACAGAACAATTGTGAATAGTGCCAATAACAATTTTTTAGAGAACACTTTCAGGGCATTTTCCCAAAATTGTAGTACTTATTACTACCACAAGTTCAAATGCAAGATATAAGTATGCATGTGAACATTTACACACCTGCCCACAGGGCTCTCCTCCTGGCAGATTTACCCTCCTCAGTCTCCATGGAATGGTGTCCGAACCTTCTGTAGAGCATACCAGTTCCTAAACGTTAAGAAACAAATGATAGTCCCACAGTCTCCTTCAAGCACCCCTTCAGTTTTTGCAATGTCAGTCTACAATTTGGAGAGCCTGCATCAAATTCTCATCCTCTTCTTCTCAAGTAGGGTGAAGAAGCCGGCAGTCCAAATCCAACAAAACCAGCAAAGTCCCTAGAATTCACTCCTTTCAGTAGACTTTGCTGCTCCACCACTGAGTTCTCCAGTCTAGCTCCCACTCTTTTTATGTATAAATTCCCCCCTTTGAACTCCCATTGGTTTCACTCTCAGAGAGTGACTGTGGATGTGTCCTGCCAGGCTGCCTACTCATAATGGAAATCACCCAACTAGCTTCAAATAACTAATGAAATTGCCTATTACTCGCCACATTCAGTTTCTGGATGATTCTGACCCATCCAGCAGGATCACACCCCTGACTCTGGCAAGTGTCAAGGCACACAAAGAATCCCAAACTAACCCAAGAACTATGTATCCTTCCCACTATTTCTCCCCTCTCTCCCTATTTACACCACTAAATGGTACATCTGGGTTAAGAAGGAAATACTATTATTCTTGTTTTGCAAATAGACCCCTGGTGCATAGAGATTAGGGCTCCAATCTTGCAAACAATTATGCTATGTTATGTCTAACTTTAAGCATAAGAGTATTCCCAAGTAAGTCAATTAAAGTTAAAGTTAAGTAAGAGCATGCGTATTTTCGGGATCTTAATTGATTTTTCCCATGGCCTCTCTCTCTCTCCCAAACACAGACACACACCAAAAAAACCCCACCTTTATGGGAAAGCCAGGAGCTGAACCAACATGTCTTGAGTCCTAGCCCAGTGCATTAACTGTAAAATTATCATTCCTCTATGTATGTATGTATGTATGTATGTATGTATGTATGTGTGTGTGTGTTTTATTTGTTGTTACTCAAGAATTGTGTGGGCCTTTATCGAGGATCTAAAATGGGTGCCTGTATTGCATGCTTTGCTAGAAAATGTCTAATAATGCAGTACTTCTTCAAAATACGCCATATGCCAGCAGCTTCAGACCCTGTTTAAAACATCCATATATGTAAATTGGTCATCTCACACTGCTCATATGCTAATAGCCCTGTTGTCAGTGATCAGAAATCCAGGAAAAAGACCTTGGGAGGTAAATAAGATATGATTTGTACTTGAAGCTTTGATCGTACTATATATTGGCTGCTGCATGATCTTTGTGAAAGCTGGAATTGTAAATTGCGTCTTCTATTCCAATCCCTGCCAGCAATGGAAACCAAACATTTCTGGAGTGACACAGTAGATCCAATCCTGCTCTCAGTGATGTCAAAGGCAAAATCTGGGAGCACAATGGTGTCCACAATCAGCAGTGACATTAATGCAGTCAACTATGTCCTTTTGTCTGTGACACTTTTGTGATTTGTTACATGTCTCTAGGCTTTCTTTGTTAGGTATAAGGCACTGATTTTGTTCAAAATGTTCCCTGTACGTCAGTACTTGCATATATGTCTCTTTTTTTGACAATTCTGTGGCACTGTTTCCATTTTCTTTATGGTCACTGAACATTGTTCAGCTTGTCCACTACAAAATAAGAAAAGTTATCTGAATGCTTCTGCACATCAGCATACCATTTGCTTATGAGAGGCATTTGACAATTTGATTTAATAAAATTGTCCTGTTAACTTTACATCTGTACTCATCAACCGAAAAATATCGAGGGTCCCTGGTATAACTTCCATTGACTTCCTAAATGGCCATAGATAGTAAATTATACAACTGACTTTCATCATTGTCCAATGACAAGGTATAACTTGGCCAATTATCCACTGCCATTTCAATTTTATCCGAGGATGTAACTTTGTCATGATAAACTCGTAAGGAAATTATAAAAATTATATCCCCTATACTAGCAGAGAGCTTAGACTTTAAATTAAACACGTTAAAAGATGATCATCAGTCATCCATTCCAAATACCTGTATCCTTACTGGACAGTTTCCATATTTTTCCCCCATGTAACTATTATTTGCAATTTAAAAGGTTCACAGGATAATATAGCCACATATACAAAGTAGACAGACAGACAGGGTGGGATTTTCAAAGTCACCTAAGAGATTTAAACATAAAACTCATTAATTACAATGGGAATTATGCCTCTAATTCCCCTAGAGACCTTTGGGGGAAAATCCATCCCTAAATGTTACAAGTGATAACATTGTTTCTTTCAACACAGTGCTGCTACATTCAGTTTGGTATACAGGCAATTACAGCAAAATGTTTATGTCCCATGAAAAAAGCAGCATTTTTGTGGAGTAGCATATTTATCTATTTTATCTTAATTTGTGGCTGCACTACGTTTCCCAATTAATCCTTTAGATCTGCCCATTTAAGGCAAATCTACCCCTTGCCAGTCTGATCTGTAATGGCAGTAATGTAGGCAGAGGAGGAATTTGTAAAAATTGAAATTGGGGAGTTTATATTATTTTAATCAAATAATTTCAGATCTGAGATTTCAAAAAGCTAATCTAACTGAGTCAAATTATCCTGTTCCCATCATAGAGTTTGTAAAGAGTTCTGATCTCATGGGAACAATATGAAAGGATGATAACTCCATTCATAACGATGTTTATATGGGTATCAAAATGCAGGCAATTAAATATTTTTGGTAGGATGCCTGATAGCATATTGTGAAATTGAGGAGAATCACCTCCCCAGGATTCTAGAATATGCTACAGACATTTATCTTTAATTCTGCTAATTTAAATTCCTTCAGTAAATCTGGAAATATATGTAGCCAGAGATTGAAAGAAAGCTTTCTGGAAGCTTTAAGGGTCGGATATTAGGATAAGGTTAGGAATCTTATGAGGGCTTTATTTTTTAACTATTTCAGCTTTGCCTGCAAAAGTAAGATGCAATGTAGAACATCTTTTTTTTTTTAATTTGGTCAAATAATTTATGAATAATTTGGTCACATAATGACTTAGTGTCTGGTTGTACTATTACTCTTAACTAGGGCCCTACCAATTTAATGGCTATGAAAATAAAATATGAAATAAGCCCTTCCCAGTGAAATCCAATCTCTCCCTGCTGCTAGGAGTGCCCCAGCCAGGGGGGCTCCTAGCTCCGGGTGGGCTAAGGAGAGACAGGACTTGTCCATCCCCTTCAAAGCTGTTCTTGAGCAGAGCTCAGACTCCACCAATGAAGTGAGCTGTAGCTCACGAAAGCTTATGCTCAAATAAATTGGTTAGTCTCTAAGGTGCCACAAGTCCTCCTTTTCTTTTTGTAAAGAAGGTGAATATTATAGCCTCAGTTTTGGAGTTGTCTACTTTATAATGAGCAATTAAGCTGAATTTCTGTTTTAAAGAACTGGAGTGTGCCTGGATTTTTGGTATAAAACACATCATCACCATATAGAGATTTTTTTTCTTGTCCCCTCTCTTTGCCCCCTTCCCCATAGTGGTGCATTTTATCTATGTGTTACTGAGCATTACACTAAGCACTGGGATTGAGCATTGACTAAAATTCTTGATTGCTTTTTTATCCAACTATTCTTTGTCCCAGCATCATTGTCTACTTCCTCTTTGGTGTGAAAGGCTTCAAATGTAAGTTATTCACCCACATTATTGAGGAGTCAGGTGAAAATAGTGCTTTAATCCAATATATATTTTCCCCCAGTTCCATAGGATGTAATACTGCAAACAAGTATGTTCAAGGTTTACTCTCAATTTGATGCTAGGGTGATAGGGGAGAATGTCTGCTGAGTTCATGAGTTATATGAAAACTTTTAAAACTCTTTTCAGATTTTCTGAGCCTTGTTATTTTTTAAACCTATCTGGTCTAGGAGAATGAGGTTTTTCTGCTTTGTTGGTTATTTTTTCTAGGCTGGGTGGAAAATGTGGGGGATTATCCTGCAGGATGGTTATTTCAAAAGATGGAATGGTTACAGATTGTCTGATCTCTTCCCAGGTTGAGAAGAGTTTAGATTTTTATAGCCAGTTATTTTTCTAACTATACCCAGACTACACAACAGAAATCCCTTTTGTTTTTTATTTATTTATTTTTTGTTCAACTAGATTACAGCAATTGTGAGCATTTCACAGCAGGGACTAGCACTTCCTTTATACAGTAAAAGCTTTTTTATCTGGCATGCTGGGGAAATGTGGGGAGGAGTGCCAGTAAGTGAAAAATTCCAGTTAACTAAGAGGGAGGGAGTTTGGGTGTGGGGCAGGAGGTTGGGCGTGGGTGGGGTTTCAGGGTGCCGGATCCGGGAGGCAGCTCACCTTGGGCGGCTCCCCACATGCGGCGAATTGTCCATGCTGCTCCTAGGCAGAGGCATGGGTAGGTGGCTCTGCACGCTGCCCCCACCCCACCTGAATGCTGGCTCCGCAGCTCCAATTGGCCGGGAACTCCCTCCCAGAGCCCGCACCCCTCCCGCACTCCAAACCCCTCATGGCCGTTCCTCCACCTAGGAGCAGCAGGGACATGTCGCTGCTTCAAGGGGGGCACATGGAGCCAGGAAGGGAGCCTGCCAGGCCCGCACCAACCGGACTATAAACCAGACTTTCAATGAAGATCAGAAATGCCAGTTTACAGAGCTTTCCGGTGGTAAAGTGCTGGATAAAACACCTTTTACTGTATCTTCTATTGGTCCAAATATACATTCATCATTCTGCCAATAAGAAGTAAGAGAGAAAGAAATAGTAAGAGAAAAGTGTATCTGAAGTGTATCTGGACTTGTACAATGGACACATACAGTGGCAATTAATCTGTACTAATACTGTTTTTCGCTGGATTACAGTAGTAATATTTTCAAAAAAACCCTATTTTTGATTTTTTTGTCTAAAACTTTTGGCACACATTTATCTTTTCAGTGTCAAAGGTACGAATGTTCAATACAACTGTGATGATGAACATGGTATAAATGCTGAGAGAGGTTAGGTAAAATAGACAGATGTTACTTTTGATTCACTTAATTAGTCTAAAATGAAACTCCTAGCAACATCTAAGGTCTATCATTACCCTAATAAGGAGTATAGCCAATGGCAGAGTGATGTTCTACATTCCTAGCCTTTTTTGCAGGCTCTATGTGAAGATTTTAATGAGATGGGAACATTAGTTTTAGGGCTATCTTTGTGTATTCTACCTTTTTAGAACTGACACTGACACAAACATGTCCCTGGCTCCATTGACTAAAAGTCAGAAACACGCTAACAGCAGAAGATAGGGGAACAGCAATTTTGAGGATAATCAGTGCAATAGCAGGAGGATAAAGCAGTATGGATTGGACAGAGATGCTCAGATACTGCAGCGTTTAGTTACTAATGGGTTTCATGAACTAACCCCTGCTTTTTCATTTGGAGGAAATTGGACGTGAACTGACTCCTTCAGATTTGCTTTGAGACTGTGACTAGTGAAATGTTATCCCTGTTTTTTTCCCCCCTTGAAATTAGGTCAAAATTTGGAATTGTCAAAGAATTTCTACCTAGTCTATTAATTGGGGGACGGGAGAATAAGAGAGAGTGAAACCTAAGATTTGTAAGGCAATTGTTAAATGTTTAACAATTTGTAAGGCATTCAAATACCATGAGCAGGCTATAAATGAATGGATCAGTGGACAGATGGATGGATGGATAGGTAGTAGGATGAGAGCAGATTTCTTTTATGGTATCCCTCTTACACTGTGCACTCAGTAGGAGTATGAACCAGTTTGGACAAATGGATGGGGGGCGGTATCTCTGTCACAAAGAACTTACAATCTAAATATAAGACAAGAGACAACAGATGCAGACAGATGAGGGAGTACAGGGAAACAATAATATAATATTCATCAGCATGATAGGCGGAGGTTTCAGTACACAAGCAGCCTATACTTGTAGGCATCATGGGAAAGTAGGTAATAGTAAGCATGCCACTAAGTATTATGTGAGAGTTGCTACATGGTAACAAGGGATGATACTAGCACTGTGATGATAGATACAGCCTTCTAGATACTGTAAAATTAAATCACACTCTCCCTTCTCCTGTTTGGCATAAAATCAAGGTTCCCAATAAGCTTAAGATGTGACAGTTCACTTTTGGCAAGGAAAAGGAATATTTTATACTTAAGATTTGTTTTATAACACTAGCGACTATTTTTGCACAATTGTAAGAGATTTGATCTGCCTCTTCAAAACATATTTCCATATATACGAAGAGAAAATTGCTTAAAGCCCACTTTGGGATCTGATACATCAGTGACTGTTTTAAATCAGTTACAACACATCCTTTGAGGCATAATATTGTTAATGTTTATCAATTGCTTTAGCAACAAGGAAAGGCTTCTAATAATACTTCCCATTTGCCTTGGGACACAGAGTTACATACACATTTTTCTTCCAAAGATATTAGACCCAATTCTATTCATGTGCTTATACCATGCTCATCACAGTGGTCTCTGAGCACATTCTAGCAATGCATTAAGCTATGTGACTAGCATTCATCAGATGTGGCTGTTTCCTTCTTCCTATTTCTTGGACAAAATCCTAAGAGATGATGAGCTGCCTCGCTGATCTCAGTGGAAGCTACAGGAACACTCTATGTCTTAGGATTTGGCCCAGGAGGAAGATTTTTCCTCTGACTAGATTTATTTTTATTGTATCCCTGCATTGCTTATCATGTGAGGTTCTTTGGATAACAAGCAGACTGCTAGGCCACAAGACTCTGGTTCTGTAGGACCAGCGGCATTTGGGATGAGCCAAAGGAAGAGCGACCATTTTACATCATGCATTCCTACAGCTGAGTGCAGTTATTCTAGTGAATGCTTATACATAGTACCTGCCTGAATGTGGCAGCAAGGTTTGGAAGAAAACCTATTCTTCTACGACAGTGGTGGGCAACCTGCGGTCCATCAGGGTAATCTGCTGGCAGGCTGCGAGACAGTTTGCATTTTCATGTTCGCCCGCAGCTCCCAGTGGTCATGGTTTGCCGTTCCCAGCCAATGGGAGCTGCAGGAAGCAGCAGCAAGCACTGTTATTCCATCACTGTTCTACAACATCAAAACAGGTCATAATCCTCAGTTTGTGAAATCTTATCGGTTGCTATGGAAATCATTAAAAGTAGTAAAGTGAACATGAGCTGTAGTCATAATCTTCCGAAGTGCAGACTCCCACATTCATGGTCTTGGGTAATTGTAAATGCATTCATATTGAAATGCATTCATATTGCCTGTGAGTTCATATGCAGCTGAAGTATTGCTAAATTTGGCTTGTGGCCCCACCCTCAGACAGTCCTTGGACTGAAAATGAGCATATAGAAGCTGAACCAAGTAATATAATCTGGTGGCAACAGCAGGCTCCAAAACTGCCATACACAACAAACTGTTCTCAGTATGTAGCCAGAACAGAGGCATTATTTAATCTTACTTTTGCACTGCACAGAGATACCCAACCCTCTTGAAAAAGCACATACAACATTTTATAATATTCTGGATTCTATGACACTTTATCATATTTTTCCTGTCTAGTTTTAAAAAATTCAATGGATTAATTAACTCTGAAACGTAGCAACCTTTGCACATTTATGCAGCATATCCAGAGTTTTAACTGTAACTCTCATTTAGCAGCATTTCCTGTTGCACACGCATTTGGGCAGATTTTCAGATAACGTAACTGGTGTTTTACAACAAAGTTTCCCAAAATTTAAAAAGTTTTTCCTTTTTAAGTACACTGAGCTGAAAGTGTACACCAATATTTAAATGAGGAACACTGCTGGAACTGGTTCTCTCTCTCAGACTGGAAGAAACTTGAAGTACATCCCCTGTACTACACAATGAGCTGACTGATTTGAAACCCACTGAAGCATGTGGTGAGCAAGACCTTTTGCTTTGAATTCACTTAGCTTATTAAGTTAGGTATTAGTTGCATTTTACCTTTTATTTTGTCGTAACCAATTCTAACTTTTATGCCTCAGTACCTGTAATCACTTAAAATCTATCTTTCTGTAGTTCGTAAACTTGTGTTATTTAAACTAGTGTACTTGGATTGAAGTGTTTGGGAAACTCCATTTGAGGTAACAGGATTTATTCATATAATTTTCTATGAATAAAATGACTTTATATGAGCTTGTGTTGTCCAGGAGAGGTCTGGGTAGTACAAGACGCATATTTCTGGTGGAAAATCTGGGAATGGGAATTTGCTGGCATTGCTCTTCACTGTAACTCAAGAGAGGCTGGCCAGAGCACTCATACAGTATAGCTGGAAATAATACATGCTGGAGGTGGCATATTAGCAGACCAGAAGTGGTTATGGTCACACTGAGCGGTGTCAAAGGTACCACAGGCTGGAGAATTGAGAAAACACAGCTGTTCAACAATCCAGACTCTCATGTGAGGAATGTTAGTCATATTCACATTAATTGACATAGGACTAATATTTATTGTTTATATTACAATAACTCTCATGTTTAAAATTGTAATTGACCTACTCAAGTGAGTAAAAATATATACATGCTTACATGTTTACAGAACTGGGACCCATGTTTATTATTTCAATAACTTGCAGATCGTATTTGTTCAACTTACATCTAAAAATATATTTCTCCCATCTGGTAGCCCTAGCAACACAATCTAGGACCTGAAAGTCATCTGTGTTATTTTCTGCTTGTGCATCAGTTAACCAGCTGAGGTTGACTTAAAGTGGAATTGAAGAGTATAAGTCACATGGTATTGTTACACTTCCTTGTTTGGGTTAAGCCTATGAGCAAAGATTTTTTGGGGGAAGTTAGATCAACTGAATGTTCACTGAAAGCAAACTGAAATGGGGTCACCTGGCTATAGCCAAAGCTAGTTAATTTTAAAATAAACACATTTTCACTATTTTTTTCTTTCCATTTTTCAGTAAACATTACTTAAGTTTCAGGCTCAGTTTCCAGACTAAATTTGTTAGGTACAGCTCGAAAAAAATATAATTTTAGAGCAGACTCTGATCTCCTTACTCACGTTTAATAGTATTTTAGCCCACAAGTGGTTCATTGAAGTCAGCGGGACCGATGGTGGAGTAAGGTGCTAGTACATCTCAGAATCCAACTCTTTATTTGGAACTGAGTGGAATTCATATGATATTACTGAATGTTAATAAACATGGAGATCCACAATGTTATTTTGATACTCATTCTTCTGATTCGAGCCATTTTAAGTGCCAATGGCAATAACTTTTATGACCAAAGAGAAGCACTTACCTTGAGAGAGAACATGTGCTCCTGTGATTAGAGCATGGAGCTTGCAGTCAGGAAATGGGGGTGCGCTAATCCTGATGCTAGTCCTACAATTGCAAATAATATTATACAGTGTCAGTGATAATTCCAACTCATCAACCTGCTAGTGGCAAGCAGGTGGTAAAACAGAGAAGAGAATAAGCTTTCTGCCATACCCATGGGCCTCCACACATCCACAGTGTCCTAGCTATGATAACTTTACCTTTTATAGAGTCAGTAACAACAATTAGTTTATTTTTCTATCAGGCTGAAAAAATGAGCTTGAAATAGTATACATTGTGATAAATCCTAAAGCAATTAAAGACATCAGCTGTGATCTCAGGAGAGTTAACTGTATATTTTATTCCAATATTCCTCCTCTGCCTCAGAAGGTGTGAAGGGAGTTGCAGATAAAAGATACTGTACTACCACAGCTTTTCAGATGACGGATTAGCTACGCTTGAAAATTGACAGTGACTCATGAATTTGCTGTGTAAAACTAACAGCCATATATTTTCACAAGCTGGAATTCAAGTTTTAAAACTAAACTACAAGATCCTCTCAGTTAGGTCACCAACTAACATTCCATGATACTTAGTGAGAAAATGAGAAAAATTAAGTCCACTCCCAAAGATATAAGATATGCAAAATCTCCCGTGAGAGAAATGAATACCCTAATTGGGTCCATGGATGTTCTTTTCCAAGTTCTACAATATTATGCAGCAAAATGTTTGTGAGATTGATTTTAGCCCCCAAACTTTTGACTGCATGTGACCTTTTGGGCACTACAACATAGAGGGAACTTATCTGAATGAATCTTAGATAGTTATTACAGAGAATGACCCTATGTCAGGTCAGTGCAAATAAAGGAAAAGCTTGGCTGGTCTTAACCTAGAAAGCTATAAAATATGTCAAATGGATGTTTCTCAAGTGTGTGATAAAAGTGCATCTTCACTGCCTCCAGCAATATTGTATCTGACCTCAGAGCATTAGCGAAGAGAGACCATACTGAATGCTTTCATTTCCACATAAAATGCTGATCCTAATAGTTCAGACATGCCAGATGGTAGTAATAGTGATAAATGGTGTTGATGCCTCAGGAGAAATGAGCTAGTAAAGTTATATTATATTCAGTTGGGATTTAAAACATGTAATATAGTCAAAAGTGTTATTCTCCAGCAAAATCTTACACCTCATATTTCAACATATGGAGAAAAAATGCTCATCCTCTCGTGCCATGCAAGATGCTCTCCATGTTGTAACAGAGCAACTGTGTGTCTGCAACCTTACACACATAAAAATGAGCTATATGTGTAGGAAAATTCAACCATGTTATTTCTCTTTTACCTGCTGTGCTGAGGGGGCAATATTTTTTTTCTGCATGGGTAACTCTGTGGCTCCTGTGAAATAAGGACATATCATTAGACTAAGTGGCACTATTGCCATAACATACATATGTGATGTGTCCATCCACTCTCTGAATCGTTGAGGATGTCTGAGGTTAACCACAGTTAGAAAGATGCTTTTAGAAATGTAACTGATCTAGGCTGATCCTGTGAAGTTCCTTCAGGGATAAGGTTTCTCCCCTCCTGTGGAAGAATGGGTTTGGCCCCAAAACTCTACAGATTTTGTAAGATTGGAGAAAGCCATCCACACAGAGGGTTTGAGCAGCCTTTATGCTCGTGATATTCCCTAGCTTGTCTCAGCTCCCTGGCAACATGGTTCCATTAAAGCCTTGTTCCTAGTGTATTTTCCACTATTGGCTGTCCCTTTGGTCCACCCATAAAAGAGGTTCCAGCCTACAGAGGAGGGGTGCGGGAGAGGAAGGCCATACAAAGAGGGTCTGTATTATTTGTAGGCTTTGATTTTATTTTGTAGAGTTCGGAGCTAGGGTCCCGTCTCCCTTCAAACTTTCCCTCGGGCTCCCGTGTCTTCATGCACAGAGCCCCAGGTTCCTCTGTGGAATATGGGTCAGGGAGGAGATAGTGCCAAGAAAGTGTCTGATCCACTTCTTCCATGTAAGAAGGGTGTGATCGGCTCATGGACAGAACCATTCACATGCATATCTCTAGGGAATGATCTCAAAGCCTTTATTTTAGTAACCAAAAGCAACTGATGCAGTCAGAGGCCTAGATTATATCTAATAACATCATTGAATGAAATACATAGTTTAAATTATTGGCAAGAGCCAGCCAAAAATGAAACAAAAACAACAAAACCCCCCAGTCAAAGTCACAATGCGTATAATGATCATCTTATCATCTGTGTGACACATTACATAATAGTCATAAACCTGAATTAACCTTGATTCTTGTTTGAGCAATTAGACTTCCTGAGAACAATTAAGAATAGCAGGTTAATGAAAAATCAGTGTCGTATGGAACAGAAAATGAAGATGAATGGTAAGGACCTATCACTTTAAAGTTAGATATGCGAGAATAACCAGAAGCTTATGCCCAAATAAATCTGTTAGTCTTTAAGGTGCCACCGGACTCCTCGTTGTTTACAGACGAACACGGCTGCCACTCTGAGGAGTGAGAACGAAGGCTAAAATTCAACCCACTTCTGATCCTAATAAGGTTTATCAGCTCCTTAGCAGCACAGGCATACACCGGTTTTGCACATGGTAGGAAAGAATTCAGAGTGGAGAAGCGTTATACAGTAACTGTGCACTTTACATGGACCAGCTCCTAAGTGATGTAAGTTAGGATCATGAACACTAGAATTGTAGGTGTACAGGAGATGTTGTTAACAATTGTACATGGGCAACCTCTCAAGCAAGGGTCGGGGGCTTCATGGTACGGTATCACTCAGGTACGGTCACAACAGAAGTAAATAGTGCACTTTCCATTTTTTGCCTTCTGTGGTACAGCTGACACTTACGCCAAGCTGTTTTACTCCCTGTCTTTATTTCAAGCCCAAGGCTTACAACATTTTTCACAGATCTGGTCTCAGGAAGAGCTGAGTTGCCCTCAGTTCCATGGCTGCAATTCCCATTGATAACAAGAGTGGATCAGATGCTGATCTCCATTACATCGCTCTAAATCCGGAGTAACTCCATTAGCATCTACGTCCCTCATGCAATATTTACAATGACCTATATTAAACTGAGATATGGTCTTTATTTTCTGCTTGCTTGTTTGCCTGCTTCTGGCAAAAACAGATTCAGAGAAAGGAAAGAGATATGCTGTGTCTCCAAACGTGCCTTTACCTGAACTGTCGTTGTTCTCTCTCTTGTCTTTGTTCATCTTGTCACTTTTTAGATTACAAAATCTTCAGGGAAGGAATGTGTCTTACTCTGTTTGCACAATGCTGTATAATTCCATACCACCGCACATGTGATTACTATTATTGAGCATGGTGATAGAAACAAAACTTCCTGTCTCTTTTAAAGGGACAATCCCACTTTGGGCCAGACCATATATAATTTATAGCCTGGCCTGCATTGGGTGTGGTGTGCAGCTGCATTACTCAGGAGTCACTGCAAGAAAGACTGTGCTCAGAAGGTACAATCCCTCCCCCAGCTCTGTGGTGCCCTACAACATTCTTTTGAGCTCCCCTTGGTGCTGCTAGCCTACTCTGTATGATGATGCAGGGGGGAGGGCTATCCTCTTCCCTGTACCACCTCCCCAGCACACAAATGCCTCCTTCAGTGGGATTTGTACTTGTGCATGCACTAGAGGGACTGCTATTGTATCTGATCCTTCTTGGGATCCCTCTCCTGTGTGGCTCCTCCTCCTTATGAACCCAGGCTAGGGGCAAATATATCCCTCTATTTGCTAATGCATTCATTAGTGTTTCTAGAAAATTGAAAATTATTAGGTCCAACTCAAATAGCGTATAGCTTGGGTGTATTCAGCAGACGTTACGCTGCTTAGCATAGTGAGACCCTTGCACTTTGATGGTACAATGGGAGCCTTAACTCTGAACTTTCATACTTTTGTGGATATTAATCAAATGCTTTACTATTTTGTAACTGAGAGATTTAGTTTCATTTGCTTTAGTTTTATTAATTAATCTGTTTGAGTAAATCTTACCCCTTTTAATGCTCTTTTTCTTGAAAATTAAATTAATTTACATATGAATGATTCTCCCAAAATCTTTATGGCAGTAGCGAAGAGCGTGTTTAATTCTGAGGCTCAGAGCACTGGTTCTTAACCTGTGAGTGACCCATATTGAGGAATTTTATCTGATTGACTGTTGGATTGTATATAATTATCCCCAGCATCTTCAGGTCTGTGGGAATCCACATGTCCAGGGAAAGGACCCCCTCTAATTACTAAAAGTGTCTAGAGAACTATGTTATACATAAAACTGGGCAATTGATAAGGGATACTTGCTATGGCAGATGTTTTCTGTAATGGACTGTGTGATGGATAACAAATAATTGTTATTACAGTTGAGTTATATAATGGATAAAATAACAACCCATTCAAAAATGTATTTAACTCATTGAGAAACTGTTGGTTTCCACAGCCATTACTAAAAATGATTGGAATAGAGATTCCTTTTTACTCAACAGCCAGGTAAACTTAGGTCTGTAAAACAAACCTATCAATAATTAGGAGAACAAAACTCATGGTAAATTTAACCATGGGAAAGTATTTTTCCCTCCAAAAAGGAGTTTCTTTGTCTCATACCCTATAAAAGACAGAGGATTTGAAAGTTAGGTTGGGGAGTGCAAACTGCCAGCATCCCACCAGTTACAGAGGAGAGAGACACAGAGGCTGGCTCTTTATCTTGCACCAAAGGCGGTAATGTATCTATTCCTTCTGTGTTTTCTATAGTGCTGTATTAATCTCTGATTATATAATTCTTTTTGAGCCTGTTACTTGACAATCTCAAATTGTTATTAAATTCAAACTCAACAAATTTTACTAATCCGAAGAAAGCTGAATTTAGAAGAAATACTTCATAAAAGTCTATAAGAATTGAAACAGTAGATGAGTCTATCATGTAAAGATTAATTTAGACAATTTCAAAAAGTATATTACAGTATTTTATAGCAGACAAGTGATCCTGGGCAGATGGTCATTACAATTTATCACTGCAGGAAGCTGTTAAAATGTCAATGTGGATATGTGTAAAATGTGATGAAAAAAATTACAGGAGATCATTTTCAAATGTTAATAACTTGTCCTTTTTAAATTAAAAAAAATCATCAGAAGAGCATCTTCCAAAAGTCAATTTTAATTTTAAAGCATGGCGATGGATAAGTTATAGGAACACAGACATACCATTTACAACTGGCAATTTTTTACTTTCATTTCATGATATACTTCTAAACTTTTCCTTCAATATAAATGATTTCTTTTAAAAAAAAAAAAAGACTTTTCTTTCTCATTTGTTTTTAATGGGGAGATTTTTCAAAGACACAAAGGGAGTTAGGTGGGCACCTAACACCCACTGATGCCTTTGAAAAAATCTCCCTTTCATTTTAATTTTGCAATCATATAGTTTATAAATAGCAGCCCAATGGATTATTTTGAGGTTTAAAAGAAATGTTCTCAAGAACTGATCAGCTATATTGAATTGCTATGGCAGAGTTATAAACTTCCCAATACCAGGGTTTATAATGGAATTGCTTAAAGTACTCTAACTCTCGTGTGCTAACTAGCACTACTAGACACTGCTGAATGGATTCTCATTATAAACTAAAGAAAGGATTTTGGAATTCTCTCTTTATTGCTGCTAGCACCCAGTTGTTGCCTCTTGGGAACAGCAGCCTGGGGGACATTAAGAGGAGGCTTGCTTTATTTATGGATGGATGTAAACATCTTTGAAATCTTTGGGGAATTTTTGTTTTAAAGATCTGTCTGTGGCAGCTAAAACTGTAATTAACATACATAATTAATTAAAACATTAATAAGTTTGTATTATGGTGTTTTGTGTGTGTTCTTGAGTGGCAGGAGATACGTTGGCAGTGTTGGGATGCAACAAAGAGTATTTCTGCAGCCATGGAAAGATTCAGGGATGATGGCAGGAAAGAAGAGTAGAGGGACCTCTGAGGATGGGGAAATGTTCAACAGAGCACAGCAGGAGGAAGCAGGAAGATTGAAAACATTTTGAGGCATGGACCATCTTTTTCCTATATATTTGTACAGTGCCTAGCACAATAAGGCTAAGGTCTGTAGACATTACCATAATATAAACAAACACCAACACAGATCTGGTCTATACTAGAAAGTTAAGTTGGCTTAACTACATTAGTCAGGGCTGTGAAAATTAAGCTGACCTAATTCCTGGTGTAGACACTGTTAGATCAACAGATGCATTCTTCTTTCAACCTAGCTACTACCTCTAGGAGAGGTGTGTTTACTAAAAAGACAGAAGAACCTCTTCCATTGCTGTAGTATGTGTCTACACTACAGTGGCGCAGCTGCTACGCTGAAGCTGTGCCACTGTAGTGTTTGTAATGTAGATATACCCAAAGAAGAGGCCCTTTGTGGCAAATGAAAACTTCAGAAGAGAGTGGAATGGGGAACACTAGGACAGGGGAAAGGTCACATGAGACAGACTGGGCAGTGGATGGGAACAGAAAGGGGACCAGACTATATTTAAAATGGCCACTGCTACTGATAGCTGCAGCCATATAAAATATTTATTTGGACATTTACTTTCATCCAAAACCATTTAAAAACAGACTCCAGATCACAGAAGCACCACAGACAGCTCAGCGCCTGTAGGGACTGGGAGAGCGAGAAAGCTGGCCGCTGGCCCTGAATATAGAATCGCCCTGAGGTAAGGGTGAAGCTGTGATGAAAGCTGGGGTTGCAAGGAAGTGATCCAGGGAACTGAAAACAGTTTTCTTAAAGTGACACGCTGGTGCATGGCTGCTATTTTTAGGGTCCCTGAGCTGGGACCTGGAGTAGTGGATGTGCCTGGGTCTCCCTCATAGGCCACTGGGGAAGTGGCCTACAACTGGACAGTGATTAACCCCCCCAGAAGGGGATATGAACTACTGAGCGGAGAGCTGGGCTCAGAGGGGGCAAAACCACTGTCTCCAGGGATGAAGTCTTGGCGGTACAGCCCAATATCAGGGCAGGGAATGTTTAAAGACTGAAGTCACACTCCTGAGGGGCGGGTGTCATGCCATTACAATTGCTGAGCAAAAAAAATCAAGACACTTTTCCCTATAAATTTTTTTGCTTCAGTCTTTGGGGCAAAAGAAGCTTACAACAAACACATCCTGTTAATTGTGTCTGTCAAAACTTATTCAAAAGAGTGTCACTTAAAAATTGTCATTGCTTGTTAAAATATTTTTTTCATAAAAGATACTTTAAAAGCTTGATACAACTATACAGTGAAGTATAAAATGCCATTTGAAGATGTCAGACTCCAGTATGGGGTACAAGAATATATATTAATTTATTTAAAAAACAATTACTGCTCCATTACATTCATGTTGACTACATGAAATTAAACATTACTTGTAACCATATAAGAGTTCTTGTCTTATTCCAACATGATGTTGTGAGTAATAGGTTTTTGAACTGATTACTAAGCAATGCAGTTATGCTATGCAGGCACTGACAATCACTGATAATTAGTCTAGTGGCAGGAGATACATGGATGCATATTCATTAACTTTATTTAAATATTATTGGAATTAGATCCCAGTGCTTTATGTATATTGGATGCTGATATTTAAAGCTGTTTTAAGAACAACACTATTGCCTGAGAAAAATGATTAAGTGTTTTTGTGTGTCCTGAATAGTCATGCATGACGTTCATATCCATATGTATAAGCTTACTACATTTTTTCCTGTCATTTTCATACATTTTTGAACTGAACAAAACTCAAAACACAGGCTCCCCAAGTCACCTTTTGACATCAGTTATGCTTTGTACAGGCTCTCTTTGCTATTGATTGCATATTTTATTTGAACAGGCCACAACATTTTAAGAGATACCATCAGTTTGAAAATTGCATTTGTCTGAAAATTCTGTACCTGCTATATCATTCCAGCACCTAATGGCCTTAATCAATCCTTCTCTGAGACACACCTGGACAGTTCCATCTGCTCAGGGCTTTCCCACTGCAGCACCATCCTCTCCCCTCTTTTTCCCCAGACCACACAGAAAGTACTTTGGAGGGTTAGGGTCCATACAGGGAAGAGGGTAGTGACTGAGTCGGACAGTGAGAGGAGGCTGGGCAGAAGTGGGGCCAAAAGGACACACACATCATTCCCCGCTGATCCAAAAGACTTTAGGTGATCTCAGGCTGTATTATCTTTTTCAGTGTATGCTCACCACTAGAGAGGTCAGCCACAGATAGGGGAGTCTCTGTCAGAGTGTGGAAGGGAACAAGGACACCATGGAGGCACAAAGCCTCTTTACAGATGCTCCAGGCCTCCCAAAGATCCATTTCTTTATATCGGCCTCATGAAGTCAGAAGCAAGGCACTGGGGAAGGTTCCAGGCAGAAAGTCTGGAAGCAGAGACAGAATAGCTTTAGGGATAATATTGTTTTTCTTATTCTAATAAAGCACTTTGTTCAGTAGAGCCGGTCAAAATCTTTTGAATGAAAATATTTTAATAAAAAGGCCTCTATCAAAAGTAGCTTCCATTATAAGCTTAAGACTTCTGTTCCCCACCCAATGCAGTTTTTATCATTTAAAAAAACATTATTGAAATTGTTATGGAAATGTTTCCATTTACCCAGAACTGGTAACTGATAAATGAACCTTTTTTACTTTTAAATTGGTTTTGGGACCAAAAAAAAAAAAAGTTTGTTCATGGTTTCAGATAAATATGTTGCAAAACAAATTCCAAGTAACATAGAAGATCTGAAGGACCATAAAATATTTTGGGTCTTGTCTACTCAGTGTGATTACAGATGGCTGTTTTTAGAGAGCAGATAGTGCCAAAGACAATCCAACTTTGTGATCACACACAGTATTCAATACTGGCAAACCTTTGCTTTGAGGGACTCAGAGCAGACTGAAAAATTATACATCAACAACAAAAACAACTGAGCCCCTGGAAAAAAACTCCTGCATTCTAAATTAATAATGCTGAGCATAAAAGTCACCATAAACTATCAGAAATTGCTTTTTGAGTGAGTTGACAATCTAATAGAAATCAATTGATCTTTGTACTATGAGAAAGAAAATATTTTTGCTGGAGATTACTTTTTATTTAAGAGTTTTACTAGTTAATTAACACTTTTCCCTTTTGTGCTGAAGAGATTTGGTGGCACAGATTGCGTAGAGGTTTTAATGCTTTCAGTTGAACAAGGGGGAAAATGTGGCTGAACTCCACCGCAAGCTTTTAAACGCCTAGTCATAGCATTCTCCAATGGCTGTTAATCAACAGGCTCTAATTTTTACCTGCCTGATCCAGAACAGTGAGAGGATCTGCATTACTTAGTGCTTACATCACTCCTTGGAGAAATGACCCTAAATTATTGTAATTTCCAGTTGGAAATTTACCAAATTGGTTCGGAACGTAAGTATCCCTGTGGGTGCACAGTCATTTACAGCTGTCTTATATAAAGTACACTGATTAATCTTTTGTAATTCAAGCAATCTTTGTTGTTAACTTACATTTATTACTAAATATATTCCAAAAATACAAAACATTTGCTGCTATCTTGCATTTATATAGCACCTTGCATTCCAAGTTTCCCCAAAGAATTTGGAGACCTGTGCTATATTTCGGCCACAACTACTCTTACAAGAAGTGTCAGGTAATCTTTAGTAGCAATAAATGATCAGGAGCTTGGTTTTATATCTCATGTGAAAGATGATAGTCTTGTTAAAGGTTCCCACATGCAGTGGAACCCTCTGATGGCAGATTTCTAGTGCTTCAAGAACATTATTTGATACCAGAAAGAGAAAGTTACAATATTGTTGGTTACATATAATGGTGGAGTCTACAGAAAACAACAACACAGAAGCAAAAGGGTTTAGAGGCAAGGACAACAGAGGTCTCAATCCTGATAGGGAACCACAGATGCTACCATACTACTACTACTTCTAATAACAAAGAACCACCAATGAAGAGGTTCAGCACACTGAAACATATCAAAACCTGTGAAAGAGTCCTACAACATTTCTGATTGATATCTTAGTTGTCACTGTACTGGACACATTCACTAGCTTTCACAGTATACTTATGTGATTTGAAAACTTCTGGGATCAGTGGAGACCTGATTTTTTAATCTCACTGGAATCAAATTATTCCCAGTGATTTTTTTTTCTGTCCCCACAGAATCTTTATCACACCCCTAAAGTCCCTCACTTTTCTTCATATTACCTCCTTCCCTCAATTCTCTAGGAAGCCTTGCATCTGGCTACCATTCTTCTGGTTGAAGAGGGCTGGACATGATTCACTTCAGAGCCCACGAACAACTTTTGGTCATTCGCCAGTGCTTTCTCTTGTGGGAATTTTTGCTGCCAACAAATATTTTCATTTTTCACTTTTGTTGCACTGGGCTCAAGGTTTTCTGATTGCAGCTGCTTGATCCATCCTATAGGGACTATACAATAAACATCCCACAGGAGGTCCTGATAAAAGCTTAATACTGGGTAGATCCTCCGTGAAGAATTCTCATCACAGGGAACTCCAGAACAATTAAGAATTCTTCAACCGATAAAGAAGGGTCTTTTCCCGGTAGAATTTGAATTGGATGCTTTTCCTGCTCTTTTCTTTCTCTTTCTTCCTTCATCTTTTTTTAAATATATGGACTGTCTGTGTCTCATATTTCCATCAGTGAGCAATGTTAGGGAATTAGAATTCCAGTGGAAGTGCATGCAAAAGGATCCTTAAAAACTCAGAACTGACTCCTGCTTAAATTGGAGCATTTGTCATCCCTATTCTGGTGATATCATAATCTGTGCATAAAATGATAAAACCATGTTTAAGCACACCTGACTGCAGTAATCTCTTATAGCACTAAACACAGTTCAAACACAGCTTATATTTTCTCTGTGGTCTGAATGCCTACTAGGTTTCTCTTCACTTCTGACTCTATTTTTATACTAAAAACTCAGAAGAAATTCATGTTTGTCACTAATAATCATAACCTTATGTCATTAGAGCAAACAGAAATGAAGATAACCCAGGTTTAAGGTCATAGGGATTCTTTGTTTGTGGATACAAAAGCCAAGGTGAAGTATTTGTTTTAGGAATCCCCCTGCCCCCGTTTCTTGATATGAATTTTCTTATCTTGTTACAAGATGTATTTACATAGATCTAGTCCTTTGCATTGCTGAGCAAATGGATCAAACTGGAGCTTTATAAAATATTCTTCATTGATTTTAAACTATTTCAGAAATACTATCAATATTTAATAAACTTTAGGGATATGCTGCTCAATTTTTTTTTAAATAAATAATTATAACTTGAATATCTGCCCCTGTTTTGGGAATCCAAAATGTCCTGAATAGTAATTTGGGGGAAGGGAAAAAACAGGTTCTTGAGCGCTCCCTCCCTTTTTTTGAGGTCTGTACCATCACTTCTCCATCAGAGCTCTCGGGTCCCCTCAAGGTCATATTAATCAGCAATTAGAACTCAGTGCACAGAAATTGTGGGTTGCCATTTTGGAAAGGAAGCCATTGTGGGCAGGCAGTAAGGCGGGTGTATGACTAGGGGAATCTCCAAGGTGTGTCTGACCAGCCATCATTAATTTAGAAGCCGTACATATACTGAGCTAGAGGAGGAACTGAAGTCATGAAAACATGACAGCAACAGAACTGATGAATATAAATGAATATACTATTCATTTATATACATTAGTACTGGTTTCATCCTGCTGACATTTAAACAAGGATTAGTCAATTCATGTGTGCGCTCAGTCACTTGAATCGTTACTGATAAATTGCTTTTCATTTCCTTTTACCCTATTCGAGTAGGTTTGACATAATAGTAACTTGTGGCTTTATCATGCTGTGTTTTACTACTAGCCAGTAGTTTAAAGCCCCCTTCTTAATCTGTAGTTCTAACAGAAATGCCTTGTGGAGTTATTTTAATGCTAAATATGTACAGTGAAAAGAATAGTTAAATGGTTTCACTAGCCAATGCTGCATAGTCTGAAAGCAATGCTTCAGAATACCTGGGATTCCTCAAATTCTAATGGGCCAAGGTACACCATTTTGTACCTAGTCCATGCTGGGAGCAATATTGAACTTCCCCCTCTTCCAGGAATCTCAGACTGGGATTGTGGTACCATACAATCCCTCCTCAAGCACCTTGATGCACATAGAGGGTACACAGGTTGCTTCATCTTTTCCGTTTCACAAATTCAAATTTTAAGGCCAGAAGGGACCACTAGATCATCAAGTCTAACTTCCCGTATATCACAGGCAACTGAAATTCACTCAGGCAACCTCTGTATTAAGCCCAATAACTTGTTTGGCTACAGAGTATCTTCCAGAAAGGCATTTAATATTGATTTAAATACATCAGGAAATGAAGACTCTACCATTGCCCGTGGTAGTTTGTTCCAATGCTTAATCACCCTCACTGTTGAAAATGTGTGCCTTGTTTCTAGTTTGAATTTGTCTGGCTTCAGCTTCCAGCCACCAGTTAGGCGTCTCTCCACCAGAATACAGAGCCCTTTAGCAGAGGTACCGACTTCCCCAGTTCCCGGGGGATGCTTGAGCCCTGGTCTGCCTCAGGCCCCACCGCCACTCCACCCCTTCCTTCAAACCCCCACCTTGCTCCCCTCTTCCCCCCCCCGCCTCTTCCTGCCCCCACTCCTCCGCCTCTTCCCCCAGTGCCTCCTGAATGTTGCTGAACAGCTGATCGTGACAGGCAGGAGGCACTGTGGGGGAGAAGGAGGAGGTGATCCACGGGGCTGCTGGTAGGTGCTGAGCACTGACTATTATGTTTCCATGGGTGCACCAGCCCAAGAGCATCCATGGAGTCGATGCCTATGCCCTTTAGTACCTGGTAGTTTCTCCCCAGTGAAAGTACTCTTACACAAGTTTTGTAGCCTCCATGTCGTAGTGCATTTACTCCATTTCGTGAGGTGAAGCATGATGGGTGAGTTTGTGTGCCATCACTTCCGTATTCCATTCGGAGTAATGTATGCCCTGTGCGTGCACAGATAGAACAGTACCAATATTCTCCCGAACACAGCATCTGAAATTATGACTAGCTTGTGTGTAGGGTAACAGGCAGAGAACCCTTGTGCTCGCTTCCTAGATTCCCCCAGAAGGAACACTCACCGCCTGGCCCAAAATATCCCTTGTCCTTATTGTAAGGGTTTAATGGACATTGATAAACTTTTTTTTTTGGGGGGGGGGAAGAGAGGGGAGGGTTAAGATTAAGAGTATGCAGCCAAACTAGAGACATTTACAGAGTCACATCTGTTCACAGCTAGCAAAGCTATTCCTACCAAGTCTGTGTGAAGCCCCTGAGCTCCATTTTCAACTGGACTCTTTGATCATGAGCATTTCCTACCTGAACCTGCATTTCTTTGTGTTACCACTTGAAAGAAAAACTGGCCTTGAAAGCATCTTCAAAATTACTTCTTTACTCTAGTTTATTCAGTAACATTTCTGAATTACTGCAATTGACATTTCATCTATAGAAATATTTGCCTATTAAGGATGCAATTACTAGAATATATTAGAACCCAGTTAGATGTTAAATACATAAAATTAATATAATAATAATAATTAATTACAATAATGTAATAATGTAACATTTATATAAAAGTGTCACATCATTTTACATAAAACATCCCTGCCCCTAGGGGTTGACAATCCAGGAGCCTAATCCAAAATCCATTGAAGTAAATGAAAATAATCCCGTGGATCAATGAGCCTGAGGGAGGCTACAAGTTGTCATGACAGAGGATATCACGGAAGGAAAAGGAAGGGAGCGAAGTTTACTTGATTTCACAAGATATATTAGTGACACATTGAATCTGGAACTTGTGTAGATTCCTGGGGTTCAGGTGGTGAGGAGGACAAAAAGTTGTTTCCATCCCCTTTGTAACTGAAAGTTTGCACAATGATCAGGGATGACTGCAGTTCTTCCACTCAACAGGAGCACAGGGCTATTCCATCCTAGCTTCTACTCCTGGCTGGAAGGAAACAGAGCATCAGGACCATGCATTAGTCTCATGCACTGTATGCCCTGTGCCTCTCAAACTCCAGAGGATAGAGACAATCTTTATCCAAGCTCCCTTTAGTACAGTGCAGTGACCGTCCCCCAGTGCCCCCGTAAGGGTGGTGCTTAGTTGGCATGACCTACTGTAGCCCTCAATGTAGATTTTATTAGGTTGGTATGCAAACGTGTTAATGTTCAGGACATTTTAACAAGAAATTTGTATTATGGTAATTATGGATTACAAGTCTTTACCATTGCTCTGAACTGCTTTTCTCATCATTATTAATTTCTATTTTTATGGGGGTCACACAGGGTTTGATGTTGGAGGGGCATGGACAATTACAATAGGATCAGATGAGCAACATGAGGAAAATCAGTGGGGGAATCTACTCAACATCTTAGAGGTCTAGACACAAATGCAAGGAGTATGTGGACTAAATAGGAAAACCTGGAAATAATAGTACATATGTTAAATTATGACTTAATTGGCATCACAAAGGCTTGGTGGGATAAGTCTCATGCCTGTAATATTGGTTTAGAGGAGGATAGCATGTTCAGGAAGGACAGGTAGCGTAAAAAGGCAGGAAGTGTTGCATTACATGTCAAGAATATATACATGTGTTCTGAAGTCCAAAAGGAGGTAGGAGGCAGACCAGTTGAGAGTCTCTGGGTAAAGATCAAAGGGGTAAAAATATGTGTAAAATTTTGGTAGGGCTCTATTATAGACTGTCAAATCAGGAAGTGTAGGTGGATGCGGCATTTCTAGAACAAACAACAGAAATATCCAAAACAGAAGACTTGGTAGTATTTCCAATAAGTTCTTGGAATGTACTGGGACAATTTTTTGCTCCAGAAAGTGGAGAAAGTAACCAGGGAGAAAGATGCAGCATTTCTAGAACAAACAACAGAAATATCCAAAACAGAAGACTTGGTAGTATTTCCAATAAGTTCTTGGAATGTACTGGGACAATTTTTTGCTCCAGAAAGTGGAGACAGTAACCAGGGAGAAAGACATTTTATATTTGAAAGGAACGGGGAGGAACTGGTAGAAAATCTGAAGGTGGAAGGCAATTTGGGTGAAAGTGATGATGAAATGATAGACATCATAATTCTGAGGAAAGGAAATTGGCGATAGGTGTTTATTTGATGTAGTTATATTTACAAAGAATATACAAAAGTCCTATATCTAAATGCAAAAGGAATTAAATAGCAAGAAACAACTCCTTTGCTCACAGCACCAGCAGCAGTCTTTTCAGACTGCACCCTAACCCAAAAACCTCTCCCCAAGTTTCTTCCCGGTCCAGTCACTGTGCACTCAGCTACTCCTTCAGCTGAGAAAATCCACACTCCAAGCATTGCAGTTATCCTGACCAAACTCCTGGTATAGATAACACTGTGTCACCAGGAGAGCTTCTCCCATTAACGTAGCTACCGCCTCTCGAGGAGGTGGAGTACCTACACTGAGTACCTACACTGCGTGCATCCGATGCAGTGAGCTGTAGCTCACAAAAGCTTATGCTCAAATAAATTTGGTTAGTCTCCAAGGTGCCAGAAGTCCTCCTTTTTTTTTTTTTTTTTTTTTTTGCAGATACAGACTAACAAGGCTGCTACTCTGAAATCTGTACACTGAGGGGAGAAGCTCTCCCATCGGCATAGATAGTGTCTTCGCTGAGCATGACAGCAGCACAGCTGCATCACTACACTGTATGTGTAGATAAGCCCTGTCTTCCTAAAGTTTTTGTTTTGTTTTTGTCTACTGAGCTTTCCCCAACACACTCTCCTACCCAAAACAATACTTAGCAAAAGCTCCCTCTACTATACCCCATCTTATTTGCTTGCTGCTTACATCGAAAGAGGCAACAGTATGCATCAGAGTGCACTGGCTACAATTTCCAAATGATCAAAGTGTCATACCACTGGCTTCCGTGAAGCATAATACCAAGTCAAATCAATACAAAGACAAACATTTCATATAAAATCATCCCAGGTCCCTTTTCATAAGGCTTGGAGCCCTTCTGTTTGAAAGGTCAATATGTCATTGACTTGTTTGTTTCTACCATACTTTTTGAGACAGTCTGGTAAAAATCCCATTTACTGGTTCCCTGAACTGGGTTTTTGTGAATATAGCATACCAGCCTGTCCTCCTGATGGCCTTTCAATCAAAGCTCCATGTGGTATGAGGACCATAGAGAAGGCCACAAAGACATTGCTCTGGATGGGGCTCAGTACCAAATGTACTGTATTATGGGAGACCATCCCAGAGCAGAGTGGAAGACCAGTGCCAGTCAAAAGATGCAGTACTCTAGCGAGGCAGCCAGTCCAAGAGCAGCTGAGGCAGCTGCTGATATGAACGGGGATATTTTGTTGAGAGGCAGACAGCTGCACACAGAGGTAACCATTTTATAGGATTCTTAACTTATGAACAGTAAGGTTTTGCTAATTATCAGTGGGACTTAAATCTAGCTACGAACAGAGTAAACATTTCCTTCTTTGAACTAGTTGGCACTTAATTAGTTTACTGTGTGTGTTCACTTTAATTTTAATTTACTGTGTAATAAATCATGCTGAAGCTTGTTCACATCAGCACATTTCTGTGCTAAGCTGTTCTTTTTAATAATTCTGAATTATGTCTTCAGTTTTGCTCTTTCCATTTAAGATGTGGCCTCTATACAAAAATTAATCTTGCAGTCATTTCATTTTTTGCTCTTATTTCTGGCACAAATTCAAAGTAACTATTTATAAAAACACACTAAATGAATTACATATTTTTAACTTAGATAAATAAAACTAAGGAAATACAATTATCTACACTAAGTGCCTATTTGCTCACAAAATCCATTTGTCACAATTTGTCTCTATTGGAACGCTCTCTTGATGGGCCCAATCCTTCCCCTCATTGAAGTAATTAGGAGTTTTATCTTAGATTTTAATGAATGCAGGATTAGGTCTTTTTGAGAAGCAAAGGGTCTGGATGAAGAATAGTGCTGAAAGTCAGGACTGAAGAACCTTAGCACAGCTGTCTAAGCAGGATGGACTCATTAAGTGAATCTGGGGTCCTCTTCAAAACCATTTGAATGAGACTTGTTGACTTCAAGGCTTAAGATTCAGTGTGTGACCTTCTCTTCTTACCACACCTCCCACAAAATGTTTTAGTTAGTCCCCGGGGTATGTCCACAGCTGGTGTGTGTGTGTGGATGTTTCTGGAGAGAGTTAAGGGAAATAGTGGAAGAAGTTTCATGTTAAACAGGAAGAAGGGGAATCTGTGGTGTGGGAAAGGAGAAAGAGATATTGGCTCCAATGGAGTCGGAGTTTCACTCAGTCTTATTTCTCATGGCACTCATGCTATTGTCTCAGACCTTGCAGTCAGCACAAAGCAGCTTATATTCCATATCAAGTGGCACGTGGAGCAACAACATCATATTAGAATTTGAACCATTCCATGGCGGGGTGGTAGAGGTAAGGCAGCTGACTGCCTAAATACTAACCAACTGACAGAAGTTAGCCCAACCCAACCTTAGTGTTGGAAAGAAATGAATGATGATGATGATGATAGTGGTGTGATGGAGTCACTATGAGCTGGGCCTTCTGTACCGTCAGGCTTGGTAACATTGGCTCTGTGCATGAAGAATCTTCCATTGCACCAGCTCACATTATATTTGACAGAAATCAATACTCCTGGGACTGAGCCAAAGCCTATTGAAGTAAATGAAAGTCTCCAACTGACTAATGGGTTTAAATCAGGCCCTCACACTGTCACTAACACAATCATTGAAAATGACATTCAAAATGTTAAAAAAAGAAAGGAATTTGGTACACAAATCAATTTAGCCAAAAGGTTTGCCTAAAATCTTTAGTTTCTTTACCTTTAGTTGGGTCTACAGTTCTGTGCACTGTAAGTAAAGGATGAATGGAGGATAATTCCCATTGGTAGTTGATGCTAAGTTTACAAAATCCTCTTGTATTTTACATTATAAATGGAGCCAGTGGCTCAGAGAGCCTGTTGTGTGGCAGTGGCGGTTCATTTTGTCATTCTAGATACTACTTTCATGTTGAAAGAGATAATTTGGATTTATAAATGTCAAAATCTCTTAGTTCTGAATGAGCTTAGATCTGCTATTGCCAGATGTTTTCCTCTTCATTGGCTAGGGAATGGGGTTGTGCTATTTTGTGATTCTGAACAATGAATCACGCTCATGTTCAGAGCAGACATGCCATTTTGGGGAGTACAATACTTTGACTGACACATTAATAGATAGCTCGATGTGTTGGCCACTAAGGTACAATTTAAAACAAGGCAATTCACAGTGAGATTTTCTTTCTTTCTGAATGGATTATAAACAGACACAAGATAAGCATGAGTGCTAACTGAATTTTTTTTCAGTAATATTTAGGTTTCAAAGATGCAGAATTAGACATTTGAGAGGGGTTTTAGTAAACTTTTGCTAGAATGCCATAATTAATCAGAATTCAAAGGCAAGATGAAAACCAAGCAGAGTTTCTGATAGTGGGTACTTAAAGCAGACTTAAACAAGCTTTTCGTTTTGTGCTGTAAATTTGCAGAATGTGAAAAAAACAACTTGATTTCAAGCTGATCTAGAGTTTGATGTGCTATCATGACCTGGGGAAAATCTAGAGCCCTGTCCTAGACTAATATAACAGGGCAGACTACTCTCTTGTCCTGAGATTTTTCATAAACAGCCCTGGACACATATGATTGGTTACTACATCTGTGGGTTTTTTTAATTATTACTACTTTCACCAAACCACCCTCACAATCCTGTGCAGCTTTTCCTAATCATCAGACCTTTCTCCAGGAAGAGGAAGCAACAGAGATCTCAGAGACCTTTCTTCTTCTGGGCTCTGCTAGCCTTCCCCTTTTGCACTTCCTTCCCATGCTTTTAACTAGCCTCCCCATTGGGTGGGATAATTAGCTCCTTAGCTCATCAACCCTCTCCTTAGGCAATTAATAACTTCTTCCTCCATCAGGCCTTTTCTGGTGGAGCTAATTAATGCTTAAGTGATCTGAATGCTGGGTCAGCTACCAGCTCTCAGCATTGTCACAACTGGACAAATGCACAAGGGTTAGGAAAAAAACAGTCCCGTTCCCCCAGGCCGGGATGTCTGTGGAGCCATTCCATGGAGGCTGCTGAAGCCCAATGGATTGAAAGGTCTTGATGGGCACATATATGGTTGCCACCTTGGGGAGAAGGTAGGAACATCTTAATAGCTTGTCCTACACTTCCACCTATAGCCTGCCTATGTCCATACCACACCCACACCCTGCATGCTGATGTGCCATGAAGATGGTGCATACCTCCTCTGGAACCCCTAAAGGCATAGTCTTCCATACTGCCAGGGACCCTCTGTGACCATGAAGGCACAGACAGTATTTTCCCTCTTAGAGATTAGAATAGGACAACCTAAACAGTGTATGGACTAAAGATTCAAATTCTCTACTCAGTTACCCTCAGTTGACTGGGCATCAGGCATAAATTATCATAGCATAAATTAGAGGAGGCCTTAGTCATTCTGGTAACTTGGAACCACTGAGCAGGCACACCTTCTTCCTCCACCCATGCTCTATCCACCAGGGGGTAATAAAGGAGTGAGCTTAGAAAAACCTGTATGGTGGCTCTGCTCCACCTGGGTAACCAATTAGTCATAGCAAGACAGAGGATGTGGCCCACAACACAGATGGACAAGTCCAGTGGAAGATAATACTTACTGGCCTAGAGTTTTCCAGTTAAAATAGAGTTCCGTTACTTTTTGCTGTCCCGGAAGCAACATCAGCCATGCTATATGAAGCTTGCCAGTGAATTGGAACCGGCTGATTTATGTGGGTAAAGAGTACACAGACAATTTACCACTCCAGATGAAACCCAAGGAAAAGCTCAATGTTAGAACACAGGAAGTAGAAACTAGAATTATGATTGCATGACAGCTGTTAGATCACTTGAGGAACAATGAACCAATGAGGACATCTGTGTACTTAGAGGATAGCCAGTAAGGCTACCAGAATTCAGAAAAGCAAGAGAATAAAGAACCACCACCTGCATGGGAACAAGCTGGAACCATAAGAAGTGTGAGACATCTATCACTTAACCAGAATCAGATAAATTCAGAGTTTAAGTGGCTAGGAGGACCAGAGTCAGAGATAAAACCTGAGTCTAATAAATAATTGAGCCAAAAATTGGAAGGACCAGTTAATGAGCAGAAGGCCAGAAAAATGCTCCCGATATATAATCTGCAGGGGAAAAAAAAGGAGAGATAGCAGATAAGAATGCTGCACAACCACTTCAACTGGTGGGGGAACTTGACGGGACCAGTGATGAAAAGGGGACAGTCCTAATAGCCAGGGAGGGAGATACTTGCCAAGGGACAATAGATAGCTCCTCCCCCTGGGAGTTCTCTGGTACCCATTGGTCAGCTGGGAGAGAGGGTGCTGATTTGCCAGCATTTCCCAGCTCCCAAGATTTAGCCCAGCACAGGAGCCCACTGGAGCCTCTTTCGGGTCTGTTCCAGCATCCCACCCTACCACCTGAACTAGGAATGGGAATTTAGCTGGACAGATGCTACAGGTCTAGCAGATTGCTCGTTCAGGGGTCAGGAAGGATTTTTTTTCTCCCATAGGCCAATTGGCAAAGGACCAGGGAGTTTTTTGCCTTTCTCGCAGCACCTTCAAGCCACAGTGGGTTAACTAGGAATAGAGTGACCAGATGTCCCAATTTTATAGGGGCAATCCTGATATTCAGGGCTTTATCTTATACAGGCGCCTATTACCCTCCAATCCCATGTCCTGATTTTTCACACTTGCTGTCTGGTCACCCTAACTAGGAATACCCTTAGTACCTAAACACCACCATCCCAGTACCTCATTTATTTGCCACAACTTGTGGCCAGTTTCCAGTGTGGGTAAGAGAACAAAATGAACAGTTCCCTGAGGTCAAAGACTTGGTCTTTTGGCGATGGGCCTTTGGCTCATGTGAGGGGTGAGACAATGTGGCCCTCGTGGGACAAGGTCCCCACCCTGCTACACCCTCTGTCTCCCTCATGTGCAGGAAGGGTGCTACGACTCAGAGAGAGTTGAGTTCTATGGGTAGGCTAAGGAGAGCCTACCCCATGTTATGGGTTATAAAGTAAGGAGCCTTGTAACCCTGGCATCAGTTAACAAGTTACATAAGGAGCCCTGTAACTCCTGCACTGGAACGAATTAAATGCCTGATATAGGAACGTATGGGTGATGGGTGGGTAGTGGCCCTCTCATGTTAAAGTTTAATAAAAGTTGCAGCCTGCCACTTAATTTCATGCATCTGTCCTCATTTTGCCACTGTATCTACCTCAATTCCTCTTGTCCTATGAAAGTCCTACGTTGGGCTCAAAATCTTTTAAACAACTATTTTAAATTAAATCCTATCTCTTGTGAAACAGCATGTTTATAATTCCAGTCCAAAGTTTGGGAAAAAGTGTTTAATAAATTAATTTGAAGGAAAACAGTAAACAAACCATATGGCCTGAGAAGATATATGTGTGACAGGTTTCAGAGTAGTAGCTGTGTTAGTCTGTATCAGCAAAAAAAATGAGGAGTCCTTGTGACACCTTAGAGACTAACACATTTATTTGGGTATAAGCTTTTGTGAGCTAAAACCCACTTCATTGGATGCATGCACTGGAAAATATAGTAGGAAGATATATATGCACAGAGTACATGTAAATAAGCTTCATTATGTTTTAAGATAAATTAAGGTCTGTGGCAAATAATTGCTTTTCCTGAGACTGCAGTTCACACAAAGGAGGAAATATTAGAAAAAAATCTCCACATACTTTTATATATTTTGATTTTCACATCCTAGTCAGGTCAAAAGGAACAGAGTATTCTAATGAGAATGTGACTGGGTTCCTCTATGAACATTTGTAACTTTGAAACTAAAATGTTTTACGAAGAAATTGTTGCAAGGAACATTCTGAGAAGAGAAAATTGGAAGGAGTTTTGAAGGGCAAGAAAGAGACTTGCTTATTGCATAACTTGTTGAAAAGAAAACAAAGTTAAGAACTTACTTACAGTCTACATACTCACTTGATGAATTTGGTGAGATGTGATTACCCTCCAGAAACATCTGGAGAGGGTGAACACCAGAAAGGAGAGAAATGGTTGAGGGGATTTCCAAAAGAATGGGATGAATTTATGAAGACACTTTTGGCTGACTACAAGGCAAAAATTCCTTATGGTGAAACCTTTCAGATTGTGAAATGGTCTCCTGTAGGAAGTTGTAGCACAGTTGATTGAGTTATTCATAACTGGAGTGGATAACAGCACTGGCATATATACTTATGGGGAAAACTAGCAGATGGAAGAACTATATGACCAAATGGTTCTATTTTCTCTCTACTTTCTAGTATTATATAATCCATGGAGATTTTAAAGCTAGAATGAGTGAGAAAAAAGAGAGGCTTATGGTTCTGATTCAGCAAAGCTCTTAAACTCATACTTCTTTGTAATCACACACTTAAGTCCCATTGACTTCAGATAACTAGTTATTACTGAAGACAGTGGGTCTTAAACATGTGCTTAATTCGGGCCTCTGTGGGTTGTTGTGCTAGGGAGGAAGTAAAAGCTGTTGGTTGCTGGCATGTGAGATGTATTTGGAACTCCTGAAAGGAATGAATCCTGCCATATCCTGCTTCCCATCTACCAAAACACCTTTCACCGCTCAGCCTCTGCTCCTGACAAAACTCTCCTCGTGCTGGCTACCACATAATTCCTTGAGTTAGGAGCCAGGAGGGAGAAGGTAAGTCACACTGGGGAGTCACAGCAGAGGTAAGGCATAACTGGCCTGAAATTCAAGTGGGTAAGAGAGAAGGTAGTGATGATGACAGAGATGATAGCATGGAGTTTGATGCTATAAACCTATTGGATCTGACCCATCCTCTAGAGCCCATTAAGATTACGGTGCAGCACTCAACAAGAGACAGATTTTCCTATTTCAAACATTTGTTACAATTTTGGCTGCTTGTATTACACCTTGGGAAGGCTTAAGGTTGAGAGGTTGGTCTCCAAGCATACTTGCACTCAAAATGTTTGCAACCCATTTTATTTCCAAACAGCAGTGAAATTAATTGATGTATATTAAATGCAAAAATATTTTGAAATACATTAGGCCTTGCGCTATTAAAATAAAATTAATGAAAACCATGAAAAATAAAATAAAATTTTCCTACATTATTAAAAACATCTCCAATTTTCTGAAATTAATTAAAAAATCAATATGCATTTGACTATTTTAACTATGTTATTTGCATTTCACTCAGCTTGCATAGTGACCATGAGACAATTTTCTCTTTTTTCATCGTTTGCACTACTAGGTTCCCAATGGTACATTAACTTGGGTTTCAAACACTGCAAGGAAATTATTTGCTAACAACAAATATTGCCAGCGGAAAATAAATAAAGAAAAAAATCATGGTAACATTTCTATCTCAAGCTCATAACACAAAAAGCAATGCTTTGTTGTGGTCTAATCTGCATACTATATATAATGTTGAATATGCACATTAATGAAACAGGTTGATATTTACACTGGAGAATCTGACTGTAATATTATATATGCTTAAAGCCAATTGAATTCAGTCCCTAAGGATTAAAAAACCATACTATTTTCCAGTCTGAATATTTTATTACATTTCTTAATTTATACTACAAGCCTTCTATCAAAAATAACCATTTCTAATTAAGCTCTGGAAGAAATTGAGTTTCGCTGGTGGAGTGTTATAGATATTTTACATGGTTCTTGGTTCCTTTGGGCTATGGCTTTATATAAATGGATTGCATTTCTTTTCCAAGTGATCATTCCTAACTGCTGTTCCTGCATGCCATAATGATGTATGCTTGTAATGGTATAATTTCAAAGGTTATACTCTGAGAAATATAAATATGGCCATTAGAAACTGTGCAATTTAATGCAAAACACAGCTAAAACATTCACATTTTCAGCTTTTTCTCTCTGTTTAACATTTCTGTTCATTAAGGAATCAGTTACCTGATGCAAAGTGCTCTTGAACAATATTTTTTTCTTTAGAAAAACTAAACATACATACTAAGAGATTCATTATATCCTATGACCCAGCAATACTTGAAACCTCTTTCCTTGCAAGCCATTAATGAAAAAGATTTGTTTACCTGTCCTGGGCTGATTACTTTTTTACATTTATTATCACAATATAATCCATCTGCAGTGTTTGTAGGGTTGCTATTGCAGCTGAGTGATATTATGATGTGGCATTGACTGTGTTTACTACAGCGGAAAAACAGTTTCAGAGGCAAATGCAAAGCTATCTGTTCAACGGGATTCTAAAGGGACACATTTTTGCAAATACGTTTGTTTTTATTCATATAATTTCTTATTGAGATTGTGTTTGAAATAGCTATATTTGCATTTACCAAGAATCATGGTCAAACTTGTAATCATTTTGGACACAGTATGGATAAAAATAATACAATAAAAATCAAAATTATTGTGACAATTTTTTTTCAGAAATGGAAATGGAAAACTTTTCCCAATGAAAAATTATTCTTTTTTCAAATCTTTTCACAAAACACCATACTGCAAGATTTTTGACCAGTTCTAGTGTTTATATTTTTATCGTTGTGATAGTCACACATTATGAGGCCAGAAGGGACCACTGTGACAATGTAATCTGATCTCCTGTATTGATATGCAATATCTTTTTTTTAAAATGGGAAAAATGACAAAAATAATGAATTTTGTCACTAGTCTGCAAAGGAATAACAGGGGTAGCTGTAACATGATTAAGTAAGGAATTTAAAAGATAACATCAAACCTTAATGCTTCCCCCCCCAAATATTAATGATTTGTAAGGACCCTGTGGGATATCCTGTTTGTTATTCAAGGATACAACAAAGCTCATAGCTTTAGTATTAGCAAGGTAAATTCACTTATCTGCCTACTGGAAAAAACAAAAACACCAACAAAAAATCACGTCTATGATCCAGCAGTAAGAACTTACGAGATGAGTCCAGTATGGTACATACTGCATACAACACAGTGTGCACAATGCAGATATTTATAATGGCTGTTTTTCTGCCTGAAGCTGGGGTAGACAGAGGGAGACATGGGTATTCGCAGGTGTGAATTTACAGTAGCATTTTCAAAAGCTTTGAACACTCACCTTACTCTACTATCACTGAAGTCAATGGGACTGCATCTCTAATATCCACTCACTTTCCATACTGCTAATGTCATCTAATCAGTTCTGGTGATACCATCAACTGCTATAGGAACATTTTACACACCTGAGCTAATTGCCACAGTAGTAGATAATCTGATGCCTGTTGGGCCTGCAGGAAGTGTAAATAAGGGGCTATTGCAGCATATAGGAAAACATTACCCTCTTTGGAATACACATCCTCACCCATACTGTACCTACTAGGTGCTGCTTACTGCGGAGATGAAGGAAGAAGGGGACATGCATCAGGGCACACACATTACAAATTTACATGGATTTGGTAAGAGAACAGGGTATGAATAATTCTTCCCTGTCTCTATGGTATTTAGAGCATTTTTTTGCTTGCACGCTTTAAAGAAAAAAGATCAGGCCTAGAGTGTAGATAAACAGTGTGTGCGTGGTGCCCACTCAAAAAACCTGAAACCACTGTTACAGTAGCTCAGTAACAAGTATTCCATCTCTTGAATCACCAATACCACACCTTACAGCATGTGTCTTTCTGAGCATTCCTGTGCTAAGTACTGATTCACCCCAAACCTGCTTAGTTTGTGAGTAAGGACAGCAGCACAATACGCTGCAGAATGTCCCCCTTTATCTTTCTCTCATGCCAATTTCAATAAGGTGATGATCAGACTTGCCATTGAGTTGTTTTGTTTTTCTGTCTCATAGTGAGTTTGCTTTCCTAAAGCATGCAAAAGTGGTGTTTTGTTGGTTTTTTAGATTGCCCCCACCACAAGAATCGAAGCAAACATGTGGCAATCATGCAGTTGGGAAAAAGCCTATAGGGAACATGAAGCCCACAGATACTGTATTATTTCAGTGTAGTGCAATTTTCTCCAGCCTGTTCAAGATAAAGTGATGAAATTTACATCTATGCTGTAAATAAAGCAATGCAGCAAAGTATATTCCCTGTTATTTTGTGTAGGGAAACAGTTCTCGTTTGTGCTATCTTTCACTAGAAAAATCAGTATGCAATACAATATTCATGTTGGCAATCGAAATTCAGGTAAATAACACCACAATGTATACTCTAGCTATGTTTGTTTTCAGTGCAGTGTTGGAGTTGCAGATATAATTGTTCCTATACATGGTGTAATTATTTGTTTGATTAGCTAAATTAAACAAATTCAAGAAATATAATGGAAACTACACCTTTCATCTGGAAACAGAAGATTTGAAGCAATCCTCAGACTCTTTCGATATTCTCATAAAATAATAGCATTTTGTATTTACAGCTAACCCAGTAGTCTTTTATTCTGTTTGTACATCACTTATCACAATGGGGGGTCCAGTTCTGATTGGGGCTTCCAAGTGCTATTCAGCTATGAATAATACTAATCACCACATTAATTTTCACTTTACTAATCCATGAACACATTAATTCTCAACCAAACAGCTGGTGTTTTACCTCACTTCTGAGCAAAATATTAATGGTAGAGTGATGTAATGAGGTCTGGAGATATTAAAATACTAGTATGTTTACAAAATGTATGATTATACTTATACTGTAAAATATTTAATAAATAATTACAAATAAACTATGCCTTGCAAAATCACAAACACAGGGCTGTTTGTGATGTATGGGGTCAAACATCAGATAATTGTATTCTTTGTTCACATTTACTAATTCTGCAAATTTGATGCTAGATTGAAGATAATGATCTGCCCTGAGTAAGGAGCAAAAAACTGCTGCATTGCTTCTGAAGTAGCTAAGAAGGCTCCACCCATTTCCCTTCCATTCCTTCTGCCCACAGAGAGGGATAAGAAGGAGCTCTGCAGAGATTGCTTCCACTGCCTTACTGCTACTTGTGATGTGGGTTACACAGGTCGCTAGTGTCCCTTTACACCCCTGCATCACTGTGCAAGCTGGGCAACAATTTGACCCCTGATATGCCACCAAAAGTTTCTACGGGTATTAGTATGATTAGCAAGTTTCTTCTACCGTGGACTATTTCACCCCAATGATTCTAAAGGAAAATTGTTCCTGCCTATATCTGGGGGGTGGAGAGGCTGCAGGAGATTATTTTTTTACTGGTACCTATATTTTTATGTTCTTCTTGTTTCTCCTGTTGTTTAAACTATAAAATATAAATGCTATTTTTTCTGAGCTACTAATCAATAAGAATCCTTCCCATCTGGAAATTTCATATCAGGACTATTACTCTATAAATTTCTATCTGCTTTCCCATCAGGCTTTTTCATAAACTCTTTCAGAAGTCTGCTGTTCATCATCGGATTCTCAGTAGGAAGGTTTTTGCATTTAGAGGGTTTTTTTTGTTTTGTTTTGTTTTTTGTAAAAGAGTTTGTGTCAACTGAATGAAAACTTTTTTTTTACCTTGACTGAAAGTCCTTTTCTCATATCAGCAGTTCTTTCTTCTTGTTCCTGTCTAGTAATCAAAACCCAAGAAATACCAAAGTTGACTCAAATGACCCTTACAGGTAATACAACCTAATTATTTCAAAAATTGCAAACAAATTAGCCTTAGGTAGCTGGAGTGAAGGTTATACATTTGCTGCTAAAGTCACTGAGCCAGATCTTTTGCTGTGAGCTATAAGGGTCAAGGCCAAAGAGGGTGCATGACGTTTGTGAGAAGCTGCCCTTTGAAATCTCTTGTATTCTGGAGCTACTGTGGGCCAGTCTGGTCCCCAAACATAAGTGACAGCAGCCTGAGAGCTGCTCTGGTATGTGCTAGCTCTGACTTCCCCAGGGGGCAAAAACCACAGCAAGGCAGGAATCAACATAATAAAGGGATACCCTTGTTCTATGCCTTTCCTCCAGTCATTCACCAACTCCAGGGGTGGGCACAGAGACTCTACATCATTGGTGGATCCTTTTCCCACTGAACTGATTCTCCTGGGGTCATCAGATATGCTGGCTCTACCGCCAGATTCTGCTTCTCTCTTTCGAGAAAAGGTGCAAGGCAGCACCAACAAAGTATAATATCTCTCTGACTGAATCTGCAACTTGTCCTCTTAGAGATTTTGGGTGAACAGCAAAGCTTTTGTAATAAAACATCATGCCTGCCATTTAAAATACCAACTTGCTAATTCTATGGGCCGGACCATGCCATCAGGGCTCACACTGGAAAAAATCAGAACACACAGGTGGGCCACTATCTGGAGTTGACAGAACATAACTTCCTGAAACATCCTCCAAAGCGAAGAAACCAAATCACCTTTTGGATGAAGTTAGAGCTAGTCACATGACTAGAGAACACATGAGGCTAAGGCCATCTGAAAGAAAGCTGAGTTCAATAAATTTGCAATGGTAAATACTTTTACTGCTGCCTATCCAGGTTAATTTCACATTACAGTTGTCTCCAGGGTATGTCAGCCATTTACGGATGAAGAGGCATGGAGGAATTAGATTTGTATTTGGCAAATGTTGATTTCACTGTACACAAACTGATGGAAAATATATTTCCATTGATAAAAACAGAAATGTACAGATAGACAAAGTAAGAAAAAATGCTACTTGAGAGCTTCTTACAATTTGATCTAAGGATAACAACCTTGTATATTTTGGCATGTCATGTTGATAATTTGTAGGGCTGTTGATTAATCGCAGTTAACTCATGTGATTAACTCAAAGTTAATCACAATTAAAAAATTAATCATGATTAATCACAGTTTTAATCACTGTCAAACAATAGAATGCCAACCGAAATTTATTAAATATTTTGGATGCTTTCAAATATACATTTTTAAATATATTGATTTCAGTTACAACACAGAATACAAAGTGTACAGTGCTCACTTTATATTATTATTCTTATTACAAATACTTGTACTTTAAAAATGATAAAGAAATAGTATTTTCCAGTTCACTTCATACAAGTACTATAGTGCAATTTCCTTATTGTGAAAGTGAAAATTACAAATGTAGACTTTTTTTATTACATAACTGCACTCAAAACCAATGTAAAACTTTAGAGCCAACAAGCCCACTCAGTCCTACTTCTTGTTCAGTCAGTTGCTAAAAAAACCAAGTTTGTTTACATTTACAGTAGATATGTTGCCCTCTTTTTATTTACAATGCCACCAGAAAATAAGAACATGTGTTTGCATGACACTTTTGTAGCCAGCACTGCAAAATATTTACATGCCAGATTTGCTAAACATTTGTATGCTCCTTCATGCTTCAGGCACCATTCCTGAGGTCATGCTTCCATGCTGATGACACTCGTTAAAAAAATATGTTAAATAATTTGTGACTGAACTCCTTGGAGAAGAATTGTATGTTCCAACTCTGTTTTACCCGCATTCTGCCATATATTTCATGTTATAGCAGTCTTGGTTGACGACCCAGCGTATGTTGTTCATTTTAAGAACATTTTCACTATGGATTTGACATAATGCAAAGAAGATACCAATGTGAGATTTCTAAAGATAGCTACAGTACTCGACCCAAGGTTTAAGAATCAGAAGTGCCTTCCAAAATCTGAGAGGGACGAGGTGTGGAACATGGTTTCAGAATTCTTTACAAAAGCAACATTGCGATGCGGAAACTACAGAACCCGAACCACCAAAAAATAAAATCAACCTTCTGCTGGTGGCATCTGATTCAGATAATGAAAATGAACATGCATCGGACCACACTGCTTTGAATCGTTAGTGAAGGCCCGCTAAAATCAGCAGATTCCGGTACTCCAGCGCCCCAAGAAGATTAAGGTAAGTCAACTGGAGAGTGTCTCCCATCAATGCAGCACAGTGAAGACCAGGATGAGTTGACCTAAGCGACGTCTACTCCAGCTATGTTATGTTATTTACATAGCTGGAGTAGGGTAACTTAGGTTGACTTACCCCGGTAGTGAAGACAAGCCCTGAGACTGTGAACAAGAACCAGCCAGCCAGAAACCTGAGAGACAGAATGCTGGATAGAACCTCAGTGTCCTGGTCCACCCCATCCAATGTCCCATCTCCAGATATGGCCATCCCTGATGTTTCAGAGGAAGGAAAAAACAATAATTAAAAAAACAGAACACATTGGGGAGTGGAGGGGAAGGGAAGGAGGAGCCCTTCCTGATCCCTTCAAGTGGCCCTGAAGCATAAGACATCAACTGGAAGTGAGCCCCAGGGCTGCTGAGCCCTGCCCTTACCATCAGAAGTAACTCTGTCATACAATCACACTAATACATTTGTCCAGCTCTGTCTCAAAACTAAATAAGTTGTTGCCTCCCAAACTCCTATTGGGAGGCGCTTCCAGAATTTCACTCCTCTGATGGTTAGAAACCTTCTAATTTCCAGGCAGAATTTGTTTATGGCTAATTTACATCCATTTGTTCTTGGATCAGCATTGTCCTTTAGTTTAAAAATATTTTACCTGGGATTTCTCTCCCAGTGCATTTATAGAGCCCAGTGATAGTCTTTCTTGGCCTTCTTTTTGTTAGACAAAACTAGCCACACTTTTCCAGTTTCGTATCATAAGCTAGGACTCCATTCCCTTGATCATCCCCGTAGCTCTTCTTTGCACCTGTTTAAGTTTCAATTAATCTTTTCTTGAACATGGGTGACCAGAATTGTACACAGTATTCCAGATGAGGTCTTTCCAATGCCTTGTACAATGGCATTAATATATCTCTATTTCTGCTGGAATGCCGGATCTAATGCATCCCAAGATCGCATTTGCCTTTTTCACAGCTACATCACATTAGTGGGTCAGTCATCCTGTGATCTATCCACATGCCCCCTGTGGTCTGTTTCCTCCTGTCACTTCCAACTGATGAGCCCCCAGCTTATAGAAGAAATTCTTATTATTAGACCCCATGTGCATCACCTTGCACTTTATACTATTGAATTTCATCCCATTTATGTCACTCCTGTCTTCAAAGTCATCCAGATTTTCCTACATAATATTACAATCCGCCTCCATATTGATGATGCCTCCCAATTTTTATCATCAGTTGTCTCATTAGCACATTCCTACATTCTGTGCCAAGGTCATTAATAAAAATATTGACTAAGATTGGTCCCAAGACTGATCTTTGCGGAACTCCACTAGTAACCTCCCTTCCTCTCTCTCAGAAATCTGAAAATCTTCTGTATTGTAACTTACTTCTTTGCAATGAAAATACTTCATTTCTAATATTCTTGCTATTTGACTATTTTAAGGGCCTGTTTATGTACAGCACTTTATGTACAGTACATTTTTGAGCACAGCTGCAAAAACATCACATAAGTTCAGCTGAACTGGGCCCTTGACCATTGCAGTATACAGGATTGAACTATATTAGTCAATACTCACATAGTATAAAAACCTTTGTATTATAAAACTATTGTACTTGAAAATATTATTCAGTGCTGTGGGATGGGATTAATTTTAGATTATTGAACACCGAATAAACTTATTTTAACAATGATTGAAATATAGTTTATAGAAACAAGATATGATTTTCCTGTTTTTCTAACTGCAAATTCAGGGGTGTGGCTCCCACTACTTAGTAAGATGGTTCCTTTTAGCTATCTTAGGAGCCACCAAAGCAAAATCGTCACAAGGATTAACCTTGGTTATTTTATTATTAAAGAAAGCAAAAGAAAACACGCAAACCAACAGAAATGAAAAAAAATATTGATAAACTATTTACTTCTATTATGGTCTCTTCTGTATGTCTCTCTGAGGGGGACTTTAACAGAGGTTACTCCATTTAGCATGTACTACTCTAGAGGTGGTTTGTTTGCTAAGTTAAAGACCAAAGGCTATTTTTCCCCAAAACTATTGGTAATCCAGTTTTAGTATTCCAGAGATCCATAAAAACGGTTAATGGATGGGTAAATTAACTAGTTTCAGGGAAAGTGAGACCTGTCTAGTTTATCATTACTAACCAGGTAGATTATAATTGGGCAAGATGAGCAATCTGAACTAAATCCTATGAAATCAAAGAAAATATTTAAATCAGTTACTTAAAAGAAGCCATTTAAGAAGTTGTCTTAAAACAGGCCAATTAATGAATATTAAGAATTTTAATATCAGTTTAAATCCCACTGTTTCTTTGTTTGCCAGTTTTTAGCTCTTGTTGCTTCTCCTAGGATACATGGTATAACCATTTGGTGATTAACGAAAGGGTCTGTTAATATCTTAAGTTACAATAACATCTCAATATTCCAATAAAATCATTACAAGAGTTATTGAATCAGAGCCATTGGTTGTGTCTTAGTTAATTTCCTCTCATCAATCCAGGTGAAAATTTTGGGAAGGGTGTTTTTTTTTTTAAATCTTCTCTCTTCTTCTTAGCTGTCTGTAGTGACTTGCTCAGACATGTACAGTATGAAGGGTGAAATTCTTCCTGCTTAAGCAGGGTAGATAAGCTGTGCGTGTGCGAGTGTGAGTGGTGCTCATCTCAAAGTTTTTTCTGTTCTTTTTCTTCCTATTTCCATGGAGTTATAGGAAAACATCTTTTTCAGGCTTGTTTAGATTCAAAGTTTGTTGCTGTCACCCTTTCATTGGCGCAGTACCTTCATGGGTTGTCTTTTAGGGCCCTCTTCATATATAAATACGTAGTTTGCTAAGGCATAAATGTATTAGGGTAGTAATTCTCTTGAGAGATGAAATTCTTTCTTTATTTCTGTGGCAGAAGATTTTCAGAACATCTTTACATTGATGGTTTGAACTCTCTCCTTATTCAGTCCATTTCTGAGATACTTCCCTAATTTTATTAGGATTTAACAGCAAAATGAAGAAGTTCTGCTTTTGAAAAGTCCAAACACTCTTGTTCTTTATATAAAAAGTTTTTTTAGTTCTCAAGAAAGACTTCAAATTAAATTAAAGTTATTAAAGAAGTTGTTGATTTGCCTAATTTTTGGAGGGATGATTCTTCTAGTGTTCCTGAACTGGGTGAGGGAGTTTCTTGAGCACTGCCAAAAATTAATTAACTCCCCAAGAATATAAATATTTTATACTTAAATGGCTTCTTACATTAGTAATTAATTGAGTAAGATCATTAGATTCCAAGCTGGTACAGAAAGCATTTTACCATTTACTTAGCAATGATATTAGGAAATTATATTAGACACTTTGCATTTACTTGAAAATACACCATTCGAAAGAGTTTGTCATTTGAACATTTAAGAACTAAACAAAGATTTTCTACAAAACACTTCCCAACTACACATGTTTTCTGTAAAGCTTTAAAGATACAAGCATAGCTTTTCTTCCAAAAGGGTACTGGTTGTTGGAGGATCTTCAGCGTTACTTCTCTTTAAAATCCTTTTGACCAGTTTGTGTTTACCAGTTGCAGTATTTCAATTAAAATTCCTGTCAAATATTTTCTACACCAATCACAACAGCCACATGCTTACATCCATTTTTCAAAATCTACTATAAAAGAAATTGACACAGAAAGTTAAAGCAAGATAGAGTTTAAAATGCAGTGTTTCTGAATTGGTATAGACTTAGGAGTGAGAAACATGGTTTTATGGCTGAGCAGTTATTTTTCAGACACTTGCTTGCCTCCAGGGTGACAAAAAGCAGAAGCCTCCTGGAATTCCTTTGGTTAGCTTGAATATTTCATGGTGACAAAATGGGGATCTGCCGGTCCCCACACCACCTGCAGCAGGGCAGCTGCAGGGCAGCTAGGAGCTCCAGGGGCTCCCACCATTACTGAGTATTATTACTGAGGTCTCTCCCCTACAAGTATGATGGATTAAATCACTGGGGGTTAGGCACCTAAATACCTTTGAGGAGCTGGGCCTTCTTGGTTTGTTTATTTTGCCAACCTGAACTCTCATGCAAAAGCAACAACATTCACCTTTTTGTGTATTGCATTTATAATAATACAAGTTATTGAAGTTCTACGTGGTTTATAAAAATGAGCAACTAACTTAAAAAAACCAATTAACTCAAAATCTTTCAACAGAGATTTAAAAGTGAGATGTTTGATACTCATATTTTTATTTAAAAATCAAAGCTAAAAGCTGTTCAAAGCCCAATATTTATTTCAACCTGTCAAGTTTAGAGGTTCTTCAGGGAAAGTTAGTGAATATTGCTAGCAGCTGGATCCAATTTATAAAGAGCTAGGAGAAAACAATCAAGGGGAAAGGAGATTAAAAAGAAATTAAAGATGAGTTGTGACAAAATTTATAAAATTATGCTCTGGAAGTATTCTGCCCACTGCTGGATTACAAGGCTTTGGAGTTGAGATACTCTTCTTTAATTAAAAAATTATCCTGAATTATAACATTTAATTATTTGTAAGGATTCCTTGCTAATTGGAGTATGCAAAATTGCTCCCAACTCCAATTGTGTATTGTATTTAAAATATTTCATATGTTTATTGACAGTGGCATATGTTTTTCAGAATTCTCTTTCGAGCAACAATGTGTCCCAGGATATGTGCTGCAATACTTCAAGCCAGACATTGCATCCACTGGTGCTTCTGGGATCAAGAGAAAGGTATACCCCAGAATTATCTTCACAAATACAAGCTTTGCTTCAAAGGAGGTGTTGTGTGTACTGGTGTCTTCAGGGCTCTTATGCATCCCAGGTTCTTCTCTAAAGTCTGTCACTTAAACCTAATTGAAGAGATCACAGAGTTTAATCTAAACAAGATAACCTGTACCTATTTAATCCCTCGTACTTGAAGGGGGTGGAGGTCCACTTTCCCCCTAGGTTTAATGGTTTATAAGGATCTTCAGTGTTACTTCTCTTTGAAGTCCTTTTGACCAAATTGTGTTTACCAGTTGCAGTTTTCAATTAAAATTCCTATCAAATATTTTTACACCAATCACAATACCCACACACTTAAAACCTACTATAAAAGAAATTGACACAGAAAGTTAAAGCAAGACAGAGTTTAAAATGTAGTGTTTCTGAATTGGTATCAACCTCTTAGGAGTCAGAAACATGGTTTTATGGCTAAGGAACAGTTGTTTTTCAGAATGTTTAGTAAATGAGGTAGTAATATACACTGAAGTGTACTGTCTTCAAAACTGAATTTTGGGACGTGTTTGTCATTAGAAACATTGCAAATGACAAGAGGAAGAGTAAAGAAGCAGTTCTGCAAACACTGGTTCTGATCTTGCAAAGTTTTACTCACAGCTTGGTCTGTATTCATGTTGAAGACAATGGGACTAGACAAGATTGTTGCAGGACTGGGCTCATTGTCTTATTCCGTTGACTTTTATAACCCATTAAATTTAATGTCTCAGCAGCAACTGAATATTAGCCATTGGTTTTAGCTGGCTTCACTGGGCCTTATCTGAATAGGACTCTGTTTTGCATGGCTCAAAAGAGAATCAACTGATGAAGTTATTGAAAAGTCCTCTTCGGTTCTTATTTTGTGTATGCGTGTGGCTTTCTTTAGGGACAGATTTTATCACAGAAATTCTTTTCAGATGACTGAATGGCATCTACCTCTGGCTTCACCTCTGGCTACTGTAAACCTTTCTTCATGATCATTAATTTTATACAGCAGCCCTCTGAGTTCTATTCCAATTCCAAACTTTCACTGTGGAAGTTTGTGCCCACTGAAGTGAGGTTCATTGTTAATTTTAGATTATTTATATCCTACCCATGGAGTGCTATATTCATATGAGTGGTTAGCTTTAGTCATATGATAATACATTTTTCTCCGGGAGATTACCCTGTTTTGCATTTTGAGGAAGTTTAATAAAAATTAGGCTGAACCATTCATACAAGGAGTATTGAATGTCATTGAATCATTGATTATACATTTAGGGTGGCATGTTAAATTCTTGGCTGAGGCTAGAGTCACTGCAATTTTCCAATAAAGATAGGCGTATACATAATGCAATCATTTATCACAAAGATGCTGAACAGCATTTTTAATAACAAAGATCTTTTTCTATGGTCATTCTACAGTGTATACAGTATTTGAATAAAGAATAAATTCAAATGTGTACCTTAAATTGACTAAATGACAAATGAATAAGCCCCAGTGTCCTAGTTAGCTAGTTTAATACAATGTTGTAATTCCATATAAATCCAATATTCAGGCACGTAAAAGACAGTTTACCATTTATAAAGCCAAGAATTAATGATAGAAAAGCCTTCCACACAGTTATGACTATACCTGGGGAGACAGCAACAACTATAATAGAGGTGATATGACCATTTCCATTTTAACCCTTTAAGTCACTAATAACTTCTAAAACTTTCATCTACTGGGCTGAAAATTTCCAGGCACAGTGCCTGCTCATGGGTTTTTTGTTTTTTGTCTGAGCCAAAATGGTGGAACAGTTTGGGGACCTACACTTTTTTAAACAGCAGCATTAGCAGTGAAGTGACTGGGGTTAGAAAGTTGAGATTTGGCAATGAAATAGCCCTCATCACTATGTAAAAACATCATAAGGGTTCTGGTTTTGTTTCTGAGAAGTTGTTAGGGATTGAAAGCACAATTTCTGCACCTACAATACCTTAGGTATGACTTTTTAATCACTCTTGCCAATATTCTAGATGATAGACGTTGGTTTCATTGCACAGATATTAATTTAGGTGGGTAGTGAATATATGTGTAATGCTAGCAGACCACATGCAAGCTCATGCCAAAGCCCGAGGGCAATTCATAAGAACAGACATACTGGGTCAGATCAAATGTCCATCTAGCTCAGTATCCTGTCTTCCAACAGTGGCCAATGCCAGGTGCCCCAAAGGGAATTAATAGAACAGGTAATCATCAAGTGATCCCATTCCCTGTCGCTCACTCCCAGCTTCTGGCAAACAGAGGCTAGAGACACCATCCCTGCTAATCCTGGCTAATATCTATTGACGGACCTATCCTCCATGAATTTATTTAGTTCTTTTTTTAACCCTGTTATAGTCTTGGCCTTCACAACATCCTCTGGCAAGGAGTTCCACAGGTTGATTGTGCATTGTGTGAAAAAAACCCTTCCTTTTGTTTGTTTTTAACCTGCTGCCTATTAATTTCATTTGGTGGCCCCTAGTTCTTGTTATGAGAAGGAGTAAATAACACTCCCTTATTTACTTTCTTCATACGAGTCATGATTTTATAGATCTCTATCATATCCCCTCTTAGTCGTCTCTTTTCCAAGCTGAAAAGTCCCAGTCTTATTAATCGCTCCTCATATGGCAGCTGTTCCATACACCTAATCATTTTTTTTGCCCTTTTCTGAACCTTTTCCAGGTCCAATATATCTTTTTTGAGGTGGGGCAACCACATCTGCATGCAGTATTCAAGATGTGGGCATAGTATGGATTTATATAGAGGCAATATGATATTTTCCCTCTTATCTATCCCTTTCTTAATGATTCCCTACATTCTGTTCACTTTTTTGACTGCTGCTGCATATTGAGTGGGTGTTTTCAGAGAACTTTCCAGAATGACTCCAAGAACTCTTTCTTGAATGGTAATTCACTTCCGTGTTAGTATAAATCAAAGTGATTGCTATATGTAAAAGAATATATTTGGTGGTTAAACTTCATGAAAACTAATGGAAGGTTACATATGCATTGTTTTCAGTTATCTATATCCAGTTATAATGTAATAGCAAACATGTATCTTGTATGTACCCCTCATGTCCCCCCATCAGTCTTCTTTTCTCCAGACCAAACAAACCCCGTTTTTTAATCTTCCCTCATAGGTCATGTTTTCTAGATCTTAAATTATTTTTGTTGCTCTTCTCTGGACTTTCTTCAAGTTGTCCACATCTTTCCTGAAATGTGGCACCCAGAACTGGACACAATACTCCAGTTGAGGTCTAACCAGTGCAGAGTAGAGCAGAAGAATTACTTCTCATGTCTTCCTTACAACACTCCTGCTAATACATCCGAGAATGATATTTCCTTTTTTTGCAAGTGTTACACTATGTTCACTCATATTTAGCTTGTGATCCTCTATGACCTCCAGATCCATTTTACTGTATTCCTTCCTAGGCAGTCATTTCCCATTTTGTATATGTACAACTGATTGTTCCTTTTTAAATGGAGTACTTAGGATTTATCCTTATTGAATTTCATCCTATTTACTTCAGACAATGTCTCCAGTTTGTCCAGATCATTTTGAATTTTAATCTTATCCTCCAAAGCAACTCCTCCTAGCTTGGTATTGTCCACAAACTTTATAAGTGTACTCTCTATGCCATTATCTAAACCATTGATGAAGATATTGAACAGAACCAGACCCAGAACTGATCCCTGTGGGATTCCACTCAATATGCCTTTCCAGCTGGACGGTGAATCACTGATTCTACTCTCTGGGAATGGTTGTCCAACCAGTTATGCATCCACCACATAGTAGCTCCATCTAGGTTGTATTTCCATAGTTTGGTCATGTGAGAGTATCAAAAGCCTCACTAAAGTCAAGATATACCACATCTACCTCTTCCCCCCCATCCACACAGCTTGTTACCCTGTCAAAGAACGCTATTACATTGATTTGACACAGTTTGTTTTTGAGAAATCCATGTGAACTGTTTCTTATCACCTTATCTTGTAGGTGTTTACAAAAATGCGCTCCTCTTTCTGTCCACCAATCAAAGAAAGAACCCACATGGGTGGTGACCTTGTCAGGTTGTTTTCTGTGAGAAGAAGCTATAAATATGGATTCAGGGAGAGATCCTGTACTTCTGGACTGTTTGAATTCTAACAAATCTAAATAACTGAACAAGAACACAGAGATCCCTTAAGTTATTCTGGGTAGCCTAGAGAGGCTTTTGCCAAACTGGCAGATTACTACATCTCTGCTACCATTTGGAAATATAGACAGTGTCTCACCTGTGTATATATATTTTCCCTGCTTTAATGTCTCAATAACTTCCATTCCCCTTTTCTTAGTTAATAACCCTTTAGTTTGTTTACCATGAAATTGGCTACCAGCATTGTCTTTGGTGTGATAACTAGGATGAAACTTGACCTGTGTGAGTGATTGGTTTCTTGGGGTTGGGAGTAAATGGCAATATTTGTGACTTTTTGTGTAAGTGACCATTATTCCAGCTTTCCTAGATGGCAAGATAGATTGGAGTGTCTAAGTGGACTGTCTGTAAACATAAGAACATAAAAGGAAATAGATACCATCCCAGGATGGGCAGGGATGGTGTCCCTAGCCTCTGTTTGTCAGAAGCTGGTAATGGGAAACAGGGGATGGACCACTTGATGATTACCTGTTCTTTTCATTCCCTCTGGGGCATCTGGTATTGGCCACTGTTGGAAGCTGGGCTAGACGGACCTTTGGTCTGACCCAGTATGGCCATTTTTATGTTCCTGAAATGTTGCACCCAGAACTGGACCTAATACTCCAGTTGAGGCCTAATCAGTGCAGAGTAGAGCAGAAGAATTACTTCTCGTGTCTTGCTTACAACATTCCTGCTAATACGTCCCAGAATGATATTCCCTTTTTAGGTGACAAATCTGAAGAACAGTCCCAGATTGAGGTGTTATTAGAGGAGGTTTTGGAACAAATTGATAAACTAAACAGTAATAAGTCACCAGGACCAGATGGTATTCACCCAAGACTTCTGAGGAACTCAAACGTGAAATTGAAGGATACTAACTGTCATCTGTAATCTATCATTTAAATCAGCTTCTGTAACCAACTGACTGGAGGACAGCTAACGTGACACCAATTTTTAAAAAGCGGTCCAGAGGAGACCCAGGCAATTAAGGAATCTCCTTCCTTAGAAGTTTTTAAGATCAGGCTTGACAAAGCCCTGGCTGGGATGATTTAGTTGGGGATTGGTCCTGCTTTGAGCAGGGGGTTGGACTAGATGACCTCCTGAGGTCCCTTCCAACCCTGATATTCCATGATTCTATGACAGGCTGGTAAGCCTGACTTCAGTACCGGGCAAACTGGTTGAAACTATAGTCAAGAACAAAACTGTCAGATACATAGATTAACATAATTTATTGGGGAATAGTCAACATGGTTTTTGTAAAGGAAAATCATGCCTCACCATCCTACTAGAATTCTTTGAGGGGGTCAAAAAGCATGTGGACAAGGAGAATCCTGTGGCTATAGTGTATTTAGATTTTCAGAAAGCCTTTGACAAGGTCCCTCACCAAAGGCTCTTAAGCAAAGTAAGCAGTCATGGGATAGGAGGGAAGGTTCTCTCATGGATTGGTAACTGGTTAAAAGATAGGAAATAAAGATTAGGAATAAATGGTCAGTTTTCAGAATGAAGAGATGTAAAGAGTGGTGTCCCCCAGCGGTCTGTACTGGGCCCAGTCCTATTTAACGTATTCATAAATGGTCTGGAAAAAGGGTAAACAGTAATCTGGCAAAATTTGCATATGATACAAAACTACTCAAGATAGTTAAGTCCTGGGCAGACTTCAAAGAGCTACAAAAGGATCTCTCAAAATTAGGTGACTGGGCCACAAAATGGCAGATGAAATTAAATGTTGGTAAATGCAAAGTAATGCACATTGGAAAACATAATCCCAACTATATATATAAAATGTTGAGGTCTAAATTAGCTGTTGCCACTCAAGAAAAAAGATCTTGGAGTCATTGTGGATAGTTCTCTGAAAACATCCACTCAATGTGCAGCAGCAGTCAAAAAAGTGAACAGAATGTTGGGAATCATTAAGAAAGGGATAGATAAGAGAGAAAATATCATATTGCCTCTATATAAATCCATGAATACTGTGTGCAGATGTGGTTGCCCCACCTCAAAAAAGATATATTGGACCTGGAAAAGGTTCAGAAAAGGGCAAAAAAAATGATTAGGTGTACGGAACAGCTGCCATATGAGGAGCGATTAATAAGACTGGGACTTTTCAGCTTGGAAAAGAGACGACTAAGAGGGGATATGATAGAGATCTATAAAATCATGACTCGTATGAAGAAAGTAAATAAGGGAGTGTTATTTACTCCTTCTCATAACAAGAACTAGGGGCCACCAAATGAAATTAATAGGCAGCAGGTTTAGAACAAACAAAAGGAAGGGTTTTTTTTCCCCACACAGCCCACAGTCAACCTGTGGAATTCCTTGCCAGAGGATGTTGTGAAGGCCAAGACTGTAACAGAGTTCAAAAAAGAACTAGATAAATTCATGGAGGATAGGTCCATCAATGGCTATTAGCCAGCATTGGCAGGGATGGTGTCCCTAGCCTCTGTTTGCCAGAAGCTGGGAATGGGTGTCAGTGGGTAAATCACTTGATGATTACTGTTCTGTTCATTTCCTCTGGGGCACCTAGCATTGACCATTGATACATCCGATGAAGTGAGCTGTAGCTCACGAAAGCTTATGCTCAAATAAATTGGTTAGTCTCTAAGGTGCCACAAGTACTCCTTTCCTTTATATACAGGTTTTTCCTCTCTCATTTTTGATGTAGTTGCTTTTGTAAGCATTTAGGGCCAGATTATGCCCAGCCCTTGGACATCTGGGGAGGGGTAAAAAGACCCAGGCACAATTACAGTTCCTGCATTCAGAGAAGCACAGTGTCTGCTCCCCCTCTCTGCACCCTAAAGCGCAAGATACCCTGAAGATGCAGAGTCATGGCCCTGTCTTCCCCAGCCCCTGAACTGGTTAGCAAACCTGACAGGTCACTAAGAGAATAACCGACTATATCATCCTAAAGGACAATGCAGAATTCACACTAGATCACAGTTGTTAAACTTCTAACAAGATAGAGGTAAACACAGCCAAATACAATTAGTATCTACTCTTGATTCTCTAACAATAAAGGCCTACAGTTTCTAGTCTGCTTAACATGGCTTTGATATCTACAAGGAATGGCCCTATTTATCATTTCAATACCTCCAGTTAAGTTGTTATGGGTCACACACAAGTTGACCAAGTCTGTCAGTGTCACACTCACACACAGCGTCTCACAAATAATTTAGATATTTTGACTTTTTTCAGGACAAAAAAATAAGGAAATCCCAAGATTTAAACTTAGGGAGGGAAATTCGGATATTTGAGGAGCTCTGAAGAAACACTTTTCCACATCCTACACTTCATGGGATAATTCAGATTAATTTCCTTTCCATCAACTCAAAAATGCACCCTAAACGGTTCAAATGCTTTTCTACTACTATTTCCTAACCATGCTAAAATCCCTGTTATTAAAACTAAAGACTTCTATCAGCCATTTCATTCTGATTGTAATTTACCTCCCCCCCATTTCATCCCACACTATGTGCTATTATTGAAGAACGAGGCCCTCTGGTGCAATATACTGGACAGACCAAAAAAAGCACTAATACATTTGTTCTAGCAGGCAAAGGTTTCCAATGATTTATCCAACAAGATTAAGACGCATCTTTAATTACATTACTGTATAGCTGCTATATGAATATTTTATACATCCAGGATGATTCCATTGTACTGTGTATTTCAGTGATGGCCTAGTAAAATCAAATATTTTTAAAAGGATAAGTCATTCGTAAAAGAAAGTTAGTGAATTTTCATATTTTCCCTTCTTACAAAAATACTAATTTGCCTTAAAAATCCATGCTAGAAAAATTGAAGAACCTACTATTCAATCTCACTGTTGCATTGTGAGTAATGGAGTTTTACAGGCTACTCAACTATATTTGAATTTAACAGTTTCAAAGTTGAAGGGAAAGAAGTCTATTCATTAGATCAGTACAGTTCCCTTTAATACCTCTCTTGGTAGGAAGGATCGTTCGGGCTTTGTTCCAGTTCAGGGCTGTTTGCCCTCCTTTTCACTAGTGATGAGAATCTAAGGCCCAATTGCATATTCATTTAACATACTATAGAATAGCTCATGCTTGAAAGAGTGAAGCGCAAGGAGAAAAACCTCTGCTATATAAAGAAAGCTATTAGTCATTTCTTTCCGGTTTTTGGCATTTGAAATGCTTATGTTTCGCAAATCATCATAACCAAAGTCATAAAATTAATGTAGCAGGTTAAGAAAACAACCCAAACTGGGCTTTAAAGTGCAAATGTGTCATCAGTTTCTTCAGCCTGGTTCATCTCACCAAATGTTGCTTTCACTCTCCTAGTTTAGAGCTGTAGGGCTGGAAGGGACCTCAAGAGGTCATGTAGTCCAGCTCCCTGCACTGAGACAGGACAAAGTATACCTAGACCATCTCTGACAGGTATTCATCTAATCTGTTCTTAAAACCCTCCAGTGATGGGTATTCCACAATCTCTTGAGAATCTATTGCAGTACTTAACTATCCTTATAGTTAGAAAGTTTTTCCTAATATCCAACCTAAATCTCACTTGCCTTAGATTAAGTTGATTACTTCTTGTCCTACCTACAGTGAATATGGAGAACAATTGATCACTATTCTTGTTATAACAGCCCTTAACATATTTGAAGAGTTATCAGGTCCTCCGTCAGTCTTCTTTTCTATTATTAATACAACAAATAAGTATAATTTACATAGCTCCATATATTTACAATGAACTTTGCAAAAGATGACTAGGGAGGAGTATAAAAATATTGCTCAAGCATGCAGGGGTGTAATCAGGAAGGCCAAAACACAACTGGAGTTGCAGCTAGCAAGGGATGTGAAGGGTAACAAGAACAGTTTCTACAGGTATGTTAGCAACAAGAAAAAGGTCAGGGAAAGTGTGGGACCCTTAATGAATGGGGGAAGCAACCTAGTGACAAATGATGTGGAAAAAGCTGAAGTACTTGATGCTTTTTTTGCCTCGGTCTTCACAGACAAGGTCAGCTCTCACACTGCTGTCCTGGGCAACACAGTATGGGGAGGAGGAGAGCATCCCTCAGTAGTGAAAGAACAGGTTAAGGACTATTTAGAAAAGCTGGACATGCACAAGTTGATCGGTCCAGATCTAATGCATCTGAGGGTGCTGAGGGAATTGCCTGATGTGATTGCAGAGCCACTGGCCATTATCTTTGAAAACTTGTGGCAACTGGGGGAGGTCCTGGAGGATTGGAAAAAGACAAATATAAAATTGCCCTCCCCATCTTTAAAAAAGGGAAGGAGAACCCATGGAACTACAGACCAGTTAGCCTCACCTCAGTCCCTGGAAAAATCATGGAGCAGGTCCTCAAGGAAACCATTTTGAAGCACTTAGAGGAGACGAAGGTGATCAGGAACAGTCAACATGGATTCACCAAGGGCAAGTCATGCCTAACCAACCTGATTGCCTTCTATGATGAGATAACTGGCTCTGTGGATATAGGGAAAGCAGTGGACATGATATATCTTGACTTTAGCAAAGCTTTTGATATGGTCTCCCACAGTATTTTTGCCAGCAAGTTTAAAAAGTATGGATTGGATGAATGGACTATAAAGTGGATAGAAAGCTGACTAGATTGTCAGGCTCAAGGAGTAGTGACCAATGGCTCGATGTCTAGTTGGCAGCCGGTATCATGTGGAATACCGCAGGGGTCTGTCCTGGGGCCGGTTTTGTTCTATATCTTCATTAATGATCTGGATGATGGAATGGATTGCACCCTCAGCAAGTTTGCAGATGACACTAAGCTGGGGGGAAGAGGTAGATACACTGGATGGTAGGGATAGGGTCCAGAGTGATCTAGACAAATTGGGCCAAAAGAAATCTGATGAGGTTCAACGAGGAGAAGTGCAGAGTCCTGCACTTAGGATGGAAGAATTCCATGCACCGCTACAGGCTGGGGACTGAATGGCTAAGCAGCAGTTCTGCAGAAAAGGACCTGGGGATTACAGTGGATGAGAAGCTGGATACGAGTCAGTAGTGTGCCCATGTTGCCAAGAAGGCTAATGGCATATTGGGCTGCATTGCCAGCAGATCGAGGGAAGTGATTATTCCCCTCTATTAGGCACCAGTGAGGCCACATCTGAAGTATTGCATCCAGTTTTGGGCCCCCCCACTACAGAAAGGATGTGGAAAAATTGGAGAGAGTCCAGCAGAGGGCAACGAAAATGATCAGGGGGCTGGGGCACATGACTTATGAGGAGAGGCTGAGAGAATTGGGCTTGTTTAGTCTGCAGAAGAGAAGAGTGAGGGGGGATTTGATAGCAGCCTTCAACTACCTGAATGGGGGTTCCAAAGAGGATGGAGCGTGGCTGTTCTCAGTGGTGGCAGATGACAGAACAAGAAGCAATGGTTTCAAGTGGCAGTACAGGAGGTCTAGGTTTGATATCAGGAAACACTATTTCACTAGGAGGGTGGTGAAGCACTAGAATGGGTTACCTAGGGAGGTGGTGGAATCTCCATCCTTCAAGGTTTTAGTTGGTGCTGGTCCTGCTTTGAGCAGGGGATTGGACTAAATGACCTCCTGAGGTCTCTCTTCCAACCCTCATATTTTATGATTCTATGGTTCCCTTTAAATAATCCAGGCTTTGGCTCCCATCAGGACAGCCATATCTAATATAAAGAGGTTATTAAAAACCTTATTCACCATATATAAAGTTTTACCAATCCCAAGAGACTGGACTCATTGCCCACCAGGTCAATGAATATTTCACATCTCACCCAAATACACACGTACAGCCAGTCCTTATCAACTAAATCTAAAATGTATTGATAAAAAGAAAAAAAGTGTTGCTATGGTTAAAAAATCAATATACATACAGATATGAGTAAAGTTCTTTGGTCAGTTTCACAGCAGAGATGCGAGGTTCCTGATTTGTAAATGATGGTGAAGCACTGGAATGGGTTACCTAGGGAAGTGGTGGAATCTCCATCCTTGGAGGTTTTTAAGGCCCAGGTTCACAAAGCACCGGCTGGGATGATTTAGTTGGTGTTGGTCCTGCTTTGAGCAGGGGGTTGGACTAGATGACCATCTGAGGTCTCTTCCAACCCTGATATTCTATGATTCTAAGATAGACTGTAATATCCTTGGGGGTTGGAATCATGTCTAAATGTTCAGTCCTGTAGGATGCCAATGAGGTTTGTCAGGCAGAAGTGCTAAGCTTAACACTTTGTAACTGCCAGCACTCCTAGCTATCTTCGAGACACCACTGACCACCTGAGGAAACTACAATCCATCGGTGATCTTCCCGAAAACACCATCCTAGCCGCTATGAATGTAGAAGCTCTCTACACCAACATTCCACACAAATATGGACTATAAGCCGTGAGGAAAAGTATCCCCAATAATGTCACAGCAAACCTGGTGGCTGAACTTTGTGACTTTGTCCTCACCCATAACTATTTCACAATGGGGACAATGTATACCTTCAAATCAGCGGCACTGCTATGGGTACCCGCATGGCCCCACAGTATGCCAACATTTTTTATGGCTGACTTAGAACAACGCTTCCTCAGCTCTCGTCCCCCAACGCCCCTACTCTACTTGCGCTACATTGATGACATCTTCATCACTTGGACCCACGGAAAATTCCTTGAGGAATTCCACCATGATTTCAACAATTTCCATCCCACCATCTACCTCAGCCTGGACCAGTCCACACAAAAGATCCACTTCCTGGACACTATAGTGCTAATAAGCGATGGTCACATAAACACCACCCTATACCGGAAACCTACTGACCGCTATGCCCACCTACATGCCTCCAGCTTTCATCCAGACCACACCACATGATCCATTGTCTACAGCCAAGCTCTACGATACAACCACATTTGCTCCAACCCCTCAGACAGAGACAAACACCCACAAGTTCTCTATCAAGCATTCTTACAACTACAATACCCACCTGCTGAAGTGAAGACACAGATTGACAGAGCCAGAAGAGTTCCCCGAAGTTACCTACTACAGGACAGGCCCAACAAAGAAAATAACAGAACGCCACTAGCCATCACCTTCAGCCCCCAACTAAAACCTCTCCAGTACATCATCAAGGATCTACAACCTATCCTGAAGGACGACCCATCACTCTCACAGATCTTGGGAGACAGGCCAGTCCTTGCTTACAGACAGCCCCCCAACCTGAAGCAAATACTCACCAGCAACCACACACCACACAACAAAACACTAACCCAGGAACCTATCTTTGCAACAAAGCCCGTTGCCAACTGTGTCCACATATCTATTCAGGGGACACCATCATAGGGCCTAATCACATCAGCCACACTATCAGAGGCTCGTTCACCTGCACATCTATCAATGTGATATATGCCATCATGTGCCAGCAATGCCCCTCTGCCATGTACATTGGCCAAACCGGACAGTCTCTACGTAAAAGAATAAATGGACACAAATCAGATGTCAAGAATTATAACGTTCAAAAACCAGTTGGAGAACACTTCAATCTCTCTGGTCACTCGATTACAGACCTAAAAGTTGCAATTCTTCAACAAAAAAACTTCAAAAACAGACTCCAACGAGAGACTGCTGAAGTGGAATTAATTTGCAAACTGGACACCATTAAATTAGGCTTGAATGGAGACTGGGAGTGGATGTGTCATTACACAAAGTAAAACTATTTCCCCATGTTTATTCACCCCCCCACACACACACTGTTCCTCAGACGTTCTTGTCAACTGCTGGAAATGGCTCACCTTGATTATCACTGCAAAAGGTTTTTTTTCTCTCCTGCTGGTAATAGCTCACCTTACCTGATCACTCTCATTACAGTGTGTATGATAACACCCATTGTTTCATGTTCTCTGTGTATATAAAATCTCACCACTGTATTTTCCACTGAATGCATCCGATGAAGTGAGCTGTAGCTCACGAAAGCTTATGCTCAAATAAATTTGTTAGTCTCTAAGGTGCCACAAGTCCTCCTTTTCTTTTTGCAGACTAACATGGCTGCTACTCTGAAACCTATGCCTAACGTGTATCATGAAAGTGTTGCTTTTTTTCCAGAGCTCTCTGGCTCCCAGTTACCTCTGCTCTCACTTTCTTCTAAGATCAATTTTTAAACAGATTCACAAGTTTCTCTATCACTGGTTGACAGAAAGAATAACTGAAAATTCTAAGCACAGCCACTATGTGTACTGGACCAACTTGTCTGCTGGCATAACTATTGCTATCAGCGGATTTATGCCAGCAAGGAATTTGGATCACTGCTTGCATTTACACACCTATCTCCTCGCCACATCCAGTCTCCAAACCCCATCATGCCCCCTACGCACCAGTGCTCACTTCAGCACAGGAACAAACATTTACTCATATTGTTAACCATGTGCATTTCTCTACAGCATGCAGATTCTTGGCTGCACAGATCAGGAGCATCAGAATTTTGGCTTGCCATGCTTTTTTCAGCAGTGCTCAGCAGCCTGCAATATCAGGCCCTAATATAGACAAGAATCACACACAACACAAAGACACATACAGGGAAAGGGAAAGTTGTGGAGGTGAAGAGGAGGTGGTAGGAAGTATTCATGGAGAAGCTTTCCTTTTAGGAAGGATTTGAGGAAGAGATATGGGAGGCCGTCTCAGACACTGAGAACTGCACAATTGACAGTGTGAAACAATGTAAAAAAAAAAAAAAAGCAACTCGTCACAGTTCAGAATAAATGCAACTGTATTACCCCTCTATGGTCCAGGCAAGGGTGACCAGTCTCCACTTCTGGCTCCCCAGCCATTGGCTCTCTTGGCTGGATATATGCATCTCTTGCTCTTCTGACAGGGATATTTGCAAGCTGCACATTCCCCTGACTATATGGAGATCCCCAGCAAATGACAGGCTGCCTAAACTAGCTTCTTTTGCCTTCTCTTCAGAGACTAATAATAGAGTAATTTTGTCAACAGTTATAAGTTATCACATGCAGTTCTTTCTAAGCAAGCATGTTGATTTTTGAGGTATAAAGCATTGCAGAGAACTTGCCTGAATGTCTACACAGTGATTTTTTTTCAGCCGCGGACCCTGAGCCCTGCGAGCCTTAGTCAGCTGATGTGGGGAAGCTATGGTTTTTTATCCCTGTGTAGACAGCCCGAGTCACTCATTTATCTAGTTTGGGCCTTTGAAGAGATAAGGAATAAGTAATCAGCCAGCCAATGGGTTTTCTGCTCAAGGCAGAGCTTTGAATGGATGGATTCGGAAGTGAAAGACTGAGTGAGGAGAGAAGGAAAGAAAGTCAAAACTGATACTAGTATTGTCATTCTGGGAGACAGAGGGGTAGTGGAGTTCCTAACAGTGATAAAAATGAAATAGTCATGCATTTACTCCTACACTAAAAACACAGATGATCATCCTTCATGCACAACAACAAATCTGCATCTTTATTTTTTTATGTTATTTTCAAATTAAGAAAAAAATGGTCTTTGTTTTTTTGTATTTTCAACAGCATGCACTGAAAGGAAGTGCTTGCTACGAATATCTTCACAGTAGACTGGAGCTGAAAAATTAGTAGCTCAGCTTTTTTTCCCTAATATCAACTGAGGACCAATGTTTGCAATGGGATTTTTACAGAATGACCTTCATCCCACTGGAATGGAGATGTTACTGAATAATGCTACATTTATTTCTCCATACTTAGGGGATGTGTACCTATGAGCTTTAGAACCAAACATAAATAATTCTCAGTGAGTCTTGTGGATCCTCCAATATCTCTTCTGGTGATTCATTGTTTGTATTAGAATGCATAGTCTCATCTCTAAACTAACACAGAATTCGAAAGACAAATGTCATCCCTTCCTAAAGGTCAAACATCCAAGCACAAAGAGATTGTTGTTAGAGATAGGTATTGAAAAAACATTATTACTTTATATATCACAAGCACAGCCTGTACTAAGAAATCTTTTGCCAAATTTTGGGAATAGCCTCATATTGTGATGCAGCACTGTGGAGATGTTGTTTGACTAATGTAATCAGACAACCTGGAATTTCTGCTATACGATACCTTGTAGTATAAATTTACTTGTTAGTCTATTCAGGACACACGTTGCTCTCATAGACATGAGCACAATTCCTACTGTCCTTTTCCAGATAAAGTTTAGTGTAAAATAATGGGTTTTTTTTTTACTAAGTATTAAAAAGAGATATAAAAATAAGTAGCCGAGTTCCTTAACATCCAATTCGTAGCATTCAAGTTGGATTAATGTGTCTAGCTATTGATAGGCAGTAAAAGTGTTCTCTCAGCAGTATAAAAATGCGATCACTAGGTTTTCCAAACAGCATTTTTTAAAAAATTTGGATTCAAGTTTTCACCATTTGCATGATCACTCAGGGTGAAATTCATTCCTGTACATAGGGCCAGCAGAAGATCTATATACCACTTCGAAAGTTTAAGGTGGGATTTAAGTGGAGTATTGGTTTGTGCTAGTACTCTGCAGAGTGATCAATTTCACCCTCAGGCACTATGTTGTCCTCCATCTAAACTAACATGTTGCAGTAACTTTCTTCACAGGATCACATGCATGTGAAAATGGCCCCCAAACTCTGTCAGAATTATCTGATATGAGCACGCTACAGACTCTAGGAGAACTGAGAAATTGCTAAGGAAATGATTTGGTGCAGTCACATTTGCCTATGTGGAAATGGTAAGCATGTGATTTACCTGCTGTTCGGTCTATTGACAAACAGTCAAATGCTGGCTCTGAGGATACAAAAAAAAAAAAAAAAAGAATTGTGCCTGTATGAGACAGATAAAATTCTCCATGCACTGATTTAATCACTATTCCACAGGACTGCTCCAATTTAACCACCACCACCAGCAGGAAAACAAATTTCTTTCTTTCTTTAAGTGAACTTGGATGATAATTGAGCTCAAAAGATGTCTCCTTTGCAGCCTAGTCTGGACTTTCTATCCCTCTCTATTCACTGTCAAGTATCAGGGGGTAGCGGTGTTAGTCTGTATCCACAAAAACAACAAGGAGTCTGGTGGCACCTTAAAGACTAACAGATTTATTTGGGCATAAGCTTTTGTGGGTAAAAAACCCATTTAAGGTGCCACCGGACTCCTTGTTGTCTGTATTCACTATTACTTTCATATTTGCAGTCTGTAGTTGTGGAACCTATGGCAACAACAAGGAGTCCTGAGGGTCTTAGTTGTCCCTCAGGAGCTTGAGCTGAGGTAGGTGTGGGAGTGACTTGCTTTAGAGGAAAGAGTTTCCTAGACTTCTAAATCCATGTGAGTAGTTGCATAGCATAGTTAAACTACTATTATTTAGTTAAATTTAGGGGACAGGGCAAGGAAGTTATAGACTTTTGGAATTAATTCTGGCCTTTTCCTGTGACATTCGCAGCTGTAAAGTGTTTTCATTACCTAAGTGAGGCAGCCTGCCTTCCCAGTCTTTTCAATTATTTATTATGCGTGTGTGCGCACACGCATGCTCAGAGTGGTTTGGGCCAAATACTGAAGTTCTTATTAAGGCAAACCTAAAGCCAATGAGAAATGTGCCCTGAATAAGGACATCAGGATCAAAAATATACTGACCATCAGTGTGTGACATTTCACTCCGTATTCTTCATGAAAATATGCTTATGATATGAATATGACATAACTGAGATATACTTTATGCAAGGTGGGTCTTGTAAGGTAACACTGGAAAGGTTATAATTTACTGAATGTGTTTATCCAATTTTCAGAGTAACAGCCGTTTTAGTCTGTATTCGCAAAAAGAAAAGGAGTACTTGTGGCACCTTAGAGACTAACCAATTTATTTGAGCATAAGCTTTTGTGAGCTACAGCCCACTGCATCGGATGCATACTGTGGAAAGTGTAGAAGATCTTTTTATATACACACAAAGCATAAAAAAATACCTCCTCCCACCCCACTCTCCTGCTGGTAATAGCTTATCTAAAGTGTATCTCAAGTTAGGAATATTGACTATTTCCACTATGCTACTTTGGGTGACGCCCACTGCTAACACTTCAGGTACAACAATGGAAAGCCAGACAGGGCTGATGGCCCATTAGCGAGGACAATGGACTGTGAAAAGGCTTGGCCTTCCTGCAGATGCTCCATACTGCCACTGACTCAGACTCTGATACTACAGAGTCAGGTGGTCTTGTCCCCGATACTAAAAATTACTTGGGACATTTTGTAACCTATTTCTTTAGTATATTGAGTTTAGCTTGCATATTTTGCTTTATTTGGTCAGTAATCTTCTTTGTTGGGTCTGTTATCTCTTATATTCACTTAAAAGTCACCTTTTGTAGTTAATAATATAATATAACCCAGTTTATGTCATTTCTAACTGCGGGTGGGAGAAGTTGTGCGTATCTCCCTGCACATTGAGGGAGTGGGTAAATTTTATAAAAACCTTTGGGTTTGTACCCCTTAAAGGCAGTGGGCACCAGAGTGTTGGGGCAAGACCCTAAGGCTGAATCTTTCCAGAATGGATCTGTGTCTCTCTGTGCAGCTGGGTGTAGCCCTGCCTGTGTGCTTGGCTGGAAGAGGCTTGTGAGCCTAACCCAGCAAGGCCAGATAAAGAGGACCCAGGCTGGAATAATAGACAGGCTCAGTGATGTCTCAGCACATCAGGTGACATCCCAAAGGGCTCAGACCCGACACAGAGTGTTCTGTTAAAAAAATCCAAAATCTAAAACTACAGGCATTTACTGCCATTTACTTTGATTTTTAACACTATAAACACCTGCCTGAGTCTCCATCACTGTATTCCCTTCTATTATTAGAGGAAAAACTAATGATGATTTCTATAATTGGTTACCTAACACTTTCCATCATAAAGGATTCTTGCAAATATTTTTAGAAGCTGTAACATCTCCTTTGTATACACTATGGCACAGAATCTAACAACATGATCACATGGTATTTTTCCAAGGAATTGTGCCTCATTCTATGCACAGGTTGGATGGACATTCTTGACAAGCAAGCTATATGTAATAATGGTGTAATATTAAGTACAGAAAAAGTAAGGCAGAATATCCAGGTTTTTTTTTCCCTTAATGTCCTTATGAACGGAATCCCTACAGTTTAGTAGGGACTAAATCAAGACGGTCCTTAATATAGAAGGATATTATTATCTAGTTGTATGAAAAATTCTATATAATTTTATAGAACACATTAATCTCTGTTAGATTCTGGAGAAGTATTCCAAAATTTTTAGAAAATTAACTTTTTTTTTCCCTATTAAATTCTAATGGAGTTAGATCTTATACTGTGAAATAGCCTCCCAAAAGTAGTGGTGGAAACCGAAAAGAATGGTTTAATTTAAACCTGGACTTGATAAGGAACTACCCCATGTACTATAGTCCTAGGCACACCTTCTTTTTGCATCCTAAACAGTTCCTCTGAATCAAGTGTTAACACCCTGCAATGAAAGCACACAGTTATTAGATCTCCCTTTAGTCATTGTCTGGGCAAGCTATGTCTATACATAATATAGATCACCTCTTCACTTTTAATGTAAAATAACTCTAGGTGAGGATAAGGGAACCTCAGTGAGCAAGCTCTGAAAACTCCTGACAGTGTATTTTAGTGTGAAGATGACAACGGAAAGACAGAAGAGAGGTTAAACCTTTTCCAGGAAGGCTGGCAACAAGCCAGCAACTAAATGATGCTAGTTGTCTTCTTGAACTCTCTGCAATAAAAATGTCAAAAACCAGCAAAATTTTGATTCAAGGTCATATATTCAGATTCAAAGGGAACGAGAGAGAACTTGATCAAACAAATCTAAGTTTCAAATAAATTAATGAGAGTTCATATTTACCAGATGGAGCCCACAAGAACCTCAGCTAGTGCTGAGGCTTTTGGCTGGCATAACTGCCCTAACATTTCTAAACAAACTGATTCGAAGAATGGATTGATGACCATGGGAGACAGAAATAAAAAAGAAAGAAAGAAAGTCATGTCATGTCGTTGAGAGTGGTGCAGTATTTTGTGACTCTACCTACGTAAAGCAAATGAAATTGGAGATTCTCCTGTTTTGATAAAAATTAAGTATAACCTATTTTATTACCGATAGGCTTGATCCAAAGCCCACTGAAATCAGGGGGAGTCTTTCCATTTAGAAGAGAGTCAAAGACACAAACCCATAACTCTTTTGTATTAATTGCTATCTGTTATCTTTCTGGGGATAGGGAACTTGGGGAGAGGTGCCTATTGGAGGCCAGGTTGGGGGAAGAGACAAATCAGATGAGGAGTCAGAAAAGTAGGAACTGGGATTTTCTGTGCAAGGACACTGGCACTTGTATGATGTGCATGAACAGTGGAGACTGAAATTAGGTATGTGAGGAGACAGGGATAGGGAAGAGACGCCACTGGGACAAATACAAGTTGGAGGGGATTGGGCAGGTGGCATAAAGCTTGGTGGGGATGGGCAGAAAAGTGTCCATTACAGCACACTCCCCTCCAGAACCTGGAATGGAACCCAATATTCTGGAGTCTCACCATTCCTCTGCTGTCAGCAAATTCTGTGAAACCTCCAAGCAAAGCATACATCCCATCCCCTCTAGTACTGGTCCACATAGAAGACAACCTACTGTTATTTGTGTGTCTGTTAGCTCAAATGGCAGAGGCTGGTATGTGAATCTAAAGGTTCCAACCATGTTGATGACCCTTGTGGGTGTCAGCATGATGCCACATGATGGGATTTCTGGTTGGTGGGTTTTTTTTTTTCAGTTGGAATTTTATAAAGCTAGGAAATTACACACAATACTACATTACAGTTAATGTATTAATGTCCCTAAGTTAAACACTTAGAACGTAGAAAATGGCAACCTTAATTTGGTCCCCTTGTGTGTAAGCATTATGTCCTTTTCCACAAGACCCTGCCTCATTCAATGAACAGGACAGACAGTGTGCAGGGAATGAATCAAGGTTGCACACTGAAGCAGGCTCTGTGAGACCTTGTGGCTGAAGTTGGAAGACGGTAGGGGATTGCTGGAAAGTGAAAAGATGGTCTCAGGGTTAAGACAACTGAATGTTGCTCTGGAGAAATGTATTCTCTCTCTCTTTCTACCACAAAGCCCTTATGGAATGCTGAGCAAGTCACTTAAAAACAGATTTTCACAGCTGGTCTCTAATTGTGTGTTCCTCATTTTCTGGATGCCTGTTTTGAGAGCTGGGGGTCTGATTTGCAGAAATGCTGAGCACTCACAGCTGCAATAGAAGTCAACAGTAGCTAGGTATTCTGAAAAATCCAGCTCCTAGGGGTCTCAGACTGGGCACCCAAAATTATTGGACACTTGTGACCTCAATCTCTCTGAGCCTCAGTTCCCTGACTGTAAAATGGGGATAATATCACTCAGTTCACAGGGGTGTAGGGAAAATAAAATATTTATGTTGGTGAAGAACTTTGATACTTTAGTGCTGAGCACCATAGTAAATGCCAGAGAAAATTCTGTGTTCAGAGCAGGGTTTGAATAGTGTGTCACAAATAAGGCCTAGGGCACACGCAAACAATGAGGAGAAAACAAAATATTGAATAGTAGCTCATTAAGTGAACCCGCCCATTACACCCAGTGCAATGAATGAATCTGGAGTCCTATGGAAAAAATAGTGTGATCATGTAATTAAAGACTGTCATATAATGGATATGTACAAAGGGTCAAATTAAGGTTGAACTGGTAACCTTAATTCTGACATTTTCTAATTTGAGTGCTTGACTTTACAACCCTAATAATTTTCTTTTAACATAGTTTGTGTATAATTAACTACAGATTAAATCTTATCCATGCAAAGTAACTTAAAAATTGAACACTTAATAATTGATATTTATATATATAAACTTACATAGCATCTTTCAGACAAGAATCTCAATATATTTTACACCCCAATGAAGCACATACGTGTTTTTATATCTATTTTACAGACTGTTAAACTGAAACACACAGATGTTACATGTTTTGTTCATGGTCGCAGAGTGAGTCAATGGCAGATCTGTAAAAGATAGCTCAGGACTTCTAGCTTTCATTCCCTTACTCTAGCCCCTGGTTCCTGCTCCCATTCAAATCTCATGGACTTCAGTGGGGCAGAATCTTGGTCTAATCTTTCTAAAATAATACACAGTAAAAGTATAAAAGGTCATGAAATACAAATACCAGCCACCTCACATTCATTGCTAGAAGAATCTAACATGCACCTTGATTCAAGGCTATCTCATCAACATTTAATCTCAAAGACCACCCTTCCCTTACATAACTATATTACATGTGTCAAGGTTCCTCCCCCACTCTGAACGCTAGGGTACAGATGTGGGGACCTGCATGAAAACCTCCTAAGCTTATCTTTACCAGCTTAGGTCAAAAGTTCCCCAAGGTACAAAATATTCCACTCTTTGTCCTTGGATTGGCCGCTACCACCACCAAACAAATACTGGTTACTGGGGAAGAGCTGTTTGGAAACGTCTTTCCCCCCAAATACTTCCCAAAACCTTGCACCCCACTTCCTGGACAAGGTTTGGTAAAAAGCCTCACCAATTTGCCTAGGTGACTACAGACCCAGACCTTGGATCTTAAGAACAATGAACAATCCTCCCAACACTTGCACCCCCCCCCTTTCCTGAGACTTTTAATAGAAATAGGAGTAAATAGAAGTAAAGAAATCCACTCTGTAAAATCAGGATAGTAGATACCTTACAGGGTAATTAGATTCAAAACAGAGAATCCCTCTAGGCAAAACCTTAAGTTACAAAAAAGATACACAGACAGAAATAGTTATTCTATTCAGCACAATTCTTTTCTCAGCCATTTAAAGAAATCATAATCTAACACGTACCTAGCTAGATTACTTACTAAAAGTTCTAAGACTCCATTCCTGGTCTATCCCTGGCAAAGGCAGCATAAAGACAGACAGAAACCCTTTATTTCTCTCCCTCCTCCCAGCTTTTGAAAGTATCTTGTCTCCTCATTGGTCATTTTGGTCAGGTGCCAGCGAGGACCTTAACCCTTTACAGGTGAGAGGAGTTTTCCTCTGGCCAGGAGGGATTTTAAAGGGGTTTACCCTTCCCTTTATATTTATGACAACATGGATTAGTTTTTATAAGGGGAATGACTTTTCCCATCCTTCTGTCTTATCTTCCCATTTAATGTGAACCATGTACAGAATGCATCACCACTCCCCTCTCATCCACACTTTCATCTCTTGAATCCAACTGCATCTTAACCTACAATGTCAGTAATGCCCCGTAGGCACAATGACAAAGTAAGATGGTTTCAATGACTAAAGAACTGACAGAATTTCCTTTCATTTGGCACTTTTCATGGGTAAAGTCTACAGAAAATCTATGCACCTGACGCACAAGTAACAGAATTCATTTAGAATGGACCTGCCAAATATATGGAAGATCTGAAAGAATTGATTTTTACTTTTCCATTTTATCTCCAATGCTGATAATGTGTAGAAGCAAAGATCACTGAACTGAGTTATTTTTATTTAACAATTGTTTAGTCATTCATATTGTAAGACAATATAAATGGCAGATAGGTTAACTAAGACACAGGAATTTCATTCTTATGAAGCTAATATTACTTTTTGTTGTGGTTGTAACTTGTTAAATATTCAGAGTTAAATGTGCTACTTAAGAATGAACAATATTACTACAAATTAATACAGTATGATTAATTCACTTCAATTACTTTCAAGAATGAAATCAATATTAAATGCTCAGTTCAGATTAGGTTTTATGCACACTTTCTTCAACTGTTTTCTTTGCTTTTAAATTATAGGAAATTCAATACATTCCTCAGGTTCTCTCACACACACCCCGGTCTTTTCTCAAGCAACTATTTTTGCACCTGTCTCTTCATCCACATGGGATAATCACTATGGCACCTTACATCTTTCTTCTAGGAAATGGGACATGCAGACTCCTTAGGGATGGTCTTCAAGGCTATTTCTGGAATCAGATGGTTAAGGACCTTAAACTAGCAGTGTGGCAACTGTGGGGTGTGCAGCTGACAAGCTCCTGGGTCAAAAACTGGTTCTTTATTTTGGAAATCCAAACTAGGGATTCATTACAAATGAACCATCCCATTAGTATCTCTGATAGTAGGATGAACATTTGTTTGGACACTTCCCACACTTCAGCTAAATCCAATAAACCAGCCCATCCAGCCCTTCTTGAACCCAGTGTTGGCTTCCAGTCATTTCCAATGTCACATTCTGATGCCTTATTCTTGATTTGAAGGCCCTGCAGAGCTGTTTCTTGCCAACACTGTATTCAGATTTAGCCAGGGAGAAATTTTTTCCACCAATTGAATTCTACTCAGAATGAACTTGGCCCTTTATCTCTAGGTGTCCTCTGATCTCCTGTTCATGGCCAGTAGTTACTTAAGTTCATATTGATGTTCCCTTTATTTCCTTCTGCTACCAGTGACTTGAAACTTCTCTCATACCACCTACTGTGTTCTCTCCTTCTTTCAGTCCTCTCTTCCTCCAGACTCATTTCCTGTGACTAGTCATCAGTGCTAACCTCCATTCTAGATAGTATTTTCAAATTTTTATAATTATAAATTATAATTATAATTATAATATAAAGAAACTCCAGGATGCTTTTTGTTAACTTCATAGTCACACCATAATCAACTAATGAACTCTTCCACATCGGACTCTGAGTTACTCTACACAGGATACAATTTCCTCATAAACTGGAAGCACTCCAGTCATCATTATAATAAGCACAATCAATATTTGTAGCATGTGTAGTTAGGCTAAAATTTTTGCGTTTTGGTGCCTATAATTAGGCATCTACATTCACTTACTGTACTTATTTAAATTAGTGGTTTGATTTTCAGAGGTTCTGTGCACTCTCAATTTCTATGGGAAAAAATATCCACAGGAGCAGTTAGTGCTGAAAATTAAATACGGGTTTGCATACCTAATTTTATGCAATGCAGTTTGAAAATTTTCCCCACAGTACATTTCAGATACACTAGGGTTTAACCATAGTGTGTACTTTTCATTTATTTTTGGATAGTATATGAACTGCAGGGGTCTCATAGACCTTATTATGTGCAAAAGGGATCTTGGTTGCATTACATGTAGTGCTAAAGAAGTGTTTTGAATGCATGTGTCAGTCCCATGATTTGTATTTGATTGTATTGAAAATTTTTAAAAAATAGGGAGAAGGAAAAAATCAGGGTAGTTTGCTTCAGCCTTAGATTAGATGTTACATTTCTGCTTAAATCAACAGAGGAATCTAATGTGTTTTAGCAGCGATAAAGCAAGAACATACAGCCTCTCTGCCTGGGCTCCAGACAGAAGGCACAGGTTGAAGTGTAATCAAAAATTGTCTCCTGGTTTGCTGTGTGTAGTCTGTCTGTCTCCCCCCCCTTGATGAAGCATCAGTCGATGGTCTCAGCACTTCAGATTATCTATCAAACTGAGAAAAGCTGTCGCAGGCAGCTTGGACCTCTAATCAAATATTGACAGATGAGATTTTTTGGGTGATAAAAATAGATTTAAAACTCAGAGTGACATTACTTGATGAGTATCATAGCCTGCTTGTTAAAGTCATGATAAGGTGTATGATGCAGTCAGCCTATGGATGAATGTATTACCTTTCCTAAGTATAATAAGATATGGCATTCTTATTTAAAGCCGGGGTCAAGCCTCCACAATTTAGCTTAACCACATTTAATTTGCATTGCTCCCTAGATTGATAAAAAGAGACACAAATTAATGACAAAAACCACTTAAAATTTTTACTGATTCAAAACATTTTACTGGTTTGAAAAATATTTCCTGTAATGAGGAATACTGATGGAACTGGGAAAAAAATCTTTCAAATCAAGTGTGTCTACTGTAAATATATAGTATTTATAGCAGGTGAGTATTTATTGTATATACAGAAGATTAGTCGGCATCTGACACTCGTTTTTCCACAGTAGAAATGGCAAATAAATAAATTCTAAATACCAGCAAAGTACAGGACAAGTGTACCTAAAGCAACCACAAGTTTAAAAGATTAAGCATAGAAAAATCTGAGAGATTGAATGCTGCCTATGAAATACCTTGAAATACATTTTTGATAGTTACACAAGGGAAGTTAGATAAAAATAATAAAATGATAGTCATTGCTACTGCTCTAGGTCTCTCATCACATGGCTCATGTTTTTATGAGCTGTGCCCATGAATCAGGTTTTAGTTGATTTGTGGCTTTCACTTAGGGCTCAGTCCTATTCCTTTTGAAATCAGTGGCAAAATTCCTATTGGCTTCACTGAGAGCAGAATCAGCCCTTTATTCTGTTGTAAATCTGCAATAAATTTATTGAAATCTCTAGTGTTGCTCTGGACATGCACTGATGTAGCTTGCAAGAGAATATTACTCCTCTTACCTGAAAAATTATATTTTTCATGTGGATATTTAAGTGACAGTGATAGATTAAAATGGCCCAGGTTTTTTATTATTATTATTATTATTATTATTATAAATATGACTTTCATGTTTTCTACATTTATTAAAAGACCTATTCATACACAGAATCACATTGTTCAAAGGATCATTTCTGGTAGAGAAGGAGAGCCATAAGTTGTTAAACAAATAGCTTGCCAGCCAACCAAAACCAAAAATCTTACCCAACCCAGTTACATACATATATATAATCAATACGTGAGTTGAAAGGAATAAAGGGGGTTCTACCATATTCCAACTAGGTGCTGCTACTGGAGGGAGCCAAACAAATTGGGGGCACAGAAGATTGGGAAAAGGAGGAAAAAACCAAGAAAGCTTTTAGTCTATGATGTTTGAGCACTGTATTGGATTAGAGGTGTTTTAAATGAATATCTATTGGCTGACCTTGGTTTTGTTTTGTTATCAGCATTGTCTATAGTAACCTGTTACAATCAATCAATCATGGTCCAATGGACTTTTGGCAATAATGGTTTTCAAAGCCTATATATTACTCTAGGAAATAAATTACATATATTGGACTTCATCTCAATGAAGGTCACTAGTTAAAGAAAATGTCATACATTCCCATTTTAAACAGCTGGGTCCTTTCACTCTCACCACTGCCGGACTGGCTTTAAAAAGATGGCTTTTGGGGATTACTGTAGGGAAATAGTAGAGAATAAAGGACATTTTGATACACACAGTAGCACATTCTTCTAGAAAGAATATTATGAAAAGCAGAGTTATTAGCACTCAAAGTCGGAAACTGTGGTAACTGAGGAATTGTCAGCATTTACCAAGAGGTACCATAAAGAGGTATCCTATCATCATCTATTCCCAGAATAATAAATAACTGATAAATTTCAACTCTTTAAATGGTGACCACTGTCTGATCTCAATGCAGAGTACAGAGTGTTTGGCACTGCAGAAGCCCATGAATGGCTTGCACAGATGGTGCCTCAAATACATATGCACATTGCAGTTATTCTAGGAGAGGAATGTAGCATAACATTTGTTTCTTCACATTGTGTGTCTCTCACCCACATAACTACTCAAATAGCATGTTTAAAGCAAGATTAATTTTTACGGTCAATATCATCATACTTTTCATGTATAGACAAAACTATATTGTGTGGGAGGTGTTTCACACTGAAGGTCATTATTAGAAACCAAAAATCTTTACAACATGGCATAGCTATATATTTTTGGAGAGGAGAGTTTTTGGCATATCCTCACTAATATACATATAAATAAATAAAACCATGAGAATAAAGCATGCTCCTATTAACACTGGGTGAAATTCATCTCTTGCAATGGGCCAGCCTCGAAAAAGAGCTAAAGGGAACAGGTCTTAAGTGTCGCATAGTTAAAAAAAACCATCTTTTAGAGGCATGATGGGGTTGTATTTTTGATGGGGTTTAAAAATATATATATATTTAATTTCTGAATGATTTTAAACATTTTCTTTAGTTGAACACTTCAGTGGAGAGTGGCTGTAGCCCTGGGAGTGCCAAATTTACCCCATGCCACATAGCTACAAAGGGGTTTTTCATGGCATTTTACGAAAAATGGTACCAACTTAGTTTATGTCTAGATATTCCATCTTAGTAGACCCCCTCAAAACACATAATATTAATTACACTGGGAGCAATGAACAGTCAGTGTCCTAAGGCAGGGGCTCACGAGTAAAAAAAAAAAAAAAAAATCCTTACCAGCTCTAAAGAAAACAGTTTGTCATTAGAAAATGCATATTTGTCACCAACTGTTTGTCGTAATCTCAGATTCAGTGAGAAGATCTCTCCGTTCATGGTGGATTTCTTGTTTCTCACAAAAATCTTCAAAAAGCATCTGCTTCATTCCCATTCTGCCTGGGAAATGTTTTTTTGAAATGTCAAGCTTTTCATGTGACAGGAAAACCACTTCTGCCTAGTTTTTGTAATGAGAGACTTTGCTGCCCAAAAAGCAGCTCTGGACCTCCCTCAACTCCCTCCTTTGGCAGAAAGCACTGCACAAATTGAGAGGGGTGCGCTGCTGGGCTCTCTCACTTTTCACAGAAGCATCTAATATTAACTGTTGCTAGAGGTAGGAGACCAGACTTGATAGATCAATAATCTGATGTAGTATTGCATACACTAAAATTACAAATAGGCGTTATTTCATGAGTGGTTTCTAGCACTTGGCTTCTTAAAAATGTGGCATGTCACCCAAACTATTGGCCTGAAGTTTTCTTTGCAGTTATTATATTATACAGAACACAACACTCTGAAAAGAATTATTGAACTCTCTTAAGGATGTATTCTCTCCATCTGTGAAAACCAGTGAGGCAATTATTCCTTTATACTGTACTTGGTTAGACCTTAGCTAAAATACTGAATTCAGTTCCATTTTGGACACCTGACTTTAAAAGACAGACAAATTGGAGACAGGCCAGAAGAGAGCAACAAAGAGTAAATGGTTTGGAAAATAAGAGCTATGAAGCAAGGTTAAGAGAACTGGGATTGTTCAGACTGGAGAAAAGAGTGAGGAAACGTAACTTGTTTAAGACATATAGGACTGCCATAAAGACATTAGTAAACAGAGACACATCAAGCAGTAATGTGATTAAATTGAAAGGAAAAATTAAATTAGTAGATTAAATATTAGAGTAATCTTTATATCTATTAGAATTGGAAATGGAACACACTGCCAAGGGAAGTTGTGTAATCTCTCAGTGGAGATTTCTACCTTTGCCATTGATAGAGCTCAGCCTTTAATGCTTAGCACAAAAGGCATGAATTAACAAACACAACCTGTTCTCTCACCTAACTGTTTTCTCACAGTCCAACATTTAAGGGAAAAAAAACTTGTGGTGTAACAGAGTCGGACAATGAGCTACCGTTCTTTTATCTGTATTTTGAGTGTCTGGGCGGTAAACTGAGTTGATTACAGACACAATCTATAATTTACCAGTCACTAGATTTTTCTTGCACGTTTTCTAATTCACTTTATTAATAAAGTAGAAGCATCATTACCAGACATTTAAGAGGCAGTAATACAAACACTTTAGGGGACTAATGTAGAGGAAAATTCTGTTCCATACAGTAGATTGAACAAGGTAAACCAGAAGACAGTCTTTCCCAGCCCTACAGTCTATTGTTCTCTTTCTATTTTACCCAGTAATCTCACTTCATGTACCATATCAATAGCCTATATTTTGTAAAGATTCCTACAGGATTCCCACTCCTGGGTCTTTTTCTCTCTAGCATGAGACAGGTGGATCTTTGCAGACTATAAAGTTTTGTTCCCTAAGGGCAGCAGTAATGGGTTCAAGGCATGAACTAGTGGTCACACACAAGCCACCCAGGACTATAACTCCTAAACTTGGAACCTTCCAATCAGATTCTTCTTGACCAGAGTTAGTGAACAAAATTCCCCTGAGGAACTTTACTTCTCCAGTGGCTGCTCCTACTCTTCTTCATGCTCTGCAGCTTTGGCTGCTCTCTGTGATTTCTGCTGTATTTTTCTCAGTCATTAAAGATATTGGCTCAGATTCTAAGCTGCACAGTGGTCACTTTGCACCACACCACTGGCATAGCCAGCCACAGGAGGATCTTCCCAGCGTAGTGGGGATTCTTTGCTGGTGCAGAGCCAACCTACTGCTTTCTATTCCATTTCCCTTCCAATGCCCAGCATATGGAGCATCGCTACCTCTGACCCCTGTTTGCCAAGTCATCACCTTGGGACTGTTGGTAGGTAGCTCAAGTTACAGCTAACTTTGAAATCTCTTTCCTGACCTGCACTATAAACTTCTTGGTCAAGGGTCTAGGCTGTACAGTTTTTAAATTCATAAATCCAAAATTCAGGCAACTAGAGTTAGGAGAAGAGAAAAGCAGTGAAATTTTAAAAAGGTAAAAATGTATTAATGTTTTAATCTGCAATTAAATTCTGACCCCATTTTCTCCTTTCCTGTTGAATTATTTGACTGGTTTAGGCTGTTACACTAAATGGATGGTGTTTAGTGAGCATGAGAGTGTTTCAAACAGCACCAGGTCAATGCACACTAGGGAACTTTTAGTGTGCAACAGAAGGGTCCATATGGTCAGTTAGTGCACAACACACTGGAGTATTTTAGATTCACAGTCCAGCTTGCCATGCACTAGTTCATTGCACTGAGAAGCCGTCAGGAAGTTTCCTGTCAGCTGTATGTCCCCCGTTTGTGAAAGATGGTGTAATCTTTCAGGAGAACATATGAGGGTCCTACTAGTATAACGGGAGGGAATAGAAAATGTGATAATTAGCTTAATACCAGCATGTCTACAGAAGAATATTTGGTTTCATTGTTATTAAATGTTGTATATTGAATTTACTGTGAAATTCTGTTATTATGGAGTTGAAATGTAGTCTTACCAAAAGGATAATCTCATCCTTAATTTCATCTTACTTTAAGTATTAAATTAATGACTTTAATAAGGTGAGCTATGCTTCCCCAGTTCACCTTTAGTTCAAGACCTGCTTCTATTCCTGAACTGTAATGAAAAATATTCTGAGGTAATAGCTACCAGTAAGAGAATATTACATTCCTGTTACTAACAGTAATATTTGAAACACATGCATTTTTTATAACTTACCAAGGTTTTCTTATGTTAAAGTGCTTGTGTGAGCAGGACATGGCTTTTGAGATTTACACTCTTTGGTGTCTGTGAACCACTGCTGTATACTGCAGAGTCTACCAAAATATTGGTATTTTTAAAATTATATTTCCTACTTTAGTTGCTCTGGTCCTGGTCAGCATGGCCTACGACACTCTAGTTCAATTTTGTCAAGTTAGACTGATCATTCCCACTGTGTGCACTTTAACTTGTAATAGTTTCAGAGACTGGCAATATAACCATTTTGACAATGGTAAAAGATTGCTAATGTTATGGTTATATGAAAAGTTAACTTTGTGCATGATGGGTTTGAGGTATAATTAGGTGAGGCACCAAGATAAGAACCTAAACAGAACAGAATTGGTGGTGAGAAGAAACAGGAAACTTGTACATAATATACAAAAACCCTCTTCTTGGGACAAAAATCTGAATACAGGTTTAAAAACAGATTACTTTGGGTTTAAAGCACAGGTAGTTTCAATTGTCTGAGAGAAATGGACATTTTTGGTTTACCTGTCCATTTAAATAATGTTGTCATGGGAGATTTAAAGCTCATACTCTAAAGTTTGCAGTGCGCTTTTCCTGCAAATTGGGTTCACATCAGTGCCTCACTGCTTCGGAAACAGGTGTAAAGATAAAATAGCACCAATACATACATACAACAAAATAAGACTAATCTTCTGTACAGGGTAGCTTTAAAAATCCACAAACATGGTAAAAGGTAAGATGGAGATTTTGTGATTAAAAGAAAAAAAAATTAGAAACTGAAGAAACTACCAGTCCATAAAAGGCATAAGCCAATAAAGCTACACATTATTGAGGAAGCTGGGGGACCTACTCTCCCATGCATAGGAGTGGAAAATGAGCCTATTTAAACCAGTGAAAAGTGGGTATAAAATGTTTCACACAACTGTTTTGAACGGATGTAACAAAAGGTGCAGAGTTTCAGGCCCTCAGAGCATTCACTTGTAGAGAATCTGTAGATTTCTGTGGCAGGATTGCTCACTTGCATGTTAGAGCAAGGGTTCTACTCCCTTACACATATACATCCCTGAAGATATGTTTGGGCCTCAGAGGACCCTGGACTCCATACTTCTGCCTAGTCCCCTAGGCTTGAAGCTTATAAAACATGAAGTTAGCCTTGCATCCTGACTCTCTTGCTTTCCTCAAGTGGCTCCTGCAGGAGGGTATTCCATGCCCAACCCTCCCCCTCCGGAACTAGTCATCAGGCCCCTGCCCTGTGAGCCTCTCCAGCTGTCCCCAACATGCCTCCTGAGCAACATCCAGCCTGTTCACTAAACTCTAAACCACACCCAGACCTCTAAATCATACCCAGACAACATCTTTATGCACTCATGCTTCATGCCATTCACTTCCTTGCCCTCACGTCCTACCCTGACACCAAGTGGCAGAACCTACTGCCACCCGAGGAGAGCGAGGAACCCCAGAGGGCCAACCTGTACTAACCACTATGGTTTCACAGCCTGCTAGGGATATTAGGTGGCAACTCCTCCACAGAGCTGTGAGCATGGACATGTTCCTGGTGCAGTTCAAGAACTCTCTCAACACCTGTCTCTTTTGCAACAAGAGGGAGATCCTGGCACACATCTTCATAGGGTGCATCAGGTTGCAGACCCTCTTCGAGCTCTTTTAGAACCTCTTACTGAGGTTCTGGTTGCACTTTTCCCTGCACCTCCTAATTTATGCACACCTACATCTGTGGCCCCACAAAGTGGTGGGATCTCCATGTCAGCCTCCTCCTGGCAGTGGCCAAGCTGGTCATCCATCACTCAGGATGAGGCTGGCAGGTGTGATTTATGACAGTGGGGCCTATTTATATTCCCTTATCCAGTGATACGTCTAGGCAAAGTTCCTCTGGGTGGTGTCCACTGATTCCTTCAATGCCTTTGAAGGGGAGTGGGCACTGTTGGAGGTTTTCTGCTTAGTGTTCCCTTCCAGTTACATGAGATTTATCCTTTGATCTTCACTCCTATTCCTGTTTTTCCATTTGTTCTTCCCAGTATTTACTTGTGGGATGGGTTCAATGGCTCCTCCCCAGTTGAGAGGCCTTTAGTTTTGGGCAGGCATAGGCCCACAATCTCCTGGCAACCACAATAGGTAGTCTTGCAGTTTATGGGCTCTCCCAAACATTGAATGCCCACAAGAATTTTCCCCCCCAAAAGGGGGTCCACAGCACAGAGAATGAAGCAGCACAAGTGAATGCGAACCCTGTCTTAGAGCCCTCATTTGACATCATGATTAAAAAGAGACAAAACACACAATCTATGGGAGTAATGTGGTATTATTACAGGCTATATAAAGAGAAAGACCTGCAAACTTCATTCTGCTGTGAAGAGTGAAGACTTATGTTTTGTTTCCACATACAGTTACTCAGTGGTAGCATTACCCATGTTTTTCAGAACCCACAACAGCAGTAATTTAACTATTCCACTCCAGGCGGTGTCAGAAATAAATCAATAGGAACACAGCAATTCTGTCTGATCAAGGATTAAATGCAAGTAAGCATGCTCTTGTCTAACACTGCAGTTTATTAGATTTAAGCACATAGAGACATAAGCAAATCCAGAGCAGCGATTTGAACCTGGGATCCCTGGCAGCGCAGCTTCAGTGCAGCCACACTGCCAAGGAAAGGGATGTGAAACTGGGGCCTAGAGCAGTTGTGGATACAAGGTTTTATGCACATCTGCCAGGTTTCTGAGCAGCTTTTCTTCAAATGGGCATCCCTACTTCCCAACAAGATGCTGACAGAAAAACTCCACTAGGAAATTCTCATGGGAATGTCCTGGTAAAAATCTCCCATGCATTTTATCTGAGGAAAGGACCATCTGGCTCAGAGAGGAAGTATCATTGCAGATGTGAGATCAAAACATTTTGAATTGGTACTTAGGCTAAAGTCTAACCATGTTTCAATGAAATTACTGCGTACTGCTTCATTCCATTATGCTGATGGTGAGGAACATATAGGGTTTTCTAGGGGATTTTGGTTCCCCCTGCTGGTGGTTTTAATGTTGAAACATTTATTGTAAATTGTACAATCTGACTACGCATGAAGAGTCCAAGAATCCAATTCTGTCACAGTGTTATTCTTTTAGGATGATATTCCATACAGGATCACACAGGTCTGATGAGTATGAAAGTCATATATTGTTGTAAATCTTATAATTTGTTTATTACCTTATACTTTGTCCACTGACATATTGTAAATTTTGCTCTTTTCCTGAACTTTTTAAAATCAGTGAACATAAAACACGCTGTAGAATTCAAATCCTTTGTCAAAACAGCTGGAAATAAACCTGATTTAAGTTTGGAAGTTCAGTAGTGGACTAACTGAATCCTTTTCCTGAGATTAAAATGTTGAAGCTATGTAAATACACTGGGTGCATGTCTGTGAGTAGTCAACCTCTCTATAACACTCATCACCATGTATTTGACGGGTTTCCATTCCCCATTTAGGTTTTATGTCCCGCCCTCCATTTCCAGTCATGTACAGGTTTGGTGCCATCAGCCATTTTGATTTGGGGCGGGGTGGGGGGGAGGAAGGAGGAAAAGGGAAATATTGTTTGCTTGTGTTTCAACATGTTTGACTGGGTTTTGAGTGAGAACTTAAAGAAAGCAGATTAAAAAAAATAAAGATTGTTTGGTTAGGTTTAGTAAGAAGAGAGGTTGGTTATTAAAGAAAACAAAGATGTTGGTTTATTAAGGAGTGAGGGTTTTAAAGAAAAAAGTTTTCTGGAATAAAGATTATAGAATAGAAACAAATTGAAATAAAAGGAAAATATAAAGGTAAAAAAGAATTAGGTTGACAGAAAGCATGACAGAAAAAAGGGAATTTTAAAAATTAGCTAGAGAGCCTGTGTTCAGTGAAATAAGTAAAGTATAGAAAACAGCAAGAGAGAAAGATGCTTCTTTGCTACTGAGCAGAACACATGGCTAGTGAGGGGGTAAAGTATAGAGAGCAGCAGCGAGTGAGAAAGACAGGCAGACAAGCAGCAAGCTTACCCAGCGGCTGTCCATAGTGAAATGATAACTATACTGGACCAATCAGAAGCAGTTCTACAGTCCACTGCCACCTTCCTCTCCCTTCACCACCCCTCCTAAAGTAAGCCCTGCAGGAAGCATATTCCCACAGCCTTTTTTATTTACTTGGAGTTTTACTGAAAATTGACTGTTAAGTTAGGTTTTGTAAAGGAACAAACACTTAAAAGACAAGCCTATTTGAAGGAACATTTCCTCACCACCTTTTCCTTAATTTAGCACTTTTACATATGTGTTTCAATAAAAAGAAATAGCATGCAGAAATACCTCCAGGGTTAAAACTACAAACCCTTAGTAACAGCCACTTTATAAAAGTGATTAAAAGTGATAATAAGTTTCCCTAGGTTTTTACTAACATTTATTATTTTTAGTGAGGACAATATGAAGCTGCAGCAAAAGCACAGTTACCAAAAGCAACATTTGTAAGAGCTAAGAAGACTGTTAGATGACCAGAACATAATATGAAAAGGAGTACTTGTGGCACCTTAGAGACTAACAAATTTATTTAATGTCTAAGGTGCCATAAGTACTCCTTTTCTTTTTGCGAATACAGACTAACACGGCTGCTACTCTAGAACATAGTATGAAACCCCTAGGCTTGCTTTTAAAAGATTTTCCTAAAGGAAAACTTTGGTAAAGAAATTATACTTTTTTACCAGAGATAAGAATTTTGTTTTCTTTAGCTTTATAAAGGCTGAATGTTATTTACAATATAACAAAATATTTTTATTAGAAGTAATGCTATGTAAAATACAAAAAAGACTTGTATAATTGCTTTACATATTACTTTAATTAACTGCAGGGAATGCTAACATAACTTTAGGTTTATAAAAAAAAGAAAACCAGCTTATGTGAAAAAGTTAACACAGAGATAAGGTGTCTGTTTTCCCCCCCCCACCATACATACATTTTTCTTTTTAATGTTTTTTTTCAAATGTAAACCAAGGAAAAAACTTCCTTTAGGAATGTCATATTCAAGAACTTCATAAAACAGTGAGATAAACATCCTTCCTTGTTATTTGAAGAAGCCATTGTTTTGTGATTGCATGAAGCTCAGTTTATAAAAGTGATAAAGAAAGTTTTTCCCCTATTTTTTGCTTACATTGGTCATTTTTTAGTAAGAAAAATTTAAAGTAAAACTCCAAGCAAAAGCGCAGTTACCAAAAGCAGTTTTTGTTATAGATAAGACGACTGCTTCTCTTCCATACCCCACCCCCAATTCCTAACTTTTTAACAAATACAAGTGAAAGTTATATTAAACTTTAATTTACTGAGGATTTTAGTATGAAATTTTTGTTGACCCATCAAAAAGTTAGAGCAAATGTTTGCAGCCCATGTGCTGAGACACAGGTACCAGCTCCTGTATTTGTTTTGGGTTTATAAATTTTGTTAAAATGATATATCACAGGCTGCAGCTGTGGCTCTCTCTACATTTTAAAAACAGGTAAGACTAATTAGACTAGCCAGGGACCCATGCACAGATGCTGTGTAAAATACAAGAGACTTGTATAGTTGCTTTACATATTACTTTGATTAAATGAAACAAACCTGTCGGTTTTAAAAACTACAGCAGTATGATTTTAAAAGTGCTGTCAAAAGAGACACCCTTTTAACTTAATGTAAACAGAAGGGGGAAAAACATCCCAGGGTTAAAACCACAGGGCCTTAGTTAAAAAAAACACACCACATTACTAAGGCCTATTTGAACCAGCAAGCTTGTTTTAAAAATCTGTTTAGTTACCATTAAACTAAAGCCATGGTCATTAAGTTAATTAAAAGGAACAGGTGTGTAGATATCAAAGCCCTCTGAGTACAAAAATGTTAGTGGTAACAATATAACCATTTACAAAGTTTTTTAACTATTAAACAGACTTAATATAAAAATGTTTTACAATTTTATGCTAGGAAAGACAGGCTATTTTTTTTTTTTAATATTTGTAAAAGCTCTGTGACAAAAATATGTAAGCTACACTAGCATAGCCTCTTAAAAATAACGTCTTCAAAGTATCAAAACAACTGAGTAAAATATGAAAACTGTCAATAATAAGTTAGCTGTAAGCCTAAAGGGCTGCCAAGTTTTACTAAACACAAAGATTTTAATTTAGTAAGATCAACCCGTTTACAGACATGTCAATAGTAAAGAAATAGCAATATTAGCCTTTATAATGTATTTGGTATGGTTTTTTATATAAAATAAGCACTTAAAAAGTTGTTTTACAATAAAGGAGAAAAAGTATATAGTAACAGAACCCCACCCCCTTCCCCAACCCATTTATATAGACATGTCAATTGTGAATCCCTTCTGTAACCTTATTCTTAGCTTCTGAAATTCTGCCCCCCCACACCCCTTGAATCCCAAAAGGATTTAAGCTTGCTTTGTGACACCTATTAACTGTAAACTGCATAATTATGCTACTGTGAGCTTTGAATTACAGTAATTTTTCTATAGGAATTGATATTCCTCCATGACAGAATTGTCAGTAAATGAAAAGGTTTACTCAATTTACCTAATAGTTATTAGTATTTAACTAACATCAGGAGACCACTACTTGCAGAAGCACTGAACAACAATAAAAAGGATACTCTTCTAAAAGGCATTTGAAAGGAGACAAAAAGAAGCAAACCAACTGAACTTGTCTTTCATGTACACAAGGGTGACCTGAGTTACTTTCTTTCTTGCCTAGTTGGCAATGTGTTTTGTCTATAACAATATTGATTATGTTTCTTTATTCAGTGGATCCACAGGGTCTAATTTTCCACCCCCAGATAGGTGAGTATATGCACGCTTGACAGCATGCATTTCCACTTTTAACACTGCCTTAAACAAATCAGGCTTCAGAGGCTTAAAAATCAGGCCCATAGTTTTCAGAGTAGCAGCCGTGTTAGTCTATATCCGCAAAAACAGGAGTACTTGTGGCACCTTAGAGACTAACAAATAAGAAGAATATGGCCCAGCACAACCATGATTAAGCCGATGCCAAGGACTGAGCAATACCATTGTTCTTTGCACATCAGTGTAGTTTCACATAAGCGTTTTAGAACTACTAAAGGCATAAGGTGTTATATCTACTGGTAGCATATGAAGACAACAGCCTTCTGACTAGCAAAACTTATTTTCCAGCACACAGCGATCAGTCTGCCTGCATGCAATTTTGCAAGATTTCCCTTTCCTGACTTTTCCCCTGCATTTAACACTTACTAAATATACAGTGTTAAAAAAAAACACTTTGATATGATTAAAGTTTAACACAATCAAATGTTATTTTAATAAAAATTAGACCTATTTTAAGCAGGCCCTTCTGCTTTTACATTTTTTTTTTTTGGCAGCAAAAGCAGAGGATTAAAATTAAATAATGTAAACTTAAAGAGTTACCAAGTTTTACTGAACACACAGAGATTTTAATTTAGTAAGATCAACAGCTGTTTACAGGTATGTTAATGGTAAAGAAATAGCAATATTACCATTCACAATATATTTAACTCTTTTTAAAAACCGTTTAAATAGACTTACTTGTTTTGAAGTAAAATAAAGAGGCCCCTTTTAACAGTAACTTTTTAAAACTGTTATAAACTGTAAAGAAGGCCTGTGTATAATATAAAAATCCTTGATTAAGGAGGATTTAAATGTTATTTTAATAAAAAATAGCATTCAGTGAGGCCTATTTGAAGCAGCATGTGAATTGCCCAGAATTCAAAAAGATAACCAGACAAAAACCACGCTACCTGTAAATTGTAAAGAAAGCTTTAGAAGTATAGGGTGCAATTAAAACCCCATCACATGTGATGGTTTTACAATAAAAAAATTAAAATAAGACAAAAGCCACAGCCATAGAGAACAGGACATGGGGATACGAGGACTGTCTTGAGTTTTAGGGGGAATAATTATTTAGTTAAAACAGTTTTGTAGGCAGCCATTCTTTGTTTCTTGTTATGTTTTAGCATGGGCAAGCGTTGGTCATTGAGAATCACTTTCCCAGTTTATGAGATATTATCTCCTCCATTCAACAGAGATAATATGAACAAAAACATACTTGAAGATACTTTGGTCTTCCTCCTTAAGTAAGGAGGAACTTCTATTTAAAAGAAATGTAGTGAGGGTTTATATTTTGATCAGATTGTAAAATTGTACAGAAATGGTTTCCCAGAAAATGACCGCATCATGGCGCGGTTTGTGAAAGGGAAAAAGTCAGGTGTGTCCAGACGCGTCCCAAACATGTTTCAACATGTCCAGAAATGTCTGTCTTTTTGGGAGTTTACAATGCACATCAATAAAGCATACACTGATTTTTGTTCAAGTCTTTTATTTTATACCTTTAACGACTGAGGCCCTCTTTTTTTTAAGCAGGTACATTTAAAAAAAGTGATTACCATTATTTTCTTGCTTTGCAGGCCCTGCTACAGAGTATCTTCCAGTATGATTTGTTTGATCACCTAATTCTTTTTTACCTTAATATTTTCCTTTTATTTCAAAATAACGTTTTAAATACTCCTGTCTCAACCCACTTTTATATTTTCCTTTTATTTAATAAACCTTTTGCTTTTTAAAATGTATTAGTTCCTCTCTCAATATACATTATTTTTTCCCCTAGTCTATAACCACCTCTTTACTGTCTTCCAAATTTTCTTTACAATGCTCTCTCCTTAATAAGGCTAACCAAAAATATTTTTCTTTAATAACCAACCTCTTTCCTTACTAAACCTAACCAATGTTCTTTAAATTCTCTTACAAAACCCAGCCAAAGATTTCAAAACACAAGCACACATTTCCCATCCAAAAGTTAAAAATTCAAAATGGCCAACAGCAAACCTGTAAAACAACCAAAAACGGAAATGGAGGAGGGAACAGAACCCCGAACTACGCATGGAAACCTGTCAAAGGATATATGGTGATGAGTGCTATAGAGACGTTAAATATTTCTGTGTTTATAAAACTCAGTCCAACATTTTGATGCAAACTTCATGAGATCCCATCTGATCTGCTAACTTAATTAACAGTGGCTGTTCACCTAATGTGGCACATTAGGCTCTTGCCTTTCTTTCTTAAGAAGAGTCAAAAGATATAAGCAACAGAAAACTAAAAGAAGAGCAAGTTACATTTTGCATTATAATTATAACATAATATGAGATTGCGGATCAGCAGAACAGGATACTGCTGCAGAGGCAGCTGATTTCCCCTCCCTTCCCCCACCTCATGTACACACAGAGGAAAGAGAAATCCTCAGTGGGAAGAAAACTTCCCAACATGATGTAGGAGAAGGATTCCCTGTATGTTTGTAATAATTTTGGCTGAGATTTTGCAAGGGTTCTTGAATAGCTTTAAAGAATTACTTTAGGCTAAAATGGGACAATGTTCAAAGAAAACTGATGCATTATGCATATGGCAGGACACTTTTTCATGTCTAAAGTAGTGCATATTCAATTACATTTAAATTTATTTAAAGATGCTGTCTGAAGTGTCTCTTTCACAACACTCAAGATTTTATAACACTTTGCATTCTTTATCGCACCTCTCACCTGAAGAGCTTAACATTAAAGAATTTAGCCTCAGAACATCCATGTCAGACGGAGAAGCAGTATCCTCATATTTCAGGTGGGGAAACTGATGTGCATATGGATGTCAAGTAATGTGAATAAGGTCATATATAGAGCCTTGCAAATCCGTGGATCTGTGCTTTATATCTGCAGATATCCACATCCCGGATGGCTGTAGATCCAAATTTTGTAGCTGTGCATGGCTCTAGTTATCTAGCAACTCAGCTGGAAAATCAGATTAGAATCCAGGGCTGAAATCCTGGCCCCACTGAAGTTAGTGAGAATTTTGCCTTCTATGTCAGAGGAGCCAGAATTTCACGTCTTATCTCCAGATTCACAGACCCTGCTTTAACCTCTAGATAAGATTATGCTCTCTAACAATTGGCTGCCAAAAATCCAGGTAAAATGTTCAGCAGTACACAACAGTGATGTTGCTGAATATTAGAAATATGCCATACTAGTTAACTATGAAACAGCAACACCACAGCGTATGACTCAGACAATTAGCAACAAAGGGGTTAAAACAAGCTATTAAGATTCTGATCAGAGCAGTCCCAAGAGCATTGTTGCTCTGACAACTGCCTCCACCCACTGCTCACATATCTATTCCAGTACATTTCATCTCACTGATTTTCAAGCTTTTTGGGGGAAAAATAGCTATTCTGAACCCATTAAATTGTTTCCTAAAGGTATTTTATAGAGGTACCGAGGTGGCACTGTTGTGGGGCAACCAAAAACGTGTATTGGTGAAGTTTACTCATCTTTCCCCCATTGTTTTAAAAAAATTATAAAAGTAAATATAAGAATTAGGTTGATATAATATTATGGCTCAGACTTAAAATGAAAAGAAATCAGAGAAGCAAGGATTAGAGTTCATACTTCAACAATAACTAAACCCTGTAACACATATGGATTATTTTCTCTCCTTGATTTCCTTGTTACACATTTAACAAATGTTCACATATAACACAAAAACTGTGTGCAGTGGGATAAAGGTAGTAATGGTGTAGGAGCCTTCTATCTTTTGTATTTCCTGATTCTCTTGTTTTTAACTGCGCCTATATAGAGAGATAACGAGGAGTCCTTGTGGCACCTTAGAGACTAACAAATGTATTTGGGCATAAGCCTTTGTGGGTTAGAACCCACTTCATCAGATGCATGGAGTGAAAATACAGGAGCACGTATAAATACATGTATGTGTGTTTGTGTATATATACACACACACACACACACACACACACACACAGAGAAAATACATAGTTACACATTCATACACATGTCTACCCATGTGGTGTCAGCTCATTAACATTCTTTACCATCATTCATTTTCTTAATGGAACTGATACTACATGAATTTGTGTGCTTTTAAATTTACTTACTTATGCAGGCCAATGGTTATTGCATTTCTTGGAATATCATTAGAAACCATTTCTTGATGTTCTGTGGCTGTTTTTACAAATCAGTGATCGGTCAGCATGTATGTTTACGGCCATCTTTATCCTTTCCTGTTATTACAATTGTTTCAGTCTTGTTAGAATTATGATTTGAAAGAAAACAAAGTTCAAGGATATAGCATTAACAGAATAGAACAGGACCAAAACAGCAGTATTTTTCATCTTCTATATAAGAATGTTTACAGTTCTTTTCTATGCACATACAAATTCTGACAGCTTTTCCATCACTGGTTCCAATTCACTGGCTTTGATATTCTTCTTAACATCCGAGTTTATTAGGAGAGATGCAAGTAAACTTCTCAGCTGTTACCTCCCATTCTCGTTAGAATTATGTATGTTGCTAGTACACAATGCTTCTTTACCAGGGCACATTTTAATCTGTATCTCCAGATTAATTTTAAGAATCTTCATTCCTATGTTACCTTGAATCTGTCCATACTTTGGGCCAAATTCATAGGTAAGTTCTAGGGCTCCTAAGTAATAGGTGGTGTAGACAGTTGTATAAGTTACTTAGTGATAAGCAGGTGCGACTCTAACTGAGTCTAGGAGAATGTGTGGTGAGAGGAGATAAAGTCTATGTTGGTGTTTTCCAGTTTCTTCGTGTTAAGTTACACACCAGCTTAGTCCCTCTTAAATCCACACCTATTTAGGCCACATCTATACTACATAGTTAGGCTGACACAAAGCAGCTTACATCAACCTAACTCTGTAAATATCTACACTACAGCATTGCTCCCACTGATACAAGTCCCCCACTACACTGATGTACCAACTCCACCTCTGTGAGAAGCATGTGCTTAGGTCGATGTAGTTAGGGCAGCACAATGTCTGTGTAGACACTGTGTTACATACATTGCCGGACAGGAGCCCCATCTGGTGCTCCCAGCTGAGAGCCCGGCATGGAGCTGATGGCCTGGGCTCTCAGCCCTTCCCCACCTGTCTGCCCCACTTAAGTCAATGCAAGCAGTCCTGGTGAGGGGACACACCACCGGCAGAAGGAGAGTAGTGTGAAAACCTGCAGAAATCACTGTGGTGGCTGGTACATTGACCTAACATAGGTCAACTTAATTGTTTAGTTTAGACAAGGCCTTACTGACAGGCAACTTATACACCTCCTCCAACCGTTGCCTCTGAATTTATGCCCACTCTATCTAAAGGAATTGAACATCTTTTAATTTGCACATTAAGAAGTAGAGAGGAGCAGTAGAAAAAACAAACATAAAAAACATGTTTTTACCCACTTTTTGCTGCTTCTGAGTTCTTGCTGGGCTTATCTATACAAGAAAGTTATGTAATTTAAGTGTGACTTCTAAATGGATATAGTCAATGGTTCAAAAGATTGTGTAAACACATTTCATTTTACAGTGGTTTTATTTCAGTTTAGCTTATGCTTATTGGGAACAGGTTTAAGATAAAGCAAAATAAATATCTCTAAACACTAATTCAAATTAAACTGGTGTTATTTCTCCCTCATGTTCACTCACACTGCCTTAAACTCAGAAAGGTTTCCTTACTCATCACCTCTGAATGTGGCACATTATCTGGAAATGGGTTTTGGCCATATTCTATCATGGATTTTTAAACAGAATACACCATTAATTTCACGGGATATTCTGCTTAAAAAATCAGTGACACCATTTGGCCCATTATTATAGCTGTGCAAATAATGGATTTTCTGGTTTGCTTGCAAGTCTGAAAAATTGGAAAAAAATTTCAGGTCAATAGAGTTGCCAACACTATTTCAAAAATAAGGATCTGGTTTTTTTAGCACCCTTATCCCATCCCTCCTTGCCATATTATCATCATCAATAATAATAATAATTAATAATTAACAATAAGCAGTACTCACCTACATTCTCTAGGGGTATTTCTTGCTGCTTTTTGCAGCACTTAGCATCTCCCAATCCTGTTGAAGACAAGCTGAAGAAGAGCTCTGTGTGGCTTGAAAGCTGGTCTCTCTCACCCACAGAAGTTGGTCCAATAAAAGATATTACCTCACCCACCTAATATTCTGGGACCAACATGGCTAAAACTACAGTGCATTCATAAAATGAATGAATGACATTTTTGTATTGTTGGAGGCTGGGAGAGGGGTGTGACGGGTTTGAGCCCCTTAGGGTGTCACCTGAGGTGCTGGGATGCTATTGACCCAGCGTAGCCTGTAAGAGTGGGTTCCCCTTTACTTGGCCTTGCTGGGGTAGGCTCACAAGCCTCTTCTAGCCAAACACACAGGCAGAGCCACACCCAGCTGCACAGAGAGACAGAGATCTGCTCTGGAAAGATTCAGCCTTAGGGGCTTGCCCCAACACTCTGGTGCCCACTGCCTTTAAAGGGTACAAACCCAAATGTTTTATGAAATTTGCCCCCTCCCTCAATGTGGCAGGAGATATGCACAACTTCTTCCCCCCCTCCCCGTTAGAAATTACATAAACTGGGTTATATTATAAACAAGAAATAGTTTAACTACAAAAGGTGAATTTTAAGTGAATATAAGAAATAACAGACAAAGCAAAGCAGATTACTGACCAAATAAAGCAAAATATGCCAGCAACGCTCAATATACTTAAGAAAAAAGTTACAAAATGTAATTTCTTAACCTAAATGTTATTTTGGGCAGGTTGCAAAGTTTCTGTGGTTCAGAGCTGCAGTTATATTTCATTTCAGACTGGACCCGTTTCAGTCTGGACTCCCCGCCGCCTTCCCTTCAGCTGGCTTTAGCAGTCTTTCTTCGTGGGCAGACCAGCCTTAGAGAGGACGAGTCTTGTTTGCCTTCCTCCCCACCCTTAGATAGGATTTACATAAGGCGGGAATCCTTTGTTTCCCAAACTTGACACCCCCGCCCCCCTTCCCTTCCAGTGGAAAGTTACAAGAAGTTCCAGGTAATGTATAGTATCAGGTGACAAGACCACCTGACTGTAGTATCACAGAGTCCATGAGTCAGTGGCAGTATGGAGCATCCGCAGGAAGGCCAAGCCTTTTCACAGTCTATTGTCCTCACTAATGGGCCATCAGCCCTGTCTGGCTTTTCCATTGTTGTAGCTGAAGCCTTAGCTGTGGGTGTCACCAGAAGTAGCATAGTTGAAATACAGATACATAGTCAATATTCCTAACTTCAGATACAGAAATGATACAGGCATACACATTGGATCATCACACATTCAGAAAATTATAACCTTTCCAGTGATATCTCACATGAGACATCTTGCATAAAGTATCTCAGTTATGTCATTTGTATCATAAGCATATTTTCATAAAGAATATGTAGTGAAATATTACAAGGCGACAGACCAAAACAATTTGGTGAAATACTTTAGTGGCTCCAAATCTGCATTTTTAAAGACGATTCAGGGGAGGGGGGGACTAAAAAAAAAACAAAAACAAAAAACATCTCGGTTTCCAGCTCTAGCCAGGATTATACTCTTCAAAAGCAATAGGATTTAGAAGTATTAGCTGCCTATTCTTGTTAGACAGTACAAATATCTGGAATTTCCTCAGTCACAAGGGGAAGATTTCTGCTGCAGAGAGAGACTGCTTGTCTCACCTTACTAGGGTTCAATTCCTGGCATTGAGGCATAAAAGCTATTCTTTTGAATGGTGACACAGGCAGATTGCAAACATCTCTAAACTAGTGTGTGTCACTGGGTTCCCCCCCTTTTTTTTAATAAACAGAATGAGGGTGTTGTGAGCAACGCTGTGAGGGTCAGCTGTGAGCACCTAATCACTCTGATAATATTAACCAATTATTCTTGGTCTTCTGTTTTTTCTTCTTGTATTTTGAAGAGAGATCAGTCCAAAGTAAAATATTCTTCACAGACACAAAGCGAACTAAAACAAACCAAACCATCCCCATAATTTTGCAGCATTTGGATAGTTAAAGAAAATTACATTCATGCCAACTAAAAGGGCTCCAGAACACTAGGGTATTCAGACCTCTGACTAGCAAAGAAAAAAAAGGCAATGATTTGTAATGAGCAATATCTTTGCCTTGCTAGATTTGCTGGGCAGTGCAATGCTGGAGACCTGTGCTCTAGCACATGCATATCAGAATTAATGGAGCAGCAGCTCATGCAGCTGGGAACAACTGGGGGTGCTTAGTTTGTTTTTCCCTCTAAAGAACTTTTGGATTTAGTTTGTTGCTGGCATTTACATAAAGGAGAGAAGAGAGATGGTGAATGAATAGAAATAGACCTATGGAAAGTAAATCAAGAAAAGAGAGGGTGGTTTGTTCTGTGCCTGGAGAAAAGAAATTACTTTTAAATCTCTCCGTGTCTAGTCCTTGTTCATGATTTCCCAAACTACAATACTCAACTATGTCTCAAATAAAACAAAACAGGAACACCTCTATCTCATGGACACCATACCACTCAGATCATACTTCCAACAAAATTTTACCTCATATTTACTGTATATGCCTTTTCAGCACTGCTACATTGTTTTTTGGCCTGGAATATTCCCTTTATATGTTCTTGAAACAAGCAAAAACAAAACAAAACAAAACAAAACAAAAAACAACCCTGAAAACACTGTATACCCTAATTGCATTAACTTGTTACTGTTGCATCAGGGTGCTGCAGATGGTGCAAAATACTCTGGATCTGCTACCGTAGAGCTTTCAGTAGGAAGCAGAGGAAAAAGGGAGAACACTGAGGGTTTCAGCAGCTTGGAGGGTGGTTTTGGGAGGAAGCTGCAGAAGTTTGAACCTATAGGACACTTCCTTTTTCTTGTTTATATTCCTTTAGCCATTGCATCTCCTCCAGAGTGGTTGAAAATGCCACATTACAGGATCCTGTCTAGTATCCTTCAGGGTCTAACTTGTTATTGGGTTTCAAGTCAGCCAAAGCAGTGAAATGCTCATTGCTAGGGTGCATTTTGATTGTTTTCCTGTCTTCTTTAGGCTGTTCAAAGAAAGGCAGCTGCTACATTTTGCCTTTCACAACCCTATATGCCTGAAGGCTCATGTTCACTGTCAAAACAGTTTAATCTTACATCACCAATATGTTTTATATTGTTTTCCTCCTATTAATCACCTATTGATCCATCCTTTAATCTAGTGAGTCCTGCGCCCCCATTTACCTAACAGTTCATACTTTGAATTGTTGTTCATTTAAATACACAGCGGTGTACAGTAGTAGTTCAGAATTCAGGGATGTACAGAATGAGATCAAAAGACCTACTATCTAAGGGCCAGAAGTACTACAAAGCATCATCAATGCTTACTGAAAACAATTTGAATTGCATGCTTTCAGCATCTCACAGGAAAATGCATAGAATTAGTGTCATACGTTTTCTGTGGTCAGTATTTTGTACCAATAGAACCCAAATTTAAAAAGAAAAATAGAAAAGATGGAACATTCACAGATAAAGTGGGGTGTTGCCATTATAATTTGAATGCTTCATGGAGCGGGTGTTTTTAACACAAAACTGTTTTTGAAAGAGACTGAATTAATTGATGTCCAGTAGCTGTTGACAATAGCTAGTGGTTCTTCTAGTACAGTGCTGTATCCACGAACTCAATAGACCAAGTTCTATTCCAGGCTCTGCCACTGGCCTGCTGGGTGATCTTGGGAAAATCATTTCAATTGCCTCAGTTTCCCCATTTGTAAAATGCTGGCCTCCTTTGCAAAGCACTTTGAGGTTTATGGAGGACATGTGCTATATAATAACTGGATATTATTAGTAATTGTCCATGTCTAGCTTTTGCAGAGATTTTTCAAACTAAATTGTTCCATAAATAGGAACCCCATGCTGAGTAGAGATTGGTGGGGAAGGGCAGGACAACTTAGAACTACACTATAAGACACTTTAATATAAATCCATTTTGACATACTTTCCTAACTTTCTTTGATGCTTTTCCAAATGATCAAAGTCAGGTGTGTGGACATGAAAGCTTCTTCCATCACATCCCAGCTTGTGGGTCTTGATTTTGCTACAAAGCCCTAATGATGAATTTCTAATATTAGTCACCACCATTTCAACACAGTAGGAAATCATACATTTAGCATTGTAGCTTTATTCCAGGATTAGCCCAAGCAGAAGCTGATTTTGAAGGAAGGAGGCTCCTTTTAAAAAAAAAGTATTTAATAATTAGCAGTAATCACAAGGAAAATACAGACAACAGCTGTCATGGGGTCCTCTCACCTCTAGGGCACCTCCTCCTGGCGACTCAGGGGATTATCTCCTTCCAGGTGCTGCACCCTCCTCCAGTGGTTTCTCCACCCACCATCATCTCTTACCCTGAAGCCCCTCTCTCTCCAGGAACTGCAGCTTCCTCTTCATGACTAGACTCTCCAGCCAGGTCACTATGGTCCTCCCCTTCCCGGGTATCAAAGTCTTTAAGAACAAACTCCACTGCTTGGCCTGTGTCACTTCCTCAGTGTCTGTTTGGGGACCCTGGGCCCGCTCTCTACTCCAGGTTCCAGCTCAGAGGCCCTCTCAGCCAGCCAGGTCAGCACTATCCTATGCCTTGCTGCTTTTCCCCTGAGCCTTTCCTACTTTTCTGGCTCTCCCCCTCTCTGGGTTATCCAGCCACACAACTCCTTCCTGTAGGCTATCTGACTCTATAGTCCCAAACACAGCACTCTTCTCTCAAGGAGTGGCTGCAAACTACTTTCCTCCAGCCCCAAGGTGTCCTCAGCTACTGGTCTTTATACCAGCCCTTCCTGTTCCTATCCAGCTGAGCCTCTTCTCTAATTAATCCCTGCTCCCTGGCTCCTCACCCAGGTGCAGCCTCCCCTCTCCCCCCCCCCCACCCACAGCCACCTTTAACCCCACCACAATGGCTTTCAAAGTACTGTAAAATGGTCTTTTAATCGAAGTTCTCTCTCTTCAAATCTAGCCGAGGACAAAAGGTCTTATTTGGTCTACTTATATTTTTTACTATATTTTCCCAGCAGCCCCTGATCACCAGGTAGTAAATACAGTATCATTAATTTCAGGCACTAACAAAAAGCATTACTCATTGTTTTCACAAACAATGCTAGATTCTGCCCTCAATTACACCCCATTCAATCCACTGGGGGTGTAACTAAGGGTAGAATTTGTCCCTGTGTTTCTACAGTAATAAATTACAGGATTCCTCAAAAATATGGAATGAAAGGCTGAAAAAGAATTCAGCTTCCTTGTTTTAAGCAAAGAAAGTAATATATTAGGAATAATGCACATCGTGTTGCCAGCATTCTGACATGGCTTGCGGTGTATAAAGCCCAGAGACAAATGTCCTCCTGGTGTCATTTTCTGGCTGGAATCCTAGGTAAAACTGTAAAAGGAGTATAATACTACCAAGTCAGTGTACACTGATTGTGTTGCCATATGGTTGCTAATTTCTTTGCAAGTGACTCAGTGGATCAGAAGTAAGTGATGTTATTCTAGATTTGGCTGGAGAAATATATATTAACTTCTGTTTGACTAGAAATTTTCACTGACCACAGGTGAGTTTGGAGGGGAAGGGGACTCATTCTTCAATGATTTTTATTGTTCCAGCAAAACAGGATTCACAAATATTAATTAAAGTCTCACAGTGAATCAGAGAGATAGGAATGCACTATTATCTTCATTTTATGCTTGGGGAAACTAAGGCACACCCACAGTCACACAGGCAGTCTGTGACAGAATGGTGCATGCAATCTGGCTCTCCCAGCTCCCAGGCTTGTGAAAACCCCAAAAGTCTCCTCTTCCCTGCACCTTAGGGCTAGACTGTGGCTTTTAAGCAACACTCCTGAGTGGAGGTGACAAAGAGCTGGAGCATGCTAAGAGGACAATTGGAGAGATTGTGCCTCAGACAGTTTATTTCATGTAGAGGGGAAGCAGTTAGCTACTCTGAGTACACATCCTTACTCTATGGCCCAGTGCAGAGTTGGGGATAGAGCCAAAGTTCTACCTTCCCTCACCCTTTTTTCAAAGTCCTGCTTCCCAGAGCGGGATGGTAGAAAGCCATCTCCGTGCTCCTCAGAGTGCCAGGAGGGCAGCATCTGATCATCCTTGCACAGCCACACAAAGAGGAAGTCTCTAACTCACCCATCCCATCTTTGTATGGCTGTTCAGGAGCCACTTGTGATCTAGATCTTAGCCTCTGTCCGTTGTTGTTGGGAATTAATAACGGTAGCATTGATCAGTAATGACATCCTAATCCTCACCTTCTGCAGTGAGGTGGAATCTTGTCCACCACCTTCATGGTCCACTCCACTCCGAGTATGTTGGGAAGGAGGGAAGGAAGGACTGAGAAGGTTGTTAAACGTGTAACTCTATGAAAGGTGTGGATCACTGAACTTTAGCATAGCGTAGAGACGCTGTAATAGGCCATGGCTACTTCTATAGCTTATAGGCGATAGCATTCACAGAAGCTGCAATTTTCCAAGTTGCCTAAGAGATTTAAGCACCCAAATCTGACATATAGCTTCCTTAGTGTCCTTTGAAAATCTACCGGAGTGGCACCACAGATGCTCTGTACCCTGCCCCTCCACAGTGCCTGCTTGGTCCCCCATGAAAAGCTCATTTATTTGGGCTTTGTATGGGGGAATATAAATTTTAGCCATAGGCCTCTGTCATTCACTTTTTGCTTGGTCAATGTTCCCACTCACTGCAGCCAGATTGTTGGTTCAGTAATGGTGCCAGGGTCAAGCCAGGCCCACACATTTATGCAGGGCCAATTGTCAGTCTATAATCTATCATCTTTCCAAACACAGTATGAAAATAGGTAGCTCTTAGCTCCTTTCAGAAGGAAACAGTGATTATTCAGTGCCATGGATAGCATGTGTCATTGGTTAACCATTTATTAAAATTTGACAAATAGCTTTCTACCCAAAAATGTGAAAGCAGCTCAAAAGTTTTAACATTTGATGGGCAGAAGAGCAATTCTTAAAAGTTCTGCATCTGACAAACCTGTCAATAAGAAACTCACTGAAACAAAACATTAAATGGATAAAGGAGCATAGCTAAGTTCCTGTTCGCATATCATACTAACAAGTATTGCTTTGGATTAGCAAGAACTCTGCATTGTATTTATAAGAAAAAGTTTGTTTAAAACAGCATTTTTTATTAAGATGTTTTAAATAAAATTAAATGCACACTGTACATTTTAGAGAGAAGGCCCAAAAGCAATTAGTGTGATAAACTCCTTCAACCCATTTCCTCAAGCCTGCTGTTCTGCACTCTCCAGTTCTTTTTTGCTTTAGGTTATTTGTTTCTAATTTTATTTTCTATTTTCAAAATTTAAACATGCAGTTTTTTCCATGATTAAAGAATGTGGAAAATAATTATATAATTTAAAAAAAACAAATTCTGTGAAATATAACAAAAATATTATTGATGCATTTCATTACACTTTAAAATGTAATCAAATATCATTTAAAATGTGATAGACTAATACAATTTACATTATTGCTTGCTGACTGTTATCCACAATTAGGAAATCTATAAATATCTATATTTGTTAATTTGTACACACAATCACACCAAAACATTAGATACTAGACTTTGGATGCTAATATTTTTTTTTCTTTGGGTTGGATAAAGTATTCTAGGTACTGGCAAACAAATGAAGACTAGGAGCCAAACTTTGCTTTTCAGCAAAACATAGAATCTCACTTTGCTTTTAACATTCCTATATTTAATACCGAAATATGGCTTTTTTACAGAATAACCATTTTGTTGGTTAGGATGTCAAATATTGGCCTATTTTGGTCCCTGCCACTCAAGTATGTGTGTTGGTTTGATTTTATAACAGCTTTACCTAAACCATGTAGCTATATCATGTCCCTGTATCCGAACAGGCTGAAATGCAAGTCCTTGGTAATCAATAAGGGAAACTTCTTCTCCAGGAGGAACAAGAGCAATGTTTTGTTTTGGTTTGGTTTGGTTTTGTTGGGCTGAAGATTGGGATTCTGGAAACAAAGTGAGACACTTTATAAAAAAAAATCTACATACTGTAGACAACAGATGTAATTACTATATAACACACACGCGCGCAGAACAGTTGGCTCTCCCACTTGAACTAACATGGAATTTGTTTAGCTGATGGTTACAGGTGTTGCGTCCCCCTCTGCAAATCAGCCATTAGAGGATATAATCATACAATCATAGACACAAAGTTAGTACATTACGCCTTGAAATACTTGTTTTCTGGCCAAAAAATTACTGCTTTTCTAGTTGTTTCTAAACGAAAGCAGAAGCCAAACCAGAAGTTGAACTTCTCCGATGTCACTTAACCCTGATCTGTATTCGCTGTGGGACACTCCTACACTAACCATGAGATGGCTTTTCTTTTCCATTAATCTTTATTGGTTATTGTATTGCTTCTGCAATATTCTAATGATAAAGCTTGTATTTTTTTTATTTTTGTATATTATCTTGTACTGCTCCATATAAAAATATCAAGACCTTCACTTGCCTAGCAATTAAAAAATCCACTCCAAGAGCTCATTTATCACATGGTTTATAGTTGATATTAAACCATGGTGGTAACACAGCTGATGCAGTTCTACACTTCCTTCTTTTTCTTGAAGTTGACTTCTCAATAACTTGTTCTCCTGTACATGCAGAAGTTTCCATTTCCAGGATGTAAACAGAACATGTAGCCTCTTCAGGTAGGCCTATTCCTATCAATTTGTTTCAGCTCTGGAAGTACTATTGCTTCTTTGAGTGTTGCCTGTACAGATCCACACACCGTTCAACGCCCATTGGATGTTGGTGACTGTTCGAGGCCGTGCATTCTCTCTCATAGATTTAAATGTTTGGTCTTAGGGTATATATAAGTAAGGACTCAAACACCCTCTACTGCATTATGAAAACAGAAGACAGCAACAACTGGAACTTCCTCACACATGTCTCATGTGCTGTGTTTCCAGAGTGCTGCTACAATTTTGTTCCATTTCTGATAAAACCCTTCACTGTAGCATCTAAGTGACTTCTGGCACTGGACTAACTGATGTGACTAGCTTCTGTCACCTGTGCTTCTTTTTTGCTTCCTCTATTCTGCAGAAAGTGTGCGTGAATGTTAAGGTTTTTGCTTTTAAATTACGCATGTTTTACTATATATTTTTATTAGTTAAAATAAGGTCAAAGAATGTTCTCCTGGCAGTTGGAATGCAAACTAGAGAGGTTCATAATGGTGTTTAGACCCTGTGAGAAAATCTTCCACAGTCCTGGATCAGCCCCCAAGAAAGTTCAGTCTATTGCACACCAGACAGATGGGTTATATCAGCTGTTATTGGTGTCATAGCTGGTTTTCAATAGGGCCAATTGCAGGGAAAAATAATAATCAGCCTCAGTTCACCTTGTCTATTGAGAAGCTCCAATGCTGGCCTCTGACAGACTGACTTGAACTGACTAAAGGTGCATTCAGAGAAATATGGTCATGTATCCTTCACCCCTCCAGTCCATGAAGAAAGAGTCTCAGGCCTTGTCTACGCTGGCAAGTTTCTGCACAGTAAAGCAGCTTTCTGCGCTGTAACTCCTGAGGTGTACACACTGCCAAGCCACTTAGCATGCAGAAACTGTGCAGTTGTAGCGCTCTAAAAAAACCACCCCAACGAGAGGCTGTGCAGTCCCAGCTGCACTCCACCCATAGGAATTATGATACCTATGGACAAATTTCACAATGCATGAGAGAAAGGGGCCACGACCGGGACACATTGCAGTGTAGGGTACAAGTCAAGGAGTTGCGGAATGCCTAGCAGAAGGCGGGTGGGAGGCAAACTGCCGCTCCAGTGCTGCGCCCACAAGCTGCTGGGATGCGATACTTGGTGGCAACCCCACCTCCACTGAGAAGGCCCCTGTGGATATTTAGTTGGCTTGCATGCCAGTCGAGAGTGGACTGAGCTAGGAGGAGGAAATCTTGGATGAAGAGGGGGAGGGGGACTCAAAGACAGAGGATGACTCGGAGGCCAGAGATGCATGCAGCAGGAGCTCTTTTCTACCCCAGAGGAGCCTAGCCAGTCACAGCAGTCCGATCTTGGTGAAGCTGTTATGCTATACAAGCACATGGGATCTTTTATAGGTGTGAAGGCAAATACGCTGCATTTATTGAAAATACAACAGTTAGCATGTGCTTTTCAGTTACACACACATACACACAGTCCCGCCTGTTGATGTTTATAGTTACCAGTCCAGAGTCTGGATCAATCTAGTGGCCAGCCAGATTAGTCGCAGAGGGGAGCCAGGCTTTGTCGGTCGTGATCCAATGCTCCTGGAGTAGTGGCAAGACGAACCCAAAATCCCATGGCAAAGCACCCTGTTCTTATAGTTCTTTTTCTGTGTTGAAGTCTATGGATTTTGCTGTGTCAGTTTGTGACCGGTTACTCTTTAATTGGTGTATCTTTTGATGTAAACATTCCAAAACACCTCCGAGAGGGTCATCCTGTATTTAATCACTTGTCTTTAGGGGTGCCAGCCTTTACCTCAGTGTTGTCAATTTGCCTTCCCTTAGTCATGGATGTGCATTGATGGTTCTTTGGCATCGATAAGTGTCCTTAGGGGTCTTCGCCCCTCCTTTTTTGATCATCTGGTTAACAATGGCCTTCACACCTTATCTTTTCCTGATGCATGCATTCCTCATTTACACAGTCTCTCACAGAGAAGACAAATTAAACTTCACTAAATCTTGTGGTCAAAAACAGTTTACATTGTGGCTCAGGCCTTCAACATTTCTTTAATCTAATTAACATAGACACAATACAAAATCCTGTCTCTTATTAACTAAACTGTATAACCTGTCCTAATTGTAATGCATATGGGAAACAGGATTCCAGTCTCAGATGGTCATTCCTTTCTGTTATTCAAAAAGGGTGGCTGGCAGAATGAAATTAAAGTTTATATCAATTCTTATAGTACAATTATAAAATTTAGCTCTTACAAAGCGCAGGAGAGGAGGCCCATAATAAGTGGATTTGATTTTGGGAATCGCTGAAGTGAGTTGTTGGGGGCAGGAGGGTTGCAGAAAGCAGGCTTGTCTCCCCCACATGCCTAGTCTGAGTGGTGGAACAGGCTGTTGATAGACTCCCCCACTTCATGGGAATCTCCCTCAAAGATCTCCAGGAAACTCTCATGGAGCTACTGGACAATCCGCTGCCGCAGGTTCCTCGGCAGAGCTGCTTTGTTTCTTGCCCCATTAACGGTAACTTTCCTGTGCCACCACAGGGGGTGGGAAGGTAGGGGTGGGAATCATTGCTGCACACAGATGAGCTTCATAGTGGCCAGGGTGGAAGCTGCAGGCTTGGAGAAGACCCTCCCTTGATTCCCTGCTCACCCTCAGCTGCAAGTTATCTTTCATAATGATCACCTCCTGTGGAAAGTGTGGAAAGTGTGGGGACAGGAATGATTATCAGGCCCCCAACTACAGTGCTGGCTCTCCCCAAGAGCCCTGGGCCCAGTGTACAGCAAGATCCAGCAAGAGTGATTTACCCTACCCCTGTGGCTACTTACCATTTGGGGGGTCTTGTGGCTAATGTGTGCTTGCCTGGGGTCAGCCAGCTAGAGACAGGTGTGTGAGTACTGGTTGTGTTTTAAAGCACTGAATCAGTGTTGTCTGTGTTGCAAACAATACTGCTTCTGTAAAATGTTGCATTTAAACTTTACAGAGATGAACTTGGGTACCCAGCCTCCCTCTTTGTTATCGGTAGCAGAACAGCTGCACAGAATTAGGAAGCATCCAAGAAGAACTAAGGAGTACTTTCTCCGTGAAGTTATGATGCACTCCGCTGCTGAGAAACAGGAATTGAAGGACTGGAGGGACTGTGAGAAGAGGGACTGAAAGGAGAACGCAGCACACCATAAAGAAGCCACGGAGTGGCTCTTAAACGTTATAAAGTGCCAAGTGGACATGCTCCAAGTGATACTAGCTCTTCAAACCAAGCAGCTCTGTGACCACCCTCCCCTACAGCTGCTGTTGCAAAACTATCCCATGTGCCCCCCACACACTGCCAACACACTGTTATCAACCTCCTGGCTCCAGTCTGTACCTGCGGCACTCCACTCCTCCCCCCTCACAGTCTAGCGCTGTAGACTCCCACTACCAACTGCACTCAACACCCATCCCTCTGCAGTTTGGCCCTGCTGAAGTGCAGGACCAGCTGCATTTTACTCCAAAGGAGAAGGTTGGGTATGATCCCTGGACGTACACAAATCTGTAGCCATCCTGGGACCCCTCCTCTTCTTGAGACCTTCCCTTCCCCCATCCTCCATCCCTGCTGAAGAATTTTTTCATTTGACTCTCTCCTCCGGTTGTTGTCTTTTAATAAAATAATTGTGTTGATTTGAAAGCAATCTTTATTCTATTAAGTGAAAGCAAAAAGAGCACTGCAAAGCAACATGTTAAGCCCCCTTCTTACATCAGGTGCACCAATCACCTCCTAGCATTACAAGCGCTGCACTCCTGAGCATAGCAACAAATATTAGTGGCTTTCAGCTTCAAATTGCTGCCTCAATGAATCCCTGATCCTTATGGCCCCGCACTGTGCCCCTCTAATTGTCCTGGTCTCTGGCTGTTCAAACTCAGCCTCCAGGTACTGAGCCACTGTGGTCCAGCCCTGAGTGAAGCTTTCACCCTTCCCTTCACAAATATTATGGAGCATACAGCATGTGGCTATAAGTATAGGAATAGTGTCATCGGCCATGTCCAGTTTCCCATACAGGCATCGCCAGCAGGCTTTTAAACAGCCAAATGCACACTCAGTCATTCTGCACTTGTTCAGCTTGTTGTTGAACCACTCCTTGCTGCTGTCAAGTTGTCCCGTGTATGGCTTAATAAGTAGGAGGGGTCTCCCAGGATCACAATGGGCATTTCAACTTCTCCTATGGTGATCTTCTGGTCCGGGAAGAAAGTCCCTGCTTACAGCTTCTTGAACAGGCCAGTGTTCCGAAAGATGCGTGCATCATGCACCTTTTTGGACCAGCCTTAATGTCTGTGAAAAGCCCACGGTGATCCACAAATCTGGAGAACCATTGAGAAATACCCCTTGCAATTAATGTACTCAGGTGGTCTGGTGCCAGAATTGGAATGTGCGTGCCATCTATCACCTCTCCACAGTTAGGGAAGCACATTTCTGCAAAGCCATCCATAATGGCACGCACATTGCCCAGAGTCATGGTCTTTCAGAGCAGGATGTGATTAATGGCCCTGCATGCTTCCATCGACTCCAGCTGTCGACTTTCCCACTCCAAACTGGCTAGCAACCGATCGGTAACAGTCTGGAGTAGCCAGCTTCCACAATGCAATCATCACGTGCTTCTCCAGCGACAGGGCAGCTCTCATTCTCATGTCCTTACACCACAGGGCTGGAGCAAGCTCATGACACAGTCCCATGAATGTGGCTTTCCTCATGCAAAAGTTCTGCAGCCACTACTCGTAATCCCAGACATGCATCATGATGTGATCCCACCACTCAGTGCTTGTTTCCCAAGCCCAAAAGCGGTGTTCCGCTGTGGTCAGCAGCTCCATGAATGCCACAAAGTGAAGAAACAGATTGACAGAGCCAGAGGAGTACCCAGAAGTTACCTACTAGGGGACAGGCCCAACAAAGAAAGTAACAGAACACCACTAGCCATCACCTTCAGCCCCCAACTAAAACCTCTCCAGTGCATCATCAAGGATCTACAACCTATCCTAAAGGACTACCCATCACTCTCACAGATCTTGGGAGACAGGCCAGTCCTTGCTTACAGACAGCCCCCAAACCTGAAGCAAATACACACTAGCAACCACACACCACACAACAGAACCACTAACCCAGGAACCTATCCTTGCAACAAAGCCCGTTGCCAACTGTGCCCACATATCTATTCAGGGGACACCATCACAGGGCCTAATCACATCAGCCACACTATCAGAGGCTCGTTCACCTGCACATCTACCAATGTGATATATGCCATCATGTGCCAGCAATGCCCCTCTGCCATGTACATTGGCCAAACTGGACAGTCTCTACGTAAAAGAATAAATGGACACAAATCAGACGTCAAGAATTATAACATTCAAAAACCAGTCGGAGAACACTTCAATCTCTTTGGTCACTCGATTACAGACCTAAAAATGGCAATTCTTCAACAAAAAGACTTGAAAAACAGACTCCGAGAGACTGCTGAATTGGAATTCATTTGCAAACTGGATTCAATTAACTTAGGCTTCAATAAAGGCTGGGAGTGGATGGGTCATTACACAAAGTAAAACTATTTCCCCATGTTTATTTCCTTCCCCCCGCTGTTCCTCAGACGTTCTTGTCAACTGCTGGAAATGGCCCACCTTGATTATCACTACAAAAGGTTTTTCCCCTCCCCCCGCTCTCCTGCTGGTAATAGCTCACCTTACCTGATCACTCTCATTACAGTGTGTATGATAACACCCATTGTTTCATGTTCTCTGCGTATATAAATCTCCCCACTCTATTTTCCACTGAATGCATCCGATGAAGTGAGCTGTAGCTCACGAAAGCTTATGCTCAAATAAATTGGTTAGTCTCTAAGGTGCCACAAGTACTCCTTTTCTTTTTGCGGATACAGACTAACACGGCTGCTACTCTGAAAACAATCAATCTTGTGTTGTAACTACTACACGTGGCAAAATCAATGTCGCACTCCTCTTGCCTTTGTAGTTTAAGGAATAACTCCACTGCCACTCATGACGTGTTGGTCAGAGCAAGCAGCATACTGGTCAGTAGTTCAGGATCCATTCCTGCAGCCCAAAAGAGATGTGGCATGCAGTACACAAACCTTTGAAAGACGGTGCCAAATGAAGACGGAAGCACAGGGATTGCTGGGATGCGAAGCAATGCATCACAGGGCATTGGGACAGGACCCAGGATGCTGCGCAACCCCCTCCACCTTCCCACAAGTCTTAGTGGCAAAAGAGAAAGAGGTACTCTGTGGGATAGATGCCCAGAGTGCACTGCTCTGAATAGCGCTGCAAGTGTGAACACGCTATTATGCAGGCAGCTGTCAGTGTGAACACACAACAGCAGTTTTCCTTCTACGCACTCTGAGCAGCGCTGTAACTGCCGGCGCTGTAACTTTGCCAGTGTAGACATGCCCTTAGACCAACTGTTCCTGCTAGATGAGGCACTGAAGACCAACCAGACTGAGCCTGAAAGTCACTGATCTTCATCTCTACTTCCTTTGGTGTTGAAACCTCCAGTTAAGGTGGCATATTTGAGGACTGTGTGGGAATTGCAAGCTCTTGCTTTAAGTGTGTGTTTACTCATTGGTTTCTGGTTCTGCTTGCAGGCTAATGGGCTCTGTAGCAAAGTGTATCAGCAAAGCTGGTCTGAAAATAGACAACAGTGCAAGATGGGGTGAGTTGTAACTTACTGCCTGAGGGAGAAACGTGTTTTCTCTCACTCTGTTTGGAGTTCGTGTGTGCTCTCTTTTTGAATTCAGTCTAGCAGCAAGAATAGCTTTTTTTAAATCTAACTTCTGTATTTCTTCCATGAACATAGAAGTGACCAGCTTTTACAGATACTGTGTTAGAATCCGTTTTAAAAAGTCCATCTAGATCCAGAAACTCTGAGCCCAGTCATCTGGACTATGGTACTTATTGTTAACTGACTGTTTTTAAGAAATGCAACAGATTCTAGAGTCACTTGTCTTCCACAAGAAAGACCTTTTCTTTTAAAATGGAAAATATTTTCATTGAGAAACCATAAGGAGGAGCCAGTCAGAGACTGAAGAAGGCACAGAAGCTGCAGAAAGCAGTTCAAGCAGGAACTCCTGCACTGGAGCGGGGCCTAGGGGAGGTGGAAATGGGACCTACCCAGGACCACTACTCTCCTTTATTATTCTGCAGGCCCAGAACCGTAGGGGAGACATTTCCTCATGTACAGGGCACTAAGATCTATGCAGCATCCCCCCAACTCCCTCTCATGGGGAAGGCCAAGGCTTTTGGGAACGACAATGCTGGGAGAAACCACCCAGACTCTGCAGCCAGCAGAAAGCAGCTAAAGTAGGGGCTGAGAGACACAATATCAACAGATTGTTTTCTGAATTTCACTGTCCATGCTCTCCTCCTGTTGATTGGCTGCTTGCTTCAACCATTCCCTTGTCTTTCTAACTAGACAATCCCCTCCTGGCATAATCCCACTGAAAGAAACCAAACCAAACCAATGAATAAATAAATCACAAAACTTGCATGATATTTGCTGTCATCACAATGTTCACCCTGCTTGAATGTTATATCTCTTTCCCCGTGGCACTACTGTAATAACTGTAATAGTGAATCTCATTCTGGGCTTTCAGGAAAGGTGATAGATCAGTGATGGGCCACCTGTAGCCCGCATGTGGCCCATCAGGATAATCCACTGGCGGGCTGCCAGACCATTTGTTTACATTTGCATGGATGCCTGCAGCTCCCAGTGGCCGCAGTTTGCTGTTTCCAGCCAATGGGAGCTGCGGGAAGCAGCACAGGCTTGGCCACCACTTCCCGCAGCTCCCATTGGCCGGGAACAGCAAACTGTGGCCACTGGGAGCTGCCAGCGGCTGCGCAAATGTAAACAAATGGTCTGGTGGCCCGCCAGTGGATTACCCTGATGGGCCGCATTTGGCCCACAGGTCGCAGGTTACCCAGCACTGTGATAGATGCTGTGTTAACTTTCACAATTCCTTTTAATTTGGGCTATTTGTTATCACACTGAGGAGTCTGCTTTGCTCCCAAGGTACAATTAAAAAGTCAATTAAGCAGTTCTAGCAACATTCCATCCAGACCTAGCCAGGAGTATAGAGACATCACACATGTAACAGTTTAAAGATTTTCGGAGGGACTGATAAAGATGGGAATACCTTCATGTCTGGATTTGAATCCAGTGCTCACCATGTTGATGAAATTAATGTTTGAGCCCCTGAGGGAATATTTGCTGAGCCAATAAGAGCAGCCAATCAGATAACAAACCCAGTGGCTCATCTACACAATATTTTATTATGATAAAGTGATATTTTGCTCACCTATTAAATTTCTGCCTAAAGTTAGGATCTATACTGGAAATACTGGAAGGTGAAGGAAAGGTTAAGTTGGCAATAACTGTGGTTCTTCAAGTAGTCTGCCTGTATAGATTTTACCTCCTCACCTTCCTTCTTCCAAGGTCTTTGATATGGACCATAATTAAAAAGAAAGGAATTGAAGGGTGCTTGGACCCAAAGTTTCTGATATATTAGAAGGATGAACATTCGACTCAGTGAGAAAGCATGCACAGCCCCTGTTATTCATTGTTCTTCAGAGGATTTTGAACCCACATCCCAAGTGTGTAGATCACTATAATCTACCTAAAGATCTACAATTCCTAATAAATACTTTGCTATCTTTCTTATTTAAGAAATCTGGAATGAAGCCAAGATTCTGATATTGCTTTAATTGTCATCTTCATGTTACATAATAAGCATGAAATTTACCAAGTGTTCACAGTGAGAATCAGATTCATCAAATGGATATTGTTGGTAGAATATTGTTTCCTATTCTCCACTTCTTAATAGAAATTATTGAAAACCAAAAAGTGTACCAAATGGTTCTAATGGTAGTGATATTTGATTTTCAATTAAAGGAGCCATAGTTAATTTTCAGAAGATGAAAAATTCATATGTATAGAGTGCCTGTTTTTTTTTCCCATTAAAAAAATACTGGAAATTAGCCAAATAATTACTCATTTAAAAAGCCACCATGTTCAATATTTTCTCCAAGAGGTGGAAAAACAACAACTAATATGTGTAATTTAATACTTATAATTGCCACTAAATTCATCTGGAAACCCCAAAGCCAAAACCTGCTAGTCTTAATCATACAAATGGTCACAATGACAACATTGGAACTAACTCTTCAATTCCTGTCCACGCAATCAGGATAAAATCATTCTGAAGGAGTGCATAAGGAAGGCTGGAAGAATGGATCAATATAGGAATGCTACTTACATCAGTGGGACTATTCATTCATGTAAGACAAACAAAACTTGGCCTGAAATCAAAAGAGACCTATGTTGTTAATCATAGATCTTATATTGTATTGATAAGCTAGTTATACCAATCAAAGCTATTCATCCATACTCTTTTCAATGAGCTTGGTTTTAAAGCCAAATACAGGATAATGTACCCCAAATTGTACATAATAAATGATACGACACCGAAGAGTTTCTGTGATACTAGACATCACAAGAACAAAGTTTTAGTGTGTTCACTCAAGACACCATAAACCCATGAAAATGAATGAGGCTCTGCAATTAGCTGAAACAAAGCATTATATTTATCCCTCCTATAAAGAATACCTAACAGAAAAGATAGCTTAAAATCTACAAGCAGATTTCTAGGTTTTTGCTTTCTAACAGACCCAGCCAGATGAATGAGGTAAATACTTCTACTCATACAATTTTCACAACAGGCTCTCTTTATTAATTTATTTTTATGTTTTAAATATTTTGACAGTTTTTCAGAATATTTTTTCTCCATTTTTATGATAATGGAGTTGTAATGAAACACTTTATCTACTTGAGTCAGCTCATCTTGCCTAACTGGCTGTTGATAAATAGCAGCAAGATTATGGACTGGAAAAAATGGAAATAGCTAATACATACATTTCAATATAAACCCAATTCTGCACACCTTTTGGAGCCCAAAACTTGCATTAATGTCAGTCCAACGATTAGACCCCAAAACAACTTTCTGTTTTGTCATCACTAGTGTCAGGGTTCCCTCCCCATTCTGAACTCTACGGTACAGATGTGGGGACCCGCATGAAAGACCCCCTAAGCTTATTTCTACCAGCTTAGGGTAAAACTCCCCCAAGGCACAAATTCTTTGCCCTTGGAAGGTACGCTGCCACCACCAAGTGATTTAACAAAGAATCAGGGAAAGGGCCACTTGGAGTTCCTATTTCCCCAAAATATCCCCCCAAGCCCTTACACCCCCTTTCCTGGGGAAGCTTGAGAATAATATCCTAACCAATTGGTTACAAAGTGATCACAGACCCAAACCCCTGGGTCTTAGGACAATAGAGAAATCAGTCAGGTTCTTAAAAAAAGGACTTTTTTAAAAAAGGAAAAAATAACCTCTGTAAAATCAGGATGGAAAATAACTTTACAGGGCAACAAAAGAGTCAGAAACACAGCAGAACTTCCTCTAGGCTTAGTTTCAAAGTTACAAAAAACAGGAATAAACCTCCCCCCAGCAAAGGAAAAACTCACAAGCAAAACAAAAGATAATCTAACATGCCTTGCCTGGCTTTTACTTACAATTTTTGTAATATGAGAGACTATTAGGATGGTTTATAGGAGAAGGGGTTTTCTGACCTGATGCTTCTCTGCTTCCCAAGAGAACACACGAAAACAAAGCCGTTCCCCCTTCCCCCTCCCCCAAGATTTGAAAGTATCTTCTTTCCCCATTGGTCCTTTTGGTCAGGTGCCAACCAGGTTATTTGAGCTTCTTAACCCCTTACAGGTAAGGAGGAATTTTAGGCTACTCTTAGCTGTATGGTTATGACAACTAGTAATAAATTGAAGTTTTGTTCAAAAGAACAGTCGGTCATATTAAGAAATGGGCTGATATTGTAACAATTTAACAGCATAGGACCAATTTCACTCCATAACCCCAAACTTTAAGCCCCTCTGCACCTCTGACTGAAAATTATCCAGGAAGTCCAAGGCCAAATGCTTCAGTAAAAGTTGGCAGGACTGCCCGGGGGGGATGAATCCACACTTTTTCTGGGAAGCCTCTGTTAGCCAGGGCCCTCTGGAAACCCAGCCGGAATTTAAAGCTGCTTTCTTCTTTTGGTTAAGCTGTATGGCACCTCCATCTGCCCTGCCTAGGGGAGAATTCACTCTCGCCACAGCTGAGAAAGTGAATATGGCTTATAAGATCTCTGTGGCACCGCCAACATACTCAGTAGTAATTGGTCAGTCCTATCTTCAAAACATGCCACTATATAGTACTAATACACACACATTTTATATATAAATAACATTTTAAAACTTATATAAAAGCCTGCCATTTTAATAAATATATATTTGTGTTTTCAAAATTACAGCTATGTATGTGTGTGTGTGTGTGTGTGTATGAAATATCTACTTAGAGGATTAATTTGTGTGATTAAAGCACAGACTGCCACAGTAGGGGGTAGTGCACATATTCATTGGTCCAGTGGAAACTCCTGAAGGCATAACATCTCAGGCCTGGGACTACATGTGGAGTAAGGTACTACTGTGTGTGAATCAGGAAGCAGAATCTAGCCCCCTGAGTTCAAGGGTTGCTCTTGTATTCAGACCCTTTATAGGGGAAGGTTCTTCTACTTGTGCACCTGCTTAGCGTATATGTCATACATGGAAAAATAAAGTAATGTAGATTTACAGATCTGAAATACTTAGGTGTTAATGGCTAAGTCTTAGCAGATCAGTAAGGGGGGGCAGTGGAGGGGCTGACAGCACTATCTGAAATGTGATCCATTCTGCAAGCCCTGCTGTCATGAGGCCCCAGGCAAAGCGGTGACTGGTCACCACAGTCTAGCATTTTTAGCTTTCTTGTTGCTAGTTGATGTGGACAGAGGCTACTAATGTCTTCTATCCCCATAGCTCATCTCCGTAGCCTGGGGCAGGATTTTGCTTTGTATGTTATAGCTGTAGTGATTTGTTGAAATTGAATGTATGGCTTGTGGTACTAAGGAATCTTAGGTTTATACATATTGCAATTATATGTCTTGACATCTCACATCTTTAATACAACAGCCTTTTCCAGCTTTGAACGATCGTTAAAAGTAACATCATACCTAGATCTGAAGTGAATATTAGTTTTTTGCTTTCAAAGCACTCCTGAGCAGCCAGTACCGATTGACATCACAAAACCTGCACATGTTTTGGCAAGACTGGAAAATACCCAGTAGACTGCCAAATAGTAAAAACTCAAACTCTTGGTCACATTTGATATCAACATCTTAGATAATTATGTGGCTTCCATTACCGTTCTAACTGATGAGACGTATTATGCCTGTTTTGCAAAATATTAATTACAGGGTGGCATTGTTCTGTCCCTAAATTATAGTTAGTTGAATATGATCTATGCTGCCTGAAAACATTGCAGGTGGCATTTTCAAAACCACTGCACACTGACCTATGTCTGTGCAATTAAAGTCACTGTCATTGACTTGAATGGGAGCAGACATGGGCCAATGTGGACTGATTTTGAAAAATCCCATCCTTATTTCAGAAAGTAACAGTTAGAAAAGACTCTGTAATAATGAAATACAAACAGCAATATCTAAATACATGGCTGCATTACAGGATAATGCATTTTAAGTATAAATATACTGGATATAAGTTAGCAGTGTTGAAAATTGCAACATGTTGTATATATTTAAATTTAAAGGACCAAACCCTGCTCACCTCTCGGAGAAAATTTTCATTTACCCATCATTTACATGAGTAAGATGAGCAGGATTTGGTCCCAAATAACTTAGATAAGCTCTTGTGTAAATGAGAATTTGTGTACATCTCACTCCACCATCACTGAAATAACAATCAAGAAAAAATGCTGAAAGGGTAATAATTAGAGTAGCTAAATTAAGTTGCTGATATTATACTCATAAATCATTTAACCAATTTAGTACGTAGTCCAAAATGACATTAATACAAAAATTACATTCACTGTTCATACCCAATAATGATCAAAAGACTTGTTAAAGTGGGTAGATAAATAAAATGTTACCCTCCTCCCACAAAAAGTAAGGAATTCAATTAAAACTTCTGTACAATATGTATAAGGTTTTGACATGTGGAAATTAATTCCTTTTTGTCTTTGGCTGATGAATATTTTGGATGCTGTAATTTGCAGAATGCCAAAAAGATTCATGTGACATAACTAGATTGGTGAACCTTGTCTTTGTTTTCTGTGTTTAGTGTATAAATTTACTCTAATGAAGAAAACAAGTGACTTCTATTAACACAAATCATTGCTGTGATTTTTCAGAACTCCTTGGACATACATGGGTCACTAAGGTAAGGTAGAGTACCTCAACATTTTATTCAGCACAGTGAGAAATGTGATGTTTTCAAGAACAAAATACCCAAAAGAATACATGAACATTTAGGGACTAAAATATTTCCTAACCTTTATGAAAAAGGCTTATGGGGTATGTCTACACTGTGATGAAAGACCCATGGCATTCAGGTGAGCTGCACTGGCTGCATAAATCTAAAATTGCAGAGTCTGGTCTCTGAGACCCTTCCCCCTTCATGGATCAGCTGACCTGGGCTGTGAGACTTGCTGTGGCAGATGTTTTAATCACAGTGTGGACGTACCCATCACAGTCTTTAATGGGGATTAAACCTATGGAGTTCTGAGGATATTTAATAGGATTCTATATACATAATTCAAAAATACATATAGAATTTAATAGCAAATGATATCCCTTTCTATGGGTTTTTTGAACCCTAGACTTATATTGCCGGGATATATTTCTCTATTAAATTCCATAAAGCCTGACCCACACTAAGGCATTAGGAGATGTACTCTATCCAGTGATACAGGGCCAACATATTATGCTTTAAATGAAATAATACCTGCAGAGTGGTTAGAAGAGTGTGGTGAAAGTGCCCTTTACAACACCCACACAATAGATGTAGCCAGCACTTCCCTTTAAATAACGCCACTGGTTTGTAAGGAAGTTTGTTGTGCCATAGATTATTTATAAACAGTACTGAAAGCAGCCGGAAGATCAAGGATGAAGAACCGGTCCTGAGATCTTCCTACTGAGAAATTATTGCTGATCCCTGCTGAAAAAAGAATTCCTTCCCCTCTGTTTGCAACTAGCACCCACCTAGCACACCTGCACGAAAGAGGCCATAATTTGGCCCCCATTGCTTGTAAGTACTGCTGCTATCAAGCAGGACAATAACCATTAGGGGAAGGATGGGAAACAGAAGACCTGGTATCTTTGCCCAAAAACTGAAGCCTAACTGGTAGTAAAACTTTCTGGTCTTTGAAAAAGTTTGGTTAACTCTAATATTACATATGTAAAATTCCCACATGACATCTTTATTTCCTGGCTCCAGAAGAAGTGCTAAAATACTGGAGGAAAGCCTGTATTCACCGTTTTTTTGGCTTTCCAAGGAGGAGGTAGTGAAATCTCACCAAAAAGCATATTCTTAGGAAAGATCCATATCAGTTTTATCAGCTCAGGAAGTTCAAATATTTTTCACAGTTAAGGAAGCACCCAAGTTTTGGGGTGTTTTATCTGAAACAAACCCAAAAGGTTGAGCTCTGCTCTTTACTAGTTATGACTCAGTTTATAAGATAGCCTTGTGTCATAAATATAAAGGGAAGGGTAAACCCCTTTAAAATCCCTCCTGGCCAGAGGTAATCTCCTCTCACCTGTAAAGGGTTAAGAAGCTAAAGGTAACCTCGCTGGCACCTGACCAAAATGACCAATGAGGAGACAAGATACTTTCAAAAGCTGGGAGGAGGGAGAGAAACAAAGGGTATGTGTGTCTGTCTATATTTTGTCTTTGCCGGGGATAGACCAGGAATGAAGCCTTAGAACTTTTAGTAAGTAATCTAGCTAGGTACGTGTTAGATTATGATTTCTTTAAATGGCTGAGAAAAGAATTGTGCTGAATAGAATAACTATTTCTGTCTGTGTATCTTTTTTGTAACTTAAGGTTTTTGCCTAGAGGGGTTCTCTATGTTTTGAATCTAATTACCCTGTAAGGTATCTACCATCCTGACTTTACAGGGGGGATTTTTTTTTAATTTCTATTTACTTCTATTTCTATTAAAAGTCTTTTTGTAAGAAAACTGAATGCTTTTTCATTGTTCTCAGATCCAAGGGTTTGGGTCTGTGGTCACCTATGCAAATTGGTGAGGCTTTTTATCCAACATTTCCCTGGAAAGGGGGGGTGCAAGTGTTGGGAGGATTGTTCATTGTTCTTAAGATCCATGGGTTTGGGTCTGTAGTCACCTAGGCAAATTGGTGAGGCTTTTTACCAAACCTTGTCCAGGAAGTGGGGTGCAAGGTTTTGGGAAGTATTTTGGGGGGAAAGACGTGTCCAAACAGCTCTTCCCCAGTAACCAGTATTTGTTTGGTGGTGGTAGCAGCCAATCCAAGGACAAAAGGGTGGAATATTTTGTACCTTGGGGAAGTTTTGACCTAAGCTGGTAAAGATAAGCTTAGGAGGTTTTTCATGCAGGTCCCCACATCTGTACCCTAGAGTTCAGAGTGGGGGAGGAACCTTGACACCTTGCATTCTTATAACCATGCTGTACAAATGGAAATATTCACTGTTACTTTTTCACAAATACATAAAAAATGCACAAAAATATATTTATAGCCAATAATTCCTGCTGGGAAGTTGAGTGGCAAGTGGGCTACTGTGTAGTCAGCACCTACCCAAACCACTGTTGCTGCTTGTCATGAATGTGCAAGTCCTTTGCACAATGAGGCTTGGCCTACTGTGAAAATATAATTAAGCTATTGGGGAAAACACAGCAATTTTCACACAAAAAATTAGACAACATGAAACAATCTTAGTTTTATTTGAAATTTTTTCCCCAAAATGGAATTTTTCATTTCAGTTTTATTTCAATCTAAACAGAAAATATGGATTGTTTGTATTTTCCCCATTATCCTCTTCCTTCCCACTCCTCTTTTTTTACCATTAGAGGAGAGGGAGACAATGGAGAGGGAGAAGGAAGAAAACAAAACTGAAAAGAAAATCATATAGCTTCAAATCACTTATTTTTTAAATTGAAGATTTTCAATAATACAAGAGTTTGCAAGTAATTTGAAAGGTCACTTTTTGACACAAAATTTGGATGAAAAAAATTCCAACCATGTCTAGAAAATAATCACATATAAAGATATGGACAACCTTCCCCTTTGGAAATAATGCAAAATATTCATTATTTTGGTAACAGTTTGCATAGGATACATTAGGAAGCTCAGCAGGCAGATGCCCCCACTTTTCAAGCGGTACAATCGATTAGCAGTGATCTTGAAAGGATTCCAAACAGTGCCACGAATATGAGCAGAGCGATGGTCCTATCTGACCTTTGTAGAAGTCAATGTGTGTTGGAACAGGTCCCACATAACTGGCTTTGCTTTAAGGGTTCTTGCATTCAATACTGTCACAAGAAGCATCCTTTCAGTTTGTGTCAGGTTTAACGTATTGGATACAGGATTTCTGAAGCAAAGTAATACCACGGTGATGAAGGCTGCATAAATGCTTAGATGGAGGGCTGGCTGTAGGTTATTTGTGCTCATTTGCATGTTAATATTCATCTCCTATTCATAGCTACTGTAAAGCAGGGCTTATATTTGAAATATGGAACAAGCCTAATATTTTGAGGCTCCCATTATGACCAAAGAACAACAACAACAACAAAAATCAGCGTACACTGGAATTTTGAAATGACATTTTAGGCTTCATAACCTGATCACCGCATGGGTTTTGCTTCTCTTTCAACAGGCAAGGTTAGCAAGATAATTAAAATCTCTCTACTTTAAGATCAAGGTCGGTTTTCTTGAGGGGGCAGAGGAGAATAGATTGCAATATCCATCTCCCTCTTACAAACATATATTCTTCACAGCCATGACTTCCATGGTTCTGTTTCACTCCTGAATGGCATATAATCAGTGTTACTTGTATGGTCTTGACTTAGTATGTGGGTCAGATCAAGTACATTATATCCCCCAGGCAGCTAAAATTTAACAGCTCCATAAATGTGTCAAGATGACAAAAAACTCATAAAGTTGATATAAATTTAATATCAATGACCACTATTCTAGATTTTCCCTCAGGTATTGGTAAAATTACTTTTTTTATATTATTAACTGCTTCCTGGTTAACCTTACACAAGTGGCAGACTGGAATTATAGTGCAGTATGTTTCAATTTACATTAGAACGCATTTTAAATAATTTGAAGTCCACAATCAGACTGTTTGTTGGATGTACCCACCACAGCCTTGTTTATCCTATGCAGTAATAGAGGTGCAAACATTATTTACAGTTAGAAGATCCCTACGTGCATTTTTTTTGCAGTAGAATTTCCACTATAAAAGGAAGGATGCTTAATAATGAGAAACAAACATATCTTGTTAATAACCCTATTATGTATTAGTTTTATCACTTTAAAATATTTAATATTCAAACCACAATTAAAATTAGAAAACCCTAAACCATGCAGCAGGGGTTTTCAGGCAGGAACACTGCATAAACAAAATTAAAGTCAGCAGTGATTTCAAGTAGAAATGCTTAATAATTATCTTACAAAATAATATATATTCAAGAGATAACAGCAAAGGTCGATTGCCTTACTTTATTCCTGTCAAGGTTTCTTCCCCACTCTGAACTCTATGGTACAGAGGTGGGGACTTGCATGAAAACCCCTAAGCTTATTTTTACCAGCTTAGGTTAAAACTTCCCCAAGGTACAAACTATTTTACCTTTTGCCCTTGGACTTTATTGCTGCCACCACCAAGCGTCTCACAGATATATAACCAGGAAAGAGCTCGCTTGGAAACGTCTTTCCCCCAAAATCCTCCCCAAACCCTACACCCCCTTTCCTGCGGAAGGCTTGATAAAAATCCTCACCAATTTGCATTGGTGAACACAGACCCAAACCCTTGGATCTTAAGAACAATGAAAAAGTAATCAGGTTCTTAAAAGAAGAATTTTAATTGGAAAAAAAAAAGTAAAAGAATCACCTCTGTAAAATCAGGATGGTAAATACCTTACAGGGTAATCAGATTCCAGACATAGAGAATCCCTCTAGGCAAAACCTTAAATTACAAAAAGACACAAAAACAGGAATCTACATTCCATTCAGCACAGCTATTTTATCAGCCATTTAAACAAAACAGAATCTAACGCAGCTAGATTACTTACTAAGTTCTAAGACTCCATTCCTTTTCTGTTCCTGGCAAAAGCATCACAGACACAGAGAGAACCCTTTGTTTCTCCCCTCGCCCCCCCCCCAGCTTTGAAAGTATCTTGTCTCCTCATTGGTCATTTTGGTCAGGTGCCAGCGAGGTTATCCTAGCTTCTTAACCCTTTACAGGTGAAAGGGTTTTTCCTCTGGCCAGGAGGGATTTTAAAGATGTTTACCCTTCCCTTTATATTTATGACAATTCCATATCAAAGCTGAATCATTTTAGTGTTCCATAGCTTCGATATTTACAAAATAAGATGTCAAAGGATAATGCCAGGGCTTGGTGGTATTTTAAAAGTCGACTAATTGTGTTAATGTTTAAAAATATTAATGTTTCTCTTCAAACTTTGTGGTTTCTTGAGTGCATGGAAAATGCTTACTTGACAGACACACAAATGAAGTTACATTCATATGTTTCCTTTGAAGGTTTTATCAAGGCTTTTATGGATTACTGGTAAAAGGGAAATTAGATTGAAATCACCATACAAAAATGAGGTTGTCCAAGCAACAGAGTAAAACAAGGTCTTAATTAAATTATAACCCTACCCACAGCTAGTTTCTCCTATCCATATTAATGCATAAACAGGTGATAATGTGACAAAATGTTTCCTACATTTTCTTGTTTTCTATTATTTTCTTTCTAGTTCTAGAGTATGCCACTGCTGCTTTGATTCTCTGAGCATTAATTTTCCAGAATCAAGACAATCAAACAACATTACTGTTGTTCAGTACAGGCTGCTCAGGTGTCAGATTTGCCTTTATTAGAACTTAAACCTAATGAACAAGAAACTATATTAGTGCGTCTTGCAGAGTAAGTCTTGCATTCACCTTTTTTCCTTTCTGTGTTTGAGTAAGAAAATACTAGTGTTAATATACAAAAATTGCTTATAAGCAAAGAGACTTCCTATCCTGTTCTGAAGAGAATCTATACACACTGAGTGAAATCCTAGCCCCATTGACTTCACCCGCTGTATGTAGTCCAGATTACCCCGTCCGGGGTTTGGTTTAATTAGTAACACAGGTAACCTTAACTTCAGTTTTCTTACTAAGCTTGACGGTTCCTAGAGTTTCTCCAAAGAGATGTCTCCTCCCTAGAGCACACTGCATTCTTCCAGGGTAGCTGTGGAGACGGGACAACCTCCCACAATGAGTCAGCATTAGCCTGCAAGGGTTGAACACTTGCTCACAAGATAGGTCACCAAAAGAACCCTGCTACTCTGTTACATGAATTATTGAATTCTAACACCTGCTGTGTTATTCATAGAAGATTGGGTTAAAAGGGACCTCCGGGGGTCATTTAGTCCAACCCCCTGCTCAAAGCAGGACCAATCCCTAATTTTTGCCCCACATCCCTAAATGCCCCCCTCAAGGATTGAACTCACAACCCTGGGTTTACCAGGCCAATGCTCAAACCACTGAGCTATCCCTGCTGCCACCTTCATCAAAGGGGATTGAAAAGTATGGAGTGTAATTGTACAGTATTTGTCTGTTAAGGCTCACTGTCACTTAAAATGAAGCGTGTTTAAATTTTATCAGAATTTTACTCTTCAGATTCTGAACTGCATTAAAAAGTAATTAAAGAAATGATTCATCTGTCCAGGTACCATGATAAATATTATTCTTGATACATTAAACAGTAAGTATTATTTTGGCTACTAGGTAAGATTCAAGAAAGCTTCAGGGTATACTGTAGAACTTCCTTCATCTACCCTGTGACCACAGGAATTAAATATTAAAAATTAGGATTGTTTCATTCCAGCCTTTACTATATATATAGTAAATACATGAAGCAATCTAGGTCTAATTTTAAGTCATTACAAAACCATTTGACTCAATGAGAAAAGAATTAGGATCAATTTATAAGTCTCTTATCTCCATGTATGTATTAGAACACCCTTTATAAAGTTAAAAAAATCACTTGTTTCGCTTAAAAAAAAAAGCTGATAGGCATCAATCCCTGTTTTGTTTGTTTTAAAAAATAGTCCAGGATTTTCACTTGTTATAAGAAGTTACTGCTATGTAGTCTTGTCCCCAAATTTGGGGGACTTAAAATTGTGATAGTCTTAGCTAGGAGCATGCTTTTCAGCACAGGTAGGTAGATACATGCTAGCTCTGCTTTAGACAGTGAACTAAAAATAGCAGTGTAGCAAAGGCAGCAGTCTGAGCTAGCCCCTTAAGTACAAACTCACCTGGACCCCCCAGAGCACCTACTCAGGTGGCTAGCTCAAGCTGCGCCCTGCTACTTTTGGTGTGCTAGCTCAAGTAGAGCTAGCCCGTGTCTATCTACTCACAATAGGAAGCATGCTTTCTAGCTGCAGTGTAGACAGACCCGTGGTATAACTAGCATCCTCTAGATCAGTGGTTTTCAAACTTATTTGATCGCACCCCCTTCTTTATATCTGTAGTAGTTTATGCCCCCCCACCACGTAAGTACATATACCGATTAAAGAAAAAATCAACATGCAACTCTCACTAATATTAAAAACCGTAAGGCTTTGATTCAAACAGAGCCAATGATCCATTGTAATAAGAGCCAAAGCAAAAACGATTGTGGTTGATGCTTACACTTAAACATGCACAGAGCATTGTAGCGAATGGATTAACATACAGATGGCAACAACTTTGTATAATGCTATGGACGCTTAACGGAAATCAAATGCACAGCACTATCTAGAGTCAAATGCACAGCGCCATCTGAGGACTCGATATGTTCGGAGGAATCAGCGTTGCTAGCTATTCGTTGTTGTGGATATAATGTGTGTCGTAAGGTTTTTTCCCCCCTAAAGTTTCTCACCCCCCCCAAAAAAAGGCTTGCTCCCTAGTTTGAGAATTTGCAGGATATTCCCTCTCTGACGAAAAGAGAATTTTGAAATGGCTGTCAAATAAAATGCTCCAAAGCACATTTCACTGCAGTTTTAGAAAAGTGCCCAATGCATGTCTAAAAAAGATGACAAAAAAAGTTGAGTTCCAGATAGCTGAGGGATTTGGATGCCTCCAATCCAGAGGAGCTCATCATCAGATTGGTGATATGAATATACTGGTTTACATGGTGCTATGAGAAAACTAGAAGAAGATATTTGTGTGGTTATGAACTGAGCTACCAAAAAGAAAGATGGAAAAAGAAAATAAAAGAGATACTAAATTACTTTAAAAACCTTCAAAACAATCAAGAACAAATCAACATACTTTCACATTCTGATGCTTTTAATTAATTGGAAGTCACTTTGCAATGGTTTGAAAAACAAGAGGAAAGTGGTGCAATATGCCATATTGAAATGTATGCATTGTGCATACTGTCATTTTGAGATGTTAAATTTTATTACGTTTTCGACCTTATTCCTCACTCCTCTGTTAATTAGTAATATAGGTGTTTTACTGTAAATATGTCCACCCACTGCATCCTACTAACTTTTCCATCCAGTAATTTCTTTGCTCTGAATTCCTGTCCAAATAAAATATGTATATTTTAACCAGAACCAGATAAAGTAATGCAATATGATTTTCATCAATATTTATTCACATTTTTAAATAAATTTGTTTCAGCTTTGTTTTTTATGAATATTCTAGCCAGTGATTTCTGGCAGAAATGTTTTTAAAAAGCAATGCATTTTCAGTGAAATAGTGGAGAATATTCATAGAAAGAAAATAATGAATTTGCAATCACAAGGATTTGCATGGAAAAACTGATTCTGATAGGAGTGTTCATTCAATCGAAAACATACCACCCTAATACCGCCAATAGTGTGGTGTAGCAGGCCCAATGGATTCACATAAGGAGTGTCCCACTCTCCGCATGCAGCCCCTGGTGCAGAATGTGCAACAGAAGTTAACACTATAGGTAAGAAACTGGGGAGAACTGGACTTCTTTAACAATCAAATGTGGAAGTAAGGATTCCGTAAAAAGTAGGCAAACTTTTAGGGGCTGATTTTCCTCTACCACTGATTTTACATCAGTGTACCTCCAAAGACTTCAGCAGAGCTACTCCTGATTTATACTGTAGTAAGTGAGATCACTATCAGGGCCATAATACTTATTTTCTACCTACTTCTCATATATTATAGGTGAAAAGAAAACATCACACCCTTAACACCAATGTTTTTCAGACCCAGAGATTCAGAAAGAAAAATACTCTAATGGGCAGTTACAATTTTACATTATAGCTTAGAGATGTAGGGCCAACTCACTATTTATGGATTACTGAACTTCTATTTTAAGTTATAAAATTGTAACTCACCACCACAAGAGTTAGATCAGGATTCTGCTTTTGTTCTAGTTTGGACGTTTTTCCCCATATTTCCCTTAATTAGGGGTGCCAGGCATCTGGTTTTTGACTGGAACGCCTGGTCGAAAAGGGACCCTGGCATTAAAAGTCTGGTTGGCGGCGCAGCTGGGACCCGGGTGTAAGGTAGGTTCCCTGCCTGCCCTAGTCCGCGTGGCCCCCAGAAGTGGCCGCCAGGTCCCTGCAGCCCCTAGGCCAGGGAGGCTCCATGCGCTGCTGCTACCCAAAGGCTGGCTCTGCAGCTCCCATTGGCCAGGAACTGTGACCAATGGGAGCTGTGGGGGCAGCACCTGCAGGTGCAAGGGCAGGACGCAGAACCTCCCTGGCCACCCATGTGTCTAGGGGCTGCAGGCACCTCGCGGCTGCTTCCCGGGAGCCGTGGTAAGCGCCGCCGAGATCCCGCACTCCGAAGCCTCTCCCATACCCCAACCTCTACCCCAGCCTGGAGTCCCCTCCTGCACCCAAACTCCCTCCCAGAGCCTGCATCCCCCCCCCGCCCCAACACCCAGTCCCCAGCCCCAACCCCCTGATGCACCTCAAACTCCTCATCCCCGGCCCCTCCCCAGAGTCCACACCCGCAGCCAGAGCCTACATCCCCTCCTATATCCCAAACCCTTCATCCCCAACCCCACCCCAGATCCTGCACTCCCAGCCAGAGTCCTCACCCCAATCCCTTGCCCCAGCTCAGAGCCCTCTCTCACACTGTGAACCCTTCATTTCTGGCCCCACTCAGAGCCCACACCCTCATCCCAGAGCTCAATCTACCTGCACCCTAACCCCCTGCCCCAGCCTGGTGAAAGTGAGAGACAGTGGGGCAGAGTGAGCAGAAGAGGGAGGGGGATGGAGTGACCAGGGGTGGGGCTTCAGAAAAGGGGCGGGGTAGGGCCTCCCAGCAGGGGGCAGAGCTGGGGTGTTCGGTTTTGTGCAATTAGAAAGTTGGCAACCCTACCCTTAGTACATGATCATAATTTGATTTCATTTTCTAAGAAACACCTGGTCCATTTAGCAATCTGTCTGAAATAAAAGATAGGATCTACAGTCTACGGCTCATAATCTAAGAGGGAGCGAAGACACATTCCTCCACACTGAGCAGCAACCAGACACAGCAATAGTTCCACCATTGCTTTCCTCATTAACAAATACTGTGATAATTGCTCTGATTAGTACTTTGCAGTTGATTTGTCATAGGAGCAAAACATCACTAAATAGCATTTATATGGAAAAGATCTATGTGTTAGCCTGTTATGTTCAGCCATTGAAGTATTGCTACTATACCTACTGGGGCTACAACAGCACAGGGTAGAGTCTCGATTTTTCCTCTGGGATGAGGAGAATGTCCTACTCCATTTTAGAAAAAGCTAATTTGTTTTTGCAGTATAATCTGCCTGTGACCATTAGTACACAAGTGGTGGGCAGTTACCTCAAAACTTTTCATTGACTACTAACCTTAATCAATATAGGAATTTCCTTCAGCTGTGGTCACATTCCTTTTGCACTAGTTTTCTGTGAATTTTCTAATGAATGGCCTGCTTATCTTTTATGTTGGTCTAAATCAGGAGTAACTCCATTGAAGTTAAACACTAGTGTAAAATTGCTGTAAATTGACAGACCAAAAGCATTAGAAGGAAAGTTTGCAGACACTCTGAATTTTACACATATATTAGAAATTATTTGCAGAAAAAGCTATTTTTGAATTCATGAGAATTCACATTGTGAAAGTGATTCCGAAACCGTGCCTACACTGGGGAAATGCATAAAAAATGCCGAGTGATAAAACCTGTGAGAGCTCTAATGTAGGCAAGGCTAGTGTAAATCATGTTTTCTACTAGCTAGCCACTTTACATTAGTATTCAGCTATGACAAACAATATTTTTCTTTTTGTAATTAACTAAATAATTGGATAACCCCAGACAGACCCTCAAACTCTCACTATGTACGTCTTTGACTTTCTATATAGCCTATAACTTTTACACTATGGAGCCCCTCCCCCACAAAAAAACCAAAAACAAAAAAGTGAGACTCAGAATGTGAATTGTGCTAGGCCAATATTTAATTGACTGAACTCAAACTCATTAACAGATTTGCTTAACACTTCTCAGAAAATTCTAGCTTTAATGAGAGATCGTGTGCAGAAAAATTGAGACACATGAACCGTATTTCTCAAAGTCAAAGAGATGGATTCTATTTTTGCAGTTAAAGTGGAAGTTCAAACTTTAACCATAGCACCACTTTTGTTCTACCATATAAATCTACCTATCTGATCCAAGCTATCCAAGTACTTGAATTTTCAATGATTGCAATGAATTGATCACAAATAATTTACACAGAAAGAAATTTGGTGATCTAGATACACAACTCTGTGTTCCATAGACTGCACAGGCTTCCATTTTGTTTCCAGGTGGAAGCCAAGGTTTTGATTGTAGTCAACAAAGCCTCTTTGTAAATGAGCTCACTCACTACTAGGCAGACCCTTGTGGCCAGGCATGCTGTGGGAATTCTCTTGCTGGGCTAGCTCCCCCTGTTAATGGTCAGTCTAGAATTGTGGCGGTTTCTCTGTCAGGAACGTGGCCCTCTGGCCAGGTTATCATCTTAAATCTACCCCTCCAGTCCCCAAAAAAGTCTTTAACAAAAACAAAAATCCTTCTGCTCTTTCTGGGGCTCTTCCTCAGCCAATGTTCAGTTCAGCCTTCTGTCCCTTGCTATATCCGACAACCCTTACAGTGGGCTTGTACACTTCCAGCCTTGGGGCTGGTAAGGGAACCCAGTCCCCCCCTCTACTGTGGGTTCCAGCCCTAAGACCTGTACCAAACAGCTCGGTCTGCTCCTTTACTTGTGCTGCAGTTTTCTTCAGCCACTTCCTATCTCTCTTCTCAGGTTCCCACTCTGGGTTGTACAGTCACTTCCCCGGTTGCTTGGGGTCTCTACCAGGCCTGGAGAGTTTTTCAATCCCTTCCTTGCTTGGCCAGGTTCTGTCTCTCCTTCCTCTTTTGCTTTCCTGCTCTGAAGCTTTTCCTCTGCTGACTCAGGGCATTGCAGGAGCCTTCTTGGGCCCTGCAGTGTCTACAGACACACCTGTACTCTCTTTAAGCTTCCCTCTTTACCACAGACACCTTCAGCTTTTTATGGGAAAGTGCCTGATGCCTTTAAGGTGGGGCTCAGTCTGTAATCAGGTTTGCTTATCCCCAGGCTCTTTAGCCCCCTGGGGCAAGCCAGCCACCCTATTGAAGCATTTCTATGCTTTGGATTTTAGGTACCCTTTAAATATTTTATTATTTACCTTAGAAATCACCCCTCTCGCTATGCCCATTCTTGGTATTGGAAATCAGCTCGGACACCGTTCACTACAGTCCCCATATTTGTACTCCACGAGGATAGAGGTAGGATGCTGTCAGGAAGAAGGGCTTCTAGAATTTCCTTCCCCCTTTTGTTCTGACAGAGTCTCAATTTGTTGATCTTCTAGGGAGGTTTCATGGTTTTTTTTTTTTTTTTTACACAGGACCTTCTTGGGCACATGCGGTGACTGGCATGAGTTCAACTGAGTGAGAGCAGTGGAGTTCTGTTCTAAACGGACAACAGGTTTTGTAGTTTCTCCTATACGATATTTCAAAGTGGTTACACAACCAGGGATCATTGGCCTGTGCATATTTTATAAATCAAATGAAATAGATATCAGTTACATGTTTAGGTTATCCTAAGAGGGTTAATAAACACTACATTACTATTTATTTAGGCGTTTGGATTTCAGTATCCTCAGTAAATGCTACTATCTCATTTTTTTTAACTTATACTTACATGGACCTTTTTGACCTATGAGAATGAAAACCAAAGAAGATAGGAAAATCATTTAAGTGGAGGGAAAAAAACATTGGAAAACTACATGGTGGTTAATACACAGAACTAAAAAAGGGTGCGCTCTGCATAAAAGGAAACTGAAACAAGACAATTGTAATAAACAAGATAAGAGCATGGCTGACGGCAACAACTGACTATGCATTAAAGACCTAAATAAGAAGTTTCTTGTTCATTTATCAATGAGTCAAGAAGTATATTTGCATTTTATTTTTACTAAATTTGATTGAGATTATGGTAATCCTATAGAGGAAAGAGAGCAAGTACAAAATAAACTAAGCAAAACTAAAGCCAATTCAAAGATTACTGGCTTGAATTGTTTAAATTGAAAGACCAATGGCTGGGAAAAGGAATTAGAAAAATGACAGTGAGTACATTTAAGCTTCTCAGTTATGATGAGCCTAGTCATTCCTTCAACTTTCAGTTTAAACATCACATAAGAACATTACCTACCAGAACAAAATAGGAGAGCTATTGGTAGGCCTTCGAACTGAATAAGATGACTTCTTTATTACTCAAAAACCCAGTCTAATATTTTACCAGTTGTACAAAAGACCCTACCAACAGCTACACAGGGCAATAAGTATAAATGATAATACATTAGTAAGCAAGAAGGTTGTATATCACCTTAAAGGTACTGGGTTTTTTTTTTACCCAAGACCTGTTATAGATTGTTTCATTAATTAATTTTGAAGAAAAATAATACAGATCAAATCACATCTAAATCAATGTTGTAAAACTCAACCTTTAAAAACATACTTACCAGAATTTACAGTGGAAATGTGCCTCAGCCCAGAAGTATTTATCTGGATCTCTATATACACAAATACTATAGGCCAAAAATGAATAGTGTGATTTGCTTCAAATTGCAGAGAAACATAAATAAAGTTTTGAAATCTTTTGCTCTTGATAGTGAGTACCCCACTTGAAAATATACTCAACTTTTAGTAGATATAGAACTGCTGCAAGTGACTTGGTTTAAGTAATGACCTGCATTTATGAATGAAGTCATTAATATCTTCATTGAATGATAGCTTTCTACAGAATTTAATATGTAGGTGAGTGCAGTATTTTGGAATGCAACACTGTCATTTGAACATTGCTAGGTACACACACATGGTCTAATTACCATTTCCACCAAAGTTCTTTGACACTGCTCTGGTAGTCGCAAGGTTTTAGGCCCTTTAAGGCTCCCTAACACTGCCAGAATGGTATTAAGGAGCCTTAAAGTAAAAAAAGACTCACGCCCCACAGGACATAACAGAAAACAACATTTGCAGGATGTACAAAGAGAGAAAGAAAACAACGTGTGTCACTCAGAGTAATCCAAAATTTCAGTATCTACTTGGGACCTGAAATATGGGCTCAAATGGTGGCTGGCACTTGTGCAGGTGTGTCAGAGGTGTAGAGAATGCAAAAAGCCTTCCCTTCCACTGCATACTCTAACCAACAGTCAGCCACAGTTACAATCCCTGCACACCCTTGAGGTTTTAACCCTCTTGCCAATATTTAGGGGTTAACGAAAAATGGGTTCGGTTTTACCCTATGAATGGTTGATTCGTTTCCATAGTGATTTACTTTGGTTGTTAAGACTGAGACAACAATTTACAACACAAATTATTCAGTAGATTCAGCCTCTTTCCACCCATGGACTATCTAGGACTACAATCAGATCATCCTAATACTTCAGCAAATTTATTCATTATTCATATGTGACAAATATCTTTTTGATTTTTTTATTCTGTGGATTGAGTGCAAATATCCAAAAGTAAAGCTATGTTACTTAGTTGTGGCCAGATACATCACAGAGTATTTTTTATGTTCCCCGATTGGAAGAGCATGCAGACACTTCTGAAATATTAGAGAGAGAGAGGTTTCTGGAAATATTCACTCTTACAACTTTGATATTAGAGTTCAAAACATTTTGCAATAAAGCTGGATTTCTTGAATGCTCAGAGAAATGACACACAAAAGTGTTGCACACATGGCCATAGTTTAATTTTTTTTAAATGTACACAACCATTTTCTATGTGTGTATTATTTCCCCAGTTCTTCTAGTACTGAATGTTTAGACTGGTGCAGGGACAGTAAATCTAAAATTATGACCTGTGAAGTCAGCTTTTAGATGCCTATAGACTCAGCCAGACCAGTCAAGACTTTATCCAAAGGCCTTCTTATGCACACCCTGTCTCTCCCTGTTTAGGGTAGTTTTCACCTCACGATACCCTATGACATGCCATGTTCATACTCAAGTTACCTATTTCAGTGTTATCATCCTATCCTCTGTGACCCTCTTCACCCAGAAGTTTATTTACTCTTGCTAGAATTTAAGAGCTAGATTGATATCAGCCCTGCTGATGTATGTAATGGAAGGGCAAAAGTTGCAAGGTGCACGTCCACACCTCTTCTGTCCCTGTGGATGGGTCAGGCATAATTCTTACGTGGAGTGAAGGCATTGTGCCCAACCATGGCCACCAGGAGTGCTGGCTGCCATAAAAGGGACAGAGAAGAGTGAGGGCAGAACTGGCCTGACACTAAGAGGAGAACCCTTTTCAAAGAATGGTAGAGCTGCTGCTCTAGCATGACCTATCCCTGAGCCCTAAGGGCCTAAGAGAAATTCCAGCTGAATCTGCCAGAGGGTAGGCTCTTCCTCATCCCCTGCAATGCAGTACATGGCTTAAAGCCATGATTTGTTCCCTATGGTTGTTAAAAGTGAACACACATTAGTATCTTGTGAAAGGTAAAATTCAGAGCTCACCTTTGGTCATGTTCTGCCCTCTGACACGTACAACATTTTCAACGAGTGCAGTAGGTGTTTGTCACATGTTTCTGAGCAGAAATTTGAACTTTTTGTTTTCAGGTACAATGGGAAATTCCAATAACCATCTGAATTCTTATTAAAATATATGAACAAACCACGATAAAAGTCAACTATAGGATTTAGAAGGTGACTGGGACAGTATATTTGTTTGACTGTGTGTCTACTGATTAATGGATTTAACAAGTGAATTAGCAAAGAAGGGACTTCGAGTTTGTAAGCCTTGTTTCCTCTGCACTGGTCCTGGCTGGAGGATATTTTTTGGATCTGTTACCACAGACTGTAGCTTTAATATTTATCCTATTGTTGCATGGAATGAGTTATAGTACTTATGTGCCTTTTTTGATCACAGGCCTCTTAAATAACTTATTACAAAAGTAATGTAATACAAATACTTAGTACTTTTGTTGCATTTTAAATTTTGAAATTGCTTTACAAATTTCAACTAAACAAACCGCAGAATAAATATACTATGAGGTGCATAGATAAGTATTATCTTCACTCTACAACTGAGGAAACAGCCACAGAAAGATATGACTTGACCAATGCCACACAGCAACCCTGTGTCAAAGTCAGGATCACAATTGGGGAGCTCTTTGCTCAGTCCACTAGATCATACTTCCTCTTTTGGCTTCCTGCTTGGCTCATCTTTCAACCTCAGCACCTGACTGTGCTTCCTTAAAAGTCAACGGCAAAAGTCCCATGGATTTCTGGGTGAGCAGGCTTAGGTCCTCACTAATATGCAGCCTGTAGAATCAGATCAGCCTGTGCTTCCTTCAAATCTCACTGAAAAGAGAAGTCTCACTGCTACAAGCAGAGTCTCCTTATTAGGGTATAGGTCCAGAGAACCTTTAGCTATACAGGGTGAAAGAGAAGAGTAATGTACACTTTCCTTAACTATTAAAGTAATTGTCTGCTGGTTTGCAGCACTGGCTATGTGAACATGCTTGTGATTCCAGGTTGTTTTCTGTACTATGATTGTCTGCAGGAATTGCTCCAATATGTTTAATTTGTCATCTTGCTGGTATGAGAACAAGTTCCATTTTTTAAAAAAAATTCTGAAGTAAAGGTTCTACGGGCACTGCAATCGCTTTTAACCTAATTCTAAGGCAAACATATATTTCTCCCAATAATTTAATGGCCAATTGGTGCATTTATTGTTCATCAGTCAGTATACTTTGTGTTGTTTATACTGCATTCATCAGAATTACACAATCTCCCATGACACTTATCCAGATTGGCTTTTGTCTCTTCTGCATATTTATATATGCCCCTCTTTAAGAGCTGAGCCACTGAATTTCCTGAAAGCACAATTGTCACAGTGTTAAGTGAATCTCAGGGGATTCAGAGATACAGTTGAGTTATGCTAGTCCCTAAAACTGAATGCAAATCCATACTGTTACCATACCTATGAAGTTGCATTTTAAAAATATTAATATAGATTTTATATTATAGTTAAAAGAAACAAGTCTTCCTTAAAGGCAATTTAGTGGATGTGAGATAGATTGTGTGATGTAATCCAATTCACATCCATCCAGAATATATGGATGATGAGGTCAGAAGTCAGGATGTTGTTATTTATTTTTTAGTATACACTTAGAATTGATTTCCTCGGCAACAAATTTATTTTCAGCAGTGAGATCAAGGCAAACTGCTATTTAAATTAAAATAAGCAATGCTTTGATAGTGGATGCAACTGTATGCAAAGAGAATGAGCATTACATATGTCTGCATTTAGACCTTGATTCAGCAAGGTACTTAAACATCTGCCTAACATTAAATACAAATAATTCCAGTGAAGTCAATAGGACTAAACTTCCATGTAAGAGAGAAAACCTTTTGTAGTGGTAAACACCCATTTTTTCATGCTTTGTGTGTATAAAAAGATCTTCTATACTTTCCACAGTATGCATCTGATGAAGTAAGCTGTAGCTCACGAAAGCTTATGCTCAAATAGATTGGTTAGTCTCTAAGGTGCACAAGTACTCCTTTTCTTTTTGCGAATACAGACTAACACGGCTGCTACTCTGAAACTTGCTGAATTGGAGCTTTCATCTGCAGTTCCATGGGATTTTTTTTTATTAACACACTTTGGAGCATCCATCTTTAACAAATTGTTTTTAAAAAATTACAGAAGCTGGAATAGTTCATTATGTTTCTCTAATCAATTTGCTGTGAGTTCTGGAAGTTCTTTCTCTCTTACTATGCAGGTCTAACAGAATCTGTGTTTGTTTATAGTTAAAAGTATCATTCCAATGTGCAATCAATAAAATAGTGAAAATGAATACCCTTGCTCTAAATGGCATTAAGATAACCCGGGCTCACCTGTAAGAGGTACAGTATATTTGTCATTCTATCCAGCCACAAGAACTCTAAACTAGATGTATCAGTTGTAATTCAAGGTGACCTCCCTCACTGCACTATGATATTCCCAGATGGTTTAAAGCTTAGCTGCTCAGCTCCTCTTTCAATGTCAGAAGTATTGTATATGAATATTATACCAATTTTCAAATTTCCAGTGACTCCCAATGGGAAAGTATAGACATTAACATTCTTGTCATCCAGAATATTGGATTTTCTATCTATTAGACGTTGAAAGAAATATCAGCAAATTGGTTTTACCTCAGGTATGTATTGTTGGTCATAGAGGTCAACTTTTTTCATGCCTACCTTCTCGGTACCAGAATAAATTTCTTAGAAAACATTGTTATACATAATACCTACAGTGGCTGAAAGGTAAAGTTACGTGTGACACATTTCTAACATTCACCTTTGAGAATTCAAGATTGATTTTGTATTTTAGATTATCTAGCTAGAGATGGATTTGTATGTGCAAGTGAACATTTTCAATGCTGCCTGTACTACCAAAGATTTTCCATAAGCCTAAAGAACATGGGATTCACCTTGGTACAAGTTAACAACCTCAAAATAAATGTAAAATTGTTTGGTTGGCCATATTTTTAAACTCTGGATTTTCATATGAAATTGCTTTTGGTCCCAATGCGGTCACTGTTACTCATGCTAAGTGGTCTCTTAATCTGTAAATTGTCCTACTGAGAGCTGGTAGTGCCAATTTCTACTGAGGCAAGAACACCCCATTTATTGCAACATAAGGGTGGTAGAATTGGCCTTGTATTAATTAGAATTATTGACAAAGAGCCTCAGGATCACAAGTGGCATTTCCCTTCTCCCCACCTAGGTTCTTTTTCTGATGCCTCCACCAAAGTTGACTCCTCATTATACCAAAACATAAGGAGTGCTGTACCTTGGGAATAGGAATAATTCTACTGGCAGACAAGGACTATAAAACCCATTACTGAAGAAACCATAAAGCAACACAACACAAACTCCAGCAAAAGAATTACACCCCTTCCCACCCCCACCCCCAAACAAAGAATATAAATAATGTGGTGCCAGGTCAGACTCTGCTACTGCAGACACTCTTCTCTGCAGGGCTGGAACTGCATTACCCATGAAGTAGCTCCCACAGCTGTTCAAAGACTCCCTTTGTGGGAAGGGGAGTTAATCAGAGACTCCCTGATATGTTCAGCTTCAACCTCAAAGCTCAACATGAAAACTAGTCTCTCAGTCAGACTGTCCCTTCTCACTGAAGGGCTGAGCAGACCTGGCTCATCACTAACCCACCAAACTGCTTGTCCATATCACCCTATTGGCCTCAGCAGCTATTTCTAGTGCCTTCTGTCCTCACCCCCGACTCCTAGCATTCTGGGAAATGGTGTCAGAGGATTTTAGTACCCATTACATTTGCAGTCCATTGGGTAGGACTCCCTGGAGGCTCAGTTCGGCACTCCAGGAAATGGCAAATATCAAGTGGCAGCTACGTGCCTTTTTAAAAAAATGTTATTTGAATCAGGTAAAAAACCAAAAAGATAAAAGTAGCAGTTAAACTGTTTCTTTGGTTTTCATCTCAAGAGGTGCTGCTGAGCAAATCCTAAAAGAATTAGCAGAGGACAATGTTTCAGCTGATTTTCAAGAGGCAAGGAAAGTAAAGTTAATTTGAAATTAAACTTAAAGGGCTTGACTCTAAAATAGTGGCTGTTCTTTCTTCTGCCCTTGACCCAGTTATATTATGAATATGATACAAATAAAGCTTCAGATAATGAATAATGAATACATGAACCACATGGAAGGATAGTAAAGTGTCTCTAATCAACAGGACAAGCAGCTGCAACTTCAGTATGCAACAACCCCAGCAAGAAGTGGGAAAGTTGGACTTAGCCTGGAAATGCAGAGCACAGATATAGAAGAAACAATTTATTAATTGTACGTATCCTGAAGGCAGCTGAAGACCCTGTCCTACAACCTCTTTTGAAGTGTAGCTTCCCAAGGTTTTGAATCTGGAATCCAAAACATGTCTACACTAAAAATCAAGCTTTGATTCCTCATCCCCTGAATAATAGAAAGCTAAGGCTGTTACACGGTGGCTCTGTTTCTTCCCCAATCAGGTTAAAAACATAGCAGCATTGTGGAGACAAGAGAAGGGGATATTGAGGGAAAATTGTGTATTACCCATGGGTGAATACTTTTTACAAAGCAATCACTCCGCATCTGACCTCTCAGCCCCTGTCCTTAAAGGAAACTGGCAGAATACCTTCAAAAGCCGAGCCTGTGAATTTAAATTCATAACTCTGCTGGACACTAACAACTATGGACTTAACACAGGAACTGGCTTTATGGCTCATTACAACAATTTGTAACACATCCTATTGCCTGCTAACCCTTAGTTGCCCACTTTATTTTAAGTGGTCTCCTATAACATATGTGATCCTCTTATGCTTAACAACATGCTCCCACCTTGTATTTAGCTTAGACACTCTGGTTTCCTTCTCCAGACCTGAGGTAAAGCTCAAAAGCTTGTCTCTTCCATGTATAGAAGCTGGTTCAATAAAATATATTACCTCACCTACTTTCTCCCTCTCATCTCCTGGGACCAACATGGCTACAACAATACTACAAACAAAACTTTTCTCCCCAGTGATAGAAAGAAAGAATGGCATGGGCTCCCTGAGAAGAAAATTCTTTAGTTGTGCCGTCCTGTAGCCAGCAGTGCTAACGAAAGGTTAAAGAAGATGATGTGGTGCATACATTCCACAAACCCAAAGAAATAGCAGCCTTCATCCAAAAGAAGCAAGCCATGGTCTGCAGGCATGAAGAAGCCTGACACTCAGCAAATACGAATTGTATTAATTCAAAAGCGAATGGCACATTTATTCCCTTTTTTAGATTAAAACAACGAGTTATGTCATGCAAGCTCTTACTTCATTAATGTGGAAATATTAGCTTTCTTTTTTCTTAATTACATGTAGTGTTCTGCCCAGCTTCTGAGATCTTCTTTTACACTTCAGCAATACCTGTACCTAATCACAGTTCTTACTACTATTACAATGGCTATATTTTGCAATGATGCATCTTCCCTGTCCCACTCAGGTCTGGATTTTAATACAGATGGGTTGATCTATTCTCAGTGACAAGTTCTGATTGCTGTTTTCATTCCATCTCTCTGGCTTAGATGGGTATGGTTACACTTATCCTAATGAATACCAGCCTGAATCTGATACTATTGGTTTACCCCCTGAATTTAATATATGACAAGCAGAGATTATTGAACCAGACTAACAATGTAGTGTAAAATATGACCAATTTTAACTCTCTTGGAGGTTGGGGGTGTTTAGCCTTTTCTCTGGCAGCTTGTTGCTTTCTGTTTCTTAAAAGGAAAGATTTATAAAAAGGATAGCTTATACAAATCAAAACTATTTAGATGTATCAGGGATATGAATGAAGGAGTAAGAGCAAATGCAATAATTTTATATCGCGATATTACCACATTAAATTTTAGGCTCTGGTTTTATTGGTTTATTCAATTTTGTAATTTTTTTGCATAGGGAAGTAGGATTTAGGCCTTTATGGATATGTCTATTTAGCCTATGGCAGTGAGCCCCCCAGCCCTGGTCAACCAATTTGGATTAGTGGGACTTGCGCTAGCATTCTAAAAATAGCAGTGTAGACAGAGCTTTGAAGCTGTATTCTGGGGTCTGAAGCTCGCCCCTGTTAGGCTTCTGAGTGCAGGCTCCAAACATACACTTGTCAGGGATGGTCTAGATAATAGTTGGTCCTGCCTCAGTGCAAGGGACTGGACTAGACGCCCTATCAAGGTTCTCTCATGTCCTACATTTCTATGATTTTCTCTCTTTCTGGAGATTGTGAACAAGGGAGCTTGAAAGTTTGTTTTATGAAGAATAGAGGTGGTAGTTGGACTCTGTGTGAGAGGGAACAAAAAAAAAGAGTCTGGTATGGAACTGGTATGGAATCTTTCTTACAATTTACTTAGAATACAAAGGTCATTCTTCATGTCCTTTTCAAATCAGGTTAAATGTTTATATGATGCCTTCATGTTTTGGATACTTAACGGACACTACGTCTGTCAACCAAAAAATTCACATTAAAAATATAAAGACAGCAATAAAATTGAAGAGGAGAGACTTCTGACATATTGACTGGCATGAGATGCTAAGTAGACTTCTGTGAGGTCTGTGTCAACTACTAGCTTTTTTCATTCATAAAAGGGGCCATTGTGATCATCTAGTCTGAGTACCTGCATGACATCACCAATAAATCCTCCCCAAAACAATTCCCTTAGAACTAGAGCTTATCTTTCTAGAAAACATCCAATCTCAATGGAAAAATTGCCAGTGATGGAGCATCCACCACAGTTTTTGGTAAACTGTTGCAATAGTCAATTACCTTCACTATTAAAAATGTACAACGTATTTCCAGTCTGAACCTATCTTGCTTCAAATTCCAGCCATTGGAACTTGTTATACCTTTGTGTGCTAGATTTAGGAGCCCATTGTCAACTATTTTTATCCCAAGGAGTAATATAGACTGTGATCAAATCACCCCTTAACACTAACACATATTCGAATCATTTAATTGTTCTTGTGGCTCTTCTCTAAACTCTCTCCAATTTATCAATATCCTTCTTGAATTTTGGACACCAGAACTGGACAGTCACATGACTGCCGTATACAGAGGTAAAATAATCTCTTGATTCCTACTTATGATTCCCCTATTTATGCATCCAAGGATTGCATTAGCCCTTTTGGCCACAGCATCACACTGGGTGCTCATGTTCAGCTGATTATCCACCATGACTCCCATATCTTTTTCAGAGTCACTGCTTCTCAGGATAGAGTCCATAATCCTGTAAGTATGGCCTACATTATTTGTTCCTAGATAGATACATTTACATTTAGCCATATTAAAATCCATAACATTTGCTTGTGCCCAGCTTATTAAGAGATTCAGATTGCTCTGTGTCTGTGGCCTGTCCTTTTCGTTATTTACGACTCCCCCAATTTATGTCTTGAGCAAGTGGTATTCTGAATACCAAGGAAAGCATCCAGTCTCCTTCAGATTTTTCACAGAATCACAGAAGTGTAGGACTGGAAGGGACCTCAGTCGATCATCTAGTCCAGTCCTCCGCACTCAAGGCAGGACTACATAATACCTACACCATTCCTGACAGGTATTTGTCTAACCTGTTCTTAGAAACTTCCAACAGAGATTCCAGAGACTCCCTAAGAAATTTGTTCCAGTGCTTAACTGCCCTGATAGGAAGCTTTTCCTAATGTCCAACCTAAACCTCCCTTCCTGCAATTTAAGCCCTTTTCTTCTTGTCTTATCCTCAGAGGTTGACAAGAACAATTTTTCTCCCTCCTCCTTGTAACAACCTTTTATGTACTTGAAAACTGTTACCATAACCATCAGCCCCATCAGTCTTCTCTTAACATAAGAACAGCCATACTGGGTCAGAGCCAAGGTCCATCTAGCCCAGTATCCTGTCTTCTGACAGTAGCCAGTGCCAGGTTCCCCAGAGGGAATGAATAGAACAGGTAATCATCAAGTGATCCATCCCCTGTTGCCCATTCTCAGCTTCAGGCAAACAGAGGCCAGGGACACCATCCCTGCCCATCCTGGCTAATAGCCATTGATGGACCAATACTCCATGAATTTATCTAGTTCTTTTTTGAACCATATTATAGTCTTGCCCTTCACAACAGCCTCTGGCAAGGAGTTCCACAGGTTGACTGTGCATTGTGTGATAAAATACTTCCTTTTATCTGTTTTAAACCTGCTGCCTATTAATTTCATTTCATGGCTCCCTAGTTCCTGTGTTATAAGGAGTAAATAACACTTCCTTATTTACTTTCTCAACACCAGTCATGGTTTTATAGACCTCTATCATATCCCACTTAGTCTTCTGTTTTCCAAGCTGAAAAGTTCCAGTCTTTTAAATCTCTCCTCAGACGGCAGCCCTTCCATGCCCCTAATCATTTTTGTTGCCCTTTTCCAAGTCCAATATATCTTTTTTGAGATGGCGGGGATCACGTGCACACAGTATTCAAGATGTGGGCATACCATGAATTTATATAGAGTCAATATGGTATTTTCTCTCTTATTACCTATCCCTTAATAATTCCCAACATTCTGTTCGCTTTTTTGACTGCCGCTGCACATTGAGTGGATGTTTTCAGAGAGCTGTCCACAATTACTAAGATCTTTCTAAGATTTCTTTCAGACTAAACAAGCTGATTTTTTTCAATCTTTCCTCAGAAGTCATGTTTTCTAGACCTTTAATAATTTTTGTTGCCCTCCTCTGGACTTTGTCCAATTTGTCCACATCTTTCCTGAAAGTGGCGCTCAGAATCGGACACAATACTCCAGTTGACTCCTTATCAGCTCAGAGTAGAGTGGAAGAATTTCTTCTCGTGTCTTGCCTAGAACACTCCTGCTAATGCTGTTCACTTTTTTTTGCAACAGTGTTACACTGTTGACTCATATTTAGCTTGTGATCCACTCTAACCCCCATATCCCTTTTTGCAGTACTCCTTCCTAGGCAGTCATTTCCCATTTTGTCTGTGTGCAACTGATTGTTCCTTCCTAAGTGGAGTACTTTGCATTTGTCCTTATTGAATTTCATCCTGTTTACTTCAGACCATTTCTCCAATTTGTCCAGATCATTTTGAATTTTAATCCTATCCTCCAAAGAATTTGCAACCCCTCCCAGCTTGGTATTAACCACAAAACTTTGTAAGTGCACTCTCTATGCCATTATCTAAATCATTTATGAAGATATTGAACAGAACCGGACCCAGGATCAATCCTGTGGGACTCCACTTGATATGTACTTCCAGCTTTACTGTGAACCACCGATAACTACTCTCTGAGAATGGTTTTCCAACCAGTTATGCACCCATCTTAGAGTAGCTCCATCTAGGTTATATTTCACTAGTTTTTCTATGTCTCTTCCTCTCACCATTCAATTCAGGCTCCTTAGGCAGAGGTTTCATGTCACAAAGCAGGGAATAAATATGGCTCTGGCATAACTATATCTAGACTATTGTGCTTAGTTTGGGGATCCTATTTTATGTTTACCACAGACTTATGAAGATATCACACACAGAGATTGACCTGATGGAGTTGTGTAGGCAGCAGTATAGGCATAATATTTGCTCTTTTTTTGGAGGAAGACAGCAACGTACGTGGTGGACAAATCTCTGAACTAAGAAGAGCTGCTCAAAACAGAAAAAAATGAATATTTGTGTCTATTTCTATCAAAATTTTATTTTTGTGGAAATTTTCCGACTACTGCTAGATTCCAGTGATAGAGATTTTTTTAGGGATTTCAATTGATCTACAAGATTTAAGTGTTTAAGTCCTAAGACAAGGAGTGCACAGATATATGACCAGCCTTTCAACAAAGTGGCATCTATGTGGACATGTTTAATACCTCTACATGGTTACAGCAATGTGCAGATTCTTGTTTCTATATCCTTTGTTTAATTAATTCCCCAGCAGATTCTGGGCTAATAAATTTCTCATTTTAATCTCAAATAGTTGTGAGGTAAAGGAGAGCCAGAAATGAATTCCAAGACTGGCTTGACTAATGTGACTTTCCTTCTTCAACAGAAGACATCTAACCGATCAATTGAGCATGTCATTACTATGTTTGTGTATACAATAACAGTGACTGTGTGCGCACATTTCTAAAAATCTGGACTTAAAAACGAATGTTGAAAGCTATCCCACTTTGCCTTTGTCTAATCCACATTCCTCACCAAGTGCAAGAGAAATACAGCAGATTTGGGGGGTTGGGGGGAATCAGGCCAACCAATTACAATATCTGAGAGGGCAGTTTTTCAAGAAGATTCATCTTTATTATAGAAGACTACATGCAAAATGCTGTGACAGCCGACATAAAAGGTGGCATTATGTCAGTTTATATTCTTGCCTTGGGCTCCGAAAGGAACTAATTTTCAAAAGCACTGTATGGAAAGTGATATTTCCCATTTGCAGTTCTGTGGCATTGGCCTGATAAAGATCAGGAATGATCCTTGTTCAGGCACAAGTTTCCCTGGCCAGTGAATTTTTCGGGAATTGGTTATGGGCCCAATGCATGCTTCAGCTACAGATATTTTGGGACCTACCGTAGCTTCTTTTCTAAGGTATTAAGGACTTAGGCAAGTACCCAGGCAAGTTAACATTAAGGTTGCCTTCCAATGCTTGCGGTTTTTGAGCAGTATCCACCTGAATGAGAAGTTCTGTTCAGTTCCCTTTCAATTAAAAATACACACACAGTGTTCTGCCCTGCTAGTTACCAGGTTCCAGACTCTTGCCTTCCTGGCTCAACACAGGCAATCTCTCTGGCTGATTAAGCAAACGGATGTTCAAATTAAACATTTAGGGCGAACATTAGGAACGCTTTTTATCTTTATTGCAGTGTGAATGATAGACAGGTTACTTCTGTTTAAACCCAGTACATGTATTTAGAGTTCTTTTGCATCAAAAGCTCAGACATATAACAATGTACAGACAGCAGAAAGTGAAGTGTCTGTCTCACCTAAACTCCTTGCTAAGCCATACTCTTCTCTGATAAAAGGTGCCCCAAACCAAACATATATAGGATTAATGTGAACAGGGGTGACAGTGGACGAGAAGCTGGATATGAGTCGACAGTGTGCCCTTGTTGCCAAGAAGGCCAGTGGCATTTTGGGGTGTATAAGTAGGGGCATTGCCAGCAGATCGAGGGATGTGATCGTTCCCCTCTATTCGACATTGGTGAGGCCTCATCTGGAGTACTGTGTCCAGTTTTGGGCCCCACACTACAAGAAGGATGTGGAAAAACTGGAGAGAGTCCAGCGAAGGGCAACAAAAATGATTAGGGGACTGGAACACATGACTTATGAGGAGAGGCTGAGGGAACTGGGGATGTTTGGTCTACGGAAGAGAAGAATGAGGGAGCTGCTTTTAACTACCTGAAAGGTGGATCCACAGAGGATGGATCTGGACAATTCTCAGAAATAGCAGATGACAGGACAAGGAGTAATGGTCTCAAGTTGCAGTGGGGGAGGTTTAGGTTGGATATTAGGAAAAACTTTTTCACTAGGAAGGTGGTGAAACACTGGAATGAGTTACCTAGGGAGGTGGTGGAATCCCCTTCCTTAGAAGTTTTTAAGGTCAGGCTTGACAAAGCCCTGGCTGGGATGATTTAGTTGGGATTGGTCCTGCTCTGGGCAGGGGGTTGGACTAGATGGCCTCCAGAGGTCCCTTCCAACTCTGTTATTCTATGATTCTAATGTGTATTAGGGTCAAGCAACAGAAAACATGTTTGGAAAAGAAAATATCTCAATAAGAGATTTTGCTGCCTGAGAAAGCTGACTTGTGTCTACAGAATAAAAATTGTCTAACTGCTGTGCACACAGCTCAGATTTTCCAGCTAGGACAGCAGGAAGCTACCCTCAACCACTCAGTAAAATAGCAGGGTATCTCACTCACCCAAAGTGCCCAGCTCAGCTGCACTATTATGTGTATTTCAAATCTAATCTGCTGCTTAACTGTCTGACCACCCACTCTATCCACAGCTTTGTTGTGAGAGTGTGTATGCAGCCACAGACACCCCAAAAATAAATTCATTGTGCTGCACTTCAGAAGCAGAAATTATATTGACATGCTGCTATTTTACACAGAAAGTTTCCCAGTGCTGTACTCTCTGGGCCAGATTCTGATCATGTACTGCTCGGTGCTATTCAACTTGCTCTGAAAAACATTTGTCCTCAAACACTTTTAGAGCAGTCACACCCCCTCCCCCAGTGTACAAGCACAAGCCATCCTCTATTCCCATGAAGTAAGGCCATGGCCATAATTCCTATTAATGCTACACAATTGCACTAAAAGAAAACTATCCTCCAAAAACCGCTTCCTTTTGCCTGGAAAATGAACACCTATCCTTAAAATAGTTGTGTGCTTGTGCATGCATGAACTAGACTTGACATTGATGACTGTATTGTAATCACAAGTACATCTTCCCTCCCTATAAGTAATTATGTTTTTAACCTTCCTGTTATTAACACATTTCTGAAACCTCTCACTGTGGCCTCCTTGTTAATAGGTATTTGCTGTTTCAAACACCCATAGCAATAAAAATAAAATGCATTTAACTCTCCATGGGCCCATTATGTTTAAGGTATTAGTTCATTTTTAATTAGTTTGTCTGTTTAATTTAAAAGCTTGATTTCCTTAAGTGAGAAAGGAAAGAAAGACTTTGATCGATCAGTTAATTTAATTTACTCTAAAAACTTATGGTTAATTGTTAAAAAGTATTTGAATAAACAAAGTCACTGAAATGTGACCAGTTGTGGCTTCCCAGTAGATGAACAGGTGTAATATGGTCCAAATACCTTCACTCAGTGCACAGTCTGAGTAAAAGATCTATGTGTTTGGGGAGTTCTATAGGGGCTAGGAGACAGAAAATATTCCATTCCTGAGCTGTACAGTAATGTTGTCAAATCTGCAACACCATTTCTGATTTTAAAGGGTAATACATACATCTTTGGTTTCAAGATGGTGGTCTTTTTTGATGGTAGGTTCAGGAAGGGAGATAACAAATCTTCCTAACAAACTTATATTTGGACTACCTTTATTCCACAATATGTTCAGTCTTACATTTTCTGACTCACATGGGAATAGTTGAGAATTTTCTTTAAATTGAAATGCCAAAGATCGCTATCCCTTTCCCAATGACTGTTCTTCAACACAGATGGGGAAATAAATCATTTGAGAGTGAGTTCTGTAAATAGTCAAAATTTACCAAAAATTAACGTATTCTAGAACCTGAGATATCACACTATTTCCTGTACTTAGAATAGAAAATACATGGCCATACCTAATATACTACAGTGTGGTAATTATTGGTAAATATTTATTTTTGAATGGCAACTACTGTATATATTAAAATACAGATATGCATATGTATTTATCTGAAAAGCGAGAGTTGTCCAAAGGAAACTTTCCGGTATGTTTGGTAAATTAAACACCTTAAAAAAATTACCCATTTATATGTTATTCAGAAAAGTTCTGACTAAAGCCCTGATCTTGTGAACTCCATGGTGTTAAGCATCCGATTAGATCTTTGCAGGATTGGTCCTTAATGTTTGTGTGTGTGTGTTCTATATCAGTCAATTAATGTAAAGGATTTTCATCACATAGGAAATCACATGTATTTTCAAGATATGAATGTGCTCATGAGTCCAACAGGACTTTTCTTTGGAGCTCTATTTCCTTTTTATGGAGCAAAAACTGAAGGAGGTACCATCAATTCCTACAGGCTGAATACTTACCCACCTCTATAAAAATTAAATATTGTATGACTTAAAACTAACTGAAGTCAGGATATACTGAGACCATGCTGTCCAGAGCAGCAACAGATAATGTTCATACATTGTTTCCTCCAATTAGAGCTTGTCAAACTATTAATTTTTGAATAATATTCATTAATTCACCCCTCTTTTGGTTAGCAAACCACTCAAAAACATTATTGATTTTGGCTAATGTTCATTATTTGTAAAAATTCATCAGATCATTTTCATGAATTTTTTTTAAATTCCGCAATGTTTCAAAAATGTTTGCTTTCATTATTCATTATTTGTGTGCGCGACTGGTCACGTAACTCACATAATATTGTTTCTACAGTCCAGCTGATGACAAACTCTTTAAATAGGATGGTAGCAAATAACAATAAAGTTCCTGCATTTATTTTTGGGTGAAGAAATATCCGTACTAAAATTCATGACAAACTTTTGAGATTCACAAGTACTTCAGCAGTACCATACAGTCAGACCTCCAAACCTCATGACTGATAAGTTGTGTGACCCAATGAATCACAGTGAATAGAACATAGTGCTTTATTGATAAAGTATTCATTTACCTATTTTTAAAGCTACTTGCCAATTACACTTTCAGTCAGAAGACCGATACAGACAGACGTCACAAGACAACTGCCAAACACTATGTAAATTCACTCAGCAATAGGTTCACCTGCTATAAATAATAGTATTCCTGCTGCCACAGTTGTCTCGACATTCTTTCTTTCCATAACATAAGGTCATGCCACAAATGTAAAAAAAGCGGGGAGGTTCAGAGTGAGTTGGTCACTCCACCCTTAATTTAAAATATTGTGCCTTTCTCAACAGCATACATTACAGATTGATTATCATCCTTTGAATTAGCAGACACTTATGGTTTGTGGCTCAACCTTCACATTATTCAAGCAGAGTGTTTAGAATTTAATATTCTAATGTCAGTGAAACCCCACTGTGAGAGAAAACAGTGTTAAATGTTTCATTCATATGTATGATCTTTTTCATATTCATTGCAATTAAACTACCCGTTACTTTGGATAACTATAACACCGCCAAATTTGAACTATAGTAACTATAATTAAGTTTCAGTTTTAGATTATTACACATAAAGAGAATACAGACAGTGACATTTATGGGATTTCAATAATTGAAATCTATCCCACTTTGGGTTTTATCATTATACAATGTGTAATTGATGTGCAATAAAGATTAAAATGACAATATCATATGTCATGCTTGCAAATGAATTTTGGAGACAATGAAAAACATAGTCCAATAAATCCCTGGTTTCTAAGATCAAATCTTCAACTTAATTTTGGATTTTACAGAATACGAATCTACTGAGAATGAAGTTGTTTTGCAGAGAAAATGTGAAGAAGCATTAAGAATGTATGAAGAAATTAATTAGTTGTTCTCCTTTTGATTTGCTTCATGCACAAACAACATGAAGCTTCATAAAATACGCATGCTACTTTGTCCAAGCTCACCTCAAAAATATATCTGTTGGGGCTCTGGAATATATAAGAACTTGAACTGATGAGACTCTGGGTATCAGAGCTGGTTTACTGTATACAGCCAAAATTTACTTTAACGCTGGGGCAACTCTCTGTATGAACAACTATTGCCACTATAGTCCACACAAATGGATTGCAACCCTCTTTGCTAAAAGCTGCATATAAAGAGCTACAAATAAGAAGTCATTTGCAATTCACAATAAGAAGTTTTATTGGTTTTTGAGTGCCATTTATTGCCTATCTATTTACCAGCTGTAACACTGACTGCACCTATTCCCTCATCCCAGCCTGCACCCTATCCTGCCCTTCTGTACTTTGCAGTGTTCTTGTCTTCCAGATTCCTTCTCTTTCAGCAGGTGAGACAGGGCAGGCTGCTACTACTCAAGGTACAGCTAGGCCAACAGCTGTTCCTCCTTCCCTTTTCTCTTCCCACTCCGCCACCCCCTGCTTCCTCTAGGTCTCTCACTGGAGGAGCGGGGAGGGCACAGATGGGTTAGGAGGAAGAGGAGGGGAGTCTCTGCAACATGCCCAGCTCACTTGGGCAGCTGGTCAGAAACCAAAGACTAAGCAAGGGAGCCTGGGGAGCCAGAGAACAGTCCCAAAAGCCAAAGGCTAGGAGGTTTGGACACAACTCAGTGACTGATGCTTGTGAAAGGATGCCCACTGTTACCATTACTGTTTGCATTGGTATCAGAAACACCGGCAATTACTAGCAGTAGCAGAGAGGAGGGAGACACACAGAGACAATATCCAGAAGGTACAGGAAACTCATAAACTACTAGTGCATGAGAATGACAAACTTTTTATCATCATACTACAGAAAGGCAGTGATACTTCAAGTCGAGGGCAATGTCAGATTTTGGATTTTAGTACAGCCTTATAAAAAAAGTTTATTTTCTTACCCTGATGATCTATTATTGATAAGATACAGGTAATGTTTGTCCCATGCAAGCAGAATTTTGCAATGTTGGGTTAGTATCAGATTACAGTATAACATTATGTGGCAAAAGGATAGCAATGTTTTGCCAATCTCTTCAGTTTGCCCCATGGAATTAAAGATTTATTTGTGAGCTAAGCATAGGGCTAGATAGTATAAAGAAGGATAATCTGAGAACAATAATGCGGCATATAAAGGAAGATCTCAAGGGTTAGAACTCATTAAATCTGAGTTTATGGAGATGAGTTAATGCTATTAAGTGGATATCTGCTGTACAACAACTATTTTTCTCAACCGTTCCCAGTACAATTTCCAGCAGCCTGCTTTGCACAAAAGGGAAATCGCCGCTTGCCTAGGGAGAATCAAACTGCCGTGTCTAAAGTTTAAACAAAAGCAACTCAATGTAGTCTTATATACAGAAGGTTTATGTTTAACTGACCTTAAATTCTATCAAATTGTTTTTTAAAATATAACCCAAATGAACTCGCTTGAAACAAAAAGCTTTTTGTAGGTTAGGATGGAATACTGGGAGCATGGGAACAGTAGAAGGCTATTACATAACCCAGTGGCTCTCAACCAGGGGTACACATACCCCTGGAGGTAACCAAAGGTCTTCCAGGGAGTACATAAACTGGTCTAGTTATTTCCCTAGTTTTACAATAGGCTACATAAAAAGCACGAGTGAAATCAGTGCAAACTAAAATTTCATTCAGACAATGACTTATGTATACTTCTCTTTATACTATGCATTGAAATGTAAGTACAATATTCCAATAGATGTATTTTATAATTATATGGTAAAAATGAGAAAGTAAGCAATTTTTCAGTAATAGTGTGCTGTGGGATTTTTGTATTTTTAAGTCTGATTTTGCAAGCAAGTGGTTTTTAAGTGAGGTGAAAATTGGTGGTATGCAAGACAAATCAGACTCCTGAAAGTTACAGTAGCCTGGAAAGGTTGAGAGCCACACACATAACCTAACATACCACAGCCAGAGACTTACACCTATATTAAGAACTTGAAGATGCAAAAATGAGCACAAAGAAGAGTGTTTGTGCATTTATAAAGGAAGGTGCTACTGATCTTTAATTGTGTTGCATTCACCAAGAATTGTACCTGCTAGGAGGGTCCTAGAAAATGCCCCTGATATGGAATCCCTAAAGGAGTATGCCTGAGTGCAGTTGACAAACACAGACCCCCAATTTTGTGCCACTATTATTTATTATTTGTATTACCGTAGCATCTAGCAGCCCCAGTTATGGACCAGGACTCCATTATTCTGGGCTCTATACAAACACTAAACCAAAATATGGTCCCTGCCCCAAGGAGCTTCCAATGTAAGTTTTCACCCGGTATTGTCTCCAGAAAGGGACCAGTCCATGCCAATTCTCTACATTGATTTCTGAGTCCAGTCATAAGCAGAATCCAGAGATAAGCCTTTTCCTAGCAGCATTTTATCACTATTCAACACTATAGCTGCAACTTGCTCTGAATATAAGGGAAACAACCTTTGGCTCAAAAAGATTGGGGGAAGAGAAGGATGAAGAGGTCCAGAAGCCATAAGGAGCAGCAAGTATGGCAAATGTATATGTAAGATACACCAAAATATCCTGAATACTAAGAGTTAACAAGGGCATCTTGAAAGGGAACTCAACTTATTTGTTATTATTTTCACCTTACTTCACTACACCACTCACTCCTAACAAATGTAACTGAACTTACTCACTGTCACAACTACCTTGAGATCATACAATGTGTGGTAGCTGCTTGGTCCTTAATACAACCATGCATGTCTGACAGCTATGGAGGAGGGGAAGAAGTCACTTTGCTGGTACAGCAGCTTAGGTGTATAAATAGGATTTAGAACCTTAATTTTAGACTGCATAATTTCAACATTATGTGAGTTATCAGGAAATAAATATCTGGGCAGAAGCAGAAAGGCAATCACAATTCCTAGTCCCTTTTCAACCAATAAACAATACTGCCTCCCTATTGACAGGTTATGTAAATAATGAGAATATAATTTTTGCCATAAAGATACTTGTATAAATTTAGTAGGAATCATTCCTCTATTTATAAATGAAACACATGCACAAAATAACCAGGAAATTCGGGAAGTTTAACAGTATTATATTGATTCGGGCACCTGCTGATTAAGCAGCTAAATATGAATTTGGATTATTTATGTTAGGCAACTATATTTGAACATGTTGACCTCTTTGTGCCTCAGTAAAAGAAGTATAGTAATAATAACATCTCCCTACCTAACAGCAATGCTATTCTTTATCATTTGTAAAATACTTGAGATGAAAGAGGCTAGATAACTACAACATTTATAAGAGTATAGTTTTAAAACGTATACCATGCAATAGTAATACAATTTGGCATTATAAAAATTCCCACTTTCATTCATAGTGCTTCTTAAGAAAGTCTTTATGGAAATAAATATGTATGCACGCTTCCTTAATATTTTGTGAAATATAAACATGTTACAAAAATAATCAAAAGTCATGGAGATACTTTCTTGTCAATATTAGATGGTTTCTAGTATAGCTATTTTAATTGCATTTGAATTTTTAAAATATTTAAATTTAACTAGTATTTTCCATCATCCATTTTGAAGAATCAATCACATATTACAGTATAAGATGTAATCACTAGAAAAAAAGGTGAATGTTTCAGATCCTCATATTTCACAGGACATCTGCTAGGGAATAGGAAAGCTGCTCTTCATAATAGGCAACAAAGTGTAGCAAGCTGGGTTAATAGAGCTACATATGGCGGTAATGAAATAAATGTTGTTCTGAACAGCTTTGAATACATGTATCACCACTGAAGATAAATGAGTTGACAAAACTGAGGTCCATACATTTCTGCTTCAGTCCCCACATCTAGGATTTGGCCTCAGGACCTCTGGCACTGTAGGCAAGAGCCCTAACAATAGACTATTACAATTATCAGTAATAATACAGAAAAGGCAGATGTGTTCAAGTCTGTATGTTGGGGAACAACAGATGATGTAGTCATATCACAAAATAATACTCTTTCCATTCCACTAATGTCTCAGGAGAATGTTAAAAAACAGCTACTAAAGTTAGCCTTTTAAATCAGCAGATGTGGGGTTTGGACTTTGTGACTTGGCCAGATGCCTGAACCATGGAAGACTCAGCTAAAGGCAGATGATTAGCAGGAGGTGCTGTTGATGAAGACCCTTTGCAGCATCAGACCCTGACACAAGGGGGCACTATACCACCTTACACAAGCCAAGCAGAGATTCCATTGACATGAGCAGGTCTTAGTCCTGTGTGACACAGTGACCTGGATGCACTGAGTGATCCATCCGAGTGAGGATGTAGGCCACCATTGGAGAAGAGTGTGGCCAGGAGGCAAAAGAAAGTGATTTTGGTGGGGTTGTCATTAGCCCCGGTAATTCTTTCTTATGCCTTGAATTTTAACTTAACTTCAGATGTAAACTCTTCGGCTCTAGGAGTTCTTCTGTCTGTTTTTACCGCATCTTACCATCAATGCTCAGAAACAGGCAACATGCACTGATATGCCCTACCAGTACCTCGCTGAAGCTGTTATCTGTTAATCTGTTTTCCAGAATCTCAGAGGTGGTTTTATTTTTATTTTTGGGGGGTGGGAGTGGAAAGGGAGTGGTTTTTAAAATAAAAGTCTCTGGCTTTTACAGTTGCGAAGAAAACCTCAAAAATGTGTCCCAAGTGTATCTGATGCTGAGATGAGTCTGCAGAGAGCCTGGAGCAATAGCTCTAAGAAGTGTGTCCTGGTTGATTCACCTCAGTCAGGAGGTGTGAACTCAGATGCCCATGATGATAATTTAAATGTGAACATTGTCAACTAGCTCACTCCTCATGTGAGAAACAAGAAGAGTCACAGAAATGAAAAAAATTACTGTGAGTAAACATCTCATTTTGGTGATACAAGTAGGTGGCATATGGAAGATATCTCCACTTATTTTCCCCAATCAAGTAGCCCAAGTCTAAGGAGCCTAGTAGAGCCCATGTACATGAACAAGCCCTTCCATTGAGGAGCCAGGCTCAGGAAGTGCTGTGGAGTTCAGAGATCACAAACAAACATGTTTTGAACATCTACACAATCCACTGTTAGTAGTGTCTCATTTTGTTGACTCACCTGGGGAAGGGAAGCTCATTTTGTGGGCAGAGCACTGAAGTATACCACCTATCTGATCCTTGCCAAGACACTAGGGTCCTGAACTTGTTTGGGATGTGCATGCACTACCACAATTTAAATAGTAATTATACCAACAGTTCACTAAGGAGGCATGATTTGACACACCCCTACACCAAAGCAAAGTAGCATGCTAATTCAAATTCAAGAGGCAGCTAACAGCAGAAGACTACAATAAAGGAAGAGAGAATCCCTGTACCTCTTTAGATGCCAAACAGGAATGAGAACTGAAACAAGACCTCTACCTGACTCCCAATCTAGTACCTTAACTGAAAGACCATCCTTCCTATCTAGCATTATTTTCATATAGCAAAGAATGCTTTATCTAAATGACTATTGAGAAGCAGAAATAGAAAGAGAGCATTTTTCCTCCACAGGAACAATATCCACAAATCTTTCATTAATAGGAATCATCATACATTACACCATTCAACTGATGGTCCTTTAATCAGCGTAAAATCTTGATTACACACACTCCGTTCCAAACTTATCTTGGCTCAAGAAAATAACTTAGAATGGTCATGTGATCACATACTGAAGACCAAATTTTCAAATCTCACAAGCCAAAGTAAAGGTATGTTAAGTTTGCTAACAGGAGTTAGCCAGTAACTCAGAAATAGAGATATTTGTAAGAATTTTATAATGAAAATATTTTGGGTTGGAAGGAAGTGCTTGGGTTTGAGGTGAGCATTTTCAGGTGTCAGCCACCTATTAAGCAAAGAGGATTTATTGAATGATTCACAGCTTTTACATATTACTACTGGAATGCCAGCATAATATCTGTAAAAAGTGTGTTCCTTTCATTCTGGATACTGTACTTGGGTGATTGATATGATTAAATTATGCTGAAAAAATTGCCATATGGTACAACTCTCTATTAGGAATGTATTAGGTTAATACAATATGTTACATTAGAACTGTTGCAACAGATTGTAACTTCATATGTGCTGATCAAGTAGAAGCTGTTTGTTAGCAAAGCAGGCTCGCTCTTTTAAATCCTTAAATATAAATTATCAAACCCTAGGTGGCCATTAACCATCTTCATTCAAATTATTTCAAAAGAGCGATTTCTAATAGCCACCCATAATATTAAGCACATCAATTATTCATTCAGAACCTTTGTGATACATCTGTAATGCTTAGGATTTATGAAGGGACAAATGAAAAGCAGCCACATCAAAATCTATCATTTACATATTGCATGAAGTACTAAGTAATCATTTTGTTCCCCTTTGAAGTGGACTTTCTGGACTGTAATTTGTCTGTAAGTGTTTGCACATTTTGATCTCCCCAAATTAATATGGTATAAGATTTATAATGAACCTACCTCCACCTACTCTTGAAATTTAAGAGAAAATAACGGCAGCTGCCAGGTTTTTAATAAATATGAAATGTAATCAAAGTACCCATTTTCCTCTATGATTTCACAGGGCCACCTGCAATGTGCTGTATCTATGTTCAGTGTAGAATACAGTGGCTGTAAGTAGTGGTTTAGACAGTGTCACCTCAAAGACTAGAGGGCCTGAGGTTAGCCAGCCCTGATTACTAAGGATCCACACCTGGGTATGGATCAGGTGATTCCACTATAAAGAGCAACAGAAAGGAAGGAAAAAGCTCAAGAAAATACAAGAGTCTCTCAGCAAAGAAGACTCTGTGGTCGGGAGAGTTTGGAGGCCAGAGTCAGATTTCTGGCCTGGTAAACCCCATAAGTAGGTGTTGAATGAGATGAGGGAGGACAGACCCTTCAGGAAGGAGGGGACAGATCAGCTCAAGTTTCAAACACATGTAAGACTTAGTGTTTGTTTTGGAGTACCAGGGGAGAGTTCCGGTCACGGCAGACTTTATTGTCAGCCTGAGTAGAACTGGCAAAGGGTGACCCAAAGGAACCAGGGAGAAGAACAGTCCAAGCCACTGAAGGAGAGCTGTGGGGTTCCCTTAGTCAATAGGAAAGGCCTTGAGATCTAGACAGCTACTGGCGACTGTGTGCTAAATTAAATAAACTAGAATCCCTGCCCTCTCCCAAAGTGGCAATGTTGTTTAAAATGCTGTGGAATTCTTAAGGGACCCTGAAGCAGATGGAGAGGAGGCAGAAACAGAGGCTGAGTGCTGCAGAGTGACCTCTGGCCATGAGGCAGCTGCCCTGTTACACCAATGATAGATATAACTGACTGCAGTGGACAAAGTCATCTCCCAAAGCAAAGAGAACATTTTAATTGCATACTTTCACATCTCATTTTCAATGCAATTGAACTGAATAATATTAATGCAGTAAAGCAGTATTCTAATTTATGTTTTATACCATGGAATTATTCCCAGCACAAAAATGTAATTACTTTGCTTTCCCTTATTGTAGTTACAAGGAGATGAAGAACTGGGTATTTATGAAATATTTCATGAAAAACAGACCTTATTTATCATCAATGAAAAGTCAGTAATATTCTTTTGCTGCTTTGTAAGTTCTATAGAGCCATACATGTTTTACAAAAAACATGAAGGAGAATTCTTCACAGGTGCTTTCTAATTCTCTGGTACAAAATATTGTTCCTTTGCCAACTCTGACAACTATATTGTGAATCTCACAATAATTATACTTCTTAAAGCTCCAGCTATTGTGGTCAGGTGGATTTGTGAGAATTCCAGCTGTATCATAAAAATAAAAGTAAGTTTCTAGCCATCATGGTTGGAGAAAAAAGATTGAAAATGTAATCCCAGAGTCACCTAAAAGTTAAAAAACCAGAAAGCAAATAAAAAGAACCCCAAGTTTCATTTCTTTAAATCTCATGACTTCTAAATCAATTACATGAGTTTGCGGGGAGGAGGCTGAGCCACCATTTTTGATGTCTGTTTCTTTGTGTAGTGGAACAGTGATGACTTTTTAATTTGTGTGTGTCTTGTCACCATTAATTCCATATTTCTGGTTTTGGTATTTAGGGTATATGCCTACACTGGAATCAGAGGTGTGATTGCAACACATGTAGATATACCTGAGCTAGTGCAGTATCAATAACAGTGAAACTGCAGCAGCCCATCCTAAAGGTACCTGAGCTAGCTAGATCAAAGCTAGCTCAGATACAACTACAGTGAGGACACACCCTTAGCGGGCAGCTGATTTGAGCCTGTTGCACGTGTCTTACTGCAGTTAAGACATACACTTAAACTAATTCTGCAAGATGCTGACCAGCACCTTAAAAATGCTGAGTATCCTCAGGTCCTACAGACTTCCATGTAGCTGAAAGTACTTAGTATCTTGCAAGATCAATTCTTGGCCTCGGAGTCCATAATTTCATTATCAGTGTCCCAGTGCTCCACATCGGTTTGTAGAATATTTTCTTAAACTTGTAATCATTTTCAGTGTCCTCAGAATTGTCAAGTGTTTGAGATACATCAGCCAATACTTAAGGAAATAGTTCACACTCAGTGCAAATCTGCAAAACAATTTGGCAGGCAGTAACTGTCATGTTAATTTGCAACACAGGCAAAACTTGTAGCAAATACTGGTCTGTTCCCTCAAAGTTTGCTTTCGAGAGGACCTTCCTTTGTTTTATTTTGGACGGCTTGTATGGACCTCAGGTTTATGAGGCAGTGCCAGTCTTGTGTTTTTAAGAGAAAAAACACAACTGATTGTTGTCTTATGACCAGCAGAATTGTCCAGCAGAAAAGAAATTATTCCTTCAATGATGACCAAATTCTACATTCCACTTTCTAAACCAGCCACTTGATTGCAGTTATAACAGCTAACAAGTTCAGTTAGAACTGAACAAAACACTAAAACTGACAATATTTTTCCCACTTTCAGGTCTGAGACTTCCATGGAATTATTGCACTTTAAGAAAAGTTTTAAGAAACTTTCTTGTCAACTATTTTTCACTAGCTGACTGTGAAAATGCAAAGCTTGGTCAAACACCATACTTAAGAATTTTGGAAGATGAGTGAGAAGTGCCCCCTAGAAGTCACAAGAACTGAGCACAAACTGGAAGATAGGAAGTCTGTGAGTAAACAGCTAGTAGAACTAGTCGGAAAATGTAAATGAAAGGAAATTTGGCTGAAAAACAGAAACTGCTAATTTGGAACATTGTTATGATTTCCTACCCTCCCCACCCCGCTGTTCTTTTCTGACCTTACCTAACCAGGAAGCCCTTTATATTGGATAACAGGAGCCCTTTGTTAAAGAAAAATTATTAATAATTTAGATTTATTATTGCAGTGTTGCCCAAAGGCCCCACTCAGGATCTGGGCCCTATCATGCTGGACACTGAACACATGTAGCAAGATGCTGTCCCTGCCCTGAGAGGCTTAATCTAAAAACTGCAAACATATGAGAACTAGGGAAAGGAACAAAACATACAAGAAAAGTGATCAGGATGATAGCAGGCATGTGGAGATTTGTTTATATATTTGTCATATGAAAAAAACTTAGTAGTTAAGATTATTTTTGGGGTGGGGCCATCACAGTCTGTGGGAAAGGAAGATAATTTTGGAGTAGTGTGTGTGGAGGGTATAACTGGAGATGGAATCTGATTGAGAGGAAGGGTGAAGGACAGGAGGGTGAGAAGCCCTGTGGACAGGAAGAGGCAGGCTGGATAGCTGATGTTTGGTAGTAATTCACAAAGTGCACAAGAGAGAGCGACATGCAGAGGAAGTAGAATGTGATACAGGGACATAGGCCTGGCATCTCACTTGTATCGCTCATTCTACTCTGCCAATATCAGCAGAGACATGAGGAAGTTCTACCTGTGATCCTTAACCAAACATTTTCCAACCTTCAGAAAGGTTTGGTTTGACACGGAACTCTAATGGTGTAACCCTAATGTTTTCGGAGCTATAATCTAGGGAGTGCAAATCAATAGAAAGAAAGGGTAAAAACAACTAAACATTGAAAATCTGGACAGAGGGCCAAAGTGGTTGTTACTTTAACAGAACTGATTCAACGCATCCTAGTCATCAACACAGGCACAGGGAACCACTTCACAATACAGTCAAGCATACTTATGGAAATACTAAAACCTCCTAGTGCTCTTCACTCTTTTGAATAACTAAAAAAAACCAAACCCTAACAACCATCACAACCCTCCTCCCTCCCCCCACACCCAAACACACGGCTTGTGCAGAGGTACCCATTGCTAGCACTGACTTTATTCCTAAGATATTAAACTGCAGCCTACTAGGGTCTGGAGGAATGGTGGGGAAACAACTTGAAAAATACTTTAGTCCGTAAATTACATTTCTGTTTGTCCCTAGTGAATTCCTGACACCTTGGTATACTTGACAAATATGCATTAGCTGGAGTTTCTAATTTGTAAAAGTGACATGTAGAGAAATTCTAAAAAGCACTTGTTTCCTTGGGCTGAAAGTCTATAAGAGCCTGGAAAATTCAGTTCAGAATTGCAAGGGATGGTAGGCCAAATTCTGTCCTTGTTACACAGGAAAGTCTTCCTGAATCTAGTGAGAGATACGGGGTACACAGGAATTTAAATATAACCACTTTTGGAGGGGCAGGTTCTGTGCCCCTGCTGCAGTCCCAGGGATGGAGAAGCTCACTCTCCCCGCTGCAGGCCGGCCACCACAGCCCTGGGGCTGGGGAGCTCTGTGACCCTGCCATGGCACCTGAACCAGAGGAATTCTATTCCTCCACTGATTATTGGGGGTGCCCCTGCTTGCCCCCCTTGTCCACACCCTGTATGTGCCTGTTACCCAGGGTAGAAACTGGGCTAAACCTGATTTCAGTTCACCAGAAGTGTAATTCTTAGTCATTATTTGTATTACAGTTGTATCAATTCTTGGGTTTCAACTCTCTTTTTACCTGCATCCTAGAGACCTACCTGCATCCCATAGACACTGCTGTGACACTCTGTACCTCAGGGGAACACCCTGCACCCCTGTATTCATCCTTATAATATGATTGTGTGGTATCCAATGCAAAGTTTGTCATGTCGGGTGTCTTCGGAAGGCTCATGATGCACTAAGCATTGTTTTTATAGTAATGTTATAGGTTGTAATTTCATGTATATAGTTATGAGGCTGAAAATGTGTCCTCATGGCTTAAAACAAGCCCAGGCAAAACTGTCTAGGAGCAGAGGGGCAGTTCACACCTCATCAGGGCATGTATGGGACAAACCCAGCCCAGCCTCACAGGAACAAAGGACACTGGCCTAGGCAGCAACAAAGGATCTGTTGGACTCTCAAGTGAGTCACCCACCTTCCCTTGGTCAGTCAGGGACTATGATGAGGTAATGCTTACCTGACCCTGAAGGGGGAGGGGCAAAGCCAAGCGGGAAGAAAGAACATGATAAAGGGAGAGACGTTTCCCATGATCTTCCTTTCCCTTCCACCTCCATCTATAGACAACACCACTAAGCGACTGAAGCACTGATCAAAGGGGAAAGCCTGGCTGAAGGGCAACCAGCCAGCCTGTGGTGAGAAGCATCTAAGTTTGTAAGGGCACTGAAAGTACTAACATCAGCTTAGAATGTGTTTTCCTTTTATTTCATTTGACCAAATCTGACTTGTTGTGCTTAGATTTTAAGTGATTATAAGTCAATCTTTTGTAGTTAATAAATTTGTTTTATTCTACCTGAAGTGGAGTGTTTTGTTTGAAGCATGTCAGAGACTCCCCTTGGGATAAGAAGCCTGGTTCATATCAATTTCTTTGTTAAATTGATGAACTCATATAAGCTTGCAGCGTCCAGCAGGAATAACTGGACACTGCAAGACAGAGGTTCCTAGGGTTGTGTCTGGGACCGGAGATATTGGCTAGTGTCATTCGGTTGCACGGTCCAAGCAGCTGACATGCCAGAGGCTGTGCGTGAACAGCCCGGGAGCGGGGGTTCTCACACAGAGCAAGGTGAGCCTGGCTCCCAGAGTCAAGGATTGGAGTGACCTAGCAGATCACCAGTCCAGATAACACCAGGGGACACTCCTAAAACTTATTCTATCTGGGATCTTTGGCCTCAAGTGGACCCTTCCTGAAGGCACAAGGTTTCTATTCAGCTTCCCTTTTCCAGCAATGTGGGCAAAGGAAGGAAATCAAGAACTTCCATTGCCGCTGAGATAGCCAGTCAACAGGAAGGGAGGAGGAAGTTACCCAGATGGACTATCCCCTTACCACCTCCCTCTATAATCAGTAATGGGGTTCTCCTTCCTAAAGTCACAAGTCCCCATGCAACCCCACCCACAACAGCTACTCAAGAGTTCTATAGCTTCCTGCCATTCCAACAGGCAGTATTGGCATGTTGTTTTCTTCCATCCCCTAAATCAATCAGCTACATTGAAGAAGCAACTCATCTCTACAAAAAGATATAGAAAATTGTTTGACCTTCACTGAGTCACAAGTGAATGTGGAATGGGTTTATGATTATTTAACAAGTCAATTATTACTGAACTGATTGGTTAGAAACAGAACAAACAACAAACACAACAACTACCAACAAACTGTGCTGTAAAAGCCTCACAACTCCTGCCTGTAGAAATCGTTGCTGGATTATTCAGACTAGGGCATGTTTTGGGGTTTTTTTCTTCTAAATGCACCTAGTTGCTACTTTTTTCCCATACTGAAATGAAAAAAAAAATCTGAAAATCAGCAATCTAAACAAACTAATATCAATGTTTATGGCCAATGAAGGTAGCCAAGGGAGGGGGAACCACCACATACAATCATGCATAATTTTATTACTAGTATGATAAATTATCTGTGTCTGCTTGTGGGAAGCAACTTACTTTTTACTTATTGACTATTAAATCACTTAAAAGACCTTAGTAGTCATGGGCAAACCCTTTTTGGTAAAATAAGAACTAACCTGAACCATTGCCAAGAATTCTAATCAAAGCAAATATTTGTAAAGGTTCAAAAAAGTTCAGTTAATTGCCCCCTCATATTATGCTGTTATTCATTGTTGCTGATCTCTGCACTAGTGGTTCTAAATAGAGCTGGTTGAAACAATTTGGGGATACATATTAGTTTCAATTGTGTTTTAATTGAGAAGGTCCAAGGCGCTTTGGTTACTTCTGACCTGAGAGGGTACATTTACACTAAAATAAAACACCCATGGCTGGTCTGGGTCAGCTATCTCTGGCTCACAGAGCTATAAAATTGCAGGGTAGATGTTCGGGCTCGTGCCCAGGCTCTGGCACCCACAGAGGGAGTGACCCAGAGCCTGGCTCCAGCCCAAGCCCAAATGTATACACTGCAATTTTATAGCCCCGCAGCATAAGCCCCATGAGGCTGAGTCAGCTGACATGGGCGAGCTGCAGGTGTTTTATTGCAGCGTAGATATATCAGAGACAGAAGGGCCTGGCATGTGAGAAACCCAAGTTCAAGTCTCTCTTCTGCCTGATTTAGACTGACTGTGGAAAAAAAAACCTGTGCTTTGAATCAAAAGTTAGGTTAAAATAATGACATTTTAAGAACATCTCAGGATTTTGGGAGGCCTGACTCATCATTTTAGAATGCTTGGAGATGGGAATATGGAAATCTTTACAAAATTCTGAAATATTTTTTCTTTTCTGTGGCTACAATAACTAAAGTTTATAAAAACTACCACTAGGTTTTGACAACTTTATTAATAAACAGGTAACACTCAATCAAGTTTATTTACTAAAAATATATAACAGCCTAGACAAAGAGGCAAAGATTAGTCTTACTCCATCCAGGGATGCCATTGCAGTATAGTCTGCTCAAAAAAACTATTAACTCGTTACTAACCATATACATACATACATACATACATACATACATACATACATACATACACACACACACACATCTTAGTCTGTTTATCATGGTCAGAAAACTCCCCAAATTCCTTTATTTTATCACATACCCTAAATTTTCCTTACCCATGCAGTTTGCAGCTACTGTCCAAGGTTCTTCAATATCTATACCCAGTTAATGATCTTGTAATATCATAATAGTTGCTAATTACTTTAAGACAGCTCAACTAAACCTTCAACAAAACACTGTCTTGTCTTTGATGATCTTGACCTATGCCATGAATAAAAGCTTACACACACTTTTGAAAATATTTCCAGCACAAAAGGGCTGGAAGTGCAACTCACATAAATGAAGAGCCTTAAATAAACACATTAATTTTGGGTAAATAATTCTGGCTACCACTACTTTAGTGAAGGCTAATTCCGTGGCACAAAGGGTTACACAGCTGGCTCAACCAACCAGCTGATGATTCCACTGAGGTGGGGGATCCCTGTGTGGGGTAGAGTCAGCCCAACCAGCAGTATGTTATGGCACTTTGGAGCATGTTAGCAGCTGGCTCAGTTTAGAGAAGCTCTGGAGCTGCTGTAATTTGCATTGTGGGGAAGAATAAGTCCCCAGCCAGCATCAGTATCAGGCATAAAGATTGGGTAGAGCCACCTCCGCCACAGGCCCCGTGCTGATCAAAGCTCAGACAGGCCCAAGGCTTATGGCCACTGATCACAAAACCAGGAAATGGTGTATTTGACAATTGGCTTTGATGGTGTAAATAAAACAGCATTTCTATATTAATAATAATGCTGTAAACCATTCTATTAATTCATTCCATTATATATGAGACAGTTGAGATTATTGCTGTATATTTCCATGATTGTGTCCTGTCCTGTAAATCAATATTTGAGTTCTCTGAAATAGCAGTACACAATCAGTAATGGAGCTGGATTGATTTAATTACATGTTGCACATTGACCCCCTAAGGAAAAGGAGCTGGTAGCATAAGAGGGGACTCATCTGGAAGGAATGCTGGTGCTAGACCAGAGGTGGGCAAACTTTTTGGCCCGAGGGCCACATCTGGGTATGGAAATTGTATGGCAGGCCATGAATGCTCACAAAACTGGGGGTTGATGGGCAGGAGGGCTCCAGCTGGGAGTACGGGCTCTGGGGTGAGGCTGGGGATAAGGGATTCAGAGGGTGGGAGGGGGATCGGGCTGGGGCAGGGGCACATCAGGGGGCAGGCTCCGGGCAGTGCTTACCTCAAGCAGTTCCCAGAAACAGTGGCATGTCCCCCCTCTGGCTCCTATGCGGAGGTACAGCCAGGCGTCTCTGCGTGCTGCCCCGTCTGCAGGCACTGCCCCTCTAGCTCCCATTGGCTGTAGTCCCCAGCCAATGGGAGCCGTGGGGGCAGTGTGCGGAGCCCCCTGGCTGCCCCTAGACATCGGAGCCTGAGGGGGAACATGCTGCTGCTTCTGGGAGCCGTGTGGAGTGGGGCAAGACCCTGACCCCACTCCCCGGCTGGAGCACTGGAGCAGGACAAGCCCTGGACCCCGCACCCGACAGGAACTTGAGGGCCGGATTAAAATGCCTGGAGGTCCAGATGTGGCCCCGGGTCATAGTTTGCCCACCCCTGTGCTAGACTCAGGGAATTTAGAACAAGCAGGTCCTTCTCTCAGGAGTAGTCCTGCTGCTGTGAGGGGGCCTAGGAGTATGAGCGGTTATTCGCAGGAAAGAAGAAATGTTTGCCATTGGGGATGTAGGGGATGCACCATTCCTGCTGAGTTCCTAACACAGAGCTGAATAACACTGAGGAACATTGAGCTCCTAACTCTGTGGAAATGAGAAAATAGCCGAGATTTTTAACTAACAACAACAAAACTTTTTACAAGTGCATTTATTGCCACTAAAAGATGCCAGATTGACAGCATCAGAAACTGAAATGCCTGAAAAAGTTTACAATAATTCTTTTAAAAGATGGTAGTGACATTAAAAGGGAAGCATTTTCTTGTGCTCACCTAAATACTGTATATTTGTGTCACATTATTTATGGTTTTGTCCTTTTTGCTATTTTATTTATATATTTTTTTATAAAAAAGGAACTAAAATTGCAATAAAATGACAAGCACGGTGTGAGCAGCAGCTGTAGACATGACAGGATGACTCTCTCTCTAATCCCAGACTTCTCTGGTTAACATGATGAGCAAGCCAAGAAGATGCCTATTAATGAATATTATCATAGTGGTGTTTGTGATGCTAACAGCTGTATACAAGGCACTAGTGTTGGGGGCCACCAATACATTTCAAAAAGACCACTGAACTGCTGTCAGACAGTCTAAAAGTTAAGCCTATCGTACATAAGAAAATTTGATTATGGAACATGTACTTATAAGTAACGCAGATCCTCTTGTTTCCATCTACCTCAAAACAAGGAAATCTATTTGGAGACCAAAGGAACAAAAACAAGCAAAAACCAAAGGAAAATCAAGCAAGGGGACACATTCTACTATACATTTCACAGGTGTGTCTCAGGTGCCAAGTACTTTTCTGCACACTGGTCCCCCCAGATCAAACTAGCTAGAGGTTTCTAGTGGGAAGTTTCAAGGGAACAGTGGTATGTGCAGTTTTAGTTCACATTTTCATTTATGACCAGGAGCTTAGAAAAACAGCATATTAATAAAATCCACATATAAAACTAATATAACACTAAGGAGAGAAGTATAATATAAAGGGACCTAGATGTATTAAAAACATGGTCAGAAAAGTCACAGAATTAGATTGTTGGGGGGAAATGGAAAACTGATACACACTTGAAAGATAATCATTAATGCAAATATACCACAAGGAAGAGAATCCTGGATAACAGTAAAGACGAAAGTGATCGAAGGGTGATAATGGAGGGCAAATTAGACATGAGTTTGCAGGGTGATATGGCAGCAAAAAAGGACAGTTTAATTTCAGTTTGCATAAGCAAAGGCACTATGTCACTGATCTGGGAGCTAATGCTATGTTTCCATATGGCACTGGTGACTGCACATGAAATATTGCTTTTACTTTTGAATGCCCTGTTACCAGAAAAAAAAAAGCAATAAATTGCAGTGTGTTCTGAATACAGAAACAAGACTTCTCAAAGACTTTGGAGGACTTTCTTATAAAGAAAGATTAAAAGAACTTTATGTGCAAATGTTAGCTGTGGTTTAAGATTGGAGACGCAGCAAGACATGGGATGAAATTAAGAAGTGGAATTAGAGGAAAGCTTCCAGCCAGTACATTCCATTAGATTAAAGAATAGTCCTCTAAGGATAGAGCAGAGCAAGTCTCATTGCTTGACACATATAAACTGAACTGGACAAAATATTAGCAAAGGAATTGTAGAGAAAAATTCTGCATCGGAGAGAAGACGAACAGGGTGAACTACTAAGTCTTAGCCACCTCTTACTTTCTCTGATTCGGAGTTGAATAAGCCCACCTGTCCCATCTTCTTGTTTATCTTCTTGAAAATGTTGTCTTCAGTTCAGTCAAGCACACACTCATTTGTATTTTAAGCTTCCAGGCTGACACTGCCTGACTGCTTAGGGATCGTCTATCTGGCATCCCGTCCAAAGAGTTTCTACCACACAGTTTACTGTCCAGCTTGTGGAATCAATACTGATCCCTCATACTGCCCCTGTAACTTAAACACACACACACACACACACACTGAGAACTCCACCCAAAAGTGCGAGTCGTCTGCTTTACCTCCTTAAAGGGGAACAGAATAGATGTAATGCATGAAATGCAGACAGAGGTGCTGCTAACCCATTGGGGGCTCTAAACAGGAATCTTGTGGGGGCCCCCACACACAACAGATACTAAAAAGTGAATGGGGGATCCTAAGCAATTGCTTAATTTGCTAAGCCTATCGCTGACACAGAACGCAGACACTTTGCACAGGATCCGAGCACACTATTGCTCTTAAGCAACAGAAATAGGCTAGACATGGGTGAATAACTGATTTTCAGTTTCATGGCAGTTCTGGGGGGGAAAATGGTTCCAGTCAAACCAAATCTAAAATGTTTAGGAATTTTGGGTGAATTGGAAAAAAAACCCAAAATATTTTAAGTCTGTACTAGAATGGAGGTTTGAACTTCTGTCTCTGACATGGTGAGTGGCCTAAGCACTGGGCTCAAAGTTATGGGTGAAGGCGAGGAGCACAACAGAATCATCACTACCTCCTCCTCCATAGGTTGTTTTATGAATGGCTGAAATCACCCATGTCAAATTCATGAATAGTTTTGAGTCATCCAAAGCTACATTTTTCATCAAATAAACGATGTGTCTGAAATTTCACCCGGCTGTAAAATCCACAAAGTACAGAGCATATAAAAAACTCAAACATCCTGAATACAATGCCCACCTCTCAGCCACATTCTAGCTCACCTTTCCTTTGGGAGTCCTTCATGGACCATCTGAATTCAAGTAGGCAAGGTTCCTCCCTGCCTTGTCAGGCTCCTACACCTTCCCTCATATTAAGCTGAAAGTGGCTGAAGACTCCAAAAAGATCAGCCCCTGCCCTTGTTTTATAACCTTCCAGTCCTTCTGTAAGGTGACCTTCGGATCAGCCTCAATGGGTGACCCCTGTCAGGAGAGTTCCCCCCCAACATCTCCCCTGACAAACCAGTTCTCCTGGTTAAGAGCCACCCTATTGTCCAAGATGTTTGTATTTCAATAAAGGACCATCTTGATTTAAGAACCCTCTATTGTCAGTTCAGCATAACTATCCTGTCAAATCTCAGACTAACATGGAGGCAAAGAGACCCCACAAAAGGCAACTTGTCCCCATATTCAAAATGGAGTTTGCAGTCTGATAAAAATATAGAGAATTCATAATCTCACACAGAATTCATAAACTGTACAGATTCCCAAATCATCACACATACATTTATCTTGATGCAATTTCCTATGGGATACCAGGAAGCACTAAGTAAACTGGCACAGTGAGAACCCACGTATTCAGGCTGTACCTTGTACACTGTTCAGCACTGAACTGGTTAACAGCATTGGCATTTATGTAACTCAAGAAAGAGTTTGAATCCTATTAAATATCCTACAAAGATGAGTGTGGGAAGTTTATGCTTACCCTGTCCTAACTGCCTAATACGGTTTGGTTGCAGACTCATTACTGGCTCATACTAGAGAGATTATGTGCACAAACAGAAATAGAAAAGCTTTTTTAAAAAATGATATAGCAAAACAAATGCCAGAAAATACAGCAAAACCTGCAGGAAAGTCTTTATTTTTCAGATTCCATAGAGCTGTGCTGCCTGTGGATTTCCATTGTCCTTGCTGATAAGTGAATAGACTCCCAAACAGGTACCATGTGACATGCACATCTCTAATTGCCATTTTCTCTGATAACATGTTCAGCTTGTCTTATCTGTCAGCCATATCTCATTATTATTCAGAGGAAATGCTGATTTGTGCAAAAAAGGCAAGATCTGAGTGGAAGGTTTTTATTCACTGAACATCACACCGGTATGCTGTGCCTCAGCATGTGGGGATTTAAAAAATAAATACAAACGTTTCATGCCTCACACATCCATAGGTGGAGAGTAATTTTTTACTATATATTCATAAGCTTTTCTAATCAGAATATTTTGTGTTTAGAAAAGAAACGTACATTCTACCATTAATCATATGATTTTACTTTTCTTTGGCAGGTGCAAGCCAAGGAAGCTGAGCAAATTGCCATCTCCGATCACTGAAAGCTTCTTATTCCTCCTGGTTTGCAAAGCTTAGTAAAACACATTTTTAAACCATCCATGCTCAGGACTGAGGCTTTACTTATTTCCTCATGTCATTTTGCATCAGTGTTTTATTACTTTCTGTTATGGTTTAAGGTGTCAGCTCGATACTTGAAAGATTTTATGATTTTGCATTATTGCAGGTAGAATTTGAAAGGAATTTCTTCAATTTTACTGTTCAGTTTCTGCCTATTTACTATGTAATGCACATCAGTAGGAGAGTTTTCTGGCATGATCCTGAATTTTTATCTTAATTATTTCAACCAGAATTGGCGGCCGGGGGGGGGGGGGAAGAGTCTACGTTAAGTGCAAAGTCAAGCACTTTGAAAGGTTAGAAAATGTTGGCCTGTGCATTCTTAATTGGACCCCTTTGTGTGTGTACCCATTATGATACAGTCTTTAGTTAAATGATCAAATACTATTTGTCCACAGGATCCTTCTGGTCCTATTCACCCTCCTTCCCCCTCTACTCCTATCCATCCCTATACCCCAGCTCCTGCTCCAATCATCTGGTCTCCTCACCATCATACCCTTTGCTGTTATCCTACCTCCCCGCACCCTGGCTCTATCCTGATTTTCACCTATATGTCCCCAGCCCTCTCTGCTTCTATCCTGCCCACCCCATTCCATGTCTCTTGCCCACTCTTACTTTGCTGCTATCCCAAAACCCCATTCTCTGGCTTCTGCCCTCTCCCCCTCTGCTCCCACCCAACCCCCCGTCTCCTTATAGCATATTTGGTGTCTAGCATGTATCACAGCTGCCTGTGAGAACTGTTGTGTGGGAAGCTGTGGAAGTATTGGTGTGTGTTACTAGTCCTCATGACTCCCCTGCTTTCACTCTTTGCCATGAGAAGTTCTTCAGTGCATTGGTATGAGACCCTGCTCCTGGCTACATGTCCTAAAATGTCTACTATTTCTATAATTTTCATTTGCTGGATTGTATTTAAGTACCTGTGTTCTAGCCACAAACTCTCTCTTCCACCTTTTCACCCACATTTCTCACTCTTTAACATTGCTTAGATCAATTATAAACACACTCTAGAGAGTTGCTCACATTACTTGAACAAGTAAATGTTACTCATATTTAGCGTAGCTACGTGGAAGCCTCTCTGCACATAATCTGAGTCCTAATGTTTTGGGGCTTCCTGCACTTCTTTCAGCAATACTCTGGTGCCAGCAGAATTAAACCCTATTTGATGATGACTCACCCATATTGCATGAGCAGTTGTCTTTCATCTGCTCTCTCTGTGGAATATCTCTTAATTTCTTCTCACTGGAAAAAGTCTTGAAATTAATTTCCTGAACTTTTTAAAGCCTATGGACCTCAGAAGTTATCCATGTCCAGTGTCCCTTTCAGTAGTTTTCCCGTGTAACAATAGGCATGCTGTTATGTGCATTTATTATTACTTTTATTCTGGTAGCACCCGCAATGTGCTCGGCACTGTTTTCTGCCATACACAGTCCCAAAATAGCTTATTTTCTGTATTTCACTTCAGTATTTTTCCCCCAAGCATCTTGTCAAAAAGACCTAAAAAGATCATTTCAGATGAAGAGATCTTCAAAACTTGATCACAAACACACCAGTATGCTACTTTAATACATCAGAAATCTAGATGTTATTAATTAATGAAAACTATAATGAAAAACAGGATTAAAAAGACTGACAGGTGTGGAAGAACTCTAGCTCTCAGTACAAATTCCAGGTTGAAGCAATAGTCATACTAGTTGAATGACATGGTATGTGCACTAGTTGATAGAGTCCTACTTTACAAGGGGTTAGGACATTGGTACCTCCATGCATAATGCTACAGTTTGCTTGTGTTACTAGAAATTCTGTAGCTCATGATCGGCCCCTTCTTTGGTTTATCCTTTGTATTCTGTATGGACTCCAGTGAAATTTGATTTTGTTGATCATTTTACTTTTTATCTGGAGCCACTGGCTAAATGAGTATTTAATGGCGTTGATGAAATCTCACTTCCAAAGCCAGTGCTCATTTGTTCCTGCTCTCAGATAATAATGATCAGCAGGTGGCTTTTTGATAGGACCACCAAACTGGAAGTGATTTAATTTCCATATGTGGAAAAAGAATTTCATTCATTATGAGTGCTGGTAAAGGATTTATCACCTTGGGAGTGTGCTAATTGAGCCAATTATAACTTGACTCACCTGCCATGATAATAAAATGCTTCACTGAATTCTCTCTGCCTTTGCAAGACAGATTTTTTTTTCTTTCTTTCTATGTATTAGCCCAGTTTGGGACATTTACTGGTTTAATAGATCCACATCTTAAAACTGCTGAGATATTGGAGGATGGAAAAAGGGAATTGTTACCAAAATTGATCCTCATAACTGAAGTCTAATTAATAAAAGGCCATGACCGTAGGTGGTCAGGTAATTGTAGCCATGAGTGTTTTGTGTTTCATCTACACCTAGCGAGACAGAAACCACTATTTCTTTTGGATACAGACCCTCATTGCATTTATCTATGCCTTTCTTCTTTCATCGATAGACTGCGATGCAGTCTACGCAACACTTTGAGGCTATATGGAAGCTAAAGCTACTGAAGAATGGGGCTGCCATCTCAGTAATCACAGCTTCTTTGAGGCATGCCAACCTTACAGACCACCTCATCAGGCCAGCTATGGCAGGATCACAATAAAATGAAACATGTCGGAAGAGGGTGGGAGAGTATAGGGCTGTTATGACTGATTATAGAATATGAGGGGAAGAAATATAAATCAATGCTGGAGTTTCATATATGATTTTAAGGTTTATGCTATTTTTTTTAAAAATGTGCTCAGTGCTTTGCAAAGACACGTGAAACAAAACAAAACAAACAGAACTCTGATTATTTGACTATGTCAAAGACTGCATGTGTATTTCTTAGACCAAAAATTAGTTTGTTCAATTATGTCCCCTTTGGAAAATATATTTTCTTAAATTTGTTATAGCATGCAACAAGCAACTGCAGTGTGGAACACAACTGTGGAAAGTTACTACTAATTCTCTACCTTCCCCCAGTTTTCTTTAAAAGGTACAATCTATAGAGCTATAAATTAGGGACCAAGTTTTGACTTCATTTCCATGGGCATAATTCTTATTTGAGTCTCAGAGTCACACACATGTAACAGAGAGCAAAAACTGGCTTTCTGATTTGTCAGAATAAAAATAAACCCTCAGATTAAAAAAACAAAACAACCCCCGCCCCAATCAATAGCTTCCCTTTACAGTTCTCCATACATCCATATGGGTGAAGTGATTATAGAGTTCCTGGTCCTCCACACGTACCAGAGAGGATCAAAATGTGCTGCAGTTGGAGACTTAACAAATGGGGGAACTTTTCCTGGTCGGGGAGTTCTCCAGTTGCTTACAGCAGGACTCTTTCTGTTCATGTCCTTCCATTATATGGTGTCAGAAGTGAGAGAATCCTTCTCTCTGAAGGAGAAAAGGAAAGAAAAGATGCCCGAGACTATGTTCATCTCCTAAAACTACAGTAAAAGTTTTTTAATTGATGGATGTTCAGCAAAGGATTAACACTTTATTGAACTAGCCGTGTATCTGTATTATAGGACACTGTTCATTCAACATAATGCACAATTAATGTTTTAAACAGTAAATGCCACTCCATCACAGAATTGTTGTTTTCTTAAAAAAAGAAAATGAATCCTTGGACCAGACTGTGATCTCATGTGTAGATTTGGAGTAACCCCACTTAAGCCAATGGAGTAATTGTGGATTTACACCAGTGTACAATAATGCACAGCAAAATGCGGCCAAGTGCTTGTGTTTTCTCTACTCACACAGCACTTTCCCAAAGGCTATGATGGCATCTTCTGTGATGCAAGTGCCAAAAGATGTTTTTGCTTGAAAAGTTCCTATTTAGTTTACTTTGTATCTTCTAAAACAGAATGAAGCAATGTTAATAGCAGCTCCATTCAAAACAAAAAAAATATTTGCCAAGCAAAAAAAAAAGGACAGAATCAATAGATGATGAGACATTTTAAGAGCACAAGGCAACCAATGGAATGCAAAACTTAAAAATGGTATAAAATATTGGATCTTCTTCTACTGTTGGTCCCATCTATATGGGGTTGGCTCTTCGAGTCCTTCTCCATTCTAGTCTGACTTGAAGCAGTTCCTCAGAAAATCTGCGCCTAGTCAAATCCTTTTGTATGATGTCCATCCATCAAATTATGGGTTTTCCAAAAGCTTTCTAAGCCCATTTCTAAGTTTGACGCCCTGTTTTCTATATATTCTTCCAACACTTATTCCAAATGTCCAAACAATCTAAGGCTGGAGTCCCTCAGCTTTTCGATAATTAGCACCACCTTCACACTTCCCAAATTGGTTTGTTCCGAATGTGATCCATACTTGTAACTCCAAGTACCCATTTTAACATTCATTTCGACTGTATTCTATATCTGATCCCATCTCTTCCTCAGTGCCTAACATTTGGAGCCATACAAAAGTACAGGGCTAATTACTGTCTTCTAGATATTCCTTTTCAGCTGATGACTCTGCTCACTTCTCTCCATTTCGTCTATGCCTTTCCTGAGCTGCTTATAAGTTCATTGTTAAGTTCACCATTATCCTGTATTATCAAGCCTAAGCACTTGTATTTCTGTACCTTTGGGAGTGGCTGCCCCCAGACTTACAGTCTTGTTGTCTTTCTTCAGGTTATCGTTGCATCCACAGACCATATTCTCTTTTTTTTTTCCTGCTGATTCGCATGCTATTTCTTACAAGTACATACCTCCATCTCTCTAAATCTTCTTCCATTTCCTCCTTGCTCTCCACCAAGAGCACTACATCATCTGCAAAAAGCATGCATCCAGGTGCTACTCTCTGGATGTTTTATGTAAGTGCATCAAGTACCAATGTGAACAAAAGGGGGCTTAGTGTCAAGCCTTGATGTACTCCGACTTTTACTAGAAACTTTTCAGTTTCTCCACATGGCCTTCTGACAGCAATAACAGCACCCTTGAACATAGCTTGGATGAGCCTGATAGAGTCTTCAGGTATCTGTTTCATTATCATACCCCACCAGATGAGTTCTCTTGAAATGCTGTTATAAGCCTTTTCAAGATGGATGAATACTATATACATGATTTTTCTATTTTGCTGTATTTTTTCGCAAACAATCCTAATGCAAAGATAGAATCACTGCTGGCTTGCCTGGCATGAACCCAAACTGATTGTCAACAATCTTTACTTCTCTTCATAGTTTCTTATAAATAACTTTGTCCCAGATTTTCAGCATGAGGCTTGTGCATTTAATGCCACGGTAGTTACCATACTCTTATATTTCTCCTTTTCCCTTAAATATTAGTACAAGTGGGCTCTTTCTCCAGGCATCAGGAATCCTCTCAATCTTCATGACAAAATTAAACAGTTATGTTAATATGTGCACACCTACTTGCCCCAGGTACTTCCATACTTCTGCTGGTATGCCATCAGGGCCCAGAGCTTTATTTTTCATGTTCCTTAATACTTCTGCAATTTCTTCTAGGATTGGTACCACCAGATTTTCCTTTGGTTTTATCATATGGTATGGTTCTCTTGGACTCTGTTCCTTCAGAAACCTTTCAAAGTAATTTCTCCCTCATTCCTTTAGCTGATTCTCATGGATTAAAGATGGAAGGGGAAATATGTTAATGACTTTGATGGGATCAATGTCTTTAATTGTCTTAGCCCTGGTCTACATTGGGGGGGGGGGCAGAATCGATCTAAGTTATGCAACTTCAGCTACATGAATAAGGTTGCTGAAGTCGACGTACTTAGACCGACTTACCGTGGTGTCTTCACTGCAGTGAGTCAACTGCTGTCGCTTCCCCGTCGACTCCAGTTTGCTCTGAACTTGTGAACCCAGGCACAGGAATTGTCACTCCCTCCTGCCCATCCAGGAGGACTATCAAAATTTCAGTGGGTCATTATAAGTCAAAAGTTTGTTAACTGCCCCATCTGTCCATGGAAAAAGCCTCATCCCATCACTCTGAATGCTGAAAAAAGGAAATAAAAAGAGCTGATGTAAAGAATTTTCATCTCTTTACTCTTTGACTCTCACAAGGCCAGAGAAACCAAACTGAAGCCAAAGATCTCCAGGGCTTATCTCCTGGGTCCACCCTGAAAGACACTGAGTTGACAGAGCTGTACAACTCTGTCACTCTTTGGATTTAGATGGTAACTCATTTGTGTGTATGTTTGCTTGCTTTAACTTGTAAATAACTCTCTTATTTCTCTTTCCTAGTTAATAAACCTTTAGATAGTGTATTACAGGGTTGGCTATAGGCTTTGGTGTAAGATCTAGGGTACCAATTGATCTAAGGTAAGTGATTGATCTCTTGGGCCTGGGAGCAACATAAATATTGTGTGATTTTTGGTGTAACTGACCATTTATCACTAATTCCAGTTTGCCTGGGTGGCAAGATAGATAGGAGAGTCTAAGGTGACTGTCTGTGACTCCATGGTAAGACTGCTAACAGTGATGCAGGAGTTCAGATTTGTTACTGGCTTGTTAAAATCTAATTATAGAACATACCACTAGTTTGGGGTGTCTGCCCTGAGATAGGCACACATGATTGTGAGCCACTCCAGACTGTGTGAGGGCATATAAACCTTCCATTGTTTTAGCCTTAACAGCTGCCTTAAATCAATTGTTACCCTAGATCTTACACCAAACACAATGCCTATAGCCAATCCTGCAAATAAGACTCTTTCCTTCACTAATTTTTAAAAAAAAAAAAAACTCATTTCCAGAGGAATCCTTAGTTGCAGTGTCATTCAAAATGCAGCCACTAAGCCAAATTTAAGTGCACATGGGGATGAGTGCAGTTAATGTATTGAGGTTGGATTGGGCATAAGTTATTACAGTATTTGTCCCAAAAGTTTAAGCTATGTTGCTGTAGTGCAGGGGTCGGCGACCTTTCAGAAGTGGTGTGCCGAGTCTTCATTTATTCACTCTAATTTAAGGTTTTGTGTGCCAGTAATACATTTTAATGTTTTTAGAAGGTCTCTTTCTGTAAGTCTATAATATTTAACTAAACTATTGTTGTATGTAAAGTAAACAAGGTTTTTAAAATGTTTAAAAGCTTCATTTAAAATTAAATGAAAATGCAGAGCCCCCCTGGACCGGTGACCAGGACCCAGGCAGAGTGAGTGCCACTGAAAATCAGCTCACATGCCGCAGGTTGCCTACCCCTGCTGTAGTGTTATTACAACACACATTAGCACTGTCTCAAAAGAGGAGGATATGCCAAGTAAGTTGGAAGGGAATTTATGGTATTAAGCTCCTTTCTAATGAGCAATGACTGTGCTGTGGACGTAATACACATATTTGCTCATTATTTTTCAATATTTCATGTGGTGGGCTGCCTTTTGTTTGTTTGTGGTCTGGCTAGATTCCAGTTGATAAAAGTGTCCTATTTTAGCCCATCCACTCTATCTCCCTGTTAGCTCCTCAGCTTTGTGTTTTCTACCTTCTTTTTTTTTGGGGGGGGGGTGTCTAATATGGTTCTAAACATTGCCAGTGGTGAGGCTTCCATCACTTTCTTTGAGATTTTAGTCTATAACCTTAGTGATCTCACTGCAAGGTTTTCCTTATATTAAACTTACGTTTCCCCTCCTTAATTTCACCCCATTGCTCCTGGAACATACTTTTCCCTTCACAGGAACACACATGGGGGAGTAGGAGCTCTACAAGGTTCCCCCCCTCCACCGATGGTATGGCGAGGGCCTCCCCTCAATCTCCCCACAAATGCCTCTCTTTCCCCAGTAGGAAGTTCCACAGTTTGGAAGAGGTGTCTGTCAAAGTTAGTATTTGTCATCATTAATTTTGCTAAGTAATCCCAAGAGGTTTAGGATGAAGATAATGTGTTCCCCTTGTCACTGTTCCTTCCCCATGCACTGAGGTCCATTGGAAAGGTTGAATTATGCCCTAGAAGGGAACAGACCCTCAAAACAAGGGTGCATGGTTACATCAGCTCAAAACTATGGAGGGGATGATTTGTGATTTAATTATTTTCCTCCTTGATAACAGTACAGTGTCAATAATAAGGAAGAGAGATGAGCAGCAGCATTTAAGGGATAATTATTCCAGAAACTGGCTCATAAACTGGATAATTTTCCTTTTGATTCTCATGACATTTTGTTTCATCTTTTTCCTCCCAGTGACTTTAGTGCCCACAAAAAAAAGAAAAAAAAAAGCCAGATAGAGAGCCCTGAAGACTGAAGGCCAATTCCCTTATATTCAAGGGCACTACTGGAGAAAAACGCTGAAGTTCACCTTCAGAAGTGGTTTTCACATGTATGATATTGATCTGCATGTCTTCTCAGTTCATTTCCAAAATGCAACAAAAACAATCCACAGAGTTTCTTTAAATTGTTTATTTCATATGGTAGAGGCAAAGAAGAAGAAAGATATTCTGACTTGGAAATGGAAAGAAAAAAAGCTACAGTAGTTCAGATTTACCAAGCAACAAATGGCATAGGGGAAAAAAGCTCTGACTGTTTGCCTCAAATTTTATGAGACAATTCCCTGTCAGATGACTTATTTTGCTGGAGCTCAGCAAATTTAATCTGGATCCAAATAGATCTTGGAATGATCTGACATGAGATCAGTGAGTAACACAGAACACAATGTGGCAGAATCAACCCAGCTGACCAAATGACAGACTGGCAGAATCTGAAGTAAATAAAACAGTTTGAGAATAAGGGATCCCATCGGCAGCGTGTGTCTCTTTCCTTTGGGGAGGCTATGCCCAGGAGTGCCAGAGGATCCCTAGACTTGTGCAGGGGGGGCACCAACTCCCAGACTGTGGTCCCACTTCCCCAGTCCTCCCCCATCTCTACCCCAGAGGCCCTGCCCTTGCTCTGTCTCTTCCCACCCTGCTTCCTCCTCAGAGGCCCTGCCTGATACTCGCTCCTGTCTGCCCCCTCCCTGCACCATCACTTCCCCTTAAGGCAGGAAAAGGTAGGAGGGTATAGTGTGTGTATGTGTGTGTGTGTGTAGGTGAGTTGTATAGGAGGGGTATAGTATGTGGGGGGGGGCAGGGGCCTGAGTGCTAGTCAGTTACATAACCCGATATTCTGTGATCCTCCCTTCTGCCCATCCCCATTTATTTCCCTGCAGAGTCTGATCTAGGGATGTGCAACCCAACCTCTGCTGACCAGGAATTCAGTCCCGTCCCGTCCGCCAGCCTGGGAGGTGCCTGTGTGAGAGCTATGCTGGGCTGAGTGGGTGCTGCCCTGGAGTACAGAACAAAGGCTGCCATTCTCCCCATCTCCTCACTGGGCGATCTCCCACCCCCTCAGGCGTTACATAGTGGGAACAATCCACTGGCTTGTTGTGTTAGCACTGCCTGGGGGTGGTGGCTGATGCATCCCAAACACACCCAGCCCCCCTGGTCTGTGCAGTTTCCCAAATATGCCCAGCCTCCCCATTCTGTGCTGCCCCCTGAACATGGGGCCTCAGGAGGCGGCGGAGAGGAGGCAGGATGATGTGGAGTGAGGACAGGGCCTCGGGGGAAGAGGTGCAGTGGTAGCAGGGCCCTGTGACAGAGCAGGGGCAGAGTATGGGTGGGGCCAGAGTCCAGGCACTGACACCTCCCCCCCCCCCCACACACACACACTTTGAGGGAGCTTCTGGTGCTTCTACACAGGGCAGAAAGGCAGCGGGCCAGTGCACCTCCAAAGAGAGGTGATCCAGACCGCAGCCAGCATTTGCCCCCTGCAGGGCCAGCCTTTTATTATTTTGGGGAGGTTGAGCCTTCCAGAGCATCTTATCTCTGCCACCCATGAGGGATCCTGAAGCTTCATATGTGCATTTTGAAAATTAAGGAACACAATGTTAATTTTGGTGTCCGCTGGATCATAAACACAGCCAGACAGAAGTCACAATAAGGGCCAGTTCCTGAGAGGCACAACTGACTCCTAAGAAAGGAAAATTAAAGGCTGAATGTCAGGAAAAGCTTTCTGATAGCTAGATCTGTTTGGTTGATCTGTGGAATAATCTCCCAAGCAAAGTGGGGGAAGCCCCGTTATGTTTAAAACTCATCTAAACAAAGCATTAAAAATGTGTTGTAAGGAACAATCCTGCTGTTGCAGTGGGATAAAGCATATGATGTAATAGATCTTTTCCATATGTCATGTCTATATCAAGGTAGGGACACTATTTTGTTCTTATATTACAAGCATGTATATTAAATCAGGGAAAGAGATGGGTCGTTAGTATTTGAAATTACTGTATGAGTTAACAAATGCTACACTTCACTTGCAGGGCTCAACACAGTGACGGAAACAGCTATCAAAAGAGTGATTAAACCAGGCATTGTCATCAAACATTAGGCAAAGTAAATTAGAACAATTTACTTATCTTTCATAAAGGGAACAGGAAAAAGGCAGTGAAAATGAAAGGCGACAATGAGGGTAATTAATATCATAGACCAAATGAATAACGAAGAAAGTCTGTTTAACTAAAGCATTAAGATAAACTGAAACCTGAGCTTAATTGAGATGCTTAACCTTACTTTAATATCATCTTAAAGCTGCCTTCTGAGGAAGACATTCCTCCCAGCTGTTTTCAAAGTTCTCCATTTCGTGCTCTTTTATCTGTTTCCGGTCTCCTCCTCTGTTTCTGCTCTTGCTTTCAGAATCCTAGTCTCATATTTTTCATTTTTATTTAGTCCAGTGGTATTCCTTATGAGGGCCACCTTGGCCCCACTTCTCATACAGGGTGCAGAAAGGGTGCAAGAAGCCTTCTTGACTCCTTGCACCCCCTGCACAATAATTGGGTATAGCATTGTCCCCATACTATGGGGAGCTCAGGGAGTGCTCACTCAGCATTCCCCCTGGGAGTCACATCACTCCAAAGGGGGCAGGTGGAGTTGGTGAGGAGGTGGAGCACCAGTCTGGCCCTCTACACTCAGACATACAGAATGGTCTGGGCACACCACTCACTAATGGGCACGATCTAGTTCTGTACCTAAACAATTTTTGCCGTGTCTTATTTCTCCTCCATGCTCAACTCCAAGCTTAGCTATAAAGAGACCATTCCAAGAAGACAGGTGGGACAGGAGGTAACAGTTTTTAAAAACCCTATAGATCTTTCTTCTTGTTCTAAGTGGATTAACAGACAGAGGGAGCCCTTTACTTGTCTCACAGCAGGACATAGCGAGAGCTCAATCTTGCAGTTCTCTCTCTCCTACCGAGTGAAATTCAAGTTGAAGTCAATGGGGATACTCGAATCAGGTGTGCGGTATTAGACTCTATTACTTTAATCCCTTCTACCAGGTGTCCAAGGAAGTAACAAGGGCTAGGTTAAATGTGATGTGTAGGAGTCTCTTAAAAATAGATAAAATAAGTGGCTCATGCTATACAAAAACAAAAAAAAAATCACACTCACTTCTGGCTCTAGAAAATTAAAATCTAAATACCCTGGTCACTATTAATACTAAGCATATTCCCAGAGAATAAGACTGTGCACCATAATCTTAACTCTGTCCCATTTTCACGCTCCTGCATACATCCCTTTACCAGATTATTTCCCTACCACCACTAGTAGTAGTTTTGAATGTTGGTTTAGTAGTTGGTTGTGTTGGGAAAGAGTAATTTGGTAAAGGATTTGTGGAGAAAGAGCTAGTAAAAGGCTGGTAAAAGTAAAAGGGAGCTTGCATCCCCAGGAAGCAGAGTTAAGGTTGAGGTGCATGATCGATGGTGCATGTTACATGTGGTGATTATAAGGTGCGTATTTGTTGGCAGAGGATTGGAAGTTGTAAGGCATTAACTTTACATTTCCTTGCTTTTGTGCATTTGTATCAATCATCTTGTCTATGCAGCAACCCCAATTGCTTCCTAAAAAAGTTTGTGTTTTAATTTCCTACTGTTATGTCCTGTTAGTAGATATTAACCCTTTCCCCCTCTTTTTCTTGTATATTACATTCATTTGCATATTAACTACTCCACCAGAATTTACAATATTTGCAAAAGAATGTGTCTTAATTCTAAGGCCCAGAGTGTTGGTTCTTAACCTGTGAGTGACCTTAATTAATGAACTTCATATGATCAAATATTGGGCTGTACTTCATTACTGCTGGTGCCTTCATGTGTGTGGGAATATAGGTGTCTAAGGAAAAGACCCTCAAACTGATAAAAAGTGGCTATAGAAGTATGGCATAAACAAGACTAGATGATTGATAAAGGGTGCCTATGATTTAATTATGTTCTATGACTGATAAGAGGTACTTGCTATTAAAAATGTTTTCTGTAATGCATGAAATAGGGATCCATTGAAAGATGTTTTTAACTCAGTAAGAATGATCAGTTGTCACAGCTGTGAATAAGAATGAGCAGATTAGAATTCCCTTTAGCTTATCAATCATGTAACTTAAAGATAACACAAAATAGAAATTCCATAAGCAATTAGGTAAAATGAAAATGTCAAAAACAGAAAACAGTGAAATTAATCATGGGAAAGCAATTTTCCCTCCAAAAAGGAGTGTCTTTGTCTCACAGCCTGTAAAAGAAAAGGGGCTTGAAAGTTAGGTCAGGAAGTACAGCGTGCCAGTATACCACCAGCTACAGAGGAGAGGAACACAAAGGCCAGCTCTTTACATTATATCAAGGATGGTAAAGTATTCTTTCTGTATGCATGCAACACTTACTTTTTAATGCTTGAATATGACAGGGCATTGGATGCGGGCAGAGGGAGCAGACCTGTGGGAGGTGGAAGTTCAGTTGGAGAATCTTTTCTCCTTCAGCAGCTGCAGCCAAGCATCTTTGTGTAGTAGGAAAAATCAGACAGAATAATGTAGTTCCTCCGGGAGAAGATTTTAGGCTTGACCAATCAGGATTGAATGCTCTTGACCCCCCCAGAGATCAGGTTAATTTGCACCTGGCCTCCACCGATCAGATTTGTGTGCACAGTGCATAAGTTTTACATTTTAAGCAAACAGGCAATGGTTGAGAAATATGAACAGTATGACATTAAAAAGAAAATTTCAGACAAAGCCCAAACTCAAATAATTCCTATTAAAACTTATAAAGAAAAATCAAACAAAATCTACCCCACAGAAAAACTAACTCTGTGAAATTTCACCCTGATTGGCCACCTACTTTTTTTGGGGGGGGGGGGGGGCATAATTTTGTGCCCCAGCTGAGAACATAAGCCTAGCTAAGGAATTACTACAAGGCACCTACATAGTAAGTCTCAAAAAGGAAGATATACCCTTTTTGTCCATCTCAGCCCTGAGTACCTATTCTGGGCCCACTGACTTCTATGTTAGGATGGCTCACTTGTCCCATTGAATAACCTTGTTTGCCACTTTTTCACCCTGTTACACTCATCTGCAGTAACAAAACACATTTAATGCAGATCATGAGTGTAGAGTATGAATAAACTGCAGATGGGTGAAGATGTGAGCACTTCAAGTAACTCCTCTGCAGAATTTGCAAATAATACATGCCAGAAGGTAGGGAAGTCTTGGTTTTGCCTTTTCACCAATGGAGGAGCCAGAAAGCAGTATATGCAAATTACTCTGAAGCAGATAGGAACATTCCCACAACTCTCCTACCTCAGCTATATAAGGAGCCAAACAGCTTCTGTTCTCACAAACATTTTAACCCTGGACATGACATTTTTCATCTGTGACAGTCACAAGGAAATCACATCAGAGATGTAATTTAATTCCAATCCTTTGTCTCCTGAAACAAGCCACATTTACAGCCATATGTATATTAGCTACCTTCCTTTTCCTGTGTTCTCTCTTGGTACATATTCCTTCTCTTTTTTATTTGCATTATCTCTCTCCCATATGATGTTCTGAATGTTGCCTCCATCTGCCTTTCAATTTCAGTTCTCTTCTCCTTACCCCATACACTCATTCCTTTCACGCATTTCTGTTTTACATCTCTCAGCTACAGTTGTTTGACATCCCTAACACTGCCCACTAAGACGGAATGTAAAGTAGAAAAAATACCTCTGATAGCAAAGGTGGATCAGAGCACTTAATATCTCAAAGGTAAAATGTTTGTGCAGGCTAAGATGCAAGCAGGAACTCCACTTGTTTCTAGAAGACAGATTTATTATGGAGCCATAAATATAGTTCTTTTTGGGGGAGTTGAGAGCCCAGTACTGCATGTCACTGAACACTTCCTGTAAGGGTACCGCATGTCCTCAATGCCTATAAGCTTCAGAATTTAAGGGGACTTTGTACCTCATAGGGATGAGGCTGCTAGTGATTTCCACCCTGAATCTGCAAATGCTCTCCTCACAAGATACTTACTGAAGTCAGCAGGTGTTCTACTCACACAGGGTTTACAAAATTAGATCACACAAGTAACCCAGACTTCATTTGGAGGTTTACAAGCAAAGACCTGAAATTTATGAAACCGTCTTTTAATATGAAGGGCAGTTGACAATTTTATAGCTGAGAGCTTTATAATATTTATGGGGATTTCATTTTTTATGATTTTTCTTTTAAATCTTTTTAATATTATAATATAGCTTAAGTGGATCCCATTTCTACTCAGATTGAAAACTCAATGGGCAAACTCCCATTGACTAAAACAGGAATGGAATTAGACACTATTGTGAAAAAAGTTAGCAGTTTTTATTAGGTAGTTAATAGTTAAGTCAAACACTCTTTAGAAGCTGCCTGCATTAGATAATGCAAGTCTGTATCAGTCTTGTAGAAATTTCTTTTATCATTAAAATAATACCTCCTTTACCAGTAATAAACACCACCACCACAAACCCGTCTTTCAATGGAGTAAGAAAGATCTCAGTCACTGCAAAGTTGGATTCCAGTTTACTTTTGCAGCATGCCTTTCAAAAGAAAGTTGTTTGTACCTATGTTTTAATCTTAGTGAAAGCTATATTTTCATTTGTTTATATTTGTTTCACTTCGGTGGCTATTCCATGTTAAAGATCATACTAATAAATATTTTAAAACCCATACATAAACTCTCTGCCTGAAATTTAGAATCCCACCACAGATAAATGTCCACAGTCAACGTCTCAGACTCTAGCAACAGAAGATTACGATGCTTACCTATTCTTCAGACAAAAAACAAATATAATTTATGAAGCATCACCTGCAGTGCAGTAAAAAAATAATGTCCAATGTTCTGGTTACCTGAGCTTTACAGAAGGATATTATGAGACTGATATAGTTATTTAAGTAACCTGTGGGTCTTTCAATCCATAAAAACTTATTCTGCCTCTGCCTACATAAATTATACAAATGTATTGTGAATCCATGGGACAACAATCTTCTCAGGTCACTCCGCTCCTAATTACAACTAATTAAAACATGCCAAAGAAAGGATAGAAATTTATCACTGCTCATTACACCTGTAAAGACAGTGTTAATTAGATGTCAGACTCAGTAACTCACATAAATGGTTGCTGCCAGTCTAAATTTAGTGGAAAAGTAAAATGCATTTAGAGACATTGCTGCCAGATAGTAGACTGGCACTGTTGAATTAGAGGGGTTAATAGCTATTGCTACTACAAAAATCTCAAATCACATTCCTTCTTGGCTTCATTTCAACTAGAATAGTTGGGCATGTTTGAGTTGCCCACAGCCATCTTATTATAAATTTAAGGATACCCTTACACATTAGAAATGCATTGCAACATAAAATAACCTACACCAAGTTGCTATTAAAAGTCTATATTTTATTTCCAAACAATAATTTGCAAGTCAATATTTATCCACAGTTGCCACACAATAGCACTTGAAATACAACCGTTATGGATTAAGGAAAAGTATTCATATTTATATCACAGTAAAATCATGCAGAAATTCCATTGAGTTAGTCAGTGCCAGTCCCAGCCTCAAATTGCTGACAGTCAAAGACCCCAATTCTGAAAGTGACTCCATGCCACATGGACCCCATTAAGTCAAATGACTTCAGTATAATGTGCTGAAAGAAAAGGAGGACTTGTGGCACCTTAGAGACTAACAAATGTATTTGAGCATCCAATGAAGTGAGCTGTAGCTCACGAAAGCTTATGCTCAAATACATTTGTTAGTCTCTAAGGTGCCACAAGTCCTCCTTTCTTTTTGCAGATACAGATTAACATGGCTGCTACTCTGAAACATGTCATAATGTGCTGAGTAACTTACAGAATAAGGGCCTTAATGAAAGATGTAAGGCGGAAAAAAAACCTGTTAAGCAGGGGAAGGACACAAGATAACAACATTACATGTTTTAACATAGATTAGCTGTGTGCACAATTGGAAGCAGTAATCACAACTGAACCATCTGCCTGGCCATGCCACTTTTCTGTATACTTCATAGCAGAGGTGAATTTTGAGGAAAATAAAGTATTTACTATATGGGTATTGATGGAGAGTTCTCTCTCTCCCTATGCTATCCTATTTAGGTAAAGTGCCAAGGTGTTCAATAGTACTATGATAACTAGATAAAATATTGTCTTTTAAATTGGTTGACTAATGCACAGCATCACATACTAAAATGTCTGAAGCCCAAAGAGAATCTGAGTTTTCTGAGATTTCTGTGAACTGGATTGGGAAAGATTTAAAAATAGCCAGCAGACTAATCTAGGGAAGAAGCCGGGGATCCATCCCCCTCTCTGTCTGGTGGTTTTTGAACCCTGCCTCAAAGCTCTCATCAAAACCTTCTCTGAATTTGTCCACTGCCTTCTGTCTGTTTTGCACAATAATTGCCCTCTGTATAAAAAGACTTGTCTCTTAAATGTCAGTAATGTCTTGTCCTTTAGCTTCAGTTTGTGCTTTCACCATCAAGATAATTTAATCTAGGATTCTTTTTCCCTTTAGGGGTGGATTTAGTGTTGGATTGATAGTCCAAGAGACCTAAAGCCTAATCCTGAAGCCCTGTCTAATGGGAGTAGTCCCCTTACTTCACAGGGCTATTCAAGTGAGTAAAGGCTACAGGCTCAGACCCTAGAAATCTTTGTGTTCTCAAAGACCTGGTAAAGCATAGCAATGGTAGGGGGAAGTGCTAGGGCAATATTCCTGAGTATACCTGGAAAGTTTGGGGAGTTATGCCTTTCTGCTTCTTGAAATATGATTGTGGCACCGTTGGGAGCAACCCTGTTGTTAACTAATCGGTTGTATCAGTAGGATGGACTGATCTTTTGCCCTCAGCAAGACTTGGCAAAGTGGCAGGTACTTCAGAAATATCTGACGAAGGAACAAAACAAAAAACAACCAGAACAGAAAAGGTTTGTAGTATTAGTTTGAAGGCTTACATGTGATTTTTTCTTGAAAATTATTATTGATCTTCCTAAATATTCTGTTACATCCTCTTATAATTATAGACATTCATTCAATGGCCATTATGCTCCATTTCACATGTACCTTTGGAGAGAGCCTAAGCTTGGGGATTCAACCTTGACAAATGCTGGGAGAGGGGGTAGAAATGCTGTCTCTTGGCTATTTTCCTACCATCACCTCCCATCCCATCCTCAAAAAGCTCTGTATTGTCTGGGCTTGGTAGAGGAAAGTCAGGGTCAGGAATGGTTGGCTGATCTTCAGATTTCCACTCCCCAAGCATAAAATTTCTGTGCACACTGCGGAGCCCCTCTCCTCCATAAGGATGCTGAGGAGGGACACCCTGGCAACATTATTCTTGCAGGAACCATGCTGTCCAGAAGAAACAAGGAATGGTAGGTGACTGACAGTGCAAGTGGACCTTGGAGGTTTGGGAAAGTGACACTTCTTCAGGGTGGGCAGCAAATCTAATGTACCTGATGGTGATCAGGAAACTTAGTGGGGAAAACTCTGATTTTTCCACTCTCCGACACAGATTGTTCCTATATAGAAGGGCATTGGCCCTATGTATAGCCACATCAGGTGAAAGAAAGAGAGGGGAAGTGCCTCTAAACAGCCTAATAGAAATCACTGAAGGTACCACTTGAAAAAGAGCTGACAATCTAACCAATTACACAAGTCTGTGCATAGTGATATCTGGATTTTACTCACTCTATTCCTTCTGGATACATTCTCTGAATATGTATCACTTTTTCTTATTCCCATGCAGTTTTGTACCATATACAGATATTAGCTGGGGGAAAATTTACTTGCCAATGATCTTTGGAACCCTAAAAGACTAAGTTTTTTTCAGGTCCTGAGGTTTTGCTTCCGATCATTCACAAAATCAATTCATAGCACAGTCAATATTATAAGACTACAGTCAACAAGAACGATAAAGGAATTTACTCATCACTATCCCCACTTAAGCAGCTAATAAGGAACACGAAGAAAACACACCAGAGCTATTCCAGAGCTAAGTATTTCACTAGGTTAGGCTATTTTGGAAGACATTTTCACATGCATTTACAAAATCCGGTGAGTTAACTTGATACTGGCCTTGATAGTGACCTTGATACTGTAATTGGATTCACATGGGCAGCCCTTTGTGCCTGGGGATGTTATACAAGATGCCTCTTACGCTCACACAGTGGGCTGCACAGTTGCAGAATCAGGGCTAAAGATATTCACTTCTACTCCACACCTCCCTTGCTTTCTATTTCATTTAAGAATCTATTGACTGTTTTTAAATAATAGCTAAAAATGAACTATTTGTTTCTAGTTCACAGATCAAGATGAAAACACTATATCCTATAGTAAGTATCTTCACCCTGAAGTTAACGAAGATGCCAGACTACATTAAGCAGCTCCCTTGGAGCTCAGTCTGCCACCTTTTATATCCCAAATGCAAAGAAATGGGAGTAGCCAAAGAATGCAAGAACAGGACCTTTTGGTTACAAAAGTCATCCCCTTTGTTGATTTACTGACTCTTTCTGGTTTTGTTGGACAAAAATGATCTTCACTGACTTCTGTGAAATTTCACAAAATGATTTCCTTTTAAGACAAACTTGAAACATTAATTTTTTAAAAAAGTTTACTCTTTATACAGATTGCCCATCACTGCTCCACATAAAACATCCCCCCTCCCACCCTGAACACACATCCTGAAAAACAAACAAACATTCTCTTTTGTCTCTAATGGGACCTTACATTTGGATCCCTAGGCTCCAATCCTTCAAACAATAAGGTACATGTTTAGATTTACTCACAGGAGTAAATTTAAGAATGTACTTAATTATTTGAAAGAGCGGGGACTTGTTTTATACATTGATAAAACTATAATGAAACCACCCTTGTGCTGAGGCATATTGAAAATGTAGACTCAAAAACAGTTCTGACTGACTCAGGTACATTTCAACTAGGTGTGAATATTGCAATGGTATCTCTACCACCATTTCAGAAAGTGTATAGAGCTCCCCACACACTGGAAAATATCAAAGCCTGTTTGCAGAAATTCACAAATTTAAAATGTGTTAGATTCATCCCCCAAAATTATGAGTACATTTCCCAATTGTAGGCCCAATACTTACATGGAAAAGGCATTATCATCACACTTCCTTCCTACCGACCTTTCCCCTCTTCCCAGACATAGATTTACAGCCACTGTTCATAGAAACAGCCAAACAAAACACTCCTGTTTCATGTGTTTCTTTTAAAGTGACTGTGACAGAGCACCCAGCCACTGGAAAATAAAGTCCAGTTAATAAAGGGATAATACAAAATATTATCCTAATTTTCTTTAAAATCTGTATTAAAACTTTATAGGAAGCCTCATAAGGAGAGAAAACTCAAACCACAGGGTACACGTTACAGAGCTTCTTTCCTCCTACCATGATATTACAAAGTAAACACCAGGCACTCTTACCTTTTAGGTGTATTTATGTATGATGGGCGTTTCCTCTGAAGAAGGCAGCAGAACTTGTTCATTAATCTTGTGAGTGAACATGTGAATACTTCTGAATTATGGGTTTATACCGCATCACTCAGTGGCACATTCCCACTGAGATGACTGGGGAAACTACCAAACACCAATTTGTTATTCTTTTGAGTTATGTGTTTCTAAGTCATGTTGGCTCTCTCAGTGTATTCATTGGTGGCTGGTGTTGGTGACCCTTCAGATGCACTTAACTCTCCTGGCCAGAAGAAGTGAAAGAGGCAAACTACTTTTAGTAGTAAAAAAAGGGGGGGACTATGGGACAAAATATTAGAGAGCTAGATGGGGCTGATTGGTGGAAGCCAAACAAAGGTGGAGCCAAGAGCCTCTAAAACTGGTAATCAGGTCCCATGTAAATCAGTGGGGGCGGGGATTCAGGATAGCACTTTCAAATCACAACCCCCTGGAGTTATTTGGAATGACTAATAATTATCTGTTACCTGGAATTTTGTAAAAAGGACGATTCCAGTTTATAATGGGATTAAAATTAAAAGAGAAAAACAACCCTTATTTTTCTGTATATTAGGCTCTTGACTTATTTCTGACCTTCCTCCCTTCACTGATTTAAGCAAGTCTGTGATCCACAAATCCTGTGCTGCAGCTGTACTGTGACAGTGACTCGTGCTCTTTTGAGTTGATTATAGCTGATGGCTTTAGCATGAGGCAATAGTAAAGCATCCACAGATGTAAGATGCTGTTCTATCAAATCTTATTGAGCCAATCATACAAATTTGGAATATAAAATGAAAATTCAGCTGAGAACAAGCCTAATATGGAACCAGTAGGACAAACTTGTATTTTGGATGTGAATGTATTGGGGCTTTACCACCACAGTTAACAGGTCTGCTAAAAGTCACACAACTCTAATAAAGCCAATTCATTTCCCTCTGAAGTATTAAAACTGGAGCTAAGTTCTTCCTTCATTTACACTTGTGTAATTCTGAAGTCAATGGACACAGTCCCTGATTTAATGATTGTGCTCACTTGTGTGTGCAGAGGAACATTAGCTAGATATGCTTCCTAGCACTCCCTTGAGTACTGTGGAGAGAGCCTGGTGAAAGGTGAAGATTCCTATGACTGTCTCTCCTTGCATTTGTTTTTAAATACCATTCACTTTATGACTTTGTAGAAATATAATTATAAGAGTTTTTCCACGCTATTCTTCTGCTCAGCCACAGGACAGAATTTTGCCCTAAGAGTTCAATAGATTCTATATTAGTCTTGTTATGTATTCTAAAGCCATAGCATTGTTTGTTTCAGGGACATTGAAATATGCAATTAGTTATTTAAAGAGTGATGCTTATAGTACTATGAATGCGATGATCCTGTAAAATATACAATGCTTGCAACAAGTTACTAAAATAAGATTTAATGTATGCACCCATCCTTACCAGAAAGTGGGTGCTAAAAAACAAATAAAAGATGTTTTCAGAGTAACTCTGAGTAGAATAATAATCCAATGTGCACACCAACACTACTATACATTCTTTACTCAAAGAAAGTACAGTGTACAGAAGTACAGTGAGAGGCACAAGATTTGGCTTCTTAATTTTATAGTGATTTAATCTTTAACATCAATTAAAGACAGTTTTTTAAAAAAAAACAATGCAGTTATATATTAAATGTGATAATCATCTGAAACTACTCTGAGAAAACATGATCACTTTTGTAAGTGAGGGATTGTCTGAACAGAGTTTAGGAATAACTACTTTCATCAATCTAACCATCATTCTTATCTATGTATGGCTTCATGATGAAGCTTTAAAACATGTTTATTATATTTCAAACTCCAGTCAGCGGGATATAAAAATCATAGAAATGTGTTTTGAAAAGAAAAATAAAATGCTATGGCAGTACCCAGCTTTCTTAGTTCAAGGAAACTGTGTAATGGATTTTGTGAGTTCTTTAATACACATATTTTCAGAACTGACAATTTATTCAAACATTTAACTTTTTGATCACCATACTCCACAGCCTACCTCTTCTCTATAAGCCAGTGCAGAGCACCTTGAGTTCATTTATACTGTTTTCATTAGTTACAGTTCCCATTAGCTTATTTGATATCTGTGAAGAGCTTTGTCTGAGTTCTCTGTGCTCCTCATTTGCAGTGCAGCAAGTGGTAAGTAGGGTTGAAGACAGCACAAAGATTAAGAAGGATGGAGGGCAGAGAGAGAGCGAGTCCTTTAGATTTAGTTAAAGGGCGTGAGTAGGGACCATGCTCACGGTCATTTCTACAGAATGAAGAGGGGGAGAAGGAGACAGTTGAAGGAGAGGAACTCAGTGCAGTGAGGGAGTCAAGATCATATAGCAGGATTTTATTAAAAAAAGAGGGACAGAGGATGGAAGCCTAAAGGAAGAATATAAACACTGAAGATGTGAAGAAAGCTATAACGAAGCTATAGTTGTAAAAGTGAAAGAGTAGGAAAAAACAGTGTCATGGTACTGTACTTTTTATTACTACATTTTATTTTAGAAAAAGCTCTTTTATAAAAGTTTGAATCCATGATTTTAATGGTGCCTGGTTGTTTGGAATAAAAAAAAAACAACAAATACAAATTTCCTCTCTGCCTGAGACACATTGTATGGGAGCATCCTTATAGCTGTAGCAATGCTGATGGGTTTGGTGCCTGATTTTGTTAGATGAGTCAGGCTAGGGGCGTCATCACTTTTTTGCATGATTGCATGTGTGGGTGCTGGGGTACAGGGACAGAGAGATGGGGCCAAAAACTTAGGGAGGGAGGGAGGGAGGGAGGGAGGGAAGGAAATAGCTAGACGTCAAACAGAATTTTCTTTCCCCTGAGAAACTGCTCATCTCCGCTACAGAAGTTCCTTCATGCATATCTGCAACAAATGTCAGGCTAAGGAATTACACAGAATTCGGATATACTAGCAGGCTCTACCCAGCTCTACATCCTTTTCAGCTAGGTAAATTAAGTTGCTGTAGCCCTGGGTCTTCTTGGCTGAGAATTAAGAAATGAGACCTGATTTAAAATTTTCAATCAAACTTTTTTCACGAGAAAATGCCTTTTTGCTTAAATAAAAATCTCCACAGGAAATGGCTTTTGAATGACATTTTGAGTTTGTGTTTGAAAAAAAAACCCAAGCCAAAGAGGGTTGTGTTTTACCAAAAATGGTTAGTTTTCAGGGGAGTTGGGTGAGGTGGTTTTTGTGTTTGTTTGTGGAGTTTTGTAACCACACCTTTCCCCCACAAAAAATATGAAAAATGTTGATGGGAAAAGGAGAAAAATTCCATTTTCCTGAAAACTTTTTTTTCATGCCTGCTTTACGGATTTTCCAGCCACATATGGCCATTCTGATCATCTAGTCTGACCTTCCAGCATACCACAAGGATATTAGGCATGTAGGCTTTATACATGGCACTTTTTGTACCAGCAGTACTTTGCCTTAGTGTCACTGGACAAAATTAAACATGCATAGATTTATATACCCTGCTGGTGGAGGAAGGAGAGATGTGATACATTGGGGTTCACTCTTCCTGGGCAACTAAGAATTCCCCAGCCAGTGCTTTGCACAATATTCTCCCATTACCTAGAAAAATGGGAGAAAGGCACTAACCAGCCCTGATCAGAAAAAAATTGAAAAATAAATATGACTATAAGTAAGTGTTTTTCCTGGAAAACAAAATCACTGTGCACTTAATTACTTTAAACCCTAAAACTTTTTATACTTCTGGTTTATATCCCCTTTAGTTGCTTTCCTAAAATATGATTTATTGGCTCAGGTTTTTTTTTTCTTGGACTGATATTGTATGTATAATATTTTGTTCTGCTTAGTAGAAACAATATGTTGTTGTTATTTCATGAGAATACCTGAAGTTCATACGACCATTTTTCAATATAATATACCCATTTAGAAAGGTGAAAGTACAAAGCCATGTTCAGGAAATACCTGTTTGGAATGAAATACTTTAGCTAGTGGAAAATACTAGACTTTGGCCCATTCTATAGATGCCATTGCTTTGTGTAGGGCCAGCACACAAAATACATGTGGTATACACATAGATGATGCTATGTATATTTATATGCCTAGAGCATGAGAGGTCCCTGCACAGCTACCAGAAACTGCCCTTACACATGGTATGGATGCCCCAGTCCCACTGACGATAGCAGTCCAGCACTCTAAGGAGTGCCAGAATTGCTCCCCACCCCCCACAAGAACAGCATGTCTAAAAGAGGGTGGGGAGGGATAAGGAGGAGGCAGGGTCATGAGTCTGACACACCTCTCCAGGATATAGGGCCGGTGTGATAGATATGCAGATAGCTCACACCTTTTGTGCATCAGCCCTGGATAGAGATTGTGCTGGCCTGATTCTCTCTGGTACTCCTCACAGGACTGTATGTTAGCTCTTCTCAGGGCTGTGGTTTAAAAGCTATGGTGCAGCCCGTGAATGTATTAAGAGACATTAAGGTTTCACAGTGAAGCACTCAAAAGTCAGGAAATATGAACTTTAGGTTGAACACAGAACATGAACTTTCCATTAGGCATATACATTGCAATACAATCTATAGGCATGTAACTATACACCCTTTCCCTCACACAAAAAGGGCCAGCTTTCCCTTCCATTGATACCAGAGGGAATCTGGAGTAGTTCTACAGAAGTCAATGGCATTTCATTGCTGTAAGTCAGGAGAATCAGGACCACTCTTTTTTAAATTAATTATTTTATTTTAGTACACAACTTTAGAATCATAGCTGTAGACTCTTGTAAATTATTTTCTTTCATTAAAGAAAGGATAAAGGCCAGTGTGAACTTGTCCCCAACTAGTCTGCGAGACTTAGTGGACTGCATTCAATAGTTGGTTGATGCTGCTCTTACACCAAGCAGCAAACGTGAATGAAGAGCAGCAGGCCAAGTAAGAAGTTAGTTAAATTTCTCTCAGGCACTAACCAAGATATAGTGTGCAGCTGCTCTTGGGTAGCAAGTCCCAGCCTCAGTCTCAGACCACGTGGGGCATGGACCCTCTCCCAGGTATAGATCTTAACCCAGGAGAAAGAGGTAAAACTTTTCCTCAGAGAAGTATTGGAGCCTAAGCTGTTGTAAGACCATGCACTGAATGTTAGTCAGAAGCAAGGGTTATGAGACAATTGCAGCCAGGATCAACATTGTAGATATTCCCAGCAGAACACAAGAAGGAGGTTTCCATATACACCAAGGACAGGCAGACAAAAATAAGGCCATGATATTAGTGAGTGAGAGGAGGTCTCTTGCCCTTAAAACGCCCACTAAAACTTCTGTCTTTCCCTCTTTCTCTTGCTCAAGTACATACTTGAGTCCCATGGAAGGTTGAGTGGAGGTTATCTGTGCCTCCTGGCTTGCACTTGACAAAACCATAACTGGTTTCCGTGTGCTCATTTAAATTAGTCACCTTTGGCCCCACACAGTTCTGAAAGTGTCCTGTTCATTACTATATTTAGGCCACTCCCACAATCAGAGCTGGGTCAAATAGTATTTGTCAAACATATAATTTGTTGAATTTTGGCTTCATGAACCTTTTGCAAAGCAGAAAAGTCCATTCAGCAAATTATGCAAATGGATAGAGCTGATGGCGGGCGGGAAGAAGGTCACATTTTTTTTTAAAGAAAAAATGGCCAGATTTGAATTTCAAGAATTTTCTACCAGCTCTGCAAATGAACAACTGAGCTTCCACACCATATGGTTTTGCTTCTCTCTGAATCTTTATTAGCTTGGGAAGAATGAATGATAAATGGTAAATAAAGAATAGCAAATAATGAATATAACAATTGCAGTAATTCACAAAATTCTCAAATATTTTTCATGGACACCTGGTTACTGTCCAATTTTTCATCGGTCAGGAACAGTAAGATGCCATGAATAGCAGTGAATTGAATAGTTTATTTTCTAATACACTTGTGAGTCTGTTTTTTTCATTACCTCTTTTGTAAAGTGCTTTGAGATCTACTGATGAAAAGAACTATATAAGAGCTAGCTATTAATTATTATATTATTCTACTAGTCCATCCTTTGGTACAAATATGCCCCTTTGATAATCCTACCACTTGTGGCCCAAAATACACACATGTAGAAGGAACAGGCTTGCATGCACCACTCAAGCTTTTGAAAATTCAGACTTTAATTTAGAGCCTTGTTTTCCTTTCGAAAATGCATTAATGAGAGCTGAAGGGAATATGTTGCTTAACTAGTAGCTTGAATCATTCAGAAGAAAGAATAGTATCAGGATACTTATTTCTTCACTCCTAATAAAGCCTTTATGTGAACAGTGATCTCTGCACAGATGTAGCTGAACTTTAATGCCATGACTACAGCAATAACAATAAAATTAAATTTCCCAAACCGTATGTCTTTCACTAAATGATCCAAAAGAACAGCACTTTTGAGGAAGGACTAATGCTGTTTACAGTAATAGGAAATGTTAAGGCATAAAACATGTACTTGGGTGGTGGTGGTGTATTTTTAAATGTTTGACTTGCTGCTTTTGTTTCTGATCTGGAAAGCATACATGCAAGGCACAGTTCAGAGGTGACATTCTACCTTTAGACAGAAATACATTAATAAATCGGATCCCAGATTAGGCCAGCCCAAACTGTGTTTTTACATGTCATTTTCATTGATGTATCAAAAATTATTCTCAAGGAGTGAGACATCTTGGGCAATCTGAACGCAGTGAGCATTTTCACAGTAAGGACTATCAAAATACTTGTGTCCCATCGTATCTTTTAAAGTGAAAGATGATAGTTTGCAGGCACAGGAACAACCCTCCTCTTCTCTTATGTATAGCATTGCAAAACAGGCAGAGTGTGTTGTGTCAGGTCAAATGGTATTTAATGAAATATAGATATCTACAATACAAATATCAGTCTGCATATATTTTTCTCCACAAATATGTTACCATGTAAGGACAAAACCAAGAAGGTAAAAAAATCCTTATATTGTTCCCCCTATTATTGTTTTCAGTTTTACTGGATTTTTGTCTTTGTTTGTTTGGGCTGGTTTTGTTTGTTTTTTAATGATAATTGAATTGGAATTTTCACACACACGTCCTCATCAAGCACAACGTGATCAAGTATTCTACAGGGGATGGAATGGGAGTGGGTGGGTGGGTGGAGCGTTGGGATTAATTGGCAGGCAAAGGTATCTAGTACAGTCTTTCTCCACTTCCATGACGACCTTTCCAGCTCACAGGCTGTATGGGCCTCATTTTTGTTCACATTAAGCACATGAGTAACTCTGTGAAAACATATACACCATAGCATGATCAGGGCACACAAATAACACTTTTTTTCTTAAAGAAAAGCCTTCAATATATTTTGTTAAGAAAAAAAAAGGCGGCGGGGGGGGGAATTCCACATTAAACATATCCCACCATACAGAACAGAAGGCAAAAATAAAAAATTAAAGTCAAAAATACCTTTCTGGAATTGGTTATTTTCATTTGCCTTTTTTTTTTCATTTTAACATTGCTCAAGATCAAAATCTATCTTTCCCTGTACGTACAAAATGGCAGTTTAATGAACTGTTACTCAAAGGTATGCTCAGTACTACGAAGGCAAAATGTCAGAATTAAAATTAAATACATATATACATTATATGATTTGCAGCACCATACCTCTAAATGAATTACTCTTTGCCCCCTCCTCCCAAAAAAACACAATAAAACAAAAGCCATGACTATCATATTAATGAAGAAACAAGGACTATTTGCATCAGTAGCAATTAAGCTTAACCTTGTTTAAATAACATTCTTTCTGGAACAGACTCTGCTGACTTACTTCCTTGTATGAGCTGGGAAGTCAGAATAACCCCATTACATAGAAAAATCTGTGTAATGAAATTGCAGCATCAATGCTTTCTAATAGGTGTACACTTTCAGCACAGGTGGGCAAGCAACCCTTCACAAATCTAATTTGAGCTTTCACTAAGAAAATGGAAAATTTTCATTACTTCTCGCATTAGTCTGAAGATGCAAGCCTCATCATGCCAAACATGACTAAACAGCCCTCATTTATCTTAATTAAAGTTCATCTTAATCAAGATACTGCCTGTCAGATATAATGCTACTTAAAACTAAGGTTCTTAGCATAGCTGTATAGTTCTCCAAGAGAACATCCATCAAGAGTGAATCTGTAACTGCAGGGCTTGGTTCTGTGAAAAGAAAAAAAACAGATTAGGTAAACATTTTCTGTTATTGATATAAGTTTCCCTAAATAACTCAAAGAAAACTAAAATGTATTTCAAAATCCTTTTGAGTTCAATAATATACCAAAATGTGCTACAAATTGAAAATAAACACCTTTGCAGATATATACATTATTATGTTAATGTAAATCTGGAATGGTCCCATTAACTTAAGTAGCATTATTCCAGATTTTTGCCAGGGTAAAGATGAGAATCTGGCCTGTTGAATACAATTCTACTCACCTAAATAGAAGACTTTTTCAGAAGACTACGGTTGTTTGGCAACCAGTGCTTGTTGATTCCTTCAGCATTATTTTGGACAGATTTCTCTATGTTAGAGAAAGTTGCATTGAATTAAGTAGGAAATTGGGTCATTAGAAAAAAATACCTTTCAGTTTTTGAAAAGTTGTCTCTTTCATTTGCTAAATTTTGAAAATAAACATCACCTGTCTAACTTTAGGATCCGTGAATCCCATGTTGAGAAAAGAACAGTCAAATACATTACGCTGATACTCCTCCTTTCAGCACGAAGTTCACTAGCTATTTCTTTGTACCGTTAATCCTCCAGTACAGTGGCAGCAGGAGCATACAGATGCTGTAGCTGGAGGAAGTATTGCAGCCAAGGTCTCTTGACTCCTACTGCCCTATTCTAACTATCAAACAATGTGATTTGTCTTATTTCCAGAAACCAGTTCATACTATGGTATGGCCACACAGCCCCTATGCAATGCAGAGCTCAGCTGTGAGGAGACTCCCACCTTGGTTTCATAAGTTGGGGGTTGGACCCAGATCAGGAAAGTGATAGGTGGAACCAGTATAATAACCTCTAGCCCTTTCCCCAGCACCTGTGTTGGAGGGTGGGAAGGAAGAGGTATGAATGACACTATGCGTACATCTACATTGCACACCTCTTTCAGTGCAATGTACATACACGATTAGCTCCCCAGAATGGGTAAAAATAGCAGTGTAGACTGAGAGGCATGGCTTAGGTGCGTAGAATAAAGACTCACCAGAAGGGTGTGAACATGTACCCAAATACATACCTTACACAGCTAGCTATTCACCCATGCTCTGCTTCCCTGTCTACACTGCTGTTTTTAGCAGTATACTCTCTCATCATTGCTGGAACCCTTGCCCCACAGCAGGAAAAGACTCCGGCAAGGGGGAAAGACTGAAGCTGCTTAAGCCTTTCCCCACTGCTTCCCCTCTGCCAGAGCCTTCCACTGACACATGTAACTATAGATGGCAAGCTGGATGCAGCCTCCTTTTCACTATGTCGTGTCACTACCAGCTGCCACCAGTGGTGTTTAGTGTAGACGAAGCCAGTGTGTCTGCACTGTATTCGGAGGTGGGAGTGCAGCACACAGATAAATCTGAGCTAGCTTCAATCTAGCTAGATTGAGCACGAATAGCAGTGAAGCTGCAGCCTGGGCTGCGTAAGCTCGTCTGGTGCAATGAAAAGCTAAGATGTATTATACTGTTGAGCTACTAGGTATAAATGCCTCATTTACCCTAACCTTAGCCAGACCTGGCAGAGCACTAACAGACCTTACAGTGAACACATAGAATCATAGAAGATTAGGGTTGGAAGAGACCTCAGGAGGTCATCTAGTCTAATCTCCTGCTCAAAGCAGGACCAACCCCAACTAAATGATCCCAGCCAGGACTTTGTCAACCTGGGCCTTAAAAACTTCAAAGGAAGGAGATTCCACCACCTCCCTAGGTAACACATTCCAGTGTGTCACCATCCTCCTAGTGACATAGGATTTCCTAATATCCTACCTAGACCTCCCCCACTGCAACTTGAGACCATTGCTCCTTGTTCTGTCACCTGCCACTACTGAGAACAGCATAGCTCCATCCTCTTTGGAACCCCCCTTCAAGTAGTTGAAGGCTGCTATCAAATCCCCCCATCACTCTTCTCTTCTGAAGACTAAATAACCCCAGTTCCCCCAGCCTCTAATCATTTTCATTGCCCTCTGCTGGACTTTCTCCAATTTGTCCACATCCTTTCTGTAGTGGGAGGCCCAAAACTGGACACAATACTCCAGATGTGGCTCACCAGTGCCAAATAGAGGGGAATAATCACTTCCCTCAATCTGCTGGCAATGCTCCTACTAATGCAGCCCAATATGCCATTAGCCTTTTTGGCAACAAGGGCACACTGTTGACTTATATCCAGCTTCTTGTCCACTGTAATCCCCAGGTCCTTTTCCGCAGAAGTGCCGCTTAGCCAGTCAATCCCCAGCCTGTAGCGGTGCATGGAATTCTTCCATCCTAAGTGCAGCACTCTGCACTTGTCCTTGTTGAACCTCATCAGATTTATTTTGGCCCAATCCTCCAATTTGTCTAGGTCACTCCGGACCCTATCCCTACCCTCCAGCATGTCTACATCCCTCCCCAGCTTAATGTCATCCATGAACTTGCTGAGGGTGCAATCCATCCCATCATACCGATCATTAATGGAGATGTTAAACACATATGGTGTGTTTCTCTCTAAACATAATGCTCTGTTGTCAGTCTGTATCTGATACAGAAGCCTGAACTGCTAGTAGCCGACCTGCAACCTACTGTGTAAAAGAAGGACATGACACCGAGGACCCTGGGTACTTACTCAAGTGGATTGACCTTCCAAAGCTTGAGTTGTTGTGGCTACTCACTGCTGCCGGGACTTGAGCTCGCTAGATTGAAGCTAGCTCAGGTATGCCTGCATATGCTGCAACCATACCTCTGACTGCAGTGTAGATGGATCACACCTCCTCTATCTCCCGGGAGTCCTCTGATTCCCAAGTAAGTTACTCAGGATGGTTGAGAGATAGAGAGATGTGGCTCCTTATGCATATTTAATCTCAGTTTAAAGTGTTACTATGCAATAGCTAAGTAACTCAGTGGGCCAGATTCTATGCTGTCTCTCTCATGGTGTGAACCACAGATGTTGAGGGCTGATGAGTTTGGGGGCCAAAGAGGCTTTAGGCCACTTTTGGTTCTCCCATATTCGGGGCAGCCCCAGTGACCACTGCAACCCCAGGAGCTACCCCAATTATATGGCAATCTTACCGGTCTGTCAATGGGTTCCACTGTAGCTCAAAGTTGCTGTAGAATGTTCCAGCCTTTCCCTCTCCTGCCCATGGTATTCCTCTATGTTGGGCACTGCGAAGAATGTCAGCAAAAAGTCTTATATGCTAGGCCTATGCTATCGCTAAACCGGGTGAATTCTCCAGGGAGTGCAGGGGCAGTCTCTCTTCATTGCCCATGTACCTCCCTGGAGCTGCATAAAGGCCTGAATCTGGCCCAGTGTTTTTGAGGAGAGAAGCTCATAGAGACAACAGAAGTCAATTACCATAGAGATCGTTTCCTGAGAAGCCACAAGAACCAGCAGTCGCTCCCATTAACCTTTACTACTTGCACACATAGAGCATGGTACAAGCTTATGAAAGCAGAAAAGAATGTTTCTGTACAATCTTTCCTGCTTTCATTTGGCCTTCAAAAGCATTGTAACAAAACTTGTAAGTCCCCTGTATGAGTTACTTGTTTCTGGCCTGAGGGGAAAAAAAAGGAAGAACCCAGCACTAATTAAGGGCTGACAGAGTGATGTTAATGCTCATTTTACAGGATTAGAAAATTTAACACAGGGATTAATGTATTTTGGGTTTTTCATTTTGAGAACAAACAAGGAAGAGACAGAGGACTATATTTATCAGGGTGTTAATGCTGCACTGGCCTGTGATGATAACTTTTTGACTGGCTTAATGCATGATGTTCATACATACAGAAGTAGGTTTTTGTTAGAAGAATCCTAAACCACTGGTAGGAAGTTTCATTACTATTAATAATAAACAAAATTCATCAGTTTTTTGAAGATGAAAGTGGTGTCTGAAGGTCACATGTTATTACCCATTTATGAGGCAAACCCCAAATATAAAGTATTATGAGTTATATCATAAAATCATGTCAGCAAAACTAATAAAATTATACCAGGGCCAATGTCTCAACAAGGCTTCTACATTCAGTGTGCCAAGGATGAAACTTCATAGGCACTTGTTCTGACCTTCATTATAAATTTAAATAAATTGCCATTTTTGGCAGACTGAGTGGATTAATGTATTAAAAGACACAGCCCCATCTCTCCCACATGAATTTTCAAAGATTATCGTGTCAAATGAAAACTCTCATTCAGAATTTAACTAAATGTAGTAGCAGTAAATTAAAATTAAGTATCCTCTCCTCTATACTTAAAAAATATATTAATTATTTGAAGCCAGCCAAGTAGTTTAGTTTTAGCTCATTGCTCTAGGATGTGTGAGGAAGTCTGGAAATGTAACTAGATTTCCCAGGACCTGCACATGTTGGCAGAAGCTGGGTCTGACACGGGAGAGACATCTCTGGAGTTCAGTAAAGTGACACGAGTTTAATTTCTATAGTAAAACATCATCAGGTATGCTAATGAAAAATGATAATTGAAAAAGTTTACAGGTTACATACTTATAATTATTCAGAGATCTCCATAAAGTATCAAAATATAGACTGATTTCAATTCACTGCAATATGGAGAAGTCACCAGCTTAATTGGAACAAAAATTAGTTAAGTCCAGACAAGTACCTCAATTTTTCCCCCAGAAAAGGGAGGAAAGGATCAATTAGCCATACTTCTAGCTTAAATTTTGTTGCAGGAATGATCTGAGCCAACTGTGCATTATCTCTGCTCCCCTCCATTGAACTCTTATATGTGGTCTGTGTGCATGTATGCCTCTGATTGGTCAGGACATGGCTAGGTGGGAAATGGCAGATCCAGAGGATAGTTATTATCAAGTTTAAACAAAGAGCCCAACAAATAAAACAAAATCATAAAATATCAATAACCTTTTAAAAAAAGATCTTTGGCCTCTTCTTCTCAGATGCACACACCCAGCTCCTATACACTTACCGCTCCCTGCAGTCATATTCCGGCTAAAGGAACATTTGACTCTTTTCAGCCCTTTGTGGGAAAAACGGAGGTAATGATCTGGAGTGAAGGAGTTGGATTCTCCCCCACTTTAGGACAGTTTTGTACTGTTCTGGTGGTGCCAAGTGGTCCTAAAACCTTTAGCCAGCCATGCAAGGATTATTCCAGACTACAGAGACTATTGGGTGGCAAAGAACCACCACAGAAGCTATATCCTGTGACTGGAACAGTGACCATGGCTGGAGGAAAGGGGTTTGATGGGGGTAAGGAGCATCTCTGAGCTCCAGCAACTCCTAACTGCTGGAACAACCCCTTGGAGCTGGCCCAGGATCAGAGGAGGGGAAAGCAAAGGTGGCCTAAAGCATGTCTGTGTGTATACACACACACACTCTTTCCCTCTCTCTCTCTCTGTGGCACCAAGTGCTCTGAAGCCAAAATTTTAGGTCACATTTTGTTGTTTTTCTTTTTAATAGTGAAATTCAAATTATATCAACCATGTGCCCAACATCCATTAATTTTGTAACTCTATAAAAAATAATATAAAAAATCACTCAGGCAAGATTTCCTCTTTATAAAATCCATGCTGCTTATTGTGTCCATTATCCACTAGAAGTTTTAGGGTCTCTTCCCTTCTCCCCCAGTTAATATTTGTTCCTCTTCTAGGCACTGAAGTTAGATTTGTAGAACAGTAAATTTCAGTCCTGGTTCTGACCCAGACTCTGCCTCTCTAGCCTTCAGCAAGTCAATTAATACATCTCCTTACTGTCCTGGTCTGTAAAAGTGGGAACTGTAGTTACCTACTACACATAGCACAGAAGGACTAAGAGTCAAATTTTTCAATTAATTAGTTTAGTTAGGCATTCTCTGTCATTGTTAAGGAGTCTTAGTTAAAGAAGCAGAAAATATTTGCATTCAGATGCCCAGTGTTAAATATTTGCACTCAGATCTTGGCCCGTGCTCCAGCAATGCAAAGCTACTGTAAAGTTGCCATAGCAGAGCAGCTGAGGATTTTCCTGGCATAAAGGAAGCACTGCAACAACTCCAAATGTAAAATATCATAAGTTGGGTTTTTTTTATTTGCCTCCTCCCTTTTGAACCTTTAGGATGCACTCACTTCACATTTTCAAACTTCTCTGCAGCCAGGAGAGCTAGAAATTTTTATTTTTAAAAAAATATGGCGAGATTCTCATGCAATATTATTCCAGCAGCTGGGATTTTAAGAAACACCAACATTTGCCAGTCTCATGATAACTGGCAACACTGCTGGTGTATCTGGCTCTACGTCACCACTTTTTGTCCCTCTGGTTTATGGGGTATGTCAAAGGCTCAGGGAGCATGGCTGGAGCACTGCTCTGCTTTGGTGGTCCCTAGCTGGTGTAATGGCCCCTTTGGGGGAAGTTATAAGCCATAACAAGTTACATCAGGAGCTTGAACTGGGGTCAGGACTGGATCCATCAGCCCCGGAAGTCAGGGGAGCATAAAGGTGGCACACAGCCAACTCTGAACTCCTCACGTCATGCAATTGGGAGGACCAAGACATGGGCGTTCTGACCTAGTGGACAGAGCATGGGTAGTCAGAGCTAAAGCCCAAGCCAGGGGTGGAATGAAAATAGAGGTATCAAATAAGAGTAAGGTCCAATTCAGCAACCAGTCAGGAAGTCTCTCAATTGCTCAGACAACTTCCTGTGCCTCCTTCTGTCTTAAACAGTATGGTCAGGCCAATCGGTTGGGGTCAGTGGTCATTGCCCCCAGGCAGGACCTTCGTGGGTGATGCCTCTGAGTTCTGCTAGCTCTTCACTTCCACTAGTTCTGAATGAGCTTCCTTGTTGAAGCCAGAATGTGAGGACTGCCCCTGGGCCTGGGTTCAAGACCCCTGGACCCACACAGCAGTGAGCAGACCTTGGCCAGTGGAGTTCCTCAGAATCCTCTACTTGCTGAACTCAAAGACAGCAACAGTGTATTTTCTGATTAAAAAAAACCTTGGTGACTTTGAACCAAAAACAAATGGAATGCATATGAAACTAGATTTGACATACAAGGAAAATAAAATTAAGTTAAAATCTTTTGTAACATATTCTACTTTGGTGATAAAATATAGCATAACATGAGCATGATTCAGTTAAAACAGGAGATCTTGGAAAGAGTAAACTGAACTGATAGATTGATATTACTGTGAAATGTGACACACTAATAAATAAATAATAAAATACAAACCGACTACAACAGTACAGTTGTGCAGTTATGCAAAGATTATTCAGTGTGGTGCTCTGGCATGTAGATCCTTTAAGCTTTTTCAGACACTGAAAGAAGTCATTAAAAGCTTTTTGAAAAAACATGAGAGCCAGCTTACGTTATGAGGATCTCTCTAAAACAACCTTTATATTTTAAAAAGCCATACAGTAGATGGCATACCTAAAGTGTAATAATGATAAAAAACGTAGGGAGGATCAGTTTGTGTGAGCTGTTCAGCTTACTGCAGAAAAGAAATACAAAATGATACTGAGGAGTTTTATCAACCTCTTCGTTTCAGGTGTAAGTGAAGCAGGTGATTTTCGTTCAGTTGAAAATCTTCAGTGACTTCTGCTGCTTGGCTCATTCTCTTGCCCCAGCTAGTGTACTTGTAATACCCAGTGATAAGGCTTTTATCTGTACAATGTAACCAGAAACAGGGAAAAGTTAGCCGAGAAATGTGATCATCCACAGCTAGCAAAACCCCTCACACTTAACAATGCAAAGAGCTCCCCAACTAAATATACAGCAGTTGTAATTTGTTTAAAAAGAGAAAGGTGGAGATTATGAGGATGCTTCCTCATAAAGAGTCTGGTACTGACAATGTACTGATTTTCATCTCTCTGAATTTCATCTTCCAGTCCCAAACAGTCACTATCAGTCTTACAGGCTATCATTCTGACATACATAGCATAGTGAGAACGTGCATAAAATCTGAACAATAGCTTTAGCAGACAAAACACACCAGCAGGTACATGTTCTGTATTAGGGGTCTGTTTGTGTGGGTTTTAGTGGTTGTGAAAGGTGGACTAATAGCACTGGAAAATGAAGTCCTCCACTTATTTTCAGATCAAATAAAGGCAGAGGTCTCCATTCTACAGTGTAAATGTAGTTTCCTCTCACATCCATCCCCTCAGGACAGGGCTGAGACACACTCGTGGAGCAATTTCGGAGGGGCAGTGGGAGCGAAACTCAGTCTTTGGTGGGTGTAAATGTATTGCTGTTACCACTGCACTCTAAAGGCTGGTGAACAATTATTTATAACTATAGTTTAAGCCGAAGGAAGTGTTTTGTATGTTGCATCTTCAAGCCTAGCTTTCAAAAACAGAAAAATCTATTGAATGTAGTCTGATTATAGCCCATTAACTGTTCACCTTTATTTCACGAGCCCCTCACTCAGATCCATAGCTCTGTCATAATAAAAGTGTGTCAGGTCATCCTGACATAATACTTATAAAATGAAAGTCTCTCATTTACTTGAAATATGTGGCTTGATGAGTTTGAAGCTTTGAGCAATATGCCTACCACTTCCAAAAATAAAAAGAGATATTTAAATTATGTATCGATTAGAAAGGATTATTTATGAAACTGTATTCCAATCCCCAGTTTCTCTACACTCAAACAACCAACATGCAAGAACTCTTGATTGTATATATCAGGCCAGATTCTCAGGTCTGCTTTGGTCTTGGGCACTTAAGTGACATAAAGTGAGCAAAATCCTCCTGTAACTCCCCAGGTGAGGCCACCCCCAGCATAGGGGAATTTCCATCAGACATGAGACTAGCAAAGCCTGCTCCTAGACCTCCCTCCTGGCAGACCCCAGTGCAAGGAACATACTGGGAGAGGTAAGGGGTCTCTAGGAATGGGGAGGGGCAGACAAAATAATATGTAGCTGTTATATAGCACTTTTCATCATTAAATCTCAAAGTGCTAGAATGGCTGCTCTTCCCCTCCTCCCCTCCCCCCACCCCACTTCCAATCCTAATACATCCTGCCCTAGACCCACAGGACCCCAGCCACACAGTGTTGGTGAAGACTGGTTTCCAAAAGATCTTAGGAATGCCAGGAGTTTATTGTGATGCTGTAGATCCTGCCTTTTGTGGCCACAGGGGCATTTCTGCCCTTTTAAAATGTGATTTTTTTCCCTTCTCAGTGCCAAACACTATATAGATCTGAATTCAGAACACACTGCAATCTTCAAGACCCTATCCCCAGCAAATAGATGTTTAATACACTGATCTCCAAACAGATAAAATTGCTCTGAAGAAATGTATTTTTAGATAAAAACCAAATGAATGTGATGGCCTCCAGCAATAACCCACACTAACCTAATAAAATATAAAATTAAAAAAGGAACGGCTGTAACATGACGTGTGCCATGTGAAAACAAGCAGCATAGTCTCTCACTTTCTCTCCTTTTGGCTGGTATCCACTCCCTGCATTATGCCTATCTAATCTAGACTGAGAGTTCCTCAGAGGATAGATCATATCTATGTTCTTCCTGTAGCCAGCCTATGATATTATATTCAAATGTTAAATAAATAACCATCTTGTTGATAGTTAAAATGGATTAGTGACATTGCCTGTAATACTCAATATAGCAAACAGAACAAATCTTTCTTCTTGTCCTTTCATCTCCCTGAAACGTCTTGGTCCTTAGATAGAGTTTATCATTTCAAGAATATAAAATCAACTTTCCCTGTAACAAAATCTCTCCACAGTAGGGTTTTTTTCCCAACAGATGGTGTTCTGCTCTTAAATAAATGTCTTGCAGAGCAGAAGAAATTTTTTTTTTACATTGTGGAGAAGCATAGAAGTCAGTCATGCTTCACAACATTGTTTCACAAAGAAAAACTGTAGTCTAGCTGACCCATACCTCCAGTGGCTTACATGGTTAGTCCTTCGATATTCAGGAGCTTAAAATACGCCACTGGGAATTAGCTTCCTAACAAATGAAGGAATATACAGTACAGTTCATAAAAAGAAAAGGAGTACTTGTGGCACCTTAGAGACTAACCAATTTATTTGAGCATAAGCTTTCGTGAGCTACAGCTCACTTCATCGGATGCATACTGTGGAAAGTATAGAAGATCTTTTTATACACACAAAACATGAAAAAATGGGTGTTTACCACTACAAAAGGTTTTCTCTCCCCCCACCCCACTCTCCTGCTGGTAATAGCTTATCTAAAGTGATCACTCTCCTTACAATGTGTATGATAATCAAGGTGGGCCATTTCCAGCACAAATCCATGGTTTAACAAGAACGTGGGGGGGGGGGTAAGAAAAAACAAGGGGAAATAGGTTACCTTGCATAATGACTTAGCCACTCCCAGTCTCTATTCAAGCCTAAGTTAATTGTATTCAATTTGCAAATTAAGTCCAATTCAACAGTCTCTCGCTGGAGTCTGGTTTTGAAGTTTTTTTGTTGTAATATCGCAACTTTTATGTCTGTAATCGCGTGACAGAGAGATTGAAGTGTTCTCCGACTGGTTTATGAATGTTATAATTCTTGACATCTGATTTGTGTCCATTTATTCTTTTACGTAGAGACTGTCCAGTCTGACCAATGTACATGGCAGAGGGGCATTGTTGGCACATGATGGCATATATCACATTGGTGGATGTGCAGGTGAACGAGCCTCTGATACTGTGGCTGATGTTATTAGGCCCTGTGATGGTGTCCCCTGAATAGATATGTGGGCACAGTTGGCAACAGGCTTTGTTGCAAGGATAGGTTCCTGGGTTAGTGGTTCTGTTGTGTGGTATGTGGTTGTTGGTGAGTATTTGCTTCAGGTTGGGGGGCTGTCTGTAGGCAAGGACTGGCCTGTCTCCCAAGATTTGTGAGAATGTTGGGTCATCCTTCAGGATAGGCTGTAGATCCTTAATAATGCATTGGAGGGGTTTTAGTTGGGGGCTGAAGGTGACGGCTAGTGGCGTTCTATTATTTTCTTTGTTAGGCCTGTCCTGTAGTAGGTGACTTCTGGGAACTCTTCTGGCTCTATCAATCTGTTTCTTCACTTCCGCAGGTGGGTACTGTAGTTGTAAGAATGCTTGATAGAGATCTTGCAGGTGTTTGTCTCTGTCTGAGGGGTTGGAGCAAATGCGGTTGTATCGCAGAGTTTGGCTGTAGACAATGGATCGTGTGGTGTGGTCAGGGTGAAAGCTGGAGGCATATAGGTAGCAATAGCGGTCAGTAGGTTTCTGGTATAGGGTGGTGTTTATGTGACCATCGTTTATTCGCACTGTAGTGTCCAGGAAGTGGATCTTTTGTGTGGACTGGACCAGGCTGAGGTTAATGGTGGGATGGAAATTGTTGAAATCATGGTGGAATTCCTCAAGGGCTTCTTTTCCATGCGTCCAGATGATGAAGATGTCATCAATATAACGCAAGTAGAGTAGGGGCGTTAGGGGACGAGAGCTGAGGAAGCGTTGTTCTAAGTCAGCCATAAAAATGTTGGCATACTGTGGGGCCATGCGGGTACCCATAGCAGTGCCGCTGATTTGAAGGTATACATTGTCCCCAAATGTAAAATAGTTATGGGTAAGGACAAAGTCACAAAGTTCAGCCACCAGGTTAGCTGTGACATTATCGGGGATAGTGTTCTTGACGGCTTGTAGTCCATCTTTGTGTGGAATCTTGGTGTAGAGGGCTTCTACATCCATAGTGGCCAGGATGGTGTTATCAGGAAGATCACCGATGGATTGTAGTTTCCTCAGGAAGTCAGTGGTGTCTCGAAGGTAGCTGGGAGTGCTGGTAGCGTAGGGCCTGAGGAGGGAGTCTACATAGCCAGACAATCCTGCTGTCAGGGTGCCAATGCCTGAGATGATGGGGCGCCCAGGATTTCCAGGTTTATGGATCTTGGGTAGTAGATAGAATATCCCAGGTGAGGGTTCCAGGGGTGTGTCTGTGCGGATTTGATCTTGTGCTTTTTCAGGGAGTTTCTTGAGCAAATGCTGTAGTTTATTTTGGTAACTCTCAGTGGGATCAGAGGGTAATGGCTTGTAGAAAGTGGTGTTGGAGAGCTGCCGAGCAGCCTCTTGTTCATATTCCGACCTATTCATGATGACAACAGCACCTCCTTTGTCAGCCTTTTTGATTATGATGTCAGAGTTGTTTCTGAGGCTGTGGATGGCATTGTGTTCTGCACGGCTGAGGTTGTGGGGCAAGTGATGCTGCTTTTCCACAATTTCAGCCCGTGCACGTTGGCAGAAGCACTCTATGTAGAAGTCCAGTCTGCTGTCTCGACCTTCAGGAGGAGTCCACCTAGAATCCTTCTTATTGTAGTGTTCGTAGGAAGGTCTCTGTGGATTAGTATGTTGTTCAGAGGTGTGTTGGAAATATTCCTTGAGTCGGAGACGTCGAAAATAGGATTCTAGGTCACCACAGAACTGTATCATGTTCGTGGGGGTGGAGGGGCAGAAGGAGAGGCCTTGAGATAGGACAGCTGCTTCTGCTGGGCTAAGAGTATAGTTGGATAGGTTAACAATATTGCTGGGTGGGTTGAGGGGACCATTGCTGTGGCCCCTTGTGGCATGTAGTAGTTTAGAAAGTTTAGTGTCCTTTTTCTTTTGTAGAGAAGCAAGTGTGTGTTGTAAATGGCTTGTCTAGTTTTAGTAAAGTCCAGCCACGAGGAAGTTTGTGTGGAAGGTTGGTTTTTTATGAGAGTATCCATTTTTGAGAGGTAACCTATTTCCCCTTGTTTTTTCCTACCTCCCCCCCCCCCCCCCGACGTTCTTGTTAAACCCTGGATTTGTGCTGGAAATGGCCCACCTTGATTATCATACACATTGTAAGGAGAGTGATCACTTTAGATAAGCTATTACCAACAGGAGAGTGGGTTTGTGTGTGGGGGGGGAGAAAACCTGGATTTGTGCTGGAAATGGCCCAACTTGATTATCACACACATTGTAAGGAGAGTGATCACTTTAGATAAGCTATTACCAGCAGGAGAGTGGGGTGGGGGGAGAGAAAACCTGTTGTAGTGGTAAACACCCATTTTTTCATGGTTTGTGTGTATAAAAAGATCTTCTATACTTTCCACAGTATGCATCCGATGAAGTGAGCTGTAGCTCACGAAAGCTTATGCTCAAATAAATTGGTTAGTCTCTAAGGTGCCACAAGTACTCCTTTTCTTTTTGCGGATACAGACTAACACGGCTGTTACTCTGAAACCTTTCATATTTTTGAAACTTTCAATTTTTTTTCAAAATGAACAATTCATTGAAACCAATGTGTTCTCATGGGAAACATCAGTTTTGACAAATCAGCATTTTCTGACAAAAATTCTTGACTAGCTGTAGCTTTGAAGATATAAATCATGGTATCATTGTATCAATATGAAAGATTTTAAGAAAAAATCTTAAGATTAGCTACAGTAATTTAGTATAGGTTTTATATGTTCTGCCAAGGTAAAAATAGGTGATCATTATCTAGGGGTGCCAAACTGAGTAGAAATGATCCCTGTGAAAATATGCAATACTTACAAAATATGCAATGTATTGGCTCTGCAGACAATCCAAACTCTTATGGACTCTTTAATGCACAAATAAAGGGATATACAAATGCTGTTACTTCTTGTAAATCTTTTGAGTAACCATGCACAAGTTCTAAAATACCACTAGGAAATTGAATGATCTGATTAGCTAAGTGTGCATTGTATTCCTACGATCAAACTTCTGTGATAGTGGCCTTTCGTATCTGTAGTGTTAATGCTATCTGCTGGTTTCTCCATACTAATCAGGGGCTGGAGCTACAGGTGCCAACTTTTCAGTATGCTGGTGGGTGCTCACTGTTCATACCCTGGCTCTGCCACAGGTCCTGCCCCCACTCCACCCCTTCCCGCCCCTTCCCCTGAGACTGTACTGCTCTTGCTTCTCTCCCCTACCCCAGGGCCTCCTTCACGCCACAAAACAGCTGATCGGAGGTGTGGGGAGGGAGGGGGAGGTGCTGATCGACGGGGCTGCTGGTGGGTGGGAGCTGATGGAGGGCTACTGACGTCTTACTGTGGCTCCTTGGAAATGTACACTGGTAAATTCTGGCTCCTTCTCATGCTCAGGTTGGCCACCCGTGCTCCACACGATTACTGTCCATAGTGATCCTGGAGGCAAACAGTCCTTTTTCCTTCAAGGTAAATAGAGCTGAGTTCTGAAACATCCCAATGTCACAGACTCTTCCAAACCACCTTACATTTGTATCTGTAAGCCTACCATGGAGGAGCACCATGGAGAAATAACCCTTACTGTTTATAAATCCTGAGCCCTGGTATTGGGGTCAGGAGGAAGGAAGGCAAATAAGCACATGGGTTCCATCAGTAGCACCCTAACATTTGGGAACCCCATACATACAAAACTATCAATAATCTCCTGATCATTACCAAGCTTTATGACCTGATGCAACAGTACCTTTTCAATGGCATCGCACACCTGCATAACAATCACCCCAAGTCGATCTCTGCACACTGAATTGGTTGGCTATGGACCAGTAGCATTTGGGGGTTGCAGGCTTCCAGGTGGCAATGGTGAACCTCTTCTCAATGGGTACGGGGCACTTCCTGTTAGTATGCTGTCATTGCAGCTCTGGGGCTCATTCAGAACATCTCAAAATAAAATGTTGCCTCTCCAGCCTCAAATTCTCTTGCCACCGCTGGGCATCTCAGTTCTGCAGAATGATCCTTTCCCATCAATCCTCACTCATTTCCCAGGCCCAGAAATGGCACCGCACGGTGTGAAGCTGCTCCAGAAACCGACCCTCTAGGATCAGTTGCTTGGCGTCCTTCTGTTCTTCATCCCATTTCTTCCCACTGCTGAAGAATCTCCTGCTGCTAGAGGAGATGCTGCCACATCATCTGCTCAGTAGTGTTGTGGACAAGTTCAAAGCCAAATGAATCCATCACTGAGTGCTGATATACAGTCCAAACAGCCTCTGCATATTCACAGTTGCCAGCATAGTGGCTCAGAGCATTGTTGGGGTCCATGCTGACTGACAGAAATTTGAAAATGGTGATAGCCCACCCAGAAAGTGAGCATGGAATGGAGACAGTGGAAGTATGGGATATTTAAATTGAATCACCTGGCCTCTGCTATACATCCCACAATGCACAGTGATAAATATCGCAGAATGCTCACTGCTCAGCAGTGAAGCAAAGGACCATGGGATGTCCTTCAGGAATGCCACATGCTTAGTGTGCATCAAGTCACCAGCTTGTGTGCACAATGATGTGAATTGAAAGATAGCCTAAGTATCCCATATGCGTGCTATTAGTGTGCCTTGCATATTGTGCATTACCTGACATGTATCAAAAAGGTACAGATTAAACCCCCAATGTAGAGAAGCTCTTAATGTTGTGTTACACTCTGTCACAGATTAGGTTGTATTATGTCATAATCATAACATATTGCATCAGCTATGATTCAAGATAATATTTAACACCAGATAATTAGAAAGAGAAAAGGATGTATAAAAAAGAGCAACTAACATTTCTTTGGCCCTGATGTCTGGTACATTGCAATAAGTAAACTGATGAGAGCAATTTACATTATCCACAGAAAATCCAAATTATCTACAGAATCTGCAGATAATCTGGTATCTTCACATCTGTAATGGCAATGTTATGGGCCATAAAAGTCAATACTTTGTAATCATAACTTTACTTTACATGCAAATTTGCACATGGTGACCTTTCTCCATAATGCATTTATTATCTTCTTTATGCTACCTAATAAACAGTATTAATAGAAAAAGAATATGCATTAAAGAATGGTTACATAACATTTTCATGACCTTATTTATATAACTGTGTGCAGCATGACGAACTTGGAGAATGAATTTTCACAGGAGTATTTAAACTTTCTTAAAACATTTTATTATAACTATGAAAAATCTATTAAACAGCCAGTCTACTGATCTGGAACACTTTACAGATAGCCTATGATCTAAATCAAGCCTTCTGTCTTTATAGTTAGTACAGTGTGGCAAAGGATTACAGTATATGTATCTACATGAAAGGACTGCTCTCTACACTTAAAGTGTGATTAATACAGCTAGCCAGAGAATGACAATTCTGTTTCAGAACAACTTTTGAAGTTTTGAAATTTGTTTCCATCCCACAAAACCAAAACATTTTTAATTTTGGAATTAATTTGTGTTTTGGAATGAATTGTGTTGAAATGTCCATTATCAGATTGAAAAGTACTAGTTTTTATTCCTCTGTCTCTGGAATTCATTAGAGAATCCACCTGAGACCTCTGAAACTTGCTCAGTGAAAACTTCATCAAAACTGATACATCCCCACAAAATGTTTTGGCTTTGACAAAGCAACATATGTTGATGAAAGCAGTTTTGTCAAAACCCTTCTTCTCAGCTGTACTCAAAAGCTTTCCATTAGGGAAGCCTCAAGTGATAGTGACTTCCAAAAGACAGAAGTGTCTCTGAATAGGGATATGGCTGCCATTGGTGATTATTGCAATAAATGGAAACTGCAACCAAGTACATCAAAGATTGTGTAAACATGTTTCCACTTAAACCATCCTCAGAGCTAAACTGAACTTAACATCTTTTTGAATGGTCAGTGGTTGGCACAAAGCCAAGGTATCTCAGGGTCACCTAGATTTCACCCTCATGTACAAATACCATCTCACTAAAGTAGCTCAGAAGGTCAAGAGTGGAAACCATCTCCTGAACAAACAGATAATATCTGTGAGAATTATCTCAGGCACATTGAAGCCATACAAAAACTTGTATGGTTACCAGTCCTAAACAAAACGCCACCACCTAACATCCAGCACTGGAATGCAGTCAACAAACTAAACACCAAGGTAGAGCAGATGTCACACTTGCATTGTTCAAGGATATTTGGGATTCACCCTGCCACAGATTGCATAGGAAGAAATCTTACCTGGACAACATTGCATCCAGCTAACATCATCAGCAGCTCACTGTGACTGAGAGAATGGGAGGGAGCCTGTGCCATTTTCAGGAACTTCCACATCATTACTATCAGGCTGAATGAATGGCTACCTGGCAACTGAGCTCCCACACTTCTGCCTCTAGAGGTTCAGGCATGACATGGTTCTCTGTGCTAGGACTGACCATGCCCACAAACAAATTGCTATGTAAGAGATATGTAAAAGTAGATGCTCTCCCGATATTCACCACTGAGATCCTGGAAATGCTGCACCTCCTGTTGGGTCAGGCTAATTCGGTACTGTCCCCAATATGGGGCGCTGATGGCCTGTTACAATCTGACTTCATGCCTTTAAAAACTTATGAAAGTGACACCACCAGATAATACACATTCTGGTCAAATGATGTTGACTCCTGTGTAGTGCACTATGGTGGAGAGATGGTGCACTTCCTCTCCCTGTCCTGTGTAGAGATATAATAAATGCTGTTATACCACTGGGAAAAATCAGCTCCATGAGCTACAGTTCTCCAAAGACATTGCTTGAATTTTATTATGAGACCCTCTTTTGTTTGTTTTTACAAGAGAGTCTTTGAAGCAACACACTGATGCTGTTCTGACCTTCTGGTAACAGGCCTGCATTATGCATGTATTGCTGGCTGGAGGGAGTGCATGCACTTCTGGTGCAAGTTTTAATTGTTTGTGTATCTGTTCTCGTAGACTTTTGAGCATTATATACTTTACTACAGATTCCAAATGTAGTCATAGCTACAGAGCATTTCTCTATTTTAGAATGTTTTCTTCTATTAAAGTTTAAAGCAACACAGGCGAATAATACAAAAACACCTTCCGCCTTGGTGCAAAGCAGCATATATGGGTGGATAATGCTTATGAATAAGTTATACACATAATATATTTTTATAACAATGAATAGAATACAATTCCCAGAAACCACTTGAATTGGTATGATTTGTTTTTGCATACTTCCAGTAAGTAAAAATAGAAACAATCAATAATACTTCCTGCACTTCCATTATGATTAATAGAGCTGGGAAATTTTTCTGAATATTTTGGCAAAAAGGAGAAAGTCAGTTTTGATTTGTCATATTCTCCCCTCTCATATTCATTCTTCACAAGTATTTTTTTTATTCTGTTAGCTTAAAGGAATGTGCTTGGTTTCTTTTGAGGAAACAATTAACACATTGTACCATGGTGAGGGATTGGGCATATTTCCTGTGATTCCTAGGAAGATTGTAATAAAAGCCTTCTGATCAGGCTATTACATTAGGGACCAGAAACTCAGTTCTTGGTCCAGCAAGCTGAAGAGCTGTCCTACTAAGGCAGGAAAGATTTCCCCCATGTACGGAAAGATGTCAGGCAGCACAGAGGTGAACACAGATGGCTTTAAACCAACTTTGCACCCTAACCCCCTTTCCTGATCTTTAGATCTTGCATTAAGCATAGCTTGTTTTAAACTGAGGATCTGATTATAATGCATTCATTGTAATTCAGAAACTATTCAGGTTTTAACCTGAGGATCTGATCCGAAGATAGGGTGTAGATGGCTCATGCTAACATCTCTTCATATCAGGCATCATGTTATCTCAGGGAGATGACACCAGTCATTATGGTAACGGAATGGTAATGTTAGCCTCGGACTTGATGCGAGAATTACAAACCAGATAAATTAAGTGGCCTCACCTGATGTAACATGGGCCTGTTTATCTCTGCCCATGGCACACAGGCAGGATGTAAGTAGTCAACTGAAAATTTGGCTTGGACATCAAGACTAATATCTCTGCCCTTGCAAAAAGTGACACGGGCCCTTTAATAACTAAAAGTGGTCAGGGCGTCCAGAACGTTAGTTTTGTTCTGACTCAGAGGGAAGCACACCACCTACCTACCTACCTAATACTAATACCACTTCCTGCAGCCATTCCTTTGGAGGACCCCCCATTCAAGTTGTATGACTGATCTGACTGGATGAGAGCATAACCTAAGGTGGTATGGCTGAGGGCACTTAACACCACTTCTTTTTCTAATTTATATTTGATTTTGAGATAGGGAATGCAAACACAAAGAGTGGATATATTAAGGGAACCTGCAACCTTCAGATATACAGAGTTAGAAGGCCACTAACAAAGCCCAGTGGAATTCTTTTGTATGTTCAATTAGACCAGAGTGCAGGGTAAATAACCATAATGGCCATTCCACTTGCTTTTAAATTAAATGAATTTAACGAATCCTACAATGAATAATTTATATTTTCAAACAAGGATTAGAAGTTCCATTCAATTAGAGAGTTTCCCAGGTAGCACATGGATAATATGCCCCACTGAACAAATACCAAAGCAATCTAAGTATTGTCTGTGTTAAAATTACACTGTGATTGACGGAAGAAAGTGTTGTGATGACAATGTTGAATACATGCACTACCAGGGTAAGCCACAAAGATCTACTGATTTTCACAGTGGAAGCTTCTATGTGCAGTTTCTACCATATACCAATAGGAAAACATAAAAAAAAATCCCCATATCATACAATTCTGATTCCGATTTTCTAAATCTCATAACCATAAGGGGTTAGGACCATTATGATACATTTTAAACAATTTTACATGCACATGGCTTTATACAAACTCTATGCTACATTAGTTTCTGTGTTAACAATACAGTGCCAGTCCCTTAAATGGTAAAAATCAGCATAACTTCACTGAAGTCAATGGAGCTATGCCCATTTTCACCAACTCAGAATCTAGCCCATGTTGTTTAACAGCCATATTTAAAAATCCTTTATGTTGTTGAGAAAGCAACTGCTACATTTTTCTCCAAGGAGATCACGGCTTTATCTTTAAACGATACGCACTCGCTCAAAAGGAATTAATTGCTGCAGGTTCTATGGCCTAAGTTACCCAAGAGGTCAGACTAGACGATCACAATGGTCCCTTCTGGTCTTAGAAACTATGAATCTCTTCAACTCGGTGGAGAGAATTCCAGCCTGAACCTTCTGCCTCCACGGCATTCCCAGTGCCTTCCAGTGAGAGGACAAGTATGTGAGCTGAACCCACTGTCATCTGGCTACAATGATGACACATCTACTGTACATGAGCTATTTAAGTTACAGCTGCATTCTTTGAGTCTCTGTGACGAAACCAGTTCCATTTGCCAACAGTCATAGGTTCTATTCTATGCAGTCTAATACATATTCTTCCAATACCTTTATCTTGTATGTGTGCATCCTCTGAAAGAGGACAAGCAATATTGTACCTGATGATATAGAGTCCATTCCTGTGGAAAACTCAGTGCAATCAGACTGCAGATGATCTATGTCTTAAATGCTCAGGCAGAATTAAGGTAGAAATTTAATGTAAGAAAAATGGCCTACGCCACAGACATAGTTCATAAATTACAAGGTCCTCATTGATTTTTCCTTCTCTAAGAAGAAATAGTATGGAAGATGGTTGGAGTGGCAGTTTCCCTAAAACACAAAATACAGTAACTTGGATCCTTTACAAGGAAATAATCTGTACTAGACAAACACTTGCAATTTCTATAACTTATCTGACATCTTTAAGAACAGACACCCTTTTTACCAATCTCTGTCCATTATTTTATCAACAGTAGTCTGATTGCTAATAAAGAATACAATCTCATCTACCATATAAATATAAGAAACCCTCCAAATCAGAGATGATGCATTATAAGGCATTCATTGTAATTCAGAAACTATCATTAGGAACAAACATCCAACATTAAAGTGTGGGCTTCTGGTGAAAATTTTGAGGCCAAGTTAGGTTGGGCACGGCAGACGGGTACAGTGAGAGATGATCTTGTGTTTAAGGCATGAGACTGGAACCCAGTAAATCTGGATTAAATTCCTGGCTTTGCACCAGATCTCTGGTGTGACCTCTGGCGAATCACTTAATCTCTCGGTGACCTCATTACCATATTTGTCAAATGGGGAAAATAATAGTTTGTCTTTCTTCTCTAGTTAGAGTGTAGTCTCTTTAGAGCAGTCAGTTTAGGTCAGGGATCCCCAAACTTTTCAGGGTTGTGCCCCCCTTTGCCCCATCTGTGCGCCCCACCCCACCACCAGAGTCGGGGCTGGGATGGAGACAGTTGCTCTAGGGGGAGGGGCGGGGCGGGGCGTGGACAGGGGTAAGGAGGCCAAAAGCTGCAGCTGGGTGAGCCTGGGTCCAGCAGCGGAGCCGGGGCTGGGTGTAGTGCCATGGCCGGGGGTCGAGGCTGGGGGCGGGGCCGAGCGCCAGGGCTACGGCTGGTAGAGGGGACAGAACAGAGCTGGGAGTGGAGTGGGGCAGGGTGGCGCTCTCTCCACGCCCCCCATGGGGTCTGGCCTATGCCCCGCCGCACCCCCCAAACAATTCTCCTTGTCCCCCAAGGGGGGCACACCCCACAATTTGGGGATCTCTGGTTTAGCTTATGGCTACACTGCAAGGTAGGGGTGTATCCCCCTGCTGGTGTACGCATACTAATGCTAGGGCTAGCACAAGTATGTAGCACATCCATAGCTTGCAGGGCAGACATAGCCTGAGGGCTACACGTAGAGTTACACGTACAGTGCTGCAGCTGTACCGCTGCTTCCCACAGCTCCCGTTGGCAGGGAACGACGAATCGCGGCCACTGGGAGCTGCCACTGGGAGCTGCGGGGTGCGGTGCCTGCTGACGGTCAATGTCAGCAAAATATCTCGCAGCCCGCAATCAGATTACCCACTACTGGCCCATGCTGATGGGAGAGAGTTCTCTCTCTGGCATAATAAAACCACCTCTGCAAACACCAGAACACTGTGCACACGAGCGCTTATGTCAGTGTAACTTATGTCGCTCAGCAGGGTGGTTTAGTCATACCCCTGAGTAATGTAAATTATGCTGACATAGGCTGTAAATTAGCCATAACCTGAGTTTGAGAGAAGGACAAGTCCAGCGGCAGACCTGTTTGGATTTTCTCTGCTTTAGTAGATATCTGTTTGCATAATATTTTTCTTTTCTCTTCTTGGGTCTGACCTATAATCATGCTTTCTATGCAACTCGGCGTCATGAGGATTTGCAGGATTAGGCCTTTTGGGTCAGATTTTCAAAGGCATTTAAGTGTGTAATGACGCATACAGGTCCATAGTGGGATTTTCAAAAGTGCCTAAGCAGGTTAGGTGCCTGACGCCCATTGAAGTTAATGGGAGTTAGTTGCCCAACTTGCTTAGGCACTACCTACCTGCATCTTTAGGCATTTAAATACATTTGACAATGTGGTGCTAAATTCCTATTTTACAAAACAAGAAAATCTATTTAAAATGAAAAGAAGTCTCGGAATATTGTTCACCCGTCAATATTTCCACAAAGACCCCAATATTCCATCACCTTAGCTTTTGAGTAAACATTAAGAAAAAATGTTTTTTATGTGGGCGGAGGAGATATACAAGTCAAAAGATCAGGAAAAATAGTGGAGAAAGTGTGTGTGTATGTGTGGACTGAGAATGGAGGAGGAACGAAAATTGCTACTCTAGACTCTTTCCTGTCAAAAGTGCATTTAATAATGATTGGCAGATGGAAGACCATCCATGGCCACTACCCCTTCACAGAGTTGATGCAGTCTCACTGATGTGTCCATTAAAGAATTCCTCCATAAGAGCAATCATTTCTGAAATTAAAAAAAAAATCCATTCCAATGCAAAGGAAGTAAAGTAGCACAAGGTCAAAGAGCAGTTCTAGCCAGGAAGCAATACACACAAGATTACTTTCAGAAGCTTGATTTTTTTTTTTAATTAGTAAGGTATCAAGTAACCTGCTGGACATAAAGAAGTTTAGTTGGTTGGGTTTTTTTGTGTGTATTAAGTAGATGTGTTTATGGGGTCATAAATATAAAGGGAAGGGTAAACCCCTTTAAAATCCCTCCTGGCCAGAGGAAAAATCTTCTCACCTGTAAAGGGTTAAGAAGCTAATGGTAACCTCCCTGGCACCTGACCAAAATGACCAATGAGGAGACAAGATACTTTCAAAAGCTGGGAGGAGGGAGAGAAACAAAGGGTCTGCGTGTCTGTTGGTATGCTGCTTTGCCGGGGATAGAACAGGAATGGAGTCTTAGAACTTTTAGTAAGTAATCTAGCTAGGTATGCGTTAGATTATGATTTCTTTAAATGGCTGAGAAAAGAATTGTGCTGAATAGAATGACTATTTCTGTCTGTGTGTCTTTTTTGTAACTTAAGGTTTTGCCTAGAGGGATTCTCTATGTTTTGAATCTAATTACCCTGTAAGGTACCTACCATCCTGATTTTACAGGGGTGATTCCTTTACTCCTATTTACTTCTATTTCTATTAAAAGTCTTCTTGTAAGAAAACTGAATGCTTTTTCATTGTTCTCAGATCCAAGGGTTTGGGTCTGTGGTCACCTGTGCAAATTGGTGAGGATTTTTACCAAACCTTTCCCAGGAAGTGGGGTGCAAGGGTTGGGAGGATTTTGGGGGGAAAGACATGTCCAAACTACGTTTCCCAGTAAACCCTGTTAGAGTTTGGTGGTGGCAGTGGTTATTCCAAGGACAAAAGATAAAATTAATTTGTATCTTGGGGAAGTTTTAACCTAAGCTGGTAAAAGTAAGCTTAGGAGGTTTTCATGCAGGTCCCCACATCTGTACACTAGAGTTCAGAGTGGGGGAGGAACCTTGACAGGGGGGATATCCCTTTCTCAGTTCATTTAGAGTTTCCAGCACCGACATACCAAAATTTCCAGTGATAATCTGGGTAATTTGTCAATTTTATGATTCAGAATAACATGTTTGTCAGGTATATTTATAGAGAGCAATATGTTGCAGTGTAGGACAACCTCTTTTGTTAAATGCAAAAATATTAGTGCAGTTCTTCAGCTGATGTACAATCAGTGTAGTTCCGGTGAAAATCAATGGAACTACACTGATTTACACCAGCTAAATTATAGTAATTATTGATATCAAAGGAAAATAAGACCAGCCAATACACCTATCATTCATTTTTAGATATCAATGCTTATTTCACACTAAATGCATCAAGCATCCTCAAGCATCTGTGGTCTAATTATCATCATGTACTTCTAGCTGGCAAGAATTCTTTAAACATATTATTTTGTGCTATGAGCCTTGAGTTTGTGAAAAGTGTCACGGTCTTACAGTATGTCTTGAGTGAACAGGAGCTAGCAATTTGCAGCAGTTACATATTGATTGTTCTCACAATGATGGATGAGGGCAGTGGGAGTGGGGAAGACTGATTGCTTAATACTCTTATCAGGATCCTCTGCTAGGCAGGCGGAGCATGGCACCTGCACTGAATCCTACAACTGAGGTAATTTCATCTTGGAATAATCAGACTACTGCCTTGAAAAGAGCAAAAGGGAGGGAGGAAATGTACAAAAGCTTCCACCAGTCAAACATATTTTTTAAATTAATTAAAAATATTCTGCTAGATTACAGTGTTTTAAAGAAGTCAATCTGCTGACTGGTTTGTGTCCAACTCAATATATTAGACATTCACTTAAGTAGAAACCCACAGAGAAAGAATATTTTTGTATGAAGTTATAACAAAGGGTTTTTTTCTTAGACTATTTTCAATCAGCTTTTTTTAATGTTAAGAATATGTATACAGGGTGTTAAAAGACTACATGTGAGACTGTCCCTCCAAAGATCCCTCTATCCCATCTGGAGCTATAAAGAGGACACAGAAAGTATAGAAGTGTAGAAATCTCACATTTGAACTACAAAAATAATCGAGTCATGAAAACTCTATTGTTTGCAAACGATGCTGTTCTCCCACTAAAATAGAACAGCAATGCATTCAGTGTGATTGGGCTGTTGGAGCAGCTTTTCAAAGCAAAGCCACCATTTTTACCAGGATAAAGAAATTTGAAAGAAAATTTCAAATTAATCTTTGTGAGTATTGCAGTGCAAAACTCGATTCCCTCCATTTCCTTTCCAGTTGGATTTTCTGCTGTTCAGAACAACAGCTTTAGTTCTGCTAGCAGAGAGGATGCGTCCTATAGGCGAAATACTGCTCTAGGATATGCATGAGCACAAGGAAGAAAAAGTATACATGAAGTTGCAAAATGGCATACAGCTAGAGGAGCCGGGGGGTGGGGGGGTAACCAGAGATAATGCATATGAGTACCTTTGCAGCAATGCCTGCCCACTACACTAGGCATCTAGGCAAAGACAGCTCAGTTAGCTAAAGGTTGTCCCACAGTCTGGTAAGCATGTGTGCCAATATTAGTGCTAGCAGGCAGCAGTTAAACAGAGCATCAGCCCAAGTGCTAGATGTGCCGTACAGCCAGCTATCCACCACCGCCACAACACACAGATATGAAGCCAGATCCTCAACTGCTGTAAATTGGCCAATGGGCCTGTGCTGATTTACGCAAACTGAGGAAATGTCCCATGCTTTCTGGTGTTTGCTTGTAATGGCAGGATTTGGCTTATTTTTTGTTAATGATTTGGGGGTTTAAATAGGTTTTAAGATTTTTGTAAAGATTCATTAAGAAACAAATCTTGGCACACGTAGTGTTTTACTTTCAAAGCACTCTACAAACTTTAGTGTAATCACCACAACAACCCTGTAAATAATGAATTAGGTAAGTAATTTCAGTTTAACCTCTAAATCTTAAAGAGAAATATTTGAATATGAATCAAACCCATACACTGAAGTACAGGTTGTCTTTCACCATACTCCACAGGAATTATGCTGCACAACATAGAATTGTAGAAATGTAGGGCTGGAAGGGCCCTCGAGAGGTCATTTAGTCCAGCCCTCTGGCTCTGAGGCAGGAGAAAGTAAACCTAGACCATCCCTGACAGGTGTTTGTCTAACCTCTTCTTAAAAACCTTTAGTGATGGGGATTCCTCAACCTACCTTGGAAGCCCATCTTGGTGCTTAATTATCCTTGTAGTTAGAAAGCTTTCCCTAATGTCCAACTTAAATCTCCCTTGCTGCAGATTAAGCTGTTTACTTCTTGTCCTACCTTCAGTGAATACACAGAACGCTAATTGATCACTGTCCTCTTTTTTTAAAACAGTTTTCAGATGTGTTAAGGGCTGTTAAAAAGTCTTCTCTCCAGTCTACTTTTAACAATAAACATGCCTGATTTTTTTAAACCTTTCCTCATAGGTCAGCTTTTCTAAAAACCTTTATCATGTTTGTTGCTTTCCTCTGGACTCTCCAGTTTGTCTACATCTTTCCTAAAGTGTGGTGCCCAGAATTTGACAATACTCTAGCTGACATTAACTGGGACTGCACAAGCAATCATCATTCCCAGGTTACGCTGAGGATTTATATCATCAACTCCTGTCCATATACAGATATAGGGAGCCCAGTTTTCAAATGTGGATGCTTAATTTAAATTGCCTAAACAATTGAAGCCAGCATTTGGCACCTTAGTGCAAATTTGTGTCCAAATGTGTAACTGGGAAACTTAACACAGGCTTCTATGTTTTTTCTTTAGAGTTTGCTAGAAAAATGGCATCCATTAGTTTGGATAAATAATTTGTATAGCAATTTCCCAAAGATGTACAGGAATAGTTCCTTTGTTTCTTCATGGGTGATGTTTTAGAGTAGTGTGAAACCTGATGACATCCAGTTACTTGCCATAAACTTCGGGGAGGTTACTTGTTCCCAGTATATTCAAAACTAAGAGTTTGCTTAGGAACAGATTCTCATACCTCACAAGACATGTAGTTCCATTCATTTCAATGGGATTATTTTTGTAGTAAGTGCTGTGCAGTGTGAGTAAAGGTGACAGAATCTGGCCCTTGCAGTTCAGATATTAGTGTATATTTTCTCTTACGCTAATTCAGCTGTGGGCAATTTGCAAACTAATATGTTACACCTATTATCAACTACAGTAGAACCTCAGAGTTACAGACACCTCGGGAATAGAGGTTGTCCATAACTCTGAAATGTTTGTAACTCTGAACGAAGCGCAGTTTGGGCTCCAGTTCCAGCAGCTGACACTCCAGGCCACGCTCCAGCAGCAGCTGAGCTCCTGCCTCAGTGCCTGCAGCTTCCTTGCAGGCAGCTTCTTTCCCTGGGTCGGACTGCAAGCTTGTCCTCCTCCCAGCCGGGAGAGGAGGAGATGAAAACAGCACCCCCTTCCCGAACAGGGGAGGGGGGTGGGGTGAAAGCAGCGCAGACCCTAGTGCTGCTCCTGTTCTGCTGGCTGCCTTGGGCTAGCAGCCCCAGCATCTTCACTCCTAGATATAAGTGGCTGCCCCACACATTGGGGTGGGGTTGAGGTATGGATGGGCCTCCCAGATGTGCCGACCTTTAAGATGCAATACAGACACAGTACAGTATATGCTTTTTAGGGGGGTGCCTGATTGGTTACTTGTAGAAATGTAGGGCTGGAAGGGCCCTTGAGAGGTCATTTAGTCCATTCCTCCGGCTCTGAGGCAGGAGAAAGTAAACCTAGACCATCCCTGACAGGAGTCTGGTTGACCGGTCAGTCTGTAACTCTAATGTTTGTATCTTTGAGGTTCTACTGTATGCAGAAGTCTACATATATATAAATGACAAGAGATGTATCTTATTGAGCTGTCATAGTCATTTCAAGCTGAGAATCTGACCTCCACGCAGAGTGGTCTGATAGCCTCCTAAGAACTTATACACATGTTTGGGTTCCTTCCCTCACCCACAGTGTGCTGGAAAGTGCACATAAGATGCTTCATGAACACTTCCCTGACTTCTCAAGAAAAGTGCAAGAGCAAAGCAGATCTAGTGCAGCGTTGAGGGGCCAGATTGGGAAATGGGAGAAAGCCAAAACAATACTAAAGTTTGAGTTCAAACTAAAATGCATTGTAATGTTAAAACGTAGAATCCCATACAAAGGTAAGAACAGCATATGTATACAGCCAGATCCTCAGTATTTCCACTGAAGGCAAAGGAGCTATAACTATTTACAACAATAGCAGAGGATCTGGCCCTCAGTATTTAGTATCATGCACCCACTATTAATTAATTTCAATGAGAAAAGACTCTTATAGAGTGTTTTGCCAGGTGGTACATTTGAAATGGTTTTATGCATAGACTAAAAGTTGCTCACTAGTATGCTGGACAGTAGTTCACAAGATAAAAGTCCCTTAAAGCATTACATTACTCTCAGTGCTTCATTGAAGTGAATTGAATCAGAAATCTCTTCTGTACATTGTAATTCACTGCAGGTTGTCTGCAATCTCTAATCTTCTGGTAACCAAGATCTCTTTTAGATCCTCATCTCACATTAACCTCCTCAGTCTTTATCAGTGTTTCAAATATTATAACTTTCAGAACACCTGTGACAAGCTTTTGGATAAGAAGCTTCTATTAAAGTGTTTCATCTCTGAGAAGATAGGATATTAAATGTTCTTGCTGAGGAATAAATATAAATTCCTGTGTGCCTGCTTGTCGCATTACCCCCAAGCCTTTAGAAGTCCTAACATTACTCAAAGCAGAAAAGCACTCTATTTCCAGTTCACTAAATCTTATGATCCCTCAGATCTCCCCAGGGGAGTAAGTCACGGATTTTAGGCTATTTTCTGAAAATAAAATTGTATGTTGCTGTCTTGCTTATTATCTGTACTTTTTCCTCCCCCCAAATCAATCAATCATTCTAAAAGTATTTATTTCTCTTGACAGTGGATTTGGAAAGGCATTCAACATCAGCATGCATCTGAAATTCTCCAGACAAAAGCTAATGTAATAAGTACAATTCAGGGAGCAAAGAAGGAAACATATGTGCCAGCTATGGTCTGCATGCTGCAATTGTTCCAGTGATTGACTTTTCCCTTATGTTATTTTAATGCCAGTATCATGCTAATGAAGCTACTCCTGATTTATTCCAGACCAGAAAATTAGTCTTTTAGACCCAGAGGAAAAGGGGAATTTAAAGATTTTCAGTTAGGGATAATATTTTCTTACTGTATTGCAATACTTCTTTATTTCCATTCATCTAAACTCAATGCAGCATCTAGCTCAGGATGAATGTATAAGATGCTGAGTTGATTTTGAATTCCTCTCCAAAACAAATTGAGGACATTATGGCTCAGTTTTCTGCCATGGTTTTTGAAGCTCACAGGAGTTTACCTGAGTAAAGACCTCAAGATTTTGTCCACTGGATTTCACATGAATGATATATTCATATTTTCTTCAAGGGGAAAGCACAGATAGGATTGGATGCAGGTGTGACTATGGAAAATCATTCTATGTACTGTGGATATAGATCTCCAAAGAGTCTGCATAACAATTCTTTTCTAGCAAAGATTTTACACATTTTAAAAGAAACAGAATGTAAGCTAAGGGGGCAGTCACTGACAGACTCAAGACAACTGCTAGAAATAAATATTTATTTGAAAATTGATTTTGACTCGTCTAACATTGCACTGTACTACCAGTCCCTGTTATATCCCATATCTGTAGAAATCTGTAGAAATCTATTCTGATATTACAGCTGCACTACAAATGCTGGACAAATGCACCGTGAAACCAAAGCTTTGCCTGAGATACACGGATGATATTTTCATCCTCTGGACAGATGGCTGAAACTCCCTCATAGATTTCTGCCACAACTTCAACAACCACCACCATTAAACTCCCTCTGGAACACTTCCACACTAACACCAACTTCCTGGACAGAAGTTGGTCCAATAAAAGCTATTAACTTACCCACCTTGTCTCTCTGGGACAGACACAGCTACAGCTAAACTGCAGATAGTTGTATTATTGACATTTAGTCCTAAAAATAGAGCAATTGCAACGATAACAGCTAAATAAGAGCACTACCTTCTCCTAACCAAAAACTGTGCATGGCCTTAAGCCACAGAATGCAAAGTGTCTGGCGTAGGCATTTTGCAGATTTTACCACATGGTCGTCTCTCTCCATAAATTTTCGGCCTGTACAGAAGATGTGGATGGTGCTTAACACCTAATGAGAAGCACTCAGCACCTTGTAGGACTGGGCAATAATTGTCACAGTTTACCATTCTAACACTTAAGTCAGGTACTCTTACATTAGCCACTGTACACAAATAAACTAAATATAAGTAAAAAATAACACACCTAAATTAATCCCACAGAAAGCATGTCTGGGTTGGCCCCATATCTGTATCCCTGTTAACTCCGACATTAGTGCAAAGGGGAATGTGACCCACAGAATTATATAATGATACTGGTTTTATCTTTCATAGAAAGATGCAGACGTAGAGACTCCAAAACGATATTTTTAAAAAGTGTGTTTCAAAGTTCTTTATCAAAAATAATAATGATGCATGCCAATAACCCAAAGTTTAGGAGCATCCCCACAATAAAATTCATGTGCAGATGTGATGAGGCAAAAAACATTTCTGTGACAAAGCACACTTCGCTTTCAAACTCCCTAAGTTCATTGCTGATTGTAAAGCAGAATACAGAGATATAAAAGACATTGTCCACAATTATGAAGTATGTCTGGACAGTGTCCTTTAAAAGAAAATGGGAGTCATAAGCAGTTTAAGAAAGGCAGGCTCTTTATTGTACCATCCATCTAATCTCCCCAATCTGTCCCCTGTAAGTAATGAAAAAAACACATCTCTTTAATGTGTACTGGGAAAAACACAGTATGGCTGTTGTACTTCTGCATTGCTGATAGCTAAGGCACTGCCAGATTATGCTTTAAAGATTTCTTTAGTGTTGGAAGGCTTGAACTTTCCTTTGCTTAACTGATGTATGTGAGTGTATATATTCATAGAATCATAGAAGAGTAGGGTTGGAAGGTCATCTAGTCCAACCCCCTGCTCAAAGCAGAACCAACCCCAACTAAATCATCCCAGCCAGGACTTTGTCAACTTGGGCCTTAAAAACCTCAAAGGATGGAAAGTCCACCACCTCCCTAGGTAACACATTCCAGTGCTTCACCATCCTCCTAGTGAAATAGGTTTTCCTAATATCCTACCTAGATCTCCCCCACTGCAACTTGAGACCATTAGTCCTTGTTCTGTCATCTGCCACCACTGAGAACAGCCTAGCTCCATCCTCTTTGGAACCCCCATTCAGGTAGTTGAAGGCTGCTATCAAATCCCACCCCCCCACTCTTCTCTTCTGCAGACGAAATAACCCCAGTTCCCTCAGCCTCTCCTCATAAGTCATGTGCCCCAGCCTCTAATCATTTTCATTGCCCTCTGCTGGACTCTCTCCAATTTGTCCACATCCTTTCTGTAGTGGGAGGCCCAAAACTGGACACAATACTCCAGATGTGGCTCACCAGTGCCAAATAGAGGGGAATAATCACTTCCCTCAATCTGCTGGCAATGCTCCTACTAATGCAGCCCAATATGCTGTTAGCCTTCTTGGCAACAAGGGCACACTGTTGACTCATATCCAGCTTCTTGTTCCCTGTAATCCACAGGTCCTTTTCTGCAGAAGTGCCGCTTAGCCAGTCGATCCCCAGCCTGTAGCAGTGTATGGAATTCTTCCATCCTAAGTGCAGGACTCTGCACTTGTCCGTGTTGAACCTCGTCAGATTTCTTTTGCCGAAATCCTCCAGTTTGCCTAGGTCACTCTGGACCCTATCCCTACCCTCCAGCGTATCTCCCTCTCCATCTAGCTTAGTGTCATCCGCAAACTTGTTGAGGGTGCAATCCATCCCATCATCCACATCATTAATGAAGATATTGAACAAAACTGGCCCCAGGACAGACCCCTGGGGCACTTTGCTTGATACCAGCTGCCAACTAGACATCAAGCCGTTGGTCACTATCCATTGAGCTAAAGTTTCTGCAGACCTACCGAAGTTGAGCTAAAGTCAAGATATATCACATCCACCGCTTTCCCCATATCCACAGAGCCAGTTATCTCATCAGAAAAGGCAATCAGGTTGGTGAGGCATGACTTCCCCTTAGTAAATCCATGTTGACTGTTCCTGATTACCTTCCTCTCCTCCAAGTGCTTCAAACTGGATTCCTTGATGAGCTACTCCATGATTTTTCCAGGGACTGAGGTGAGGCTGACCGGTCTGTAGTTCACCGGATTCTTCTTCTTCTTCCCTTTTTTAAAGATGGGCACTATATTTGCCTTTTTCCAATCGTCCGGGACCCACCCCCGATCGCCATGAGTTTTCAAAGATAAAGGCCAATGGCTCTGCAATCACATCAGACAACTCCCTCAGCACCATGAGATGCATTAGATCTGGCCCTATGGATACCGTATAACATGTTTGTATTCTAAGAACTCCTCAAAAGTCCTGCCAGATGGAAAATTCTTATTCTTAATCTGCCCTAGTGTTGAACCCATCAGCTGGCAGTTACAAAAGAGGAAACTAACAATACTGTAGTAGATAATTTACACTGGCTCCATGTATGTGTTTCTCCTTCTGTCTTTCTGATGTGGCTAGCCCTTGCACAGGGATGTGTGTATGTGTGTCTGTCTGGTGGTAAAAGGAGACCTCATCCCTTCCCACAAGTTTCCTTGCACCACCATCTCTTAATTACAGGGAGATCTTGGGCAAATCCCTTAGTGAAACCTCAGGGCATACACCTCATTGGAAAGGGGAACGAGTAAGAACCATGGGCCTACTATACACTTTGCATTGGCCCATGGAGATAGCCTGGCATGCCAAGGGAGAATGCTGTCTAATTACAAGGTGTGGTGCAGCTTGCATACTAGAGAACTCACAAAGAAGTTCAATCCCTCCCTGAGTTCATCCATGGGGAGTCCAGCCTTCTCTAATGCAGAGCTGTACCAAAAGAACACAAAGAGCCTTCTCTCCGTATAAATACTGCATTACAAGTGTCTCTCTAACATATATAATGTAAAATGTATCTCACCAGTTGTCAAACTGTGGTCCTCATTCCACTGGTGGTCTCCAAACCTTAAGAACATAAGAACAGCCATACTGTGTCAGACTAAAGGTCCATCTAGCCCAGTATCCTGTCTTCTGACAGTGGCCAATGCCAGGTGCCCGAGAGAGAATGAACAGGTTATCATCAAGTGATCCATTCCCTGTCGTTCATTCCCAGCTTCTGGCAAACAGAGGCTTTGGACACCATCCCTGCCCATCCTGGCTAACAGCCATTGATTAACCTAACCTTCATGAAATTATCTAGTTCCTTTCTGAACCCTGTTATAGTCTTGGCCTTCACAACATCCTCTGGCAAAGAGTTCCACAGGTTGACTGTGCATTGTGTGAAGAAATACTTCCTTTTGTTTGTTTTAAACATGCTGCCTATTAATTTCATTTGGTGACCCCTAGTTTTTGTGTTATGAGAAGGAGTAAATCACACTCCCTTATTTACTTTCTCCACAGATCATGACTGTATAGACCTCAATCATATCTCCCCTTACGTGACTCTTTTCCACGCTGAAAAGTCCCAGTCTTATTAATCTCTCCTCATAAGGCAGCTGTTCCATACCCCTAATCATTTTGTTGCCCTTTTCTGTATCTTTTCCAATTCCAATATATTTTTTTGAGATGGGATGACCACATCTGCATGCAGTATTCAAGACGCGGGCATACCATGGATTTATATAGAGGCGATATAATATTTTCTTTTTCATTATCTATCCCTTTCTTAATGAGTCCCAACATTCTGTTCACTTTTTTGACTGCTGCTGCACACTGAGTGGACATTTTCAAAGAACTATCCACACTGACTCCAAAATCTCTTTCTTGAGTGGTAACAGCTAATTTAGACCTCATCATTTTATATGCATAGTTGGGATTATGTTTTCCAATGTGCATTACTTTGCATTTATCAATATTGAATTTCATCATGTTTCATGTTGGGGAGGGATAGCTCAGTGGCTTGAGCATTGGCCTGCTAAACCCAAGGTTGTGAGTTCAATCCTTGAGGGGCCATTTAGGGATCTGGGGCAAAAAAAAATGGGGATTGGTCCTGCTTTGAGCAGGGGGTTGGACTAGATGAGGTCCCTTCCAACTCTGATATTCTATGAAACTATGTTCATCAAGGGGTCTGACAATTTTGTTCTTGACTATAGTTTCAACCAGTTTTGCCCAGTACTGAAGTCAGGCTTACCGGCCTATAATTGCCAGGATCACCTCTGGAGTCCTTTTTAAAAATTGGCGTGACATTGGCTATCCTCCAGTCATTTGGTACAAAAGCTGATTTAAATGATAGGTTACAGACTACAGTTAGTAGTTCTGCAATTTCACATTTGAGTTCCTTCAGAACTCTTGGGTGAATACCATCTGGTCCTGGTGACTTATTACTGTTTAGTTTAGCAATTTGTTCCAAAACCTCCTCTAATGACACCTCAATCTGGGACTGTTCCTCAAATTTGTCACCTAAAAAGAATGGTTCAGATTTGGGAATCTCCCTCACATCATCAGCCGTGAAGACCAACGCAAAGAATTAATTTAGTTTCTCCACAATGGCCTTATTGTCCTTGAGTGCTCCTTTAGCATCTTGATCATTCAGTGGCGCCACTGGTTGTTCAGCAGGCTTCCTGCTACTGATGTACTTTAAAAAAATTGCTATTACTTTTTGAGTCTTTGACTAGCTGTTGGAAGACATGAATCCTAAAATCCCCACCATCAGAAAGCAAATAAAAGTGACCCAACTTGTAAAAAGTTTATTTTTAAGCCGGCTCAGGATTTTGGGGGCCTTATTGATGTTGATGATCTTTGGAAGCTTGAGGCTGGCAATACTGAACAATTGTGTGAGAACTTGCATACTAGTAATTGCTTACGGTGATTTAACAAGTGCTCTTACAGACATGCATTGCTGGATTTGCGACACCAAAGTTGAGCACTTTTAGGATATTCATGTTCAGTCTCATGACTGGAAGTTACGAAATGCTGATTGTTTTCTGAGCTCTGCCACAGAACTTGGCTAAGTCTGTAAACAGCACCTTACCTCAGTTTCTTTATCTACAAGTAGGAACAACAACATATGTGTTCTGTAAGTAAGTCCTGTAATGTTTCTAATGTGGTTTGAGATTCTTACATGGAAGATATAATAAAGAGCAAATTATTTCAAACAATAAAAAGGCAAGTACTGAACTCAATGGCTAGGAGAGACTAGAGCAGTGGTGGGCAACCTGCAGTCTATCAGGGTAATCTGCTGGCACCCTGCGAGACAGCGTTTACATTGACAGTCCGCAGGCACAGCTGCCCACAACTCCAAGCGGCAGCGGTTCATCATTCCTGGCCAATGGGAGCTGTGGGAAGCAGTGGCCAATACGTCCCTGTGGCCTGTGCTACTTCCCACAGCTCCCATTGGCCAGGAATGGCAAACCGCAGTCATTGGGAGCTGCGAACGGCCGTGCCTGCAGACAGTCAATGTAAACACTGTCTTTCAGCCCGCCAGCAGATTACCCTGATGGGCCGCGTGTGGCCCATGGGCCACAGGTTGCCCATCATTGGATTAGAGGCAGACCCACTATGACACTATCCCCAGATACAAGGGATATCTGGGTGGTTAACTTGCCTATCACAATTCTCCATATAATTTTACATTTTTTCTTGTGTGAAACAAATACACAAGTGACACAGCCAGCTAGATTCTCTGTGCAGTGCTGCTGTTTTTCCATACTAGCTACAAAGGCAGCCACAGGAGGAGGTCAGGCTAGAGAGTTCTATACAAGCCCTTCCCTACAGCTGGCACAGGGTGCATGAAGGAGGAAAGGGAACAAATACTGTAATTAAAACTGACTGAAACTGCCAGAATAAGTGGACAAAATACATTTTTATGCCATTTTCTTCTTCACAACTTTTAGAAATTCACAGTGGAGCTGTCAGTCATGTGTGACCGTGATGTTCCACTGTATTCAATGTAGACCTCAGGTACTGCAATGCAATAGTGAGAATGAAGAATCCACAACATACAGGTGTCATGAAGTTAAAAAGTTAAGGATAAAATTTTGCTCTCAGTTTCACTAATGTAAATCTGGAATAACTCCACTGACACCAATGGTCCCTGGATTTAAACAAATACCCGTTGGACAAGAATTTGGCCTGTGTCCTCAGTGGCATTTCAGACACTACTGTCACTGGACTAGGTAATCTAATACTTTTTTTAAAAAAATCTCTAATTTCTATGATGGAGGATTATTCACTTTCATGGTAAGAATATTCTGGGAAGGGGAAGATAACTATAACTCTTAGCAGATTGAGGAAAAGTAAGTTGAATATGATATAGGAGATACATAAATAAATAGTAATGATCCGTATTGAAAAGGCTAATTTTGTGTGTCTTCTCCTAGGCTACCTTTATGTAGCCAACTGATAACATTCTCATAGTCAATAGAAACCACCATTGTGTTTGGGGCTGTGGGTTGAAGGTGTTCATTTCCTTCAGACCAGCATGGTTTGAAGTTCTTTATTTCTCAATTTGCTGTACAAAACCATTGCAAAACTCACACACCAACAAGTAATAATGTCTCTTTTGATGAAGCAAAGATATGGAAAGTAAGACAGATAACTAGAAGAGACTGTCTTATTTTAATCTTAAGTAAACAAGTAAAAAAAAAAAGATGCATTTGGCACCCATCACATACTTTTGTTTAATAAGACAAGAATGCATAGATTCCCTCCTCTCATTTCACATTGAATGTTATCATTGCAAACCAAACGGTGTTCAAAATTCGTATGTTTTAAGACCAGAAAGGGACCATTGGATCATTTAGTCTGTCCTTCTGTATAACACAAGCCATATAATTTCACCTTTATCCCTGGTATTGAGGGATAATAACTTGTGTTTGATAAAACCATATCTTCCAGAAAGGCATCCAACCATGAGCTGAAGACATCAAAAAATGGACAGTGCAAAACTTCCATTAGCCATTTGTTCAAATTGTAATAACACTCTCTGTTCACAGATTGTGTCTAATTTCTACATTGTATTTGTCTGACTTTAACTTCCAGTCATTGGTTCTTGCTATGCTATGCTAGTGGCAGGCCAAGATACGTTAATCATTATTTAAAATACCCCCAATTATTGTCACACTATGCTAGATTCACCCTTGCTACTACAGAGATCTCCCTTGAGTCTCTGTCTCAAGGTCCCCATTCACTGTTTTGGGGGCCTTTTTACCCCTCCAAATTCTCCCATGCCAAGACAGACTTACAGCCCTCTGCACCCTCTAGAGATAGATAGGGAAACCCAGGCCCATACTCTCCACCAGGTTCAAATTCAGGGCCCATGTAGCCAAGGTCTGTATCGAAACGTGCTGTACTGTTGCTTCCCTGGATTTTTTCATATCAGTCCCTTTCTTTCCACAGGGAAAGGAAAGAAATAATGTAAATAAAGGATAAATTTCAGACCTTCTGAGCAAAGAGTCCCTTTTCTCAATGGGTCTGGTAGTCACAAATAGTTCCAGGTCCCAGGTAGCTGGACCTCCTGCAGTACACCCTGAAGGAGTCAAGAGAGTGTAGGTCTGTCCACGTTCACTTCCACTTGCTACTGAGCTGGTCTCTGTTCCTCTTTTAAGCTCCTCCTCCAACCCATAGGTGCCTGTGTGCTAGGGTGGGGCTGCCTGGCCCAAAGTAGCTCTTAAATCTATTTCTTTCTGAGGTGGGGGTTGTACATCCCAGAATGAGATTCTTCATCTTATTTTTTTTATTTCTTCACTGAGTGCCCAAAAATGTGCTAGCTGTCATACAAACATATAGAAATTACCTTGCCCCACCCGGCAAAATTTAATATATTCTGGACAATTATTTTGTGGCAGAACAACATTGTGTAATTTGTTTATTTCCCTCTCTGCAGCAGACTATCAGAAGTCTTCAAACTTCTTTCCTCTATACGGGATTCAAACAATGACGCAGAATTCCATGATATTGTCATAATTCTGTGTGCAAGACTGCACCCTTGTTATCAAACTGTAGGAAACTTTAGGTTTGTATACTCAGTTTCAGTTTGGATGGTGAGATCAGCAGTTATGCATTACAAATGGGTATTTGGGTACCTCTATGCTAATAACTACCCACATGTGGAATGGGGCACCCTTAAGTGCCCCAAAATTGAGCCCCAATACTGAGTTTGAACTAGCACTATACAAGTGCTGAAGGCTGACCAAACATAAACACAAGGTAAAAAGTGATTAGCAGAATAGAGAACACAAGGGAATGTGACCCTACATTGATAAGAGTAGAAGAAGGGCCTAAAAGAGAAACACTAACGGATTATTAGTAAGATGAGGATAGTGCTAAAATTAATTTTTCCCCAACATGCTCATTCTCTACTCATTCTTCACCACTTCCTTTTAATCAATTATGGTAACAAGTAAGAGTGGGCACATAGTAGACTTCAGACTTGGCACTGCACAGTTCACAGGACTGGCACCCATGTGTAGACTCACTTTTACTCCAGAGCAAAATAACCCTACACACTCTATTGTACAATGTGCATGAACATGCAATAATACAAGACCAATGTAAACAGTTACCTGTATTAATGGAATCTGTGATGAAATATTGGGTCCAATTCTGACCTCTGACACTAGTCTGACCCAGTGTAGTTATTTCAGATATGTACAAGCATGAGATCACAATTTTGCCTATAGAATACCTGAAACTATTATGGAATTGAAAGTCTATTCTCCTCCACTCCAAAATAACCAGCATTCTAAAAAAATAGTTTTGAAGATTTGTATCTTTTTCTATTTGAATAGCAAGCTACATTGATTAGCATTTTTGCTTTGCCAGAGTCTTTGGAGTGCCAGGTTCCTATTATTTTGTCACACAACAATTATACTTTTCAACACTTATTGTTCAGCTTGTGAAATTCACAGGTTTTTATACTCAAATTGCTTTTCAGAAGAGAACATTACCTCTTTCTGATGTATTTCAAAGAGTATCAACCAAGAGTATTAACCATCAAAAAATGGGTGGTCTGGGTTTTTTGCTGTTTTAATTTGTGATTGTTAATTTCACATGCTAGACACCCCAAAAGTTTTCCACAGGATCCTCTAATTTAAGTATTGCAGAGGAAAGCATATCTGAGAGTAAAGAAAGATGATGGAATCTGAGACTAACTGTAAAATGTAAAAATAGGATGACAGCCTAGTTAAAATAACTAACTAAATCAATGCTGTATTAATCTGGATCAAATTCTCCTTTCATTTGGGTGCAGGTTGCAGGAATATGACTAGGGCAGAATAAACTCCACCATAGTCAATGAAGTTATATCAGAAATGAATTTGGCCCATTATGGTTAACTATATCTTCGCTTGCTCTTCAATCCTTTGCTCTTTGGTTTTATAAAAGGTAGATTGTGCCAAACCAATCTGATCTCCTCCTTTGAGAAAGTAGCAGATTTTTTAGACAAAGGAAACGCAGTGGATCTAATTTACCTACATTTCAGTAAGGCATTTGATACGGTGCCACATGGGGAATTATTAGCTAAATTGGAAAAGATGGGGATCAATATGAAAACTGAAAGGTGGATAAGGAATTGGTTAAAGGGGAGACTACAGCGGGTCATACTGAAAGGTGAACTGTCAGGCTGGAGGGAGGTTACTAGTGGAGTTCCTCGGGGATCGGTTTTGGGACCAATCTTATTTAATCTTTTTATTACTGACCTTGGCACAAAAAGTGGGAGTGTGCTAATAAAGTTTGTGGATGACTCGAAGCAGGGAGGTATTGCCGATTCAGAGAAGGACCGGGATATCATACAGGAGGATCTGGATGACCTTGTAAACTGGAGTAATAGTAATAGGATGAAATTTAATAGTGAGAAGTGTAAGGTCATGCATTTAGGGATTAATAACAAGAATTTTAGTTATAAGCTAGGGACGCATCAATTAGAAGTAACGGAGGAGGAGAAGGACCTTGGAATATTGGTTGACCACAGGATGACTATGAGCCACCAATGTGATATGGCCTTGAAAAAAGCTAATGCAGTCTTGGGATGCATCAGGCGAGGTACTTCCAGTAGAGATAAGGAGGTGTTAGTACCATTATACAAGGCACTGGTGAGACCTCATCTGGAATACTGTGTGCAGTTCTGGTCTCCCATGTTTAAGAAGGATGAATTCAAATTGGAACAGGTACAGAGAAGGACTAGTAGGATGATCCAAGGAATGGAAAACCTGTCTTATGAAAGGAGACTCAAGGAGCTTGGCTTGTTTAGCCTAACCAAAAGAAGGCTGAGGGGAGATATGATTGCTCTCTATAAATATATCAGAGGGATAAATACCAGGGAGGGAGAGGAATTATTTAAGCTCAGTACCAGTGTGGACACAAAAACAAATGGATATAAACTGGCCATCAGGAAGTTTAGACTTGAAATTAGATGAAGGTTTCTAACCATCGGAGGAGTGAAGTTCTGGAACAGCCTTCCAAGGGAAGCACTGGAGGCAAAAGACCTATCTGGCTTCAAGATTAAACTCAATAAGTTTATGGAGGAGATGGTATGATGGGATAACATGATTTTGGCAATTAATTGATCTTTAACTATTCATGGTAAATAGGCCCAATGGCCTGTGATGGGATGTTAGATGGGGTGGGATCTGAGTTACTACAGAGAATTCTTTCCTGGGTATCTGGCTGGTGAATCTTGCCCACATGCTCAGGGTTCAGCTGATCGCCATATTTGGGGTTGGGAAGGAATTTTCCTCCAGGGCAGATTGGAAGAGGCCCTGGGGGGGTTTCGCCTTCCTCTGCAGCATGTGGCCCGGGTCACTTGCTGGAGGATTCTCTGCCTCTTGAAGTCTTTAAACCATGATTTGAGGATTTCAGTAGCTCAGACATAGGTGAGAGGTTATTGCAGCAGTGGGTGGGTGAGATTCTGTGGCCTGCATTGTGCAGGAGGTCAGACTAGATGATCCTAATGGTCCCTTCTGACTTTAATGTCTATGAGTCTATAACCCAGTATGAACACTGAGAGACATAAAAGTCACATGCATAATACTGAAAATAAACTTTGGGGGGAAAAGAATGAATGAACCTTTTTCATCTTAACTTTTGTCAAGAAAATTAGCTTACCACAGTAGCAGTATTCATTATTTTTGAAATTATAGCTTTATGTCTCACAGTTTACAAACTCAATACAGGTGAAATACACCCATGTATACACAACCCACATGTGATTCCAATTACTCATTAATTCCCATATGGCTAAGTGATTTAAAGGCTTCAGTGGGGCTTAAACAGAGTTTAGAGCTTTGTGCAGGCCCTATCACACAAGTGATTTTCACCCTAAATTCTCTGTATTTGAAATTTGATAACTTTTGGGTTTTGTTCAGAGCCCCTAGTTTTATAGGTTTATAGTAGAATGAGAGATCCATGTTTAATTTGTATTATTTTTATGCAAAGAGGTCATGTGGATTCTGGAAGATGCAAGGATTAAGCCCCATGGAATGGAAATAGCCTAAGCAAACAACTTCTCTGGTCTACAAACAATGGAAACTGTCAAAAATCAGCAGGGTGAACCAGAGCTGATCCTAAACAGATCTGATTTGTATTCTTTCCCTAATTAGCATTCAAAGTCTTCTTATCACTCCTCCAAAGAAGCACTAAATTTGTATTCACAAATATAATTATTAGCTAGGTAACATGTCACCAATAAAATTCACATCAGATGTCTGCCACTGTGCAATACTTTAAGAAATATAGTGTAGCATATCCACATCACAGTCTTTCGCACTGAATGTCCCATCACCCTGTGTTTGTACAAAATGTATTTTAAACATGCTAGAGGATTGATAGTTTTACTATAAACACTCTCTGGGAACGAAGACGAATATTGCACACTGGATTACCAAGTAACTGGAATCAATTTACTTACTGACAGCTCATTACTGGACAACACATAATCCACAATCTGTCCAATACTGGTCATGTCATTACTGATGATTTCACTAGAAATGGATACGTCATTCTACATGAATTACATGCTCTGAATCTTTTGCCCCGTTGTCTCTGTATGTTCCTGATCTTAAACTCTAAAGTGAATAGTTGTCTCGCAATATCTTTCTTTCACATACATAAACAGTGCAAAATGGATGAGTGTAAGAATGAACAAGTATTTCAGACTCCTAGGACTACAAAATGGTCAGGTAGATGTAACTCTGCAGATTCACATCCATACTCTTATCAATGTAGAAAGAATGAAAGACAGGGACTGGGAGGGGCTACCTGGTAAAGAGAAGTGAATGAAAGAATGCACCAAGACAAAAGTGGGAGTTGGATGCGAAGTTGGAAGCTTGACCTGCAGCTTCAGTCCAGTTGGGGTGTGGGAGGAAGGGAGAAACTGAAAATAGACAAGAGCAGAAATAGAGTGAAAAGTATGGGATTTGTATTTTTAATTGATTTCAATTTCTCTTTGTGGTTAGAATGCCTTGTGCATGTTTGGTTTTGTTAATAAAGGATTACATTTTAAATAAAAGACAATGGGAACTGCATGGAGTACAGCAAAGCAGGAAACTGTAGAATAGGGCAACATTTTGGAAAGCATTTTCAAAAGTGAACATTTAGGACTTTCCTACTGAGTTTCAATTGGATTTAGGCTCATCAAGGCCAGGTATTCAAATGTATTTAAATGCCTAGAGCGGTAGATAGGCATTCTTGAAAATTCCACTAAACAACTAAGTAGATTAGGCACCTAACTAGAGCTAGGCAAAAAAAGTGTGCACAAATTCTTTATTTGCTGAAAAATGAAATTTTGGTTGACCAGAAGCTATTTGTGAATTTGTCAAATAGTTTCTGAAAAAAAAAATAATAACCCAATCCTCAACCCTCCCCACAAAACCCACTACCACCAGACTGGATTCTACCACCAGACAGGCATTAAGTACCATACAGCAGGAGATGGTAGGGCTAGTCTCTGTATAACTTTTAGCCCAGTGATTAGGGAGGATGTGGGGGACCTAGGTTCAATTCCTCCCTGTGCCTGATGGGAACAAGGGACTTAAGCTTGAGTCTCTCATCTCTTAGGTGTGTGCCCTAACCACTGAGCTAAAAGTTATAAATTGGGCACTTTTTCTCCAGCCATTTCGTGAACCTAGCCATTTAAAAATTCCTGGAAACAAAACATATTGGGTCAAATAAGATGTTTCATTCAAACCAAAATTATCTCTCTCTGAATTTTTTTTAGAATTTTCAGATTTAGTTCAGGTTGCACTGACATTTATTTCAATTTTTTTTGGAACTGACACCTAACCAAAACAAATCAGTTATTCACCGAGCTCTATGCCTACCACCCACTGGTTCAATGATTGTTTGGGGTTTTTTTGTTTGTTTGTGTGTTTTTATTAGGCCCTAAACCCAGTTTGAGACTTGGGCTTCAGAAAGAATCTAGAATTTATCTTCTGTCTAGAACCTTTTCCTCTCTACATTTGTTTATATTTCCAAATGGTCATGATGTCCACAGATGAAATCACAAGGGAATTGCACCACAATTTGTTTTTCTGCATACAGTATCTACAGCCACACTGGGTCAGAGCAAAGGTCCATCTACTCCAGTATCCTGTTCTCTGACAGAGGCCAAAGCTGGATGTTCCAGAGGGAGTGAACAGAACAGAGGAAATTATTGAGTGATCCATCCCCTGTTGTCCACTCCCAGCTTCTGACCATCTTGGCTAATAGCCATTGGTGGACCTTTCCTCAATGAACTTATCTAGTTCTCTTTTGAACCCCATTATAGTTTTGGCCTTTACAACAAACCTGGCAACGAGTTCAACAGGTTGACTGTGCGAAATAGTACTTCCTTGTGTTTGTTTTAAACCTGCTGCCTATTAATTCATTGGGTGACCCCAGGTTCTTATGTTATGTGAAGGGGTAAATAACACTTCCCTATTCACTTTATCCACACCATTCTTGACTTTATAGATCTCTATTATATGCCCCTTAGTCTCTTTTCCGAGATGAAAAGTCCCAGTCTTGTTACTCTCTCCTCATATGGAAGCTGTACCATACCGCTAACCATATTTGTTGTCCTTCTCTCTACCTTTTCCATTTCTAATATATCTCTTTTGAGATGGGGCCGCCAGAACTGCACACAATATTCAAGGAGAGGGCATACCATGGATTTATAGAGTGGCATTATGATATTTTCTGTCTATTATCTATGCCTTGGTTCCTAACGTTGTTAGCTTTTTTGACTGCCACTAAACATTGAGTTATCCTCAATGACTCTAAGGTCTCTTTCTTGAGTGCCAATAGATAATTTTGTATGTACAGTTGGTATTAAGTTTTCCAACGTGCGTTATTTTGCACTAATCAACATTGAATTTCTTCTGCCACTTTGTTGCCCAGTCACCCAGTTTTGGGAGATTCTTTTGTAATTCTTCACAGTCTGTTTTGGACTTTGAGTAATTTTTTATCATCTTCAAATTTTGCCATATAACTGTTTACCCCTTTTTCCGGATAATTTATGAATGTGTTAAACAGCAATGGTACCACTATTTACCTTTCTCCCCATTCTGAAAACTGACCATTTATTCCTGCCCTTTATTTTCTGTCTTGTAACCAGTTACTGATCTATGAGAGGACCTTCCCCCTTATCCCATGTCTGCTTAGTTTGCTTAATAGCCTTTGGTGAGGGATCTTGTCAAAGGCTTTCTGAAAGTCCAAAGTACAATATATTCACTGGATCCCCCTTGTCCATGTTTGCTGATCCCCTGAAAAAATTCTAATAGATTGGTGAGTCATGATTTCCCTTTACGAAAACCGCGTTGACTCTTCCTCAACAAATCATGTTAATCTAGGTGTCTTATAATTCTGTTTTTTACTATAGTTTCAAGCAGTTTTCTGGGTGCTGAAGTCAGGCTAACTGGCCTGTAATTATGGGGATTGCCTCTGGAGACTTTTTTTAAAAAATGGGATCACATTAGCTATCCTCCAATCATCTAATGGAGAAGCTGTTTTAAGTGATAGATTACATACCACTGTTACTAGCTCTGGAAGTTCATATTTTTGTTCATAGTTGTTGCAAATGAGTTCACACATCCTTGACCCTATAGTGTGTATTTTGTGTGGAATAGTATTTAGGGTGATCAGAAAAAGAGGGTGAAAATGAAGTGGCAAAATTTGCAGATGACACACAATTATTTAGATCTGTCAAGTCAAAAAATGAATGTGAGAAACCTCAGAATGAATGAACAAAGATACATTATTAGAGGACACAGTGGCAGATAAAATTCAATGAGGATAAGTGCAAGATTGAAGGAACAATTTGAACTAATGATACATTTTGATGGCTTCAAAATTAACTGCAGTGACTAAGAAAAAGATAAACATAACCGTGGACAGCTCAATATAAATGTCACCTCATTGCACAGGAGTCAAAAAGCAAAGAAAGTGTTAAGCTGTGTTAAGTGAAGGAGCAAGAATAATACTGAACATGTTATAATGATATTATTTAAATGAATGGCACATCCTCACCTTGTATACTGTGTTCGATTTTGTCACCCCTCTTCAAAAAGGTTGCACCAACAATAGAAAGTTCCAGAGAAGGTCAATTAATATGATTAGAGTCAAGATTTTTGTATGAGGAGAGATAAAAAGATATCTATTATTAAGTTTAGACAGAAGATGAATAAGAGGTGACACTATAATGGTGGAATAAAGGTCAACCAAGAGCACCTACTTATGTAACAGAAGAATAAGGGAACATTCAGTGAAATGGCAAAAATATTTAAACTGATGAAAGAAAATGCTTACACACACACACTGCAATCATTAACCTTTGAAACTTGTTCCCAAACACTATCACTGTGTCCATAAGCTCAGTAGGATTCAAAAAAGGATTACACCATTATATGGATAAGAAAAATAAATGCACAGTTGCACTAGTGAGCCTATAAAAAACAACCACATGGGATATTAACCCTCATTGAATGCAATAAGAGTCTTTTACCAGTGTCTGAGCCTTTTGGCATCTTCTGAAACATCTCTTATTATGTGCTGTTGAAGACAGGGGGTGTAAATTTCAAAAGCGTTTAAGTCCTATTGACCATCAATGAGACATTCCCAAATGCCTAAATCGTTTTTGAAAAAAAGGGACAGAGGGTCCTACGACATTTAAGTACTTTTGAAAATGTTATCCAGGATACCAAAATAGATGAACAATTGATTTATTAAAACAAATTCTTGAATGGCAATAGTCTATTTCAAAAGATGGTATAAGTGCCGAACCAGTTCAGATACTGAATGTGATGCTGTAGCATCACAAGTGGCTAAAAAGTCCAATTCTCAAGTTACAGTGGACTACAGGCACAAGGTGTAGAGCTACTGAGGATGAAACTAGTGTACTCCTAGTTCTCAAGACCTGCTGCAATTTTGTCTTTGCTCTCTTCAGTTTCCGCTCTCTCAACCATCTCTCTTCAGCTTCTTAGATTTCTTTGTCCAGCGCAACTCACCCCTGCACCCCACCTCCAAGTGTGGCCTGTCACTATCTTCATCTTCCCAGCTTGCAATGTTTATATTGAAAGTTTTCAAGTCCCTTGTGCATATGTCCTTGAATCTAGATAGGCCCAGTGGCCTTGGAGCACCCACAAGTTCTCCGTATGGGAGAAATGTTTGAAACTAGTAATTAGACTTAGCAATTTTGCTTTCTCAAGTTCTTTGTGTCAGGAACTTTGGTTTCCTGCTTCATACAGTATTTAGAATTTGGTGAAGACAGCAGATGTGAAAAGTGTTTAGCCTCCTCTCATGCCTGCTAGATGGTCCAGGTCTTGCCACCATACAGCAGCGTGCTCAAAGCACACATCTGGTAGACCTGTATCTTGGTGTTCAGTGTTCATCTTCTGTTTTCCTACATGTGTTTGGTCAATTGGCCAAATGTGGTGGCAGCCTTTCTCAGGCAAAACATAAATTCATCATCTAGATACAAGTTATCTGTGAACCAAATGGCATCAGATAGCAGAATTTGTGCACAACTTGCAGCATAGTGCTCCTTATTAAAACTTGAGCAGTCATCACATCTGGTGCCATAATGATTGTCTTCTTTAGACTGATGTTCTTATGTTCTTATGATGGTTAGTCCACATTCATCACAAAGCTATTATAAAACCACCGAAACTCTTCTTCATTGTGTGTAATGAACACTGCGTCACCTATGACAAGGAGAAGTTCTCTTATCAGCACATGTTTGACTTTGCATTTTGCAATGTTGAAGAGTTTTCCATATGACCTTGTAGGGAGATGAACACCATCCGTACGAAATGAAAAGGTGTCATAAATATAAAGGTAAGGGTAACCACCTTTCTGTATACAGTGCTATAAAATCCCTCCTGGCCAGAGGCAAAGTCCTTTTACCTGTAAAGGGTTAAGAAGCTCAGATAACCTGGCTGGCACCTGACCCAAAATGACCAATGATGGGACAAGATACTTTCAAATCTGGAGGCGGGGGGGAAGGCCTTGGTCTGTCTGTGTGATACCTTTGCCGGGAAGAGATCAAGGATGCAAGCCCTCCAACTCTTGTAAAGTTAGTAAGTAATCTAGCTAGAAAATGCTTTAGGTTTTCATTGTTTTGGCTTGTGAAATTCACTGTGCTGGAGGAAATGTGGATTCCTGTTTTTGTGTCTTTTTGTAACTTAAGGTTTTTCCTAGAGGGATTCTCTATGTTTTGAATCTGACTGCCTGTAAGATTATCTTCCATTTTGATCTTACAGAGTTGTTCTCTTATCTTTTTTTGTTCTTCTAATAAAGTTCTGTTTTTTAAGAATCTGATTGGGTTTTTTGGGTCTTAGAAATTCAAGGCTGGTCTGTGCTCATCTTGTTTATTCTTAAGCCTCCCCAGGAAAGGAGGTGTAAGGGCTTGGGGGGATATTTTGGGGGAAATAGGAACTCCAAGTGGTCCTTTCCCTGATTGTTTGTTAAATCACTTGGTGATGGCAGTGTTTACCTAATCCAAGGACAAAGACTTTGTGCCTTGGGGAAGTTTTAACCTAAGCTGGTAGAAATAAGCTTAGGGGGTCTTTCATGCGGGTCTCCACAGCTGTACCCTAGAGTTCAGAGTGGGGAAGGAACCCTGACAAAAGGCATGACAAAGTAGCAGAAAGAAGACTATACTGAAGTGTGTATTTCTACTGCTGACCAGGTCAGAAGCCTTTCTAAGGTCTATGGAGGCCACATAGAGAGGTTTTTCTTGTTCCTGACACTTTTCTTGCATTTGCTTTAGTTCAAAGAGTACATCAATAGTCAATCTATCAGCACAGACGCCGCACTGACTGTTGGGATATACGTGTTCATCAAGAATTTGTAGTCTTGTGAGAATGATCTGAGTGAATGCCTTGCCGGCAACACTAAGGAGAGCGATTCCTCTGTAGTTATTGCAGTCACTCCAATCTCCTTTCTTTTTGATACAACATTGATGAAGTTGGCATTCTTTATGTCTTACAGTATCCCCCTTCCCTCCAGCAGGCAATCAAGATATTGTGCAGATGTTTAAGCATAACGTGTCTTCCTTGTTTCATACTTCAACTGGAATTCTGTCTTTTCCTGTACACTTTCCTATTGCTAGAGAAGTGATGGCCTTTTCAAGCTTGTTTATAGATAGTTCAATAACAAGCTTTTTGATAGTCTGAAGCTTGGGGATCACGTTTAGCACTGCTTCAGAACCAGAAGTTTCATGTGAATAGATTAGTGATAGTGTTCAATCAATGCTGTCAGTAATCATATCTCCTATTTAGAGATCTGAGTGGGCTGGCCTTCTTGGATGAAGGACAAAGTGCTTTTTTTGATTCCACCATACGTGCCTCTTAGATCTCCTGTCTCAAAGGGCATCTGTATTTTCTCATAGTGATTGAGCCAGAATGGCAACTATGTTTCCTGAGCTGGATGTATGTTTTGGTGGAGATACGCTGTGTGTTTTGCTTCAATAACTGGAAACATTTATTCAGAATGTGCTGCAACCCAATCTTTATCTTGTGCAGTCTTTTTACCAAAGGCTGAGGTTGCAGCTATATGGGTATTTATTCTGAGTGTGTTCTATTCTGCATCAGCATTCAGGGGAAGTGAAACTGATGATGTGACTTCCCTGAAATTCATAGCAAACTGAAGGCATCGCCCTTGGTCTTTTGTGTTACTGACATTACTACATGGGCAAGAGCTTGTTTGGTACAATGGAATTTCTGCAGTGAAAGCTTTATTTTGCAGCATAGGCTCTCTGAAAGTCCAAGTACACTGTATCAACTGGATAACCCTTGTTCATATGTTTGTTGACCTCCTCAAAGAATTCTAGTAGATTGGTTAAGCATGATTTCCTTTTACAAAAGCCATGTTGACTCTTCCCCAACAATTCATGTTCATCTCTGTGTCTGGTTGTAACTATAGTAAAGAACAGAATAATCAGTTTGCCTGGTACTGAAGTTAGACTTACCAGCCTGTATTTGCCAGAATCTCCTCTGGAGGTTTTTTTGAACATTGGAGTCACACTAGCTATCCTTCACTCATCTGGTGCAGAAGCTAATTTAAGTGATAGGTTACATACAGGAGTTAGTAGTTAGTAGTAGCAATATCATATTTGAATTCTTTCAGAACTCATGGGTGAATACCATCTGCTCCTAGTGACTTATTGTTTAATTTAGCAATTTGTTCCAAAACTTTCTTGTCACCTCAATCTGGGGCAGTTCGTCATTTGTCACCTAATGACTCAGGTGTAGGAATCTCCCTCACATCCTCTTCAGTAAAGAGTGATACAAAGAATTCCTTTAGCTTCTCCACAGTTGCTTTGTCTTCCTTGAGTGCACCTTTAGCACCTCAATCATCCAGTGGACCCACTGATTGTTTGGCAGGCTTCCTGCTTCTGATGTACTGTTAGCGTTTGTGTCTTTTGCCTGTTGTTCTTCAAATTCTTCTTTGGCCTGCCTACTTTTATACTTGACTTGCCAGAATTTATACTCCTTTCTATTTTTCTCAGTAGGATTTGACTTCCAATTTTTGAAATGATGCCTTTTTACCACTAACCTCTTCTTTTACTCTGTTGTTTAGCTACAGTGGCATTTTTTGGTTCTCTTAGTATTTTTTAATTTGGGGATATACATTTAATTGGAGCCTCTATTATGGTGTTTAAAAGAAATTTCCATGCAGCTTGCAGGCAGTTCAATCTTGTGAGTGCTCCTTTTAATTTCTGTTTAACTAGTTTCCCCATTGTTCTGTAGTTCCCCTTTCTGAAGTTAAATGCTACTGTGGTGGGCTTTTTTGATATTGTTTTTTTTCATTCCAGTGGGTATTTGGCATACCCACCAACACTCAGTGAGTTGTGTGGTTCCCACTTTAGTCACCGAGCACCCAACCCATGACAGGCTATACTGGGTTACATAGTACCAGTAATAGGCCTCAAATGCCTCATCTGATCCTAAAGGGCAATTCTTATGTTCTCATATACATTCATTTGCATACTGGATCATCGCATCCCAGGAAGGGTCACCCCTGTGTGAGGGAAATGGTGTTTGAAACAACACTTCCTCCATCTCTAGCAGACTCTCTACAAGGGAGCATAATATACAGAACACCATTGCTGAAAACTGCCCATGGAATTTGCTGAACGAGCACATACTCTAACCACTAGTCAATATGCTCTGGTCAGCCAATCTAATTTGGTGGCAGTGCTACCCAATGGCGGGTCCGCCAGCAGCAGGTAGTTTGCAATCACTTTGTACCTCTTCATCATCTTTACTGTTATGCCTGCTTTACTTCTATCAGTCTGCTCTCTCTCTTTCCTTTTGTACTGTGGAAACTGGAGTCTCAACTGTTGCACCATTTTCTTCTCTTTACTTCTGTCTCCTTTCTTCCACCTTATTCCTATTCCACGTCCTTTCTCTGTATTATTATTTTCCCCCAATTTCTTTCCATCATGCTCTCACCATGACCAGTAATTGTGCTCCTTCGAAAAATCTCTCTATGACTCTCTTCTGTACTATCCCATCCTTCTGCTCTTGTTCTCATATCATGTAGTGGTTACCCCTCAAGAAAGTGGAGTGTACATTCCCCAAGTTGTTTCCCCCTTAAGGAGGCAGCAATAAGCTTAAATAAGTACTGCAGGGACATGGTGTGTGCTTGGATCTATTTTGCATCTTGTGTTCTTTCTAAATATTGAAAGCTTAGACTGCATGGGTGCTCTCTTTACCCACAATTTTGTAGTTCTGCATCCTTCAATATAGCTGCAAATTTTGCCTTATGCTGTGAGTCACATGTATATCAGTAGTAAAGCACAAAGAGTTGACAGCTGCCAAACTTGCTAAGTAGAGATTTTATTTTCATTACCAAAAAGTGAACTGTTCCATGAGTCTGTTATTAAGGTCAGTCTGATTCAATAACCGGCAACCTCCTTGAAGCCAGGAAAGCTTCTTTATCACATTTATCTGTTAACTGGTAAGTGCCAAAAAGAAACTCAGCTGACTGCACTAAATTAAGCAGCAGGGCAAGACAGTAGCTAGCATATTATGTTATTATTCATATCTTTATAAAACTTTAACTTAAGAGTCTACTATACTTTGCTTTCCCCTCATCAGCATTTTTTGGCAATTGATGTGAATTAGTGGTGGGCAGATCTCAGAAGCTTTGGATAAGTACCTAGACATTAAGAAGCTGACCTTTCCAAACTGCTTGGGTTTTCAAAATTAGGCTAAGAAAGTTTTAAATATAATCAATCATCCAAGGGGCTGTCTTGGAGAGATCTCTGATTTCTAGTCAATGAGAAATACCACCTGAACAACCTTGCTCACCATTTCCCATCACTGCCAGTTCCAGCCAGAACCCAGAAGTGCAGCGTCATAGAAAAATGAAAAATAAGGGTGTAAAAGTTATCCAGACTTTAATTTCAAAAAAAGTTTTGCTTCAAACTGAGTGTGAATTTAGGCCTTGGGTTGTTTCTAATTTCACCTGAACTAGTTTATCCATTCTCAGTTTTGATCCCAAAGAAAAATATTTATCTTTCTTTTTTAAATGTACCCACTGTTCTGGCTTCTGAGCACATTTATATGAATAGAAAAAACAGCAGCCCTGAAGTCTGCTCTGTACTCTCTCTCTAGCACTATTCTGTATGTTGCCCACCATTATGCCTTAACTCTGACACTGAAAAGAATTACAGGGTATTTCATTCTCCATTCAATCCTTGGCCCTTTTGCTGTGACTACCAATCAGGTTTCAAATTGGTGTTGAATGTGACAGTGTTTTATGTTAGTGTTTCTCAACCAGGGGTACATGTACCTCAAAGGGTACACAGAGTCTTCCAGGGATTATGTCAATTCATCTAGATCAGGGCTGGTCAGCTGGGGGTCATGGACCACAGGGGGTTATGGGCTGGGGTTGGGGTTGCAAGTGCAGGGCTGGCATTATGGGATGGCAAGCAGGGCAGTTGCCTGGGGCCCCATGCCGCAGGAGGCCCTGCAAAGCTAAGTTACATGCTTCAGCCCTGGACAGCAGGGGACAGGCTACAGTAGCCTGGAAAGGTTGAGAGCCACTGTTTTATGCACTATGGACACTTGTTTGTAAGAACTGGACCATAACCACTGAAGTCATTTGACATGGTTCAGTGAACAGGCACTAGCTGATCACTTTATCTCACTGTGAGCATGGGCTGAATATAAAACATCAACTGAGCCATGAAATGTTCTTTATTTCACTGCAGGGCAACAGAGCCAGTGTGGTGGTTTGATGGTGCAGTGGGTCAAGACAGAGGGAATGAGGTTGTTCAGGCAAGCCAGGTTGATGCTGAACTATCAGGTAAAAGCTGGCCGAGAAGCTGGAATGGTGCTGAGAGTGAGGTAGAAGCTAGAAGGGAGAAGGTTGAGTTTGTGCAGATAAATAAACCATTTTCTTCCCCTCCCCCATCAACATCCCAGAACCCAACAAAAACCTTTCCCATGATTCCCTTCACCCCACAGACAGATGTTCCAAATTTTTCTCTTTATGGGGAAATGGGGAAGACATTGCTGGAGAATAAGGGCAGATTCTCAAGTAGCTGCAGTACCACTGGCTATTTTGGGCACCACTGATCACTTGTTCCTCACCCAGCATGAGCATTGCCTGGCTGACTGCAGCTTCATGTGTAGCTGTAGGTACAACCTATGGCATAAATAGTTTTGCTTCAGTTGGAAATGCCACAAATCCTGTGAGACATTATGCAGTGCTACACTTCTCACTGACTATTACAGGCTCTGTTACAGAGAATGAGACAGAATACTGCCAGGCTTGATTACACAAGCAGTGCTATTTTAGCTAACAATTAGATAAATTTTATAAAGTAAAAAAGTTATTCTGAAACCTATCACAGTCATTACTGAAATATCTGAGGATATCACAGGAGACAAGGAAACAGCATCACCTGCTGACTACCACCAATGGGTACCAGCTAGCAGCAGAGTAACGTCTAATGCTGGTCTGGAAGAAGACCGTCTGTTCTGCAAGAAATTGACTCTTGGAAATTGTTCAGAATTGGAATAAAAAGCCAAAATTTCCCATGAAATGAAAATTCCAAAATTATTTGATTCAGCACCATCAAAATTGTGACTTTTATAGTGTTAAAAACCATACTATTATAAATATTGAACTAAATTTCCTTTTAGCTTCTAATGTATCAAAGATTTCAGCATTGTCAAAATGAAACATTTTGACTTTTTCCCCATTGAAATGTACATCAAAAGTGGCATGTTACTGTGAATTGTGTTTGTTTTGACAAAACTACATTTTTATTTTTATGGACAATTGTTATACTGATTTTGGGGAGGGTGGAGGGGAGGGGGACCAGCTCTAATAGGGACTTGCTCATTGGCTTCATCTACCACTGATGAAGAATAATCTCATGCCTCTTTCTCCCAGTTCCAGCCACCATCTCTGGCTTCACAGGGCCACATCTTAATTAGAAAGTTGTATCCTGGACCATCTCTTCTCCCATCACAAGGGCCACCTTCCTTGAATTCATTACCAAACTAGCATCCCTGTGGCATCCACAGCAATCACTTACATGGAGAATTTCTACTGGGAAAGCAGTGTCTTTTCCTGTGGTTTAGCAACTGGAGGAGAGTTTGCATCCTGTGATCTGCCACCCTTTGCAGACCAGTGGAGGATCATGAACAGAACTGCTGATAGAAGTTCCAGTGCAACCTCACTCCCCCACACATTCACTCCTGTCTCAGAATGCATCAATTTTAGTTTGTATTGACTGCTGATAGACAGGGATGTAGGAATCTTGCAATCCTACCCTACTCTCTTTCCACACACCTACTTACTAACCATGGAGTATGAGCTCCACTTTGGTTTTGTTTTGTTTTTTTAAATGTCAGAGTTATCAGATATCTACAGCAGTAAGCATTTATTTCAATACTGGTTAATGTCAATATGCTATTCCAGCAAAAGGTTGGATTATGAATAGTCATATAAACAAAACAGATTGCATGGTACACTATAGCCCGTAGGGCTAGCTTGCCTTTATTATGTTCACTGCCGTACCTTCATTATATTCTGTCTTTATTATATTCAGCAGTAATGCAAGGAACCTATAGGCTTGTATCTTGTAAGACATTATCTTCAGCAGTTAGCATAAGGCTTGAGGCCTATGAATTTAGGGGTGACCATTAGGACATTTATCTGTGCCAAAGTTTTAGGGAACTGAAAATAGAATGTGCAAGGGGAATTTTGTGAGTTTACCATAATGACACCTACCACTCATAGAAACATGAGTCAAGATCTGCAGCTGATTGACCACAAGAGTGCCACGGCAACAAATTGATATATGAAAATAAGTTAATATCATTGATATACTAACCTGTAGGAGGACACTCCAATAGTAGGGTAGAGAAATACAAATAAGGAAGAGGGGAGAAACCTCTACCGAATACACATTAGACATAGTGGCGTCAGCATAACATATTATAAAAGTTGCATCCCAGCCTAGCAGGAGGAGAGAGAAATGTAGCCCTTGGGAGCTGCCAGAATGGTGGCCACTGATGATGAGGAAGGTGATGGTGATGAGGAAGATAATGGCTAACATTTCAGGTTGTTCTGGAAGAGATTGTGTGAGTGTATGGATTTTCAGATGTACATTTTGTACGATCTCTATCTCCCTTACTGAGCTGGGGTGTTTGTGACTTTGCTAAATGTATTAATAAATTATTGTAAATATAGAGTTCCTATAGAGTTGTGAGTGTTGCAACCATGCACATCTGGGTTCCCAACTATAACAATTTTAATAACACTAGGTTCTTGTCCCAAGATCAGGCCTATCAAACCTCAAAAGTGATAACTGGGAATTCTTAAGTAATCCATATGATTAATACATAATCCACAGATCAGGCTACAACACCAAGAAAATCTCTCTTCTAGAAATAGATCTGGATCCTTGATATTCCAGATGAGATTGCCCTAGAGTTAAACTTCTGCTACAGTCAAATCCAGTGTTCTGGTTTTTGCCCACTCCTCTATTTTTTTTTTAAATGAGTTAAGTCAAATGATATCTGAAAAACGTTCGCTCGTATTGATTAAGAGGGATTTCCATACTGGAGAAAACAAAGAAGACACTTTCATTTCAAATGTAATTTATATGGCTAGTCATTTTCTGCTTTCTATATATTAGTATTTCATATATGGAATAACTCCCTACCACACATCCCCACTGCCACATCTTCATGATCTTGTATTTACGTCATCTTGTGAATGTATCCATGTACAGAGCCAATGGCTATTGAAATGATTGTAGTGTCATAACTTCAACACTCCAGCTTCAGTGCAAGAAAAGAAGCAACAGTACAAATTCAGTAATGAGGAAGATAAAAATAAACTGAGAAATAGCAAGCACAAAGAAATGCCTTTAAGTAATTACAGATGTAGCAAGAATCATGTAAAAAAAAATCAAGAGGAGGCTAAATGAATTTATGTTTTATGTCTGATGAGCTTGACCATATTCCCTGTTATGAAAGTCTTAGTCCCTTTTTAAAGAAATTTATGTTGGTATGGAAAATAATCTTGTGCAATTTTTTGTAGCTAATCCACCATAGAATTAGATATTTACTGTTGTTGTAAGGCAATGTCTGGAATGCCTTCTCCTGGTTTTACTGACTTAGGTTTACAGCGTTTCTAATTAGACTAATTAAGGAAGATATGACAAATTACTCATCTCACAATTTGTTTTATTGGATCACTGCTTCCAGTTAATTACTAGGAATCTGAAAGGAGGAATGATCCATGAATAATTAGTAACTAATTTTGGATTAGCAAAAAAATGTTCACATTAGGCACTTGTGAAGTTGTGGGTTCCTGAAGAAAATGGAAAAATACAAACAAGCCAATATTTGTTTAGTGTGATGCGTGAACACTGTTTCGTTATTAATTATTCTTCATCTTAACATTATACAAATCTAAGCTTTATACTATCCTTTCATTTCTTAATGTTCTCCCTAGACTCAGTTGCCTTTCTGAAGTTTATCCCTAGGAAAAAAAAATATTTGGGAGCGGGAACAGGAAGGATGCATGTGGGGCCCTGTCACAGGGCGGGACTCACCCCTGCGGCACCTCCTGCTTGACTCTCAGGGAATTAGCTCTTCCAGCCTCCAGAGCACCCTCTGCAGGCTGGTGTCTTGCTGCCGCTGGCTCCCCATGTCCCTCCCAGACCCCAATGCCCCTTCCTCCTGGCACAGATACCCCCACAGATCTGGGTCTCCCCCTCCCAGGGGAGCCCCCACCCACTATCACTGCCTTGCCTCAGTCTTTGGCTACTGCCAGTCACCATTGCACCCCCACACACTGGAGCAGACTGCAGTGTATAAGCCAATCACCACAGGCAAGGGGGGCGGGGGGTTGGACCTGCTGCCTCTGCCTACCTTTGGGCTGCCCCCTGCAACCCCAGTACCTATCCAGCCTTACACTAGGCCGCAGCCTGGGAGGTTTCCAGCCTGGAGCTCCCCAGCTCCCTTGGCCTTCCTCCAGCCCTGCTCCACTTCGGGTATTCTTCCCCAGCAGCCAGGCCTGTCTTCCTCCACAGCTAGAGGAGGCTCTGTCTGCTCCTGGCCCACTGCCCTCTTATAAGGGCCAGCTGGGCCCTGACTGGGGCATGGCCACAGCTGAGCGTGCTTCCACCAATCAGCCTGGGAACTGCTTTCTCTCAGCCACAGCCCTCTCCTGGGCTGTTTTAAGCCCTTTAAGGCTGGAGCGGGTGACCATCCCGCTACAGGCCCACAGGAATATCATGTTTGAACCTGGCCTAGTTGTCAGCCAGATGGCAGTGTCTGGTATGTAAATTTCGGTTCAAATATGAACCAGCATGATGCTGATCTTAGAAGGAAAATATTTCCCAGGAATATAGTTATGCAGGTATTGTGATTGAATGTATACACCATGGCATGCAGTTTATCAGAAAAGGGATTAAAGTAGGGTAAAAGGGACACAGGAAATATTCCAGATAGCCCCAAGAACAGATACCAAAAAGACCTGCCTCTTAGAAAAGTGAGGCTTTAGTCAGTAGCAGGATACTGTCTCCTACAGCTTGAGCAGCAGCCTGTATGAACTTTTCATTTGAACACCACTGCACTGCAGAATATCTTTTTAGGGTGGTTTAAGGAGCAGTAGCCATTAGAGAAGTCCCTGGCAGCATGTTGTCAATGGAACCATATTGACATGGAAGCTGGAGTGGTGGTATTAGTCCAGAAGGGTATATCATCTGCAAACACGGCCCTAGTGTCCAGTGGATCTTGGGACATCTCTGGATTCTGAAGACTCCTGCCTCATGTGATCTAATAATCAGAGACATTTTCCTCCCCCTGTGTCCTCTCCAACATCAAAACAAAATCCTTTGACTACCTGTGACCGGGACAGAGGATTTTTTGGCATTGCCAGATCTTTATACTTTGGCTACGTTGACTGAGCTAAATTCAGTTTAAGAAAGTATCCTCATACAAAATACCCTTTATGGAGCAGGACACTAACAGGACACACACATAATCTTAAAGGTGAAAGACAAAAAATTAACACTGTGGTCCCAGATGAACTGGGGTAGATCCTCAGCTGATGTCATAGCTCCAAGGCACACCAACTGAGGATCTGTTCTACTGTCATTGCTGGCTTAACAGGAATTTGGTACACACTTTGGAAGTCTCCTCATACTGTGTTCTATTGAGCGTTTCATTTCAGGACAGTAGAAATCAAGTTATCCAAAAACTACAACTTTGTGAGGTTCCCTTATAAGATGCCCCAAATACTAACTGATTGCTTCAATCTGCATTCCTTCCTTAGTGTGCTGTTGCTCCAACTGTTCTGCTGTACTATGGTTCCAGAGCCTCCATCTGGTCATCAGTTTAGTTCAGTTTAACAAGCATGTTAGGCGACAATGGTGTCCACTTACATGTTCTTTGACCTTGTTCTTTAATGGAGGAAGTATACAGATTCAATTCTACCCAGTTTATCATTACTTTAGTCACCAAATTCTAGTTCCAGGGATTCTCCACTCCATTAGTTTTATAGTAGTGCCTCACTTAGTATGTGCTGTACCAACAATAGTGAGATGCTCCCCATGTGAAGAATTTACATCATCCACATTAAAAGATTAAGAGATGTGATTGATTTATACTAGTGATGAACCTAATGACTTCAATGGAATCACACCTGAATTTGGTCCTTTATGTACAGGTAGTTTGATAATATTTTATACTGACAAGAAATTGTGTTAGGATTCCATTGCAGATCAAAAGGGAAAAATGCACTAACATTATTACAGATGACTTCGGTTCTTAAACCCATTTAAAGCTTGATCCAAATCCCACTGAAATCAGTGGAAACATTTCCCATTGACTTCAACGGACTTTAAAATCAGGCCTATAGAGCCAAATCTTGCAATGCAACAATTTGAGAGCAATCAAGTGATAAAGCAGAGGGGAAACAGCATGGAGAGAGAAATGGAAAAGTGAATAATAGATTAAAGTGTGCCCAAAGGACATGGAATGCATGGCTTGTATCAATAAAATGAGAAATTTAAGAAAGCCAATATGGATGGAGGAGGAAAGTCAAGAAATAAAATGAGTGTAATACAGGGGAACTATAGTATGAGCATCATAGAAATTAAATATTGAAAAGACTTGTAAGGCCATTGTGCCCATACCTCAAGGCTTGGATAATGTTTAAAACATTAAGTGGAGTGGCTGAAAAGACTGCAAAATGAAGTTGAGAAGGTTAAAAAATATTAAAAAGCAAAAGTAGAGATCTAAAAGACTGCACAGGGGCCTGGATGAATTAGAAAAATTTCTAGTTCATCTCAACATACAAGAGAATAATGAAAAACAATAAGTGGGACGACCGCTAGAATCATTTATACATTGGGAAATAAAACCACATGATCCATATTTTCACCTTGCCCTTTAAATGATAGCAGATGAGAAATGCAGATCTTCATTCCAAAAGCTTGTAGCCGTGTTTGCTATGTCTTGATTTAATATCATAGAGACCCTCTTGCCTTCATATTAGCCCCTGCAGCATTGCACCTCCACTCTTCTTGTCTGCCTTGCAAACTTCACAGGATGAAAGAGGAGAATGCCCTAGCATGCTGCTCTGTGGCTGACCTGGTCTCCATGTCCAGACACTTCTTAGGTAACAGTTCTGTGACTGATAACGTCTCAGCATGAACATCATAGAAATTAGAGATAGAGAAAACCTATTAGGTCATTGAGCTCATCTCTAAGGCTTAGGTAAAAAAGGATTAGGCATTTACATGGATAACAAATATAGCCGGAGTTGTTGTAAATATTAGAAGAGAAACAAGAGTTTTGGAAGGATTATTATTAACCCACAAAAAAACTGTGTGATATAATCCAACCTCTAACATTAATGGGGTATAAGAAGAAACTTCCCTTGTGAGTAGGTTTTCCTATAACTACACATTTGGTACAGGTCACTGTCCCATCTAAGCTGTGCGCGCACACAGATCCTAAACCCCACGCACACGGCAAAACACCATGCGCACAAGAATTTGCACAGAAGCACAACAATTTGCACACAAGAAATTTTTTCGCACATGGCCTGTCAAAAATTAGAGGGAACACTGGTCACTGTGAGAAAGAGAGAGAAAGAGACACACACAAAATACTGGACTGGATGAACCAGTCATTTGATCAAGTAGGTTAATTCCCATGGAAATCATTCACCCAAAAACCAGCAAAGCAAACTAGCAGGTTAATCAACAAGAATAATGAATTTTCCCATCTCATGCATCATTCAGATATGAATGTCTGAGGGAGGAAATTTATATATCCGGAGATATTAAACATGGTAACCAGCAGGAAATTTCACAGCTGGATCTATACATCACTTTCTAAATAAGTAGACTCCAATGTTTCTTTTGCAGTTCTCATACAAGAAAGCAATCAAGTTACATTCTCATTTTTTTGGGCAGATGCATGGTTCCTGCACCTAATTTCTCATTTCTTAGTACTTCAGAAATGAGAAGTCAGACCAGACAATGTTCAGCTCATTCAGCAATCCAGACAATGTTTTCTCTCAATACCACAATTAATTGTAGACTTTTGGATAGTCTTGGGTAGAGGTAGTAAAAAAAATGTGATAAAATTTCCCTTTGGAAAAAGCAGTTTCACTAAAACTCAAACTCTTCCATAGGAAAACGTCAACTTTATTCCACCCCTCCCACCCTCTGCAGTTTTCTAATGGGCACATTTTTGCATATGCAAAAAAAACAATTTCTAGGAAAACTTAGTAACTTTATTAAATGACTTTGGTGCATCCATGTTCTCAACCATTTCCCATTTGCTTTCTGTGAATATTCAAATGATCAAGTTCACTGTCAAAAATGTTTGCAGAAAGTGAATGGTAAAGTCAGATGAGTTTTTGCAAATAATTAATTATGAACTTTAAGTCAAGAAATGTTTACACCCAGTCATGGAACAAAAACAATATTTCAACAAGATGCGACTTAATTGACCAATCACAACAAAGAAACAGAATTCTCCCATTCTAACAATAGATTGACAATATATTCTTCAAATACATGTGAACAACAAATACCTTCAAGAGCATTGTGATAGATGTACACCCATGACAATCTAATGATCATCCTTCCACACATTCCCCCACAGTCTCCCATATATTAAATTATATTGCTTGATTAAGCAATGGTAAGCTTCAGCTTTTTCTTTTCTCCATTGCAGGACACCCATGGCCTCAAAAGACCCATGCTCCTTCCATGTACTACTTCTTACACTTCCTGGTGTCCGCCACCGCTGCCCCCCACTTCCCTGGGAGTACAAACTCCAAACTTTCATCCCTCTTCCCAGGGAGTGACTGCTCTTTCCCACCAGCAGCCTTTGTCTGTTCCTGCCCGGGTCCTGGGTCAGAGGGGAAGTCAGATAAAACACAGAGTTCCCAGAATTCCTTTCTGAGGATATCCTTTCCCATCATGGTTTTTAAGTTGGACTTTTGGAATTGGGATTTTTAGTATATTCCCTGTGACAGTGTGTCAAAGGGTCCACTCACCGCTAGTGATGCCTCCTCCTGCCCATCCTGGGAATTAGCTTTGCCAGGCATTTTAGCCCCCATCTGGTGAGCATTAGCTTTGCCAGGCATTTTAGCCCCCCTCTTCCCCTGTCCTGTAGCCCCTCTCACTTCAGGAACTGCAGCTTCCTCTTCATGACTCAGGCCTCTGGCCATGTCACGACATGGTTCTTCCTTCCAGGGGGTTACCCAAAGTCCTTCCATGCAAACAGTCTTAGGTAGTCTTCTCCAGTACTGCCCTGAGGGTGCCACTTCCCCAGTGGCCAGTTGAGGAACCTGGGCCTACCCATTTCTCTGGGTTCTGGTCCAGGGACTCTCAACCCAGAAGTTCTGAGCTTTACTCTCCCAGCCCTTACTACTTCTTTCCTGGACCGCTTCCTACACCTCCTGGTTCTCCCCTTTATGTGAGAGTATGAGTTCTAAACTCTCATCCCTCTTCCCAGGGAGTATCTGCACTTTCCCAGCACCAGCCTGTCTGTTCCTGCCCAGCTAAGCCTGCTTTCAGTGAATTCACTGCTTCCTAGCTGCCCCTCCAGGTGCAGCCTATGGAGTTAATTGGCCTGCCAGACCATCTTAACCCCTTCCAATGTTGTGTGAGGCAGACACCCCATCACATGTTGAATAATGCACCTCTCAAATTGTGGACTATCTTTGTTGTACTTATAAGTTAAATCAGGTAGAATTTCAAACTTGGCCTATAAATAGTTTCATTAAGGATTATGTCCATGAGCAGAAATAATTATGACCAAGAAAAAATTGCCTGTTGCACATGGACAATATAGAATTTATTAATTTGGAATGTTTGCATACAGAGAGAGGGGGACTGCATTTGTGTGTATTATTTTCCTAAGTGTTATTAGCAGTTTAAGAATCCCAAGCCTGATTCTCTTGTTAATAGATATTAAAACCCCTGCAACTCTTATATATTACATAACAGAACCAAAATTCCTTTTTATCTATGAAATTTAGTATTCTGTACCCTGTTAAACTGAAAATTTGTCTGTACTTAAGTTGAATCTGAGCGAGTGACAAAGTGAAGGACGGCATATATTCTATGAAATGTGTATAATCTTTTAACTTCCTTGACCTAGTCCAGATGCTCATGAAGGGACCCCTGGAAACTAACAAAGGATGTGTGTTGTAATGAACATGATGGGGTAAACTCATAAGGGGTGATTATGATTTAATTATGTTCTGTGATTGATAAGAGGTATTTGTTATTGCAGATGTTTTCTGTGATTTATGAAATAATGACCCACTGAAAGATGTTTTTAACTCAATTGAAATTGCCATAGCTGTTAGTAATAATGAGTGGATTAGAAATCCCTTTATCAGTCTTGTAAACAGATATGATAAACTGAGATATTAAAAATAGAACACACAGTGGGATCAATTGTGGGACAGTAATTTTTCCACTTCCCCCAAAGGAATTTTCTTTATCCTAAACCGGTATGTAGAGGCATGAGTTTTGGAAAGCTAGTTGGGAGTGAACAAGCTGCTATCACTTCACAAGTTACAGAGACCTGATAATGTATGTATGTTTTTCTTTCTGTATTCTGTATAGTGCTATATTAACCTTTGACTAATAGTCTTTGATTAATTAATTCCAATTGAGCCAACTAAATTCAAAAATGCAACTCTCTTCTCACTTACACAGGTGTAAATCAGATATAACTCCACTGAAATAAGTGTGAGTAGAGTGGGGCTTCAACTTGTTTACTCCCTGAGTTTTTTTTATCTATGAGCATTGAACAACACATTTAATTACTCTGTACAATGTAACTTCCTCATATCTCTTTACAATGTAGATGACAATGGGTGTCTAGTATGCTTTTCTCATTTGACGTAATATTAACCTCAATAGTTTTTCCTGTTCCATCCCACATTCAATTGAAAATACGTTACATGTTCATAGTTAAATTTCCATTACGGTTTCGCTGTGTGGCAAATTCACTTATCAGCTTTCCTAGCCAATCTCAGGCATCATTTTTTTTAATGTAGTGTCCTTAATATACACTATCACAGAACACTTTACAAGGAGAAAAAGTCATAGGGTGAACTGGAAAGAAAAAGTGTTTCAAGGGACATTTAGGGCTTCATCTTGCAAGATGCTAATCACTTCCCCTAACATGCTGAGAACAATTAGCTACCACAGACTTCAAAAGGAGTTGAGGGTTCACAGCATGTCACTGATTTGTTCATTTAATAGCTTTCTTTCTCTCTTCAACCCATCACTGTTTTGGGAGGCACTCCTCACCTCAGAGGATCTTGCCCTTAAACAGATTAAATGGTTCAGGAGGGAGAGATTTTTAGGCACAGAAGATGCTGAAGCAGCAGAAGTGAAAGTGAAGCTAGACTGTGAAATTTTCTTTAGTAAATTCCAAACTATATAAAAGCTGTGTAGTTTCAGGTTCAAACAAAGAAATGAAACTAACTAAGTTTCATTCAAACCTGTTGATGGTGCACAAAAATATGCCAAGCCTGGAAGCAACATGTTTGCCGTCTCACTTTCTAAAGATGAATGCCTGTGTAGAATTGTGTGGATTTGTTTTCACTGTAAAGCCAGAGGTCACATGATATATTTTCTGGGCCCCAGACTGACTGAGATTGCTTACGTATTAAGTATGCAGCTATGCCATTTGCTGTAGGATTTCAGATATTGGCTATGTTTAGTTGTGTTATAATTCCAAAATACTCAAATGCACAAAATAATAATGTTAATCAGGGACGGATTAGGGTAATCCAGGACCCTAAGCAAACAATAACATGGAGCCTCCTGTGGCTCCATCATCCAACTTGGAGTGGTGATGGTAGGGCACAGCCCTCCCCCTTTAAGACAGGCAGCGATATCCCAAAAGCAGCAGTCGGGGCTACTCTTTCCTCAAGAAACAGATCAGCAGGTCTTAGAGTTAACACATGATTGAGACGCATAAGGCAGTTCAACTGTCTTAGAGCTATTGTTTCAGGTCTTCTGCAGATGACCTGGTACTCTGGTCAAGTTTTTGTTCAGACCATGATGGCTAGAAAATTATATATTTTTAAAACAAAAGCTTAGCTTCTGATGTACATCACACGACCCTAGGAGCTGAGGCATCCTTGAACCACTATGTGAAGATGCAGTAGTAAAGTACCCACTGTAATAAAGGATTTTAATGGTCAGGTCTCCATTCTGGACCAAATTTTGGTCCCACTGAAGACAAAGGAAAAGTTCCCATTGGCTTGAGTGAGACCAGGATTTGGCCCTGTATAAACATGCAGTTAACATTGATTCAGCTCTGAGTGCTGTCTTAACCTGCACTGGATTCAGTCCAAAATCTGGGATATATTCATTTGTGAAAGTCTCATTAGGAATTTGGAGGGGATATTCCCTGAACATTACACTTTTAATCTGAATGTAGGTGTTGTTGTTTTCCCTTATATAAGCACTCCATGAGGTTCATAGAATCATAGAAGATTAGGGTTGGACGAGACCCCAGGAGGTCATCTAGTCCAACCCTCTGCTCAAAGTAGGACCAACCCAACTAAATCATCCCAGCCAGGGCTTTGTCAAGCCAGGTCTTAAAAGCCTCAAAGGATGAAGATTCCACCTCCTCCCTAGGTTACCCATTCCAGTGCTTCACCACCCTCCTCGTGAAATAGTTTTTCCTTAAATCCAACCTAGACCTCCCCCATTGCAATTGCAGACCATTGCTCCTTGTTCTGTCATCTGACACCACTGCGAACAGCCTAGCTCCATCCTCTTGGCCAAGAAGGCCAATGGCATTTTGGGATGTATAGGTAGGGGCATTGCCAGCAGATCGAGGGATGTGATCATTCCCCTCTATTCAACATTGGTGAGGCCTCATCTGGAGTACTGTGTCCAGTTTTGGGCCCCACACTACAAGAAGGATGTGGAAAAATTGGAAAGAGTCCAGCAGAGGGCAACAAAAATGATTAGGGGACTGGAACACATGACTTATGAGGAGAGGCTGAGGGAACTGGGACTGTTTAGTCTGTGGAAGAGAAGAATGAGGGGGGATTTGATAGCTGCTTTCAACTACCTGAAAGGGGGTTCCAAAGAGGATGGATCTAGACTGTTCTCAGTGGTAGCTGATGTCAGAACAAGGAGTAATGGTCACAAGTTGCAGTGGGGGAGGTTTAGGTTGGATATTAGAAAAAACTTTTTCACTAGGAGGGTGGTGAAACACTGGAATGGGTTACCTAGGGAGGTGGTGGAATCTCCTTCCTTAGATATTTTTAAGGTCAGACTTGACAAAGCCCTGGCTGGGATGATTTAGTTGGGGATTGGTCCTGCTTTGAGCAGGGGATTGGACTAGATGACCTCCTGAGGTCCCTTCCAACCCTGATATTCTATGATTCTATGATTCTTTGGAACCCCCCTTCAGGTAGTTGAAGGCTGCTATCAAATCCCCCCTCGCTCTTCTCTTCTGCAGACTAAATAAGCCCAGTTCCCTCAGCCTCTCCTCAGAAGTCATGTGCCCCAGCCCCCTAATCATTTGTGTTGTCCTCCACTGGACTCTCTCCAATTTGTCCACATCCTTTCTGTAATGGGGGGCCCAAAACTGGATGCAATACTCCAGATGTGGCCTCACCAGTGCTGAATAGAGGGGAATAATCACTTCCCTCAATCTGCTGGCAATGCTCCTACTAATGCAGTCCAATTTGACATTAGTCTTCTTGGCTTAGACAGCAGAAACGAGCCTCTGATAGTGTGGCAACCAGCAACCACATGTCACACAACAAAAACACTAACCCGGGAACCTATCCTTGCAACAAAGCCCGTTGCCAACTGTGTCCACATATCTATTCAGGGGAAACTATCATAGGACCTAATCACATCAGCCACACTATTAGAGACTCATTCACTGGCACATCTACCAATGTGATATACGCCATCATGTGCCAGCAATGCCCCTCTGCCATGTACATTGGGCAAACCGGACAGTCTCTACATAAAAGAATAAATGGACACAAATCAGACGTCAAGAATTATAACATTCAAAAACCAGTCGGAGCACACTTCAATCTCTCTGGTCACTCGATTACAGACCTAAGAGTGGCAATTCTTCAACAAAAAAACTTCAAAAACAGACTCCAACGAGAGACTGCTGAATTGGAATTAATTTGCAAACTGGATACCATTAAATTAGGCTTGAATAAAGACTGGGAGTGGATGTGTATTTACACAAAGTAAAACTATTTCCCCATGTTTATTTTTCCCCCTACTGTTCCTTACACGTTCTGTCAACTGCTGGAAATGATTATCACTACAAAAGGTTTTTTTTTCTCTCCTGCTGGTAATAGCTCACCTTAACTGATCACTCTCGTTATAGTGTGTATGATAACACCCATTGTTTCATGTTCTCTGTGTGTATATATATATATCTTCCTACTGTATTTTCCACTGCCTGCATCTGATGAAGTGGGTTTTAGCCCATGAAAGCTTATGCTCAAATAAATGTGTTAGTCTCTAAGGTGCCACAAGTACTCCTGTTCTTTTTGCAGATGCAGACTAACACTGCTGCTACTCTGAAACATGCACTTAAGGTAACTGGCAGAAATAAAGAGTTAGCAGTTAACTCTAGAGAGACAATTTCTGTAGAGTAATTAGTTAAGCATAGACATTTAGCTGTAATTTTGGAAGTGTATGAACTCTAGACTTTTCTAGTGAATTGTTATATACATTATGAACTACCCATTATGTGAGTCCTCACAGAAGAAAAATTGATGAAAGTAAATAAATATAATTTTCACTGACATTTTCCATAGAAAATTTTGACTTGTCACCAAAAAAAAACCCCACTGAAAATTTTCAGCCACAAATTTCAATTAAGTATCCAAACATTTTGTCTATATTTTGAAAAATAATGAAACCTTTTGACAATGTTTCATTTTGGTTTGTGGAACTGAATCAAAGTATTTAATTTCAGCTCAGGTCAACATAAAGGGCTTGTTTTCACTGTGGGGGAGATCAACGCCCGCTGCAATCGATGATTTATCGGGTCTAGTGAAGATCTGCTAAATTGACTACTCAGTGGATTCTGGTATTCCAGCTCCCCGAAAAGAGTAAGGTAAATTGACCAAAGAGCCTCTCCTGTCGACGCAGCACAGTGAAGACACCGGAGTAAATCTACCAAAGCTACATCGACTTCGCTATGTTATCCTCATAGCTGGAGTAGCTTAACTTAGGTCAATTTACCCTGGTAGTGAAGACATGATCTTAAACTGTCATAGTGCTTCATGGGAGTTACAGTTCAGGTGCCTCATGCCCTCATTTTCTCCTAAAGGCCAGGCTCCCTGTCTGGACTCACTCTCTCATGATGCACCATGGTCCACTTCCTTGATGAGTTGTTGTGATGCATCATGGGAGTCCCATGGCCACTGTTCATTGTGGGAAATGTGGTCTGCCTGTGGAACCTGACCCACAAAAGAGAATGAAGGCATAAGTCTCCAAACCACAACTCCTGTGATGCATTTCCGTATTCACATTTTCAATTTTTGGCTGAAAAGTTTTCAGTTTGAGATTTTTCTTGGGATGGAGGGGGGTTAATGAAAAGTCCAAGTTTTCTGCAGAGCAGACATTTTTTGTGAAAAATTGCATTTAGATCAATACAGTTTCAATCAAACCCCAGTTTTGAAGGAAAGTTTTAAGCCAGCCTTAACACTGTTGCCAATAATCTTCTTGTATCATTTAACTTTCATTGTTAATTAATAAGAATATTAGCAATCCAGAATTACATACAATTATAGATCTGTGCTTATCTAATTCCTTTACAAAAAATGGTATTCACTAGACTTTTGTATTATGATTGATTAACTCTTTACTTCAAACAAGCATCTTAGAGGCAAGAGTTTACATAATGGCAAATATTTCACATTAAAGAAATACACTGCCGTCATTTTCCTTTTTTCACTATGCTTACAAAACATTAATAGCTCCTTAATGATCCAGTTTGTTTTTAACAGCTCAGTCATTTTTGTGTCTTAACTAAAATAATAACTAAGCAATATGATTATTACAGGAAGCTGAAGCAAAGGCTTCTTTCTCACACGCACACAGCGATATCAATACCTGGAGCAACTCCCCTTTCTGCAGGTAAAAGATAGTTCATTCTGTGATGCTCAGTTATAGGCCTTTCATTTTAGTGTTAAAACTGACAGTTCTTCTAGATTATGGCAAAGAATTTATATCTAAATACATTTCCCTCTTAATGTATTTAGTTTTAACACAATGAAGGTTAAAATGGCACTTATGTCAATGGAACTTGTAAGTGCGCAGGACACTTATTAATCTAAATCCTGTTTTCAGAAAGTCACTTACATGTTTATGAATTTTTTACCCAAATTGCTTTGTGAAGAAGAAAACAATACCTCCAAAAGTTAAATTAAAAAAGTTAAGTCCTGGGGACTTCCCCTCCAGATGCATAAAAGCCAAAGAGGAGATTATCCCAAGATTACATTTGTCTCAGGTATATAACGTCTCAGGACTCTGAGAACTAAGTGCTGCATGGATGCTCAGACAGGACAAAATCCTAGCCCCAGTGAAGTCAGTGAGAGTTTTCATCAACTTTAATGGGATCAATATTCGTCCCGTTGCACAGACTTGAATGTCAAAGCCCAGCATTATAGGCTGTACCTCACTACTGAGTTTTCTTCCTTTGGTTCAAAGATACCTAGTACACGATGAAAGGGACTTTGTGAATTATTAGGATTTTGAAGCAGTTTAACATCACAGTTATCATCCTCAAGTTTCTCCTCAAGAAAAAATCTTTTTTCCTGCATTGTCAATCTGCAAACCTTTCTGAAATCAACTACTCATCCAAAAATCAAAAAGATGGCAAGTTTTTTTTTTGTTTGCAGGAAACTGATGATGAAAGCAAAAGTTGATGTCATAGTGACTGAATGACCTTTAGCAGTTGAGTCCTGTTAAGTCACATATGTCCTTTTCTGTCTCACCAACTTCAGATTCTATTGGAGTTGACAGAGCTCTACATCTGCATCTGCCAGAAATCTAGCTACGGCAAACTCATCTGGAAGGTACTATGCTATAATCAGAGTCAATTGTTTTACACATTGTGTCTATGTTGCCTTAAGCAGAACATAAAGTCTGGTGATTAAATGACAAAATAATTCCCTTCACTTTGTCACATTTGAACATTGGTTCACACTCAGTAGTGTTGCATCTTAAACTTTCACCCCCATTATTCTCCTGCTTATAGATGAGATTATAGAGAATACCAGTACCTTGCATTTATATAACACCTGTCACTCAAGGACCTGAAAGCATTGTACAAACATCAATATATAAACCCTCAACCCTCCTGTGAGATAGGAAAATAGTATTAGCACCATTTTACCTTTGGCCAAAAAGAAACCTCAGAGAAGTTGTGATTTGATGGAGATCAGATCGTGAGTCAGAGGCAGAGCTGGAAATAGAAGTCAGGAGTCCAGACTGTTCTTGTTGTAGTCTGTAACCACTAGATGAATACTCCCTCTGAAGACTTAATTGGTTTAAATGATTGACTGATTTTTTTTGTTAGAGATTAATATGAACCAAAAACCCTAAATCCAAATATGCCTGAAATCTGAGAAAGTTAAGATTTAGATTAGGATCTGAAATTTGTGACAGGCCCATTTTGAAGTTATACTATTAATATTGGGGACGTGCCCAAGCTACAAAATTAATATCTTGATCTATATCAAGATTTAACATACCCAACATTCAAAAAAAGAAATAAGAGATTGTAGAGAGTAACAAGCTTTTGTTAATGGATTTCTCATTAATTCATTACACAAATAATTCTTCCTCCAAATCCCTTCTCTCTTCTGTTTGTCTCAGGCTCTAGAGATATCCTGTTCTACTTTAATTTTGATGATTACACGTGACTCATTACCCATCATGTACACTGGGATATTAAAACGGAAGCAACAATGTTTGATGGAAAGACATCTACCGGAACACATTTCTGCTGTCTAAGCCAATTGTCAAGAGAATAGAAGATCTAAGACTTTTTGCTATACTGTAGCTAAAATATTTATTTCTTAATCACAAAGGCAAAAGAAAATGGAACAATGGCCCACCGTGGCTGAAATAGTGTAGTTTTTACGTTCTATAATTAAGAAATATGGATGAATTAAAGAAGCTGAGGTAAGCAAATTTCATTATGTTCTTCTGATTGGTGCCATGAATTGTTTTGTTCAGTTGGCCTAGTTGTCTGATTTGTTGGCTTCTAGTGTCACAGAGGCTCTCCCCTGCCCTAGCCCCCACTCTTTAGCAAGTTACAATATAAAGATTAATTTTTAGTCAACCCTAGCCATTCTTCAAAGTAATTCCTTTTGGTGCCTTTGGACCTGGAGTATTTTTTTCCTGACCTGCCTCAGAAGTGGGCCTGGGAAAAAAAAGTTTCTGAAGATTCTGGACAACTTGCTTATTTATTTAAACTCAGAGATGCTGACTTATTGGATTTATCAAACTTATCTTTTCTCTCCTAAAAGTTACAAGCTCTTCTTCTCAGACTCCACTTAAATCTTATTTCATGTAGTTAACAATTTGAGCCACTCTTCTTGCCAATTTTTTTTTCTGACGGAGTCTAAAAAAAAATCAGAATAAAAACGTGATCACTTTAATTCTTTAAATTGGGTGAATTCGTATCTAGAGTAGGACTTTATGTATCAAATGCAATTGACATTTGATTTTTTTCCAATTCTCCTACCAGAGAAACGGTTTGTCTGGTTTACCTTAAATTTGACCAAAATAATTCTTTCCTGGCTTGGGCCACAAATTCAAAATCTAATGCTGAAACCATTTTTTGGTTTTAGAGGGGGGAAGATACCTCCATCTCCCCTCAAAAAAGGGAAACTTACAAGGGAAAACTGATTACAAGCTCAGTTGTGGAGAGGTTGCCACTTCTCTACAGAAGTTTCTAGATCTAGCCATTTTTTAGATGAGGCTTAAAAAATTATAAAAAACACAGAAAACATATTGAACTGAATTCTGCAATGCCAAGGCTGTGTCAGTCAACTGGGATGAGGGCGGTCTAGACTAGTATCAGAACAGGCATCAGCATCCAGAGCCAAGGGTTAAACTGGAGGCAGAAACTGGAGTGAGCAGGGTAACAGGCAAGGAGGGGTTCAAGGCAGGAGCAGGTACAGCGGTAGACATGAGTGTTAAGAAACGAGTAAGCTGCTACTTCCTTAAGAGCTAGACTACTGATCTCTGCAGCCAATCTGGTCGCATGGTCAATCAAGCAGCCTGCTGCAGGCCTGCTGTAGAGATGAGGCCACCTGGAGATTAGCTCTGCTGCAGGCCCTGATTCCTGACAGGCTGAGCAGAATATATCTTCTGACTGTCTTTGGATAATCTTTACCTTATTTTTGAAGTTATTGAGCCTCTGCAGCTTTCATTGACTTCAATAGGATTCATAGCCACAGTAATGCAGAACTGGGTCCAGAATGTTGACAAAGCGGTGGGACTGTAATCATCAGCAAAGGGGTGTGGTTTTTTTTAACATGCATAGAAACTATTCGCTTATTGTTTGCCTTATTTTAAAAGGGATACATAAAGTTATCTGTTTGCCAGTTTTCACTCAAAGTGCATTCACTTTCACTGCTGGCTTCCTTTTGCCTTGTCAAGTTTAATTCCTACGTCACATCACTAGGTGATAGAGCAGAAAAGGAGCATTCCAGAGTGCCCCACATATCCACAAGCTGAGTCAATAACTATATGGAAAAGTTTGCCGAGCAGATTTTTTTCATTTGTATTTTGTTTTGAAACTGGAATAGAATCAAACATTTCTTTCCGTTTTAACCTTTTTTCCAGGAGGAGGTGCAAGAGGAATGGGAGAAAGTAAAAGATTGTAAGGGTCATGTACCAAAACACTTCCAAACAAACAAACAAAATAATGCCCTCTTTTTGACAAACAGTTTTGTTTATATTTTCAGGGACAAAAAGCTAGTGGTAAATGCCCCAATTATGGCAAATGCAACAGTAGCAGAAGAAGAATGTTTGCAAAAGCCAGTGCCTTGAGGTGATACTGTAGATTCTGCAGTCATGCCAATGGCAACAACAGGTACAGATTTTGCTGGATCTTCTCTTTTCAGTCTCATTAACCAGCACCCTGTTTCAACAAGCTGCTATCCTGCACCCACTGGTGTCCTGCACCTACTACAACAAGCACACAAATAGCTATGCACGTTTATTGGTAGTTCCTGTTTTATAGGTTGTGTTTAATTAATAAGCTTCTATGAATCTGAGTCAACCCCAGCCTATGTGCTAAGTCTAACTGCTAGCAGATGTAATGTTGCTAATGCCACAGTCAACAAGCTGGCCAAACTGAGGCATAAACACAGGTGAGAGAAGTTATACTTTATTTCCAAAAAAAAGTCCAAATTCAAAGCACACCAGAGTCCTTACCCTCAGATGGCCTATGTGAAATGAGTTTCTGCTCCCTGCCAGGTTGCCCATGCACAGCTGTTCATAATGCCACAACATAAAACAGCGCCACTGTGGCTGGCACTAAGTAGCACACTTAATGGCAGTCTACTGACAAGTCAAAAGATAAAATTGGTTCACTGCTGAATGGTTCAAGACAATTTTCTCTCAGGGAACTGGCTAAGCACTTTTATTCCCTGTTGTGTATGAAATTAGATCCAGGTCTCATAGACCCTGATCCAAAGCCAAAGGGAGTTTTTCCTTCAATTTCAATGGGTTTGGGCTCAGGCCACAGTGCAGAACACAGCTATTAGGCTATGCTACCACTGGGCAGCTAGTAAGGCTGCCTTTTACATTTCTTTTTCATTTGAGTTTCTGGTTGTGGCATTTTTTTGTTCAGCATCCTGAGAGGCTGAAGTGCTCACAATTCACTTATTCTTTTTTTCTTGCCCTCATAGGAGGACTTTGTTCTTCCTTTGCCATGTATTGTTTAGGCCCTTGCCTGCCACTTCTCTTCTAAGATCAAGTAGATGAACATGCATTTCATCTCTGTAGGAATTGTATCTCACACTGAATAATTATTCACTTTTGGCTTTGGAGTCACAGCTGCTTGCCTCTTTTTTCAACTGTAATAGCTAACCACAAAGAGTAAATCCCTAAGGGCAAACTACCTGCTTTTCTACTGCATTAAGACAAAAAACGCCTTTCTTTTTGAAAAGTGATGGCTGATAAAGTTGACCAAACATTAAGGCAAAAATCAATGACCAGAGATCATACCACCTGATGATTTGGATGGTTTAGTAAACTGAGGCACAATGTTTCAATTACACTTACTGTAAAGTGCATACAGTTCTTTATTTCCACCACAAAATTGGAATTGATAGCAAGAAAAGTCTCACCATACTTCATTTCCAGGATTAAAAAAAAAAATCTGATAAAGAGTTGGGGCAAGTAAAACAAGAACGGACTCCAACCTTCGTGCAAAACTTGAACATGAACTGAACCTTTATTTTAAGGTTTCAAATAATTAGTATTGTTCCTTGCTCCCTCAAATTCTTTCATCTTTGTGTGTATCCACCCTTCCCATTTCCTGCCTGGATTGGAAGTAGAAGTGATGAAATATTGCAAGACAGGCCATTTTCATATCTGGCCTGTGTAGAAGTAAGAAAGATCCTTTGCCCTTGATCTTTAAAGTCCCTGTTGAACAACTCTGGTTTTGCTGTTGTTCTTGTCACTGCAGATGGAGTTAAGAGGTGGCAGTGTCTTCCTGGTTAATATTCTATATTTTGGGTAAGTATTAAGCCTATTTTGAACTCCCCTTTAGAGTCTGAAGTGAAACTTCACTGATAAGTCTAGTTATTTCTATCCATCTGGTGGACCTGTGCATGCATCATAATGGACTTTTTTTAGTCTGGATCAGGACATGAAATGCCATTTTTAGCTTCTTTAGCACCTTGCCATGCTCCTTTAAATACCATAATAGCACAAGGTGTTTATATGGTCAAATAATAATCTGTCCTTATTTGAAGGGTAAGGGAGAAAATAGCTAATGACAATTGCCAACTTACTATTCAGACAGGAGAAAAATCCTGGTTCAAACATTGTTTCACACTTCACAGATGCTCTAGCAGGAAGGATTTGTGATCCTCACCTATGAAGTCTGGTTTAGATTTTTTCCAATTTGAGATTGTACAATTTTCTAATTAGGGCCTTAACAGATGTAGAAGAGAAGCTATTCTATCATTTAAAACATCTTTATTTTATGAAAGAAATAGAAGCAATGAGGGTTTGGGGGAGAGGGAAGAGGGTTGCGCCAAAAACCTGGATTCAACCAGTGACTTTTAGATCAGTCTAACATTAGCTACTGAGTTATTCAGCTCCGCTGGGTGTTTGCAAGAAGAAAGAGGAGGTTCCTTGTACATGATCTATACTCAGCTGATGTTAAGGCACAATTCTTTTCTAGGGTATAGCTCAAGAACTTTAGCTTGTTGAAGTGATATTAGCCAAAGGTCTCTTACCTAACGCCTCTGGTTTGCTGGGATGAGGTCAAAGGCTCACATATATGAAAATGACATTATTTACCCTGAATCATAAGAAAATGAAACCCTTAGTAGGCAATAAGGAGAGAAAATATTACTGACAGTTGAAGAACCATAGATCTTCAGCTGTGAGATAAACACAGGAACATCTACACTGCAGAAAGTCTGCAGAGTTGGTCCAAACACCTTTTGTTGAGTGATGCAGCTGGGGAAAAGGAGAAAAGCCCAGCACCAATGGAAGAACAGGACTGAAGATCACATATTTTTACAGCTGGAGTGGGGTGAAAGTTCAGCATATTAGCTGCGCTATGAGCCTACCTATGCATCATAATACGCCTTCTTAAAATCTTAATCAGGCATAAAGTATTTTTTATTAACCACCTAATTCCATCTTCACATATATTTATATACAGAGTAGTATCTTATGGGCTCAACCATGTAACAATCTCTTTTTGAAGATCAAAATGAAAACAAGTACTGACATTTGTCCATACTCCACTCACAAGAAAGAAACAAATCCCTAGCTAAAACAAAGCTAAAGGCAAAAAACACTATCATTCTTTCCAAAGCAATAAAGATTCCTGGTTTGATTAGATGGCATTGTTTAGACAGTTTGTTGGTGAAGGCTGTTCTTAATTTGAGTGCTACAGTTGTGGTTCAGAGTTTGTGTAAAGTTATGGTTGTCCTATTATGTGTAAGGGTTTGTGTAAAGTTATGGCTGTCCTATTCATATTCCAAAGCACCACTATAAAAACCTGTTAACTGTTTATTAGACTCAAAGAGGAAAAATACAAAATTTAAACACGTGAACTGTTTTTGGTAAGTAGAACTTCATTTTAACAATTTCCCTTATTCTGGCCTAGAGTCTTTTTAAAGAGAAAAGCCCTTGCTTGACAGTTTGTTAGATAGTATTAGCCTTTTTTGAGAAAGGAGAGATTCAGTTATAGGTTTCTGGTTGTTGTTAAAGCATAATCCTGCTTCTTTTAAGAAAAGATATACATAGAAAAGAGAAAAGAATAGCAAAAAAAGAAAATGCAGCTTCTGTCTCTGATGCTTGCTGCTGGAAAAAAATTCAAATGCACCTCATACAATGTGCTCATGACATTTAGCTGCCTTGATTTTAGCCATACTTTTGCCAGGATCAGGCTAAGGAATTGTCTTTAGTTTGGTTTTCTGGTCACAGATTCACACTAGCGTCACAGGGGTAGATTTGTCGTGGCTGGCTAAGCCAGAATCAGATTAAATAGAAGGCAAAAAGAGAAAGGTAGGGAAAACATGACAGAGGAAATTCACACATTAGGGGCTTGATTCTGTTGCCATTCAAGTCAGTAGAAAACCTCCATTAACTTTAATGGTATAGGATCAAGCCATAGATCAAGGGAGTAACAATGGAGAACTAAGGTGTTGCTCAGGATACAGCACAGGAGGTGGTGATGCAATTTGACTGTCTCCCTGTCTGGTCAATACATCTTTTAGGATCATGAAAGTGATATGATGGTGTCATAAATATAAAGGGAAGGGTAACCACCTTTCTGAATACAGTACTATAAAATCCCTCCTGGCCAGAGGCAAAACCCTTTCACCTGTAAAGGGTTAAGAAGCTAAGGTAACCCCACTGGCACCTGACCAAAAATGACCAATGAGGGGACAAGATACTTTCAAATCTGGAGGGGGGGAGTGAAAGGGTTTGTCTGTCTGTGTGATGCTTTTGCCAGGAACAGATCAGGAATGCAGCCTTACAACTCCTGTTAAGTTAGTAAGTAATCTAGCTAGAAATACGTTAGATTTCCTTTTGTTTAATGGCTGGCAAAATAAGCTGTGCTGGATGGAATATATATATTCCTTTTTTTATGTCTTTTTGTAACTTAAGGTTTTACCTAGAGGGATTCTCTATGTTTTGAATCTGATACCCTATAAGGTATTTACCATCCTGATTTTACAGAGGTGATTCTTTTACCTTTTCTTTAATTAAAATTCTTCTTTTAAGAAACTGATTGATTTTTCATAGTTCCTAAGATTGAAGAGTCTGTGTTCACCTGTACAAATTGGTGAGGATTCTTATCAAGCCTTCCCCAGAAAAGGGGGTGTAGGGCTTGGGGGGATATTTTGTGGGAAGACGTCTCCAAGGGGGCTCTTTCCCTGTTATTTGTTTAAAACGCTTGGTAGTGGCAGCATACGGTTCAAGGACAAGGCAAAGTTTGTACCTTGGGGAAGTTTTTAACCTAAGCTTGTAAGAATAAGCTTAGGGGGTCTTTCATGCAGGTCGCCATATGTGTACCCTAGAGTTCAGAGTGGGGAAGGAACCTTGACAGATGGTAAATCTGGGGTCCCAGCAAGTGCTGGGGATAACCACTATCTTGAAGGTGAAGTTCGTTGACACGCAGCAGCATCTATCCTCTTCTCTCCTCACTCCCTCGGCAAGCTTTTTTTTTTGTTTTGAGGGGGAGGGGGTTGTAAATCAACAAATTGCAGGTGTCTTCTCCAAAAGAGCAGTATTGTAAAGGGTAGGGAAATTCATCTTATGTAAATTAACCTATCAAACACACATCTAATGGTTCCAAGGGGACACTTCCTCTTATAAGACAACAAATGTTATTCCCATAACAATTGTGACCTCACCACAAGCCTTCATCGGAATTGTACAGTTTAAACGCATGGTAATTTGTACCAAATGTTTTGACTCCCATTTATTCTTAATTTATAAACAGTTTTCACATAACATGTTTACAATTTAAGATGGCCTCTTGTCATCTTCTATTCACTTTGGACAGTTTAAGAGTCTAGGCCTCAATACAGCAGGAGAGACCCATTCACGTCACTTAGGATAGGCTCGATCTGCAGAAGGAACAAATGTGTAACTCATCGGCCCTCTTCCCCTGCCACAACAGGCTCTGAGTGAAAAGATGTACAGTTTAGGGTTCTCTGAGCATGGAGTTTCAGTTCAGGTCAATTTTAGGGATCTGAACATTTTAAAGAGGTTATAATCAAACCTAGCAAAAATGGGATTTTTGACTATTTGATGAATGCTCAGCATTATGAACTATATATCTGGGAGTGACTAGCTAAGTATTGACAAATGGAGGCTAGTACTTAACCAGCCCACTACCCCAAAAATCTGCAGCTGCTAGAACTATCCTATAACTCCTAGCAATATCAGTCTTGGAAGGATTCACAATAAGTCTATGGGCAATTGAGCTCTCCAATACTCCTTATGGACAAGCCCTTAAATCCTTTAAAATCCTGCTGTAATTCTCTATGGCATATTTCTTACCACAAGAAAGAAGATGGATTTTTTCTTAAATAAAGTCTGAGCAACAGGTAGACAGTTTTCGAATACCCAGTTAAACTGCCTCCACCCACTCTCCCTGTTCTCTTTGCTCAGTTTTTTTCCCACTTATTTTCAGTTCATAGCTCCTTTCTCCTGTTCCCCTCTTCTTCCCCTGTGTTATCCTCTTTCCCTCTATCTTCTCATCTCAGCCTTATTAAAAAGCTCCTCAGCTCTTTATCTGCAGGGAGCAGGAGTGGTTTCCAATAAAAGTAGGCAGTGATAGAAAAGGAACATTGGTCCTAGGTGGATTTTAACTCTTCATACCAGTGTTTAACAGCTTATTACAGCTGCAAAAAGTAATTTCAGCTAAAATGCTGACAATCTACTAGAACACTGGTACACAGATTATATTGCAGAACACATTTACCACTGTTATTTAATTAAAAATAAATCAAATCAACCTGTTTTTAGAAGGTAAACCCTGGGGGCAACTAGAGCAGTTTAGCCACCTGCTATTGTCTAATGAAAATGATGCATGGCATAGTACTTTATAAGTGCAAACTAAAGACCAGAATATACCCTCACTTACTTTGCATTCAGCCTCCCTGGAATCATTGTGGTTACACAAAGTGTGAGGACATAATCTGTTCTTTAGTATATGCAACAATATTGCATCCATATAAGTGTAAATATAACAGAAACCTTACAATAGATTTCTAAAAAGGGTGGCCTCAATTTGTAGGTAATAAATCAGTAGATATGGTATTCTCAATACATAATTATTTCTATGCATTATTCCAGGTTTATGCACTGCACCACACAATAGGAAATTAAAAAAAAAATCTTCAACCCGTAACCAGATTTTGTAGAAGTAGAATAATAAAGTCTGATACTCTCCATTCAGTGATGTCATTTAAGAATGAGAAAGAACTGTAGGTATCTGATTTCACATATCCACAGGATAGCAAAGCAAAAATGCAAAACACCTGTCTGAAAACACTATTTTCAAAACCTTGACTTAGGCACAGGAGCCTAAGTCTCACTGCAAGTCAATGGTCATGACTGAATGAGAAAAAGCATGAGAGAGGGTGAAAGAGTTGTGAGTCAATGGACTAGCATTCAGCTTTATAGATTGCTTGGCCTTCTTTTAATTGTATTTCTTGGTCTGTTCCTCACTTTAATTCTTTATAAAAATACAGGTAATCACCTCCCCCACAAGAAAAGCTAATTGATTTGTAGCGTACTTCTCAATTATCATGGCACTGGAATGATTCCACTTTCTAAGCAATTTTAAAGGAGTGTTACATTTTCCTACCAGTCTCTAACTCTTCATGTGATGTTCTGGTGAATTTCCATTTCTCTAGCCTTCTCATCTTTATGCTCTTTGGCTCAGGAGGGTCATATGTACGTTCCCATGACACAAAAATGGGCATAAATAGGCTAGAAAAGCAGATTTCAGCATTTTTTTTTCTCGCTGCATTGCTCAGAGGTGACAGGAGCAGTTTGATAACTGGTTCAGCAGATGTTCTGTCTATAGAGAGACCACTGAGGAGAGCCAATTTGGCATACTGTTTAATATTCAGATTAACATAAGGATTAGAGGTCAGACAATTAGTAAAATGAGGGCAGGAAGGCATGTTATGCAACATTCAAAAGACAGAGGCATAGATGGCAGCTAGATTACTGTAGGAAAGAGGGTAGATGTCTGTGGTGATGCAGGAGAGATGCCCATGTCCCAAAAAATTCATGTCTTTATGAATTTTAATAAGTACTCCTATACCATAAACTTTACAAACATTACACAAAATCCAGTAGCAGTTTGTCAAGGCAATTCAGGAAAGGTTTGGGTGGAGTTCACATCTAAAGTTTAATTCTGAAATGATTCCATTGAGACGAGGGATAATAAAACAGCTCTTTTGTAACTACATCCAGTCCTACACTATGAAAATCTTTCCATATTTCAGTTGAATCTTTATCATGATTATACTATAATAGCATACATTGCAATATCTTTTAATCAGCACATGCTTTTTATAGAAACAAATATTATATGCACTATTTATAAATCGGATAAATCTTATATATGTTGCAGGGGTCATCTTTTCCCAGCATCTTGAAGATGTGGGTAAGTTGTATGGGTGGGGAATTTTTGGAAAGGGGGTGGTGGGAGCTGAGATTTTAAGTAAATTGCCTGACTTCCTGCTGTTGGGTTATATTCAACTGTATTGCTGCACTTAGGATATTACTTGTGCTGTAGTCTGTGATTGTATCAAGGGTGCCTGGGCTAAGTGGATGGACACCCCTATCTCCCTTTGTCATCATTTTCATAAACCAAAATATAGAATGATGTATTTGTCACTGGGGTGGACTAAGACTATGTGAGACCTGGGGTTCCCAAATATATTTCCTGAAAGGATCTTTGAAAACCAGGTGCATCATGAACAAATCCAGCATTTCCATTGCAAACACATATCAATGCTTTTCAAGCCCTAGCATCCCAACAAATGCAACCCTTTGACATCAGAACCAAAAATGCCATCCCAAATGAATCTGCACACTCGATCCTATAGTCAGGTTCCCCAGATCCCACACTGTCTCCTGCCATAAAAACTGAAGCATAAAATAAAAATGTTTTTGTTTTTTATTTTTCAGATAAATGTTTGTTTGGAATCTAACTTTCTAAAAATATTAAAAATAAGCTTCCAGTAAAGACCTAACAATAAGAATAAATCAACCTGAAATAATATATAGCTAAAGGTACAAAACTCTTTATTACACAATAGCCCTCTTTGTTCACACAGTAGCATACTTTTCCATGCCGTTATCTATTTTCATCTATCCATGCATATTTTGTAAAACCAACTTAAGCACCACTTATTAAGAATATGGTCCATTATTTCTCTCTTGCTTTTCTTCTGCTTTGCTTCCTTCAGTCTGTTGTTTTGTTTCATTTATTTGTGTATCTTGGTATATATGCACCCTGGGTTTGAGCGTGTGTGGGTTTCTTTAGGCCAATGTTTTATATTCAATATCCGCACTCTCCTCTCTTCCTTCCTCTTTCCCCGTCTTTTTTCCTCCCATCTTCTCCCATGTTGTCTGTACTACATCCTCTCTTCTCTGTGCCTCCAAGTACATCCTCTCATTCTCTCTTCCATTCATAAAGATTTTTCCTTAATGTCTCCGTTTTTTCTTCATAATTCTTTGTGAAGTGTTCAGGCAGTGTTTTATTTATTTTAATGCTAGTTTCTGATCTCAGACCTATGAGCAATTTATAAACATGCTTCCCACTGGAAAACCATGACATGGAATTCTATGACAGGTTCTCAGTTTTGCAAGTGCCTAAGAATGACAATGTACTGTGGAGACAATTGAAATGTGAATTATCTGCAGAGAAGAATTTTGAGCGCATACTGCAAAATTATCTTGTTTTCTGCAGTTCAATGCAAAAAGTAAAGTGAGATGTCTCAAAACTACAATATCTTAATCTGTCCAATGTAAAAGTAAATTATATGCAGCATGAAAGTATGATCTCTAAATGCTCTCTTGCACTCATCTGTGTGTGTAGTTCTTCCATATGCACATAGTTCTTAACCATTAATTTTGATTGGCCATCTGGAAAATACCAACAGTGGTAGGACTGAAGAGTAGTACACAGAATACTACCATAACCATGAATGGAGAGGGGATATAAAAAAGAAGCATGTGTAGAGAATGAGAACAATGAGACAAGTTCATGACTTCACATCATAATAGTATTTTATTTGCTGTGTGCTACAGCGGGAGGCACTGCATCAATAGAGAACACTCAGGTGATGTTATCTGAGGACTGGATAAGGAGGTTCTGGAATGTGTATTATACACTATGGGCAGGATTCTGTGGTCCGCTAAGTTCACTTTTAGCGCTAGTTGAAATTTGTCAGAACATGTGATAACTGGGTTTTAGAAAAAATATGAATTTTCATGGAAATTGTCTGCTTGTTTCTAAAATTCTTCATTGTTTAAGTCTGAAAAAAATTGTTCCTTTTCAACAATGTTTAGCTTAATTTTTTTGAGGGGTTTTTTTTTTATTAAAAGTCAAAATTGTTTGCTGGAAGTGTCAATGAAATGAAAAAGTTTTCATCTGAGATAACTGGCACAAATGGTGCTAGTGATGTGGCTGCTTGAGATAATGAAAATGCAAGTCATCCAGGAAAAGACAGCAGTAGAAGCATAGCGCAAGAAAGAAAAATCCCCTGGAGAATAGGTGAGAACTATAAAAATACTTAAGACGCCTAACTTTTCTGGGCAGGTATGTCAAAGGAGGGAGATCACAGAACAGATGGCAGTGAAAGCATGTGCAGAAAGTGTAAGAAATTGTCTACATGACAAGATAGTGTGCAGCAAGATTCACATCCTGGCTTGCTGTGCACTAACTTGCTGTCAGGGTTCCTTCCCCACTCTGAACTCTGGGGTACAGATGTGGAGACCCGCATGAAAGACCCCCTAAGCTTATTTCTAACAGCTTAGGTTAAAACTTTCCCAAGACACACAATTCCCCATATCTGGGATTCAGTATGCTGCCACCACCAAGTGATTTAACAAAGAATTAGGGAAGAGACCACTTGAAGACGTCTTCCCCCAAAATATCCCTCCAAGCCTTACACCCCCCTTCCTGGAGAGGCTTGAGAATAAACAAGATGAGCACAGACCAGTCTTGGGTTTTTAGGACCCTAAAAACCCAATCAGATTTTTAAAAAGCAGAACTTTATTAGAAGAACAAAAAAAGATAAAAGAAACACTCTGTAAGATTAGAATGGAAGATAATCTCACAGGCAGTCAGATTCAAAACATAGAGATCCCTATAGGCAAAATCTTAAATTACAAAAAGACACAAAAACAAGGATGCACATTCCCTCCAGCACAGCAAATTTCACAAGCTAAAAACAAAAGAAAATCGAATGCATTTTCTAGCTAGATTACTTACCAACTCTATAGGAATTGGATTGCTTGCTTTCTTGATCTGTCCCGGGCAGAGGCATCACACAGACAGACAGACAAAGCCTTCCCCCCACCCCCCCCCAGATATGAAAGTATCTTGTCCCCTTATTGGTCATTTTGGTCAGGTGCCAGCCAGGTTACTTGAGCTTCTTAACCCTTTACAGGTAAGAGGATTTTCTAGTACTGTAGCAGAGCTTCTTAACCCCTTCCCTTTATATTTATGACAATTGTGTTATGGACAAACCGAAAGAAAAAGATCAAGGCAAGTTTGTCTTTTTGAGGCAACATTATCAGAGAAATTGCCCAAGCAGATATAACATGATTGCTGTTTTCTGGGTTCTGATTAAAAAGAACACTCATAAACAGACCTGAATATGTAATCTTAAGATCTTAAATACAGTGGTTAAAGGTGACTGATGTTTTAAGGAAATGCACCCTAGCTCTAAGAGTCAGCAATCTACAATAATGCTCAATAGCCCAGTTGGACGGATAAGCTGCCTGTGTCAATTCAAAGCCCACACTAGATGGTATGGCATACACATACTATTGTTTTAATACTGGAAACCAGGCAGGAGGGAGCTGGGAAAAGTTCCAAGTTCTGCACAGAAAGAAAGGAAGGTAGGATTTAGAGATAATGCTGTTCTCCTTAAACAAAAAAATTCCTTGATTAGAAGAAAGACTCCTTTGGTCATTCTTTACCATTGTCACGGGATACTCAAGATAAAATAGCTACTTGGGTGCAATGGCTCCTGCTGGCACAGGGAGGTGCAATTCCTAGCGCCTCATGCTAGCGTAGAATGAATCAAGCTCACTTGGGTATTATATCTATTAATCTAAGTAGCAATTTTTCCTTGTCGAGAAGTGCTAGTAGAGCACAATTTTTCCTTGAAAAGGGGTCATATGTTTTCTTCCTAATTAGCAACTTCAAGAGCAAAAGTTATAGATAACATTATTCAATAAGCTTGATGTCTCTAAAAAGCTATTAAGATTGAAGTTATGCTACAGAACAAAAGCATTTTATGAAATACAATCAGTTGAATTTTATCAATAATAAGATTTTCTCCTTCATTAAGCACTTAATGCTGTCACAACCATAGGTGTATGTAGCTTCCCACTCCTCTCTCCTTTCAATAACAATATTACATTTCTCATTATATGAAGCAGCAAGGGAAAGGAGGGAATCAGTCACCATCTTTTCATCCAATTAAGTTGATGAGTGAGGGCACTTCATTTACCTTAATTAATGCTCATTTCCATCAAGATGCTGACTTTTGAAAGTAATACCAAGGTTCTCAAAACTTCCAGTTCTGAATAATTTCTTGTTTTTGTAAATGTGAAAGGATGTGTGATTGGTTACTGTGTCTGACCCCTGAAAGACAGCTGAGAACTCAGACAAGACTCTAAAGGAAGGGTGAATCAAAAGGATAATGCAACTAAAGAAAAGAGCACATGTACTTTTTAAGAGTTAAAATCTAAATAATGAATCTGTTGCTCTTGAAAGATGCCAAATGGACAGACTTGGAGGCTGATGTCCTCCATCTATAGTAAAGGTAAAGCACAGGCAGACAATGCTAGCTGTAATGACCAGGACATGGGTGGTCAGGCCTTACGGTTAGAGTCTTGTGCCAGGTCAGAGTCAGAAATAGCATCAGGTGCCAGGCCAGGGGGTCAGAGTTGGAGACCAAGTCAGGGTAAGGTGTAGGAACAGAAAAACAGGAACTGGGAACAGATAGAGGTCTGGAATCAGGGGGAAAGGAACTGGAAACAGGGGGAGGCAGGAACCAGGAGGGGTCCATCGTTGCAGCCAGCCAGGAATTCCTCTAGTTGCTCAGGTTCAGAGTAGCAGCCGTGTTAGTCTGTATTCACAAAAAGAAAAGGAGTACTTGTGGCACCTTAGAGACTAACAAATTTATTTGAGCATAAGCTTTTGTGAGCTACAGCACACTTCATAGTTGCTCAGGCAATCAATCTCCTGTGCTTCTTTCTGGTTTAAATTGAGCACCTCAGCCAATCAAGAGTGCTACATGTTCCCCAGTTGGGGGTGATCGTATTATTACTTTTGCGGACAGGAACTGTCTTTAGAGATGTCCAAAGGATGATAACTCTGTTTCACGGAAATTGAGATTTGAACCTTTCAAATGTTGTTGTGAAACAGAATTGTGTCAACACATCCGTTTCAAATTGAAAATCTGAGCTTTTTGACCTGCTTTTAGACCAGAAGGACTTGGTTCAGTCCCCAAAGACTTGGTTCAGTCTGAGATATTGTTACTCATGAAAAACTGAAAAACAAGAGCTTTAATCTTGAGTAAAATCATGAGCAATGGTGACTTGATCTTACAGTCAGAGGCTAATAGCATGAAGCACAGATCTAGATCACCGGTGAGCCAAACTGGGTGTTCACAATATTCTATGCGAGTGGATGCCAATAAGCTGGAGACCAAATATCCTCAATCATGATATACACCAAAAGGATGAACATTTATCTTTTTGCCATTTACTGCCTTGTGTCTCTCTCCCTCCCCATCAGCATAGGGAACAAGAAACCTAAAATGTTGCAACTGATTCCTCCTCTGTGCCATCAGATTCCTATTCTGTGTAGTAACCTTTCCACCATCTCATCCTCTCAAAGGATGTGTCACTGAAAGGGCAGAGATGTGGCATCTAGTCTCAAATGCAAGCCTCCAGAATAGATTGCAATTGTCATTTTTTCCAATTGCATACTACTCACTACCCACAGGAGACTCTTTTTGCCATTATATTGACATCAACCTTCCCACAAATATATCCTCCATGAAGATGTAATTGAACAATCCACCGTACAAAACATACTCATGCACAGACAGGATGTGAAAGTGACCATAACAATCGGTGAAACTGAATATATGCAAAGTACTATCATATGTAGAAAGTAACCAATCTATTTTCTTTCAGGTACAGTAATCTTAGGTGTTACTTGTACAAATAGTAGGTATAACATTTTCCATGCATGTGGATGGTAACATTTTAAAACCAAAATAAAGTTCACTGAAACTCTATTTCACATTACACGGAAAGTGGCTAGCGCCTATGAATAATAAATAAATAAATAATAATGTAAACAAGGAATGAGGAGCTGAAGCCTTTTCGGTAGCTTGGTTACTAGACCATTGTTTTTTTTAAGTAGCAGCCCTTAATACAATATATATTTTCCATGACTTTGCCTGTCAAGATTCCACTTCTCTGTCCAGAATCAGAATGGAAAGCAGTATGAAAAGCAATGGACCATACAACAATGCAAACAAATCCAAGTTAAAAATAGGGGAAGCAGAATCAACATGTACCCCAAATAATTTGAATAAAAGGACAAAAGAAGTCAGGAACACAGCTTGAAAAAATGTAAACATTTCAAAGAAAATTGATGTTTTCCATTATAAACTTTTTGTATGCATTATAAATGAGTGCTTTAAATTCAGAGCAGTTCAGATTGTACTTCAACTGATGTACTTCTCAGTTATATTTCTTGGGTATGTAATTTACTTGACAGGAACAGTTTAAATATTTTTAAATAAACCATTGTACTAAGAACAGATGCAACCAGTAATACAGCTTTAAGTTTTATTAGGTTTTTAATGCAACCAATTTGTTAGGGTGAAATCTTTAGAAATGACCCCTAGAACATGCCAATGGAGGGGGCCATTTCGATTGACTTATTGAACCATTCAAAGCTTTTGCATTATTCATATGCAAACACTCTTGTAATATATTATCAACATTATTGAAGGCTGTGCTGGTATTACAGCTAAGGCACATATAACTAGTATAACCCACGACTGACCACTGCTAAAGAACAGGCTCAGTGAACAATTTCACTAAGCCCTGGTCTACACTAGGACTTTAGGTCGAATTTAGCAGCGTTAAATCAATGTAAACCTGCACCCGTCCACACGATGAAGCCCTTTATTTTGACTTAAAGGGCTCTTAAAATCAATTTCCTTACTCCACCCCTGACAAGTGGATTAGCGCTTAAATCGGCCTTGCCGGGTCGAATTTGGGGTACTGTGGACACAATTTGACGGTATTGGCCTCCGGGAGCTATCCCAGAGTGCTCCATTGCGACCGCTCTGGACAGCACTCTCAACTCAGATGCATGGCCAGGTAGACAGGAAAAGAACCGCAAACTTTTTAATCTCATTTCCTGTTTGGCCAGCATGGCAAGCTGCAGGTGACCATGCAGAGCTCATCAGCAGAGGTGACCATGATGGAGTCCCAGAATCGCAAAAGAGCACCAGCATGGACTGAAGGGAGGTACGGGATCTGATCGCTGTATGGGGAGAGGAATCTGTGCTATCAGAACTCCGTTCCAGTTTTCGAAATGCCAAAACCTTCGTCAAAATCTCCCAGGGCATGAAGGACAGAGGACATAACAGGGACCCGACGCAGTGCTGCGTGAAACTTAAGGAGCTGAGGCAAGCCTACCAGAAAACCAGAGAGGCGAACGGCCGCTCCGGGTCAGAGCCCCAAACATGCCGCTTCTATGATGAGCTGCATGCCATTTTAGGGGGTTCAGCCACCACTACCCCAGCCGTGTTGTTTAACTCCTTCAATGGAGATGGAGGCAACGCGGAAGCAAGTTTTGGGGACGAAGAAGATGATTATGATGATGAGGTTGTAGATAGCTCACAGCAAGCAAGCGGCGAAACCGGTTTTCCCGACAGCCAGGAACTGTTTCTCACCCTGGACCTGGAGCCAGTACCCCCCGAACCCACCCAAGGCTACCTCCTGGACCTGGTAGGCGGAGAAGGGACCTCCAGTGAGTGTACCTTTTAAAATACTATACATGGTTTAAAAGCAAGCATGTGAAAGGATTAATTTGCCCTGGCATTCGCGACTCTCCTGGATGTATTCCCAAAGCCTTTGCAAAAGGTTTCTGGGGAGGGCAGCCTTATTGCGTCCTTCATGGTAGGACACTTTACCACTCCAGGCCAGTAACACGTACTTGGGAATAATTGTACAACAAAGCATTGCAGTGTATGTTTGCTGGCGTTCGAACAACATCCGTTCTTTATCTCTCTGTGTTATCCTCAGGAGAGTGAGATATCATTCATGGTCACCTGGTTGAAATAGGGTGCTTTTCTTCAGGGGACACTCAGAGGAGCCCGTTCCTGCTGGGCTGTTTGCCTGTGGCTGAACAGAAATATTCCCCGCTGTTAGCCACGGGGAGGGGGGAGGGTTGAGGGGTAGCCACGCGGTGGGGGGAGGCAAAATGCGACCTTGTAACGAAAGCACATGTGCTATGTATGTAATGTTAACAGCAAGGTTTACCCTGAAAGAGTGTAGCCACTGTTTTATAAAATGTGTTTTTTTAAATACCGCTGTCCCTTTTTTTTTCTCCACCAGCTGCATGTGTTTCAATGATCACAGGATCTTCTCCTTGCCAGAGGCTAGTGAAGAATAGAAAGAAAAAAAAACGCACTCGTGATGAAATGTTCTGAGCTCATGCTGTCCTCCCACACTGACAGAGCACAGACGAATGCGTGGAGGCAAATAATGTCAGAGTGCAGGAAAGCACAAAATGACCGGGAGGAGAGGTGGCGGGCTGAAGAGAGTAAGTGGCGGGCTGAACACTGGGCTGAAGCTCAAATGTGGCAGCAGCATGATGAGAGGAGGCAGGATTCAATGCTGAGGCTGCTGGAGGATCAAACCAGTATGCTCCAGTGTATGGTTGAGCTGCAGCAAAGGCAGCTGGAGCACAGACTGCCACTACAGCCCCTGTGTAACCAACCGCCCTCCTCCCCAAGTTCCATAGCCTCCACACCCAGACGCCCAAGAACGCGGTGTGGGGGCCACCGGCCAACCAGCCACTCCACCACAGAGGATTGCCCAAAAAAGAGAAGGCTGGCATTCAATAAATTTTAAAGTTGTAAACTTTTAAAGTGCTGTGTGGCATTTTCCTTCCCTCCTCCACCACCCCTCCTGGGCTACCTTGGTAGTCATCCCCCTATTTGTGTGATGAATGAATAAAGAATGCATGAATGTGAAGCAACAATGACTTTATTGCCTCTGCAAGCGGTGATCGAAGGGAGGAGGGAAGGGTGGTTAGCTTACAGGGAAGTAGAGTGAACCAAGGGGCAGGGGGTTTCATCAAGGAGAAACAAACAGCACTTTCACACCGTAGCCTGGCCAGTCATGAAACTGGTTTTCAAAGCTTCTCTGATGTGTACCGCGCCCTCCTGTGCTCTTCTAACTGCCCTGGTGCCTGGCTGCGTGTAACCAGCAGCCAGGCGATTTGCCTCAACCTCCCACCCCGCCACAAACGTCTCCCCCTTACTCTCACAGATATTGTGGAGCACACAGCAAGCAGTAATAATAGTGGGAATATTGGTTTCGCTGAGGTCTAAGCGAGTCAGTAAACTGCGCCAGCGCACCTTTAAACGTCCAAATGCACATTCTACCACCATTCTGCACTTGCTCAGCCTGTAGTTGAACAGCTCCTGACTACTGTCCAGGCTGCCTGTGTATGGCTTCATAAGCCATGGCATTAAGGGGTAGGCTGGGTCCCCAAGGATAACTATAGGCATTTCAACATCCCCAACAGTTATTTTCTGGTCTGGGAATAAAGTCCCTTCCTGCAGCTTTTGAAACAGACCAGAGTTCCTGAAGATGCGAGCGTCATGTACCTTTCCCGGCCATCCCACGTTGATGTTGGTGAAACGTTCCTTGTGATCCACGAGAGCTTGTAGCACTATTGAAAAGTACCCCTTGCGGTTTATGTACTTGCAGGCTTGGTGCTGTGGTGCCAAGATAGGGATATAGGTTCCGTCTATGGCCCCACCACAGTTAGGGAATCCCATTGCAGCAAAGCCATCCACTATGACCTGCACATTTCCCAGGGTCACTACCCTTGATATCAGCAGATCTTTGATTGCGTGGGCTACTTGCATCACAGCAGCCTCCACTGTAGATTTGCCCACTCCAAATTGATTCCCAACTGACTGGTAGCTGTCTGGCGTTGCAAGCTTCCACAGGGCTATCGCCACTCGCTTCTCAGCTGTGAGGGCTGCTCTCATCTTGGTATTCATGCGCTTCAGGACAGGGGAAAGCAAGTCACAAAGTTCCATGAAAGTGCCCTTACGCATGCGAAAATTTCGCAGCCACTAGGAATCGTCCCAGACCTGCAACACTATGCGGTCCCACCAGTCTGTGCTTTTTTCCCGAGCCCAGAATCGGCGTTCCACAGCATGAACCTGCCCCATTAGCACCGTGATGCATGCATTGCCAGGGCCCATGCTTTCAGAGAAATCTGTGTCCATCTCCTGATCACTCACGCGACCGCGCTGATGTCGCCTACTCGCCCGGTATCGCTCTGCCAGGTTCTGGTGCTGCATATACTGCTGGATAATGCATGTGGTGTTTAATGTGCTCCTAATTGCCAAAGTGAGCTGAGCGGCCTCCATGCTTGCCTTGGTATGGCGTCCGCACAGAAAAAAGGCGCGGAACGATTGTCTGCCGTTGCTCTGACGGAGGGAGGGGCGACTGACGACACGGCTTACAGGGTTGGCTTCAGGGAGCTAAAATCAACAAAGGGGGTGGCTTTACATCAAGGAGTATTTCAGGCAGGACTTCACAGAGGGTTCCAATAAGAAATGGTGCACCTAAGTTATTGTTCTTATTGGAACAAGGAGGTTAGTCTGGCCTCTGATTGATACATGGCTAGATTTACCTCACTGCACCTTCTCTGTGAGTGACTGCAATGTGACCTAGAGGAATGAGTCCCCTAGACGGGGGAGGGGGGGAAGCAAATGAGTACAAAACAAATCTGGTCTATTTTTTGTTTTGATCCACTCCATCTATCTTTTACATCTTTGGCTGGCAGCAGAGGGTGTAGAAGGACTGCATGCCATCCACATCTCAGGGATGCTCAGCAGAAGATGGTACAATACGACTGCTAGCCATCCACATCTCATGGCTGCCTGGCAGAAGATGATGCAATAGGACTGCTAGCAATCCGTATCGCCTGCCTGCTCACCATAAGATGGTTCAATAGGACTGACTGCAGGACTAAAGAGAATGACTTGATCAAGTCACTCCAAATTTAGTCCCTGCACCCATGTCTGCCCAGGTGCTCCTGGCCAATGTGGCCAGGAGCACCTCGGACATGACGATGACGGCTACCAGTCCTATTGCACCGTCTGCTGCCACAAGGCAATGGGTTGCTGCTACTGTGTAGCAATGCAGTACCACGTCTGCCAGCACCCAGGAGACATACAGTGACAGTGAGCTGAGCGGGCTCCATGCTTGCCGTGGTATGGCGTCTGCACAGGTAACTCAGGAAAAAAGGCGCGAAACGATTGTCTGCCCTTGCTTTCATGGAGGGAGGGAGAGAATGGGGGCCTGACAATATGTACCTAGAACCACCCGCGACAATGTTTTAGCCCCATCAGGCATTGGGATCTCAACTCAGAATTCCAATGGGCAGCGGAGACTGCGGGAACTGTGGGATAGCTACCCACAGTGCAACACTCTGGAAGTCGACTCTAGCCTCGGTACTGTGGAAGTGCTCCGCCGAGTTAATGCACTTAGAGCATTTTCTGTGGGGACACACACACTCGAATATATAAAACCGATTTCTAAAAAAACGACTTCTATAAATTCGACCTAATTTCGTCGTGTAGACATACCCTAGATAATATTTTGAGTCAAAATAAGATTATTTTTTGTAAACTTAATTTCTTGGTTTTTTGTATGTTTCAGATTGTCCCTACTTCTTCCTTGAAGTAAATTTTACCCTGTTTCTAAAGAAGCAATGTATCCATCTACAATATCCCTCACTAATGGATGTGTATATGTAAGTCACAGTTGGCAAGTTTTTAAGGATGACTACTGTATGGTATTGAGGGTTGCATGAGCATGAATCAGAACAGCAGTTCACCTCCTTCAGACATTAATGAGAAATATTCAGGTAAAGAAGTCAGTGCACCCTCTACCTTTTAAAAATTTAGCCTCAAGTGCATCACAGTTCCCCCTACGGTAATGTCCAAAATTTGTCTGCACTGTGTCCCAGATATTCAGATGAATTTTAAAGCGGGCTAAAAGGAAGCTGAATGCTCTAGGTGAGATCACCATGTCTCTATTAAGGCAGAAGTAATTTTATATATAATTACTTTAAAGATGTTGTGAGTATTGATGTTAATACATGGTATTTGTACAATATTTGACAAACTGAAGTGGTAGAGACCTTAACTTCTCTTTATCTGCAAATCTGCTGATCATTAGTGCTATATTACTATATAATATTAATGCACTTTGACTTGATTTCGCAACTATCCTAATAAAGAACCCTAGCCTTCCCTTTGAATCAAGAGGTAACCCGCTTAACAGCATTGTATAGCTACTTTGTGATAAGCATACCAGCTATTTCATCTACCAACCTCCAATTTAAAAAAGGCTCTCTATTTCCCACTGAAATATAGAAACATAATAGGAATTGCTTGATTAAGTATTTTAAATAAATTACATTGTATGCATAATGAACCACCAGCGGCCAAATGAAAGGAGACACTCATTTATTAAAGTGAAAAAATATTTGTGTTATTGTTTGCCATCTTAACTGTAACATATTAGACTGATGTTCTAGATCTCTTAGTTAAGCTTTGTAACTTTGGATAACTGCTGGGATATGTTCAGATATAAAAAAGTTAATGGTTGTGTGCATCCTAACAAGTTTTGATTATTTATGCCTTGGATTTCAGTAAAAACATACAAGATTTTTGTTCGGTACATGGCCCAGGATGATTCCTAACCACTTTTACTTTTCATTACAACTACAATGTACTTTATCCCCTAGTAAGAGAAGATAATTCTCTCAAAGCAATAATTAGTTATACCCATCATGCTGAGTACTAGCCTCTCATTTGCTTCTAAATGAGATTCAAGAAGTTGGTTTTCATGTATAAATACCTATATAGTCATGGCCCTACCAATCTTAGGGAGCCTATGTGAGTTGGTCTTCAGGCTCTGACGCAATTTCACAGTATTTATTAAAGCTTTTGCTTGAGTGCGGTGGTATTTAAAAAGTGAATTCCTTCCTCTGATTAGGATGGTGATGGTCACTGCGCTACTTCTCAATAGCTTTGGTATTGAAATTAATTTTTAGAATGGAGGATGGCTTATTGTTTACTGATATTGTAGGAAATGTTGTGACTTCACTTTTATATAACATAGTGTTTAATGTCAGTACATCCAGAGACTTGGGTGACAAGTAAAGGCATTTATAAATATAAATAAATAACAGTCATAGAAGACAAACTTTTGGGTGGCCAGTGTGAATTGTCAAGTTTACCTCTTCTTCTGATTAAGAACTAAACACTCAATCTTATTGAAAAATGAAATTTTAGACACAGGAACTTTAACATGTCATTTACAGACACACATTCCTAAAGGTATCTGGAAGCTTTAATAGAATTAAACTAAATACAATTTACATGAAATAGGCAATACCACGATTAAATAGCAAAGCATAGCTCAGTGGTTTGAGCATTGGCCTGCTAAACCCAGGGTTGTAAGTTCAATCCTTGAGGGGGCCATTTAGGATCTGGGGCAAAAATTGGGGATTGGTCCTGCTTTGAGCAGGGGGTTGGACTAGATGACCTCCCAAGGTCCCTTCCAACCCTGATATTCTAAAGCAGGAACAAAGTCTTCATGAGGAAAAAAACACACACAAACAAACACATACAGAACCAAGACCTATGCCTATGTTGGATTGAAAATTCCAGAGCCAGACCTGCATGGTATGTGAATTCATGAATCCATATTAAAGGCCTGATTCTGCACAGACTCACTCATGTAACATTATACCTGTAGCTAGATATACTCATTGCATAGGTCATTAAATGATTCAGAAAACAGATGCTAGTTGTCTGAAAGATAAGAATTATTACCTTTTTAGGAAGTCAGAGTGACAAAACACTGCTTTTATCGTATATAATAAAAAGCATAGATAAAAATAATTAAAAATGCAACTTTCAAAGTTGAGCCTGGCTTGAAGTTTCATAATTACTTTAGTTTCAGTACAGTGCTGAACTTCAAACACAATGTTAGCTCTTGACACTTGGAACTAGAATTTCTAAATGCTAAGTGCTAATGCACAATGCATTAACCCTTCAACCTTGGAGCTGCAGAGATCCTCTAGTAACAAGTGGTCATCGGGAGTCTACTCTGGCAGATTCCTAAATCACTCATTTCAAACTCTGAGCTAAATCTTACCCTTGCCTATAGAAGTGTGCAAGGCAGAAAATGAAAGCACAATGCCAAAGTGTGAAAATCTGGCATGCAAGCAGTGGTGTAGGCAATGTGGGTGGGAAGACAATCTTGCCATAGTGCCCAAGAATGAGCTGACAGTCATACGCACCAAACAAAACAGGGCAAACATGTACCATGGCCAAAGACAGTAATCATGCAGTAATTTTTCTCTGTAGCAAATTCAGCTTTCAACAGTTACCATGCCTAACCCATTAAATACAGAAGAAAGATTGCCATAGGCTTCCATGGGTTTAGGATTAGGCCCACAGTGAGTACACTCAGAACTCCTACTGTCATCATTTCATTGGAGCGATCTGGCTCCTTCTCTGTGTAAGTTAGGACTAGTTGAATAAATACAAACAATACACTGGACAAATTTTCCCATTAGTCATAAATACATCATTTACAAATACACGTTTTTCATTATTCAGCTAGCTCCACTGTAAGTGCTGATCTGCTGCTTTAACCAGGGTTTGACCTTTTATCTAAGAAAGTCAAGAAAATATACAATTTTTGTATCTTTTTTTAAAGAGTTTCCCAAAGTGTCTCAGTGTCCAATAAGATCTTGTAAATTTTCAGACATCTGTAGTCATCCCTTTCCTCCTCTAACATCAAGCTTCATCATCAGTCTTTGATGGACAGACATGGTCCAAGCCTAGCAGTTGAAACAAGTAACTACTGCAGGCTAACTACAGTTATGGACAACATGGTCAATTTTTAGGTAGAATTCCCCACTAGGGAAAAAACAAAGAATAAAAAAATGGCACAATATGGCCCTATATAGTCAACCAGAAAAGAACATAGTCTTAAAATGGGTTTTATATTATATTTATTCTTACTATCTTCCTAGAAAAGCCATACTTTAGGAGGGAAAGTACAAGTTCACAGCAGAAATGGATGTTTGTGAATTAGCACTGTAGGTAAAGGGAGTTTTTCAATATCTCATTTAGATTTCTAGTCATTCAATCCTCTCCCTGAGGCTTATATAGTACTAAGTAGGGCTATTAATAGAGAATCATTTAGAAAGATGTAAGAAGATATTGTGGATAATGCAAAATATATTAAATAAGTTGTATTCATTTTATATATAAGAATGGGAGTTCTCCAGCAAGAAGATTCATTCTTAATGTCTGTGTATGACATGTATTTGTTATACAGAGGGAGAATCTCCCTTAAAATGTGCTAACAAAATGTAGATATTGTGGACAGTAAATTCAGACCACTGTATCCTCTGGTTATTAAAGATTGCCTTCTTTTCATAGTTAATAGTATGTGAAATTCTGTTCAGTCATGTCTCCTGTGCTTGGTTGTGTGGTTTCACAAAGTATAATTCAATGTGCAAGAACGGTCAGAAGTTTTAGTGGAAAATTGCGATTTCAACTAAATTAAGTTTTTCATTGGGAGATGCATCCTAACCGAGCAAGCCCAGCCAATACAGGGGAGAATGGGAATGCAAGGCAGCCAAATTATGAGGCGCTTCAATGGCACCCTATGAGGCACTACCATGGCATTTCTGATCAAAGTATTTAATTTTGCAAACAAATATTTCAGTTGGATTTTTTTCCAAAAACCTCAGTTTTCCCTGGGAAAATAACCATTTTCCAATCAACACTCGTAATATTACCGGTTTTTATATGCATGCGCGCACACCCCCGCCCCCGCCCCCTAATCCCTGCAGATCTCCAACCGTTTAAAAAAACCCAGACATATAGTGATCACTTCAGCCATCAGTGACATCAATGAGGCTACTTACATCCTTGAAGTTAGGCATGTGCTTAAGTACCTTGCTGAATCAAGGCCCAAGTCTGACCCTGCTAGGACTTTGCAATGTGAAAAGCTCCAAGCTTAAAGTGGACTTTCAAAAGGTATTTCAAAGAGGTTTTTCTATGCCAATAAAAGCTCTGTGGGTTTCCCATATGTGGAGCAGATGTTATCTAACTGGAAATTAATTTATTTCTTTCTGCTCTGGAGTGTTAGCTTTCGGGATGGATGTCTGATGGAATGGAACAATTTTATCTGGCAAATAGGAGAACCTACTGTATTGCATAAAATATGTGGTCCATTAACAGTGTGTAATAAATCAATATTTTATGCATTTGAAGGCATTTTTAACATATTCCCCTTTGGAGGAAAATGTATTGGTGCTTAACATAACAGCTGGACATGAACAGGATCGTGCTTTTACAAAGTGCTCCCAGCACCATCAGATTACAGTTTAAAAAAAATCTGTGTAATATGTTTTTGTTTCCTGCTTGTCTCATCCATTCTCTTACAAGGGCCAAGTTTAATCAAGGAGATACAGTTAAAAACATGGATGAGAGGGATGCTGTCTTGCAGTTCATCAAACCAATCAAATAGTACCGTAAGGACATGTAGCTACAATTGATAATAATCAAGATTTTAACAAGCAGGGGGAAATGAATAATTTGTTCTTGATGTGGTCTTTGGACTGGAATCCCCTGGATTCTGAAATTCAGTACTTTAGAAATTTTACTCTGAAGAGATTTCACGATACAAAGATTTCTTTGTACTTGTCAGGGAGTCAAGGTGGCCTCTCATCAGCAATATAGCTTCAGGTTGAATTTTTCTCCTCCCTTTGGAGTCCATTTCTTTCTACTGAATACTGATTAGCAGCTATACCTGCTTTGTTCCTTTCTCTGACTTTCAGTCTCATTTTTAAATATGAGTCCAACAAATTGAACTTTATGAAACAGCAACTGGAAGTGAATCGTGGTGATGGTATGGCAAATCCCATAAACAGTCTTGCTGGGTGGCTAGCAGAATTGGTGTGGGTAAGCTAAGCTTCTCCATTACGCTGGGGAACTTTATCTACAGAAGGTGGTATTGACAAGAACAACATTGCACATACTCAACCAGCTAACAGCTGGATGTTGGTGCAGTGATGTCATTACTAGAAATGGTGGTAGAAGGGATATTTCATTATCAAAGGAAACCATGGGCAGCATGACGTGGTATATACAAAAATTACAAATACAAAAATTCTGTTGAAAAAACATTAAGGTTACAAAGTCAAGCACTCAAAAGTTAGGAAATGCCAGAATTACAGTTGCCCTTAATCTTAATTTGCCCCCTTGTGCATAAGAACTATGATGTATTCTTTAGTTACATGATCACATACTAGTTTTCTCCCACAGGACCCCTGATTCATTCACTGCATGGTGCTTACTGAATAAGCAGCTTTTCAAATTTTGTTTTCAGGGCCCAATCCAGTAGATGTACTCCGACGTGCCCAATGAGCATATCTACCAGAGGAGGAAGGGGTGGGGATAGTAGTATCTCCCTTTCACCCAGTAGCCCAATGGTTAGAGCACTTACTTACATGAGACTTAGATTCAAATCCCCACTCTCCCTAATGTGGAGCAGGGATGTGTGAGCTCCAGTCTTGCACTTCCAAGTTGAGTGCCCTAACAATGGGACTGTAAGATATTCTGGGGTGGGCTCTCAGTTTCTTCAGTTGAAGGTGTTGTACTTTTCATAAAACACTTGAATATTAATTGAAGCAGGGACTGGAACTTGGGTCTTCCACTTCCCAGGTGGCCAACATACACACTCACTCTCCCCATCCTTACCAACTCCAAGTCTCCTCGCAATCCCAGCTCCCAGAGTCACTCTCCTTACCCAGACAGTTCCATTCATAGTTTTTCCCCCACCACCCAAGTCTGGGACAAGAAGTCTGGTAAGACAATCCACTCCTTTCTCTTTCTTGTCCCCTGAGCATTCAAATCAGATGGCTGGTTTCTTCCTCGATGCTTCTTTGATACCAACAGAGGGGGTCACTGATAGCACAGGAGAGACAGTCTCTCTGCACTCCGTTCCAGTGCCTAGCTCCAAACCGTACCTTCCAGCCCAGAGCATCTGGAAGCAGCCATTACAGGGGGAAATCAGGCTTCTCCCCTGTAAAGCTGAGTTACTCTGTGGGGATGGGACATGTGTCTGGTCTGCATTAGGGGCTGTGAGAAGCTAGAACATACTCAGTCAGGATAGAACCTTCAGAGATTTCACTCCAAAAATTGTAAGTGTCTGTACTTAGCATGTGCAAATTAATTTTTCAAAGGCTTATTACTTGCCAAGTTTGGACAGATTCTCACACCGATGGAGAAGCACAAAGGACACTCCCCTGCCATATTTCAAGACCATGTCGTAAAACGTCAGGAGTGCTAGAGCTGTTCAGAGAAAGGTCACCAGGATTTTAACATTTTTCCCCCTAGACTCAGTCTCTGAAACAGCTAAATTATTTTGTCTTAAGTTTTCCAAAAAAGGGGACTTGAGGCAGGCATCCAGCATATGAAATGCCATGGTAAACAGTTAAAGTTTGGCAAAGTTATTATCAGGAACTGAAAATAGGGTCTTCCAATAGGAAGTGTCAGGCAATCTTAATAGGCAACGTAACCAGTCCTGCCTGTAATAAACTGAACAAAATCTCTCTAAATGAAGATAAAAATCCACCATATACAACTGTACCAAATATTTCAGCACGACAATTTTTATAAGTGAGACAAGATTTCAGTTCCTATGACTGGAAGAAAGAGAAAAACAGTACTGGAATGGTCAAATAGGATTTCTTGATTACTAAACTTGGAGAATTGGCTGGTTTGTGTTTGCAGCATTTATTAGCCTGTTCAGTTAATTGCATTTCTAATGGGTTTTCATAAATATTTGCTGTATAGCACATGAAAACTCATAGCAATCTATGGCTTATTTGTGAAGTAGCTAGTGTTGCTATTTAGTATTCAAATACTAATGGGTACTTCACAGGCTTAATCCAAAGCCTACTGAAATAGACTGACTTCAAAAAGCTTTGGTAAGGCCCTATATGATTTTCAGACTACTGACACATCAAGTAGTGCTTTTTGGTACACTGGAATAAGAAAAAATTGTGTCTGAAAAGCTAAATTACTCATAATGCTCATTATTTTACCCAAACAATATATTCCTTTATTAAACCACTTCACTGAAGCAGTAGAAACAAGGTTATATCTACATCTTTAGGTACCGGTGTCTGTTTCTTCAGTACTGAATTAGCAGTAAACTATTTTTCATTATTAAAAAACCAAGGCTCATTTAAAAAACTTTCAGGTGACATTTACATACTGCTAGGAGCTCCATTAAAAGACCATAAAGTTAATTTAACAGAAAAACTTACCTGAGATATACTGAATTTGTTTTCATTAAAATTAAACATTATGGGTATCTAAATGGGAATTTAAATATCCATTCTTATTAACAGAAATATTGCAAAGATTAAAAGTTGGCAGAATTTAAAAGACTCAAGAGTCTAATATGTATGATCTAATTTCCCTTTGGTCATTCTTGCACACTTATTATAATAAACCTCTCAAGGTGCTTAGAGTTATAGAAATTATTCATTTTCCTGTCGCCACATTAATCTCACTCAGAATACCACTGTTATTTTTAAAATAAATAGTTTGGTTTTAGAATGTAGTTGGCTGTACAAAACCTTTGAAACATTTTTCCATGATGTCTATCCTCCCCTTTCCCTTCATCTCCCTGGTTCACTATATACCTGCAGCATTCTCACTCTTACCCTCAAGCCTAGAACTCCTGCCATTCCCACTAATTCAGACAATCACCTCCTTTTCAATCCAATCCATCCTCAAACTCTACAAAGCCTACAACACTACCCTACCAATCAGCTATATTATTAAAAGAGAGAGAGAGAGAGGATGAACCAAAAACATCTGACTGAACTTTTCTTTAGTTGTCTCAATGTTGTTTTGTGCTGTCTGGGGGTATGTCCACCCTCTGATCAGAGGTGTGACTTCAAGCATCCATACACTTACCCTAGCTAGCTTTGATTTAATTAGCGAGAGTACCAATATCAGTGAAGCTTTCCCTTTCTGGTTTATGGATGATGGGCCTGTAATGCTGGCAAACCAGGTGCCAGATCTTGCCAAGGCTTTAGACATCAGCTGAGCACTGACAATTTCCTAGCTGGAAATGAAACCAGACCAAACCTGTTATGGTTTAATTGTATGTTAATATTGTTCAAGATATGTGTTAGACTTGTAAAGATTTGTTTAGAATTTAGACTCCATATAATACCTGTAAGTTGCTGCATACATTCATCTCATTTGTAATGTTTGTATCCCATGCTATAAGGTAATATGAAAGTTTTGCTTTATAATTGTAAATATGCTTGCTCTGAACTTGCCAGCCTAGGCAAGAAACCAAGAAGAGTGGTTTCCCTGCCCATCAAGACTATATGGGCCTGCAATGGGGTTGCTCTACTCACCAAAGGTATGGCACCTCATCCTGGCCATTCTGGGGATTAGCTTATCAGACCAACACCCCTCGTCATGGTCATACACCATTACACCATCTCTCTCTCAAGTCTGCAGCATCTCTCTCATCCCAGGAACCGCAGCATTCTCTTCCTGACTCAGCCCTCTGGCTAGGTCACTACTGTGGTTTCCCCTTTGGGGCGGCAGGTTCAGATGAAGGGGCATTTTTAGTCAGCTTATTGGGCTCACTTCAGCTTCTACTGAAATCAGTGGACCCAAATCTGAACTCATAACCATTCAACATTAAAAAAAGCAAACAATACAAAAGCAACAAAAGGAAGCACTTCTTTAAACAATATATAATTAATCTGTGGAACTCATTTCTATTAACTCTCATTGAGGCCCATGGCCCTTACCATAGTAGGGTTCAAAAAAGGATTAGATAAATAAGGGGAGCATTTGCTGCTATGTTAGTTCAGCTAAAACAGTTTAAGGAATATAAAGTCTTGTGCTTTAGGGAATAACCTGACTGCTCACTTAAGGGGATGAAGAGGAAATTTCTCCTGGAATAAATTATTCCATAATAATCTACTATGGAGTTAATTCACTTTCCTCTTAAGCAATGGGTCCTGGCCACTTTCAGAGCAAGGCTATTGAACTAGCTAGACTTGCTGTGATCCAGTTTGGTTATTCCTATATTCTACACCGGTGAAACTTTACTAGTGGAGTTACTCTGAATTTACATTTGTATAAGGGGCTCAGTCTCAGGTCCAATGTGAATTGTGCCTGTCTATTGATGGCAGAATAGTAACTGTAACATTAAGTGAGAGATTTTAATTTTCTCAGGTTTGCTCTAAGGCGAATTCTCTTTTGGAGCCCAATCCAATTCTAATTTTTAAGTCAATGTAAAGATTCCTATGAACCTCAATGGGAGATGGATTGGGCCTTTGATTACCAGTAACATCTTCCAGTGTCAGTGCTTCAGATTCACATAAAACAAATGGCACAAATGTAAACTAAGATCCGAATATCCCCAGAATTGATAGTTACATTTTAGGTTCATGACTGAGAGATGACGGGGTGTAACATAAACAAAGATCCCAAAGCGTGTGGATTTCATATCCAGGATTCTGGGTCAGACCCACATCTATGGAAAAGATTGGGAAAAGAATAGGGCTTAGTACATGCTTAGTTTTGTCATTTTGTTCTTGCCCCCATTTCTACAGATGGAATTCACAACTATGGAGTTCAGATTTAAACAAAACATTAGAGTTAGTCAGAACATGCTGTTTTGTTAAAAGTCAAAATGTTTAATGGCTATGTGTTGATTTAATGACATTTTCACTAGGAAGGTTTCGGTGGTCAATTCCAGAGACCCCCCTAATTGAAAACCTGACCTTTCTCATTGGAAAATGGATGTTTCAACATAATTCCATTTCTCTAAAAGGTTTTGATTGTTCCCCTGTAGAACAAAACTTTGAAAAACTCAAAAGCTGTTTCAAAATGGGATTGTCCTCTGGCCAGCTCTACCAAAAAATCACCTCAGAGAAGGCTTGGTATCTCTTCCCGCTCTTCACCCCCACAAGCTATGCATATAGTGCATAGAGAGAGAAGTATAAGAATAGTTTTATAGTTTTTACTCTGGAGCTTTTCTAATATAATTGTCAATGCCAATTTGTTCCCTTCTTTCTTCAAGGTCACAACCTGATGGTCAAAATTTCTGGCACACAACCAAAGTACCCTAATTATGTCTGGTCTTTTCCTTTAAACATATTTTTGTAGTTACTTAAAGGATTCTATGGCCAACTTTACCTAATGACAATGAAGTTTTAATAAAATTAAATTATTTTTTCTTGAAATGTGCTGTAAATATCCACAATCATTCCTGCAGCTGAGGAAAGAAGAATTGAGTGTGAATTATTTATATTGTCTGGAATACATTTAGATTCTTTCAGACATTCTGGGAGTTTTTTCAGTCAAGATTCAATCTTTCAATAATTCAGATGTCATCAGAGAGGAATGAGAAGTCTTGTTGGGAAAAAAAAGTAAACCAATTTACAGTGTTGGAAATATACAATGCAAGGACAAAACAAAGTTACTGTTTAGTAGGCATTTGCATTAAACATTTTATAATATAGCGGAGCTGAAGAGTAAAGGGTTTTGTAAACAAAAAAAATTCCTACAGAGTGTGGTGATCCATTTGTTTTGTGTAGCCATTTTGCAGGGTACCTAGAAAAGATGTTTTGCAGCTTAGTCTTGAAACTGGTAAAGAGAATATATATATGAGTTTGATGATGAGCTGAACTCAGATAGTTAGGTTCCAAGGGAGTTTTACCAAAGTTATTCACAACACTTGCTAGTGCTGACAAAAGAATCAGGTCAGAAGACTTTCCTTTCCTTTATTTTTTTCTGTCTTGAATTTGAAGATGAACATTGTAAAAACAAGCATTGTTTGAGGCTTAGATATGTCTGGAGCAGTAACCATAAAGGCTAAGAACATCAAATATGTACTATGTTTCATGATAGTAGCCATGTTCACCAGTTTTATTAATCCTTGATTAAACTTGATCAATACAGTTATGATTTCAAGTGAAGTGCTTTTTTCAATATGGTATGGAATTTGATTTTACTGCCTTACCATCTACAGTAATAAGTCAGCTATTGTTTATGGATTAGTTCTTTCTATCCAAGAGAAAAAACAACAACTAGTACTCAATGCTGGCATGTTTACCCACATGTATAACAATCAGGAATTTTCAATGTAAAGATCAAGCTGAACCATTCCATGGAAGGAGAAACAGAACTGGAAACTTTAGGAGGAAGAGGTTACGCTGCACTCTCCCATGAGAGGGGTAAGGCAAAAAGTTGTGACACACCACAGATACCAAGGACCCAGGGGACAAATGGAATACAACTACAAGAATCCTCCGACATCACCGAGGATGGTGGGATACTTTACATTACTGCAGGGATCCTGTAGCCACAACTAGTGAAGGAGAAGGGGGACATGTTCTCCATCTTTTCACTTTCCTGTTTAAATCATTCTAAATTAGGGTTGCCAGGTGTCTGGTTTTCGACACTCCAGGCATCTGGCTCCCCACACGCAGCAATGCTTGCTATTAACACCTTCTGCCTGCAGAAAGCGTAGCAAAGAACAGCCCCAAACTTAATTGGATTAAAAAAAATTTCTTTGGGAACTTTACTAGCACCTCATTTACCTCATTTATTCAGAACTCACAGGTTTTCTGTCCTAGCTACTTACAAATAAGACAGGTTTCAGAGTAGCAGCCGTGTTAGTTTGTATTTGCAAAAAGAAAAGGAGTACTCATCCGATGAAGTGAGCTGTAACTCACGAGAGCTTATGCTCAAATAAATTGGTTAGTCTCTAAGGTGCCACAAGTACTCCTTTTCTTTTTACAAATAAGAGTTAAAAGTGTGGATGGATCCTCAGCTGCCACTGGAGTCATGCAGGTTTACACCAGCTGAGGATCTGGCCCTCTACATATTATTCATTATGATTGCTTAGCAGACAGTCCAAGTGACGTGTGAGAGACTTAAAAACATCATTTAATTAATGAATTTGAGAGATAACAAGCTAACACCACTATGCATAACAATATATTTGCTTTGGGTTATTCCCTCCCTCCCTGCCCCCCCCTTCCCCACACAGGCATGCTTCTGGTCTAATACACATGGATAATATAGTGATTTAATTTCACTGGAATGACTCCTGGCTTACAGTGAGCTAATCAAGATCAGAATCAGACCCATAAAATATAGAAGGGATGTGACCCCAAAATTTCACGTTTCTTTGCTGCAGAAAAGTGAGTAATCTTTAAAAATGACATAATAAATGACCACGGAGTGTCTCAGGTATATGACAGGTTTCAGAGTAGCAGCCGTGTTAGTCTGTATTCGCAAAAAGAAAAGGAGTACTTGTGGCACCTTAGAGACTAACACATTTATTTGAGCACAAGCTTTCGTGAGCTACATGAAGTGAGCTGTAGCTCACGAAAGCTTATGCTCAAATAAATTTGTTAGTCTCTAAGGTGCCACAAGTACTCCTTTTCTTTTTATCCCCTGCAACAAATTCACACATATTTCTTACAGGTCCAAATTAATTAACAAAAAAAAGTTACGCCCCACTTAGTAAGTTTTCATGTGAAATTTACTGAAGAAAAAAAAAAGATCAGGGAGAAGATTAAAATATGGCCAGATACAGAGGTTTTGTGCATCACTAAAAAGTTCTTCAGTGCACCAAGAGTTGATTCCCCATGATGCTCTTGTTAGATGTGGAGGTCTGTAATAGAGTCCTCTGAGGACCAGGTGGTTTAGAGGTTAGCGCCCCTAGTATCCAGCCTTGCCTCACCTTCACCTCAGATTTTAAGTGACCTTGCCCTCTTCTTACCAGAAGGAGAGTGGGCTAGGAATGAGATTTATGCCCCTCCCATAGCAGGGGCAGTTGGCTGGGGAGCCCAGGCCCTTTTTTTTCACACCACTAGGCTCCCTCACAGGGCCCTGTGAGACCCTAGAGTGCCTTTGGAGTTACCCCCTTGGTTACTTCCTACCATCTGTCTCCCCACATGGCTCCAGGTCCAATGTAAGATAACAAAAGAAAAAGAAAAGACAACTAAACCTTCAGTCCCGACTAGGCTCAGCATGGAGTCCTGTTCCTCACAGGAAAGCTTCTTCAGCACCCTTGTGCAGAAGACTTCAGGAGGTCTGTCTTTCTCACCAGCCTCCCCATTTTGAGCTAGTTTGCTCCCTTTTAAGCTTTTTCTCCAGCTACAGCATGCTCTGCAAGTCTGGAAGGGTGGGGCTACTGGGGCCCAGTATTGTCCTTTAACACTTTCTGGCCCAGTGTAGGGTTTGTACATCCCATAATGCACTCTTCCCCTCAGACACTGGGTAGTGGCATCATGGGCTGTTTCATGCCCCCTCCATCCCATAAAAATCCATAAAAATCTGCATTTTTATTTTCTATGCCTGCATGACGGGCACCTGGAACCTATATGGCTGTAGTGAGAGGTAGTACTGTGCAGCGTGTGGGTTGTGGTCTTTCAACAAGTTCAAATAGTGTGTGTTCAGTTATTAGGCAGAAAGGCCAGTAGAACTTCATGGTCACTTTTTCTTGATAGCGTCTTCTCCCGCCCCAAGTGACCCCCCACAGTACTGTATGGTACTGTATGGTAATTAAAGCACCACCCCCTATTTTAGAATTTCCTTGACACTAGGAGCTAGATTCTTACCTCCCACAGCTTGGGATCCTTCATTACCCGGAACACCCTTTCCTCTATCACTTTGAAATGGGACCACTGTTTCAACTGCTAAGGGTCTAATAATAGTATGCACTGGCGAGCTGCTCATAGACCTTCAGAGTTGGGTCATTCCTTTGTTTTTCCACAAAGCCTGCCTCACTGGACACGGATGCAGTTGAGAGGCAGCAGTGGGTCCCTAGTGCTCCAGTTGGGTTCAGGGGACAGATTCTCTACTTGTGAAGAGGGTCCTTCTTCTGGGTCTTCTGCCTCCCTCAGGGCCCTCTCTTCCCAAGGCCCCCTCTCAGCCACCACAGCCATCTCCTGCCTTCCTGGGCATTCCTGCTCCAGCTCAGCCTCTTCTATAGATGCACCTAGGCATCCTTTGACCACTTCTTCAAAAAACTTACAGTTATGCCCAAGTATGACCAGGTAGGCCAGGTCTTTAGCCCCTCCACACCATACTGTTTCCATGTGTTTTTGAATGGTCAGTCATACTTCTCTTGTTGGATATGATTATAATATTTCCATGGATACACTGGAGGTAGATCATGCCTCCAGATTTCCACCAGCCTTTCCATGATTAAAGTCTGGCTACAGCTTGAGTCTATCAGTCAATGTAGCGCTACACCATCCCCGGGGACTAACGTTTTCCCTGAGCCTCTCTTCCAAGTTCTGCTATTAGCTGTCCAGGCCTGCCCATAACTACAATCCATGAACAGTCAGTCTCTTCTAAAATGTCCTTATTGTCCACATGCAAAGCAATTCCTCATTGGAGAAGTTGAGTCTGCTGTTGATTCTCCCAAGTGGAATGCCCCTTCAGATAATGTTTCTAGGTTGGGTCAGGATTTCTCTTGCCTAGCTGAGGGAGGGCTTCCAGACTTCTCTCTTCACTTGTGTGCCGCTCCCCTCTAGGGGTGGCCATCCAAGTTTTCCTAGGTACCCTCAGCAGGATTCAGTTATCATGGTTATGCAGGGAACAAGGTGCACAGGGATGACTTTTGGTGTTTCCACCTCCAGCCCAAGGAACATCAAATAATTATTTGCCAAAGACATAGCCTTTGCCAAGTTTTGCAGCTGGTGTCTTACCACCTGTGCACTATCCCCACTCCCAAACCTCCATGGAGAGAATCTGGGTGAACTGTTCCTAGGCATCCTTTGACCACTTCTTCAAAAAACTTACAGTTATGCCCAAGTATGACCAGGTAGGCCAGGTCTTTAGCCCCTCCACACCATACTGTCCTGTCCTGTCAAGTAGGGGACCAATAGGGTGTCCCAGATTTCCTTGGGCCTTTGGACTATGACAGCAACTCTCTTGAATGTGATGAGGAATGCCTCTGGGTCGTCCAAGGGGCCCATTTTTTCAGCTTTACCAAATGTGTGGCATTAAGTAGGCATTTCCCCCTCCCAGGTTAGATTTGAGGCTGCCCCAGGTGGCTGTAGGACTCATCTGCTGGATGAGTCATTGCTGTTGTTCTTGTTGCTGCTGGCCATTTGCTTAATCAGCTGCTGCAGCTCTTGTTGGGTAGCTTGCTCTGTGGACTCTGCTGTTGCTGGGCCACCTTCAGCAGCTGATTCTCGAGAACCCACTTCAGCAGTTTTTCAAAATCCATTTGCCTTTCTCTCTCTCTCTGGATGACCAGTATTGAGATACTATGTTCCCTGCATTCTTCACTAGTGCACTCAGTATCCGACATTGCCTCACAGCAGGAAGGCCTTTCAGTCCATTTCCTCATCCAAGTATTGGCTTAACTTCACCTCAGCAGGGGTAGTTGGTAAAGGAGCCCAGACCCTCCCACTCCACAGGGCTCCAAGCTAAGGCCCCGTGACAGCCAACAGTGCCTAGCACCCTGGAGTTTCCTCAGAGTTACCCCAACCTGGGTCATTTCCTATCCTATCATTCATCATCCCCACAGTTGCAAGTCAAATATAAGATAATGAAAAAGAAAAAGAAAAGACAGCTAAACCTTCAGCTCCAACCAGGCTTAGCACACTGTCCCGTTCTTCACAGGGAAACTTCTTTGGCACAGTTGTTCAGGAGCCCTCAAGGTAGGTCTGTCTTCCTCCCTAGCTTCCCTCTTCTGAGCTGGGTTGCTCCCGTTTAAGCTTCCTCTCCAGTAGAAGCATGCACTGCAAGTCTGGACGGGTGGAGCTACCTGAGCCAGTATTGTTCCTTAATGCCTTTGGGCCCATTGTGGTGTTTGTACACCCCATCACAAAGTGAAAGATAGGTTTTGAAGAGATGTTTCCTCTTGCCAACAACAAATAGTAACACTGGGGACTGAGACTTACTTATAGCCTACTTTGGCCATTTCAGTGATTTCACTGAACAGTTAAAAATATTGTTTTAACTTTGACTTAACAGGTCAAAAGTTTCAGCTCATAAGCTCCATTCATGCACCATTTAAATAGCGTTACATCAGTACACATGTAAGTGTTAGCATTTCCACCCGTAAACCCTTTGGTGCCAAAACTATTGAAGATGAATAAGGGGCCAATGGAATCTGTGAGCACAAGGATCAACACTAGCCTATGTGCAGAAATTAGACTATTTAAAGGGTGCATGGAACTAGAATATTTAACATCTGTTTACACTTGCAATGTATAGACACAAACTTTGGTCTCACAATTCTGTACATGTATAAGAGAGGTCCATGGATGCAAATGCATCCCTGTCTGATGATCAAAAATATTAATCTATTTCTTAAAGCCCTACTGAGGCTTAATGTAACTAATTCCATTTAGGACACAATTCACTCCGTGAAAAGAAATATTTCTGCATTTCTTTCCCCTTATTTTTATTGTTCTGGCTATTTGCATAGAAACAAGCTTATTTTTCCTCAGGAGTTCATCTGCTCTTACTGTTTATTCTCCACCTGAAACCATAATAATCTCTACTGAAAATAACTGTGATGTCACAAAAGCAAATCAAAAGAGGATGTTCTACTTAGTGAAACTGTTGAGGCTTAAGGGGCTATTTTAATAATGGAGGATTTCAGTTAGACTGATGCAGAATGTGGCTGCTTGCCTGTTAGCAGGGTTTAAAGTAAGGGGCAGCATGGGAAGGAGCACAACTCCCCCTCCTTTGCTAAAAGAAGAGGGGGGAAGCTCCCCCTCCGCTCCCTGGATTACAGAAGTGTCTCTCTCTTACAGCTTCCCTCCTCCTTGGCTGGAGCAGTGAAAGCTCCCTCTCCCATTTCAGTATTACTATCACCACCTGTTAGGGATATCAACAACAGGGAATGTATTATACTAGTTTGCTGAGAATTGCACTGGCTTCCTGTTCAATTATGGCTATAATTTATTACCCCAATCCTGGCTCCCCCTCCCACTGAAGCAGTGTATTGATGATATATGGGATGTTCTGAAAAAACACTACAGCGTATTACAGAAAAATAGTGTGTATTATTCATCAGCTCTCCAATTCCCACCCATCTCCACCAGCTGACACAGGTAAAGGGCCTGTTACAGGCTTACGAGGTAGGAGCTCATTTGCTCTATGATAGTATCCTAGCACCCATCCCTGTCAGATCTTCGTTACTTTGGTGTGGGAGAGATCCACAGCTTCTCTCTAGCATACTCATTCACTGACCCAACTTCCCAGGATTGATCCACAAAGCAGCCAGCTCATGCAGTGCTCTAGCTAGCATGTTTCTTACTGCCATGTAAACTAGACCAAAGTCCCAATAGGAAATATTTATGGGCAATAGTACCAAATTAAGTCACATGGGAACCAAAAAACCCCCACTAGTGGTGGGAACAAAAAGTACTGAATATATTCACATTTGGATTGGAAAACAAAACTAGTTTCATGAGGTGAAATCTTGATCCCATTGAAGTAAATGGGAGTTTTGCCATCAACGTCAGTGAGATCAGTCTTTCTCCCAGGCCTCCGCAAATTAGTAGATAACACAAGGGCCTGGTCTATACTATAGAGTTAATAATAATGTCAGTGTCTACACCACAATGAACCTCCCGCCAACGTAACTCACCTGCTACATTGACATAATTACTCCACCTCCACGAGATCTGTAGCGCTTAAATTGATGTAGTTAGGTCAGTGTTGTAGCAGAGTAGACACTGAGTTGCTTACATCAACGTAACTGGCCCCCAAGAGGTGGCCCACAATGCTCCTTTGTGATTGCTTTGGTCACCATTTTCAACTCTGCTGCCTAGCAGCCAGATACACAGGAAAAAGCCCCTCCCTTGTTAAAGGACCAAGAATTTTTGAATTTCCATATCCTGTTTGGTCGGGGTGGAGAGCTCGCCTGCCCAGCTGATCATGCCAACTCCACGTCCAAAAGTGCTCCTGCCTGGAGTACACAGGAGATGGTGGATCTCCTGGGTCTGTGGGGAGAAGATGCTGTACAGTCACAGCTCAGATCCAGCCATAGAAATGTGGACATCTATATGCAGATCGCTTGGGGCATGGTGTAGAAGGGCTACCAGGGGGACCACAGTGCCATGTGAAAGCCAAGGAGTTGCATCAGGCATACCAGAAGGCAAGGGAAGCAAGCAGTCGGTCTGGTGCAGCACCACAGACATGCTACTTTTACAAGCAGCTGCATGCTATTCTCTGTGGAGACCCCCTCCCTCAAGAACTGTGTGGAAGCCTTGGACGAGTACGTCTCACAGGCCACCACAGGAAACACTCAGGAGGACGTGTTGGATGAGGACGAGGAAGAGGAGAATGGGAGACAGGCGAGAGAGGAATCCATTATGATGGAGGGCCGGGAGCTGTTTGTAATCCCAGAGCAGTCTAGCCAACTGCAGCACTCCAGTGTGGGCAAGCATGATGGCGGGGAAGGAACATCTGGTAAGTATGCAGTTTACATTAATATTATGGGGCACATCTTCTCATTTGCTATTTTTTCTTGAAATAACCAGTGCAGGTACAGTGACTATCTGCTTCTCATTGCCCAGCACAGCTAGGCAGAGGGGCCCCTGCAAAACAGATTGTTTATGTGCACCGGGATGTCCCATGAATCCTTCTTTGAGCTCTCAAGGAAATTTGAAGTAGTCTGCAATTCATTGCAATAGGTGTCTCGGGAGGGCTGCCTTATTTCTTCCACTGCAGTAGGATACTTTCCCATGCCACTCCTGTATTAATTCACCAGGCATCATTGCAGCACATGCTAGCAGCATACAGACCCAGCCTGTAGCCGGATGCATGCAGCAGCTGTTCCCTTACCACCTCTGTTACCCGCAAAGGTGAGATATCAGCTAAAATAGACCGTGGGAAATGGTCCCAGTATTCAGTTCAATTGCCCAAACTGCAAGTACTAGTCCCTATGTGGCTCCCTCCCTTATGCCAGCTCACCCTTCTCCCCACCCCCCAACCTTGGGCCATTCTCACCATAGCTGGGACAGGCAACCAGATCAATGAATACCTGGCTGAAATGAAAATGTACTGCTTTACACTTGCATGGATTCAGGGGCGTGATTTCAAGCACGATAGCTTGACTATGTACTGACAATGATGCCTCTGTGCACTGTATGTTTTGCAGCTGTAAATGGGGCCTTCTTCTCTCCCTCCACACCAGCAAAGAGACTGAGCCAGATAAGGAGAAGAAGGAGAACAATCAATGACATGTTTGTAGAGCTCATTCATGCCTCTGAAACAGAGGACACTGAGCAGAGAGCATAGGGCAGTGGTTCTCAACCAGAGGTACACGTACCCCAAGGGGGTACGCAGACGTCTTCCAGAGGGTACATCAACTCATCTAGATTTTGTCTAGTTTTACAACAGGCTAAATAAAAAGCACTAATAAAGTCAGTACAATCTAAAATTTCATACAGACAATGACTATATACTATAGATTGAAATGTAAGCACAATATTTATATTCCAATTGATTAATTTTATAATTATATGGTAAAAATGAGAAAATAAGCATTTTTTCAGTGATAGTGCGCTGTGACTTTTTTTATCTTTATGTCTGATTTTGTAAGCAAGTAGTTTTTAAGTGAGGTGAAACTTGGGGGTTTGCAGGACAAATCAGACTCCTGAAAGGGGTACAGTAGTCTGGAAAGGTTGAGAGTCACTGGCGTGGAGGATTGCTCTCTCGGAGAAAATGGACATGGACATTAACAACAGGAGAAAAGTTCAGAAGAATCAGTGTGACACACAGCAGGAGATGATGGTGATTCTGACAGACCAAACAGACATGGTGAGGTATCTTGTTGACCTTCAGGAGAAACATCTTGAAGGTCAACTTCCGCATCCTGTCCAGAACTACATTCCAGCACTGGCCTATTCCTCCCACCGCACATACTCCACTTGGCATCAAAGGCTGGTGTACTCCACACTAGGGGAGGGTGCAGACAAGCACAACTACATATACACTCAGGTGTGACAGGCAACGTTGGAGAATGTGTTTTTAAAAAGAGGATGACTGCTTTCCCCCTTCCAAGTTTATTCCCCTGTATTTCTAAAGTTTACTTCTATCATACAAATATTTGCTGGTATATATGTGTGAAATAAAAGTCAATTTCTGAAACTTTATTAGTTCAAAGCACAGGGGGAAAGGGAGGGGTGTTGATAGAGAAACTGAGGCACTGAGCGGGAGAGGGATGGGAATGAGGTCACACAGGGAGTCAAAGCTGAAGCTGTAGATAGAACCCAGGAGTCCTAGCTCCCAGCCAGGCCCCGCTGTAACCACTAACCCCCACTCTCCTCACACATGGCAGCCTGTGGGGTGACACCTGTGTGGAATGGAGTTACTGGGTCTCAACCCATTCCCTGGGAGGACCATCACATAAAGCAGCCCCCTCACCAGCAGTATCATTGGAGGAGCCAGGGGCTGAATGGTGTGTGGGGACCCTTCTTTCCCCTAGGGGGAAGCAGGTGGGGCAAGTCCTGGAACTTCTGCCTACTCCACCACAGCAGGAGGAGACAGGCACAGAGCAGCCAGAAGCCCCAAATCAGCAGGATGAAGCATCCCCAGCAAACCACACACACACACACACCTGGCTCATGATGCAGGTGGGTCAGAGACTTGTCCAGATCTGGCAACGGAGTGGGGTCTAGTGGTTGAAGCAGGTGAGGGTTGGGCGGGGAGTGAGTACTGAGGGTTAGAGCAGGGATGGGGGAGAGGTGATATAACTCTGAGATCAAAGCAAGAGGTGCAGTTTCAAGGTTACATTACTACACAGACAGCAGTCACAGCAAGGTTCAGATTAGGGTTCCAAAACCACATCAGCAGGCACAACACAGAAAAGAAGCACACATTATTAAAATTGTTTTTCAAAGACTCCCTGAGCTGCATAGCTCCCTGCTGAGCTCATCTTACAGTCCTGATAGCTGGCTGCTCAAAATCAGCAGACAGCCTATACACCTCCATGCCTCACTCCTTAGGATCCTTCTCCCCTTTTTTTGCAGATATTATGAAGTGCACAGCAGGAAGCTATAACCAGGGGGATATTTTTTTCACTGAGTTCTAACCTAGTGAGTAAACTGTGCCAGTGCAGCTTCAAGCAGCCAGAGGCACATTCAACCATCATTCTGCACCTGCTGAGCCTATTGTTGAAGAGCTCCTTACTGCTATCCAGGTGCCTACAGTTTACTCCCATGAGCCATTGTAAGGATTAGGCTGGGTCTACCAGGATCACCACTGGCATTTCAACATCTCTATCATAAATATAAAGGGAAGGGTAAACACCTTTAAATCCCTCCTGGCCAGAGGAAAAACTCTTTCACCTGTAAAGGGTTAAGAAGCTAAGACAATCTCACTGGCATCTGACCAAAATGACCAATGAGGAGACAAGATATTTTCAAAGCTGGAGGGGGTGTGAAACAAAGGGTTCTCTCTGTCTGTGTTGTCTTTTGCCGGGACCAGAGCAGGAATGCAGGTCAGAACTCCTGTAAAGGGTTAATAAGCAATCTAGTTAGATTCTGTTTTGCTTAAATGGCTGATAAAATAAGCTGTGCTGAATGGAATGTATATTCCAGTTTTTGTGTCTTTTTGTAACTTAAGGTTTTGCCTAGAAGGATTCTCTATGTCTTGAATCTGATTACCCTGTAAGGTATTTACCATCCTGATTTTACAGAGGTGATTCTTTTACTTTTTCTTCTATTAAAATTCTTCTTTTAAGAACCTGATTGCTTTTTCATTGTTCTTAAGATCCAAGGGTTTGGGTCAGTGTTCACCTATGCAAATTGGTGAGGATTTTTATCAAGCCTTCCCCAGGAAACGGGGTGTAGGGCATGGGGGGAAAGACGTTTCCAAGTGGGCTCTTTCCCAGTTATATTTTGTTAGACGGTTGGTGGTGGTAGCAATAAAGTCCAGGGACAAAAGGTAAAACAGTTTGTACCTTGGGGAAGTTTTAACCTAAGCTGGTAAAAATAAGCTTAGGGGTTTTTTCATACAGGTCCCCACATCTGTACCCTAGAGTTCAGAGTGGGGAAGGAACCTTGACATGGTGGCAGAGTGGTGGGATTAACTTGAAATCATTTTGAGATTTTTTTTTGAACCAGAAGCACAGATTTTAAAAGGAAATCTTTTTTTCTTTGGGCTGCTGGAAAGCAGGTTTTAAGCTGAAAGCAGTTAGAGGTTTTTTTTTGTCTCTGCTTGGGGGCCAGAGCAGAGACAAAAGGGAATTCTCTTTTGTGAGCTGGAGTTTTCTCTACCTAAAGGCAGGGTAGTTAACCTCCTGCAGGGAAATTCACAAGTCTTCACAGACCTGAAGAGGTGGGTTGTTCTTTTAGCTAAGAGCAACTAGAGGCTTTTTCAGTCTATTTGCCTGGAGACAGATGTGTTAGTTGTTTTTTTTAAGGATTTTTTTGTAGGCTGACAATCACTATCAGAGAACATCAGTATCCAGTTACAGCCCCACCTATATTTCTTTTTGAAAAGCCAAGATTTTGTTTGTTTGTTTTATTTCTAACTCTCGGATGTAAAGTTAGTTTAAAAACAGAGAGGCAAACATGACAGAGCCCAAGGCAGAAACAGCCAAAGAGGCTGCCCACAGGAGAGAACTGGAAGCAGCAAGAGAGACAGAAAAAATACCCAAGAGGCTGCCCACAGGAGAGCTATGGAGGCAGCGAAAGAGGCAGAAAAACAGCAAGAGGCTGCCCACAAGAGAGCTATGGAGGCAGAAAAACACTAAGAGGCTGCTCACAAGAGAGCTATGGAGGCAGAAAAACACCAAGAGGCTGCTCACAAGAGAGCTATGGAGGCAGAAAAACATCAAGAGGCTGCTCACAAGAGAGCTATGGAGGCAGAAAAACACCAAGAGGCTGCTCACAGGAGAGCTATGGAGGCAAGGGAAAAAGAAATGGAGAAGAGGGGAAAAGAGAGGAAGCATGAACAGGAGTTGGAGAAGGTAAGGGCTTAGCGGAATCTACTGGATAACCCTAACCATCCTTCCCCAACAATCCACAAATAGGAGCAACTATGTCCACAGTATGATGAATCCAGTGATATTGCTGAATATTTTCTCACCTTTGAGAGACTGTGCACTCTCCATAAAATTCCTGAAGCTCACAAGATGACCACATTGGTCGCAAAATTAACTGGAAGCGCTCTGGACATATTCAATAAGATGCCTATTGATGAGGCTTCTGACTATAATAAGTTCAAGGATTTGGTTTTAAAGCAATTTCAAATTATATCTGAAACGTACAGTGTAAAATTTCGAACCCTTAAGAGAGGGCCTGAACTAAGTAATGTGGCTTATCTAAACCAGATGAAGGATCTGTTAGATAAATGGGTCCAAGGAAGGGGTGTCACTAGCTTTGACAGAATGTGTGATTTGATAGCTCCGGAGCAATTCCTGAATATGTCCAAGGAGGAAATAAAACAGTGTTTATGAGATAAAGAAATGGACTCAGCAGAAAGTCTTGCTTCTTATGCTGATCGATATGATCCCAGACCGCCAGAGAGGCAGGGCAAGCCAGAACAAAATGGGTGGAGGGAGGAGAGAGGAACAACCCTGGTCGCCAGATACCAGAAGGGACACCCTCAGACCACACCCTACTACCGGGGGCAGCCCAAGGCCCCAACTACACACCAAGGAATACTCCAGACACCTTATAGTCCTGCCACACCGTTCTCCAGCAACTCACCTCGCCCCAGTGACCCGTCAGCTGGACAATGTTTTAAATGTAACGAGCCAGGACATATGAAGGCCAACTGCCCGAAGAAACCCAACAGATTACAGTTCATTGCACCGGAATCACACCAGAGGTCCTCAGGCCCAGATACCTCCCAGATACCCTCAGAGCAGAGGGAAACTGTGAGTGTGGGCAGGGAGAAGGTCACCGCATGGAGGGACACCGGCGCACAAGTGTCAGCTATCCATGCTTCCTTAGTGGACCCCAATTTAATCGACTCAGAGATCCAAGTGATAATTCAACCCTTCAAGTCCAACCCTTTCAATTTGCCTACAGCCAAGTTGCCTGTCCAGTACAAGGGCTGGTCAGGAACATGGACTTTTGCAGTCTATGATGATTATCCCATCCCCATGCTGTTGGGGGAAGACTTGGCCAATCATGTGAAGCTAGCCAAAAGGGTGGGAATGGTCACCCACAGCCAGGCTAAGCAAGCTGTCATGCCTAGCTCTGTTCCAGAAACTTCTACCAGGACCCGGTCAGAGGTGATGGACCTGGACCCCATGCCAACGTCTGCAACAGCAGTAGTGGATCCAGTCCCAGAGACCCAGACAGAGCCAGCTCCAGAACCAGAACCGGCGGAACAACCAGCACCATACTCATTCCCAGCACTGAATCCAGTACTTGCAACCCAACACCAGAGGGCCCCACCGAACCTGAACTGGCAGCTGCCGATAACCCTACACAAGAGACTCAGCCAGAGCCTGAAACCCAACATAGTGCACCCGCGGAGAGCAGTTCACAGTCAACGGAAACATCCCCCATCCCCTACATCACTTCCAGAGGGACCAAGCCTAGGTCCACAATCCAATGAGGAACTGATGTCTCCAGCATCAAGGGAACAGTTCCAGAGCAAACAGAAAGCAGATGAACGCCTCCAGAGAGCTTGGACGGCGGCATGGAGCAACCCACCGCCTCTCAGCTCTTCTAATCGATGCTGGTTTGTTGTAGAAAGAGGACTTTTACACAAGGAAATTCTTTCTGGTGGACACCAGGAAGATTGGCATCCTCAGAGACAGTTGGTAGTTCCAACTAAGTACCGGGTCAAGCTCTTGAGCTTAGCCCACGATCATCCTAGTGGCCATGCTGGGATGAACAGGACCAAAGACCATTTGGGGAGGTAATTCCACTGGAAAGGAATGGGCAAGGATGTTTCTACCTATGTCTGGTCTCGTGAGGTATGCCAAAAAGTGGGGAAACCCCAAGACAAGGTCAAAGCCCCTCTCCAGCCACTCCCCATCTTTGAAGTTCCATTTCAGCGAGTAGCTGTGGATATTCTGGGTCTTTTTTCCGAAAAAGACACCCAGAGGAAAGCAGTACATACTGACTTTCATGGATTTTGCCAACCGATGGCCGGAAGCAGTAGCTCTAAGCAACACCAGGGCTAAAAGCGTGTGCTAGGCACATGCAGACATTTTTGCTAGGGTAGGTTGGCCCTCCGACATCCTCACAGATGCAGGAACTAATTTCCTGGCAGGAACTATGGAACGTCTTTGGGAAGCTCATGGGGTGAATCACTTGGTTGCCACCCCTTACCATCATCAAACAAATGGCCTGGTGGAAAAATTTAATGGGACTTTGGGGGCCATGATACATAAACTCGTAAATGAGCACTCCAATGATTGGGACCTAGTGTTGCTCTTTGCCTATAGAGCTGTACCACATCCCAGTTTAGGGTTTTCACCATTTGAACTTATATATGGGTGTGAGGTTAAGGGGCTATTACAGTTGGTGAAGCAGCAATGGGAGGGGTTTACGCCTTCTCCAGGAACTAACATTCTGGACTTTGCAAACAACCTACAAAACACGCTCTGAACCTCGTTAGCCCTTGCTAAAGAAAACCTAAAGGATGCTCAAAAAGAGCAAAAAGCCTGGTATGATAAACATGCCAGAGAGCATTCCTTCAAAGAAGGGGACCAGGTCATGGTCTTAAAGGCGCTCCAGGCCCATAAAATGGAAGCATTTTGGGAAGGGCCATTCATGATCCAGGAGCGCCTGGGAGCTGTTAATTATCTCATAGCATTGCCCACCTCCAACCAAAAGCCTAAGGTGTACCATATTAATTCTCTAAAGCCCTTTTATTCCAGAAAATTAACGGTTTGTCAGTTTACAGCCCAGGGAGGAGACGACGCTGAGTGGCCTGAAGGTGTCTAGTATGAAGGGAAAAGTGCTGGTGGCGTGGAAGAGGTGAACCTCTCCACGACCCTTGGGCGTATGCAGCGACAGCAGATCAAGGAGCTGTGCACTAGGTATGTGCCGACATTCTCAGCCACCCCAGGACTGACTGAATGGGCATACCACTCCATTGACACAGGTAATGCTCACCCAATTAAAGTCCAACCTTACTGGGTGTCTCCTCAAGCTAAAACTGCTATAGAACGGGAGATCCAGAATATGCTACAGATGGGTGTAATCCACCCCTCTGGCATTGCATGGGCATCTCCAGTGGTTCTAGTTCCCAAACCAGATGGGGAGATATGTTTTTGCATGGACTACCGTAAGCTAAATGCTATAACTCACCCAGACAACTATCCAATGCCATACACAGATGAACTATTAGAGAAACTGGGACAGGCCCAGTTCATCTCTACCTTGGACTTAACAAAGGGGTACTGGCAGGTACCACTAGATGAATCCGCCAAGGAAAGGTCAGCCTTCACCACACATGTCGGGCTGTATGAATTTAATGTACTCCTTTCGGGCTGCAGAATGCACCCGCCACCTTCCAAAGACTTGTAGATGGTCTCCTAGCAGGATTAGGAGAATATGCAGTCACCTACCTTGAGGATGTGGCCATATTTTCGGATTCCTGGGCAGAACACCAGGAACATCTACAAAAAGCCTTTGAGCGCATAAGGGAGGCAGGACTAACTGTTAAGGCTAAGAAGTGTCAAATAGGCCTAAAAAGAGTGACTTACCTTGGACACCAGGTGGGTCAAGGAACTACAGGCCAAAGTGGATGCTATCCAAAAGTGGCCTGTCCCAAAGTCAAAGAAACAGGTCCAATCCTGCTTAGACTTGGCCGGATATTACAGGCGATTTGTACCACAATACAGCTAAATTGCCACCCCACTGACAGACCTAACCAAAAAGAAACAGCCAAATGCTGTTCAGTGGACCGAAGAGTGTCAGAAGGCCTTTAACCAGCTTAAAGCGACACTCATGTCTGACCCTGTACTAAGGGCCCCAGACTTTGACAAACCATTCCTAGTAACCACAGATGCGTCCGAGCGTGGTGTGGGAGCAGTTTTAATGCAGAAAGGACCGGATCAAGAATTCCACCCTGTCATGTTTCTCAGCAAGAAGCTATCTGAGAGGGAAAGCAACTGGTCAGTCAGTGAAAAAGAATGTTACGCCATTGTCTACGCTCTGGAAAAGAGTACGTTTGGGGACAGCGTTTTCACCTGCAAACCGACCATGCTGCGCTACAGTGGCTTCATACCACCACGGGAAATAACAAAAATCTTATTCGGTGGAGTTTAGCTCTCCAAGATTTTGATTTCGACATACAGCACATCTCAGGAGCTTCTAACAAATTGGCTGATGCACTCTCCCTTGAAAGTTTCCCAGAATCAACTGGTTAGAATCATCCTTGAGATGTGAAAAATATTGTTAGTCTTTATATACTTGGCAGTATATTTAGAGGTGCATGTGTCTTATTAACTCTGTTTTCTTCTCGAGCTCCAGGAAGAAATCACAGCCAGCGTTTCACCCTATCTGTGATTTGGGAGGCGTGTCATAAATATAAAGGGAAGGGTAAACCCTTTAAATCCCTCCTGGCCAGAGGAAAAACCCTTTCACCTGTAAAGGGTTAAGAAGCTAAGACAACCTCGCTGGCACCTGATCAAAATGGCCAATGAGGAGACAAAATACTTTGAAAGCTGGAGGGTGGGGGAACAAAGGGTTCTCTCTGTCTCTGTTGTCTTTTGCCGGGACCAGAGCAGGAATGCAGGTCAGAACTCCTGTAAAGGGCTAATAAGCAATCTAGTTAGATTCTGTTTTGTTTAAATGGTTGATAAAATAAGTTGTGCAAATTAGGAATGTATATTCCTAATTTTGTGTCTTTTTGTAACTTAAGGTTTTGCCTAGAGGGATTCTCTATGTTTTGAATCTGATTACCCTGTAAGTATTTACCATCCTGATTTTACAGAGGTTATTCTTTTACCTTTTCTTGGGGATGTTTTAACCTAAGCTGGTAAAAATAAGCTTAGGGGGTTTTTCATGCGGGTCCCCACATCTGTACCCTAGAGTTCAGAGTGGGGAAGGAAACTTAACATTCTCCAATGGGAATTTTGTGGTCCAGAAAGGAAATCCCTGGTTGCAGCTTTCTGAACAGGCCTGTGTTTTTAAAGATTGTGTATGTCATGCATCTTCCAGGACCATCCTGTGCTCATGTCAGTGAAACATCCCTAGTGATCCACCAGTGCTTGCAACACCATAGAAAACACTTTCTGTTTATATATTCTGTGGCAAGGTGGTCTGGTGACAAATAGGGATGTGCATGCCATCTATTGCCCCAGCACAGTTAGGGAACCCCATTGCTGCAAAACCATCCAGGATCTCCTTCACATTGCCCAAAGTCACAGTCCTTCTTAGCAGGCTATTAATGGCTCTGCCTACTTGGATCACAGCAACCCCCATGGTGGATTTCCTTATTCCAAATTGATTCCCCACTGACTGGTAGCAATCTGGCATTGCAGTCTTCCATAGAGTGATCGCCACTTGCTTCTCCACTGTTTTCACTGCTCTCATTCTGGCGTTGCTGTGCTGCAGGGCTGGGGTGAGCTCCGCACACAGTTCCAAGAAAGTGGCCTTGTGCATGCAAAAGTTCTGCAGCCACTGCTAGTCATTCCACACCTGCATAATGATGCGATCCCACCAGTCACTGCTTGTTTCTCAGGACCAGAACTTGCTCTCCATCATGTTCAGCTGCTCTGTGACTGCCAGAAGCAACCAGGAATTATTTCTTTCCATGGCTACTTGAAGAAAATTGCCATGTTCCGTGCAGCAGCTTCTCTCGCGACTCTGGAAATACTACAGAATAAGGTATGTGGTGTTTGCAGTGCTCACCACAACAGTGCACAGCTGTGTGCGGTTCATGCTTCTCTAGAGATGACAGTTGTGCACGATTGCTAGGCTTTTGAAAACAGGCACAAAATATTTTGGAATGCAGATGAAATGTACTGCATCATGGGATGTTTATGCAATGTTCCCACTCACCCCTGCAAGAATGTTTTTCTCCCACGAGGCATTGCAAACCCTTCTCAGAATATCCAACATATCAACATATCATAAATAATGTGGAAAAAGGGGTAAACAGTGAGGTGGAATAATTTTCAGTTGATACGAAACTACTCAAGATAGTTAAGTCCAAAGCAGACTGCAATGGGCTACAACGGGATCTCACAAAACTGGGTGACTGGGCAACAGAATGGCAGATGAAATTCAATGTTGATAAATACAAAGTCATGCACATTGGAAAACATAATCCCAACTGTACATCTAAAATGATGGGGTCTAAATTAGCTGTGACCACTCAAGAGAGAGATCTTGGCATCATTGTGGATAGTTCTCGGAAAACATCCACTTAATGTGCAGCGGCAGTCAAAAAAGCGGACAGAATGTTGGGAATCATTAGGAAAGGGATAGATTATAAAACATAAAATATCATATTGGCTCTATAATCCAGTTTTTAAATTTCCTGACTGAACTAAAACACTATTAAACTATCAAAACTATTATAAATACAATAACTGGCTTCATTCTTCAGATTTCAGAGTAGCAGCCGTGTTAGTCTGTATCCGCAAAAAGAAAAGGAGTACTTGTGGCACCTTAGAGACTAACTAATTTATTTGAGCATAAGCTTTTGTGAGCTCACGAAAGCTCATGCTCAAATAAAGTCGTTAGTCTCTAAGGTGCCACAAGTACTCCTTTTCTTTTTTCATTCTTCAGATTGCTTAAACACAACCCTAACACATCTTGATCAGTCTCCTAGGGAGTTTCACCAACCTCACCGGTCCTCAGTATTGCAAACCCTCTTTAGGCAAATCCTTGTCTGTAACAGACTGTTCAGTCTCATGATCAATACCATGGCCAGTTTGTGAATTGTTTTCAACTTGTGTGTCTGCTCTCACTTCACTGGTCTTGCCCAAGTTGTCAGGTATCTTGAACAGATGCTAATGATTTCTTCATAAGATTTTGCCTTAATCTGGGATCACTGAGAATGAGAGAGGAAATTCTTCTTTGGTCACTGTAGCTTGGACTGCCTAGTGCCCCTCTTGCCAAATTCTCACCAAGACTTGGTTTTTTAACTGTGGAAGAGGTCTTGCTCCTTTCTTGTAATATTTTGCCAAATTGTATTTTCCTGTCTTTCCCTCACTATCACAGACTCCTTAGTCATCCTTTGTTTTTCTCCTATATCTGGTAAGTAAAGTATTATGTTGTAGAGGAGTTCAGTGAGTGATTTTCCATATTGCAGCAGTATAGTTATGTAGATGAGTAGTGCTAAATATGGGTCTTCTCTTGCTTCCACTGTTCTTTTGATCAAATTCTTCAGTACAGGTACTCTACATTAAGGTAATCCATTGGTGTGAGGCTATCTGGAACTAGATGACTCATGATGAAAGTCATGCATTTTAGCAAAGTCCAGGAATTCCCCATTTTTGAACTGTGGCCCACTGTCAGTTATTACTGTTCTTGGAATTCCAAGGCATTCAAATATAGATTTAATGTGCCTGACAACCCTTGCTGATGTTGTGGTATCTTCAAATGTGGCTATTTCTAGGAAATTGGTAAAATAGTCCATGATAAACAAATGATCATATATTCCCAGACTGAGCATATCAATTCCAATGTTGTCCCATGGAATGACATGTTGTTTGTGTGGAATCATTGGTTCTTTTGGCTGGGAACCTGTGTACTTCTGACATGTTCCACACATGCTCACCTGTCATCAATGTCACTATTTGGTAATTCCCATGTGCCCTTTGTGTATTCATTCCAATATTTTCCTTCTCATCACTGGAAACAAAATCATGTTTCCTTCAAGAGCACTTCTGATATCACTGAAAGCTCACTTTTATAATGGGAATATGCAAGTGTGAAGTGTGGATTTTTAACTCCTTTACTAATTGCTTGTATCACTGCTTGCAGCATTTCATGTCAAACAGCATTTAGCTGTACCTTTCTCCAATTCATCCCATATGTCTGGAGATACACACGTAATACTTTTCTCAGGTATATTCATTCCTTGTTCCAGATCATCGGGCTGTGTACTATCAGATGGAACATATGCTTTTGATGTTTCCGCCATTACAAAGCAGTGTCTAGGTTGGAACTCCAGGGTAAACTGTACTTAATTTTCAGATGTAGTTATGTATCCTTGGTGATGCTTCTCCAAGTTCCTTTTAGTGTACTCCAATCAGTGGTTTGTGATTAGTTTCTGCTTTGACACTATGAACATTGAGAGAGAAATGAAATGTTGTACATCCATACCCCAGACCTAGTGTCTCTTTTTCAATGTGTATGTACATCTTCTCTATAGCTGTCATTGCTCTAGGTGTCAAGTATCAGGGGATAGCCATGTTCGTCTGTATGCACAAAAACAACAAGGAGTCCCATGGCACCTTAAAGACTAACAGATTTATTTGGGCATAAGCTTTCATGGGTTAAAAACCCACTTCTTCAGATGGTGTATATGAAACTGGCAACTAATCAGTGCCTCTTTGGTCACCACAGTGGTGCAAAAGTTGGTGTATCCTGGCTGACTAAGCTAGAGTCTTATAGACAGAAGGCATATTCCACTGCACTTCAAGAAAGGTCCATAATCATAAATATTGGAAGTGTAACCTCGAAGGGGAGGCTATCATCCATATTTCATGACGTGTTAGCCAACTAACTAATTTTTGGCCGAATACTAGGCCAAATTCTGCTCTAAGTTACATGTAAAACATTGGGAGTAGCAGAAACTCAGAACCTCACAGGACTGGACTTTAACATGTTATTTCTATTTCTTTTAGGAAAGAAAATAAGTAGAGAGTAGGATGTAATAAAAAAGTATCATATTCTGGTTTTTTTATGTACAAACTGTACAATTCCTACAGGATGACTTTAAAGAGAAATAGTTTTAACATCAAAATTGTCATGATTCAAGTTTGCACAAAGAACCCAACTGCCAGTGCCAAGGCTTTGTTCACCAATGTCTTCTGGGACTTTTCATGGATTTCCTCTTTTCAACACTACCAGATGCTTCCCTTGCACAATCTTCACACTACTGACTCTCTAGTGTAATGTTCAAAAAGCTCTTCAGGAAAGACTCCTCCCATAGGATATTTTCCCTCTAGTTCTGGGCTCAGCCATTTGCTCTCTATAATCATGTGGTGTGGAATGGGGAGAGTGCAAAGGACTAATCTAGAGCTGCTGTGTCTAGAACTGCAGTGGAAAAGGAAACATTTAAAAACTATTCAATACTGCACTTTTATTTCCTTAAAGACACTACACTGCAGAACAACCACTCCCTTCTGTAAAACAAGAGTGCCCGCCAGGTTCCTTACTTACCAGCCGTTTAAGCAAAGCTAGTTTTTGAATGGCTCTGTAATCATTTAAAAAGATTATCCCTACTTTGGATATAAAATCTCATTCCTTACGAGTTGACAACTTTTACACCTTTGCCAGCGCATTGTATCTTCTGTAAAAATTACAATACATCCCAGCCATGCAGAGTCAAACCTATTTAGGAAGTAAGATTGATGGTATTCCTGTTTCACACAATAGTCTTTTTTATTTTTTTTTAAAAGCTGCAGACATTCTGCATAAATGAACAATGAAGGTCCTCAAAGATTCAGGGAGGCAGTAAGATACAAGACAGTTAGAATCTGTAATTCCCTAGGCTGGTATGCATTTATCAGTAAAACATGAATCCATATGAATGTCAAAAACTAATTTTTTCTTTTTCACTAGTGTATAACATCATCAAAATAGAAAGCATTAGTACTGAATTGACATACAATATTTTGAATTGCTATAAATTGATTTAAATATTATTTCCCTGGAGAAAATCGGAGTCTTATGAATAGAGTTAGAAGTAAAAGCCAGCATCCTCAATAATACTTAGGGTTATTCAGAGTCCAAGCAAACAAGTAAGATTTGTTGTAAAATTCTACTGATATTAAGCTTTTTATCAAGTCCTCTTCCATAATCTGTTTATCATATTTGTTTCAACGAATTCCAGCAGCTTCATCTGCTATGGGACCGACTGTCTTCAATGGTACCAGATTTATTTATCATATTTTAATTAGATAATTAGAAGTATATGGGTGTGGGTGTTAAAAACTTCTACTTCTAATGTCAGGATAGAGTCAATATACCCATTGCCCATGGATAACCCCTAAACATCTGCTGGAATTAAATAATCTTACTTGCTGGCTGTCAAAGAAAGCTAAATAGATTTCCTATATTCTCAAATCAAGACCAAATCCTCCTGATTTTATCCATATAAGTGGTGCCACTCAAAGCAGAGCAACCTCTTTGTATGAGTTAGAGTCACAGAGTTTAAGGTCAGAAGGGTCCACTAGATCATCTAATCTGACCTCCAGTGCAGCACAGGCCACCAACACCACCCAGCACCCACAAACTAAACCCAACAATGGATTTCATTTGACTTTTTCACAGCTGGATCACATTGGTGGTGCATAGTCATCCTGTGAGCGACACACACCCAGGTCTCTTCTTCTCTGCTACTTCCAAACCAATGAACCCTTGACTTACAGCAAAAATTATTATTATTAGGCCCTAAGTGCACTTTGCACTGTTGAATTTCATCCAATTTCTGTCACTCCAGTCTTCAAGGCCATCCAGAACTTCCTTTATATTATTCTGATCCTCCCCTTCATTGACGATGCCTCCCAACTTTGTGTCATCAGCAAATTTCATTAGCATATTGCTACTTATTGTGCCAAGATCATAAATAAAAATATTGACTAAAAATGGACCCAAATCAATCCTTCAGGAACTCCACTAGTAACCTCTCTCCAGTCTGCTTAGCACAACCTTTTACCTTCTCCCCTTTAGCTAACTCCTTATCCACCTTACAATGACGATCCCATCTTTGTTAATTTAAACTAATAATTTGCCTTGTGGTACCATATTGAATGCTCTACTGAAGTCCAAATATATTAGATCTACTGCACTTCCTTAAAGAATCAGTTTTTTTGTTCAAAGTAGGAAGTCAAGTTAGTGTGGCATGATCTATCTTTGTAAACCCATGTTACATTACATCCCCTTAATCTCTATGAATTTAATTATTCTTTCCTTCACAATTTTCTCTAAAACTTTGCATAATACCGAGATCAAACTAACAGGTCTGTAATTACCCAAAACATTTTTACCCCATTTCGTAAATATAGATATGATGCTAGCTGTTTTCCAGTCATACAATACTACCCTCAAATAATTTTTTAAAAAAATATTTGCTACTGAACTTGCAATCTCATGTGTCAGTTCTTTCAGTATTTTGTGATGGAAATTACCTAGTCCCTCTGATTTGAGCACATTTAACTCTACGTTTTTCTTCTACCTGAGACTGATCATTTCCATTTCTAGACATTCTTCTCCCATCAGCCATCCTGCCTTTATACACATGTTCCATATTATCATTGCTATTGAAAACTGATGAAGAGTATTCATTTAGTTTTTGGTCATACCTAGATTATCTGTAGTCTCCTTTCCATCCACAGTGCATAGTGGCCGAAAATCATCCTTACTTCTTCTATTATTTATATAACTAAAAAACCTCTTATTGTTTATTTTAATTTCCTCGGCAAGAGCCAATTCTGCTGGAATTTTAGCAATTCTCACTTCATTCCTATATTTTCTAACCTCCACGGTGTAGCTTTCTTTGCTGAACAATACCTCTTTCCATTCCCTACTGGCTCCCTCTTTATTCCTAATCTTTTTGAGGTGGTTATTCATCCAACTGTGCCTAAAGTCGTTCCCTACAAGTTTTTCCCCTTTTTTGTCTAGCTGATTTGAAGAAATTCCAAGCTTCGTCCACATTTAAATCCTTGAGCTTTTTAGTTCAGTTGACTTCTTTAACTAATTCCCTTATTTTCCCAAAGTCTACCCTTTTGAAATCAATAACCATAGATGAGAACCTGGTTTTGATTATCCTTCCATTTAATTTAATTGGAGTCAACTCATAATCACATGATCCAAGGTTATTTCCTACAACCAGCTTTTCTATGATGTCTTCACTACTTACTAAAACCAACTCTACAATTGCATCACCTCTTTTTTTGTCTCAGTGATGATTTGTTGAAGAAACCTGTCATCTATCAATCCAAGAATAACTGGACCCTAGTGTGAGTAGCATTTATTCTCCATTCTATATCCGGGAAGTTAAAGTCTCCCATTATAACACAATTCCCAAAAGTATTTCTTTCTCTAACAACATTAAAGAGATCACTATCCATATCTGAGTCTGCCACGGAGGTCTGTAGCAGACCCCTAACACTATCCCATCAGAGCTTCTTTTACATCTTCCCCAAAGTGATTTTGACCCAGATTCTGTTTTGTCCATATTATCACTTCATATTTCTTTGCAATTTTCTGCTTTGTGGACGTACAATGCTACCCCACAATCTTATCTTTATTCTTATCTCTCCTAAGCCAGAGACTCTCAAACTGGGGGGCTCGCCCCCCTGGTGGGACATGGAATGTATTCTGGGGGGCATAGAAAGCTTTAGGAGAGTGGCAGCTGCTGGTTGGATGCCCAGCTTTGAAGGCAGTGCCGCTGCCAGCAGCAGCAGAGAAGTGAGGGTGGCAATGCAATACCATGCTACCATTACTTCTGTGGTGCAGCTACTGGCAGAAGTGCTGCCTTCAGAACTGGGCACCTAGCCAGAAGCTGCCACTCTCTTCTCTGCCTTCAGAGCTGGGCAGCGGTATATGTACTTGTGTGGTGGGAGCGGGGGCAGGAGGAGCGTAAATGACTACATACAAAAAAGAAAGGTGGCATAATCAAATAATTTTTGAGAACTACTGTCCTAAGCAGTACATACCCTTCAATTGCTGTATTCCAATCATGAGTGCTCTTATGCCATATTTCTGTAATGCCTATAATATCTGGTTTGACCTCCTGCAGCAGTAGTTCCAGTTCCTCCATTTTATTGCCCGGACTCCTTGAATTCATGTACAAGCATTTCAGTTGTTACCCAATTTTCTAGCTTGTGGCGTTCCCTTATCCCTTCTTATATTTTCATTTAGCTTATTTCCCTGCTCCTGTATACTGAAGTCAGGCATGAAGATTTCATGAGTCTCTAGCAACCTTCTGCCCTCATCTCCTAATTTAAATTTCCTAGCAGATTAATACCCCAGGTACTCAAGTAGAGTCCATCAGTTGAGAAGAGCCTTCTTTCTGCAAGTGCCTCCCAGTGGCAAAAAGTTCCTCACTGCACCAATCCTTGACCCATATGTTTACCTTCATTATCATGTCACATCTTTGCTCTCCTTCTCTAGGGACCAGAAGTGTTCAGCAGAAAATCACCCCATCTTCTGCTTGTTTCTCCTCCTCATTCCCCAGTGCAGCATACCTGTTACTTGACTTGATTTCACCACCACTAGCTGGTCTCTTCCTCTGCCTTGTTCTAATAGTCACATTTCTCCATGGATCACCCTCCTCTTCTGGCAGTCCTCCCTCCAGCTTCTTTTGTTCAGTGTCTTTTGTAGGTGTCTGCAAATCTTGAGTTGTCTGTACTACCTCCTCTCTCTTCTCCTGCATTATACCTTCACTTCCCTGTCTGAAATCTATTATTGCCTTCAACTGCATCTCCAATTCTTGAATTTTCACTGCCATGAGCTCTACCCGCTGACATTTCATGTACAGGCACCTTCCATCAGACACCCCTGCTGCCAAGAATGATGTACATCCTGCAGCTTCTGCATCTGGTCATTTTCTTTCTCTCCTCTTCATTCCACTGCTAGTGCTGGCTCAGTAGCCATCATTGTCTTCTCTTCCTAGAAAAAAAGAAAGGGAAGGAAAAAAATCCTGCCACTTAAACTCTACAGAAACTCTGCTGTTAGCTACTAGCTGTTTTCTACTCCAATGTTCATATGATTAGTGAGCAGAATTCAGCCCTAGCTTTCCAGAAATACCCATTAGAATTTGCATAAAGCACTGTCTCATTCAGCACCATTTTCTGTTTTGCAATCGTTCTCTTTCCTTTCAGATACTTATTCCATAATCCTTCATGCTAAATACTTTCACCCATAGTTCAGGACATTCTTAGTTAATTATTTGTCCTTTATTATTTTCTAGGCCTGACCTAAACTCAATAACTTTTCCTAGTCAAAACAAATGCAATGGGGCAACTTCTACTCCACAGAAATATAGTTGTGGCAGCTAGGAAAGTATCTGGTGGAAGGGTTAAAATTCGTCTAGCTGTAGAGTGCACCTGCATTCTATCCAAAGGAACTGTAAACCAAAAAACATGCAGGGAGTGGCAGCAAAAGAATAGATGATCCAAGGCCACAACATAGGAATGGAATCAAATTCGTGTCAGACTGAAGAGAACTTTGTTCTCCAAAGTATAGTGGGCAATCTGCATAGTTCTGTTAGCTGTTCAAGGCTTCTCCCTCTCCTCCCACATTGTGTAAGGATCAGGCAGCATCACGCTCAGAGAGAGAGAGAGAAAGAGGGTGGAATGCAAATGTAGAAGATCAAAATTAAGTGCAGAGGGCTCGTGGAGATAATTTTACCTTGGGAGAATAATTTGTGACTGTCAAAAGCACAGAAATATTGGATTTGAAATGGTGACCATGAGTCAATCTCATTGACATTTTGAAAATTTGTGAAAGTTTCATTATTTTCTGAAACAACCGAATTATGCAAGGACAGTGCAAACTACACTGTTCCAAAGGGGTGAGCACTTTAGACAGTGGACAAAGTTAAAAAGTATATTGCAAAACCTCAAAACCACAAAATTGACATTGGAGCAGTACTTAAATTCATTGGCCTAGGACAGCTGCAATTCATGAGAGGCTGGCATGAGGTGGCAGGACAATTAGCCATTATGGAAGAGACGAAAGTGACACTAATACACCTAAGATCAGTGGATCAATATTTTAATACCAAGAGAATTGCTGAATAGAACACCATGAGAGGGGTTGATAAAGCTCCTGATTTTCCTCCTCATTTTGAATTTTAACATCATAAAAACCAAACCTTTCGTAGCTTTTGCTAAGTGTTTTTAGGACAGATTTCAACCAAAACTGGTTTTACCCTCAGCTGCATCAAAATTTTGCATTTCTGATTTTTTTTTTCAGAAACTCCCATAAAATCAGATTATTTCAAGTGATACTCACTAAGAGAGGGACAGCCAAGGAACGCACTTTACTTACCTCTCTATATGGGATTCTTAAGCCACATCACTTGCCTTTCTCCAGATGTTTGAGATTAACTATGTAGAATTTAGTTCTATCTATTTAAGGCTTTTCTATTGCCCTTCACACAGTGACATCTGAACACCCTATGACAATTAAAAGGTAGTACTGATTATACCCCAAAGAATAATATTCTTACAGCCTTCTTTGTCACTGATGTTTATAACTTAGTGAGTTGCTGTTTGTTTTGGGTTTTGCCCTATTTTCCAGTCTTCTGATTCCTCCTATCTAATATTCACAAATGTAGGAGTATGAAGGACTTTGGTCAAACAAAATTTTGAAATTGAAAGATTATATGGTATAATAATACATTACATTTACTTAGTGCCTTAAAGCACTTGTGGTACCATAAGACAAAATACAAATATTTACACTATAATTGTCAAAATACCACCTTCTGAAAATAAAATCATGTACAAACAAAAGGATGGGTCCATTCTGAAAGTGTGAAAGGACTTGAAACAGAAAGTGATAAATACTGGACTAACAGTGATCATTCTAAAATATCTTTAGAAAAATTAGTTGTTTTTTTTAAATGGAGTGGGCTAAAATTATATGGATTTTAGGGAGAGGGCCTAATTCCACCCTGTAAATGCAATCCTCTGTCTACTCAAACACAGTGAATGAAACATTACACACTAGATGATGTGTGAGCTTAGACACTGCTGATATATGGTTCAACAATCAGATCATGAATCTAGTCATATCCAACTTAACTGAGGACTTTGAAAACAAAAGTGCCAATCTGAAGCCAATATTCCTACTTTGTAGACAGCCAGTATATAGAATGTAGGACATGTCTAACATGATCAAAATAGCATAGATCACAGAGCATCATGCTGTTGCATTCTGAACAAGCTACGTGTAACAGAACAGCTAATAATCAGGCCCAATGGTTACAAAGATGGGTGTTTTTATGGTGTGAGATTGTCTTGGGATAAAAGTACAGTTTATGCAAATTGTACTACTGAAGAAAACCCCCACATTAATCTGACGTGTTGCTTTCAGTGGTAAGGGCATGGTCAAAAGTGACATCACAATTCTTAACCTGAATCTCTGCCTCTGAAAGAGTCTCCTGAACAGGCAGACACAGTGAGTCTCCTCCTGTGGATAACCTCTACCCAACAACCAGATTCTTATATTCCCAAACTCAGACAAAACAGTTCCAACATATCTGGCTGGCAATAATGTTTAAGCATTCCTCTAGGCAGTGACCAAATTCTGATATATAGAGTATGGCAAGTGTCCCAGTGGGGGGCAATTGTGGTCACTCAGTTAGGGTGAACTGCAAAGAATGGGGCAGCCAAACTTCCAAAAAGCTGGTGGATATTCCAATACTTAGATTTACCATGCCAGCATAAAACAGCTTTTTTATTACCTTAATGGTTACAAAGAAGTGCAAACAACACAGTTCCCTTAAAGTGATCCAGCCTCAGGCCTCCATCCAGATACCTAACTCAAATATGATGATTTCTGAAAATCTTATTTCATCATATAAAAGAAAAGGTTCTACCAATCCCAAAGGATCGGACACATTACCTCCCAGGTCAATGAATGTTTCAGTTCTTACCCAAATACACGCTACAGCCCATTCTTATTAACTAAACAAAAATTTATTAAAAAACAAAAGAAAGAGTATGGTTAAATATCAATATACATACAGATATGAGTTCAATTCTTAAGATTCAGATTCATAACAGAGATGGTGAGCTTTGTAGCTGCAAAGAGTTATTTCTGAAATAATCCATAGTTTATAGTCCAATGTTTATATTTCAGGTTGATCCAGTTAGAACTGGGATCTCAGTCCTTGTGGCTTACGCTTCCCCTGCACGAAACCTTAAGCAGATCTGAGTTGACAGAATCAGGACCCAAGGGTCTTTTATACAGTGTTCTAGCATCCACTTGACCACACAGTCCTGGGTAAACAATATGCTTTTGATGTAACCTGTTTGCTAAACACCACCAGTAATTAGTTACACAAATTAACGTAGGACAAGTTTAGGCAGTTGATCACAAACTTCAAAGAGACATCTAGACAATGACATTATTTCACCCAAGATTCATCTAAATGATAATATTCCCTTTTGATCTCTGAATTAGTAGCTATAGTGACAGACAGGAATTGTCTGTTTACATGGGTAGCATTTAAAAGACACATGAATAGTATTACTTCTAACTTCTAACAATATAGGTTTGTATTTCAAAGTTTGAGTCTATTTAGTATGAATGGTGCTCATTACATTCGCATACCTTTCTAACATGACTTTAAAGGTGGGCTTTGGGTCTTTTGAAGCTGGGGGAACTGGGCTTATTTAGTCTGCAGAAGAGAAGAGTGAGGGGGATTTGATAGCAGCCTTCAACTATCTGAAGGGGGTGTTCCAAAGAGGATGGATCTAGACTGTTCTCAATGGTGGCAGATGACAGAACAAGAAGCAATGGTCTCAAGTTGCAGTGGGGGAGGTCTAGGTTGGATATTAGGAAAAACAATTTCACTAGGAGGGTGGTGAAGACTGGAATGGGTTATCTAGGGAGGTGGTGGAATCTCCATCCTTGGAAGTTTTTAAGGTCCGGCTTGACAAAGCCCTGGCCGGGATGATTTAGTTGGGGTTGGTCCTGCTTTGAGCAGGGGTTTGACTAGATGACCTCCTCAGGTCTCTTCCAACCCTAATCTTCTATGATTCTATGATTCATTCAGCCTGAAAGCTATTTAACCCTTTCTGGCCATGAGTTATATTTTGTATAAGATTTGTTGCAATTACATAGCCGCGGTAGCAACAATGGTTTGCATGGTTATATTTTAATTAGACAATGTCACATAGAGATATAAAGTTATGTGTCTCTACCTTATGTTCAGAAGTGATCTCTACAAGAGGATTCATTTCATGCAACATGGGATATAAAATCAATCCTTAAGGGACATCAGATTACAAGTACCTTGGAGATGAGACACAATTGTCATTAGTGCAAGTTGCCTGATGTCTTCTAAGTAGAGTGGTTCTAGACTGGAACCACTGGCAGATTATGTTCACTGGATTTGTAAGTGATAATTCCAGACAGAAGAGGCATGATTGTTATGCTGTTGCATATTGTACACATGCTTTAATTAGGGATATAGAGATTAGAATAAAATACAAGGGTCTGATTCTTATTTACACAAAGGCCCCTCTGGCACTGTAAAGGGGCCTTAAAGTAGATGTAAATGTAACAGCCAAAGCAACTTGTATACATACTGAATAAATGCATGTGTGACAAGAATCTCATTGTTTAAAATGTATCCCATTGATATCAGTTATTTCAATACTCCTGCTACCTACACATATGAAATTGGTTGTTATAGTTTGGTTGACAGATTCTGAACTCTTTAAGATCCCAAGATTCCAATTTGATAGCTCTTTCAGTATTATCTGTTATATATTATTGTCAGAAAAGTAACTCAATCTTTCTCAGTAATACACAAATTAAAAAAAAAAAACAGCCTGGCAACATTGCTTATTTCACATATAAAAGGCAAAACTAAAATTATATCCCCACGAAGTGTGACGCATATTTACCGACAACAAATTAAAGTAAATAATGCCATTCTCCTTCTCCTTAGTAAATAAGCCAATCTGAACGATATTTCAAGGAAAAGGAGAATTGTTTTGGTTCAGAATATTTGGTGTCTAAAAATATCATTGTGAATATAGGGCAAAATCATGACCCTGGCAACAGTGCACAGAGAAAAAAACAAGCACAAAAGATAATTTTTACATGAATTTCTGGGGCACAGAAGAGAGTTCTGCAAGGTGGAATGGGAAGAGGTCTCTTGCATAATGTACAGCTCCATACAGTTAGAATCTTTATAAAATCTCATCTGATGTAAAAGGAAAGTAGGTGAGCTAAGTTTCTCTCATTTCCTTTGGTGCTTAGAAGGCTCATGGCTTTGCTTATAATATAAATATATTCACTAGAAAGAATGATATGCCACTTCATAGCAGATGATAAATATTAGAAGGAATTGCATGACCTACCTACTTTTTGTTTACTTGGGAGTTGGAGATCAATACAATAGCTGGTTTTCTTTCCTGCCAGCAGCCAAAGGGTTTAATTCATTCAAAATGTTCTAAATGCATCTGAAGATCAGGGACAGGAATATTTTTTGAACTAGAAGAAAGGCTAAATTGAATCTGATAACTCCACTGTAACTTTTAATGGAACCTATGGCAGCAAATAATGTCAGTTGCATAATTATCAAACAGTTGTTAATAAATTTGCATTACAATACCTTTTGCATGTACAGTATACAGGATTCAGTTATAATTTTATCCTAAATCCACATGTTTAGATTTCTGAAACCTAACTTGCATCTTTCCTGCTAGGCAATGGTATAGCAAAATATAAAAAAAGAAGAAGAGCTATTCTGTCATCAACATTTTAGTTCCTTATTAAATCTTTTTTTATATATAAAGTATTTGGGGGTATGGTAATGCTGTACCTGAGAATAGTGTACTCCCAAGAATTTCAAAGATGTATTCAAAATAAGTTACTGAACGTAGCCAGCATTCATAACTACATTATTTCATATTGTTTGGTAAAGTTCTGTTAAAGCAAACAGTAAACAAAATATTGTCCATAACACAAGCCATATTGTAAATATAAAGAAAAAAATAAAAAAAGTTTTCCTCCTTGTGTCAATCTCCCTAGTCTCATGAAAGAGGACTCAGCTGTCTCTGAGGCCCTGTCTTCAAGCCACTACTGACACTCAGCAGAAGCCTTCTATGCTGGGGCAGTGGCAGAGATTGTGTAGGCCACAGCCAGTAGGAATGTAAATCCTCCCCCTTTATGACTCCAAGGATCTTACCCAGAAAAGGTAATAAATCTCTAGCATTAGTACTTACCGAAAAATATTTTTTTTCCCATGGAAAATTTCAATTTATTAAAAAAATGAAAACCTACATTTTCAACCAAATAGTTTTTGGTCTTCTGATAAATCCAAACTTCTAAAGAAAGGCAGATACTTTCAGCAAACAAATTATTTAATCAAAAAGCAAATTTTCTGTTGAAAACAAATTAATGGAAAAAATTTGACCAGCCCTATTTAGGATGCATTAACTGTTCCAGATAGGCCTCTGTTCCAGACATCTGAGCCTCCTGGGGGATATTGTGGTTGGAGGGAATCCAATGGAACTCTACTCTCAGATAGCAGTGGGGAGGGAATCAAGCACAGAATCATAGAATATTACGGTTGGAAAAGACCTCAGGAGGTCATCTTGTCCAATCCCCTGCTCAAAGCAGGACCAACACCAACTAAATCATCCCAGCCAGGGCTTTGTCAAGCCGGGCCTTAAAAACCTCTAAGGATGGAGATTCCACCACCTCCCTAGGTAACCCATTCCAGTTCTTCACCATCCTCCTAGTGAAATTGTTTTTCCTAATATCCAACCTAGACTTCCCCATTGCAACTTGAGACCATTGCTTCTTGTTCTGTCATCTGCCACCGAGAACAGCCTAGCTCCATCCTCTTTGGAACCACCCTTCAGGTAGTTGAAGGCTGCTATCAAATCCGCCCCTAACTCTTCTCTTCTGCAGACTAAATTACCCCAGTTCCCTCAGCCTCTCCTCGTAAGTCATGTGCCTGAGCCCGCTGATCGTTTTTGTTGCCCTTCGCTGGACTCTCTCCAATTTGTCCACATCCCTTCTGTAGTGGAGGGACCAAAACTGGACACAAGACTCCAGGTGTGGCCTCACCAGTGCTGAATACAGGGGAATAATCACTTCCCTCACTCTGCTGGCAATGCTTCTACTAATACAGCCCAATATGCCATTGGCCTTCTTGGCAACAAGGGCACATTGCTGACTCATATCCAGCTTCTCATCCACTGTAATCCCCAGGTCATTTTCTACAAAACTGCTGCTTAGCCAGTTGGTCCCCAGCCTGTAGCGGTGCATGGGATTCTTCCTTCCTAAGTGCAGGACTCTGGACTTGTCCTTGTTGAACCTCATCAGATTCCTTTTGGCCCAACCCTCCAATTTGTCTAGGTCACTCTGGACCCTATCCCTACCCTCCAGCATATCTACCTTTCCCCCCACCTTAGTGTAATCTGCGAACTTGCTGAGGGTGAAATTCATCCCAACATCCAGATTATTCATAAAGATGTTGAACAAAACCAGTCCTAGGACCGACCCATGGGGCACTCCACTTGCTACCGGCTGCCAACTACACATCGACCCATTGATCACTACCCGTTGAGCCCAACAATCTAGCCAGCTTTCTATCCACTTTACAGTCCATGCACCTAATCCATACTTCTTGTCTACACTATGAAATTAGGTTGAATTTATAGAAGTCGGTTTTGTAGAAAGCGTTTTTATACAGTCGATTGTGTGTGTCCCCACACAAATGTTCTAAGTGCATGTAGTCGGCGGAGTGTGTCCACAGTACCGAGGCACCATTGACTTCCGGAGCGTTGCACTGTGGATAGCTATCCCACAGATCCTGCAGTCTCTGCTGCCCATTTGAATTCTGGGTAGAAATCCCAGTGCCTGATGGGGCTAAAACATTGTCGCGGGTGGTTCTGGGTACATATCGTCAGGCCCCCCCTTCCCTCCCTCCTTCCGTGAAAGCAAGGGCAGACAATCGTTTTGCGCCTTTTTTCTTGAGTTACCTGTGCAGATGCCATACCACGACAAGCATGGAGCCCGCTCAGCTAACCATCACCGTATGTCTCCTGGGTGCTGGCAGACGCAGTACTGCATTGCTACACAGCAGCAATTTATTGCCTTTTGGCAGCAGACAGTGCAGTATGACTGGTAGCCATCATCGACATAGTCCTGGGTGCTCTTTTAACCGACCTCGATGAGGTCAGGGGCGCCTGGACAAACATGGGAGTGACTCAGCCAGGTCATTTCCCTTTTAAGTTTCATCTCATGGTGATTCAGTCCTACAGTGCACTGTCTTTTAATCAGCAGCCAGGAGAAGACGATGGCCAGCAGTCATACTGCACTGTCTTCTGCTGAGCACCCAGGAGATGATGATGGCTAGCGGCTGTACTGCACAGTCTGCTGCCAGCAAGATGTATAAAGATAGATGAAGTGGCTCAAAACAACAAATAGACCAGATTTGTTTTGTATTCATTTTCTCCTCCCTCCCTCCGTGAAATCAACGGCCTGCTAAACCCAGTTTTGAGCTCTATCCTTGAGGTTTTGAGTTCTATCTATGAGGGGGCCATTCAGTTTCTCACAAAGCCACCCCCTTTGTTGATTTTAATTCCCTGTAAGCCAACCCTGTAAGCCATGTCGTCAGTCGCCCCTCCCTCCATCAGGGCAACAGCAGACAATCGTTCCGCGCCTTTTTTCTGTGCAGAAGCCATACTACGGCAAGCATGGAGCCCGCTCAGATCACTTTGGCAATTAGGAGCACATTAAACAACACGCGCATTATCCAGCAGTATATGCAGCACCAGAACCGGCAAAGCGATACCGGGCAAGTAGGTGACGTCAGCGCGGTGACATCAGTGATGAGAACATGGACACAGACTTCTCTCAAAGCATGGGCCCTGGCAATGTGGGCATCATGGTACTAATGGGGCAGGTTCATGTGGTGGAACGCCAATTCTGTGCTCGGGAAACAAGCACAGACTGGTGGGACCGCATAATGTTGCAGGTCTGGGACGATTCCCAGTGGCTGCGAAACTTTCACATGCGTAAGGGCACTTTTATGGAACTTTGTGACTTGCTTTCCCCTGCCCTGAGGTGCAAGAATACCAAGATGAGAGCAGCCCTCACAATTGAGAAGCGTTTTAACACTGGGAGAGGCAATTATGGCACAATTTGGTAAAATTTTCAGAACACCTGAGTGACTTAGTGCTTTATTTCCCTGAAGGGCACCAGAAGCTCTCCCACTGAGAGCATCCTGCAGCATGGTACTATTTAGAAATATAGAACCCTAAAGAGATGTCTGGGGAAAATCTGAGCACACTACCCATATCACTGGTTATTCTGGGTCCACACCCCAAAACCTCCATATCCATTAAAGGCTATAGGCAGAACCCTGAACAATTGGTGATCAACCCAGGAGTACCACCAGGAGGCATTGTGTCCCAGAAACACAACTCTAAGTCACATGTCTTTCCCTGTTTCCTCTTTGTTCCTGGAGAGGTTGTTACAAAATGTGCAAAAGAAAAAAACCTACAAAATTTCATCAAAATGTTTTCATTTTTCCCCTATCCAAATTGAGTTGAAACATTTGAGAAAATGCTGACCTTTATCAATTTGCTGCTAATAGCAGTAAATGTTTACCTACTGCTCATCAGCTACTCTGACTGGCAAGTATGGAAGGCGATGTCAAGTTTCCGACCAGTCTCTACGCACTCCCTGTCAACATGTTTCAGGAAAAGAATAGGCAGGTAAGTAGACCTGCTCCTATCTATACATCTGAACCCCTCAACTGGATTGCAAAAAAAGGGATGTAAGAGGGATTCTTACTCCATGTGCTGTCACATCATCTAAGTCATAAACTAGGCGTTAAAGTGCACATTTTCTCCTCCGGGATAGTGAAATAAGCATTTTTTTTAAGAGAGAGAAAATCATTGTGTATTTAGCATATAGTGACATTAAATGTCTTTTTGTTTATTTTTTAAAAGAAAATCTGTATTCCTTCCCTTGTTACAAAAATTATGTTCCTGTAATACTAAGGGTAAATTTAAATACTCAAAAGTCAGGAAATTAAAATATTAAAGCTCTTGGAGTAACACAATTAGCCATGTTGCAGATCTGTATATTTTGTTCTATATGTTTAGCAACATAGGCCCTGATCCTGCAGACTATTATGAACAGATTTTAACAGGACTACTCACAGTACATAATGTTAAGTATGTGCTTAAGTCTTTGAGGACCAGAGCTTCTGCACTGTATAATAGAGGCTCAAACCCACTGCAAAAGCTGGTAAAACCCCATCTTTGTACCCCCACTTGCTCTACCTTACTTTAAGAGGATTAAATACTCAATGAGCTATGTCTCACTGAGCATTTAACAGGTGGCAATGGATCAGCATTCTCATTGCGCCACCTGTCAATACTCCTAGGAAACCAAATTCCACAAGCTCATACTTGAAGAATCCCAGTATCGCCACTTCCGGTAACCCTAAGAATGTGAAATCCCATGGTTTCCATAGCATCAGGCCCACACTCAGAGTCTTACAACTCAAAGTTGAGGGTTTATCAACAGCCAAGCAACATTTAATCTGCTCTATTGCTTATCTGACCACTAAGAATGCTATCGCTTGGCTCAGCGGATGTGCAAATGCTAAATAAATAAATACATTTTGAAAATTAGCTTCTTGGCTTCCTGGCCAGAACAGGTATTGTGGCCGGATTATTTGCAGAATTGGGTAGTATGCTAGACAAGCATGTTTTTCTTCTGCTACATGAATGTATTTCTGTACAGACAGACAATGGCAGGGTAAATATGGTGAACTTTGATGGAAACAGGAAAGTATGAGCTAACCCGGAATCTTTGGGCAAAATTGGATGAGTTTGTGATTTGCAAAACTTGCTGTAGTTGATAAAAAAATCAAGGCCCAAGTGAATAATTTCCTTTGCTGCGATATGAGACACTGAATCAAACTGTGCTGCACTTTGCTTGATACTGATACAGAAAATACTGCCTGAAATCACTACATCTGATACAAGCATTTACATATAAGAAGTTTTAGTATATATTTGTGTTAAATTGCCAATAATTTAGTCGAGTGCCACAATGTACTTGCCATGACTGAGTTACTGAAGAGAATTCTTTCCCAGATGTCTGGCTGGGTGGGTCTTGCTGACATGCTCAGGATCTAACTGATCGTCAGATCTGGGGCCAGGTCAGATTGGCAGAGACTCTGGCGTTTCACCTTCCTTTACAGCATGAGGCACAGGTCACTTGCAGGTTTAAACTAGAGTAAATGGTGGATTCTCTGTAACTTGAACTCTTTAAATCATGATTTGAGGACTTCAGTAAACTCAGCCAGAGGTTATGAGTCTATTACAGGAGGAGGTGAATAGGTCCTGTGGCCTGCAATGTGCAAGAAGTCAGATTAGATGATCACAATGGTCCTTTCTGGTCTTAACGTCCATGACAGATTGTCTTGATAAAAATATTTATTATGGTATTCTAAAGTAAATGTCAATCTACATCATATACTCAAGATACTTCAGTGGTTTGCGTGATTACAAAAAGTAATACAGTACCATGCAGTAAGGGTAGGCAGCATAAGACTCATATCACAAAACTCAGGTGCAATAGCTGGGTTACCGCTAAGGCCAGATCCAGCACAACAGTGATAGAAATTATGATTTCATTATGTCTGTAAACCATTGCTTGTACTTTAACTTCATAGACCCCTCAATATCACACTTTTGAAATTAGTTGACATTTTGTAGTGTGAAGAACTGATCTTTTTAACATTTCCAGATAGGATAATACAGGAAAAATTCCTATGAATTAGAATGAGCTTTAGACTAGACCTTAACTTCATTATATTTAATATGTATAAATTTTAAGAAGCCAGCTGCACCACTCAGGTAAGTACTTATCTTCTGGGAAGTTTAAAATAGTAAAACTAATCTGTTTTTGAGTTACCCAAATATCAAAAGGTTTCATGTAAAAACAGGAAAACCATTGTAATATCCTCATGAAGAATAGACTATTTCAGTCCAAAAGGTGAATTTTTCAGAATGGTACATAACTGAAAGCAGGAGTTTATAATGAATGACCCACTGTATCCTTAACTATAAAGATCACTGACAAATGAATGCCGTAAATATCTCCTTTAAGAACTTTTGTATCTGATGTAACTTGTCAGACTAGACTTTCCATTATTTAAGTTTTCAGGAAGATCTGAACATTTCAGATTAGGAAGAAATCCAGTTATAAAAGACCTGGATTCTTTTCTGCTAGCGATATTCTGTAACTGGTTCTTAAGTGTGAACTCAGGTTGCCAGACAATTTTTTATAAAGTTGTAATCCTGAGGGCTTTCCCCTTTGTTTTTCACTCGACAATTCTTCTTTTATAAGGGTCATAAAGGCAACAGTCTGTAAAAATCTATTTCAGATTTTCCTGCTCAGTTGTACTAATCTTGGTATCTTTTTCATTTTATAAGAGGCTGATGTCTTCCTTTTTTCAATTAGAATTCTCGGAATGATTCTTCATGATGTGGAAAGTCTTCATCTCTTCAAGGAATCTGATTCAGTTAACCTAAAGTGACCTCAATTTTGTGCACAATAGAAATAATTTGTTTTCTTTACCTCTACCTTTTACCACAGTCATGCTTAGATGATCTTTTCCAGTAACCTTACTAAGAACGTAAAAAGGGAATTTAGGTAAAACATTATAGGAACAGAAAAACTAATTGAAATCTCAATAAAAAATTAATTGCCACATCCCACTACAATAAAGAGGTCACACTATCCTCTTATATTCATAGTGTATGTTCCCAGAAATATGTTTGAAGTAGAAGAGATAAGTAAAGACACAGTTTATCTTAAAGTCATTTTCAATTTAAAAACTGCTTTGTTAACCCTTTTCTCAACACAGTACAGTTAACAAATCTAGAAGGTTAGGAAATACACCATTTAGGGCAGGTATATGGATATATAGTATGAAATACACATAAAATATGCACTGTTCAATTCATGTAGACATATACAAATAAAACAAACTACATTGGGATAATACTTCCAATTATACAACTGCTTTAAATCTCTGTTGGCCTCATCAGCAATAATGTAGAAACCCCTCCTGGAGGTTACCCTACTCCTTACAGGATTGCCAAACCCTCCTCCCAGTGGAATGGATTTAGCCCTTAGACCTAACTGATTCCAGGGTATATGTGGGAGAAGTGAGCCAGCAATGCCAGCACTCATGGTCCAGTAAAACCACCACTTACCTGATTATTAGTAGTGCAGCTCTGTTGAAGTCATGTTATCCAGGCCTTCCCTGGCCTTGGCTGCTCCTAGAACCCCTTTAAGCCTGGTTCCCCATTGCAGAGGAGACTTTATGGAAAAGTTAGCAGAACCACTGTACTGCTGTCTTCTCCTGTCCTGTGCCTCTCTATCTACCATGCCGGTCTCTGAGGTCAGTTAGAGTTCTGTAGTCTCAGAGCTTCTCTAATCTATATCCAGGTCCTGTATCACCACAGGTCAGTTGCAGAAGCTGGGGACTGCCAGGGTGCAAGGAAGCTGGGGACTGCCAGGGTGCAAGCTGGTGTCCCCCATTCTCCAGCTACACTCTATGAATTTGTGGATTGTGCTACAACACAAGATTCACCTAGATAGTAGTAATTCTGAAGCAGACTGGTTAAACTAGTTTTAAGGCTGCTTTGTGTCACTAGAGTACTACAAAGCAATCCCAGAATAATGGAGAATCAGGCTCCCTTGATTTTTGATTTATGTATGGCACATGCAGATCCATGCTGATCTAGCTAGTTGAAGTCAACCCACCTGAGGTTTACATTAACTAATTACATCAAGATAAAAACTACAGAGCCTTCTCTCCACTAGAATTTTACATCAAGACAGCTATCTTAAGTTAGCTATCTTGACGTAATAAAAACAAAACAAAAACCCCACACACCTTATTTTGCAGTGAAAACATAGCATCAGATTGATTAAGCTGTCTCACATCTCTTTGACCCTTCTTATTCTAGGCATGGCACAGAGACTGCAATGCAAGCAATGGTAGGTGATCTCCTCCTGAAAAGAGATGAATTGCTGATGCTGTTTGACAACTGATCTAAGCTGTCTTTGATACCGTTCATAACAAGTTGTTTTTATCTGCAAACCATAGTAGCTACATACAGGGCAGCTCTTTATGGGCTTCACTCTTATCTCTTGGCAAGTTCACACAACTGCTGTCTGGCTTCTTTCTACCTGAGAGCCTCTCAACTTTGGAATTTATTAGTCCTTTTGGTCCAAAATAACCTGAATCTGTTGAATTCTCAGGGCACACTGGAATTCCCACCTATTTGCTCCGGCTGAGGAGGGGAGAGACATGATACATTCTTGGATTTGCAAGTTTGGGGTTTAAATTAATCTCTGGCTGGGTATTTTCTCATGTTTTAGCATTGGAGAGAAGGAAAGGGCTGACTTTAACTTTTCTGTCATTATACAATTACTTATCAAAGTCAGTGGAGGTTTTTGCTTGAGTAAGCATTGCAGGATTGGCTCAATATTTGTTATACACATATTGGGTGAAATCCTAGCCCCAAATTCAATGGCAATTTTGCCATTAACTTCAATGGAGTCCAATTTTTTCCTATTTCCCCCCCCCCCTCCCCTCACACACTTCTTGTCATTTCTTTTCATAGTGTAAACTAGAAAATATAAGACAATCAGGCAACTGAAAACTGGAGGGAAAACAGTCAATGGAAGTCACCAGAAAAAATCCAATCTGACACTACATCTATCAGCATCTAATTCTGGTCCCCTGCCTCATCTTCATCTTGTTCTTCATTGAGCATCTTTCCATTCAGTCAAAGAAGAAACACCTTGCTTTTTCAAATTGGGCCAATTGCCTGTCTAATGTCTATGATAACAGTCATTCCATTGTCCTCAAGGGCTACTGAAACCATTCCTGATATATGGGAGGAACAGTTGTGCAACCAATAACCACCCAGACAACAACAGAAAATATATGTCTTTTCTCATTAATAATTTCACTAGCTGATACCTCACAGGGGATTTCCAGGGGAGTTTCTGTAACAGTGGTTGTTTCACTTTGGTAAAGTGTCCAGTGGCTTAATAAACTTGAGCCCCAAAGCTTTGACATCTGGATAGAACATCAGAATATGTATTGAGCCATTTTGCCCCATAGCCTCATACTTTTAGCTCATGCTTGTTTAAAGAAAAATCACTTTCATATGATCACTATTTTCTTCCTTTGCTTTATCTAAAATCCACTTTGCTGTTACAAATATCAGAGAGAGGAGTAAACTGAAAGTTAAGAATATGTTCAGTTATAATAGTTCAGATTCTCCCTTTAAGGTTTTATCATTGTTAAAATGTCCCAAAATCTCAAAGATAAATTATTGCTGAATTCAAAAGCAGAATGAATTCCTACAGATAAGTGTATTGACATAATTCACTGGTTTCAATTTAACACAGTTTTTTACACTTTTGCAAGTTACTTCCCTCAAGATGTTTTATGGAAATGTTGCCTTTAGGTAAACAAATTACTTTGCACATTTGTGTTTTAAATAACTGGCTCCATAAAGTCTATTTCCTTTCTCCTTTGAGTTTTACAACAAAATTATATGTAATGTTCCTCTACAGATTCCTGTAGCACTCCATTAAGGAGAATTTAAAACATTAAAGTACCTTTCACAGGTAATTCTATTTATTTAAGTAGAATCATGGCAAATTATTTTCCTACTTCTGGATCACTATATGTGCCATTAAGGTGTCATCTGGTGAGGTTAAGTGTCGGTTGCACTAAATATTTGAATTTTCCTTTAGTATATAAGGGTTTATCTTTCAATGACAGGCAACTATAAATAAAGTGCATAAAAGGAATTAAAACTAAAGGGCCAGACTTTTAAAGGTATTTAGGCATCTAAAGATGCAAATAGGTGCATAATGGAATTTGTTGATATCACTGGCAGGTAGGCACATAAGTATCTATAATGTGTAAGAAAAAATCCTGTGTAGTCATGTGGGACTTGAATTTGTGTGACATATGCTGGAGGTCTCATGCGCTAATACTAAAGAATCCTTGGAATTTCTAAACATTATAGGGGACAATTTCTTAACTCAAATAGTGTTGCCACCAACACAGGGGAATTCTATATTAGACCTCATCCTAACAGATAAAAGGGAACTAATCACAGAACTAAACACTTGACGTTTAAAGTGTCACACTAGGATTGAGTGAGATGAACAAAGCACATAGGGTGGGATAGGACTGTTGTGATAATTCAGCCTACAAATTTACCTTAATTGCAAGCTCAACTGTTGTAAGAAGTGAATATAAAGTCATAAGATGTCACAATAAGCTATAACAACAAATGTTGATAAGAAAAAGTATGAAAGAAACACAAAGTGTGAATTAATCCAAACCAAAAGGCCTACTGATATAATTCAAGGACTCTGTTAAGATCATGCCTGGTAAACAAAATAGTGTGAGACCAAAAATCAGTGACCCAAAATTGGTGTGTTGGAAACTGATCTAATTGATGGACAAAATAATGAGAGACTAGGCTACTCCTCACATCACTCCCTTTTTGGGGTTCATATGAAAGCGATAGTGTGAGAAAAATTGGCTAGTGGACCGAGCTTCACCATCCTGGCTGCCACCCCAACCATCTCCTGGGACCCTGGACCTTCTTCATCCTAATCCCGAGAAACATCCTGGTTAGACCAAGGAGAGGGATCCATTTGATGACAACACCACCTCAACCAGCAACTAAATCTCTGTCACCACCTGGAATGTAAGACTCCGTTGTTCCACTACACCTCCCCACGTGTCCTTTTCCTTCTCTACCTTACTTTATTTCTTTCCTAACTCTCTCCTTTTTCCTTCTGTCTAATAAGACTGCATATTTTGAAACATTAGTGTAAGCTTGTGACAAAAAAAATGCAGCAAAATGCAATGCCCTGACATTAGTACAAGCTTTTCAGGTCTCGGAGAATCTGATAAGACTGTGTGCTGTGCCTGTGTTTCTCCAGCAGTGAGGCTGAAAGTGAAAGTCAACACCACAGAAGGAAGCTGCATCTTTGCTCTTCTTTTCTCTTTTGTGCGTTTGTCTTGTTTTGTCTTCTAGGAAATGAGATTAGACTTTAACAACAGCAACAATGACAGCTCCAGTCCATCTCAACTAACTTCTTCTCTTCTCCAAAAAGGACAGTTAATACCATCAAAGAGACCATCAAACATGGGGGCTTTTCCTTGTAAAACTCTCTCTCTAAAGGGAAAGGAAACAAGGGATGTTTTTAAAATGAATTATTTAATACTTTACATTTCAAATGCTTTCATTGTTTTTTGTTCCTTTGTGTAACTTTAAAAATAAGGTTAAAGGGAAGTTAAATGGTGTTTGCCATGGTACTAAAGCAGGCTGAGGTCTCTGTATACCAAATCCCAAATGTCTAGTGTTTAAAACCTCGTTTTAAACGGTTTAACATTGAACAATGATAGGGTCTTGTTAACACAATGTGGTTCACTAGGTAGTGGACCGAGAGTCTGAGTTCTATTCCTACTGCTGCACTGACCTAGCGTGTGACTTTGGATAAATCACTTAATCTTCCTGACTTAGTTTCCTCATCTATAAAAAGTGACATGATAATACTTATCTATCTCCATAAAATGCTATGAGCTCCATAGTTGAAAAGTTCTAAGTATTATTTAATTACACATGTCTATTTTTGAGTGTAAATGCTGAGAATCTGGGACAGCCACATACATATTTTTTAAAGAAGTAAAAATAAAGTGCAAGCAACTGACTTAAATAAGTTGTTAAGGAAACATAATGCTGATGACTAAAATGAGGAAAAACTGGATTTTAATTGATTAGAAATTGTACAGAAGTTTTCTAAACCAATGGAAATTCACAAGGAGAATCCACATTTCAGAGTAATAATTCAGATTTACTAGATTGCCAAAGTGAAACACATAAGCAACAGTAATGTTTAGGCTCACTTAGCCCTTCACAAATCAAACCCAAACTCTCACAGTCTTTTTTATTTTGAATAGGTTGAGTATTAGTCCACCATATTTTCATTTCCCTCAGATGTAATTCACCTTTTGTCCAACTTTGTTTTATTCAGCCAAATTACTGTGTGTGGTGTTCTTAATAAGCCCATTGTATTTTAATTATGAACAATGTTCCTCCCAGCAATGCTTGAGGGTTGAATCCCACCAAGAGAGTCTGATAACATCATAAATCAGACCTGGAGTGATTTGCCCCTGGCCACAGAAAGAATTACAGTCTTAGGAGCCTGATTTTCACCTCACTCAAACTACAGTATTGCCACTGCCGTCAGTAAAACTAACCCTAATCCTCACCACTGTGAGAGCAGAAATTAGATCCTCGGTTTTTATATTTACATATATATTATATTTAGAGCCCTGCGGGGATATAAATTTATATCCCCGGATCTTGATATCAACAGATATAAAACAGTATTCGCAGAACTGCAGGACTCTTCTGGGAACCGCAGCAGTGAAAGGAGCAGAACGTGGGGCCACCGCTCCCAGTAGCCAGCGGCCAGCACCCGCAGCTTCTCCAGCGCAGCTGTATCGACCCACACAGGAGATACAGACAGCTGCGTGAAAGAAATGGGGGCAGGGCTGGGGGCAGTACAACCACGCCAGAGGAGCTGCCAGCACCCTGGGAGTGACGGCCCCACATTCTCCTTTCGCTGCTGCAGTTCCTGGTAGAGTCCTGTATTTCTGTGGATACCGATTTATATCCGCAGATATCCACATCCACAGATATAAATGTGTATCCACACAGGGCTCTATTTATTATTACAATATTAAACTGTAAAAATAATCCTCTCTCAGTATGTCTCCTATCTCTTCCTTGCCTGCTGTACCTTGTGTGTTTTGTGTCCTGTTGTATTTAGATGGGCTACATGGGCCCATCTAAATACAAGACACACCACACAAGGCCCAAGAATCTCCACTAAACTAGTACTACAATAGTGCAATATATTACAAAATATATGATCAACTGGATTTTCTGAAATGAACATTTTAATTATGAATGACTGAAATTTAATCAATTCTGGAGGACTTTTATATACTCAGATATGGTAATTGTATAGCATCATAATTAACAGAACAGTTCCTCATAATATGGCATGATTACTTCAGGGGCACAGGAAGCATTTGAAAAGCACACACTACTATTGTTCAGTTATATATGCAATCCAGTCAAGTCTATAATAGGAACATAAGAATGGCCATACTGTGTCAGGCCAATGGTCCACCTACCCAGTATCCTGTCTCTGATAGTGGCCAATGTCAGATGCTTCTGGCATTTGGAAGTTTTGGAACACCAAGAGCATGAGGATGCCTCTCTGACCATCTTGTTTACGGCCTTATGTTTGTTTTAAGTCTGCTGCCGATTAATCTCATCAGGTGATCCCTGGTTCATGACCCTGTGTTATGTGAAGCGGTAAATTCCCTACTCACTTTCCACACCATTCATGGAGTTTATAGACTATCCCTCTCTTAATCGTCTCTTTTCTAAGCTGAAAAGTCCCAGTCTTTTTAATTTCTCCTCATAGGGAAGCTGTTCCATATCCCTAATCATTTTTGTTACCCTTCCCTGCACCTTTCCCAATTTCAATATAGCTTTTTTGTGATGGGGTGACCAGAAATGCATAAAATATGCAAGGTGTACAGATACCATGGATTTATAGTGTTTTATTATCTATCCCTTTCCTAATGGTTCCTAACATTCTGTTCACATTTTTAACTGCTGCTAATACACAATGAGCAGATGTTTTCAGAGAACTATCCACAATGACTCCAATAACTTTCTAGAGTGGTAACAGCTAATTTAGACCCCATTATTATGTATGCATAGTTGGGATTATGTTTTCCAATGTGCATTACTTTGCATTTCTCAACATTGAATTTTATCTGCCATTTTGTCGCCCAGTCACGCATTTTTGTGACACCCCTCTGTAACTCTTTTCAGTCAGCTTTGGACTTAACTATCTTGAGTAATTTGGTATTGTCTGAAAAATTTTCCACCTCAGTGTTCACCCCCTTTTCCAGATCACTTATGAATAATTTGGACAGCACAGGTCCCAGTACAACTCCTTGGGGGGACCCCATTATTTATCTCTCTCCACTGTGAAAACTGACCATTTATTCCTACCCTTTGTTTTGTAACTTTTAACCAGGTTACAAAAGAGGGATCAAAAATTGTCTCCTATTTCCAATACATAAGAAACCCTTTATTCTGTTAATAAACGTATTTTGCTTAGAAATATTGATGGGAATCGACAAATTTAGATATTTTGGAGGTCTGTTTTTAGAATTTGTTAGCACTGAAAGATAAAGAAAACAGTATGCTAAATATTATCAGGTTTCAGAGTAACAGCCGTGTTAGTCTGTATTCGCAAAAAGAAAAGGAGTACTTGTGGCACCTTAGAGACTAACCAATTTATTTGAGCATAAGCTTTCGTGAGCTACAAGTCAGCTGTAGCTCACAAAAGCTTATGCTCAAATAAATTGGTTAGTCTCTAAGGTGCCACAAGTACTCCTTTTCTTTAAATGTTATCAGGCATTTTTTGTTAGAAAAAAAATGTCTAAACAGTTTATCCTTGTCACAGAGTTCTTACTTTTTGTCCTTTCATTTCAGTGATGTTTTGATAAGGAAGATCTGCCACAGGGATAAAAATAAAATGTACTGTTGTTACTTTAAAGTCCCTGCTTGTACTGAACTTTTGTCCTACTATAAACTGCAGACTTTCATAACTGCATGCATTGTGTGTATTTGATAGGAACTGTGCTAACTTTTCTACTTCCTAGTTAAAAAGAATATATATATATATTCTTTTACCTGACAGCTGAAGTAATAACCAACCATGGAAAAATATCATGAGTATCATTTTTACATTGATATTTGTTCAAAAATATACCTTATTTAAATAAGGAAATAGCCCATGATCTTCCCCACAATTTCCAGTGAGGAATAAATGTCAAAAAGTTTGCCTAGTATTTCAAATTTTTAGTTTTGAAAACCACTTTGATCTAGAAATCAGGGTGAAAATATTATAAAAAGGGATTTCTGGTACTACTAAGTTCCAAGAAGGTCAAAAATCTCACAAGAACATTTTCTGTGGTATTCTGATCCTCCCATTTTGAGTCTTGGTATAAACCATGAAATGCAGAAGTAGCATGTGAAAATGGAAGAAAAAGTAATTTTTAAACCTTTAAAAAAAAAGAGTATGGGTCAGTGCAAATTTAGGTCAAAGAGTTGGGATTTCTGGTTTTTAATTTATCTAGATTGGTTCACTCATCCTTAATTATATCCCATGATGAGGCTTCTTTATGATCTTAATAATTGGTGAATGGTGCCACAATGGGCATGAATTCTTAGAGAATATAGTAGTTAATGGGAAATGTAATTAAATTATACAATTTTTATATCATGAAGACTCACTTTTCTGATATATGTAGCATTTTTAAACCATAATTGTTCTTCAATTGAGTTTCTTATGAGTCATTATGATCTCAATAATGGTGTATGAAACACTCATATAGAAATCCATGTCAGGTCTTTGGATGCGATACAACCTTAAAACAACTGCTCTGGGTGTTCTATTGAGACCATAATGAAATAAAACACTCCCTTCTTTCACAACTATTGTATTTACTATATACACCCAAGAAACACTTAAGCCACCTTTCAGTGGTAACAGTGCTAAAGTGGTGGATGCCACTTAACTGATGACATGCATTTTTAGCAGATAAATATTTAGATGTCATTTCACAATATGGACTAACAGCCTTTCAAGTTTTATAATAATGCAAACAATATTTCAACAGCTTGGTACAAATTCTACCACCCTGACTCATGCATAGTAACCCGGAAATCAACTGAATTATTTGCATAGCAATGTAAGTAAGTAGTAATCACAAGTGTTTCAGAATCTACCTTCTTAGAAATAATTTACCTTTTAACCTGAAGTAATACATAAATATGAAGATATGTAAGGTCAACCTAAATCTTGGAAAAGGTCAACAGCAGAGACCAAATCCTGAGGTATTTACTTAATCCTTATTTGTGAGGCAAACACCATGGAACACCAACTACTGAAAGGCAGGCGCTAATCATATAAGTAGAAACACACATCCTCTGAATTAAGGTGTGCATTCATGCAGGCACAAATTTCATTGTTGCAAGTTGCAGTCACAAAAGGGAGGCCAGACCTCACTTCTCCGGTAGATCGATTCCTATATTCCTCCAGATAATGGAAAGACAAGTGTGTTTTAATACACAAAGGCAGATAACCACTCAGAATCAACATAGGAGGAAAGAAGCACAAGAGAAACATACAAATGTTCCATTTCTATTAGATCATTTAATTGGTTGTATTCTCTTCCATATAACTGTACAGAATGGGTGATAACTGTTCTTGTCTGTGTCTGGCTGAGACGGACATATCTGTGACTCGGGGAAGTAAAAAACAGCTTCTCCCCTCCCCCTCCCCAAATGTTCCTTTAAACATCTTTTAAATAATTTCACACTGCTTTCAGATTTCTCTGTACTCCATGTTTTATTTAAAGTCTGTTGTGGGTGGGAAAAGAAAGGATCTGCATCCCTCACCTACTGAAAAAAAGTCTAGGCGTCTTCTCCTTGCCCCCAAGAATATCAAAGCTCCATCTCTGCCTATATCTCCACTGCTGGTTTCTTATCACATCTCATCCTTCTCCCTTTGCTTTGCCAATCCCACTGTTTCCTTTATTTCCTTCTTCTACGCTCATCTTCATGCTTTTTTTCCATGCCACCTGCTTTCCTGGAACACTTCCTTATCCCACTACGCCAGGCACATACCCTTTCTTCACGTAAACCCCTCCTGAAAAGTGTCCCCTCCTAAGAGTCCTACAAAAAATCCTCAACCCATATGTGAAAAGACAACCCCCCACCCCAGCACCAGGCAGCAGCATGATAGGGTTCACCCAGCCCAGTTTACCTTTTGTCCACCTATGAAAGAAACATAATGTCAATGTCTGATACTAAGCCTGCCTCTGGGCATAATTTTTTCATATACACTAGTGCAGTAATTCCCCATAAACCTTGTAATAAAAACCATTCTACCATTTCCACAATAAACATAAAGATACAACAGGTTTTTCTCATTCCCTTCTTCATGGGCATCACCTCCAAGTTACCTACCTGAGAGTCAATCACAGCACTTTGTTCACAGTACCTTTGCCCTGGTCCGGGGTCCCACTCTCCTGGCCTCCCTGCCTGAGAGTGACCAGTCTTCCCATAACCCTTCTCTCAAGTCTTTTGCCCACAAATTCCACTCCCTGGCTTCCTTGTAGAGTGACCAGATGTCCCAATTTATAGGGACAGCCCCGATTTTGGGGGCTTTTTCTTATATAGGCACCTAAAACCCCCAACCCCCATCCTGATTTTTTACACTTGCTATCTGGTCACCCTACCTCCTTGCCTGGGAGCCCTGCACCTGCTCAGGAGGATCCATCCTCCCACAACAACAATCTTGTTTCTGGGCTCAGCTCCCCTGACCTCACTAGATCTTCTCCTTTTCCTAGGTACCACTGCCCAAGCCTTCTGCTCATCAGGGTCCCCAGCTTTGGTCAGTTCTCATAGCACTTTTGTTGCTGGTCCCATTCAAACTCAGTTCTCTCTACTGGGTTTCTTGAAGCTCTCTCCCAAGCAACACCTGCCAGCTCTTCCTCGCTGCTTCCTAGATCTCAGTTGGGCAACAGTCACCTACATCTTCTGTGTCAGACTTCTCGCAGGCCCTGACTTTCCAGCTCTCTAACTTACCTCTCCTAATAGGGGGTTCAGATGATCAGTTACTGGTGCACTGGCCTCTTATCTTTTAATTGGCAGATGTTGCCCTGTGACACCATATACTACCACCAATTTACATGCATATATGTTCTAAGTTATTGCTATAATCTGCATCTCTCTGAGTAATTTTGTTTCATCTTTGTCTTTTAGACTGTAAGCTCTTTGGGTCAGATAATGTCTCTGTTTGTGTCTTGCATACTTAACATTTTGTTGGTGTGTGTTAATTATTTGTGAAGTCTTTCATCGCCACATACTCCCTCTGTTATACCTAGGAGGGGCTGCCACAGGGAGGTAAAAATATATACAAAATATATCTAAAAAATAATTTCATGACCAGACTTAAAATTCACACTTCTGGATTTAGAGACTTTTCCTGGCTCCATATGATGCACATATATAGCAATGAACAGCGTAATGAGGCCCCTCGGACCTGAGAGGGAAGGACAATTACATTCCCCCCGGGTGGGCAGAGCCAAACCCACCCTGCCCTCCTCACCGTAAGTGGAGGGAGCTGTAGCTCAGTCATGGCTGGATCTGGGAAAGAGGTGGGGTTCTCTTCGAGAGAGCCAAGCCCTCTGCAGGAAGAGGTTAAGGAGCTGCTCTAAGCCCTAGCAGCTCTGACCCACTACATCTGCAATGCAGGCAGGAGGAAGAGTTGAAAAGGGGAGCAGAGTAGCTCACTTGCAGGCAGCTAATGGAGGTGAGCAGATCTACACTCTGAAGCACCACAAAGGAGCACTGTGGGAGACCCAGATGGTGGGCCCCTGATTATTGATGGTATACCTGGCCTGCTGAGGGGAAAAGATGCTGGACATTTGCAGGTTGGAGATTTCTTACATTTATTTGTTTACAAGCCTTTTCTTTTCCCTCATGTATGGGGAGGCTGGTAAAAAGTGATCCAGGGAGGCAGCTGCATCGCGTGTCAGGGTGAAGGACTCAGCCACCTACCTTTGGGTATCAGATCAGAATCCAGTGGAGCAGATGGGCCTGGGTTCTCCTACCCCTTCTCCCAATGTGTCTGGAGGCAAAAAAGCCTCTCTCTGATACTGGAGACTCAGGATTAGGAAGACCCCATATCCCAGAGAGTCACAAGTCAGTGATTTTGGTCAGGTGAAGCCCGAACACCCTTGCTGGGCAGCAAAAATAACCCTTTGTTGGACTTCTTCATATCCCAAAAGGCATGGTCACAACTTGTGGCACAGCCCAAGGGCCAAAGTATACAAGGGGACAGACCACCTCAGGGCTGGAGCAGCTATCAACAGGGGGTACCAAGACAGAAGAGCCCCTATCATGCCCTAACCTGACCACAAGACAGTGCATGTGGGGAGCAGATCCCTTCACGGGGTTCTTTCCCTTTGCAGATGGACATATATCACTTTACCTGAGTCCTTCTTTCCACAGGACCATCCCTTCACCTGCCCAGTGGTATAAAGAGGAGGGACTAATAATGCATCAAACCCAAGACTTTGCCTTTTCAACTACACAATTTTTTTTCTACTGGAAGCATCTGCTTTCTGTAGAATTTTTTTATTTTTTCTCATCAAAATTGAACATTCCAAAATTCATAGATATTTAGGTCAGAAGGGACCATTATGATCATCTAGTCTGACCTCCTGCACAACGCAGGCCACAGAATTTCACCCACCCACTCCTACAAAAAACCTCTCACCTATGTCTGAGCTCCACTTCAAGGAGCAGAGAATCCTCCAGCAAGTGACCCGTGCCCCATGCTACAGAGGAAGGTGAAAAACCTCCAGGGCCTCTTCCAATCTGCCCTGGAGGAAAATTCCTTCCCGATCCCAAATATGGCAATCAGCTAAACCCTAAATCAGCATATGAGCAAGATTCACCAGCCAGATACTACAGAAAATTCTTTCCTGGGTAACTCAGATCCCACCCCATCTAATATCCCATCACAGGCCATTGTGCCTATTTACCATGAATATTTAACTACCAAAACCATGTTATCCCATCATACCATCTCCTCCATAAACTTATCGAGTTTAATCTTAAAGCCAGATAGATCTTTTGCCCCCACTGCTTCCCTTGGAAGGCTATTCCAAAACTTCACTCCTCTGATGGTTAGAAACCTTCGTCTAATTTCAAGTCTAAACTTCCCAATGACCAGTTTATATCCATTTGTTCTTGTGTCCACACTGGTACTGAGCTTAAATAATTCCTCTCCCTCTCCGGTATTTATCCCTCTGATATATTTATAGAGAGCAATCATATCTCCCCTCAACCTTCTTTTAATTAGGCTAAACAAGCCAAGCTCCTTGAGTCTCCTTTCATAAGACAAGTTTTCCATTCCTTGGATCATCCTAGTAGTCCTTCTCTGTACCTGTTCCAGTTTGAATTCATCCTTCTTAAACATGAGAGACCAGAACTGCGCACAGTATTCTAGGTGAGGTCTCACCAGTGCCTTGTATAACAGTACTAAAACCTCCTTATCCCTACTGGAAATACCTCTCCTGATGCATCCCAAGACCGCATTAGCTTTTTTCACGGCCACATCACATTGGCAGCTCATAGTCATCCTATGATCAACCAATACTCCAAGGTCCTTCTCCTCCTCCGTTACTTCTAACTGATACGTCCCCAGCTTACAACTAAAATTCTTGTTATTAATCCCTAAATGCATGACCTTACACTTCTCACTATTAAATTTCATCCTATTATTATGACTCCTGTTTACAAGGTCATGAAATGAAAAAAACACTGCCAGGGTGCTCACTGGGAGGTGTAGTTCAGTTGTCTCATGTTCCCATTCTCTTCTATAGCTTCTTCAGCTGGACTTCATGCATGGGGGGGAGACATCAGACTTCCATGATGCACTGCCTCCCCTCATCAAGCAGAGAGACTGTGATGCATCTTGGGAAGTCTAGTCCCATCAGAAAGCCCTGCCTATAAAGGAAAATGGGAGCATGTGCCACTCAAACCACAGCTCTTATGAGGCACTGTGGTGACATTTCCAAATCAACATATTTAAATTTTTCTGCCAAAATATTTTATTTTTTGATTATTCACTGAAAAGTCAACATTTTCTGTGGGAAGAAAAAAAAGGGGTTCCAACCAGCATTAATGTATGTAAAGTTGTTGAGGGAGGTGATTGGAGTGAGGGGCATAGGAAGAGGCCTTCCGTATGCTGATAATACCTAACTCTGTTTCTTAATTCTCCAAAAAGCTGTAGTAGTCAACAACCTTACCTAGTACCTAGGGGAGATTGAGGTACAGATGAGGGCTAATTGCGTGTTGCACTGTCCAGATAAAATTAAGGGAAGATTGCTATGTTGGGAGTAAACAACTTGAAAAGCTAGCAGAGATTATATTGGCCCCCTAAAGTGAAGGCGTGCATGCATTGTTTGTTAATCAAGATCACAACTGGGGGTCTGGTTAGAGTCCCAGCTGCTGTTAGAAGGTTGTAGAGAAGCAAAAACTAGAACAGCTTTCTCCTCACCCCCATCTTCATGTGCCAGGAAGTAGCAAATCTTTCTTTCAAATGGGCGCCATGTGATAGCTGTTCAAGTCCGTGTCATCTTGACTTTAGGTAAGAGAAATAAAATGCTCTGCAGATCCCCATAACTTCTAAATCTATCTGGAAACTGAAAATGGTGCATCGTGTGGTGTCTCACTTATTGAGCTAAAAGCACAATACACCAGTGTTCTGGGATCTGCACTGGCTGCTGTTTAGCTTCCATGTGAGCTTCCATGTGAGCATAAGGTGTTGGTTTTAAAGCCCTGAATCGCTCGGGACCCACCTAACTGTATTACTGCCTGTCTCCCAGTACCATACTGCTGAAACTGGAATCAAGCTGGAAGGTCTTAAACTGGAGCCCCTGGAGCTAAGGGATAAGAACTTGCTGGCAGAGAATTTTCCATGAGGGGTTTCGACTTTGGAACTCACTCCACTCCTGGTCCCAAGCAGCCTGCATCTGCTGACCCTAAGGGTTACTTCCAAACCCATCTATTTGTTGTGGATTTCAGGGAGAAGAAAGCAGGCTGAGGGCTGGCTGTTCTGGAAGAAAAACACCATATCATTTAAAATTGTCATTTTTCTATGGGATAAAATCATGCTGCTCATTTTGTTATTCACTAGTTGATTGCATAGCTTTAAAGATTTATCACAAGTGCCTAGAGCCAGGGATAACTTATTATTTTATTCATAAAGTGAAAGAAAATGTAAAATCAAATGGAGTTTCCCAGTCTGAAGAGGGCATAGCAGAAAGGTTAATGTAACCTGGGGTGGCAACAGATGAACAGTTTTACCATTGCTGATTGGAGACAGGAGAGGATGGTGATACATGACCCCACCTGGTCACCACATTCCCACCTTCGAATCCCTAGCCCTGTCTGGAGAGGGTCACAGGGGGACATGGAGACAGCAACACACACTAGCAGGAAAAGGAGATCCATCCACGGAGGATCCTCTCCCCATGCATATGCAGGCCCATTTTACAAATGAGCAGTCAGCTTGGGCCATCAACGAACTATTCTACCCAAACTCAACTCTTTGGATTCCCCTATAAATGCATTACTGTCCTCAGTGATTTTAAGCGTGGTGTTCTTTTTTAAACAAATGCCTGGAACACAAGAAACAGTTTAATATTCCAAGTGGGAACAACACAAATGGACTGTGTCACCTTATATAAATAAAGGAGGTCAGGTCATAAATATAAATGAGAAAATACAACTACAAATATGCAGAAGAGACATCGAAGACTAAACATATAGGCTTAAATCGCTATAACTATGTTGCTCAGGGGTGTGAAAAATCCTGACCTAATCCCCGGCGTAGACAGCGCTATGTCAACAGCCAGGCTTTTCCTGTTGACATAGCTACCGCCTCTCGCAGAGGTGGATTAACTATGCCAAGGGAAGAAGTTCTCCCACCAGCAGTAGCATCTTCACTGAAGCACTACAGCAGCGCAGCTGCACCGCTGCAGCATTTTAAGTGTAGAGCTGTCCGTAGAAATACAATTCCCCTGAATGAGGGGACCATAGTTAAAGAGAAAATTGTCTCAATAATACTGTACACAAATAGCGAAACATTTTAATTACAGGCAAAGACCCTTAAGTCTTACTTAGTGTTTACACAAATTCCCATTAATTTCAATGTGAACTGAACCTCAGGATTTGGCCCGTAGAAAATATTAAAAATATTTAAAATGCAATGGGCTTAGGGAAACGTTAGGTATAATATGTCCTCTTTCCTGTACCTCAGCTTACCTTTCTTCTGGGTTACATTCCAAAGTCTAGTCTTTTCAGGGCTTGAACAAGCCTATCTATGTATATATGAGAGTTAAATCTCTGAGAGAATGGAAGTGACAAAAAACTCTAAAGAAAAAAAACATATTTACTAAATCTACATATGTGTGTATATAGAAATACAAAACAACTTACTGGTGTGGGTGGGTGGGTGGGTGTGTGTGTATATATATATATATATATATATAAAAAATGCAAAACAGTTTAACCCATGAAACAACTGTGAATATTGTCAATTTTTAAAAGATAATCAGGGGTGGGGGTGTTCCCCAAGTTCTAGTACTTGTTACTACCACAGGTACAAATGCAGTATAATGTTGTGCATGCACACATACACACACTCTCCCAGAGCTCTTCTCTGGGAGGATTTACCCTTTTGATATCTATGGAATGGTGTCCAAATCCTCTGTAGAACACACCAGCTCCTTAAAGATGGAAAACATAGATAGTCCCACAGTCTCCTTCAAACTCTCCCCAACATCCATCTACAATTTGTATAACCTGAGGCAAATTCTAGTTCTCTTCTCCTCTGGGGTAAAGGAGCCTGCAGTCTAAATCCAACAAAACTAGCATTATCTGTGGAACAGTCCTTACAGAAGATCCTTCTGGTCCTTGTGCTGGTCTAATGCAGAGTTCTTCAGTCTGGTTCCCATTCCTTCCATTTATAAATCCCACCCCCAACCTAAGTTCCCATTGGTTCCACTCTCAGAGAATGACGGTGGATATGTCCTCCCTGACTATTTGCCCACACTGGAAATAACCTAAGTAGTTTCAAGCAAATAATAAGCATTCCTAGTTTTCACCTTCTCCAACATCTGGGTCATTGTGGCCCATCCAGCAGTCACCCCACTCAGCTCCTGCAGGTCTGCAAGCATCCAGAGTACCCAAAACAAAACCCAAGAAATAATGTACCCTTTCCATTGTTTCTCTCCTTATTTACACTACTAAATGCTGCAGTGAGAACATGTGGGCTGTACAAACATTAATGTTTAAAAAACAACTGACAAAGTCCAAGAGAACTCATGTATACATGAATTTCCTGTTATGTCACACTGGATAAAGAAATCCTTAAAGATGATTAGGAAGATTAGTAGAAATAGGAAACACCTCTATTCTGTTTTAGGTTCTAACCCAAGATGCGGGTCTTCTGAGATTGTCCTCTTTCTGCAAGGAAAGAGAGAGGAAAATGTGGATGTTGCCTATGTTACCTTTTCCTTGGCATGGAAATGGTAACCTAGGCAACTTTACATGTACATGAGAACACAATGTACATTGCCTACATACATACACACTTACGTCTGTATTCCTGTAAATAGGTGGGATAAGATGTCTTCATTCTCATCAAATGAACTGAACAATCAGTTCTGAAATGTCTATAATATGCTTTCTACAAAAAAGGTGAATAAAGCCACGTCATTTAAATAAATGTAAATACAATGTCTTGAATGGGCTGAAATGCCTTTGGAGTATACTAGGCTAGTACTTTTTTTTCCAGGTGGGATACAGCTGGGACAAGGCTTCTTACTCAATAATAAGGTAAACTAGTGTCATTATTGTGGCTGCCCAGTACACCACAGACCCTAAGCTATCAGTAGCAATGGCAGAGGTACTGCAACTCAGACAAGCACTGTAGATACTTCAGCAGCTAGGCCTTCTGGCTCCCCATAACTACTGAGACACATGGCTAAGGGGAAAAGGAATTTTCCTAGGGCTGGCAGGAAAGGGGAAAGATGCAGATACTCTAGGTACAGAGGTTTAGACAGTTACAGTTGAAAGTGAGTAATAGCAGTTGTCATTTGGGTTCCTGGGGGCAGTCCAAATCAAGAGTCAGGGCTCTTTGGGCCTAGTACGCAGGGTGCCCTCTCCAGTCCAGGCTCTATTCCAGCAAGTAGATGCTTGCAGAGTCCCAGGACAGACCTATCTTTTACTGTAGGCCACCTGTGCATGCTCCCTCCCCAATTCCTGCTGCTCCCCCATAGTCCCACAGAGACCTGCACCCAGCTTTATCATCTGACAGCCATTTGACAGTTCCACATTCAGCTCTCTCCACAGTTTCTCAGGCTTCTCTCCAGCTCCCTGCTGCCATGCAACTCCCACCCACAAAGAGATCTGGCCACTTCCTGGTTCAGGACCTTTCCCCTTACATGGACAACAGAAAGGATAGTATTGTGGGGAAGGGACTAATAACAATTGTAGCCCCCTCTTTGGTGAACCATCACACTGGACTTTGGTTAACTAAAGTTTCTCTGTTTCCTGAGATTTCTTTAAACTTTTTGAAAGAGCATACCGAACAAAAACATAAGATCTACAGCAGCACTTCTTGGGTATGCCTAGCAGGGAGCATGTCTTCCAGCCTGGGTAGACGGACCCACGCTAGCTCCACTCATGCTGTAGTTCTAGAAATAGAAACATGGACATTGCTGCACAGACAGAGGCTTGGGCTATTGCTGGAGTCCAAGCCCACCTGAGCCCTGGGTCTGAGCCACTGCCTGTGTCGCAACACCAACACGGCAATCTTAGTCACTCACTTGAGCAGAGCCAGCACACGTCTGTCGACCTAGGCTGGGAGGCATGATCCCAGATGCAGTGTAGACATACCTTGTATCTTATGTGCCCCAGACCTGCTGTTTCTTTGTAGTTGTGAACAGCAACAATTATAAAGAAACGAATAGCCTAAAGCATAGAAGAATCCCCTTCCCAGTTCTATGTGCTAGTAGCCTGGCTGCTCTCTGTATTCTACCAAGCAAGGTGAGCAGGTTAGATACTTTCTGGTTGACAGTGATCACTCACCAAACCAAACCACTTGTTTAAACTTGCTGGTCCTGGCTAAGCCCCCATAGCAAAGGCAATGGTATTTGGTTTCTTTCCAGGGATAAGTTTGGAATGTGATGCTCTCAACCCAAAAGGATTCCTCTTTTGAACACTGAAAAGTCAGTACACTCCATCACACAGGATTATAGCAGTACAGAACAACTACTTTTGGTTGATAAAAGTACTCTCTTTTGACTGGATGCTGCATTTCTTAGTAAACAATACTTCCACTGAATAGCTGGCGATTGGTTCCCAGAGCTGTACACTTCAGTGTTCAATGTAGCAGTTTCACCCAAAGCTAAAACCCCATCATTTTAAGGTGAGCCAGAGCTTTTTAAGTTTGCACTCATACAATGGTTTGACTATTTAGGTGTTGAACATTTAAGCACTCTCTTACTGTGGATTACTTTTTAGCAAAATAGGCAGCCTCGGCATATCACTCATTTCTTATGTTCTTCAATTACTTTTCTAATTTATCAAAAATACATCATACTGGCAGTTAGACAAGGACGGAGTTACAGCAGTGCAGTGGTTATGCGTTAAAGGGCTAGAGCTAAGTCAGCCAGCTGCACATTTGACATCCAATGAGATTCTCTGGCATTTAGACATTAAATATTGAGTATATGACATTTTAAAAGGCAAAAGCACTTAACCCACATATAATTAAGTTCTCAAGTCACTATTGCCTTTTCCAGCTGAGCCAAAATAGCAGCAAAAAACTTGTTGAATAGAGGCTATAAAATCACCTAGCCAGTCCATTGACCTGTATATTTGCCATGTTCACATAAGTTTCTTGTGCTTCATTTTGAAAGGTCATAAGTTCCATGGAATGGTTTATGAATTTAGTTATACTTGCACATATGTATTTCTGCCTGTACTCAAGTCTACTACATACGTATTTTAGATTGTGATTTTTAAAGAATATAAATGTGTATATTTAGCCACACATTTTCTTGGAATTTATTCTTCCTCTGAAGGGGAAGTTAGTAATGCATGAAGTGAGAAAACTCTGACGTATCTTGGAATTTGAACAAACCAAGTAATTCTGTGTCCTGTCTTGGCCTCATAGAATTAACACTTAAGTACTTTCTGGAAACTCAAAGACTGTTTATGCATCAACCAGGGAATTTTATTAATCCTGAACAAAAAGTGATTTATTACAGGGCCAATGGATCACAAATAATTTAATCTAGAACAGTAATTGATTATTCTTATTTTCTAATATTTTGCAGTTATCAAAGTTCAAGTCTGAGGTGCAGCACTGCTTGTACAGACATATGCTTTTTAATTCACAAGTGCTATATATCCCAAACCTAGTACTAATTTGTTATAGGGTTACAAACTGGCTAGTGGGATTTGGGATTGAGCATACTTGTTTTTATCCTAGACTCAGGAGTGATTCAGAGACTGGTCACAACATTTTCTATTAGGTGTTAAATCAAGTCTGAGATGCCTATAGAACAGAAGTCAAGAGAAAGGAATGTGGATAATGGTTTTCTACCTCAAGAGAAGTGTCACTATGGGAAATTAAAGGAATGATTAAAGTAGAAATCCTCAAGAGCACCACTTAGTGATGTGGACAGGGACATATTTGGGCCAAGCTTCTAGAGTTTTCACACTAACCAAGGCAAAAAAGGTAGAAAAGTAGAATTACCTTCACTCAAAGTCCATTCCTTTATTTCTTTTCTAATCCCTAAAGTCTACCATTTAATAAGAAACAGAAAGTGAACAAAAATAAATTCACATTTAAAATGACATTAAGAACAGTGTTTAATTCTACAGTTTTTCTAGCTAGGCTATAACACTACCTATTCACTGCTGTCACTCACAATTTAAGAGCTGATCATCAAAAACAAGCCTTATAGTACAGACATTAAATAAGAGAGTCTCCAATCTCATTTAACCTAAACTCAATTACTATAATTTATCATTGTCCACTGGACATTGAAAAAATATTAACAAATCTAGTAGGAAGATTATTAGGTTCCCAGTAATAAATTTAGTCTCCACATCATAGATAAAATTAAATAATAAGTTTCCACATGAGACCAAGAATATTATTCAAACTCTTACAAAAATGATTATTTTAGTGTTTCCATTCAGTGAAATTTCCATTTCCATTTCAGCTTTATGGGAGAACAAATTTGTACAGGGACTGTCTCAATATCCTCAGAAGGTCATAAGTCACCCAGCAATCCTATGGCACATTGCCACACCATGAAGGACATGCAAATTTGCTTCTATAATAGGCTGGGTTCCTTTTAGGTTGCATTTGGGTGTTTTCAGAGAACTTTTCCCCTCAAATATTATTCCAGTTATGGGGGTGCTTGGTCTCTGAAAGTTTCAAAAGAGTCTATAGAGGTCTGGCTTGTTTAGGAAGGTTGAGTATGACTAGATCCCGGGTCAGGAGCAACTTCTCCCTGCTGCAGTTAGCTTGTACCTGATCTGGTGAGTCTTTGTGGGCAGCTGTCTACCTCCCAGCAGCTCTGTCACAAGAGTCAGCTAACTTTGGGACTCAGCAGCCTTCCTCCTGGTTGCTGCCCCTTCCTCTAACTCTCCCTTCTAAGCTTACTTCCTCCAAGTGGAGCAGACTGTGCAAGTGTGCCTATTAAGTACTGGTTAGACCCATAAGACTTGTTAGCCTTTTCCTGACTGGGATACGGGGGTGTTTCATCACAGATTCCAGTATTGGCCCCTCATTCTTCAAGACAGCCAAGGCAGGGAGTGCTGATAGGACAGAATGCTGAGCATTCCAAGAGGTTCTTTAAAGGTAGTAGTCCCTTACCTCATTTCACCAAATTGTTTCCCTAAGAAGCTTGCAATTTTGACACTTGAGTGGAGTGTTGCTGCTATGGGCAACCACTGAATTCTCTGTTGACTCAAATGGTGCCATGATTGCTAGTACAAACAGCTTTACTGCTCACCCTTTAGATTCAGAATACAGAAGATGCTGGCTAATTCAGTTGACTTTCCCATTGAAATCAATAGGAGAAGGATTGTTGAACTTTGGCACCTGTTGCAGTGCTTAGCATTTCTAAGATTTAGCTGTGAATTACTAATTACCCACCAGATAATATGTCCCAGACTGAGAGAAACCAAAGATTTATATCGTATTTCTAAATACCTGTCACTTCCTAATTGTTACAAGCAGCCTACAATACTGAATAATATCAATCTTTGATTATATGCCTGCTTGACTGATTTGTAATAGAATTAAAGATAGTCATATTTCCACTAATACTGCAGCTTACCAAAAATGATAAAGTTTTGAATCTAGTAGTTTTGTTAGTTAAATGCAAACTTCTGGAAAAGTGCTAAACAAAAAAGAGATAAAAGCAAATTCCCATAACATGCTAGTGAAGTCAAGCATTTCTTATTAAGGAATTCTAGACTTTTGCATGAAGAATTGAAAGAGAATATAACGCATCCCTTTATAAACACCACCTAGTTTTGTTCTTCTTACTTTTTATTTCAGACATGTGGTTCTGCCCAAACATCCAAAGTGATGCAAATACTCTGAGCAAAAAAATTTGCCAATCGATTATTTCACCTCTTTGAATACATTGTTTGAAAAACATTTATAGTTTTCTTAAATTTGAATTTATTCACTAGATCGTTTCTGCAAATAATTCATAGTCTATTTATGAGCAATTTGCAAGTACTCAGTATCAAATTCAACTTGGATTGTTCAGATTTGAATGGGTGCAGAGATCACAGGGCACTGTTTCTGTTCTCGACTGGATGAGTGGAATTCTTTGAATCAGACTTCTAGTGTGAATATAAGTTCAAAATTATTCTTCATGAATATGTTTGTTTCATCCAGCTCTATTTGGATTCCTCATTAGTTGGGACACTGAATGCTCCATTGACTCAAATGGTGCCTGATTGCTATTAGAAACAGCTTTACTGCTCACCCATTAGATTCAGAATACAGCAAACACCTTTTTCCTTTTCTCTTCACCCAGACTGAGAGCTTCTAGATCATTACATACCAAAGCAGATGAACTTCACAAACAAATGCTTTGTAAACCTATACTTTCTTTGGAAGACAAAGTCAAGACTTTATCTTTTTCTAGATAGGCATGTGACTTAGGTAGAGCAGCAGCTGACGGCAGCATGAGCAAACAATCAGAACTTTCAGTATGTGGAAGGAAATTTAAATCATCCTTTGAAAAATATAGCAGAGCATCAGACAGAAGTTATGGAAAACCCAAATGCAAGATAACTCCATAAACAGCATGTGGTTAAATGCTTTATGATTTCTGCTAAATGGATTTCTTCAATGAACAAACTAGGAAATACAAGTATTTCAGTTCTTGGAAAAAGTCAACGCAAGAAAGAACTCATTTGTTAAATCACAAGTCCCAGGAGCTAGGATGACAAATGAAATATGATAATGAAGCAGAGAACTGAGAACAAGAGCTACTGATGATTTGCTGCATAGTTTTAGTGCTTTGCTACCATATGAGTTCTCACATTTTAGTTGCATTTTTTGCTAAGCCTTTGAACAATGTGCTGTTGATATTGAGTTTGTAACCATCATACCTCAACAGCAAAATAAACACACCAAAGTTCAGTTTCAATGGCAACCTAACTGATCATGTACGACTCAAAATATAGGCATGCTCTGAAAAGTGACTAGATCAATAAGAGAGAGTTGTATATTGAACAACTGCAAGAAAATTCACAGATTTCAAGCTCAGAAGAGATCATTGTCATCATCTAGTCTGATCTCCTGTAGAGCACAGGCCAGAGAACATCTTCAAAATAATTCCTAGAGTATATCTTTTAGAAAAACATCTCACCTTCATTTAAAAATGGTCAGCAATGGAGAGTCCACCATGGCCTTTTGTAATTGTTCCAATACTTAATTACCCTCTCTGTCAAAAGTTTATGCCTTATTACCAGTCTGAATTTGTCTTGCTTCAACTTTCAGACATTGGATCATGTTATACCTTTCTCTGCTAGATTGAAGAGCATATTATTAAATATTTGTTCCCCACGTAGACACTTACAGACTGTAATCAAGTCACTCCTTGGCCTTCTCTTTGTTAAACTAAATAGATTAAGCTCCCTGAGTCTAACTAGAACTGTAATTCTTTAATAATTTTGGGGGCTCTTCTCTGAACCCTCTCCAATTTATTGTGAATTGTGAGCCATCAAAACTGTGCACAGTATCTTAGCAGTGGTCAGACCAGTGCCAAATACAGAGTAAAATAACCTCTCTACTCATACTCAAGAGTCCCCAGTTTATTCATTGCATTAGTCATTCACAATGACTCCCAATCTTTTTTCAGAGTCACTGCTGTCTAGGATAGAGTCCTCCATCCTGTATGCTTGGCCTACATTCCTTGTTCCTATATGTATACATTTACATATATTGTTTGCTTGCGCCCAGTTTACCAAGTGATTCAGATTGCTCTGTCTCACTGACCTGTCATCTTCATTATTTAGCACTCCCCCAATTCTTGTATCCTCTGCAAATGTTATCAGTGATGATTTTATATTTTCTTCCAGGTCATTGATAAAAATGTTAAATAGCGTAGGGCCAAGAACCAATCCCAAGAGGACCTCACTGGAAACACACCTGCTTGATGATTATTCCCCATTTACAATTACATTGAGAACTGTCAGTTAGTCAGTTTTTAATCCATTTAATGTGTATCAGGTTAATTTTACATCATTCTAGTTTTTAGTCAAAATGTTGTCCGATACCAAGTCAAACAACTTATACAAGACTAAGTACATTATGTCAACACTATTACCTTTAGTAACCAAACTTATAATTTCATTTGAAAAAAAGATATCTAAGTTAGTTTGACAGGATCTATTTTCCATAAACCTATGTTAATTTATATTAATTACATTACCCTCCTTCAGTTCTTTATTAAATCAAGTTCTGTATCAGTCACTCCATTCTCTTGCCTGGGATCAACATCAGTCTGACAGGTCTGTAATTACTGGGTCATCCTGTTTACTCTTTTTAAAAATAGGCACAACATTAGCTTTCTTCCAGAATTTCCCCAGTGCTCCAAGAGCTTATTGAAAATCAACATTAGTGATCTAGCAGTCTCCTCAACCAGCTCTTTTAAAACTCTTCGGTGCAAGTTATCTTGACCTGCTAATTTGAAAATATCTAACTTTAGTAGCTTTTGTTGAACATCCTCCAAAGATACTAGTGAAATGGAAAGTGCATTATTATCACCATATGAGGAGACTATATCATCTCCCATACACACAAATACAGAACAGAAATATTTATTGTACACTACCTCCTTTTCTGCATTATTAGTGATAATTCTGCCACTCACATTTAGTAATGGACCAGTACTATTGTCAGGATTCTTTTTGTTCCTAACATATTTTTTAAAACTGCATATTGTCATTAACTGTGCTGGCCAAAGATTTAACCTTGGAGCCCTTTGCTTCCCTTATCAATTTTCTACAATTCCTAACTTCTGATTTATATTCATTACTATCATTCATGACTTCCCCTTTCTTCCATTTATTATATATCATTTTTATAGTTGCCTTCACTTCTCCTCTAAAGCAGGCCAGTTTTTTAACCAGCACAGTCTTCTTCCTCAATTGCTCACACTGCAGCAGGAGTGCTCTATAAAAAAAAGATATGTTTATTTATGTGTATAAATGTGTAAATAGTTAGTTAAAAAGAAAATTTATGGTAGATGACACTCAAAATATGTACTATAATTACTGGATTTTATACAGGACCAATACAATTTTACTGTTGTGCACTGCAAATGGCTTCTTGTATGGTGCTTCTAACTTGCTGTTAAAAGTGAGGGTTTCTTTAATACTTTAATTCTTCCTTCTGGCTACCAGAGACATTGAGATCTACATTTACAAAGGTATCTAAATGCCTCCAAAAGATGTAGATAGGTGTCTAAGTGCTTTTGTAAATCCCATGAAACAGGTTGAGTGCCTAACTCTTATTGACTTCAGTGGGAATTAACTTGCTTAGGTGTTTGTATAAATCCCACTAGGCACCTATCTGCATCTTTAGTCATCTAAATACCTTTGTAAACCTGGACTGAGTTACTTCAGCAACGGCTGTGAGCAACATTCCACTCCAACCTGCGATGCAGATGTATGGGGATGTCTCAGGTCTACCATGAATGAACTTCTCTCTAAATCCTGCCATCTTCCATGGTTTGAAAATTGTTGCTGAAATCTCATCCTTCATCTCACAGCATGTCTATCCTGCTGCACAGGTAGCTCAGTAATAAGCAGAAACAGTTCATCCAGTGGTGCTGGATCCATCACCTGGAGGAGTGTGCAGAGCCTCATCTAAAATGTTTTGGCAGGCTAAAACCATATCCATGCAAGGGTACAGGAATGACAGATGCACTCTCCCACAATCCATTGTGAACCAATTCCTAAAATGCCTCCAGTTAGTGAGGCATTAAGAATCCTGGAATACAGCCCCAGAAATCCTAGCACAAAACTCATGCTGCTGAAGTACCTCTGTGGATGTCTACAAAGACAGATTGTGTGAGGCTCTGCAGTCTGGCTGCTCAGAGGCCAACTTGGCTAGCGTATGGGGTACACACTGCAGTGAAGACATGCCCTTTGGGTACTAGAGATAGTTTAGGGCCTCCTGGACAAACTGAAGTGGCAGCAAGTCCAGACAAAGAAAGCATGGCACTTAAAGTGGTTACCCTGAATACAGCTATGCGTAAGGACGTCCTAATTTGTCAGCACTTATACCTAGCAGATGAAGAAAGTCAAGATATAGCTGAGACATTCTATACCTTGGGGGAGTGTGCTGTAAACCCATATTCCTCATTTTCATATAATTGTGATCTTACATATAAAGCATGCCTTTTAGGTATCAAGGGAAAGGTTATGATCTGCTGAAAGTCATTTTTCTATCCATATATGTGTATCATTAATGCATATGAAGTTAAGAGAATTGTGTAGTATGGTTGTCACTAAAACATGCTGTAAGTTGGGGAATTAGCCAGATATTAACTCCCCAGAGGCAACAGCAAGGAAAGTAACCAACGCCCAGGCGGGGTGTCAAACTACCCATCAACAGCCATTGTCCGGCAAGGCAGTTAAAATGCAATGACTCATCTGCATGAGGCCACACCAGGAGAATTACTCAACCTTGCTCGGAGAGACTCAGTAATGCTCACCTGACTCTGAAGGCAGGAGGCGAGGGAGGGGGCAAAGCCAAGAGGGAGGAAAGGACATGATAAAAGGAAGAGACATTTGCCATGCTCTTCCTCTCTCTTCCCCCCACATCTACAGGCACCATCACCACTGAAGCGTTGATTAACAGGGGGAGCCTGGCTGAAGAGCAACCAGCCAGCCTGTGGTGAGAAGCATCTAAGTTTGTAAGGGCATTGAAAGTGTTAGGATCAGCTTACAAAGCATTTTGCTTTTATTTCATTTGACCAAATCTGACTTCTTATGCTTTGACTTATAATCACTTAAAATCTATCTTTATAGTTAATAAATCTATTTGTTTATTCTACCTGAAGCAGCGCGTTTGGTTTGAAGCGTGTCAGAAACTCCCCTTGGGATAACAAGCCTGATACATATCAGTTTCTTTGTTAAACTGACGAACTCATATAAGCTTGCAGCATCCAGCGGGCATAACTCCACACTGCAAGACGGAGGTTCCTAGGGTTGTGTCTGGGACCAGAGATATTGGCTAGTGTCATTCAGTTGCAAGTAGCTGGGAGCAGCTTACATGCCAGAGGCTGTGCGTGAACAGCCCAGGAGTGGGGGGGGTTCTCACAGCAGAGCGGGGTAAGGCTGGCTCCCAGAGTCAAGGATTGGGGTGACATAACAGATCACCGGTCCAGATAACACCAGAGGGGAACGTCACAATAGCTAAAACCTTAGATGCTTTAGAAACATACTTTGTGCCTAAAAGAAATATGAGAGTTATATTTTTAGTGCATTGGATCAAAGTGAAACCATATACAAATTGCAATCCGGCTACATCAATAGTTAGCTTCTTCATACAAAATTAACACACTTATAGATGAACTTATTAGAGATTGTATAGTTTTAGGCACCAAAGATAATGAAGAAAGAATACACTGGCAACTGTCACAGCTGGAACTTAAACATGCTGATGATATCTGCGGCAGTGGCAAAGAAGCAAAGACACTGCTTCAAAAACTTTAAAAGATTAGAAATAGCGGGAAAATAGTAAAGTTGCCTAGTAATGTCAAAGTTATAAAAACTGAATAATTTTACTTAACTGAAAGATATATATACTAGGCAACTTTACTGCTTTTCCACTATTTCTGTATTTCCTATACAGAACCCAGAATCTATGCTACAGTTTCTTGAGCACCATCTATTATCTATTACTCACTGTTTATCCTTACTCACCCTCTCTTAAAATTTAACCATTGATGATACACTTATGATTGTTTCACTATAAATATATTTCAGTGCTATGATGGTATAAAGGACCTGATCCTGAGTTGTACCAGTCACACTGTGTGTGCACTGTTCTTTCAGGGACAGCTTATTTGGTCATTTCTGTGAGTGCCCAGTTACAGAAGCTGCAGGGAACTCTCCAAGGACTTGGGGGTTAGTATGCACCTGTCACTAACCTGCGCAGAGAGGGCAGGGACCTGGAAGTCAGTGCTTGCGAGGGGAGAGGTTTCAGGGAGCTGAGCCTCAGCAGGCACAAATGACTCCTTCACACTCAGGGTACCTAGTGGTAAGGTGTCTCACAACTGGGGAACGTCACAGTCCAAAAAACTGGTTACAGCATGAAGTTCCCTGAACACCTTCAGTGCCTTAGGGACCCTCAAGCACCTCACTGATACTTGAGCACAGAAAACTTACAAACTAGCCTCTCAAGATACTGTCAAACCACCACACATCCATTGGGGATCCTGTGACCATCACCAGTCAAGGGAATCCCTTCTCATTAATATTTTCAATAACAAGTATTGTGGTAGCACCTAAGAATCTGAATCAAGGACCAGAGCTGCACTGTACTAATCATGATTTTAACAAATAACACAAAGACAGACCCTGCCCCAGAAAGCTCACAATCTAATAGTTAGACAATCACTTCAGTGGATCAATTTTCCCAGGAGCCACAGGGGGTGAATGAGGACTTAGAGAAGGTGGGAAGTGTAAGACCTCTGTGCAAGTGTCCAGCCTGTGCTTATTATTTTTATTATTATTATGGCACCCCAATCAGAGCCCCAGAGTACTAATTTCTGAACAAATACATAAGAGAAACATGAACCCTGCCCCACAGAGCTTACATGGATTTCAGGATCTCCTTCCTGAGGAGAGAGGAGAGGATGGGAATTCTATCCCTCACTGAACATGACTGTAAAGGAACTTCAGGGATTTTTCCTCACCCCAGCCTATCCTGCCATTTTTCCACTGTACAGAAGTATCTGAGTCAATGTGTCTTTTTTGCTTTGCATGTTATTTATGATTCAAGATCAAAAGGAACTTATTATTTCCCACCCTGGGCAAGTTTCAAATGCTTATAATTTAGGTGTACCATGAAATGGTCTACTGTTTGAAGGGAGTTTTTAGTTATTGGAATTTCCGTCTATGCAATAAAAATGGACTTGACTAGGACACTTATTCAGTGGCGATATTAACGGAATGAGTGTTGACAATGGCAGCAGACTGTAATGAGATAGCTGCATAAGATGCATTCCCTGCTATGTTGATGGTAAGCTGACAATGAATGAATGATATGGACACAAACTGTCAAGAAGGGTGCAAATAGACAAGGTCCTCATTAAATAAAGTAATGGTGATACTGATAGCTCCCTATTGTGACTCATCATATAGATAAATGACCAGATCTGGGGAGCTGACAGATGGTGAATGACAGTTATATAATTGAAAGTCAGTTGGAAGCTTGCTGAGAATGTTCCAGCAGTGGTTTTATGGTTTCATCCAGTCTGGGGGAGCCTTTGAGGTTTATTTTCCATAAAGTTCATGTTTTGGTTTTCACTTCTCACTCAGCTATAACTTCAGTGTGTGTTGCATTTATTTATTATTTCTTAATGCAATTATTTGATATGTTGCATTTTCTGGAAGTTTCATCACAATAATCTTTTGAAGCATAAGTCTTCGCAAGTACCACAGTCCTAAATGTAGCATCAAAATAAATGAGAACAAATTGAAATTAACACCACAATTCCCTTAAGATCATCCATTGTCTGTTTCCATAAACAGACATTTTGTCAAGCATTTGAAAAATAAAGCCAGCTGAGCCAGAGCTTTTTCGAATCAACTACATAAGAAAAGCAGTGCCTACACATTCAGCTTAGAGCAGCTGAACAAATCAATATCACAGTATCAAAGATTCTTGGATCTAATTGCCTCCTAGCTGAAATGTATTTAAATATTAAAATGCTTGCTTACAGAACCTCTTAAAATTGTAATTTAGCTTTTATCCCCAAAGAAATTATTTATGCAATTACAGTCTGCGGTGAAAAATGCTTATTAGAGAAGCTGAGGGGACTCAATATGAACAAAGGAAAGATGAAAAGTAAATGACTCACAATACTTTATGCCCGATAGAGAATGACTTTTAGGAGCATTTGGAATGGATGTGAATCAAATGAGCTGAGCTTTCAGTTTGTAGACGACGGCTATATATATAAAGAATGACCACATTGAGGACAACCCACTGGAGGTCCCCTACTATCATCCATGGCTTAATGTGAATAAATAGGAGTCTTTCCATTGACTTCAATGAGTTCTGGATCAAGATCTATATTCGTACCTTATTCATCCCTCTTATTTGTCACAATAAAAAAATTCCATGGTTAATGTTTGGAGTCATTCTGAAAAAGAATTATACCCTCCTCCTCTACTCAGCTCATTAATTAGCAGTTTATTATTATTAATTTAGTGTGTTGGAAACTCCTGGGTAATTTTTGCAGGACTAGTCCTAAAAACATCAGACTCCAGCTTTTAAAAAAAAAATCTCAAATTTTAGATAAGCTTTGTGTGCTTTTTTCCCCCTGCCTGCATCTGAGTGATGATTACTATCCATCAGTGGATTCCTCTGCCCACATCACTAGCTTATTTGGCTCAAGCCTGTGAGCTTTCTGAATTTGTGTATGCAGCAGAAATCTAGTGGGATGGACTTTAATGGGACTGGAATAATTTCATTCTCTCAGAGGCAATTACAATTTGTGTGCTCCACTGAAGTCACTGAGTTGAGTCTGTACTCAATTGCAGACATCAGCCTGCCAGGATTAACCATTTGGGATCTGGGGAGGAGAGGAAGGAGTATAATAGCAGCTTAGGGAGCATGAGGCTGTCTTGTGAAGTTTTTCACTTTTTGGTTGTTTGTGATGTACCGTGCAAGGCGTCTGCTCCAACCTTGAAAACTCCCACTCAGCCACTTGCCCAGGATGAACAACCTGAGAGATCCAAATGGACAGTACTGCTGGTTGGAATTTCCCCAAGTATGATTTTCTGAACCTTTTAAAGCATTTTGACCATCTTAAGCATTTTGACTATGGAGAATATTGATAATTAGTCACAGGGGATAAAAGCCCAAGTACTCTTTACAGCTTTTTCTAGGTCAGATTATGCTTCTGGCAAATACCTGATGGATCTGTCTGATTTACATTATAACAAGAATTACTGGCTTGAATCAAAGGCCTAACTGAAGCCTATAAAAAGAGCTGAACATGGCTTATTAAATTCAACCATCTTCTCACAAAAGCTGTTTCATGCTAAAGATCTGCTCAACAGTGGAATCACCAGGTCCAAAGCCGCACTGAGCATCCCAGCCATTGCCACAAAGTGAACCATTGATTCAAAACATTAACATGTAAATTAAGAGTTTCCCTGGGACCGAAACAGCATAATATCTCTATAGTTTCTACATTCAGCGTTATAGTCCTTTTTGAACAGAAGCAGAGCAAAGCTTATCCACTAAGACTGTGGCATCTACTTAGGCAACTCAGCATCCTTGGAAGATAGTGACTTTGATAGAAGAGCTCTCTAGTGGAACAGAAAGTTCTGTTTCAGTCAATGGCAGGTATACAACATGTTTTTCTACACCCAAGGGAGTTCAGCAAAGTTGCTTTGTGTCACCAGTGTTGCTCAATATCAGCATTGATTGGTTGACGGATATGCTTGAGGCCTCTGTCAGCAGCATTGATCTGAACACTATTCTGCTTTGAGATCTCAAATAAGCCAATGAGATTGCCTTGTTGGCTCACTTTGGCAAACCACTGCATCTGATGGCCAATTTTGCCAGGCCTAAATCTATACATATTGGTCTGATCAATAATATGAATAAAACTAAGTCCCTGGTCATTATCATCAAGCAGCCTCAAGCTCCAGATTACAGCCAGCTCACTATTAACCTGTCCAGATGGGATACTGAGCAGCTGGCAACTGTCAAGTATTAGGGCAGTGTAATAGACAATGCTGGAGGATGCTTGAAAGATGTGGGCACTTGTACAGCAGCAGCTGCTAGCATGTTTCAGGCCCTCCAGCAACCTCTGTGGGCACATTATGAAATCAAGCTTCTCAAAGCTGCCGGTCTATAAGTATAGTTATACCTATGCCATCATACATAAGTGAACTGTAGGTGCTGAGGATAGCTAAAGAACACAATTGATGTTCTGTTTCTTGTTGACTTCATCAGCTGTTCCATATCCAGCAGCAGGACAAGATTAGAAATGATGATATTGGAAGCTGAACTCAGGAACCGCCCCTTTCAGCATTGGTTCAATTTTGTTGAGCTTGTGGTTATGGCCATATCACAATGAAAGTCCAGCAAATTCCAAAGCATGTGCACCAAAAGCTTCAGTGGCACAAGAAGATTGGCAGTGATGGACATAAACTGAATATCTGGTCAGGTCACCTTAAGCACATAGCCAGAGCTTGATCCAGGTGGTGCTCGATCTGCAAGGAGGTCATGTCCTTTTGAGATTAGCCATGATGAGGATAATGGCTAATCAGCTTGTCAGATGGTAAATTATGGAATTGGCACAGTTGGGGGGTTGAACAGTGAGTGACTGGAGAGGTGATGTAAGAACAAGTGTCTGGTGTAGGTAGTGTGACGGGGTCGGGCCAGACGGCTACAGGAGAGTAATAGAAGGCAGATATATTAGCCCCAGGCTAAGTAGGTCCCTTTTCCCTGGGTAAGGTAACAGGGAAGGTTCCAGAACAATCAGGAACCTTCTGGAGACAATTAAGACAGACAGGCTGATTAGAACACCTGCAGCCAATCAAGAAGCTGCTAGAATCAATTAAGGCAGGCTAATTTAAAACCTGGGTTTTAAAAAGGAGCTCACTTCAGTTTGTGGTGTGTGTGTGAGGAGCTAGGAGCAAGAGGCACTAGGAGCTGAAAGTGAGATTGTGGACTGTTGGAGGACTGACGTGTACAAGCATTATCAGACACCAGGAGGAAGGTCCTATGGTGAGGATAAAGAAGGTGTTGGGAGGAGGCCATGGGGAAGTAGCCCAGGGAGTTGTAGCTGTCGCACAGCTGTTCCAGGAGGCACTCTAGACAGCTGCATTCCACAGGGCCCTGGGCTGGAACCCGGAGTAGAGGGCGGGCCCGGGTTCCCTCCAAATCCTCCCAAGTTCTGGTCAGACACAGGAGGAGTCGACCTGGACTGTGGGTTCAGTAAAACGGCCGAGCTGAGGGCTGCCGTGAAGCTCCAAGGCAAGCAAATCCACCAAGAAGCACAGGACCCACCAAGGTAGAGGAGGAACTTTGTCACAGTAGAAACAGGTGTGAATTTTGCAAAGATGGACTATATTCCTCCCTCTTGCAGAGCAACCAGCAAAAACAGCAAAAGTACTTTTTAAAAAAAAAGTTTGATCTAAGAGTCATGGAGATTACGGTTTCATTTTTCCTTCAAGCGGGAGTCAGGGAGAGGGCTTAGTACTTTTTCAGAAGGTGGCAAAGGTACAAAAGAAGTTAACGGCAAAACTCAGATTTGGGAGTAAGTGATCCTGGCTCCTAGGTTTATTTTAAAATCCACAGATCACACCTCTGTCTAGTAATGAGACAAAAAGTTAGGGTATTTGACTCATTTAACTATTCCGAACAGATTATTTGAAATTTATAGAAACATATTACAAATTCTTCTGAACTCAAGCTTTCACTTGAGTTTTCTAGAACTACATGCTTCAGCCAAGCTACCACAATATAAATGTTTAATAAATAATTATTAATAAATAATAATAACAACAATAAAATAAATAAATAGTAATAATAATGCTTACTTTAAGAACAGACTTTCTGTTTCTCTTTCTAGTTAAAATAATGAATTAAAAGCGCTTATAAAGATTTAAAAAATCCAAACTTTTTCAAACATCAAAATTGGCTCAGTCTGTTCTGATTTGATCTGAACTGGCTCACCTATTTGTAATAGGGATACTTATTTTCAGTTGCAGACAGTACTTTCTCTTACTTGGGAGAAGAGGATGAATTTGTGGTTAAAACACTGGATTGGGACTCAACAGATCTGGGTTCAATTCATGGCTCTCCCATAGACTTTCTGTTTGACCTTGAACAAGTCACTTAATATCAGTGCTTAAATTTTCCATTTGAGTGAGACTAAAGAATCTCAACCTACTTAGTTTAAGAGGAGGTTAAGAGTTAGCTCACATATGACCTATATTTACAATACATGGGAGTTTTCTGATAGTAGAGGGCTCGTTAATCTAGCAGTCAAAGGCATAACAACATCCAGTAGCTGGAATCTGAAGCTAGGCAATTCCAGATTAGAAATAAGGTAAAAAATTTTAACACTGAGGATAAATAACCATTGGAACAAATTACCTAGGGATGTAATCAATGCTCTGTCAACTGAAGTCTTTAAATCAAGATTGGATGTCTTTCTAAAAAGATATTCTCTAGTTCAGGCAGAAGTCATGGGGCTTGATACAGGAAGGACTGGGTAAAATTGTAGGGCCTGAGTTATGCGGAAGGTCAGACTAGATGATGATGATGGGTCTTTCTGGCCATAAAAATGTATGAATATGTAAAACTTGGATAATAATACTTCCTTTATCACACACTTGTCTGTCTTGTCTATTTAGATCCCCCAAACTATGGGACGCAGAAGAATGTTCGGCAGGGTGCGGTGGGACACAGGCCACACCCGGGGGGGAGGCAGGGAGGGAGCGCAACCCAGCCCCATTCTGCCCTTGTTCCACTCCATCCCTGGCTTCATCCAGCCAGAGCTTTGCTCCTGGCCCCAGCCCAGGCCATGGCTCCAGCCCCAACCGCGGATCAACCATGACTTCGCTCCTAGACACAGACCTGCCCCCAGTTGTGGCCCTGGCCTTGGCCCCTGGCCACCAGCCCCGCCTGCCAGCCCCAGTCCCGGACCCTGGCCATGGCTCCAATCCTGGTCCCAGCCCCAGCTCCGCCCCTGAACACAGACCCACTCCCCACCCCAGGCCCGGCCACGACCCTGCTCCCAGCCATGGCCTCAACCCAACCATGCCCATGCTCATGGCCCTGGCGGGGCACTGACAGATCTCATTATGGGTCGGGGGGGCACAACATAAAAAGTTGGGGGACGACTGATTTAGATAGTAAGCTGTTTGGGTCAGGGAATGTCTCTTAATATGTGTACTTACAGCACCTATGTAGTAATGTTCTTCAGAGTTTCTAGGTACTACCAAAATAAAAATAACAAATAAGTTAAGATTTGGTTAAACTGTTACAGATTCAGCCCCAGCTTCCTTGTAATTAACACTTCATTCAGGGACCAATTGTGACTGTCTTCAGATGTACTCATTTTGACTAGTACTATGTGTGATTCATGTTGTTTGATCGGTCACCTAAATTCATTGTATTTTTTATCTCCCAGATTGGATGACAATCAGTTTAAGTAGAAATATAACTAGTGAATAGCAAATAATGAGGAGAATAATGCACTCAGAACAGGTTTTTAGACAAGTAATGATTTGTGGTAGAATTCATGAAAACTGTCACAATTTCTGAACATTTTTATGAATACCTAGTGATTGTCCAAACTCTTACACCTAACTAATCTCACAAATTGTAGTGAAATGAACTGAACTCAATACCTTTATTCATGAAAGTATTCACACAGATCAGGGTGTTTTTTATTATTTGACCAGCTGTACTTGGGAAGAAGAGTAAATGAAGAAGAGCAATGCAATATATAAGTAATTATATGTAAGTAATTAATGCATCTGGCTAGCAGATGACAAATGAAGATAAATGTACACTAATGAGTTCTGGAACCAAAAATAAAGAAGGTGTTACAGCTAAATGGGAAAAGAACAGCAGCATATTGACTAAAACGAGATTTGGGAGCGATTATAGACAAATCCTTCAATCCTTTAGCCCATTAGATGGCTCAGCTGAAAAAATGAATACAATTTTGGAACAAATGTTAAAAGCATACAATAGAAATCAGAGTAGGTTGTAACATATATTTTGTTCAATAAGGCTTCATTCAAATTCCCAGACACATATCGGTCATCACTAGAGACAACCTCAAATCAAAACTCCAGGGCCAAGATTTTCAAAAATGGATGATTAAGATTAGCCTCCTAAATCCATATTCAGGCAGAAAAATAAGAGGTCTGATTTTCAAGAGTGGTGAGCACCTAACAGCTGCTATTTAATTAAGCCTCTGTTTGTTAGGCACTGCACAAAGAGAGATAAACACAATCCATGCCCAAATGAGTTCATTCCCACAGTCCATATCCAAATTTTTATATAGACAACCACATTCAGCCTACTTTATATATCTCTATAGATTCTGTCATAAATATAAAGGGAAGGGTGACCACTTTTCTGTATACAGAACTATAAAATCCCTCCTGGCCAGAGGCAAAACCCCTTTACCTATAAAGGGTTAAGAAGCTAAGATAACCTTGCTGGCACCTGACCAAAATTACCAACGACGAGAAAAGATACTTTCAAAGCTGGAGGGAGGGGGAAACAAAGGGTCTGTCTGTCTGTGTGATGCTTTTGCCGGGACCAGGTCAGGAATGCTCTTCAGAACTTCTGTTAAGTTAGTAAGCAATCTAGCTAGAAATGTGTTAGATTTCCTTTTGTTAAATGGCTGGTAAAATAGGTTGTGCTGAATGGAATGTATATTCCTGTTTTTGTAACTTACGGTTTTGCCTAGAGGGATTCACTGTTTTGAATCTGATTACCCTGTAAGGTATTTACCATCCTGATTTTACAGAGGTGATTCTTTTACCTTTTGTTTAATTAAAATTCTTCTTTTAAGACCCTGATTGCTTTTTCATTGTTCTTAAGATCCAAGGGTTTGGGTCTGTGTTCACCTATGCAAATTGGTGAGGATTTTTACCAGGTCTTCCCCAGGAAAGTGGATATAGGGCTTGGGGGGATATTTTGAGGGGAAGACGTCTCCAAATGGGCTCTTTCCCTGTTCTTTGTTTAACACGCTTGGTGGTGGCAGCATAGGGTTCAAGGACAAGGCAAAGTTTGTACCTTGAGGAAGTTTTTAACCTAAGCTGGTAAGAATAAGCTTAGGGGGTCTTTCATGCAGGTCCCCACATCTGTACCCTAGAGTTCAGAGTGGGGAAGAAACTTTGACTGCTTCAAATGGATACAGTTATGTCAATGTAAATTTGGAATAGCCCTATTACTGTACTTAGCATGAAATTACTTTATAGATTATAGAGGTGTATCTGAGAGAACAATCTGACCTGATATGATATGTTTGCTGTCCATATTGTGCAATGTTACCTTGGAATTTGTTGATTTTCACTTCAAACTCACCTTAAAGGTGGCTAAATATCTGTGGTACATATTAGATAAAGTAGTTTATGTACACTGAATATAGGATTGTATTATGGCAAATTTCTAAAGAGGAATTTCTTTTCTTAAATTAATGGTGTACCTCTTTAAAATCAGTGGCCTAATATGGCACAGTTCATAAAACACTTAGGTTCTTTTGGGATTAAATGTATAATTAGTCACATAATATTAATCAACAAAAAATATTCAGTGAAATTAGTCCTCCTTTTTGGGTTAACAACTGTTCCCAATTTCTATGTTCTTATTCATACAAATAATTTTTGTAATTGAGAATTGTTTGCAAACTGTTTGTTCTGAAATTTTGTGGCATGTGATTGGTCAAGTGCTATATTTTCAGTTCAATGTTTGCAGGCCTGAAACTTATTAAGAGGGTGAAAAACAAACTGGCAAACAGGGAATACTGCACTTTTGCTACAAAAGAGAAAAAACTGCTGTACGTTTCAGCCAGTAAACTTATGCACTAGAGATTTGCAAACATTTCCATTGATACTCGTAGTCATACTAATATTACGAATCCACAAATAGCACAGAACTGAATTCAAGATGTTTATTTGTGTATCTGTCTTTCCATTATTTGAATAGCTTGAACCAAAAGACATTAGTTGGACCTCTTCTGGCTTTGGTTATGCACATGTGGCTGCTGTTGCCTTCAATGAGTTTACTGATTTGGATTTCTAACCATAAAAAGGGGACAATTATATCAAGATCCAGGCATTCTTTACAGAAATTTAAAAACCAGTCAAATATACAAAACTCAAACCAGAAGCAACCTCACAATATATGGCATTAACCAATTATTCTATATAGCAAAAGAGGAATGAAGACAAGTATTATACCACTGCTAAATTGTGCCCCTGAAACACCCTCCTCAAAACCACATGAAACTGAACATTGCATCATAGCCTGAAGGTCAATAGCCTTAGGCTATTTCAGACAAAACATCTGCATAAGGACCTCTAGGGCACACGCAAAGCTTATCTTCACCCAGAATAATTACTCCCATCTCTCATAGCTGACCCTAATCCTAACACTCCCACAAACACAACTTGTCCCAAGACCAACCTAAACAGGGGCTCCCACAACTTATTCTCACCCCCTTACCATATATTCTCCACAACCATTCACCTCAGTAATGAGAAAAATCCACACCTTAATGAGTCTCTTACCCTAAAAGGGGTGGTCTCCATTTAATACTCTGCTTTCTGTCACTAGGCCAGGGACTTAGAGTAATGCAACCAGGGGAAGAAATCAGATTCTCTAGCCATTTCTGACCATGAGAGGCTCTCGCAACTAGTTGAATGAAATACGTCCCATCATAAGGGTGTGCCTTAAACCATGCTCCTACATCAAGGCAAACCCACCTCCTACCTGCAATAGCCAGACACCACCCTTACCATTCTCCCAGCAACCTTTCCCTCATATTACGTAGGACAAATATCTCTCTTAACTTCCCCAAAACAGCATTACCACTGGTGTTGATGGGACAGGGGACCTCCATACGTGGCTTGTCCTCGGCAGTGGTTGAATTCCAGTGAGGATGAAGCAGGATGACTTAGAGCAGCATTAGTGGTGTGGATCCTGCTATAGCTCCTCCACTGCTGCTGATTGTGTTAGGGCATGACTTTTCTAGAACTGAATCTGGACCAAACATTTTTAAACTAAGAGAAGGCTGTTTAATGTATCACTTTTACTGTAAAAGTTTTACAAAACAATTTCTGAATAGATCTGCACAGTCACCATAAAAAGTTGTGTGTATAAATTTCCAAATTGCATGCTAATATCCTCCAGCATAAAATATGCTTCAATTTTTTCCTATCTATAAATGTCACTGTATATTATTCATTGATATTGAAAGCAGCGATCATATCTCTGATGAGACATCTGACGCAGTAGACAGGCTGGCATTCTTTTATTCAATCACTGAGGGCTTCAACAAATTATATCTGAAGCTCATGATTTAAAAGGTACTTTTGTCTAAATATAGTCACTTTCTGTAGTGATAACTGAAATGTAATAAACACAATGTCATCAGACTACAAAGAAGGAGGTGAAGTGTACTCTGTGGAAAAAGGGAAAAGGAAATGTATTCATCTCTGAATGTTGCTTAGCTACAAAGCTTGGCTAAGACACAAGAAAGGCCCCTTTAGAAACAATTAGTTATTGTCATATCAGAAACACATTACAAGACAATGTGAAAGGCCACAAAACCACAGTACAGCTACACCAACCCAGCAGTCATTATCTTCACTGCAGAGGATGTGAGGGAGATTCCCACACCTAAGCCATTCATTTTAGGTAACAAATCTGAGGAACAGTCCCAGATTGAGGTTTCAGTGGAGGAGGCTTTTGAACAAACTGAGAAATTAAACATTAATAAGTCACCAGGACAAGATGGTATTCACCCAAGAGTTCTGAAGGAACTCACATATGAAATTGCAGAACTACTCACTGTGGTATCCTATCACTTAAATCAGACATAGCTTCCCTTCCGTTATCTGGTACAAACATAATGCTGATTTTTAATAAAGGCTCCAGAGGTGATCTTGGCAATTACAGGCCTGTAAACCTAACTTCAGTACCAGGCAAATTGTTTAAACTATAGTAAAGAACAAAATTATCAGACACATATATAAATACAATGTGTTGGGGAAGAATCAACACAGCTTTTGTAAAGGAAAATCATGCCTCCCCAATCTATTAGAATTCTTTGAGGGTGTCAACAAACATGTGGACAAAGGTGATCCAGTGGATATAGTGTACTTGGACTTACAGAAAGTTTTTGACAAGGTCTCACATCAAAGGCTCTTAAGCACACTAAGCAGTCATGGTTTAAGAGGGAAGGTCCTCTCTTGGATCAGTAGCTGGTTAAAATATAGGAAACAAAGGGTGGAAATAATTGGTCAGTTTTCACAGGGGAGAAAGGTACTATACTGGGACCAGTGCTGTTCAACATATTCATAAATGATCTGGAAAAGGGGGTACACAGTAAGGTGGAAAATTTGCAGATGACACAAAATTATTCAAGATAGTTAAGTCCAAAGATGATGGCAAAGAGTTAAAAAGGGATCTCCCAAAACTGGGTGATGGGATAACAAAATGGCAGATGAGATTCACTGTTGATGAGTGCAAAGTAATGCACATTGAAAATCTTAATCTTAACTATGCATACAAAATGATGGGGTCTAAATTAGCTGTTACCACTGAAGAAAGAGATCTTGGAGTCATCATGGATAGTTCTCAGAAAACATCTTCTCAATATGCAACATCGGACAAAAAAGCTAACAATGTCAGGAACCATTAGGAAAGGGATAGATAAGAAGACTGAAAATATCATAATGGCACTATATAAACCCATGGTATGCCCACAACTTGAATACTGTGTCCAGTTCTCGTGGCCCCATCTCAAAAAAAAGATATATTAGAACTGGAAAAGGTACAGAGAAGGGCAACTAATATGATTAGGGGTATGGAACAGCTTCCATATGAGAAGAGATTAAAAAGACTGGGACTTTTGATCTTAAAAAAACAGAGGAGGGATAGCTCAGGGGTTTGAGCATTGGCCTGCTAAACCCAGGGTTGTGAGTTCAACCCTTGAGGGGGCCATTTAGAGATCTGGGGCAAAAATTGGTGATTGGTCCTGCTCTGAGCAGGGGGTTGGACTAGATGACCTCCTGTGGTCCCTTCCAACCCTGATATTCTATGATTCTATAAGTGAAGTGGGGATATTATAGAAGTCTATAAAATTATGAATGGTGTCAAGAGAAAGTGTTAGTTACCCCTTTCACATAACACAAGAACTAGCGGTCACCCTATTAAATTAATAGGCTGTGGGTATAAAACAAAAACATAAGAAAGTACTTCTTCACACAGTCTACCAGGATACTGGGCTGTATGGACCGTTGGTCTGGTCCAGTATGGCCATTTTAATGTTGTACGTAAGAGTTAATGCTGTTTGAAACATCATTTTATGACATCAGCAAAGTTATTGTATTGAGTAGTCTGAACCTCCAAGGGTCTACTCATTTCCTAGATCCACACAGATTTTGGAAATGTAAAGCCCACACTGGATTTCCTATTACTTTTGGATGTTAAGGCCATGCAGAAGATGATCTAGTGTGAGGAATGAGGGCCTCCAGCTGTGCCTGCCCAGTCTTACTCTGCCTATGAGTGCTGCTGGACCACAAAAGAACCACCTGATCGGCTAAGGCGTCAGGTATCTTGCTCTTAAGCCCAGCAGCTGCAGAGGATCAGTGGCTACTCAATGCACGTGTGTGTGGATTCTCTACCTTCCTTGGCTTGCCTCACTTCAAGGCCTGCTCCTGCTTGCTCCAGCCTAGATTCTGCATTGAATCTGGCCTTGTTCCAGTCCTGTCCCAGCCTTGCTCCTGACTTGGAAGCAACCACGCTTCTTCCTTCCCTGACTTTTGGTAATCCAGTTCTGACCTTTGGCTCTCATCCCTGGGACTGACTGTCTTGACCCTTTGCTCTGGCATCCAGACTGTGACTTTGATTTTGACCTCCAGACCTGATCCCTAGTTCTGTCTCTACTTTTACCTTGGGCTCTGACATTCAGACTGACCACTAGGCCTGATTTCTGCTCTGACAACTAGGCTTGACTACCTATGACCCAGTTTCCTTGGAATATCTGGTAATTCACAGAAAACTTGTAAGATATTACAGAACTAAATAATTCAGTTAAAATATCAGTGGAAGAAATATATATTTTATAACTAGGGAAATTTGCAAGAATGTGTCACTTAGGTATTCATCTGTTCTTTAAATTTATGATCTGATGCAGCAGAGCATTTAAGCATGTATTTAACTTTAAACATATAGCAGTTCCATTGATTGATTTCAGTAGGACTGCTCATGTACTTAAAGTTAAGCATGTGTGTATGTGCTTTGCTGAATTGGCTTATCCCTCATCATGTCACGGATCTCTGTTTAAAATCATCACCTTTTTCCCAACAAGATTGGGGCGGGGGCGGGGAGGAACAGTTGCACAATAAATATTAAAAGCAGGGACCTGATACAACTTCCATTAATGTCAGTGGAGAAAATGACTTCAATCGAGGCAAGCCCAAAGTAAGGAAGAAACACATAAAATATGTCAATTAAGTCTATAGGGTCTATAGGTATTAGGGCAAATTCTACTGTGAAATCCACATATGGTTATATGGCGTGTAAGTCAGTATAGAACTTAACCTGCTTAATTTAGGGTAATGAAAATTATTCAGACTTGCATGGTATCAGTCTGCTATTGATTTTTGTCATTGCCTTACTATGCCATGTTTTAACATCAATTATATTTTCTGGCAAGATTTTTTCTCTCTCAGCATCTAAATTGTTGCTTCTTGATTAGTCAACAGGAAAAATCAATACTCTATATATTTCACTTTAAAGCTTTAATTCAATTACAATCTGTGAACTAATCAAATGTTGATATAGCTGTGTTAGTAACAGGAAAGCAGTTTTGTAATGCCCCAATCTTTCTTTGTGATTAAAGGTTAAATTTTCAGTTCATGTATCACATGCCTAACTCCATATTGCAATCAAAAATGAATATCTGCTTTTGACTTTAATTGAATTAAAAATGGAAAAGACCTAGGTTATTTTATCTATGCTCTAGCACTCATACCCTGCCTCATACCCATAGAAATGTTTCCTACAATGTTCTCAAGTGCTTTTCCTAATCCAATTGTAATATTATTCAGTCAATGGGAAACAATTCGTTTGTCTAAGAGTTTACATTGTCAGAAGGTTCTGTCACCCTCCTTGATGATTCCTCCTGTCAGATGCTATTAACATAGTCCCTCCCCCTTAGTTGTTGTTGATCTGACTAATACGCCTTTCAGTTAATTATGTTTTATATATTAATCCGTACTACTTGAATAATATTTTGCTCTTCCATGATCTCCCTTTAATCATAACATTTCTGGAATTGAGGTACCTAAACTATAAACACCATTCCAGTGTGTGGACATATCATTTAGCTGCCTCTCATGTATTTTCAGTTAGTGGCACCATTAGCATCCTGGTAATTAAATGTCCACTTCTAGTATAAGCCCCTGTTTCCCTGTCTGAACCCTTCTTCCCCACCAGCTCTTTCACACACACACTTTATAATGCAGCTCATATATTTTGCTCCACGTTCAAGTATGGTCTAAATAATTTAGGTGTGGAGGTATTGGTGTTACTTTCACCAAATTTGGCTTATATTCAAATCCTTCTGGTCTACATTTTTACAAATAGATACTCAAGTTACAACCTCAAAACATACATATGTTTGCAGACAGGAAATGCATGCAGAATGTGTATTTAGATACTCAGAATAAAAAGTAGCACTGAAACATGTTGTTGTGTACCATTACTTGTCCTTTAGATTGTATCTGTGCTCAGGAGGTGATTTCTCTCCAGAAAAATGTCTTCATATTTCATTCAATAAATCAGGATTATGTAAGTGCTCATGACAGCACATTGTGCCAAACTTTTCCTACCTATCTGGTTACCTCCATAACACAAGGAGGCCAATTCTTTCTTTACCTACTAAACAATCTAATATTTTCTACATGGGAGAGAAGGAAGCATTGATTATAGAACCCAAGAAGTTAAGCAGATTAATTCAAATTTCTGATTTGTTTATCCTGTGTTCTCCTCATTATATCTCATTTGTAATGACCCTATCTCTTGAGTTATTCCCTCTCTATCCCTCTATGCAACTATATGCCTCTAAACAAATATATTGTTTTAGGAATAACAAAATGTTACTCCTTGGTAAACAAGTCACTAGGTTAAAAATATTTGTAGAATAATAATTACCTCTATACAGCCCCAATTCAGACAAGCAACCCTATTCATCACAACATTTAAAACACAAGCATGATCTTAAATGTTGTCCTGAATAGGGCTGGATTTAAACACGTTTAAGTGCTTTCCTGAATTGAGGCCTAAAGTAGGAACAGTCAAAATGAATCTAGTTAAATAACTTGATGGAATCTTCTCACAAAATTCAAAGTGATCCTTTTCTGACATTGGAAAAGAGTTTAGTTAACTTTTTTTTTTCATTTACGTAGGTATTATGGTTCAGTGAATAGGTCACTGACTAGGGCACTAGGAGAGTTCGGCTCTGTTCCCAGCTCTGCCAGTGACTCATTCTGTGGTCTGAATTGAGAAGTTCTGCATCTAAAGTGAGCCCAATCCTGCCCCTGTTTTTCTAAAAAAGTCCTATTAAAGTCAGAGGTGCAGAATCAAGCCCAGTATGATGATTTTGTCACACAATATTTCCGTAGGTTACAAACCCTTTCGTGTGCATTTTCTAATCATATGATGTGTCTTTGTGTTGGGTTTCTCAATCATGGTGTTTTTTCTGTTTATTCTATAATTCTGTATCATCAGTATAAGTTACTTGTTTCAACATTTTATAAATCATTTTAGGAGTTTTCACTGAATTGTGTTTCAGTGCAGTTACTCAGTGTACTGCTAACTTGCTGGCAATGATGCCTTTAGGGTTCTTTTGTAGTTTTTGTTTTTTTAAAGTAATACCTATCACTGATCTGTGTGTTTATAACACTCCTAACAAAATGAGTTCCAGAAAAGATTCACAGAATTTCCTTCCATTACTGATACTAATGATGAGATTGTTCCTGCTATAATTTCTGAGATAGCACAACACTCACCACCTGCCAAGCAGCTTATACAAATTACTACAAACAAATGTTATTTTAACTCTGGGTTTTGGACTCCAACATAGAAGTATATTACATATTTTATTAGCTCATTTACCACCTACTATGTTATATTATTAGCTAATTAATTGAACATGGTATGTTTTTAGGTGGCTTTGGTTACTATTTAAAAGTGTGTTTTGTCTGATATCTTGTCTACATTTCTGCGGAAAACATTCAATTGAGATTTTATGGTGGACTCCTATTAAAAAACCAAGAATTTTAGGAAACAGTAAAATTGTTATCTAGGGTCAGAATCTGCCACCTGCCACATTGAATATCTTATTCTGCAAACAGTCTCACTGATTTCAACAGGACTATTTGCAAATGATGTATTATTCAACAGCCCTGATCCAAAGCCCAACGACATCAATGAAAGTGGGTGAAAGCTTGACTCCATTTAAGTCAAGGGTGAAACTCCTGTTAAAACAACTGGAGCCAGGATTTCACCACACATCAGTATCGGAGGCAGTGTCTGACCCTCAGTAAGCCCCACTGGGCTGTTTTTCAGTGGGACTTGTACTCCTAAATCCCATAGCCATATTTGAAAATCTCCCCCAGTATCTATAAAGGAAACAGTACCTAACCCTTAATATACTGACACTACTGAGCACCTCTGTTACAAACCTTCATGTCACTGTATACCTGTACTCAGCTAACTAGATTAAAGTTTTCAGGAGTAATCAATATTTATGCATACATGGCTTAATGCATAGAGATTTGGGGGGCTGTCTTTTATGATACTTTGTACTTTTTTAATAATCCATGAGCTCATACTACTAGAGGGCTTTATATATTTTAATGTTACAAGAAAATACTTTGTAGTATAATATTTTACCATATTTTAACGTAATTCTATAGTGCCTTTTTATGGAAGTCTACAAACACATTTTTACTATTAAAAATCATGGGTAAAATCCAGGGCCCATTGAAGTCAATGGGTTCAGGATTTCAGCCCATGTGTATAACATCATACGTCGGTGCAGTGCCATATAAAATTTAAGACCTATTGTTTGCCTTGAAGAGCTTACTATCTAAGAATGAGAAGACAAAGAAACAAAGCAAGACATGGGACAGCTATTCAGGGAAGGGAAAGTGAGCAAAGATTATGGAAAGTGATAAAGGAAAGAGAATCATGGAAGAAGACTGTTATAAGGAGGGACTTGAAAGAGAAAAATCTGGGGGCTTGGCAGAGAGGAAGTGAAACACCGTTCCACTATAGGAGGCTGCATAGTAAAAGTTGTGAAGAGAATACTGAGATAAAGGTATACAGGTAGGAGGGGGATAGGCTAAAGATCATGAAAGAAACAGGATGGGGAAGAGCGGAGGCTTGTGAAATGCTGAATATCAAGTGGTGGCCATAGTGAGAGGGTTCAGTGACGGACAGAATGGAAAGTAAGGGAGTTTGGGTAGAGTTTGGGAGTTAAGCAAGGCTGTTAAGACAGGAAATGAGAGGAAGACAACAAATCAGATGGGTCAGCAATTTGGAAATTGAAGTGGCCTTTGATGAGGGAAGAGGGTTGAGGTAATAACAAGTAAGTGACCAAGCATCAAAGTCAGAGCAGGGACCGTGGAGAGAAAAAAACAGACGACAAGGACTTCAAAAGAGAGGGAAGAGAAAAAAGTATGGGCTGACAGCAACAAGTGTAAAGAAGGCCCTGTAGCTATTGGACTTTTAACCACAAATACCATGTCACCCTGAGGCTCAGAAAAAGTCTACATAGTACATTAATAAAAATTATCGCTCTCACTATGTTTGATGGAGCTGCCCCAATATTGGTGTTGGTAGAAAAGTTAGGAAAAACAGTCTGGTGTCATATGTCCATAAGTTTTGTATCTCTGTTCATCACACAGCAGTTGATCTTTTATAACATTTGATAATAAAAAAAACCTGCACACATTTTATAAAAGATTTCCCTCCTTTTCTGAGGGGTCACTCAATCAGGTCATCTCCTGTACTGCTTCATTCATGTAATTTTGCCATCTGGCTACCTGGTCTTCAGTGTACTCTTCTCACCATCATTTTAAAATTGATGTGTTGTGTTTAATATGGCTTTTGGACAAAGGATTCTGCAGTGTCCACTGCTTTTCCTTCAGTAAAACCCTTCCTATGGTGGGGGCAGGAAGAAGAAAAGCAAAACAAGAAAAAAAAGCAACACAAACAAACAAAACACAAAGACAAGCAACATAAGCAAACAAAAACACCCTCAAAAGAGAATTTTTCCTGATGTTTTAAGTTTTCCTCCTGTTTGTGGAGATTTGTTTTATGGCTAGCTACTTCCCAGGTGTGATGGATCAGGGAGCTCAAGATGCCCACTTCTGAGCAGGAAAAATTATGGATGGGTAAGTACATTTAACTATTTCAGGTTCTAGAAAGCTGTCCATGGGCTAGGTGTTTCGGGAATTATTGAGAGGTGGTTGATAAACAGAATGATATCCACAATATGGTACAAAAGCCTTATCAAACCATCCTGAGGGTCTGTGTGAAAGTAGAAGGGGGCGGGAGGCTAAGCTGAGCTAAGATAAAGAATCCAGGTCATTCTCTGTTAGTTTTGTTAGATCGGTGAGTCTAAGAAGAATAAAATGCAGAAAAATTATGCACGCGTGCCCGTGCACATACTTTGTCATTAGATGAGACTCCTTGCCTCCTCAATAGCCTTTCTGGTCCCTAGCCTCCCCAAATCTGTCTACCCTAAGTTCTTAACTAACAGACCTGGACTTTTCCTTCAGGTTCATCACCCCCAAAGGAGCGAAAACTTCCTGCACTTATCTGTTCACTTTTGTGCACACACTCCATGCAGTCTGAACAAAAGCAACCTTCTTGGGGTAAACATAAATGGTTTATTATAGAAAAGATCAGATTCAAAGAGGAAATAGTAAGGAAAAGCAAAGTCATACTAGTTACACAGAAAATAAACAAAGATACAGCTTTAGGCTTTACACTTCTATACTGGCTAAATTCCCTTTTCTAATATGTTACCAATTGCCCCTAAACAGTTTCCCCGCCACCCCTATCAAAGAAGAGATCCAGTGTTCCAGAGATAGCACCCGGCCTAGATTTTGGCCCTCAGTTTATGGATGTCCTTCACTTCATACCCCTTATCTTTTAAAGGTTTACAGGGTTTTAATCCTTTCTCTAAGGCTATGTCTACACTATGGACCTTACAGCGGCACAGCTGTGCCGCTGTAAGGTCTCCCATGTAGCCACTCTTTGCAGCAGGAGAGAGCTTTTCCTGCCGACATAATTAAACTACCCCCAGTGAGCAGCGTTAGCTAAATGGGCAGGAGAGGCTCTCCTGCAGACATAGTGCTGTCCACAGCATCACTTTTGCCGATGAAGGGGAGTCTTTTTTTCACACCCCTGGCCAACAAAACAGGCAGTGTAGACAAAGCCTCAGACTATGCTCATTTATGGTGAGGGAAAGTATCTCCTCTAAGCCCTGATCTATATTACACAGTTCAGCTGACATAAGGCAGCTAGGGCTGCTCCTGGGACTCCGCTACAAGCTGGGCTGTCATCCGGGCTCCCCACTCCCTACTGGGAGCTCTGCTGCCCCACCGGGTCCTGGCTCCCCACTCCCAGCAGGGAGCCCGGCTCCCCCACAGGCTCTCAGTTCCCCACCAGGAGCATGGCAGCTGACCAGACTCCAGGCATGGATCTCCCAATCAGAGTCCAGAGGCTCCAGGCACTTTCCCCCACCTGCTTCCCAGGTGGGGTAGGGAGAGGCGAGAAGCCTGGGGGGCAGCTGGGCTTCCAGCGAGGAGCTGCACAGAGCTGAGACCCTGGGCTCTAAGCCCCACACACTGCCCCTCTTCAAATCTGTGGAAGCACTCCTGGTAAGGACACATACCTTTGACAGAAGGAGGGCAGTGTGGACATCAGCCACTGTGGTGGCTGTAAGTCGACCTAACCTAGATTGATTTAAGATTGTAGTATAGACATGCCCTCAGTTTTCTAAGACTAGAGTTTTCTTTTCAGTTTCAAGTTGTTTCGATGTTTTCCCATTAACGCTTATGGTCCACCATTGTCTCTTCGTGACTGGACAATGGCTGGGTACTTGAAGATAGTTTTGTGTAAACAACTGGCTTGGAATGGGCCCCTCCCTGCTGTGAGATGTACTTGAAATTGTATTATCGGTCATGAGCATATTATTCTATAGACACAGACTCATAAGCATAGTCTATACACATCTCACACTGTAAGATTCTGGACTAGGTGGTCAAGCTTTCATAAAAGACCTTACTTGGCATATTTTATATACAATAACATTATATACAACCTCTTGATTCAATTGCTTATTCTTTGGGGCTCAGACCCCCTGTTCTCCCCGTGGGGTGTCTGGACCCTGATTGTCACAGTGGGAGATCTGGCTTTAAGTCCCTGCTCTGAACTACACAGAGCAGGGACTTGAACATGAGTCTCCACATCCCAGGTGAGTATCTTAACCAGGCTATTGGCACTTCTGGGATGGATGATCTCTCTTTCTCTCTTTAGTTTGACCAACATTTCCGTCCTGGCTTTGCAAAACCTTCCCAAATAAAGATTTGTCAAAGCTGACCCTTTCCGTTGAAAATACTTGGTTTCAACAAATTTGTATTTTCTGACTAAAAAAACCATTTTATTAAAAATATCTGACCAGCTCAATTAATGACATAAATAATATGAACCTTTGCAAAATGGCTTTAGTTCTTCATATATGAGGGCAAGGTAGTAAGCCTATTATGCAGAGATGGTTGAGAAAAGAAAATGCTGTGGCCAAAAGAGCTAATGTGATCCCAGGGAATCTGAAATAGGAGAACAAAGGTTATTTTACCTGTGAATTTGACATTGATGTGACTGCTGCTGGAATCCTGGGTCCAGTTCTGCGGCCCACAATTCAAGAAGCATGTTGGTAAACTGGAGAGAGTTCAGAGAAGAACCACAAGAATAAAGAATTTGAAAATATACCTTATAGTGATAGACTCGAGGAGCTCAATCTATTTATCTGCACAAAGAGAAGGTTAAGGGGTGACTTGATTACAATCTGTATTAACCAACACTGGGAACAAATATTTAATAATGGACTCTTCAGTCTAGCAGAGAAAGGTATAACATCATCTATTAGCTGGAAGAAGCAGCAGCTAGACAAACACAGACTGGAAATAAGGCTTTTTTTTTTTTTAACAGTGAGAGTAATTAATCATTGGAAAAATTACCAAGGATTGTGGTGGATTCTCCATCATTCATAATTTTTAAATCCAGACTCAATGTCTTAATAAAAGATCTGCTCTAGGAATTATTTTGGGGAAGTTCTATGGCATGTGCTATACAGGATGTCAGACTAGATAATGACAATTGTCCCTTCTGGCCTTAGAACCTATGAATCTCGGAAAATGGATGTAAGAAAATTCAAAGCTTCCCCTCTTATTTTTAATTATTTTTTTTAAAAGACAATACAAGCTTTAATTTAGAAAGGAATCCAAAATCTGGACAGGTTTTTTTGCGTATATGTAATACACACCTCTGCTAGTTATAAGGTGCCACTAGTTGTCCATAGCTTTAGTTTCCTTTAGTTAAACAGAATTAAAGAACTTGAAACATCTCCTCATTCAGATTATCTAAAATAAATAAAAGTTAAAGGGGCTGCACTGTCAGGTTACTGATGCTGGAAAGAGGCAGACAGGCAGTTCAGCGGCAAAGAGAAAGCAATAATTCACTCTTCAGTGTTCCCTGGAAGAAATTGCACTTAGCTGTGCTCCCCTGGTGTCTCAGCTTCTTTCCCAGTTGAGTTTTCTAATAGAAAAAGCTGAATTTAGAAATCTTGAATGCCATGAACAGTATTTATAGCTCAGTACAGTGTCATGGTTACAAGGCTAGCTGCACCTCTGTCATCATTATAGTCTCACAGAGTGTACCCCCTCAGGTGCCAGGTCTTCTACCTTTGCCTCTCTTGGGGTGCAATTCTGCAACTCTCGCACTCTGTCATGGGATACAGTGCCATGTGTATCATCTGTGCTTGTCCAGCAAGACAAACTGAGTTTGAGCACCTGCAGTTCTTCCCTTTAGGAGCTGGTACCAGTGGTAAGCAGTGACAAAACAGCCTTATTGTTTGTTTTGCAGGAGGAACAAAGCAGTTAGAGGGAAAAAAGGATTTTAAAGCTACAAACTGTCTACACACATAAATCTCTTACCTAGTCTGAATATGGCCTGATGGTAGCCTAGGCAGGCTTAACTTCTTCAGGTAGCCCCAGTAGGTGTCTGTGTCTCACCCAAACTACTCCCCTCTCTTGAAAGAGCATTTCTTTATAAACTGACCTCCTATGTTCCCAGGCCTTTTCGTGTCCTAGCATTGTCTCTTAACAACTCTTAAGAGTCTGCTGAACAGTAGTTTATCTTGAGCCATTGTTTTTCTTTCCTGCTTGATTTTCTCAACTGCCCCCATTAAACTAAACCACTGTATTCATACAGTAAATGTCCTAATGATCAGGCCAACATACTGCATTCATAGATTACAGAGCAGCTCCAAATCCAAATCATTCATAGATTACAGAGCAGCTATCTATGAAGTCTAAACATAATGGTGTCTGATTACCCAAGGTGTCATGGCTCCCTCTCTCCTCCACATTTGACCAGCAGAGCTGGCCAGGCAGATTAAAACGGACCCCGCATTCTTCTCCAGGATAGTGCACGCAGAGACCAGTTTCTGCTCCCAGGATTCCTTTGAAGTGTTTCCCCTGTTGAGACACGGAAACTTCCAGAGTTCCACTGAAGGAGTGAAACAGAGCAGCATCAGTTTTTGCTGTATTCAATGGTTTGACTATCAAATGAACAAGTAAACTAATCAACAGATTTACAGCAGCATATTCATGAAGTTAAAAATGCATAAAATAAAACCTTTCTTGACATTTCATCCAAGCAAATGGAGATGTGCAATTACAAAGTCGACATTTTTAAAAGTGCTTGTAAACGTGTTCCAAAACCAGACCTCCCATTCCTTCTAACAAATTTAAATGAATAGAAGCATCCAATTCAATCTCCTCAAAGGTACTAAATTACGGAATTTCCTCCCTCCCACCACCCCGCTACTAATAAACCTTGAAGTGTGGTTCTAGCAACATAAAATCAGAGTAAAATATAATGTGTTGTATTGACCAAAAACAAAGAGAAAAAAAGCATTTGACTGAGTTCATTATGATTACTTCCTACTCCTTTCACATATGTAATATCCTTTTCAGCAGAAATGTCAATTCCATATTTTTTTTAAAGATGTGCTCGTTCTCTCTAAAAGAAAAATATAGCAGCTGATGTTTGTCTCTGAAGAAATGACACCACCAATTCCAATTTAGTGTCCTCGGGAAAAAAAGAAAATATTTAAAATACTGCCCTGTAAATTGTTCTCCTTGAAAATGTAATACCACTACAGTACTTGAAAGCAACAAAAGTCACCAAATTGACATTGTTGTAAAACTTAAATGTTGAAAAGAATTCCTAGATGTTGATTTAATGTTATATTTTTAAAATAAAAGATATATTACTACATATCACATACAAGGTGGTAATCTCCATATCATAAATTGCAAAGCAACATGCTCATGTGATAAACTGCATTTATTGTTCATCTTTAACTGCCTCACCTGCACTCTGCCCACTATTCCATCTCCCATAGGCTGATCATAATATGTCAAACCTGACACCCTTTACAGAATTAATTTTAAAAAATGCCAAAAATAGGTTTCTGGGCTTTTAAATAATTTAGTTCTTCAACCCACCTCTGGCACTGTAAAAATTAATAAAAAATGGATTAACTTTTAAAAGCCTTGAGATGCCATAAGAATATTTAGAGTCAATGAAAGTTCAACATAATGTACATTAATTGTCAGTAAACAGAACTACATTTGAAGGACACTCTGATACCTGTAGGAAGTGAACCAAAAAGTCTTTAAAAATTTTGCATATTAAAAAAACTTGTTTCACCATGCTGCACACGTGTTCACAAAAGATTCATCTCCCATCACCCCATCATGCTTTTGTTGCCTCCAAGTCATATCTAAATAAGACTGTAAGGCATTTAAGGCAGAGACTTTCTCTTCTTACATGTACTGCAGCGTCCTCTGTACCCTTTTAGATGCTAAGCCTTAATTAATAATAATAATAGTACCAAAGGCTGAAACATGATTTCTTAAGTAAGACCTCACCATTGAATCCTTAAATGCAAAGTGATAACTAGGCTACCAAAAACAGAGGTCCACAATGTACAGCGATAATTCAAAGAGACCATATGTAACAGCGTTTAAGAGCATTTGAAATGCAGTTTAAAACAAGAGAAGAATTGCAATGAAATAGCAATAACAATAATCTAAAAGAAATACAAGCAAAGCCTCCCATTTCCTAAAAAATATAAGTCAGTATCACTTAGTGTCAGTCTTTAATTTGTTGAATAGTGGAGAGTTTGGAATGAAACAGTTGATCAACCTGTAGTTGTCAAATTTACAGTACCAGAATGCTAACTTAAGTGTGGGAAAAGAACCCAGGAAAGCAACAGGAGTCATAATTTCTTATAGAAAGTTACACAGTACAGCATCTCAACTGTGAAGCATTAGGGCAGCATTACAATAATGCATGGTGACGGATAATTGACAAAGGGAGTTGCATGCATGCATCTAATGGCAGAATTTGGCTGTACACCTCTATTGTATATTTGATTTTGTTTATTCTCTTTTTCCAGATGTACAAATATAGTTTACAAGCAACTAAAGGTATATTTTTTCATCCTTCTCCTGACACTATAGGCACACAGGGTGGAAATTAATTTCTTCCATCCCTTTCTGGCATTAGCTGTTGCTTCCATCTGCTTTATAGTGTTGATCGACTGTTCTGCCTTCCCCACTAAGGTTCGTCTTCAGGTTTCTCTTGGGTGCTCCGTTTTTATAACAAAGAACGACAACAAAAAATCCCATGTACTTACATGCAGAGAGAAAATGGTCACCATAACAGACTATTTTTCAGCAGACATCACAGCTGGTATGTAAGACACCATCCTTATTTCCTGTTCTAATTATATGGAGCTGATGTATGGCAACTTTGTTCATTATTATTATAGTAATGACCAGTGTGTACATCATATTCTCGAAAATATTTACATGATACTTGGTGTGTGAGACAGAATTCATTTTAGGTTTAACAGTTTGATTATTCCTCAGTCCTGCCTTCATCATTAAATTAAATAGATAAAGAAATGTTGGCCTTCTTTCCCAGGAGAAATATATAAAATATCCCAGTCTTTCGGCCAATCTAATTATTTGGTGAAGTGATTGAAATACTATGCTCCCCTCCTCAGAAGTAAAGAAGGAAAAATTAACAAATTAGTGAATAATGCCTGACATATACTGGGTGCAGTAGGAGCTGGCAGGAATTTAGGGAGTGGCTGGCCAGGGAGGAGGAGAAAAATCCCAAAATCAGGCAGAAGTCTTGGCAGATCTGCCACACATGCAAGAATGATAATAAAGGGTGACAATGCTAAAGGTGGTATATAAGTGGTGTAGAGAACAACAGCATACCCTCTATGCCTGTGAACATCAGAATAGTCCATAGTAGGAGGCATCCACTCAACTCTCCTCTATTATCGTTATCTGAAAATGTGCTAATTTTTCAAAGAATAGCCTAGTACGGAAAATTGCCATAAAATCTCCACAGCAGCTAAGTTCCAAATAAGTCTGTTTAACCAATTTGGGCATTTTAAAGCCTTTTAAAAATCCATTATGACTACCTGATGCAAACACCTGCTGACTAATTACAGCAGCATACATTACAGACAGTGCTTTAGTATCTGGAACAAATCAGGGAAATAATTGTCCTACTGCATAAAACATCAAGTAAAGATTTCTTCCTCCCTCTCCTTGCACAATGTGCCAAAAAAATATAATGCACCTTTATTTTTGTTGTTAGTGTAGTTGCTTGATCATGTGTTTCTTTTCTACGAGCTGGTAATGTAGCCTTCAGCGGCATGTGTAATAAGAAACCTGGTATCCTAAAAAAGAGCTGGGTAAGAGTCAGCATGGATAGATCAAGATAAAGCAGCCCAATATACTATTAACTTCTTAAATATTTCCTTACATGATTTCTGTATTTGGTAGGTATCAGTATAGGTTAGTTGATAAATAATAATACTTGGATCTCAAGACACTTTAAATGTGCTAAAGCACAGATGGCAAAAGCTACACACCTCTTTAACCTCCCTGAGTCCGAGTTCATTGTTGATAATTCCAGTCTGCCTGCCTAATAAAGCTCCCTATAGTTTGTCAGAACACAGTAGCTGTGTTTCACACCATCACCAGCAGAATTTCAGAGGGAGATTCACTGATTTTTTGGCACAGAATTTATAGCTTATAAATCAGCTTGTAAAGTGCTTTGAGGGTCTTTCTGAATGAAAGAAGCTATAGGAATAAAAATTATTGTTCCTTCAAACTGTATGAGACTACCCAGGTGAGCTTTACCCAGAGCCTGATTGTATGAGATCCCAGAGTTGAGGATGATCAGCATTTTGCAGGAGGCAGCCAGCATCCCAGAGGATCTGAAGGTTAGAGAATTCAAAATATAAGGGGTGAGATATGGAAACACGGAATTATAAGGACATAAAGCCCCAGAAAATAGTAGCAGGGGAAGGAGTGCAGCACACAGTCAAAGGAGCATGTGATTTAATGTGTTAATGTGAGTGAGGTTTCCTCAAAGGGATAATGCAGAGCTACTTAGAAATATAAGGAATGAATGGTCCCTATGACTATAAAAAATAAAGCTGAATAAGTCTTAACAGATAGTTCCTTTGAGAAAATTGGAAGATAAAAAAAACTACAGATGATTGAGATGATACAAAGTTGCTGTATATAAAGTACATACATGTCTTGTATAATTAATTTTAAAAGTGTTGTATGACTATGTATGACACTTTGAATGTGCCTTATTTTTAAAAAATGTTCCTTGTTGTCACATTGTGCTATGGATTATTTTGTTTCTGTCTCTTCTTGAATCTTTTCCAATAAGAGGGGGGAAAAGATATTTTTTCTCCCTTCCTCCTTTTGGTTTGAAAGTTTTAAGTTTTAATATGAAAGCATTTGTAACATGGGGTTCCATTCCTTGATTGTAAACTGCAAGGCAATCGCAATGGCTGTGAAGTTAAATAGGATTTACACTTCTTGCCTTTTAGGTACCGCCATAGAGCACACAGTGTTATTTATCTTGCTTACTCTAGTTGTTCATGATGAATTATTAAAATGTGCTTGAAAGCATGTAGCCATTTGGAAGCAGCATCTTATTGAGGAGCAGAACAGTAAAAGCACTGAGACAAAACAAGTGACTCTGCCACACTAACCACTGCTAATATTTCACACAAGAAAAGGCACATTTGGCCAAATTCTCCTCTCATCAACCCCAGTGCAACCTCACTGACTTCAGTGAATACATTGGGCTCAATTCATCACCTGGGTAAAAAATGCTATAATTTATCCAAAGGCGAAGGCAAAATGAGCCATGGAAGTGTAATTTGCATTGCTAATATAACTGAAGTTGGGCTTTGAGTGGACTAGAATGATGGGGGAGTGCAGCCAGGATAAAGGTATTGATGTATGCAAATGGTAATATATTTGGGGGTTTTTCTGAGTTTGTATAATAAACATGGGGTGAGAGACAATGACTTAGCTCTGGCGTCTAAGCCAGCAGGAAAAAAATTAAAGGGAGTGTCTGTAGCACCATCTGTAATAAAGCTTTGCTGAAACTTCCCATTCTGAGACTGTTTTGAGTTGCTTATAACTTTGCCAAACGCTGATCATTGAGACTGAAATTTTCCATGCCAGGTGTCTGCCTCACGCTTCTTGTTTCTGAGAAGTTTCAGCAAACATGGCTCAATCATTTCTAAGAACAAAATTAGGGGGGGAAATGTTTTGCTTATGTTAAAAAAAATTCTTGCAACTGCTTCAGTGAGAAACTCAAACATTGCTATGCTTTGGAGCAAGACCTTGAAATTGGTAGGCAGGGGCTTGATGTGAGGGATGTATGTGCCTTTTGCTGTCTATGTGAAAATGTGCCCAAATTTTGGTCTAACTGAAAGCCCATGAAAATCTCAGTTCGCATATTGTGCATGGAGGCTTGTTTGACTTTGGTGGGTACATTCTCCAAAGATTCTGTGTATCCTGAGCATGCTTTGTGCCCTCACAGCTTCCATATGCTGATTGTGTATACTCTAGCATCACAGATCAACTCAGTATGCCCCATCTCAGGGCTTCACAGATGAGCAGAATTTACCCTGAAGATGCTCTACTGGGCTGTGAAGGCCACTGAAGCAGTGGTTGCTGGAACTAAGTGCAAAGATACTGTCTTTTATTGTGGTCTCAAATTCACAGCTGGCATACAGGCTGGATGCAGAAGCAGAAAATTCAGATGGGTAATGTGTGTATATGGAGGATAATAACCTTCTACTGTTTATCAGTTATTCTGTTAGATTAAGTGGCAAAGGTTTGCAGTATGGTTCTGAAGCTTCTAGACCTACTGATGAACCAAGTGTGGAACAGTATGTGTAAACAACGAATTTTTTTTTCAGTTTGCTTTTTTAATACAGAGGTTTTTTTGTATGTAAGTTCTTATAATAAGAGAATGTGTACAGGTTACAAAGACAAGCACTCAATGGTTAGGGAATGCCAGAATTAAAGTTGCACATGCAAACCTAATCCTGGCCCATTATGTACATGCATTATGATACAATCTTAAATTACATATTCACATACTGGGGTGGGGGTTCCCCACCCACAGGACTCCAGCCTCATTCAATGCACAGGTTGGACAGTGCTCAGGGGATGAATCAGAGTTGTATAATGAATCAGGCTGTGGTCTGTAGGACCCCTGCCTTATTTGTTGCAAACACTGGAAGGTGTGAAGTGAACAAGGCACAGGAATGCAGGAAGAGATGGGACAGTCTCATGGTTAGTTGGCTGAATGCCACCATGGAGAATTGGATTCTATCCCTACCTCTGTTCCTATAGAGTTCCTGGGCAATGCTGGGCAAATCACTTAAACCAAACTTTTCATAGGTGGTCACTATTTCTGTGTTCTCCACTTTCTAAGTGCCCAACTTGAGATGCTGGAGTTGTATTTGCATAAGTGCTGAGCACTCACAGCTACAACTGGAATCAATGGGAGTTTTGGTTACCCATATCCCATATTAAAAATGGGGATAATACCACCCCCTCATCTCAGAGGCATTCGGAAGATTAATGAATTTAATGTTTGTCAAGCATGCAAATACTATAGTGATGAGTGTGCCATAGAGAAGATTATTGAGCAAATTAAACTTCTGTCTTCAGAGCAGGGTTTGGATAGTGTGCAGTATGGCAGGCCTGGGCCAAATAGCCAATGATGAGGATAAAAATATAGAACAACTACTCATTCAGGGACCACGTCCAATCTGTCATTGAATGAGGCAGGAGGCCTGGGGGTGAGGAGTAGAATAGTATGTGATCATGTAATTAACTGTAAAAATGGTGTCATAATTAACACTAACAAGTGCAACCTTAATTCTGCCATTTCCAAACTTTTGGGTGCTTGACTTTGCAGCCTTTGTGTTCTTTTTATGTCAGGGTTTTTGGATGTAAAATAATGATTAGACTCACTGAAAGTAGTGGTTAAAGAAGCTTGCAGTGCAAACCTAAAAATACAATAATTGTACAGGGCATATTGCCCTCTTATACTTAATAGACTCATTCCTGCTGTCCTCGATTCAATGAGCGTCAGCATAAAACAGGTCTAGTTTCTCAACAGAAATAATAGGGTGGTGCACACAGCTGCTGACTGAAGTTTGTCATGGAAAAAAAAAGATACTTCCTTAATTAGCACATGATTTAAAATCTTATATTCAAGGCCAATTTTACCCTTTTAATTTTTAAGTTCTTATTACATGAGAACTTTGAATTTGCATATATCAAAGCAGTGTCATCGTCAGTTGCTCTTCAGATAGAAATCCAAGAGAACTCAATTAAGTAGTACAGAAGGAAATATGGGTAGCTGTATCTTAAACTAGACAGACACTATAAGATGATTCCAAAATATCTGTGAATCCTAATATTTTGAAATATAAGCCTATGCCACTCAGTGTAGCCATGACAGAGTAGTCAAGACGGCCCAAATAGTGCCTCCCTTATAATAAATGCTAAATGTGCCTTTGAGAAGAGATCTTAGGCCTGGGATGCAGAGGCTCATGTGATTTGAAGGCTAGGGCTTATAAAAATTCAGACACTTTGGATAAAAGGGTTTTTTTCCTTTTTCCTTTTTTAAACCAACATGCATGCTAGACCTTTTGAGAAGCACCAAGAAACTAAACCAAGCCCAGAGGTGCTGGAACTGGGAGTGCTGGGGGGTAAAAATTGTTCCAGCACTCCTCAGCAAGGCTTCTCAGAATGTGAAACTTTTGAACCTGTAACAGTCCCTGAAAATGTCTCTTCTTTTTCCTCATGGTGACTGCAGCATGTGAGAGCCCATGTAATCTAGGCGGCAATTTTCAGTTTAGTGAATTGAAGCTATATTTCCTATTAGTGCTAAAGGGAAAGTTCGGCACCTAATTCCCCGTGCATTTCACTAAGAGTTTACCACATGCCTATAGATGTTCTGCTGCTTGAGTATATCTAGAAGAGGAAGTCAAAATACCTAAAAATCTAATGAGTTTACAAATGCTACTTGTGTTCAGTGAAGCAGCCTTTTCTTTATACCACCTGTTGATGTGGCACACACATGTAGTTCATTTGCAATGCAAAAGCAAAGAAAAAAAAGAAACAGGTAAATAAAACACACACAGGTGTACAATATAGACAGCGTGAACATGTTAGTTAAAGTCTGAATTATAAGTTTTATTATAAACCCAAGTGTGCAACTACTAAACTAGCGCACCACCCGTGAAGAGACTTGAAAGCCATGGAATACACAGTAAATTTTTATAGTGGATCAGAGGAAAGTTCCTTAGCACAGATGTTTAATGGTAATTAAATTCTACAACTGTGATACCCTGGGAAAATTCCCAGGCATATTTTTAAATGCAGTGCATGGCGTAGGCAAAAGCTTGCTGGGCATGGGGGGGGGGGGCTGAGGTGCGGGCTCTCTCACACACACACACACACACACACTAAACACCATACTAATATACCAAGCCTGTACACCCTTCAGTACCCATTTCTTTCTTAAAATCTATACCAAGATGGACAATAAAGATAACGGCTCTAACCATTTAACAGCTTCTTGCTATAAAATGGACTTCACACTGAGAGTCACAGTGGGTTTATTTCTTTTTTTTAAGTCTCAAATTAAACAAATAGAAATTGTCAGCATTGTTTTGAGTGCTTTCCTTACTGTGTCATCCTGCATGTTTAATGGTGCTGAGTTTTATTTCCCTGCACTCGTGGTTGTGCTGGGAGTAAACTAGTAGTCGCAACAGGCCAGTGTGACCCTGAGCCAGGGGGTTGGTGCCCAGTACTTCTCCCCACTCCCACCTTGGTAGTTGGTGCCCTGTGTGCTAACATGCATTTGCTCTCTGCCCAGGTGCCCAGACCCCTTTCTCCCCGCCCCCCAACCTCAGCAGCTGGCACATGTGCTCCTGCCCTTCCCCCATGCCATGTGTCTCCACCAGGACCCACAGTTTGGGAAGGCAGGACAAGCCACTGGGGAGTCACATACACTGTGTCATCCAGCCAAGTAAAAGAAGACAGAGAAAGGACAGTATCAGAGGGGTAGCTGTGTTCGTCAATAACCACAAAAACAATGAGGAGTCCAGTGGCACTTTAAAGACTAACAAATTTAAGAGAAAGGAGAACTGGCCCAGGCACTGCAGCAGCCACTTCATTCCCTCCCCCAGGTTCCACTCTTGCCTCTGCCCCTCTAGGCACAAGGACAGAAACATAGCCGGGTCCCACTCTCACCTCCATTAGATACCATGCGTAGGGAATTTTGGGGCAGGGAGAAATGTACATCAGCCCCTCCCCTTCATATTTCCATTGCAAGGGTCCCAGCCTCCACTGCCCAGCCCTGGTTCCACCCCACTTGGTGCATAAGAATAAACTGTATCTCACCCTGTGGTATTAAGAGAAGTGACACTGCTAAATCACCAGCAACCATGCTGAAAGTTTATTATACATAATGGTCTTCAAACTTGCATCACCGGTTTAGCGTGGTGATCTAGCAGTTGGACAGCAGGGTTAGGTACCCAAATACTATGGTGATGAATGCTTGCTAGCTGGTTGTCTAGAAACAGATTTTTCAAAATTCTCCATCTCAAGATCAGCCACAGGATTCTCTTGCACTCTGTACCTCTCAAGTATTTATTTATTTTTATTCCTGTCTATGCTGTGATGAGCTGTGATGGAGCTTCATAGTCAATCTAAAACAGTTAATTCTGCAATTCAGCCGTTCCACATAAGATTGCAATTTGATGTTTGTATGGCTGAATAATAATTTGATTCTATCGAATAATAGAGTACGTCTAAATCGTAGATGTAAAATATGTCTCTATCGGTTGCCATGAAAAGGTTTTTGTTTGATGTACCATAGCAGTTGTCCTATCTAGTTTGTGCTTCTACCACTTGGAAACAAGTTGTTCTTTTGAATTAATGAATGCACAGCTTTCTACATTACTGTTCACACTTCTGAAGTTCTGTATTTTTATAAAACTTCCAATTATATTTCTGCCTTGAGCTTTGTTAAAGATAACATTCAAAGTAAGAGTGCTTGTATTTTCATCAGCCGCTAACGTGATGCTGACCTTGCTAGAGAGAGACATCTCCCTGCTGGAAATCTATAACTATTGTTTCAGTTCTATTCCCTCCGGATGATGTTACTTCTCAATGTACCTTATCTGCAGCACTTGCGCATTTACAATGTAGAACAACATCATAAAGAACAAGTCACTAGCTGTAAGGGTCCATGGCCGTCCCTCCCCATCAGTCTCAGAGGGAGACCACACCTCCTCACTACCACATGTCCGTCCAACCAAGCTTAAAGGGGGAACTAGTACTCTCAAGACTCCAGCCCTCTGGGCAAAGCAACAAGCAGTCTATGAGGCTTTGGCTTTCAGGCAAGGCAGAGGATTAAAGGAACTGAGGGGCTCTGGCCCTCTGGGCAGGGCAGAGCAGTAAGCTGTCTAAGGCTCTGGCCTCCTGGCTTAAACGGATAGTGAACAAACACAGGCCTCTTGGCCTAAGGTGAGTAGGTGGCCACCTCAGGGGTGGAGCAGCCACAGTGGGTAGAGGGACCCAGGCCCACCCTACTCCACTGGGTCCCAGCCCAGGGCCCTGACAGTGGCAGAGGGTTCTGCCACTGGGTCAGCGGGGATCCCATCAATACATTCTGACCAATATTCTGGCTGCACAACTTGACTATTGTCTTGTATTCCTGGGCTATTTCCTACAACCTCATTGCAGTGTACCTCTATCTCGTGGGGTTCCTTCATCTCTATGGGGTACACAGCCAATATCAGTCCCAGCAGCTCTTCCATGATTTAATCAGTCAGCCTGCCCAGCAATCCTTTTGGGCCCTTGGCACTGTAGGACTCCCATTCTCAGGCATGGGGTTCAGCAGTGGTTGAGAAGAGTGTGTCTCCTTTGCAAACTCCCCTTCAACTGAGCTGCAGGGTCCACCTTTTAAGCGTCCTATCTCGCCCCTCTGCTTCTGGCAGAGTGGCCGTGGCAGGCACAGCTCCGCCCACCAGAGGCGGATGGTGCCTCCTCCCCATCAGTCTTCAGGGGAGACCACACCCCTTCACTACACTAATAAATCCCACTAGGCAGCCCTTTCACCCACCCTCTTTCCTTGGAAGGACAGATTGTGTCTGAGGAAAACTCTTCACACTTCTGAATGACATGCATAATATATCCCGGTTTTTAGTTTATAATTTCAAAAATGACAACTCATTTCTCATTCAATCATACTGTGAGCTCTCATCATTATACTTTATATGACATGCTTGATTTGAGAGTAAGGACATATGAATCCCTGTTCTTTAAGGGTTTTCACAGATTTCAAGGCCACAAGGGACCAATGGTCATTTAGTCTGACCTCTTGTATAACACAAGCCATAGAAGAGTTGGCACTGTTTATCTTCATTATTAGGTGTTGTCTTTGCTGGTATGGATAGACCTATCTAGGAAGGTTGTGGGAGGGTAAATTGGGTAGACAAGGGAATTGATCCAACAGATTTAATGAAGATACATGTTAGGAGGACACCCATAAAAGTGGTAAGATTTTTTTTGACACTTCACCAGCTCTGTTGAATGAATACAGGTAAATATTTTTTCTCCTATTTACTAAATTTGATTTAGTGGGGATTCTACCATACCTAGCTAGAAACTACTATGCAAAGCAACAATGTTTTATCTGAGCAGCACAGGTCTTGAATTTCTATAGTTCTGAGCAAGGTATTCTTATTGAGCAACTCTTGCTTAATAAAAATATAGCTCACAAAACACAGACTTTATCACTTTATTATCCTTGCATGCAAACTGAGGAGTCACGGAGTTGCAGATTTGGGTACGTGCTCTGTCACACAGATGACACACACACTGTCTAGCTTCTACTTTTCTGCAGTCTGCTACTAAACTTCTGCTTAACAGAGGAATGCTGACAAGCTTTGTCTTATCAAGCCCCAGAGATTTTAAATGGGATCCGCAGCAACTTTAAGGATTGTAAACCCCTTAATAATATTAAGATGTCTGTTTCCCAGTTTTAAGCATGTAAGTAAATGTAAAGGAAGTATTGCTCCTTTGTATGTATGTTCGGGACACACTTGAGAATACTTTTACCCAAGTTATTTTTTTAGTAAAAGCAAATATTATGCAGGTCATTTGTACATAGGAAGCTTCATAGGTGGCACAGAATAGAGAGGATGAAGGAGACCCCCAGAGCTGCTAAGTAGGATAACTATTAGGAACTGGCAAACTTTATTTCAAGCCACATGAACATCCTGGGTTCAAAGTTAGATTGTGAATGTGAGCTTTTTCAAAGTAGCATCTACATAGACAGCAGTAGTAGCAATGCTGTAGCACTAGTGCTTCGACTACTCCTATTCCTGTGGAGAAGAATGTGTGTGAGAACCAAAAGATAGTCAACTAGCCCTCTCCTTGTTCCAATATGGAGACAAAATCCCTGACACACCCTTTGGGGAAGCTATGCTCTTGAAGGGAAGAGGCCTGGGGTTGGACAAGAAGGAAAGAGGAAATAATCTTACCCCTGCCTGAGGAAAAGCTTCTGGACATTATATTGTAAGTCTATGATAATCCAATACTAAATGAAATTCAATACTACACATCTGCTAAAATGAATAGTGAAATAGTGGTTGCTTAAAAATTGTCATTAGCTTCATATTTACCACCCTAGTGAGATAAACAGGACAATTCACATCTTCAAGAACTACTACGCCAAATTCATCTCTGTTCTACATTCATTTACATGGTATTACACCAATGATGGACTGGACCTCTTTCTGCACACTTTGGATGACAGCATTTCATATGGAAAGCTTTCTTCACATTCGTAAGAGCTAAAATCATAATTGGTTTTAAATAAATGCTGAAGTTCAGCAGAAAGCAACAGGGTCACCAGCTCAGAACATTTGATATTTCTGTGTCTTTGAGGTTTGCTTTCTTATGCAAAGAGCTAAATCTAACGTTATGCAAATTTGCAAGTCTCAGACAGTTACTGCTCTGTCAAAGCACCAAAAATCATACTCATGAAGTTCCCTCTCAACCTTCCTTCTGTTTCCAAAGAGCAAACAAGAAGGAGCCAAAATTTGCTGTGGTGAAGAACAATTGCATTTACAGCTATAGGGCTTAATATGTTCCAGCTTCCTGTGGAGTTTTTTAAATCATGGCACACAGACTCAATAGTGAGGTACAGAACTATGAACTTTGTTGATCATTTGTGCACAGAATCAACTGTGTTCTCAAGGTACTATCACCAATCACGCAGTATGAAACCTGTGAAGAATTATTTGCATGAAGTCTCTACTTCAGTTGTCTAAATCTTGGTTAGTAACATTACTAACCAGGACATTACAGAGCCCAGTTCTGATGTCTTTGCTTCCCACCTGAATGTAACTGAAGACAAACTTTAGGACTAGGCACATGAAAATGTTTGTAACCTATTCTAGGTGGATTTAAGTCTCCATTCCCCTCTAGAAACTGTTTCACATAACAGGCAACAAAGCTACTACAAACTGGCAGCTAACAGAGTTATTCCTTTAGTACTTAGGTCCTAGGTTCAAACCCTACTAATACCCCAGTGCAGTCATTACAAAATTAACACACTGTATGAGGGGTCTGAACTCCAGTAGATCTTAGACACTTGGGATGAACTTGTGCACATGAGGGAAGTATATAAGCAACACAAGAATGTTGATCTTTGTCCCCTCTCGCATCTTATCCACATAAGAACAGATGAGTCTGCCACAGTCACCAGTTACTCCTTTAGCTCAAGCAGTAAAAGGGCATGCTTTAAGTACTGAAGGTCTCAGGTACAAACACCTATAATGACTCCCAATGGCAGATCATTATATTTGTAATACAAAATAGTGCAATAAAGGCTGTATCTGTACTCAGAAATTTTATGACGGATGTCCCACGGCTGATAAAGTTGGCACAACTGTACTGCTAGTACAAATGGCAGGAGCACCTGGGTAGACAGAACTCCAGGTGGCTGCTGACATTTCAAGAACTTCATTGTTTAGCTTTACCATCAAAGATTAGGTCTCGAGGTCACCCTTAGAGTAAAGTCAGCTGCCTTGTTTACCTCATACAGCATTTCCTGGCCACAGCAGAACAGCATTCCTGGGATATATCCCTCCAGATGAACCTCTTAGTGAGCCAACCCCCTTCCAGGGGTGGGAAAGTATAAGGTAGTCTAAAAAAAAAAATAGCTCCATAGCCAATGAGGATCCAGGCCCCCTCCCTTGCACAAAGGTGTGGAAGCAATGTTTCAGATTCCACAGGAAGTCTTAGGTCCTTCATGTCTAAGGGTCAAGATCTAGCCCTGGGGGTTTCAACACAAAAATAAATGGACAGCCTGTCTCCATTTCTCACATGGCTCAAGCAAGCAGTGTCCTCAAGCCTTTCTTCAGCACAGAAACCAATGCCCTCATCTGAGAACTCTAGCTCTGCTTGTTTCAGGCCCAGTTGACCTGAGTTCCTCTCTTTTAAAGGCCTGCATCCAAGCCTGACAAACTGCACTGGTATGGCAGGTTGCAGCTGATTTTAACCCCAAGAGTTCTTTAACCCCTTCTTGGCTTATGGCAGAGTTATCTCCCTCATCACACTTGCTTAGAGCAGATCTACATGAAAGGGTGCTAAAAACCCTGGTGGTCCCAGGAGCTCTAAGAACTATTGTCATTGCTCTACCCATGGAATTATACCAGTAGCTCTAAGCACTATTGTCATTGCTCAACCCATGGATGTTAGGGATTTAAAAGAAATATCTTAGACCTTCTCTATGCTACTGGGGTAAACTGACCTAAGTTATGCTATTCCAGCTATGTTATTTATATAGCTGGAGTCGACATAGCTTAGATCAATTTACCGTGGTGTCTTCTCTTCCCTGCGTCGATGGGAGATGCTCTCCGGTCAACTTACCTTACTCTTCTCGGAGAGTTAGCGTACCGGACGGAGTTGACCGTTGAGCGCTTTGCCATTGATTTAGTGGGTCTTCACTAGATCTGCCTAATCAATACCTGCTGCATCAATTGCAGCAGCGTCGATTTCCTGGTACTGAAGACAAGCCATTAGTGTTGGCAGGGCTCCTGTCTCTAAACTTAATCTATAAAAGCAATGATAGTCAGAGTTCTAGTAGCCACTCAGTCACCATTAGCCCATTCAATTTTTCACCAGATGTGGACACCTCTGTGTTTGTCTATGAAATGATCTTGAACATTAGGTGGGAGCCTTAGAATTTCCTTGCTTTTGTGGGTTTATTTACAATAATCTTTTTTACAGTACTAATCAGTGTTAGGTTTTGAAAACATTGTTAAATTGTAATAACACAACTAAGTAGCACAAAGAGTGCACATCAGAAATAAACACAGATACAGAAATTATGAGATCAATACACCATTCAGAATTTCTATGAAGATATTCAAAAGACCTTGCAAAATAAGAACCCAACACTGCACTAGAATTAACAATCTAGTAAGATTTGTATTATGACAGGTAATTTACACATGTTCATTTAAGATAAAACTGGTGAATCTTATTTCACTTATTTAGGTAACACAGTGCAGAAAAAAAAGAGTAATTTTTGTAGTAAGACTCTGAAAAGCCACATGCTTAATTTTAAACAAATAAGTACCACTAGCTTCAATGAAATATCCCAGCCTCTCACATGAATCTGCCAACCAGAGGCACCTCCTAGTCACATCATCATCTTATGGTTGAATTAGTAACTGTACAAATAGACCACTACACTGGACAAAAGTCTGAAACTTTTGCCTTGTTCAGCTTCAAAGCACTCAAACCCCACGCGTCAGGGAATGGTCAGCACTATGCATTAGAGTTCTCAAAACATCAAACATGTTGTGACAAAAATTCAGTATTTAGCTTAACTTCACGTGTCTTAAAATGGTTTATTACTAGGGATGACCAAACCATCCTGGACAATAATAATCCCCTGACCTTTTGACTATGTCTAGAATGTGGTCAGGAGAGTGATGTCAATGGAGGAGGTTTTCTATTTTGTCCACTGATACGTGTGTTTTGCATTTCACTAGACATTCAGACACTGCAGTAATAAATACCAAATAAATCTATGCTTTAAAACAAACAAAACTATATGCATGCCAGTCAGTCAGCAGGTCAGTCTTTTTTTAGCCTCCTGAGGATTCCCTGAGATCAAAGTACTATAAACACTCTAAAGCCATTCTCTTCCCAAACTGATAATGCTTACACCCCATAGCCCTTGACATGAGAATATAATTCAGGAGCAAAGCACACTGCAGGTACTCATCCCAAATGATCCAGTTCCATGAAAAACTGGAATTGGAAGTGGATATAGAGGAAGGCATCCCCTAAAGAAGCTGAGGAAAGGGGTCAGGAATCCTAACGTCTGGTACTGTGAGGCAATAACCTTTTCCCAGCCCCTTAATCCTCATATGAGGAAAGGACAATGAGGTCCAAGTAACAGGCCAGGTGTGGAGGCATCAGGGACTAATGGCAGCCCTCTATCAGGTGGAAATTGTTAGGGAAGGATTCATAACCTGTACAGTGCAAGTTATTGCTGAATTCGCAGATAAGTTAATCTAATAAATTTGTGACCTAATTAAACCACATCTCTTTCATCTTGTTTTTCTTCCAACATGTCTGGGACTACGTAATTCAGGAGCAAAATACAGCCACTGCTACAGTCAGATAGGCAAGAAGACAAATCTCCTCCGCAAATACAGATGTTACTGGTTTCAGTTAAAAATAGTTCTCTGTTGCTTGATTCCATCCTTTTTGGAGACAATAGGGTAGTGGAGGGGAGTGATCCAGTAGTCCACACTATAGAAGAGGTGTTTCATACAGTTTTAAGGTAAATTCAGTGGAAATCAAAATAAATAGTTTAAATAAATTTCACCAAAAGTATTTATGTAATGTGGATCCAGGAACAAGGAGTGATATGTGCTTTGGAATACTGTCTTTTGCATATGATACGTCACAACTTAGAAACATACTTTCTCACCCTGATCTGTGTGGAAATTCTTTGCCTGAATTTTATCATTACTGATTTTCTTCCATGCATTTAATTAAGAAAGCTTAATTCCTGCCTGAGCTATTTGAATTTTTCTTAGCATTGGTGAAACATCAGTTGTAATTGAATCAGCAAAAGTAATATCTAATCATATCGTTCTGCTATTTATAAATCTTTATAGATCACTTTACAAATAAATTAGCGTCATATCAAACTGCTGATCTTGACTTTGCTGGCAGAGACAGATACAGTGCACTTTCAGTGAGCTTGGAACACTGGGTCCTCTTTTAAAATAAACAAAATTAGAATTTCATAATGCAACCTAGTGAGGAGCATGACCCTGTGAGGTGGTTCAAGTACAACTGACCATCAAATGTTGCACATTTCACAGCCAAATAACTATACCATATTTCAGCACCTGTTTTGTTCAGAAATAGATGTAAAGACCCCATCCATTCTAACCTCTGATTCTTACTACTGCTTAAGTCATTAATATTTTAAATTTTAAAAATAAAATTTATTATTATTAAAATAGGATGTCTGGTATTTCAGAAGCTGGGTTAAAATAACCATTACTTTAATTACATTTGAAAAAAAGCAGTTCCAAGGAAAGAACATTTAGAGATGGTATAATAACAGGTAAACCCAAGTCTTTATTTATCACAGTGCAGCTGATAGATTATACTGCACAAAGATTTAACTCCAATTTGCAAAAATAAACCACATTTTGAAAACAAAACATGGATCTAATCCTTTAAGAAGTGAGAGACTCTTCCACTTAGAAACCTACCAGTTAGCAAAAGGGATGTTAATTCATCTCTCTTTTTCCAGGACCTGCCAACACTTACCCGCCTGTCAGCTTTTGATGATCAGCATGTCATCCTTATATCTGTCAACTATAAGGACTGTTGACTTTATGGGATTTGACTTTATGACCCAAAACCTTTTACATCAGCTATTGCAGAAAGACGAGTGCAATACAGTAATAAAAGAACTATCAAAACAGCTCTGAGGAGAGATAGGGATAGGGGTACTGATTAAAAACTGGAAAAATTAATCATATTTAATGGCTGTGAAATGAAGTGATTCACCTCACAAAAGAAAACCCTTGATGAACCAATGCTGGGGGTTTATTTTATATCATAAACAAAGAAGTTACATAACTGGAGGTGACTGTTCATTTTAACCAGATGTTGTTTTTCAAGGACATCATAAGAATTTATTGATTAGAGTGGGGAGAAAAATCATTTCTATCTAACAATCAGATCCTCAGCAGGTACAAAAGGAGGTATGCTAACTTACCTAACCTGAGGATCTGACCCTACACACATAAATACATACATACATGCAGAGAGAGAGATTATAGCCAAAATTTTCAGACAAGACTGGTGCCTATGATTAAGCACCTGAATAAAGGTGCTAAACACCCACTACTCTGAAGGAAGTCAAAAGCAGTTGTTGGTGCTCAGCACCACTCTTATGTAGGTGCCGAAATGTATATTGGGTACCTTATGCTAGGAAATTGAGCGGTTGAAATGTTGTCCTATATTCATTTATTAGTGTTAATAATTATAATTAATAATAAATATATTTACACTTAAATAGTGCTGTAATCCTAAGAGCATGTCACAAAAATTAACTAAATAGTGCTCAAAACCCCCTGAGATAGGTTAAATAATATTAGTTCCATTTTACAAGTGGGGAAAAGTTAATACTCCTATTGTAGCTTACTAGCTAAGTTAAAAAAAAAAACATTTTAAAACTGGTGATGCCAGACTGGTTTAATGACATGGTTTAGGTGGCACATGTGGACCAAACTGTATCAAAATTGAATTTAAAAATCTATTATAAACCAGTTCATCTTCAAGTGATCTTACGGTCCTGGCAACACTAAGCACAGAAGCCAATAGACAGTCCCCTTATAGCAACCCAGCCTTGGGCTTCCACCCAGACACCCAAGTCAAATATGAAAGTTCTACCAATCCCAAAGGATCACCTCCCAAATTAATGAATATTTCAGATCTTATTCAAATACATGCTTACAGCCAATCCTTATTAACTAAACTAAAATGTATTTAAAAAGAAAAGAGAGCGCATTGGTTAAAAGATCAGTATACATACAGATATGAGCATAGTTTTGAGATCATTTTCATAGTAGAGGTGGTGAGCTTTGTACTTGCAAAGAGTTCTTTCAGAATTTAATCCATAGGTTATAGTCCAATGTTCATATCCAGGGTGATCCAGGTGGGACTAGAGGTCTCAGTCTTATGACTCAAGTTTCCCCTGCATAAAGCATCAAACATATCTGAGATAAAAAGGATCAGGACTCAAGGGATTTTTTATACAGTTCCAGGCCGTCTCTTGACAGAGTCCTTAGGCAAACAATAGACAATCATCCAGACTCTGAAGTAGACCTATTTCCTAAGTATAACTGGTGATTAGCTAAAGGGATTAACATAAGTCAATTGCCCGCTTTCCACCATTTTCAGGTGATTTGCAAAGGAAAGAGAAATCAATACAGTGATATCACTATATTTACAGGTTTCAGAGTAGCAGCCGTGTTAGTCTGTATTTGCAAAAAGAAAAGGAGTACTTGTGGCACCTTAGAGACCAACCAATTTATTTGAGCATAAGCTTTCGTGAGCTACAGCATCTGATGATGCTGTAGCTCACGAAAGCTTATGCTCAAATAAATTGGTTGGTCTCTAAGGTGCCACAAGTACTCCTTTTCTTTTTACTATATTTACAGGTCATTTAAACATTAAGATCTCCTTTTGATCTCTGAATTAACAGAATACAGCATAGACAGGAACTGTTAGATTACACTGTTTACATATATATTATTAGAGGTTAACACACACAAACACAAACATTATCTACCACTATGTCCCTAAAGGTCATTTATCCTGTGGTTTATCTTAACCCTTTCTTGCCATGTGTCACAGCCCCTCTGCACAACAACTGGAAATTGTGCTCCTAAAATAAAAACAAATTACCTTACTGCTAGCTGGCAAATACAAAACAAACATGTTTGTTCCTGATTCACACAGCAAGTTGTAATCCACCTGAAGCACATACCAAAGAAAATTGGATATATGGAAGTAGTTCATACCATAGTTTCTCCCTCTCACCCCTTTTTAATTCTCTAATTTAGGTCTTCTTTAATTCTGTTTCATTCTCCCCTCAGTCCTCTGGCAATAGTGTAGAATGCTGATAAACTAATTTGTGTTCTAATTTGAACCTGTCATGGTGAGATATTTATTTGTGCATCAAACAGTTCACCTAAATGTTGGCAGAGGAAGAGCAGGATGCATAAAACAACAACAGGTTATGTCATAAATATAAAGGGAAGGGTAACAACCTTCCTGTATACGGTACTAAAATCCCTCCTGGCCAGAGGCACACAATCCTTTTACCTGTAAAGGGTTAAGAAGCTCAGGTAACCTGGCTGGCACCTGACCAAAAGGACCAATAAGGGGACAAGATACTTTCAAACCTGTCGGGGGGGGGGAGGTTTTGGTCTGTCTGAATGCTTTCCGGACACAGATCAAGGAAGCAAGCAATCCAACCCTATTAGAATCAGTAAGTACTAGCAAGGGAATGTGTTAGTTTATTTTTGTTTTGGCTTGTGATTTTCTCTGTGCTGAGAGGAAGGTGTATTCCTGGTTTTCTTTTTGTAACTTTAAAGTTTGGCCTAGAGGGAAATCCTCTGTGTTTTGAATCTGATTGTCCTGTAATATTACCTTCCATCCTCATTTTACAGAGGTGCTTCTTTTATTTTTTTTTCTTTACAATAAAGTTCGTTTTTTAAGAATCTGATTGGGTTTTTAGGGTCCTACAAACCCCAGGGTCTGGTTTGTGCTCACCTTGTTTATTTTTCAAGCCTCCCCTGGAAAGGGTGTATAGGCTTGGGGGGATATTTTTTGGAAATAGGAACTCCAAGTGGTCCTTTCCCTGATTCTTTGTCTAAATCACTTAGTGGTGGCAGCATACCTCAGTCCAAGGACAAATAGAGATGTGTGCCTTGGGGAAGTTTTTAACCGAAGCCGGTAGAAATAAGCTTAGGGGGTCTTTCATGCGGGTCCCCACATCTGTACCCTAGAATTCAGAATGGGGAGGGAACCCTGACAGGTTACTTATCAGAAAGCAGTGATTTTTCTTTTCATTCAGGACAATATTTTCTGCTAGATAAATAGAAGTTATATGGGAAACCTGACAAATTTTCCCCACTAATTGCTATAGGCTTTGATTTAGCAAAGCAGTGAAGCATGTGCCACGTTTTCAAAACTGTCCATTAATTTTCAGTGCCAGTAATTTTTTGGTGTCCATTCTAAAACATGTCTCAAGTTGGGCATTAAAATATTTGAGTTATACAGAACCAGTGGCCACTTCTGAATATATTGGCCTGCACTGAGCTAGGGTGTTCTTTCTAACAATTTTCACCATTTCTTATACAACTTTGGGCATATAAAACCTTATTTCAGATATATCAGTAAAACTGCTAAGGTTGAATAGAGTATTTTTATTAGTTGTTACAGGACAACTGATTACCTCAACAGCAATGTACAGAACTCTCAACTCATTCATTAAATGCCTCTCAGTAGGAGCACAGTGTAATGCCAACAGACCCTGGGCATTGTCAGATGGGATCAAATGTGGGACCTCTGGAGCTTAATGCATAAGCTAAAAAAAAATCTGTCTTTTAGCCAAGGCTGTGGCAGGCTCATTGATCTCTAGCTGGTCTACCTGCCACTAGAGGGAGACAGAGTTTCCCACGAAGCAGGCATGGGTTACAACGTCACCTTTCATCATATGGCCCACAATGAAGTATCAAAGCAAGAAATTATAATTTAATCCTACTGCACTAGAACACTTGAGTTTACTTAAGAGACTGGATGGGCATTGGTCACCTAGTGTGGTTCTGACTAGCTGTGATTAGTACTCTCTTCTAGGAAGAAGACCCTCATGCTACTTACGTAAGAATAAATTTCATACAGACACTCCCCCTTTTTAGATCACTCACCAGATGTGAAGCAACAGAAACCAATCTGCCTGAGAACCAAATGTCTTTCCCTAATCAGCTGATAAAATATTTTTAGAGTTTTGTTTATACTAGTGAATATTATATGCATAGAAATAAAATTCATTTCTGGTTTATTCTACTAAACAAATTTCCTTTCACAGAGCTCCAGTTTTTTTATTGTACAGATGTTTTCTTTGAAGTCATTGTTCCTGACAGTTAATGTAATAATTGTAATTATACTTTGGTGCTCCGGTTATATAGTTTATTCATCCCTGGATGCTAGTTTAGGAAAAATTCCTCGGGAGTATTTTAAGGATTTGGATTAAATGCAGAAGAAAAATAGCCTTTTCCAAACATAGGTATAGAAAGGCATATAGTTTAAAATTTCCTGTGGATTTGTTTCTTATAGTGAACTGACAGGGTTTCCTGTTCTTCAGCATCAGGCCTTTTATTAACGCAGTATCAAATAGCTATATCTAAGTTCTCTCCCTGTGTTACTGATTACATTGTGTTTTGTACAGTAACATGGTAGAAGATTTGGGGTGTGGGGACAATTGACTGGCACTATGTATACCAATTTCAAATAGCTTAACTGTGTCCCTGTTTTCAAGACTAGTCCTTCAACAAAATATTCCATTATGTGTTAACACTGCTCTAAACTTGCTGCCACTGAAAACAGCTGATGAAAACCTAAACCATTTACTTGAATGGAAGCAGAATCAGGCCCTCTAGATGCACAGTAACTGTGGCCAAAGAACGTGTTTAGGAGCCAAATCCTGACTTCAGTCTGGAATTCGGTCCTATGTAATCATGAATGTTACACTCTTGATAAGTTGTAACCAGTGTTTTTTGTAGCTATGTCGGTCCCAGAATATTAAAGAGACAAGGTGGGTAAGCTCTGAGACAAGAGCTCTGTGTAAGCTCAAAAGCTCGTCTCTCTCACCAACAGAAGTTGATCCAACAAAAGATATTACTTCACACACCTTGTCTTTCTACAATCTTCATTAAAAAAAAAAGCAAAACAGAAGATATTCTGTTCCTGCTGCAATAAACCCAATCATTTCAACAGCTACCCCTCCAGCTATGTATATTTATGTGTGAGATTCAAAATAGCCACTTTCCTTATTCTCTTCCTCTCCTTCACAGCCTCTCAGCAGGATTTCAAGATAATGAGCACTTTATGCAATTACGTATGCTACATTTGCTCTGATTTTAATGAATTCTTCATAATATACAAATCCTTCTATTTAGGGGTTAGGCCAATGACATGTAAAGGCATTTCCATGAAGTGTTTTCAAAACTGCCCTGTGGTTTGAGGAAACTAATGTTATAAAGCAAAATTATTCCTTGAACTCACATAGTTTAAAATGTGTTGCCACCTAAAACGCACACAGTGCTGTAGTGGTCCATCCAGAACAGGGTTGAAGCTCGTTGGTAGGACCATGTGGGGAAGCTTGAACTGCCATTCCTTCTGTCATAACAGTCCCATAGATAAAGGATGAGGTTTTCAGAAATGCCTGTGTGACTTAGCAGCACAAGTTCTGTTGAAAAACAATGGCATTTTTGATCCAATGTTACGTTGTTGCTCACCAACGCCCCCTATCCCCCTCATTCTACATATCTGTCAAAGCCAGCAGCTTTCATAAGTTATAAATACACTTGCCAACGAAAAAGCATAAGCAGTATCAGCTGATGTGCAGAACAAGAATTTGTTGCTACTATGTAACATTAACCTAAAATAATATATTTATGCTAATAAACTACAATAATGAATACATTTGGAGCAGCACATTTTTTCTCAATTTCAGCTATATATAATACAGGAGCTTTTGTTTAATACAATAACTCTCCTTGTCTTATGCCAATGACTGTAAGTTTTGTTTGTTTGTTGTTTTCGAATAAAGGCATTTGCAACCAAGCCCAATTCTAACAGTTTCCCACACACGACAGAAATGTTTTTTTTTGAAACATAACTCTTTTGGGGGAAGACGGCTCGTTATTTATTTATTTTAGAGACCCAATACAAAGTAAAGTCCATTCACAAAAGTCCTCATTTCCATTCATAGAGGCCCTCATTTTCTCAGACTCTTTATTCAAACAGGTTTCAGAGTAACAGCCATGTTAGTCTGTATTCGCAAAAAGAAAAGGAGGACTTGTGGCACCTTAGAGACTAACCAATTTATTTGAGCATGAGCTTTCGTGAGCTACAGCTCACAGTATGCATCCAATGAAGTGATCTGTAGCTCACGAAAGCTTATGCTCAAATAAATTGGTTAGTCTCTAAGGTGCCACAAGTCCTCCTTTTCTTTTTATTCAAACAAGGTTCACAGGGCAAAAATAAGCAACTGAAAGTAGCAATCCCTCAGAAACTGAAGAAAATGACTTTTATTGTTTGTCAGATGACTATATTATGACTATAACAATGATTATTATATATATAATTGTAAATTGGATTTTATTTGGAAATTTTTATTGAAATAATTCCAAAAGGGAATCTTTAGCCTAGCGTGATTCCCTATACTCCTTGCCGTCTAGAAGTCTGCTGGAGTATTCAATCTCATTATCCCAACTTTGTAGTGTATACTTGAAACCTGAAGTTGGCCTATAATGTTCAGGTCTGGGTATTGTGGCCTCCAGAATTTATCCCATAAGGTTCAGGTTGAGATTTTTGTTTTTGTTTTAGTATTCAAACACAAAATGCTTAAATGACCTTGAATTTTATTCCCAACACATTCACCCACCTATGGAATATAATGAAGAACAACAAGTTGTTAGGTTTTTTGCTTTGTTTTAACGTTATAGTGAAATAGCAAAATTGCCGCCCAATTCCGTTGAGATGTTGCAGGAAGAACCTGGTACTGATTGTGACAAATCCATTGATGCTGTCACAAACTGGAAATGAAAACTGAAAAACTGTGTTGTCCTTCAGAAGCGAAGATTGCTAATCTTGAAAATTTAAAGTCCTGGATTTGATGGAGTGAACCTAACAGATATATCTCTTCTGACAGTTTCTTGCATTTACTGTGTCAACACTACAGCTGTGCCACTGTAGCTGTCCTGCTGTAAGGTTTCCTATTTAGCTGCTCTATGCTGATGGGAGAGAGGTCTCCTGTTGGCATAATTAAACCACCCCCACCAAGTGGCAGTAGCTATGTTGACAGGAGAGTGTCTCCTGCTGACACAGCGCTGGCCACACAGTTGCTTCTGTCAGTGAAACTTATGTCAGGGGTGTGTTTTTTTCCACTGACTGACACAAGTGTTAGTGTAGACATAAACTGTAGTCCATTGAAATTTAGGCTAAGATGCAGTATTGTGCCTACACTTGTGATGCAATCTCTCTCAAAATGTTTCAAAGTTTAATTGACTAACAAAAATGTTACATAGACCAAGTCTCTATTGCAAGTAACAGAAAAATAGCACATTGCTGGTTTCTTTCAACCTCTAAATGCCAGGCTAAAATCATCCTTTGTGTAATTCCAGTGACTTCTGTAGAGTTACATCAGAGAGGAATTTGACATACAGTAGAACCTTAGAGTTATGAACACCAGAGTTACCAACTGACCAGTCAACCACACACCTCTTTTGGAACCGGAAGTACACAATCAGGCAGCAGCAGACACACATACATACATACATACATAAACACACACACACACACAAGCAAATACAGTACTGTGTTACTTGTAATTTACTAACAAAATGAAGGGAAAGCAATATTTTTCTTCATAGTAAAGTTTCAAAGCTGTATAAGTCAATGTTCAGTTGTAAACTTTTGAAAGAACAACCATATTTTTTGTTCAGAATTAAGAACATTTCAGAGTTATGAACAACCTCCATTCCTGCCATGTTCGTTACTCTGAGGTTCTATTGTAACACAATATAATGACTGTTGCACAAATACATTTATATCTGTAAATTTGTAAAGACATTTATAATGACTTTGCACAAATATTTTACATATTTTTCAAGTGCTCTTAAATTAAAATTGTTCACCAAGAGCATTTTGTTTTGTTTTAATCCATTTATAGATTTTTTTTGGCTCTCACAGTTATTCTAAGAGTATGTTTAAGAACCGAAGAAGATTGCTGAGTTATTGACAGCTCTCTGTGTCAGGTTTCAGAGTAGCAGCCGTGTTAGTCTGTATCCACGAAAGAAAAGGAGGACTTGTGGCACCGTAGAGACTAACAAATTTATTTGAGCACAAGCTTTTGTGAGCTACAGCTCACTTCATCGGATGCATGTAGTGCATGTATTTTCCACTACATGCATCCGATGAACTGAGCTGTAGATCACGAAAGCTTATGCTCAAATAAATTTGTTAGAGTCTAAGGTGCCACAAGTCCTCCTTTTCTCTCTGTGTCAGTTAACATTAATTGTGTTTAAGTAAACTCTATGTGTAAGTATTACATCCATTTCTTTCACCCAAAGGCAGTTCCAATCTCATGAAATTGTTCTGCAAATTAACTTGATGTGATTCTTAGAAACCAATAACTAGCCATAATTGTCATTACATTTTCTTCTTCCAATAGACACCAGATAGCAATCTAGATAAAATAAATGTCACTGCATTTGCCTGACTGGTGATCAGATTATGTTTCTGGAGCTGATATGCCTACAGATTCCAGTTTGCTCCTGCTCTTCTTCCTGGCAATCCCTATGAAGATGAAGGCTAATCGGCTTACAAAGAGCCCAATTTACCATTGCCCTGCACCTTGTGTAATTATTTCTCAGCATATTTAGTGTACAGCGAGTGTAAACTGCTATCAAATCAAAAAGGTAGCATTTTATATCCACTTTGCATTGATGGAAATGATAAAGTGCAGGAAAATGGGCATTGGTGATTAGGAGTCTCAGACAGGGAGGAATTCTAATGCTTTTTGCATCTTGTAACAGTGCAAGTCAGTACTTCATGCTACCATTTTAGCCAGTGCTAAACACTGCGTCCTCTACTTCTCCCTACTTTTTATCATGCCCATTCACTGTGTCATTCTAAAATTAGATTGTAAACTCTTCTGGGCAAAAAAATTTCTTCTTATTTGTACTTTGAGGTGCCTAGCATACATTTGGGCTCTTTAAAATAGTAAACAATAATTAATGGTACCATATTCCTGGATAGCAAAGACTGTACCAAAACACACTAATGCGGACATAAATCTAGGACCTGTGAGAGGAAGTGAAAGATGAAATCAATGAGGAAAAGTAGACCCCGGCAAAAAAAGAATACAAAGGAAGCCCTGAATGTTCGGCATCAGCTTTGGAAATACATTCAATGATTCCATTCAATATTTTGAACACTGACGTTGTGACACTTCTGTCACTTAAGTGCTAAGAGTACAAAAGTGCTTGATTAACCACATGCATAGAAAACAAGGGGAAAGACACCCCAAAGCAGAGCAAAGGGATTGGGTTTTTTGGGACTGAGAATATAGTATTGTAGCCGTTCGCATTCTTTGCACATTCCAATTCACTCAAAACCCCTTAGTGTATAGTTTGTGTCAAGCAATGTGGATCCACCACAAGAAGTGAGTGAAAATTAATGTTGGGTGAACAGGGGAACAGGGTGAATAATTCATAGAAAATGTATTCCATTAGTTTCAGCCACTGGATTGGTTGTGAATGGTTCATTATGAGTGTTCTACTGAGTATTCAATATTCACAGTTCTATATTTGAGTTATATGTCACCTAAGTCACATGGGCTGCTTTCCCCCCTCATCTGCGACTGGATAGATGTACCTTTGTTACACTAAGAAAAATGATACCAACAGGATCTTGTAAGAGGGACAAGGCAAACTGCCACATTTATTGTAAATACAACAAAATATTCCTATATGCAATTTCTATATGGATCCATTCACGCACACATACATTCACACACAGGTTCTACATAAAGGTTGTTATAGTTACCAGCCTAGATGTTGCTCGTGCCAAGTCACTGGCCAGGTGGCCTGGACTCGAGAGTGGAGCCGAGTCGTTGTCAGATGCGCATCCGATGCTCCTGGAGGGTGGTCATAGAACCAGACTCCAAAGTTCTCACTTTCTAGAGTCCATTTTTATAGGAATTTCTTCCTATGCCAGTCTATGGGAATTGCTTCATCATGCTGTTGCTGAATCAATCAGCAGATAGCACAATCCTGATGGCTCCGTGTTGCCAGATGTTATCTTGTTCTTTGGTTCTCCCATCCTTGAGGCTGTTGGGTGGATTCCAGTCTGCCCTCCGGGGGTCCTCTGGTTATTTCCACTTGATGCCTTCTTCAGCTGATGGACACTGGATTCTTAGGCTGGCCCCTCCCTGATCATTCAGTTATTATCCACACCATCCATCCATATACATCCTCTATCTCTATTTTAATCACAATTGTTAACAAAGCGAGATGAATACAACAAAAGGGCGGGGAGGCTCTGGGTGCTGTTTTTGTTGTTACAGAGTATTGCTTTGAGTCTCTCTCTGTGTGAGTAGTTGTAGTTGTTGTTACAAAGAATTGCTTTGAGAACAGACTCTGTCTTAGAATGTACTAACACAATTAGCAGCTTGCAAGTTTCACACAGAGAGGGAGAGAAACAGTACCAAAAACCAAGAGACCTCTTAAATATTAATACCCTGGAATTTAAACTATGGGGAATCAAACTCATTTGTGATTTTAATACAGAACTACTTTAATATGATCCAACACCTTTTACAAATAAGAGAGTCCCAATAACTCTCCATATTATTCAGTGCTTTAGATTATGTCCACCATTGTGGTATTGAACAGGTGTCAGATTGAGGAAAATGCCAGTAAGTTGTGCTGATGTGCAAAATATGCTCATACATTCTGGGCTACTTCTGTTTGGTTCCCTCTTGTTGGGGTTTAGGTTTGGCTTCCCTCAGTGGGGTTCAGATCCTCTGCTGTACTACTTGGTCTTGGCTCCTTTGTGATTGGGGAAAAATAATAAGGGGTGGTACTTTCTGAATCCCACCCACTCATGGTACCAGAGTGATCTGTCACTCAGATCTGTCTTCATAATATCATGATGATTACTTATTATTTGTATTACAGTAGTGTCTATAGTCTCCGGACTAGATCCAGGCCCCACTGTGCTAGATGCTATACATACACAGTAAAAGATGGCCCCTGCCTGAGGCATTTATTCTAAATAGACAAGAGAAGCAAGGTGAGAGGGGAAACAGAGGCACATAGAAGAGAAGTGTCTTGCCCAAGCTCAGACCAGATCAGTGGCAGGTCCAGGAATAAAAATCCATGTGTCCTAAATCCCAGTCATTCACACTCCATTCACATTTTCAAGGCTTTCTTCTCATCGATAATAACTAGACACTTAGGCCCAGATGTGCAAAGATGCCAAAATCCATACTCAGGTGTTTAAGTCCCCGTTTTAAGATCCATTTCAATCCACAAAAACCCTGCATGTCTGCCCCCAAACTCTGTAGGCTCTTGAACTTGCTTGGCACCTAAATCTTCACAGTAGACATTCCCTATTCACCTAAGTTTTTTTCCTCTTGGCCTATGCACTGTTGCCTCATCCTAGGCATCTGGACACCTACCACCTCTTTAGGCCCCAGAGGGATCCACAAGTGGGGGAAGAGAGGTGAAAGATCACTTATATGTCCTGTGAGGCCCAATCCATTAAGTGTGCTTAGCAGCCGCCAATCAGATCAGGTCCCATTCAAAATCTGCCTGGTGTAGGAGGTAGTGGTGGTAGCAACTTTCGAACTATTAATCCAGCAGCTAGATCACTCACCTGGGTTGTGGTTAACTCAATTACCCCCGCTGCCTGAACAGGGATTTCCCACGACTCTTAAGAGAGTGCTCAAACCAGTGGCCTAGGGGATACTCTATGTGGGAATCTCTCCTGTTGAAGCTGTTCCACTATGGATAAATAATTAAAGAATTATTGAAGCAGGGGGACTGGATCTTGGCTCTGCCACATCCCGGGACAGGTGCTTTAGCCACCAGAATACAGAGTCATTCTTGTGCGTTTGTGGCCCAATGACTCTGGACAATAGACAGATACTCTAAGAGAGGTGCTAGGATGACATACCAGCTTAGTTTGAGCCCTAATATCTAAACACTTAGTGATTACACTGTCATTTGGTCCTAGCTGCAAAGGTCAAAAATCCCTGACCATCTTGCATGATTAACTGCTTCAGTGCCATGCCATGAGTTGTAAGGACGTTTTATAGGATGCTGAAAGAAGAACCAAAAGGTTTTCCAGAAAATGGATTAGAGAAATGTAACAAAGACTCCAGCAAACATATAATTAAAATACAACCAGTTCTCTCTATATAATGTTTATAAAAACAACTCAAAGTAATCAAACATTAAATACTTTTTAATTATACCTGTTCTGTTAGTGTTCCTTACACCGTTAAATTAAATTATTGTAATTAAAATAGCAGTGCCCTTCACATGGCTAAAGACAAAACTTATTCTCTCAGTACTGAGTAGAGTTATCCAGTTACAAATGTACAAGTACACAGCTTTGCTAGAAAAGAGGGTGCAGAAATGGCCTCAACATTTTCAGGAGGAATCTGGTTTGTTCATTTCAAACTCCTGCAAATAGAACCTCATGTGCTGCAGTAACAAATAATACATCACATTTATTCCCACCATCCAGGGGAGATGGAGCCCATAATGGAATCTCCTCCTGGTCAGATGTGGGAAGTTCAACAGAATGTGGCTAGAATGGAGGACACAGCTATGGGCACTAGACCCTAGTTTTTGAAGCTAATCAAAAACTACAGGACGATGGAATAAAAGCAAAGGAGTCTAACTTCTGAATAGTTACAGGTTTCAGAGTAACAGCCATGTTAGTCTGTAGTCTCAAAAAGAAAAGGAGTACTTGTGGCACCTTAGAGACTAACCAATTTATTTGAGCATAAGCTTTCGTGAGCTACAGCTCACTTCATCGGATGCATACGGTGGAAAATACAGAAGATGTTTTTATACACACAAACCATGAAAAAATGGGTGTTTATCACTACAAAAGGTTTTCTCTCTCCCCACCCCACTCTCCTGCTGGTAATAGCTTATCTAAAGTGATCACTCTCCTTACAATGTGTATGATAATCAAGGTGGGCCATTTCCAGCACAAATCCAGGTTTTCTCCCCACCCCCGCCACAAACCCACTCTCCTGTTGGCAACAGCTTATCTAAAGTGATCACTTTCCTTACAATGTGTATGATAATCAAGGTGGGCCATTTCCAGCACAAATCCGGTTTTCTCCCCACGCCCCCCCCCCCCCCCAACCCCACTCTCCTGTTGGTAATAGCTTATCCAAAGCGATCACTCTCCTTACAATGTGCACGATAACCAAGGTGGGCCACTTCCAGCACAAATCCAGGGTTTAACAAGAACGTCTGAGGAACGGGGGGGGGGGTAGGAAAAAACAAGGGGAAATAGGTTACCTTGCATAATGACTTAGCCACTCCCAGTCTCTATTTATGAATAGTTGGTACCCCAAAGGTGGAGGATATTGGGTTTTGGCAAATTGGATTGTAGATCTTTACCGAAGCATTTTGTTAAATGAACCTCCGCTTATCTCAGTAAGAAAAACTGCAAAGAAAACATTTCAGGAAATGTTACAATTATGAATATGAGCTTGAAAACTGCAGGAACCCTATGTGATATTAAATATCAGGATTCCAGTATCACTTCTCTCGTTGATTATACTATTGTTCTGCTAAGGAGAAGAAAAGCTTCTCCTGTTGTAAAACAGCAATTACTGTCTATTGGACTATCTTGAGCTGTATTGTACCCTGTTGGGCATCATGTGGGATATGCTAGTCAATCATGTGTCATTTTAATCTCAGAGGAACTTCTGTCTTTATGAATCAAAGGATTAGTGAAGCTAGCAAGGATACTGAAGAACAGATCCACACTGAGGGGTGAATCAGAGTTCTCAGGAGGCACAATCAGCCATAGACTCAGAACTTCAATCTGAGCTGTTCATCAAAAAGAGGAAAAACACATTTGATGTGACTATTAGATTGTCAGTTTATGTTATCTATACTGCATACTTTCTCTTCATGAACTCTCTCTTTGAGAGTATATGTAGATACAATACGGAATAAAACAGATACAAAATATATAGTCAGCTTTTGGCTCTATATTATTTTTATGAATATTTGCGTAATATACCTGAGTATGTAAGGCATTTCTAGACACATAGTAAAACAGGTATCTCCCCTAAGGAGTTAACTAGATAAACAGGCAGGAGATTGAGAAAAAAAATGTCACTTTTTTCATTTCTTGCCCATTTCCTTCTATTATAATCCTAACCAGCCCTTAAACCTTATGTGGCTTTCTACTTTTAACTTGTATTGTATAATTTAATCAATTAAAATAAATTCAACATACTTCCTCATTCCTCCACCCTTACCCATTACCAGTTCTTTCCCCATTTCCTGTATTCAGAACTTTAATTTGCAGTGAATCCACTGCTTTTGCCTGTTCTCCTATCCACTAGCCCTTATATCCACCCTGGCCCATTTTCCACACGTGCCTAACCTCACTCATTGATGTCTATCCCAAACACCCTCTATCCCGTTGCTTCTCTTTCAAGTGTCTGGTACCTCAATGGGTTAAGAGGCCTCATCCCAGAGGTGTTGGCAAATCTCTTGTCACTGGAAACAAACTTACCCTAGTATTTGTCTATCTATATTTCTCCCCTAAGCCTCTTACAACACATTGAGTGAAACTTAGTACCAATGAAGTCAATGGGAGTTTTGCCATTGCTCCTACCAGAAGAGAGATTAAGTTGTTGGAAACCCAAAGGGGACTGGAGGTTTCCCAAGGGACTGATCCAGCTTCTGCTGAACACTGTCATTGATATCTATAGGCACTAGAGCATATGTCTAGCCGAATGCTAGAGCACATCTGAGTATTACATCAAAGCCATCGAGATTCTCTTTAATTTGTATTTTATTTCTGCAGTGGATTCAGGAGTTGGTATGGTTTTAACATACTGAACAAGATTAGAGGTGGAATGGGAAAATCTACTTGGTCTTTAAACTCCCTTATGAAAAAGTCCCATAGAATTAAATAGATATAAAATCTAAAGCATTCTATGGCACCTTCTTCTAAGCCATACAAAACGATGACCTTCCTACATCGTTCAAAAAGGGTTTGAATATAGTGATATTTATTATTAATGAGGCTTCTGCAGTCATCTCTGCCTCATTATGACTTTTTCTCTCTCCTTATATCCTCAAAGTTTTATCTTTGTTTTCTAAGGTAGCAAGCCCTCTTGGGAGCTTAGCTTGCTTTGTCCACCAGAAAGCTGATGCCATATTAATTTTTGCAGACTCCTGTGATTTCACATCCTCCTGAAGAATAATATGTAAATGGGGCTTCCATTGTTTCCATAGTGCTTAATTTATATTGGAGATAGGTAGATATTTACCTTCCCTCTTGTCTGGGAGAAAACATGTTTAGTATTAAGGCAAAGATTTAACAAGGATATTAATCATTATTGTGTCCCGGGCTTTCATAAAAGGTCTTACTTGATACACTTTTATAATACAGTAATATAGTATACAATCAGCTGATTCAATTGCTTACCATTTGGGGTTCAGACCCCCCTATTCTCCTCCTGAACCCTGATTGTCACACCAGGAAACTGTGGAGGGAGGAAAAAAGTGTGGAGGAAAAAGATATGAAAGGAAAGAAAAAAAAAACCTGAAGAACATGCAAGTTTAAAAACTATTCCATTAGTATATTGAGCCTGTATTGGCATATTTGATGAAATAGGGATTCATTTTGTGTGTATTAAATGGGTGGGATCACACTTTTTGAATATGATCCTCATATTGTGTCACACTTTGGCTAGTTAGAATAGTAAGAGGTACAAATCAAATCAAAACCCTTTGAGTTTCATATCGTTATTGCTTCTTGTCAGAAGTGTGTTTATAGCAAAAAAATCCAGTTAGTTTAGTTTCTTTCAAGTGCTGGAGCAGAACGAGAATCTGAGATATGATTCATTAACAACAATGTAGTTTATTCACATAAATTATCAAAGTTCAAATACTGTTGAAAGTAAAAGCTTTTATCCTGAAGACTAAACACAGTAGCTAGTAAACAGTTAGTGCTAATTCTGCACTTTTGAAGTTCAATAGAAAATGTAGATTGTGCATTTTCAAATGTGAACGCCTTTCTATAGTTCATGTAGGATTTAAAAAATAACTATATAAAGTAAAAATAAATACATGACATACTTGGGTGGCAGGAGCTGGGTTATAAATTCATGTCAATATTAATTAAAGAGGAGGTAAATTAGGGTGACAGCTTCTCAGAGTTGATGGGCTGGGAACCATTGTGTCTTGTGTCAGTCCTCATCTCAGATGCAAATACATTTAAAAAGTAGTTTGCAGGATGCAAGTGAACTTAGGAAACTGAATTCAACGTCCTACATCCCAGCAATTAAGCTGTAGATCATGGACCATGGGTGATTCACAGAGCACCTCTGTGGATGGAATCTAGCACTTGGTGCTAGCTCTCCTCCTTGTTTCCAGCTGCTACAAAAAGCTAGTTGTAATAAATATTTCCTAGTCCTATTTTTTCTTGCAAACAATTGCTGTAGTTGCCATGAGGATGTTGTATGATTGCAAATGGGAGGGAACCTGGTTCATGAGAATTCTCAATTAACATGGAGTCCACCCTATGAAAACATTTGAGAACCTCTTTTTTCCAATAGTGCCCAATAAATACACAAATAGACCTACTGGCATGGGCACTGAACAGTTTACAACCTCTGTTCCTGTCCCAGTTGCTCGAGGGAGATAGCAGTCCTGTTTAAACTGAAAGACAGTGGCTGTAAAGTACAGTCAAGAGTTTCCTAGAAGCACCACTAGCAAAGACTGCCTGAATCAGTGTGGGTACCCTTGGAATGCCACATTTCCTAGCAGTGCTATTCACTGTGGAATCTGTGGTAGCTGGATGCAAACCTCCCAGTGGATCACGAGTCGCACTGCTGAAATACCCACACCGCTCCAATTTTCCATACAGACTTTCCACCCCGCCTTAGGAGCTTGCAGCCTACTTCTCCACCAGCAGACTAGTGGGAGAATGTATTCCAACCTGAAAGACCATTTCTTAACTGAACTGCCACCAGGAATATGAATGTCAATCAATAGCAAATCAGAGATAATACAGACTATCCATAAATAATGAGGACTTAATTCCCATTACAATAAATCCAATATCTGCAGGGAATCATGAGGTTCTACTAATGTATATTTCTATATTCTGAGTTAGCTGCATATAAAGGCTTATCTCCTTGTTCATGGTAATAAAATATTTCATAAGATATTGTTGAGAATTATTAGAACAAGACAACATTGCCTGGTCTTATTTCTAAGGCTCTTATGGTGGGGATATAGGGGTTTGAGAATCCATGCAAACAGTGGGAGGGCTGCTGAGGCTCCCTCAATGCCTTCTGACTCCTGCACACCAGGTCTCAGACTCACTGAGGAGAACCAATCCCGCACCCCATCACAAAGATGGTGGCACAGTGAAATGAGTTTTCTTCTTACAAAAGTGGTTCACTCAAAACGGCAAGCTGCAGCTGCTTGAGATTGAAAGCTGTAAGTGGTAGAGTTGGAGACAAAACCTAAATGCCTGGTAGTTCTGTGAGAGCATAATGTGTTACTCAATCTGTAACAGCCATTTTGAATTGACTCTCAGCATTGCCTGCCATCAGGCAGGCATTGAGATGCCTTATATTAAAAAGGTACAGCAAATAGAACACCAGAAAATATAAGGTCTTCCTACACACACACCACATACATCTCTGTGTAAGCACATAAAGCTCACATACTTCTAGTAATATTTTTAAAGAAAAAGGATAAGAAAATAAACAAGCCTGTAATAGCATCAGCACCTGCCTCTCCCAAGCAGCCCCCAATCTGGCCAATACATGCTTGTAGTCACTCTTTTTTTCCCATGGGGCGGCACCCACCTCTCACGAGTGCCCCCTTCTGGTCGGGTGTGAGCCTGCTGTTTTTTCTGTTCTTACAATGTGGTGGCATCTGCTTCTCATGAGTGCCCCTTTCTCTCCCCGGCTGATGGTTCTTTCGGCAGGTCTTCAGTGACTCAGCCCTCCTGCTGAGTCACACACACTGTCTGCTCTTCTGAGATATACAGTCTCTAGTTCTTACTCGTGGTCCTAGGCTTCCTCCCCAGAGGCACTGCCTTCAGTAACAGCCAAACTGGGGCCCATCTTGGTACCCTCAGCTGGTGTCCTTTTGGCAGACCTCATCAGGGCTTAGTCTTCAACCAGACCACCAGGGCCGATCACTGTACCTTCACCCAGTCTAACTATGTTCTGGGCTCAGTCCCCTGGGCTCAGCCTGCTAGCTCTGACCTATCCATGCTCCTGTTGCTCTTCCAGCCAGCCAGGCACACAGTCTTTGGCAGCCTTCCCTGGGCTCAGTCCTGCCTGCAGGAACCTGTCCATGGTCCTGCTGATCTGCCTGCCTGCCTGCCTGCCAGCCAGCCAGCCAGGCACCCAGTCCTCCTTCTTCGAACTCCAAGCGGCAACTGACGGACCTGCCTCTGCTGCTGCCTTTTATATGGCCCTTCTGGCCCTTGATTGGTCACTCTAGTGGCCCCTCTGATTGGTTGCTTCTCTGCACTGCTCTAAGTTGCTTCTCTACAACTCTAGGCTGCCTGGAGGACTTCTCTTCTGCTCTTTTCTGGAGCAGGGTGAGGCAGGGCTGGAAGGCCTCCAGCATGGGGCCTCTGGACCTAGTCCACCCCGTCACAAAGCCACAGGTAACATAACCCACATGAAACCAACAAACAGAATTTTCAGTTGAATGTGAAGTTCAGTATATGTATTACATATACATACACACACAGCTACACACCACATAAAGCAGTGACAATTTTGACCCATTTCATTCAGCTATGCTGAAGCTCCCATTGAATTGAAAGTTCTCTTTATACAGTTTCACAATGGTCATATCACCTGTAGTTTGTTGTTTATACTTTATGTTGTTTAATAAAAAGTCTTACTGCAAGTATATGTGCACCCTAGCCTGCGAGATACACAATAAATTACACAGCTCACCAGCACTGGAGTAAAATGATCAACTTTTCAGTAGTAGGTAGAACACTAACCAAGCTAGCTGAGATGTAAGGGCTTGATAGTAGGTGACAGGGGCATGGACTGGAAATCCTCTTTCTTTAAAAAAAATAAAACCCCGCAAAGCTGGGCCCTCTTAAAATGAAATGAATTAATCAAACTGTATGTGGAACTGAACTGTCCAAAAGGCCAGTTCACTCTTCCTTATCTCAAAATGTTGTTTGAAAGAGTTGGAATCTCTGGTGAACAGCTTGATGCAGCACTAATCAAAAGGTGCATGGCTTTCCTTAGATGTGAAAGATAGAGTTTTCTGTAAAACTGTCTGATATTCATTTAGCCTCAATCTGTCAGTAATAGATTGCCACTAGCCAATAAAAAGTTTAAGAGAAAGAATTATATGTCCTTTGTGTCCTTGGTTATACTTATGTGTTATCTACAATAGGCAATTTTCTCATGTGTTCTTCAGAAGGTCATTTAAAGTTCTTTTACTCTGCAAGATGATGGAGGACCTGACATATGATCTCTATGCATTTAGCTTTTGTTATATTTCCCAGTGTTCAAAATGAGATGAAATTCAACAAGAAAAGTTAAATTCAAACAATCTGATGCTTACCATTTACAGTATATGAAGACAAAGCTGAATTTTATAATTTTGTCAGGAGTTTATATCATCACATTTTGTACAAGTAGCAAGGATGATGTATGCTCATAATATTCCAATCCTGAAACATCCACATCTCCTTTTCATAGGTTTTCATAGATTTTCCACTTTTTCATCTCTGTTTCAGTTTATACATTTTGTCCAGCACAATAAATAGTGCCACGTACTTAATCACATAAAGATAACTAATAGAATATCCCTCTTGTTAGGTAATCTTGAGTTAATCAGAAAATATAAATGGAAATAATAGGCGGTAAATAAAATAAACATTATAATAACTTGTAGTATATGGCTATTGATTGAAAAATCAATAGTGCATATACAGGGCCAAATTCTGAAGGGCATTGTTATAACTGGTCCAGAGACTGAATTAATTTAAAAAAAGTACTGATATAATTCAAGGACTTTGTTAAAAGCATGCATGGTAAACAGCTGGAGTGTGGAATTGGAAATCAATGAACCAAAATTGGCGAATTTAGGTTTAACTGGTGAGAAAAATAACAAGAGGATGGACTATTCCACCCTCCCTCCGTTTCGGTCCCCTTAAAAAGAGACTCTGGGTGGGGAGAGAAAAACCACTAGTACCACTAGTACAGCATCTACTAAGGGATTTTTCATGTGATACCCAGACCATGGCACATCAGTGGGGATGCCTGACCATCACCAATGCACCAGCGAGGATCCCAGCTTGACATATGTGAGATCTTGGTCTGACTTCCTCTCCCTCATGTGTCCCTTTCAGACCTCACTGTCTTCCTCCTGCCCTACCTCTTTCTCTCAGCATTTCACCTGACTCTGAAATCAGCTGCACTGCATGACAACAGCATAAGAAGACAAGATGGCCTATCCAGCTCTACTCACCCTCAGAAGGACCAGTGAAGGAGAGGGATCTTACCTGATTAACCAGATGCTATCCCTGAATGGGGAGGTGAGCTGGGGAACAGAAAAAGAGCTGTCATGGCCATCCCACCAGCACAAAGCATCAACAAAATACCATACTTCCCTCACTTTTTTTGAATCCTCTCTCTTCTCTCCCTTGTGTCTGTTTTTTTAAAAGCAGGAAAGTGACTATCATTCTGTATTCAAAATCAAACAACAGAACTCACGCTTTCTTCTCCACCAAGAAGGATTGCTTGATATAATAAGAAACTCTAATCAATGACCTCTTTCTCTGAAAAGAGGATTTTGATTTAACTGAGTTTGTTTTCGATGACCACCCAATTTCAGTTTCAATGCTTTTTGCCTTGTTTTTACTCTTCCTTTTGGCTACCTCACAGAATATATTTCCAACCGTTATCATGCATTTTCTAGTATATTTGCCATAATAGTAGGCAGACCAAAGTATCTATACTCTTAACCTTGTTTAAAACTCCTAATGTTGTCCAGTTACAAGGTTATGTTAACACCTTTGACTCTCTGGGCCCATTTACGCCACCAAAATTAATGCAACAGCATGCAAGTCTCTTCTTTCCACAGGTGCCAAACATTAAGCATATGAATATTCCTGTTGAGTCCAGTAACATTACTCAGATGCTTTAAATTAAGCAGGTGCATAGGTACCTTACTGAATGAGGGCCCACATAAATAAACTAGATGTTCACTTGGTAAAGAAGAGGTATAGTTTCCTATTACTTCTGTGCAAACTAAATTAGATAATTTTATATGGTAAGATTTTATATTCATCTAAGCATATACTGTAAATGAGTAAAACTACAAGAAGGAGAAATTACCAGTGCACCATCTGGCTAAAAAGACCTAGAAAATATTGTTTCTATTTCTATACGTGGAAGACTACATTAATGATGCTAAGTATCTCCACCTGCCATCCAACTTAATGAATGTGAAGGGTCCTCAGCTGTACCCTGCAGGGGACGAGCAGCATAGGCTAGGATCAGCCCTAGCAGAGTCAGAGCTTTTTGTTCAGGGAGGCATTGAACAACTACAAAAAGAAAACCCAAGGACCGACTGTTGGTATCTGTTGACTTTTAAAAGTTTCAGAATTAGCTGTTTAAAAGTTTTGAAATTAGGCAGCCCCATTAGATCCCACTGAAAATCAGTAGGCTCAAGAGAAACAGGATTAAACTAAAATAAGTTTTCCCTTCTGTATTTCAGAAAATGTGTCATTTTAAAAAGCAAAACCCAAATGGTCTTACTTTGCAAGGATCTTTTCTCATCCACAAACTTCAAAGGATGTTTTTTGTCCCATGTTATGTTGCAGATCAACTTGCTTCTATTTGAGAATCACTCCGTGGAGACAATTAGGCTCTGGGTATTCTGAACAACTGAAAAGCATTCTGATCTCCCTCTGCACAGACAGTTCTAGTCAAAAAGAAAAAAAAGAGTCATATCTGACTGCTGGCATCTTTCTGCACTTACATATACACAAGTAAAAGATACCCATTGTACCTTAGTAGGAGAAATTAGGGAAGACCTCAGTGAGTCTAAATAAAACTCAGGGAGGTGGTTTTAAGATGACAGTTCAACCAAGTCACCTCCATTAGATGAATTAGAGCAAACAAATATTTTCTAACAACAAATGCCCAGAAATCTCAAAACAGAAATATGATTTTAAAAGCAAAAACTGGTAAAATATATATAGGTTCAAAGTGGCTGGCGGATTCACCAATGCCTACCAACTACCTATCTGGTGATGCATACCACCAGATGGAACCAGTGAATCTGACCCATTGAATATTGCCTTATACTTATGGACAAACCTGAGCCTCACAACACAACGTGGAGAAACACATACCATAAAACAGGGGAAAGAGACTTTTGAAACAAAGTATTTCTCACTTTTCTTTCCTTCTTCATTCCTTCCCCCTTTCTTTCTTCTCAGTTCCTCTCTTTGTACCCTCTTTTCTGTCCTGTGTCTATTCCCTGCTTCTGTTCCCCTCTCTCATGCTTTCTGTTTTCTGACTCTTTTCCTTTCTGAACCTCTCTGTGGCAGAGTACTGAGCCTCTACTTGATTTGCAGCAACATTCTCCTCAGTATCAGGGGGTAGCCGTGTTAGTCTGTATCCACAGAAACAACAAGGAGTCCGGTGGCACCTTAAAGACTAACAGATTTATTTGGGCATAAGCTTTCGTGGGCTAGAACCCACTTCACTGGATGCCTGGAGTGAAAATTACAGATGCAGGCATTATTATACTGACACATGAAGAGAAGGGAGTTACCTCACAAGTGGAGAATCAGTGCTGACAAGGCCAATTCGATCAGGGTGTATGTAGTCCACTCCCAATAATAGATGAGGAGGTATCAATTCCAGGAGAGGCAAAGCTGCTTTTGTAATGAGCCAGCCACTCCCAGTCCTTATGCAGGCCCAAATTAATGGTGTTAAATTTGCAAATGAATTTTTGTTCTGCATTTTCTCTTTGAAGTCTGTTTCTGAAGTTTTTTTGTTCAAGTATAGCTACTTTTAAATCTGTTAGAGAATGTTCAGGAAGATTGAAGTTTTCTCCTACTGGCTTTTGTATGTTACCATTCCTGATGTCTGATTTGTGTCCATTTATTCTTTTATGTAGAGACTGTCCGGTTTGGCCAATGTACATGGCAGAGGGGCATTGTTGGCACCTGATGGCATATATAACATTAGTAGACGTGCAGGTGAATGAGCCTCTCATGGTGTGGCTGATCTGGTTGGGTTCTCTGATGGTGTCGCTAGAGCAGATATAGGGACAGAGTAGGCAACGAGGTTTGCTACAGGGATTGGTTCCTAGGTTAGTGTTTCTGTGGTGTGGTGTGTAGTTGCTGGTGAGTATTTGCTTCAGGTTGGAGGGCTGTCTGTAAGCGAGGACTGGCCTGCCTCCCAAGGTCTGTGAGTGAGGGATCATTTTCCAGGATAGGTTTTAGATCGTTGATGATGTGCTGGAGAGGTTTTAGCTGGTGGCTGTATGTGATGGCCAGTGGTGTTCTGTTATTTTCCTTGTTGGGCCTGTCCTGTAGTAGGTGATTTCTGGGTACCTGTCTTGCTCTGTCAATCTGTTTCCTCACTTCCCCAGGTGGGTATTGTAGTTTTAAGAATGCTTGATAAAGATCTTGTAGGTGTTTATCTCTGTCAGAGGGATTGGAGCAAATTTGGTTGTATCTTAGGGGTTGGCTGTAGTCAATGGATCGTGTGATGTGTCCTGGATGGAAGCTGGAGGCATGTAGATAAGTATAGCAGTCAGTAGGTTTCCGGTATAGGGTGGTGTTTATGTGACCATCACTTATTTGGACTGTAGTGTCCAGGAAGTGGATCTCTTGTGTGGACTGGTCCAGGCTGAGGTTGATGGTGGGGTGGAAGTTGTTGAAACCCAGGTGGAATTCTTCAAGGGCCTCCTTCCCGTGGGTCCATATGATGAAGATGTCATCAATGTAGCGCAAGTAGAGGAGGGGCGCTAGGAGACGAGAGCTGAGGAAGTGTTGTTCTAAGTCAGCCATAAAAATGTTGGCATACTGTGGGGCCATGTGGGTACCCATAGCAGTGCCACTGACTTGAAGATATACATTGTCCCCAAATCTGAAATGGTTGTGGGTGAGGACAAAGTCAAAAATCTCAGCCACCAGGTGTGCCATGGTCTCATCAGGGATACTGTTCTTGACACCTTGTAGTCCACCCTCATGTAGAATATTGGTGTAAAGAGCTTCTACATCCAGGATGGTGTTTCCAGGAAGATCACCAGTGCATTGTAGTTTCCTCAGGAGGTTGACGGTGTCTCGAAGATAGCTAGGAGTGCTGGTAGCGTAGAGTGTGAGGAGAGAGTCCAAATAGCCAGATAATCCTGCTGTAAGAGTGCCGATGCCTGAGATGATGGGGAGTTCAGAGTTTACAGGTTTATGGATCTTGGGTAGCAGATAGAATACCCCTGGTTGGGGCTCTGAGGGTGTGTCCTTGTGGATTTGTTTCCGTGCTGTAGCAGGGAGTTTCTTGAGCAGCTGGTATAGTTTCTTTTGGTACTCCTCAGTGGGATCAGAGGATAGTGGCCTGTAGAATGTGGTGTTGGAGAGTTGCCTGGCAGCCTCCTGTTCATAATCTGACCTGTTCATCATGACTACAGCACCTCCTTTGTCAGCCCCTTTGATTATAATGTCAGAGTTGTTTCTGAGGCTGTGGATGGCATTGCATTCTGTACGGCTGAGGTTATGGGGCAAGTGATGCTGTTTGTTCACAATTTCAGCCTGTGCGTGTCTGTAGAAGCACTCTATGTAGAAGTCCAGTCTGTCATTTCGACCATCAGGAGGAGTCCAATCAGAATTCTTCTTCTTGTGGTGTTGGTAGGAGGGTTCCTGTGGGTCAGTGCACTGTTCAGTGGTGTATTGAAAATATTCCTTGAGTCAGAGATGACGAAAGTAGGTTTCCAGATCACCGCAGAACTGTATCATGTTTGTGGGGGTGGTGGGGCAGAAAGAGTCCCCGAGATAGGACAGACTCTTCCGCCAGGCTAAGTTGTGGTTGGATAGACTAACAATATTGTTAGGTGAGTTGAGGGTACCACTGTTGTAGCCCCCTGTGGCATGTAGGAGTTTAGATAGTTTACTATCCTCTTTCCTCTGTAGAGAAGTGAAGTGTGCTTGAAATGGCTTGTCTCGTTTTTGTAAAGTCCAGCCACGTGGAAGTTTGTGTGGAAGATTGGTTCTGTATGAGAGTCTCCAGTTTTGAGAGCTCATTCTTGATCTTCTCCTGTCTGCTGTACAGAATGCTGATCAGGTGGTTCCTCAGTTTCTTTGAGAGTGTGTGGCACAGTCTCTCCCCATAGTCAGTGTAGTATGTCAATTGCAATGGATTTTTTACCTTCAGTCCATTTGGTATGATGTCCATCTGTTTGCACTTGGAAAGGAAGATGATCTGTGTCTGTATCTGTGCGAGTTTTTTGTTGAAGTTGATGGATTCTGCTCAGGTTTCATGTGTTTACAGTGCAGAGTAACAAAGAAAGGAGTGAAGGCCTTGATCAAAGTCACAGAGGGAATAAGGGAACCCAAAGAAACTACCGAAGTGTCAAGAAAACAGAAACCTGTGTCCAGCTGTTATGAAGTTGGCTTATACCTCTTAACTGGGTTTTGTCCTCCATGTTTCCTTGTTATGAAATTTTGTGGGGAGGGGTTCTCTCTCGCTGTAACTACTGCACACGAAGGGCCAGATTTTCAAAAGTGCTCTGTGTAACCCTTCTGCCAATCAGAGTTGGCAGCAACAAGAGCTGGGTTCAATATGTAGGGGTTCCTTTTCAACAATTCAACACAAAATCGGCTTGAGTGCCCACCCAGTGACCTGGAACAATTGCACACCACCCCCTGGGTGCCTCTAAGAGGCGATACTTCCCCTCTCACAAGTACAGAGTCTGAGTGTAGCTAAGAAACTTTAAATAAAAAGGAGGGAAGTAACTCAGCATTAATTTGTGAAAACGCCACAAACAGGGTTCATAAACATAAACCATGAGCAAAAGGCCCACCCCAAGTAAGCTGGGCAGTGTCCTTTTCCCTCAGGTTCTTAAGTCCAGTAACCAAAAGTCCCTTTAACATGCCCATTCCTTCTCTGCACCCCACTCACAGTTCTGTCCTTGTTCAGTGCAGACCCAGAGTTCAGAGGTGTATTTGCAGAGTTCACCTCCCACTCTAGGTGGAGAGAGGAGTAAGAAGGCACCTTACTTGCTCCGCTGCCCAGCACTCGTTTGCTGCTCCTCTCCGCCAGTTGCCCTGCTGTCTGATTGCCATGCCTTTGCCAGGCTCCGCTCCTCTCTGCTAGCCGCCCTCCTGGCCAATCACCACACCTTTCTGTGGGGCTCCACTCCGGTCCCCTCCAGTGGCCACCTTGCCAGCCTATTGACACACCTTTCCGCTGGCCACCCTGCCAGCCAATTATCAATCTGACGGGATGTCTTTAGGTCCCACCATTTAATACAGCTCTCAATGATTTCAGCTGTTAATGGGGAAGCCTCACTGCTGGTGCACACTGGGAAGTCTCTTGCATCAGAGATACTGTCCCAAAGTAGGTCTAATGCTTAGACCTAAGTACCAGTGATTTCAGTTCTGTGATGTGAAACAAGACTCTCAATTAAGTCTAAATTAGCTCTTTTATTACACAGTGGAGAGAGGAAGGGTCAAATAGTGCCTAAAACCCTTAAGAAGAGCCCCCACCACTAGGTACAAGTACATGTCCCCACCCTCTCTCAACGCACTGGGCTTTGGAACCCATGTCCCCTGCCTAGCGAGTGCCGTTTAGTTGAGAGTGTGTCCCTCAATCAGGGTATGCCAAGCTGCCTTGATGCACACAAGGATAACAACCCTTTATTACTCCTGCCCCAATGACAAGGAGACAGGTAATCCAACAGTAAGCCAAAAGTAATCATTTTGGCAAACAATCCCATCATACTGAGCCCCTAGGCAGGGTGGGTGTGCCCATGCAAATGAGATCAACTCCTGAAACTCTTCCACAGCTCATAAGTAGATGTCAGGGGAGAGCTCATTCAGACCCTGCTTACATCAGCATTAGCTGAACTGTGCTCCATTGAAGACAAGTGTTAACATTTATTTCAATGGCAGCAGAGCTAACACAATACCGAGTGCTTTTAAAAGTTCTACACTAAAACTCCAAAAAGAAAACCTTAACATTTTGCTGAAGGATTCTGCTGTCCCAACAGCTTATACTGTCCCTTCCCTTGCTTTGTCCTCTGATTTTTCCTCCTTTGTGAGCACTCTCCTTGCTCCTTCTCCTCTGCAACACGCATATACTGCTCATGCAGCTTATTTCTCTTTATAGGTATAACAGTATATTCTTTATCTGAACTTTAATGTAATATAATCTTTAGGCATATAGCTTAAAATAAGAGTAAACATGTTCTAATTAACTGATCTATCTGATCGAGAGCTAAAAACTCTGGTGATCTAATGTTGGTTATTCTATCTCCATAGCTTTGAATAAGTGACTTATCCAAGATCACAAAGGACCAGATTCTGCCTCCATTACTGATACTGAGTAGTAGCTTACTCATTGAGCAATCCTATTGATTTGCAATGGAACTATTCATGAAGCAGGGTATTACTCAATTCAGTAAATAGCGGTAGCCCACGCTTTAGAATGAGAAGCAAACTGCAATCAGGATTGAGGATTCCTTGGCCTGATTCTCCATTGATCTGTGCCTTCATTTACACATGTGCAACAATGCGAGTATGGCATTTAACATTCACTTTTCACTTGCTTTGCACTGGCATAAGTAACTATACAAAGTGCAGGCCAATGGAGAATCAGGCCTTCTCTTCTTCTGATCCTTTGAACCTACCTAATTAGCACTACCCCTTTGAAGTAATTTTTCATTTCAATGGAATAAAATATTGGGCCAGATTTTTCAGTCCTTACTCAGGCAACACTCCTATTAAAATCAACTGGGACATTGCCTGGTAAAAGACTGCAATATTTAGTCCATAAAATGTAGGTCTACACTGCATCTGGGAGTGAGCCTCCCCACCCAGGTCCCTGACAGGGCTTGCACTAGCCTGCTTAAAATGGTAATACAGATGTTGCAGCTTGGGCTGGAATTTGGCGTCTCAACCCGGGGGGAAATGGGGTCTTGAGACCCCAAGCATTAGCCTGAACGACAATGTCAAAGCAACATCCACAAAGCTATTTGTGGCATGAACCTTGCAAACACAAGTCTGCGGAGCCTGGCTGGGAGGCTCACTCTCAAATGCAGTGTAGACATATCCAAAGAGTCTACTTTAAATTCAAAACTTGCAAGGTAGAATGTATTTTAAAGAATCCTTGTTGAGGTTGCAGGAAAAACCATCCCGATGTGTAAAAAGAATAGTAAATATGGCAGGCGACCAGCTTGGCTTAACAGTGAAATCCTTTCTGATCTTAAAACACAAAAAAAAAGCTTACAAGAAGTGGAAGATTGGACAAATGACCAGGGAGAAGTATAAAAATATTGCTCAGGCATGCAGGACTGAAATCAGGAAGGCCAAATCACACTTGGAGTTGCAGCTAGCAAGGGATGTTAAGAGTAACAAGAAGGGTTTCTACAGGTATGTTAGGAACAAGAAGGTAGTCAGGGAAAGCGTGGTCCCCTTACTGAATGGGGGGAGGCAACCTAGTGACAGAGGATGTGGAAAAAGCTAATGTACTCAATGCCTTTTTCACCTCTCTCTTCACGAACAAGGTCAGCTCCCAGAATACTGCACTGGGCAGCACAGCATGGGGAGGAGGTGATCAGCCCTCTGTGGAGAAAGAAGTGGTTCAGGACTACTTAGAAAAGCTGGATGAGCACAAGTCCCTGGGGCTGGATGCGCTGCATCCGAAGGTGCTAAAGGAGTTGGCGGATGTGACTGCAGCACCATTGGCCATTGTCTTTGAAAACTCATGGCGATCGGCTGAGGTCCCAGATGACTGGAAAAAGGCTAATGTAGTGCCCATCTTTAAAAAAGGGAAGAAGGAGGATCCGGGAAACTACAGGCCAGTCAGCCTCACCTCAATGCCTAGAAAAATCATGGAGCAGGTCCTCAAGGAATCAATTCTGAAGCAGTTCGAGGCACGGAAAATGGTCAGGAATAGTCAGCATAGATTCATCAAGGGCAAGTCATGCCTGACTAACCTAACTGCCTTCTATGATGAGATAACTGGCTCTGTGGATGAGAGGAAAGCAGCGGACCTGTTATTCCTTGACTTTAGCAAAGCTTTTATACGGTCTCCCATAGTATTCTTGCCAGCAAGTTAAAGAAGTATGGCCTGCAGGAATGGACTATAAGATGAATAGAAAGCTGGCTAGATCGCCTGGCTCAACAGGTAGTGATCAGTGGCTCCATGTCTAGTTGGCAGCCAGTATCAAGCGGGGTGCCCCAAGGGTCGGTCCTGGGGCCGGTTTTGTTCAATATCTTCATTAATGATCTGGAGGATGGTGTGGATTGCACCCTCAGCAAGTTTGCAGATGACACTAAACTGGAAGGAGTGATAGATACACTGGAGGGTAGGGATAGGATACAGAGGGCCCTTGACAAATTAGAGGATTGGGCCAAAAGAAATCTGTTGATGAGGTTCAACAAGGACAAGTGCAGAGTCCTGCACTTAGGACGGAAGAATCCCATGCACTGCTACAGACTAGGGACCGAGTGGCTAGGCAGCAGTTCTGCAGAAACTGGGGTTATGGTGGACGATAAGCTGGATATGAGTCAACAGTGTGCCCCAGTTGCCAAGAAGGCTAAAGGCATTTTGGGCTGCATAAGTGGGAGCATTGCCAGCAGACCGAGGGACATGATCATTCCCCATCTATTCTGCATTGGTGAGGCCTTATTGGACTACTGTGTCCAGTTTGGGGCCCCACACTACAAGAAGAATGCGGAAAAATTGGAAAGAGTCCAGTGGAGGGCAACAAAAATGATTAGGGGGCTGGAGCAGGTGACTTATGAGGAGAGGCTGAGGGAACTGGGATTATTTATTCTGCGGAAGAGAAGAATGAGGGGGGATTTGATAGCTGCTTTCAACTACCTGAAAGGGGGTTCCAAAGAGGATGGATCTAGACTGTTTTCAGTGGTAACAGATGATAGAACAAGGAGTAATGATCTCAAGTTGCAGTGGGGGAGATTTAGGTTGGATATTAGGGAAAAAAAATTCACTAGGAGGGTTGTGAAGCACTGGAATGGGTTACTTAGGGAGGTGGTGGAATCTCCTTCCTTAGATATTTTTAAGGTCAGGTTTGACAAAGCCCTAGCTGGGATGATTTAGTTGGGGATTAGGTCCTGCTCTGAGCAAGGGGTTGGACTATATGACCTCCTGACGTCCCTTCCAACTCTGATATTCTGTGCTACATTATGGAACACTATTTGTTGTGCAGATCTCAAAGATCTGTATTTTGCCTGAGGAGTCATAACTGAAGATTTCTTTTGTAAAACTGCTAAAATATGACAGCGTATCACTTCAATTCACTTTAATGCCTTTGCAATAACCTTTATTTTGAACCTAGAGAAGTTTTAATGCTAATTTGCTACTTTATATGTACCATACATTTGTATTTCAAGTGAATTGCTATGGTCTATATAGTGATAATTTAATATCCTGTTAAATTTTTGTATGGAATATGTCTATTAAATACAATGTATATTATCATCTGACAACCCAAGATTACAGAATTATTGGTCTATTGTGAAACTATGCTTGGTTTAATCTGTCTTCATTAAGATAAAATTGTCTGTGTTTCAAAATTATATTCGTTGTAACAAAAAAAACTGTACTGAAAGTAAATTTTTCTAGAAAAATATGTCAAAACTTTATTAGACAAAGACAGCTATTTCCAGTTATTTTTCAGCCACTTCTTTCATTTTAAAAACATGGGGCTACATCCACAAAGGGGACTTAATCTATGTGGCCCTGCAGGTCAGACTATAGGTGTGTGAACTGCAGCATGCTCTAGGATGCTGCATTGTAACTCCCCCTGAGGATGCTCCAAGGATCCCTAAAAGGTACCTACTTCATGGTAATTTAGTTCTGTTGAAAGAAAACTCAGTTAAACTGGGTACTTTTTAGTTCGCACCAACAGTATCCACACAGGGGAGTTATAGGGCAGCATGTTGGCGCACACTGCAGTTCACAACCCCCATAGTCCAAACTGCAGAGCCATGTAGACATAGCCTTAAATTGTGCATTGCAATACCTAACAATTAGGCACTCAGCCGCCTTCAACCTGTGAGATGCCACAGGCTCCATTGCTAACAATATGCCAGTGACACCAAGGTACATATCTTATTCTGAGATACAAATAACTCCCTCACAAGAATGGCAAAATGTCTACAAGAAACCAGCTCCTAGATGAAGAATAGCTGACTACAACTGAAGCCAGCCAAGAATAGGGCAATATATATCAATGGGGTAGTTGTAGGGGAAGGAATTTGTTGAAGAACAAGATGGGATGTTGTCCTTTCCATCCCACCCCGCCTTAAAATCAATGTTCTGTAAGCAGCTCCTCACTAAACCTACACATCTGGGTAGCATCCAATCTTGATAAAGACCCTCTTCCCCAAGAGCTTGATAAGAAACTCTATCCCCTTCTTCCCAAATGAGGATCCAACCATAATGATCCAGACAGTTATATCCAGATTTTATTACTGTAGCTCACTGTATCTGGGATTGAACTGTGGAAGCACTTCAGAGAATCCATCTGGTTGTACATAATGCAGCTGCCCAGTGCTCCAACAAGCCAGGCTGCCATGAGCACATCATTCCTATGCACTGATCCCTCCTTCTGGCTCCCACTGTCAGTTCAAAACCTTAATCTGCAACTTTAAAGTCATCCATGGATCAAGTTCCAGATACATTAGTGACATTATCTTAAATGTGGACTTTAGCCTAAATTGATGGCACTTTATGTCCATGAGAAGAAAATTCAGAATTGGCTTCATTAATAACAATGCAGTCTTCTCCTCTCTCACGGAGTTAAGAGAGTTAAGAGTTAAGCTTCTACCTTAGGAAATGAGATGACTCCTTTCACAAGGAAAACTGAAAAATGGAGTAGAGAAACAGAAATTTGGCAAGAAAACACAGTCATAAGATTGAAGGAATCTGTAAAATGACACCCAAGTGTCAGCAGAAGACAGGGGCCTGTTGCCAAAGTCCATTGGAGGAAATTTAAACTATGAAAATCTTCCAGAGGGGAAAGCTAGTTAAATCTAAAGGGAAAGAAGAACAAATCCCCAAACTCTTTAAAAATATCACTATTTTGTTTTTAATTAGAAAAAGGAAGGGATTTTACATAGTCTCTCTCTTCAGTACATATCAAAAACCTATCAAGGAAATAAATACAAAATGAAAGGTCTAGCACTTTCATTAATCCAGCAAGCTGCAGCTAAAACCAACAGTAAATGAGGAAACTGAAAAGCCTAAATTTACCTTATTCAACCCTACTCATGCAACGTTTAATAGCTAAGACTGTTTAATTCTTGAGACATTTAACACAAAATTACAGTTAACTCAGGGTCCTTGTGAAAAAAGAAAACAATATTGAATCAATTGTCTCAGATGTGGTTGTGAAAGTTTAGAGTAATTTGCTCTGGAAAACATATACCAGTACTTTATTTTAGTTTGTCTAAGTGACCTACATACTAAGAAAGTTGCTAAGGAAATGCAGTAAGAAGGATAATTGCGACAGTGTACGGAATGCCTTTAATGAAAGTTAAAAATCTAAATCTGTTTAAAATAAGAATGATATAGAAAATAGTGAATGCAATTCCACATTCTGTCATCTAGAAATAGCCTGATAGTTTTTACTATAGGTAAAGAAAACCTTTATTGGTGACCAATTCTGCTTGCTGCTATCATCATCTGTTGTATTGACTAGAATGGAAAATAACTTAACAGAGAGTTAATAGACCATGGGAGGGGAAACAATCTGATGAAGTGAGCTGTAGCTCACAAAAGCTCATGCTCAAATAAATTGGTTAGTCTCTAAGGTGCCACAAGTACTCCTTTTCTTTTTGCGAATTATTTTACAGTATCTATGTTCATTCCCTCTTTCCAAGCATTTTCCTTAAAACAAGAGCACGTTATTTATGAATGTATATTCAATGCAGAGTCTTCACAATATTTCATTCAGTTGTCCCGGATATCTTCCACAGGTGGAGAATTCATCCATCATAAGGAGTTTCTCCAGAAGGCTTTTATAATGATTAACACCATCACTCTGTTTTGGTTATTACTTTTTATAGCCAAGAAGACCAGAGTGATCCCTCTAATGTATTTGTTTAAACCTAGCATGATTCAAGGATGGACACGGTCATTAATAATTTGAATCTCTATTATGCTCATCATACCTTCAACCTTTGATGACCTCCAAGTGATTTTCAAGCTTTAATTAGTTACAATTCATAATATTCCTTTGAGGTGGATAAGGACTCTTAGCCCTGGTCTACACTAGGACTTTAGGTCGAATTTAGCAGCATTAAATCTATGTAAACCTGCACCCGTCCACACGATGAAGCCCTTTATTTCGACTTAAAGGGCTCTTAAAATCGATTTCCTTACTCCACCCCTGACAAGCGGATTAGCGCTTAAATCGGCCTTGCCGGGTCGAATTTGGGGTACTGTGGACACAATTCGACGGTATTGGCCTCCGGGAGCTATCCCAGAGTGCTCCATTTTGACCGCTCTGGACAGCACTCTCAACTCAGATGCACTGGCCAGGTAGACAGGAAAAGAACCGCGAACTTTTGAATCTCATTTCCTGTTTGGCCAGCGTGGCAAGCTGCAGGTGACCATGCAGAGCTCATCAGCAGAGGTGACCATGATGGAGTCTCAGAATCGCAAAAGAGCTCCAGCGTGGACCGAACGGGAGGTACGGGATCTGATCGCTGTATGGGGAGAGGAATCCGTGCTATCAGAACTCCGTTCCAGTTTTCGAAATGCCAAAACCTTTGTCAAGATCTCCCAGGGCATGAAGGACAGAGGCCATAACAGGGACCCGAAGCAGTGCCGCGTGAAACTGAAGGAGCTGAGGCAAGCCTACCAGAAAACCAGAGAGGCGAACGGCAGCTCCAGGTCAGAGCCCCAAACATGCCGCTTCTATGATGAGCTGCATGCCATTTTAGGGGGTTCAGCCACCACTACCCCAGCCGTGTTGTTTGACTCCTTCAATGGAGATGGAGGCAATACGGAAGCAGGTTTTGGGGACGAAGAAGATGATGATGAGGAGGAGGTTGTAGATAGCTCACAGCAAGCAAGCGGAGAAACCGGTTTTCCCGACAGCCAGGAACTGTTTCTCACCCTGGACCTGGAGACAGTACCCCCTGAACCCACCCAAGGCTGCCTCCTGGACCCAGCAGGCGGAGAAGGGACCTCCGGTGAGTGTACCTTTTAAAATACTATACATGGTTTAAAAGCAAGCATGTGAAAGGATTACTTTGCCCTGGCATTCGCGGCTCTCCTGGATATACTCCCAAAGCCTTTGCAAAAGGTTTCTGGGGAGGGCAGACTTATTGCGTCCTTCATGGTAGGACACTATACCACTCCAGGCCAGTAACACGTACTCGGGAATCATTGTACAACAAAGCATTGCAGTGTATGTTTGCTGGCGTTCAAGCAACATCCGTTCGTGTGTTATCCTCAGGAGAGTGAGATATAATCCATGGTCACCTGGTTGAAATAGGGTGCTTTTCTTCAGGGGACACTCAGAGGAGCCCATTCCTGCTGGGCTGTTTGCCTGCGGCTGAACAGAAATGTTCCCCGCTGTTAGCCACAGGGAGGGGGGAGGGTTGAGGGGGTAGCCGCGCGGTGGGGGGAGGCAAAATGCGACCTTGTAACGACAGCACATGTGCTATGTATGTAATGTTAACAGCAAGGTTTACCCTGAAAGAGTGTAGCCAGTGTTTTATAAAATGTGTCTTTTTAAATACCGCTGTCCCTTTTCTTTTCTCCACCAGCTGCATGTGTTTCAATGATCACAGGATCTTCTCCTTCCCAGAGGCTAGTGAAGATTAGAAAGAAAAAAAAAACGCACTCGAGATGAAATGTTCTCCGAGCTCATGCTGTCCTCCCACACTGACAGAGCACAGACGAATGTGTGGAGGCAAATAATGTCAGACTGCAGGAAAGCACAAAATGACCAGGAGGAGAGGTGGCGGGCTGAAGAGAGTAAGTGGCGGGCTGAAGAGAGGGCTGAAGCTCGAATGTGCCGACAGCGTGATGAGAGGAGACAGGATTCAATGCTGAGGCTGCTGGAGGACCAAACCAGTATGCTCCAGTGTATGGTTGAGCTGCAGCAAAGGCAGCTGGAGCACAGACTGCCACTACAGCCCCTGTGTAACCAACCGCCCTCCTCCCCAAGTTCCATAGCCTCCTCACCCAGACGCCCAAGAATGCGGTGGGGTGGCCACCGGCCAACCAGCCACTCCACCACAGAGGATTGCCCCAAAAAAAGAAGGCTGGCATTCAATAAATTTTAAAGTTGTAAACTTTTAAAGTGCTGTGTGGCATTTTCCTTCCCTCCTCCACCACCCCTCCTGGGCTACCTTGGTAGTCATCCCCCTATTTGTGTGATGAATGAATAAAGAATGCATGAATGTGAAGCAACAATGACTTTATTGCCTCTGCAAGAGGTGATCAAAGGGAGGAGGGGAGGGTGGTTAGCTTACAGGGAAGTAGAGTGAACCAAGGGGCGGGGGGTTTCATCAAGGAGAAACAAACAGAACTTTCACACCGTAGCCTGGCCAGTCATGAAACTGGTTTTCAAAGCCTCTCTGATGCGTACCGCACCCTCCTGTGCTCTTCTAACCGCCCTGGTGTCTGGCTGCGCATAACCAGCAGCCAGGCGATTTGCCTCAACCTCCCACCCCGCCATAAACGTCTCCCCCTTACTCTCACAGATATTGTGGAGCACACAGCAAGCAGTAATAACAGTGGGAATATTGGTTTCGCTGAGGTCTAACCGAGTCAGTAAACTGCGCCAGCACGCCTTTAAACGTCCAAATGCACATTCTACCACCATTCTGCACTTGCTCAGCCTGTAGTTGAACAGCTCCTGACTGCTGTCCAGGCTGCCTGTGTACGGCTTCATGAGCCATGGCATTAAGGGGTAGGCTGGGTCCCCAAGGATACATATAGGCATTTCAACATCACCAACAGTTATTTTCTGGTCTGGGAATAAAGTCCCTTCTTGAAGCTTTTGAAACAGACCAGAGTTCCTGAAGATGCGAGCGTCATGTACCTTTCCCGGCCATCCCACGTTGATGTTGGTGAAACGTCCCTTGTGATCCACCAGAGCTTGCAGCACTATTGAAAAGTACCCCTTGAGGTTTATGTACTCGCCGGCTTGGTGCTCCGGTGCCAAGATAGGGATATGGGTTCCATCTATGGCCCCACCACAGTTAGGGAATCCCATTGCAGCAAAGCCATCCACTATGTCCTGCACATTTCCCAAGGTCACTACCCTTGATATCAGCAGATCTTTGATTGCGTGGGCTACTTGCATCACAGCAGCCCCCACAGTAGATTTGCCCACTCCAAATTGATTCCCAACTGACCGGTAGCTGTCTGGCGTTGCAAGCTTCCACAGGGCTATCGCCACTCGTTTCTCAACTGTGAGGGCTGCTCTCATCTTGGTATTCATGCGCTTCAGGGCAGGGGAAAGCAAGTCACAAAGTTCCATGAAAGTGCCCTTACGCATGCGAAAGTTTCGCAGCCACTGGGAATCGTCCCAGACCTGCAACACTATGCGGTCCCACCAGTCTGTGCTTGTTTCCCGAGCCCAGAATCGGCGTTCCACAGCATGAACCTGCCCCATTAGCACCATTATGCATGCATTGGCAGGGCCCATGCTTTCAGAGAAATCTGTGTCCATGTCCTGATCACTCACGTGACCGCGCTGACGTCGCCTCCTCGCCCGGTAGCGCTTTGCCAGGTTCTGGTGCTGCATATACTGCTGGATAATGCGTGTGGTGTTTAATGTGCTCCTAATTGCCAAAGTGAGCTGAGCGGACTCCATGCTTGCCTTGGTATGGCGTCCGCACAGAAAAAAGGCGTGGAATGATTGTCTGCCGTTGCTCTGACGGAGGGAGGGGCGACTGACGACACGGCTTACAGGGTTGGCTTCAGGAGGCTAAAATCCACAAAGGGGGTGGCTTTACATCAAGGAGTAGTTCAGGCAGGACTTCACGGAGGGTTCCAATAAGAAATGGTGCACCTAAGTTATTGTTCTTATTGGAACAAGGAGGTTAGCCTGGCCTCTGATTGATACATGGCTAGATCTACCTCGCAGCACCTTCTCTGTGAGTGACTGCAGTGTGACCTAGAGGAATGAGTCCCTTAGACAGGGCAGGAGGCAAATGAGTACAAAACAAATCTGGTCTATTTCTTGTTTTGATCCACTCCATCTATCTTTTACATCTTTGGCTGGCAGCAGACGGTGCAGAAGGACTGCAAGCCATCCACATCTCATGGCTGCTCGGCAGAAGATGGCACAGTACGACTGCTAGCCATCCTCATCTCTTGCCTGCCTGGCAGAAGATGGCACAGTACGATTGCTAGCCATCGTCATCTCTTGCCTGCCCGGCAGAAGATGGTACAGTACGATTGCTAGCCATCGTCATCTCTTGCCTGCCCGGCAGAAGATGGTACAATACGATTGCTAGCCATCGTCATCTCTTGCCTGCCCGGCAGAAGATGGTACAATACGACTGCTAGCAATCCGTATTGCCTGCCTGCTCACCATTAGACGGTTCAATACGACTGACTGCAGGACTAAAGAGAATGACCTGGTCAAGTCACCAAAAATTTAGTCCCTGCGCCCATGTCTGCCCAGGCGCTCCCAGCCGACGTGGCCAGGAGCACCTTGGACATGACGAGGACGGCTACCAGTCATACTGCACCGTCTGCTGCCAGAAGGCAATGGGTTGCTGCTACTGTGTAGCAATGCCGTACCGCGTCTGCCAGCACCCAGGAGACATACGGTGACGGTTACCTGAGCGGGCTCCATGCTTGCGGTGGTATGGCGTCCGCACAGGTAACTCAGGAAAAAAGGCGCGAAACAATTGTCTGCCCTTGCCTTCACGGAGGGAGGGAGGGAACGGGGGCCGGACAATATGTACCCAGAACCACCCGCGACAATGTTTTAGCCCAATCAGAGTGCTCCATTGGGCTGCTCTGGACAGCACTCTCAACTCAGATGCACGATTGTTTGCCGTTGCTCTGACGCAGGGAGGGGCAACTGAGGACACGGCTTACAGGGTTGACTTCACGGAGGGTTCCAATAAGAAATGGTGCACCTAAGTTATTGTTCTTATTGGAACAAGGAGGTTAGCCTGGCCTCTGATTGATACATGGCTAGATCTACCTCGCTGCACCTTCTCTGTGAGCGACTGCAGTGTGACCTAGAGGAATGATTCCCCTAGACAGGGGAGGAGGCAAATGAGTACAAACAAATCTGGTCTATTTCTTGTTTTGATCCACTCCATCTATCTTTTACATCTTTGGCTGGCAGCAGACGGTGCAGAAGGACATATTGCCTGCCTGCTCACCATAAGACGGTTCAATAGGACTGACTGCCGGACTAAAAAAAATGACCTGGTCAAGTCACTAAAAATTTAGTCCCTGCACCCATGTCTGCCCAGGCGCTCCTGATCGACCTCACACAGGTGACCAGGAGTACCTCGGACATGACGAGGACGGCTACCAGTCGTATTGTACCATCTGCTGCCACAAGGCAATGGGTTGCTGCTACTGTGTAGCAATGCCGTGCCGCGTCTGCCAGCACCCAGGAGACATACGGTGACGGTTACCAGAGCGGGCTCCATGCTTGCGGTGGTATGGCGTCCGCACAGGTAACTCAGGAAAAAAGGCGCGAAACAATTGTCTGCCCTTGCTTTCACGGAGGGAGGGAGGGAAGGGGGGGACTGACGATATGTACCCAGAACCACCCGCGACAATGTTTCAGCCCCATCAGGCATTGGGATCTCAACCCAGAATTCCAATGGGCAGCGGAGACTGCGGGAACTGTGGGATAGCTACCCACAGTGCAACACTCCGGAAGTCAACTCTAGCCTCGGTACTGTGGAAGCACTCCGCCGAGTTAATGCACTTAATGCACTTCTGTGGGGACACACACACTCGAATATATAAAACCGATTTCTAAAAAACCGACTTCTATAAATTCGACCTTATTCCGTAGTGTAGACATACCCTTAGCAAAATCCTAGAATCAAAATGAAAATTATTTGTGCACAGTATCAATGATTTCTAAACAAAGTGGAGTGTATAAAACCAAGCAAAATTATCGAAGCCAGCCATTCGGAAACTGTGGGTCAGGACCCCAAAGAGGGGCATGACCCCATTTTAATGGGGTTGCCAGCGCTGCAGTTAGGCTTGAGGGGGCCCGGGGCCGAAGCCCGAGCCCCACCACCCAGGGGCTCAGGTTACAAGTCCCCCTCCTGGGGCTGAAACCCTTGGACTTCAGCTTTGGCCCCCCTACCCAGAGCAGTGGGGCTCAGGCTTCAGCTTTACCCCTCTCCTACCCTCCCCAGGTCGTGTAGTAATTTTTGTTGTCAGAAGGGGGTCGCAGTGCAGTGAAGTTTGAGAACCTCTGCTCTAATCTAATCAGGGACAGTTTGGTCCATATGAAACCCATGAAACTAAAACTATATTAGAGATACTAAAACACAAACATTTCCCTTGATTAAAGTAAATGCAGATGAGAATAAAAACCCTACTCCTTGCTTAAACACTTACACAGAATCCAGGCCCTAGTCCACAACCTCTGACTCCTGTTACAGTTGGAAACTATTGAATTTCACTGTAAGTGTGAAAAAAGAAATCCACAGAGAATGTGGTCAAATCACTTATGGTATAAACAGAAGCACCGTCTCCGATGTCAGAGTTAGACCTGCTTGCAATCAATCTGAATTTGGTCTCCCTTGGCCTGATTTTTACTGGTGCTAAGTACCGATAGCTCTCCCTGACTTCAGTTATATCTGAAGATTAGACCACCAGATCTTTATGGGTATGCCAAACTGCTAATTACCTTTGAAAGCCAGCGTGCCAATGTTAGTATTCCATGATTACCCAGGCTCATAACTTATATTTTCCAATAGTCATGGACTCCATTCAGCCCAGATGTAAAAGGATGCAAATCCCTGCTAAACTGACTTTTAAAAAAATATGAGATTTCAAAAACTATTCCAAGAAAAAATATGGTTTTGATGTGAAAATCTTTTTTGCAGGAAAAGGACTTTTTCATTCCACACTACTTCACCGCAAATGACAAATGGGTCTTCCTTCAGAGTAATGCATGAAACTGTCTCACTCATCCCATAGAGCCATGATTTAGATTAAGGACAATGTAATAATCTAGTTTTTCAAGATCCTGTTTTGGCTCCTTTGTTTTCTGTCTTTTGGCTATTTAGATAATTGGGCAACACTGCTACATTTCTCTCATTCTACCATGCCTTACAACCACTTTGCTCACATTTAACCAGATTATGATTTAAACTAGATTTTTTCAAGATTGTGGAATCTAAGATCAGATGACAAAAACTAACTCATTGTACGTTTGAAATGGCTAACCAGGACACAATTTATATTACAATGTCATTAAAATTATTTTATTATTCTTCCTTTTTTGCTGAGTGCAGCTTTAGTCATGTGTATAGGCATATACTCTAAAAAAAAACTTGAAAGTTTGTCCTTCTCATCAACAGAAGTTGGTCCAATAAAAGATATTTCCTCACCCACGTTGTCTCGCTAATGATTTTCCTATGTCATAAATAGGTCTTTGGGAAGTTAAAACTAACAAGATGATGTTAGCACAGTGCAGGTGCTCGTGAGGTTCTCTATCTCTAACATTAGTTCCCAAATTATCACCTTTCTAAAATAACAACACTTCTGGGAATGAAATCACAGAATGACAGATATTCACGCCATAATCTGTTCCTAGGTAATCATGAAATTATGCTAATAGTATGCCTTTAAAATTGATTGTCTAAGTACAAAGTTAATTTACAGGGAGATTTTCAAATGCACAAATGGCTCACATCCCATTTACTTTCAAAGGTAATTGGGCACTTAACTAGCCTTTGTGTTTTTGACAATCTCTCTGGACGAACATAACTCCTTGCTGACTAGAAAGATCTACAGAGGATCTCTAATCCTTGAACAAAGCAAGTTTATGTACTGTATTGAAATCGAGCATTAAATAAATGTTTCTTCACTGCAGTATAAAAAGTTGGGACTGATTCTTCTTCCTGAAGTAAATAGAGTTAAATAACTGTAAAGCCAATGAAGAATCAGATCCACTGTATGAACTCTTACTTTCCATAATTCATAGAAATAGAATTAGAAATTGGAATTTCTACTATGTGGGGAATTCTGACATCTTGAAACTTTTATCACTCCAAAACCATAACAAAGTCAAAAATTCCCATGTAATGAAAATTCAAAAAATGTCAATTTGGGACCATCTGAATCATTTGGTTTTGATAATGTTAAAGTATTAGAACATGAAACATTAAATATACATACATAGAATAGTAAATATTAATATAAGACAATGTTAAATTGATATTTTAATACAATCTAACAGTCAAAATGACAGGACTCAAAAGAAAAAAGTCAAAAATGAAATGTTTTGACATTATTAAAACTAAAAAAAAAAAAAGTTAAATGTTTTGTTTAGATTTTCCCCCCATCAAAAATTGTGTTAAAATTGCTCCCATGAAATATTTGGATTTCAATAAAACTGCATTTCCAACAGAAAATTGTTCCACTGGGACATTTTTGGCTAGCTCTTATAAATTCCAAAAAAACAGCCTTAAATATTCTGGCCAAATTTTTCAAACGTTGATACCTAAATATTTTTAAGAGTTGCTGAGTATACACAATTTGAACTGAAATCAAGGGGAGCACTGGGTGTATAGCACCACTGAAAAATATATTTATTGAGTTATTAAAATATAATAAGTTCCTATTTATGCATCTAAGCTTATGCCTCCTGTCTCCAGTCTTCTGACATACCTAGTTATAGTATGGACACTGAGGAGCTTATCTTACTTAGATTGTAAACGCCTTCAGGCAGAGACTATCTAGATTTTGTATTTGTAAAGCACCTAGCACAATGGGGTCCTAGTCCATGATTAGGGTTCCTAGGTGCTATGGTAATACAAATAATAAATCACAAAATAATAGTCACTATACTCTCAAAATTTCAGTTGGTTAGTGCCAGATACTATGATCATGTGGGCCCTAAATAACTAAAATAAAGTAGATTATAGAATAAACAGGTGCATAGGTAGGTTCCTGAGGACCTCTGTAAACTACGGATTTGATCTGAAATTTTGATCCAAATTTTCATAGATAATCATTTAGTTTTGCATATTAAATATTTTCCTACAAAATAAAAATGTTAGCAGACATGAGCAGCAAGTTTTAGGCTGGTTGCTGAATCAGAGTGTTAGAAAATTATTGGTATCACAGAATGATGGATATTTCTGATTTCTGATACTCAATATCAGAATACTAGGGGTGACAATGTGCAGTGTCATTTTGAGAAACAGATGTGCAAGAGGACATTTAATGTTAGTGGAACTGGTTTAATAGTTTTTGTTTGTTTTTTAGGGGAAGGGCAGTTAACTCCTCAGAAACATTTTTTCTTCTCTCTCAGTTTCTAAACCCCAAATTAGTTATACCTGATACAATATAACTCCAGGTAAGAGCAGTTTTGTAATAAGGAATGTTGGGGAAAAGATACATTCACAAACCTTGCACAATTAGAGAAAACATCTTCTGCTTGATGTGTGGGTTGTATTGTTTGTATTGGAGCTGAATTTGTTCTGAATGTAAACATGGTAGAACTGATGTTTATCTGTTATCAATTTTGTTTGATTGTTGTCAACTAGTTCCTCTTAGGTGATAGTCCACATTGTGCTCTGCTATGGGTGAAAATCCATATCCTTTCTGTAGTGGGGGGCCCAAAACTGGACACTCACCAGTGCCAAATAGAGGGGAATAATCACTTTTCTCAATCTGCTGGCAATGCTTCTACTAATGCAGCCCAATATGCCGTTAGCCTTCTTAGCAACAAGGGCACACTGTGGACTCATATGCAGCTTCTCATCCGCTGTAATCCCCAGGTCCCCAGCCTGTAGCAGTGAATGGGATTCTTCCATCCAAAGCACTTGTCTTTGTTGAACCTCATCAGATTTCTTTTGGCCCAATCCTCCAATTCGTCTACATCACTCTGGACCTTATCCCTACCCTCCAGCGTATCTACCTCTCCCCACAGCTTAGTGACATCTGCAAACTTGCTGAGGATGCATGATCCAGATCATTAATGAAGATGTTGAACAAAACCAACCCCAAGACTGATCCCTGGGGCACTACTCTTGATATCAGCTGCCAACAAAACATTGAACCATTGATCACTACCCATTGAGCCCAATAATCTAGCAAGCTTTCTATCCACTTTACAGTCCATTCATCCAATCCATACTTCTTTAACTTGCTGACAAGAATACTGTGGGAGACTGTATCAAAGCTTTGCTAAAGTCAAGATATATCACATCCACCACTTTCTCCATATCCACAGGGCCAGTTATCTCATCACAGAAGGCAATCAGGTTTGGTCAGGCATGACTTGCCCTTGGTGAATCCATGTTGACTGTTCCTGATCACCTTCCTCTCCTCCAAGTGCTTCAAAATGGATTCTTTGAGGACCTGCTCCATGATTTTTCCAGGGACTGAGGTGAGACTGATGGGTCTGTAGTTCCCCAGATTCTCTTTCCCTTTTTTTAAAAATGGGTATATTTGCCTTTTTCCAATTGTCCCGGACCTCCCCCAGTTGCCATGAGTTTTCAAAGATAATGGCTCTGCAATCACATCAGCCAACTCCCTCAGCACCCTCGGATACATTTGGCCAGGAGCCATGGACTGGTACATGTCCAGCTTTTCTAAATAGTTCTTAACCTGTTCTTTCATCCCTCAGGGCGGCTCACCTCCTCCCCATACTGTGCTGCCCAGTGCAGCAGTCTGAGAGTTAACCTTATCTGTGAAGACAGAGGCAAAAAAACCATTGAGTACTTCAGCTTTTTCCACATCATCTGTCACTGGGTTGCCTCCCCCATTTAGTAAGGGTCCCATGCTTTCCCTGACCACCTTCTTGTTGCTAACATAACTGTAGAAACCCTTCTTGTTACCCTTCACATCCCTTGCCTGCTGCAACTCCAATTATTCTTTGGCCTTCCTGATTACACCCCCGCATGCTCGAGCAATATTTTAATACTCCTCCCTAGTCCCTAGCCAAGTTTCCATTTCTTGTAAGCTTCCTTTTGCGTTTAAGCTCACCGAAGATTTCTCTGTTAAGCCAAGCTGGTCACCTGCCATATTTGCTAGTCTTTCTGCACATCGGGATGGTTTGTTCCTGCACCCTCAATAAGACTCCTTTAAAATCCAGCCAGCTGTCCTGGACTCCTTTCTCCCCATATTAGTCTCGTAGGGGATCCTGCCCATCAGTTCCCTGAGGGAGTCAAAGTCTGCTTTTCTGAAGTCTAGGGTCCATATTCTTCTGCTCTCCTTTCTTCCTTTTGTCAGGATCCTGAACTCGACCATCTCATGGTAACTACTGCCCAGGTTGCCACCCACTTCAACTTCCCCTACCAATTCTTCCCTGTTTCCACTTACATACAGTGCAACTCCTCCACCTTTTGTCCCCCACCTGTCCTTTCTGAACAGTTTATACCCATCCATGACAGTGCTCCAGTCATGTGAATTACCCCAGCAAGACTTTGTTATTCCAATCACATCATAGTTCCTTGACTGTGCCAGGACTTCCAATTCTTCCCGCTTGTTTCCCAGGCTTCTTGCATTCATGTACAGGCACCTAAGATAACTAGACGATTGCCCTACTTTCTCAGTATGAATCAGGAGGCCTCCCCTGTTGCACCCTCCTCCTTGTGTTTCCTCCCGGTATCCCACTTCCTGACTTACCTATGAGCTTAGGTCACTGTCCCCAGTGAACCTAGTTTAAAGCCCTCCTCACTAGGTTAGCAAGCCTGCCTACAAAGATGCTCTTCCCTCTCTTTGTTAGGTGAATCCCATCTCTTCCTAGCAATCCTTCTTCGTGGAACAACATCCCATGGTCAAAGAATCCAAAGCCACCACTCCAACACCACCTGCATAACCATGCATTTACCTCCACAATTTGATGGTCCCTACCTGGGCTTTTTCCTTCAACAGGGAGGACGGATGACAGCACTACTTACACGTCAAACTCCTTTAGCCTTCTTCTCAGAGCCACGTAGTCTGCAGTGACCCACTCAAGGTCATTCTTGGTAGTATCATTGGTGCCCACGTGGAGAAGTAGAAATGGGTAGCGGTCCGAGGACTTGATCAGTCTCGGCAGACACTCTGTGACATCCTGTATTCTAGCCCAGGCAAGCAGCACACTTCTCGAGTCTCCCGGGCTGTACAGCAGATGGAGGACTCCTTTCCCCTTAGGAGGGAGTCCCCAAACATGACCACCCATCTCTTCTTCTTGGGAGTGGTGGTCATGGAACCCCCCATCCCTAAGGCAATGCATTTCATGCCTTCCGGTTGATGGGTCCTCCTTCTCATCCCTTCCCAAAGATAACACTTCCAAACCATTATCTGCCATAGTACCTGTCCAAAGAGCCTGAAAACAGTCTCTTACCCCTAGCTGCATTGGGGATACATGGGTTCTCCTCCTCTTTTTTCTCCTGGAGGTCACTGGATTCTCCTCTTTCTTCTTCTGGAGGTCACATGCTGCCAATTTTTTCCCCGTTCTGCCCTCTCTGATTCTTCAGTATGCTGTGCCTGCAGTACCAAACATTGAGTTCTATCCAGTAAGTCTTCATTTTCTCTGATGCAATGCAGGGTTAATACTTGGGTCTCTAGTCCTTTAACCTTCCCTTCCAATATGGAGAACAGCTTGCACTACATACAGACAAAGTCGCTTCTATCCTTTGGGAGAAAGACAAACATGGCACATCCTGTGAAGGTCACAACAGCTGATCGCTCACTATCCACAATGTCTTCCTTCTAAGAGCCTCTTCAGGTGTTGTATTTACTGCTCACAGAAGCCGTAGCTCCTCTCGGACAGTTCCCAGGCAAACTCCCTCTGTCCTGTTTGCTGTTACAGAAGATGTTCTGTAAATGAAACACTGTAAATGAAACACTTTAACATAGTACACTAAATTAATCCCTAGTAACTCCATTGTGGGCTTGACTCTGATCTCACATACCAATGCATATCTGGATTAAAACTGCAGTTGATACACCAGTGTAAAAAACACCTTAAAGGAGATTTTAAATCAGGTCAATTCACTTGGAGTGGAGTTACATCAGGGATGAATTTCTCCCACATGCGCTGGCGCTTCCTCTCACTTATGTACACTAGGGATTTCAATTTTCATTTGCGGATAAGAAGTGAGAAGAGAATAAAGCCTTTAATAAAGTCCCCCAGAGAATACACAAGAGAATCAGAACACCACAAGAGCTGCCATAGTGGATCAGTCCATGGTCCATCTTGCCCAGTATCCTGTCTCTGACAGTGGCCGATACCAGAGCTTCAGATAGTCAAAGGTTGCATCCCTGACCAACTTGGCTAACAGCCATTGAAGGACATATCCTCGATGAACTACTCAATGCTTTTTTTTGCCTGGGTCTTCACAGACAAGGTCAGCTCCCAGACTGCTGCACTGATCCTTTTTTGAACCCAGTTATATTTTTGGCCATCACAGCATCCCATGGTAATGAATTCCACAGCTTAGTTGTGAGATTGTTTGTATTAAAACTGCTACCTATTAATTTCATAGGGTGACCCCTGGTTTTTGTTATGTGAAAGTGAAAATAATACTTTTCTATTCACTTTTTGCACACCCTTCATGATTGTTAGTTATCTCTTTGCTAAGATGAACTACCCTAATCTTTTTAGTCTCTCCTCATATGGAAGCCTTTCCATACCCTTGATTATCTTTGTTGCCCTTCTCTGAATCTCTTCCAGTTTGCTATTTTTATTTCGAGATGAGGCAGTCAGAACTGGACACAGTATTCAAGGTGTGGGCATATCATGGATTTATAAACAGCCTTATCATATTTTCTGTCTTTCTCTTTCCTGATAGTTCCTAACATACCATGAGCCTTTTTGACCACTGCTGCATATTGAGTGGAAAATAATTTTTTGGTGGTAATAACTAATTTAGAACGCATCATTATATGTGAGCAAAGAGAAGAAAAATATTTTTGTATACAGTTATTTTCTATAAAGCTCAGCAAACAGAGAAATGTTATCAGAGGCCAGCCACTAAGGGCTTTTTACACACAAATTGGAACCAAAATAACTAAATGTATGTAACTCACGCCTTTAGTTATTTTGGATTAAGAATGTTCTAGTTTGATTTAATTTATGGCAGAAAAAAGTCAAATTTAATTTGAAATAGGGGTGTTCCCACGTAGAGTAGCACCAAAATAACTAAAGGTGTGAATTACAACTGGCTTAGTTATTTTGGTTCCAGTTTGTGTGCAGACCACCACTCACAGAAAAGGATCAATAACACTGAGTAGGCCAAATTCAGAGGTGAATCTAGGTGTGTCCTGTGGGGATCTAAACCTGTAATTTATAATTTCTTTTGACACTATCTAAGAGAAAGTTACTCCAAATTAGACTCTCTCCAGGCTCACACACACTCATTAATGAGTAATTTACATATCAACTGTGTAGTTGCCATAGTCACATTATACAATAGAAAGAAGAAAGGGATGTTAGTTACATGATTCTATGTGCGAGAGAGACTATTCATGAGAATCTCTCTACTGAAATGTGGTCCACACTAAGAAGTTTAAAAACCTTTCCCATAATTATTCATCTGTTTATATCTAGTGAGGGAAGTGTAACCTAGAGAACCTATAATTGAATCCTTTGGATCTGACGAACTTCAAACCAATGCATATGAGGAATACTTCTTCTGAACTCCGTAGAGTTACTAGTATAAAAGTGTAAGTGAGGTCAGCATCTGGCTCATCTTTGCCAAACAGCAAGTCTTACTAAATTTGTTAGCACTATTGAGTTAGAATGAGTGAGCAGAGGCATTGTTTTAAAGATCATTTTTATTAAATATTATTGTAACGTAATAGAGTCAAGGAGCCCTAGTGATGGACTAGGACCTCATTGTGCTAGGCACCATACAAACAGAACAAAAAGGATAGTCCCTACACAAAAGGGTTTACAATCTAAGTCATACTGGTATTAATCAGACACTATCTCTTCAAGTTTTCTTTGCATATTTATATTTAATGGGCCTGAGTCTGCTCTGGCACTGATATGAACCAGGAATAGCTCCATGGAAATAACTGGAGTTACACAAGTGTAAAACTGGTGTGAGAGGAGAATTGGTCCCACTATTTTAATAAAGAATACAACTGGTGAGCTCAGGCCTGGATAGAAATATTAATCATTTCCCAAGGACTTTTGCTTAACAAAAAGCTACTCTTCCTACTTTTGAGGAGCAGAGAGATGCAATGAACATGTGATGTGAAGGCCATGCTTGCTAATTAAAACTATAATTAAATGTTTTATCAAGTCTCTAATGTTACCTAGACAACAAGCAATGTTTTTCTCACAACTAACAATAAACTAGTGTCAAAGGAAATCAAGAAAAGCAACAAATTTTAGTGTTACAGAGGATACTAATTGAATGTCTAAAAATAAGAACGCGTAATGAAACAGCATGTCTCATCTTACCCTTTCATTATCCTACATACCTTAGGAATTAATGTTTTATTGCACATTATTGCAGATAGAATTATTTAAATAACCTATGGCCTTCACTGCAAAGATGCCTCCTGTCTCAACACAAATAAGTTATAGAATTTATTATGAATCAATTGAACAACAATCTCTCGAGTTCATTCGAGATGTAATTATACTTACTTTAAAAGTGCAAAAGAAAGGATTTAAATTTATCACTGCTCATTAAACCTGTAAAGACTGTTAATTGGATGTCAACCTTAGTAATTCACTTACATGTTTGGTGACAATTAAGACCATACGATTTAAAAGCTACTGATTCTAAACAAATAATATTTACTGACTGTAGTGAAGTTCCTAACCTGAAAATGAATCAAGGATGGTGGGAGTTATTCCTTTAAAAAAAGAAAGAAAAAGCACTGTAATAAATGAAGAACTGGAGTAACCTTTAAGATGTACTTTTATTATTTGTTAATTCAAGCTTCTGGATAAGGATCTTAGCAACTAATGGCCATAAACGAGATTTGTAAAATATTGTAATTATCTCAAAGAAAATCAGAAATTTGCCATAGCATGCCAGTAAGACATATGCCAATTAATATTCACTTATCATGGTATAACAATACTGAGGCTACTGGTAGTCAAAGAAAAGTAGATGACTGATACTAATAGAGGTGGTAGAAAACACCTACCTCATACAGAAGAGGTAGTTGTGACAGAAAAACGTATGCTACCTAAATCAGACCTTACCAGTTTGTTTAGGTAATTAACAGATATTTTCATGATGGGAAATAATGGGAAAGATGTTTCAAATAGTGTTTTATTACAAACAGTTTAGACTGATGTTCATTCAGGAGCTAGCTGCAGCATTGTAGTATGTGAGACAACCATTAGAAATGCAAGAGGATAATATTAATCAGATGAAGCTATTTGTTGTGTTATTAAAGGAAAAAATACAGAATTTTCCTAAAACAGCCTGAATATATGTCTGAGAAACACTCAAAGAATCTCCCATCATTGCCCCTTCATTTTTATGATGTATTGAAAAATGTGTTTAATGCTCTATGTTTTTCCTGCTCCTGCTTGCTGGCTCGGGAGTTCTATACGGCAGCATGCAATCTAGATCTAGCAGCAGACAGTCAATCTAGAGTAAGGTAGGGTGAGCTGTACCTCTGTTTCAGGGAGCAGCCTGCTTTATCTCTGTTTGAGTTCTGGTGTGTTATTGTGAATACTAAGAAATACAGTAGTGTTACATTGCAGCCTTCCTGCAAGAGTATTTTGTATTTTTATCTAACTTCTGTTTACATGCAATGAACCATAACATTTTCCCCATCCTTGTAGACTCTGGACCCAATTCACCATTGCCTTCCCTCTTGTGTAGTAGTTTATACCAGTGAGAAGTAGTGCAAAGTGGGTGTAAAATGCTACAAACTCAGACTGGCAGTATTTCACTTCCTCTGTAGTGCACTAAGATATAGAGGAAAATGGTCAATTCAATTCCCACCCCCATTTTCACAGTGGTTCTGCCTGTGGCCAAGTATCTCTCTATAAAACAGTTAGCCACTCCTGGGGAATGTTCAGAACAGCATAAATTCTACTCTGAGCATGAACAATGTGTGGACACTTTTCTAAACATCACAGAAGTGTATGGAAAAAAATCAGATGTCACAGGGACAAATGAAAACAATACACCTTGTTCAGTGACTTTATTAATGCATTATTTACTTTAACCAATATATTCAGAGACATCGATGCAAAAAATAGCATTTTTACAGTAAAAAATCATACAGATGAAAATTACTCATTACAGGATAAATAAGCTGCATATGGGATTTAAGTCTTCTCCAAAATAAGTCTCAAAAATGTTGACACTGAATCATATAAAATATTAGACATGTTTTGATTGTAGATGGTTATATTTGAATTGGGATTGCACAAGACTCATCTTAGATTAAGGTGTTTCGGGACCCTGACCTATATGTTACAAGTGACTCTGTTAGACAGATATGGACAATGGAAGAATAGTTTTTAATTGGAGGTGAATAAAGAGTGAGTGTGCTGCAAGTAAGAAATGTCCTAGACACTTGCAAGGCAATACTAAGCAGGTGGGTATAGAGGTGTCTAAATGACAGGTGACTGAGGGAAGAGAGAAAATTAAATTACATTGAAAAGTAAACACAATATAGTATAAAAGTAATTTTGCAGCTGCAGAGCCTTCTTGACAGCTATTCACTTACAATCATTCTCAAATAATACATGAATAGAATAGTCAATGTCACTAAAGTAATTTACTAGTCATCAGGAAAAATAAATGAATAGAATAATGTACTATTCACACATCTCTATTGCTAATACAGACTCTTAATAGGTGTGGCTAAGGACAGCACTCTAAATCTTAACATGTTAATGATGAGGACAATGAATTTCACTCCTAAAACAAGAATTAGTGCTGGAGAAGGACAATGAATTACAACTGTGGTTCTGAAGCATCTGCAAGAGGAACTTCTCCCCTTTGCTTGTTGTCTAGGTAACATTAGAGACTTGATAAAACATTTAATCATAGTTTTAAATAAGCAAGCATGTCCCTCACATCACATGTTCATTGCATCTCTCTACATCTCTCATGTCCCTTGCCCCAAAAATAACTGTCAGAAATACAAGATAAAATTGTATACCGCAGTATTAACCTGAGATGCTCTAAGAGAAATACTGTGGGAAATGGAAGTTAAAGTAGATGTACTTTTCCTTGCAGTTATAACCGTAGAGAGAGAGAGAGAGAGAGAGAGAAAAAGAGATACTGGTAGCTTTAAAAAAAAACCAAAACATGTCCTTTAGGGCTTTGTTATAATGCCCTGGACTCAAAGCAGCCCTTAACCCATCCTAAGTGGCTATTAGACAAAACCTCCTGTATAGGAGGACTCCCTGATTGTATGATGAAGAGACATAGCGAGAAAATAAGGGGGTAAGGGTGAGGCACCCTTGCACCCACATAACCTTCAACTGTCACTTCAGGCAGCTCTCATATATGCCAGAGTCGAGACCAGTACCCAGAGAATCCCTGGATCAGTGGGATGTAAAAGCAGTTCAAGGCCGTCTTTGTGCTCTTCTGCTCCGGATTTATGAGTCCTCTTCTGCCAGAATTGGGACCATGATTGTTCATAAGAGACAGTTTGTGCCTAATTCAGAGCATGTGTATACAAGTGAAAATATGAAGTCTGGTCAGATACTCTGATACGTGCTACTACAAAACTCTGAGATACATAGCATAACCCCTGGGACATGCAGCCTACGGCTATATCAACACAAGAAGCTAGAGGTGTGATTCCCCTACTCATGTACATATAGTCATGCTAGCTCTCATCAAGCTAGTACAAATATAAAGTATGAATATGGCTGTGGTAGCAAGTTGATACCCATGAATTTCAGGCAGATTTGTACTTGGCCTGGCTAAGCCATGCCTCTTGCTGCCACTCCTCATGCTACCATGGTGACACTGCTATTCATATTCACGTTAGCTTGATTAGAGCTATCCTGAGTATACATACATAAGCTGGGGAATCACAAGTCTAGCTCATAGCATAAACATAGCCTCAGGGAGAAGCCTTTATCATCAGCTGTTGAAGAAGTGGCAGAAGAGTGGCCCAGAGCTGTTTAAGAATTGCAGATGGGCAAGGGCTCCCCGGTGAGGGAGCTTTCTGCCAGCATCTACTGGAGAGAAAAGGGAGTTAAGTAGGCCAGGCCTCACTTACATTTCAGATTTGAGGCAGTTGGCTGCATTTTGGTTGAAACTCAGTTAAGTTTTGAGTGGGGCAATAAAATGCAGTTGACCTTGTTGGGAAATACAAGGACATGACATCAACCTAGAATGTGCCTCGGGTCACACTCACCGGACTGCTGTCAGGTTCAGTCGGGTAAGGAAGCCTGGAGAGAGCTAAGAGTGAGAGAGAGGGGGAAAATAGCTCCTGCTGGGCATGCCTCGCCGCTGGCGAGGACTCAGTCAAGGGCCCTAGATACCATTGATTCCCCCAACAGCTGAGCTGAGACTGCTGAACGGTGGATAGGGCAGAGTGATGGCAGATTCAAAGCAGTAGTGTCAGCTTGGTGCCACCGATGGCAGTGGCAGCAGCTCCAATGTGACAGACAGTAGAGACTGGCATCAGCTGCAGCTTCTCCAAGGCAATGGATGGCTCAGATCGGCAGCAGCACCTCTGAGGGGATGGACGGCGCAGAGTGGCGGCAGAGCTAGGTAGGTTGGGCTGAAACCACAGGGTACATCTACACTGTAATTAAAAACCCATGGCTGGCCTGTGCCAGCTGACTCAGGCTTGCAGGACTCGCGCTAAGAGGCTGTTTAATTGTGGTGCAGACATTCCACCACACTGTGGGACTCAGGCTGGAGCCTGAACTCTAGAACCCTGTGAGGTGGGAGGGTCCCAGTGCTCGGGCTGCAGCCCCACCCCGAACCTCTACACCACACAGGGTGACCAGGTGTCCAGTTTTGGACTGGAACGCCTGGTCGAAAAGGGACCCTGGCAGCTCCGGTCAGCACCGCCGACTCGGCTGTTAAAAGTCCGGTAGGCAAATGCTGCTGGTCTAAGACAGGCTAGTCCCTACCTATCCTGGGACCACACTGCACCCCGGAAGCAGCCAGCAGGTCCGGCACCTGGGCGGGGGAGTGGGGGGCATGGGGCTCCATGCACTGCCCCTGCCCCTGCCCCAAGAACCGGCTCCATACGTCCATAGGCCAGAACCGCAGCCAATGGGAGCTGGGGGGGTGGTGCCTGTGGGTGAGAGCAGCGGGCGGAGCCTCCTCCCTCTCCCCCTGCCCCCACCTAGGAGCTGGACCTGCTGCTAGCCGCTTCCGGGGCGCAGTGCGGAGCAAGGACAGGCAGGGAGCCTGCCTTAGACCCACAGCACTGCTGACCAGGAGCCGCCCAAGAGAAGCCCATCCCCCAACCTCCTGCCCCGGGCCTGACCCCCTCCCCCACAAACCTGGATCCCCTTCCTGCACCCGAAACCCCTCATCATCAGCCCCACCACAGAGCCCACACCCCCAGCCCAGAGCCCATACCTCAATGTCCTGCTTCAACCCACAGCCCCCTCCCTAACTCTGAATCCTTTGGACCCAACCCCCAGCCTGGAGCTCTGTCCTGCACCCCAAACCCCTCATCCCAGCCCCACCCCAGAGCCCACACACCTTCCTACACCCTAACTCCCTGCCCCAGCCCAGAGCCCCCTCCCACACCCTCAACCCCTCATTTATGTCCCCAACCCAGAGCCCACCCCCCCAATTAGAGCCCTCACCCCTTCCCACACCCCAACCACCTGCCCCAGCCCAGTGAAAGTGAGTGAGGGTGGAGGAGAGCGAGCCACCCAGGGAGGGGGAAATGTAGTGAGCAAGGGATGGGGCCTCGGGGAAGGGGTGGGGGCTAGGGTGTTTGGTTGTGTGTGATTAGGAAGTTTGGGTTGCTAACATCCCAATTAAACAGCCCCTTAGCCAAAGCACAGAGAGCCCAAGTCAGTTGGCATGGGCCAGTCACGGGTGTCTAATTGCATTATAGACATACCCAGAGAGCAGCAGCCTAACACAAGGGATTCTGGTGCAGACCAGCTTAAACAGGAATTAAAGCTGAAATCACTCCAGCTGGATTAGGTAACAGAGCCCCCTGGTGAGTGGGAGTCTTACATCATATTATTTGTTAACAGAATTGATTTGGCACCAGCAATTATCTTCCTTTCCCCGTAACTTCCATCAGTTTTTTTTTGTTGTTGTAACCACTGGGCTCAGCGCATGCAAGTGCGGAAGAATTGTCCATCAGGAGTGTAGCACAATCAGTGTAACTGGAGTCAGAAGTGGCAGGTTCCCTGAAGAGACTTATTGATGGGACACCAGTGGAACAGGGAACTCGAGGAGTTAGGATGGAAGCAGCGCAGGCCCACAGACGGAGCAATGCACAGGGTTTAACAAAGTTTCATTTGTTCAACTAAACGCGCATTCAGCTTCAGTTTGTGATCATGGAAAATGGTGTGGCAGCATCTGAGCTGCAAGTTCCCTGCAGTAGCTGGCAGCGTGAGTCATGGAACTCTGTCTGAAGCCCCACAAGAGCCCTGGATTTTGCAGACTCAAAGCTAGCCCAGGGATGAACCCAGTGGTAGAAGGAGTTCAAGCTGTACACCGACCTGACCATGCAGGAGGATGACGACAACAGCAAGAACGCAAAACTGTTACTTTACCTCATTGGGGAACAAGGCAGAAGGAGCTGTAGCTCTCTGAAGCTCAGCACTGGCTCAAGCCTCACAGTCCTAGGAGCCCGGGGAAGTATTGTTCCCCAAAGCGCAATGAAACTGTGGAGCGACACAAGTTTTTCCACTAGAGACCAATCCAAAGTGGAGGTGCTAGACCCTTGGTTACAGCCTGATGCACACTGGCTGCAACATGCAATTTTGGGGACTTCACAGACTCCCAAACTGGGGACAGAATAGACAGCAGCAATTGGGATCACCTCCTGCAGGAGCAGCTTGTTTCACATTAGACAGTTTCACATTAGACAGATGCTTAAATACAGGGCACACAGCAGACACCTCAGGAGAAAAGATGAAAGCCGTAAGTGGCACAACACCCCCAGAACAACATGCTGTGAGAGGCCAGTGAGGGACAGCTGGGTTCCATACCCACAGATCCATTTGGTGTGGGAGATAACATGAGTGGATAAAGGAGAAGTGCCTTACAGGACCACAAGGTACAAGTTCTACATGTTCAACTTGCATTCACTCTTGCTTCTATGCTAATGAAACACGGTGGAACTTGTGCACTTATCACAAACGAAAAATCCAGTAGCACTACGTAATTCAGTATGCAAGGAGATTGAAAGTCTTCACTGCGGTGTATGATAGCACCCTTCAAGGCCAGTACACGCAGGTACAGCATTTCAGGGAATGGGGCAAATTGAGCCATTTTAGCAGTTCATGCAAGAGCAAATGAAAGTCTCAGAAAGATTCAGCCAGACTTGTACAAGAGGGGGAGGGCAGATCAAACAGCAGCGATGACATCTTGACTCTCTCCTTGAGTCTGAGAACATATCAGGTTCAGGCGGTGGGGACAGGAGAGCAACAAAGGACAATACCAACTTCCGTGCATGCAACATTGTTAATAGGGAAATGCCCTGTATGATTTCAGCTAGGTGAACTGGACTCAGACACACCCTTTTCAGAGAGCAGACACACACTAAAAAAAAAAAAAAGTACAATAAAGCATAATGCAGCCCATAGGAAAAACTGACCGACTTTTTGCTCAGGACATCCAGAACTGTAAGCTACTGTGTTACCTCTCTGCCTTAACAACAGCAAGCTTTACTGGAGATTAGACTGCGAGTCAGCAACCTGCCACGCAAGTCTGTCCACCTCACCAGCAAACTCCCCAAGACAACGTATTGTTGCTGTTTTCCCTGGCTCCATTGTACAGTACCATGTGTGTCCGATTTTCACTTGAAAGTTGTTTCAGTGAAAATGGCACTGCAGATATTTATACAAACTGCTCACTCCTGCAGCAGTAACTGGAGAAGTAATCAAGGATAACTTGCTCAAATCAAAAAATAATGTGAAGCATAATCCCATATTCATTCAAAACAAACAAGATCTGATGCTGACACCTTTTCCTTGCTCACAAAGGAAAAAAAACAAATAAATTCAGCACCCTCACGGGTTGCTTCTTTGTTTTTAGCACAAAGCACAATATTGCATGGCAGGCATAATCAGAATAAAGTGTGCCTCCTCTACCTATTCCACTAATACTTTTATAGATTGTCAGTGTCTAAGTAAAACCCCAAGAAAGCATGAGATTCACAAAAGAGGTAAACAGCCCTAAGCACTCAACTTGTTTCTTCCAGTTTTTCACCACTTTGTTTTTTCCATTGTTCTCCCAATTGAATGGCACTCTAGGCGCTGTACATCTGACTCTACCAACACTGGTGAAGTATGTGACTGTGGTCTGAGCAGTGTTTTCATTATGGAGGAACCAGTCCCAGCTCTATAAATTCAGACTAAGTTTAATATTGCACTTCAGGGAGGAGTTCGGTTTCTTTAGGTATAAACATCCTCCCCAGAATTACAGTATTTAGTCTGAGGACAGAATGACTTTTCTGAGAATTTGCAAGTAAATCCATAAGTCTGAGATAAAATTAATTTTAAAAACTGGGTTTGTTAATTTAGCACCTCTAAAAAGAGTATTGTCTATCTACACAAAAACTGGCAAAGAAGTGGTTCTTGAGAAGGTCTGGTACAATGTGTAATTTTTGAAAATAACTTCAGGATTAGTGTCGTTTTCGTATTATCTTTAATAAATGAAAATTTCTCATTATTCTTCAGCCTCTGCTTAATGTTTTTCAGAAAAACTCACAAAGAATGGTTGCAATCTTCTATTGTTCTCAATGGGAATAATGCCATCATCTGTCCATAACAACCATTGCTACAGGCTCTGCTATCCCGCTTCTCTCAGTGCTCATTTCTGACTCCTTACAGCAGGGAGGGCCACTGTCTTCCCTCAGAGCAGCTTGTCTTCATTCCCATTCCGAATGATTGGAGGCAGTAGCCATATTTGCTAAGGGCAGCCTATGCCCTATTGAAGCAATGGTGATGGTAACCATTTTGCAAGAGGACAAGTCTCCATGAAATTGTTTGAAGCCTCCTCTATATACCAGCCTCTTCTTAATGAGAAACTTTCCGGTATGAAGGATAACTAACAAAAAATGACCATTAATCCTAAACATATATTTTAAAAATTCCACCTATTTAAATCAATATGATTCTAATGCTACATTACACTCATGATTTTTTTGCCTCATGGTATCTCTATGAGGAAGAGTTAAGGATGTTTGGGTTCTTTAACTATGTATTTCTGTTCCTTAACATTTGAATGTCTTTTAAGTTGAACTAACTGAATTTTGTGGGGTTATACTACTTGCATTTAGGATTATTATAACTTCCCTGTTATGCATGTCATCCTAAATTATTGACATGTACTCTCAACCCTAACTCTGTCTTACCAGTTTTCATCTGAAAATATACTGTGTTCTGAAAGTCTCTTGTTTACATTCACACAAGAATCTCTAATTTTCATTTATAGCTAGCCATTTTAAATATTTTGCACAAGAGATAACCAAACATGTTAATTTCCCTAAGTGAAAGAATATATGCATCCATTCATCTTTACACTTAAAAATATATTATTCTTTGTGCATAGCTTACCCAGCGGTAGTCCTGAAACTGGGACATGAAAGCAAAGTCATGAAAATAGCCCTGTGCTGTTGTGCAAGAACATTTTTTCTAAGTGAAAATATATTCCTACCTTGCAAAAACATACAAAAATGCTTCTTTTCTCAGATGTATAGTTGTCAGTATCAGCCTTTTTTTCTTCTATAAATAGTCACATGATTGATTAGCAAGCAATGGTTATGACAGAAACAATAACAAAAATTCTGACAGCTCTGCACAGGTGACTGTCAACTATAAAACTGAATTCATCTTTTTTCAAAAGTGGTAAATATATTTATTTGATTGTGTCAGTTCTAATTTAGAAAGCATGAAAACATATCTGAAGCAATATCAAAACATTAATACCTCTTTTTACCCACAGGTTTTTCATGTTGCTAATAACTTACTGGACTTAAAAGGAGGATAAGTTTGTATTGCTAATCTTTATTAATGATATTGGGGCATAGATGGCCTATATAAAGAAATTAAAAATATAGTGTTCAGTTATGTTTACGTATAATTGAATCTATATAATATTGCTTTGTAGTTGCTTGTAGAGATGCGAAGTCAAATTTGAACGTACACTAGAAATCCTGTCACGGATACTAGCGATTGTTTAGTTACTGTTCAAGGTCTTCCTATTGCTTTTTGTTCAACCCCCAAACCAGTTTTCTATGGACTACATAGTCCTATGTGATTAAAAACCAATATCACTATGAAATTAGCTTTTATCCTGCAAGTAAACTGGAGCACTCATTTTCAAAAGCTCACGCTTTATTATTAGTTGGAAATCTCCAGTGCTCTGCAGATATGCCATGATATTGTTATTAGATGTCAATCAATGGGCTATAAAGGGAAGCAGGGAAAATGAAAAATTGCACTGTAACCTGGTGGCCACGACTCGAGCATCGACTCTTGGCCAAAGAGCGCTCTGCAATGTCCTGCCTCCATTTTCCTGTTCTTCAGCGCTCCTTGAACAAACTTCAGACTATCTCTTCATCTAATCACAGCCCTTCTTGGGATCTGGTTTTTTTTATTACCACAAAATTCCAAAAGACAAAAACAAATCTTCCATTCAGCCTTATACTAGGTGCAGCCTGTCCTCTGAGGTGCTGTTCTTTACTGCTGTCTGTGTCTGGAGGACACTGCAGAGGATCATCTCTCTCTTCAATTCCCCTTCTAGCTCTACCCTCACTGAACCTTTATAACCCCAGTGCAGCCACCCTCCCCCTTAATTTGCTCATCTAGGAGCAAGATGTGCTGCTGTGGCACCAGGACCTATTTTAATCACAGGGGACAATCACCCAGTGACATGCACTTAAAAAAGAAGTGTTTAAGAATCAAAGACAAATTTATTTTGGCATGGGCATTCCCCACATACCATACATGGTTAGACAATTATCTTCATAAATTCATCCAGTATATTTAAAAATATCTAATACCTAAAACAAATTTAAAATATCAGGTGAGTTGGGAAGGATGTATAAGGATGTATAAGGGTGGATAAGAGTATAAGGATGGATGAGGGGAAATATCCACAGTTTACAATATTTGTTTTTAAAGGATAAAAGTCAAACTATGCACATGGAGGTGAAATAAATGTAGAACTTACAATAACAGTGACTTCTTGCTGTGACTATATGGAACTCAGGGTTACAGGTAAAAATCAGAAGACCCCATTCAGACTCCAAGAGGTCTAGTACTTTCATTTAATTTCCAATTCAATATGTATAAAACAAAAAAAGTTATGACTACTCGTGTGTGTGTGCGCTTGTCTCATCTACACCTCAGTTTAGGAAAAGACTCCGTTATTTAATTAATGCAAGTAACTGCTGTAGTCCCAAGGATTGATATATTTGTTTCACATAGCAGACAGCTCCAAAAGACTTCCTTCAACCTTTACAAATATCAACAAATTTCTGACATTATAATAAAAGCATGTGCTCTCACAAGCCACAATGTTCTCTTGTTTACAGCAATTCTTGTCTGCTCCAAAATATGATACATAAAATATGCACTGCAAATTAGAGGTTTAACACATTTCAGAGGTAGTTGTTGTTGGGTTTTTTTAAATGAACTAACAAATACATTAAGGGACAGAAATGTCTTTGTCTCATTAAGGGTTTAACTATGAGTACAAATGGTACCTGAAGCCAGCGGTAATTGGGGTTGCTCAGCACCTCCTGTGAGGTGCTCAATTCCTTGCAGGATCACATCGTAAATGCTCTGAACAGTGAAGTCTGATAGCTGACATAGTTTCCCCTTCCATTTGTATTTCATAGCCTGCCAGTAGTTTAATGAAACACCCTCTTTCTGAGATCAAATCCTAGGCCCAAGATATCACGGCATGGACCCTTTTGAATGTCTCTGTGTTGGTGGAGTCTCTGTAGACTTGGAGGCTAGTGCAAATATTGCGGGTAGAACCTCACAGAGGTGACTGTGTAGCATTAAATGGCCCACCAACTCTTCCATTGCCAAAGGAAAACTGATAAGTCTAGTGAGTGAGTATTCTCACAATGATAAAATCCTGATAAGTCTAGTGAGTGGGTATATCTCTCAATCATTTTCCTACCACTGCAAGGGCCTCATACACCTCAGTCCCACCTCTTCTCTGCCTCTGGCACTTAATAGTCTAGTCTCCTGTGGGCTGTAATATTTTGGTCTCATTTCAGTAGTTGGGTTTAATGTGTGGGTGCTGGGTGGTATTGGTGACCTATGCTATACAGGAGGTCAATCTAGATAATCTGGTAGTCCCTTATTGCCTTAAACTCTATGGTTAGGACCTCGGAATTCAGAACAGAGCATGAGTTTATTAAATTTCATCTAATTGAATTCTCAAAGACAAGTGCAAAGTACTACACCCAGGAAGGAAAAGCAATTAAATGGGGAACAGCATTTGGGTGGCAGTATTGCTGAAGAGATCTGGGGATTATAGTGGACCACAAATCAAACGAGTCAACAATATGATGCAGTTACTAAAAAGGCTATCATTCTGGAGTGTATTAACAGGATTGTCATAAGTTAGACACAGGAGGCAATTGTCCACTGTACTTGGCACTGGTGAGGCCTCAGATGGAGTACTGAGTGGAGTTCTGGACACCACATTTCAGAAAAGAGATGGACAGGTTGGAGGGGGTCCGGAGGACAGCAACAAAAATAATAAAAGGTTTAGAAATCCTAACCTTTTTGAAAATGTTAAAATAACTGGGCATGTAGAGTCATGAGAAAAAAATGACCATAGGGGGCCCTTATAGTCATCCAACATGGTAAAGGCTGTTATAAAGAGGTCAATCATCAATTGTTCTCTATGTCCACTGAAATTAGGATAAGGAATAATGGGCTTAATCTGTGGCAAGGGAGATTTAGTTAGATATTACGATAGGTGAGCACTGGAATAGGTTTCTACGGGAGGTTTTGGAATCCCCATCATTGGAGGTTTTTAAGAAAAGGTTAGACTGGGATGGTTTAAGTTTACTTGGTCCTCCTCCAGGACAACGGGTCAGACTAGATGACCTCTTGAGGTCACTTCCAGTCCTTCATGTCTATGATTAGTGCCTTTCCAAGGTCCCAAATGAGGCCAGACTCCTCCTTAAATTTACAGCCAGACAGATATTGGATGAGGAGTGGGGTTTGAAGAGGGATCTCCCATATGGCAGCTCAGAAGTGTAGCTTCATTAACTCGCACGGGATCAGCCTTGAATGAGATAGGACTGGGCTTAATACAAGGCTGTTGAAAGGTAGGGAGTCTTCTGCAGAGTGGATTTGGGTTTCTTCAGGATTTCCCTTGTATACCAGGCCAACTACCTGCTGGGATTGGTTAGCCAAAGATGCAGCAAGCTTGAGGCTCTTTGAGACTCCTTATCATGAATATCAGGTGGAAAATATGAGTTTTAAAGACACATAGCTTTAATTGAGAACAGACCATTATTTAAATAGGAACATGCAATGAAACTATAAGAGTGTGACTCACCAGCCCATGTGCGACCTTATAACTGGGCATGGCATAGCATAGCGCGTGCTCCTGATCTGGTGTACCCTGTTGACAGCTGCTCCAGCAAACTGCTCCAGCAAACTGCTTGTGACTCAGCCTGCCAATGAGATCATATACCCTGGATGTGCAAGACTAACCCAGTAATCTAATAATCAATAGTCCATCAATCTTCAGTCCAGCTCTGGATTTATCCCGAGTACCAAGGAGTGTCCATAATCTATACCCCTTATGTCCAGAGGTTTCCACCCCACCTTTTTCAGTGGGTTAGTTGGGGAACCCAGGGCAACGCCCTCCACTGGGTACCAGTCCAGTCAAGAGCTGGCAAGGCAGACCCCTTGCTGCCTCCCTGGGTAACTTCCTACCTCAACCTGTCTTTGACTTTTGCCACTGCTTCTCTCTCTCTAAGCCTCTTTCCTAGGCTCAATGCAGACCTTCTTAGCACTTTCTGTCACCCAGCTGGTTCCACTGCAGGACGATTTTCTCCATTCCCCTTGCAGGCCAGTCCCTGACCCTGCAGGCCTCTCTTTCAGTGCAGAGAAACCTAGGTGGAGTTCCTTCTCCACTGTCTTGTACTCCCTGTTGCAGACCTATCCTCCTTCAAGGCAGAAGAGACCAGCTCAGTTCCCTGACTTCAGCCAGCCAGCCTTCTCTCAACAATCTGCTTTCCTTCCCAGTCACCTCCCACCACAGCTGGACTGGGTTCAGCCCTAATAATTTCTCTCTCCAGGCTTGATACCTACTGCAATGGTGTGGGGGGGTTGGGTGGTAGGGCTGCCTGAGTTTCTGACCCAGTGTGGGGTTTGTGCATCACAAAAACCAATAGCATATCTTTATTTGTTAAAGAAACTTTAAATTCTATTTCTCTTTTTTGGCTGAAGGGGAGAGAGATTATGATGGGTCAACAGGAACTGCAATTAACCATTGTGAGAACCACTGTTATGTATGGGTCAAGCCACATCAGTGTTTAGAGATGGGCTGTAAGCTTTGGTGAGGAATTCTTACCCTTTCTGATGTCTATGGATAGCAGGAGTTGCAAGACATACACAGGTGGGTGTATAGAGTAAGGAGAATGCACAGCAAAACCCCTTCCCCCTCCAGTGCACCTCTTCTCCCTCTATACATTTACACATGTAGGAAGACAGAAGGGGTCTGCTCACACTTCTTGAGCCCAAGTAGAGGATGGCTAGCATTGCCAGTGGTGCTCACCAGAATGAAGGGAATGACAAATGGACTAGCATGGGGCATGGCTAGAATCTATCAATATTTATGCATCTGTTAGTTCATAGAAATGGATTTAAGGAAAGGGCATACTTCACTTTTTAAGACATAGTAGTTACAGCTGAATGGGTTTTCCCCAACATAGAGAGGAAGACTGTTTTAGGCTATGTCTTATGCAGATACACTGTACCCAGTCACTAATGATCAGATGCTACTCCTCCACAGCACAACTCTCAGTGTCCCTCTAGCTCTCAAAGATGGAACTTAGCCCATTATTTGTTGTAGATTTGTGGATTGTTGTGTTTCTCCTCTGACTTGCTGGGAATTGCTTTGAGAAGAAAAGAATGGAAACAGAGTGAAGGCTGGAAAAAAAAACACCATGGTTCTACTGGTAGTAGAATTGTTGATCTGAATAGACAGGAAAACAGTGATTATTCCATTACTGCAGATGAGGAGAATTTTTTAGGTGTGTTCAACAGTATAGTGAAATCCTGGCTCCATTCAGTCAACTACAATATAGCACTATATTATTGGTATTCCCAGAGCTCAGAATTTGATTTGGCAAATCACGACCCCTGTAATGTAGGAGAAAGGGGAATGCAGGAGCCGAACCCAAACCCTTGTCTTACATCCTCACTGGCTTAGCTGTCAAGTCATCACCTGAATGTGTGCAAACTGGTACCTCAGCCATTCTGCAGTGTGGATCTATAAAGCTTCAATAGGGGTGGGGGGTTCATGTAAATCTGCTCACACCTGCTCCACAGGTCTCCATCCACCCTGTCCCTCTACCTCCCATTACAGGAATTCCATGTAGAATTAAATGGCTTCACTACTTTAAAAGTAAATTGTACTTCATGAAACATCTATAAGGCAACTCTCTGCAGTTATTATTTGTATTACATTTGTGCCTAAAGGCCTCAACAGAAATCAAGGCCCCCTTGTGCTATGCAGTCTAAATAAGAGTAAGACAGTCCCTGCTCTAATGAGCTCACAAAGCAAATAAAGATGACAGGCAAAGGGGTAGGAAGAAAACAAGCAAAGCGAGGTGAAATGACTTGCCCAAGGTCACAAAGCAGATCACTAGTAGAGTTGGGAATAGAAGCCAGATCACTTAACTCATAATACAGTGCCTTATTCACTGCACCACACTACCTCTCAGTAAATGTACCTTAAAACATTTGTAGTTGTTTCAGTATTTTGAATAATTTATTGCAGAAACAAGGATACAGACTACATTTTTGGTATGTAGAAATGGCACAAATACAAGGCATCTCTCTTTCCCCAAAATTAGGTTACTGAAATATGTTTTGGTTTAAACCCCAGTCTCCTCGCCCGTTACTTGAGAAAGGGGTGTGTATTTAAGACAAATCAATTCAGCTTCAAAAGAATTCTATAGCATGTGTTTCCCTGGTTTAATATGTAAATGACATGGAATTATTATTCTGCGAACTAGATATTTTGTGAAAGTGATTTGTTTCTTCTTCCTGGATGATTTATCACCTAATACATTTGTATTTGTCATACTATGATTTGTTGCCAAAATAAAAATGACCATTGTGTCATCATCAATAAAGACTAACAGCCACACTGGCTCAGTATTTAGAAAAGATAGGTTTATCAATCAATATTTTGTTCACCAATATATATCCTTTATTCACTACTTTCTCAAAGCAATATTGAAGGTGTCCAGAGTTCTTCCCAAGATTTATTAGTTTATCTTTCAAGGCTGATGCTAGTTTGATTATTTTTGTGTGGATGAGGATTAAACAAACAGATTTGTTCAAATACCTTTACGGGTCCAATCATACCTCTTGAAATACAGACCAGCTATACATTATTTATATGTTAATAGTCAGGGTCATGCTGCCAAGCCATTTCTGAAGGCTTGCTCTCATTCTCCAAGTAAAAAGGGGTGGGGGGGGAGGTGGAAATAAGGCCTTAAATAATTCATATGCCATTGAAGAGAAATTGGAAGACTTGTTGGGCAAATATCAAAGCAATCTAAATCTAGTGTGTGTAGAAGACATATGGTGCAATGACATGAGCAGAGTTATTATTTTGGGAACATTTGTGCTTGCACTGCAAAGTTTGATAGACCGTTGACTGTGAAATGAGATGTCTTTCACTTAAAAAGGTTCCCCCCCCACACTTCTATTTTTACCTGTAATATTTATCATTCTTATCCATTAGAATGCACACTGTTTGTTAACTATTGCTTGACTTTACTTCCAGCTCTCTTTTCATAGGTTAAGCAAAATGGATAAACGTCCAAAGAGTTCTATGCATTCACAGTACCATTTGTAAAGCAGAAGAATAAAACCAGTAGGAGTGCAAGTTGTTCTAACAGCAAGGTAGTTAAATAAGAATGTAATCCAGTCACACTTCCCTGTAACTACAATGTAGTTGTATTTTTGATAGCTCTGCAGTAACAATCAGGCTTCAGAAGTTTTTAAAAAGGACTGCTGTGGAACATCAGATAGAGCTGCATTTTGCAAACAGAAATCTTGGAGTATCCTGATAATGGCTCTGGGATCTACCGTGGGTAGCTTTAAAAGGAGCATCACAGCATATGGATTTTAACTTACCTTTTTTAAGGAAACTAAAGCAATTTACATAATATGCATTTACGTCAAGTTGAAAGGTACAGTTATCAACCCTGTGCTGGCATGAGCAGAATACATTCCAGACACCCAACTCCTCCCGCAATCTGATAATCTAAGATATTTTGGCTGTGCCTCTTTTCCTAAAAAACATTGGGGGGCAATTCAGTCTTATCCACAGGGTTTGGGGGCTTTTCTGTAACCTGTTCACCTTCACTGCAGTTTTCTTGCCCCTGGCAGTTCAAATAAAGTAATACTCACCTGTGTTTCCTCTCCAACAACATATCTGAAGGTGTTGAGCACAGGGGCTTTATCCCCATGCCCTACCCATTTAATCACACTTTGGATCAAATCCCCCAAGGAACCTGGGATAGGAAAGAAGAATGGTTTCCTGTTATAGTCAATGCCTTATTTTGACCTGAACTAATCCTAAATTATAATTCCTCAATATTCAGCTAGAAAGTCTACCTCACAGTGCTAGCAAATGTAACATCTGAAGCCCTTTTCCATTTCAGTTTCAGACTAATTAATTATGGTGTCAGAGGTATCCATTATAGATTTGTGTTACATGCTTCTGCAATTAGATGTATCCCCTTACTTTTCTAGGAGGTGAGGAAAGAGATTGTACTTTAAGATAAATCTAATCTCTTATTTATTTAGAATTGTAAAAACAACAGAAGTCATCTATCCTATACTCTAGCTGTTTGAGCGTTGATTAAAGATACAATAAATACATCAAAATAGAAAAAACCCAACAACCCCAAAAACATGATAATCATTGAATACCCATGCAACAAAAATAAGATGACACAGCAAATTTTCAAATATTTACAATAGTATTTGTACAAATGATAAAATAGCAGCTTTTTGCTTTCTGACCCTATCAGAGGTGAGAAGCTGGTACAAGAAAGGCTGATGCATATATTGCTGTTTTACTCCAATTCATTTAAAAATAAATAATACACTGTATTGAAAATGATTCTGTATCTTCACTATCTTTGAAAATATTGATATTCTGTGGTAGAGATAGCGACATTGGTGACATGAACTTAATGATCTTCGAATGCAACAGTTGATTAAATGCATGCACATGCATCCCTATTATACAGGACATCAATATAGGGGTAGATGGTATAATTAGGCTGCCTAATGCTTTCCATTATAAAAGATTCTTGTGGGGGTTTTTTGGGTTTTTTTGTTTTGTTTTTGTTTTTTTTAGAGAATCTCTAATGCTTCCATTGTTTTCAGCAGCCCTTTGAAATTTGGCAGCGTAAAGGATAATTCTTAGCTCTTACATAGCTATTTTTGCCCGTAGATCTAAAAGTGCTTTACAAAGGAAGTAAGTTTCATTATACGTTTTACAGATGGGAAAACTGAGGCAAAAAAGAGCTGATGTGACTTGTTTGAGGTCACCCAGCAGGACAGCATCAGGAATAGACTGATTCATCTGAATCCAGTCTAGTGCTCTCTCCAGTAAGCTATACTGTTCTTCAGAGAAACCAGCATATGCCTTTTCTTTGTCCCATAAAACTCCTTTCAGGTTTGACGGAGATAAACTTCTGCGTAGCATTTCCTTTCTCCCATTTGTTTTGCTCAGGAAAATTTCAGCAGCACATTAACATTAAAATTCTATGGCCACTCCTATACTGATGCCAAAGTAGCAGCAACTGCAGCAGCCACTGCACTGGGAATGCCTGGGAGCTACTGGAGTAGCTGTAGGTGAGAGAAGAGAGGGGGGGCTGTGCTTTTCCAAACCCCACCAAGACCCAGCACCTAGCCTCAGCAGCCCATCCTCACATCTGGGAGAGTTAGTCTGGTGATTTTTTTTTTAAAATAGGTTTTGTACAGTATGTTCATGGTTAACATCCAGGCTTCTGTATCTTAACATAATAAAAGACAGACAAGATTTCAGAGACTCTTTATTCTTGTCCCTCTATCCCTTATTTATTTTTCAAATTAAATATAGGTTTGATGCTGTGTTCAATTAGCATTTACATTTGTAAAGCTGCATTAAGTCATACAGGCATATTACTGAGATTATCCTGGGTTTTTTTATTACACTTTTTTCTAAATAGCCTTCAAAAAGCAAATTGCCATCAATGGGAAGGCTGAATTACCCCCTACTATAGCAAATGTCTGCTAGTGTTCTAATGGTTTGACCGTTGTCCTGGATATACAGGAACAGAGCCAACATGCAAGGGATGGGTTTAAATAGGCCACAACTTTATTAAAGTAACTCACCTGTGAGCTATCCAGAAATATCTTGTACAGTGCAGGCCATGGTTCCTTCCTTAATCATCAATTCCACCCAGTGGATGGCTGCCATCAGCCCCTAACCCCTCCACGGATGGGTCCAGTCCACTCTTCCCCTTCCCTCCCCTCATATGAGGGGCAAGGAGCTGGGGAAAGGGGATTGTCTCCTCTCTGTATCAACATTAGGTGCCCAAACCCCATTCTCCAGGTTCTTTAGGTGATGCCTTCCCCTAAGTCCACTTCCATCTCCCATTTATTAAGAAACTCAACCCTTATGGAACCCTCAACTCCACATACACTGGACATCTCCTACCTATTAAGCTGCAACAACAGGAACCTTTCCTTCCGACCTATCCCACCAGGTCCTTGAGCTGCTGTGGAAAGAAGAAAAAAGCCACCCACCATGCTGGGGAGGGACCATTCCTCTGCAGTGGTATCTTTGTGGTGGCATCTCAGTAGCCAGTGTGAGCTGCTAATTCAAGTGTGAGAAAGGCCCCAGGCCAGAGCAACAGAGCTCGTACACCATTCCCCACGTTTGCAGAGGTCAATGACTTCCCTGAGCCCTACTGGCCATTCCCTAGCTCATGTAGTGCCTCCTGCACCTTCCCTCTTCCAACACCCAAGGAAGTTTTTGGAAAGTGTAGGGGACAACTTCCTGGTGCAAGTGCTGGAGGAACCAACTAGGGGCAGAGCTGTTCTTGACCTGCTGCTCACAAACTGGGAAGAATTAGTAGGGGAAGCAAAAGTGGATGGGAACCTGGGAGGCAGTGACCATGAAATGGTCGAGTTCAGGATCCTAACACAAGGAAGAAAGGAGAGCAGCAGAATACAGACCCTGGACTTCAGAAAAGCATACTTTGACTCCCTCAGGGAACTGATGGGCAAGATCCCCTGGGAGAATAACATGAGGGGGAAAGGAGTCTAGGAGAGCTGGCTGTATTTTAAAGAATCCTTATTGAGGTTACAGGGACAAACCATCCCAATGTGTAGAAAGAATAGTAAATATGGCAGGCGACCAGCTTGGCTTAACAGTGAAATCCTTGCTGATCTTAAACACAAAAAAGAAGCTTACAAGAAGTGGAAAATTGGACAAACGACCAGGGAAGAGTATAAAAATATTGCTCGGGCATGCAGGAGTGAAATCAGGAAGGCCAAATCACACCTAGAGGTGCAGCTAGCAAGAGATGTTAAGAGTAACAAGAAGGGTTTCTTCAGGTATGTTAGCAACAAGAAGTCAGTCAAGGAAAGCGTGGGCCCCTTACTGAATGAGGGAGGCAACCTAGTGACAGAGGATGTGGAAAAAGCTAATTTACTCAATGCTTTTTTTGCCTCTGTCTTCACGAACAAGGTCAGCTCCCAGACTACTGCACTGGGCAGCATAGCATGGGGAGGAGGTGACCAGCCCGCTGTGAAGAAAGAAGTGGTTCGGGACTATTTAGAAAAGCTGGACAAGCACAAGTCCATGGGGCCGGATGCACTACATCCGAGAGTGCTAAAGGAGTTGGCGGATGTGATTGTCGAGCCATTATCTTTGAAAACTCATGGTGATCAAGGGAAGTCCTGGATGCCTGGAAAAAGGCTAATGTAGTGCCCATCTTTAAAAAAGGGAAGAAGGAGGATCCTGGGAACTACAGGCCAGTTAGCCTCACCTGAGTCCCTGGAAAAATCATGGAGCAGGTCCTCAAGGAATCAATTCTGAAGCATTTAGAGGAGAGGAAAGTGATCAGGAACAATCAGCATGGATTCACCAAGGGCAAGTCATGCCTGACTAATCTAATTGCCTTCTACGATGAGATAACTGGCTCTGTGGATGGAGGGGAAAGCAGTGGACGTGTTGTTCCTTGACTTTAGCAAAGCTTTTGACACTGTCTCCCACAGTATTCTTGCCAGTAAGTTAAAGTGGATGGGCTGGATGAATGGATGATAAGGTGGATAGAAAGCTGGCTAGATTGTCGGGCTCAACGGGTAGTGATCAATGGCTCCATGTCTAGTTGGCAGCCGGTATCAAGTGGAGTGCCCCAAGGGTCGGTCCTGGGGCCGGTTTTGTTCAATATCTTCATTAATGATCTGGAGGATGGTGTGGATTGCACCCTCAGCAACTTTGCAGATGACACTAAACTGGGAGGAGAGGTAGATACGATGGAGGGTAGGGATAGGATACAGAGGGTCCTAGACAAATTAGAGGATTGGGCCAAAAGAAATCTGTTGATGAGGTTCAACAAGCACAAGTGCAGAGTCCTGCACTTAGGACAGAAGAATCCCATGCACCGCTACAGACTAGGGACTGAATGGCTCGGCAGCAGTTCTGCAGAAAAGGACCTACGGGTTACAGTGGACGAGAAGCTGGATATGAGTCAACAGTGTGCCCTTCTTGCCAAGAAGGCCAATGGCATTTTGGGATGTATAAGTAGGGCCATTGCCAGCAGATCAAGGGACGTGATCGTTCCCCTCTATTCGACATTGGTGTTCCAGTCCCCTAATCATTTTTGTTGCCCTCTGCTGGACGTTTACAAGAAGGATGTGGAAAAATTGGAAAACGTCCAGCGGAGGGCAACAAAAATGATTAGGGGACTGGAACACATGACTTATGAGGAGAGGCTGAGGGAACTGGGATTGTTTAGTCTACGGAAGAGAAGAATGAGGGGGAATTTGATAGCGGCTTTCAACTACCTGAAAGGGGGTTCCAAAGAGGATGGATCTAGACTGTTCTCAGTGTTAGCTGATGACAGAACAAGGAGTAATGGTCTCAAGTTGCAGTGGGGAAGGTTTAAGTTGGATATTAGGAAAAACTTTTTCACTAGGAGGGTGGTGAAACACGGGAATGCGTTACCTAGGGAGGTGGTGGAATCTCCTTCCTTTGAAGTTTTTAAGGTCAGGCTTGACAAAGCCCTGGCTGGGATGATTTAGTTGGGGATTGGTCCTGCTTTGAGCAGGGGGTTGGACTAGATGACCTCCTGAGGTCCCTTCCAACCCTGATATTCTATGATTCTATAAGTCATGTGTTCCAGTTCCCTAATCATTTTTGTTGCCCTCCGCTGGACGTTTTCCAATTTTTCCACATCCTTCTTGTAATGTGGGGCCCAAAACTGAACACAGTACTCCAGATGAGGCCTCACCAATGTCGAATAGTGGGGAACGATCACGTCCCTCGATCTGCTGGCAATGCCCCTACTTATGCATCCCAAAATGCCATTGGTCTTCTTGGCAAGAAGGGCACACTGTTGACTCATATCCAGCTTCTCGTCCACTGTAACCCCTACATCCTTTTCTGCAGAACTGCTGCCCAGCCATTCAGTCCCTAGTCTGTAGCGGTGCATGGGGTTCTTCCGTCCTAAGTACCCCTTTCTCCCACCAGTCCAGAGTCCCCCACACCTTTGATCTTGGAAGGGGTGCAGTCTGTAAAAATTGTGCCCTTACATCTGCATATATATGTGTGAGTGCATGCATGTGTATGGCAGCGGGGGGGAATGGGGGCAGGGAAGAGATCAGGAGTTTCTGAGAGAGTTTTCTGTTTGCCACATAGCAGCTTTTTCACGAAATTCCATGACAATCTCATAAAATAACAAAGTGTTTAGAATCTGAATAAATGTGCCAAGAACCAGTCATAACCTACAACTGCTGAATATGCATTAGCCTGCTGTAGATATTAGTGGACTTCACAACATTCACTTTAGGGAAATCCTCCTTTTCTTCTTCTGGTAAAGTTCCCTTAGGTGGAGCCAAAGTTTTATCTGACTTAGGATCACAGGCTTTAGCCTTTGATTTGTAGTTAATACACATTTTAATTAGCAAATTTATGACAGATTAAGGAAAGAGATATAAATGATGTAAAATAAGACTTTGTGCATCTCTGCCCTCTACAGAACAGTTTCTGTGTTGCAGATGCCTCACACTGCTAATATCTAACAGAGATCCTCCATTAGCTCAAATAATAGGGCAGAGCTTTTGGAACATGAGAGACCTGAATTATACCTCTGTTGTCAGGGAATTTCACTTTCAGTTAGGAGTCATGTTTAAGCTTATCAAGTTTGTCTATCTTTTGTTTTCATTCATGTGGCAAATTCATTGCCACAGGACTATTTTTGCTGGGCATTTCTCTTCAATCCCAAAACAACAATCTGTACATCCTCAGGCTCCAAACTCTGAGCTATTTTTGCCCCACGCCACCAGATACATAGACAGACATATAAATACTTGGCAAACTTATCTGGTAAGCATGGAAGCAGTGGAACAAATTAAAACAGGAATAATTTCCCTTTCCCCATGACTGCTGTATGTTTGAAGCTCTGAGAGGTTTCAGGAATGGCCAGACTAAAGGGACATGGATTGGGAGACAATCACTGTATATAGCATAATCCCCAACAAACCCAGAGCATTTTCACTGGAAATTCATGCAAGAAATAATGCAGACTTTTCATCACTAACTGCCACCTCTTACCTCACCAGGCACTGGTGATCAGTCACAGGAACAGTTCCTCTCTTTCCCATGCTGCTAGGGACCTGGGCAAAGGGGCTGCCCCATTTCACAGGTGTCTTGATTTCATTGAGATTTTCTCACAGATCTTAGGATAGCCCTGTGGTTGGAGTGCTGTGTACTGTGATCCCAGGGCAGAATTTCTTTCAAGGGGTTGGTGAGTGGGGACTCTGCATGATGAGCTGCTCAAAATTCCCCTCCACGTTTTATCTCTTCAGGATGGAATGATACAACCCTAAAAGTCAAAGCAGTACAAAGGAAGGAAGGGAGCTACTGAAAATATATTTTGGGAAATTAGGGAACTGTTAAACACTTCCGATTCATAAACTGCACCACCCTAAAAATAGTCCGAAGGCATTGTGCCTCAGATACCCTGGTGAAATCTAGTTCAGTTATTACCCCATTACTCCAAAAGGGCAATCCTTTACTGATGGCTGATGCCATCAGTGAATTGCAATACCTTCTGCACCAACTCGGTTGTGCTGGCTGGCATGTTGGGGGAGACCAACCAAAGCTTTACTCACTCCCTGACCTCTTTTACTCACTATATGCCCAACTGCTCTGGGGGAGGAATAAGTGGGTACCCCAAGTAGGTGTATGAGGGGGATTTTACTCCCCCGTTTAAGCTCCGGAATTCAACTCAGAATCTAGCCCTGAATAAGTCATGCATTAGCCAACTAGAGCTCTTCCTTTGCTTTATTACGTCTCACCTGCATTTCAAATGACTAACATTAGTTTCAAAGAAGACTAAGTTCAGTGAATAATCTTACCCAGTCTGCTGTTGTGAGCATGCATAGATGGTGCATGTAGTCATTCAGAGCAGTAAAAGATTTCCATCCCAGATGTAAGAAACCTGACAACGCCAAGTAGCAGAGAGTTAATTGATGTCATAGCATGACAGAAATCTATCTATAAATCTGTTGCTCTGAAGAAGTTGTAAAAATCGCTTTAGGATTAAAAAATTCATACTTACAATTTTGATTCAGAAAGTTAACGGTTAGCTTTAAACCTACAAAAGTGTAGATTGAGGGTTAGAGAAAGGTTAAAATTATATTCTATTTTGGTGTGATAGCTTCTGTGAATTTCAGAGGGTGCTGTCTGTAGTGAAGGTTATAATAGTCATTCATAAATTATGGAGTATTTTAAATTCAAAAGCATACGTATTAAAGATCTAATATCCTTTCTGTTCACTGACTATAGCAATAATGATTTTGTTGTGTCAGCATTTCATGGATTTATTTTGCTTTTTAATGAGGAACATGTCAGTTTCTGTACTACATGAATATCTGAAGAACCAAGAAGAAAAAAAACTAGCCCTACAGCCCAATCCCACAGCCCTCACATGAGCAATGTAACTGAAGTGAATGAGACATCTTTTGGAAGTAAGGAGTACTCATATAAATAAGGGTTGTAGGACTGAGTCCTGTGTTTGGTTGCTTGCCATGCTGTCACAAGGAAGATGTAGATTCTGGAACAATTTTTACTGTCAGATCCTATGAGGATCGTAGAAGAGCAATGGTTTACAATCTTAGGCTGGGGGAATAGATTGCAGATTGTGTCTCCAATATCCTCTGGTGGCTTGCTAAAGAGTGGTATTGTGATACTGGAAGAAATTACCAGCCTTCTCAGCCATAAGGTGAAAGCTGTGATGGACTTGTTAATGAATGCAGAAAGCAAAAAACTGAATCTAATGCAGGAAATGGAGAGATGAATAAATAGTCAAGGGTCCCAACTGGAGACATGATTGCACCTTAGCATATGCTTTTGACAAGTGAACTGAGCAAGAGAGCCTAAAATGCATATGCAGCTCTCTGGAGTCTTCCACTCTTCTCTAAAAAAAAGGAAGCAGAAGAGCTATTGAAATAAGCAATTTTATTTTGCCTGGAGATCACGTGTCCTATTCAGTTAAAAAAAATTAGTTTAAGTATTTTTGAGTAAGCTGTTTATTTCATATCAGTTGATGGAAACAGATGGCTAGTTCAGAGGTAAGTCTGAGTAATACTAAATTAGCCCAGTGACTCCATTACATCATCGTATAATATAATCTTTTCATTCTTCTCCATATGTATCTTACAAAGGGCTGGGAAAATGATGGATTCTTTTTTGGTCAAACCACATGTTCCCTTTGATTTTGACCATTAAACTTTTCTGAATTTTTAAATATTAAACTAAGGAAATTTTGAAACAAAAATTCATTTCAAACTAAAAAATTGCAATGTTTCCTTTAAAAACTGTTAAAAAAAATTTTCAATTTTTCAGAATTTTTTTTGGGTGGGGGATAAAATGAACATTCAGCAAAACTGACATGAATTTGCCACTGTCCCAAAGCAGTTTCTCAAAAGCCACCTATCTTCCTGCTTTCAGGCTGGCACATGTTGCCTAGGAACAGGAACCCCTTCTGTTCTGTAGCCAGGAGGAGAGGGAGCATGAGTCTCTCCTCCCAGAGCCAGGGCCTGAGAATAGTCAGCCTTGCCCAATGTCAGAACCTGAGAGAGTTGAAACTGCTTTTTCTATAAATTCTTACTTCACTCTTATGCCATCCAACACACATTTAAATAAGGAAATCAAACTTTAACCATCTTTGAAATAATTTTCTACAAACAGCAAGATTATTAACTAGCAAATGCTAAAACCATCTTTTCAAAAGATGCAATAAGTATATCCATACCAAATACATGCCTTTGTGTGGCATGCTGGGTATGTCCATCCCTAAGTACCCAGTCACACACACACAGCTGCCCAATTTGCATGTGCGTGGTTTATGTATTTGCAATAGATGCATAGGTATATTTTCCAGACATACCTGATGTGTCCTCAGTAGTAAATTTGACCCTTCTTGTGCATATGGTCTCTTTAAAATACACCAGCCACCTACACTTGGATGTGAATTAGAGATCATTTTCTTATATTTATGCCAAACGTGAGGTTTTTTTTCCCCTATGTAAAAAGGAGTTTTTTGGATCCTCTACCCCTTAGAAAATGAATTAAAAAAAAGAAACCCTATTATGTTGGATGAAAAAAAGCTATTTTGACTCCAGAATGCCCTTTTCTCTGACAATATATTCACAGATATATGGAATTGCTACTACTCATCACAAAAATGATACTGTACTTTGACTCCCATAAAATGACAGCAGCTTAATGCAAGATAGAATTCTTCATAATGAAAGGTGAGTTCATAAAGAAATGTTTAAACAGGTATCCAAAAAGGCAGTACAGCATAACTAGCCACCTAGCAAGCTGTCCTTGGGATTCAACCCTGGAGCACTACTTTAGAATACCTTTCAGTTGTCCATTTTTAAAAGAAAAATACTACTGAAGTCTTTTCCATATGTACAGTAAGTGACTTCAATCATACTGTAACAGAGTTACTGTGGAGAGTGGATATGAGTAACTGACCCACCCACATACAGCCTCTAAGACATCGGCCTCCTCCCAGATGGAAAGAAACCGTGTCTCAGAAAGTAAGCCTGAGAGGAAGTTCACGGGGTGTATCTGTGCTTCCTGCTTCTGGGATAAAGCAGGAGTCATTTGTAATAGTCATGCTAAAAACACAAGGAGTGGAGCTACCTCTGTATCCTCCTTCAGTGATAAATACATGTGGTTCTGTTGTTTACTGAACTTGTTATTCCGGTGCTGTTGGCTATTTGTGCTAACCCTCCAATAAGGAAACTGTGGTCATATAAAAATCCCATAGTCCTCCCTGGACACATGCTAATCCAAGTAAAGGCGGACAGAGAGGAACAACAGAGTAATGCATCAGCAGGAGGTTAATATTTTATGGATATATTTGGTTAATTTGTAATTTCATTTCTACTTTGCATCAGTACTGCCTTTTCCCCAGTCCTGCAAATACTTTCTATCATGCTTAATTGGACTGAAAGACTGGGCCCTTTAATTATCACAGACCTTGGATATATGGTGATAGATGCTTTAGAAATACCTACATTAGTTAGACAATATGCTAATCATAACAGACTACACATGTAAATTAGTAACTATAGATAGAAATAATATTTCAATACTATAACAAGGACTAGCAACATAAACCGACACACCTCCCCTATATACAATGGGGCAAATTCTCTTGTTCACCAAGGTCACTTTGTGCCTCTTACATGGCACAAAGTAAACGTAAAGTGGCATAAGAAGAGAGGGGGCATGTCAGGGATGTAGAAGGCTGATGAAAGCCTCTTTATTCATTCTGCCTGAGCAGAGCTCAGGCATCGTGGAGAATCAAGCGCTGTAACTTAAGCAAATAATATTGAAGCTCTGAGTACAACCTACCAATCAAGTGAATCAAAAATAAGGTAAAGACATCCTGTAAGGTGCTGAGTTCCTTCTTCTAAGTGCCCTTAACTCCTATTAAAGTCAGTGGCAGATTAGAACATTCTGCACTTTATAGGAATATCTTGCCAGATTAGGCCCAGCTTTACAAATTCATTCCACTGTGGCTAGATAAAGGACTCCTCAGAGAGTGCTACATGCTATATGCAACAATATCCAAGCAAAATAGACTATGTTTCCATTACAGTTGTGTAAATATGAAGTACTTTGACTGACATTAACAGAACTGTTCAGCATTTGTGCCAGTATATACGAGCAGAACTTGGCCCAGTGTGACTGTATTAAACTGTAGATCCAGCAGGATGTTTTTGCTCAGTGGGAGCAAGCAGTTAACAAGTGTATCATCCTTGAGTTTGCCTCCCATGTCTTTGGCAAGATCAGCTGATGTCTCCTGAGTAATTGCCTCCCTCTATACTCTCACTCCAAGGATTTTGAGACACAAAAAATGGATTTATGGGATAAGGCTGGATCAGATGCTAGTCTCTACACAAGTTGCAAATGGCTTTAATAAGAAGCATGCAAGGCCCATAACAGCTTGCAAATCAATGCCATAAGTAATATTACAGTCCCTTATGTAACTGTGGGCTGTTCAACTTCAGTCAAGAATGTCCTTCACTATAGAATGTGTCACTCCAACCCGCTCTTGAATGAGTTTATCAGCAAGCTTATTCGTACTGCTGCTGAATTTTGATGAGTGTGTCTGAGGTAGTTCCAGTATTTTTCTGATTTTCTGTTTAAAAGCCTCTAACTTAGAGCACTGTGCAAATCAGAGAACTCCACTGAAATCATTATTAATACCAGTTTCAGCATGGTCCTGCTAGTTAGTTCTGTAACCAAATGAAGGATCATTATATGGAAACATTATTTTATAGGGCAGTATAAAGTCTGTGAGCTAAGTCTGGCACGAGTTCCTCTCCCTGTTAAAAGGTTCTAACTCCATCCATCCATCATGAGACTTTTCATAGACTGCGGAAATGAGTATTGTAATGGTGCTGTACTTCAGCAGTGTAACAATGACAGCAAAATCTTGCTCACACAATGAGAAAACTTTTTAAAAAATGGACATAGCAAGTCAAAGTATAAAAATACACATAATTAGCATAGTAAGTTAGCCTTCTAGAAAATTGTATACCATAATATAATCTTTCATAACACATGCAATTATTGATAAACACAAGAAAGGTTGTTGTAATAAGTCATAATCTTGTGAAATATCATATAAGCATTTTTTCTTGATCATAAAACTCATGTATTTAAATGGGGATCTTTTTTGTGAAATAATAAATATACATATGGGCAGAGAAAATATTTTGTTTTATCAAAAAATAATAGAAAGCCAGTAGAAATTATAAGAAATTTGACTGTTAAATGTTATTTGGAATAAAAAACTGAAAGGAAAAAAAAATCTACTTTACATAAGAATAAAATCCTACACTCTGTTATGTTATTTATCTGCTCTTGGTGCTAAAAAAAACCCCTCTAAGTTATATTTAAGGAGAAACATACTTCTATTGAGAGCCTTATCCTGTATCTGTCACTATGGTATTGGAGAACCTATTACATGATGGTCAAGTAGTAACTAATACTTCTTACAAAATTTCCATTTCATAATATATAAAACAAAGAAATAAATAAATTTAAGAATAAAGTAAGCACAGAACTATGGCTATGATATGTTTGATGCATTCCTGGCACTGGGCTGGAGTCATGAAGGACAGTGTACTCCAGCCATACATTGATCAACACACAGGTATGGCTGGCAGGGAGTTGTTCTTGGAATAAGATCCATTGTCACCTGTACTGATCTGTAAAGTGTTTAATAGAAGGATGTTCTAATGTGGTCAGGTGCAGTGAAAATGGAGGAACAAGGACCTTTATAGATTGTGTAAGGGTCAGAAAGGAGAGGGTTCAGTGCATTGTGGGGATGGGAGCGGAGGACTATTAAAACTCAAGAGGTATTACATGCTCCTTACCCCTGTCCACACTGCACACTGGCACGGGTACAGGGCCATGACACAGCCTAAGGCATATACTTACTCACCCTCTATTCACCTTCAGGCATGTGCTTCTGAGGTTTAGGTGTGGACAATTAGCGGGGTTATGGCACAACCAAGCACATGTACTGTCACCAGCATAGATGTTCCTTATGTGTAATTTTTGTTTCACATTATTGGGTTTGCTTTTTGTCTAGCATACTTGACAAAAGAAAATTGCTTCTTTTTGTTATTATGCATTAATGGGTATCTCAGGGTTAGCAAAGTTCAAAAAACTAAAGGAATACTCATTCCAATGAATTTAGTTCATATCCTACACATATTAACTAGTAAAAGAGGGAAGGCATTTTATTCAACTATCTTTGGGGAATTCATGTAGATTTTAATAACATATTAATATTCATGACTACTTCATTTAATATTTGAAAGCAAGTTGAGCTGTATGAATACCAATATATATACACACACACGACATAGGTCCTTGTTATCTTGCACATCACCCTGAGTCTATTATAACGTTACTTCCCTCATCCGTCATCTCTTACGTGACTGTTCAAGTTTGCTTCTTGATAATCCTTTCTTTCATACTGGCCAGCCTGTCCACCTGGATACTCACCCTCCCAAAGAATTTTTGTAATTCATGCACTCTATTAAGAAAATCTGCCATCTGATATGTCTCACTGTTTAGTCACATTAATAAATAAAATACTAAAAAGACTAACAAATTATATCATAGTCCCTGCATCTGCAGTCTTCAAACCTCTATGTCTTCTTGAATGTTTCTCTACAGAATTATTTAAAAGTTGTTGTTTTTTTTTCCCCCCCTCAAGGCAACTCACTTTACCTTGCATTTCATAAGAAATGTTTGTGCACATTTGGCCTTATCCAGAGAATTCGGGTGTGGGGGGGGGGAAATTGGGGAGATTTTTCCTTTCTTCCCCCTTTTATTATGTAAAAGCCTGTTCAAAACATGTTGAGGATACTTTCAAACATATATTCTAGTTAACCAAGAAGAAAGCATACTTTAAAATATTTGTGGGGAGGGAAGCATAGGTGCATATTCCAGATTCCTGCGTTGCTGTTAAAGGGACTGATCATAAAAAAAAGATTTACAGTAGCAGCCAGCTAACATCTGACATATTATGCTGCAGGAATTCTGTTCACAGCAATAAACTGTAGCAATCTGCATGCTGCTTTTGAAATCACTGTCTCTGAAATAGGCCTCCACAGCAAAGTTCATTTTCAAAAAGTGTTGCATCAGACGCTGAGACAGAAATAAGAAGGCACTCTGGATAGCTTCTTCATGATGTCCCTGTCATGTATTGACATTTATTACACTGGTTCAACTGTCCAAAACAAACTAAAACACTCAACATTTATGTTGTGTAGTAAACTTCATTATTGTGACTTGGAAATCCTAATGAATAAAAGGAGAAAGTGTCCTATTAGTAAATTGTTTTTATTTCCACTAAAGAAACACATTTATTTAATAGTAGTCTACCTAATAAAGAGTCTTTCTATGCAGAATTCTATACTCTGGTACAGAACAACTAACCAGCATCCTAAACTATGACCTAAAAGAACTGACTTTTCCAATTGTTAAAAAAGATTTAATTTATGATAACTATAAATACTCATCTGAGATCTCAAACAATTTTGGCTTTGACTTCAGCTTGGGTTCACACCAGAGTAAAAGAGGTGAACAGAACCTAGTGTCTGCTCACCAATTGATTAAATAAATGCATTCAACACACTAAGATTTATACATGCAAAACATGATTACAAAACAACAATACAAAACAACTCTAGATTAATTTGAGCCATTCAATATATCAGGCTCTTAGGCAAACTCAGATCTGGCATATACAGCATGTTGTAGACAAGTCCACCTGTTGGGGTGAAAAATGATAATTTATTTCCAGTAGGATTAAAGGCAGCATTTTCATTAGAAAATAGAAAGCAAGATCCTAATTACAATAATGTGCTGATCAATTCCCTTCAGGTTTGATCCTATCTGAGGTCTGAATTTTCTCACTGACGTGTGTTTAGTTAATCAGAATAACCTCATTTTAAAGCCAGCAATAATAATGTCTAGCTTCACCTCTTAAATGATAAACTCTTCTTGCATTTCTGCAGAAAGCAAAACCGAATCAGAATAAAGCCTCATGGTTGCCGATAGAACAGAATCTAAAGATAGAAAAATGTGTATTAGATGATCTAGTTGATCTCCCTGTGTGACATGCTCCAGGTACAATCTGGACTGTGGAATTGCTGTGCCCCTTAACTCTCTAGCTCAGATTACCTCTCACACTACTCTGCTAGTGACAAGCAGTCATGGGAAGGCACACCCAAAGTTAAACAAAGGCTCCCACAGCCACTCATGAACTGTTTACGGGGAGACACCTGAAAATTTACCCAGCCCCAGCCTTGCACCCCAGAAATGTGCATCTTACATTGCTCAGGACCCCCTTGATCAGAGTAGGCTCATTAATTAGTTCATCATGCCATAAAATGGTATGAATATGCACCAGCCCTTATAACCTGAGTAGATTCCCCAAACTTCAACCAAAACCACACTGGCTTAGATAAAACTAACATATGTTTATTAACTACAGAGAGATAGATTTTAAGTTATTATAAGTGGGATAGGCAAAGAAGATCAGAATTGGCTACAAAAAGAAATAAGACAGAATTGCAGTTTAATTCCTAAACTTTATCAAGCTAAGGCAAATTTGAAGCAATAAGATTTCTCTTACCCAAAAGCCTACCGCAGTCTGTGGTAACAGGAAAGTTTTCCCAGTTAGAACCACTCCCCCAAGTTCAATGTTGTTTCTTTGTCTTCCAAATAATATTGCTGCCTTCAGTATAGATGGGGGAGGACAGATGGCCAGGGGCCTTTGTTCCCCCTTTTTATATTTTGGCCCTTTTTACTGGAAAAGTCCTTGCTGTATCATGGGGTAAGGTAGTTCCATAGCCTACGTGCTCTGCACTCAGTCTCATGTGAATTGCAAATTCCTGCTTGCACCTCCTGTATACATGCAGCTTGACATGTAAGGTTTGTGTTTACAGCACCTGTGTTATTTCTAGGGAGCTGGTCTGTGGACATTTCCCAGACTCACAACATGTTTCAGTAACAAACATATAACAAATGCTCATAACCTAATCTACAATCTTGATGCACACGTTTTAAAACAGGGTGTAGTGAGATGGAGTGGCCTCCCTCGGAACTGGAGAGTGGGGACCACTACACTCACCGTGGTGGGCGGAGTCAACTCCACCCACCCCCAAGACTGGAAGACTCAGGGCAGGGAAAGTAGTATAAAAGGAGAGCCCTGGAGTTCAGTTGGGACTGGGCCAGTAGAGGGAGCAGACATCTCTTCCAGGCAGCAGAGTCCTCCACAGGATCCCAGACCAGCCCCCGAGGGGAGCAGCCCCCTGCTGCCAGAGGAGACGGGAGACCCTGCAGAGGACTGAAGTGACCACCGCCTGACTGTGAGGAGAAGAGAGAGAGCCCCAGTTCAATAGAACACCAGTGACTAAGTGGGGTAGGAAGCAGTGCAGGGGAGATAGACTTTGATCTGGTTAAGCTGCCAAGAAGCAAGGCAGCGTGGTTCAGGGGTTTCCCTGCTAACCCAGTGGCAGGACTGCCCACCACTGATGGGGCCCTGGGCTGGAACCTGGTGATGTAGGGTGGGGCCTGATCCTCCTACCCTCCCTGCTGCCATCCCACACTTGGGGTGGCTGAAAACTCATTTTAGGCCAAGAGGCCTGCACCTATAGACTTAACTGCTGCCTGTCCCAGCCAGGAGGCTGTGGACTAAATACTGTTTGTTTGTGCTCTGCCCCACCCAAAAGCAGCCAAAGCTTCTCCCATAGCCAATTTCTTACTGGCTGCCTGTAAGAGATGCAGTGGCCTCCCTCACCACTCAGTGAGTGACCATTACACTGGGCAATAATATTCAGCAGACTATGACTTTTCCAATGATACCTCACAAATCATACTTTGTACAAGATACCATAATTTTGTAAAAGTGGTGACCATAAGAATGTAGATTGTTAGTAAACTATCTTTGGCCAAAATGCCATCCATAGTATAACAGCTGTTGAGTACAAGTATTGCAAAAGAAAAATGGCAATTTTTGAGCATTGTGTTGTAATTGATTAAAGTATTTGTGTTCCCCCATATCGCATCCAACAAATATAATTTCTATGAGCTTTGTTTGGTTTCTAAATTCGCAGAAAAAATATTATCTCTTGATATTTTACAGTAAGATGACTGCAGGTGCTTCAAGATGTTGATTCCCACTCACATAATGAAAGTTAAGCACTTGCTTAAGAGCTTTGCTCATTTGAGCCCCAGTGCACTTCAGGATCAGGTCCTTATTTTCCAATGACATCTATTTCATCTACTCACACTGTATGAAAGAGGACTGGATGGCTAAGAGAATATGGGACCTTTCACCTCTAGCTTTGTATCAACTAAAAGATGTAACCACTAGAGATGGCTGTTCAAAGTAATTTGATTCTGAAATTACTCTGCAAAACAATTGCCTATCAATTTCCTTTGTATTAAAAAACTTTGACATTTAAAAACTCCACTGCTAGTAATGGTAACCAAAACAAAAGAGGAGAAGAGTGGGGAGAAGGAGGGAGGGAGAGAAAGAGAAATTAAAATCATATTGAACCATAATTCAAAATACTTGATTAAAATACTCAGAATGAAAACAAATTCTTATTCTGAGAGAAGAGTGTGAAAGAGTGACTGAGACTCAAAATGTGCATAATATCTTGCAGACCAAGTAAATATGAACAGGCTCCCATATCTGCCTCTGTAAATTACAACAATTTCATATGCTTTCATCTTATCTATAGGGATGAAAAAACCAGAAACCACATTCACCCTTTTTATAGCAGCCATAGTCAACAGATTAGGTTTTTTAAAGTCTCTCACAGGTATAGGTTCAACAAATTATTATTAAAATCTGTCTGAAATTCACAAGATTGGCATAAACCCCCATGGGATGTGGGTGCACGCAACTTCTGCACCAGGATGAAGTTTACCCATCTCTGTGAAACTGAAAAGAGATTTCGAGAGCAGGGGGGGAGGTATATATTACCCCAGCCTCAAAAATCAAGCTCTCTCTGGTTACTACATTTCATTGTGATTTTTTGGAGGTTATTGTTGGCTTCAATAGAGAAAGGGGAAAGGATATTGTATTGTGAAAAAGCACATACAGGTGTGGCCAGTGGACTGTCATAATAACTGGCTATGGGAGAGAAGACAAAAATGGCGTTTGTGGAGAGAGGCTGGGGGCAGTAGATGGGCAGGGGGAGTTCTTGTTAAACAAAAGGAAGAGGCTACTTTGAAGTACCCATGCCAGGGTCAAAGGCACTGTGTGATTCCTGAGACAGCTCAAATTATTACTATGCCAGCACAAGACATCTTGTACTCCAGTGTTTGACACAAAACACAATCAGTGGAGATCACAGTAGCAGTTCATACCCTCCCATGGGGTATGTCTACACTGCAATGTAAGCCCAGGGATGGTGGGACTTAAGTCAGCTGACCTGTGTTAGAGAACCCTGGGCTTGAGCATATACATTGTATTTTAACTCTCTACATTAAGACTTGTTTAACCTTTGTCATCTATATTGCAGTGTGCAGACCCAAGTCAAAGTAATCATATCCCAGAGTCCCTTGCCCTCATGCCAAAATGTGGCCACTCTAACCATAGAACCATGGTGCATGGTGTGAAAACTTTACTGCCTGCCCTTCAGATTACCAGGAATCAGTTCTCCATTGCAAACCCAGGAGGCTCTCTGATAGCATACTTGCAGATCAGTGATCAGAAGAGAATGGGTTAATGCTGGCATTAGCTGCTGCTGTTTGCAAAGCAGGGCGTGGCTTCTGTTTTCAATAGAATTGGTTGCAAATTGTAGCAAGGACTAAGATAGCTGTCTCATGGAATTGTGGGATACTTCTGGTTGACTCCTGGGACCTGAGTCATGGAAGGCTGTGTCTACACTGCAAAGCAATAGGGCTTGGGCCCTGGCTTAATTCAAGCTCGGCCCCTCCAGCCCTGCAGAGGCCTAGGGTCCAAGCCCTGGAGCGCAATTGCAGTAGGTACAAGGTGGGTTTGGCTTGAGCCTGGGTTCTAGCTCAGGCTTACATTGCAGCGTAGACATACCCACGGTGCTCTCTGAAGGCTCATGTTTGACAGCATAGGTTGAACTGGCATAAAAATGGAAAAGGGGTTATGCAAACCTTTCAAACCTCAGGGAGATTCTGTTTGAGAAATGAGCGGTGGTTCATATATTTTCACATTTTAGTAATGAATTTACCATGTCTTGCCATACATTGTCCATCATAGTCCTGAGTATAGGGAAAGGGAGGGAGACAATGCTGGGGAGATGGCTTGGGGGAGGGACCTTTGACCTCATTCATGGAGGTTAAAGCCTGGCTCAACTTTCCTCCCCCTTTCCATAGGGGAATGTAAAGGGGTCTTGTAGCAGTGCAAGACTTACCACCATGGCACCTCCTGCTGGCCATTCTGGAATTAGCTCAAGTCTTTCCATAGGGCACCCTCCTCCGGTGAGGTCTCGCTCGCCGTTACTCTTACTTTGCCATCTCCACCACTCTGTGACCCGTGTCGCTCCCCAGACCGTGGCATCCTCTTCTGGCACTAGCACCTTATCTGCCCTTCTGCCAGGGCCTCAGTCTGGCAGCAGTCAGCCAGAAGATCCTTCTGCTCTGCTACCCTGCCCAGCACTCTTCTAGCCATGGTGCTCCTAGTCAACCAGTCCTTCTCCCTAGCAGGCCAGAGAGACACTAGCCCTGCTGTGTTGAGCAGCCCTTTATATATGACCCATGCTGGCTCCGATTGGCCCGCTGCAATAAGCCACCTCCCAATTGGCTTGCTTAGTGAGCCATCCTCTAATTGGAGGGTTCTGCGCAGGCTCCCTCTGGCCCGCTTTACCCCTTCCTCCTCCTGGTGTGGGGCAACTGCCCCACTGCAGGTATCCAGAAGGAAAGCCTCACAAAAATGTTCTCCTCAAAGCTCCTTGAATGGGTTTCTGCCTGGGAGGAGATGATACGGGCCTTTATTCTTAACTCTGCTGTTGAACATCTTTCCGCGGCTAAAAAGTCTATTAGGGTAGATTGTCTCCTTGATGCTCAAGGAGATCTCTCATTGTAATGTTTGAGAAGTGTGTTAAAGGAGAGAATATATCCCCAATTATTCATACCACCACTATGCATTTACATTATTAAAAGCATTGAAGAAATTTCCTCTTGCTTCAATCTCATTGAAACAATGTAAAAAAACTTTACATATGCGGTCTGTAATAGTAACACTCTTCTGTGGAAAAAGCTGGGAAAAGACAGGTAGGTGGCCTCTATGAATTGAATTGGTGGTTTCCATCAAGTTGTTAGTAGACATATCACATGATCTCATAAACCACCTTCAACATCTACCATCAGAAAGGCCAAAAGCATGGAGATTAAATCTAATAGAAGTTCTCCCTACACAACAGAATTGAAGTCTATTAGTGAGAAAACTTGCATTGACCGTTCCTGTATGCTGTACCTGGTTTGTGGCCAAAGGACTTCAGTCTGCTGACTCTCAATAGCACTAGATTTCCTTTAAAATAACTCACACTAATGTTAAGGACCCAACTTAGACTAAGCCATAAATGCTCAGAATTAGGCAAAAGAGGTAGAGAGTAAAAACACTAAGAGTATGGGGTGGTGAGAGAGAGTTTTCACTTCATGGTTTTTTACTGTTAAATTTTGACACAAAAGTTTTCATTGTTTTATTAAAACAATTATTGCCATTCATCTTCCAGAGTATATTATACACTGTAGTAAATGTCTATGTATTGCTCTTCGCTCCCCTCCCCCCTTCTCCAGTTCGACTAAACTGTTCAAGAAAATATGCAATATAAACAAGCTATTCTAAATTTCATCTTGCCAGGCAGAGGACTTGCTCTTAAGTATAGATGTTTAGGTTGAAAGGAAGAAACAAGATTGTCTCAGCACTGTTGCTTATCTCATACAGCCAGAAACTCCAGTTAAGATGATTTTGGAAGTATTTTTGGTCCAAAAAAAGATTAGAGAGAGTCTGAAATGGACTTTGTGGATTAATGTAAATTGTTTTTTTCCCCCTTCTGAGAGCTGGTCCAGGAAATGTAACAATGTAACATGCCTCAGGTTTGCATATCATGATGAGCCATGCAAGAGGTTTTCTTTAAATAGGTTTTCCTTCAAGGAAAGAAAATTGAAGTTAAGGATTTCCGTGGCACTTGTTCGTTCTGCCATGGTCAATAATTGCAAGGTGTCAGTGGGGCTCTTGTATTGAAAAGTTTGCAACAGCAGCTGCTGGTTTCTCTGTGAACAAAAATGTAAAGGAGCCAAAAAACACAAAGGAGGGTGAAGACAAGACCAGACTAACACACGAAGTCGGTCTAGTTACGACTGTGGAAATAGGAGAATGTGAGTAGCAGGAGAGAGCACATTTCGTACTAAAGCACGAGTACCCTGAAAGTACTAGATACTGTCAGTGATTAGATGGCCCAGTTATGTGAACCATAGAAAAATATAAACAGACACAGCAACAGCAAACCAAGACAGCAACAGGAAACCAAGAGAAAGCATAGTGTGAGGACATAAACACAGAGCCATGCTTTAAGCAGCTGCTAGAGAACCCCCATACCGGGGAATTAAGAACCCCACTGCAACACATCCTGGTCCTCCCTGGTAACTGTGGAGGACCAGGAACGCCTATAACCTTTCTATGTAATGAAAGATTAAAACTTAAAGTATAAATCAATGTATATGCATAAGCAACAGTTCAAAATAAACTTCAAATTGCTTAAAACTATTTACACTATGTCCCTTTATCAATTGGATTGAAATAGTTCTGAGCAATATTCTAAAGATCATGTGTTTGATGGGGTCTGATCAGTCTTCCAGATTGTCTTCTCTCTTCCACTGAGTTTGTGCATGGAGTTCTCTGTGGAAGGGTCTCATTTCCTGAGAGTATCTGGGACCTGCAGATACTCATCATCATGTTGGTAAATACTGAAGATTAACCAAATTCCTATGGAGAGGTCCTTTTGGATTCCCCACTAGATAGATTCTGGGAGTTTCTGCCAAGTTCTGAACAGCTCCAAATGTGTGGAAGCTTTTGAGCCAAACTGTGTTCTCTGGTCTCAGTTCAGGTATTGATTTTGTTCTGTCCTGAACATTGAAGTTTTGTTGCCAAATTTTTGTTTTGGCATCCCATTTTTGAAATTTCTTCAAATCAGGCCACTTAAGGTTAAATTGTATCAGTGCCACAGGTAAAGGCATCCTTAGTCAATCTCCCCATCTTTCCCAAGTTTTGCTGGAGATAGTCCAGATGCAAATGGTGTTGATCAGGTGTGCTTTATATGGGCCCACTGATTTTTGAAGAAGCCTTTCTAAAGTCTGCATTGCTTTTCTCTATCTTCCCATTGCTTTGGGGGTAGTACTAGTACCCAGTACTAGTACAATGTTTAAAATGACAATTTTGTGCAAATACTAGGAATGTTTATAGGTAAATTGAGGCCTTATCATATATGAGGACTTCAGGAACTCCATGTCTTGCAAACATTGACTTAAGTTTCTGGAGGATTTGTGTCAACAAAGTCTGTATAAATATAAGCAAGTCAATATCGTTGGAAAAGTAATTCACTACAATAATGTACGCGTGTCCTTTTCAGGAAAAAAAAAAAGTGTGGCTAATTACTGCCAGTACCAAGTTCTGTCAGATAGCTTTGTAGAGAGTGATGGTTCTGGTAATGGTTCCCCCCACTCCCCCTCCCCCGTTACATATTTTGTAGCCCTTTACCAATTTCCATACTCAGACTGGACCATGTACATTTGTTTATACCATGGTGTCACTCCTGGATTTTTGGAGAGTACATTTTTTTGAAGTACTGTAGGAATAAGAATGCATTGTCCAAAACATAATGGAAAGTTCAAAGGGAAAACTGGGGAAACATATCCAAATTATCAAAGAATCTGAGGAAGAAAACATCAGAGGAAAAGGAAAGAGTGAGAAAGGCTTTTTTGATACTCAGAATTGTATGAACTATAATTTTTTTAAAACAACTTTTTTTTAATACAATGCCTTAAACAGCCAATGCTGCAGAAACATGACTACAGACTACCACTTATCAGGTTCCAGTAGAGTGTCTGAACATAATTTCTTGCAATTGCTCAACATACAGAATTCCCAGTTCCTTCAATGAGAGTCCTGGAAGTGAATACTTGCAGGACCAGGACCATGGCTTACAACTATTGCAACTAGAACTGCTTGGACTTTTTCATTCCAAATTTGTTTTTACGATAACTGGCTCCCTCCACCTGTGCCTCAATTTTTCAAAATTTTCTATGTTTTTCAATATTTTGACATTTTGGTTTTCAGGCTTCTGGGCAGGAGGGTTCCCCTCCTGTTCCCCACTGAGTACAACAGAACAAATTATGTCTAGCATTTGTTTCTCTTACTTTCTTTCACTTCCCAATTTTTCTCTCTTTACATTTTTCGTTTTGACAATCTTTCCTTTGACAACTTCCTCAGCTTCACAAGCTGAAAACATGGACATCACTCATTCATTCAGGAAAGAAAGAAAAAGGGCAGGGAGAATAAACAACAAAAAATTCTTTTTTTTTCAAAAAATATTTCACAAAACAAACAAAAAAAAATCCAATTTTGAAAATATGACTGACGTGAAACCTTTTTAAAACCATTTTTTTCTTTTATGAACCAGTTCTAGTTACAACTGTCACATTTCCCCCATAAAAGAGTGGGTACAACTAGGGTGTGCAGCTGGCATCCTAAGGAAGCCCACACGCTTATTTCCTAGATAGTATTTCTACCATTACCTTTATAATCACATTAAATATACTGACAGGTTTCAGAGTAACAGCCTGTCATTAAATATACTCTGGTTTGAAAGAGCTATTTGATTATTCATAACCACTGTCATATGCTGCCCAGAGCCCTTGGTGAGAAAACAAAGCAGAGAGGCTGGACTCGGAATCAGATCTGCTGGGATGAGAACAACGCTGGGGCGTGTGCAGGAATTTAAATTTGACCCCTTTCAAATCCCTGCCCAAAGAAAGGTGAAGACTAGAGACCCGAGGGCATCCCTTCAGCAGACCATGGGAGTTCAGGGGAAGGTGCAGTTACCCTGAAACAATGACATATTTGAACATAACCATGTTTGGAAATGGTTCTAGCATTGTTATAAGCCAGGGGTGGGCAAACTATGGCCCGGGGGCCACATTTGGCCCTTCAGGTGTTTTAATCTGGCCCTTGAGCTCCCACGAGGGAGCGGAGTTGGGGGTTTGCCCTGCTCCAACCGTGCCATAGCTCCGCATGGCTCCCGGAAGCAGTGGCATGTCCCCCCTCCGGCTCCTACACATAGAGGCAGCCAGAGGGCTCCACGCACTACTCCCACCCCAAGTGCAGCCCCCACAGCTCCCATTGGCCAGGAACTGTGGCCAATGGGAGCTGCAGGGGTGGCACCTGCACATGTGGCAGCGCGCAGAGCCACCTGGCAGAGCTGCCACTTAGTAGCCAGAGGGGGGACATGCTGCAGCTTCCGGGAGCTGCTTGAGGTAAGCGCTGCCCAGAGTCTGCACCCCTGATCCCCTCCCACACCCCAACCCCCTGTCCCAGCTCTGATCCCCCTCCCACCCGTGAACCCCTTAGCACAAACCCGGAGCGCCTTCCTGCACCCGCAATCCCTCACTCCCCCACTGTGCCCCAACTCCCTGCTCCAGCCAGAGCCCTCACTCACCCCTTGTGCACCAACCCCCTGACCCAGCCCTGATCCCCCTCCTGCACCCCTCGGTCACAGCCCGGAGCACACTCCTGCACCCTGAGCCCACACCCCCAGTTGGAGATTCTCCCCACCCCCGCACCTCAACCTCCAGCCCAGATCCCCCTCTTGCACACTGATCTCCTCATTTCTGGCCCCACCCCAGAGCCCACACCCCCAGCCGGAGCCTGCACCCCAACTCTCAATTTTGTGAGAATTCATGGCCCACTATACAATTTCCATACCCAGTTGTGGCCCTCAGGCCAAAAAATTTGCCCACCCCTGTTATAAGCCTTAGTATACTAAAAGCCAGAGCAAACATCTTAGACTAAGAAAGGAATGAGGGTTAGAGAGGAGAATTATGAATCTTATAAAACGGGATAGGAATTGCCCCAAAGTGCTTTTAGAAAGCAGTGAAAGGTCCAGCTATCTATATTAAGAAGCAGCAGCATAAGTACAGAAGGGGCTGGAGGGGCCAAAAATAAATATTCTAATCAAGTCTGGTGCATCATAATAAAATAGCTTACAGAGGGTACTAGAATTAACTAGGGAAGCTCAAATAAAGCATGATCATTTAAAGAGCATGAGAGCAATGCAGAGATCAGATCAATGTGGATCACAACTACAAAATGCAACAAATATTGGTAGACCCAGTATTGGTTGGTCATTGATATAGTTTTATATGTATACACCTATATATAGTAAAGCTGAGAAAGGCACTGAAATGTAACAATGACACAGTCAGAAGTCAACAAAGTCTTCCATCAAATCTATTTCACTAGAAGCATAAGCTGCTATGGTAAAGAAATAGTACACACTAGGGTTACGAAGGCATATCCTCACTATTCCATCCCCAGAAAAATGGTATAATATGTATATTTACAGATTTGTTTGAACAGAATACACACCACTAAAAACTTTAACAAAAACATTATATGCATCTGTACAAATAAAAAAGTAGCTTGTAGTATGGATTTTTTTAAATAGTAGCAACAGATAGTCACAGAACGTTTATCTAATCTGAAGGGGTGAAATTCTTCAGGTTGTAGGGCTAACACAAGGCCTTTTGCATCACTTAAGCCCTGCATCATAGTCTGTTAGCTGAGCAGCCATACCACTGTGCCTGTCTACCCATTATGGGCTGGGAAAAGAGGAGTCCATGCTGACCACGCATAGGCCAGTGCAAAGAGATATATTGGAGGTGAGCTGAGCATGAGCCAGGGCAGGGCCTTTGATCCTTATTTATATGGATACAACGCCCTAATATCCCACAAAATTGGCTGCAGCTGTTATTCCAGTCCGCACTTTTCATCCACACATCTCAAAGGAGATAAGTATTATAATCCCCATTTCATACATGGGTAAATGGAGGCACAAGGAAGTTAAGTGAAATGCCCAGTGTCACCAAGCAAACCAATAGGAGTGCCAGAAATCAAACCCATGTCTCCTGAATCCTAATCCAGTACTTTCTACATTAGACCATAGTGCCCCCATGGAATAGAAGCTGCAGGGTTGGAGTACACAGTTCTGGCCCTGACTTTAGGTTTGAGGTGGATTTTCCTTCCTCATCTGCCCCTGAAAGCCTGAATACTCATGATTTATTCAGGCTGAGTGGATTTCACAGGCTTTGAGAGCGATCAAAAGGAAGTGGAACACAGAAGAGGGGAAACATTTGACTGCAGTTTAATCATAACATTTTGTGAACAAGAAGTCAACATTCCTATATGAAGATTTTTTTTTAACCTCTTAAAATACACGCAAGCAAAGCGGTCACTGGAATGTGTGATGTTTATGTCATACCATGTTCTTTTCATCACTTTTTAACAAAATTGTACATCTCACATTTTCAGGACAACACAAACTGTGCTTATAAAGAAGCGCTGCAAATCTAGTTCCTTTACAATTTACACTGGGAGTTTAATAGAGTAATCAAAAAATTTAAAGTTGCTTGGAGTTTAGGAAGGCCAATATCTACTTCTGCAAATGCTGTTACTAGAAGGAGGAGAATTATACAATCAAGCCCATTATAATTATAGTTAAGGACAATAGCGCTCTTCGTCATTTCAATGCCAATAGCATTTCAAAAGCTTCCAGAACAAATTACTGGATGTAATTCAACAGATTGCCTGTCTCTGAAATCAGATTTTGTTCCTTTATGAAAGTGAACAACTTATTTCCGATTGCAAAGCTCAAACTGAACAAGACTGCATTTTTAATGTAATTTGCTTTGTTAGTCAGGGCAACTACCTCAATACCTCCCTTTCATAAATACATTAATTACACAAAAATGGGAACCTCACTAACATATTAATCTGCATATTATTCATTTCAGGCCACTGAATTTCCTCCTCTCCCCATTCACTTTCATTCTTACTCTAAGATCTATAAAGTATATATGAGGAAAATAACACATGTAATGCAACAACATCTCTAAATTCCTTGATATCAGACACAGGACCCAATGGTCCATTGCTAGACTATTATTTTCAAAACTGGCTAGATTCTGCTACGCTTTCTCAGGATCTTACTCCCTGAGCTCTTCCATTGATTTTATTGGGCCTACTTGTGAAGTAAGACACTACTCTATGTTACCATGATTTTATCTCAAATCTTCTGATATTTGGATTTTTTTCTGAGAGCCCCAGCTTCTGGAATCTTGTGATTATGTGAGAATCTCATCTTTCCTTTAAAATAAGAGTTTATAGAACTAATGGCTGCAGATTAAAACTTGAAAAAGTGACCCACATCTATCTTAAAGGTTCAAAATCCAGAAGGCAAGTTTGAAGAACCCTGAAATCACTATTTTCTAAAATCTCATGATTTTAAGCCGGTCAAATGATTTTTGGGGCCTGATCCGTGATTACTGAATAGTTGAGTCTGACAATACTGCCTATGGGGAAAAGTCATGCCAGTGCCTAGACTAAGCACATGGCGTAGGTACAACTAACTCCAGATTTTGAGGTCTTAAATAACCCTTAGGTGAAGGCAATCACACAGGATGAATTTCACCCAACCTGAATAATGGTGCAAAAGACAACTCCATTGTGTGTAGTACTGTTCAATGCATATTGACTTTTTAATGGCTTCTCCTTTATCATTAATACTAATAAAGAAGAAGCTCCACTAGCTGTCACTATTAACACTGAAATCCTCCTTCAAGCTGCCAGCCACTACAAGGAAATACCATTACCTCTTGTAAATCACTCTAACTTACAAAATATATTATTCTAGGATAAATTTTTAATGCGTTTCTTTCAGGTTGCTCTTCTGCAGTTTTACAAACTGCAGCAATACATATCAAAAGGAGCATTAATATCACTGGAGAAGGCAACTGAGCAGTACTAGTGCTCATCATAAATAACATTTCTATAGTCTGTAGAATATGTATCAGTGTGTCATAGCATATTTAGAAAAGTCTCATGAGAATGTAAGAACAGCCACACTGGGTCAGACCAATGGTCCTTCTAGTCCAGTATCCTGTCTCTGACAGTGGCCAGTACCAAATGCTTCAGAGGGAATGAACAGAACAGGGCAATTTCAAGTGATCCATCCCATCATCCAATCTCAGCTTCTGGAAGTTGGAGATTTAGGGATACCCAGAGAATGGGGTTGCATCCCTGACCATCTTAGCTGCTAGCCATTGATGGACCTCTCCTCCATGAATTTATTTAATTCTTTTTTGAACCCAGTTTGGCCTTCACACCATCCCATGGCAACAAGTTCCATAGGTTGACTGTGCATTGTGTGACTAAGAACTTTCTTTTGTTTTAAGCCTGCTGACTATTTATTTCATCTGGTGACCCCTAGTTCTTGTATTCTGTGATGGGGTAAATAACAATACTTCACTATTCGCTTGTTCCACCCCACGCATGGTTATACACATCTCTATCATGTCCCCTCTTAGTATCTCTTTCCTAAGAGGAACAGTCCCAGTCTTTTTTTCTCCTTCTCAAAATAATGAGAAAAGTGAACAAAAGTCTCCATTTATTCCTGTAACCCTATTAGCAATTCCTCCTACTCTTCATGTGATCTGAAAATGTTTTCTCATGATTTTAAAATATGATCAGATGAAGAATATTCAGACCAAAATGCCTGTGACTGCATGTCCACGGGATATTTGGAGATCCAAACTGTTTACTGACAATGCTGGTTTAAAATGTTCTGAAAGTACGACAAAGAACAATGCATGCTCAGCAAGTCCTTTTCAGTGATAAATATTTGTCTGTTTAAAATTTTTCTGATAATAAACAATAAATAGGCATAGATTAGTTAATACTTTCAAGCTTTTTAATGAAGCTATTTGGATTATCTGGAGTGCAAGAAAAATAGCTTAAATTTAACAACTTTAAGTTTTAATTTTCAGAACAGAAATTTGATTTGGCTATTTTTATACTAAACTTGGCAAAAGTAATTGCTCTCATTTTTATAGGTGGGTTGCTGGCTCTCCTCCAAAGGTCTGTACACTCACTGGCTCTTCTCTAAAGGGCTGTATGCTTACCAAAATTATAATAGAATAAGAGATTCACGAACAAACAAAACCAGACATTTTCATGCACATTCACATCAATGCTATGTTGTTGTTATTAATTAATTAAGAACCCCAATGACATACCAGGATCCTATTGTGCTAGGCATGGTACAAAAACAGAATATTATAGAAGGCACTGAATGGTTTTAAAATAAGAATTCCTGTTTTACAGGAAATTCTAATATTTTGACAGACGTTTTCAGCTCTAATCAGCACAAAAGGTCAAATCATCAATTTTTTTTTGCAGAACTGAAAGTTGCAAAAAATTTCATATCTGAAATGTTGAAATGTTGCAGTTCACTTCCATTCAGTGCTGCCCTGAATTGCTGTGGTGACACATGGGAGTTGTAGTCTGGATCAATCATGACCCCATTTTCCTCTATAGGGCAGGCAGTCTATCCAGATGGACTACATGACCCAGAACGCGCCATGGTCACAACTCCCCTGATATACCACATTGCTTCAACAATGAGGAAACTACAGTGCATCATGGGAGATGTAGTCCAGCTGGGAAGACAGCCTCATAGAAGGGAATGAGCACATGAGCCACCTAGACTACAACTCCCATGAGACACTACCGCAACCAAGTCAAACAAATTAATGCCAAAGTGACCTGAAATTAAATTTGTTGATTCAGTTTGGCACACCAAATTAAATTAGAGTAAACTCAACACCAAACAATATATTTTATTTCAGTTTTCCTGTGGAAAATTGAAAATGTTCAGCAAAAAACATTTTCCTGAAGAAAATTTCAATTTTTCAGAAGCTGCATTTTTCCACTGAAAAATACTGATGGAAATGTCCAATCAGCCCTAGTTAAGTGTACATGATGTGTAGGTTTCATCCAGGGAAGAACTGATATGGCATCATTTTCATTTAGTAAATAAGATCTAATAGTACAAGTAGCCTTTTATTAGTATAAGACATGATTAGACTAAATGCAGACTGCAAAATATTCTCATTTAAAACTACTAAGTTATTCATTATAGGCCTCAGCCTGAGAACACTCACTTGTTAATGTATTGCTTTTAACTGCAAGTTCTTCTACACTAGTAAAAGTATACATGATTGGGCTATACATTACTAAATCCATTTTATGATGTGTCATTTCATAGAATCACAGAATATCAGGGTTGGGAGGGACCTCAGGAGGTCATCTAGTCCAACCCCCTGCTCAAAGCAGGACCAATCCCCAACTAAATCATCCCAGCCAGGGATGTCAAGCCTGACCTTGAAAACCTCTAAGGCAGGAGATTCCACCACCTCCCTAGGTAACTCATTCCAGTGCTTCACCACCCTCCTAGTGAAAAAGTTTTCCCTAATATCTGTGAGAACCATCACCCTATAACTTCCTGCCTATCACCCACCTTTCTGAACACACAAGCTGTCATAACCATACAGGTAAGGGTAGCCTAGAATTCCTCCTTACCTGTAAGGGGTTAAAAAGCTCAAATAACCTGGTTGGCACCTGACCAAAAGGACCAATGGAGAAAGAAGATACTTTCAAATCGGGGGCGGGGGAGCAGGGTGTGGGGAGGCTTTGTTTTGGTGTGTTCTCTTGGGAAGCAGAAGAGAAACTCCTTCTATAAACCAGCCTAAAAGTCTCTCATTACAAATTGTAAGTAAAAGCCAGGCAAGGCGTGTTAGATTATCTTTTGTTCTGCCTTTGAATTTTTCCTGTGCTGGAGGGAGGGTTATTCCTGTTTTTTGTAACTTTGAAACGAAGTCTAGAGGAAGTTTTGCTGTGTTTTTGAATCTTTTGTTACCCTGTAAAGTTATTTTCCATCCTGATTTTACAGAGATGATTTTTACATTTTTTTAAAATAAAATCCTTCTTTGAAGAACCTGACTGATTTCTCTATTGTCCGAAGACCCAGGGGTTTGGGTCTGTGATCACTTTGTAACCAATTGGTTAGGATATTATTCTCAAGCCTCCCCAGGAAAGGGGGTATAAGGGCTTGGGGGATATTTTGGGGGAATAGGAACTCCAAGTGGTCCTTTCCCTGACTCTTTGTTAAATCACTTGGTGGTGGTAGCGTACCATCCAAGGGCAAAGAATTTGTGCCTTGGGGAAGTTTTAACCTAAGCTGGTAGAAATAAGTTTAGGGGTTCTTTCATGCAGTCCCCACATCTGTACCCTAGAGTTCAGAGTGGGGAGGGAACCCTGACAAGCCTTAAAACATCACATATTACTGTGAATTATGTATTGCATTTATATGCCACAAATATGTGAGGATCCCAGCCTTTGTTATTTTCATGTCTAAGGCAGTCATTGGCATTTTTTTAATGCATCTGCATGGTTTGATTGGGTTTCTTCCTATGTACTCTTCATTTTACTTATGAAAGCTAAAAGGTGTAAAAGTGATTTTAGAAGGGGTTTAAAGTATTTAGTCTTGAAGAGCACTCTAAAGGTTATTTATCATCTTAACTTATGTGAAACTCAAGCACCTATAAATTTCTCAATAAATTCTAAAGCACTAACAGTGGCAGCAGGCAACGTAAAAACCACCCAAACTATCACACATCATTTTATGCCAGACCATATGTACTATAAGGTTAAACTCCACATTTAATATTTTCTCCTTATAGGCACAGAATTTAACTATAATGGTGCCACAGTCCACTGACCTTTCACAATGGAACTTTGAGAACTCCCAGTGGCAAGCCTATAAAACCCACAGTCTTTCTTCAGAATCTTAAACAAAATATATTACTATTTATCTGGATCTTTGTTTTCTTCAGACAAAATATAAAACTGAATTTACAGGAGGAATGCACATTGTGCTTTATTGGCTTGACAACACTTGTATCATGTACTAGTTAGTTGCCCAGAGTTTTCCATTTTATTTCAATTTCATCTTTAGGGGTTATGCTGGAATTGTATTTGGAGGAACTATGCTGAAACACAGTTCTTGTGAATGTCAAGAACAGTTACTTGGAATGAATTTTTGTGCATTCAGGGGGTCACTATTTAGCAGAAGAAGTTCTTGCTATACAAAATATTTTTCCCAAGAAATATGTTCTGTTCTTACCCTTTCCACACTTCGTATTGCAAGGCATTACCATAATGCAAAACAACAAGAGGCTGGGAGTGAATCAAGGCAAAATCTTTGGCAAAATTGGAGGGAGTGGGAACCTTAGACAAAGCTGGAGAGGATAAAACTAAGGCATTTTGGGAGCCATATCTGGCCCCCTGGTGCAAATCTGAAGAGTTGTGTGTAGCAGTTGGTTACCTTTCCATCATGTGAAGGCAGATATGCCTCACTTTCTTCCTATGGTTCAATCCTCCATCAAAACTAAAACCTCCACCCCTTCTGAGTATCAAAAATTCAAAAAGAAACAAAAGCTCCAGCATCAGCAGCCCCACGACCTAGCATTCCCAAGCTTTCTCCTGGATTCTACCACTGCTAGTCCTTCCCAGGCTTTCTCAAAAGGAAGACCCACCAAGGGGCTCTCTTTTTCCCTAGTGTTTGTCTCAAAAGAGAATGGGTACAGCTTTTATGCAGATTTCCTTCCTAATATTCCATGACATCTAGCTCATAATTCCTATCAATCCTGGAACCTTCCCCACCAAATTCCTCTATTCTGGTCAGGACACAGGAACAGGGCCATGCTGAACCCAGAGTATAAATAACTGCAGAAGGGGAAGAGGGAGAGACTGAGAGCACCTATGAAAAGAATAACCAGTACAGAGGGAAATTAAGGGATATGATGTGATGAAAGAATGTAACTTAACAGGTCAAGAAATAAAATTTTAAAAGCTAAAGTAAAAATACTAAAATGGAACAAGAGAATGGGAGGAAAAGAAGAACAGACATAAGACATTGAAAACAAAACAACAATCACAGGAGAAGACTTTACAAAAAGTTAGAAGAACAGAGATGGAAAGAAATAAACAAGACTTAGAGAAATAGATGGTAGAAAAATAGAGACAAAGCAAGGAATGAAACTAATGAAAAAAGGAGGAGACAAATTAAATCTTTTTGAAAATTATGCTACTTATAATTATGTTGTCTTGGAGGGACTGGAATCCTAGTTAATCACTTTTATTCATTTCCAAAATAAATGATGAGGGTTAATCACATATTTTAAATGTTTTTGTGCTCTCCGTGGTTAAGCCACTGAGATGTTGCAATTACTATAACCATAAAAAATAATATTCCTGTAGCTACATTACAGACAGCTATGTACAACACATATAATAGGCATACAGGCATGTTACATTTGTATTGTAGCTCTTATTTGTAGCTATTGAAGGAATTTAAAGTAGTGATGTTCAAAACCATAACCATGCCTAATATAGTTTTACTTCTGTTAGTGCATTGGGAAAGTGATTGCACCTCATGTTTACTACAAGAGAGAGTGAGCAAGCAAGCGTGTGAGGGAAACACTGTGCTAGTCAGCTCATTGTTCACAGAATCAAGATTAGTACAATAAAAAGCGCTGTTAAAACAATTGGTCTTGTACCAGCTGGATTATTTTAATTTGAACTAGAGCCCAGACTAATATACAATTTCTAGAGGTTTTTAGATGGTGTCAGTTATACCTATGATACAGAATTTCTGTCTATATGTCTGGATTTATTGAGATAAACTTAAAATACAAGGATACATTTTGGTTTGTCACAAAATCATAAATCCTATTTAAATGTACTGCCTTGCGATAATTAAACTTCAGATATTGATTTCTATACATCTGCTAAAGCAAACAGAACATCAGAGCTCTTTGGCTTAAAGAAAGAAATTAAATTCACTTTATTAATTATAAACATGCTCAAAGTTTGTAATATCACCAAGTACTTTTTTGTTCCTCTACAGGCTTTCAGAATGCTTGTCTCCCATCAGCTATCCCTCCTGCTCTGAAATCTGTCCCCTTTTCTCTCTGGGTTATCTATCCTATCCCCAGTTCTCACTTCAGAGCCTTATTGTTTTTTCCTCCTCATTTTCCCCGTGTTGAGAGCCAATGTATAGAGCTGCACCACTTGCTGTGCGTTTTATTGATCCTATACAAAGCCCTGAAACGCTGCTGTACGTTCTTGAGCACCATCTACTGGCACCATCTAATTACACATAAACAGACATCATTCCTAACACCATCTGCCCTTCCTAGTAGTCCCTCCCTACCAGGTTCTCTGTCACCCATGCCTTGCTCTTTCCCTCTCCCCACTGGTGATCTCCCTAACTCCTCCATTTAGGTCTCAAAGTAGAAGATCTGCATAGGCTACCCCTACACCACATGAACCATTCAGCACCTGGCCAGTACTTTGCTTCACAGTCTAGCAGATCACTAGCCTCTGCAGAACGCAGGAACAGATAAAGCGACACTGCCTCACCAATCTGGTTCCTGCTCTGCTTATGGGGCAGTGTGTCTATGTGCTGCAATTTACATAGATAGATTACAATCCAGCCCAAGGAGCACAACAGACAAAATTTAGCATCATTCAAACAATATGTGAAAATATATAAGCAAATAAAGCAGAGAAATAATTATTGCTCCCCAACTCCTCTGATTTACAAAAGCTATGCTGGCCAAACCTGAAACATGCTGTTGATAGCTGTATACATTTTAGATACCAGACACTGTTATATAAGTTGTTTGTGTCATTTCTGAGGTGCTTAAAGAAGCAGAACATATTCAACCAGCTGTCTACTGTACTTTAATATGAAGAATACAAAAGTGCTGTCACAAAACAGCTAATTTCTCCTCAAGAGAAATTTTGAGAAATTCACAAACTAATAAAATCAGTCAGGACTCCCCCCTTGCCCGCCCGCCAAGTCTCAACTTTAAAAAAAAGAAAAGAAAAAGTCGGGAAAACACTGATAGCCAAGCAAGCAAACCTGGAAAACTACAAGTCTGTTTCTAAATGTCCCTTAAGGCCAAGTGACTCATTCTGTGCAGTAGTTCCAGACTCTGCAAGAGACATTCTTCCTCCATGTACACTTTTCATGGTGTGAGGGCATCTGATATAGGCACTACATTGCTTAATCATTTCAGAAAGGGTTCCCCTGTGAACAAAGTTATGCATGTGTTTAAGTGTTTGCTTGCAAGACCATCAAATGGAAATAAAAACCAAGGTTACTTTTCAATGTTGATTTTGATATTGCATTCAGCTTGGAGAAGAGAATGATATTCTTGCAGTAGAAGCAAGGACTGGGTGTCAGGAGATGTGAGTTCTAGTCTCAGTCAACAGATTCCTGGTGTGACCTTTGGTTGAGAATCCTGAAGTTCTTAAACAATTGCAAAACTACCTAATTATCTTCCTTCAAATCCCGTCTTAAAACTCTCCTTGCTGTGATGCCTACAAAAAACTTAACATGGTTGAGCAACTGATGTGCTCAGACTATTGCTTATCACCCTAATATTGTCTTGTAGCTCTGTTCCCCCCATATGCTTGTATCCACTTGTTGCTCCTTGTCTTGTATTTAGATTCTAAGCTTATTGGGGCACAGCCTATCGTTTTGTTCTGTCTTTTCACAGCGCCTAGCACAACAGGATTCTGGCCCCATTACCACAGCTCCTAGATGCTACCACAATATAAATAATAAATACATAATAATAATAATTTATTGTAATTTTCTCCTGATTCTTATTCAGAAGCATAATGATGCTTAGGTTCTGAATTCTGAAAGGTAAGTTTACAGTTTATTTAAAATATATTTGATTAGCAATTTAGTTAATGTTTTACAGATCTTTCAACAGATCTTTCAACAGCAAAGCACACACAGTATAAGCGATCAGTATTATGCACTAGCTTTTTTAATCATGAGATTTTTATTATTAGATTTTCTGAAAATGTGAAACTTCCCAAAAACACTAAATTTTGAGCTTAAAACTACTGGACCGTTTCTATTCAGAGTACAAACTTCAGGAGGCTTATCCAAATATAATCACATCTATTGTGATTAGTGTTTTAATTACATTTAATATACTTGTTAAAGTTCTCACGGATGTAAAATACCCAAATGCAACAAAACGAAGGTGGTTAGGTCCACACAGTGTATACACATACACACACACACCCACACAAATAGTATTAATATTCTGGGCTCAGAGATATATGAGCCCAGAATATTAATACTATTTGTATTCTCTTACAAACATAAGATGCTTAGCAAAAATGGTGAATAATGGTTGCAGCTCCTGGGTCTTTTACAGCCTTAAGGCATTTCCATATACAAAATATAGCCAGAAGCCTCTAAATACGCACAGAAGTTATTACCAGATAGCCAGTCTTCCAGAGCTGTGACGGCAATTGTACATTCCATATTGTACGTATTAACCTTATTTGAGAAATTTTTGCAGAAAGAAGGTGAATTTGAACCAAAGTTAGACTTCTAGAAGGGTAAGAAGGAAACAGGAAAGCTATGTTAACAAACTAATCATATTGTGCCCTCTGTAAATAGATGTTAGGTCCAACAGAAAAATAAAAACACTGACAACACAACTCAGTGGCGTGACCGTGCTGCACACCAGAGAACATACACTGCATTGAGTATAGATTTGGCACAGTTTATTCCCTCCCAGGACCAAGAGGATTGTTGGGGATTCCAGGACCCAAGAGAGAGATTGTGACTCAGAATTGCAACCAACCCCCGCCCCAGCCTGCTCCACAAACAATATGACAACATGGGGCCAGTTGCTTGAAGGTAAATCATATTGTCACAGTGCTTAGAGCAGGGAGACAAGGAATACAAAGCATAAAATAAATAACTAATCTTCTTAGCATATATGTAACATGCCTCAGGTGGCAAGGGACCAAGATTCATCACCGAATTTGGTCCAGTATGGCCAAACCACGCTCAACATTTAGAACATAACAAAGCTATGTAATGGGGAAGAGTGGATTAGGATTGCGGTTTTCTTGTTTTGGGGACATAGACTTAGAGCTGTATGTTATTGGAATTCTGAAAGTGGAGCTATGGAACTTGTTCTTGAGCTTTGCTGGTGCTTTTACTCTTTTTTCCATCTTCACTCCGGATGAACAATTGTTGTTGTACATATCGTGTACCTAAGTACATCATGAATAAGCAATGCAGAATTTGACCAAGTATGCTCAGAGAAAAGTAAATGTCTGTTCTTTTTGAGCAACTAACTTCTTTTAACAGTGCCTAAAAGAGTTGGCATTTCTAGTCTCCTTGTACTAAAATAGCTGGGGTGAGATAATGAGAGAAAGGAACATCTGAATTTAAAAAATGGCATTGGCCCAGTCTTGGCACTGATAGGAATGTTTAGACTCCCAGCATTCTGTATACATGAAAACAATACTGTTCACAGCACTATGAAACTAAATGCCTGCTGTGCAGTAACTTAAAAGCTGCAGAATTTCTGAAGTGGACTTAAAGATCATCTGTATGGAAAATGGTGGGGAAATCAACCAACACATACAGAAGTTAAAGCTATCCAAATATATAAAACAGCAACAACAAAAACCTCTTCTAGAAAATTAAGTCGTGATTAACAGAAAAATTTTCAGGCAGGATATTTTAATAAATGGCTAACCATATTAAGCAATACTTATGAACTATAATGTATGATTATAGATAGCATTTGGTATTAATGTGGATATAATATGAGTTCACTGAACTTTTAGAATTAATATTATATTTCTTTGCAAAGTTTAACCTATATTCTAGAATAAAAGCAAATGTAAAAGTTTCCAACTCATAGGTATTTAGACACAGAACCAAGGCTAGGCTATGTCAAGGGTCTAAATGAGTCAAGAGTCATAGAATCATAGAATATCAGGGTTGGAAGGGACCTCAGGAGGTCATCTAGTCCAACCCCCTGCTCAAAGCAGAACCAATCCCCAATCAAATCATCCCAGCCAGGGCTTTGTCAAGCCTGACCTTAAAAACTTCTAGGGAAGGAGATTCTACCACCTCCCTTGGTAACGCATTCCAGTGTTTCACCACCCTCCTAGTGAAAAAGTTTTTCCTAATATCCAACCTAAACCTCCCCCACTGCAACTTGAGACCATTACTCCTTGTCCTGTCATCTTCTACCACTGAGAATAGTCTAGAACCATCCTCTCTGGAACCACCTCTCAGGTAGTTGAAAGCAGATATCAAATCCCCCCTCATTCTTCTCTTCTGCACACTAAACAATCCCAGTTCCCTCAGCCTCTCCTCATAAGTCATGTGTTCCAGACCCCTTCGCTGGACTCTCTCCAATTTATCCACATCCTTCTTGTAGTGTGGGGCCCAAAACTGGACACAGTACTCCAGATGAGGCCTCACCAATGTCGAATAGAGGGGAACGATCACGTCCCTCGATCTGCTCGCTATGCCCCTACTTATACATCCCAAAATGCCATTGGCCTTCTTGGCAACAAGGGCACACTGCTGACTCATATCCAGCTTCTCGTCCACTGTAACCCCTAGGTCCTTTTCCGCAGAACTGCTGCCTAGCCATTCGGTCCCTAGTCTGTAGCTGTGCATTGGGTTCTTCCATCCTAAGTGCAGGACCCTGCACTTATCCTTATTGAACCTCATCAGATTTCTTCTGGCCCAATCCTCCAATTTGTCTAGGTCCCTCTGTATCCTATCCCTGCCCTCCAGCGTATCTACCACTCCTCCCAGTTTAGTGTCATCCGCAAATTTGCTGAGAGTGCAATCCACACCATCCTCCAGATCATTTATGAAGATATTGAACAAAACCGGCCCCAGGACCGACCCTTGGGGCACTCCACTTGACACCCGCTGCCAACTAGACATGGAGCCATTGATCACTACCCGTTGAGCCCGACAATCTAGCCAACTTTCTACCCACCTTATAGTGCATTCATCCAGCCCATACTTCTTTAACTTGCTGACAAGAATACTGTGGGAGACAGTGTCAAAAGCTTTGCTAAAGTCAAGAAACAATACATCCACTGCTTTCCCTTCATCCACAGAACCAGTAATCTCATCATAGAAGGCGATTAGATTAGTCAGGCATGACCTACCCTTGGTGAATCCATGCTGACTGTTCCTGATCACTTTCCTCTCATGTAAGTGCTTCTGGATTGATTCCTTGAGGACCTGCTCCATGATTTTTCCGGGGACTGAGGTGAGGCTGACCGGCCTGTAGTTCCCAGGATCCTCCTTCTTCCCTTTTTTAAAGACTGGCACTACATTAGCCTTTTTTCAGTCATCTGGGACTTCCCCCGTTCACCACGAGTTTTCGAAGATCATGGCCAATGGCTCTGCAATCACATCCGCCAATTCCTTTAGCACTCTCGGATGCAACTCGTCCGGCCCCATGGACTTGTGCACGTCCAGCTTTTCTAAATAGTCCCTAACCACCTCTTTCTCCACAGAGGGCTGGCCATCTACTCCCCATGTTGTGATGCCCAGCGCAGCAGTCTGGGAGCTGACCTTGTTCGTGAAGACAGAGGCAAAAAAAGCATTGAGCACATTAGCTTTTTCCACATCCTCTGTCACTAGGTTGCCTCCCTCATTCAGTAAGGGGCCCACACTTTCCTTGGCTTTCTTCTTGTTGCCAACATACCCAAAGAAACCCTTCTTGTTACTCTTGACATCTCTTGCTAACTGCAGCTCCAGGTGCGATTTGGCCCTCCTGATTTCATTCCTACATGCCCGAGCAATATTTTTATACTCTTCCCTGTTCATATGTCCAACCTTCCACTTCTTGTAAGCTTCTTTTTTATGTTTAAGATCCGCTAGGATTTCACTGTTAAGCCAAGCTGGTCGCCTGCCATATTTACTATTCTTTCGACTCATCGGGATGGTTTGTCCCTTTAACCTCAACAGGGATTCCTTGAAATACAGCCAGCTCTCCTGGACTCCTTTCCCCTTCATGTTAGTCCCCCAGGGGATCCTACCCATCCGTTCCCTGAGGGAGTCGAAGTCTGCTTTCCTGAAGTCCAGGGTCCATATCCTGCTGCTTACCTTTCTTCTCTGTGTCAGGATCCTGAACTCAACCAACTCATGGTCACTGCCTCCCAGATTCCCGTCCACTTTTGCTTCCCCCACTAATTCTTCCCTGTTTGTGAGCAGCAGGTCAAGAAAAGCTCCCCCCCTAGTTGGCTCGTCTAGCACTTGCACCAGGAAATTGTCCCCTACGCTTTCCAAAAACTTCCTGCATTGCCTACGCACCACTGTATTGCTCTCCCAGCAAATATCAGGAAAATTAAAGTCACCCATGAGAAGCAGGGCGTGCGATCTAGTAGCTTCTGCGAGTTGCTGGAAGAAAGCCTCATCCACCTCATCCCCCTGGTCCGGTGGTCTATAGCAGACTCCCACCACTACATCACTCTTGTTGCTCACACTTCTAAACTTAATCCAGAGACACTCAGGTTTTTCTACAGTTTCGTACCGGACCTCTGAGCAGTCATACTGCTCCCTTACATACAGTGCTACTCCCCCACCTTTTCTGCCCTGCCTATCCTTCCTGAACAGTTTATAACCATCCATGACAGTACTCCAGTCATGTGAGTTATCCCACCAAGTCTCTGTTATTCCAATCACGTCATAATTCCTTGACATCACCAGGACCTCCAGTTCTCCCTGCTTGTTTCCAAGGCTTTGTGCATTCGTATATAAGCACCTGAGATAACCTGCTGATCACCCCTCATTCTCAGTATGAGGCAGGAGCCCTCCCCTCACAGACGTTCCTGCCTGTGCTTCCTCCCGGTATCCTGCTTTCCCACTTACCTCAGGGCTTTGGTCTCCTTCCCCCGGTGAACCTAGTTTAAAGCCCTCCTCACTAGGTTAGCCAGCCTGCTCACAAAGATGCTCTTCCCTCTCTTCGTAAGATGGAGCCCGTCTCTGCCCAGCACTCCTCCTTCATGGAACACCATCCCATGGTCAAGTCCAAATTACATTGACTTTCTCTTGAAAATCACAGCCTAAGTCTTTAAATTAATATTATATTGAAACATATTTGGAAATGTAGACAAACATAAGACTGTCCAGTAGGGTGACCAGATGTCCCAATTTTGTAGGGACAGTCCCAATCTTTGGGACTTTATCTTACATGGGCGCCTATTACCCCTCACCCCCTGTCCTGATTTTTCACACTTGCTGTCTGGTCACCCTAATGTCCAGTATCAAACAGGAATTACTTAAATATTTTCTCCTTATTTTATACTTTATTGTACATTTAAATAAATCAGAGCAATGACAAAAGAATCAACATTAATATTTCTCCTTGAAGTAAATAAGATAATTGTAAAACAAACAGAACAAGTCAGTGGTGGTAATAAGAAAGGAGGTTTTCACTAAGCAGCTGTATGTAGCGGGGTTGTCACTTTGGTCAGCATGCTTAGTGGTTAGGGCCTGCTTCTCTAGTCTCTCTCTTCATTCAGTGTGTCCAGAACCCTGAATGGGGTTCAGCTGGGTCAGTTTCTTGTCGGTAAACCCCATGTTTTGCCCATCCCAGAACTAGGTGTAGGGAAATCTGGGGTGGGGAAGTGGACCAGGATCCCCCCACTCCACCACGTCCCAGCTCGGAGCTCTGAAAGTGAGACAGTGCAGGATGGGCTACCTCCTGCTCACCTTCCCCAGGTGGCACTTCCTATTCCCCCTGTCCCCTGATGCTGCAGTCCGGGCCATGATTGATGTTTTATTATAGTTCTTTGCTCCAAATCCCTAGAGTCTCAGGGCCAATGCATGTGAACCTCTGGTGGCCTGGCACATGATTCTCCCTACATCTGGGGTGATGTCTCAAGGGAGCGGGATGGGGTTGGGGAGTGGGGGGAAAAGACTTACATCCAGACCTCCTTGACAAGAGTTGCTTCTCCTGTTGGGTCAGGGCAGTACTCTCTGGAAATGGCTTCACACCTCCCTCAGCCTGGGCTGCTGGAGCTCACTTTAGACTGCTTCTTTTTGCACTGTAGTGCCTGAGGGGCAGAGCTTTCCTGGCTCAGTGCTGCTCTGACCTTTCCCAAGCCTCACCCTTACTGCAGGTTTGTAAACCCCATCACACCCCCTCCCCATCATATCTGGCTCTGTGGGTTGCCTCATGCAAGCAAGTCCCCACCATTTCTTGAGAAGAAGTCCACATTTTATGGTATTTACTCACTCAGTGTAGTACTTCAAAGCAGTACAGCTGAAGCGCTAAACACCTCATTATTTGTGGGTTAAGCTCTTTCACAGCAAGTAGCCAATGGAGGGGTACATCACCAAATTAATGATAAATAGTTCTTTAATGATTCAAAGGTCCACTTTGTGGCTAAGGCCACTTTCTCTATCACTGAGCAAGCAACTTCCTGGGGAAATAGCTTCTGGTTGAGGTATAAAATTGGGTGGCTCCCATCCCCTCTTTCTTGCAATAGGACTGCCCCAGGCTGACATCTGAGGCGTCTGCAACATAAATGTTTTGAAAAGTCTGGTGGAATAGGATGGGCTCTTTCATCAATGTTCCTTTCGTTTTCTAAAGCCCTATCCCTCTCCTCAAGTCCAGTGGAAGTTTCAAAGTACTGTGTCTTTCACAAGGTCAGCAATCGCAGCAATTTTGAGGATAAACCTCCTATAATATCCAGGCAGTCCCAGGAAGCATCATAAATTGTTTCTTTGAAGTGGGGATGGGGCAGTCTTGCATAGCCTGCACCTTCCCTACCAGAGGTTAGATGGTTCGCTCTCAGCCCTGCATTTTTGAGGTCCTGTAAGACTGCTGTGAGTGTGTTAGATGGTCATCCCATGTCTTGCTGTACATAACGATATAATCAATGTACGCTGCTGCATATCAGTCATGGGGTCTTAATATTTTGTTGATCAGCCTCTGGGAGGTGGTTGCTGCTCCATACAGGCCAAAGGACATTACATTAAATTGGTACAATCTAAAGGGCATATTGAAGGTGGTCTTTTCTCACGATTCAGCAATTAGAGGGGGATCTGCCAATATCCCATAGTCAAACCAAGGGTGGTGATGTACTCAGCAGTCCCAGGTCTCTGCGCCAATGTGTCTACTCTCAGCATTGGGTTTGCATCAAGTTGGACATAGCATTCACCCTCTGGAAGTCAATGCAAAACCTTCTTCCATCTGTATTTTAGCAGTAGGATGGTCTGGCTCCACTAGTCACGGTGGGCCTCTTCCACCACCCCCAAGTCTAGCATTGCTTGTAATTCTTTACCTACCATCTAACATGTGTGTCTCAGTAATTGTCTGAAGTTGTTCTTACCTTTTTCCCCTGATCAGTTTCTATGTGATGGGGCATAACAGGTGTATGATTAGGCATCGTTTTCAGAAAACCGTCAAAGGTCTGGATGAGTTCTTGGACTTTGTGTTAATGTTCCACCCATAGATTTAGCCAGATGGGTACCTCCTCTGGACCTGTGGTTATAGTCACTTGAGGGTCTAATTTAGGTTCTGGACAAAATGGCATGACCAACAGCCTCTCCAAATCCTTCCACTCCTTCAGTAGGCGGTAGATCTGGCTATTTGCTCTCTTGCCCATCTGGTGGATTTCATCATCAGAGCCAACCCACTACTCTACACTAAAGAAGCCCTTCTACCTAGCCATCAATTTGAATTCTGAGGAAGGAAACAGTGACACCCAGTCCATTAGCCATAACTCTCTGGTGCATGTCCCTTTATTATAGACCTTTTCTTTTCTGCTCTGTGCCCCCAAGTTTTGTGAAACTACCCAAGATCTTTGGTTTCTCTCACAGAAGGGAAGACATACTAAAGGCAAAAATTCTGCCCCCAGTTACATCCTTGCAAATGAACTGCAGTCAATGTGTGAAAGGCCCAGATTCAGGAATGCATCCCTATTCTGAAAAGCACTTAAAGTTAATCATGTGTTAAGTGTTCTCCTGAATAGAGATATCTTAAGTACATACTTTGGTGTTTTCCTGAACTGAGTCCCAAATCAGGGACTATGAATGGATAAGAGCAAGGCCTCAAGTTTGATTAGTAATTAAAGCTGGTTGAAAAAAAATGCAGGAAAATATTTATTACATTTCAAATATTCAAAAAATTCCAACTTCTCTATAAGTTGGTCAAAAAAACCAAACTTTTTGGTGGACATTTTTCCAAAACTTTTCAAATTGTTGACAATCTGTAGTCTTTAGATATTAATTGTTACAACCAAATAATGGGGAGGGATAAAAAAGGAAACAGTGGATTAATATCATAAGAAGGATATGCCTGCTATGAAAATATGGTACTGCTGGTGACACTGGGCACTACTCTAGGTAACTCGGGAGGGTGGGAGACCACGAGTGTTGATGAAGCCCTCTTGCTCTAGGCCCAGGCAAACTGAAGCCCCTCCGCTCCTTGAACTTTCTGTGACCCTGCAAAACTAGGAGGAAGCTAGCATACAGACAGGTTTGCACACGGCTCACTAGCCAAGACCAGCTTCGGCCTGGGAAACGTATAGATAAGGCAGAAATGTTTAGCAAAAACCAGTAACAAACAGAACCAAATAAGGCAAGGCTTGGGCAATGCTAGTGAGGAAAAACACAACTGGCTGCTTTAGCCGATTGGCTACGGTATTGTACGGGGCAACAGGTAATTGGTTGTATAAGCTTGTGTAGTGAAATAGGCAAAGGTATAAAATGTATACTGGAATCTGCATGCGGGGCTGCAGGATTTGAGACAGCTCAGTCTCCCTGCGCCATATCTGAAGCTTCAAATAAAACTCTCTGCTTCTCCACCCCGTTGTGGTCATTGGCGCTACGCACACCGGGCAACGAACCCAACTGTTGCTTGCCTCGGGCACTCTGTGTCAGCAACAGTACCACATAAGCAATTAACCTGATGCTTTAACTGATGTTCATAGTCATCACAGGACATGTCCTTTCCACAGGAGTGATTTTCACCCTCTTACAGAGCCAGTTGCTGGGACTGCTGCTGGTCTGAGGGTTACAAGGAAAAATAGCTAGATGACATATAAAGGACTCTGTCAAATCAGATTTTCTGTTGGTGTAAATCCACACAGCTGCATGCAGAAGAGCTATGCCAATTTACACTAGCTGAGGATTTGGCTCTCTCTGTCTGCAGTCAAGGAAAAAATGTGGAAAGGGTCATTTGAAAAGCTTTTCATTCTTTACTCCTCTTGCTGTTGTTACATGAGCTTTTCAAAATGATGCATTGCTCACATTTTAATTAGTAATAAAACTGCTTTTAATTAGTTCCCAATCCCATTTTGATCAGCTTTTCACACTGGCAAAATGAAAGCACTGTTCTCCCTAAGAAGAAAAGGAGTCAGTTTTTGTCTGCTTCTTTTATCAGCCCCCATTCACCACCACCTCCAAATACTCTATTCAAAGCAAACTCTTCAAGGTGAAAGTGATAGAGAGCATCTTGGGCCTACTGTTGCCCTTCCAGTGGTTTTACAATCTGGTCTGTAATTTGATATGCAAGTTCTCTCTACTCTCAAGTCCAAGGAAAGCTTTGATTGTGAAAGAACAGCGAGCCAAGCGTGTGGTGAGCCTCATGAGAAACCAGCTGGGACCCAAGAAATTGAACACATTAAATCTTTGCGGGTTGAATAGCAGTAAATATTTAATGGTTGTAGTTTTCCAGTGCTGCTGTGCTTCCCCTGACTCAGGTTTTAAACAAAGAATGTTTTATCCTAATATAAAAAGATCATGTTAGAGAGGTGGATGCAAATCTTTAATAGGAAGCAACCTTTTTGCTCTTTTGAAAACCATATGGGGTCATATGCTCCTTTCTGCTTCACAGTGCAATGGGAGAAGATAAGCCAGAAAAAAAACCCACACAAGAGGAAGGAGGAGCAGTATTTCCAAGCTGTGCACACGCCTTGGTGCAAGACCTCTGCTTGTCCTTGGCTGTGCAATGTTGAGGTGAGTGGGCTGGAGGAGTGAGAAGCTGAGGACCAATACTCCCTCCCTGCAGTATGCTCCTCACTGCACCAGGTGGATTTCCAGCAGCTGGTGGAACCAGAGTAACTGGCCTCCATCCTTTCAGTTTTGTATTTTTGGAGAGAAAAGGAAAGCGTAGCTGCCAGAATGAGAACCAGCAGCTGAGGGTTTCCTAAGGACACTATGCTCTTAGGGGTATGGATGGTCACTGAATAAGTGCACAGAGGTTGATCATCCAGGCAGATGGATCAAGGTTAGGCTTTGCGGAGTTGTTAGGAACTGCTCCTTCAAGGGGATCTTTCTGCCAAAGCCTTTTTGTTTGAAGAGAGCATACCAGGGAACCTAGTCAAAAGTCATAATGAAGCATGTCCTCTGATTACCTTTCCTCTGTAGTTTTATTTCCATGGGAGGAATCATACTGGCCATAATCTGATCATAATTAAAAAAAACTAATTTACTGCTGACCACAAATATCATTAGACCATTTCCATAATTCATGCTTCAGCACAAAACCTGGCCTAGTTCGTTTATTAGAAGCTTCCTTTCTGCATAACAAACCTTGTTACAATACTGACTACCATTTGAATCTTTAGGAAAACTTTCTGGGGGCCCAAAACTGGTACATTTAAATGTAAAATACTATTCAGTTGTCAAACAACTAATCAACCATTAACTGCTGCTTATACTCTTTCACAGATTATTGCTTCACTAAATAATGTAGCAAATAAGGATCTCCTTGCTTATAGGAAATTGTGTGTCTTCTTATTGGGACATTTTTTTAAATTAGAAATGACTATACCATAGGCAATTCACTTGTATTCATATATTTACACAAATCATTTTTTATTTATTAATCCATTTGATCAAAGAAGTATTTAAGCACAAGATTTATAATAAAAAGGAAAGGAGTACTTGTGGCACCTTAGAGACTAACAAATTTATTTGAGCATAAGCTTTCATGAGCTACAGCTCACTTCATCGGATGCATGCAGTGGAAAATACAGTGGGAGATTTTATATACACAGAACATGAAACAATGGGTGTTATAATGATAAGATTTATGTTTTATTTCCTACTTCATCATCGTTCATGGTATAAAAACCTGTCATGATCTGGAAACTTATCAATATTTGTTAACTGTAGTGTTTGCAAAGCAGTCAATATTGTGGAATTATACTTCCATTTGCAGTAAATTAAAGTAGGAGATTTGTAATGACTTTATTTTCATTCTTTCCCTACAGCTTTCAATTTCTCTTTTTAAATTAGTAAATGTTCTGCCAAAAGGCTACCCAATTTTGCAGAGTTTATTCAGGCAAAACCTCCACTAGGATCAATGAGAATTTCACCAGACTAAGGACTGCAAGATCACACCCAGGTATGCCAGAAAATGAGGCAAACACTAAAGCAGATTAGTGTCAGGGGCTAAACTGGGGTCTCATGCTCCATTACAGAAATCTGGTTATTCCCACACAGAAGAGTGAAATCTCCACTAGCTAGATCTTCAACTGGTGTAAACTGGCATAGTGCTGTTGACTTCAACAAAGGTAACATGATTTACACCAGTCAACAATCTGATTTTATGAGTCTCATCCTAAATTTTCTCCTCATTCTTCCACGGGATCCAAGGTTTCTCCTCCCACTTCCCTACCATAGAAAAAGCCAAGAGTTTACCCCCTAAATTCATAGACCCTCCTCTGCCCCTATGATCCACTAGAGCCAAGATCACTCCATTCATTGGGTACATGCCATTGCACTGTCACCTGAACCCATCACTCTTAACACCATGGGGGTGCTGAACACCTTAATGCCAGTGGGACTACTCAGATGCTTAAAAGTAATCATGTGCTTAAGTGCTTTGCTGGTTTGAGCCAGACTGTGCAGCACCTGGCACGATGAAGCCTGTAAGTCAGCCTTGCTTACTAATATCCAACAGCTGTATTCTCCCCAAAAATCAAAAGCTCCGGACTGGTGGTTCTCAACCTATTCACCATTGTGGGCTGCATATGAAGCCCGCAGTGTATTATCTGGGCCACATCCAATGGTACCTTTATAGTCCTGAGGATGTCACATGGGCCGCAGCTCTGTGCTGATTGGGCTGCAAGCGGCCTGTGGGCCACAGGTTGAGAACCACTGCTCCAGACACATCAAAGGGCTCCAACAGATTCAGAAGAAGGGGAGAATATTTCTGTGATGGCTCAATATCTATTCTCTCCAATAAAATGTGGGTCATTTAATCAGGATTTACTGCTTAAATACAGAAAGCATGGTTTAGCCCTGCTCCTGTAACACGTGTTTATATGCACAAAGAAACATGAGCATATTTCCCTGATCCTGGCAAAGGATTGGGTTTTTTAATATACTGTAAAAGCTGTTGAGTTTATTTATGTGGAAGGCACTATAGGCTGCAGAAAATAAAATCAATATTGTTATCAATTGCACACTTCTCCAACATGAAAAGAACATAGTAATTATTTCAGTATTTTTATGTATACTACAGTGGCAGCATCGTTGAAAAATGAATCAAAAAATTAAATTTATTCTAGGGAACTTATATATATGTATCCATTTCCATACAGGTATTAGTCTAACCCTTCTTAAAATCCATTTGAAGGCATCACATTGCGAGTCCTCCCAGAGTCCATTCTAATGTTTCTTTACCATACTTCTCCCCCTAGATCTGTTTTTAGGAATTGGGCAACTATGGAATACTACTAGCTGAACAGGCACTACTTGCAAGAGATATTTGACTGTCCTACATTTTCCCCCAAAGTAGTTCTTTCAAAAATTTCAGTTCAGGACTCCTTCCTACTGCGGCCATTTGTCTGTCTGCTTACTGCTGTAATAAACTAGCATTCCCAGAAGCAGACACTACGGTATGACAGACAGAAGACACTGCTTTGAAAAGTATTGATTTAGCCAGGCAGGGAGCCTGAAGATAGAACTTCTATATTTAACCCCCCCAAAAAGGGTTTTGTTTTTTTAAAGAAAAGACTTATAAGCAGCATTTAGAAATATTATTAAGGTGTTGGGAAAGAAAATTAGATTCTAATTCTTAGTGTTATTTAGTAGCTCTGTGCAGAAAGACAATCCCAGCTATACTGAAAAAACAACATACAATCTGGCTTAGGTTAGTTACAATGTAAGAAATCTGTCCCAGGCAGGTGTGCTAGTCAGACTGGACACTGCTGCAATGGAAGTTTTATAGGCCTGACCCAAAGCCCATTGAAGCCAGAGTCTTTCCATTACCTTGAGAAGATTGTTAACAGGGCCTAAAAGCTGAGAAACAAGGGGTCTATAACAAGTCCCTCCCCAAAAGCTGCGATACCAGAATGAAACCTGGAAAAAAAAGCTCCTATCTTAAGAAACTCTAAAGTATCCACAGGTGTATTGAGTGTTCTGTTCTACCTCAATTAGAGTAACTCCCTTTCCTCAACTAAATGAATTGTGTCATCTGACTAACTTTACTGTGCCCACACTAATTTTTCTTTTTGGGGGACGTGACAGGGTTAGGACTCACCACCGCTGGCGCCTCCCGCTGGTTGCTCCGGTAATTAGCTCTGTCCAGTCATGGAGCACCTTTTGCGCATGGTGCCTTGCCCTTCACCTGCTCTGCTGCTTTGGGGACCCTCGTTGCTCCCCACTCGGCAGTGTCCTCTTCAGGACACTGCCGTCTGGCAGTGCCCACTGCTCCGGTCTCATCCCCTTCCAGGGGTTTGGTGTTATCAGCAGTCCACAATCTGCACCTGTTGTAGTGGCCAGCTGCAGCCTCTAAGTCTAGCCCCTTACCACAGGGACCAGCCACAGCCTGGATCAGGCCACGCTCCTCTTCAGCCAGGTGTAGCACAAGGGGAAGGGGGGACCCAGGCCCACCCGCAACTCTGGGTCACGACCCAAGGACCCTCTAGCAGCAGCCTCTCTGCCCTCCTTCTCTCCCCTTGCCCTGCTATTGTCCCTGGGCCACTTCCCCTTCGGCCCTATGCACCTGCCTGGCCTAGGCAGGCAGCTTGGGGTTTTCCTTGGCCAGAGATCCCCAGCTCATTCTGCCCTTCCCCAGCACTGCTCTGTCCAAGGTGCTACCTTCCAGCTCAGGAGTCAGTCCTCCTCCCTTGACCCCCAAGAAGAGACTGCCTGCTCCCTTCCTGGGCAGCCTTTATATATGGCTGAGTCTGGCTCTGATTGGCTGTCTCTAACTCAGCCTCTGATTGGCTCCCTAGCAGGCCTTCTCTGATTGGCCGCCCACCTGCACTGCCTGCTGAAGCCCCATCTAGAATAGGAATGGGGCAGCCACCCCACAATAGGGGGTAAGATATTTTTCACTCTAGGGCAAAGGATGCTGAGGATTTTGGGAGAAGATGAAACAAACCTGATCATCAAACTTGACCCAATCAGCTTACCAGGCTGAAGCATCTTAGAGATTTTAGGCTGGGCAAGAACTGCTGATATTCAGATTTATTATCATGAACTGGTCCTGATATTTGTTCCCCTAATATTTCATGATAAATATCTCACTGTGAAGGTTTTCCTTACCCTAGTGTGACACGCAAGCCTGTTACCTGTGGTTTGAAGCAAAAGGGGGAATTATGGGACTCATCCATTGAGATGATTACATACAAATCCAGACTTCACCTTGCTTCAGACAAGCCATGTATCAAGTGGACTAAACAACAAAGATTTTGATCTTATATTCGTGGAGGCTCTGCACTTGCATCCAGGGCAGTATATAACCCTAACATCACAAAATAGTTGGAGGATAACAAATGTGTCTCCATCCCAGCTAAAGAAACATTATGAGGGAATCAAGGATTCGGCTCCAGCCATTGACCTACACTGATGCTTCAGGGGAATATGCCTTGTACACTGCTACTTTCCTGACTGATGATTAGAAAACACCTATCCACATACATCACAGACATTGAAAATAATATTGTAGAATTGCATTCTCTGATCCCAGTAAACTTGGTCATTATTCAAAAAGTAACTCTGTTTACCTTAAAAAACCCTACTCCAACCTCTATCTTTTATTTTGGCAGCTTCCTCTTCATTAACTACACGTAAATTTAGCATGGTCTTGGCTACTATCTGTCTTCTTGTAAAAGTGATTAGTAAGCTGTAACTTAAACCTAGGGATGGGATTTTTGAAAGGTTTCATCAGTGACTTAATTCTGTTGGTAAAACTCCCATTGATTTTAACAGCAATAAGGTTATGCCAGTGCTGAGACATTTAGAAAATCCCATCCTAATCCTTTAAGGGGGAAAAAAGGGCTTACCTCAGAATTAAGATCTAAATGTGAATTTGAACCTGATCACATTATTGTTTTTAGAGTAACAGCCGTGTTAGTCTGTATTCGTAAAAAGAAAAAAGAAAAGGAGTACTTGTGGCACCTTAGAGACTAACCAGTTTATTTGAGCATGAGCTTTCGTGAGCTACAGCTCACTTCATCGGATGCATAGCATATCGTGGAAACTGCAGAAGACATTATATACACACACAGAGACCATGAAACAAAACTTCCTCCCACCCCACTGTCCTGCTGCTAACAGCTTATCTAAAGTGATCATCAAGGAAGGCCATTTCCAGCACAAATCAAGGTTTTCTCACTCTTTCCCCCCCCCAACACACACAGACACACATACAAACTCACTCTCCTGCTGGTAATAGCCCATCCCTCTTTGAAACCTCTCTTTATAATGCGCATGATAATCAAGGTGGGTCATTTCCAGCACTAATCCAGGTTTTCTCACCACCCCCCCCCCCACACACACACACACCCCCTCCAAAAACCACACACACAAACTCACTCTCCTGCTGGCAATAGCTCATCTTACAATGTGCACAGCAATAATCCAAGTTTAACCAGAACGTCTTGGGGGGGGGGGGGGTTTGTAGGAAAAAAACAAGGGGAGATAGGCTACCTTGCATAATGACTTAGCCACTCCCAGTCTCTATTCAAGCCCAAATTAATAGTATCCAATTTGCAAATGAATTCCAATTCAGCAGTTTCTCGCTGGAGTCTGGATTTGAAGTTTTTTGCTTTAAGATAGCGACCCTCATGTCTGTGATTGCGTGACCAGAGAGATTGAAGTGTTCTCCGACTGGTTTATGAATGTTATAATTCTTAACATCTGATTTGTGTCCATTTATTCTTTTACGTAGAGACTGTCCAGTTTGACCAATGTACATGGCAGAGGGGCATTGCTGGCACATGATGGCATATATCACATTGGTGGATGTGCAGGTGAACGAGCCTCTGATAGTGTGGCTGATGTTGTTAGGCCCTGTGATGGGTTAAGTCCTGCAGTCCTTACTCAGTCAAAACTCCCATTGATTTAAATGAGTTTTGACTGCAGAATGACTGCTGGATTTGGCCTCAGTTCTTCTCAGCAACACAAAAATAAATGAAGCTGAGTAGAGTATTCCGTACTTAATGTTCCAATGATACAGAATCTGTAGTTTAATTTAGGCAACAATAAGCCCTGGGGATGCACACTGTTGGGACCAATCAATAATTTCCCATGATCTTATTAAAACGTGACCTGTATTCTTGAGATCTAAGGGTCTTGGAAAGACAGAACGTCTGAGTCAGACAGACAGAGACAGACAATATTAAAGTAAAAGAATATAACAGCCTTCAGCAACACAAGACACAAAAACATTCCAAAAGGGGAATATCACATACTTATATGCAACACACCTAGTATTGTACAAACAATATTCAAAGTGCAGTACAGAACAAGTGTAACACATTGTCTGTATGGCATAGAACAGCACAGTCACCTATACTTCTACACATTCAGTCCCCTATGCTATAGAAATGGTTTGTCTTGCTAAATTTTATTTTAAGGGGTTTACAGCATTCATTGTCTGAGAAAAGTTATTAATTGTATTTTTACATATAGAAAATTATTATTTTTAAAAATCAGTGAAATTGGCATACAAAGTATTTGCTCCTGCATTTTAAAGCTCTGATGAGTTTATGCATGTAATCATATATATACCTTCCCTGCTTCCCGCTCCAGCCTTTCCCTCCCGTCCTATCCCCAGTTTCTTATTATTCTCTAAAATAAGTCCCCTTCATCCCTAAACTGCTTTGCTATGCTACTCTGGCATCTCTGCAGTCTACATTGACAAAGAAGGTGCTTTGGTAATGGTGATTCTTTTAAGCCTTTTGAGTCAGATTCAAAACTCACTGACATCAATGGGCTTTAGATAAGATCACTAATTCTTAGGAATTTTTTTATATCGATAGATGTTTATAGCTCCCATCCATGTATTACTTGACAATTAAAGATATAGGGCTAGTCTACACTACCGCGCTGGGGAAGTTTGGAATCCGATCCAAATATTAATAGTTGAGCCCCTCAGTAAACACAACACATCACATATCACTATTTGAAACAATCATTTGAGCATATCCTTTAATTGTCTGGATTACCTCATTAATCGCTTTGGGGCTCAGCCATACTGGAGTTCTTGCTTTAGAAATTTTTTATCATGCAAATTGCATAATTTCAAAGTATTTTAGCAAAATATAAGGAGGACAAGCAACAGCAAAAATAATAAAATCATTCACACATTCATACTATTTCTTGAACAAAATGGTACAAAAATGCTCACATCTGAGTTAGTTTTGGCACCCTTCCACATCTTCCCACCTCTATTTCCTTTAACAAGTTCCTAGGGTGGTTATGATTTTGAGAACTAGAAACTGCAATAAAAGAAATGAGACAGGCAGAATAATCCTTCTTCCATGATTATTCCTTTAAGAAAAATGTCATGTCAAGTTTTGTTATTTCAAAAAAACCCAAACCTCTGTCCTGATTTAAACCTACAGGTGAAATTAAATTAAAACCTTTAGCTGAGTCCAGGAACTACACTCCATTGTTATTTATATGCCAACACTATTTTCATGTTTCATAAGAAATGAAACTTCTATTATTAGGACTTGGAACTGTGACAAAGTTCCTCCTCTACCTTGGTAGGTCTTGCACTTATTGGCAGATTTGCTCGCCTTGGAGCTTCACGGTAGCCCTCAGTTTGGCCGTTTTCGTGAACCCACAGTCCAGGTCAACTCCTCCACCAGGTGGGTCAAGGAACTATCAACCTCCTACAGGCCAAAGTGGATACTATCCAAAAGTGGCCTGTTCCAGAGTCAAAGAAACATCTTATGCTTGGCTGGTTATTACAGATGATTTGTACCGCAATACAGCCAAATCACCACCCCATTGACAGACCTAACCAAAAAGAAACAGCCAAATGCCGTTCAGTGGACCGAAGAGTGTCAGAAGGCCTTTAACCAGCTTAAAGCAACACTCATGTCTGACCCTGTACTAAGGGCCCCAGACTTTGACAAACCATTCCTAGTAACCACAGATGCGTCCAAGTGTGGTGTGGGAGCAGTTTTAATGCAGGAATGACCGGATCAAGAATTCCGCCCTGTAGTGTTTCTCAGCAAGAAGCTGTCTGAGAGGGAAAGCAACTGGTCAGTCACTGAAAAAGAATGTTACGCCATTGTCTATGCTCTGGAAAAGCTATGCCTATATGTTTGGGGACGGCGTTTCCACCTGCAAACCGACCATGCTGCGCTACAGTGGCTTCATACCGCCATGGGAAATAACAAAAAACTTCAGTGGAGTTTAGCTCTCCAAGACTTTGATTTTGACATCCAACACATCTCAGGAGCTTCTAACAAGTGGCTGATGCACTCTCCCGTGAAAGTTTCCCAGAATCAACTGGTTAAAATCATCCTTGAGATGTGGAAAATATTGTTAGTCTTTATATACTTGGTAGTATATTTAGAGGTGCATGTGTCTTATTAACTGTTTTTTCCTAGAGCTCCAGGAAGAAATCCCAGCCAGCGTTTCACCCTATCTGTGATTTGGGGGGGGGGCGTGTCAAATATAAAGGGAAGGGTAAAAACCTTTAAAATCCCTCCTGGCCAGAGGAAAAACCCTTTCACCTGTAAAGGGTTAAGAAGCTAGGATAACCTCGCTGGCACCTGACCAAAATAACCAATGAGGAGACAAGATACTTTCAAAAGCTGGGGGGGAGAGAAAAAAAAGCCTCTCTCTCTGTCTGTGTGATGCTTTTGCCGGGGACAGAACACGAATGGAATCTTAGAACTTAGTAAGTAATCTAGCTAGGTATGTGTTAGATTCTGATTTCTTTAAATGGCTGAGAAAATAAGCTGTGCTGAATGGAATGGATATTCCTGGTTTTGGGTCTTTTTATAACTTAAGGTTTTGCCTAGAGGGATTCTCTATGTTTTGAATCTAATTACCCTGTAAAGTATTTACCATCCTGCTTTTACAGAGGTGATTCTTTTACTTTTTCTTCTATTAAAATTCTTCTTTTAAGAAACTGAATGCTTTTTCATTGTTCTTAAGATCCAAGGGTTTGGGTCTGTGGTCACCTATGCAAATTGGTGAGGATTTTTATCAAACCTTCCCCTAGGAAAGGCAGTGTAACCTTTGGGAGGATTTGGGGGGGAAAGACTTTTCCAAACGGACTCTTTCCAAATTATATCCCTGTTAGACATTTGGTGGTGGCAGCGATAAGTCCAAGGGCAAAAGGTAAAATAGTTTGTACCTTGGGGAAGTTTTAACCTAAGCTGGTAAGAATAAGCTTCGGAGGTTTTCATGCAGGTCCCCACATCTGTACCCTAGAGTTCAGAGTGGGGAAGGAACCTTGACACATATTAATACTGATCATGTAAGCTTTTATTTTTAGGGTTATTCTGTGGTGCTTGTCACTACAGTATCTGAGTATCACACAAACATTAAGGAATTTAGCCTCACAATGCTCCTATGAGGTAGGTAAATAACACAACAGTAACCTCTGCACAAGCCTCCTCACTGAGCTTGGCTGCTCCTAGCCTTTGAAAATTCCTGCTTTCCTGAGCGCCCTGCTCTAGCCAGCTAAATCCTCTGCAGAGGCCCTTTGAAAATTCCCCTGCTTGTGATTTGCCTAAGGTCCACACAAGATGTTTGTAGCAGAGCCTGAAAAATAAAAAACAGTTCCCTGCCTCTCTGCCCTGTGCCTTAACTGCAAGACATGAAAATGGCCATCCCCACATCTCCCCAAGAGTCCAGTTATTGGTAATGCTGTCTTGCTAAACAAAGGTGAAATGGAAGATCCTCTCAAGTTGAAGAGGTGGCACATATGAACAGCACCGTAGTGGTATAAAGCTCATAACATTACAATTAAAGATGGAAAATGCACAAAGTTGTCATGGTAATATGGAATTTGGAAATATCAAGCAAAAGTTGTCCCATTTTGAGTAAAAATAGCCAAATTCTTTTATATTCATCCTAGAATACATAAGTAGCTGAAGCAATCTCAGAACTGTTAGCAATTTTAAGTTTTCATTAAAAAGCTCAGGTGGGTATTTGATCCAAAAAGGGTTAAAAAACGTAACAACTTTTTGGAGTAGATGGGCAAATGGTGTGGAATCAGTTTTAATTATGAAATTCCTTAATGCTTTGTCTGATGTTTATTTCCAGTAATCTTTTTTGATACATAAGACAGTATATATGGCTGAGGTTAGGTTTCTAACTCCCCACCAATGTAGTGAGATTCTTAATCATGAACATTTTAACTGATTGTATACACACTGTTATCCTGAAGGTGACTAGTTTCAGGGAGAGACCACAACAGAATGGAAAGAGACTCACTGTAAGAATATGCATTGACAGGCAGCAGGCTGTAGGAATTCTGAAAGCACTATACCGAGCACCTATATTAAGAAGCCTAATGTAAAGGCAGAAAGAGAAAAACCATGACAAAATATATGTACAAAAAATGTAATACAAACATGGCCAAACATTTCCCCCACACATCATACAGGATGAATGCTAATATCTAGTACCAAAAATCAAGAGACACAAAAATACAATTTCCCTTTGTGACATCAAGAACTCATTTCAGATGGCTCAGAGGACATCACCAATCAGGAACACATCTAATTAAGGGCAAAACCAATGTCAGTATCCAGGAGAGTTATTTATTTTCTTCAGTGACCTTTGAAAGGATTCTCCCACTTTATAATTTCCTATCATATTTATTATTTCAGAAACAATCTAGCTGGAAGTTTTCCATTAATTGCTTTAAACCGTCAGTGTTGCACTTTCTACCCAGTCTCTAATCTTCTTTCATTGCTTGTATTCTGACCTGGACACTTAAAACAAATGTTGGTTGTTGTAGCAGAGAAACAGAAAGCAATTTTTTCTCGTGTAGTGTTTGTTTGTTTTTGCCAATGGCAATGTCATGACATATCATACTTATCACAGGGGGAAGAAACATCCCAGAAACCCATAGGTGGAAATTCAGCCTCCCTCAGCTGAATTGGTGAGATTGGACATTCTGCACTACTTACAGTAAAATGGAAGCTAGAAATTCACTCATCCAGCCATTCTGATTTAATTCTTGGCCCACTCATTAGTGCCAGAATGCAAACACCAGCCTCTCAGCAGTATAAACTAATCTGATTATATCCTGATCACTGTGTGGCTCAGAAGATAATCAGACAGTGACAATATCACCCTGTAGTGATATATCAGCACCTTACCTACATACTCATTTTCTGCAAATATCTGCAGTCCATTACAACACCTACTACACATTATATTTAAATATACACATAGGTAAGATACTTAACGCTGAAGTTTGTAAATGAAGTGAAAGGCAAGATTGTCCTACAAATATATTTCTTAAACAAAATAACTCTAGTAATGGCTCATGATGAACCTACACACTGAGATTTTAGTGATTGGTGATTTAATTGTTCCAACAACCTATTTTCCAAGTAAATGGAGGGAAATCAAAAGTGATTCAAAAATGACTACTCTTGTCTTACCTGCACGCTGCCAGATTTGGAATCTCAATCTTTTTCTTTTCCTCTTTGGGTCAGTTGTGTGATTGATTATACCATCAATCCCAGCTGTCCACTGTGCTATATGATCAGTGTTATACCAGAACTTATTAGATCAGGCTGTAGCAATCTCAATGAAGGTAATCTCAACAGCGAAAATAGAGAGTCTTTTTATGAAGCTACATGACTCAGCTGCAATAACATGAAAAAATTGCATTTGGAGATCCAGAAATGAGAATACATGAACCCTGAAGCTGGCTTGAGTGATACATCAGTAAGGACGTGTCTCCTTCACCCTCTCCCCATCAAGTGGATGTAACTAAACTGTAAATTCAAAGTCGATGACACTCTGCATATTGGTCCTGGATTCTCAGAGAGATGCTAATGGTGGCAGAAGACAATGGGGAGGGAATTCCTGTGAAGAAAGCCAGTCAGAAAGCATGAAGTTGGAAATCTCATGTTAGAAGTGGGATGTATGCTACCAAAAGCAAAGAAACAAAAAGATCTGCAAAGAATTGCTGTATCCCAGCTCCCCTTCCAATAGTAATCTTACTTATTTATGACTTACAAAGATTTCTTGACTTCCTTCCTTAACTTCAGTGAAGCACTTTTAATAAAACCATTTTATGAGACTTTAAAAAAAAAATCATTCATTAGTAGAATGAAAAAACCCCGATATTTTTTTGCAGAATGGCTACCTAACCCACTCTCCAGTAGGGCAGCCCAGGGAGCCAGCCAGGTAGGGAATCAGCTATCTGATTCTCTGGGGGTTCCAAGAGTCCCTGGGAGCTGGAGGTCTCAAGGAGCCCTGGCTCCACAGCAGCCTGCCTGGTGAGCTACCAGGAGCTGGGAGGATCCATAAAGCCTATCAATATGAGCTGCTGAGCAGCCTGGGAACTGGAGGGGCTGGAGACATGCCTAGTATGCTTCCCTGGCACTGGGGACCTTAGAAACCCTGGGAGCTTGAGCTGCCAATGAGCCATGAGACTGGGAGCTTGGGAGCCAGAGCTTCCAGGCTATCCATCCGCCTGCCACATGTGCTGGCAAGGAGTCCAGTGGGCGACGTGGCAAGAAACCAGGTAGTTTTCCATGAAAAATCTGTTAGGTTTCCATAAGACTTTCATCAAAATCAATATGTTCCCACAGAACATTTTTATGAATCAGCATTTTCCAGGCAAAAAACGTCAGAAAATGTCCTGCCAGCTCTACTCAATGGCTGTTCAATTCAACCTTGTAGCAGTATTCACATTTGAGCAAGGGCATTAGTCCACAGAAAAGGTTGTGTGTTGTTCATCCTGCGTTATTCCACTATCGCCAAACCTAAGTGCTCAAAAATCATGAGTCAGACCCCCACAAAAATCATGAGATTGGCTTAAAATCACAAGGGTTTTTTTCTTATGTTCTTATGTTCTTTTTGGGAAGGAGGGGGAAATGGCAAATGTTGGTTTCTTTGTATATGCCGTCTGCTTTGGGTGCAATCAGATCACCTTTTCCCCATAACCAGAAAGTCTAGAAATTTACTATTTCATGAAAACTGAGAGTCTCAGTCAATCTTTTGAATCCTGCAGTGGGAGCTTTAAGACAAACACCAAATATGATAAAACTGGCAATAAAATCCTGAGAGCTGGCCACACTGTTAAGTGTTCTTCTTTAACCAGAGGGTGATGCACAAAAACTTGTTTAAAAAAAGTTCTAAATTGTGAATATTTTTTATTGTAAAAAGGTAACAAACTGTTTTTGCAACAATTTGGCTCAAAAAAATCTGTCCCTATTTTTCACAAGCTCTAGGCTACACCAGTTTCTGAAAGATTTCCCTTTGCAAGCTCATTGAGCCAATGGTCCTCAATTTTTAATGTGTAGGGGAAAATATTATGCATTTATTGTCCATTTTCCCATTCACACATCATTTCTTGATTTGAAGTACCATAGTTTCTCCCATGTGTAACATTTGGAGTTGCAGCTGCTTCTGTGTGTACATTTTACAGTCTATTTAAAAGTCTTCTCTGACAAAGATTACAGTTCTCTGATTTAAAATTACAAAAAAAAAGGCTACTTTAGAATTAGGAATGAAATTTCTTATAAAGGATTACCAAATGGATTAATATAGCTAATGGTATTAGGAAAACAATGGCGAACATTAAACAGGCAGTCTATATGCAAGTTTAAATACAGTTTTCAGAAAGATGCAAAAAGTATTTAGAATGCAGATGTCTCTCTCAAGAGATGACAGTGTAAGTGTCAAGGCAGTTCAGTTAGTATGTCTCATGCTGCAGCATCGCAAGTGGGTAAAAACTCCAGTTCTCAAGCAGCAGTCCTTGCCACACATGGTGCAGGTATAAAGTGCAAAGCCAGGAGAGAAAATTGACACAATACTGGCACGTGAGGCTTGCTGTGCTTTCCTCTATTCTCTTCCTCTTCTCGCTCTCAACCCCTCCTAAGCCACAAAAGGTGGAACAATTCAAGCAGCAATCCTCTCCCTGATGTAAAAACCTTTTAAAATAGTTGTTTGGGAAAATAAATCCTTTTCTCTATTGCAGGATCAAGGCCTCCTGGTCACCCACATCCCGAACTCTACTAGTTTTTAGTGATTATACTCTCTGGAGTAAATCCAAAATAAACAGACCAAGGTGGCTAAAGTTAAACACCTAAATCTCTATCTAAGCATTGAAACAAGTAGTTTGATATTTAGAGATGTTGATTGTAACACCATGGAAAGTCAAAAAGTATTTTAACATGCCTAAGTATACCTCTAAGGAGGTCAATTTTCAAAAAGCCCCTACAGAGGCAGGTGCTCAACTCCCACTGAAAAATCAGTGGGAGTCAGGCACCTAGGGTTGCATTTTCAAAATACTCAGCATTGGCCTAATTCTGCTCCCATTGAAGGCAACAGGTTGAATTCAGAGCTACGTGCTCAAGTGTAAATGCAGAGGTATGTGAAACATACTATTCATGATTAAGTTTAAAATGTATCACATTTTGGTATAATCAGGTGTCATTGCAAATGTTAAATTGGTTCTGTTCCCACATGATTGTCATGAAAAAAAATTTTCAAATTCATGTTTCCACAGACATTCCTTTTTTTAGTTTTTTTCATTTATTGTAAAATTTCAGGAGTGCAAAAAAATAGACCCAAATTCACAAAAATATGCAATTTTACATAGCCCTATGTAGATGGGAATTTTCAGCTTTTGACAATATCCACAGAAAGGCAGGTGTGAGTAGCTGGGTCTGTCAATATATTTGTTAGCACTTTTCAGCATAAAACACTGAGCAGTTCTCAAACTCATTCAAATTTAGATAAATTAATGTGTTGGCCAATGAGCTCTACTTATTCCAACAGAAAAACTTGATGCAAATTAACGGCCGGATTCTACTTTGACCAGAAATGGTGGGAGATGTTTTTGTGAGTAAGAGCAAATCTCAGCCTCATTTGCTGTCCAGCTCAACCTCTGCTCCGTCAGGCACACATCTACAGAGAGAGAGTACTACTGAATGTGACCACAAATATTCAACAAAATGGCTGCTGTACAGCTGAGTTTGGAATCTTACACAGGAGACCCGCCCTCAGCCACACATATGCTTCCCTACCACATGACCCTCCCTTTTTACACTTATGCACCATGGTAGATCTTGAAAAGCCAAAGGGACAAGGAAGAAATGTGCATGCTGTGATAGATTTGAACAGTATGCCTCTGTCAAATTCAACTCCTAGCATAACTGCTATGAGCCCAAAGTCCCCTTCTTCCCTTCCCATCTAGGTTAATGCAGGTTCAGCCTAAGCAGTTTAAGAGGCAGGAGGAATATATTTCTATTCAAAACTAAAGTATTAACCTCGTCCTCTGACTCTGAGCAAACTGTCACAGTGACTATTACAAAATGATTTCAAATATGAACCATCAGGAATTTCATTAAAATATAGCTCAATTTTAAAAATAAAAATAGTCCAGTCTTCTTCAGTTCCTTCCCCACCCTCATCAAAAACTCATTCCATTATTTGAGCTTTCTCCACTGTCACAAACAGTTAAAACATGACAAAATCTGCTGTAGTACGTGCACTAATTTAGTTAAGTTTGAATACAGAAAATATGTGATGATTTATGAGCAATCTGACATTTGTCTTCATGACTGGAACCCTAGGATACAGAAACCAAAAGGAATTGACTATTACCTCCAGATTATTATAATAGAAAACAAACCTAAAGGGAAATTTGGCAATATCTATATTCCAGAAGATTTCTCTTCAAAATCTACATCAATCCATGGAGAAGATGTTATATAGAATCTTTGGCTTTTCTTTACTGTCTATTCTTCTGAGGCCTAAACGTATATTTTCATTCTAAATATTAAATTAATCAATATTTGTTGAGCACTGATGTGTTCAGTGCGGCATAAGACACAAAAATATTTATTATTTGTATTACAGCAGCACTTAAAGGTCCTGACCATAAGGCTCTGTTCATAGTCCCCACCCCAAAGACCTTATAGCCTAAGCACAAGACAGTATGCAAAATGAAGTTCAATCTACTCCCATTTTACAGAACCAAGGAACAGAAATTAAGATATTGGCTCTGTAATGAGACCCAGGCAGAAAGATCCCACCATAAGCCACACAGAGACCTATTGAAGTCAACAGGGCTACACACAGGCACAGGATTGGGGCCTAAGACCCAGACCCTCAAAAGTATTTAGGCATCCAAATACCTTTAAGAATGTGGGCCTAAGTGTTTTCCTCAAGATCACATAGAAAATCTGTGGCAAAGGCAGAACTGAACACAGACCTCCTTTTTCCCAGACCAGCACATTAAACACAAAATCTTTCTTCCCTTCCAGAAGGCTAAAGAACAGTTCCTGCTCTCAGTACGTGTAAAAGCATTAGCTTATTAAACTGAATTGTTTTATTTCACCTAGAGAAGCTATTGAAGTAACATTTACATTTTTAAAAAATTCCACAGTATGATGTATGCTACTACAATCTTCATGACAGGCATCTATACTTCTGACTGTCAGAGCTGAAAATGCTGGCTCCAGAGCCATAACTGGTGTAAATCAGCGTAGCACCAGTGAAATCAACAAAGATTCAAGGCTACTGAATGGTGCATCAGTTTACTTTGTGAAACTATGTCTGCAAGAATAAGTGCTGGAAACTTCATTTTGTAGTGGCAGCGTGGATTCTGAAAAATACGTCAACATCTACAAGAAAACTTAAATCCTCATTCAGAATTCATGGATTTTGTTTCACACTAATGAATTTTTGTGATTTTGCGTATGAGGTATTGCCTGAAGAGTAAATATAAATTATAGCAGACCTAGCAACAGGCGTGATGTATTACTTATATAACTTTGCATGGCAGCATTATTCATATTTAGGAGACTTTGGAATTTCTATTACAAACTTTCCTAAAGCAAGGTTTAGTACTTCACTGAGATTTCTAATGTTGTATCTGGAAGAAACTTCAACATTACAAGCAGTATTTATTCTCAGCTCACATATGCATTTTATACTTTAAAAGGTTTTATTTTAATAATTTTCTCTTTTTTTTTTTTAAGTTAAATCAGGTGGGACTGGGGGGAATAACACAATTGAATCCATTGGATTGTTAAAAGAAGATTTAAAAAAGAAAATAGTTTACGTGTTGTTGGGATTTTGTTTGTTTATAGTGTGTATTTTGCCAGTTTTAAACTAAAAAACTGAAATGATCAGATGATTAAATTTTGAAAAGAAGCTTCAGTGCACAATGTAATGAATTGGCTAGTATATGTGTAACTACGAATTCATAGATGGAGTGCCAGGTCTTAAGTATTTGTGATCATGTCTCCCTATAGTGACATGTCCAGAAGATATGATATAAGCAACAGAACTACTACAGTTACTGGAGATTTATTTGATCATTTATATTTTGTTCCAGGTTATTACAAGGTACATTAAATTTCTGTGTTGCATTTTTAAAGGGCTGAACTTGCAAGCCTCTACTTGCCTGAATGGACCTAGTTTCCTTGATCCTGCAATGAGCTCTGAACTAGTGGATCCCCACATGCATCCAGGGTGCAGTGGGGCTCCACACAGGTGGAGAGGGTCCATCATGTGGAGCTCATTGCAATACTGAGGCCCCTGAGCTCAATGGGGCTCCTTCTGTGAGTAAGAATTATTTCCAGGAGCGGGAGTTTGCAGAACAGAGCCAAATGATTTCACAAAAGACAAGGAAATACAGTTAGAACATTTTCTCAAAGTCTATGGGTTTTTCTGCATTTTCTTAATCTTCAATTTTCAATGGTCGTTAAAATAAATTGGTGAAAAAGAAAGATGATTAATCTTTATTTGGGATGCAGCATACTCACCTTTGATGCTTTATAAAAGCCTCTGGTACTGCTGGAAGAGCTTAGCAGATACTAATTTTTGGAGGGGAAAAGATTATAGCTCCAGCAAAATAGGTCTCTTAATTTGTGGGAAAACAAAAACAAAATAAAAATAAAAATGCTTGCTAGCTATGAAAGGTTTTAGGAAAGATCTATTTTGGACAAATATTTTATTTTAAAACTCAGTTACTAATCAGTTGCTTCCAGGACAGACAGACAGAGTTGGATTTACCCAGATGAAAGCTGCCACGTGGTAGCAGCTTGCTGAGCAGTGCTGTCAGAAGAATACTGCTGTACTAATACCATGTACAGCTGGGGAAAGAAAGAGCTAATATGAATATAGTGGAGTAAAAAAAAAGCCACTCCTGGGGGTCTGAAAAGCTAAAGCACACCTAGTGCTTACTAAAAAGAAAACAGCAATATCTGTGGAACAACAAGGCATATAAGTACTGCTTAAAGAGACTGTCATTTGTTTTCTCCTATATATTTGAGGTGCTCATTGTGTTGCTCTGTCTCACTGATCATAGAATCTGGAGAGAAGAAAGGTCTAGCACCTGCCATATATTTGGCACTATATAATATCCATATAGTCTTCCTCTCTGCCAACGCACAATTGTTCCCTATGCATCTACTTGTACATTGACCAATCTAGTATTAAATGTTATGAGAAAGGTCCAGAACCTTCCTTAAGAAATTATTTTGCATCCTAATAGAACTTATGATATTCCACCTAAATTTTTCCTTTCTTAATTTCATCCCATTAATTCTAATTGTACTGCTGGGTACCATTCTAAATAATTCCTCTCGCTTTTCATTGTTAACACCCATCAAATATTTATAGACTATTATGATGTCCCCGTGTAATTGTTGCTCTGTATTTGCTGTTTGTCTTCAAATTACTCAAGCTCATGAAATGCCAGCACGGCTTTGACGTAATTGTGCTACGCTGGCACCATTCTGAAATGTCTGGACTTTTGAGGAGGAGAGTCCATTATTGCTCACCATTATAGTTTAATCAATTATTTAGTTAGCTCAGTTAACAAAGACTTATAAAAACATCTCCCCTTCCTTTCCAAACTGAAATGTGCTTGTTTAAATTCCTAGTTTTTTAATCCAACTCTCATTTCAAATGCAATATTAAAGGAAGTGTTTGTCTGTTTTTTACTGTACTTATTTCATGACATTTAATATCTACAAAAGACCCCGCAGTGACTTGTTGAGAAGACAACATTTTACAACTCACACATCAGCTACCAGCTTCTTATTGGTCAGATCGTTTCAACCATCTGCCTGATGTCACCCAACAGCATTAGGCTCAAGCAATGGTTGTTGCTACCTTTGCCTCCTTATGAGTCAATACTAAAATACCCACCCTACATACATGCAGGTACTCACAAAATCCCCTGCACTCAGTGAAGTAACTGGTTGTGTTGAATATTAACAGTACAGTTACTCATAAAGTATCTAGTTAGCCTACTTTTTTAGGTTTGGTAGTTAGTATTGAATACTATCTTCAAGGCAGCCCTCATGGGAGAAAACCAGAGATTGTGGTCTTCCCTGACCAGCACTAAGGTGAATGGAAGAGACTTGGAAGACATGGTAGATTTTAAAACTTATCTTAGGTACTTATGGCAATGTCTCAAGTAACATGTCAAAAATAGCAGTGGGGATGTTGCAACATGAGCAGCAGTTTGAGTTAGCCACACAGGCTCAGACTCTGCAGGTTGGGTGGGCTTGGATTCAGGCCGTGTACCGTCACACCATGCTGCTATTTTTAGCATGCTTGTTTGCAGAGGTACAGCAAGGCAATCTACCTGGACTGGGAGGCAAGCTGCCAGCTGCAGTGTAGACATATTCAGTATGGCTCACATTACTGTGGTATCTGTAGTACCCCACAATCTTTCATGTATTTATGAGAAAGTGAGGCGATATTATCCCCAATTTACAGATGGGGAACTGAGACACAAGTCCAATGTCACACAGGAAGCCTGTGATGGAGCAGGGATCTGAAGCCACCAGGTCTCACAAGTCCTAGGCTCGTGCCCTAAATATCGGCCAATCCTTCCTCTGTAAAACAAAACATATATAATAATACTTAGAACTTACAGAGCATTTTAAATTCTCAAGGTGCTTTATAACATCAAATAATTATCCTCTGAATACTGACAAGCACCAGTGACTCAGTGCAGAAAGACTACGTTCCGCATGGCACCACAGCCTGAGTTGCTGGGAGAACAAAGCATCTCTGCACCAATACATCAGCACTTGACGGTCTTCCCATGGCACTGCTGCCTCAGTTTCTCTAGTGCACCAAGAATCAACACAAGAGACCCTACAAGCTCCAATACCTTGACACAAATACATTGGACTCCCTTCCATGCCAGACTCTTCTCACAGATTCACTTGGCCCCCATACTCCTATTTAAGCCCTGCTTCTCTCCCTAACCCCTATACAGCCCTCTGCTCCCATTCCATATCCCTGTTCACTCCATATGTTTCTGCTGCCCCAACATGCCTCATCTGCCCAGGGCTCTGTGCTGAGCAGAGCTGGTAAGTCAGGTGGCAGGTTGCCAGGACTAGAGAACAGAAATAAATGATGGACTGGACAGTGTCTTGTCATTGTGGAGATCAATTAGGTTATTGTTAATCAGAAGAATAACTTTTCAGGTTGAAGGTTATTTTTTTTTTAAAAGACCAGAGTCTGAGCTCTCATAGGGAGCGTACACATGTGTGAAGTTTGCAGGGACTATGGTTCATGAATGAGAAGAAATTTACAAAATGATAATCAGAGGAATTTTCCAAAGGGCTTTCTTTGAAATATGCTTCTCCCTTGATCCCAAAAATATTGTTGAAACCCCAGTTGTCCCCACAAGAGTTGATTAAATTATGCTTGGAATCTAAATTCAGAAGGATTTTAATCCTGCTTTCAGTAAAAGTCTCAGCGCAACCTTAACTATATAGCCTCTTGTGAGCTCACTAAAGATAGCAGCCTTATCAACAAAGTATCAGCACGAAGCTGAGCAAAACATCAGCCACACTTTTAATATGTTGCTTCCCCCACCCCATTTTTTTTAATACAAAAAACGTGTATTACCTAAGGATTGATTGGAAATTCTGACATTCCAGCCCATCTCCAGTGCTAAACCTGAAAATGCCATAGAAGCCAAAGGAAAACACCCTAAAGCAATAATATTTTAAGCTTAAATATATTCTAATACTATAAACTTATTTGCTGACAACAACAAGAACTAGAGCTATAACCCAAAGCTGAATAATTTCTCTCTTGCCTAATCAGAATAATAGCGGAAATATTTTCACTACCGAGTTCTGAATACAATTATCAGATTGCCTGCTTGTATCATGAGTATCTGAAGATATAAAGAAACTCAGAGTAGCCCTTCTTCATATCTCTCACTTGATTTTTCTGTAACAAAAGGAATATTAGAACATATAAAAATATAGAAATACTCCTCCATAAGGTTAAAGAAGTGCTGAAATTCCAGCATTTCTGACCAGACAAATCCTTTAAAGTCAGTTACTTTATGAACTTGGGTGTTATTACTCCAAACAGATATAGTTTTTTTTAAGGCATTAGAAATCCTTAGCTATCCCTTCCCTATTGTTGGCAGACATTCATTCCTGTCATCATCAGCTCTTAACATTTAGACTGTAAAAACTGATTTCTGCTTGTCAACCTTTAAGCAGCAATAATTATTTTCGAAATAGTGAAAGGAATGAGTGACAGCCATTTCATATCTACTGCCTTTTTATCAGGCCTTGTAACATTCTGCAATATATTTATTATTCTACACTTTTCATGTGCTAGCCAAGAAGATTAAAGGTCAAGGAAGGGAAAGGGGACCGAGGTTTACACATGACAAAAAATTTGAAATATTATTAGCCCCTTTGTTGCACATGAATATAATCACACAATAGGACATCAGATTAATATGGGGGACCATATTTCCCTATGCTGAATATGGGACACCTGGTAAAATTGTTCAAATTCAAGCAAGTTCAGTGGCAATCAATCAGAACTATGCAGTAGCCCTCCCCCCTGCCCCAACTCCAACATGCTATAAAAACTCCAGGGCCCAGCAGGGGAAGGGGGGCACTCGCTCATAGGCATAGTATGACTTCTATTTTGGGGGCGGGGCCAGCGGGTTCAAGCCAGCTCCATATGGCGGGTCCAGGGACAGAGTGCCACCTCCACCCCCGATTCACCTTAGGAGGCCACCCAGCCTGTCTTGGTTGCGGGGGGCAGCACAACTGAAAATTATAACTCAAAAGGTGAGGGGTTCAGCTCAAAAAGTTTGAAAACAGCTGAGGGTACAGAAAGAGGGGTAGCTTGGGGCTGTGTGGGGACAGGGGGGTAGCTCATGGTGCAGGGAAGGGATAGCCAGGGGCTATGTGCAGTGAGGGAGTGTAGCTCAGGGTGCAGGGAAGGGATAGCCAGGGGCTGTGTGCAGGCAGGGGGCTAACTCAGAGTGCAGGGAGGGGGTAGCTAGAGACTGTGTGCCAGGAGGGCTCCCCTACAGTCCCTGTTCCCTGAGGGCTCTGCCAGCCATGGAGCCAGTCCCCCACTGCTGCAGCTCTTATTGGCTGCATGAAAAAAGGGGGCTGGGAGTGTAGAAGTAGCTTCAACCCCCTGCCCCCGCAGGAGAGGAGGAAACCCACAGATGCCTGCTCTATGGCACCAGCTCCGCACTGTCCAGCTCCAGCTTCCCACCTCCGAACTGGCCAGGGGGTAGGAAGAGAAGGAGATGGGTGGGGTGGAGCTGCCCCCTGGACTGCCCTGCACTTTCACTGCAGTTTAGGGGGGCAACATCTCTGATGTCCCACAACTCTGCCTATGGGCTCGGGGGGCTTCTGCCCCATGGTGAGCATCAGGGATTCAGCCCTGCTGCTCCTGGCTTCAGCCCTACAGGGGTCGCCAGGGCTTGGGCATTCAGCCCTGCAGCTCCTGGCTTCAGTGGGTGGAGCGGGAAGTGGGACGCCAGGGATCGGAGGTTTGGCCCAGGGATCAGGACTTCAGCCCCGTGGGGGGGAGGGGCGCTGTGGATGAGGGCTTCAGCCCAGTGGGTGGGTGCCGGTGATCAGACCTTCAGTCCTGCGGCAAGGGGTGAGGGCGCACCAGGGGTCAACACTTTCAGCCCCACAGAGGGTGCTGGGGATTGGGTTTTTAGCCCTGTGGGCGACACTGGGGCTGAAGCTCTGGGTTTCAGCACTGGTGCCTAGTGGCCCCCCAAAAGGGCTAGCGGACTTCCCCTTGAGATTCCCTGCTTTAGGTTTCACATGGGGAGGGGTAATACACACAGGGCTGCCTCTCCTCCTACCTGATGTTGCCTCTTCCTGCCTCTCCACCCAGCCTGAGGCCACCATGTGCTCTCACTGACAGGCCACCGCCTACCCGCACTCACCCGCCAGCCACAAACAAGATGCAGCTGGGGCTGCACTGACCAACCAGCAGGGGAGTGGAAAATACGGAACACCTGCAAGAGGGCATAAATATTGTACTGTCCCATTAAAAACAGGACGGATGGTCACCCTAGATTAATATTAATATTGGATTAAATATCAGAGGGTTAGCCATGTTAGTCTGTATCCAAAAAACAATGTGGAGTCCGATGGCACCTTAAAGGCTACAGATTTATTTGGGCATAAGCTTTTGTGGGTAAAAAACCCACTTTTACAGATGCATGGAGTGAAAATTACAGATACAGGCATAAATCTGTTAGGTCTGGTCTACATTGGGGGGCAGGAAATCGATCTAAATTACACAACTTCAGCTACGTGAATAACGTAGCTGCAGTCGACAACATACTTAGATCTACTCACCGCGGTGTCTTCACTGCAGTGAGTCAACGGCTGACGCTTCCCCATAGACTCCACTTGCACCTCTCACTCCGGTGGAATACAGGAGTCAACGAGAGAGCTCTCGGGGGTCGATCTATCACATCTAGACAGACACGATAAATCGACCCCTGCTGGATTGATCGCTGCCCACCGATCCGGCGGTAGCATAGACATACCCTCAGTCTTTAAGGTGCCACCAGACTCCTAGTTGTATTAATATTGGATTAACATCTTATATATAATATCATCCAAGTTCACATGATAAAGAAAATTTGATTTTTGCATTTGTAAATGTAACAGAAAACACTATTTAATTTGGATACACTGGAGATGCAAAATTAGGCTCTGATCCTGCAACTGAATAGTACAGGCAGATTATTTCCCCTAGGCAGAGCTCCATTGAAGTCAACGGGTCTCCATGCAGTTCGGATCATAGGACAGAGGACTGGAAGGAACACCTCCTAGATTATTGAGTCCAGTCTCCTGCTACTACAATCATATCATATAATACTGTTCAGCATCTTATCAAGCTCCACTTGAAAACTAGTTGGATTGTTTGCCCCCACTACTCCTACTGGGAGGCTGTTCTAGAACCTCATTTTTTGATCATGGGCAGCAATATAAAAGGCTTAGGAAGGCTAAGCCTCCCCAGACAGGGCAAGAAATGCTGGATGTGGTGTATATTGCCTTTGGAGAGCTGCAGCTGGAAGCTTCTAAGTAGTGGGGGCATCACCGGTGCCTACCATGGCCCTGCCCCCACCCCCATGACCCCTCCTGTGCTACACCTCTTCCCCAGAGGCCCTTCCCACCCACTGCTTATGCCTCTCTGGGGGAGGGGGCGGAAAAGCAGAATGGGGGAGGGGCCTCAGGGAGAGAAGGCAAGGCAGGGGTGGGAGGAGTGGGAAATGGGGCCATAGTCCAGGCGCCAGTGACCTTCCCATACTTCTAGGAAGCTTCCAGAGCTTGTGCCCAGCCTCCCCAAACACCTATGCTTTTGATATGATAGAAACCTCCTATTTCCATCCTAAATGTATTCATGGCCAGTTTATATCCCTTTGTCCTTTAGCTTAAGTAGCTCTTCTCCCTCTCTGACTTTTGCCCCCTTGATGTGTTTATAAAGAGCAATTATATCCATTCTGAGCCTTCTTTTTGCTAAAGCTAAACAGCTGTAAGGGTCCACTCATGTGAATTTTACTACAGGATTGGCGATAAAGCTTTGATGTACAACTCTAGTATAACATGTACACATTGTGCATCCCCAAATAATTTTACTGTAATTTCAAAATTGACAGGCACTAAAACTGTAAAATCTTCTTGTGCCTGTGTATATTAGCAGGTGTAGTAATGCTAATAATCATGTGCCTATTTCCCATTCATTGGGTGTGTGTGAGTGAATTTCACAGATGATTAATATGCCATTTTAGCATTCGATTCTAGGACTGATATTGCCATCCTCTGTCAGGTAAAACTCCCCATTGACTTCAAAGGGGAGTTTGCCTGAATGAGAACCATAGCATGCACTGGTCATCTATCAGCTATTTGCTGGATAGTACTTAAACAGAATTTATTACCCATTCTTTTGCAATGTATAATCATGGTATGGAATTATATATGTCAAGTAAATAACTAGTTTCTGTTATAAAATAGCTATCAATATGTATGCATAAAAATAATTCAGATAGTAATTTATAGTATATTATTGACATGTAAAATTTTCATTTTTAGTTTGCTTTCAAACTGCTTCTAAATAATACAGTTTATTTAGAATGATAATAGTAATTCTGCCTGGCATTTTAAATTACATCTTCTCTTCATTTCTAATGAATAACATTGTTTTCACAACTTACAGGATTTATAATTTTAGGCTGAACTAGTCACATAAGCGGATCCAGTTTATGATTTCCAAAATGGAAAGGTATAATACTGACATTATTATTACGTATTTCTTGCTATTGTGCCTGTACATCAAAGGGGGGAAAATGTAACATCAAATTCAAGTTAACCTAGGTGAATGGGGCTTGTGCATACATCTACAGGCAATATTTAGACAACAATGACTTGTTCTCCTTAATGGACCAATCAAATTTTCATTGAAGTCAGTGGGAGTTTTTTCACGGATGTCAGTTACTCACAATTTACATTGGTATAAATTAGTGGAGAATGAGGCCTGAGAGGTCTCAGCCAGTTTACGACTGCCCAACGATTTCAGATCAACAGTCCTGAAAGACAAAGTGTCCCTGCTTGTACAGAGGTGTTTCAAAGCTTGTCAGCATTTCTATGCATCCAAATTATTTTTAAAAATTCCTTAGTTCTCCTGAGAAGGAGTATTGTATCTGTGGAACAGAATACAGTTTAGCCTGTGCATGGTCTTAAAGGTGTTTACTACTTATAACTGTGACAGGACCAGTCAACTGTCTGATTACAGGATCTGATTCACCTGTCATTTCAAAGGGCAAGGTAAACATCCAATGTTAGAATCATAACTTGTCTTTATTCCCTTCCTGTAAACAAAGTGGTATATTCTTAAAATCCAAGGAAAATCCATTTTTTAGAATATCACAACCACAAACAATTAGTACAGCAACTTCCTTCCTGAAGAATTCCCAAACACTTCAGAAACTACATACAATACTGCACCTATTCAAATATACCCTATTCTGGGGTAGAAAGCAGCAGCCAATTATTGCACAGCTATATGGTAGTGAAGGGAGCGGACATTTTGCCATATATTGAGGCAAACAACACTTTCTAATATAGACAAACCCATGCCATTTTTGTAAGACTTTGTTACCTTGAATGATTGTCAGTTAACCCAAGTTACTTAACACATTTGCAAAGGCTAGTGTGGACACTACCCAAATATTTGTGGGCCAGCATAGATAAATCCTGTGTTCTCAGTGAACATGAAAGAGCTTTATAAAACCAGCTATACCAATATTAACACCCTATTAGTATAACTGTATCCACATAGGAGGTTACACCAATTTATTTAATTTTTTTTCCTATAGATTCAGTTAAATTCATGCAAAAACAGAGCGTTGACAGCACTTACTGCAGGAGAATGAAGGGTTAAGTCAACTCTGTCAAAATTTGAACCAGTAGTTCTGCCGAATCTAGGTGCTCTGCTAAACCTATTGAATGATCTCCTCTGGCTATTTGAAGAATCTCACAAGACTGTTTTGTAGTTTGCTTTTTCTCTTTTAACTAATACTGTATGTAGTGATTAATGTATGCCAGCCAATGCATCATTTAGATGAAGAGAAATCTTATAAAGATGAAAAATCACTGTCATGATGAATGGGTATCTAATTTTGGTACTTTATCTCAGTAGAACAGTTTAATGTAAAACTGCTACCACTTTTTTCCCACTTGGTGAAGATAATGCTAACTGAAAGGAAAAAAGTTTATATATTTTGAATAAAAATGTGATATTAGTATTTAGGCATAATTGAGAAAGCTTATTTTTATGGGTTCAACGTATTTCTGTGAAAGTTAGAACACAGAGTCACAAGCATCTTAAAGACCGCATACAGAATTTCTTTTAGAAAATTATTGTAAATATTACCTGCTTGAGATGTCTAAATTTGTAATAGCAAGAAAATTGGTGCCTTTTATATTTGGCTGTAATATAGTACATTTTCAAGCAAACTACTACATCTTTTGTAGAACATTGGTATTTGGTCCCAGAGCCACAAAATGACTTAGGGATCTATTTTACACACTTAAGTCCCACTTTACACAACTAAATCCAAAGTTTAGGCATCACAGATCCCCCAAACCCCTGCTGAATTGCTGCTTAATCCTGGAAGCATCAAAATTCCCTTGGAACCTAAATTTCCACCAATAAAATGCCCTAGGAATCTACGTTTCTGCCTCTGGGCATGCACACTGCTGCCTCAGTTCTGACGGCCAGTGCCTATCTCCTACCTAAGCCCCAGGGAGATCCCCAAACCAGGTGAAAGTAGATATTGGCCTGCCTCTGTCACCAGCAGGACCAAATCTGGTAGGTATGCTCAGAGCACACCTATCTCCATACACAATGGCTTAGAAGAAGCAGGCTGAGGACTCCCTTCTAACTGTTAGCCAAGTGGTTAGGGTAATCTCTAGGGCAGTGGTTCTCAAACTTTTTTCTGGCAACCCTGTTGAAAAAAAAAACAAAAACAAAAAACTGTTGATGCCTGCGACCCAACAGAGCTGGGGATGAGGGGTTTGGGAGGGCCTTAGGGCTGGGGCAGAGGATGCGGGGCTGAGGGGTTCAGGGTGTGGGAGGGGGCTCTGGGTTGAGGCAGGGAGTTGGGGCATGGGGTGTAGGCAATGAGGGATTTGGGGTGCAGGAGGGGGCTCTGGGTTTGAAAGGGGCTCAGGTCTGGAGATGGGGGTGTGGGATTACCTCGGGCGGCTCCCAGTCAGCAGCGCAGCAGGGGTGCTAAGGCAGGCTCTGTGCCTGTCCTGGCACCACGGACCACACTGCGCCCTGGAAGTAGCCAGCAGCAGGTCTGGCTCAGCGCAGCTCTCGCCTGCAGGCACCACCCCGCAGCTCCCATTGGCCAGTGCTCAGGGCAGGAGCAGCACGCAGAGTCCCGTGACCATCCCACCTAGGAGCCAGACCTCCAGCTGGCCGCTTCCAGGGCAAAGTGCAGTGTCAGAACAGGTAGGGACTAGCCTGCCTTAGCCGGGCAGCACTGCTGACAGGACACGGTGGTGCTGACCAGAGCTGCCACAACCAAGTGCCTTCCATTCTGTGACCCAGTACTGGGTCGTGACCCGCAATTTGAAAACCACTGCCCTAGGATGTAGGAGACCCAGAGTCTGCCAGATGTGGAGAAATAATTTGAATATGGGTCTCCCACAGCTCTCAGGTGAGTGCCCTAACCACTGGATGACAGTCATTTTGAATAGCCCAATGCATAGTTAATTATTCATATATTGTGGAGCAGCTTCAACAGGAGAGATTGAGAAAGATCTACATCAGAATATCCCATAGTCCCGTCATTAAGGCACCCACCTCAGAGATGGGAAACCCAAGTTCAAATCCCTTCTCATAAGGCAGAAGGTGGAATATAACCAGGGTCTTCCACATTCTGGGTGAGTGCTCTACCACTAGGCTAAAGGTTACAAAGGCAACTGCCTTTTTCCCTGACCTCTGTGTGGAATTAGATGCATGCCGCTGTTCTTGCAAGAAAGGGTTTAGGCGCCTGACTCTAAGGGAAAAAGAGTTTGCTGCTGTGGATCCCAAGTAGAGATAGGTGCCTTCCTCCAGCCCAGATTTTGACACCTAATTTTCTGAAAGGAGAGGGGCTTAGGACACCCTCTTCTTCTCAGCACTAGCTATTTTAGGTGACTCCCTCCCCTCAAAATGTGTTAGCTTTTGTAGAACCCGTTCTTAGGCACCTATCTTTCCCCATGCATTGTATGGGGAGCCCAGGCACCTAGCTCAGGGTTTGTGGATTCCACTGGGTGGCTAGGCACTTAAAAGTTTGATTCTGCAATGCTCATCATTGCAACACTGTGGATTAAGACTTTGGTATAGAAGCTGTGCTTTTAAACTTCATTCCACTAAAGGGCTTTTTAGTTTCATAATATATCTGTGACTGGAGAGATTTTTTTTTTAATTTATACAGTAGACACTTGTTTGCAGCAACACCTTTTAAGAGCAACCGCTGCTTACAAGCAAGACTTCCCTGGGAACACTTTCCCTGCTGTGAATAGTCAACACTCCCCATAACAGCAATAGCTGTTTAGAACAACGTAGCAAAAGAGCACAGATATGTTTCTAGTAATGAGCTTCTATTGTATATGAATCCTTCTTGTACGAACTGGCATATAATTGGGTAAAAATAATTAACCAAAGTAGAAATATTGATCAGGACTCATTTACACAGCTATTTGATTTATTTTGTATTATACTGGTATCATACCTATAGCATGAACTTATTTCTCTTACAATCATTTTTCAGCAAACCATTTACATCAATGGGAGTTCTGTGAAAAAGACTGATGTTAAAATCTGGCCCATAAATGAATTTGCTAATGTAATTAGTCTTTATGATATGGCTGAACTTGATCATCATACACATTGTAAGAAGAGTGATCACTTTAGATAAGCTATTGCCAGCAGGAGAGTGAGGTTGGGGGAGGTATTTTTTCATGCTTTGTGTGTATAAAAGATCTTCTACACTTTCCACAATATGCATCCAATGAAGTGAGCTGTAGCTCACGAAAGCTTATGCTTAAATAAATTGGTTAGTCTCTAAGGTGCCACAAGTACTCCTTTTCTTTTTATATTGAACGTATGCTTTATGGACTTGGAGCAGAAATCAGTCACCAGGGGATAATTTGTCCCGGCAATGGCCCATTCAGGCAAGGGGGAATTGTAATGCCACCGTGCTTTGTCAGTGATGCAATGGAAGTCTCATTGTTTAGCCTTGCACAATATTAAGGCTTATAACCATCAGAAGCAGCTGCAAACAATGTAAGCCTCTTAAAAGTAAAAAAGGAACTTGAAATCAGGGCACAGTATGCCCTGCTTGAGAATAGAAACAAAAGGCTGTTTTCAGTATATTACAGAGGTGGGAGAAGCACACTGTATCCATTCACTGAGGAAAACCCCTGTGGAGTGGGAATACTTGGATCTTGAGAAACCAGCCAGCTCTGACAGACTGAACTTGGGGAGGGGTGTGGAATCTATTTCATTAGATAGAAAAGTCAATTATTGATAAGTGTAGACCGAGGTTCGTGTTTTATGAGTTTGTTGTTACAACCATTAGTTTCCACCACTCTTGCTAGTTAAATCCTTATTCTTTCTTAAATAAGCCAACTTCTGTTTAATCATAAGTGCTCACAAGTGCTGTATGGGTTACAGGAGCAGTAGTTTAAGGTAAAACTGGTAAACAGTGCTACACTGCACCTCTGGGTGCAGAGGATATGGAATTTCTGGGAATAGCCAGTGTCAGGGTGGATATCACAGGGGAACACTTTAAGGAGACTCATGGATGGGGGTGCACCTATTGTTAACCCGCAAGGCAAAACTAGGGCTGGAATAGCTCAAAGGAGAGTGCTTGAGTGGCTAAATGGCTGGTGGTTTTAGGCCGTTGATACCCAGCTACCACAGGAGAGACTCCTCACTGGAGGTAGGGGGTAACAAGGTGATACAAAGTCCTGGGTACCCCAAGACTACAGTAGTCTAAGAAGAATCCATAGTGCACATTTGTTCAAATCAGAAAACCTGTGCGAGAGGGAGTGGGTCTGCTCCAGGAACAGCACGGTTGAACAAACAGAGTTTTTTCTTACAGGTCTAGTATCCAGTCTATTTGCCTGAATTTACGCAGCACTCTATGTACATTTCTTTTCCTAGCACCACAGTTCTCCAAGTTTATTCTACTGAAGAGAAAAATATTCCCATCATTATAAACTAATTAGCTATTGTGAACCTGCATATTTGACTTTGATATTCATATGTATAACACTCACAACTACAGGTTTTAAATTGTACTCTAGCATTATAAAAAAGTTGCCTAGAAATTTTAATGTCAAAGTTTTTCACTATTAAAAAAATACGTACTTACATCTGAGGGAAGTTAATTTTCCTCTGCCACATGTTAGTGCTGATGAATGTGAAGGAGGAGAAAGTGATAAAAAATAATTTTGGTTAGACAGGCAATCTCATGAATTCTACTAGCAGTCAATGAATGGGAAAAACAGGAAACAAAGGCAAAGCTGTGAGGAGAAAGAGAAAAGAATCATATCAAGGTAAGGAACTTTATATTACCAAGGAAAAGGCTATCATCACCCTAAAGAAGTTAGTGGCTGATTTTGAAAATGTATCAAACATAGTAGACAACCTCTGTATAAATCAACAGGAGGTACAAACTGAATGATCTGGGTCTGTGCATTGTACAAAGGAAGGGAGAGATTAAGTAAATGGTTAAAAAAGGTAATATCTACATTAAGGCCTATATAAGCTGCTACAGAATGAAAGAATCTGCTTCAGTCTAATCATGAGGGACTTCAGTGCTCAGTGAAAAAAAATCAGACCATTTTGGAGTAAGACTGAGCTGAGGATAAGAAGAAGACAATGTGATAACAGTTGCTAATCATAGATACATAAAGGTTCTGAATAACTGATGTAAGAGGGAAAATGAGAAATGGAACACTGAGAGACCTGAACGGTAAAATGAAGAATATGTCTAGAGATGAAGTGATTCTGTACTACAGTAGAAAATATTAATGTAACTAACCTGAATGAACTGAATTGTATATGCAATGGCTCATGTTTCCAGACTCTGATTTTGTATTTCACTCTGAACTGGACAGTTACTGGAGGTTAGTGTCAGGAATTTCTCCAAACCCTGAAAGAAAACAAGATAGAGATTTGTGTTGTTCTGTCAATGGGTGACTGCCCTTTAAGGGGAGATGGGGCCAGCCCCACCTGTGCCATAAGAAATAGCTGCTTCTCAGCCTAAAGGAGTCAAAGGAGGTCGGTGACAGCTTAATGGACACTTGGCTTCATAAAAGGGCTGAGAGTGCTCAGGCAGGCAGAATACTCCAGGGGCGGGGGGTAGGGGCGCTATATTGGAGGCACAAGGCAGCACAGGACAAGGCAGAGTGGAGCAGGGCTCGCCTTGGCTTGGCTCGGCACTGGAGCAGGGAAGAGCCCAAGGAACAGAGCCCAGAAAGGGGTTGAGAACAGTACTCCAAGGAACCAGCCTCTGGGCCAACTGTTCTACAACTTCCAAACATTTTTGGAATTGAACTGAATATTCTTTTGGAATTTTCAGTGTCCTGGCTGAATAAAAAAAAAAAAAATTCACCCAGCTCTACTTCCAGATTTCCCCCTCCCTTTCCTTTTGCCACATATAAAACCTTGCATTTGTCCTAACATTTTTTCCATTCTTCTTGATCATAATATTGCTTCTTTTGCCTTTGTTCTGTTCTATTGTAGTCTTCTTGAATTATCTATTTTCTTTTCAGAAGCACTATGATTTTCCTTAGATATCAGAGCACAGTCCCATTTTCCATTTCAGTTTTATGAATGGTTTATCTGTCAGATGAACTCAGTGTAACTTATTGTTCATTTTCCTCCTTCAAGTTTATTAATGATATACCTGCCCGCTGAACTCAGTAACTTACTTTGTAGTATTTCCTATTTCATGTCAGTATTATCTCACTCAATTTACTAGCAAGTTTCCTGCTTCATGCAAAGATTCTACATTTTGATTTTGCTCAGCTATAAGGCTGTCCCATTCTTTTTCTACATTATATCACTAGTCCTAATTTCAAATTAAAATAGCCTTTTCCTGATATTTTCACTTTTACATGTGCCACTAACTTCAGTGTGATGAGTAAATGATATTGGGCAAGAAAAAAAAAATAAGTAAAATGTGATAGAAAAGATTACAAGAAACAACAATGTGAACAAGATGTTAAAATTGTCAAAACCATGTAAAACCTCTTAAGGATGATGATTACACTGGGCATAAGACTAAAACAGGTGCCTGTAAATGAACAATAATGAAGTTGATAAGGAAAATATCCATAGAAAATGGCATTGCAATGAAGGACAAAGATAACACAGCACTGGGTAAAAGAATTCACAGCAGTCATGTAAAGAATGCAAGAGAGCGCCAAGTACATTATATTTTGGTAAAATAGAACAGAGGAATGAAAGATTGTTTAATCTTTTCATGTTCTTATTTACAGTCTGGAGAGATATAACTTCGATAATTTTTTTCACTTCATGGTCCAAGAGACACAGACAAGGTTTTCATCTCTAAGCTACACTACACATTCAGTTCACAGCAATACTGAAGTCTAACCTATGAAAGGAATAAGCAGACTTTATATAAAGAATTTTCCTCACTCAGCTGCCTTCTTGTGACCAACCAACCACTAACAAAAAAGTCAATATAATTTTCCATCAACATACAGCAAAAAAGAAAACACCATTTCAACTAATTATGTGAGATTACATATTGGGAGCTCCACCCCCTGAGATCTGGTGGAAAGTGTATTCCCCCCAGAATCATTTTTCCAAGCTTATGCCCAAATAAATTTGTTAGTTTATTTTACTGTTAATTGAATTGTCTCGTTAGACTGACCCCCCACTTGGTAAGGCAACTCCCATCTTTTCATGTACTAGGTATGTGTGTATAAACAAACACACCTGCTACCGTATTTTCCACTCCATGCATCTGATGAAGTGGGTTCTAGCTCACGAAAGCTTATGCCCAAATAAATTTGTTAGTCTCTTGGGATTTCAGAGTAATTCATCAACATTAAGTCGACCATGCAACAACCCTCTGGATTAAGTATTATTATTCTCTTTTATAAAGGGAGAAAGGGACTCAGAGCAGTGAAATGATTTGCCCAAAATCAAATAGTAATTTGGTGGCAGAATTGTACCAGAACTCCCAGTTGTTTGTCTGACCCTTTAGACTTCATTTCTTGCTATTCACCATATGAATATTGGATGGAGTATAAGCTTCCAGTAAATTAAAAGTAATTATTGGTCATAAAAATATATGAAAAATTCAAGAAACGTACATGTGAAATACAGAGTGATCAAAATATCTATAAGAATGCAGGTAAACCTCCTTTAGATTTAATTTGGTATAAGTGACCAAATTAGCTTGAGTAAAGCAAAATGTTGTAAGCATAATTATGAGGAAGTTAGTAATATATTTACTTCATATTTGCAAAAAATAAGTTGTAACATCAAGACATACACATATTGAAGCTAAGTAACTGCACAGTATTGTTGTAACCCTTTGCCCTTTTCTGTCCTCTACTGTTTGTTGCTCTTACTCATTGAGCCACGCTCTGAACTGCAATCAGGCCCAACTGCACAGCTGTAGTGGTGCACAGAGGCTGCAGATGAGCTGTCTCTTCTTACCTGGGCATTTCCCTGGCATGAGTGAGTTTCCAGCTGGTGTAAAGCTGATGCCACCTCCTCCTGCAGGTCTCAGCGTAGGAAGCGTGCTGAATGCAAAGAGGTGACATGGTTAGAAGGCATGGTGCTTCAACAATCCCCTGCTGGCAGACAGCCTCTTGGAGACCATTCCAACTGCTTTACTTTAGAACAGCCAAGGGCTAGATTGTAAAGGTATTTAGGCACCTAAAGTGCAGATAGTCATGCCTAGTACAATTTTCAAACGCACCTGGGCACCTAACTCCTATTCCTTTAAAAATCTGGTCCCAAATGACTGTTCTAAAGTGTTCTGGGGCCCAGGCTGGTATCTGTTAGCCAAAAATCTGGCTGTCTATGCAGACACGTCTAAAAGTAGATTGATCTTTGGAGTAAGAACTATATTTTGTTCTGTGAAGTATGTAGCACAATTTAGTTTCAGTATAATCATTAAACAAAATGATAATATAGCCATCTAGCTACATAGCAGTGAATACAGTTAGTGAACAGAACTCTGAAAACCAATAATCAGGCTTTGTAAATCATGTATATATGTTGCATTTAAGTAACTTCTGTATTGTTTCAAACTAGGCAAAAACCTCCTCATAGAAGTTTACATTATCATCATCTAGAAACTGGGGTTGAAAAGAAAAAGGATTTGAGATGTTTCTAACCTTTAGATAAGACTTGTAGATTACATGTGAGATATGTATCTTGAGAGGAGAGACTGGATGAAAGCCAAGAACTATAATGAAGAAAACTGAGGTAACTCACAAAACATAAGAAAATCATCATAGATTATTCACTGTACCTTGATAATTGATCAAATTAGACAGAAACCAAATAAGAGAAATCAAGACGAAATACATGTACATCAATAGCTTATTGAGGGAGAGAAAAATAATTTTTTCAGATAACTGTGTCTGAAGAATTGTGTCACAAAGCTAAGATCCAAGCAAAATTCACTGTTGATCAAATTATTAATATAGTTGTGCCTGTTTACATCAGCAGTAAAATGTGGCTATTGGTCTTTTCCCTCAAAACAGAGCCAAAGTATTTAAAAAAAAAAACACAGGACTATGGAAATAACCAATATAGAAATTGGATATAGCAAGGTAAGTTGAAATAGTGAATAACACTTCATGTTCACCCTTGTGGCAAGCACAAATCTCAAATGGTAAAGAATTATATTTATCCAGAGAAAAAAATTCAGCTGGTCAAACAGCTAGTCTCAAAATGGATATTAAAGAATGCAAGAGTCAAAGTGGCAAACACACCTTATATGCAGAGAGGCATAGCTTTTATTAAGCTTCCTTCCTTATGGATACTAAAGGCAGTATTTTCAAAAGTCAGTACTTAAATTTAGGGACCTAAATCCACTCCTAAATAACCAGCTGATTTTCAGGAAGATTTTTTCACTGGGTGCTCTAGTTGTTCAGCACCTTTGTAAAAATCAGGCCAGTTATTTAGCTGTGTATAACATTCAGCACCCAGGCTTGAAAAGGTTAGCCTGATTATTTTGGACATGCAGCTAGCTATAGACAGACACCTGATCAGATCTGATTTACATCACTTAAATCTGCCCAATGAGTTTATAATCTGTTTATAATAATTTAAAGCAATAAACAATGATTAAGCAGGTTGTTTATGGAGTCACAACTGGTTTTGCTTCAGTTTATTATGCTGATTCATATTCCTAAAGTGCCCACTGAATGCTAGATGAATAAGGTACAGTGAAGTGATAAACCTCTCATGCCTCTGGCTTTTCTAGGAAAATGTATTAAGGTGCTTGAAACTTAAGTTGAGCGATATTACTCAACAATAAGACTGAAATACTATTTTTGAGTTGTAGGGAGTTTGATATAATTTCAAAAAGATTCTAACAGCAAGAAAAGTAGTATCGCAAGACTAAGTACTCTTGACAGCAACAAAAAGAACATCAATACAAAGAGATGTTCTCCCTACATGGTATATGTACCAATAAACTGCTCTTCTAACAATGACAGGTTCAGCAAAAATAAAAGTGTCATGTACAAACTTCATACAACCCACACAATGCTTTGGCATATTCACAGACCACATTAAAAGTTGACATTAAATCAATTCAGTTCTCGGAGAGGACTACTATTAACAAATATGCAGGAAATGAAAATCACACCATGAGTAAATAGGGGACTTAAGTTCCTCTAATGAACAAAAGCAGAAGGGAAAGCAGTAAAACAAATTAGATCCTCTCCTGGCAGCTCACAGCTGAAAGAAATGTAACTGTGTAGGAATCCATTTGTTTTTTTTTTTTTTTTTTTAAAGTCAGCACCTGACAAGCACGCTGATTAAAGTGATACAATAAGACCAGTATGGTAATAAAATAGATATCTTTCATATATGAATGTGAATGATTGCACAAGAAGCTTGGGAGGGTTTGAAAGAAAAGGAATTTTTGTAAATGTGTAATAACTTTAAATAGTTTTAAAGTAATCAGAATTCAGCTGGGGCGTCCCAGCGAGCCACCCATTTGAGGCTACAATACAAGTGATTGATTATATAGCCCTATAACAATAAAACAATAGTTACTACTAGTTGACATACACATACTATTTCTCAGAAATAGGCACTCATGCTTTGCCTACAATATACTGGCTATACTTTAACTTTACAGTCTGCCCTAAATCAAAGGTGGTATGTAGCTGCATTGCCCCAGAGGGAGGTCAAAGAATGAATTATGAGTCAGAGTCACAATTCCTTGCCCTGCTCCCCTCTAGCTCTGGAGGAGAATAAACTACTTCACCCTTTGTTATGGAGCAATTTACTCCCGCTATGTGCCCTGCCAGGTACTCTGGCCAGCCATTGGAGAACATACAGTTAGAGAACCTCCCATTCTCTGGCTCTTTCTGCTCCCTTCTCCATTTGTTCACAGCCAGAGAATCAGGGGAGTAGCTTGGACTATTCTCTATGCTAGAGTCACAGCCTGTGCAGGGCCAAGCAGTGGGATAAGGGAGCCTTAGTCCCCTGTGTGATTGGAGCTCTGAATCTAGTTCTCTGTGAATGCAGACAAAAAAGACAATGGCATGCACAAAATATGCAGCTGTTTACACACTTATGCAGCTGTGTCTGCAAAACACATTTTTGCATATTGTTACCTGTTTGAAGCTTCACAGAATCATAGAAATGTAGGACTGGAAGGGACCACTATAGGTCATCTAGTCCAGTCCCCTGCAGTGAGGAAGGACTAAGTGTTATCTAGACCATCCCTCACAGGAGTTTGTCTAACCTGTTCTTAAAAACCTACAGTGATGGAGGTTCCACAGTCTCCCTAGGTAATTTGTTCCAGTGCTTAATTACCCTGACAATTAGGAAGTTTTTCCTAATATCCAACTTAAATCTCCCTTGCTGCAATTTAAGCCCCTTACTTTTTGTCCTGTCCTCAGTGGTTAAGGAGAAAAAAAAATGTTATAATGTCCCCCCTCAGTCTTCTCTTCTCCAGATTAAACAAATCCAGGGTTTTTTTTTCAAATCCTGTCCTTGTAGGTCTTATTTTCTGGACCTTTCATAATTTTTGTTGCTCTCCTCTGGATTTTCTCCAGTTTATCTACATCTTTCCCAAACTGTGGTGCCCAGAACTGGACACAGTACTCTAGCTGAAACTTAATCAGTGCTAGTAGAGTGGAAGAATAACTTCTTGTGTCTTGCTTACAACACTTCTGCTAATATGTCTCAGAATTATGTTTACTGTTGGAAAACAAGTGTTACACTATTGACTCTTATTTAGTTTATGATCTACTACAAGCCCCCGATCCTTTTCTGAAGTACTCCTTCCTAGGCAGTCATTTCCCATTTTGTATTTGGGCAAATGATTATTCCTTCCTAAATGTAATACTTGCATTTGTCCTTACTGAATTTAATCCTATTTATTTCAGGCCATTTCTCCAGTTTGTCAAGATCATTTTTGAATTCTAATCCTATCCTCCAAAGCTCTTGTAACCTCTCCCAGCTTGGTATCATCTGCAAACTTTCTAAGTGTACTCTCTAGGCCATTATCTAAATAATGGATGAAAATATTGAACAAAACCAGACCCAGATATGCCCTTCCAGTCTGACTGTGAACCATTGATAACCATCCTCCGAGTACAGTTTTCCAACCAGTTGTTCATCCATCTCGTAGGTTCATCTAGCCTATATTTCCAGTTTGTTTATAAGAAGGTCCTATGAGACAATATCAAAAGCCTTACTAAAGTGGAGATATATCACATCTACTGCTTCCCTCCCTCCCCAAGGCTTGTTACCTGTCGGAGAAGGATATCAGATTTGTTTGACATGGTTTTTAAACAAATCCATGGTGACTGTTATATATCACCTTATTATCTTCTAAGTGCTTACAAACTGATTGATTGTTTTCTCGATTATCTTTCTGGGTATCCAAGTTAAGCGGACTGGTCTATAATTTCCTGGCTTGTCCTTATATCACCTTTCATACATAGGTACTATATTTGCCCTTTTCCAGTCCTGTGGGATCTTTCCTGTCCTCCACAAGTCTCAAAGAGAATTGCCAATGGCCCAGAGATCTCTTCAGCCAGTTCCTTAAATATATTCTACAGTGTATTTCGTCAGGGTCTGCTGACTTGAAGACATCTAATTTGCGTAAGTAATTCTTAACTTGTTCTTTTCCCTATTTTAGCCTCAGATCCTACTCCATTCATACCGATGTTCACTATGTTAGTTGTCTGATGACTGCTAAACTTTTGAATGAATACTAAAACAAAAGAGACATTTAACACTTTAGCCATTGCTGCTTTTTCTGTTATCTTTCTCTCCTAATTGAATAATGAGCCAACCCGATCCTTGGTCTTCCTCTTGCTTCGAATGTATTTGTAAAATGTTTTCCTGTTATTTTTATGTCCCTAGATAATTTAATTTAGTGCCTTGATCTTTTTAATTTTGACTCTACATGCTTGTGTTGTTTTACACACACACACACACACACACACACACACACACACACACACACACTTCATAATTTTACTTAGTTTCTTTTTGTAGGACTCTTTTTTGACTTTCAGGTCATTGAAGATCTCCTGGTTAAACCAGCATGGTTTCTTACTATATTTATCATCTTTCCTATGCACTGGAATAGTTTGCTGTTGCACCCTTAATAGCATCTCTTTAAAAAAACTGCCAACGCTCCTGAACTCTTTTTCCCCCCCTTAGACTTGCTTCTTAAGGGATCTTACCTACCAATTCTCTGAATCGGCTGAAGTCTGACTTCTTGAAACCCATTGTCTTTATTCTGCTGTTTTCACTCCTACCTTTCCTTAGGATCATTAACTATCTTTTCTTGATCACTTTTCCACAAGCTGCCTTCCACCTTCAGTTTTTCAATCAGTTTCTCCTATTTGTTTGAATCAAATCTAGAACAGCCTCTCCCCTAGTCACTTTCTCCACCTATGTAATAAAAAGTTGTCTCCAGTTCCAATAACTTGTTGAATAATCTATGCCCCAATCGGGCATACATTTGACATTGGCAGGGTTCCATTCTCCTGAACTGATGGCCACCGCTTGAAGAGTGGCAAAACCCAATTTTATCTTTAGCTGCTTAAGAATAGATTCACAGCGATTATGGCTTGCCGGGGCTCCGCCTTGCTCCAACGTTAATTTCTTAACCATGCCCTGTAAAACCTGATTTTCCTTAATTACAGCTTGGTTTTCATTCTCTAATTCTTTAAATGCTGTAACCTGATTTGTCAGGAATCTCTCTCTACCTTTGCATTCCTGTAATGCTGCTTTTATCATTTCCATTTGATTTTGGGAGTTGGTTGCCATAACTTCCCAGTTTTCTACTCCTTTTTCTAATTAGGATAGCTTTTTCTGCAGAGTGTTCTTCTTTTCTTTGCAGGTAGCTAAGCGGAGGTAGCTGTCATTACACGCCTCTCATAACAGCCAAATTCCCGCTGCATCTAGTTTTGCAGCACTAGAAGGTTTACACATGAGGATGTATTGTGCCAATCTATCCCCTAAATCCAAAATGGTGCAGACATCTGCAATGGCCTGCTCAGTCCAAGGACTGTGTCTGTACCTCTGAAGGACTTGTTTGAAAGGTGTTATTTCTTAACAAAAGGCGAGGTTGGAGCTCTGTCCAACTCTGTTCCTTCCTCTGGTATTGGCTAGCCTTGTCTTCATTTAAACATTCTGGCAAGTTTGTTTTAATTTCCCCGTTACTCCTGGTATTACTCAGTGAGCGACACAGCCTAGATTCCCCGATCCTGCTACCCCCGATTTCAGCGAGTAGCACTGCCTGGCCCTTAGGCCTTCTTGTTACCCCTGATATTTCAGTGAACAATAGGACTTGGATTCGGTAATCATAGCTTGATATTATATTATGAGCTCCTTATTTCCCTACTACCTTTCTGGAGGCCAGCAGGTTTGGTTAACCAAGGTAAAGTTTAAAAAAAAGAAAAAAATGCCAAGCTCGCTAAAGCTGGCAGTGTGCACAAATTCTTCTATTTCTATTCACAGTATTTGGGACACATGCCAATATTCCCCCTTTTGCAATTCTCCATCAAAATGTTATACCAATAAAATAAAACCCAACAGGATCTTTTAATAGTTGCTATCAAAGAAGCAAGCAACCCAAAGCTTTCAGGGGTGTATTAAGATTGTTAAAGGAAAGCAGGGAAAACAAACAGGATCACCATTAAGGATAAGTGATCCAGAACTTAATCAAAAACTGTTTATAGGTTTCTGATGCATCCTGTAAATTTAATAATGTTCTAGAATGCAATGCAATGGATTTCTTTATTAAAAAAATACACACACACACACACACACACACTTGAATTATTGAGTTTTGAAATTTTAGGAAAGACAAAATTAAGCTTTTTGATTAATCTTAAAATTTTGGGATTTTAAAAAGGAAAACAATTATAGAAAGTTATGAAAAAATAGGGAACATTTTCCTAATCAGCACTAATAGAAAAAGAGATCATTCTGTATGAAATTCTACAGTCTTTCAAAGCAATGTCTAAAGAAACCGATTACATTTGTATTGCAGCGTATTGGTTTGAACACCAGTAAATTTTGTAGGAATTTTTCATAAGGGCAGGAGCTTTTGAGAACATGGATAACATGATCTGGACTCAAATGGAACTGGAGTTGGGAGGCTGTTCTATTTGGCTTGATGAGTGATCCAATATCAGAATATGATGGCAAGGTCTTGTCCTATAAATTCACTAATAAACTTATAAAAATAATGCTGCAAATAATGGCCCATATTACAGGAGGGAAAGTTTATTGTTCACTCTATGGTATTGCATTATTTCCCATAACATTAGAGGTTTTTAGCTAGTAGAATTCCAAATCTGTTCTCAAAATCGGTTAAACAAATATTAGCAAGCACATGTTGTTAGAAGTTAAATAAATGCATTAAAGTGGGATTTGAACTTTGACAAGGAATCAGTTGAACTCGAGTTATATACAAGAAAATGATCTTCAAGCACATTAACTAGAATCAGCTTCAAACAACAAGTTTTTCTATCCCACCCTGCAATATTAAACCACAAGCTAAGTTGTTTAGATGACCTTGATTACCATACAGCTGTGCAGATCTGTCACTAGGAGCAAAAAATTATTACCTGTGGGGACTACAGTAATTACTTAAGTTAGACAGTCAGTTCACTATGTTGATTGCATAGTGACCTCTTGCTGTAACATCTCAATTTGCCAGATAGAGACAGCTCTAAATGAAGTGTGTGAAGGCCAGAATGATGAAGTGATCTGATTGTATGAGAGACAGTCCAAGCAATAAGAAAAGGGAGTACTTGTGGAACCTTAGAGACTAACAATGTGGCCATAATGTTGTGAATAGACACTTGACTTTGTAAATGATTTAACTGGAGCCCTACTTGTGCCTCTTTTGGGTTCACTTCTTGTGAACATTTGAGAAAGCAAGTGTCACTGCCACAAGCGGGGAGGGGAAATCTACATCCAAGTTGACAATTTTTATGCTAGGTTTCAGCCCTGAGCCCCCTTCCACACCCAAACTCCCTCCTGGAGCCTGCACATGCACCCTCTCCTGCACTCCCTCAGCCCCACCCCAGAACCTACACTCCCAACCAAAGCCCTCCCCTTGCACCCAACCCCAGCCTGGAGCCCCCTCCCACACTCCAAACCCCTCATCCCCAGCCCCACCCCAGAGCCTGCACCCCAAACACCTCATCCCCAGCCCAGTGAAAAATGAGCGAGTGATGGAGGGAGTGGGGGATGGAATTAGCAGGGGGCAGGGCCTTGGGGAAGGAGCAGGGCAGGGGACAGGGCAAGGGTGTTTGGCAACCCTAGAGCCAGGGCAATACCACTGCCTCAGCAACAGAAGAAAATGAATACAATATTGGAGAGGAGAAATAGAGTTTGTAGAGGTTCAAGTGGAAGGTAGATACAGCTAACCTCGGGGGGGGGGGGGGGAAACGATCAGCTTGCGTAATACAGTCAATGGATCTTTGCCAATACATGCCAACTGAGGATCAAGCCCAGAAAATCTAGGAACAGTGTAAGCCACTGTCCTGTAGCAGGTGGCATAGGGTGCGAAATGCCGTTATCCTGGGAGAGCAGTGAATGCAACTCTCTCTATTTTAAAATATTTTTCTGACCATGGCTTGGCAGCTTCTAGCAGAGTGAACAGCTTGGAACAGGAAACCCTATTTTGCACAACTGTGATTGATTGTCTCACTGGACTGAATCAATCATGGGCACAAAAGAAACTTTGAATTTCATGCCAACACTATAAACAGTTTGCAACCAGTGCCATAGTATTGTCAGCCTGCTGGTTTATGCAAAGATTTCTCTCTGCTGGACTGGCTTTCTGACAGCTGGACTTTCTTCCCATTACTTATTTCCTTGGCTGCATCTGATTGTTTTTTCCTGCTTTCTGGGAGTTCTTTTCGTTGGAGTTATTCTCCCCCAACCCACCATTCACATTTTTTCTTGCAGTTTATTTTTTCTTCTGTTTTAGGATTTTAGGCAAATCATCAAGAGCTTCAAAGACATAGCGTCAAACTTTCAAGGCCTTCAGATTGTTGAAAATATGCAAGGGAGCTTTTTCACGTGCAAACAGGGTAGTTAGATATGCAGCCACACACAAAGGGACTTTGCATGAACAAATGCATGTTTTGTATGATCACAATTCAGCCAAAGTGCAACAGTTTGGTCCACGAAGACTTAATTCTACCTTTGACTTCAACAGAAGCTATATACATGTATCCAATGGATCACATATACTCTCATCTTGAGAGAAATTTAACCTACATTTGGTACTGGCTGATATGAATAGTACAACCTTATGAAACACCCACGTGAATAGCAAAAATAGTTCCAAAATATTACTCTGGTGGTAAATTTCAGTATCTGTGCAAAGAGATAAGACGAGCCACCTTGAAATATTGAAGGTTAGCAAACATGCCCTAGAGTCATTGGACCAAATCCTTAAGTAATGTAAATTGCTGTAGCTCCATTGACCACAGTGGAGCGCGGGCCATGGGACGTACTGGTCACTGCTTCCAGTGGCTCCCATTGGCCTGGAGCAGCGAACCACAGCCACTGGGAGCCGCGATCAGCTGAACCTGTGGATGCTACCGGTAAACAAACTAGCCCAGCCTGGCCCGCCAGGGGCTTTCCCTGCACAAGCGGCAGAACAAGTTTGGGAACCACTGACCTATGTGAATATCACTTATTTAAATGTCATATGGGTGTGTTATCTTCACCAAGAGTTGAAAAGAAAACCTCTTTCTAATCTTGGAGAAAAAAACTTCAAATGAAAAAAATTGTATAGGTATCCTAATTTAGAGCCAGAATCCGATACCCTTGCCATAATGAACTGTACCGTGTGCCATTGAAGCCTTGTTGTGTACGCTGCTACCCACAGTGAACGTAGATTGTCAGCTCTTTGTGGCTTGGACCATCTTTTTTTGGTGTTTGTACAGCACCTTACACAGTGGGGTCCTGGTCCATGACCGGGGCTGTTAGGTGCTACTATAATATGATCCGAGCCCATTTTAAGGTGTACTCTAATGTTTGGATTTTAATTTTAAAGCATGTTATGGGATACTTGAGGAATGTAAAACTTTATTTTTCAAATGATCCCTTGCTTTTTTAGTGGAATGACATACCTAAGGAAAGTACAATGCTTATATTATCTCCCCACAACAAGACAACCTGCAAGTTGCAGAATGTTTGAAAAGATAAATGAGTAGGTACAGATAGTAATAATGCCCTTTAAAAGATCTGAGGGAACCAGGAAAAGAAAGTCCTTGTGTTATGCCTTAGAAGGAATGAGCCGTCCACATTGGATAAGAGTGAGTGACACTATGCAGAAAACTATATATGGCCAGCTCTTGAAAAAAATGATAGAAGCAGCTGTGTGGAATAGTAGAGAACTATAAATTGTGACTGCTATAAAAGCAGTCAGTATTTCATACAGTACAGCATGCTGTTACAGTACATAGGGCATTGGAATCAGGGGGTCAGACTCTGATCTTCGAAGAGGGTAGATCCAAAGAGAACACTGACATCAGAAGGTTGCATAGGAGATCATTCAAAGCAGATTTTAATCCCTGGACTAATTTAGCTTCCAAAAAGAAATTGTCCAACACTTCAACAAGCTATCAAACCCTCACCATCTACAATCATGCTGCAAAGAAAGCTGCTCAAAAATAATCTCATGTAGAATTATATTTGCTTACAAGATTTTGCCATTTTCCTGTTTGGCCACAGACACAAAAGATGAAAAAATGGTTTGATTTCTGTGGTATACCATGTACTGTTCATTGCTACTCATGTGTGTTGGGTGGCAAGTTAAACATCTTTCAGAGGTAAAGCCATATTTCCTTCTCTCATGCTCTCCTTGTGATAGGAAAAGAGCAATATTTTCCTGAAAAAGAAAAAAACGGTGAGCATATTCCTAATTTTTCCCCAGTAGTCCTCTGACAATGGTAAAGAATGTCAAACTCTTTCTTCTAGCACAGAACAACTGCTGAACCTTTGTTAGAACAAAGCAGTACTACCCCTAAAACTTTTCTGACTCTCTGCTTCATAGTAGAGCTTTGGTCTAGAATGTTCCTCAGCCTTAGAGCTGTTCAGTAGATTTTCAACAAAACATTTCCCCGCCCCCATTGAAAAAATGCCAATTCATTGAGACAAACTGTTCATGCAACAGGTTCAGTTGTGACGAATCTCCTCGCTCAAAAATGTTTAAGATTTGAAATTTTCAAAACAATTTTGTTTTGAAGTTTTCTAAATGAAAAATTCCAGTTTTTCAATTCAAAACTACTTCTTGCTTCAAACTTTAAGCTAATTAGACTACAGGGTTGGTGGGTTTTTTTGTTTGTTTTAAAAAAGGTCAAAATAATTGAAACAAAAATGTTTCAACTGACCCAAACTGAAAAAAAATAGTTTACATATTTTAAATTTTTACTTTGTCCTGTGATGGAAAATATAGGCCTTACAGTGGCTGGGAAGGGGTTAATGCCAGCCTGTGGGCTCAGTCAGCCCTGCCCTGTTGTACCTGTGAGCGGTGTCAGACATGGAGTGAGTTAAAAGAAAAGCCCAACTCAGTAGTGGCTCACTGGGAGAAGGTGTGGACCTCTTATGCTAGCCCCTTGAAGGAAGTCCAGGCTGGGGCTAAGGCCTACCTACTGACTGTCTGCAGGAAGCTGGATTGAGGCAGCAGAAACCTAGAGTCTGCTAGATGCCAGAGCCCCCTGGGGCAGGTAGTCTTGCATGCAACCTTTACATTTGCTTTGTTTCTCATAACAAATGTATTTTCCTTTAAGGGCTCTAGTGGGGACTGATCTGGAGAAGGGGCTGCGTGCGAGCCCTAGAGACAGGCCAAGGATGGAAGTAACCCAGGAAGGAAGCAGCAGTTCTGAATCAGACCTTAGCTGCTACTTACTACTGGATTCCTGGGCTAGAATCTAGAGTAAAGAGTGAACTTGGGGTCCAACCAAAGATGGCAGTACAACCACCCCTGGAGAAAAAGGCTGGAAAGCCAATAAAGCCTGAATTCAGACTGAAGATCTTGTGTGAAGCCATTGGACTATTGTTGTATTTATTTCTATTTCCCTGGAAGAGGTGAGACTATGTGACCTGGCCCAAGATCCAAGTCATGGGCCTGAGCAGCTGGAAGCATGGAGCCTGAAAAGATGACCCTGCTGCACCACACCCAGCTAGGAGAAGGCATGGCAGCAGTGAGCTGCCCTTCTGCACACCCTATTCAAGTTGCAGGGGGAGGGGGAGAGGAGAGAATGAACTCTTGAAAAATATTTTGACAGTAAAAATGTCCTGCCCAGCTCTACTCAGCCCCTCCTGTCTGGCATCTTGCTATAAATTTAAATAGCATGTGCTTTTGTAAACCCTAGATCTATTTAGAGAGAAAGCCTGAGATTGATTTATGCTCATGAAAGCCATCTTTGAACCCATGCACCCACAGGAAAAAAAAAAATATGAAGGTGCATGCATTCATACTTTCACAAGTTAAGTAATTGCAGAGGCCAATAGGTACTTGCATTTTCAAATATGTTTGCCCCCACAATCACAAGACTACCTGCACTTTATAAAACTTTGCTCCTTAAGTCCTACATTTTCTCAAACACAAATTGGAATTTCCTTTAGCAGGCATGTTATTGACCAGATTTAGGAAAAATGTGGGAAAAAGTGAATGCAAGAAGTTTCAGGATAGGGTATTTTCTCTTTTATTCTTTTCCAAATAGAGGTAAAGTACTTGGAGCAGTGAACATAACTAGCTGCGAATAAACCATTTGCCTTCATTGATCTCAGTTAAATAATGAAGCCCTTTTCCTGCAGGGTACAATGGAAGAGGACAAACTAAGGAGAATTCAGTCATCTCACCTTTGTGACAAGAGATTGTAAACCATGAGCTGTCACCAATGGAAAACTGAAGAGGCGATTTTCAGGGATAGTCCAGAACAGTCATCTAATTGCCCAAGTTATGAGCCTCCCACCACTAAATGCCCCCCGCCCCCAAGAAAGACGATGTATTATGGAAATTCTGAAAGCGGAGAGGTTCAGCTTTAATTACCGAATGACATGTTCTGAATTCGGCTTCAATATTTCTCCTAAGTCACTCTAAGCCATTAAGTTTGTAGTTTGAAAAATGCTACTGTGTATGATTTTACAGAGATATAGATGTTCACATACCCCAGCAGGCCTTGTAAATAAATCTGCCTTGTGAACAGTTCCCTGCTAACTAGCTATTGTTTAAAATTATTCAAATAAAGCCCTACTTAAAAATAGAGATGGATAAATTAGTCATTCTGAATAATCTGAAGTATTTAGCTCTTTTTTTCTGTCAGTGAATCATTTGTGAACTCATCCCAATTTCAAGTATTCCCCAAATAGTCAAAATGAACAGCTTTCAGGATAGTAGCTGCTCTAACCGTTTATATCAACATGAATAGCTAAGCAGTTATATGAATCATATGATATTGTTTCTGCTCTGTTTGACTGACATGTTTTAAGGTGTGATTCTACTCCAGAAAGTGATTCTGTAAAATTGTTCTCATGAGGTTTCATGTTCATTGTTCCTAGATAAGTTTTCCTAGCTATTGTGCTTCATTTGCAATTACTGTACAAAAATGGGAAGTATTTCTCACTGCCAGCACTCTAGAATAAAAAAATTAAGATTAATTCTTTTCTATTCATTTATCAGAAATGAGAATTCTGAAGTCCAGAATATGCCTTCAGTCAAAGGTGTGCAACCCCCATTCTGTCTCAAGAGAATCAGATATAATAATGCTTTTCAATTATGACTGACATCAATAGACGTAAGAGTCATACAAAATAATCAAAGCCTGATGGGAGATGAGTCCTCCACTAAAATTAAATTTATCCTGTTTTATCGCAACAGAAGTCCTCATGAACTGGACAGAAACGGCATCTTCATTGATTCAAATGGAGTTAAAAGCCCTTGAATTAGATGACTCAATTTGTGAGTTAAAGAAGGTGCATGTTAGCTACCTATAAAACCATAGCATGAGATGTGAAAATATAAAATGTCAGGTTATAAGCTATGATCCAGCCTAGTTTATCCTCAGGAAAAAAAATTCTTTTGGATAGAAGAGACCACCACACACATGAATCCAATACCATCTCGGTTTTACTCTCCTCAAAGTGAGTGCACATACACTAGGTTCTTGGCCCACAGGCAACTATGTTTCAGCCCAGAGCATACACTTTTAAAGGTTACTGTAGGTTCCCTGAAGATAGAGTTTGTAATAATGAAGGGCATACTGGCTCTTGACAGACTTTGCTATTTTCTTGGTCTAATTTTATCTTATCTTAACTGTTGCTAAGGTTTCACTTCAAATAGGCACATTTAATGACTGTGGGAGAGAGATTCTTATTTCAGTTATACTGATGACAATCCACAGTGATTTCAATGGAGTTAGTGGTGGTACTCTGGGTTAAGAATGGTGTCACTGAGTTTAGACTTTAAATTGCTCAATCAATTAACCAAGTAAAGCCACTAATTGCTAGTGAGCACTTTTAGTAACAAATCAGAACATTTTAAGCTGGATTCTGCATTGTTCTGTACCTTGTCTAAATGACTGATACTAACACAAAATGAGTGTAAAACACTAGCATTTTAACTTCATAGCATTTTACAGTGGTATGAGACCCGAATTCAGCAAAACACTAATATTTGTGCTTAAGTCCCATTGACTTCAGTGGGCTTTAAGCACTTCATTGAATAGAGATGGGGACACTCCAGTGTTTAAAATAAAAATGAATCAAATCACTTAAGCATATGCATATGCATCAGGCTTAAGAGGAAGATTTTTAGAGGCACTAACTCAATGAATTTCAGTGGGTGAAGAGCAACAGAAGGCTTGTCTGCCAACAAACTTGCACCAGTTTAATTAAATTGGCTTGTTTAAACCAGTACAAATCCCATGTAGATACTCTGATATCAGTTTAAAACTGGTTATTTTGGTTTAGTTTGGCCCTATAAATTCAAATACAGCTTTCAGTTAATTTGAGTGATTGCACATACAAATTGTACCAATTTAATTACATGAGTTTACAAATCATAGATCATTTAAAAAAAAAACACATCTTAAGTTAAACTGGTGTAATTTTGCATGTAGACCAGGCTATAGATTCAGGCCTTTGTTTACATGGTGCTTTAGATTTTGAATGAAAATGAACCTTCACTTTGCCAAAAGTGTGTGGTCACTTATAGGTTCCATAGCATGAACCTATAACCTATAGTTGGTAAAGTTAGCTTGTAAGATGGAGAAGTGATTAAATGAAGGGTGGCTTGCTTATTTGCCATCTGTAATGGCACACAAACATGCACAATAAACCACCCAAACTCCATCTGTTTCTAATAGGGAAACCACTGGTTAAATAATGGATAAAGTACTGCACATGTAGTTGAAAAGATAATCCAAACACTCAGCATGTAATGCAGTTCATCTTCATTGATTTGTTGTTTGTGGGTTTTTTTATTTTCACACAGCAGGGTGTCTTAAAAAAATTCTGACTTCTTCACTAAGTCTCTGGACTGTAGAAAGAAAAAGTGATCTTTGAGTATGCTGGGGATGGGGGTGGGAACAGCCATTAGAGAAAGTAATTAACAATGCAAGCACTATCTTGCTACAGGAAGTGTTCCAGAATTATTCCCTTTAAGACAAAAATTAATGACTAATTTAAGCATATTCAGTCTAACAATTAATCAGTAGGAGCTCAGTGAAAGACTGTCAAAGAGTGGTGGAGGTGAAGTGCTCCAGGGATTTCCCCACACTGAATTTCTGCAGAGTGGTTAGGCAGAACAAAATCGCCAGCCTCTGACTTGCAAATCAGGGGTTTCTAGGGTTTTGGTTTCGAGACCTTATTTTTTTTAAATAGTAAAATTATAGGGCATTAAATATACAGTATCTGGTTCGTAACTGCTAAAAAGATACAACTGATCTAAATCTAAATCACAGGAACACCACCACATGTTAACAAGACTATTTTCATATAGCTACGCATCGGTGTTATTCTCATATAGCTGACTTACATAAGGTGCTACATTTTTCAGGATGCTAGTTTTACACATGCAAAATTTGTGGGATATAGGACAGACAGACAAGGGTATGGAAGCTCACCACACCAGTGGTCTAGTTCTCTGTGCGAATGTTCAGAAGCCACAAAACTGGTCAAAATGAGGGTGAAGTTATGAACATTGCAGTAATACATCCATCCCAATTTACTCTTGTAAATTTTGGGTTTTTTTGTTTTTTTTTTTTTTTTTTTTTTTTTTTAATATGGGGCCTGATCAAATTACCTTTGGAGTCAACAGCAAGACTCCTGTTGACTTTAATGGGTTACTTTCCTTTATGTAAACAGGTAAGAAGCTCTTCATGGCCTGATGAAGTGGGAAAATCGTCAGGGTGACAATACTATTCCATTGTCCTTTGCTTGTGTAGGCTTCAACTGCATCTTTGTGGTCTTTGTCTTTTAATCTTACTAAAGGCTATGTTACAAAGTTAGGTTGACCTAAGTTACCTTGTGTCGGCCTAGCTGTGCATGTGTCCATGTTCAAATGTCTCCCATTGATAAAACACCCCTTTACAGCAACGCAGTAACACATCCTCCCCAATGGCATTGCGCCATGGTCATTGCAGTGCAAGTCCTACAGCATCTGTCTCACAATGCCCAACAGTGACTGCTCCGGTTACAGTTGTGAACTCCCCTGTTCAAGCCACACAACTCTTCAAAACCCTCATGTATTTTAAAAAACGATTTCTGATTGCCTTCCTTGGTGAACACGCTTTACAGCTCTCCATTGTTGTGGGAACCTGCTCAATTGACCATGCTGGCTACACATTCTGGCTTCCCAAATTAAATAGCCTTACTGGATCTGCTGCACCTTTGGAAGAAGAGACTGTGCAAGCACAGCTACAAAAGCTGTCAGATATGTGGCAATCTACAAGCAGATTTCATGGGGGGATGCAGGTGAAGGAGTATGATGGGGATCAGCAGTGAAAGTGAAGGAACTGTGTCAGGCCAAGGCCAGGGAGGCTAAAAGTCAGTCTGGTGCCAAGTCACAGACGTACTGCTTTTACTATGAGCTACATGCCATAATTAGAGTACTGAGGTACGGATTTTCCTCAAAAGTGGACATTCCCTTGTTGACAAGTATTTGCCAGTTATCCCTCTCCTGGGCTGCTGTCTCCCAGTGTGCGGTGTCAACATCACATCTCTTGATGTTTATCTTGAGGGCGTCGTTAGTGTTTTTGGCCTCCTTTCTCCTTTAGTGAGTTGGGCACACAGCAGTTGTTTTGTTAAGCATACATCAGGCATGTGCACACAGTGCCCACTCCACCTCAGCTGGTGCTGGATAATCAGGGCCTCAACACTGTAGACATCAGCCTCTGTGAGGACACTGACATTAGTGCGATGATCCTCCCACTCTACATGAGGATCTTGCAAAGAAAGTGCTGGTGCTGACTTCCCCAGTGTTTTCTGTAGGTCACCCAAGTCTCACAACCATAGAGGAGAGTAGGGATTACACGGCTTTATAAACTAAAAGTTCAGTATGTGTTCTTATGTCATTGTTGAACACCTGGTGAGACAGTCTGCCAAAGGCAAGGCTGGCACAACAAATTGTGCTGAATCTCAACATCTCTGTCTGCCCTCTGTGAGAGATGGCCGCCAAGATAGGCAAAGTGTTCTACATTTTCCAGATCCTGTCATAGATCTTCCTTGCTGGGTCTGATGATTGAGCAGGGACTGGTTGGAAGAGAACTTTTGTTTTGCCCATGTTCAGAGTTAGCCCTAGGCTTTTGTAATCTTCAGAGAAACAAGTAAGGGCTGTTTGAAGAGCCTCCTCTCTGTGCACGCGTGCGCAACTACAGCACACAATCTGTGTACTGGAGTTCAGTTATTGTTGCCGATATTACTTTAGTTCTGGCAATGGAGACAAGATTGAGGAAGTTGCTGTCAGTCTGATATTGGATGCCAATGCCTTATGGTAGACAGTCTTGGGTTAGTGTTTTCATAGCTGCATAGAAAATGGAGAAAATGGTGGGTGCCAGTACACAACCATGCTTTTTATGCTAGTTTGGATGACAAAAGGCTCAGCGGTAGAGCCACTGCACAGGATGGAGACAGTCATCTGGTCATGGAGGAGCCTTGCAAATGGTGATAAATTTGCTTAGGCAGCCAAACTTTGACATGGATTTTCCACAGAGCCTCATGGTTGACAGAGTTGAAGGCTTGGGTCAGATTGATAAAGGCCATCTACAGTTCCTGGTAGTGGTCTTGACATTTTTCCTGGATCTGCCTGGCTGCGAAAATCATGTCAGTTGTGCGTTGAGGGTCTGAAGATGCACTGGGACTCTGGTAGTACTTCCTCTGCAAGAGGGAGCAGGCAATTCAGTAAGATTCTAGCAAGAATCTTCCCAGTGATGGGGAGGAGGGCAATACCTTCATAGTTGCTACAGTTGGCCCTGTCTCTCTTTTTGAGAACGGGGACGATGTTAGCATTATGTAAGTCAGCAGGGATTTCTTTGGTGCACCAGAATTTGAGGAGCAACAAATGAAGCTTGTCAGTCTGTTTCTCCACACTTTCAGTACTTTATCCGGTATGCCATCTGAACCAGGTGCTTTATTGTTCTTCATTTCTTTAATTGCTTTGCAGACCTCCTCAGGTGTTGGTGGGTTGGCAAGAGTTTCCCAGATTGAATGCTGAGGGATGGAGTCGATGGTGTCATTGGTCACAGCTGATTCTTGATTTAGAAGCTTTTAGTAGTATGCCTTCCAGTGCTCTTTGATGGATTTGTAATCTTTAGGAAGGGTACCACCACCAGGGGTTTACAGCTATTCTGTGAGCCAAGATCTTTTGAGATTCCACCACAGCCTAGCCAGCCAAGCACAGAGGACCCCAATCCAGGGGAAGGATCGATATGCATTGTCCCTTACAATGTTTAAATGTGAAGATTAGGGCTGTCAATTAATTGCAGTTAACTCATGTGATTAACTCAAAAAATTAATCACAATCAATCAGTTTTAATTGCACTGTTCAACAATAGAACACCAACTGAAATTTGTTAAATATTTGGATGTGTCTACGTTTTAAAATGTATTGATTTCAATTACAACACAAAGTAAAGAATACACTGCTCGCTATTTTTTATGACAAATATTTGCACTGTAAAAAACAGTATTTCAATTCACCTCATACAAGTACCGTAGTGGAATCTATTGTGTAAGTGCAACTTACAAATGTAGAATTTGTTACATAACTGCACGCAAAACAATGCAAAAAACTTGAGTGGACTTGTAGGCTCTAGTCCTACTTCTCATTCAGCCAATTGCTGATCATTCTTCCAAGCTGATGATGCTCGTAAAAAAAAAAAATGCACTTAAATTTGTGACTGAACTCCTTGGCGGATAATTGTATGTCTCTGGCTTGGTGTTTTACCCACATTCTGCCATATATTTCATGTTATAGTAGTCTCAGATGATTATTCAGCACATGTTCATTTTAAGAAAACTTTCATTGCAGATTTGACAAAGTGCAAAGCAAGTACCAATGTGAGATTTCTAAAGATAGCACTCAACCCAAGATTTAAGAATCTTAAGTGCCTTCCAAAATCTCAGAGGGATGAGGTGTGGAGCATGCTTTCAGAAGTCTTAGAAGAGCAACACTCCAATGTGGAAACTACAGAACACAAAAGCCACCAAAAGAGAAAATCAACCTTCTGCTGGTGGCATCTGCTTCAGATGAAAATGAACATGCATCAGTTTGCACTGCTTTGGATTGTTATAGAGCAGAACCCGTCATCAGCCTGGACGCATGTCCTCTGGAATGGTGGTTGAAGCATGAAGGGACATATGAAACTTTAGCGCATCTGGCATGTAAATATCTTGCAATGCCGGCTACAACAGTGCCATGGGAACATCTGTTCTCACTTTCAGGTGTCCTTGTGAACAAGAAGCAGACAGCATTATCTCCTGCAAATGTAAATAAACTTGTTTGTCTTAGTGATTGGCTGAACAAGAAATAGGACTGAGTGGATTTATAGGCTCTAAAGTTTTACATTGCATTCAAAAATAAAAAGGTTTTTTGGTATGTAATCCTACATTTTAAAGTTCAACTTTTATGATGAAGAGATTGCACTACAGCACTTGTATTTGGTGAATTGAAAAATACTATTTTTTATTTTTACTGTGCAAATATTTGTAATCAAAAATATAAAGTGAGCACTACGCTGTATTCTGTTATAATTGAAATCAATAAATTTGAAAATTTAGGAGACATCCAAAAATATTTAAATCATATTTTCCTTTCCCATGCCACTCCATGTCAGCTTCAGCAGGCACCATGGCAGTGAACAAACAAGCAGCATACAGGCCTATGTGGCTTTGGGATGCCAGTAGCAGTTATGCTCTGTGCTTTGGTTACCCTCAGGTGTGAGATATCAGGTAAAACCACCACTGGTTGTGGAAAATAGTACTGTATCATAGAAACAGGGATCAAAACATTGTTTTATACACCTAATAATTCTCTCCTCAGACCCTGGCCTCTGGCAGGACATACTCATGATGGCTGGAGTGTGATATTTTGCAGAAGAGCTCTAAAGTTAAAATGTCAATAACCATGTCTTGTTTAAAAAGAAAAAAAACTTATGGTAAAATAAGGGAAAGGAGTTCTGAAGCTTATCTTTTGCTTTCCATTATGACTGTAAATCTACCTCTGTCCATTTTATCTGTCACTGCTGCCATTGCAGCCTTGAGGAGCTTAGCCACTTCAACTGTCAATGCAAGCTCCTATTCCTGCATCCATCTGCCAGCGTGCACACAGATCCACCCTCCACACTCATGGAAAGCCTGACCTCGATGAGAAGAAGAAAGAAGCGGACTAGGGAGGACACGTTCAGTGAGCTCCTCTAAGTCAGTGCTGCATCAGACCCTGAACAGAGGGCCTGGATGGTGAACATAGCAGATAGCCTGGAGAAGGAAAGCTGACAGAAGAAAGGCCCAGGAAAAAGGAGAGGAAGATGCACATGGACCTAATGGGTCTTTTCAGGCAGACACAGCTGCTACAAATTCTTGGTGACCAGCAGGTCCACCAGTAACAGGCTTGCCTCCCTTTGCAGTCAATGGAGTTCTCATACACAGACCCAACATTCCACATGGCATCATCCTAGATCATCAGGGTTGGAAGGGACCTCAGGATATCATTTAGTCCAACCCCTGGCTCAAAAGCAGGACCAATCCCCAACTAAATCATCCCAGCCAGGGCTTTGTCAAGCCTGACTTTGAAAACCTCTAAGGAAGGAGATTCCACCACCTCCCTAGGTAATCCATTCTAGTGCTTCACCACCCTCCTAGTGAAAAAGTTTCCTAATATCCAATCTAAACCTCCCCCCCCACCGCTGCTTAAGACCATTACTCCTTGTTCTGTCATCTGCTACCACTGAGAACATTCTAGATCCAGCCTCTTTAGAACCCCCTTTCAGGTAGTTGAAGAATGAGGGGGGATTTGATAGCTGCTTTCTCTTCCGCAGACTAAACAATCCCAGTTCCCTCAGCCTCTCCTCATAAGTCAGGTGTTCCAGTCCCCTAATCATTTTTGTTGCCCTCCACTGGAGGTTTTCCAATTTTTTCACATCCTTCTTGTAGTGTGGGGCCCAGAACTGGACACAGGACTCCAATGAGGCCTCATCAATGCAGAATAGATGGGGAATGATCACGTCCCTTGATCTGCTGGCAATGCTCCCACTTGTACAGCCCAAAATGCCTTTAGCCTTCTTGGCAACTGACGCAAGCAGCCAAGTATGCAAGAGGGATACACTACCTACAAACATGTCTCTGTGAAACTGCTGCAGTGTAGACATGGTGTAGGCGGAGAAGTGACAGACACTCTTTTGTTCATGTAGTTGTTTCAATAGCATAAAATAGGATTGTATTAACCTTCATTGCAAACCTTCCAGTCTGAGCTCTATGCAAACCCCATGCTGATAGCTATCCAAGTCCTCTTCAAGGTTTATCAGATTTCTCACCAGTGTAACACCATCACCCAATAATCCTAGACACCGCACTTTTTCCCTCCTAGGATTCAGAATTTCAAGTTTAGTGTAATTAGCATAGCATCATTGAAATCAATGGAGCTATAGTAACTTACACCAGCTAAGAATCTGACCTAGATATCTTGTATTGGAAAGGGGGTGGATCCAGAAATGTAGGTTTTGGTCCTCTCTCTAATCCTTCATTTCTTCCTGGTATTCTCATATCATAAACTGTTCAGGGCAGGAACTGTCTTTGATGAGTGGCCAGCACCTAAATATTGAGCGTACCATTATAATACAAATAATTGTATTAACAGACTAATATCCATAATGCTCATTGAACTGATAAAAGATTGGAGTTCAAAATGTATGGGGGGAAAAAAGCTTTAAATATATTACCATATAAATTCCCTTTATTAATGCTATGCTTATTGTACAAGTAAAGATAATAAGTCTCTGAAGTTCTAAGTACTTTAAAAAGGTGAGGATTATTGTTCCCATTTCACAGATGAGGAAACAGGGAAAGCACAGATCATTTGAGTGATCTGCCCAAAGTCCCGTAATAAGTCTGTAGCACAGTTGAGAATAGAATTCTTGTCTTCAGTGCTGGACATTCAGCCTATCGCTGGACCACACTGTATTGCTCTATTTAGGGGGCTTTAAAAAAAATGTGAACCCTCCTCCCCACCACAAAACATAGATGCTCGTGTTGAGTTTTGGGGAAAAACACTGAGGTCAGTATTTGGCTAACCTGACCAAGTTACTTGACCCTTTCTTAGTATTCACCAAACAGCTTAATCTGCAGCAGCTCAGACTGTAGTGCTCAGCCCTATTTTATGGAAATACAAAGACTCTCTTTCCTTTTAACTATTTACTTGAGGCTGTGTTAAAAGGGATGAGTTTAATCTTAAATTAACATCCTTTTATAGCTATACAGAGTCTTTTATGGGAATATGGCCCTGAAAAGCAAACAGCAGATGTTGCTTCACAAAATCAGTTTGCATAAATATCACATTTTCACCCAACAGTCAATAAATGCAGTTCCTTACAGCAACATTATACAGAAAAATGATAGAACTCATCAAGATTCTGCCAAGATGAGTGTTTCAAATAATAAATATCTGAATAAAAGATGTCACAGATTAGATTTAAGTCTCATGAGATTGCAACATCACTGCACAAGATTTATGGTAGATTGGTGACGCTAAAGGACTTTTAACAACTGAGTAAGTATTTTCCCCCCCACTAAGGCACATTTTTGAAGATTGCGCTGTAGCTAGTATGCTTATATAGACTTTCCTTAGTCAGTGCAAACAAAATAACATTTTTTTTAAGTGTCATGGTGGATTCAAGGGAACCACACTTTCAATTGTATCGCAACATCCTACAATACTTTATTAGGATCGCCAGTGCTGATTATCCAACAGGCTACTTGAGCCAGAGACAAGTAGCCCTGAAGCTAGACCAGAACAGCAGCTAGTATAGAAGAAATACGACAATACAAAACTGTGATGTAATCCAAAAAAAAAAAAAAAAGTAGCTGGCAATATGCCAAAATACCACCTGCAACAAGATGTCAACCTCCTCCGAGGCTTGGTTCCACAGGATGAACAGGACACATCTAAATAAAATTAGAAGGACAATAGCTCTCAGGCACCCATAATACTACTGACTGTGACTGTGTTGTCAGTGGTTGTGTGAATTCTGTCAGCACGTATCAAGAGCAATAAGAGGCTCCAGCTGATGAATCCACCTCAACAGTCCAAAAGGCCACTGCATAAGGAACTGTTTTGAGAATAAGAATTGCAACAAAAAGCCACTGAAGTTCAGAGATGACAGCTTTTGATAAATGTCTAATATACAGTCTTCCCTATTAGATATATATGCAATTACATTTATGAATTCACTGCATTCACTTGTGGGTTTTTTGGTTGGTATTTTATTTGTAGTTCATTTCAGAATGTGACAGGAGTATTACCCTTTGGATATTAATCTTTTATGATATGTCAGAGGCCACAAGATAAAGATCCACATCTAACCAGCTCTCCTGTAAGACTTTAATAAGAAGGTAAATCTCCAAATGCAGTTCAGAATTTCAGGAATTTATCTGAAATTTATGTAGCCATGAAGCCATTCTGGTGAGAGGAAATGTTACTGTCAACCCTAACTTATTTACTTGTGTAATTTAGGGCCCAGCCCTGGGAGGTGAATGGGAACCACAATAAGGAGGAAGAGGTGCCACCCATCACCCTCTTCTCGGGAGCCCCTCTTCTCTCCTCCCCTTATACAAATCTCCTGACATTATGGTTGGTTTCTAGGCATAGAACAGACAGCAGATCACATCATGAAGAAATGATGGAGATGGCAGGTAGACCCTAAAAAAAAAAAAAAATGAGCATACTGGGTCAGACCAATGGTCCATCTAGCCCAGTATCTTGTCTTTGATAGTGGCCAGTACCAGAGCTTCAGGGGGAGTGTATAGAACAGGGCAGTTGCAGTGACCACCCCCACTTCCCCTCCTGGCAGACAGAGGTTTAGGGTCACTCCAGGTCCAGGGATATGGCCCTGCACATCTTGGCTAATAACTAATATCCTCCATGAATTTATCTAGTTCAAGGAAGCACAGAGGCAGAGCTGGGAATACTATAAAAAAAGGTCCAATCCAGCTGCTACTGACTTCAAGGTGAGCTGGGCTGAAACCTAAACTAGGTATGAGTCTCTCATTTCACTGAGAGAGTGGTTGTGATGTTAAGTAGAGGGACGGGCAGCTTCTGAGGAAACAGAAGGAAAGAGCAGTAGCTAGGATGGAAGCATTTGATTGAGGGGGCATGAGTGGGATTGAGGATACAAAAGAAGGGGTTTACACATCCTCAGTGTTCTAACATTTAAAATAATTTTTTCAAACCAGCATTGATTTTGCATGTTTAGTATTAAGACTAACAATCAAAACAAACTGCCTATTGTCTGTAGTGTTTACTGGCTATTGTATGTTTTAGAGGCTCAGTCAGTTTAGTGATTCTATTTCTAGATAAAAAAGAATCGAGACAGCAGGTGCTATTAGTGTAATAAAGTGGAGTGTTCAGATGTCTGATCTACGAGTGTCACAGGCAAAAGCGACTGTTGGCACGGAGTTAAAAAAATTTCTTGTATGTCACTCAATATACATTGTTTAAAGAATAACCGTTGTGTCTATTTGTCACATTTAAATGCCAGATTGACAAATTCAGTCACATTTGACAGCCCCAATGAGAAGGATGTAGAGGGAATTAGAAGGCTGCAAAAATACATGATTTGGGAAGTTAATTACAACTACAGCCGGTATATGCAAATATCATATGTGTTTGTTAAATCAAATCACTGAAGATTTTAAAAAGTTTATACTGGTGTCTTCAACATGTCATTCCACCAGACTGTTCCTTGGGAATATGCTTATTAAGTTAAATCATTAAATGCTGTGATATACATTAGTCATTCTATGCATTTAGAATCTGAAAATGTTTTGTCGGTATTCTAATTTGGGACTAATCTAATTGTAAAAGGTTATTAGCTAAAAAAAGTATTGCTTCTTGCATATTGAAGGTCATTTTGCAGATTGCATACAATACATAATAGGTAGCCAACTTTTAATACAAAAATCAAATTAGAAGGCTCTCTCTCATTGGGCTAAGGAACCTCAGAATCATCACAATTTGTTCCACACCCAGAAAGGAAAAATGCTGAGTAATTTTTTACTTATCAGCATGAATGAATGAATATGAACTATTCTGCAGTCAGGTAGTAAATATAGAAATACTGATCTAGACATACCCTTAGACCTGGTCGTATTAGCATTGCTTCATATTGTTCTAGCTTAATCCACATGGGGTTTTATTGCCCCAGAAACATAAAATGAGATAATTTTATGCTAAAAAAACCACACACACACACACACCTCTGAGTCTTTTTCCCCTGTCAGAATTATTAGTCATCTCTCTTGATGGAAGGGATGAATGCAAAGTGCTGCAGTATGCCACGGACTATGTACCACATTGAGCTTCTAATGATATGCTGCACCAATGATAAAGAAAGCCCTCACATAGCTCTGCAAGCTCCCCAGTCACACTTCTCTGGGGCAGCTGATCAACTTTGTGACATATTAGACGTCAACCATAGGCAGGAGAGACTTATTTATGACTTCATACATATTTCACAGCATGAGTCCAAACTGCCCTGCAACCTTAACTTCCAGCAACATATTCCAATAGCCTGTAACTGACACTTTATAATGTGTTGCTCTTTAAGGACTTTCATACAGTTAATGCACCTGCTTCACTATTTTAATTCCTTGGACTCCTGGGTTCATTCATGCACAGACTTGTAGATTACTCTAGCCAAGACACTCCCTGGATAGTACTCTCAGTTTTGACAATAAGCCTAGATAACTCTGCATTACCCTGAGTACAGCTAAGCTCTTGTACTTTCTTTTCAGTGTCTCGTTTTAAAGTTAAATGAAGTGGCAATAAAGAACACATTTCAGGGAATGCTAAATTCCTTAGTGCCATGCCATGTACAACTAAGCTCTCCCCCCCCCCCCCGCAAAAAAATTATCTAAACTACTTTTCTTTTTCTTCCTGAAGGTGACTCTTACATTTGAGAAAAATCCCTTCATCTGTCCGAGTTGAGTGACAGACAAAAATACATTGTTCTTATGTCAAAAATAATCTGAAATGCTTTTATTCTATCCCATATGATTCAGTGTTTGAATTTAGACATTTCAAAAACTTATCGCAAAAGGAATCCTCAATGTGAAGCAAACACGTCACTAAAATCCATATAAATATGGATATTAGAAATATCACTTCTGAGCATTTCCTTTGTTGAAAAGAACTGGGAGATTGAAAGAGCCCTGATCCTGATTACTTATCCCTATTTTACACAGGTGTAATTACTGTGGTGTCAATAAAAAATAGCCCCAATACAAACCAGCATAAGTAAAATACAGATCAGGCTTGTGGTCTGTAAAAACCAAACACAGGGCCGTCAGCCTGACAGTTGACAATCCAACTGACCTTGTGAAGGGAGGGAGCATTTATAGCATGTCAACCAGATACAGACTAAAACATGACATTTTGTCCTAGTTGCCAACACTTCTTACCATAGGAGAACACAAATAGCACAAACACCAGAGAAATATTCAATATCTATGAATAACCCACTTACAGATTTGTGTATGAATAAAGTGAATCCTATTTAGTACCGATATGCAGTTTCTGCTGTACACAAATAGAAAAGGAGTACTTGTGGCACCTTAGAGACTAACCAATTTTATTTGAGCATAAGCTTTCGTGAGCTACAGCTCACTTCATCGGATGCATACTGTGGATGCATCCGATGAAGTGAGCTGTAGCTCACGAAAGCTTATGCTCAAATAAAATTGGTTAGTCTCTAAGGTGCCACAAGTACTCCTTTTCTATTTGTGAATAGAAACTAACATGGCTGTTAGTCTGAAACCTGTACACAAAATAGTTTCTAAAGTGGCGGCAGGAGACAAACTTGTTTTGATTTAGTTTTATTTTGTCCTGATTCAAGCTGTTCATATCACTAAAGAATGTTAACTTATTTGAACAATGGCTCCAATAATTAAATGGGTTTCCTGGAATATAAAGGGTTATTAACCCTATTAAAAGAAAATATATTCTCAATTCTTAAAAACAGAGAATGTTGACATGGACATGCTCCAGGAGATACATTTGACAGAGCTGGAAGCTTGTGAACTGTATAGTGATTGGCTAGTCCTCTCAATTTATAGTTGCTTTAATCCAAAAAGCAAGAGGCATCGCTACACTAATACATCAAAAGTCGTGTTAATATTTTGAGCACAAGATCTGACAGAGGGGATATTTATTGACTTCAAAGCTGAAATTGGCATTTCTGTAATCATCTTTCCAATCTTTACATCCCAATATTTTCCACACATTTTTTTATTATAGGTGGGTACTTTAACAAAAGTCTATATCCAGTCCTTGATAAGTATCAGTCTTGCTGTGTGTGAGGCACTTCATACATACATGGCTGATTTAGGCTTACGAAATGTGTGGAAAAATTGGGAAATCCTATGGCTAAAGACAAAAGGATTTTTTTTCTGCAGCTCATTCAACATATTCAAGACACTTTTAGTGTCACATGACTGACAAATTCAGTCACTGACCTTGGCATTGGTACTATTGCTATATTGGACCGTGTTCGTATATATGCATCTTTTAGGTCCCCCAGGATATACATCCCCAGCTGGAATGCCTCTCTGCTGTTCAATACATGATTTGTTAACTCTATCCAGCAGGGAGTTAGAATTAAAAAGAGAAACAAATGCCCCTACTGTTGCCACACTTTGAGAAGCCTTTAACATCTTCAGAGGTCACATAATCACTTATGCTACCTTTAAAAAGCAATGGAGAGAACACAGAACTAGTATCCTTGTGAAGGAAATTAAAACCTTGGATATATACGTTTCTGCCACTTTGCAGAGAAACTCAGAACCCTCACTCTAAGATATGAGATCAACACACTTCTGTCCCAAAAGGTTGAGTTTGCTATATTCTGTTTGAAGCAAAACTGTTGAGAGAGCGGACAAGCTGTTGCCCTAGACTTAAGGGAAGAGCTAGCAAATAAGATTGTTTGCTACTTATTGCTACTATTGACAATAGGAGCAATACATAGCATACAACACAATCAGGTTATTAACCACCAATTTCATTGGTTTTACTCAAAACTATATTTTGCTGAAGAGGGAATCAGTAAAGATGCCCTAGATAATTTTTAATGGATCATCCCTGCCACAACTCTGACTCTCAGAAGAAAATTTTAGATGCCCCTCTAGGAAAAAGGGAGGGGGGAGAATCACCAAACTGACTCAGGCTATAAAAGAAATTAAGGTCAGAAACTCCTGATGTAGACAGGTTCCCAACTGATTTGGGGGTGGGGGCACGCACGGGTAGGAAAAGGCACTTCTCTGAAATTTTAACACCTAGATTACTGACTATCTTCAAGGAGTCCAAGAATGAGTAAACTCTCCTGCTTATTCTAAAAGAAGCTGCAATTTCAGTTATTCCTCAACCTGGGAGAGAGCTTGGACTAAGTAGTAAATACAGACCAATTTCTTTAATCAATTGTAATACTAAGATTTTAGCTAAAGCTTTTGCTTTGTGATTGGTCAAAATTCCTCACGTTACACACACAGATCAGAGAATCGGTAAACCCTGTCCCACTTTCAGGAATTGTAGGATTAAATTATTATAGATTTGATGGCTTGAGCTCCCACACCACCACCTGTGAGGGCAGTCTGGTCAAACTTGGCTAGCAAGTTCTGCTTCCATATAGAGGTGGTCCTGTGGAGCAATCCTCTCCTTAAAATCAGTGGCAAAACCTTGCTGTGGAGGGATGACTGTCACAACTAACAATGAAAATTTAAACCATTTGTAGATCTTCAGCAACCATTTGGCCTACCCTGGTCCAGAGCATGGAAATTTCTGCTATTCAAGAAATTTAGTTTAGTTTAAAGTGTTTTTGGACCAGATGCATCCAAAGTTTGACATTTTTTGGAGGAAAACTTCTGATTTACAGAGCCAGGGTATCCATTTATGATTTTTTGGACCCAAAAAAGTCTGTTAAAGATTGGAAAGTTGTGTATCCAAATCTTTCCTAAGCAATCATCAAATTATCAACACAAGGGAACACAATAGGATCTAATGTTTAAAAAGCAATTATAGACTTGGGACTATGGTTTGTTCACCAAAAGGCACTTTCAAATATACTGGTCCCCATATAGGCTAATGGTAATGGGCCTCAAAATGCTGACCACTCTTTGAAATGCAACTCCCTTGGTGCTACACCAGCTCCTATGTTCGGGGAGTGGCCCTATATCAAGAATTCAGGCTACAAAGTGGGTCAAAGAACTAGTTTGATATTGGATGCTAAGTTGGAGCCCTCCCATTTATGTTTTGTTCTTGGACATATTCCTGATACCTAGAGGTTGCCTGGTAAGAAGGTGGTGTGGTTCCAATGCACAAGTTTGGTTGCTAAAAAATTAATTCAGCAAAAATGAGCGGGGGAAGTCTGTTGAAGTGATGTGGCTGACCTCACAGCTGATAAGTGCAATGCCCAAAAAATTCAAAGCAATATGGGATGCCTTTTTAGAGGTTTATGATTAATGGAGACCCTGAAGATAAATGTGTCGCTTCCCCTCCCTTTATCCTAGCCCTCTTTACTTACTTGTGTACTGTGACAAATCTGGTTTTGGTTGTATTTATTGAGTTTGAAAAAAAAATAGAATGTTTGTGAAGTATGAAGGGGACAAAGGGGGAAGTATGTTTTGTCACTTTAAAATATTGTCCCATATCTTTAAGTCAATATGCAAAAAGTCAATGATAAATTATGCAGAGTTGCTGAGAAGGACCACAGCCAAACTGCATTAATCTCAGGGCAAGTTACAAGATACTCATTCATGCCTTCAGGACAACCTCTCCCTGCCTGCTAGAAGAATTTAGAAATCTCTTTTCTTAGTATGAAAAGTGTCTCTACCCTGAAGATAATTAAGCAAAAACACTAGAATATGAGTGAGTCCAGCAATTCAGACCTCCTGTGTTACCTGCAGCTGCAATAGTCATGATTCTCAATTTACTCCTTTAGCATTCACTGTTTGATTTCCCTCCATCGGATAACAGTTCCGATGTCTGCTATAGTGAGTGCCTTCTGCTTGGACATTTCTGGCTTACGCACACCTGGGTGGGAAAAAGAGGGGAGTCGACTGAGACAGGAAGGCTTTTATCCCTATTGAAAACTTTAAGGGAATAAAGTCTTATGTCTAGAAAAAGAGGGGAAGGATGATCTTGTGGTTAAGGCACTGACTGGTACTCAAGAGATCTGGGTTCAGTTATTTAATCTCTCTATGCCTCAGTTCCTTGTCTGCAAAATTCTCCCACTTTGTCTGCATTTAGACTGTAAGCGCCTCAGGGCAAGTACTTGTATACAATGGCTCTTGATCTCAGTTGGAGCCTCTAAGAAAAATAGATACAAGACTCTGCCTTTCTCTGTCCCTTTCCATGCCTCAGCTCATTCCCTGTGCTCTGCTCTATGTGCCCCTTCTCCTGTCTCTTCAAGAAGGCCCTCTCTCTATTTCACGACTGAGAAGCACATCCCCATGGTCCCCAGTCTCCCAAGTCCAGCACATATCCTTTCCAGTCTCCTGTTTCCCCAACCTGCCCCCTCATGCTTCGCCCATGACTTCTACCTGATCCCCCCCTCCCGCCCCTCTCCGGCTCAGCCATGGAACTGCAGTGGCAAAGCCTGCAACAAGCAGCGAATCCATTGATATTTATAAACGTTCTCTCATTATTTGCTACACATGAGGCCCAGACCATAGCTACAGGAAACGGAAAAAATGGGTGAAGAAAAAAAATCCTGAAAAAACACCAACCAAATTATTGCGTCCTGCCACTGTAAGGCACACTAACCTCAAGGCATTTCTCTGAAATGAAGTCAGGGTTTTTCCCCCAGCATGGTCCCTTTTACCCCTTCAAAAAAAAAAAAATGAAAGGAGTAAAAATGTACAATCTATTTTTTTTTTTAATTTTGCTGTGTAAGCAAGATGCTCAGTTACCCTGTTCATTCCCCCTGCTAAGAGCTAGGATGAGAAGAGCTATTTCTCACTGCCTCTTTTATATCCTGGCTGTATAAACCTTCCCTGCCTAGCTAAGCCATGAACACAATTATACACTTTAAAATTATGTTTTCTTTATCAACCCCAGACATATACTCAAGAGCAGGAGCCCAGCACTGCTGCTATGGCTAATAGGTTGGGAGGACTAGGTGGAGGCAAGACCACTAGCAGATGCTACATCCTTGTGAGAGGAAGGAAGTGGAGAATGGGAGACATACAAACTTTATGGTGGACCATGGTCACTTATTTCATAGATATTTAGGTCAGAAGGGACCATTATGATCATCTAGTCTGACCTCCTGCACAACGCAGGCCACAGAATTTCACCCACCACTCCTACAAAAAAAAAAAAAACCTCACACCTATATCTGTGCTATTGAAGTCCTCAAACTGTAGTTTAAAGACTTCAAGGAGCAGAGAATCCTCCAGCAAGTGACCCATGCCCCATGCTACAGAGGAAGGCAAAAAACCTCGAGGGCCTCTTCCAATCTGCCCTGGAGGAAAAATTCCTTCCCGACCCCAAATATGGCGATCAGCCAAACCCTGAGCATATGGGCAAGATTCATCAGCCAGATGCTACAGAAAATTCTTTCCTGGGTAACTCGGATCCCACCCCATCTAATACCTCATCACAGGCCATTGGGCCTATTTACCATGAATATTTAATTACCAAAACCATATTATCCCCATCATATCATCTCCTCCATAAACTTATCAAGTTTAATCTTAAAGCCAGAGATCTTTTGCCCCCACTGCTTCCCTTGGAAGGCTATTCCAAAACTTCATTCCTCTGATGGTTAGAAACCTTCGTCTAATTTCTAGTCTAAGTTTCCTGGTGGCCAGTTTATATCCATTTGTTCTTGTGTCCACATTGGTACTGAGCTTAAATAATTCCTCTCCCTCTCTGGTATTTATCCCTCTGATATATTTAGAGAGAGGGATCATATCTCCCCTCAACCTTTTTAGTTTGGCTAAACAAGCCAAGTTCCTTGAGTCTCCTTTCATAAGACAAGTTTTCCATTCCATTCCAGTTAATTTTCAAATGGAACTTACCAATGCATTTCACACAGAATACCAATAACCTTTGATTAGTACTGAACTGGGTCACATTCCAACAAGTGACATAAGGGGGCTGATAGAAGAGAGAAGCGGCTTATCCTATCTGTCCATTCTTCCAATAGTAGTACATAAGTTACTATGCAGTGATGTGCACCAAACATTGTAGATTAGAATCTGGCTCATAATATTCCTTTAAACAACCCAATGCATATGACTGTTCTCCCCAAGTTGTGGAAACATGTAATAAATGATATTTATCAAGGCTAGATGAGTTGTAGCAGCTTATACAATTAAATTCTCAATTGATAACAAGCTCCATTAGAATATTTTAATTTCCGCTGTCATCGGTCTTGAATATCTATCTTATCTAGTAATTGTATTCATAATGGAAACCTTTGATGGATTTTGTGTTATGCTGTTCGGAGTCATTGGATAATGCACACGATATCATTAAATTTGTATGGAAAATAGGCCATGCTGGCTTAGGTCTGAAGCTAGAAGTAAGAGTATAACTTAATTTTGCTGACATCTGAGAGAAGCTAGCTTTGTTTAAAAATAAATCCCTCAAATCTCAAGAAATTACACTTACTATCACATCTGCCTCTTGAAGGATGCAGTCTACAGAAGCTAAAAACACTAGTTTACTAGGAAACAGAACAGGCCATGTATTATACCGCCACTTTTTTGTTTACAATATTGCAGATATTAAGTATTTACTAATTATGTAAATATTACTAATGTTCACTGAAGTTAAAAAAAGTCAGGTAGTTAAAAAAGCTAGAAAGTTTTGATTCATTTAACCCACCATGTCATACTTTATATACTCAAAAACAGCTCTCACATTAAACATTCCAATCTTCAAAGAAAGGAAGAAGACTACAGTAGATAAGCACAGATTCCCAATTACAAGCTTATTCCAGTAAAAGATTTGCTGCAAGATAAAATTGAGGATGTACATATAGCAGGGCAAAGAAGCCCTTTAATTACTATGGATGGAGCAAAGCAAACCACCACTATTTGCACTTCAAAAGCCAGGCATTTTTTGCAAAAGTTAGAAAGGCTTATAAAGCGTATCATTTTAGGAAAACATATCAAAAAAGACACCTCTACATTTAATGTAATTTTGTCTTTATCTGTAATCTTTTATTTTGATTCCATTCAAATTGCACTGAAGATTTATAATATTGACATGCTGGGCTTATTTTCTTAATACTGTGTTTTGAGTTCTCCCTTTTTCCTTTTCTATTGACTTTCCAGGTTATTTCATCAATATGTTTATATTGGCATTCTCTCGTGTATTCAGAGCATGACTAAACAGCAAAAGACTCATTCTCTTATCCTCTTTACACTCTCTACCTCACCTATTCTCTTGGCCAAGACGTAGACTAAGAGGGGCACAATCAACAGCAAAAAACCCACCACACTGAAGGGCAGGATTGTGGGGAGTATGAATCCCCCACAGATTCTGGGCCTTTGCGAACTGGAATTCTCCCCACAAGTGCCGATATACTCCTAGTATATCCCTTCACCTCAGCCATGGCAACACATCAGGAGAGCTATTCACTTCAGCCATGTTAGTATCCTTTGCTAGCCCTGAGCACCCACAGGAGATTGAGAAAAGAGAGGAGGAGGGAAAAAAGTCTAGCAAGAAGCAGGGATATGAGAGAGAGGCTGGATGCAGAAGACCTGTGTGGGAGGTCAGAAAACATCCAATTGGTAAACAGAAAATAAAAGTCCAGAGTTGCAACTTAGGAAGTTACATGTGTTCAGGTTGCTGTGAAGGTGCCTCTTGCCCTAGTGCTGCTTCTGACTGCCAAGGCTTGCTTTGCCCTGGTAGCTCCTGTTTATCTCCCCAAGCCCTACATGCTGAGGAAGAGTTGGAGAGATTTACAATTTGTTCACATAAGCTGTTTGAGTAATTAAAAGTAGTGAATTTATTTGCAAAGCTCAAAGGCTTTTCACTAACAATTCATGAACAGAACAGAGCTAAATTCACAACATATATTATCTTCACTGAGTAATTCAATCAGCTCTACTGTTGAGTGACATGCATCAGTTTCTGGGTCATAACAAGATAAATGAGGTATGTCCTTTGTGATAGCTCAGCATTTAACACATCCATCTTATGTTTTCGGCTGCCATGGGAAGGAATGACAAGGTGTGTAAATTTGGATGTCACAGTAGAATGGGGTTAAGTACTTCATGCCCCTACACGTCTCCAAAGAGCACCTCAGAGGCGGAGCTTCGAAGCAAATGCAAAGCAGCTGAACGTGAGAACAGCAGAGGCTATTGCCCTACTATCACAACAGGCATATTGCTAAAATGAACAAGGGCATCAGTTATAAAAACTGAACCTGCAAATTAACTGGAGTTAAATTCTGATGAAGCTTGGAAAGCTGAATGGAGTTCAAAAGAAATCACAAACATATGCCTTGTCAAAGACCCAATGCAGAAGATCCCTGGCTTTGGTCTCCCATGAAGCTCATGAGCAACCCTAACCTGCATCCACACAAATCATGGCAGATGCAGATAAATGCTGCACAAATGGAAAATAAAGCCTCTCCAGTGTATGACTGGTCACCCAGAACAGACTGTGGAACATAACGACAATGCCCGATTCACAAATATGAAGGAGGCGTCAGAGCTGCATTCCATTACTCCTGACACAGGTACCTGGCTTAACCATCTAAGGGTAAAAATATAGTTGTTGCTCTACAAATTATAGTCAATAAAAACCTAAAAAGGCAGAATGGCTTTTATCACTGCAGAGGAAATCATAAACACAAGTATTCGCACAGTCATGAAAATGCTTATTAATTATTTGGCTAGTAACATGTGGCATACAAGCAGAGGCCAGAAATAAACGGAAAATATTTCCCCTCATTTTTACAAAAGAACAGGTAGTTGGTACCACTGGTGTCAATGTGTTAAGATTGTTGTGTCAAAAAAAAAAAAAAAACTAAATTGCATAGTAGCGATTTATTTAGTTACTCTGACATTAAGAGCTAAATTATGACTCTCAGAAAGTTGTAGGGACTGGAAGAACTAGTTGTAAGGGACAAGGCCTCTAGGGGTACCGTAATTTTGAAGTGTGTGCTGCACACTCTTCTTGGAGCTGTCCAATTTGCAGGAGGACAGGGCCCCACCCTTCCTCACCCAGAGGTTCCATGGAGACTGCTAGTCTAACTCACTGTTCAGTGAGATGAACCTTCCCCTCTGTGCCTTATGCACAGAGTTTTACAAGTCTGCTACAACTGCTAGCTAAGGGGTTTAGAGCCTCCAGTGCTCAGTGAGCTCAATGAGAGCCTTTCCATTAAGTTCAACCAGTGCTGGATTGGACCCTTAGTCTTCTAGTTCAGATCATAGAAGCTTATGATTTTGCTCTAGAGTCCCTTGCTTCAATCCATGGCAATGACCTATGTGATGGTTTTACACGGGTAGTGCTGACATAAAAAGAAAAATGATTAAATGTTGATTAAACCAGCATCACTGTTTCACACGGAAGGCAGGGGGGGTTCAGTGAAGAACTACTGAATGTTTAACTTACTATTCTTTCAGTAAACAAAGCCCCACAAATTTATGTTAGAACTAGCTTTTCATAAATGGAAGATGATTTTTAAATACATTTGCAAGCAATATTTTTAGCTGTTAGTATATTAGACTGGGCGTCAGGACTCCAGGGTTTTTACTCCTCACAGTCTGGATGTCCTTTGCAAAGGACACCCAACTGCAACAAACTTCAGTTTACCCATCTGTAATAACTTAGGCTTTTTTGCTATTTCATTAACAAACAGTTAAGGTTGCCTGGTAGTATTTTGTCCTCTTGCAGAATGACGAGTTGAGCAAACATTCAGACTTCTGAAAAGAAGAAAATGGACAGTTAATATTGTCCATGCAAACTTCTCTGCCTCTGTCAACAATGTCCCAATATGCGCAATTTACATATGTACTTGTACTCTGTCAACCCCAGAGTTGCTGAAACATACAAGCTTTTTTTTAAAAAAAAAAAAAAAAAAAAAAACCACACACAGCCTACCCACAGGATTTCACTATTAAAGGACAGGGTGGTGCAGGGAGTAGCACACTCAATTTCAGAGGAAGTTGACTAAGCATCTTGATTTTTAGAGAATTTAGGAGGGTCCACCTTAACTACAGTGGCCCTTTCCACCTTAACCAACACCAATCTCATGGGGCTGTTGTGAGATTTAGTTGAAGTTAAAATAGTTTCTTGGTGGAAAGAGGCTACATAAGAACAAAAATAGTATTGTTTTCTCATGCCCTCCAATTTGTTTAGCATCTAACCCAGATTTGATTAGGAGAAAGTGTCCTTCCTATACGAAGGGTTTTCAGTTTTGTGCACACAAGCTTTCCAGTTCATTTTTCTTCTAATCTGAAGGAGGCAGGGTTATGTTCATTTACTTATTTGGTCTTCATGAGGCTACAATGATACAGCACAATGTACTGGAAATTCTTAGTATACCACAATATTAATAGTACCATTTTAATGTCAAGCAGTGGAGTTCTGCTATGGGTTTACTGATAATTTAGTTTTAGAGACAAATACTCCTGAGGAAATTTTGGGAATGCATTGGGGGACTCCCAGCACTTCAGTAGACTGCAGCTGCATTCCCACTGCATTACTAACTCAAGTGTCAGCAGCTCTAGAGCTTTCACCCATGCTCCCTGATGGGCCAGCTAGCTTGAGTTTAAAGCACTAGACCTAGAGATGTATATGTGTAGATGGGAGTCAGGTTAGGAGCAACACTTGAGTTATACCTAACCCAGTTGTGAAGACAAGCCTTTAGAGGACCTTCAAACATGGTAACCTTGCAACATTGCTGCTTTTTGTGGCCTCATTCTGTAAGGCATAAATATCTATTGTGAGGTACTTAAATGTCCTCAACTCCAGTTGGATTCAATGGTGCCCCATAGGTTTTAATTGATAGATGCGAGACTGGGAAAAGCCTCCTGAGAACTGGTCAGACTAAGTTCTGTTGTATGCAACTCTACAATCACTTATTTTGATCATGTTTGCTACTGCAGTTGCAGCTTCTTCAGAGAAAAAGAGCACTTTTCTTGAACAAGCCCTGTAGTTTCATTATGTGTTTGGCTAGGATTGCTAGCCACTTCTGCCACAATTAGACCACTGTTAAGAATAACTTTTACATACTGTGGGAATTTTTTTTTAAATCTTGGATAACATTTTCCAGGTGGTCTTAATTTTTTATACGGAGACATGTCACACTCCAGTTCTCACTATTTTCTTTCTCCAGCCTCCACATCTGTGTTTCAGTACCCAAAAGAAACAGGTTAAATGAAGGCTAGTCAAAAACTGCAAGTAACAGTGTTAGGGGCTTATTCCTTCACCCGCTTACTTCTCTGTTCATGCGAGAAGCAACAATACCCAAAGGTGCAATACAATAATGTTTGTTAGGGGCTTATTGCATTGCAAGCTTTCCCCAGCAAAGCTAGAGTCCAACTAATTATGTACATTGCGCTAATATTGGCTCTGATTAAGAATTCAGTAGGGTTCAATACAGGTACAGCAACCTGCCACATTCAAGAAGCTGTGGGGACAGGGGCACTGCCCATAAGCAACTGAAAGGGCTTTAAAATAATGGATATTAACAACCCCATTTTTCAGATGGCAAAACAGACAGTACAGTGACTTGTCCAAGGTCACAAAAGGATTCCGAAATAGAGCTGGGAACAGACTGCTCCAGCTGTATACATTAGACCATGTTCTCTTTCCTTTGCACTTATTTGAACATTTTAATCTGCTTTGTTGTTAAGTCTTGAAATTGGCTGACCTATTGAAAGAGTTTAAAAATGATCAGATTTAAGCAGGATCTGAAGACTTTAATAACTGAAGAATAATCTTGAAAGAGTAAGGAAGCTACAGTGACCCAAACCTTTAAAATGCAGGGCTTGGCTAAAGCTGTGAGAGCTCACAAAAGATTGTTTTTCAAAAGAGCAAGATTAAGAGCCCAGACTCCCCTTTTTCTGCTGCTCAGAACTCTTCTTCTCCGTTTCAACTTCACCCCATCCAAGTAGCACTTCTACCACCGGTACTTCCAGTTACAGCATGCCTTTTATCCAAGGATTTCAAAGTGCATCTCAACATTCACGTGAGGTGGTTAAATGTTATCCCCAACTTACAATGGGGAACCTGAGTCACAATAAGGGTAAGTGACTTGTCTAAGGTTACACAGAGCCTCTGTGGCAGGAGAGGGAATCCAACTCAGGAATCGTGATGTCCAAGCCCCTGCTCTAAGCAGCAGAAAAATTCTAGCCCTATTTAAAGTAAATAAATATTTCCTAATGATCCCTGGGGTGTTTTAATAGTTATTAAAATAGAGCCTTAAAGTTTTTACAGCTATCTGTACCAGTTTCACAGAGGTAGGTTGGCCCACATTAAACCCTGCACAGGACACCTGGAACTTGGGTTAATATGCACAGAAATAAGGCAGGCTGTGCACTATGCCTATTTACCAACCCACACCAGAATAAGTGGGCAGGTAGCAAGTGAAGTCTTGGATCTGCTCAATGAAGAAACCAATATTGGGGAACCATTTCTGGTGGTCTAAGCCCTCCCACCCTGGAGCAAGGAGGAAATTGTGTTTCTTAGAGGTACCATTATTTCCTTACTCCTTCTAGAGTAGGACAGCCACACAATGCTCCATATGCAGTGTCTGTGTCAAAGCCATAATCTAGCCCTCAAGTGTTCATTCCCTTCAGAATTTGAAGCCATTTCCTCAGGTAGATGATTTTTTCCTATGGCATGGTATCTAGACTAGAACAAGGTGACAGTCTGCCACCACAAACCTAGTAGGACACAACACTTTCATAATCCCATAAAGTCATACAAATTTCTTAATACTGTTGATGCCAAACTTGTTTTCCGAACAAAGAAAGTTTGCAATTGGATAAGGGGAGATTTTTCTGCTACCAGATTACTTGAAGTACAGACACCATGCTTTCATTAATGTAATAGCAAAAACCGCCACCCAGGGACATTGCTGAACAAGGTAGTAAAGCAAATGTTCAAATCATTCAATGAAATAGCGATATCAATGTCACTTCAAATGTGTTGTGTTAGAAATCAGAGGAATGTTTATCTTTACAATGTCATTGTTGTCACTTGTAAATTTAACTGAATTAGAGTCCAGTGCAGAAGTTACTATGGGGACACTAAATACAGAATCAAATAATCAGAGAAACTCCCAGTTCTGGGAGAGGATTTACAAAGGAATAAATACTTTAGGAAGAGACTGGAAAACAGGTGGGGGAAGACTATGTGTACAAAAAGCCAAATTATTTCTATCATTATACAGATGGATGGAGTTAAATTTCACATCTTTACTTGCTGTTTGGACAAGTCGCCTTCCCATCACATGTTGCAGCCACCTCAAGGGCTTTCTTTGCCTGTCACCATAGAATTCAACTTCAACACAATCTATGTTCATTCAAAATCTGACAGAGTCAACCAAGGAAAATCTCCTTCAGGTTTTAGAGGCTGAGATCTCATCTGCTTCTCTAGAATTTTGAGGCAGACTTATTTATAGCCCAAAATTCTCTAAACTGACTAGCAATTTCAGGTGTTTCCATTTTTGAGTGCTCAACCTGAGACACCTTGTGAACTGGCCAGAGGCACCCAATTTTACTAGTCACTTTTGAAAGTTACATAATATGCCTGGATTATCCATAGAGAATAATACAATCACTATTTATCTTTTGGAATGTAAATACTGTTATTTCAGCCATTATTTTGTGATATCAGGTTCAAAAGTCAAAGAAGACAGGAAATAAATCCTGTTAACAGCAAAAGTTAATGGATTTTTTTTTAGGTATAAAAATATCTTGTTCTGCCCACTTTATATGTGAGAAAACAAACCACCACACTAGCCCAGATCTCATGACTAGTGTGACAACTATAGGCTTCTCTTAAATAGTCTTCAAACCCATGCAAACTGCTAGATAAACTCTTCAGAAGTCATTACATTGCCATACGCAAGTAATTCAAACGTTCCACTGCCTTTCCTTAGAGTTTCCAAAACTGGGGCTCATATGTCTCAGAGGACTGGTAATAGGATTTAGAACATTTTACCTCTCCATCACCAACTGAAATCCAGCCCAAGGTGAAAGTGAAAAGAAGGGGTTACCATTTGAGGTTTTGTGTCACCAATGTTTGGTGGTCTAAATTCAGTTCCCAGTGGACAAGTGTGCATGGAATACAAACAATAGCAACAACTGGCATCCCTGTCAGCCATAGAGAGGACAAGGATTAAATGGGAATAGGGACTAGAGGTTGTCCCTTGATGTCAGACACAATGATGGGGCACTGCGGTGTCGGTAACACGGTTGCTGTAGGTGCTCTACAGTTCTGTAAATGAATTACTCTTATTCAGTCTCCAGAGACATCACCTTTTCCAAGAGGGCTACATTCACACCATTTAAAAAGCATTCTAAAAATCCACTTCCACTGGCAAAAGAAAGGACTAAGCACAAAACTTCAGGCTAAAAGACTTTTGTTCTGTTTAGAACTCTGTCAAAACCAGACTTGATAATAGGCTGGATATTGCAACATTAGCTATAGAGCCAGAAAAAAGGATCCTTAACAGAAAAGAGAGCAAGGGAAAAGATAAGTGGAATAAACTTCTCCGCTTTCTAAATCTACAATCTCGGCAGGAACATAGCTTCTGTAAAAGCTCTTAAAAGCCACAAGTCTAAGGCATAACGTTTACTTTAGATTGGTTAGTGAATATACAGCTATGCTTTTATAATTGCATTCAAAAGGACTCTTTTGCAATGCTGACACAATAATGTTACTGTGATAGACAAAGTGATAGGACAAAAATACAAATAAATTAGCATCAGCTTCCTGCAACTTATACAATCAGGGGTGTTTAAGTATTCTTTGATATTGCAAATGATTTTTATACCTATACTCCCAGTACACACATTCTATATAAGGAATAAAATGTGTCTTCTAGTTAAGGCATCAGAGGGGTAGAGGGCACCTGAAGAAGTGGGTTTTTTACTCAAGAAAGCTTATGCCCAAATAAATCTGTTAGTCTTTAAGGTGCCACCAGACTCCTCATTGTTTTTGTAGTTAAAGCAGTCAGAAAGAAAGTCAGTAGACCAGAGCTCTCTGCATGACACTGCCACTGGCTTACTGTGTGATCTTGGGACCAGTCATTTCACCTCTCAGTGTTTCAGTTTCCCCATCTGCAAAAAATGGGAATTACAAAGTGCTCGGAGAGCCTCAGATAGAAGGTGCCATTTAAATGGAGAGTATTTATCATGTGACATTTTAGCATGAAATGCACCAGTGGAAGACACTCTCTCACACACACTTCAATTTTTTTCCTGGGGCTACATGATTAACATGAAATTTTTTCTTCCAACTACACAGATGGAAAGCTGTGCCTTATATTGAGAAAGCTCATAACCAAATCCTACATCTGAACATGCATGAAATTTGGAGTTTGAATCTGGATGTGAAGTTTGCAATCTGGGCCAATCTTTCTCCATCATATGCCCCATGGCCTGATCTGAAGGAAGCAGCAGTCCTGGCACACAAAAGCACCTGTGTGACTTAGTTCATGTTAATCTTTTTTTTTTTTTTCCAATTTTTGTTTATGTAGGCTTGTATGCACCATGTTTCCTTTTATATCTTGGTACAAATAAAGAAAACCTGAAAGTGAAATTTTGCCTGGTTTCAGGTTAAAAAAAGGGAACAAAAAAGTATACAAAGCCACCAAATTTTGCATAATAATTTTACCTGAAGTGGTATAGCCATCCAATTTCTCAGCCACCAGTGAACCCAGACAGATTTAGTGGATTATAACACAACCATACACACTAGCAAGTTTTTCTGGGTTTGGATTTCCCTATGAACATTTCATGCCATTTTGCAGAGCAAAGGTAAAAATATGCAGCAAAGAATAGTGACAACTTTCTTGTCCCGCAATATACTTTGTTTTGTGAACCCAATGGGTTAAGACAGTACAAGACCTACTTATACAATATGTTCAAACTGGTGATAAAAAAAAAGATACGTTTTCTGCAGCTGTGGGTACTAAACCCAACATATTTGTTCAGATTTTGGTACTACCACTGTCCTACAACCCAAAATATTTTTTTCAGAGTGTGGCACCACACAACTTTATCCCCCCCAAAATGTATGTTGAACAATGAACTGATTGGTAAGAGGCCCTTAGGTGTTTAACACTATCCTAAGTCTCAATATCAAATAAAGGTTTTCGTAGTAGGTCACATTGAAGAAATCATTGCTGTCTATAACAGATTACTATTAACTTTTAACCCTGGTAAAAAAAAAACACCCCTGTGGGAAGTAGAGGGGGACATTTAGTTGATAAATCTCCTGGGCTGTTGAAGTTTGTTTTTTTTTTAAATTAAAATCAGAAGAATGTGTAGTATGGATCTGTAAATAACGCAATCATATACACAGACTATATATAATGCACAAAACAGAAGAGCTGTAGAATTGCAAAGTCAAGCACTTGAAAGTTAAAAAATGCCAGAAATAAGATTGGCTGTGCAACATTAATTTGCATATGCGGTAGGATGCATTCTAACTGCATGATCCCATTTTTTTTCCAGTTCATAAGCCCTCAACTCCCAATTTCAAACCTAATGGATAAAGTTTGGCAAAGTTAAACACTTGAAAACAGGGTCTAATTGGGCAACCTTAAGTTGAACACAATTTTTCAGAAGTGATTGACAATTTTGGATGTCCAAGTTTAGGTTCCTGAAGGGAGCCTGATTTTCACAGAGTGCTGATCACCCATTCACTGAAACTCAGTCTCTATTAAAATATCTAAAAGTTGAGCACCCCAAAACTGAGGCACTAAAAAAAAGTCACTTTTTATATATATATATATATATATATATATATATATATATATATACACATACACACACACACACACACATATATACACACACCCCCCGCAAGAAATAAGGTTGGGATTAAAAAAAGACCATTAAAATTTTCAGGAAATGGTGCCTTGGTACACTTCAGAATAAAGCTTCTCTTTTGACCAGCATTTTGTTATTTAACTAATTAATGTTCCTCATTAAATTGCAGCATTCTTCCCCCCTCTCACCCTCAGAACACTGACCTCATACATTACTTTTAAGTTACTACTAAATACATCTCTCCTGCAGTCTGTAGCAGCAGGGCACCTTCACATGTTAGAATTTAATGAGGCTCAAGCACAAGTCACGAGTCCCAGAAGAAAAGTATTACCTGATCTGCTTCATTTATTTTAACCAATAATCTTACCATTACCTACAGCTTCTGTTTTTAATTAGTAATATCTAATGATTAACACTGGCTAATTTGCATCCAATTATGTACCCTGAAAAATTAGAAGTGGGTGAAAAGGCTGAATGCCATTAATCACTCTGAAATGGGTACTTGCTTACATACCAAGGATGAACATGCTGTACCTTCTCAAATAAGACTTCAAGGAAAACATTCACTGCCTTATTATGGAAGAAAAGCATTGTGTTGACCAGGTCACTAGGAAATCTGGGTATATTACTGAATAAATCCATGTACAGTCTTACATTTGAGTTACTAAGAAATATTACATTCATCTAAATTCTCATGTGCAATCTGAAAAATTACCAAGAAAAAGCAAGTGGGACTGTAATACACCTCTACCTTGATAGAATGCAGTCCTCAGGAGCCCAAAAAAACCCACACAAAACACTGCATTATAGGTGAAACCATGTTATATCAAACTTGCTTTGGCCTTGAGTATTTCCATTACAAATACAGTATTTGACACAAGAAGTTTGATTCTTGGTGCTGTCTTAGAAAGGGCGCATCTGATGTAGTCCTTCACATCAAGCCTGGTGCAGGGGTCGGGGCTCAACCCCCAGTTTGAGAACCAATGTTGTAGACGAGACAGAAAACCATTTTTGCTTTACCACATTATATCTGAATTAGTGTTATATTGGGGTAGAGGTGTATTACAGAGCCCTTGATACTAGTCTATATGCACACCATGTCCATAGTAACTGGACAAGTCATCACTAAGGCTGCATGTCTGACACAGTAGTCAGAGGCTAGGACTCTTAAAAAAAAAAACCCTCACCTCATGACTTGGACATTTGGGGATTCCCCCTGCCCCCATGGGGGTAGGGGGAGTGGATATAAACAGAGACACCTATTTCACAAATACCTCAAGTTAAATCTTGGGTTTCCTGGGAAGCTGACAGAGACAACAGGAGATCAGCAATATCACTACAGTAACACTAAGGACCAAAGCTCTCATCAAGAGTTCCTGATTTAATTCCTCTGGGATGAGGTTTCTTTGTCCCTCAAATTGCTTTTAAAATTTGTGTAACGCATTAACAGTGGTTTCTCTGGTTTTACAAAGGTTGGGTCCAGTATAGCAACTGCCAGAAGTTTCACTGGGAGGGGTGGCAGAGGGGAAATGGATGGGTTATTTTCCAAGATCCACCCGCAAACTAAGCAACATCCCTGTATATTACAAAATGAGACCCCACTTGCAGTCAATTGTGCAGAAGTTAAAAAATTTCACCAATAGAGTTACTAGACAAATTTGGATTAAAAAAAAGTTTAAAAATGTGGGTTTTGATCAAAATGAATTTGTTCATGAAATTTTCATTTTACTAAAAATTTAGAGCATGACCCTCTACCCCCTCAAGACACACACACCTTCTAACATTTTACTTTTTTCTCCTTTTTCCACTGGAAAGGAGAAAAAAAGGTTACAAGAATGAATTTACTTTATCCCTCTTAGATTTTATATTAGTATGTCACATACTTCAGAGCTTCTGTAGGCCAGGCTCATTTCACATACCTTGCATTGTTCCATTCTCTCATCCTCCTCTATTTCAGTGACTTCCTTCAACTCTCCCCAACAGCTTTGGGCCGGGGGTGTGTACACACCACCCTATGACATTACCAGGGCTGTATTTCTCTCCCCCTCCCCATTCTCCACTGGCCATGCCAGGAGCTCTGCATGACCATTCATTCCCACTTCCACATACGAGGACCACTCATTCTCCCACCCCATGCCAGGGGCAATGTGTGCCTCTTCACTCCACCACCATTCTTATTCCTTTTTCTGGGACACAAGTCATTTGGTGTGTCAACATTTTAAATTTTACTGAGACAATAGGCAGAGTTAAGATGGGGGGGGGGGAAGGGTGCCATCAACTGATTCTTTGATCAACCAGAAAAGAGATTTCTGTAGGCTTCATAGCAAAGAAGATTTTTAAGCAAGGTTTTGGAGGAGGAGAATGAGTTCGCTTTTCAGATGTTTGTGGAGAGCTTCTCCCTATAAGAGGTAGCATGGGAAAAGGCACAAAGGTGCTGGAAATTTCACAAGAAGGCAGTGGAGCCTGACAAAGTGGGCCAATCAGAGGTGGGAGTGAATATTACACTAGTGAATGAAAGATGACAGGTAGGATGGGGATATGCCACAAGCGACCTTGCAAGTAAACACAAGTAGCTTATGTTTGATACCGTAGAGAAGAGGAAGCCAATTATGCTGGTGTTTTGCATTTCCCTCAGCCAAAAGCAATTTTATTCCATTCCTAAAACTAGATTAATTTGATAGCTTGGACTGCATAGAGAACTATTAGAGAGTGGATTTCACTGATGTATGATCGAGCTCATTTACATTCGTTTCCATCACCAAAGGGAGACGCGCAGGGAGGGGAAACCTTGCCATTTGTCACATCAAATTGAGCATGAAAAGACTCGCAGGTACCCAGCTGCAGATGAAAGAACCTCCCTCCACCAAGCTCCTTTGTCAGCACACACAAGGAAGAGGATTGATTTTCAAATATAATTAATTTGTATTGCTGAAATCATTAATAATCCATAACAAAGAAATGCTCAGTCAGAATTGGGTGTTCTCGGTTAATCAAGCCAGAGTTTGTACAGTCCAAAACATGAGTATGGGGAATGAGGGCAAGGAGCAGGTGAAGCCAGGTTGCCAGAGAAGCTGTGCCAGTGCAGAGAAGGGTGATAATTTACTGCTGATGTAGGTCTCTAGTAAGTTACTGGCCACAGGGGCCAGGAAGAAGCACAAGAAGAATTCTGACAGATGTGTCCCTGAATCTCAGTGCTTCCTAGGAATACTCCAAGGTAGTACTTTTATTTTTTAAAATCACTACTTGCTCAGGAGTGCATTTAAAAGTCAACATCAAGCCTTAGGTAGTTGAGGACTATATGTGTGTGTAAGATATTTCTTACAGGTTCACATCTGGAACTGGACTGAAGCCTCTTTGAAAGTCTGGTCCTAAGCCAGGAAGTGAGTGGCAGAGGAATCCTGAATTCCATTCCCACACTCTACTGACTAGATACTCTCACTCACTCTCTCCTGCTTAGCCCAGGTGTGGACACAAACTAAACAGAAGTTGCAGGACTTTCAAAAGGTGCCCAGACACTAGATTTAGCAAACTAGCACATTGCAGCCTGAAAACTGAAGAATTTATGATTGTCATTTTTAATTAAAACAGATTATTATTGTATAACACTGCAGTGATGCCACGATAGATATAAACTGAACCCCGGGGATTCCCTTGGCACAGACAAAACAGATGCACAACTGAGTAGAGTTCATATGATATTTCCAGATGACATAAAAAGCCAGTTAATTAAACTTGCTTTGCTAATGCGAATTTAGGGAAGTCAATTCATTGATCTAAAGTTGTTCTTTCAGTATCCTAGGAATTACAAATGGTAAGTAATAACCTGTTGACTTAAGGTCTGATTTCACTGATTTTTCTCCCCTGAGTCTCTGTTGACCACTTTAAAGGATTCAAGACTGTTTTCCCTACCGATACATAAGGATGGAGAAAAATCTTCTGTTTACCCAGACTAGACCCCTGTCACCTGGCAGCAATACACAGTATTGCCATTGGACATGAAGAGCCAGAATTTTAAAGATACTTAAGCACCTAATTCCGCCATTTAAGCATCACTACCATTCAGAGCTATGCTTAAGCTGCCATCTAACCCCATATGTGTTAAGATGTTTAAGTGTGGTGGGAATATTGGTGCCATGGGAGATCTAAAGTGCTGTCACTACCCCACATCAAATGGCCATAGGACCTAGTGCTTGTACCCAGAAATCACCCAGGGGAGACATTCACTCTTCACGCCCATCAGGATGGCCACCACGCAGAGTATCTTGGCAATGGGATCATTCCAAACGGTCATAGGCCAGATTATCTCCTATGGACTGAAGTTCCTGATGAGAGACACTGCAGACTACATTTGTTTCCCATTGGCTAGACACAACTGAGGAACATGCATGAGTTTTATAGGCTTGGATACTTCCCATCTGTACTCAGACCTGTACATTCTATGTGTCACCATATGAAGCCAAGCACAGAAGCACATGTTTATCAATAGCCAAAGGACATGCACTCTAAACTTGAAGACTGACTACAATGCCCTACATTGGTGCTTTGGAGTAGTGGCCAAGTTCCCTGAATCCTGCCAGGACTTGGCGATATCAAAACTCGCAAGGTGCGTCAAAGGGGAGTTGCTAGTGGACTAGCTGCTAAGTAAGATTTCCCCCACTCTCTGCATCCTTATCACCTCACCACAGCTAATGCTTGTGATAACCTGCCCCGACTCCCAGCTGGGCAAATGGCTGCCACAGCCATCCAGATTCCCAGCCCACTGCCTATCACCACAGTGCAAAACATGTATAATGCCATGTGTTATTTCCCTGTGCTTCACATGTGCCCAACACACAAAGGTCACTCTAGTTATAGGCAAACTAAGCAGCTACTTAGGGGGGACAGTAGACTCACTCCATTATGACAGAGGACTGACCATGCCAAATTTGAATGGCATCGAGACCCAGTGTGCCCGGTCACACCACCACTCATTGATACTGGTCAGGACAGAGGGCAACCAGGACAAAGGCCTATGAGGAGGGTGCAGCACACTGAAATTTTGCTTAGCACAGCAAAGTCTCTTGAATGACCTCTGTGCACACAGGAAACAGAGGATACCTCCTCTCAGCCTGGTTCAAATCATGGTGCCAGCCACCCCCCTAAGGCTAGCCAAAATTCCTTACCATATGCACAAAACCACTTGGTCAATAATGGTGAACACCTTTTGTATGCTAAAAATGTGATGGAGGTGTCTCCATCCATATAGTGGTACACTGCTGGGATCATTGATGCAGCTACCTGCAAGTGCTGTGGAAGGAGGGATATCTAGACTTGGGCCCACAATGGTTTCTTCCCCCCGCCCCCTTCTCCTGCTACCAAAGCAGCCGTCACTTTTTTCTCCCCTCAGGTTCTCTTCTGTGACCACCTACAACATTCAACTGTCCCCTAAGTTGATCCCATCATCGGTCTAGGTCAATCACAGATGTTTCTGCAATTCAAGGACCCTCGTGCAACATCATTTAAGCCAATGGAAAAGGAGTACTTGTGGCACTTAGAGAATAAAATTTATTTAAGCATAAGCTTTTGTGAGCTACAGCTCACTTCATTGGATGCATGCAGTAGAAAATACAGTGGGGAGATTTTATATACTCAGAGAACATGAAACAATGGGTGTTACCATACACACTGTAACAAGAGTGAACAGGTAAGGTGAGCTATTACCAGCAGGAGAGAAAAAAAACCTTTGATCGTGATAATCAAGGTGGGCCATTTCCAGCAGTTGACAAGAATGTGTGAGGAACAGTAGAGGGGGGAAATAAACATGGGGAAATAGTTTTACTTTGTGTAGTGACACATCCACTCCCAGTCTTTATTCAAGCCTAAGTTAATTGTGTCCAGTTTGCAAATTAATTTTAATTCAGCAGTCTCTCAGAGTCTGTTTTTGAAGTTTTTTTGTTGAAGAATTGCCACTTTTAGGTCTGTAATCGAGTGACCAAAGCCAGTGGAGTGACATCAAGGATGAATCTGTTGAACTACACAGAAGTTCTTGAAACATCATAATCCATAGATCAACTCAGCTTTTCTGCCTGTCTCCCCACCCCCATCCTTCTAGAAAAGGATATTCAGATTTCTATGCCCTATACTAGACATAATAGGCCAGATTCATCCTCAGTGCAGTTCTTATGAAACAGCTAGTTATACTAAGAATGAGTTTGGACCAATTTTCCTGGATGGCCATAAAAAGAATGTGTTACCATGATCTCTTGATTTAGCACTAATCCTTTACCTAGTCGCTCCAAGACCTTGTTAGCCCTTTGCAGCTGCTGCACACAGGCTTCCTACCTTCACATTATCACAGATACAATGATCATAAAGACAGATACTGCATTAGTCTTTCCTTTACAGTTCCCTCATCTCTATCGTTAAAGCAGATAAAGTGAGAGGAAAAACCTAACATGATTTTTGACTAAGTTTGAATCCCCACGAACATTCCCCAGTCTTTTGTCTGTTTCTCCCCTTGACACTTCACCTCCCACCCCCCAAGTCCCTTGAGGCCTGGTGATACCCTTCACTGTATACACACAATGCCTAGACTGAAATCTTCAAAATTGCAACACCATGAATCTCAGGCCTATGTTCAATAGAAATATTCCCAGAGCTGAACCCTGGGAGAACCTACTCACAAGCTTTTGCCAGGAAGATCATTTCCCATTTATTACTACCCTCTGTACATAGAGCTGTTAGTAGTCTATAGCACTAGTCCGATGCCAGTATTTTTACATGCTTCACTAACTTCCAGTAGAATACTATATCCAACATGTTGCTTTAACAAAAACACACACACCCCAAACACCAAGGTAAGTTACATACCTTCATATATTAAATTAGTTATTTCATCCAAAAATTCAGATTGCTCTGACAAGATTTATTTCTGGAGAATCTGTGCTGCACTTGTTCGACTGCCCTAATAACTGACTTTGTCTCACATGAAACTACAATGTGTGTAGCCTTATTGCTGTTATCCTTCTTAACAAGAGGTGCAAAATTAGCCTTGCACCAGCTTTCTGGTATTGTGCCTGTGGCAGAGCAGATTCACTCCTGTCTACTTTTAGGCCACAAACAGCTCAGAGACCTTCTTCTGATAAAAGACCTTGTGCAGTTTATTGCAGTGTTTTTTCCAAATAACCTTTACAGACTTTGCAGCCTCATACCAGCAGCAACATACACCCCCTCACCTTCTGCAGCACAGTAGGACCTACCTCATCTTCACACTTTCTTCTTGGGCCTTTTGTACCATTTGGGCTAGTGAGTTAATTAGTCCCTCCAGCCCCTGCATCTATAATTGGTTCAGTTCCTGGTCAGATATGCACTAGGAAATAACCAATTACAGTTGTGGTGATCACAGTTCTGGCTCGGCTGCTGTTGCTCAGCACTCTAGCTAAATGCCCAATTTCACTGGTGACCCAAAGAGTAATACAAGTGACTAGCATTCAGAGGGGTCATAGCAGAAGTCTTTGCTACAGGAATAGATATTCAGAAATTATTAGAAAACAGTTTTCTAGACTTCACAGTTAAATGCCAGCAACTAACAGCATTTACATTTTTGTTTGCACTCAATGTCCTTTAATCATTACTAAAAGGGAGGCACCAGCTCTAAAGATTAACAGCTCAACTGCTATTAAACACAGTACAGTATATTTTAACTTTGTTGTAAGTTTATATTGTGCGTATGTGTGTCATGGCATGCTCTACTCACCCCAAGATAGCACCTTCTCCTGGCCATTCTGGGGATTAGCTCTGCCAGGCCAACTCCTCTGCCAATGGTTGCACTCAGTCTTTTTCTTCCTCTCCAAACCCTCTCTTGCTCTACAAACTGCAGCATCTACTTCATGACTCAGCCCTCCAGCCAGCTCACTGTGTGGTTTCCCCTTCTAGGGATATGTATCAAATTCCCTGCTCACCACAGTCTCAGGCAGTCCTCCCATTCACTGCCACAGGTGCCACTCCCTCAGTGGCTAGTAGGAGAACCCAAACCCAAACCCACCCTCTATTCCAGGTTCCAGTTCCAGGATCCTCTGAACAGCAGCCAAAGCATGGTTCCCTGCTGCCTTTTCCTGAGTCTCTTCCTTTCCTCCTCTCCAGCCCCTGGTTTACCAGCCTCTCAACTCCCTCTTCCCCAAGGAGTAACTATGAGCTATTTGTCTCTATAGTCCCCATGTACACCTTCCAGGGAGTGTTTACAGACTACCTCACTGCAGCCGCTTCCGCTTCTGCTTTCTTGACTTTATATAAACCCGCACAGGTGAGCTGTTTCTAATTAGAGCTTTCCTCCCAGGCTTAATTTTCCTAGATTGCCACCTAATTGGCTGATAGGGCCCAGCTCTTACAGGGTCAGTGTTGGGAGTTCACCTCATCACAATATATATAAAGCACAATTACAAGGAAAGGATCAGTAAATAAACACTCTCAAGGCAAAATTACAATACAATGTTACATTGTACATTACTTATTCAGGATCATGTTAGTATTCAAAGAGTAAAGATTCTGGCTTGCTGTCCGGGGAGTCCTCCTTCTCTGAGTAAAGTGACCAAATTTCTAAATACCTATTCTCTTTTTGGTCCTTCTCTTGTGTACATAGTTGGTGGGAAAGAGTTTCCATTACAAGTACAGTGCATATTTTACTAAACCACAGTTCCATAGGAGGGGGTCACATTTTTCCAATAATGTGCAATACAAAGTCTAGCTGCTAATAAAAAAAATTATATTTGTCATTCTATTTAGAATGTAGAATCTTTACTGAAGCATTAAATAAGCAGGTCAGTGGATCTCTAGAATGCTGGCATTTTCATTTCCTCCCCAAACCATCTAATTCCTCGACACAGCCACCACATGTGCAATGCTTTATACTTTCTAATACAAGTTAAGAAACAGGAAAAAATGCAGGCAATAGTGATATTATAGTTCACTGCCCAGTCCCCAAAGCCTATTGACCACTTGTCTTTTCCAGCCTTTACAGCCCTGGCTGCGTTCCCTCGGGCATCTGTATTACACCCCAAATTTGGATCCCATGTGCCTGTAAGCTTAATGAGTCTGAGCAGTGTCCAGACACTGGCTCCATGCCTGGTCTTTAAGGTACACTCTCAGGGAACAGACTCCAATGTTGTTACCCATTCTTGAGTTGTCAGTCCCCACAGCCCAGCTGCCCTCGGTACCAAGACCAGTGCCATCCCTCCAAGTCTCCCCAGTAGCTTACATACACTTGCTGCAGAGCTTCACCCTTGTCAGTAGCATGATTTACAGTTTAACTCTACAAGGACAATGTGACTTAAAGCGAGGAACATGTTGACTTTGAAAAGGAATTTCCAACCCAGTCACACTTTACTCATAGTTGAAGCACAAGTGATATATACATCTATTGGAAAATAACAAATATCTGCACACAAGACCCTTCTGAGAGCCCTTTGGATCTAGTTGGTATAAGAAGCTTTAGGCCTAGACTATGGGGTTTCTGGGCTACTGATGCCTCTGGATTGCAACTAGAGGCTTAGTCTGGGGAAGGGCCACAATGAGAGGGTGCTCTGAAGCTAGGCTTGGCAGGAAGTGCTGCCCCACAGGGTCTGAGCAGCAGCACCTCTCAGCCCACTGATTGCCCAATACCAGATATAAATCAGGAAGCCATGAAGGGGAGCTGTCTGAACAATAACAGACTGTCTTCCTCTCTGTACTCCAGACCTTGCTTGCAATAGATCCTAGCCTACGGCTTCTGACCTTGGCTTACTCTCCACTTCACTATTCAATTGCTGTCTGTAACCTGGGGGCCTAATGCTGACTTCCTGGTACCCTGACCGGACTTGATTCTGTCCCTGCTATCCACCTGGTGCTGAGCCTGACTTCTGTCCGGGGTTCTCTGCTCAGTGTCCTCGTCTGGTTCCCTTCGTTTGACCCTTTGACCGCACTCCTGTCCCTGTTATTTCATTAGTTGCCCCCCGTGATTATTTGGTTTTCCAGGTCCTGTGGACCCCCCTCTTATGCTTTGCCCACCCACTTCCTGGATCCCAATAAGGCTGAGCCTGACTTCCTGGCATTCTGACGCACCTTGCTCCTGACCCTGGCACTTGTCTCCCAATCTCAACTTAGCAACTGACTAGGGCACACCAGCCACACATGACCTGGCTCTGACAGTTGGTGTCCTTCAGGGAGTCTATGATCCTTCTTCCTTCCCTCTTATGCTGCAACATGTGGGAGCATTCAGAAGACCAAAGTCCAGCCCTAAGTAATCACAGATTGTGGGAAACCGGGAACTGTTGTGCAGTTCTGATTCAGTCAAGAGCAGGGTAGCAATACACATGCACACCACCAATTTACTTTACAGACTTTTCTTAACATTTAAGTAATTTTAAAAGCACAGAAACCCCTCCCCCATACTTCTTTAAAAATATAATTGAACATATCAATATTTGTGTGTGTCTGGTTTCATGCACTTTCCTAGCATTTGACAAGCCTGTGGTAAACAGTAAGCACAGCTTACTGAAGCAGACTCACTGTGGGAAATAATTTGAAATTTCAAAAGAAAATAAGGTCTTTTGAGTTGATTCTTACTCAGCTTCAGACAGCTCAAGGGGCCTCAGAATTGAAATCCTTTAGGAAAAAAAAAATCGGAACTCTGACCTTGTGAATATGCTGCTTGTCTTCTATACACAAGAAAAGAATATTTTATATTCTTGTGTTTTTATCCCTTTTCATTTGCCTGGTGAGGGAGGGGTGAGAAGAAAGGGAGGACCAGTGAACAAAGTAAAAATATGACTTCAGATCAATTCACAGAAAGCTGGCTGTGCTAATATTCCTGGTACTCTCTGTCCAAAGAGAAGCACTGAAGTCAGAGAGGGTGGCGAATGCAAACAGCCTCTTGTTCCCTTAGCTCTTACATTGCTGTGACCTTGTGAATGATACAGAATCTTTATATGGAGGCAGCCCCAAATGGTGAGTTTGCTGTAGTGACACATTTTTACCTGTGCACTTTTCAGTTTATAAGGAGAAGAGAAACTCAGGGTTTGATAAATGAAGATCTGAATTTAGCTTGCCATATTCTGAAACCAATTAAATCAGGTTTAGTGGCTCAAGAGACATTTTTAGTTTTCTGCTGCATAATCAGAAAGTATTAATAGTACTTTGAGCAAAAAATTACAGAAGAAATGTGCTCAAGGGACAGAGTAAATTTTGAATTGATGGAGGTTTAAATGAAGTAAAAGATTTCAAGAAACTAAAAAAAATTACAGTACAGTTCTTCTCCCTCCCCCCATGAATTAGCATAGAATGCTTATCAAAGCTTTGATTTCAGAATTATGGTCTAATTTTTTGGTGGGTGGGGGGGTAGAGAGAGAATGCAAAGCATTAGTAGAATTATAGGACAAACCAGAACTTGTACCTATGCATAAAAGTCAGGTAAATACCAGTTATCTTAACTGTGAGCTCACTGGAGCAGGGACGGCTTTGTGGGGTTTTTTTCCTATAGCAGTTAGTACTTGGAGCCTATAAATATTAATAATAGTAAATGATGCAGAGGCAGCTATTTCATAAAGTGTTTTTCTTCTCTTGATAAAACTTATTTTATACAAACTTTGCATAGAAATCTTGAGGTATGATGTTAGAAAGCCAACAGCTTTAAAGAAACAACAACTAGTAGCTCTTCAAAATATATCCTTATTATATATTTTTCAAAAATGCCAGCAGAAAACTGCTCCGGACAATGCAGACTACTTAGTATCCTGTGTTGAGAAGCAAGGGCTTGGAAGTGATGGGAAATAATATGCACAATTTCATCAGAGCTAGCAGATTTACGGATATATTATATGCACAATACACATGTGTTCCATAGCAGAAGATGCTGAGGCTTTGGAGGAATGAAATTTAGAAGCAAATAAGATGAAATCAGGTAATCTCTTTGTGTAGCAATGCTATGCAGGGCCATCAAACCGGGGGGGGGAACAAAACCTAGTGCACTCTCATAATCTAATGTCCTTATTCACAACAATGCATTTTATAACTACACATGTGTATCTACCGTTCCTGTCAGTTTAATAACAAACTGATGGAAATATATCACAGATATCAGATAGCACTGCAGCAAAGAACAAGTTTTCTAACTCTAAAACAGACCAATTATAATTAGATGTGTCTAGAACTGTTTACACCTGGGTGTAAATATCCCAACATGAGTTTCAGTGAAGATGAGACTCGCTATTGAGGGCCAGATTGTACCCTTATGGTGTAGACCTGGGTAGAAGGCCCTACCCCAGAGGCTCCTAGAGCTCCCCAACAGCCTGCTCACTGGGCTACCCCTTAAAAGGGGTCAGCATGTGATCTGCCAGCCAGCAAACTGGCCCCTGCAGTGGTGGGGATGGGTCCATAACTATACCTCCTTTCTTACCTATTTCTAGGAAGTGCTAGCAGGGAACAATCCCTATGCTGGGCTGAACCAGAACTTCTGATCCAAACACCCATAAATTTAGGGGCAATAAGAACCAGATTTTTGTGGTTCAGCCTGTTTATTTATAGTTTTGTTCAGTTTGTTTATAGTCACAAATCAGAAGTAAGGCAGACGTCCATGCAGTGACAAATACCAGGGATAAAAGTTAACTGAACATTTCTGCATCTTCAAAAGAATGTAGATTCTGTAGGTTCTTTACTTCTAAAAATAACTAAACACAACAATCAGATGGCAATGCTGATTGTAAGGTTTATGCTATTCCCCACATTCTGGGGAAATCCTTAATGCATAAGATCTGGTCAGTTCATGGTCCCTGTATGTCATGAGTAGCATAAACGGGCCACGTCAAAGGAGACAATCTGGCCTACAGTTTAAAAAGCAACGACTATCCATCACCACATGCACATTGCTCATTTACTTTGATGTTTGCAGTTCAGCTTTATTTATGATCATCTATAATGTAGGCACTAATGTACGACAGTATGTTTTGTAAAAATAATGAAGTCTTTGTAGTATGAGGCTTCACTACCACACACCGCTATTGAATCTTTCCTGAGATTTGAGGCGGGGCTGTGTGTGAATGACTAACAAGGTATTCTGATCAGAAAGCGTGCATCAGTGAAGTTCCATTTTATTTACCATACAGTATGTTTTTGAGTAGACCAGAAACTGTCTATCATTTCCAGCTAGACTGTTTCTGATGTATAAAATGCAGTGCTATGTAACCAGTAGGGTGCTATAGAGAATGAATCCTTTTTACAGATTTTTTTTAATTAAAGCAATCCTATAGAATGATACTGCTCTATTTAATCCTATAGTGTGGAGTCTAGAGTACAGGCTTTTCCATCCTACAGACAAAAGAGATAATTTTGGGAGCATTTGTGCCTGGGAAAAACAGAAGCTGCAGAGATTAAGTTGTTTCTGGGGCTGTAGAACAGACTCAGTTGAGGTCTGTCAAATGTAAGGGAATATGAGTTGAGGTTTTCAGTTATAATATAATCCTGAGGACCACCTGGGGAAGGGTGGAAGTTGTTTGTTTTATTTTTGTTGAGGATTTAGATCAGGGGTAATCAATAGGCAGACTCGGGGCCAAATCCATACCGCCAGATGCTTTTGAATGGAACTTGAACTCTTTATTTACTTTTCATTATTTTCTCTGAGGTCTGGACCTTGACTCTACCTTGACCAAAAAATTTAGACCTTGACAAAAAATAATTGATTGCCCCTGGTTTAGCGTCTGATCTGTCAAGCAAGCTTTCAGCATTGATCAATCCTAAATGCTGTGAAGTCAGTGCAAAGATCTGACTGCAGCACTGGGGCATTACAGGATTGTAAATTCTTCACAGCAGCACCTTTGCTTCTTTGTTTGTCTGTAAAGTGCTTAACTCACTTTGGATGATATGAGCTGTATTTTCTAAAGCACTCAACATCAGCCTAACTCTTCTCCCATTTTAGTTCATAGTAAACTCTCAAAATTCAGTGGGAGCAGAACCAGGCCAATGTTCAGCACTTTAGCAAATCCCTCCCATTATAAATAGCAAATAATAATATACCTGACCACTTTGGAGAAAGAATGCCCTTTCCTATAAATAAAATCCCATATATCAAATATTCTACAATGGGGTGCCCAACCTACGGCCCGCAGGCTGTATATGGCCCACTGGAGCATTTCATAAGCCCCATGCGATGAATCTGTTTGGCCCACAAAAGGTTGTGCTTAGGTTTATGTGGCCCTTCTGTGTAATAAGTTTGGACACAACTGCTCTACAACAGTCTTTTTAAAAGACTGCCCAAGTTTACTCTTACTGAAGTCATTACTATTCATATTTATTTATTTATTTATTCATTCTTTAATCAGTGGTGATATTATTGTAGCCTTTTACTGTCAACGGGAGTTTTGCCATTGGACTGATGATAGCAGAATAAGAGGCTTAGAACTATAACTTGAGGAAAAAGCTATACTAGATCTTACAGTAGCTTTTTATAAAACATTTTAAAACAGTTTTAATAGATCTGAATTTGTGTTTTTCAGTATTAGGAGGGGTTCCCCTCGAATGCCATCCCCTAACATAGGACAATCATTTATTTGTTTTGCTCCATTTTTTTGCTATATTTATACTAATTTCAGCCTTATTCTTGTATGAAGTGGAATTAAATCATGTCCTCCTTTGCCCTCTGATCAGTCAAGTAAGTAGAAGAGTGACTGGTAACTCAAGAAGAAGAATAGAACTTCCTTGGTCAGATGGTGGAATACTGAAAACATGTATCTCCTAAAATATTTACTAATCCTTTAATTTTGACAAATTAATTACTATTTTCCCCTCAGCACTAGACCTGCAGTGTAGAAAATATCTTCCCATACATTTACAGTTACTTTCAGTAAAATGACAATAAAGAGTCTAGTTGAAGTGTGTCTCAAAAGACTTTATACATTAATGATGCGTCAGAGAAAAACCTTTCCCTCCAAACACCACTGCGGCAAAAAATTTAACTTCTCTGCCAAACGTAGTTAAAAATTCACTTTTTAAACTCCAGTCTAGCTCCCCCAGCAATAACTTGCCCATTTGACAGTTGGAGATTAATTTATTTAAGGGTTTAAGTCCACCCTTATGGAAATTCAGCTCATGGCAGAAGTCACTTGCTTTATTCCACAATACTGTATCTCAGATTTGGAGAGCCATGTAAGAATAACAGCCGTCAGTACTTTAAAACAGTCACTGTCAAAAAGCTGTTGTCAGACTAATCACACTGAGAGAGCCCTACAGCTTCCCTTCATCTACCCTCATATTTTACATAAGAAGAATATAGGGCCAGAGATTCCTCCTTTCCACCACCCTGGCAACCCTAAGGGAAGGGGGGAAAAAATCTCAATGCAGATCTCCTCAGAGATGCCCCAACACTGTTTCAGCCTAGGATAGGGGTGTTTAAGTTTTCCCACCAATTTTCAGGCCTGAATTCTAATCAGAAAGTCACAGAGATACCCTCAGATCCAAAGTGGGAGGCCCTGTGTCTGTGCACCAGCTTTGGGCCCCTTCGGTTCTCTTTCCCTGCTCCCTGGCTGCAAATGCCCTTGGGAAACACTTTAAGGGGGCAGTTCCCCAGCAAGGAACAATCTCATTGGAAAAAGTTATTAATCTCCAAACTATATTAGCTTTCCCCACACATGTCTGGGATGTGATGTGTGTCTTCCCAGCAAAGCCCATGACCCATTCAATGCACCGCTGATTTCCAGACCCGCCATTTTCCACCCCCTCTTTGTATCCAAGATATTCAGAGAATGGAAATAAAATTCCAAATATTCATCCTTTTAAGACCCTTTCTTCAGGGTTTGTTTCACTATCCACAAAACAATCACAAAATAAAAGCAAATCAACTGGAAATCATTGGACAATAATAATTTCCACAGAGGTTTTAGTTGGAGAGGAGAGGATACATCCATTCCCTTTTGATTTAGCTTCCCCTTTCTTTTACAATCTTCCTCAAGCAGCTGTGTGAAAGGCCTGTTAACCCTTTACTATCTGCAATGAATCACAGAATATGAGGGTTGGAAGGGAACTCAGGAGGTCATCTAGTCCAACCCCCTGCTCAAAGCAGGACCAATCCCCAACTAAACCATCCCAACCAGGGCTTTGTCAAGACTGACCTTAAAAATCTCTAAGGAAGGAGATTCCACCACCTCCCTACGGAACCCATTCCAGTGCTTCACCACCCTCCTAGTGAAAAAGTTTTTCCTAATATCCACGCTTTTACCTTGTCACGGACCCTCATCACAATCAGATCTGATCAGCTCCCAAGTAGTTAAATAATAAAAATCTCTCTCATGCACACTCTTCCTTCCTTCCCAATCAGTAGGAAAAATAGTTTGATTAGTTTATAGGGATTTGTTTGGGGGGATTTTTTGGTGTATATACCAGGAATGCTCCTGCAGAACCACTGACTCTCTCCACTCCTTGCAGAAGGAGTCAGACCTGCATAATAGATTTTGGGCACATTGTTTGGGCCATAGGTAATTACATGTTCTGTAAATACTTTAAAGATTCAACTGTGAGGTAGATCACAGGAATATCCTGGACTAGGGGTACTCGTACCCCTCATGGACCAATTGCTAATCATTAGACACCTAGTGGAATATTTGGGTTATCCCAGCAGAAATTACATTTTTATCTACAGTAATATTTCCATTTTAGTGAATCATTAGTATTAGGACTAATCCTCCAGCCCTTTAATCAAATAAGTAAAAGTTTCCTATATAATTACTTAAACAACAAATCTCTCCCAAAAGCATGTAACACAACGGACTCTTCTTATAATCCAAAATATCATGGAATTATACAAAATCAGCAAAATACCATTCTTGGGCCTCATACTAGAGCTCATACATACCCAGAAGTCCAACAGAAGTCCAACCATTAGGTATTATTTACAAACGAGAACTTGACTGGAAACACATTTTTATTTTGTCTGCTAACTATAAAAAGGAATTATTAACTCATAACACCATCCTTCTTTCCTCATTCTCAGATTAACATCCTTTCACATTGCTTAGACATATGTTTAAATTTTATACTATAAAAATCTCCATGTCCTTTTCTTCAAATGACTGTATACAAGATACTTTGATAGTCCTTGCAGATGTTTTCTAGCTTTTGTGCACACTCTGGGTAAGTATCGAGTTACTCATTATAATTCGCTGCTTTCTTATAATACAAATTGATTTTCCCCAAATATACCTGACATTTTAAACTAGCATTTACTGTAAGTGTCTAGGAATCATGAAGGAGTAGTCAAGGTCTATCTTTAAATCTAGGCTCAACTACTCAGTCATTGTGCAACCTCAGGCAACAAACTTGACCTCCTTCTGGCTCAGTCAATCCAGCTGGCTAAAAAGCAGGAAGTCACTGAAAACCAGATGCTGCATCTGAGCAGATCTTCCCTGGGTAAATAAATTACAAGAGAGCCACAGGGATGGAAGAATACAGTGTTTCTTATTGTCAGTCATGAAGGTATATGGAGGTAAATTGGAAAAAGCCATGAGGTCTTTTGGCCTCCAGCTTTACTTTGATATTTGAAAAATAGCATTTTTATTGCTAGATACAGATATGAAACTTCTTTTTTTGTTGCTGCCAGTGAACTGCAAGGTTGGCCCATCTTTTCTTTTAAGCGGAGTGACTTTGTGAAAGTTTTTTGCCTACCCTCTTTGTTTTCTGCCTCACTTCTTTATAGCTTACAAACATCTGACATGTGAACACAAATACTTGATTAAATATGCATTATATTGGTGAAATGTGTGAGACCCAGGCTTTGATTTGACCGCAAGAACTTGTATTAATGGAAACCAGGAGTATTTTGGGAAGTGATCATGAGTTTATTTTCTTGAAGAGGAGAAGGATGCAGCTATTGGGCCCACTACAGGAGCTCTTACTCTGGTCTTACAACTGCAGTTCAATCAGAGTCATTGTAACATTACTCTTAGTAGAAACTGCTTTAGTTGTTTAAGAGTGCAAAGTTAATTTAGGTTAATTTAGGAGGCAGCATATTACACACTCCCTACTAAGGGAGGAGGAGGAAAGGGGTATATTGAGCAAACTTTACTATCCCCAAAATGACAGGTTTTGCTCATCCAGTGCTATAGGGCTTAAGTTATGTTGTATTAATTCTGATGCAATGAATGAGGCCAGAGAGTCAAAGGTGTAACATGGTTTGAGTTTTGAGTGCAGAGACCTCTACCTGCTTAGTACCATGGTAATACTATTAAAAATCCTTTTAACCCTTTAAAGATAAATAAAAAGGAAAAACAGTTAAGGCATGTAAAAATGTAATATGAAATGTAAAATGTACAATATTAAGTAATGTAAATGAAATGTAAAATATTAAGTGAGGCTTGTATTTAAACAATATAGAATCATAGAATATCAGGGTTGGAAGGGACCTCAGGAGGTCAACAAGTCCAACCCCCTGCTCAAAGCAGGACCGATCCCTGACTAAATCATCCCAGCCAGGGCTTTGTCAAGCCTGACCTTAAAAACTTCTAGGGAAGGAGATTCCACCACCTCCCTAGGTAATGCATTCCAATGTTTCACCACCCTCCTAGTGAAAAAGTTTTTCCTAATATCCAACCTAAACCTCCCCCACTGCAACTTGAGACCATTACTCCTTGTTTTGTCATCTGCTACCACTGAGAACAGTCTAGAGCCATCCTCTCTGGAACCCCCTTTCAGGTAGTTGAAAGCAGCTATCAAATCCCCCTCATTCTTCTCTTCTGAAGACTAAACATCCCCAGTTCCCTCAGCCTCTCCTCATAAGTCATGTGTTCCAATCCCCTAATCATTTTTGTTGCCCTCCGCTGGACTCTTTCCAATTTTTCCACATCCTTCTTGTAGTGTGGGGCCCAAAACTGGACACAGTACTCCAGATGAGGCCTCACCAATGTCGAATAGAGGGGAACGATCACGTCCCTCGATCTGCTGGCAATGCCCCTACATATACATCCCAAAATGCCATTGGCCTTTTTGGCAACAAGGGCACACTGTTGACTCATATCCAGCTTCTCATCCACTGTAATCCCTAGGTCCTTTTCTGCAGAACTGCTGCCGAGCCATTCGGTCCCTAGTCTGTAGCGGTGCATTGGATTCTTCCATCCTAAGTGCAGGACTCTGCACTTGTCCTTGTTGAACCTCATCAGATTTCTTTTGGCCCAATCCTCCAATTTGTCTAGGTCCCTCTGTATCCTATCCCTACCCTCCAGCGTATCTACCACTCCTCCCAATTTAGTGTCATCTGCAAAGTTGCTGAGGGTGCAATCCACACCATCCTCCAGATCATTTATGAAGATATTGAACAAAACAGGCCCTGGGGCACTCCACTTGATACCGGCTGCCAACTAGACATGGAGCCAGTAATATCCCTTACTCCCTTTAGCTGCAGAGAGTTTTTAGAAGGGAAAAAAACAGTTTGACCATCTCTTATATGGTACTGAAGGTGGTAATAACTACAGTATTCTTTCTGGGGAAAAGAGAAGAAGTTAATTGCTATAGACTGCTGCTGTTGCTGAAGTTCAATTCAGTACCCTAAAAACCAAAACAAGACGAATACACACAAAAAAGGGAGAGAAAAGAACAGCAAAGATAGAAAATGCTTTCTGTCTTTGGTGTTCACTCTTGCTTATAATCTCACTGCTGAACAAACATACGTACAGCACAGGGACTTATTCTCTATTCTGAGGGCATGTCTAAACTACGAAATTAGATCGACTTTATAGAAGTCGAACTTTAGCAACTAATTTTATACAGTTGATCATGCATATCCCCACTAATTGCATTAGGTCGGCGGAGTGCATCCTCAATACCGTGGCTAGCATCGACTCATGGAGTGGTGCACTGTGGGTAGCTATCCCACAGTCCCCGCTGCCCATTGGAATTCTGGGTTAAGCTCCCAATGCCTGATGGGGCAAAAACATTGTCGTGGGTGGTATTGGGTACATGTTGTCAGTCTCCCCTTCTCCCTCCCTCCTTGAAAGCAAACTATCATTTTGCACCTTTTTTCCTGGGTTATCCGTGCAGACGCCATAGCACAGCAAGCATGGAGCCCGCTCAGCTGTACACTGCTTTTGTGAGCATTGCAAATACCTAGTGCATTATCCTGAAGAATGTGCAGAGCCTATCTAGGAGCCACCAGCACGAGGACGATTGTGAGGAGGACATGGACACAGACATTCCTTAAAGCACAGGAGGTGGCAATTGGGACATCATGGCGGCATTGAGGCATGTTGATACAGTGGAACGCTGATTCTGGGCCCGGCAAACAAGCACAGACTGGTGGGACCACATAGTGTTGCAGGTATGGGATGATTCCCAGTGGCTGCAAAACTTTTGCATGCATAAGGCCACTTTCATGGAACTTTGTGAGTTGCTTTCCCCCGCCCTGAAGTGCAGGAATACCAAAATGAGACTTGCCCTAACAGTTGAGAAGCGAGTGGCGATAGCCCTGTGGAAGCTTGCAACGCCTGACTGCTACAGGTCAGTTGGGAATCAATTCAGAGTGGGCAAATCTACTGTGGGGGCTGCTGTGATCCAAGTAGCCAGGGCAATCAATACCCTTCTGCTAAGAAGGGTAGTGACTCTGGGAAATGTGCAGGGCATAGTGGATGGCTTTGTTGCAATGGGGTTCCCTAACTGTGGCGGGGCGATAGATGGAACACATATCCCTATCTTGGGACTGGACCACCTTGCCAGAGAGTACATAAACCGCAAGGGGTACTTCTCAATGGTGTTGCAAGCACTGGTGGACCACAAGGGTTGTTTCACAGACATGAATGTGGGATGGTCGGGAAAGGTGCATGACGCTCGCATCTTTCAGAACTCCGGGCTGTTCAGAAAGCTGCAAGAAGGGACTTTCTTCTCAGACTGGAAAATTACTGTTGGGGATGTTGAAATGCCAGTAGTTATCCTTGGGGACCCAGCCTATCCCTTGCTCCCATGGCTCATAAAGCCGTACACAGGCAGCCTGGATAGCAGTAAGGAGCAGTTCAACTATAGGCTGAGCAAGTGCAGAATGGTGGTAGAACGTGCCTTTGGATGTTTAAAAGCTCGCTGGCGCTGTTTGCTGAGTAGGTTAGACCTCAGCGCAACCAACATTCCCATTGTTATTGGTGCTTGCTGTGTGCTCCATAATATCTGTGAGAGTAAGGGGGAGATGTTTATGGAGGGGTGAGAGGTTGAGGCAGATCACCTGGCAGCCAATTTTGAACAGCCAGACACCAGGGCAATTAGAAGAGCACACCGAGGCACACTGCGCATCGGAGAGGCTTTGAAAAACAGTTTCATGACTGACCAGGCTACGGTGTGACAGTTGTGTGTGTTTGTCCTTGATGCAAAGACGCCCCCTTTGGTGAATGTACTTCCCCGTAAGCTAATCCCCCTTCCCCCTTCGCCACACCTGGCACAGGAAATAACGTCCCTATTGTTCTGAATCCATTCATTCTTTATTTATTAAAAAAAAAAACTTGAGATCACTGGCAACGCTGACTACTAAAAGGAAGCCCAGGTGTACAAAGGGTTTGATAACGGGGTGGGGTGTGGGAGGAGGGAAGGACAAGGCCAGATTGCTTATTGTAGCCGCACTACAAATCAAAGCTGTTTGAATGATAGCCTTCTGTTGCATAGCCCATCCCCTGGAGTTGAGTGGCAGGGTGCCCGGAGCCCCCCTTCTTGGGCATCTGGGTGAGGAGGATATGGAACTTGGCGAGGAGGGCAAGCAGTTACACAATGGCTGCAGCGGGGGTCTGTAGTCTAGTTGACTTCCTGCAGCTCCACCAGACACCTCATCATGTCCGTTTGCTCCCCCATTAGCCTCAGCATCTCCTCTTGCGTGTTACGATCACACTCACTGTATGCTTTCCTGGCCTCTCCCACTGAATGCCTCCATGGATTCAGCTGTGCCCTACCCTTGCGAGAGGACTGCATGAGCTCTGAAAACATGTCATCGCGAGTGCGTTTTTTTCATCTTCTAATCTGCGATAACCTCAGGGAGAGAGTTGATGGGGGGAGCATAGAAACATTTGCAGCTGCAGGGGGAAAAAAGGGAGAGTAGACTTTACAGAAGATACATTTCTGAGGACAAAAGGGAGACTCTTTCGCATAGAATCAAGCAATTCACAGCACACAGCACATGTGTTTTAGGTACAAGGTTGCGTTTTGCCTTTTATATTGAGTGCCTTGTGGTATGGTGACTCATCACACATGGCTGGGTAACAGAATTTGGTTTCCAGGCAGCCATGGTAAGCAAAAGGGTACGTGAGGTTGGCTTCTTCCGCATTCATAACATGTGGGAATGGTTTCAAACTGCAGCACCGTCCTTTCCCATAGCAACCAATGCCGGTTGTGTTTGCCATTTAAAAGGAGGGGCTGCAGTTCTGGGGTGGATGTGCAGCACACACACACACACACACCCCAGCATGATTATTCTCTGGGATGATCCCTTTTAGCCAAGCGCAAACAGCTCAGCATGCCCGGGGTCTAATGTGTCGGGGGTCACCAAACAGAGGGGATTAGTGTTCCCTTACAAAACTTCTCCTATTTCAACCAGATGACCATGAATGATAACACTCTCCTGAGGCTGACACAGAAAGATAAAGACCGAATGTTGCATGAATGTGACCAAAACCCAGGGCCATTCGCTGCCATGCTTTGTGCTGCAATGATTCCAGATCGCTTGCTACTGGCTTGGCGTGGTAATGTGTCCTACCGTGGAGGACGAAATAAGGTAGTCCTCCCCAGAAACCTTCTGCAAAGGCTTTCGGAGTACCTCCAGGAGAGCTTCATGGAGATGTCCCTGGAGGATTTCCACTCCATCCCCAGACACATAAACAGACTTTTCCAGTAGCTGTACTGGCCACGAAAGCATCCCAATTGTTCAGGGAAAATCAAACACAATTGCTTTTAACCCCTGTAGTCTCGTTACAAATGTGCACTCACCAGAGGTCCCTTCTGCACCATCAGGGTCTGGGAACCATAGGCCGTGGGAAGGTATTGGCTCCAGGGTGAGGAAAAGGTCCTGGCTGCTGGGGAGAATGGATTCCCTGCGCATTCTCCTCCTCCTCCTCCTTTTCCTCTTCCTCATCCACAAAATCCTCATCTGTGTTGCCTGAGGCTGCTGTGTGTTGGGGTACTGGTAGGGTCCCCCCCTAGAATGGCATGCATCTGATCATAGAAGCAGCATTTCTGGGGCTCTGTCCTGGAGCAACCGTTTGCCGCCTTTGTCTTTTGGAAGGCTTGCCTGAGCTCCTTAATTTTCACATGGCACTGCTGTGTATCCCTGGTGTGTAGCCTCTCTCCACCATGCCCTGTGCAATTCTGGCATATATATTAGTATTTCTTCTGCTGGATCGGAGTTCTGCCTGCACAGATTCTTACAGCCATCAGATCCAGTGTCTCCCGTTCGCTCCATGCTGGAGCTCTTTTGCGATTCTGGGACTGCATGGTCTCCTGTTCTGCTGAGCTCGCCACGCTGACCAAATGGAAAATGAAATTCAAAAGTTCCCAGTGCTTTTCCTGTGTACCTGGCTAGTGCATCAAAGTTGAAAGTGCTGTCCAGAGTGGTCACATTGCAGCACTCTGGGATAGCTCCCGGAGGCCAATACCATTGAATTGCACAGTGCTACATCTACACGACCCCAAATTAGACCTAGGAAGGTCAATTTTAGCGTGACTCCCCTTGCCAGGGAAGCGTACAGAAGTCGATTTTCAGAGCCCTTTAGGTCGGCCGAATGGGGTTGGTTGTATAGACGCATTCATTATAAAACTGACATACCGTTGCTAAATTTGACCTAACCTCGTAGCGTAGACCAGGCCTGAGACCTGGCAAACTTTTATCAGCATGGGGCTGTTTAGGGCATTGCTTTTAGCTGGCTCTCTAGTCACAGACTTCAACAGTGTTGCAAAATAGGCAGTTTTAGCCAGCTAAGCTAGTCTCTTATTAAACAGAAAGTGAAAGGAGAGGGATAGTATAGAGAAGAAATAAGGTAGAGAAGGAAAAAAGCACACAAGAGGACAGGATGACTGAAACCAAAGTTCTAGATTTCAGGTGGTCTTGGGTATTCAGCAGGAGGTGGTGATATTACCTGGGTCTGTCCCTCTCTGAGCTGGTCTGTTCCGATTGGTTAAGATATTGATAAAATGGGCTGGATTAAAGAATAATCAGCCAGGAAAAGGAGGCTTTTAAGACATCTGGGTATAAAGTAAAATTATACAGGGAGGGATTCCCATAGTGCTCTCATATATATCTATATATATATATATCTGTAGCAAAGCAACAGCATGCCTTACCAATTGTGTTACACAACAACATTTGAACTTCTAATTCTCCAGCTATCCAAGCATTTATAATCACACTCAGCATGGATATCTGAGTTAACGTCTCTGGGGACTGAAATCATTCTGCCTCACACTCCGGTGGGCGTGCGCATGCACGTGTGTGTGCACGCATGCACATCTTGCCATGTGTTATTATTGACATATTCCACCAATGAGGTATGGAGTTTTGGGAATATTTTTTTTATGTGTTTGTGTTAATAGTCCTTAACTTTTGCATGAATTTAATTAATACATCAACACAGCCTATAAGCACTATATAATACATGCTATAAGCATTTTAATGTGTTGCCGGTTGGTTTCTTGAGGACACAAAATAACTTAACACCAGCCTTAAATTAAATGGGCACATATTCATTTTATAGATAATGCAGATTTGTCTTGAAAGACTTCAGGCACTGGTCTTTTTCTATTTATGCTCACCTTTTTAAAAATGTAAAATACATATAGTGGAATATTAAAGAAAGGCAGGGCAGATTTTCTGAGTAAATTTCTAACACACTTTGCAGATAAACCACATAAGCCTTTTATCTACAATCAGCAGCAGAACATGATCCTTTCCACGAAAGATTCAAAACTAGCTCTCACCAATATCTGTAGAATTTTTTTTAACCATGAATGCAAAATGTCATTTATCTCCTACAACCCGTCACTCTCACAACTCAGAATCAGGGTATTGTGTATACAAAACTGCATACAGTGTTTTTGTAATCAACAGTAACTACCAAATTCAGTGGGTATGCAATTTTCCCATAACAATTATGAAACAGGTATTGGTCAGTCTAACTCCTTATATAACAGGGTATAAGGTACACGATCTGGCATATATGTTACTATTTACATCAGTTCCAGTTTGGCTCATCACTTAAAGAAAGGATGTGAAGAAATTGTTTAATTGCTTTGCATTTTAATTTTCTAGCTTTCAAAGACCAATATACTCCTTGTATTTGCCAATTTTCTGGAACTAATTTGAGGAAGTCTTACTGACACGAGATATTTGGATTTATTGAATCAAGAGAGGAAATACAGTCTTGAGGTTAAGGTACTCGTGTGAGCCTAAGGTGATTTGGGTTCAAATCCCAGCTCTGTCATATATTCTCTGTGTGATCTTGGTCAAGGTGCTTAATCTCTCTGTGCCTTAAAATAGGGAATGATAATAATACTTCCTTCCTCTAAATTTGCCTTGTCTATTTAGATTAAACTCTTAAGGGCAGGGACTATCTCTTCCTTTGTGTATGTACAGTAAGTAGCACCCAGGGACCCTGATCTTCATTGGAACCCCTACATACTATTGTAGTAATACATAATTATAATTAATTTTGACAAGAAAAGGAAAGTTTATAAGAGAAGTGTCAACCACCAGATACTGCATAGCTAAGACTCAAAATCTGCCCAGCAACCTGGATAAGAGAGAGAATCAGGGATTTCTAATCTTAAAGCACATGTAAAATGATAAATCTCTTTTTCTTTTCCTGTGACCAAGGTAGTAGATAACACAAACCATTATCTTCATGCAACAGATAATTTAGTAATGCCATTAACTCTTTAGTCTATTTCCTCATTACATGACTGACAAAACTTAATAGGAGTCCCACTTGCTAGATGTTCTTTAGTTCCTGGTCTTAATCCAAAGAAGGGGGGAGAGAGAGAGAGAGAGAGAGAGAGATGCTCATATTATATACCTCTTAGGAACATCTAGACCCCCTGAAAGAAGTCACAAGGCACCATTCCCTATCTGTTCTTTCCCCTGGGCCCATCAGACTGTTCTTCAGGATCAAACATGGGCAGTGGAAAAGTAGGATGGGGAGGAGGTGGTCCAGTGTAATGCACATTGTCTTTCCACCAGTCCAGTAGAGAGACCCTAAAAAATGCAGCACAGCCCAAGGAAGTATTTGGATTGATGCAGCCAATGCTACTCTTATAGTAGAGATCCTTCTTTAAATGGGAGGTCCCCTTACTAAAGAAGCCCTGTCAACGCTAGAGATTTACTGCCAGGGAAGGGATGAGGGGTGTCACTGAGGACTCAGAGTTAGCACTGAGGTACATGGATGGCTCTGGATTCCTGTAGAACCTCTGGGGTTTGTAGCTTGTTGCTATGCGGAGTGGGGGTGCTCCATCTGCCATTTCCCACAGAATAGTTTGGAGGAAACTCTGTGAAAAGAATCTCCAAGAGATGTTCAACATCTTAGCCCTTTCTGCCGGTTTTCCCAGAAGAGGAGTTGTGTCCTACTATGTTTAACTCTTCAGTGTTCAGGTACAAGTTGAGCATTGCAAGCAAAGAGATTAGACCAGGATGTGCATGCAACAGGCTGATGACATCATGAGAAGTTTGGATGTACAAAAAATGAAGGAAGGGGCCCTTAGTTTTCTGCACATCTTTAATGCTATAGGAGGACATGGTTTACATACGGCTTAAATTTACAATAAAATGCAGAGATTGTAAAACCTAGTTCAAAGAGAACGTAGACCAACAAGCATGAAAGACAAAAACTTAAAATGAGAATGGTCATAAAAAAACCTCACTGAGAACTGGTGTTGTTAAAACAACTGAATAAAAATGGCAAGTCAAAGGCTAATTCGACAATAATGGTAACAGGAAAAATCATGGTGATTTAAGGAAATTGTATTGTACTTTAGGCATGATGTGAAATTACGTCTGAGGAACTATGCTTAAGTGAGTCACGTTGTATAAATATAGATGGACTATATGGGCCCAAAAAGTCAGAGGTATTAACAAGACTATGTCACTATCCAACGTTAAACAGTACCAAACAAGCTTCAGGCTTTGGTATACAGAGACCTCAGCCTGATTAGTACCGTGGCAAACGGACCAATAATTTTTTTTTAAAGATACAGAAAAGAAGGAAAAACAGTTAAAGCATTTGCAATGCAAAATATTAAATAAGACTTTTATTGTAGCAAACCCACTGTTCCCTTTCCTTTCAGAGTAAAAGAGATTTTAGAACAGGGGTCGGCAACCTTCGGCACGTGGCCCATCAGAGTAATCTGATTGTGGGACGCAAGACATTTTGTTTATGTTGACTGTCCACAGGCACAGCCCCCCACAGCTCCCAGTGGCCGCAGTTCACCATTCCCAGCCAATGGGAGCTGCGGGAAGCCGCGGGCTGCAGGGATGTCCTGGCTGCCACTTCCCACAGCTCCCATTGGCCGGGAACGGCGAACCACAGCCACTGGGAGCTGTGGAGGGCTGTGCCTGTGGATGGTCAACATAAATAAAATGTCTTGCGGCCTGCCAGCGGATTACCCTGATGGGCCATGTGCCAAAGGTTGCCGACTCCTGTTTTAGAAGGGGAAAAAATCCCTTGTTTGACAGCCTTTTAGATGGTATTACCAATAACTGTCCTTTTGGGGGGGAAAGAGAAGTTAGTTGAGATGAAGCTATTGTTAAAGTCTGATCCTGTTTCCTAGAGACAAAACTAGAAAAGCACACGAGGGAAGAGAAAAGAACAGCAAAGAGAGAGAATGTGCTTCCACCTCAGTGTTGCCTCTCACTTTCAACATTGCTGCTGGAAAAACATGGGCACAGCACACAGTCTTATCAGCCACTTCGATACCTGGCAAACTTGTACCAGCATCAGAATATTTAGGCCATTGCTTTTAGTTGTCTGTTTCTAGTCACTGGCTTGCCTGGAGGAAAAACTTTAGCCCTGTAATCATTTTTATCCATGTGTGTTGCCTCCTTTAAAAATAAGCAAAACCATTATGTTCTTTTGGCATTGCTTTTGCATTGATGAGCCATTTACAACACCCAAAGGAGGGTAAAAGTTTGCAGGCATTTTTAATCTATAACAGACCCTGTCCACCTGTTGCACCACCACCATTTGTGAAGATAACGTAGCCACGGGGTAACTTAGCCCATCCTTTGAATTTAACCTTACATGAACAAAAACAACAACAAAAATCACTTATATCACAAACAAAACAGGAAAGAACTTTTTTAAAAAGGAAAAAAACATTTAAAAAAACCAACACAATCACAAAAGTTTGGTGCTGCAACAGCCCCTCGGTTCTGGTGGTTTGAAATTCAATTCACAGTAAATGCAGCAGCAGCCAAAATAAGCTGGCATTCTGTTAAAAAGAGTAATTACCCATGATGTTATTTTATTAAAAGTTTGCTTTATCAACTTAACCATCAACAATTCAAAGCATTTACATTAACCCTTTAAAGTTTTTACTATTTACAGCTGTAAACCCAAAAATAAACAAAGGAAAAAAGAGAAAAAAAAATAACAGATTTTTTAAAATTGTCAATTGCTATAAAATAATTGCTCACCCTTTCTTTTTAATAGAAGATTAACAGTTTGCTTTGCGGTTTTCCAAACAAGCCCAATGGACTTTAAAAACAATCTTTTGTTTTATCAACTTTGAAAACAATTGCTTGTTGGCCAATATGCCAGTTTCTGAGTATATATTAATCCTTTAGGCCTACCAACAAAGGCCAAAATTGTTGTATATATTGAGATGGAAAATATGGACCCAAAAAGTCAGAGCTGTTAACAAGATCCTGTCACTGTCCAACATTAAACAATTTCCTGGCACCTCCTATTAAATTTGGCCCTTTGATATATAATATTCTGTCTGCTTATGAAATGGGCATCAAAAGCCTCTTTCACTTTGGAATAGTCTCTCTTTTCCTCATCAGTGAGGAATAGGGCACACAGGATGTCATCATCAGAATCACCCATGGCAAATATCAGGGCAGTTACCCTGGTATTCTTGTGCTTTTGCTGTGAAACCGGAAGTCATCAGGAATCGCTCAAGTTTCTGGATCCAACAAAGCCAGTTGTCTGAGTTGCCAAAAAATCAAACTTCTCTAATGGAACCATTTGCACTATGGGCTCTATTGCTGTGCTGAGACAGGGCTGTGCCTCCTAACCCGCTGCAGCTTTTACAGGGGTCCTCCCTGATTTGCCAGTTTCCCCACTCACTCATCATCTGGCTATCCGGGGGGGTCTCTTTTCTTTACTTTATTCCTTTAGAGAAAGGGATTCACTCACTTCTGACACACTGTAGTGTCAGGACATAAACACAAAGAACCATGCTTTAAGCAGCAAATAGAGAACTCCCTAACCAGGAAGTTGCTACATTTATTAAGCTCCCAGCTGCAATACATTGTGGTTCTCTCAACTGTGGAGCACCAGGACCTCTATAAACCCTTCACACGGTCATAACTGCTATTGTTGTTAAAGGCCAATCTTATTTCCTAAGAAGACAGAAGAAGAAATAAATCGAGGGAAGACAAAAGAACAGAAAAGATGGAAAATGCAGCTTGTTTCTGGTGTTGACTTTCACTTGCAATCTTGCTGCTGAAAAGACACAAGCACAGCACACAGTCTTATCAGCCACTCTAAGACCTGGCAAATTTGTACCAGTACTGCGCTGTTTTAAGACGTTGCATTTATCTGCCTCTTTCTGAGAACAGGCCTACGGCACAGTTGCAAAATATACAGTCTTGGCCAGCTAAGCCAGATTCCTATTAGACAGAATTAAAAAGGGAGAGAGAAAGGAAATAAAGTGAGGAATGAAAAGGACACATGGAGGGGAGGAGAGAAAGTGTCACATTTCGGGAGGTAGTTGGGATTCAGCTGGAGATGGTAGCGGTGGCGATGTCACTTGGGTCCCTGTCTCTGGTGCAGTCTGGTCAGGACATATGTTAGGATCAGGATGACAAAGGCCTGGAGTCCCAGGAGACAGTAGGGGTGGCAGCCATGATTATAAACTCTGCAGCGGTTGTTGGCAGACAACTGCTTTTTCGGCTAATTTTTCCCCAAAAGTCTTCTCTTTTTAAGAACCCACAAAAAGAGTGATGGGCAGAATAGCCTATCCCCTTGTTATTTTGTCCAAAATTAGACCTAATTTCCAATGCACCAATATTGGTTCATTGATATCTGCTTCCACACTGCTCATTAGCCATGCCTGATCTTAACACAGTCCTTAAGTTGTATCAGTAAACTTTTTTGTTTGGACTAATGCAGACTCTTTTTTGAATCTTTTCCCAAGTAATATTTATTGTTATAGGTTACTGTGACACTTTATTAACTTTCACTCACTTCCTACAGTTGAACTCACAGTTAGAATAAATGTGAAGGCCCAATTGTCACAACAGGCACCACAAATGACCATTAAAATAACCTCCAAATTGTTTCAGTTATTTTCTAATTAAAATAAACCACTAATTGAGCTATATGAAATTACATCCTCTTAACACTCAGTTAACAGCTTAATTCAATAGTCATAAATTCAGCACCATCTTTGTATCAGATAATTAATGGTAATTATAAACTCTATAAAAAGCTCCATATTAAGCTTGACTTAAAATATTTCCCATTAATTTTAAAGTGACAAAGGATTATTCATGTAGTTGGTCACTTCACTAGACAAGAGATGAACATAAGCTTAATTGAAAGTCTCATCTGCAAAGATGTTGACCATATATTCTTAAAATGTTTTCCGCATTCCAGCAACACATGTGATCTCATGGTTCTGAAGAGAATCCTGATATTATATTTGCATACCCAAGCCAGCTCTGCAAGCTGTGGGAGGAAGGGCTTGGAAATTACTTGAATATTGTGTGGAATATTAACAAGAGACCAGATTCTAACAGTTTGTGTAAACTGGCATAGTTCAGGTGAAGTCCATGAAGCCACATAGGTATAAATGTGCTGAGTATTGGGCCCCAATATTTAAATATTCCATCAATCATGGAAGACAAAACTCACAATAAACTTAACATCAGCCACACTATCAGAGGCTCGTTCACCTGCACATCCACCAATGTGATATATGCCATCATGTGCCAGCAATGCCCCTCTGCCATGTACATTGGTCAAACTGGACAGTCTCTACGTAAAAGAATAAATGGACACAAATCAGATGTTAAGAATTATAACATTCATAAACCAGTCGGAGAACACTTCAATCTCTCTGGTCACGCAATCACAGACATGAGGGTCGCTATCTTAAAGCAAAAAAACTTCAAATCCAGACTCCAGCGAGAAACTGCTGAATTGGAATTCATTTGCAAATTGGATACTATTAATTTGGGCTTGAATAGAGACTGGGAGTGGCTAAGTCATTATGCAAGGTAGCCTATCTCCCCTTGTTTTTTTCCTACAAACCCCCCCCCCCAAGACGTTCTGGTTAAACTTGGAATCATAGAATCATAGAATATCAGGGTTGGAAGGGACCCCAGAAGGTCATCTAGTCCAACCCCCTGCTCGAAGCAGGACCAATTCCCAGTTAAATCATCCCAGCCAGGGCTTTGTCAAGCCTGACCTTAAAAACCTCTAAGGAAGGAGATTCTACCACCTCCCTAGGTAACGCATTCCAGTGTTTCACCACCCTCTTAGTGAAAAAGTTTTTCCTAATATCCAATCTAAACCTCCCCCATTGCAACTTGAGACCATTACTTCGTTCTGTCATCTGCTACCATTGAGAACAGTCTAGAGCCATCCTCTTTGGAACCCCCTTTCAGGTAGTTGAAAGCAGCTATCAAATCCCCCCTCATTCTTCTCTTCTGCAGACTAAACAATCCCAGCTCCCTCAGCCTCTCCTCATAAGTCATGTGCTCTAGACCCCTAATCATTTTTGTTGCCTTTCGCTGGACTCTCTCCAATTTATCCACATCCTTCTTGTAGTGTGGGGCCCAAAACTGGACACAGTACTCCAGATGAGGCCTCACCAGTGTCGAATAGAGGGGAACGATCACATCCCTCGATCTGCTGGCTATGCCCCTACTTATACATCCCAAAATGCCATTGGCCTTCTTGGCAACAAGGGCACACTGTTGACTCATATCCAGCTTCTCGTCCACTGTCACCCCTAGGTCCTTTTCCGCAGAACTGCTGCCTAGCCATTCGGTCCCTAGTCTGTAGCGGTGCATTGGATTCTTCCATCCTAAGTGCAGGACCCTGCACTTATCCTTATTGAACCTCATCAGATTTCTTTTGGCCCAATCCTCCAATTTGTCTAGGTCCTTCTGTATCCTATCCCTCCCCTCCAGCGTATCTACCACTCCTCCCAGTTTAGTATCATCTGCAAATTTGCTGAGAGTGCAATCCACACCATCCTCCAGATCATTTATGAAGATATTGAACAAAACCGGCCCCAGGACCGACCCCTGGGGCACTCCACTTGACACCGGCTGCCAACTAGACATGGAGCCATTTATCACTACCCGTTGAGCCCGACAATCTAGCCAGCTTTCTACCCACCTTATAGTGCATTCATCCAGCCCATACTTCTTTAACTTGCTGACAAGAATACTGTGGGAGACCGTGTCAAAAGCTTTGCTAAAGTCAAGAAACAATACATCCACTGCTTTCCCTTCATCCACAGAACCAGTAATCTCATCATAAAAGGCGATTAGATTAGTCAGGCATGACCTTCCCTTGGTGAATCCATGCTGACTGTTCCTGATCACTTTCCTCTCATGTAAGTGCTTCAGGATTGATTCTTTGAGGACCTGCTCCATGATTTTTCCAGGGACTGAGGTGAGGCTGACCGGCCTGTAGTTCCCAGGATCCTCCTTCTTCCCTTTTTTAAAGATTGGCACTACATTAGCCTTTTTCCAGTCATCCGGGACTTCCCCCGTTCGCCACGAGTTTTCAAAGATAATGGCCAAGGGCTCTGCAATCACAGCCGCCAATTCCTTCAGCACTCTCGGATGTAACTCGTCCGGCCCCATGGACTTGTGCACGTCCAGCTTTTCTAAATAGTCCCTAACCACCTCTATCTCCACAGAGGGCTGGCCATCTCTTCCCCATTCTGTGATGCCCAGCGCAGCAGTCTGGGAGCTGACCTTGTTAGTGAAAACAGAGGCAAAAAAAGCATTGAGTACATTAGCTTTTTCCACATCCTCTGTCACTAGGTTGCCTCCCTCATTCAGTAAGGGGCCCACACTTTCCTTGGCTTTCTTCTTGTTGCCAACATACCCAAAGAAACCCTTCTTGTTACTCTTGACATCTCTTGCTAGCTGCAGCTCCAGGTGCGATTTGGCCCTCCTTATATCTTTCCTACATGCCCGAGCAATATTTTTATACTCTTCCCTGGTCATATGTCCAACCTTCCACTTCTTGTAAGCTTCTTTTTTATGTTTAAGATCCGCTAGGATTTCACCATTAAGCCAAGCTGGTCGCTTGCCATGTTTACTATTCTTTCGACTCATCGGGATGGTTTGTCCCTGTAACCTCAACAGGGATTCCTTGAAATACAGCCAGCTCTCCTGGACTCCCTTCCCCTTCATGATAGTCGCCCAGGGGATCCTACCCATCCGTTCCCTGAGGGAGTCGAAGTCTGCTTTCCTGAAGTCCAGGGTCCGTATCCTGCTGCTTACCTTTCTTCCCTGCGTCAGGATCCTGAACTCAACCAACTCATGGTCACTGCCTCCCAGATTCCCATCCACTTTTGCTTCCCCCACTAATTCTACCCGGTTTGTGAGCAGCAGGTCAAGAAAAGCGCCCCCCCAGTTGGCTCCCCTAGCACTTGCGCCAGAAAATTGTCCCCTACGCTTTCCAAAAACTTCCTGGATTGTCTATGCACCGCTGTATTGCTCTCCCAGCAGATATCAGGAAAATTAAAGTCACCCATGAGAATCAGGGCATGCGATCTAGTAGCTTCCGTGAGTTGCCGGAAGAAAGCCTCATCCACCTCATCCCCCTGGTCCGGTGGTCTATAGCAGACTCCCACCACTACATCACTCTTGTTGCACACACTTCTAAACTTAATCCAGAGACACTCTGGATTATTGCTTAATCCAGAGACACTCTGGATTATTGCTGTGCACATTGTAAGATGAGCTATTGCCAGCAGTAGAGTGAGTTTGTGTGTGTGGTTTTTGGAGGGGGGTGTGTGTGGGGGGGGTTGGTGAGAAAACCTGGATTAGTGCTGGAAATGACCCACCTTGATTATCATGCGCATTATAAAGAGAGGTTTCAAAGAGGGATGGGCTATTACCAGCAGGAGAGTGAGTTTGTATGTGTGTCTGTGGGGGGGGGGGGGAAGGGTGAGAAAACCTGGATTTGTGCTGGAAATGGCCCTCCTTGATGATCACTTTAGATAAGCTGTTACCAGCAGGACAGTGGGGTGGGAGGAAGTTTTGTTTCATGGTCTCTGTGTGTATATAATGTCTTCTGCAGTTTCCACGATATGCTATGCATCCGATGAAGTGAGCTGTAGCTCACGAAAGCTCATGCTCAAATAAACTGGTTAGTCTCTAAGGTGCCACAAGTACTCCTTTTCTTTTTTCTTTTTACGAATACAGACTAACACGGCTGTTACTCTGAAACAATAAACTTAGTGTGTGTGGCTTATGAGGTGGGGAAGATAAAGTGTTAAACTAGTTGGCTGTTCTTCCTCTTCTGCTTGTCACCACTGTGACATGCTTGATCAGTTAATGGATAGATGCAGCAGCTTAGACGACATCTATGCTGCAGCAGTTTAGACGACATCTATGCTGCAGCTGGGAACATGCTTCCCAGCTCAAGTACACAGACATACACCAGCTCTGCTCAAGCTAGTTTGCAAAAAATAGCAATATAGCTGAAAGAAGTATGAGGTGTAGACTGAGATCCAGAAAAACTTTCCTGACTCACATCCATTTGTCTTACTATGCAGCGATTAATGAATGCCAAAATCTACTTCTCAATTATCAAATGAAACTTTAATAACTAATTTTAAACTTTAAATGCAAGCCTGATTGACTGTCTTCTGTCTCCTCCTAGCCCCACCCCTCTCCTCATAATGAGTTGTGGAGCTATATTAAAAATCTAAACATTCACAAAAATCAGGGGAGGTTTGAAAGTTGGGAGGTTTGCTCTGCTGGGTAGATAGGCACCAGTGCCAAGGAGTGATAAATGTTACTAAAGAGAAGAACTACATTTCCTCCCTTCTGGTGTTGACTGAACTACCAAGCCAAAAATGAATTTAGAAACGTGGGGAGATGTTTTCCTGGAATTAATCTGAAATGAGAATTGACAATGTTAATGAAGAGAACTAATAACCAAAGACTGAATTGTTCTTTTTAATACAACTAGTAAATAGACTACTATACTATAGGTAAACAAACAGCATCTAGTTCACTGAGGACGACTTTGTGCCCAGACTTGTATGTGTATGTCAGATGGGGAGAAGGCTCAATAAGCCTTTCATTCTTTTCATGACCCTGCTCGGGGTCTTGGTACAACTCTGTTGGGGTTTGTCCACAAAACTAAATCTCATGGTGTTCACACATGATTGCAAAGAGTCCATCAGCAGACATAATGTTGGTCATAACTGACCACTCAACGTAGACCAAGGCAAATTGTGGTCACTATTGTGTCAGCTCCGTGGGCCACGACAGCAGTGGGAAGCAGAGTGATGTCTCCATCTCGTCTCTGCCTCCTGTTGGAGTGATTTGTCCCCCTGAAGACTGAGAGTGCAATCTCTCTTCTGCCCGTTTAACAAACTGAAAATTGTGAATGGTCCCTTTAAAGTCAACTTTAAGAAAGGGTAAGCAATTTGTTCTTGGGGGGTGAGGCAGGGAAGGGTTTCTACCTCCCACATGCCCAACAATAGCCAGAATAAGGGCCTGATCTAAAGGGCCTGATCACTGGAGTCAGTGGCAAGGCATTTTATGAGTATTTTAAATATTCACCCTAGTATAGAATATCATGGGGAGCGGGAATCCTAACTGCATTAAATGACACATTAGTTATTTTAGATAAGATATTTGGGGTGAAATCCTGGCTACTTTAAATTCATTGACAAAGTTCCCATTGACTACAAGGTAGCCCAAATTTCACTGTAGGTGTTTGGTTTGAATTGACAGTAGATAAAGGACTCAGGCCCTATATCTTAAAGGCCTTTTGCATAGTTTAACATTACAGATATTCCAAAATTTACTTATCTCAGAGTCTTTTTTCTCCCCTCTTTTACCAGCATTAGCATTTCTGTTAAACACTAGTGAAAAACAGGTCTACAAAAACATGACAAAATGCTCTTGAGCACTTGAACATATTGACACTTTACTGCTGCCCAGATAATACAACCACTAACAAAGCAGAGCTAGTCAAAAACAGGACAATTTTGCAAAAAGTCAAAATTGTATGTTTTCATTTTGTAAAGTTCAAAATAAACCCATTTTCCATTTTTCACAAATTTTCCTATAATATATTAAACCAAATTTTAAATGAATATTTTATCATGATTTATGAAATCCTTTGGGATTTTTAAACTGAAAACCAAGCTTAAAGTAAGAAAACCTTATTCTGATAAACAAAATTGTTCATTATATTCAAAAAAATTAGTAAAAATGTTGGTAAGGAAAAATTTCACAAAAATAGAAGATGTTGGTAATTTTGACAATTTTTCATGAACATAAGGACTGCCATACTGGGTCAGACCAAAGGTCCATCTAGCCCAGTATCTTGTCTTCTGATAGTGACCAATGCCAGGTGCCTGAGAGGGAATGAAAAGAACAGGTAATCATCATGTGATCCATCCCCCGTTGCCCATTCCCAGCTTCTGGCAAACAGAGGCTAGGCACACCATCCCTGCCCATCCTGGCTAACAGCCATTGATGGACCAATACTCCATGAACTTACCTAGTTCTTTTTTGAACCCTGTTATAGTCTTGGCCTTAACAACATCCTCTGGCAAGGAGTTCCACAGGTTGATTGTGTGTTGTGTGAAGAAATACTTTCTTTTGTTTGTTTTAAACCTGCTGCCTATTAATTTCATTTGGTGACCCCTAGTTCTTTTGTTATGAGAAGGAGTAAATAGCATTTCCTTATTTACTTTCTTCACACCAATCATGATTTTATAGACTTCTACCATATTCCCCCCATAGTCATCTCTTTTCCAAGCTGAAAAGTCCCAATCTTATTAATCTCTCCTCATATGGAAACTGTCCCATAGCCCTTATAATTTTTGTTGCCTGTTTCTGAACCTTTTCCAATTCCAATAAATCTTTTTTGAGATGAGGTGACCAGATCCAAATGCAGTTTTCAAGGGGTGAGCATATCATGGATTTATATAGAGGCAATATGATATTTATTTTCTGTCTTATTATCTATCCCAGAGGTGGGCAAACTATTTGGCCTGAGGGCCACATCGGGTTTCCGAAATTGTATGGAGGGCCAGTTAGGGGAGGCTGTACCTCCCCAAACAGCCAGGCGTGGCCCGCCCCCCACCCCCTATCTGACCCCCCTGCTTCTTGCCCTCTGACGGCCCACCCAGGACTCCTGCCCTATCCAACCGCCCCTGTTCCCTGATGCCCCCCCGTGGGACCCCCACCCCATCCACCCTTCCCTGTCCCCTGACCACCCCCGAACCTCCCGCTCCTGACTGCCCCCCGCTGCCCCACCCAACCCCTCCTCTCATTCCTGACTGACCCCCTGGAACCCCTGCCCCATCCAACACCCCTTCTCCCTGACCGCCCCCGGAACCCCTGCCCCTGACTGCCCCCTGCCTCCCCATCCAAACCCCCTCTCCTTCCTATCCCTCCGGGACCCCTGCCCCCATTCAACCTCCGTTTCCCGCCCTCTGACCGCCCGAACTCCTATCCAACCCCCCACCCCCTGACCACCACCCCGAACCCCCCTGCCCTCTATCCAACCCCCCCCCATTCCCTGCCCCCTTACCGCGCCGCCCAGAGCACCAGGACAGGAAGACATACTGCCCGACTGGAGCCAGCCACGCCACCGCACAGCACAGAGCACCAGGTCAGGCCGCGACTCTGCAGCTGCGCTGCCCAGCAAGTGCTCGCAGCCCCGCCACCCAGATAATTGCACTGGCGGCGCAGTGAGCTGAGGCTGTAGGGGAGGCGGGGACAGCAAGGGTGGGACCAGGGGCAAGCCTCCCAGACCAGGAGCTCAGGGGCAGGGCAGGAGGGTCTCACGGGCCAGATGTGGCCCATAGTTTGCCCACCTCTGATCTATCCCTTTCTTCATTATTATCGATCCCTTTCCTGACATTGTTAGCTTTTTTGACTGCCACTGCACAGTGAGTAGATCTTTTCAGAGAACTAGCCACAATGACTCCTCAAGATCACTTTCTTGAGTGGTAACAGCTAATTTAGACCCCATCATTTTATATGTATAGTTGGGATTGTTTTCCAATGTGCATTACTTTGCACTTATCAACACTGAATTTCATCTGCCATTTTGTTGCTCAGTCATCCAGTTTTGTGAGATCCCTTTGTAGCTCTTTGCAGTCTGCTTTGGACTTAACTATCTTGAGTTGTTTTGTATCATCTGCAAATTTTGCCACCTCACTGGTTTATCCCTTTTTCCAGATTATTTATGAATATTTTGAATAGTACTTGTCCCAATGCAGACCCCTAGGGGACACCACTATTTACTTCTCTCCATTCTCTCCATTTATTCCTACCCTTTGTTCCCTATCCTTTAACCAGTTACCGATCCATGAGAGAACCTTCTTTCTAATTTCATGACAGCTTACTTTGCTTAAGAGCCTTTGGTGAGGGACCTTGTCAAAGGCTTTCTGAAAATCTAAGCACACTATATCCACTGGATCCCTCTGTCCACATGCTTGTTGATCCCCTCAAAGAATTCTAGTAAATTGGTAAGGCATGATTTCTCTTTACAAAAACCATGTTGACTCTTCCCCAACAAATTATGTTCATCTTTGTGTCTGACAATTTTCTTCTTTACTATAGTTTCAACCAGTTTGTCGGTACTGAAGTCAGGCTTACTAGCCTGTAATTGCCACAATCACCTCTGGAGTCCTTTTCAAAAATTGGCATCACATTAGCTATCCTCCAGTCATTTGGTACAGAAGTTGATTTAAATTATATGAAACTAACTGTAGTTTGTAACCTTCTTTGAAAAAAAAGGCCATTTTTTTACTGAAAAGAAATAGTGGAATTTTTTTTTACCAACTCTACTATAGGAGATTGATACCTTAGCTTCACCCACTGGCATTTAATAGCATTTTTTGTGTCTTACTTGCTATAAATAGGACAAACTCTGAGCAGAGGTTTCAGATCAAATGTTTGGTTTGGATTTTTTGTTTCTCTCCTCCCACAATGCATCTTAGTGCTAAGGACAAATTAGAGATCTAGCCCAACTAGCATATGTATTTATAACACACATCACAGGAGAGAGGAGTGATCCTCCCACTACTGCAGTGAAGCTCTCCACGATCATAAACTAATAGTTTGCAACACCTGGTGTATGGACATATCAGTGCCAAGAATGGGCATGCCTGGAGTACAAGGCACTTTAGCTATTCTGTACCAGTGAGAGCACCAGAAGATAGCTGGTACAAGACAGTTCTAGGACTGTCTAAGTTGTACCAGAACCCAGCCAGAAATAAGGAGAGTCAAAAGGTAGCATAAAGCCATCTTTGTAGTCCACTATGGTCTTGCATTCAGTTCAGAATGAGAGGAACAGACCATTTGGCCCAACATGTCAATTTCTGTAGCTAGAAATTCATCCTACATTGCAAAGACTAAAACCACATGGCATCATAATGATTTTGTGATGGAAGAATTCTCAGTAGGTTGACTGAAAACAAGGTTTCCTCTTGTGCTTAACTTTGGAAGCAAGTTTTAATGGATGTATGATTCTCCACCTATTTGGACAAAACATTCTAAAAAACTTTTAGGTATACATTTTACCCATTTTATTTAGAAGTCCAGGTAATCCGTTTGTCCTGGTTTCCACTGAAGGTGTTGATGTCAAAGGAATAAATGGGATCCTTCTCTCATTTACTATGTATTAATACTAATACATTTTTCAACAGTAATCCTTTGAGCAAATGAAACATTGATAGTCTGTGACACTTTTGGGATACATTAATTGCAAACAGTATAAGAAAAGGGGATTAGCAAAATGCAGACTGGAAACAGAAAATGAGATTAAAAGTGGCATTTTGGCTGCAGTCCTTCAACCTATATAAAAAATAGAAGACGACTAGTCAAGGAGAAACTGGAAAGCCAATAAATGAAAAATGAGGAGGGCCAAGGGTAAGCTTGGAAGGCGGATTTGTGAAAAATGGAAGTGAATAGAAGTTTGCTATGGAGGAAAAACTGGAATTTAAGTTAAAATATAATTACAGTAATTTATCACTGAGCAGCCTTATTCTTGAGAGCAGAAGAGATCACAACAGATCACTATGTCACAGATCCTGTAAACATTTAAGCACATGAGTAATCCCATTGACTTCAATGGAACTAATCACAGGAGTAAATTAATCACGTGCTTAAGAGTCTGCAAGGTCAAACCCAAAGAAACCATTTGCTAATGGGATACCAACATCAAGCATCAGGGAAATAAGGAAAAGAATGACAAAAGGAGTGTCTCAATTATAGTTAAGCACTAGAGCAGGTGCCCTATAACAAGGTTCCACTATGCTGACCCAGGCTCTGAGACTTGCTGCCATGGTGTGTGTGGGTGTGGGGTGTATTTTTGTTGTTGTCAACTGACTCAGGCTCATGGAGCTAGTGCTATGGGGCTAAGAATTGCAATGTTCATGTTCTTACAAAGGTTGGAGCCCCCTCTCTGAGACCTCCCTCCTTGCCAAGTTTCAGAGCCTGGGCTCCACCTTGAGTGGGAACGTCTACGCTATTATTTTTAGCACCACAGCACAAGCCCCACAACCCTGAGTCAGTTCACCTGGGTTCTAAGAGTCACTGACAGGAATGTAGGGAATGTTGCAGTGTAGATGTACCCTTTATAACAGCCCTTAACATATTTGAAGACTATTATCAAGACTCCTCCTCAATCTTCTCAAGACTAACCCTGCCCAGGTCTTTTTACACTTTCCTCATTGGTCAGGTTTTCTAAACCTTTTTTCAATTTTGTTTCTTTCCAGTTTACCCACATCTTTCCTAAAGTGTGGTGCCCAGAATTGAAGATTCACAGGTGCCAAACAGAGTGTGACAATTACAGTTTTCAAGCACATAAAAGGTTATGACAAGGAGGAGGGAGAAAAATTCTTTTTAGCCTCTGAGGATAAGACAAGAAGCAACGGACTTAAATTTCAGCAAGGGCAGTTTAGGTTGGACATTAGGAAAAAATTCCTAACTGTCAGAGTGGTTAAGCACTGGAATAAATTGCCTAGGGAGGTTGTGGAATCTTCATCACTGGGGATTTTTAAGAGCAGGTTGGACAAACACTTGTCAGGAATGGTCTAGATAATTAGTCCTGCCTTGAGTGTAGGGGGCTGGACATGATGACCTCTTGAGGTCCCTTCCAGTTCTATGATTCTCTGATTACCCTCTGTTTTTTACATATGACACTCCTGTTTATACACCCCAGAACGGTATTAGCATTTTTCATAACTGCATCACATCACTGACTTGTATTCAATTTGTGATCCACTATAACATCCAGATCCTTTTCAGCAGTACTATCACTTAGCCTGTTATGCCCCTTTTTGTAATTGTGCATTTGATTTTTTTTCCTTACTAAAGGAAATACTTTGCGCTTGTCTTTATTGAATTTCATCTTGTTGATTTCAGACTAATTCTAAATTTGTCAAGGTCATTTTCAATTCTACGACTGTCCTCTGAAGGTGTTCGCAAACCCTCCTTGCTTGGGGTCATCCACACATTGTATAAGCACACTATTCTTTCCATTGTCCATGTTATTAATGAAAATATTTATTAGCTGCTGCTGATGAAATAACAGTTGACAAAATATTGGACCCAGGACTGACCTTGGCGGATCTCACTAGACACACCCTTCTAGTTTGAGAGCAAACTATTGATAACTACTCTTTGAGTATGGTCTTTCAACCAGTTTTGCATCCACTTTATATTAATTTCATCTAGACCACATTTTCCTAGTTTGCTTATGAGCATGTCATGTGGGACTGTGTCAGAAACCTTGAAAATCATGATATATCACATCTACTGCTTCTCCTCAATCCAGTAATCCCGTCAAAGGAGGAAATTAATTTGATTTTGCTTGACTTGTTCTTGAAAAATCCATGCTGGCTATTCCTTATAACTTTATTATTCTCTAGGTGCTTACAAATTGATAGCTTAATAATTTGTTCTAGTATCTTTCTAGGTCCGGAAGTTACACTAACTGATCTATGATTTCCCAGGTCATCTTTGTTCCCTTTTTAAAGAAAGGTACTATGTCTGCTCTTCTCCAGCCTTTTGGGAATCTCACCTGTCCTCCATGTGTTCTCAAAGATAATTGCTAAAGGTTCCTAGATAGCTTCAGCTATGTCCAGAGAGTGACGATACTTGGGTGGGTCCTAACGTATTACCACCAGAATGCCAGAACTGAGATCTCTCAAAATGCTTACCCTAATCCCAACAAGTTACGCCCTGGAAACTGTCTACTGGATTTTGCTTCGCCAGTCAGAACAACTGTTACAAGTCATGCAGAAAGAAATAATCTCTGATACACCTGCATCCTTTAGGACTTTAGGACCAGTTAGGACTTGATAGAAAATATTCTGCACCTTGAGTTGCAACTGGAAGCAAATTGAAAGCCAGTACAGAATATTGGTTTATTATGTTCTCATTGATCTAGCTTTCCTAAAAGAATATGTGCAGTACATTACAACAGTTTAGTGTGGAGGTAACTAAGGTATGGATAACCCTGATACGATTTACATCTAAAAGGACAGGACACAATCATTTGACCAGATGAATATGGAAAATTGGGAATCCAGGAGTAGAGACGATCCAGTCAGACGGAGGGACTATGAGCTACTTTCGTCAATAGACATATGCTCTCAATTTAGGGTACAATCACACCCTTGCCAGTTGCTTAGAGGACTTCCACTGCCCACTAGCATCACCTCTGCTTTATCCAAATTGAGCACAGCTTTCATCCAGATCCCTTCCTCTGCCCCATCATATGCTGGGAAAGCAGAACCCTGGTTCCTTGAAAAATAGTAGTAATATAAGAGGTCTAGAACTAGTTATCATCAGTATATTGGTGACACTGCAGCCCATAATATTTCAAAATCTCCCCTAGTAACCCCAATGTTAATTGAACAAGAGAATTGACAAATGGAACCTAACAGGACCCCATAAATGAGAACCTTCTTCTTTTCATCTCAGAACATCTTTGCAGACATAGGGAGCAGTATGGCATCACCATTCAGTCCTGTCCATGGCTGGTTCCTCCATGAAGCCCAGCCTGGTCATGTCCCTGTGTATGATGTCACACCATCTAGTCAATGGCCAGTCTCTAATATTCTTAATATTCAGTTTAAGAACATGACAAAAAGGGCAGTGATTCCAGGACTCCTTGTCTTACAAACTTTTACTTGAATCAGCTACTTAATTTTCCACCAAACCTTACAATGCTGCAGGAGTCTTTGTACCTAGTTTTTATAATTGCAATTAATTTAGCTGAAATTCCATATGATTTTGCTACTTTTTGTAATGCCACCCTCCAAACTGAATCAAATGCTAATATGTAATCAATGAAAACAGCAAACTCCTTTAATCCACAATTCTCCCCTCACCCTCAAAAAAAATCCACTATCACAGCGTGACTATCTGATCAGTGCAGTGTAGAGCCTGCTGTGAAGCCACACTGTTCTTTGCCTACTACTTCCTCTAAAATGGTCTTTAATCTGTTGACAGTTATTTTCATCATTATTTTGCCCAGTATTAATAATAATCTTATTAAATATGCATTTTACATGTGCCAGATGAACAGGGCAGCTTGCAAGGCAGAATGGATATCAGCACTGAGCCACTATCATAAGAAATAGAAAAAGCAGTGAAGCAGTTAAAACATAGCACAGGAATAGACAGCTGAGCTGCTAAAAGCTGGTGGGACAAGTGCAATCGAAGCATGAGAAAAAAATATGCAAGAAGGTATAGGAGGAAGAGCAGGCACCAGATGACTGACTAAAGGCAAGCTTCAAGAAAGGAGATCCTCCTGATCTGAATTATGGAGGCATAAGTATATCAGAAAGAGAGCCACCCTAAAGCAACTCTGTTCACCACTTTCATTCTCTGCAGGCAAGTCAACATTTATTATCAGTGTCTCAAAGGCTGCTAAGAGATTCCATATCATTATATTTGTCTATCCACTGCCCACTGCCTTGAGGAGACTATCAACCAGCGAGTCTACCACTGCTGCTGCTGGAATTGCCCTGCTACCACCATCTCATTAACTTTCCCCAAAAGTGAAAATTAGACATTATGTGAGGTAATTGGAAAGGTAGCCATTCCCAGGTGATAATTCCCTGATAAAAGACCAGACCATAATGAGTTTAAGTGTCACCAGCAAATTGTCATTCCTAGTGAAGTCATTAAAAACCCATTAAAACAGCCCCAGGCACTTCCTTCTGCCATTTACCTGTCTGGAGCAGCATGGATCCATATCACCAGTGCTTGAAGGACCCTCTCCCATTGCAAACAAACTCTAGAAGGAAATATCAGGGATGCTGGTGTGTTTGTCCGTGTTTATAACGTAGGGATTGCATCATCCAAACCATAATAATGAATTTCATATTTGTAATCCAGATTATATTCTGTAATAACTTCCTAACAAAGTCAAAGATTGTATTTTAAGATTTCTAGAAGATGCCGTTTCTTGTGTTGTTTCCTCTATTCTCTGCTTAATTTACCAATCCCTTTGCCAACTCAGTCTTCACCTACAAGGTCTGTTTATTTCACTAGTTTGGCTGCTGTTAAACAGGCAGCAGAGTGATTAACCCTCCACTTCCAGTGTAATTAAACCTATTTGTTCCCAGGCTCCCTAGGAAGGGGTGGAGAGGAATAAGACTTTGCGGAAAAGCATGTAAACACATAGATGGATATGAGTCAGCAGTGTGCCCTTTTTGCCAAGAAGGCTAATGGCATTTTGGGCTGCATTAGTAGAAGCATTGCCAGCAGATCAAGAGAAGTGATTATTCCCCTCTAGTCGGCACTTGTGAGGCCACATCTGGAGTATTGTGTCCCGTTTTGGGGACCCCTCCCATTATAGAGAGGATGTGGACAAACTGGAAAGAGTCCAGAGGAGAGCAACGAAAATCATTAGGGGGCTGAGGCACATGACTTATGGGGAGAGGCTGAGAGAACTGGTCTTATTTAATCTGCAGAAAAGAAGAGTGAGGGGGGATTTGATAGCAGCCTTCAACTACCTGAAGGGGGGTTCCAAAGAGGATGGAGCTAGGCTGTTCTCAGTGGTGGCATCAGGGCTGGCCTTACCATGAGGCGAACTGAGGCAGCCACCTCAGGTGCCAGACGGGGGGGGGGGGGGGGGGCACTAGGATCCATAGTGTAGAAAATTGTGTTTGCTGCTGGTGCATATGTGTTCTCTCTACTCTAGATGCACAGAGATGGTGGAGTGCTGTGCTGGAGGAAGGAGGGCACAAGAGACACAACAGGCAGGCAGGAGAAAAGGTGAGAGGAAATAACAGAAAGCAGCAGCAGCTGCAGCGAGAGAGAGGAGGAAGAGCTTCTTATATACCTCTCTAGCACCCCCAGGAGCCTGGACTCATTAACAGCTTCTCAGAGAGCTTCCTGTTTCCTGCTGCTTCCCTGAACCCACTTGAGGAGAACAGGCGGTCAACTGAAGTAGTAGGAGCCAGTTAGGCCCTTTAAGACGCTGATATCTTCCCTCACTCAGGCCCTGCTATCAGCCTGCTTATTTGTCCCCTTCAATTGAGTGTTGAGAGCCACTATAGCTGGCACAGAACAGCAGTCATGAGTGAAAGAAGAAAATGCCCCTCTGGGGCAGCATTCAGAAAAAGAAAGAAAGCAAAGGAAGATTTTTCGATCTAAGCAGGAAGGAGCTCTCCTGAGATAAATGTTCACGGTGAGCCTTCCGGCCCTAGTGACGATGTGAGCGGTGAGGCGATGCCTGATCTTCCAGTTAGCCAGAGTGCAAGTGACCTGGCAGCTGCTGCAACATCCATATCTCCATCTCAAATGGATCTAACCATGCACATTCCTGAAGAAAAGTGTAGCTCAGAGAAGAGTGTGGTGGAGGTGAAAGAAACAGCTACTGCAAATCAACTCCAAAGGCTGTACTGGAATATATGTGCACAAATAAGATGACCACCCTCTTTCCAAATGCTTTTGTTGCTCTGCGCATAACTCTAACACTTCCTGTAACAGTTGCCAGTGAAGAACGCAGCTTCTCCAAGCTGAAGTTAATAAAAACACATCTACGTTCCACAATGACACAGGAGAGGCTGGTCAGCCTTGCAACCATCTCAACAGAGCATAAGCTGGCCCAGACTGTGGACCTTCAGGAAGCAGTTCAAATCTTTGGAGCCAAGAAGGCATGGAAAGCACCACTTTGATTATTCGAACAGATAAAAATGCCAGTGTTTACTATGCAGACAAGAAAAGTTACATTTGCTGTTCAGGAATTTGAAAGTTAAGTGTTACTTAAAATTTTTGAACGAGGCATTTTAAGTTGTTAGTTCTCCTTTATTGGGGTAGGTAGCAGAGCAGTACCATGAGGGGAGTAGAACAGGAAGAAGGCAGAATTGAGACCTTTCAAAGTTTTGACCCAAGCGAGGGGACATGGGGGCATCATTTGAGCTCCCAGCCTCAGGTGCCAAAATGTTGTGGGCCAGCCCTGGATGGCAGATGACAGAACAAGGAGCAATGGTCTCAAGATGCAGTGTGGGAGGTCTAGGTTGGCTATTAGGAAACACTATTTCACTAGGAGGGTGGTGATACACTGGAATGGGTTACCTAGGGAGGTGGTGGAATCTCCATCCTTAGAGGTTTTTAAGGGCTGGCTTGATAAAGCCCTGTCTGGGATGATTTAGTAGGGATTGCTTTGAGCAGGGAGTTGGACTAGATGACCTCCTGAGATCTCTTCCAACCCTTATCTTCTATGATTCACTCTACAATCCCCTCTGTGTCATTTATAATATCATAAAAGAAAAAAAGTCTCCAAAAATAAACTTAAGCTCAAAAAGGCAATACAATCTAGGATGGCATGTACAGTGGATGTAAGAACATCTATTTTCATTCTTTTAAAAGAGAAATAAGTGATAAGGGGAATGAAATGCCAAACTAACTGAACATGTTGAACTAACAACCTACATTTTATACATCTGAAGGGATTCCACATGGGCCAATTCAAAATAATGAAGAAAGAAAAACAGAAAAGAGAACTTGCATGATATGTCACTGTTCTTGAATCAGGAAGGAAACTGCCCACTTGAGAGTTATCAGTGCAATTAGATAATTCAGTAATATCTACTCCCAAACTCTCTAACCAAAGGATATTAAATACTAAAGAATGCATTCTCAAATATTGCATATGGGGTTTTAGCCATTTGACTCCCATTAAAGTCAATGGGAGCTACGCAGCCAAGATTTCATGCATCACTTTAAAAAAATGTACATCTGAGGGACACATTATTTCTGAAATCCAATAAGCATTATGCATATAGAGGTCTATATGGCATTGTGTGAGTATAGAGCTTTAGTCTATTCCCAGAGTTAATTTCCCTGTTTCGTACAATCTAAGAAATTTAGCAATGAGTTAATAAAATAACTTTTCAGTGCCCCTTCTCTTGTCCTAAGTTTCTCATCACCAGGATAACTGAGTGCCATACCACACAAGGCAGTACTGAGTGTACCCTAGATGACAATATTCTCACAGCACTTTGGATCCTGTTGTGTGTGAGTGGGTGATTGTCTGGTTATTTCTTCTTTCCCTCTTGAACCATTCAGAAATATTGACACTGCTGTTATGCTGATATTACTCAGACTTTAAGGCCAGAAGGGACCACCATGATCACCTAATCTGACCTCCTGCGTATTTCAGTTCACAGAACCTCACCCACTCCTGAAATAGACCCCTAACCTCTGGCTAAGTTACTTAAGTCCTCAAATCATGCTTTAAAGACTTCAAGTTACAGAGAATTCACCATTTAAAACCTGCAAGCAACCCATGCCCCATGCTGCAGAGGAAGGCGAAAAAACCCCAAAGTCTCGGCCAATCTGACCCAGGGAAAAATTTCCTTCCTGACCCCAAAATATGGTGATCAGTTTGACCCTGAGCATGAGGGCAAGATCTGCCAGGCAGATACCACAGAGAATTCTTTCCCAGGTAACTCAGAGCCCTGCCCATCGAGTGTTCTGTCTTCAGCAGTTGTGGATTTTTGCTACTGGCAGTCATCTTCTTTTGGTTAGGCAAAACAAGCCAAACTCTTTGAGTCTCCTCTCTTGTTACAGTGTGTATGGTAACACGCATTGTTTCATGTTCTCTGTGTATATAAAATCTCCCCACTGTATTTTCCACTGTATGCATCCGATGAAGTGAGCTGTAGCTCACGAAAGCTTATGCTCAAATAAATTTGTTGGTCTCTAAGGTGCCACAAGTACTCCTTTTCCTTTTGCGGATACAGACTAACACGGCTGCTACTCTGAAACCTTTCATAAGGTAGGTATTCCATTCCTCAGATCGTCTTAGTAACCCTTCTCTGCACCTGTTCCAGTTTCAACTCATCTTTCTTAAACATGGGAGACTAGAACTGCACACAGTATTCCAGATGTGGTCTCACCAGTGCTTTGTATAATGGTACTAACACTTCCCTGTTCCTACTGGAAATACTTGACCTGATGCATCCTAGGACTGCATTAACCTTTTTCATGGCCGCATCACACTGACAGCTCATAATCATCCTATGATCAATCAATATACCCAGGTCTTTCTCCTCCTTTGTTGTTTCCAACTGATAAGTCCCCATCTTGTTAGTCCCTAAATACTTTGCATGATTAAATGTTATCCCATTGCTATTACTCCAGTTTACAAGGTCATCCAGATCTTCTTGTATAATATTCTGGTCCTCCTCCATATTGGCTATACCTCCCAACTTTGTGTCATCCACAAATCTTATTAGCAGACAATCACTTTTTGCGTCAAGGTCAGTAATAAACTGATTTCCTAGTTTAAACTGATTTCCTAGTTTAAAGCTTTTTTAATGAGCTCCATCCCAGAAGTCTATTTCCCTCCCTATTCAGGTGGAGTCCAGCCCATGAAAATTGTCCTCTCTCCATGAATGCCTCCCAAAGCCCTCCTTATAGCACTACTTCCTGAACCATCTGTTGATCATCATAATCTTCTCTCACCTTTGTTCTCCTCCTCTAGGGACAGGCAAAATCCCTCTGAAGATCACCTGAGCCTTCATTTCCTTAAGCATCTTCCCCAGATTGGCATAGTCTCTCTTGATATGTTCTAGTGATTATCTAGCTGTGTCATGTTTTCCCACAGGAAGGACAATCACTGGATTCTTTCCTGCTCCCATTAGGAGCCTCTTCAGCCTCAAGTCCACATCCCATATCTTAGCTCCCAGCAGACAGCATATGCTTCTGTTCTCCGGATTAGCTCTAGTGTCAGGCCTATCTGTTCTTCTTAGTAGGGAGTCCCGAATCACGTAGACATGCCTTATCCCGGTGATCGTGTGATTCTCCAACCTTCCTCCTATTCTTTCTGGATGCAAGACCTCTTGTCTTTTATTCTCCCTTACAATCTTCTGCAAGTCATCCTGTAACCCAGATTTCAGAGCCCCAGGAGGAATCTCCATTGGCTCTTCTCTTCTTCCTTGCCTTCCCTCCTTCAGTTACAGCCTGCTGTGCCCCTTCATTTTCCAACTCAGCAAACCTCTTCCTGAGCTCTATTTCTCCTTTACTGGCCAGTCTTTTCCTCTGACTGGTTCTTGTATTCACATGCTTCCACTAACCCACTTTCCTTGCCCAGCAGTCTCTCCTCAGTCCAGTTTGCATCAGCAAGTCTTGACTTTTCCATTCAGCCTCCTCTTGCCTTTGCTCCATCATCTGCTCAAACACCCTTGGAAACTCAACCATAGTTTCCACCTGCATCTCCAAGCCTCAGATCTTCTCTTCCATCCACTCTATCAAGAGGCACTTCATACAGATGAAGCTTCTTTCAGGTACCCAGTCTAGGATCACATACATCCCACAGCTTCCACATCCAGTCATCTTCATTGTCTCATCCATGGCTTAGGTCACTACCATTGCTTCCTCTGTACCTGTCATAGCCTTCCCACATAAATTCCTGTCAAGAGGGGAAAAAAACAAAACAAAACAAACAAACAATCCAAATGACAAAGACCCAAATACCAAAACAAAACCAGAACACTGCACCCCCACCCCAAGCTCCCCTTACAAACTTCCCTGTTCATAGTTGTTTGCTGTTCCAGTGCCGCTGGCTGCCTTTGTAGGCCCCCTAATCAGGGCAGCCCTGCCCCCTAATCAGGGCTCTGCCTCTCTCATAGCACACTGCCCCCTACCAGCCTCTACAAACTGAAGAAAAAACCACACAACACAAAAAAATACACAAAGACCCACAAAAAACTCACTCACGGCCACTAAGGTCAATCATATAACACAATAATATTGTAGTGTAGACATACCCTGAAGCATCTGTCACTGGCCACAGTCAGAAAAGAGGATACTGGGCTAGATGGACCATTGGTCTGATCCAATATGGCCATTCTTGTGTTCCTAAGAACAACATCTGGATACCTTGCAATTGAGCAGCAAAATATTTGAGTGACAGAAACCATGCCCTTTTGCCTGCACCAGGGGTCATGTTACACAGAAGATAGACACTCACTGGGAAGCAATTTTTTACCAGTTTGCACAGCATCACCATGCTGGTAGGACACATTTAGGGAGGGCAAGAGGCAGGAATAAAATCCCCAGCTGCCCCCTGCCTAGTGCTGGGGACAAGAAACTGGGCCATTTTAAATAACCACTTAATCAGTTGTGAACATTTGTAGCTATCAGTGTACACAAAAACAGTATCTGCACACATTTCAGAATGGAAAAGTTAAAACATTCTAGAACTGATTGTTAGACTACTTTGGAGACTTAAGTTCCAATCCTGTAGAGTTTCACATAGGTGGGTACCTGTTGTCACATGAGGACTTAGTTGTATTACAAGCTGTTATCAGAAACATAATGAAAGTTAAACAAATAAATATGAAGTTTTTGTATGCTTAGCACTAGAGCTGATCCAAAATAGTAAGTATATTTCATGGCAAATTTCCATTTTTTTTTCTTTTCATTAAAAAGCTTTTGGGGGGGAATTCAAGAGTGGAATTGAAAATCAGTGGAAAAAACTTCTCTATCGCTGTAATACTTTTTCCCCTGGGAAAAAAAGGAGGGAAAAGTTTTTTAAAGACAGTGAAAAGCCATTTTCCCCAATGGAAAAATTATTCCATTGGAAAAAAAGGTGGTTGTTTTTTTAAGTGAGAGCAAGTAGGATTTTTCCGACCCCAAAAGGAAAGTATTTTTTAACTTTGAAAAATTATACTGAATTTTTTCCTTTTGAAATTGCATTGAAAAATGAGACATTTAGAATAAATTGGAATGCTGATTTCACTAGGAGACCATTTTTAGATTATTTTAAACTCAAAAAATGTAATCAACTTCTACTTAGCTTCTATAAGCTGTAAGTGAAGAAAACTGTTTTGCAGGGTTTAATTCAATTAGATATTCATTTGCTTTTAGCCATTTCAGGTGTATGCTTCTTGAATGCTTGCCATTCTTCAGATGGAGTCTTGAAGAAGCTGGTCTAACCAGCCAAATCCATGGTAAAGATAACAGGACTTTTACCTAATGTCAATTCCCTTGAGAATTTGCTTCAGCCCATTAGATGTTTCTCTTTTTGGTGGGCCTTAAAAAAAAGGACAGAAAACCGGGAAAGGTGAAATACACTGAAATCTCAAGATTTCAATCTGCATTCATAATTCATGAATTTATTATTAGATATCAATAGTTGTATTATTATAGTGCTCAACTTGTCATTCCCTCCCACTTTTATAGCTGATTTTGTACTCTCTCCATAAGGTGCAAGGAACTGTGCATCTAACTTGATAAGGTCTGGAAACATTTTTTGAAATCATGGCATCTGTACCTTCCAAACCCTCTCTAATGTCCATAATATGAAGACTGTTTCTTCTAGATCTGTTTTCTGAGTCATTCTGTTTCCCCCTTGAACATTCTACACTTTAGGGAAATTTCACTTTTATCCTATCTTTAGCGGGAGGAGGTTGGGGGGCACTTGTCTATGCACAAAAATTGCACCCAGTATAGCTTTTATCAACCTAATTAAACTGACAATTCAACTGAATAAACTGATAGCTCACATTAAAGATATATGGATCGGAGACAATGTATGTGGACATGAGACATTTCCCATCAATATAAGGAAAGTTGTCAGTCCTACTTTTGCACATAGACTAAGTCTTCAACTCAACCACCTAGCAATGTACAGCTGATTTTTCATTGTACTTTTGCTCTGTTTTGGCAAAGCTATGAATTTTGAGCCAAAAGGGGCTCATCAAAAATTTCAGTCTTCCTAACTAAAAGACAAATTTAAGCAAAATTCCTTTGAATAGTTTCACAGTTTAATAAAATGACTCCAAAATTGCAAACATTTCTCAAACTCAAAAAGAAGTGGAGTTTTGACCAAAAAGAAAAAAAACCCTCACCCTTTCATTAGGAATATTTTGCCCAATTCTACTCACAATTCACATGACAGCCCCATCCACCAAATATCTAAATTGCCTTCAAGTGCTGCTGTACATATCTGATTAATTCCTTCACTCTTTCCCTCAGTATCTGTAATCTTGATGTTCTATCTTAGGCCAAAAGCATAGTACTAAATAAAGATAAAAAGTACACTGACAGCTGCACAAGAACCTCTTTAAGTTTATTTTAAAATGTGTAATTGATGTAGAAATGTGTAATCTGATAGCAGCTCCCTAACATCCTCACAGTGTTTTCAAATTCGTTGATTGTCACATTTGTTTCAGATCATTCAAGAGATGTCATTTACCCAATCCTTTTCATCTATTTCCAGGGACACATTTCAGTTTAATAATTCATTAACAGATCCTTGGAATTTATGCCAGCTGAAACTGCTGACTGCTGATTAGCAATTTTATCCTTTCTTAGTTTTTTGTATATATTTTCATAAATGTTGTGTCCTGCTGCTTCTATAGTACAGTCTTGTTTGAAACTGCTTTGCACCTGTCCGAATTATTTGCTATACAGAGCTCAGGTTTTAGATACATTATATAGTTATATTCCTTTTAATCAATTTACACTGAAAGTATATTTTCCTACTTTCTGACCTTTTGGCATGGACATGAATGACCTTTTATTCAATGTCTCTGGTGTTATTATTTTAACTGTTTCTGTATGACTCAAAAGTTCACAATGAACAATAACATGGTCTTTGGATTGTGTTATGCACAAGGTTAGACTAGATGAACATAATGATCAATTCTGGCTTTAAATCTATGAATTAGAGACATTTTAGTTACCTAAATGCCCATGCGTTGTGGCTTGCAACCTTATAGCATTATTCTTTAGCAAGAGTAACTCCAATTTTGTTCTCATTTACAGCCTGGCAAATCCAGAGTAATTCCATCAAAGTCAGCAGAGTTATTCTGGTTTACTCCAGTGTAGCAGAGCAGAAGTGTTCATTCTCTCTTCTGAAATGTGCTATGGGAGTGATGATGAGAAATATGGCCTGTTCCCATAAACAGAGTAAGGCATTAACTTCAAACACAGTTGCTTGCTGTACATGCCAGGAGAGACTCTATCTATGTTTGTATTAAAAGTACACCAACTTGAAATCTAGTCAGTTTTTAAAAGTAAGTTAAACAGCTTCATGTAATGGCCATAAGTCATGTAATGGCCATAAGTCTACCCCTCCATAAGTCTGTTAATTTTTGTGTTTTACAATCCTATTTTCAAAACGTTGCTGTGTGAAATCCACAAAAGAAGAAAAAGTAATTTCAGGGAAAATAGGGATACTGACTAGACTGGATGCCTGGGCAGTCGAATACATAAACACACTGAAAAACTAGGATTTTCCCCCGCTAAGCTCTTACTGTTTTAGAAATCTTATTTATTACTTTGAACTGTGGTTTAAAAAAAATCAGGAGAAGTATGATTTAAGTTGACAATATCTCTTTAAGATCATGATACCTCAAGTAGTTTTAACAGTGTCCTAACCCTTCTAACTAAAAGGGTTTTGACATGATTTAGCTCACCAGACAGGAACCAAGTCATGTTGAAAAATCTGTTCAAGATAGTTTACTATCTAAATCCATTACAGGTAACATGGTTTTAATGCAACTATAGACAGATCTATTTGTTACCTACCTCATAGAGTACCATGAGAGTTAATTAATGCTTTTAAAACATGTTGTAGGTGTAAAGTGCCATACGGGGTTGATCCACAGTCCACTGAATTCCATAAAAAGACGTCCATTGATATCACTGAGCTCTGTATCGGGTCCTATAAAAGCTAAGTGTCATCATTACTCATCTTGGATCCCTTTGTCTATAATTACTTCATTTACCTCCCTATTCAAGACACCTGTTATCTGCAAATTTCTTTGGTCATTTTCACTATTATTATGTGTGGATTATACAAAACCCCACTTTGTGCTCGGAGCTTTACAGGCAGACTCTACTATCATGGCTAACGTAGTGAAGAATGTATGACCTCCTAAGGTCCTGATACTGAAATGTAATTGGTGTAGGTGGACACCTCTGCCTGTGCAGATCTGGCACCTGGACTAGTGGCCCACATTTTAGATAAGACGTAATGAATCTTGGCAATTGTGAGGATAGGTGGAAAGAAGGCAAGCACAGGTTAAAGAATTACAGTCAGACTTGCAAAATAAAAGGAACACTCATGTTAACGGGGAGCAGCAAGTTCTAGTTTAAAATAATGCTCAAGAAAGCAAATCTCAAGCTCCAGCATTTTCATACACATGACTATGAATATACACTATCAGCCACATTCCCAAGAAAGCTACAAATAGTTTGCCTAATATATTGGAATAAATTTTCTAGATTCTTTTGTTAGATTTTTTTCAACATTCAATCAGTGTCAAAACAACACTCCTTGGTCTCTAATATACAAATTCACCTAATGTATTATGCAGTAAAATAGCTTCTTTTAAGAAAAATACCAGCATGATCATTGCTTTGCATTGTAATATAGGTTTCATTAAGTAATAATAAAATACTATTTGAGAGCTGCTTCCAGCTAACCTTGTGTTTTATCTCTCTCTCTCGCTCTCTTTTAATACTAAATTTGAAAGCATTCAGAGACTGGGAGAAATTGCTAGTGAACTCTACTTCATGCTGAAGATCAGCAGGGGCCTTTTGGAGGGCTTCAATTTTTCTCAGAGTGTCAGGAAATCAAATTATGACATCCAGCTGCAAGCTGTTTTAATTGAACTGAAAGTCTGATTTAATTTGGTACAAATGGCAAATTACTCCTCTATTTATCCTTGAACTACATGTAGCCATGAAGTATTATATTTTATGATATTTTTGGAAATTTAGGTAGAAATGAGCAGTTTCCAAAAATATTCTCTCTCTACATATCAGCAAACAATTGAAAAATGCTTATTCACGAGTCTAAGGGCCAGATTTCCAAAATTACTCAGCAGCTGACATTTAGACACCTAAATAACTGGCCATATTGTCAAAAGATCTATAGCCTTCTCTACACTTAAAAGGGTTTGCAACTACACTGATAGCGCTATACCATCAATCTTTTCCAGTGGAAACATGGCTTATACCAGTAAAAGTTATTTTGCCCATACAGCTTAAACCGGTTCCCTGAATGGAATAACCTATATGGCTAAAGGACTTTTTTGCTAGTATAGCTGTGTCTACATTTAGCCTTTTATTGGCACTGCTATATCAGTTAGAGGGTCAACATAGCTATGCCAGCATAATTTTTAAGCCCTCACTCCTAAATTAAGTGCCAGTATTTTCAAAAGCTCTCAGGTCCCAGAAACGGCTATTAACAGATGCTTTTGCTGAGCACTTCTGAAAATGTGTCTTCTTCATTTAGAAGCTCTTCTCAAAATTTGGTCCCACTTGGGAGTGCTCAACACCTTTGAAAATCTGGCCTTACATTTTTAACTGACTGTCAGAGGGCTTATAAGAGAGACAAGGTAGGTGAGATAATAGCTTTTATTAGACCATCTTCTGTGGGTGGAAGGTACAAGCTTTCAAGCTACACAGAGCTCTTGTTCAGGTCTGGGGAAGAAAACGGCTTATGTGCTTTCCTTTTGCTGAGAAGATCCTAGTGATAGTCTACCAACATGCTTAACTTGCCACAGGATTTTCAAAAAGCGAGTTAGGAACCTATGTCTTATTATCTTCCAATGAGACTTAGGCACATAACTCACTTAGGTAATTGTAAAACCCTACACAACAGGTTAATTTTATTGATTAAATACCAGAGCAATAGTTTAATACCATGCTTATGGAGGTGACTGAATTATTTGGGCCTGATTTTCTCTCACATCAACTTACACCTCAGGTAAGAAAGAGTAAAGCAGAACAAGACCAGTGTATTCAATAGAGGAAAGAGACACTATTAAATACACAACCATTCTCTAAATGACCAGGTTTCATGTTTTTCATACATTATGTTTCTTGACACTCAATATCTTCATGCAGATATAACAACTAGCACTAAACAAACCACACTAAGACCCCATCCAGAACCTTGAAACCAAAGAAGAATTTGGCCATCTATTTCCTCGGCACTTCTGAAATGAGACACTCAGACTGAAAAAAAATTACTCTTCCATCTCCTACTGTTTCCAATAAACACCTAAGGCCTTGTCAACACACGTTGTGCAAGTTTAGCTAAACCTGGTGAAAAAAAAACCCAGTTTAGTTAAACAGAGGCAAAAGCCCTCTGGGGATATTCTGAAAATGATTTAAACCTGGCTTTTAGTAATTTTGTTTAAATTAATTTCTTACCAAATTCAGCTAACTGAATGTGAGCCTTTTGAAAACTGATTGAAGAGTATTCACAGTGTTTTGCTGGTTTAACTAACTTCCTATTGCAGAATAAGAGTTTCCACTTGGGGAGACATACTGGTAGCAGAATAATTATACTGGTACAGTTATGCTGGTAAATTTCCTGGTGTAGACAAGCCTTAAATTAATCTAAAAACACACTTTAGTTAACCTGGTACAAGTTTATCTGAAGACAATGGCTAAGATTCCTATAACTCAAAGAGACTACAGGAGCATTTGCCCACATACTGGGCGTGCAGAGGGAGAGTTCACAAATCAAAAGAGGCCAAAAAATACAATACACTTTAATTTTTTTTTATTTTTTTTTACTTTTGAGGTTGGCATCGCTCAGAAACCTCTAATCCCAAGGAGAGGGAGAAGATGGCTGGGAACTGTTGCTCCCAGGCACAGACACAGAATGGGGCTCTAGGAATGGGAAAGAACTCAGTGCATTAGTGCATGGGAGCTAATGGGTTTCAACTGCATCCTTCAAACCAACCAGTTGCCTAGAAAACCCTTCCTTTGCTCTTCTCCCAGCCCACAAGAAAGCTATTTGTCTATGGGAGGAGAAGAGGGGCAATTCTTAAAAGGGCCCCATGTTTTTCTTTCCCTGATGGCCTCTCTGATGTTGAGGTGAAGCAATCTTAGCACCTAACTATGTAGTCTGATTTTCAGAAGTACTGAGAGCCTGCAGTTCCCCAACGGATACTCAGCAATGCTGGATATCAGGCCACGTAGGCTCCAATCCAGCATAACAAAATTTAAGCATGTGCCTAGTTGCATTACTGGATCTAGACCATGTAGCTAATATTAGACCCAAGTTTGAGATTTAAGGCCCCAAAATGCACACAAAATGTGCTTTCAAACCTTTTGATTTGTTTTGAAAAACTATGATACCAGCACTCCTGAAATAGCTGCAAGCTACAAAAGCATCTTGATGAAAGCCATGCAAATGAGTACATCAAGTCTTCCACGGTTTGTACCAGAACACACAGGGCCAGAGTTTGCCTTCTGACTTTACACACTTTATTCCCATTGGCAATACGTGTCACAACCCAAGAGCCTCTCCCTTACGGGGTCCCCTGGGGACGCAAATCAGCATTGTATGTTGCTAACAGTGTTGCAAGCATTACAAAGCATGTTGGGGAAGGGTCAAAAGTGTGAGTGTGAAGTAAAAAATTCCTTTGCAGGTTGCAACAGGCTAAAAAAAAAAAAAAGCAAAGAACAGGTTAACTCAGCACCTCAGCTAGCTCTGTCTGAAAATAAGATGCTGGCCCCGGTCCAAGATCAGGGGCTGAACAAGAAGTCGGCAGCTGCATTCACATTTTACCCAATCACCCCGCCAGCCATAAAAAAAAAAAAAAAAGAACTAAGCGGAGCAGGGCTGCAAAAATTACAGTAAAAACAAATAAAATGGCAAAGGCCAATGGGTGGGAAAACAAAGTCTCTGGAAACGGTGTGTTTTATGAAAGCCGAGGAGGCCACAGCAAGCCAGTTTGGACTGGTACAAAAAGCACCAGGAACCGAAGCCACCAAACAAAAACACCCCCAAAAGAACCCAGGACTTAAAAACCCTCCCAAAAGCCACAAGAAGTCGGAGATCAACAGCGGACCCTGGATGACCTGGTGCACACAGGACAAAACTCCTGTCCACCTTCCCCCTCTTCTTCTGACATTACACCCAGGCCTGGCCAGCCTCAGGTAGGGTGTATGCAAGCATAAAAGTGGGTTTGGGCTGGGGGCACTAACGCTTTCTTCCTTCCTCTGAGTGACGTGGGGAGCACCCATCACTCTCTGCTGTTATTTCATTATTTTATTAATAAAGCTTTAAAACTTAGATCCTTGGTGTGCTTCTTCATTCCCTTCCCAAACGATCCTGCGGCCTCCGCCTGATCACCTGTTGCCTCAGGCAGATTGGTAACTGAAATCTGTCACATACCAGAAGCCAGAAGCATTCATTCAATGGCAGATTTGGGCCAACAACTTTAAAAATAGGTCCAGCCCCTCAGCTGGTGAATATCAGATAAAATCAGAGAAGCTATGCTAATTTACATCAGCTGAGAATATGGCCCACAGTGTGCAACTATAGATAACTGCTTTGTTTTATTAGTGGTTTTCAGTCTGGTCTAGCAATAGTGTGATTTGATGTAGTTAAAGTCAACCCCACAATCAAAAAGAGTTCTGAACACTGAAAAAAGAGAATGCTTTTCATTATTCTCACTTGCAAAATACATGGTAGAAATGAATTTGGTCCAGATGCAAACATTCCCATGCAAACCTCTCTTTGTTCTCAGAGCCAGATGCCAAGCCAGCTATGAAAAATCAAAGTGTTAAAGTGAGGAGAGCAGAAGTATGTTTCTTCATCATCTCGCACTGGAAAGCTGGTGAATTATATATTTCTTTGTTGCTATCTCTCAACATTGCATCATAAGTCACAGGATCTGTCAGAAAACACACTTCTAAACACCATTCCTGTTTAAACTATTCAGAGCTCTCCTCTTCTCCTTGTGTAGTTTAAGATACTACCATTATAGCAGTATCAATCATAATGAGAACCATATTCCCAATTTGATATAATTTCAACCACATGCTATTATCCAACACAGAGTAATTGACATATTAACTTTGGACATACAACCTTGACATGGTTCTGTAAAAATGCCAGTGATGCAAAGGAGAAGTGGCAAATAACATAGTAATTTGGGGGAGGTTTAGATTGGATATTAGGAAAAACTTTTTCACTAAGAGGGTGGTGAAACACTGGAATGTGTTACCTAGGGAGGTGGTAGAATCTCCTTCCTTAGAGGTTTTTAAGGTCAGGCTTGACAAAGCCCTGGCTGGGATGATTTAACTGGGAATTGGTCCTGCTTCGAGCAGGGGGTTGGACTAGATGACCTTCTGGGGTCCCTTCCAACCCTGATATTCTATGATTCTATGAATATTTTTTAATATCAGATGCTAAATTAAGAGTCAGAAGCTAAGTAAGAGCTTTCTCACCAAAATTAGGCTTTGGGAAAGTGTTAGGTTACAGGAGCACAGTCCTGTTGCTAGTGCACATATATTTTCATCTTTAAATAGGGTTTTCTTTAAAATTTTCTGAGTTAACAGTGGGCTTCAATACAGGCAGGCAGTAAAAGCAATGAAAGACTGGACAACACACTGGCTTTATAGAAAGAGCAATTTAGACAGAGATTTTCAAGGTAAAAAAAGTGCCTAATTCTCATTTTTTAAATCTCCCCTTTAGTAAATGTCATGAACACTTCGTCAGCTATAAAAGTATGTAAATAACTAATGACTTAAAACAGTTTTTGTTAAATGGAATATAAATCACTAAAGAAACAGAGGTTATAAGCATTAGAATGTATGAGAAAGTCTGAAGAGTTTCACGGTTGTTTCAAGTTCCATTATTCTAACAAATGTGTAGGGATGGGCATATATTATTCATCAAATCTACAGATTATGCTGTTTTTATTATATAATTTATTTGACAAAGCAATTTCTGGTATTTGATAAGCTTCACCAATGTGGAAATTTCCTTCCTTTCCCATGAAGCATTTCCTTTCCCAACTCAAAACATAAAACTTCACTTAAAAAAAAGTTAAAACCCAAATATTAGAATGTATGGAACTAACTTTTGAGCACTTGACTTTGCAATCCTCATGTTCTTTTAATGTAGTTGTCCGTAATTATATTGTTAAATTGTTTAAATAATATGTCTTTGTGTTTTTACCACTGAGGACTTGACCCTGCAAGCTATTTAGCAACAAGAGCCACTGTAGCAAATCACATGCTTAACATTCCCATTGACTTCTGTGGGACCAGTCAGGTAGTTATAGTTAAGCACAGGCTTAAATCTTTGCTGAATGATGGCCAGAGTGATCAGCACCTTGCAGGAGTTAGCTTTATATGGACAAAATGCCCACTGACTTCAGTAAAAGGTTTGACAGCACAAGGAGTGGAGGAAAGGGTATGGCTACGCTGGAAACTTCAAAGTGCTGTCGTGGGAACGCTCCCACGGCAGCTCTTTGAAGTGCGAGTGTGGTTGCGCACGAGTGTTGGGAGAGAGCTCTCCCAGCGCTCCTGGTAATCCACTTCCACGAGGGGATTAGCTCTAAACGCAGCTCCCAGCGCTCCGAGCCTGTCTACACTAGTGCTTTAAAGCGCTCAGACTTGCTGTGCTCAGGGGGGTGAAAAATCAATCCCCTGAGCCAGCAAGTTAGAGAACTATAAAATGTAAGTGTGGACAAACCTAGGGGATTAGAAGTCTCCTAAGGGATTACAATTTGTCAGTGCAGTTTTCATTTTATATAGTTCAGCTATTCTTTTTCTCTTACCTTTAACAGAAAGGTATCACAATGATAGTATATTACCCATGCTTTTATTCGTTTAAATGTTATGTAAATGACAAAATATAATGAACTGATCATTACAGTTCTCTGAGTGATAGTGTCAGCACTTTTTCTGGGGGAGACTTTTTATTAAGTATTTATATAGCATCATAAATGTATGTGGTGATTGACATAATACAGAATGAGAAAGTCTTTGCCCTGATAAGTTTACAGTGCAGCACCGAAAAGAATTAACATGGAGCAATAGTTTAGGAAGGATAAACATGTAAAGGAAGATGAGGAGAGATCATTGTAGGAAACTAATACATGAAGGATTCATAGGAGACCTAGATTTTATGGAAGGATTCAAAGGAAGAAAGGAAAAATACCTGGCAGACAAGAAGCAGGACCAGAGATTATCCCAACGGTAAGGGGCAGCAGGAAAGACAGTGTTCGGTCAAAAGTGGTAGAAGATACACAAACCTCCCATTTATGTCAAAATCCTGTTATTCATGTCATGCTTTTCAGGTGCGCCTATTTGTCTCTCACAATAAAGAAATGTTACTTTTATTATTTATAAAATGTTCACACTTAGTGCCTTAGCTTCTTTATGTCTAGGCCCTTTTCTATAATTTCTTTCATGCCCTAGACTCCCCGTATCCTAAAACTCCCTTCTGTCTGCTTTGGAATCTATAATGTTGAATTATGCCAAGATAAATATCAATGGTGTTGATTTACACTGATTCATTTCCCTGATTGCTGACACTAAATCTCAAGTTGGCATTTTAGAACTGAGTTAAGAATTCTTTGCAAAGAATCTAAATTATAAAACAGAGTGCTGTGTTCTCATCAGAGGGTGCTATTAAAAATGACTCTTTTCTCTCTGTAAATCCTTCAGAAACAGTGGGGGAAATCAGTTAACAAGTAACATATGAAATGTCATTTTGAATGTTATCTTTAACAGCCAAGAAAAGACAAACATAGTAAACATCCACATTTACACCAATTACATTCAGACAATCAGTTGCTCAAAGACAATTTCCTGAATTGTGTGTCCTAAATGGCCTCTGACTCCATCTGCTTTTAAGCATTGCATCTGAACTAGCTCTTTCAAAGCAGTGCAGGCTTTGGAAAGCTTTATTGGGATCTGAATTTCAAAGCCCATATGCAATTCTAATATGAATTTAGGATGGTAAATACATCAACTAGTAATGGTATAAGTAATGATGGTGACAATGTACCTCTGTGCGGTAGTGGACGAACGTAAGTGTGTTCTTGGCTAAATCCTGCCTTGAACTTTCCAGTCCCTTGCATGTATGCTTAAGTGGTGAAATTCTAAACAGATGCATCTGATACCTCAAGGTGAGAAGAATGAGCTGCAGATGTAGTGCTTTAAGGGCAGTGAAATAGAGACCTAATCTTGTGCAACTGTCAGAAAAAGACTAGAACAGGGTGAAGACAATAAAATTTAACCGTGGTGGCTAGGGGCACTTTGAAATGCTACTGTGGATTATGCCAAAACATTTCAGATAATATAATTAAAATGGATTCCAAGAATGTAATATAACTTGACTTTCTCTAAAATAAATGCTGGTCACGTAACACAGGTACTGTACAGAATTCTTAGAATAACTGAAAAAGAAGGAAATCATCCTGAGGCTAAGGCTGGGGCTCCTGTGAGTCATATTATATCCTCTTCCTTCATTTTCAGTACCTAGAATTCTGAAGATACTCACAGGAAAAAGATAGAAGTTTTATATCCAAAGACATTCTATACAGAATACTAATGATGGAAAAGGGTAGTGCACAGGCCACTTTCATTCTTGGGAAGGGAAAAAATAGGCTCAGGTAAAAGTTGTCTGGAATTTTTTTTTATACACATACATATATACACAGGGAGAGAGAGAGAGAAGGTTTGAAAGCTTACAGAACTCTCAATAAAATTGCTGGAAGTTATGCATGCTTACCTCCACGAATTTGAATTATGATAGGAGCTAGAGGCCCCAAGTGAGATTGGGGCTCCATTGTGCTAGGCACTGTATGAGCACATAGTAAAAGACAGAGTTTACAGTCTCAATAGATTAGACAGTCAAAGGATAAGGGAAAGAAGTATTATCTACATTTTACAAATCTGAGGTGCAAAGAGGTTAAATGACTTTCCCAAGTTCACACAAGAAGTCTGAGGCAGAACCAGGACTTGAACCCAAATTCCTGAGTCCCAATCCAGTTCCTTAACCAGGAAGAGACTATATGCTAAGGTTACTTATCAAATCTTTAAACAAAATATACAGACCTGATATAGACAATATTCACCAGTGTAAATGGTCTTCCCTTCTTGGTGAAAATGTCTGTAATGTGTTATCAAGGATAGTTACAGATAACCAGAATCTTACCTCCCATGTGCTATAACCCTACTTCACTTTTTCGGCTTCTTTTGCAAATTTCCCCATTCTGGAGTGTTTAAGAACATAAGAACGTAAGAATGGCCATACTGGGTCAGACCAACGGTCCATCCAGCCCAGTATCCTGTCTACCGACAGTGGCCAATGCCAGGTGCCCCAGAGGGAGTGAACCTAACAGGTAATGATCAAGTGATCTCTCTCCTGCCATCCATCTCCACCCTCTGACAAACAGAGGCTAGGGACACCATTCCTTACCCATCCTGGCTAATAGCCATTAATGGACTTAACCTCCATGAATTTATCCAGTTCTCTCTTAAACCCTGTTTTTGTCCTAGCCTTCCCTAGCAAGGAATTCCACAGGTTGACTGTGTGCTGAGTGAAGAAGAACTTCCTTTTATTTGTTTTAAACCTGCTACCCATTAATTTCATTTGGTGGCTCCTCATTCTTATATTATGGGAATAAGTAAATAACTTTTCCTTATTCACTTTCTCCACATCACTTATGATTTTATATACCTCTATCCTATCCCCCCTTAGTCTCCTCTTTTCCAAGCTGAAAAGTCCTAGCCTCTTTAATCTGTCCTCATATGGGACCCGTTCCAAACCCCTAATCATTTTAGTTGCCCTTTTCTGAACCTTTTCTAATGCCAGTATATCTTTTTTGAGATGAAGGGACCACATCTGTATGCAGTATTCAAGCTGTGGGTGTACCATGGATTTATATAAGGGCAATAAGATATTCTCCGTCTTATTCTCTATCCCTTTTTTAATGATTCCTAACATCCCGTTTGCTTTTTTGACTGCCGCTGCACACTGCATGGACGTCTTCAGAGAACTATCCACGATACTCCAAGATCTTTTTCCTGATTAGTTGTAGCTAAATTAGCCCCCATCATATTGTATGTATAGCTGGGGTTATTTTTTCCAATGTGCATTACTTTACATTTATTCACATTAAATTTCATTTGCCATTTTGTTGCCCAATCACTTAGTTTTGTGAGATCTTTCTGAAGTTCTTCACACTCTGCTTTGATCTTAACTATCTTGAGCAGTTTAGTATCATCTGCAAACTTTGCCACCTCACTGTTTACCTCTTTCTCCAGATCATTTATAAATAAGTTGAATAGGATTGGTCCTACGACTGATGACCCTTGGGGAACACCACTGGTTACTCCTCTCCATTCTGAAAATTTACCATTTATTCCTACCCTTTGTTCCCTTGTCTTTTAACCAGTTCTCAATCCATGAAAGGATCTTTCCTCTTATCCCATGATAACTTAATTTACGTAAGAGCCTTTGGTGAGGGACCTTGTCAAAGGCTTTCTGGAAATCTAAGTATACTATGGCCACTGGATCCCCTTGTCCACATATTTGTTGACCCCCTCAAAGAACTCTAATAGATTAGTAAGACATTATCTCCCTTTACAGAAACCATGTTGACTTTTGTATAACAATTAATGTTCTTCTACATGTCTGACAATTTTATTCTTTACTATTGTTTCAATTAATTTGCCCGGTACTGACGTTAGACTTACCAGTCTCTAATTGCCAGGATCACCTCTAGAGCCCTTCTTAAATATTGGCATTACATTAGCTATCTTCCAGTCACTGGGTACAGTAGCTGATTTAAAGGACAGGTTACAAACCATAGTTAATAGTTCCGCAATTTCACATTTGATTTCTTTCAGAACTCTTGTTCTGGTCCCGGTGACTTGTTACTGTTAAGTTTCTCAATTAATTCCAAAACCTCCTCCAGTGACACTTCAATCTGTGACAATTCTTCAGATTTGTCACCTACAAAAGATGGCTCAGGTTTGGGAATCTCCCTAACATCTTCAGCTGTGAAGACTGAAGCAAAGAATTCATTTAGTTTCTCTGCGATGACTTTATCGTCTTTAAGTGCTCCTTTGGTATCTCGATCGTCCAGGGGCCCCACTGGTTGTTTAGCAGGCTTCCTGCTTCTGATGTACTTAAAAAACATTTTGTTATTACCTTTTGAGTTTTTGGCTAGTTGTTCTTCAAACTCCTTTTTGGCTTTTCTTATTACATGTTTACATTTAATTTGGCAGTGTTTATGCTCCTTTCTATTTACCTCACTAGGATTTGACTTCCACTTTTTAAAAAGATGCCTCTTTATCTCTCACTGCTTCTTTTACATGGTTGTTAAGCCACAGTGGCTCTTTTTTAGTTCTTTTACTAAAAAGTGTTTTTTAATTTGGGGTGTACATTTAAGTTGAGCCTCTATTATGGTGTCTTTGAAAAGTGTCCATGTAGCTTGCGGGGATTTCACTCTAGTCACTGTACCTTTTAATTTCTGTTTAACTAACCTCCTCATTTTTTCATAGTTCCCCTTTCTGAAATTAAATGCCACAGTGTTGGGCTGTTGAGGTGTTCTTCCCACCACAGGAATGTTGAATGTTATTATATTATGGTCACTATTTCCAAGCAGTCCTGTTATAATTACCTCTTGGACCACATCCTGTGCTCCACGCAGGACTAGATCAAGAGTTGCCTCTCCCCTTGTGGGTTCCTGTACCAGCTGCTCCAAGAAGCAGTCATTTAAAGTATCGAGAAATTTTGTCTCTGCATTTCATCCTGAGGTGACATGTACCCAGTCGATATGGGGATAATTGAAACCCCCACTATTATTGAGTTTTTTATTTTGATAGCCTCTCTAATCTCCCTTAGCATTTCATCGTCACTATCACTGTCTTGGTCAGGTGGTCAATAATAGATCCCTACTGTTATATTCTTATTAGAGCATGGAATTACTATCCATAGAGATTCTATGGAACATGTGGATTCATTGAAGGTTTTTATTTCATTTGATTCTACATTTTCTTTCACATATAGTCCCACTCTCCCCCCACCCCCACGACCTGTTCTGTCCTTCTGATATATTTTGTACCCCGGAATGATCGTGTCCCATTGATTGTCCTCACTCCACCAGGTTTCTGTGATGCCTATTATATCAATATCCTCCTTTAACACAAGGCACTCTAATTCACCCATCTTATTATTTAGACTTCTAGCATTTGTGTACAAGCCCTTTAAAAACTTGTCACTGTTTATTTGTCTGCCCCTTACTGATGTGTCAGATTCTTTATGTGAATGTTTCTCGTCTGATCTGGCCCATACTTTATCCTCTTCCATCCTCTCCTCCTGACTAAAACCTAGAGAATCTCTATCAATCGACTCTCCTCTAAGAGAAGTTTCTGTCCGATCCATGTGCACCTCTGCAGCAAGCGGCTTTCCCCCATCTCTTAGTTTAAAAACTGCTCTGCAACTCTTTTAATGTTAAGTGCCAGCAGCCTGGATCCACTTTGGTTTAGGTGGAGCCCATCCTTCCTGTATAGGCTCCCCCTATGCCAAAAGTTTCCCCAGTTCCGAATAAATCTAAACCCCTCCTCTCTCACCATCATCTCACCCACGCATTGAGACTCTGAAGCTCTGCCTGCCTACCTGGCCCTGCACATGGAACTGGAAGCATTTCTGAGAATGCCACCATAGGGGTCCTGGATTTCAGTCTCTTTCCTAGCAGCCTAAATTTGGCCTCCAGGACGTCTCTCCTACCCTTCCCTATGTCATTGGTACCTACATGTACCACGACCACCGGCTCCTCCCCAGCACTACACATAAGTCTATCTAGATGCCTCGAGATCCACAACCTTCGCACCAGGCAGGCAAGTCAACATACTGTTCTCCCGGTCATCACAAACCCACCTATCTATATTTCTAATGATTGGATCTCCCATTAACACCTGTAATGTTTCCTTTGAAAAAGATTGGGGAGAAACACTTATGCTTCACATACGTAAAATCAGCATTACACCCCTGCCTTGAGATACAACTGCAGTCATTCTATCTCTTGAATGTAGTGAATTTTCCCTGTTGATTTATAATGAGGCCTAATCTGGTACTCAGATATGTATAGCTACACACTGTCTGTTCCCAGGTGAAGTTCAGTTGCATGACATTTTGATTGAGCAAACAACTACCCACTAGATCAGTGGCTATTTCCCACGATGTAGTAAGTATTTCAGTGACCACTTCTCAACCTCTCTGCTATGCCTGCCCGGCAAGGAAACATGATGGCAATCAATACTTCACAGGAAGCTCTAAACCAGCGGTTCTCAAACTTAATTGAACTGTGACCCCCTTCTGACAACAAAAATTACTACATGACCCGAGAATGGGGGGACCGAAGCCTGAGCCTGCCCCAGCCCTGCCACCTTGGGTGGCAGAGCCAAACCCCCAGCCCCACTGCCCCAGGTGGGGAGGCCCAAAGCCGAAACCCCAGGCCCCAGCAAGTTTAACGCCAGCCCTGGCAACCCCATTAAAATGGGATCGCAACCCACTTTGGGGTCCCAACCCACAGTTTGAGAACCGCTGCTCTAAACAATCCTTGTAGGATTCAGCCCTAGAGGTGGGCAAAGAGTGAATGCATTTCCTCCCTTTTCCCTCTTCTCAATACATCTTATTCCAGATCTTCCAGGTTTAACTGAAAATGGACAGTCAGCCTATTAAAAAAATATGCCATTCCCATGGTATTTGCAGTGTTGTGTACTAGAAATAGTGAAGTTTATTTCCGAAGCTTATTTATTTGTAATGAATTACAATGGGAACATATTGGAAAAAAAACATTAAAGAGAAACACTAGCCAAATTAATTAAAATACAAGAGAGAAAAGTGTTTAAAGTCAGAAACTGGCATAGAATGAGAGAGAAATAAAGGGGAGGAGATGCAGAAAGAAATGAAAACAAGCACTAGAAAGATAATGGCAACACACTAGAGGAGATGGAGAAAATGATGGGGAGTCTGAAAATTGCAGAGGAAAAGCTAAAAAAAAAATACAAACAAAGAAATATAAGGAAAGAATGGAAAAAGGAAGAGAACAGAATTAAATACAGAATACAATGGGGCAGGATCCAAATGAAATAGCATGCACAGGAGAAATCTAACGAAATGGAGGCCTGGATAAAAATGCAAGAAAACAGAATATAGAAATAACTACTGATAATTCCAGCTACATTATATCCAATGGCCTGAACTGTTTCTTTCGAACATCCTCACCAATACTTTGCAAGAATAGATCTAATTATTTTCCAATAATTTCCCGTTACATGTTTTCCTTTACTGCATTTCTTGTTATTTTGTGTGGCTCTTGTTCATTATATGCTGTATATCAAATCTAGAAAAAAGTGTGGAAAAGTGATATAATAGGTGCCTGACTCTCTTCTCACTTAACCAGGTTTTAGACTAATGTAACTCCATTGACTTCGTTAGATTAACTCCAAGTTTACATCTGAATTACTTTGGTGTAAGGACAATCAAACCCTAGATGTCATGTAATACACACAGAAGTGGTTCTTCCACAGTAGATTTCACATACACACGTTATCAGTTTGCATAGGGAAGCTTCCACTTGTACTACTCATACCCACAAGAGATTTAAGAAAATAAATTAATATTAACAGTTTTCCATCATTGCCCAGTTCAACACAGCACTCAACCATGTGCTTAAAGTTAAGCACATGCTTAGGAGCTGTGTTAAACAGGCATGAGATTAATCACGTGCTCTTGCTTGAGTTCCGTGCTGAATTGGGACCTGTGATGGGTGTCTGTATATGTAAATGTTCAGAATAAACACAGTTCTGTATTACTCTGTGGTTTAGAAAGTTTCGATCAGGTCAACAATTCCTAGCATATAAAACGTGGTTCACATAATAAGTTTATAGCATTAAATGTTTATTTGGGTTTTCTAATACTAAGTAACTATGCTAAATTTATGGTTTTGGACACAAGGCTAATTTGCCCAAACCCTGGGCCAAATTTAGCTCTTAGTTAAATCAGATTAAGTCTGAGGTAACTCCATTGAAATTAGTGGATTAACCCCACCTTTCACTGGAGTAACAGAGAAGAAATGGCCAGTAGCAACTGAGTAAATAGCATATGAAAAAGACTCTTGTGCACAAATGCATGTGCTAAACGATGGTTGTGTGTGCATACTTTTAGGGCATGATTGAAGTAGCAAATTTGAAAATTTGATCCCTAATGTTTCTACCTTTCTTTTTAACAGCCACTGTGTTTATTCTTAATACTTTGTTCTTCATTTCACCGACATTTCTGTGTGCAGATGTGTTGCTACTGTATGTCTCATATTTACACTGAGGTCTCAAGGCTCCAGTGAGGAACCCATGGAAAGCATTGCAGTTATACTGTAGTTTTCTTTCATATGGTTCAGTGTTCAATGGCCCAAGTTTAATCAATAAATGGGTATCCTAACTATTGTTTCTTCAGTTGAATAGCAGATCTCTCTCTCTTATTAAGTACCATGCAGAACATACAAAAAAAAATCCCGTGAGATAGTTGGTAACAATATTGAATGTGATTTTTTTTTAAATGGCTCCAGCTTGCTGCTATTCAAGACCTCTTTATAAAAAGAAAGGAAGGGTAAAGGACTTAAAACACAAATACAGCTATTCACCAGCGTGATATTGAATTACAATTGCCATGATGATGATGATGCTTTCTTTTCAGTATAAAGCACAGAAACTGTGGCACCACACTGTGCAATGATAATGCTAGAAAGAATCAAGTGCTGAACCTAAAGAGAATAGACACAAACAACTTTGTAATAAAATGTTGAATACTGGCAGGTCTGACAGTGCAGAACTGAGCTGCACATCAGGAACAAAAGGGGTCATTTTCCTTAGTTATTGCCAATACATTTAATCTCCTCCCTGCTACTACCAAAAAAATAACATTTATTGCCAGTGCTGATGAATTGAAACATTCTGTACGATGGATTGCTGACAAACTCAGGGGAGCAGATCTGAGAAGATTATCCAGAGAGCACACCTTTGCCTGCAGTGGTCTGCCTTAAAAACTTGCCTGTTTTGCCTTCAATAAATAGATACGGTTACTTCAGTAGTTGCAGTATTTCCAATCCTTCCCTGTGTTTGCCATAGGGAATACCCAGCGTACTGCAGATACTAAGAGAAGGCTATTGCCTCCTCTAAGGAAATTGGTAAGGTGTTAATGTTGACAGCCATAGGGGTGGTACTGTACATTAAAATAATGGAATTGCAACATGCAACTGAGGCATTTAAACAAGGTTTAGAATTTGCTCAGAGAGGCATTGGGAAGTTATTTGGGCCCCGAATCTGAGGGGTTTTTTGTTTCAGTTTTACAAAACCATTAAAAATATAATAGAAATGTACATTTTAAAAAACCACTAAAGTAGTATCAACAATCGTCTTTGGTATTTACGAACCAGATTTGTATGAGGGGAAAAAAATACCCTATGCTTAGAGATAATTAAGGTTGCAGTGAGATTCTCCCCTTGCACCCAAAACCTTAAAAGCATGGAAATAAGAAGTTACGGAGAAAGATTTTTGCATTTCTTTCCACTTTCACATTGTCGGTAAAGAATACCAATGCTTCATAAGGGTTTCACTTACATTTTCAGCAGATACCAATACATACCCCAACTTCATCAAAATTGTACTATAACACAAAGTCTTAACAGTGACTTCAGATGTTTTTATATCAATGATATGCACAGATCAGCTCATCCATGTCACTCATCCTATTATTTTGGAAAGTTATTCTGCCTTATCACTCGTTATGGCGGGGGTGTGTGCAGTCATGCCTAGTAGGTGCAGAGAAAGAAGCCAGGGACAAAAGCCAGGGTCAGAGCTGGAGTCAGAAGCCAGGAACCAAGGAAAGGTGAAGGAGCAGAGCCTGTGATAGCAGCCCACTGGGGATCCATGTAGTTGCACAGACAACTTCCTGGACCTGAGAGCACTGCCAGTCAGCCCCTCTGTGGGCAGCACATCCTGTGGTGTTTGGGCCCATGTGGCTCACAGCCCATCAATCAGTGTTCTGCCCAGCTGTTGGGTGGCTGTATGGATGCGGCAGTTGCCCACGGAGCAGCAGACCCAGTTTCCAGACCCACAGATCCTTGTACCATCACCTCTCTCTGGTCCCAGCTCAGGGAAAGCTAAAGGTAATATGTAGTGAGGCTCTTGTAGTGTTTGGCTTCCATTAGAAACAAGTAATAGCATTTGCATCACACCTAATTTACCACCACATAGAAATCTGGCAGGTTCTACTTTGTGTACATATTTTCCATAACAATTTTAAAAAGTGATGTTCTCCAGACAAACATTACTGATTTTCTAGGAATCAGCACATGAGGCCAAAGGATAGGTACCAGAGTTTTTTAGTTTTCTTGCAAAAGGAGGACCAAGAAAACTCAGGCAATCTAATTTAAAAAAAAAAACACAAAAAGGGATGATCTTAAAATTCTTATTAGAGCTTGGGGAAATTCTTCTGCAAAAATACAGGTTCAGCAACATCAAAACATTTAACAAATTTGCATCAACTTTGCTGGATTGTTTCAGTGAAAAAAAGAAAATTAAACACTTTGTTTTTGCATTTTCTCATCAAATGTTTTGATTCTTTGGTTCAAAACAACTTTTTGTTTCAAAAGTTCTGTAGTTTTATTTTTTCCCCCCATCAAAATATTTTTAAAATACTCCGCATCAAACCAAAATGTTTTGTTTCCGATCAAAACAATTTAAAATTTTTGGATCAACCAAAAATATTTTTGTGTGTTTTTCTTTTAATTGAGAGTGAACTGAAAAAAAATCTCTTATTTGCATAGCTCTTACTTTTATTTTTTCTGTACCAATTCATTTTTCAGCAAATCACCATTACAATCACCAACAGTACTCAAGGTTTACAGTCTATGTTTTAGTTTTTGCCATTTCAACATGCTTTTTACAAAACAAAGGTTTAAAGCTCCTGTTAAAACTGAACTCTGTAATACAATCTTAACAAGAGTGTGCCACAAGAGGAGCAAAAGTAGGGCATGAGCTTTTCCAACTGTTAGGAGATAAGGTTTTATGATAATACAGATATAAACGATACGATTTTTTATTTCAACAGTATCTCTTTAGATAGTTCAGGAAGAGAGATATAATTAATGTGGCTAGCAAGTCAAGAAAGCAAATTTTAACAATATTAAATATTCTGTCTTTACAACTGACAACTGAACTTCCAGCTGTTTTAAAAAAATGTATAGCTCCTAAAAGATCATTTTGTACATTTATAAAAACAGAATAGCTATGGCCTCAATTCAACAAGGTACTTTAGCAATTCCCTAAGATACCTTAGCTACAGTTGAATCTATGGTGCCATGAGTCCTCCCAACTGGGAGACAGCGATACTTGGCCTTAGAAACACTGTTTTCTACATATACTTTTCATAACATTAGATTCTTTATAGGACTCTACCTCTACTCTTCTTCTAAAGACTGAATCTTTTCCTCAACAGTTACAGGGGCTGAAGAAAAGTTTGTGGAACTCCAGAGGTGAAAAGTAAGCCAGTACGGGCCGGTAGGGGGCAGCTTCCCCAGGCGGGCAATTTAAAAGGGCCCTGGGCTCCCGGCAGTGGCTGGAGCCCCTGGCCCTTTATATCGCTGCAAGAGCCCCCCTGCCGAAGCCCTGGGGTAGCGGTGGTGACTGGGAGCCCCGGGCCCTTTAAATTGCCGTCAGAGCCCACGTCTCCCAGCCACCGCGGCAGGTACCACTACCTTGGGCTCCAGCGGTGATTTAAAGGGCCCGGGGCTCCCGGCCACAGCTACTGAAGCCAGAGCCATGGGACCTTTAAATTGCCGCTGGAGCCACGGGGTAGCAGCAGCGATTTAAAGGGCCCGGGGCTCCCGGGCACAGCTACCGAAGCCAGAGCCATGGGACCTTTAAATTGTCGCTGGAGCCACGGGGTAGCAGCAGCGATTTAAAGGGCCTGGGGATTTAAAGGCCCTGCCCCTTCCACCTGGGGGCCCGCCCCTACTGCCCGAGGGGACCTCCCCCGCGCCTACTACAGACCCCAGCCCTGCGTACCGGTAAGTCCCTTAAGTTACTTTCACCCCTGTGGAACTCCAAAACACTTGTGCAGGCTCAATGACATGATTAATTCCCTGCTCAAGGAAAACAAAATAATGCCATACAAGATAGATGAACTTGGTAATAATTAGAAATGGAAGAATTGTTGATCTTCCTCAGAATGTTGATTCCAAAGGATGTTTTATTTGTGGAACTGCAGCAAATCTTGGGTGCATACATACACCAACATCGTAGGCATTGATAGCAATTATACTAGACACACTCTTCTCCCAAAACCACAAGGCTCTACCACTAGATCAGAAGGCTCCTTTAGGGCACGGCTACAGTAGAGAGTTTGCAGCAGTGCAGATGCACCTCTCTAGCTCTCTAATGTAGCTACTCTAAGCCGACAGGAGAGAGCTCTCCTGTCAGCATAACTATTCCAGCTCCCGTGAGCAGCAGAAGCTATGTCAGCGGGAGATCCCCTCCTGCAGACATAGTGCTGACCACACCAGCACCTCTGTCAGTGTAATATGTCGCTCAGGGGAGTGATTTATTCACCCCGAATGACATCAGTTATGATGACATAAGCTGTAGTGTAACAAAGCAACCTGTTAAAGTCACAGGAGACATACTAAAACAGTTATCACATAGTCCCCTCTAGAGTGCCATTTTGTAACATATTGTGGTTGCATATCTATAGGCAACATGGTCATCAGCAGGGATTGAACCCCAAAGCAAGACACGTAAGCTAAAGGAAAACTCTTTATGAGATTCTGGGAGCTCACTTTGTGCCCCACAAAAACTGATCATTCTTTCCTTCCTTACTCCCAGTCAGCCAGAGAAAAGGTATCACTCCCACTAATCTGCTGATGCCTCTCCAGGTAGCACACAACCAATCCTCTGACTTGATGAGGGTATCACTGGGTGTGACTCTGCCCTGGGGCTGCATTGTGTAACTGTGGAACTGATGAAGATGTTCCCCTCAAAATCTGAATAGGAACTCTGCTCAATTCCACACCAAGGGGAAAGGCAGAGCTAGAATTTCAGGCACTATGAATGAGGTCTGAGCTTATTTATATATCTGACAAATATGTATTTACATACATTTTGGTGTCCCTGACTGTCTGGTAGGTGATGCTTCAGGGATTTAGATAATGGCTATTTCTACTATAGTTCTGATCTGTCATAACAGTTTTTAGGAACATTTGGCTCCATTTTCTGCATATGAGATGCTACTGGATACAACCTACCTCACACATAGGACACTAATCCTTCTTTACACCACTTTGGCAAAGGAGCCTCAAAGTGGATGTAAGTTACACAAAGTAGTGTAAAATGGCCCTCGTAATTGAGAATCGAACCTGATTTTAAAAAAAAATTAAATGGTGGAAATCTTTCTAATAAGATATATTACATGGAAGTGTAAGTGTCCTACTGAATACAGCACAATGTGGAGCCAGCAAGAAGATGTCCCTACAAGCATAAATTAAAAAAATTATATGTGCACAGCAATTTGCGGCCCACATGAGAAAAATACATCTTCTGAGCATCCACGAGTGCCTGCACTTTTCACAACGATGAGCAATGATGAAGCTAAGAATAATATTTAGCTTTTGGACAGCAGACATGTGACGTGTTTTTAATGGCCTTTAATAAATCCCAGGTTAGCATTAGTCTGCTAATAATGTTAATAAGATCCTTCTTGAAGATAGAACCCAATAAATAGGTGAGTGTAAGCAGCTCTTAGTATATCAATAGAGATGCACTTCAGAAACAAAAAAACAATCACCACACAATAACATCACTGACCTAAGGAAGACAATCTGATAAAGTTCAGAGCAACTTAGGCTACATCTACACTTGGAGCTAGGGGTTTGATTCTCAGCTAGCATACACATGCTCACGCTGGGTGTCATTCAAGTTAGTGCACTCAAATCTGTAGTGTAACCGCAGTAGCATGAGCAGCAGTGACCAGTATGCCTGGCTAGCTGTCCTGAGTAAAAACCCATCTGGATCCTATGGGTACACACATGGGGCAGCTAGCCTGTGCCACTGCTTGCCGCTGTGGCTACAATATTATTTTTAGCGCACTAGCTTGATGAGAGCTAGCACAAGTATGTCTACACAAGCTGGGAATCACACCCCCAGCTCCAAGTGTGGACCTTGTGTTAACCAGAAAAACAGAGGGATTTTCACAAGAAATATAAAATGTATTTTGCCAATCAGTGTCTCTTGTTCAGGGGCTATCAGCTTTTCAAATATAAATCTTGTCTCCAGGCTCAACACTCATTCCAGATTACAACTGGGTATACATAGTGAGAGAATGGAAGCACTACCAGTACACCTTGGTTTGGAGCAAATTGGAAATGCTATAAGAATACTTTTTGTTATGGTATTTTAGCATTGTTGCTTCCAGTACTAAATGAAAAAAGAAGCATCAAGTGTGCAAAATATAAAGTTAGAGAACATTATTTAAACATTTTTGAACCTGAAAAAGCAATTGATTGCAGAGCATCTTCTGACACATATTTGCATATCTAATATATAGTTATAACTATAAACTATATACATATATACACACACACAAATATATATGTATAACCATACAGTAGGAAATGGTGAGATCTGTGTAGATAGTAAAGTGAGTCATCTGTTACGTACCATTAGCTGTCTCACCTGTTCTCTCCAGCACGATTTTCAGAAGTCCTCAGTATTGGCCTTATTCTGCTCCAATTGACCTTACAGGTAAAACTCCCATTAACTTCAATGGGAGCAGAGCTGGACAAATGTTGAATACTTTGGAAAATCCCTCTTTCCATCTCCACTGCCATTACTGTTTTCACATTTCAAACCACCGGGTAGTTTCAAACAGACACCAAAAAATGATTAGAAAAATGTTTACTCCCTCCACAAATTGAGAATTTCCCTGCAAATGATTGCCTGGCCTGAGGCCCAGGATGGCCAGAATTCAATCTTATACCAGTGGCTTTTCAGAGGAAGGATCTCTGTAACACTACTAATTTCTGTAACATGTGGCATACACAAAATACATGATGCATTCCTAAAGTTTTAAGATTTGTTTGGCTTGATTTGTAAAACACTCTCATGGCTTTGCCCTTCCCTCATGATACCCTAAAGTCATACTTATAAAACCTTTAGACTACTGCATACACATTGTGTACCTGATTGCAGAGCTATACGTCACAAAAATGATGTTAAAAGAATATTAAGGTGGCAAAGTCAAACACTTAAAAGTTAGGAAATGTCAGAATTAAGGCTGCCTTTGCCATCTTAATTCAGACCCCTTGTGTATAAGCATCATGAGATAATCTACTACTGCTACTGTTAAAATTTATCATCTTCTATGTGGACCAACACCAGACAGGGATGGGACCCTTTGCCAGTGGTTTTCACAAGTATTTGTTGACAACAGAGGAATGGTGATACTCCAGTATCTTGGGCTCCATTCCAGCCTCTGGAGAGGAATGTGCTCTAGTGGGCACAGACTTTGTCCAATCCCCCCAAAATTGACTCCTTCTACCCTGTCCTCTCCTTCTTGCTCCCAGCTCCACTCCCCACTTCTAGTCCCAGTCTCCTTTGCCAACTCATCCCAATTCCACAGCCGTGCCTCCCAGTTCCTTTTCTTCTAATCTCCTTGACCAACCAGTCCCAATTCCCCACATTCCAGTTCCTCATTTCATCTTTCTCTCTCTCCACTCTGGCCTCCAGTGACATGCCACCACATTACCTATCCCAACTGACTTGCAGTCCCAGTCTCCCTCCCTGGGCTCCTTGTTCAACCTCAGTGTACCCCCCCCCCCGCTCTTTGTCCCAGTCTCTTGGCTTGGCCAACCCCAGCTCTCCCCAAGCACCCTGGTTCCTTGTCAGATCTGTCTTCCCTGCCCCATCACCTCCTTCTACCTGCCTCACTGGTTTTCAGTTCCAGTCTCCTTGCCCAGTCAGTCCCAGCCTCCACCCCCAGCTTTCCATCCTAGTCTCCTGGCACGCATAGTACCAGTATCCCCCATCCTAACTCCCAGAACCAGTTTTCCTCTCCCCACTATGAGTGTCCAGTCTGTCCCCAACACCCCTTTGTCCCAGCCTACTCCCCTTCTAAATCTGACTCATCTCCTTCCGCATTTGAATCAGGCAGCTTCCTCCACCACACTCCCTGAGCCCAGCAGTAGGCCATTGAGAGCACAGGTGAGACAGGCTCCCTGCTCTCAGTTCTAGTGCCAGGACCCTTGCCAGCCTGCAGCAGTCCAGAACCATAATTCTAGAGAAAGTCTTGTTCAGTCCTATCTTGGAGCATGCCCAATGCACACAGAATCTTCAGGGACTTTATCTGTGAAGTGCCAGCAAGTCTCTACTGAGTGTGTGTGAACTGCAATTTTTTTCAAATGCTTACAGTTTGGCCAAATTTGGGCAGATTTCCATAGGAACAGTAAAAGGCCCAGCCCTAATACAAAGGCCACCCCCCTGCCAAATTTCCAGGGCCTAATAACAAGGATGGGGATGCTAGATCTTCTTAGAGAAAAGGATGTCATAATTTGTTAACAGAGGCAAAACAACATTTTTCTCTAGCCTCATTTTTTGGAAATGGCTGAGACATTTTGGCTGAAATTTTTCAAAATAATTAAGCACAAGGCAGATGCCCAGCATGGACAATTTCAGCCAAAATGGTTAAAGTTTGGCAAAGTTATAGGTAACTGAAATGAGGGTCTTATAATGGGAAGTCTCAGGCAACCTTAATTATAGGCAATGCTACCAGCCCCGCATATAACATATAGGTTATATAGATTTAAAAACACCTTTCAAGGAGAGTTAAAATCACAAGGGACTCACAAACTTACCCCACTAAGATTGGTTGACAGTGACACAAACCCCTGCTTGTTGGCACTCTCTCTTTTCCTGACTTATGAATGGTTATACACCTTTTTATAGACAGCAACAGAACATACACACGCAAGAAAACAGTGTGTAAGCAAAGCACGGTTGTACGCCATGTTGTGCACCATCTGATATGGTCACTTGCAAAAGGCCAAAGCTGGCAACAAACATTACACCAAGTTCCATCCCAGGAACCCTATAAACAAAATTTACACAGTCCCCCTCCTTGCTCCTTTTTCCCTGGCCTTCTCCCTACCCTGCTTCCTCAGGCTGTCTTTCCCCACAACTCCTCTGGGGTTGACCCTGCTTTCAAGTCTAAGATCCCAGGGCTCATTCTGTTCCTTGGGTTTTCCTCCTCCCCACCTCTCTGATCCCAGACAGTGACTGCAGACTCTCTCCTTGCAGCCCCCTGCTATTACAAACTTTCTTTATATTCCTTTCCCAGCTTCTCCCTCAGCTGGGCTTTATCAGCAATTAGTGTTTATAAATCCAAGGGCCTCCTGTCAAGTGCAATTGTGAAGGTTAATTGGCTCTTTCTGACTATCTTAGCCCCTTCCAGGCTAGTATGGGATAAACATTCCATCACAATCATATGATGTACATTTTGAAGAATAAAAACAAAGATGTGATTGGATACAACTTCCCAGTTGAGCCCTAACAATTTCTCAATACAGCTATTCTGATCAATTCCTAATGAAAATTCCCAATTCATGTCACTGAAACCACTGTTGCGTTGTATAAGCAGTCATCTCATCCACAATTAAAAATTCATGACAAATCACACCATCCATTCATAGCATACAGTGAGAGTCCTTCATTTACTATAAAAAGTGCTGTACAAATACATCCATAAACATACTATATGCCTTCTTCCATTGGTCCATGCAATTCCATAACGTGGGAGCACAAAGCATCCCTGGTTTATGTTGCCTGAGCGCATTCTGCTCCAGCTGTGACCGGTGCACTTTCTGGCTGAGCGTACTGGTTCAGCAATCCATTATGGTCATGGCTCTATTCAGGGGGAGAAGGTTCACCTTTGGATTCACTAAGATGGTGAAGAGCACAGCAAGTCACAGTAATATGGACAGCACTGGTGACATTGCAATCCAAATAGTTCTGTAAACAGCCAGCAGGATTTCAATCTGCGAAACTCACATTCAACTACTATTCTACACCTACTGAGAGTCGAATTAAACCTTCTTTTGCCAGGGCCTCTGAGATATGGATAAGGTTTCATAAGCCAAGGCAAAAGGGGGTACATGCAAGCTCCCCTAGAACAGTGGGGACAGTTACTTCATTTATGACAAGGTCATTTGGTGGGAATAGTGTCCTGGTCGGTTCATGAAGGTAGATTGCTGATCAATAGAAAACCCTGGCATCATGAACTTTGCCAGTGCAGCCCATGTTGGCATCCATAAATTGATCTCTGTGGTCCACAATGGCCTGCATAACAATGGAATAGTATCCTTTGCAGTTTGTGTACTCATGTACAGGGGGGAAAGCTTGGGCACATGAGTCAATGGCCCCAGCTCAGTTTGGAAACCCCATTCTCTCAAGACCAGCAATTACTTCAAGAATATTATTTATGCCCAGCACCTTTGAGTAAATCACACACTTGATTGCCCCACAAACCTCCACTGCCACTTTACCCACAGTTGACTTTCCAAAACCAAACTGGTTAGTAACGGACCTGTAGAAGTCTGAGGTAGCCAGTTCCCAGATGATTATAGCAACCCACCAGTGGACTGGCGTGGCCACCCTCATGCGTGTGTTGTGACACTGGAGGGTCAGGGAAGCTGCGCACAAAGCTCCAGAAGTGTAACTTTCTTCAAGTGAAAGCCCTGGAGCACTGCTGGTCATCCCAGGTGTGCTTGATGATGTGATCCCACCAGGCTGTGCTTGTGGCCCTGCTCCAGTCTATCTAGAATATATCAGCTGCTACACAAAGAATCATGTACAGTAGCCAGCTTGAGTTTGACATGTCTAGGTCATCCTCATCCTCCTCTGACAGGTGCCTTCAGTAGGTCAGAAAACACCACCAAAACATCAACCAGCATTTCATGGATGCTCTGCCTGTTTCCTGAAACAGGAGCGAACGCCTATGCAAGACAAGTTATTGAAATGGTGACTCTTCCCTGTTGCAGGCTCCAGCTACGGGGAGTGTGTAGACCCAAAAGGCAGATGAGCAGGCTGTGTTGGTGAGCTGTGAAAACTTCCTGTAAAGTGCTGTGGATGGGCAGTCAGGTTTTCCTACAGTTCATCACAAACCTATGGCTAGAGCAGCTACAGTTAGGAAGCACATGAGGAAGCCTGGGATATGCTGGTTTGACTCTACACTGCATAGTGCAGTGTAGATTCCTGAGCACAAGTGTGAGACCCTTGTCTGGGTTTACAAACACTGAGCCTGTAGGCTCTAGTACCACAGACCCTGGGCGTATATTGCCTAAAGATTCGATGCATCCCTAAAATTTCTCAAGGTACTGCTGCTGTACACGGCCCCAATGCAGGGCTGGACTAAAAGTCAGGACTACACACTTACGCACTGATTTGTAACATTCAGTAATTCAAAAGTCTCTCCATTGTTAGTGCAAAAGTGTGATGTTCTACTGTGTATTCTTTATATAATATATACATATATGTAGTATTGGCTGCACTTAGAACGGAAGACTCCCATGCACTGCTACAGAGTAGGGACCAAATGGCTAGACAGCAGTTCTGCAGGAAAAGGACCTACAGGTTACAGTGGACGAGAAGCTGGATATAAGTCAACAGTGTGCCCTTGTTGTCAAGAAGGCTAACAGCATTTTTGGCTGTATAAGTAGGGCATTGCCAGCAAATCGAGGGACGTGATCATTCCCTCTATTCAACATTGGTAAGGCCTCATCTGGAGTACTGTGTCCAGTTTTGGGCCCCACACTACAAGAAGGATGTGGAAAAATTGGAAAGAGTCCAGCAGAGGGCAACAAAAATTATTAGGGGACTGGAGCACATGACTTATGAGGAGAGGCTGAGGGAACTGAGATTGTTTAGTCTGCAGAAGAGAAGAATGAGGGGAGATTTGATAGCTGCTTTCAACTACCTGAAAGGGGGTTCCAAAGAGGATGGATCTAGACTGTTCTCAGTGGTAGCAGATGACAGAATGAGGAGTAATGGTCTCAAGTTGCAGTGGGGGAAGTTTAGGTTGGATATTAGGAAAAACTTTTTCACTAGGAGAGCGGTGAAGCACTGGAATGCGTTACCTAGGGCGGTGGTGGAATCTCCAACTTTGACATGTTTAAGGTCAGGCTTGACAGAGCCCTGGCTGGAATGATTTAGTTGGGGATTGGTCCTACTTTGAGCAGGGGGTTGGACTAGGTGACCTCCTGAGGTCCCTTCCAACCCTGATATTCTATAAGTCTATGATTCTGTATGTATATGTTCTTGTAAAACACACAGTTCACCAAATTACATTCCAATTGATTACTTTGCTATTCCTTTCTGGCTTCTTCACAAACTGGAGACACTTTTCATGCAAATAATATGTAAACCTTCTGCTTCTGTTTTTCAATTACTTTGTGAGCACTTTATTTCAGACTGCTGTGAATGAGTTTCAAGAGGGTAGTAAACAGGTTCCCTGTAGCCAATAGATGTGTGAGTCCCGCAATATGTCCACAAATCAGTGTAAATTCTTAAAGACTCTTCAGATTCATTCCATAGGTTGCTAGTCAATGTGTCACAGAAGTGAGGAACAGACACAGGTTTAACATCCCTAGAGACTGTTTAACAATGTGTGCACAAAATAAATAAAGTGCTTTGAATGCCTATGTCACTTTCTGGTTTTTTATTAACTGCGTTTGTCATGTGAAGATGTTATTTGCCTGTCAGATAAACCATATTTTCTTCACTTAAGCCTCATGTAATATAGTCATTAATTTTTTGGAGGAGGGGGATTGTGGGAAACTACTACAATACACAAAGATTAGAAATCTGTCAGAGGATTTATTTTGTTAAAAACATGAACCTCCAACAATAAACTGAACACCACCTTATTGTCAAGCTTCTCTCAAACACTGCAGTACTGAGCAGTTTGGAGCTGTTATGTTAGTTGATAGAAAGAGATTAGTCAACATGAAAGGTGAAAATATACATTTCACTGAAGATAAAGGTTACACTGAAACTAGACTATGTTGTTTTAACCATCAGTGATAGCAAAAACCAGGCTCTTGTTCCTTTAAATTACAGCTTCTTAATACATTATATTGAGCCATTTAATCTCTTGCAGTATCTACTTTATTCCAGTTTCCTCTTGGGGTACGCTGGCATAACACTGACATTTCAATCGAAATCTATTGCTGATTGTAGAGCTGTGAACTCTATGCATTTTTACAGATAGCATGCCGTATCCTGAATTGTCCCCTCTTGGCAAACAAGGATTTTTTTGGCCACATTCATTTACAGCATGTGGATCAAGCTTATAAAATGCAAACCTGAAACTGGCAGTCTGCAGCAACTGTGCATAACACAGTAATATCAGAAAAGTATGTAATGCAGTTTAGCAGTTGGAAATGAGGAAATCTAGTAAAATGTGAATAACCAGCTCTCCACGGACCTTCAGCAATTATTCTTCTGACCATCAGTGGTCTATAGAATGCAATGGAGAACCACTGGTCTATTGTATATAACATCCTAAAGATGAAATTATGGAAGAACATGCCAATCTCTTTTGGAGACTATGGTACCACCAAATGTGACCTGATTTGTTCTGAACACATCATTCTGTGTGCCCATTGGATTACATTATGGCCACTGATGGAGTACAAAAAGACAGAATCAATCTTCTTAATATGACATCCTGTTACAGATGTGGCTTCTGGATTCTGGTGGTTTTGGTTTAAGCTTATTCGTGAAAAGCCATCTTTAAAAAGGTCTTTGAAGCCATTCTGCCCCTTGCCTTTTGGCTCTGAGAGGATGAAAAGAGGAATGGAGACAAAATGGCCTCAAACCCACTTTCCCAAGTGCACAAGTGCTTCTCAGTGCAAATACTGCAGGGCTGGGGACTGGCCTGTCTGAGACAAGGATCAGTTAGAGGGACTATATAGAAAGGACAGACACTATTCTTAGGTATAGAATGGGAGTTTATGCTGGAACTGTTTGCCAAAGGATGATACTAAGTTCTCCAGCCACCTTCCTTGAGAGACTAGTAGACGGCATGGATGGGTGGGAAATCAAGGACAATATGAGTTCTGAAAGCCCTGTGCTGCCAGGGATTCTTGAAGAACAGGATATGAGTGTAGATACCAGGAATACTACAAGATTTCCCTACGGATCTCGACTCATCCCTGTGGTTCCATGACTATATCCCTCCCTACTGCAGTCCTGTAAACTTCTGCTCCCTAAGAGAAGGATGAGTCAGGAACCCCATGCAGTTTCCCATAGTGAAAGTATATTTGTGTCTATACTATTCTTTACATATTCTGGGGGGAGGGTTCTTGGGAGAGGATGATTTAACCCTTGCTTTCTTGCTTTATTTTTGCATCCTGAAGTGCCTAAAGACTTGGAATACCTTGTAGCAGGAATGCAAGGTTTCAATAAATAGATTATCTGGCTTCAGGAAGAAGCCCAGGAAGAACGAGAAACAAACAGCCTTGTAAAACTAATCATTAAACCCATTTTACTTAGTCCCACTGCACTATTTATCAGTCACTAAACTGTCACACAGTTCCTCAGTGAAATTAGTCATTCCATTTTACAGTTAAGCATCCCTTGTAAGTGTTCTCGTGGGAAATACACACTTTATATAGAACCATGATCCAGGATAACTTCCTTTTAATTACTATATAGAACATATACACAAAAGTCTTGTGCATGCTAGTAATAAATGCATTGGATGGTTTATTTTTGGTAAAATCAAGATTTTGATTTTAAAACCTTTTTCAATGATGAGGAGGAGGAGAAAAACAACATGTGCATTTTCAGTACATCATTAACTGGAGAATAGCAAGAGCAGAGCAATGCACCACCCAGGGCTGTCCTTAGGCATACACAGAATACGCAGCTGCATAGGGCACCACAAAATTTGGGGCACCAAATTGCCCCAAATGTCGTGGTGCCCTACGCAGCTATGTGCTTCATAATTGGCAGTGCCAGCGGCCAGCCCCATCCCCCAGCTGGCCCCCCTGTGCATTTCTAGGGTGGTGTGGGACCCAGGACAACTCCCTCCACCCCTGCCCCGCCTCTTCCCGCCACCACCCATTTTCCACCCCTTCTCCCAAGCCCCCTCCCCCAGGGATGACACGACCCAGGGAATAATCGGCGGTCAAAGCAGGCGTCAGACCTACCCCCATACTCACCGGCAGTGGCAGGAAGCAGAGCAACCCAGCCCTATCCCACTCTACTGGCTTCCCGCATTCCACTCCGCTGGCTCCCCGCTGTATTGCTCCACTTCCTGCAGCCAGTGAGTGCGGTAGGGGGACACAGACTCCTTCCTCCGAGCCCCCTCCCCTGAGCAACACGGCTGGGGTGGGGGGAGCGGAGCAGGCTGGGGCTGGGTCATTCCGCTTCCTGCTGCCGGCACCAGGCCGCCTTACACCCCGCTAATTCCTTGGGCCACTCTGGGCCTGTGGGGCCCCCAAAGCGCCCCCCACAGCTCTGCAGGCCTTGAACGCAGCCCAGACCCTCTGCGAGGGTACGGGGGAGCAGGTGCTCAAGCTGCGTAGGGCACCATAATTGGTAGGGACGGCCCTGGTACCACCCGTTGATGAACTTCACCAAGTAAATATATTAGGTAAGGCTCTTGGTGCTATAAAAATCCCTCAAAATTATCCACTCACATCAATAATAATTATTAAGAATAATAGTAACAATTTGCTATAATACTTCCTTCAAAACAACTGCAACAGCCAAATGGGCGGGGGGGGGGAGGCAAATATTCTCCTTGCTGCTACAGCAATCTCGGAAAGGCTAACCCTCTGATGAGCTCGGATGTATACACATATATAGTTAGTGCAGACATAAACATATGCACACAACCCACCAGCTAGCCAAGGCTCACTCCTGCAAGGTATGAGTGGCCCCAATGCCCATTAACTCTAATAGGCATTGAGGCCACACAGCACCAGGCACTCTGGAAAATGGCAGTGTATTAAAGGTCTTAAAGTTTGATGTTTAGCCATCATAAAAAAGCATAGGATCCCAACACACTGCTAAATTCTGAACAGTAGCAAAACATCCCCAACCGAGTAAGCTCAGGTATGTCATCGCAGATCCTGCGAGACTCTCAGCATTCCTGGTGAAGCATTAAGCATCCTCCACTGATTTCAGTGGGAGCGGAGGTCACGCAGCACTTCTTAGTAGTGCTCAGCAACCTACAGAATTGAGCCCTCTAAATGTACAAACGAGCTAAGAATTGCATTTTAATTTTACAGCAATTGAGGAACATTGTCTATGTGGTACTATCAGTCTTGTATTAATGTGTACTACTGGGACTATTTAATTTACCTTGATGTTACCAAGGACTTGGTCCAATCGTTACACCATCTCAGTACTGAAAACGAGTTGATTTTAGTCTTAACTGAAAGATGGGGCTTTCATGTCACCAGGGAACTCATTATAAGGACAAACTTCCTGCGGTTAAAGTTACTGTTTTAATTAGACAAAAAACCAGTATACAGGGGGAAAATAAGTTGGGGGGGGCGCAACTAATCTGATTCCAGTGAACTTTTCTTATAAAAACATATTAATAACCTCAATTACTGAAACACCGAGGCATCATAGGTGTGACAGCTAAGAGATAGCATCATGGCAAACCGCAAATGTGTGCCTCAGCACTCCTGCTTTTCTGACAGCTCGGGGCAGTCTGAGAGGGAAAGGCATCCAGTGGCTCAGGGCTGTAATTTTGCTAAGACTGAAAGATTTATATGATATTTTTCTCCTCCAAAACTTAAACAAAACATTTCTCTGTGATGAAATAATAGTAGTAAATATCAGAGCCAATTTGGAAGGCTTCAAGGTCCAAAAAAGTGATGAATTCTCTCTAGTGCAGCTAGTTTTCTGCCTACTTGTTCATGATTAATTCTACAACGTTTTATATATTTATACTCTTCCTCTCTTGAAATCCTATAATTCACTGTTTGGACACTCAAATGTTCATTAAAATTCATAAAGACATGAATTCCATCTCACCAGGGAAGAGACACATACAGTGCTTGAGTTAAGTGTCCTTTCCCCTCCCGCTCCCACACGCTATAACTGGGCCTACAGCTTCTTCAGCCAACCCTGAAAATGTTAGCAAACATTTATCTTGTCATGCTACACGCAATGGCATTCTCCACTCGCTCTCCCATTCATCTTTCACCTTATGAATATCGGTACTCCTAACAAAATAAGTATTAACGTCCTGGTTCTGAAAACCTGTCTCACAAGTAGTCCCTGAGTAAGTGCTACTCAGCATGAAATGGATCCAGATCCAGGGCATGACTGATTTGGACTACATGGCCACACAGGCATACATGGGAGTAAGAATGCCTCTTACATCTCTGCACAGGCTATCTGGATCTTAGGTCCAGTCACATAGGAGCAATCAGGTGCCATGTGCCCACTACTCCCACATTCATTGGAATAGTTGGGTGGGGCTGGCTGGGGAGTGAGTCCAGTCTTGGCTTCTCCCCACTAATACTCCAGCCGGAGGACCTGAGCTGGTGTGTGGGGATGTCATAATTTGTAGCTGCTATATGCCAGCAGCAAATCATTACTCCTTTTCCCTCAGAGTAAGGGGGAAGGAGACAAGGACTGTGTCCCAGAGGAATGCCAGAAGCACAATGCCTCTGGAGCATCTACTCCTGAGCTGGTGCAGTTTACACAGCACTCTTTGCTCTTCGCCTTATGGCATAATGTAGCCCTAAGCATTTATTGAAGAATAGATAACAAATTGTACTTTAATAGGATTTTTATATCATTCTTATATTGTGAAAGACTAACATTCCAGATAAATACTAACTTTTAAATATGTTACGATACTGAAATATTGTTCAACTGTAAAGCAACATGTTCTATACTGTTTTGTGTTACATCTGCGTATGCCACTTGACTGTGAGCCTGTGGCATGCTCTGCTTCAAAGCAGTACCCTGGAACCCCCATATTCGCCACTGTCATATAATTATGATATGTCTTGTACAAAATATGCCTTGTGAGATATCGTTTTAAAAGTCTTTATCTGTTGAACATGAATATCCCGTTGGATTGTATGTGCTGTCATTGTATGTGAAGTTATGAAGTTTTGCTATGTGTGTATTACTGAAATATGTTGTGAGGTTGGGAGCACCCATAACCAGCCTTTCAGGTACAACAGTGGAGTAGCCAGATATGCTGATGGCCCATTAAAGGGAATCCACTTTCCCAGAAAACTTCTCAGAGAGAGCACCTAAAGAATGAAGACTGCTTGACCAATGCAGGCAGACTGCACATCACAGGGATCCATCTTTCCAGCCAGCTGGAAGAAACTATCACTTGGCACCTCCCTCCTTCAAAAAAAAAATCTCAACACCTGAAAGAAACATCTGGAGAACAAAGAAAGACTGAACTGGGGAGGGTGGTCCCAGTCTGGAAAAGAGTCCCAGCCTGTGTATTGTAGCCTGCTTGTACCATCTGTCAGGGTGAGACACTGCTTGATTCAGATCCTGTTCAGTTTGTAGAACTCAGACTGTGAATTTATTTTACTTCTTAGGTAACCAATGGTACCCCAGTTCCAGGTTGCCCCCCGGGGAACCTGTCACAGAGTCCCTATGAGTGAATGACAGTTCTTCAGCGCTCTGGAATGCAGGGAATTTGCTGCTGCTGTGGTATATAGGTAATTTCTTCCCAATGTTCAGCAGTCAGTTTTTAAATGATTGGCCAACTATTATTTTTTACTTACTCAAAGTCTCTCTACTTACTCAAAGTCTCCTGTATCTGTGTAGATAGTTAACACGCCATTTCAGATGGAATTTGCTTCTCTCATGTAGATTATATAAAATTGATATTCTTCAGCCAGCACAGGTTTCTTTGCACACAACAAGTTGCTCCAATAGAACTAGCTAAAAAGAAAACAGATGAGGACAAGCAAGTGAAATCAGTCTACGGAGAGAATATTGATTTCTAGATGAAAAAAAAATAAAGCCTTTTCTGAAAAGCTAGAAGTGTGATTTAGAAAAAAATCCAAAGGATTGGTCTAGATTATACAACTGATAAATACTGAACAGAAAAACCACAATGAAAAAGCAAGATGTTACAAGTTTGCAAAGTTCTGTAATTTTGAATCATGCAAACTGAGGAGTAAAGTATGCCTTTAAGAGACAGGGCTCAACAGGAATGTGGGGAGGAGATGCACTGTTCATGTCTCTATATATTGATATTGTTCCCACCACTATTATCTGAAGAACATGCCAAGAAATGTTCTTGGTGCCAAGGCACATTATAAAAGATATTGTAAATATCTTGTGTAAAAGATAGTAAACCTGATTCTCTCCTCTCTTACCCTAGTGTAAATCAGCAGGAACTTCACTGAAGTCAATGGAGTCACAGTGCTATAAAGCAGGGATAAGCAAGAAGAGAATCATACCCTGTGCTTCCAGGGCCACACTGAAAACAAGTATTTTTACACCTTTGAAAAAGGATTAATATACATCCCTCTCCTCATACCAACTCTCCCCCCTCAGCACTGAATGGCCTTCAGGGATCTGGTCCATCACCTTATCCTCCTACTGCAACTCAGAGAATCCCCCTCAGGGGCTTCAGGCAACATTAGCCTCCAACCCCCACACTCCTCAACATAGCCAAACAAATAATGGCTGCCTGCTGTCTGGCTACAATGTGGGGAAACAGTTCCTGCATCCTCTTCTTCCCACCCTTGGTGGGCCAATCATAGTTTGACTGTGGGTATTTTTCCATGAGTTTTGGGCCATATACCATCCCACTTACTCCCATCAAATGGTTCTATAGCCATGTCTACACTACCATGGTAAGTCGACCTAAATTACATTACTCCAGCTAGGTGAATAACATAGCTGGATTTGACGTAGCTTAGGTCGACTTACTGCAGTGTCTACACTGTGCTGGGTTGGCGGGCGACACTCTCCCATCAACTTACTTTACTCCTCTTGTTCCTGGTGGAGTACTAGAGTTGACCGGGGAATGCTCTGCTGTCTATTTAGCAGGTCTTCATTAGACCCGCTAAATTGACCCCCCCCCCCCCGGTGCATCAATTGCAGCAGCGTTGATCCCGGAGTAGTGTAGACATAGTGTAAACTAGTCTTATTGAAATCAGTGGAACTAGTTGTGATACCACTCAATGTAAGTAGAGGGAGAGTGGAATCTGGCCCTTTGCTCTTCTGTATTGGACTCTATCATGTACCTATTCATTTGCCTTCTATTCACTTAGAATCTAAGGTCCCCAAACCTGCAGTGTGTTGTGTATAGGCAGACTCCTTTGCACATGCCAAGCACTATTGACTTCAATGGGGCGTTGTGTGGGTGTCAGGATCTAGTCACACACAAGTTGCAGACTCAGGCTCAAATTAGTACATGTGGATGACTAATTTCATATTTGCCCTTTTATGATTTGTTTTTTTGAATGCTAAAAACTGAGATAGCCATTAATATAGGCTGTATAGATTCAGTAGGACGAACTGTTCTTCATCAGTTATAACAGTATATTACACAGAAATATGCTTTTCATCCTCAAATATCAGCCACAGAAAGCAGCCTTTCCCACTTTTTTTAAACTGTAAAAGCATAATTTAGGTAGAAATGTGAAGAAAATCCACTTGTGTTCTGAATTTTGCTTCCACATTTCCTGAGCCCCATTCACGCTATTTCAAGGCAGACACACCGTATTTGATTTTTTTCTTTCTTTCACTGATAATATATTCTATGGTGCCCGTCAACATAGTTCTGTACTAGTTTTAAAAAGTCCATCAGGTCCCTTGACATAGAGGAATAGGACCCTCAGCCCCTCTTTCTCAAGAATAAATCTCAGGAAGAATAATCCAGCTCATGCTTCCCAGTATGCACAGACATGATGATTCCACACTTATAACTGAATTCTGTCCACGACTTAAGCATTACTAAGGTGTTTCTGTTACCCTTACTGATACAAATGGGGGCTCATTAAACTGCGTCTTACTTCTGGTGATGCTTACAAAGCAAAGCAGTGTTCCCAAACTATGACACTGGGCCCAAATTGGACATTAAACTGATACTCAACTGATTTTTAATGTAGATCAGTCAATTTTTAGACCTAATATTTAGTATTTCTTTAAGACAGTTTCTAAAGGAATCACACCAGTTGCTGTGTATTGTGTAAATCAGTAGCAAAGCTTCTTAAACAAATTATTATGAGGACTTTTTAAAGTGTTCCTGTTACAATGGATTATCACAGACAGCTCTATCAGGTGTTATAGTCTGTTTGGAGTTTTTTAAACACTGAAGTTGAAAAAAGTACAAATTATTTCAGTTCTGGAACATTTTTTTTTAAATTCACTTGAAGTATATTGTATGAAAAATAACATTGTCTCAGACAAAGAACTGGTTTCAAATGCATTTCAACAAAGAACAAATTGCAATGACTGAATTATATTATAAACCCTGGAATATAAAGCATTTATAATGGAAATGTTGACAGATCCTTAGCACAAATCTATGGTATTGAACTACAATAGGTTCATTCATTCCTCTCAAAATGAACCCAGAATGCGTTGACTGCCAGCCACTCCTCTCCCCATAAGCCCTCAAATGTAGTGTTCCTCAGGATTCTATTCTGCCCTCTTTCCCCATTTCTTGGCAAAGGTGTGAGATGATATCCTGACAACAGTTTATATCTCCATTTCAGCAAATGTGACTATACTCACCAGATGCCTTCATGAGATCAGCTAGCATAAAAAACACCTGGATCAGACGGAACCTGGGAAAGAATGAAGTGATGTTGGAGCAAAATAAGATATGTTTTAAGAAGCTAACCAAGATATTGATCTTCCATTGAGGACATCTGCCTCTATTTTTCAAAGTATTATGAAACCTCTGGATTCTGCTAGATTCATAATTAAGCCTGCATGAGTTCCTAGTCTCCATCTGGATCTCTGTATGTTCCAAACATGTAATGGCTGAATAATCACTCTGCACACTCTACTATGCCCACCACACTGTCCTCAGGATTGATCAGACTGTTGCAGAGTTCATGGCTATGGCCATAGGCACATGTGCAGACCTTAGGATTTGGTCCAATCGCAATTTTGTTATGATGGTATTTCCTTCATCTTCCTCATTCATATGCTAAACTGATAGTAAACATGCACCTTCCAATATCCCTGATGGTGGGTTTGAAAGTATCTTAAACCAAAGATGTCATTTATAAGGAAGGGGGATACCTTTTGGACATATGAGCCTTAACAGTGCCTCTTTAAAGGAAAGCAGTTCAGAATTATAACATGCACACCAAAGTAAAAACCAATTTGTATCAGATTAAAATTATAGTCACTGTGGACATAATGATGGTGACGTTTAAAAACAAAGGTTATGTACCTGAGACATACCTAACTTTAGATAAAAGAGGACCTTTTTTTAATCCATTTGCCTTTGTTTCACCAAACTACATGTACTGTGTGCACACATAAGTCATGTCAGTACCCTGTATTTATTTATTATATTCTTGTTTAGTACCATGTCTTCAATTTTTAGCATAAGCTAAGTAGCATGGCACGAGTTCTTTGCTTATAATGAATACTTTCACATTTGAGTTTGCCACACAAAATATATTTTCTTTAAATTTAAGATAGTCTCCTTTTTTTGTCATGTCTTGCTCATTACCAGCAGTAGTTATTCATTCAGCTCAGATGGTTGTCTGGCAAAATAATGGATTAGATAAAATGTTGGTATTTTCAAATGACTTTCCTCCATAAATGATATGTCATAGGAACATACCACAGTGCAGTGTTGAAAAAAAAATTTCATACATCATCTATCCTCATTTCTTTTACATTTTCTTGTCACTGCTTGACAGTTTCATAAACTAAATTTGGATTAGCAGCTCACCTGGACATCTCATCAACGACAAACAATTTATTTGCCCCTGCTATGAGGTGCTGAGTGCCCTCAGCTCTGAGTAACTTCACCAGACGTTGAGGGTGCTCAGCACTTTGCAGGACCACAGGCTAGCAGATAAGCAAACAGAACACGCTATTTAATAGAAGTGTCTCACTGCTCTACAGCATCCTAAACATCCCTCAACAAAACACTTTCTTAGGCCATGGCTACACTGTGCCACTGCAAACTCTCTTATGTAAGGCCACTCTACGCCGACAGGGGAGAGTTCTCCTGTCAGCTTAACTAACTCCAGCCTCCACTAGCAGCAGTAGATATGTCAGAGGGAGAAGCTCTCCACCGACATAGCGCTGTCCACACCAGCACTTATGTTGGTGTAACTTATGTCACTCGGGAGTTGGGGGAGGAGTGATTTAGTCACACACACCCCTGAGCAACATAAGTTATGCTGACATTAGCTGTAGTGTAGACATCACCTTAGAAGATTTAAACCACACAGATTCCTGCTAAATAATGAAACTGTCTGGCCTGTTGCTGGATACAAAGGTTATGTGAAGGATATGTTTAAATGTGGTTGATTAACACTTTTCATCTTTGGAGGTATTCAAATTTAATGCTCTGTAACACAATATGTTGAGTTTCCAGCTGTTTTTCTAAGGCAGACTGGAACTTTCTATCAATGAATGGGGTGTAGTCACAATGAAAGAAGTTTCCATTTTTGCATTAATTGGTTGTGTCTATTTGGTTTAATTCATGGATGGCAAGGCTCAGCAATGAGCTGGAGAGGAGGAAGATGGTACTTTATAGCAGACATTTGTTTTTATACTAGTGTTATAAATAGCTGTAAATCACAAAAATATTATAAACACCAAATTAATTAGCGTTAAGGAACCTTTCCTTAGCCTAAGGGAAATTAACTGTTAGATCATGTCATCTGTGACAGAAAGAGAGAGAGGGAGTGTAAAAAACAAAAAGGGATAATGTTAACGGGAATATTTGAAGAGAAAGGGGATTTATTGTGGCTCTGTTTTAGATCTACAAGTCGTCCTTAATTCAAAAATGTAATGACCCTCAATCTAAAGAACACCTGATATCATTTTGTAATTAGAGGCCTTGACTTGACATGATCCATAACCTTCTTGTGTATGGACTTAGCATAACCCAGAGTCATCTTCTATGTTCAGCCACCATAACCATACGCTGAAAACAAAAACTAGAGTCAGGAGAATGCAGCCTTGACGTAGGCAGACAGCATTACTAACAGGGATAGATAGATATATTCAGAGTCATGAGAATGGGAAGAAAATGGACAAGCTAGCCTTGAGTTTCTGCAGCTTCTTCCTGATGATAAAAAATATAAGGTTTTGCTGTTGCAAATGTATTCCACTAACGAAGCATAAAGATCCGTTGACCATGAGACATTTTTACTAACTTTGAAAAACACAAAAGCTAATGAGTAGGTAGTCTGAGGCATGTGAATCTTTGTATAGTGAAAATGATTGGTTAGTGTTTTTGAATAACTGTGCTTTGAGTAAAATAATTGGTTAGGGTATAGATAAGCGAAATCCTCACTTTAATTATATAATGAGGATCAGGAAACAAGCTTGTTGGAACTTAGCTCTGGGATACAGCTCAAGACCAAAGCTGCTAGGATTTTTAACCCCTGAACAACTATACTGTATGAAAGCCAGAGCCCCAGACAAGATCGGATCCTGACTGGCCATCTCCTTTATTGGGAGTGGTGAACATTAGATGCTCGGTGTGTGTATTCTGGTGATTGATGGTTAATTTCTAATAAATACATGTACATGTGTAAGAATATTTACTGTGTGATAATGGCTTCTTTACTGGGACAAGGTCCAGTCTGTAGATGGCCATTCGTGTGGGTAACAATTTGGGCTTGTAATACGTATGGGGAAATTTGCCAAAAATTTAACACAGCCTGAGGCTGTATTAGGGCTGATCCAAGGGCCAATGAAATCGATAGGAGACCTTCCAGTGACTTTTGAGGATGTTGGACTGGCACTTACTGAGGCAATACTCCTACAAATTCACACCGTAGATAGTCAGGTCTCACAGGTTTAAAACTGCTTGGACTGTTACTAATACCCCAAGAACCTCTCATTTTTATTTGAGGTGTTCTCATGTGTTGGCTGATTCTCCTTTTCATACATTTTGGTGGATTTCTTCCACTGGCAACCAAGACTAATGTTTCTGTAGATTGAGCAGAAACTACTCTTAAGTTCAATTTCAGTGAAATCCTCAACAGGTCACAATAGGCTTGTACTCCAATTGTTCATAAATCAATCAGTGAAAAACAGAACATAAAAATAGCTATTCAGTCAATCCTCATGGACTGTGATAAGCATGTTTAGACCTGGGCAATACTTAGATCGGATTGCACTATCTAAGACGGTAGAGTAGATGGTACTATTCGTATTGCATTGGTACTAAATTAATACCTCAGCATAATGATAACAGGCACAATACTGTTGAAGGTGCTGGCTTTTTCCTGAGACACAAAATAGAACTCCTGACTATTTGTGGATATTAAATATCCTATGGTGCTTTTCATAGAGGCAGTGATATTAACACCAATATCACAGCTATATCCAATTTTGGTCTTCCTTCCTAAATTCCCTCTTTAATTTCAGATGGTTATGGCATTTTTCTTCATTTCCTATCCTAAAATGTTGTGTTTTGTTACCATTGTTAAATAGCTGTTGTGTTCACTATCAAAGGAGGCTGTACTTCAGCTGAAGGTAATGTGGTACAAGTACACTGGTTGAACTTAAAGTCTCTTCCATTTTAAAACATTTTACTAGAGAAATATTTCCGATACTTAAAATGGAAAATACCACTGGAACCAGTGCTCACACTCAAATTTGCAGAAAATTTTCAAGTAAACCCACTTTAACTATGAAACCAAGACTTGCTTTGGATAGGTTAATAATCCATTGATTTTCTCCTTCCATTTGGTTTCTTAGGGGAAACATGTCTTTGAGCTAAAATAATTGGTTTGAGTTCATAATGCTTTTAAGACTGAAAGTCCATGGTTTGGTCTTTGCATGTGGTAACATAACACATTAAGTGAATCCTGCATCTCAATGACTCAATCCTGTGGAACTGAACACGTTCTATAATGCACAGAGCACTCAACTCCTTCTGAAACCAATGAGAGTTGACGGTACACAACACATAGCAGAATTAAGCCCTAATGTTTGTTAACTACTTTGGGATCATTTGGGATAAAAGGCACTATATAAAAGAGAGACTTGTATTATAACAAATTTTATCCCCCCATTGAAAAAAAATTGAGCAAATATGTACTGTTGTATTACTTATAAGTGATACTTAACACATTTCAAAAAGAGAAGGAATACAGAGTAAGGCCCTATTTCAGGAAAGCATCTCTATTCAGGAAGCATGTGCTTAATCCTGAGGTTAATCCTAATTAAGTGTACTCTTAATTTTAAGCATGTGCCTAAGTCCCACTGAACCGAATGACACATGCTTAAAATTAAGTACACACTTAAATCAATGGTATTTAAGCACATGATTGACATTAAACATGTGCATAAGGGCTTTCCTGAACAGGGATACAATCTGCTAACACTTGCTTGAGCTGGAGCCTAAATAAAATATCCACAGGAGAAGTACAATACTCATTTGTCACCTTTTAGTCTAAACAAGGAGAACTCTCAATAGAGTCTACCAAACTTGTCTTTGCCCACTAACTGCAGGGGCAAGGCAGAAGGATAAAGTTTGCAACAACAAAAAAGCTAGCATAGAAATAGCTGCAGTTATTTTAATATACTTCTAAACTACTTGTTCCTTTGTCTTCCTGAAGTAGTTTTTAATATTAGTTTTACATTCCATTTGTTTTCAATCTATCTCACTGAAATATGAGATGCTAAAAATCAAATCTTTTAATTCAAAACTGAGAAAAAACAAGCTACATGAAAATGACAGGAAAAAAAGGATCAGATTGTTCTGCAACAGAATGATTCAGATGTTTTCATGCAGTACACTACTCCCAGCTTTGACTGAAAAGTCAAATGTTTGCTACACTTCCTCCCTAGCCTATCACTGAAGACAATAATATTTCAGTATATGTAGCACTGTGATAAAAGTCTCTTTGAATACATTGCCCTAGTGGTTCTGGGAACACTGTCCCCATGAAACAAAAATAGCACATGTGAGATGAACAAAGAAGAATGTCAAAACACCAGTTCTATTCATTGGTGTATGAGTACACCGGTCCTCATGGAGATACCTGCAAATATTTTATTGAGTTTTAGTAGCACCAAAAATGTTTTCATCAAAATTAGCCTGCTATTGAGTTCACAGAATGTTCATAGAAGTCTATCAGATTTATTAAATTTCACAAAATTTGAAAGTTCATGTAAACAATTTTTCACTCCAGACATGCGTGCAAAACTTTGGTGGCAAAGTTTTTGTATTATTTTTTTCCTAATTTCAAGCTGAGTGTCTAGGTTCTAAGTTAGAACAGAATTGATTTTGATTCCTTGATTATGAGCCTATGAACTTATTTTATATGGTTAGGAGAGCTAGCAGAGGCCATTTAGATCATGTTTCCCTCAAGAACTGGACACAGTTAAGTTTTGTTCTAAGATATAGTAAATACATTTCCTTTGGTTGAAATACTAGTAGGAAATTGATTTACTTCACAATTTATATTTCTTTTTCATCACACTGACATCGTATACAGGTTGTGTCTGTCCTTTCCTAGGCATTATCACAGGTCTTCACTCAAACATCTACTTAGGCCATTACTTTGTTGTATCCGTTCTGGCAAATCAGGAATTTGACTGGACATTCTTGCCTCACCTTCCCTTACTCAAAAGCCCTGTGTGATAATTAGTTGACTGAATTTTACTGACATTGACATTAATTTGCTGCACAGTTTATACCAATTTTTCAAAGTGAAGCCTATACAATTATGCATGTAAGGCCACAGATAGCTGCTGCTGATAGCTGCCTAATTTGTGTGCATGAAAATTCAATTTTTTTACTTAAAAAATAGGACTCAATCCTTCATTGAGACTCCACACAGGTGTAAACATCGGCCATAAGGATGAATGCCTTTCCAGTAGCAAGCAGATATATAGCCGTGTCGATCCCAGAATGTTAGAGAGACAAGGTGGGTGAGGTATCTTTTATTGGATCAACTTCTGTTGGTGACAGAGACAAACTTTTGAGTTCTTCAGGTCTGGGAAACTTACTCAGGGCAAGTCTATACTACAATCTTGCAGCTTTGTATATATAATCCACTAACAACCCTCCCCAAGTGGCTTCCCCCAGTTCCTTTCCTTCCTATGACTGGAGAGGTTTTAACAGGCCACTTCACCTTGAACGGTCCCTTGACATGTGTGTTAATTACTTATACTAAACAATCTGCCCCACCTTGTATTTAGCTGTGACACTCTGAGTAAGGCCAGGTCTACACTACACTCTTACTTCGGTATAACTATATCACTTGGGAGTATGAAAAATCCACATCCCTGAGCAAAGTAGTTATACTGACCTTAACCCCCCCATGTAGATAGCGCTATGTTGGCAGGAGAGCTTGTCCCGCTGACATAGCTACCACCTCTCAGAGGCATAGTTATCAAGCCAACAGGAGAGCTCTCTTCCATCGGTTTATAGCATCTTCACCAGATGAGGCACCGATGCAAGTTTGTAGTGTAGACCTGCCCTAAGTTTCCTAGACCTGAAGAAGAGCTTTGTGTAAGCTCAAAAGCTTGTCTCTCTCAACAACAGAAGTTGGTCCAATACAAATACCACCTCATCCTCCTGGTCTTTCCAGTAGTAAGGCATGTTAACACCTGAGTGGCCAGGTACAAGTAAAATACCTGATTTGTGCAAGCACAGTGGGAATTTGTGTGCATAATTTAGGCACACAAAAATATATGCACACAGTGATGAATGCTTAACTTTTGATATCTGGCCATTATTTTTTTCAGTCACACTGTTAATAAACAGCACACCACCTGTGTGTACTTTCCTTGTCATATGTGCAGTGACCCTCTACCTTTGATCTGAAAGTTTATTACATTCCCACTGGTTTCATATTTTAAATTTCTCCTGACCATCATATTTAATATACTGTGTCCTAAGGGCAATTTACCTCTATGCTCTGTTCTCTGTGACTGAGCCATCTGCAGACAATGAAAAGGGGCAGCTGCAGTAATATTGCTCCTATAGTATATTGGCAAAATGGAGAGAGGTCTTCAGAGGCGGCATGCATGTCAAAGGGCAATAGCCAGATACAAGGGGCAACCTTAATGCTTCATCACCAGTGAGCACCTCTCATCCCAGCAGCCCTGCTGGTGGCAGGCCACAGATAGCTGCTGCTGATAAATGTATTGCTAATTTGATTTGTTAAATTAAATCACTTTAGGACTGTGGGATCACATTTGGAAGCAAATGGGTTACTAATGACATTTCAAGAGTATGAAAGCTTACCCAGCTTCTAAAATGTTTTTACTCGACCCCTGCAGGCAAAAAATAATGGGGATATTACTTTGCTAAAAGCATAGATAGGAAACACAAGACTTGCACTAGATCTCATGTGCATGACTCAATGTACAGTTCAGTGCATTATTGTGTGTACATTAATAGACTCCCATGTTTAAGAAGGATGAATTCAAACTGGAACAGATACAGAGAACGGCTACTAGGATGATCCGAGGAATGGAAAACCTGTCTTATGAAAGGAGACTCAAAGAGCTTCGCTTGTTTAGCTAACCAAAAGAAGGCTAAGGGGAGATATGATTGCTCTCTATAAATACATCAGAGGGATAAATACCAGGGAGGGAGAGGAATTATTTAAGCTCAGTACCAACGTGGACATAAGAACAAATGTATATAAACTGGCCACCAGGAAGTTTAGACTTGAAATTATACGAAGGTTTCTAACCATCAGAGGAGTGAAGTTCTGGAACAGCCTTCCAAGGGGAGCAGTGGGGGCAAAAGACATATCTAGCTTCAAGACTAAGCTTGATAAGTTTATGGAGGAGATGGTATGATGGGCTAGCCTAATTTTGGCAATTAATTGATCTTTGACTATTAGCCATCTATATGCCCAGTGGCCTGTGATGGGATGTTAGATGGGGTGGAATCTGAGTTACTACAGAGAATTCTTTCCTAGGTGTCTGGCTGGTGAGTCTTACCCACATGCTCAGGGTTTAGCTGATTGCCATATTTGGGGTCAGGAAGGAATTTTCTTCCAGGGAAGATTGGCAGAGGCCCTGGGGGTTTTCGCCTTCCTCTGCAGCGTGTGGCACGGGTCACTAGCTGGAGGAATCTCTGCACCTTGAAGTCTTTAAACCACGATTTGAGGACTTCAATAACTCAGACATAGGTTAGGGGTTTGTTACAGGAGTGGGTGGGTGAGATTCTGTGGCCTGCATTGTGCAGGAGGTCAGACTAGATGATCATAACGGTCCCTTCTGATCTTAAAGTCTATGATTCTAACACACAAAAGGAGACTTAAGGAACAGTTAAATGTGATACAAACTGTCAAAAACAAGGAACATCTTATGATAATTACATCTGACATACAATCTTTGTATCAACCCTAAATCCTAGAATATTTCAGCACATAGTATGCAATATTACACACTGGTCTCAGAGCCTTGCAAAGCTCAGGCATAAGAGAATGCTTTCCGAATGGAGTGCCTGCCATAACTGAGTTCTCCTCTTATTGTTTGGGCTGGGGGCAGGAAGGGGGCGGAAGGGAGTTATACAGAGATCTCCTACTGAATCTTGTATTGTTTATATTATTTAACTGAATCCATAACTACTTTATTGACCACAAATTATAGACTAATAAGCAAGAAACAAATAAGACTTCTCTCTTCCTTAAAATCAGAATGTGTTTTAAAAACATTCATGAATTAAGCTTCACAGCTCCCTTAGCCAATATATAAGTATTATTCTTAGTTTACTAAGAGAGAAACTATGACATAGAATGGTTACATGACTTATCAATGGCTATACATTAAGTCTATGGCAGAGCTAAAAACAGGAAAAATCCATTAACTACAAGTCTTTGCTTTAATAACCAGAACATGCTTCACCTCCACTTTCATTTTTTTCCTCTTTATTTGGAGAGTAATGTTATGAATAATTAGGCAGAGTCAGTGGTTGTAGATAATATCATTACTACAATTCTTTTAACTAACAACCGGCAATTGCTTTCCTAGCTGCTCTTGGCTTCAATATTCTCTTTACAATATTCTGGCTTCTAGTCCTCCACTAATAAGTAATCAGAGAAGGGTCTCCTAACACAGTCTAATTTACTAATACAAAGATTACATAAGAAGCACTAGCTGAATGGTGTTGCAGCACTTGTTTTTTGTTTTCTTTTTTGGTAATGAAATCAATTACATGCAAAATTTCCAGTGCTGTATAAGATATAAAACAAGCCAGTTTTATTTTTGTTTTAAAAGTTTTAGTGGAATCTTACAAAACACATTTCTTTTTAACCAATAGATTGTAATGGAGCTTTGGAGCCCTTGAGAAATATCAAGCAAGTCCCCATCACCACCAGGCTTGGGGAAAATCTGCAGAGGATCCAACCATAAACTCCAGCTGGAAGGTGCAGAAGCAACCAAAGCAGGGACGCCTGGACATTCCAATCAAAACTGAAAAATGTTCTCTGACTGTCACTGCACTGGCTGTTTGCTCCAAACCGCCACTTACCCTCTTCCCCCCTCACAGTCTCTTCACCTCAGTTGTACTCCACACCTGAATCTCTTATCCTCTTCTTTCCCATCTGTCCCCGTCACCCTCTTCCCTTTTCATTTTCCTTATTCCCTTCCTAAGTAAACCCACCCTCCCACAAAGTAGTCACAGAAATAACATGATGAGTTTAATCTTGTGTGATATCTTCTTCCTGCACCCCGTGTCTGTCTTCTCACTGTTTCCTTGTATTCCTGTCTCTGTATCTCTTGGCCCTTGTCTTATACTTGTATTGTCAGCTCTTTGTGGGAGGGGGGACTTTTTTTGTTCTGTGCTTGTACAGCACCTAGAACTATAGGGCCCTGGTCCAAAAGTGGGACTCCTAGGCACTATTGTAATACAAATAATAAATCAAAGTAATGGCAGTAATAGCGTATTGCAGTTTACAATAAGGACAACTGTGGAATTCCCTAATCTGGATTGTTTACATGATATTATGGAATTGGTGCTGAATTCAGTATTTTTCCCTTTGTTTAGGGTCTACTGATCTGGTAGAATGCGCACTGCCTCTACTGTGCTTGCACATTAGGGGCCACATTTTCAAATGGCTTCCACCATTTGGCTTCCCAGTTCTAAAATTGTTCCCACAATTTTGTGCATAATGTGTTTTCAGAAAATCTGTTTTCGCATTAAAATCGAAAGTAGTATACAGCTCGATCGTATTCATCACCATATACTTTTTGACAGGTTTCCACACCCCATGTTGGGTTTATGTCCCACCCTCCATCCCTGTTTCCAGTTGTGTACAGGTTTGGCACCATCAGCCATTTAAAAATATATATTATTATTGGATGGGGGAAATGTTGTGTGGCGGTGTTTTGACACGTTTGGCTGTTTTTTAGAGAAAACTATGAAAGAATAGAAAGAGAGGACTTAAAGATTTTTAAAGAAAGAAAGATTTTTAGTTAGGTTTATTATGGAGAGAGGGTTTTAGAGAAAAAAGTTTGAAATAAAGTATCGAGTTGAGAAAAGCTAGAGAACCTGTGTTCAGTAACACAGGGCAAAGAGTGAGGTAGAAAGCGTACCCCTGTGGTTGACCATAGGGAAATAACTATTCTGGGGGCTGCAAGCCTCGGGAACAAACCCCGCCTCTCAGTTGGACCAATCAGAAGCTGTTCTACAGCTGCATCATAGAATGCATTCTTTTTGAACCAATCCTATCATACCAAGATTTTAAAACAAGAGCTACCACCTCCTTTCAGAAATGGGCTAATGCGCAGTGGATTATTTGGAAAAAAAAACTCTAGCCAATGAGCGTTTGATCATGTGTATAAAATAGTGTATTTTGTGAGCTGTAATTTTAAAATTGGAAGCCTAGACATAACGGCCATGTCCTTTTACAAGATGCCTACAGACGTAAAGAAGCCCAAATTGCTTTTGGGTGGCCCTGCTTGTGTTCAGAAGAGAAGACCTGCTTACCACTTATTTTGCTGAAGAGACAGCCCCGATGCTGAACCCTGCATTTCAGCCTGAAATTGAACCACAGAACCAGGAAGACTTTATTGAGTCGTGCTCAGTTGTAAAAGAAGAAAAGGATAGCATTTGGGAAAAAGTTGTTTCCAACTTTGGAGGAAGCAGACTCTAAGGTAAAGGTAAGGCGGCCTTTATAACAAATTGTTGAAGAATTATAAACATTTTATAAATATTTATGGTTAAATATATTTGTTTCTATAGGTAGGGAATGGAAGAAGAATCTGTATACGAGGACATGGTAGCTGAGGGACTGTCGGAGGATTGTGATGTTGAGATCCAACCGATAGACCCTGATTCATGGAAAGATGGAGACATTGTTATGGTAAAAGCAACTGAAAGTTTTACCAGTCATGAACAAATTATTACAATTATGCACTATCTATATAAATGGTGGGGTTAAATGCAGCAATATGTTTGTGTTTAATAACAGTGCGCTGATGCGGTTCCCGACGGCACAACTGCCAGGGATGATTGATGATGATGATGATGATTCAGACACAGACGAGGGTATGATTGAGGTAGCATGAGTCAATTGTTTGCCTTTTTTATTTTTAAATGATTGCAACAAAGATTTTAAAACCTGCTTCTTTTTCCTCTGCTTTTGACAGACATCTTCAGAGGCTGAAGAGGATAAAGAGAGATGTACTTTGAGAGGAATAACCCGTGATATGCACCTGCTGGTTTTGCATGAAACATGATTTTAAAAAAAGAAGAAAAAACTGTAAAGAAATAAGGAGGTTGATCAATAGAGCTGCGAAGATGACGTTCTGACTTACATTATTAGGGCCGTTGTAGTAAAAAAAACATTTACCGCTGTTTGAAAAGAGAGCTTTTTAAAAACCGTGCAGCCTATGCAACAGACACTCCCAATCAACTCTGCCACGCTTGTTTGTCTTGGGCTCATTCAGAAATATTTCACCAGATGAGATATATTTCTTCTCATCTGAATGTGGTCCAGGTCCTAAACATAATTATGGCTGAAGCCTACACACTGAAGCAGCTTAACAAGACCACTGAAACTGTAACCGGTGTCGTCAAAATGATTAGTGAGGTAACAGAGACACCAGACCCATTGGTATTGCTGGTAAACCTTTCAAAGAAGGTGTCATCAAATATTGGCTGATTGGTGCATAGTATGGTTTGTAAAATGAATTATGCCACTTTTTACATGCCAGTTCATTACCCTACAGGGTAAAAAAAAAAAAAAGCCTGAATTTTGATTAAGATGCAATGTCAAATAAACTAAAATAAAAAAGACCTGCTTAGCCACTTCCTATATTACTTTGCTTCTGTATTAAATAAAAAAAACAAAAGACCCACCAAGCTTGTGTTTTGCTTATATCTACCTATATATACACACCTGTGTTTTAAAGTAAGAAAGCTCAGAAATGTCGGGGTTGCTAAAGAAAATTACTCTCTCAAAGAAGTTGGGAGCTTTGGGGGTGTAACACCCTTATTTCAGGCTGCTAAAAAACACGGTAAAACTGAGCAGAAAGCAGATTGCAGCTTGGCTTATGGATCAAGGTGCTTACACTTTACATAAACCAGCAAGAATTAAATTTGAAAGAAATAAAACAGTTGTGTCTGATGTGAACACGCAATGGCAGGCGGATTTGGTCGATATGTCTCCCATTCTAACCACAACAATGGTCGTAAATATATTTTAATGGTGATAGATATTTTGTCTAAATACGCCTTGGCAGTACCCCTAAAGAATAAGACTGAGGAAGAGGTGGCAAAGGCGTTTAAAGCCATTTTTAGACAAGGCCGCGTGCCTCAAAAATTACAGACAAAGCGAGGAAAAGAGGTTTTTAAACAAAGCTTTAAATACTTTGTTTCAGCAACAAGGCGTACGCCATTTTGATACCAATAACGAAGTCAAGGTGGGGGTCATAAAGAGGTTTAACAGAACTTTAAAATCAAAGATGTGGAGGTATTTTACCACCCGTAGCACCTTTTGATACATCAACATGCTGCAGGCCTTCACAGATGGTAACAGAAGTTATCACAGTACTATCAGAGGATGCCCAATCGACGTGACACATGCTAAAGCATTGAGCATGTGGAAAACCATCTACGGGGATAGTTCTAAAATAAAGGTACCATGAGTGGTTTTTAAGAAAGGGGATCACATAAGTGACTAAAATGAAGGTTACTTTTGAAAAGGGATATCAGCAAACCTTTACCAATTAAATATTTATCGCATCTGGATTGTTATCACGAGGACAGCAACCTGTATACATATTAAAAGATTATGGAGAAGAGAAAGTCTCAGGGTCTTTTTACCCCAAAAAGAATTACAAAAAGTAAACCCTAACCAGGACTGCGTTTACAGGGTAGAAAAGATTCTAGTGAACAAAGGTCGGGGGGAGAAATGAGTATTTTCTGGTGAAATGGAAAGAGTGGCCTGAAAAATCTAACAGTTGGATTAGAGCGTCTCAAATTCAAGACCTGTAATAAGGTAGGAAATTATTAACCAGGTTTTTACATTACCTTACCTAGCAACGCCTCCAAGAGGGCTTTTCCTCAAAACACTAGCTCCAATTTAACAGTACAATTGGCCAAGCCTTTAAAATTCAATGGTTATTGGGATGTCACTTTATCAGCAATTCATTATTGTCACTTGTGGAACATGCTCTCTCATGATATACCGTTCATGATAGCATCGAAAAAATAAATTTGGTCCTACAATGTAGAAACCAGTCACACAACAGTCACACAACATTCCCCCATCCAAAAATATTTTTCTCAAAATGGCCGATGGCACCAAACCTGTACACAACAGAAACGGGGATGGAGGGTGGGACATAAAACCAAAACGGGGCACGGAAACCCATCAAAAAGTATATGGTGATGAATACTATCGAGCCATATACTACTATCAACATCTAAGGGGGAAGTAGGTTATCCAATATTCCAATATGAGAATGCAAAGCTTGGATTTCTGCACACAAAACTAACAAAATTTTAACAACTCGTTTTGAAAATTGCATCCTATGGATCTGCTCTTGCTCTCAGACACCGGGGTGCATTTCAGTATATGTCTTGCAAAGCTAGTTTACTCCACTTCTATACAACAATATATGGCATTATGAACTTTGTTGTAAATAATGAATCCAATAAGCAATTTGCTTAGTAACTCTTTCCCCTTCATTAATAGCTGTAGTAGGCAAGAAATGTGACACTGGCATGGGGGTTAGATGAAACATCTGGTGGATGTGAAATTCAGCAATTAGACTTAAAAAAATAACATGCACAGAGCCTATCTTTGCGCTGATCATTTTCTCTCTGCTAGTTCTTGTACACATTGTTAGCAAGATGACTTTCATCTGCACTGACAATACCCGTAATATACTCGAATCACTAGACCATGTTCCTGCACTTTGGAGAGGAAAGGGAAAGGACACATGAGACGTGACACACACAAAATAACAGAACACAGCCTAATGCTTCTAAGTGCTGCTTAAAATACATCAAGAGTGTTATCCACCAGGGGGAAATAATTTGCACCTTCATAGAAGATATACCAGTCAGCAAGATGGAAATGAAAGTACAGCAGCTGAGGCATGAAGTAGAGCACCACTCAAACACTCAAGCCTGTTTGAAGAAACAGGTGCTGTCTTCTTAACCACATCCTTAGAGAACAAAGAAATGGGAGACAGTGAAGGATTAAGGCTCTTCTTGTTTGTCAGTATCATAAAAAAGGATAGAAGACAGGGCACTGTGCCCAACACTGCATGAAATGTGACATTTAAAACTATGTAAACGCTATGTACACTGGTGACATATATTGAGTTACACATGAGTAATACAATGCTCACATGTATCTGAGGAAAAACTTTTCCAGTTTATGTGGATCAAGAGTTTAAACACATTTTGAAAAGGGGGGTAAATAACTGTAGGTCAAACTTCTATACAGTGCGAGGTATGTATATATAGGGGATTGGTAGCTCTTTCGGTATCAACTCAGGGAGTTTCCTTGAAAATCTTCCATCACCAACATGTAGTTTGTCCCCACCCTGTGCACAAGGCAATGTGATCTGCCCCTAAGCACACAGATTGCTTGAGATCCAAGCAGATGATGGTCAGTATTGCCATCTCCAAGCATTCAAAAATCATGACTCAAGCCCTATAAGATCATAAGTGGAAATCACGAGATTTAAAAAATAATCAATGTTGAGGTATTTTTATTTGTCTTCAGAGCCTTTAGGGTGTACTCAGTTTGTGTTTTCAGGCAGTTTTCTGCAGCCATGTAGGTTAGAACCTTGCCTTTTTAAAAAAAAAAATGAAAGCTGAGATTCTCACGTATGAACTTGCCCCCCATGAGCTGGGCCTTAAAACAAATATCAAATATCATGATACTCACAATGAACTTATCAGAAATAGCAACACAGAATCAGTTTGTTTTACTCAAGAGCCATTGTGGTTTTGGGGCAGGAAATAGTACCACTGACATCTTGTCCAGTGTCTAAGAGCTCCAGAAAAAGACACCGGAACACCACCAACCACTGCATGTGGTTTTCATAGATCTAAAAAGGGTATTAAGGCAGGTGACAGCTGCTCAGGAAACAAAACTGAAAAATATGAAAGCCAGGATCCAGCAAAGCGCTTCATGAACATGCTTACCTCCAAACATATGAGTAATCCCATTGGCTTCAACTATTTGCTGGACCATGGCCTTAGATTATTACAATAAATCTGACAGGATCAGAAGGTGTCCTCTGTTTCCTTTCAGTTGAGGTGAGTTACAAGGGAAGGGTATGTACTTGTACCTTGCCTATTCATTCCCTTCCTTGCTATTGCTGAAACCAGATGAAAGAACTTAAGGCCAAAATTTTAAAGGGTGCCTAAAGATGCAAATAGCTGCCAAAAGGGATTTCAAAAGCCTCTAAACAACTAATTCCCAAAGGAAAATAGAGATATTTATTAAAAAATAAAAATAATTAAATTAATTCTACCATGTCATAACTAATCATTGTTAATGGCTATTGTAGTTTATTGTATTATTTCACCCTTTCATTCAGAGAGGGGAGAAAAATCAAAAGGAGATGATGCATTATTTATGCCTTTTATCATCCTTGTAATTACTTCTTCTGTTTCTCTTCCTTTTATTTTGATTTTTTTTTTCTTCTTGGTTATGAAACTGTTTAATCAACTTGGGGCCTGATTCTGCAGTCTTTATTTTTATTCAGGCAATTTAAACCCCTATTAATGTTTGGTTCTTCTTATGCAAACTGAAGAGAGAGACCAGAAATTCTAGAGCTACAACTATACAATTGATTCAATTAGCATTCTAAGATTAACAGATGTGCCAAATATATTTTGGAAATGCGGATTATTAGTCTGACTTGTATACCATGTATGCAAATTACTTCAACATAAAGCTTCATTCTGAAGGATGAAAGTGCTTGAAATCATCCTTTTTGGCAGTCTCATTGGCCAAGCACTACAGAGGGCATGGAGACTATATTTCTTCTACCCCAAAAGGAGGTGCCTTTATGTCAGGAGATAAAGTGCTTGGTAAGGTTGGACAGTGTGAGGAACCTTACACTGCCATTGCTTGTGATTGTACCTATTTTTGGAAAAGCATAAGACTTCAGGAGAAGACCTGAACTTCCACCAGCTGAGGATCTGTCCCAGTCTCCATGATTACCAATCCAGCACTAAGTACACTTAAATGAATGTGTTAGGGGCACCCTACCTCTACAGAGTCCCACAAAATCTACTTTGCTTACTTACATTGGTGTCACGTCACTTCTCATACTCCTGTCCATTCCCGGATGTACCCTGAGAAATAGTGTTAAAATGACAGTAAGAAATATGGACATTACAACATCATTTCTATTAAAAAAACTCCCTTCCTCAAATGATACTTCAGCATAGTGGGCAGGATGCTCTTAGATAAATATGAAAAGAGTCTTCAATTTCCCCTGCATTTCGTATTTAAAGTAGTTTAACAAACTCCCAGGTAGAAATTACATCTTTTCAGACAGAGAGTTGCACTTTTTGCAATAAACTCAATACAGTCTTTTGTAGTGGAGTGTTCATCTTTTTCTTAATTTACACCAATATAAATGAAACAATAAGAAAATAAACTTTTGATGGCCTTTACATAATGACACTCCTGCTAAGATATCAGTTTAGGAATCCAATATCCTGCAGTTTAGAACAGCTGCTTCTAGCTAGCTAATCATTTATTACTCATTCCTGCACATTAAATTTGTTATATGTGCATTTTCTGATCCACTTTATATTTTTAGAACAAGATGACTATTACTCTATTTTTAAAAACTTTTTCAGCATTTTTATTAAGTTAGAATCAACTAAGTTAGGCCTCAGAACCACCTAGTGAATATGGTACAAGGAGTGCCACAATTTAGGTCTCTGTTAGTCTTTTAAAAATTTCTGAGGGTAAATACATTACATTAATTTTCTTTAGCTAGTGAGCAAATATTTAGTATTGAGAGGACAAGCTGTGTTAGTTCATAGATTCATAGATACCAAGGTCAGAAGGGACCACCATGATCATCCAGTCCGACCTCCTGCACAACGCAGGCCATAGAATCCCACCCAACCACTCTTGCGAAAAACCTCTCACCTATGTCTGAGCTATTGAAGTCCTCAAATTGTGGTTTAAAGACTTCAAGGAACAGAGAATCCTCCAGCAAGTGACCCGTGCCCCATGCTACAAAGGAAGGCGAAAAACCTCCAGGGCCTCTTCCAATCTGCCCTGGAGGAAAATTCCTTCCCGATCCCAAATATGGCGATCAGCTTTTTGAGCATATGGGCAAGATTCACCAGCCAGATAAGGTGAGGAGGAAGAGTATCAGTGTAATTGTGTATATTGCAGTCATGTTGTCAGTATAAGTAAGTGCATTTTAAATTTACCCAAACATCAGGTCTTAGCAATAAGGTGAGAAATAGCTCAGCAGCAAGTCCAGACAAGTGTCCTGGGTCTACTGTTGTAATGAGATCACTTAGGGAAATAATTAATAGCCTGGAATGGCCAGGTGAAATATACATATAATATACATTATCCTAGTTTAATGTAACCTCTACCCAGCATTACTGAAAGGTTTGTGAACCTCACCAAATCTGGCTGAAAACCCGAGCTGAGTTTTGGTTTGATAACAAAACCGGAAACTAATTGAGTTTTGCATGGTTTTAGTTTTTCTTATATATTCACACCGCTCAAGTTTCAGCCTCACTTGTTAGGGGTTTATAACAGCCATAAAAACCCAGCAGATTTACAATAGTGAGTATAAGGAGTCAGCAGATGACTCGATTTTTAATACATTTTTGGTTTAAATTTGTTTAGCTGACTAGCGCTGTTATAATCAAGTACTATGTCCTAGGGCACAAACCATTTGGGGGAAAAGATTTTTAGGGCTTGCCAGCTAGAAGACATGGAAGCAGCTTGCCAGATTCTGAGAACTACACACTTATTGTAATCGTAGTATATCAGTAGCAGCAGGACATAACAGATAGTGGCTTTTCCAGTCCAGCTCATGACGACTGTTCCACACAGGTAGAAGAAAGCCTGGAGAGGGAGTTGTAGAGTAATCAGACTAACAGGGCATTGAGGCTGGCATCGTTACTGGAGTAAAGGAGGTAGAGAAAAATATTGTCAGAAACAAGGCAGCTAAGCAGGAAGGGGCAATGCTGTACAGAGTCTTGAAGATGATCACAATGAGCTTGTGATTAGGGCTAGATGAAAAACAATTCTGAGGTTTCAAAATTTGTTCTGTGTCAGTATAAAAAAAATCAAGACCTTTCAAACTTTTCCACTAAGTAACATGAAAAGCAAGAGCCCTGGTATTGAATAGCCAATAGCCCAGTGGTTAGTGCATGCATCTGGGATGTTGGAAACCACAAATTCAATTCTGTACATGAGAAACTTTTCCTGATAAGAGTTTTGTTGAAATTGGTGTATTCCTTGGGAAAGTTTTGGTTTTGATGATTTTCTTGTCTGAAAATGACAACATTTTGTTGAAAATTGCTCAACAAGTTCTACTTTCTAATAGCTTTCAAAATGTCATCTGATGTTTCCATGCCATATTCCATTGACATTTCAGTTCTATTTTCTCAGTATGAATATGATGTCAAGGGAAGTGTCCAGTACCACTTCTGCTTCTTGTTACACAAAGAAAATAGAAAATCTAATGGTATCTGTAAAAACACATTAAAAATGTAAAGGTTCCACCTTGCACTGAAACTGAGAAAAGCAAAGAAATTAAGAGGTTAAGATGCTATTCTGACCTAAACCCATTTTGTTTGAGTACTATAAATATTAGGATTTGTTCTGAAACTCCCTGATCAAGGTGTGTTTGGGCCACCATGGTTAAACACAAGCTGAACGAAGGATGTGAGTTGTGCGCTGAATTTCCTTCTTTTGTGGGTTTCCTTAATTGTCATAGCTTTATTATTTTACCACAATAGGATTTTACATATAAAAGTCTCACAAGAGCTGAAAAAACTCTTATGGCTGCAACAGAATACCAGGTATCTGCTTTTAACTGAGAAATATGCCATCTATCTTTGAATGCTTAAGCACAATAGGTCAGTGAGCTCATGCCTTTCTCATTCTGCTCTAAAAAACAGTCCACACTCTGCAGAATCCAAACACCTCCAAACTGGAGTTTTGTTCCTTAGCACAGAAATTAATGAAAAAAAAAGTTCATCTTAAACTTAGCAGCATAGTTGCTGCTAAGTTCCCTCATCCAGTGTGATCAATCCACACCTTTGATCCTCTTCCTAGGGAGACATTCCCTCTTTTCATATATCTAGGGGGCCTTAGTGAATGAGCAGAACTTACTTAACATTTCCGATCCTGTTACAAGAGCACTTCAAGAAACTGGTTAATTGGATGGCTTGTTGTGCTTAGCTACTGAAGGTTGTAATATATATTTCATTCTGAATCTCCTTTGCATTCATGATTTTCTGTCAGTCTAAAAGTGTGACTTTGTGCAAATTTCCTTTTTTGTAGACACTAGTTTTTGAGCCTAATTTTCCACGGCCAGTCATCAACACCTGTGCTACTAGGGCAATGTGACTGTAGAACACTAATGTTAGTCTCAGGTGTAAGTGGTTGTACTAGAGAATCAGGCCCATTGAATCAAATTCACCTTCAATATAACCTCATTGTCTTTAACAGAGTCAGATATGGCTAATGTCAATGGAGTTACACCAGGGATGAATCTGACGCAGCACCTTTGTTCTGCAAACAGTAATTCAATGCATGGATTAAAATGCAGTAGCACGGCGTCTGCTCTAGTCTACCATCTAGAAAAATAAGTCCAACTAGACAAATATTTTAGTTCATGGACTGAAATTCATTGAGAAATAAATTAGTCAGATATTAGCAGTGAACCGGAATACATAAACCTTCAGGAACATTTTGAGTAATTAAAACCACCATACATGTTCAACAGCTCACTTGTTATAAACAGAAATCCACTATTTTTTAAAAAGGGCAAAGGAACTACTGTTCTCACTCCCATTAGCGTTTATTGCTCTTCTATACAATAGATTTTTAAAGATCCTGGGCAGAAACACAAAAATATTTTAAAACATCCAGATTGGCTGTTTTCAGTAGTGAAAATCTGAAACAAGGGACCAAACAGGTTTTCTTCAAGAATTGTTGGCTGAATCTTTATGTGGACAAAAATCAACAAAAAATTATGGACCAGTCCTTTAACTGAGGTCTGTCCAACCAGTGCATGTATTTGCAAGTGAGAAAAAGTTATTTATTTCAAAAATAAGCAGAATGAGAGGATGCATTAGCACACATTTTTGGTAGCAATCACATGTAAATTGCATAGTCGCAAGCCTAATCATGCATTGTCTGTGCATCCAAGATACTCGTAGATTTCAGTGACAAAGCACAGGCCCAATACCTATCTTGTGATTTTCAAAGAACATTAGAATGCATCCAATTCTCTCAGGTTTAGTTTCATTTTCATTAAGTAGAAGCCATTAGCCTCTGTATTCCCCCCTACCCCCCGAGCATGGCCTCAGAATATGAGAAAAACAAAGATTGCTTAAAGCTACCTTCCGCCCCCTTCAACCCTGCCCAGAGAACTGAGCAACAGAGTCAGGCCCAATGGTGTCTGAACAATACACATTCCGTATAGAGTTGTTTTTCCCCTCACTTCTAAAGCAGGTGGGCTCATGCACTGACTGCAAAGGAGTTAAGTTGCGGGAAGCACCACCTTTCCCTTTCATGCAGTTCATACCAGTCTCTCTTTCTGTGGCATTTCTGTAGCTTTTTTCCCTTTCCCACACCATACAGTTGGCTCTCTCGCTCTCTTAAATTTGATATAAAATTAGCCAGGATTATAATACACTTCATGCATGAATTGCCTCTATGTTTATGTAACTGTAGAAAACAAGTGTATTGACTCATTCTCCTTATAATAGCAATGGTAAATTATTGTTTTCACTGAGCCTGTCACACAAAGGTTGCACACGATGTAATTTTCCCCACTGCTGTTCAGGGTCCTGGGTATCAGATTTTCTAAATCTTACACAGATTTGAAAATGTTCTCTCGTATTACTTTACCTAAACCTTGATCCTCAACCATTCAAGTCTGCTCAATTATTGTTTTGGGAAAATAAATTGCAGCATATGAGTTGCTTGAGTAATGTTCAATATGAGTATTCCGTTGGCATTTGATATTTGTGCTGCAATATTTGAGGCGTGATTGGTCACATGGTATTCCATGACAGACTTCCAAAGCATTGGCATGAGCATATTGGGTGTGACTCTTCACACAAATACACATTTCCACAAGTTTTATTCACCCATACTTGTCATTATTTCTCCAAATTTGTCCAATTATGATAAATCCTGCCAATGGACTGACTATAATCACAACTCCACTCACACTGCACAAATTGTTCTCCTGTGCAAAAATAGCATGCTATAGACATGGGCTTATTGCAGTTGTGCATGCACCAATGAGGCATATTTTCCATGGCTGCATATGTCTACATGTGTACACAGTGGTATATCTATGCTGGCACAAACTCATTTTACATTTCATACAAGTGCATATGATGTTAGAAGTTGTGCAGATGTGGCCCCATATATTTGATTCTTGTCCAAGTAGAACTTGATAGCTGAGGTCTAAGCCATTTGAAAGCAGAGGCTTATTGTAGCAATAGTGTCACAAATTTATTCTCACAGTGGCTTTGATCATCCTTCCTTGCAGTACAAGCCTGAAGATGAAAATCTTCTGATCTGACTGCCACACCTCCCCTTTCAGACTGGATTGTTCTAATTAACAAATCAATCCAACCAGTAGGTCTGGAAATTTTAACCTAGTAATTCTGTAGAAGTAACAGTGCGCTGTTTCCCCTTACAGCATCCCTGGCACTAGTCACAAAGAAACAAGGAAAGAAACCCCAGAGGCTTCATCAGCTGCTCTTAAAAACACTTGTCTGCATCCATCTCATTTTTAATAGTCTGAAAATATTGACAATATGGTGAATTTTTATGAACTGGAGAAAAATAAACCATGGTATAGTTCAACAGAAAGTGAGTGCCAGCATTTGAAATTGCTCTACAATTTATTTAATGAGACGCTCCTAATCTATAGTAGATTTTTAAAAAAATATTTAGGAAGTTTTAACAAGTTTACAAATCCTTGCCATGTAAATATCAGAACCAATTCATTTTATACACAATATAATTGCCTGCCTCTTTAAAAAAAACTGGGTATCAGAATCTGCCATACTGTATATTCCCTGTTCTGCAGAATTAATAAAGATGATTCTCCATCAGCTGCAATGGCCCTCTGAGGCAAGGTAGGTAAGCAAGTACATATAAACACCTGCCTGACTCAAGAAAAAAAAAAAGAATTCCTGTAACTGAGAGAAGAAAGCAAAGCCAGACAAGAGCCCCAGAAGACTGAGCTTTGCAGCCATTTGTCAGCAGCTTCAGTCATCTGCAATCTCAGTAGCAGAGCCTTGTTCTTGCAATTCATTAGGTAGCCAGTAATAAGAAATGCCATGGAAACACAAAAGGTGACCTTTCAAGAATATTTTAAATTATAACACCAGTAATTAATTTTGTTGGGAAACTTATTAATAGCTGCATAGTCATTGGGATAAAATATCAAGCAGAGTTTTATGAAACTTTATTCTTTGATGAATTATTGGTTAAAATCAATATACTATGTAAAAAGAGACAAATGGATCAACACCAGTGATTATGGGGCACACTGATCTGACTAACACGTTATTAACCCACAGATTTATTAGTCTGATTTGAGCCACTATCTGCTTCCCTCATAGTGTACACTTTAATTACAAGCCTAGAACTCAGGCACACTGCCTATTTGTCTTTTGTTTTTCTTTTTGATACAATGCTGCCCCCCTCTGGAAACACACACCTCGGATCCTTTGCTGTTTACAGTATTTAAACCTCAGACCTAACAAGCCTGATTCTGCGGAGCCCACTAATATATTTTTTTAAACCTTCAGAAATGCTATCTTCTGCTATAATATCACTGTGCAAACACACTTAATTAATATCAAATAGCTTTTGAGTCAAACTATATACAAAAGCATTTAGAACCTTGAGATCTGAAAGACAATTATTCTTGTACAACACACATTGCTTAAGTGCAATGTTAATAGACTTTTTGCTGTTAATACGTAAGTTGCATTACAGTTTGGAAATATTTTTCAGTTTGAACAGACATAAATGCTATGTACACATATATGTCTTTCAGCAAAGAGCTTTTCTGACACAAAGCTGGAATATATAATTATGAAATGTGCAGACAGGCATATATGCCACTGTATTTACCTAGAACACAAAAATGAAGTGTGATGGGTACATTACATAATGCATCTTTTCTGAGTTATTTTATGATACATATATTTATCATTATCGGCCACCAAATGTAATAAACACATCAGTCACTGAAGTTGCTCATATTTTATACAGTGAAGTGTTACTCATCTGCAGCAAAATTAAATGGAACACTATTTTAATCAATGAATAAGACAATTAAAATGAATAGCCAGTATGACTATTTACTAAAGTGATCTGGCAAATATGTATTAAAGTATCAATTAACATTAGCATATGAATCATGATGCTATTTTTTCCAAACAAAAATGCTCTTTTCTTTTTTATGAACTCCAAGAGACATATGTTCCAATCATATGATCTGGAGCACTCATTGGTATACAGATTGGAGTCTTCAAAAGAGTCTCTGCACCAAAATCTGGGTTTTAGGTAACATGGTTCAAAACCAGCATCTTTTCCAGGCAGCATTCAGTGTATATTTGCGGCAGCAGAAGGGGCTTACAAGGGCTGAAGTCAAAACAAAGCAAACCACCAGTGCACTATATGAGACTGAGGAACATGGAACAGGAGCAGAAATTAATATTGATCAGGACAGTCAGCATCAGCACGTCTACAGAATAGGAAATGCCATCTACCCTGACTTCCCATCGCTTAACTGGAAATACTGGTTGCGACTAGTACTATAGGTCTGTGCTCACCACAGTGATCACCAGAAACAGTCTTGTGTAATATGAAGGGTTACCTAAACACTTCTCGCTTGTACTCCCTTCCAACAGGCACCTAACCTAGGGAAACCTTTCCATTCACAAAGACTATCAAGAACTCTCCTCTCTAAAATTACTACCCTGAAAGCTAAACAATTAGGTCTAATCCTTCTCCCTTTGAAGTATATGGCAAAACTTCTAATAGACCAGATTCTTCCCAGTGTCCAAATTCCACTCAATGTAGGGAAGTGGGGAGATGATTACAGGGAGATGATTTCAGGGAGATGATTACAGCTCTGATTCTGAAAGAGGATCTATGGTAGCCCTGGAATTAGTTAAACAAGCCTAGGGACTACTGTAATTTATGCCATTTATGTATGGTCCCTATGCATCACGGTGCTAAGGCTGAGATCATATTGGTGAATCTAGCCCATTGACTTCAATAGGAGCAAGAGAAAGTCTGCAAAAACTAAGGCCTATTAGGGAACAATCCTTCAGACCTGTAGGCATAATAAATGTGGTCTGACTGATGCTTTGTGCCTTTCATAACTGTAATGTGGTTTCATGAGTTCACAGAAGCGATGAAGAAAATCACGAGATGTGAATTCTTAACACCTGTTAAATCAATACAAGTGCATTGTGTAACACTAGACATATGTGATTTTTCATTTGCATGACAAAAACTATGTGATTGATGTTTTCAGAAAACTGATTAATTGATACTGCTATGTCTCTGTGTGTGAGGGGCAATCCAGAAAGGAGAGGAGGGAGCAATGGACATGTAATTTAGCAATTACAAATCATAGAGCTGTATCTTGAAGGCCATAAGTAGATCTGTGCTCAGATAGAAAAATGCAGACATGCAAAGTATTTTTGGCCTAGTTATTACCACAATCCAGACCATGTCCCAGATTAATATGGATGTGGAAAGCCTTTCATATAAAAAGACGCCAGACTTGGAGGGTTTGATCTGATGGATGCCCTAGATATTCTACTGTGTGCAAATAATTGCACATATTTCTGGTTTATGTAGCTTTTCCCATTCAGATACACAGAGTCCTAACAACAAACGCCCAGCTTCAAAAATAACCAATTGAAGTTCGGTATGTGCGTCCGTAGACCAATGAACCATTTATCCATGTAAAGTAAAAAAAGCATCCTACTTAACCTTGGAAATTTTCTCTACTGTGGCTGAACTATTGTAAGAATATATTTATTTCAAGTCTAGTGAAACTCCAGCTTTCCATTGCCTTATGTTCATTTATTATTACATTCCATAATCTACATTAAGTTTATGGCTCTTTCAGTACTACTGTGATAAATATTGGGTACAGAATAGTGAAATAGAAGGTAAAATTATCATTTGTAAGCTATCTGCTTTGCTATAATTACTTCCCTTAGGAGTACAACCTAGTCTTTTGTTACTTTGATAGCCGCTGTTATTTTCAAGTGAAGCAGCAGAACAGCTAAAGAGATGGATGCAAAGAGCTTTTAATCACAGACATGACCATACCTAAAGTAGCAACATACTACTTCATTAAAATAATGTATCTGCAGCTTCACAGCTAAGATGCATTTTAAAAAAATCGTCTGTAAATTACTAGGAGTAGGAAAATCTGAAGAGTTCTGAATCAGATTTAGACAAAAAGAACTAAGACTGCAAGTCACAAATCATCATGGATTAATGATCACCTCAAAAGCAGTAGCAAAACTACAAAACAAAAACTCATTTTATTTTATTTTCTCCTCCCTAATATAGAGAGTGCACATCTTTCAAAATTTCCACACAAAAGACTGGAGGATCACACAGGATCAGTTGCCGTTCTATCCCTTCCCCCCCACTGAACTCGACAACTCCTACAATGCCCTCTTTCTCAATCCCTGTACTACTTGACATAATATAACGATGATCAACAGGTGCATTACTTCATAACTTAGGTACTCTTTTACTTGGGCTTAGGGAAGGTTAGATTTCACACAACAGAAGTTTGGTGCAGAGTAATTCCACTCTTCTGCCTGTGGGAGTAGTTAAGTTTGCTTTTCCCTTTTTATGATGCTGGAGATCATAAAAGAACAACAAAGCAGCTCTGAAGACAAACTATTCTAGATAAATATCAACCTCTCTCTTTAATCATATGGTCCTTTTTTAAACATTTATGAAGGAAAAAGATTGGTCCTAAAATCTAGAGTACACATGTAGCATCATCATTATATAGCCTTTCGGAAAGATGCAGGCACATAAGCAGAGGGGCTGTAACTTAAAAGAGAGTATAATTGGAGCTCAGGGGTTTGATATCTCTGTTTTTCCTTTGAAATGAGGAATTGCATGCTTAATTATTTCAATAAATTGCTTAGTGTATTGAAATTTTAAAACACTAACTGTGTGCTCTAAATGATGTGAAGATAGGTGCTAAATAAATAAAATTAGCAATTTAAATAAATATTATTTGAGAAATAGGATGTAATAATATAATTAGAGACTGACGTAATATATATGCATAAGGTATCAGGATTTGCCATTTCCTGGCTTTTGTGTGCTTCATTGTGCAACCTTAACATTGTCTTAACTTAGGCCCAAATTCTCTGTTGGTGTTGATTTCAATGTTGTTTTGCTCTTTACACCAGACAATTGGTGAAGGGAAGATGGTTATTTTTTGTTTTTCTTTCATTCTATAAGATTACTACTTACAAAACGTGTTACTGGATGAGAAATCAATTATTTGACCAGATGGGCTTCTTCAGGATTTTCTTCAACACTGAGAGTGAAATCCTGGCCCCACTTAAGTCAATGGCAAAACTACATTATCTTCTGTGGGGCCAGGATTTTACTGCGAACGTGGCTGAAATCTATTCTTTCAGTCACTGAAGTAACATATTGTTCAGCAAAGGCACAAGTAATGATCAGCAACTCAAAAAAGTAGAATTTAAATGCCATGAATAAACAAAACATTGCCACATGAAAGCCAGAAATACTGACCACGGAGTCTTAAATTACTTAAATGATAAAACTAAATTTATTTGGGTCTATGGCATTCTAGTGGATGTCACCTACACAGGAGATGAGTATTTTTCATTTGCTACCTTCACTCCACTCCCCCATAATTAAGGGCCAGATTTGGATAAGCAGCACTTTACTCCATGATTAGTCCCATTAATTAACTTCAATGGAATAACTGTGGAGTAAAGTACTGTTCAGTGTGATTAAAAGGTATCAGAATCACAGCTCAAGCTGTGGGAATCTCCAGGACTCCATTTAGATTTATTTGGATCATAGAAGGCAGGGGCATGTTATACATGTATAAACGTAACCTAATGAATATCACCAGAAAAAAAGATAATGTGAGAAGAGAGAACAGTTATTTAAACTTTTTCAACAGTGGAGCATGGAAAGAGTGGAACATTATCTTGTCTGTTGATTCATATCAACAAGTGACCTTTATAGACTAAGAATTCTAAACTTTTGTTAGCAATGATTGCATCTAGCCAGATCCTTCAGTACACTCCCTAACAGACCAGTTATGTAGGGGGTAAAAAAGTACCTTATATCTAGTATATTTAAAGTACAATGTGTACCACGGACCAAGGATATTAAAATGCCAATATTTGGCACATAGCAGTTACAGCTGTGTCAGTTCCAGGGTATTAGAGACAAGGTGGGTGAGGTAATAACTTCTGTTGATATGAGAGAGAAGCTTTCAAGCCATACAGAGCTCTTCTTCAGATCAATTGTGTGGCTTGAAAGCTTGTCTTTCACACCAACAGAAATTGGCCCAATAAAAGATATTACCTCACCCACCTTTTCTCTCGCATATTTGGCACATGAATGAATGCACCCACATTCTGCTGATGCTAAGTGGCTGCACTGAAGAACTACAGCATCATGGTTAAGATGCTTACTTAAGAGGAATGATCATATGGTTAAGGTATCAGATTGTGGGTTTAAATCCTTGCTCTGTCACAAACTTATGTAACCTTGAACAAGTCTCTCTGTGCCTTAATTTCCTATCTGGGAAAAGGAAATATTAGTATTTCCTTATTCCCACTCAGTTTGTCTAATTAAACTGGGACCTCTTCAGAGCAAGGACTGTCTCTTACTAAGCATATGTCTACACTGCAATCCAAGGTGTGATTGCAACACAGGGAGATGTACCCACAAAGCATAGCTAAAGAGAGCAGTGGGTGCAGCAGTAATGTCCTCAGGAGTACAAGCATGCTGGAAACCGTAAGTACATACTCATGCTGAAGCCTGTGTCACTGCATCTACTCTGCTACTTTTAGCCATGCTAGCACATGTATGTCTCCCCAGGCTGCAATTACACCTCCAGTTGCAGTGAAAACATTGTGACGGGTTGGATCACACAAACCCCCTTGGGGCTGCCAACTGGTGTGCCAAGACTACTTCTGCCCCTGCTTTCCCTGCCAGCTTGGGACTCCAGCACCCTGTCCTGCTGAGCCAAACATGCCCATCTGCTCCAGCACAGACCCAAGGTCTGAACCACGTGCCCCAAAGTTGCAGACTTAACCGAAAGCAACCTAAGTAGTGTTCCTGTCTTTAACACTCAGATGCCCAACTACCAAAGGGGTCCAAACTCCAAATAAAGCTGTTTTACACTGTATAAAGCTTATACAGGGTAAACTCATAAATTGTTCACCCTCTATAACACTGATAGAGAGGTATACACAGCTGTTTGCGCCCCCCCCCCAGGTATTAATACATACTCTGGGTTAATTAATAAGTAAAAAGTGATTTTAATAAATACAGAAAGTAGGATTTAAGTGGTTCCAAGTAATAGCAGACAGAACAAAGTGAATTACCAAGCAAAATAAAATAGAACACACAAGTCTACGTCTAAGAAAACTGAATAGAGATAAAAACCTCACCCAGTAAGCTTCCTTTTACAGACTAGTCTCCTTCTAGTCTTGGTCCAGCAATCACTCACACCCCCCGTAGTTACTGACCTTTGTTCCAGTTTCTTTCAGGTATCCTTGGGGCTGGAGGGGCTATCTTTTCAGCAAGCTGAAGACCTAATGAAGGGGTCTCCCATGGGCTTAAATAGACTCTCTCTTGTGGGTGGAGACCCCCCTCCTCTCTCCTATGCAAAGTCCAGCTCCAAGATGGGGTTTTGGAGTCACATGGGCAAGTCACATGTCCATGCATGACTCAGTTTTTACAGGCAGCAGCCATTGCTTACATGCTACCTTGAACGTCCTCAGGTAGACTTCTTATGTGGATTGGAGCCTTACAAGATTCATTGTCCTTTAAGTGTTTCTTGATTGGACACTTAATTTGCACATTCCTTTCTCAAGAAGCTGACCAAATGCTCTACTAAGACTACTTAGAAATCAAGCACGTACACAGCCAATATTCATAACTTCAAGTACAAAAATGATACATGCATACAAATAGGATTAATAGATTCAGTAGAGCATAACCTTTACAGATATATGTTACATGGCATATGTAGCATAAAACATATTCTAGTTATGTCAGATATATATTCATAACCATATTTCCATAAAGCCTTATGGGGGGCACCGTCACAAACATAACTTAAGCGTGTGTGTAAAAAAAACCAAAAAAAACAAGCCTAGCAGGGGCCCTATTGGTCCTACTATAATAAATAACAATGAAGACAGTTTGCGTTATGATGCTTGGAATTTTTTATTTCCAAAAATTAAATTAAGCTCTAAACTGGAGCGCTCAATCCAGAGTTTTCCATTAAAGTAAATGGAAAATCTCCTATCATCATTATCATCTTCCATTTAAGGGCCCATAGTCAATGAATGCTGGCATTCTGCCTAACCCTTTTGAGGGTGTTCGTGAAGTAGACTTGGATCCAGGACATTTTAATATTATAGATTTACTAGCTTGCTTGTGTAGTTGACAGGTTGTGTTTGCCTTAACTTTTAAAAAAATATGAACACTGAAGAAAAGAGAATTCTTTCCTAAAATCCACCAAAGAGCTAGCCAGGACTGTTCAGCAGTGGTGTGACAATATAAATTAATGATCTGTAAAGACCTTTCTCCCAGTTCAAGTGTAAACTTCAACACAGCTCAAGTTAAAAATGGGTCATTAAAATTTTTCATTTTAAAACCTTTGTCTATGTAGCGCTGAATGGAATTGCTCAGATTTTCACAGTGTTGGAGCGGTGCAGGGACAATACTTCCTGTAACAGTGATTCTGGAAAGCTTGCTGTACTTTCTAGTCAACTGTGAGCTTATTCCTTGTGAGGCCAGAGAGAACAGGGGACGGGGAACAATTAAACTCTGAGCACACTTAACACTTCTATTTAGGTATAACAAATTTAAAATCACCAGGGACAATGAAAACTGGCAGCCTACAAAATGACTTAAACTACAGATCCTGCCAAAATATAAAGAAATCAAGATGCAGCCAGGGTCTGGGGGGGCTTTTTTGGGGTTTTTTTTTTGGTCTTGAAGCAAATTATGACTAACACATATTGACTCTGGCACTTTTATTAAGTGCTTTATATTAAGGTCAGGGAAATTCTGCAGCTGCCAGATAGGCATTCATGTACTACAGTTATTAGTAATATTTTTTGTTGTTTTTAAGCAGACTCAGATTTATGAGCAGCTGCAGCTCAGTTCCTGTATCAGCTCTTTGACAACTGAGTTTATTAGGACGGGAATGTGAAAAACTGCTACAACTTTGCTTTAATCCACATAAATCCAAAATAATTTTTAGTTAGAGGAATAGCTTGAGAACTCATGTTCTATACTATGATTTTGGATCCTGTTCTCATGGAAGTTTATAGCAAAACTACCACTGACTTCAATGGGAACATGGTCGAGCTAGGTGTCCCTGTTCTCAAACAATTTCCCCCCATCACTTTACTTTTTCTAGAGCCCCCAGTCTTGATGGGAAAAAGGATTGTGTTTTTCAATCACATTAGCTCAACTGAGTGAGTTTAATATAATTTAAAAGCAGAAGCAGTTAAGAAGTTAAGTTAAGAAGCAGATTCGCATGTCTAAAACCATGTCAGCCAATCATGTTGTAGCCTAGTGAGGAGCCTATTAAATTATATTTAGCTAATTTAATTCAGCTAATCTGACTAAAAAACATACCTATATACCTGTGAAGACATACCCTAACTGTTAAGTCGAGTGACATGTCATGGCAATAAGTTGAAGGAGATGGAGTGACAGAAACACTGCTTCAAAATTATTCCAAGCTGCTCCTTTAACATACACTTTTAATCAACATTTCACAACCATTTATGAAATACACAACAGGCAGAATGTAGCTATCACAGGTGATCAAGGAATAGTAAAACCCTCAGCAGGAGAGAAGGTCCCGTATCAAAATAGTCACTCTGCCTCATGAATGACGCACTACTTTTGGTGAAAGCCGATAACCTGAACTCAGAATACTGTGGGGTGAATGTTTGCTACACCAAACATAACATGCACACACAAAAAACCCCTCATGACAGAGATTTTATCATACAACATCTTAACAGTCCCATAGAACCACCAGGAGCAGCATCTGAGGAATGACACACTTTTCGGAAATAGGAGATGAACAGAGATAAGAAATTCATTTTGTGTTACTAACTGTACAGGATGAAGCCACCCTATAACTACCTGCTGCAGGTCTCTTGTGCCTTCCTCTGAAGCATCTGGTACTGGCTACTATCAAAGACAGGATACTGGGCTAGATGGAGCACAGGTCTGATCCAGTCAGACAGTTCCTGCATTCCAATTAAGTTAACAATCTCATTGAGGTATGTGGGTAAAGGGAATCCTTCCTCCCCTCTCTCAATGCTTTTTTTGCTGGGGTGAGATTCCTGTGGGATTAGGGTTACTAGATATGGCCTCCCTTTCAGCCTGTTTTGGGTCAGTAACAACCTCCCTGACTTCCCAACCTCAATGATGACAGGAGGTTCAATTGAGTCAGGTGGGGATTCCCTCTCATGAGGGTAGGTGAGAGATTAGGATTTAGGAAGGAGGATCTGGTGTGTGGGTGTAGGCGTGGGGTGGGGGGTAGAGATGAGTAGGCAATGTGTACCTGGTACTAGATGCAGTGCAGTCCAGTGGATGGGGCAGGTGACTAGGAGTCAGGGGAGCTGGAGTATATTCCCAGCTCTGCTATGGACTCACTGGGTGACCTTGTACTAGATCACTACACCTCTACGTGCCTGTTTCCTCATTCACTGTTTGTCTCTTTACAGCATAAGCTATTCAGGGCAGAAACTGTCTCTTGCTATGTATCTGTATAGTACCTACCACAGTGTGGCTCAAAAGTCTCAGGTGCTACTATAATACAACAACATTGTAGCGGTGAAAACTCTCAGGATGTAGTGAATGCAGTTTAGGGTTCATGGGCTGGAAAACACAGGAATATTTTTGTCCTATCTCTAGTCATTGCGAAAAAGACAAATAGTCTTTCAGTGTACAGCTTTTCCTTCATTATGGCCCATTGGTCATGACTGATGTTGCTTTAAGGAAAACAGTTAAGCAGTTTAACCTCAAGGCATCACAAAAAGTTACTTCCTAAGAGGATGCAAATAAAGTGCTTCTTATTTTCATGCTAAAAAGAACAGGAAGAAGAAAGAGTAGAGACTTCTGCTAATTCAATCCAAAACACAAAAGCATGATACATATTTACATGCTTAAAGAGTTTCCTTCAGCGCCCTCACTGCAAAACAGGCCTGAAAGCTGACACTGTATTTTATAGTATATACACACACATTACACATTCCTACTGACATAATTCAGCATTGCAGATTAAGGGAGATACAGGGTTATGAATACATATACCCTCAATAGTAAGGATAAATATATTATCTCAAGCTTTATTGTGATCATTCCCATTGTAACATTCTTTAAACAGCTGCTAACAACATTTTATAGTTCAGTCTATCTTTCAGTACTTTTTTTTTACTAAAGTATATTCTATTTTTAAAGGTAAAAATCTACTATACTAGTTCCTTAAATTGATTTTTATTATCTTCCCACCAAACTATGTATTTGGTGGTTGATTCTCCCCTTGGCCCAGCATCCCTACCATACAATAAAAAGCAAGAAAATAATTCACTTTTCATTGTAAACTTTTTACATTACTATATATATATATATATATATGAAACAAATGAGCAAGCTTGTACATCTCATCCAGGCTGTGTACACTTTGGAGCTTCTCAGCATGAAGGCTATTTGTTTATAGCTTTGAAGACTGCTGAGCCCATCATACTCTTTCGTACAACATGACCTCCAGTGCTCCAGTTGCACAAGATACTAGATACAGTAGTACTGTACTGGGTGAGGAAAACTTAGAGGCGTTCAGTGAAAAATTAGCTCAAGATGCATGAAGTAAACAACAATTTAAAATATCTATAAATAGACAGCTGGCTAATAGTTATTACATTCAATAATTTAGCATGATATGCATGACGGCTTCGACCTCCAAAATAATTTAGCGCCTTGAGCTGTGATTAAATGCAGAACATTAATTTTTCCCTCTAGTTGTCAAGCCAACCAAGAGGCCCGTCAAATCCATTTAAATAAAGCCTGCATCATGTAATAATATTAAAGGGAATAAAATATTAATATGGCCCTGTAATAGAACATTGGCCAGAAGAGCTGCAGTAAAGAACTTTTAATTTATTACAGTGACAATCTGTCTTTATGGTGAAGGTAGCATTTTAAGGTCCACTTAAGGAATATTTTGAGGTTTATGTCTTGGGCTCATTTATAAAATGTTACTGGTTTTTAGCTGCTGAGCATATTTAGCATTGTCATGGGAGCCATAATTTCCTTTATAATTTATCGCTACCAATTTAGAGAAAAACTATTGAGCAAAATTCCTCACTGGTCTAAACAGGGGCCAGTCCAGCAACATAAATATAGCTACAGCCATTTATGGCCAATAGCAAATTTGGTCCCCAAAATTTAAGAAATTTAATTCCCAAACCTGAGCCATTCTTTTTAGTGACAAATCTGAGGAACTGTCCCAGACTGAGGTGTCATTAGAGGTGGTTTTGGAACAAACTGAAAAATTAAACAGTAATAAGTCACCAGGACCAGATGGTATTCACCCAAGAGTTCTGAAGGAACTCAAATGTGAAATTGCAGAACTGCTAATTGTAGTCTGTAACCTATCATTTAAATCAGCTTCTGTACCAGATGACTCGAGGATAGCTAATGTGACGCCAATTTATAAAAAAGGCTCCAGAGGCAATCCTGGCAATGACAAGCCAGTAAACCTAACTTCAGTACTGGGAAAACTGGTTGAAATTATAGTAAAGGACTGAATTATCAGACACATAGATTAACATGATTTTTTGGGGAAGAGTCAATTCAGGTTTTGTAAATGGAAATCATGCCTCCTCACCAATCTACTAGAATTCTTTGAGGGGGTCAAAAAGCGTGTGGACAAGGGGGATCCAGTGGATATAGTGTACTTAGATTTTCAGAAAGCCTTTGACAAGGTCCTTCATCAAATGCTCTTAAGCAAAGTAAGCTGTCATGGGATAAGAGGGAAGGTTCTCTCATGGATCAGCAACTGGCTAAAAAGATAGGGAACAAAGGGTAGGAATAAATGGTCAGTTTTCAGAATGGAGAGAGGTAAATAGTGCATCCCCCAAGGGTCTGTACTGGGTCCAATACTGTTCAACATAATCATAAATGATCTGGAAAAAGGGGTAAACATTGAGGTGACCAAATTTGCAGATGATACAAAACTATTCAAGATAGTTAAGTCCAAAGCAGACTGCAAAGAGCTACAAAAGGATCTCACACAACGGGGTGACTGGGCAATAAAACGGCAGATGAAATTTAATGTTGATAAATGCAAAGTAATGCACATTGGAAAGCATAATCCATTGGAAAACAAATATAAAATGATGGGGTCTAAATTAGCTGTTACCACTCAAGAAAGAGATCTTGAGGAGTCATCGTGGATAGTTCTCTGAAATCATCCACTCAATGTGCAGTGGCAGTCAGAAAAGCTAACTATGTTGGGAATCATTACGAAAGGGATAGATTATAAAACCGAAAATATCGTATTACCTGTGTATAAATCCATGGTACACCAACAATGAATACTGCATGCAGATCAGGTCACTCCATCTCAGAAAAGATATAATGGAATTGGAGAAGGTACAGAAAAGGGCAACAAAAATGATTAGGGGTACGGAACAGCTTCCATATGAGGAGAGATTAATAAGACTGGGACTTTTCAGCTTAGAAAAGAGACTACTAAGGGAGGAGAATATGACAGAGGTCTATACAATCATGACTGGTGTGGAGAAAGTAAATAAGGAATTGTTATTTACTCCTTCACATAACACAAGAACTAGGGGTCACCAAATGAAATTAATAGGCAGCAGGTTTAAAACAGACAAAAGGAAGTATTTCTTCACACACCACATAGTCAGCCTGTGGAACTCCTTGCCAGAGGATGTTGTGAAGCCCAAGACTGTAACATGGTTCAAAAAAGAACTAGATAGGTTCTTAGAGGATAGTCCATCAATGGCTATTAGCGAGGGCAGGGATGCAAAACCATGCTCTGAAGTATCCCTAGCCTCTGTTTGCCAAAAACTGGGAATGGGCAACAGGGGATGGATCACTTGATGATTACCTGTTCTATCCATTCCCTCTGGGACAACTGGAATTGGTCACTGTTGGAAGACAGGATACTGGGATAGATGGACCATTGGTCTGACCCAGTATGGCCATTCTTATGTTCTTAAATATGATGCAAAAATGTTAAGGGTTGTACCATAAATGTGTGTGTCAGAGTACATCTATACAGCCAAAAAAAAAAACTCAGCAGGGATGCTTAGGGTATGTCTACACTAATTAGACATGTAAATATGTAATTAGACACCTGCAGCTGGCCTGTACCAGCTGACTTGGGCTCATGGGGCTCGGGCTCAGGCTCAGGGGCAGTTTAATTGCGGTATAAATATTCCAGGTTGGGCTGCAGCCCCAGCTCTGTGACCCTCACACTGTTCTAGAGCCCAGGCTCCAGGCTGAGTCTGGACATCTATACCGCATTTAAACAGCCCTGCAGCCACAGCCCCGCAAGCCTGTATCAGCTGGCACAAGCCAGCCGTGGGTTTTTAATTACAGTGTAAACCTACCCTCAAGAGCCCAGGTCAACTGACTCAGTCTTGTAGGGCTCATGCTTCAGGGCTGAAAATAGCAGTGTAGATGTTTGAGATCAGGCTGGAGTCCAGGCTCTGAAAGCTGGGGAGGGTCTCGGAGCATGGGCTCCAGCTTGAGCCCAAACATCTACACAACTATTTTTAGCCCTCAGCGCAGGCCCCACGAGCCTCAGTCAGCTGACCTGTGCTGCCACTGGGGTTTTGGTTTGGGGTTTTTTTGCTGTGGAGATGTACCCTTTAAAAAAAAAAAAAGACAAGTTGACAACAAACTACTGTAAGTATTTTGGCTGAGAGAGCTTCAAAACAGTTTTTATAGCTGTGGGCAGAAAGACAGAACAAGTAGAGGAGGGGCCAAAGGAAAAGAAGGCAAAAAGCAAATGAACACAGCAACTGTGCATGACATTTCACGTTCTATTTATTTTACTGTCAAAATAAAGGCCTCAATCCTGCTGATTTATGCCTATGCTTAATTTAGGTCTTCAGTGGGACCACTCAACATGCATAAAGTTAAACATGCATGAAAGTCTCAAAGGCAAGACTGGGGCTATGTATAAGCATTTGTGTATAGCATTTGGGTATCTCAAACGTAAGGAAGTTATGAAGCTGAATGGATCTATGTATTTCACAGATCTTTTCTAAATTCTTTAACTTGTTTAGGTACAAATTTTTTGGAAGCTTTGGTCTCTCAATAAAAACCATAGACTTTCTAAAACAGAGTCAAGACACCATTAGCCTCAGTTACCAAGGCCTCAGTCCCTCACATTGAAGTAAGTGGGAGTGCTGCTATTGGCTCAATGAAAGTAGGAACAGGCCCTATCTGGCCATATATTCCTGCATAAACATTGTTCTTTTACTCACTGTCAAACATGTTTTATTGGAACAATACCCATATCAGCGTAAACTCATATAGGAATCAATATCTCATTTCCAATGAGACCTTAAAGAAGATTGAACACTAGGGCCCCAATCTCACAAGCCCTAAAAAAACATGCTTACCTTTATGCAAGTGAGTATTCACACTGAAGTCAATGTGCATAAAATTAAGTACAGGTGTAAGTGTTTGCAGGACACGGCCTAAGGGTGAAATACATCCCTGTAGAAGACCTATGGGAGGCCCTTTTTCATGCAGTGACCCTTTGTGGTGATGGGGGCAGGGAGGGGAAGGACACAGGAGAAAGACATGCAGAGAAGCCACAGCACTCTATACTCACACCAAAAGATAGATACTGCATCAGCTCCAGATAGGCCAACACAAGAGTTCAGGATGGAAACAGGTTTCAGAAGAAGTGCTGGATCCTAATTTTTTTTTTAACAGATTCATTTACTTTCCATCCAAGTGTAGGGGACCCCAAAGGGTAATGGACATTATTCCAGCTCAGAGACAAACTGCAATCCTAGTGGAGCTTCACTACCAGCCATATGATCTAGCCACAGATTGGAGCACGGGGTGAATTTCACTTTCTCCATGAAGTTCCCCGCACAAAGCCTGTGTAAGCGAGCTTTGCAAACCAATGGGTAAATTAAAAATTATTAAACCAAAGCACTAGATTCCCTAACATTCCCTACACAGAGCAACCATTCAGTAAGAGTTAGATCAGCCTTTAAATGTCAGGTACTAAAGCTGTAGGTTTGACTACTCAAAGTGAGCTGGATAATTGACAAAAATGTTCTCAATGAGCACTCGTGATTAAATGAGTTATAAAATCTGGGAGACCAGTAGATAACGCTGCATGTTCTAGAGAGTTTAAAACAAATTTAATTGACACTGTTTTTGTTGTGGAAATCCAGTGCATGAGTTCAGTGCAGTCTATTGCTACAGTCTGGGGCTTTTGATACTCTAGGAGAAAGAAAATAAAAAGTAGGCAATGTCACTTATGTCTGTACTGACTGCTTTGAGCCACATTTTAATTCCTACAGAATGAGGTCCCTGCACAAACTGGTCTGATTGAACATTACTTAGTTCTACAACCCTAAAGAAGCTGTAGCTTTAATTAGAGAAAAATATCAAAAGAAAGTATATTTAGCCCATCGGAATTCCCAAACTACTTTTGGGTCTGCACTGTAGAGGGTGAACGCTAAACCTGGCAACCTATCAGAGGAGTGGGCACAGTGCAGGTACATTGGTGTGAGGAGAAATCCTTCCCCCCAGATTGCAAGAAGCTGCAGAGTTCCTCCACAGGGGCTACTGCAGTTTAATTTGTTTGAGTAGCCTATATCGTCACTTACAGAGCACCCCTGCTGGGGAACTGGAGGATCCACATAGCAGCAGATTCTATACCCCCATTTCTCTCTTCCCCAGTTCCACCCATACTCCCTGTGTACTGCCACTCAAGGAGCCCCCAAGGACCGGGCTCTGTGTCATGCAGGAAGTGCATTATCTCAGAGTTGCCACCCTACGTCCTGTCCTTTGCATAGTGAAGCTACATTGGTTTCTTTGCCAAAGGATCCTCTATAGCTGTGGAGTCAGGTTCAGGCTTTGCCCGAGTGTAACAAGGAAAAAGCTCAACTTAGCCAAGACTCGGAAGGCAATGGTCTAATGGAGAAAGAGGAAAAATAGCCACCCAATATACTGCTGTAATGGGAGTCAAAGGAATATAGCTTGTGATTATTAAGAAGCATTTCTGAAGTTACAAAATACATTTCAGCAGAGGACACATGGGTGCTTACAGAAGGTAGACTGAAACTAAACAATCCATTTGTCAAAGCAATTGCAGTTCCCATTTCAAGGTTGATGAAACAAGAATAAATATTGAGCAAAGGAAGTTAATCTGCAGCTAAAACTCAAATAAAAAATTCTTGTAAAAATCCGCAGGAACCTGTTGGATCTTGCTGGTTTCTCTATCTGCCCTTAATGTTCAAATTTTATTAATTTATTTTACATGCTGTATATTTTTGATGCCCATTTGTATTTTCCACATTTCTTTTTACAATTACTTGTGCCTTTTGCACTCTGAAATTATAGGAATAATTGAATATACAAGAGCGATTGCTATTGTTTGGTATCAGCCATGCAAAGAGGGATTTTTTTTAAAAATGTTAATATTTTAGGAAAAATTGCAGTAATCCATCTGAAAACTAAGGTGGAAAGTTTTAGAAATATTCAGAACACAAGTTTGTTGAGAGGGAAGAAACAGAACTTTTATAAACTGCATAAGTTTACACTGAGACTGCTCAAGCATGTGGATATAGCTAGTTCAGAGGAATGACGCTTTAGCATAATCACTTCTACATAATCACTTCTACTTGTAACATGATACCAGTCTGTATAGCTTCCCCCTTTTGCAGTTTTATATTTTCCATAACACAACACTTTCAACTGTTCAATACCTTTTAGAACACTTTTCAAAATCACTTAGCCAATTTTGGTTTATTTCGGTTTTGTCTATATGTACCTGGGATTTTTTTTCAAGTCCAGTCCATTTATGTTGTGGCATTAGCCAGGTAGCACTTAGACATGGCAGCTTCTGCAATGCAATATTCCCTGAGGGTATGTCTACTCTGCAGTTTAAAGCTTGCGGCTGGCTTGTGCCAGTGACTCAGGCTCATGGAGCTTCCGCTAAGTAGCTGTTTGGGCTGGAGCCTAGGCTCTAAGACCCTGCGAGATGGGAGGGTCCCAGAGCCTGGGCTGTAGCCTGAGCCCAAAAGTCTACATTGCTAGTTAAACAGCCCCAGAGCCCGTGTCCCACAAGCCTGAGTCAGCTGGCACAGGCCAGCCGTAGCTGTCTAATTGCAATGTAGACATCAGTCCAGGGTTTGAATAGTAGAATACAACAGCCATCAGAGCATTTATGGAGTTACACTGCTGCTGTGAAGAGGAGTCTGCTCCTGGGGATGGATTCTGCTGCTGAGTGGGCACTCCACTTACCCACAAATACTGCTCTGAACCTCAATGGTTTGAGACTGACCCACAACACTACACTCTGCCATAGCCCTGATTCAGGAAGATACATGATTAGTGTTATGCATGTGTTTAAGTGACTACCCCCGGTTAAAGCCACATATATATTTAAGTACTTCTTGAAATGAGACCAGGTTTAGCAATCAGATGGATCCAGGTACCAGATATTTGCATAACACACATACACTGACACTGAAGGCACATTAACCTAGGGTCCATTCTATCATCCTCTAGTGGCTGCCTTTTTGGGTAGAAGTTATAATTCACCTGGGACTTTTCAGAACTAAAAGGATTGTCCCAAAATCCTGGCCAGAAGCCACTCTTTCACCAAAACAGGTTGTAATATTCAGAGGTGCTTATGAGCCACTAAATGCATTATTAGGCCACTTTCTACAGTTAATCATTAGCTTTATATACATACGTCTTTGGACATTTTTGGAAGGTGTTAAGTAATGGCCAAATTCTATTGTATATCCACTTAAGAATTCACGTGTTTAGCCTTTTCTTGAACTACTATTTCTGATGATCTGAACCTAGTCTGCTCCATGTACTTTTAAAGGAAATGCTTCTCACTTTTTTAAGGGATATGCAGTATAGTTTTTGCAGTCAAAATCCCAGTCATGAGTTTTTCATGAGGACATCTATTAGGTTGAAAACCTCTTCCCAAAATAAACCTTAACATCATTTCCTCTTGTAGCCTAAGTTAATTACTCTGGTATCAGATGTGCATTCCTGGGCACCAGTAGACTGACATTGGTTCATGTTAATTTATTCAAGATAAACAGCTACATTGATTAGACAGTTCTGAAGCACTAGGTTTTGATGCTTTTTGCCGACTGCTCTGTTTTAATTTCAGTGCAGGTAATGACAGAAAGAAGAGACAGAATATTCTCTTACTTCACCTCAGTAAAAAGCACTAACCCTACTGTCAGAGTTCAGAGCAATTACATCTGTATTCCCACTCCATGGTCCAGCAAGCACACCCCCATTTAGGGTCCCAGCTCCTCAGCCATCACATCTCTTAGGTAGAGACTCATGTCTGTCTCTCACATAACCAGGGTTTTTCTAGCTTCCTACCCATACTGAATTCCCCAGCAAGTCAGACTGCCTTAACTTCAGAGTCTATAAACAGCATAATTGCCCACAGTAATAAGGTGTTGTGCAGCTTTTCCTAAGCAAGCATATTTATTCTTAAGGTGAAAGCATTATTGAGAAAATGTATTTGAAAAAAACACATTAAAAATACTACATGAATGCTAATAAGTTTACCAGAGATCACCCCAACTCCAAGCAAGGTTCTGACAGATGATCAATCCTTCAAACTCCACCAAGGGGTTTTCTGTGGTCACTAGTTCCTAACAGCTGTTAGCTCAGAACAAGCACACCCATTAATCTGTGAGTCACTCTCCTTTATACAGTTTGGGCCTCTGACCTTGTCCTCATGTAACACATGATCAGTCTACAAAGGTCCCCTCCTCATGATGAAGCGTCAAAAAGCTGAGTTCTCACATAACTGGAGGGGGTACATTTGCATACCCCTCCCCATAGAAATTTCCTGAGAAACCCACTTAACTTTAAAAGTTAATTCATGTCTGGCACGTTTAAAAAATAAATAAATAAATAAAAATAAGAGTCCTCTGAAGCTCACAACATTTCCCAGGGTTTACGTTAGTCATGCCACCCACTTAGTGACATTACATGCAATCCCACTGTATTGCATAAACATTTGCATTTTTAATACAATGAATTCCTAAAATACTTAAACTTAATTCAATAAAGTTTGACCAGGATATTGCAGAAAATTGCCCTGTCATGAGGCCAATTAGGAAATGGCTTTAATTTGTGCACTGCAATAAAGTACATGGTAGACACTGGTTTCTTGAGTTTTAATATTGTTAAAAAGTTACCTTACTTTGACTATAACATTTTAATATAAATATGTTAAAGCATTATTAATTTTCCATAATTAAAATGCCAAAAATTCTGGAAATGCCAAAGTTAAGATTCTAATTTCACCATTTACTTTGCTGTGTTGCACATGCTATGTGGTTTATAAATCAAATTTTTCAAAACACACTTAAGTCAATGCTAACTGTCCCCAATAAAGTCAATTGTAAAAGTTGTCAGGGCAAAGTTGAGTGCTTTTGAAAATCCCACCTATAGAGTACATTTCATAATATTAAAGATACACGCTTAACCAGAGAGAAAGGAATACAAATTACTACATATACCGACATGGCATAGTTACTGTTTCTATTGAAACTATTTAATTTCCTGACCATTGTAATTTTAACTGCGCAGCCTCAATACATTAGCATTTTTTGCATTTAATTTCCCTATTTTTTAAAATAGACTAAAAGAAAAATAAGAAATTGTCAATGTTTAATAATGCTAGAACTTAAATGGTCCTAAATCGATTCTGACGTTAACACTCCATTGCAGTGAATGAGGTATAGAAGCAGTATTTTTTCAAATGACTTTTACCTTGTGATGGCTTTACATTCAAAAAAGAGAAATATTAACATCTTTTAATCAGTGAAAGTTTAGAATTTGCAGAATATAGAAGTCTGCAGCAAAAATTATAAAATAGATGCTAAAAAATATTTTAGCCCATACCAACAAGGTTTTTCCTATCCTAGAAATCAAAGATATAATTTTTGTCTTAATTTATACCAGTGTAGATCAGGAGGAGCACCAATGTAGTCAATGGTGAGATTAAAATCAGACTAAGCATGCAATATTTCATCTTAACTCACCATATGGATGGTTACGAGCAGGCAAAAACAGGGAGCTATAATGAAAACAGTTTTGTAACCTTAACTGAAATAAAAGATCCTGATCCTGCATTCATTACTTGGCAAATAGCCCACTAAAAGCAATGGGGCTTTTTGCCTGAGTAAGGACTCTACAATTCATCCCCTTGCCACCAAAATCGGCATTTTGAAAAGTGATGTTACCTTTGTTTGCACCCACCAGCTGACATGGGGAAAATGCCAAGGAGATGAACTACTAACTTTTGGACTTGAGCTCCAGACAGGATGATATAGTGTATGGGCAGCTTCAGTATAACAGGAGAAGTCCCATGAGCAAACAGAAACAGAAAAGGACCCCATGGTCATTGACTGGACACACAATCTGATAAAACTAGTTAACTGCTTCAGCTAATTACTGACTTTGGAAACAGTAATGCAGAAACATACAACAACATTACTCTTTAGAAAAATAGTCTGCACATACAGCATGATTGTTCACGAGAACATGCCTCGAAAGATTTCAGAGTGATTTCCAATGCTGCCATTTGGACCATAAATTCTAAGTACAATTCACAGCAGCAAATATGTGGATTGCTCCTTAGAATGGTCTTTCTTGGAGAAGAAACCTGAAAGGGAATTTGGTTTATGCTGGTGTTTCCATCTGAATATTTTTCTGTCCTTGACAGATATTTGGATAGACTTATAATGGCCTTACTGTCTCATTACAGCCATGGACCATATCTTGAAGAGCAAAGGAAAAAAGAAAGTGAATGAAAAAAATGAATGAAGGCAGAAATAGCAACTGAATAGTTAATATTTCAATGTGGCAGCCAAAAGCTAGTAGCAGTCAAGCTTAGACTACAGCATGGAACAAATCTAGCTGTGTAAAATATCCATAACAGTTTTAGACTTACAAAACTCTTTAAAATTAACCACTAGGAAGCTAATGAGTGACACTTTTGTGTATCCAATATCCACTTTCAGTTTGTAGAGTGAATGTTTAAAATGTCTCCGGTCTCGTCAACTGATCAGATGATTGTTAATTTGTTCTTAAATGTCATACAAAATGAAAACAATATTATTAAATAAGACATTAACTATGTGATAGATAAGCCACAGTTATGAGGGTTACACTTCAGCTACAAAAAAAATACTTGCTGCGGCATCATTATAGTTAATATTCTGCTGTCACTACAAAGGGATTTATGTACATAACTATCCATGCATCGAGATGAGAATATATGGTACCTCTAACGGTAGAATTTAAAACCACAAAAGCAAGGAAATTCAGAATTATGGACGAAAATCCAATTAGAGACACAGACCTTATTACTCAGGGAAAAGAGTAATAAGGGGGGGAGTCTATCATAATACAAATAATAAAGAACAATAATATTCTGACGGGGGTTCTTTAGTATAGGAATGTTCCTGCAGCAGCTCCCGCCTCTGCCCCTGTTTTTATAGGTTCATACGTTCCAAGGCCAGAAGGGATATCTGTGACCATCTAGTCTCACCTCCTGTATAACCCAGGCCATAGAACTTTTGACAAATAACTCCTGTTTCAACTAGAATATATTTGGGGAAAACATCCAATCTTGATTTCAGATTGTCCATCACTGACCACTCTCCAACCTTTGGTAAATTGTTCCAGTAGTTAATTACCCTCCCTATTAAAATTTTGCAATATTATTTGCAGTCCCAATTTGTCTAACTTCAACTTCCACCCATTGGATCATGTTATACCTTTGTCTTCTAGAGTTAAGAGCCCATCATCAAATATTTGATCCCCACCTAGGCCTCTTATAAACTATAATGAAGTCATTCCTTAACCTTCTCCTTGTTAAGCTAAATAAATTGAGACTCCTCAAGTCTCTCACTACAAGGTATGTTTTCCAGACCTTTAATAATTCATATAGCTCCTCTCTGAACTCTCCCATTTATCAACATTCTTCTTGAAATGTTGACATTAGATCTGGACACACTATTCCAGCAGCAATTGCATCAGTGCCAAATACAGAGGTCGTATAATCTCTCTACTCCTACTCAAGATTCCCCTGTTTATGTATCCAAGGATAATATCCCTTTTGTCCACAGCATTGTGCTGAGAGCTCATATTCAGCTCATTATGCACTATGATAACTAACCCCAAATCTTTTTCAGAGTCACATTTTCCCAGGGTACAGTCTCCCATCCTGTAAGTACATTCTTTGTTCCTAGATGTATAGCTTTACATTCAGACACATTCAAATGCATATTGTTTGTTTTGCCCAGCTTACCAAGCACTCCAGATGGCTTTGTATCATTAACTTGTCTTTTCATTATTACGTTGATCTTTGCATTTCCTTACTTTTGCAGGTAATGTGCGTGCAGTCACATGGGGGGAAAAGAGTGGCGTAACAATTTTACAGAGATTTGGTGAATTAAGTCTGTTCAAAAGTTCAAAAAATATTTTGACATGTACAATAAGGGGGACCCCTCTACTCAGCCTTGGTCCTTGCTATTTCAAATATCGCATGCTCTGTAGGTGCAGCATACTCTGTTGCAAATATCCCTCAAGTATGTAGAATTGGAAACAAACGTGATCTAAAAATGGCAAATTCAAATAACACTTCAGAATCTTCCTAACCTACTGCTATTATCAAGAGTGAGGAATCAGTAAAGCAAAGAAGAAAAGAAAAAATGAAACATTGAAAGAACATTTCTTCCAACCTTCCACATGTTTTGAGGCATTGAACAACTCACTTAATCTCTCCGGGCCAAGTTCAGAAGTGATGTGTAAGGCAGTAAAATTTAGTCCTTCTCTTCACATTAGAAAGATCAATTAATTGTAAGGTCCCTCTGCCAGCTGAAATATACTTTGTGGACACATGCAATGGTGCTGCAGTCGAATGAAAGGGAGACCACAGTCGACTGAAGTTACCTCAATACCTTGTAGGGCTAAAGGTTCAATCGATTTGAGACTCATTTGCTTTTGTGTCAGTATGGATCCAACATACTAACAAGCTATTGTCTTTGACAGCTGTACGATCTACCCTCATCCAGCAATCTAAGCAGTTCACCAGTTGACAATCCCATGTCTTCCCTCTCCAACATACTCCCTTCAGTAATGCTCCCTCATCTTACAACCCCCATGTTACCTCCTAAATGTCCCCAGCTGATACTCTGCCGCTCCACAGCTGGTGATCAGACTCATCTTCACTCCTACACAGCACAAAGGCAATGGAGAATTGCTTTAAATGGGTAACAGGGGAATCCCTGGATAGCCAGCTCTATACCACCCATTCTCACCTCCTCAGGAATTTTGGGGTAGGGAGAGCCAGAGTGTGATGATCTCCTGTAATTCCCAAATGGTAGAACACACTAGCTCAGCTGTTCTCAAACTTCATTGCACTGCAACCCCCTTCTGACAACAAAAATTACTACACGACACCAGAAGGGAGGACCGAAGCCTGAGCCCAGCCCAAACCCACCGCCCTGGGGGGGGGGCAAAGCCCAAGTGCTTCAGCCCCCAAGGGGGGAGGGCTGTAAACTGAGCCTCACCACCCAGGACTGAAGCCGAAGCCTGAGCCCCACACTCAGGGTTCAAGCCCTTGGGCTCAGGCTTCAGCCCTGGGCCCCAGCAAGTCTAATGCCAGCCCTGGTGACCCCATTAAAACAGGTTGTGACCCACTTTGGAGTCCTGACCCACAGTTTGAGAACCACTGCACTAGCTGGTATAATTAAGAGCAGCTCTTAGGCTGTTGTAAATTACACCAGGGCCCTTTTAGCTCCCAGCTCGCTCCAGATCAGGAAAGCTGAAAAGTCTCAGAGCCATCTTCCCCCTCCATCCTCTGAGTGCTGCACCACACACAACTAAGCCAGACCTAGGTATTGGCCCAAGGATTTTCAGTGATTCATTACTTCTTCAAGAGACCAGGGCAAGCCAAGGAAATAGGGAAGGAGGAGGACTGGCATGAAAAATGCAGGGAAGTGAAGCAGAAAATCAGAGCAGCATCAGTTGTCAAGGACAGGCTGGATGAAGATTATTTATCTTCATCACCTACAACTCCCAAATCCCATCTGCCAATAATGGAGTAATGGGCCCAAGCTGTAAATTGGATCCAGATCAAAATATCCCACCCTCCCAATGCTTAGAAGATGCTTGGGCAGGGGTATAGTTTAGCTCATAATATAGACAGACAGACTGCAATACTCTCACTGTACTGTCCTAAAGTTCAGGAGGCTGTGTGGGGCCTATCTCTGCTACCAAGCAGACACACAAGCTGATTTAAAAACACAACTGTTTACCAAAAACACAACTTGAAATCTACTGTAACTAAAACTAGCGTTTAAAGAAAACTGCTTTTACTACTGGTTTCTGTGTACATTGTGTTCCTTCCCATTAGCCAGGCTGGAAGCATGGTCTAGTGGATAAAGCACTGTTTTGGGATGGAAACAGGCTTAGTTCTAGGTTCACCAACTTCCAGTGAAATCTTGGATAATTCACTTAATTAACCCTTTGCCTTAGTTTTCCCATCTGTAAAATGGGGATAATACTTCCCAACATGACAGGGCTGTTGTAAAGGTAAAATCCATTAAGGACTGTGAACATCTCTGGTGCTATATGGTGATAAGAGCAAGATAGATTACCATTACCCTTATTTTGTGGATCTGACTGCCTCCAATTAGTAAGTTTTCACCATTTTTAATATATTAACTATAATATTAAAAATATTTTAATGTTGTTATTTTATTGTTTCTGACACAAGGCAGATTCTGAATTTTTGGGGGGGGAAATTAACCTTCCTTTAATAAAACTACTTTTTTTGTTGTTTGGTTAAAAAAAAATTAGTGTGTCATAACGACTTTTGCCATTTCTCAAAGTTGCATTATAACAAAAGGTCACGGGCTGGTTCTGCTTTCCATTGTTCTTTGCAAAGCAACATTGTTCAGAAAGAAAGAGCTCAGCTTAAAGGTCAAAATATAAAACCTATTTTTCCCCTACTATAGAATATTAAACATTTCCTTTGTTTCGTAGTTCATCCTTTAGCAGCATATTTTTAATTTATAAGGGGGCTTGCAGTCAGAGACTTGCTGTGTGAAAGGGGTCACAAATACGAAAGTTTGATAATCACTGCAATTAAATATTTTAAGAAGATAGAGTAATATAGCATTGGTTTGAGGACTGACTGTCCTATCCAAATTAAACATTACATCATCATTTGTAGGGTTTCCTATGCATGGGTTTTTCTAAACATGAAACAGTTGATAAACTCATGCAAAAAGGACTAAGATACTCATGCATAGAAATAGTGTGTGTGTGAATGCCTACAAAATGAGAGCTATATGGACTAACCAGGACAAGGATGTGGATGCAATTTTTTTCCTCTTTTTTGTTTCTTACAGAAGGCAGCAAGTCAGACTCTAATCTCACGTACATCAGTATAAAGAGTGCAAGTCAGTGGTGCAAGTGAGCTCAAAACCTGACCCTACGCAGAGCATTTTGGTTTGATAAAAATGGATTTTTATGGGTTAGAGTTTCACAATGGACATCTCCCCTGTGTTTGGGTTCATTTTCCAAAGGGGAAGGTCGCATCTAGGGTTAGAGTTCCAAAGGTAAGGTCTTCACAGGTTCAAGTTGGGGTTGCAGAGGGGAGCACTCCCTGGGTTAGGGTTTGGGTTCGGGTTCCAAAGGGGAAGTCTCTTGTTCCCTCATGTGAGGGCTCCAAGGGGGTGTCTCTGAGCAAGGGATAGAGTTTCCAAGAGTATGGCTCTAGGAGCTAGGATTAGAGTTCAAAAGGGTGGGCTCTTAGAGCTGAGTTAGGATTCCAAATGGGAGCAATCCCAGCTCTCAGGTTAGGTTTCCAAAGGGAAGGGCTCTCAGAGCTAGAGTTAGGGATCCAAAGAGGACATGTCTCAGGGATAGGCTTCCAGTGAAAAGTCTCTGAGCTAGGATTAGGTTTCCAAACTGTAGAGCTCTTGCAGCTAAGTTTAGGGAAGTTCTAAAGGGAAGGTCAGACCCACTTAAAAGTTCCGAACTGGAGGTCTCTCAGAACTAGGGCTGGTGTTGCAAATGGGAGGGCTCTCACAGCTAGGCTTAGGGTTCCAAAGGGGAGGTCTTCCCAGGGATAGGACTCTTGGAACTAGGGTTAGGTTTCCAAATGGTAGGACTTCTCAGGATATTGTTAGAGTTCCAAAAGGCAAGGCTTCCTAGGCTTGGGTTAGGGTTCCAGAAGGTAGAGCTCTCTGAGTTAGCATTAGGCTGGGAAGTCCTGCCTTCTTTAATCCTAGGCTTAGAGTTCCCAAAGATAGGACTTCTCTTGATAGGGTAGGCTCCAGACGGTAGGTCTTTCAGGGCTAGGATTACCTTTGCGATTTCTCTTTACAGACAGACATCAACTTTTATTATAACAAAATACAAGTAGCAACCCGACCAACAAATATTTCTACAACATAATACCAAATTTGGTTGGGTTGTCTGACTTTCCAAACACTTCCCGCTACTGATTATAATGTCACTATCAGACATGCTCAGATCTACATGATAGTGTCTCACATGGCTGATGCCGTAGGCTTCAACCTACAGGTATTATGTAAGCCCCTGTGAAGAGGAGAAAGAAGAGAATAGAGGGATAAGAGACAGGGTCAAGGGAAAGAAGAGTGGTCTAGAAAGGGAGAAGTAGATCAGAAGAAATGAAGAGGAAGATGACTAGATAACAGGGAAGAATATATAGAAAAGGGGGAAAGATGAAGATGAAGAAGGAATAAAATAGTGAGAGAACAATGAATGATGTCCCAATCCCACCACCTTATGGTCAGTAGTCACAAAGGCTTCTGCCAAATCTAAAAAAATTAGCACATCCATTGTCCACAGGCCTTTCTCCATTGCTAGGAGGTCAGCCAGACACCACCTCCCTACCAAGCTTCTCAATAATCATGAGAAGTTGAGAGATTTTGCCCTTTGCCCTGCAGGTTTCCTATGGGCTGTGACATAGTTTCTTAGTCAAAAAGAGTTCACAAGCGAAGAGTTATTTTTTCTCTTCACTTACATAAGACCGGCCAAAAGATGTCAAAATAGACTAATCTCTTTTTACATGCACATTTTGTGCTCGGCTCTATTTAGTATCATACCATCTGGGCCCACTTTTTTTTTCTTTCATCTGACATCAGCAGGCTTCACCATGTACAGCAAATTTCTTTTTATGCAGAGCCTAAATTGGGAAGAATGAGCAGGCCACTGTGTTTTCTTCTCCATTTAGACACCCAAATAAATTCTTACTTATCTTTACCACATGCCACTGAAGAGTCAACATTTTCCTACAGAACCACCAATATAAGGGACAATTTTAGACAACGATTTACAGAAAGTGCTATTTACTTTCAAAGTAGTGACTTTCACAGCCAGAATGATTAAGCACAAAAAATAATTTCAATCAGCAAGATATTGCCTTCAAGGGTTATGTTTATAAACAAGATAAAGTAAGTAAAATAGAAAAACTTCAGGTTTGACCCAGTTCTAGGATGTTGGGTATAGAGCCTGAAATTCCTGAATTCATCCTTTCCACTTTATCTCCCCAGCAGCCCCTCTTATCAGCCTTTTCCCAAGTACCTGTGCAAGGAAAGGAACAAGCTCAGCTGAGGTTAGCCCTTTGCTCATCAAGGACCAGGTAGTACCCTAGTAAACAGCCACAGTTATAAAATATCAGTAAACCCTTTCATCTTCGTTTTGAACTATTTTTACCAAAAAAATCCCAGGTTTTACAAAACGTATTTGTTTTTTCTAATTTCCCCCCATTTTTGTAACAAATATATAAACATAACTTATTTTATTATGAAAATACAATACACTGCATGGGATATATGTATTACAATAATACATTAGTCTCTGTGTATATGTAAAGCTGCCTGTTGAAGTAAGGCTATGAGATGCACACAAACAGGCACCCACGCAAGCTCTGAAGTGCATGAGTGCACATCTGGAGGTACTGATGAATCTCACGCCCACCACATATACATTTCAAGCTGTTAGCAGATAATGGTTTAAATATCTGATGTACTAAAATGGAAAGAAAACAAAAATCAGAATATGTTTCAGAACACAAGGAAGTAGCTGGAAGTTTAAAAACAAGAAAACAGGAGAAAATTATGAAGTTGAGTGTATGTGCTGCAAAAGGTGTGGCCCAATTATTAACGTAAATATTAATAGGCTAATAGTTCTAAGTCTACAAGAGTAAACTGTTTATTCAAATGAAAAGTTTTATTTGGGAATTAGAAATATATTGTTTTCTTAAACTCAGAGGTGGCATTGTGTTTGGAGTTCTGTTTTAGTTCTGCAGCAAATCACATTGAATTCCATTCAAAGCATAAATCTACTGAATATTTTTTCCCATCCACCAAACTAAACCCCGACATTTATCCAGAAAAATGAATAGTTTTTTCCACCGATTTTCCTCTGTTTTTGTTGTAGTAGTAACGAACACTGAAACTCCCAGGAAAAATTAAATAAAGTAAAAACCGAAAATGAAGGACCCTAAATAGTGGAAACCAATATCCAGGCATAAAAATTACACCTACATTCTGAACTGTTGGCATATACAAGTAGTATTTATGCAGACTATAACTATATATATTAGTATAGGCAGCACTGTTAGTCTATTAAAGTTGTCCAACATTTTCCATTATAAGAGTCTGCTTTCAGTTGCTTAGAACTTTGCTAAACTTTAAGTGATCAAGTGAAATTTTCCATCCTGTGTCTACCTCTGACTGAATTGGGGTGGGGGGAGAGAGATTTCAGCCAAAAGGGTTCTGCTATTTCTGAGAATAAGGCTAGAGAAAACACTTTATGCCCACAGTAAATATTCTGGTTACCTTCTCTTTGAAATATTTAGCACCCCACCCATGCCTTGGAACAAGGACTTGCTATTTGGCCGGGGGTAGCCTTTGTGTCAGGGATATGCCTTTTGCCATCCCCAAAAAAATCCACCCACATTTGGCAAAATCATACACCTTGTACAGACCTCCAAAAATTCTGTACAGACTGACCATGCTCCAGTCTTGGGTTAAAAAGGATTCACCATGTGGTTGCAGCTTTAGGCTGCTGGGGGCTGGGGCTGCAAGAGAAAGCCACCTGATTTGAATGCAGAGGGAACAAGAACTAGACCTGCTGAGGAGCAGGCATAGTATATTGGAACAAGGAACCCAGGGTGGCTGGGGGGATGACATGACTGGGACTGGTAGAGGGGAGGAGAAATTGGAGGATTGGGCCAAAAGAAATCTGATGAGGTTCAACAAGGATAAGTGCAGGGTCCTGCACTTAAGACGGAAAAATCCAATGCACCGCTACAGACTAGGGACTGAATGGCTAGGAAGCAGTTCTGCGGAAAAGGACCTAGGGGTGACAGTGGACGAGAAGCTGGATATGAGTCAACAGTGTGCCCTTGTTGCCAAGAAGGTCAATGGCATTTTGGGATGTATAAGTGGGGCATAGCCAGCAGATCGAGGGACGTGATCGTTCCCCTCTATTCGACATTGGTGAGGCCTCATCTGGAGTACTGTGTCCAGTTTTGGGCCCCACACTACAAGAAGGATGTGGAAAAATTGGAGAGAGTCCAGCAAAGGGCAACAAAATTGATTAGGGGTCTGGAACACATGACTTATGAGGAGAGGCTGAGGGAACTGGGATTGTTTAGTCTGCAGAAGAGAAGAATGAGGGGGGATTTGATAACTGCTTTCAACTACCTGAGAGGTGGTTCCAAAGAGGATGGTTCTAGACTATTCTCAGTGGTAGAAGATGACAGGACAAGGAGTAATGGTCTCAAGTTGCAGTGGGGGAGGTTTAGGTTGGATATTAGGAAAAACTTTTTCACTAGAAGGGTGGTGAAACACTGGAATGGGTTACCTAGGGAGGTGGTAGAATCTCCTTCATTAGAAGTTTTTAAGGTCAGGCTTGATAAAGCCCTGGCTGGGATGATTTAATTGGGGATTGGTCCTGCTTTGAGCAGGGGGTTGGACTAGATGACCTCCTGAGGTCCCTTCCAACCCTGATATTCTATGATTCTATGAAAGAAGCAAATTGGGAGCCATGGTGGGTGACAAAGAATGATTGAACAAGAAGACTGGGAGCCAGATGGAGGTGGGAGAGGAGAGAGTCTGGGAGCCAGAGGGACATGGAGGATTCGTTAGATCAAGGAACCATTAGATCACATCTAGTCTGATCTCAAAAGGAGACTGGGGACCAGTGGGGCAGAGGGAGGAAGTGAGGGGAAACCAATCTGATGAGGAGCCAAGCTGCAGAGGGAGAACTGAGACTGGCTGGGCAAAGAGACGGAGTTGCAGAGCAGGTGGGCGGGAAAGGGGTGGGGGGGAAGATGATTGGATGAGGAACCCAGAGAGAAACTACCCCAATGGTTCCCAGTCCCAAACATAGGGAGGAGGCTGGGGGGGCACGACAGAGATTGAACAATCAATGAGCAGCCGGGGTGCAGGGGGACTAGCTGTGAGGAGTGAAGGAAGGACTGGGAGTGGCAGGAACAGGGCAGAAAGGGTCAAATTTGGGAGGAAAATGGGCTGCAGTGTCTTTTCCCACTAGAGAACACTCTCCTCCAAAGCCTGGACTAGATCTCAAGATTCTGGAGTCTCACCCTTCCTCTCCTGTCAACAGACATGTCACATACCCTAGCAGTGTGCATCTCCCAAATAGGTCGTGAGTGCTGGTTCACAGAGAGGATTATAAACCTACTAACTGATAGGTGTAAATCAAATGGCAGAGGTCTGAGGTGGATCTACAGATTCTAACCCTGCTCTCTCTACCGATGTGTGTGTCAGTATGATGCTGTGTGATAGGCTTTTGGGGCTTTTTACAGTTTGATTATTAAAAATCCAGAAGTTACTCAAAGTTTAGATTTAAAGTAACAGAAGAGCCTCTGAAGGTACTACATGCCCTGACTCACCATTTATACAATAATATTCCAGCAACATGACTTTAATTGTGGTGTTTTGAAAACTTAAAAATCACTTTAATTCTATGGGGGGGGTTTGCAGGCACCGGGCACTGTAGGGAAGCATTCAATCAGTCAGTTTGTAGCAAGAAGCCTAGAGTAAGGTGGGTGAGTTGTACCTCTGTTTTAAGGAGCAGCCCACTTTGTCTGATAGAATTTAGAATAATACACAAACTCAAAGAAATATACTAGTGTTGCATTGCTACCTTCCAGCAAGAGTATTTGATGTTTTTATTTAATTTCTGTTTCACAGAATACATACAAACAAAAAACGGTGACCCTGTCAGCAAGAACTCAGCCAGCCAGACACCTGCAAAGCCTCCTTCCTACCCCTTTGTCATTGTGGGAAGAACACTCCAAAAACCCTTTCAAACTGATGTAACTGGTAATGTGTCTAGATAGCCATCAAATTCAGGGTATTTTGGATCAAGAAGGGGAGCAAGTTCCAGAATCTTACAGCTCTCTCGGAAACCAGCTGCCCTTTTAAAAAAAATAATAATAATAATGAGAGGCATTCAGTTTGGGAGCCCCTGCTGACCACAGTATGACACAGGAAGAGAGAATTGTTCAGATATGCCAGTCCCAGGCCATTCCACTCAGACTACTAGAGGCAGAGTTGCAAACTTCACCTATCACTTCAGTAGCAGCCTACATGAAACTTGGAGGGAGGAGCACAGGTTGCAGGAAGGAAGAGTCTGAGGAAGGCACCTGTAGTCAGTCTGTCTGCATATGACTGGAATACTAGCTGCCCTTGCAGTCTCTATAAATAGTTTTTAATAAAGAGCCAGTTTAATTTTAGAAACATGGAGTCCTCTCCAGTTATTGTCAACACACAGTAGTACATCAAACACTTTAGCTACAGGTCCCTTTCCTGCACTTACCAGTTGTGCATGGTCAGATCGCTCAGAAAACACTGAGTTACTAATGATGCAGCAGAATTCTCAGAGAAACTGTCTTTCCCAATAGCATCCTATCTTTGCTAGGATCCACATAACTTAAAGCTCAGAGCTGGAACAAGCTAGGTATCGGGAGGGCAGGATCTGAATGAACAAAATGTAGATTTTGCTGGAACCCACACCTTTCTCCTTCATCAAGCACCCTTTGTTCCCTTCTTTTCATGAGCTGTGGAACATGTGCAGAGCTGGCATTCCTCAGCTCTGTCTGATCAGGATCCAGGCAGTAGCACTCCCAAACATTCACCACTTCCCCAAGAATATTTTACCCACTTTGCCCCCTAAAAAAAACCTCACACTTTAAAAGGTAGATAACTAGGGGAGGGAAATATTCCCCACAAGGGTGAAAGTTTACAATCAACAGGAATTTGTGAAATTCACAAAGTGCTGCCAAGGGACATCTGTCAAACTTCAAAATGGTGGAGAGGAATTTTGTCATCAATTAAAGTATGAATGCCAGTGGCCCAGTCTCACTTTGCAATTAATACAGCCAGTTGAAAAACTGTCTGTGGAAAGGGACAGAAAATATTTTAACTGACTTTTTTCCACACTGGTAAAGCCTCTATAAATCTGGCCTGAAGTCTTTCAAATCAGTTAGAATATCAAGGTTAAAAGCACAAGTGACCAGCAGCAAACCTATAATGGGGAAACAATGCATTTTAAAAGACTTTTTTTTTACTTTTACTGAAATGTTACTTAACCAAGAATAACTACTACTAAGATTTATATCTGCCTTCTAGAGAAGGTCCTGCTATAGAGGGCCGCTGTACAAGCACAAAGTCATGTTGTATAACTACAGTCTTATTCATAGACTGAAAGAACAGGGCTGAGCATAGCTAGGATGCAAAATTACAGTGTACAATAAAGTAGCTAGCACATTTATAAGAAATTATGGTTAAAAAGAACCGTATGTTAATTATAAGGGCCATGTACACGGAACATCTATTGATGAGAACGGACACATCAACGGCAGAATTACCCTACACATCATTTGGTACTTTCCAGTGGTGGAATTTTAGGGGGGAGAAGTGTGAATTGTACATATACTGCAAACAGACACAAATCACACATGTACCCCTGGGGAGATGGAACTGTATGCCTGGTCTTTCAGGTCCAAAATCACCAAGTCTGGATTAGTTAATAAGTACCTACATGTAATATCACACTTTTTATCCACAGACCTCAACATACTTAAAGGAAAACTCTTCGCTGAAAACAATAGCATCTAACATCCTCTTTTTGACCTAGCAACTAGAGAGCAGCATCATTCACTCACACAAAGCCAGTACATTAAAGGACAGAGGTCTCAAAACTGGAGTGCTTGACAAATGGCAACTCAGAAAAGAATTTGGAGTCCAAAGAAAAGGCAAGAAGTGCAGCATTCAAGCGCCTCAGATCCTCCAACACCATTTTGGGCCCTCTGTATGAGGGTGCTGCCTGGCCTCCTTTAGCCTATCAGCATGGCTGCCTTAGGGATTCTACTGCTATTGGTTCCTCTGTATATCTGCTTATTTGAAGTTGGTGGGGTATGGAGTGAATATTAACCCAGCTGAGTAACATTAGCTTCTGTGGACATCTGCCCATTTCTGAGGAGACCAGCATCTATTCAGATTTCCCCCCAGCAATCTCTGTGCAGCCCTGCCTCTTCATACCTTGGAGCAGATAGAATCAGAAAGCTCTATGTGATGAGGGGATTTTCCCCGTCTGACATATAAAAATGTTCATTTGAAGCTATAATGAAAGAAGAAACCAATGACAAAATGTTGACAGGAAGAAACCTGGAAGGCAATGATAGAGTAACACTGACAGCTAGTCTAGTATTGAGAAGCACACCAAGAGACATGAAGTTACTCACACTACAGGGAGCGAACAGTCCCTTCCTTCAAGGCTCTTGGAACATTGTGTTCTTTCTGGGCCCTTCATTACTACAAATATGCTGTGAAACTTTTGGGAGTTCAGAAGAGCTGGAGAGACTGATTTATGAGGAGAGAGATTAAAAGAGATCAATAAGTGGATCTTGGCTAAATGACAGCTACAGAGTGGGGAGGGGATGCGAATCTATGAATATTTGAAAGGTGTAAACACTAAGGAGAGAGGGTTTATTTAGTGTGGCACACAAGGGTACAATTAGAAGTAATTAAATGAAATCCAGAATGGCAAAATGTAGGCTGAGAAGCTTCCTGACTGAGATCTACTGGCCTGTGGAATAATTTTATCCTGAAAACAGCCTCACTCGGCACATTTCAAACTAAGGAGGATAAAACTTTCGTAAATGTACAGTGGGGAACAATTCTACATTGGCAGGAAGATGGACTAGCTGACCTAATTGGTCTTTTCAATCTTTAGGTCCTCTGACTCACAATAAATCACTAAGCCCTGGTCTACACTATGAGTTTAGGTCAAATTTAGCAGCGTTCAATCAATTTAATCCTGCACCTGTTCACACAACGAAGCCATTTTTGTCAACTTAAAGGGCTCTTAATATCGATTTCTGTACTCCTCCCCAGTGGGGGATTAGCGCTGAAATCGACATCACCAGGTCGAATTTGGGGTAGTGTGGATGCAATTTGACGGCATTGGCTTCTGGGAGCTATCCCAGAGTGCTCCATTATGACCACTCTGGACAGCACTTTCAACTCAGATGCACTAGCCAGGTACACAGGAAAAGCCCCAGGAACTTTTGCATTTCATTTCCTGTTTGGCCAGTGTGGCGAGCTCATCAGCACAGTTGTCCATGCAGTCCCAGAATCGCAAAAGAGCTCCAGCATGGACCGAACGGGAGGTATTGGATCTGATCACTGTATGTGGAGACGAATCTGTGCTATCAGAACTCAGTTCCAAAAGACGAAATGCCAAAATATTTGTAAAAATCTCCAAGGGCATGATGGACAGAGGCTATAACAAGGACCCGCAGCAATGCCGCGTGAAAATTAAGGAGCTCAGGCAAGCCCACCAAAAAACCAAAGAGGCGAACGGCCACTCCGGGTCAGAGCCCCAGACATGCTGCTTCTATGATGAGCTGCATGCAATTCTGAGGGGGGGTCCCCTACCACTACCCCACCCCTGTCCGTGGACACCTGCAAAGGGGGAGTCTCATGCAACAGGGATGAGAATTTTGGGGCCTAGGAAGAGGAGGATAGCGCACAGCAGGCAAGCAGAGAAACCGTTCTCCCTGACAGCCAGGAACTGTAAATCACCCTGGAGCCAATACCCTCCCAAGGTGGGCTCCTGGACCATGAAGCCGGAGAAGGCACCTCTGGTGAGTGTACCTTTGTAAATATAATACATGGATTAAAAGCAAGTGTGTTTAATCATTAATTTCCTCTGAAGACTTGGGATGCATTCGCAGCCAGTACAGCTACTGGAAAAGTCTGTTAACATGTCTGGGGATGGAGCGGGAATCCTCCAGGGACATCTCCATGAAGCTCTCCTCGAGGTACTTCCAAAGCCTTTGCAAAAGGTTTCTGGGGAGGGCAGCCTTATTGAGTCCTCCGTGGTAGGACACTTTATCACGCCAGGCCAGTAGCATATAGTCTGGAATCATTGCATAACAAAGCATGGCAGCATATGGTCCCAGTGTTTGCTGGCATTCAAGCAATATCCGTTCTTTATCTCTCTGTGTTATCCTCAGGAGAGTGATCATCCCAGAGAATTGGGGGGCGGGGATAGCTGGGTTTGTGCTGCACGTTAACCCGAAAACCGCAGCCCCCCCTTTTAAATCGCCAACCCAACGGGTTCTTGGTATGGGAAAGGAGGGCGCTGCTTTTTTAAACCATTCCCACATATTATGAATGTTGAAGAAGCCAAAAGACTGTGGCTTACCATGGCTGCCTGCAAGCTGAACTCTGTTGCCTGGCCCTGTGTGTGTGATCTCTCCCAACAAACCGGCAAGCCCTCAATATAAGAGGCAAAATGCGACCTTGTACCGAAAGCACATGTGCTATGTAATGTTAACAGCTTGGTTCACCGTGAAAGAGTCTACCCATTGTTCTCTAAAATGTGTCTTTTTAAATACTACTCTCTTTTTTTCCTCCCACAGCTGCAAATGTTTCCACACTCCCCCTATCATCTCCGTCTCAGAGGCCAGCGCAGATAAGAAGGCAAAAAAAACCACACTTGCGATGAAATGTTCTCTGAGCTCATGCAGTCCTCCCGCACAGAAAGAGCTCAGCAGAATGCATGGAGGCAAACAATGTCAGAGTTCAGGAAAGCAGAAAATGAACATGAGGACAGGACGGACGAGCGAGACGAGAGGTGGCTGGAGCAAGATGAAAGGAGGCAGGATGCAATGCTGAGGCTACTGGGGGATCAAACGATTTGCTCCGGTGTCTGGTGGAGCAGCAGGAAAGGCATGAGTGCACTAGCCAGGTAGGCAGTAAAAGCCCCGGGAACTTTTAAATTTCCTGTTTGGTCACCATCAGCACAGGTGACCATCAGCACAGTCCACTATCACAGGTGACCATGCAGAGTCCACCATCGCAAGAGACCACGCAGTCCCAGATTTGCAGATGAGCTCCAGCATGGTCCGAATGGGAGGTACTGGATCTCATTGCATGTTGGGGAGATGAATCTGTTATGGCAGAACTACATTCCAAGAAAAGGAATGCAAATACATACGCTAAAGTCTCCAGGGCCATGACGGAAAGAGGCTACTCCAGGGACACTGAACAGTGTCGTACAAAAATCAAGGAGCTCAGGCAAGCGTACCAAAAAGCCAGGGAGGCGAATGGGTGCTCTGGGTAACAGCCCCATACATGCCGCTTCTGGCGTGAGCTGCATGCAATTATGCGGGGTGATGACACCACTACCCCACCACTGTCCATGGACACCTGCAAGGAGGGAGTAGCACAGAGCGAGGAGGATGAGTTTTTGGAGGACGAAGAGGAGGAGGAGGAGGACAGTGCACAGGTGGCAAGTGGGGAATCTGTTTTCCCCCCAGCCAGGAACTATTCTTAACGCTGGAGCCAATAGCCTCCCCCTACTCCCAAAGCATGCTCCCGGACCATGACCCTGGAGAAGGCACTTCTGGTGAGTGAGAGCTTGATCGGAGCCATGCAGTAGGGGGTGGGTGGAAACCCAGCCATGCTGGGCTGTTCGCGTTTAGTTTAAAGGGCTCATCCCTGCTCAGAGCCTCATCAGAGCCCCACGGTGTGTGTGTGTGTGGGGCGGGGGGTTGTGTGAAGCGATCATCCCAGAGATCTTGCAGGCTGCCTGCAAGCTGAATTCTGTTGCCCGGCCGCATGTGATGGCTTACTCACACCAAAGTGGCAGGCACTTCAGTATAAGAGGCAAAATGAGACTTTGTACAGAAGGAACATGTGCTGTGTACGATGAATTGCCTGTTTCACTGAGAAAGAGTGTCCCCTTTGTTCTCTAAAATGTAGAGAACATTTTTAAAATACTACCCTCCCTTTTTCTCCTCCTGCAGCAGGTGCAAATGTTTCAATGCGGCCCCTATCTACTCCATCTCAGAGACTGGTCCAGATTAGAAGGTGGAAAAAACAAACTCGGGACGACATGTTTGCCGAGCTCATTCAGTCCTCCTGCACTGATAGGGCCCAGTTGAATGCGTGGAGGCAAACAATTGCAGAGTCGCGTAAAGCGTTACATGAATACGAAGAGAGGAGGGACATGCGCGATGAGAGCAGGCAGGATGCTATGGTCAAGCTCATGGGGGAATAAACTGACATGCTCCACTGTATGGTGGATCTAATGTGGGAAAGGCAGCAAGACCACAGACTGCCGCTGTAGCCCCTGAATAACCGCCCTCCCTCCTCCCTAATTTCCATAGCCTCCTCACCCAGATGCCCAAGAACATGGAGCGTGGGGGAGGAGGCTACGGGGACCCACACAGTCAACCCCAGACGGGGAGGGATAGCTCAGGAGTTCGAGCATTGGCCTGCTAAACCCAGGGTTGTAAGCTCAATCCTTGAGGGGGCCATTTAGGGATCAGGGAAAAAATTGGGGATTGGTCCTGCTTTAAGCATGGGGTTGGACTAGATGACCTCCAGAGGTCCCTTCCAACCCTGATATTCTATGATTGCACAGGTAGCAGAAAGCTGGCATATCCTAAATTTTGATTTGGTTTCTGGATTTGTCCTTCCCTCCTCCTCCACCTGCCTAGCCCAACACCCTCCCTCCCCCATCTAGCTTCTGATTTCTCTCAATGTTTTGTGCAACAAATAATAAAGAACGAATATTTTTAAACAATTGTGACTTTATTTCCTTTCGATATATATATAGGGGACGAGTAACTTTAAGAGAAACAAACACAACTCTCACACCGTACCCTGGCCAGTCATGAAACTGGCTTTCAAAGCTTCTCTGATGTGCAGCGCGCCCTGCTGCACTCTTCTACTCGCCATGTTGTCTGGCTGGGAGAAACTGGCCACGAGGCGAGTTGCCTCAACCTCCCACCCCGCCATAAACGTCTCCCCCTTACTCTCACAGATATTGTGGAGCACACAACAAGCAGCTATTACAATTGGAATATTTGTTGTGCTGAGATCTAATCGAGTCAGTAAACTGCGCCAGCACACTTTCAAACATCCAAATGCACATTCTACCACCATTCTGCACTTGTTCAGCCTATAGTTGAACTGCTCCTTACTACTGTCCAGGGTGCTGGTGTACAGCTTCATGAGCCATGGCATTAAGGGGTAGGCTGGGTCCCCAAGGATAACTAGAGGCATTTCAACATCCCCAACAGTATTTTTCTGGACTGGGAAATAAGTTCCTTCCTGCAGCTGTTCAAACAGACCAGAATTCCTGAAGATGCGAGCGTCATGCACCTTTCCCAGCCATCCCATGTTGATGTCGGTGAAACGTCCTTTGTGATCCACAAGTGCTTGCAGCACCATGGAAAAGTACCCCTTGCGGTTTATGCACTGGCCGCCCCACTGTTCCGGAGCCAAGATAGGGATATGCATTCTGTCTATCGCCCCGCAGCAGTTAGGGAACCCCAGCACATTAAAGCCATCCACAATGGTCTGCACATTTCCCAGAGCCACTACCCTTGATAGAAGCTGGTCAATGATTGTGCTGGCTACTTGCAGCACAGCAGTCCCCACAGTAGATTTCCCCAATCCAAACAGATTCCCGACTGACCAGTAGCTGTTGGGCGTTGCAGGCTTCCACAGGGCTATGGCCATTAGCTTCTCAACTGTGAGGGCTGCTCTCATCCTGGTGTCTTTGCGCTTCAGGGCAGGGGATAGCAAGTCACAAAGTTCCATGAAAGTGGCCCTACGCATACGAAAGTTTCTCAGCCACTGGGAATCATCCCATACCTGCAACACTATGTGGTCCCACCAGTCTGTGATTGTTTCCCGGGCCCAGAATCAGCGTTCCACAGCATAAACCTGGCCCAACAGCACCATGATCTCCCAATTGCCACATGCCATGCCATCTGTGTCCATGTCGTCATCAGTATAGTAATCGCGCTGTCATCGCTTCCTTGCCTGGTTTTGCAGGTACTGCACATACTGCTGGATAATGCGCGAGATATTTACAATGGTAAAAACTGCAGTGGAGAGCTGATTGGACTCCATGGCTATGGCGCCTGCATGGGTAATCCTTGAAAAAGGGTGCGAAACGTAGGAGAGCAGAATGGCAGCGGAAGCTGTGCTGTTTGGTTCACGGTAGCCGAACAAAGGCTGAAAATGGTTGTCTTCTGTGGCTTTCACGGAGGTGGGAGCCCAGGACAGACAACATGGAGAAGCTCGGAAGTGTGGCAATAGTGGGAGAGCAGAGTTGGCGGCGGAAGCTGTGCTGCTTGGTTCACAATGGCCGAGCAGAGTTGGCAGCGGAAGCGTTCGATGAGGAAGAGAAAGAGTAGATAGTAGAGATTACATAGGAAAATGAGAGGTGGATTCATAGTAGCAGGAGAGCAACGGTGCACCATCTGCTGAAAGCAGTATGGCATCTGCACGCCAAAAAGGTGCGAAACGATTGTCTGCCGAAGCTTTCTGATGACACACACCCAGAAACACCAGCAAGAATGTTTGTACTCCATCATGCACTGGGAGCTTAACCCAGAATTCCAATGGGTGGCGGGGACTGCAGGAACTATGGGATAGCTACCCACGGTGCACCGCTCCGACATTCAGTGCTAGCCTTGGTACTGTGGACGCAATCCGCTGAATTCACATGCTTTAGTGGGGACACAGAAGACTGAATGTATAAAATAGCTTCCGAAAATTCGAATAGAATAATTTCAAAATAATTTTGTACTGTAGACGTACCCTTAGTCTTAGTGGTCCTACAGTTCGTGGGTGTACTGCCACTTGAGTTTAGCTCTGAAGGAATAGCAAAACTTGCACCACTCCTTTAGCTGTAAAATGATGATTAGTGATGTGCTTGAGACCCAATAAGATGGCCCAAGTGGGGATAGTAGGTGGTATCCAACCCAGCCAGGCATTTACACAGAGCCACAAATCTCCCATACCAATTCTGACCATAATGATTTTTCATTGTTCTCAGAAGTATCATATCTAGAAGGATTTTTCTGAGATTACAAAAGTTTAGGCCAGTAGCTTTGCCCCAAACTGTATTTCTTTTTGTGGACACAGTATCTGATGCAGTCATAATGCCAGTACCATAGGTCAAACAGACAAATTTCCAAAACTAGCCAGGGGACATGTAGCTTATTTTAAACTACGTAAGCTTTTCAAGGAAGGAACTTTTGTAATTTCGTCCTGAATAACCCTCAGCAATTGCTGTCAATTAACAGATAAATAATGATCTAGTACTCTACACTAAGTAGCAAGATACATCTGCTATGTTTCCCAAAGTAAAATATTTTATTCACAGTTATAGCCTCTATGGTTTTTAATAGGACATTTCCAGAGTGGTTTCCTTAATCAAACTTGAAGTTTACTGGAATCTAATTTAGATTATTAGGTCCCATTCCTTCCCTAATTTACATATAAACATTGTTCTCTTTAAAACATACCATAAAGTTATCTTAAATAAGTAGTCAAATGGGAAAGACTGGAGTAGTCTGAGTAATCAAAGAGGTAAAACAATTACTGCTGCCACAGTTCTGTTCCACTAATTGTCTTCGCTTCTTAAACACTTAAGAGAAGGTCCAAAGTTTCAATGCAAACATGTGTTTGCACGTGTGTATGCTCTGTTGAATAGAATAGGACAAATCTAGTGAACTGATTGTCAGTATGCAAGTGTCTCACCTTTCCTAGATTGAAACTTCCTAAATCAAGAGTAAGGGTTATGCCTTGCAGTGTCATTTTCTCGCTCCTCCATTATTCCCATGTCAGCGGGAACAGTAGAAGAATCTGACTAACAGAACAGACATTGCATTAGGATAGGATCTTTTCTTATATGATCCATGAGGTGGTCTTAATGCTGTTAAAAAGGGATGCGAAGGAGATAGTATGACGGGATAACATGATTTTGGTAATTAATTGATCTTTAAATATTCATGGTAAATAGGCCTAATGGCCTGTGATGGGATGTTAGATGGGGTGGGATCTGAGTTACCCAGAAAAGAATTTTCTGTAGTATCTGGCTGGTGAATCTTGCCCATATGCTCAGGGTTTATGCTGATCACCATATTTGGGGTCGGGAAGGAATTTTCCTCCAGGGCAGATTGGAAGAGACCCTGGAGGTTTTTCGCCTTCCTCTGTAGCATGGGGCACGGGTCACTTGCTGGAGGATTCTCTGCTCCTTGAAGTCTTTAAATCACGATTTGAGGTCTTCAATAGCTCAGACATAGGTGAGAGGTTTTTCGCAGGAGTGGGTTGGTGAGATTCTGTGGCCTGCATTGTGCAGGAGGTCGGACTAGATGATCCTAATGGTCCCTTCTGACCTTAGTATCTATGAATCTATGAATCTATATAATCATAAAGAATATAAACTGGTGTGTTGTCATGGTCAAAAAGAAACGACCCTGAGGCTTACAAAAACACAAGAGGGCAGGGAGAGGGAGATTCAAAATACAAATCCAAAACAAAAAAGAAATAAGTTCTGTAAAAAAAAAAAAAAAAAGAAAAAGCAGCATTTTACATCTGACATGGCCTGAAAAGACACTGACATGGGAGTGTGCTTCTCTTCTCCTAATGAGGTCTGTTCTCTTAGTTAAAAAACTGCATTGATTTCTGTTTAACTGTATTCCAGCTCGTTTGTGTGCCTCCCCCTCCCTCTCATTCATATATATAAAACACACGCACGCACACCCTTTACAGAAAAATGATTTGATATAGATAAAGTATATAAATAAATACAAATAAAATGTTTTTTCTGTAAAGACTTCTTTTAATGAAACAATATTATCTGAAACAATTTTACAGGTTATCACCAAACCTTTCTTCCAAATTGTTTTACTATATTTTTGTCATCTAAAGTTCCTGTATACAGAAAGCTAGACAGGGTATTACATTTTGCATATGAAAAAGTCTGCAAAAAGACATGGAGTTCTAATTTTGTTCAGAAGAAATGTGAAACATCTTTGGGTAAAGAATATTCCAGTACCTGATCCATGCAAGCCCTCTTCTGCATATAGTGATGCAAGCCTCTTCAAGTTATATGTCCAGGATATTTAAAAACAGTTTAGATCATGACAATCTGCTGAGTTCTATGGACTTGGGACATCTTTCCAAAGTGATGTTTTGACATTGAAATGACTGGCAATAATATCTCCCTTGAAGAATGTGCATGTACTTTATTTAGTGAAAAAAAATAAGTTTCTCAGCCATAGTTACAGTATTTTACTGTAAGTCTGTTCTACTCAAGGGGTCTGTTAATAGTGTTCCAATATGTTAAGGGGCTGTTATAAAGAGGACTGTGATCAATTCTGCACGGCCTTTGAAGGCAGAATAAGATGTAATGGGCTTGCTCTGGAGCAAGAGAGATTAGGTATCAATCCATGTGGTAAAGTTAAATAGCAGTATATGCAAAAGGGAACCACTTTTATACAGTGTAATTACTTTGTGGAACTCACTGCTGTAGGACATCAGTGAAGCAAATAATTTAATAAAATTCAAGAAAAGCATAAGATAGGTATATGAATTAAATGGCTAAAACCTGAGGTCTTCATCTCAGTTTCTACTCTTATAGAAAACAAAAACTGGGATTTGCATGAGTAGGGACATCAGGATTTGGACCAAGAACAATACCATCTAACTATACAGGATACAATTAAATTATACAAACTATTAAACCTGATGTTTTAGTGGTTTAGAGCATATATTGACCACCATCCTGAACCAGAAAAAAATAAAATATTCCAACCACTACTGCCTGCACCTCCCCCAGGGTAAGTATTGAACAGTTAAGTGAATTACTTGGGGTTGGCAATATGCCCTCCTCTGAAGCTTTAGTATAAGCTATTGTCACTAAGCTATTGGAGTACAGTGACCACTGGGCTGTTCCATCGTGGCTGTTGATTTTGTTTTATCGAGCATGACTCAAGAGAGCCAAGACGTCCTCCTTTCCAGCTCACTCTAGTGAGAATGTGGAGTGTGAAAGGAAACAAGATGTTTTCATGATGTCACTTTTCTAAAAAGTGTGAGAGGGCTAGGGGACAGAGAAGGTTGCATTGGAACAAAGGTTGTAATCAAGAGGGTCTGCCCACGTTTGAATTTGCGTACTCTTGGTATGTTGTCTTCATGCAACTTGCCCAGAGGTGTAGAAAAAGAAAATCATGGGGAAAAAAGTCATTGTGAGCATTATCAGCATCTGACTTGCCCAGGGTGGAAGAGACAGTAGAGAGCAAAGTAGATCTCAGTATCTTTTGTTTTGTATGACTGGGGTTATTCACGCAGTGTACAATTTGTTCAGACATAGGAAATAGAAGATGAGCAATAACAGTGGTGCCTTCTCGCAAATCTAATTACTTTGGAGAGCACCAGGCCAGGAAGTTTATTGAAATATAAAAAAGACAAACTTTACACTATATCTTGAACATCTCATTTCTAAAGACCAATTAAGGCTCACATATAATCCCTTATCAGGTATAAGTAACCATGCTGTGTTATACCAGCCTGAATCCAGTTTTTCAAGGTTACACTTTTCACCACACCTGCTAAACATTTCGAGTCCTTTCCTTCAAGGACAGCACATCCAAGGCCGTAGATACAGGCTATAAATCTAGTTTATATTCCTTCACTCCCACAACAAATGTCACAGTCTCCTTCAATCTGACCCAGAGATGCATACAACAATGTGTATGTTAACACAGTAACCAGACAATGCCCAATTATTTACTAGTGTCATCCCGATCACCACTAAAATTCTTATGACTATCACCAACAAATGAACTAGTTTCCTCCTTAAGGTCCCAGTTCTGCAACCCTTACAGTGAGTATCATTTCCTCACACAAGTTCAGTGGAACTACCTGCATGAATAAGTAAACTCACTGACTAATGGTGCAGAATTATTTTAGGTCAGATGGGCTTCATACTGCAATGCTTTTTTAATTAAAATTTCTTCATTCTTTACTATGTTGATTTTTTACATTTTATAATGTAAAAATCAGTACAAATTTTAAAATATTCTGCAAAAAACTATTGTTCACATCCTTCAGGACACTGAAAAAATAGCTAGAAAGTCCAGGGTAAAGAAAGCATAAGCTACTGTACCAAATAGCAAGAAACCTATTTATCAGCTCACCTTACCTCTTGGTGAGCGAAGATTGCTTGACCCATTCCAACACTTCTATCCATTGTAGTGTCAGCTCTTGCATCTGTGACAGATTCAACAACAGATGTAGCCTCTTAATTTTTACAGATGTAGCCTCTTAATTTTGCTTAATGCTAAGATCTAAAATCAAACTGCCTAAACATTTTTGTGAAATCCTTTACCACTCAAAACACAACAATAGATTTCTGGTCCTTTAAGCATGCAGTGTAATCGTTCTTAAATGACCACTTAAGAGACCAACAGCTGTCAGTTGCTTAAATGAGCAATTCTCTAACTAAAGATTGATCAAAAATCATACTGAAGTTTTACAGATACCTTAAAGTGGTTGCTTGATACAGAGGGTTGCCTACTAAGGTGCTCATTGGTATATAGTGACTCTATATCTAAGTTTTCTTAGACATAGGCTCAGGGCCAGATTTTTTAAAGGTATGTAGGCCTTCAGATGCTGATAGGATTTTCAAAATGCCAAGGCACCTATCTCCCATGGAAATCAATGGGAGTTGTATGCCTAAGTACCTTTAAAAATCTGTCCCTCTGTGTTACTGTGTAACTTCATACCCATTTTTAGAGTAGCATTTATTTTCAGCAATGTCTCTTTTCAAAGTTTACCTATCATTAATAGGACAACTGTCTGCCAGGAATGGTGCAAGACCATTGATGACAAAGCAAAAAGCTGTGTCCCACTACTAGCCTCTGAACCATTCAGTCCTTCAAATGTAGTTCTTCATGGAGGGCTATAAACCCTAGTCAGCCATCTCTTCAGGTTACTGAAAAAAGATGTGCACAAACATAAATCAAGTATTACTAAGCTGTGTGCTTACCATTGTCATTAAATAGCATTGATATCCATTACATCTTTTCCTCATTTGTCTATTTGGATCCCAGTCTTACACTGTAATCAGCATGGGAGGACTGCTGAATCTGCACAAAGCCCTGCTGAAATCAATAGGACTTCCTCATACACAGACAGCAGTCTGACCCCAGGGATCACAATGCAGAATCAGTGGCTTGGATTGTAAGCTCTTCAGGGCAGAAGTCTTCTATTCATAGCTGTCTTAAGGGTGCCTACTACAGTCTGCTCTGAATAGGATTTTATATGTAATAAATTAATGTGTGTAAGGTAATAAATAATAAGTCAGGCCAAACATCTTACAAATACTTAAAATTACTTTTTGAAGAATTCAGAATTATGAGATAAACCATGTCAATACACAAAAGGCTGAAAAAATCTAGCCATTAAGTCCCTGATCCAACAAAGCAATTAAGTATGTGTATAACTTTAAGCATGAGTAGACTCACTGAGCTGAATGGGATTACTTACATACTTAAAATTTATACTGCATTGGACCATAAAGTCTAAGAAGAGTTTTTTATTGTGTTATGTTTGTAATGAAAAAAATGAATGACGTTGCCTTGGTCATATAAGCCTCAACCCATCCTGCAATCCTTATATATGCAAAATATGAAAAAACAGAAGTTCAATGAGACTGTCTAGGACATGTACAAAGAATCAGAACTGGAAGGGACCTCGAGAGGTCATCTAGTCCAGTCCCCTGCACTCAAGGCAGGACTAAGTATTATCTAGCTGACTACATACTACCTAAAAAGCCACAGTACACAGGTAAAACTTTAGCTATTTTCAAGGACCACGCACATAGGTCTGACAAACCATAATTTATAATTTGTGTGAAAAGAGGATTTAGAGGGGAGAAATTGTTCAGTCTTAAAATTTTGATCTAAGCGGCCCTAAGAAGATGCTTTCCTGTTAAGTCATTTTTTTCTGATTAGCTACAAAAGCCATTGTTTGAATCCAAGTGTAACCTTGTGGTTATGGCCCTGGGATAAAACTTGAGACTCAAGTCTCAGCTCTACTAGTGTTTTATGACTTATGCATGGGGCCAGACCGAATGATCCTAATGGTAACAGGTTTTGATACCAGAAGGGACCATTATGTTGCTCATCCACACACATAATGGAACTGAAGACGCATTTAGGAGGGGGCACGCGTGTGGATGAGCAACATACAGCTGCAAGCACAAAAGCTTTTCTATGACCTTTTCCAATACTGGTCTTATTATTAGGTACTGTTCAATTAGGCATCCATTTTTTTGCAGCATAATGAATCAGGCTCTTTTCTGAAAGACATACAACAATATTTGTCTTACTCAGTTGCATGTTTAGAGTATATCATTTGAAAATGTATCACACATTGCTTAGCATAGGTCCATGGTTTAGGGACCTAATTATGTTGAATGTGCATTATCATACAATTAGATGTCCATGCCCTCAGACCTAGCATTTACTTATTTCTGGACTCTCATTTATGCACTTAATAGACCCTAAACCTGGTGAGAAGAGCTTTTCAGAGCCTGCTCTAAAACAGAGTCCACACCCTTTGGAGTCATATATTCACTCCTTCAGGGAATCTGACAATCAAAGGATAGCAAGTCTCAGCTCAAGCCCTCTCTCCAGGCTTGTCTGCTCCTGGGGTTCCTCCATCCAGACTGCTTAGCCTCCTCCGCAGATACTCAACTCCAGACAGCCACTCACCACCTTTATTCCAACAGGATATAGTGAGCTACTTGCATTAGAGAATGTGCAGAATCCACTAAATCCATTCCCAGTGGGAACACCACATTTTAAACAGGATGGAGTGAGTCAGGCAAATATTGCCAGCCTGTTACAAGTCTTTGAATACTATCTATAGAAGGTGCTAAAATGCATGGCAAATATAATTTCATGCACAGTTACATTAGCAATTGCTATTTATTTTAGATGTGCATCTGCTTGATAATGTAGCCACTGGAAGAGACTGCCTAGGTTTATTAAGCTGTGCTTGCAAAGCCAACTCTTCCAGAAGAAGTTGCTCTCCATTCTGTCCTCCATGGTGTTTATGGATGGAGTTGGTTTATATTTCATAAAGGCAGCGTACAGTTTCCAAATTTATATTGTGCTGATTTTACACTCTACAATACTTCCTAAAAAGCATGCAAGGCAGCTTCTGTTTTGGAGTGAAAGCAGATGTTCTGGAGGAAGACAAGATTAGTAAAGAGCTCAAATGCCAAAAACTTTCATTTTTAATTCTAGGAAGCTTAATTGCAAGGATCTTGCTCCAACCTATTTTTCTGTTCAAGTACACTAAAAAGTTAGTAGAAATGACCTTAGAATCAATCATTTATATAAAGAAAATAGATTGAATGGAGGGTGAGATGAAAGTGGATCACACAGACCGTCAATGGAATAAATAGTAATAGAACTCAGGTATTCTTCAGTCCCTGTCCAGCACCCTATACAATACCTCTGTGTCTGTAATTTTTAAGAAGTTGAAGATCCTCTGTCATTTAGTATTGGAGATGGCAACAGAAACTAGCACTAACGTTGAAATGACAAGTTTTATTAGTCCTGCAGAATACATGCTAAATCACTAGTCTCCTTGTAAACCGTAGCAGCGAGTTTGTGGATGAGAGCAGGCCATACGTCATTTTTGTGAAAATTATTATTTGTTTGTGATCCTCATAATGGTTTATTGACTTATCCTTGGCTTCACTTTACTTCCATTATCTGAGGAAACTATTTTCTTATAAGTTACTGGTAAATGAGTTTTTGAATAACGAGGACTTGGGGAGAGATGGGGGAGGAAGTTAGAGAAAGCCGGGGGAATAACTGAAGAGGTTCATAATGCATGCCGGTTTTTTTCCCAAAAACAACAACTGCTGAATTTCCTGTCTTCTGTCTGTGCTGGAGAAAATAAACAAAGCCCCACTGTGTAGTGTTAAGATATTATTACGCTTATAAGAAGTGGCAGAGCAGCTGCTAGACTCATTAAATTAAAGACAGTAGCAAAATTTGATGGATGCTAATTTGTACAATGATGAGTTCTGAATAAATTGCTAAATGTCCCTCTCTGTGTTGGTTATGTTTTTTACTGCAGTTCCTCATTCCTTCCTTAATCTCAGGGTAGACATGTTACACCAAGGAGTCCAGATAATTGCCACCCTAGGAAATGGGGTTATGGGCCTGACTAAATTCAGACTATTTTATATTTTATGGAAAGCACTCTCTAAAGGGGGGGGGGATTTTCACTCCCAAATGCATTTCATGTGTCATGCCTAAATAACATTTCCTGTTCATAAGAAAATATTTTTCCTGCAGTATTTGTAGTTTGCCTTCTAACACAGCTTGGATGTAGGAGTGCATGAATTTCTTCTATTGTATATGACAAGTTAGGGAAAGTTGCTCATTTGCCAATCTAAAATACTGGGATTCTGATCATGCTGTTGAAAGAGTGGAAAAAAGTTGTGAAATGTATTTACAGAGTCATGCAAAACAATCTGCTGATCATCCCTGACTACATGATTATTTTTCAGTGCTCTAAAGTGTGGTGGGTGCTGTATAAAGAGACATGAGTTGAAATCCTGACTCCCCTGAAGTCAATGGCAAACTCCCTGTCAAGGTTCCTTTCCCACTTTGAACTCTAGGGTACAGATGTGGGGACTTGCACGAAAGACCCCCTAAGCTTATTCTTACCAACTTAGGTTAAAAGCTGCCACCACCAAAGTGTTACACAAAGAACAGGGGAAGTGCCCACTTGGAAATGTCTCCCCCGCAAAATATCCCCCCAAGCACTACACCCCCTTTCCTGGGGAAGGCTTGATAAAAATCCTCACCAATTTGTACAGGTGAACACAGTCCCAAACCCTTGGATCTTAAGAACAATGAAAAAACAACCAGGTTCTTAAAAGAGAATTTTAATTAAAGAAAAAGGTAAAAGAATCACCTCTGTAAAATCAGGATGCTAAATACCTTACAGGGTAATCAGATTCAAAACAGAGAATCCCTCTAGGCAAAACCTTAAGTTACAAAAAGACACAAAAACAGGAATATCCATTCCATTCAGCACAGCTTATTTTATCAGCCATTTAAACAAAACAGAATCTAACGCATATCTAACTAGATTGCTTACTGACTTTTTACAGGAGTTCTGACCTGCATTCCTGCTCTGGTCCCAGCAAAAATGTCACACAGACAGAGATACTCTATACATGTACTCCTCTTCCCTGGGTGCAATAAGAAAATGGGGGCATCATCCACACCTACATGCTAGACAAACAGGGCATAGGACTGTTGCCAACCCTGTTGTAAAATCACACTGCTTTACGACAATATATGTCACATCAACAAAGACTTGCTGATACCTCTAAGGATTAGGATGACAAGCAGTTGGTGCACTGTAGATTGCACAAGAATGGGAATAAGATGAAAGTATCAATCCTTTGACTTTTGGGGGAAATAAATCTCCCCATTCATGTTTCATTGCCAGCAAGTGAGACATTGACTGAATAAGTCAATTAAAATTAAACTTCAAAAAAGTTCTTAGAAATGCCAAAACACCACCACAAAAGATGCCAATCAACAATGAGCCTCATGATCTCTCTTGCATTATAAATATTCAGTAATATCAGAGGGAATTAAAAGAGTTTTGTTGCTAAGTAAGACAGGAAGGCTAGAAACTCTGGGCTGCATATTTCTGAGACAAAGTGGAATAATGCAGTTAATGCAATAGAGACCAGATTAGGTTTGCCTCATATTGTAAGCAGTTATAATCTATGATCAGTACAGAAAATGAATTTATAGGTTTGATACATTACATGCTCAGACATTATAAATATTCTATAATTATAATGGGTCATTCATTTAAGGCTCTGAAGCTCCGGTTTAGGGATCTGGGGTTTAAAACCCTTTGCCAGGAGGTAGGAAAGTAAGCCACATGGAATGGTCTGAACCAGGAACAGTTTACAATTTTTTGCCAGTAAATCCAATTTCTTTCAACTTAAGACTTTCCCTCAATCTAAACAAGCCATTGTTTGCAAAGCTTTTATAGACAAGCTGGGGAAGCATATTTGGAAAACAAAGGACATGTCAGTTGTGGGCGACATGAATGAACTCCTCAAAATAACAGCGGTGTCTTGAGATTACATTAAAAGGTATGTGAGCTGGCTGTAAAGCATCCCCATAAAAATGATGCTTCAGCCCCCATTCACCATGTCTGACTGGCTTCCCAAGCTTGAGAAGTTTCATTTTAACTCTTAAATACTACTTTTACACAGCTGGGTAGAGGAAAGAGACGCGGGAGAGAAGATTCACATGTAGCTGGAACCTAGCTAGTTAACAATATGGCTCAAAACAAAAGCATCCAGCAGAGGAAGGAAATCTGTTGACAAAATTTCCTAGTCTACAGTCCCACCACTAAGACTTGAAACTTGATAATACAGGACTGGCTGGTTAGCAATGACAACTGTTGAAAAGACTGGCCTACGAGACTATTTCAGCTTCCTTCTGGCCACTGAATCTATGCTGCTACACATGAATTAGGGATGGGAGAAATCAACCAGAAATCATTTCACAGGTGTAAGAACTGCACTCTCTCTATAGAGATGGGCCCATGCCAAATCCCTGAATCCAATGTAGGATCCAAGCTTTGCATCTCAGGCCTATTATATTAATTGCATATGGTACAAGAGGCCTTGAAGAAGAAAGAGGGAGGTGTTAGTACCAGATAGTAAATATTAACCTTTTTAATCTTTTACTGCATATTAAAATCATTCTCATTAACTACTCTTTCAGAATCTTTTACAATATTAACAAGGAACATGTCTGAGTTCTAAGGCCCAGAGCATTGGTTCTTAACCTGCGAGTGACCTGTATTCAGGAATTTAATGTGGTTGAGTGTTGGGATATAGCTAATTATCCTCAGCATCTCAGGTCTGAGGGAATCCAGGGAAAAGACCCCCTCAAACTAATAAATGATGTCTCTGCAGAAGCATGTTATAAACAGAACTAGGTGATTGATAAGAAACACTTGTTAATGCAGGTGGGTTCTGTAATGGATGAAATAATGACCCATTGAAAGGTGTTTAAATCATAACGTGTTGGTTATCACAGCTTTTAGTAATAAGAATGGAATCAGAGATTCCTTTTTGCTCAATCAGGTAAACAGAGGGTCATAAAAAATTATGACTTAGGAAAACAGAACACAAACTTAGATGGGGAAAACTCTTTTCCCCATTTTTCACATAAAAATGCATGTGTTACCCCCTATAAATGAGAAGTCTCAGAAGTCAGGGTGGGGAATGCAGAGTGCCAGCATCCTGCTGTCTATGTCTACACTGCAGTTAGATACCATGGTTTACCTAAGGTAGCCAGGCGGCTGGTTTTCCACCAGAATGCCCAGTCAAAAAGGGACCTTTGCAGCTCTGGTCAGCAGAGCTGACCAGGCCACGAAAAGTCCAGTTGGCCACAGCAGCCACCTCCACGTAACTCCTGGAAGCGGCTAGCATGTCCCTTTGGCTCTAGGTGCAGGGGCGGCCAGAGGGGTGGCTTCACACACTGCCCCTGCCTGCGCCGCAGGTGCCACCCCGAGTGTCAGCTCCACAGCACCCATTGGCCAGGAACCTGAGAAGCGCCACCTGGAGTGTGCACCCCAAATCCCCTCCTACACCCCCATCTCCTGCCCCAACCCTGAGCCCCCTCCTGCACCCCAACTCCCTCCCAGATCCTGCAACCCCTCCTGCACCCCAAACCCCCGGAGTTCTCACCCCCTCCTTCACCCCAACCTGGTGAAAATGAGTGAGTGAGCTAGGGTGGGGGGGGGTGTGCAGTGAGTGGGGGCAGGGCAAGGGTGTTCAGTTTTCTGCAATCAGAAAGTTGGCAACCCTAGGGCTTCTCCAATTACAGGGCTGTTTAAATGCAGTGCAGACAGTTGGGCTCAGGCTGCAGCCTCAGCCTTGGGACCTTCCCACCTTGTAGGGTCCTAGAGCCCAGGCTCCAAACCAGACTAAGCCCAGTAGTCCACACTGCAGTTAAACCCCTCTGCAGCCCAAGTAGCCAGTAGGCCAGCTGCGGGTATCTAATTGTAGTATAGATATAGCCAAAGGCCAGCTCCTTACCAGACACTGCGGGTGGTAATACATCTATTCTTTCTGTATAGTGATGTATTAATCTGATTGATAATCTTGGATTAAATAATTCCATTTGAGTCTGTTAAATTCTGAGGCTTGCAGAAGAGAGGCCTGACAGAGCTAGGTAGAGTGGCATACAATAGAGACTGACCTATCAGGACAAGCCAGTATCCATCAGATCCAGCATCCTGTGATCAACAGTTATCAATGCTTGATACTTGAGAGCCAGCATAAAATATACAAGGGAAGGAGTAGACAATTTATTCCTCACCCCAAATTGAAATCACTTCAACTATAAAGAATGTGTAGTGGTAGTTCTTTGCATTTGTAGCCTAACTATAAATACAGACACTACCCTAATCTGTACCTTGTCAAATTCACTCCTAGGCAGAGGGCCAGCACAAGGCTGCCACTTAAACTCTCAGAGTAGCCCAGAAGAGTTTTGAAAACCCCAAAAAGTTAAGGAATTTTATCCAGTTTACCTTTTCATGAGTCACAGGTCAATGTCATATTTATTGAGAGGACCATAGAGGTTGTATACACTAGTCTGGGGCTGGCAAATCTGAATAGAGTGCAGCCAACAATCATGTGAGAAAGTGTTAATGAGAGTACAGTAGTCCAGTCTAGAGAACTGAAGAAACCAAACCCAACCTCTCTCATCTTGCTTAGACCAAAAAAAAAAAAAAAGAGACAACTAAGATGGCCACTACCAGCTACAGTGATGTTAATAGCAAAAGAACAGAAGGGGGCAAGTTGTTCATGGAAAACTTAAAACCTCTGTCAAAGTAATAGCTTCTTGGGTGAATTTTCACATAACTCCTTGGGAATTTACTAGGAAATTTTCCAGACTCAAGGATATCCTGGTGGGAGCAGAGATGAGAGCTGGTCAAAAAAAAGGGGGGGAAGGGGGGAGGAGACTGAGGAAGCCAAAAAAAAAAGTGTTGAAGTCAAAATGCATTGTGAAATCATGTTGATTTTGGTGACATTTTATTCCAGATGTAAAAGTAACGAATTCCAACAACAAACATCAAAATGTCTTAACACTGTAGGAAGTTTTAAGTTTTGCTTTGAAATGAAGTCGTTTATTTTGTATATTATAATTTTTTTAAAAGTTGAAGTGTATCTATGTCATTTCAACTTTTCAAAATTTTCAAAATCCCCCCAAAAGATTTAAACTTTCCTTCAGAGAATTTCTAAGGTTTCAGGTTTTGTTCCAATTCTAATCCACATTTTGAAGTCCTCTGTGAAACACCATTTCCATCCCCTGCACAGCTTTAGAAAGTAGCAACAGTTAACCTAGACATCTACATAGCAGTTAAACACCTGCAACTGACCTGGTCAACTGACTTGGCTTGCAGGATTGTAAAATTGCAGTGTAGCTGTTCAGGCCTGGGCTGGAGTCCAAACTCTGGGATCTCACAAGGGGGAGAAAAAACTCAAGCCCAGGCTCCAACCCAAGCCAGAACAACTACACAGAAGTTTTACAGACCTGCAGCCGTGCCTGAGTCAGCAGCTCTGAGCCAGCAGCTCTTTTGTGCCATGGTCATTTATTCCAGTGTAGATGTGCCCCTAGTGGACTGCAAGGTTATTACATGCTTTACAAGATCTGGTCAACCTGCTCACAAGACGTGATTGGGCTACACTCGATACCATAGCTGGCAGATTACTCTCTCTGCCAGATATTTGATGTAACAGTACCACAGAGCCTGCTGACCATCTCTAGCAGGCTGCATCTGCCCCACTTCTATCAAAATAGGAAGTGGAGGCAGGGTTTGGGGGGAGGACAACAATAAACCCAGCTCACTTGCCACAGTTATGATGAAAGCTTTGTCTGTGCAGGAAGTTTAATAAAATCAGTTTAAAAACTGATTTTACCAGTGCCAACTCCTACATGGAAGCAATCAATTTACAACAGACATATCCATTTATCTCAAATTTATAAATTAAGAAACATCCTGCATATATCCTTCCTGTTTAGCTTTTAGAGGGGTAGGGTCAAGACACAAGCATACATTCTTTCAGAGCTGGAGGAAGAAGTTCTGAAAAGGTCAGCCTCTTATTTTTGTGCCAGCAAAAGTTTTCCCACACACAGTTCAGTTACAAATTCAAATCTCAGAATTTGCACCTCCTACCACTGGTTTTCCTGTGTAATGTGGGTCATTAGAGGCTCAGCTCCTCAGATTTGTAACTGCAGATTTTCTGAGCACAAATTATATTTGTTACATGGGAGACTTGGCCTCTGAACTCATACCACCATACTGTTCTCCACATTGTTATAATGCACTTTCTGAAGAAACTTGCAGCTTTCTAAACAGGAAAATTCCCCAAGGGAAGAGTTATTAGAATACTAGAGGAACGGATTTTCAACAAAGGCTATTTATTTAAATTCACTGGAGGAGGGGGGAGAAAATCCTATTAGCTAGCTCACAACTTATAAGACTTCAAAAAGGGATCCTTTGAAGTTTAGGAAAGGCCTTTGAAGTGACCAAATATGTAAAGGGAAGTTTAAAGAATGTGTAGTGCAGGATGCCAAAAAGATCCATAGAGAATTTCTATAAATTGAAAGATACAATGGTAACTGCATTGAACAAGTGGCATTCTACCAAGCATGTAAAATTAGCACTTGACACCTCCACAATCAGAGTAAACTATAACCAAGTGTTGTGAGTTTCTAACAGGGACTGACCCTTTCAGGAGTTAGGAAGCTGGACAGAGCACCTGCTTTCCAGAGCTAAGGATGATCAGGCTGAGCTAGGCACTGCTTTAGCCCTGGTCTACACTAGGACTTTAGGTCGAATTTAGCAGCATTAAATCGATGTAAACCTGCACCCGTCCACACGATGAAGCCCTTTATTTCGACTTAAAGGGTTCTTAAAATCGATTTCCTTACTCCACCCCTGACAAGTGGATTAGCGCTTAAATCGGCCTTGCCGGGTCAAATTTGGGGTACTGTGGACACAATTCGACGGTATTGGCCTCCGGGAGCTATCCCAGAGTGCTCCATTTTGACCGCTCTGGACAGCACTCTCAACTCAGATGCACTGGCCAGGTAGACAGGAAAAGAACCGCGAACTTTTGAATCTCATTTCCTGTTTGGCCAGCATGGCAAGCTGCAGGTGACCATGCAGAGCTCACCAGCAGAGGTGACCATGATGGAGTCTCAGAATCGCAAAAGAGCTCCAGCATGGACCGAACGGGAGGTACGGGATCTGATCGCTGTATGGGGAGAGGAATCCGTGCTATCAGAACTCCGTTCCAGTTTTCGAAATGCCAAAACCTTTGTCAAGATCTCCCAGGGCATGAAGGACAGAGGCCATAACAGGGACCCGAAGCAGTGCCGCGTGAAACTGAAGGAGCTGAGGCAAGCCTACCAGAAAACCAGAGAGGCGAACGGCCGCTCCGGGTCAGAGCCCCAAACATGCCGCTTCTATGATGAGCTGCATGCCATTTTAGGGGGTTCAGCCACCACTACCCCAGCCGTGTTGTTTGACTCCTTCAATGGAGATGGAGGCAATACGGAAGCAGGTTTTGGGGACGAAGAAGATGATGATGATGATGAGGTTGTAGATAGCTCACAGCAAGCAAGCGGAGAAACCGGTTTTCCTGACAGCCAGGAACTGTTTCTCACCCTGGACCTGGAGCCAGTACCCCCTGAATCCACCCAAGGCTGCCTCCTGGACCCAGTAGGCGGAGAAGGGACCTCCGGTGAGTGTACCTTTTAAAATACTATACATGGTTTAAAAGCAAGCATGTGAAAGGATTACTCTGCCCTGGCATTCGCGGCTCTCCTGGATATACTCCCAAAGCCTTTGCAAAAGGTTTCTGGGGAGGGCAGACTTATTGCGTCCTTCATGGTAGGACACTATACCACTCCAGGCCAGTAACACGTACTCGGGAATCATTGTACAACAAAGCATTGCAGTGTATGTTTGCTGGCGTTCAAACAACATCCGTTCATGTGTTATCCTCAGGAGAGTGAGATATAATCCATGGTCACCTGGTTGAAATAGGGTGCTTTTCTTCAGGGGACACTCAGAGGAGCCCATTCCTGCTGGGCTGTTTGCCTGCGGCTGAACAGAAATGTTCCCCGCTGTTAGCCACAGGGAGGGGGGAGGGTTGAGGGGGTAGCCACGCGGTGGGGGGAGGCAAAATGCGACCTTGTAACGAAAGCACATGTGCTATGTATGTAATGTTAACAGCAAGGTTTACCCTGAAAGAGTGTAGCCAGTGTTTTATAAAATGTGTCTTTTTAAATACCGCTGTCCCTTTTCTTTTCTCCACCAGCTGCATGTGTTTCAATGATCACAGGATCTTCTCCTTCCCAGAGGCTAGTGAAGATTAGAAAGAAAAAAAAACGCACTCGAGATGAAATGTTCTCCGAGCTCATGCTGTCCTCCCACACTGACAGAGCACAGACGAATGCGTGGAGGCAAATAATGTCAGACTGCAGGAAAGCACAAAATGACCAGGAGGAGAGGTGGCGGGCTGAAGAGAGTAAGTGGCGGGCTGAAGAGAGTAAGTGGCGGGCTGAAGAGAGGGCTGAAGCTCGAATGTGGCGACAGCGTGATGAGAGGAGGCAGGATTCAATGCTGAGGCTGCTGGAGGACCAAACCAGTATGCTCCAGTGTATGGTTGAGCTGCAGCAAAGGCAGCTGGAGCACAGACTGCCACTACAGCCCCTGTGTAGCCAACCGCCCTCCTCCCCAAGTTCCATAGCCTCCACACCCAGACGCCCAAGAACGCGGTGGGGTGGCCACCGGCCAACCAGCCACTCCACCACAGAGGATTGCCCCAAAAAAAGAAGGCTGTCATTCAATAAATTTTAAAGTTGTAAACTTTTAAAGTGCTGTGTGGCATTTTCCTTCCCTCCTCCACCACCCCTCCTGGGCTACCTTGGTAGTCATCCCCCTATTTGTGTGATGAATGAATAAAGAATGCATGAATGTGAAGCAACAATGACTTTATTGCCTCTGCAAGAGGTGATCAAAGGGAGGAGGGGAGGGTGGTTAGCTTACAAGGAAGTAGAGTGAACCAAGGGGCGGGGGGGTTCATCAAGGAGAAACAAACAGAACTTTCACACCGTGGCCTGGCCAGTCATGAAACTGGTTTTCAAAGCCTCTCTGATGCGTACCGCACCCTCCTGTGCTCTTCTAACCGCCCTGGTGTCTGGCTGCGCATAACCAGCAGCCAGGCGATTTGCCTCAACCTCCCACCCCGCCATAAACGTCTCCCCCTTACTCTCACAGATATTGTGGAGCACACAGCAAGCAGTAATAACAGTGGGAATATTGGTTTCGCTGAGGTCTAAGCGAGTCAGTAAACTGCGCCAGCGCGCCTTTAAACGTCCAAATGCACATTCTACCACCATTCTGCACTTGCTCAGCCTGTAGTTGAACAGCTCCTGACTGCTGTCCAGGCTGCCTGTGTACGGCTTCATGAGCCATGGCATTAAGGGGTAGGCTGGGTCCCCAAGGATACATATAGGCATTTCAACATCACCAACAGTTATTTTCTGGTCTGGGAATAAAGTCCCTTCTTGAAGCTTTTGAAACAGACCAGAGTTCCTGAAGATGCGAGCATCATGTACCTTTCCCGGCCATCCCGCGTTGATGTTGGTGAAACGTCCCTTGTGATCCACCAGAGCTTGCAGCACTATTGAAAAGTACCCCTTGCGGTTTATGTACTCGCCGGCTTGGTGCTCCGGTGCCAAGATAGGGATACGGGTTCCGTCTCTGGCCCCACCACAGTTAGGGAATCCCATTGCAGCAAAGCCATCCACTATGACCTGCACATTTCCCAAGGTCACTACCCTTGATATCAGCAGATCTTTGATTGCGTGGGCTACTTGCATCACAGCAGCCCCCACAGTAGATTTGCCCACTCCAAATTGATTCCCAACTGACCGGTAGCTGTCTGGCGTTGCAAGCTTCCACAGGGCTATCGCCACTCGTTTCTCAACTGTGAGGGCTGCTCTCATCTTGGTATTCATGCGCTTCAGGGCAGGGGAAAGCAAGTCACAAAGTTCCATGAAAGTGCCCTTACGCATGCGAAAGTTTCGCAGCCACTGGGAATCGTCCCAGACCTGCAAAACTACGCGGTCCCACCAGTCTGTGCTTGTTTCCCGAGCCCAGAATCGGCGTTCCACAGCATGAACCTGCCCCATTAGCACCATTATGCATGCATTGGCAGGGCCCATGCTTTCAGAGAAATCTGTGTCCATGTCCTGATCACTCACGTGACCGCGCTGACGTCGCCTCCTCGCCCGGTAGCGCTTTGCCAGGTTCTGGTGCTGCATATACTGCTGGATAATGCGTGTGGTGTTTAATGTGCTCCTAATTGCCAAAGTGAGCTGAGCGGACTCCATGCTTGCCTTGGTATGGCGTCCGCACAGAAAAAAGGCGCGGAATGATTGTCTGCCGTTGCTCTGACGGAAGGAGGGGCGACTGACGACACGGCTTACAGGGTTGGCTTCAGGAGGCTAAAATCCACAAAGGGGGTGGCTTTACATCAAGGAGTAGTTCAGGCAGGACTTCACGGAGGGTTCCAATAAGAAATGGTGCACCTAAGTTATTGTTCTTATTGGAACAAGGAGGTTAGCCTGGCCTCTGATTGATACATGGCTCGATCTACCTCGCAGCACCTTCTCTGTGCGTGACTGCAGTGTGACCTAGAGGAATGAGTCCCCTAGACAGGGGAGAAGGCAAATGAGTACAAAACAAATCTGGTCTATTTCTTGTTTTGATCCACTCCATCTATCTTTTACATCTTTGGCTGGCAGCAGACGGTGCAGAAGGACTGCAAGCCATCCACATCTCATGGCTGCTCGGCAGAAGATGGCACAGTACGACTGCTAGCCATCCTCATCTCTTGCCTGCCTGGCAGAAGATGGCACAGTACGATTGCTAGCCATCGTCATCTCTTGCCTGCCCGGCAGAAGATGGTACAATACGACTGCTAGCAATCCGTATTGCCTGCCTGCTCACCATTAGACGGTTCAATACGACTGACTGCAGGACTAAAGAGAATGACCTGGTCAAGTCACCAAAAATTTAGTCCCTGCGCCCATGTCTGCCCAGGCGCTCCCAGCCGACGTGGCCAGGAGCACCTCGGACATGACGAGGACAGCTACCAGTCATACTGCACCGTCTGCTGCCAGAAGGCAATGGGTTGCTGCTACTGTGTAGCAATGCCGTACCGCGTCTGCCAGCACCCAGGAGACATACGGTGACGGTTACCTGAGCGGGCTCCATGCTTGCGGTGGTATGGCGTCCGCACAGGTAACTCAGGAAAAAAGGCGCGAAACAATTGTCTGCCCTTGCCTTCACGGAGGGAGGGAGGGAACGGGGGCTGGACAATATGTACCCAGAACCACCCGCGACAATGTTTTAGCCCAATCAGAGTGCTCCATTGGGCTGCTCTGGACAGCACTCTCAACTCAGATGCACGATTGTTTGCCGTTGCTCTGACGCAGGGAGGGGCGACTGAGGACACGGCTTACAAGGGTAGAGTTCACGGAGGGTTCCAATAAGAAATGGTGCACCTAAGTTATTGTTCTTATTGGAACAAGGAGGTTAGCCTGGCCTCTGATTGATACATGGCTAGATCTACCTCGCTGCACCTTCTCTGTGCGTGACTGCAGTGTGACCTAGAGGAATGAGTCCCCTAGACAGGGGAGAAGGCAAATGAGTACAAAACAAATCTGGTCTATTTCTTGTTTTGATCCACTCCATCTATCTTTTACATCTTTGGCTAGCAGCAGACGGTGCAGAAGGACTGCATGCCATCCACATCTCATGGCTGCTCGGCAGAAGACGGTGCAATAGGACTGCTAGCAATCCATATTGCCTGCCTGCTCACCATAAGACGGTTCAATAGGACTGACTGCCGGACTAAAAAAAATGACCTGGTCAAGTCACTAAAAATTTAGTCCCTGCGCCCATGTCTGCCCAGGCGCTCCTGATCGACCTCACACAGGCGACCAGGAACACCTCGGACATGACGAGGACGGCTACCAGTCGTACTGTACCGTCTGCTGCCAGAAGGCAATGGGTTGCTGCTACTGTGTAGCAATGCCGTACCGCGTCTGCCAGCACCCAGGAGACATACGGTGACGGTTACCTGAGCGGGCTCCATGCTTGCGGTGGTATGGCGTCCGCACAGGTAACTCAGGAAAAAAGGCGCGAAACAATTGTCTGCCCTTGCCTTCACGGAGGGAGGGAGGGAACGGGGGCCGGACAATATGTACCCAGAACCACCCGCGACAATGTTTTAGCCCAATCAGAGTGCTCCATTGTGACTGCTCTGGACAGCACTCTCAACTCAGATGCACGATTGTTTGCCGTTGCTCTGACGCAGGGAGGGGCGACTGAGGACACGGCTTACAGGGTTGACTTCACGGAGGGTTCCAATAAGAAATGGTGCACCTAAATTATTGTTCTTATTGGAACAAGGAGGTTAGCCTGGCCTCTGATTGATACATGGCTAGATCTACCTCGCTGCACCTTCTCTGTGAGTGACTGCAGTGTGACCTAGAGGAATGATTCCCCTAGACAGGGGAGGAGGCAAATGAGTACAAACAAATCTGGTCTATTTCTTGTTTTGATCCACTCCATCTATCTTTTACATCTTTGGCTGGCAGCAGACGGTGCAGAAAGACATATTGCCTGCCTGCTCACGATAAGACGGTTCAATAGGACTGACTGCCGGACTAAAAAAAATGACCTGGTCAAGTCACTAAAAATTTAGTCCCTGCGCCCATGTCTGCCCAGGCGCTCCTGATCGACCTCACACAGGCGACCAGGAGTACCTCGGACATGACGAGGACGGCTACCAGTCGTATTGTACCGTCTGCTGCCACAAGGCAATGGGTTGCTGCTACTGTGTAGCAATGCCGTGCTGCGTCTGCCAGCACCCAGGAGACATACGGTGACGGTTACCTGAGCGGGCTCCATGCTTGCGGTGGTATGGCGTCCGCACAGGTAACTCAGGAAAAAAGGCGCGAAACAATTGTCTGCCCTTGCTTTCACGGAGGGAGGGAGGGAAGGGGGGGACTGACGATATGTACCCAGAACCACCCGTGACAATGTTTCAGCCCCATCAGGCATTGGGATCTCAACCCAGAATTCCAATGGGCAGCGGAGACTGCGGGAACTGTGGGATAGCTACCCACAGTGCAACGCTCCAGAAGTCGACTCTAGCCTCGGTACTGTGGAAGCACTCCGCCGAGTTAATGCACTTAATGCACTTCTGTGGGGACACACACACTCGAATATATAAAACCGATTTCTAAAAAACCGACTTCTATAAATTCGACCTTATTCCGTAGTGTAGACATACCCTTAGATTGGTTACAGATTTTGAAAACTCTGGAATTAAGTCTCAGAGCCCATAGTTTTGGGTTTTTCTATAATCAGAGTCTAAAGGGATGCTCTTTTGAATGCTCTTCTGTGGATTTTATGGTTTTCCACTGTATTTCCTTGAATGGGAAAGATTCTCTTCAAATGCAAGTCTAGGACTGAACAGGATTCAAGACACTCATGTGAGAGCCAAAAGCTAAGTTACAGGAAGCTGGTAAGACTTTTTTGGTTGACCACCTGATATCTACCCACATCCTCAAAGGTTCTGGACCAATATTACATATGGAAAGAAGTATGTCTCAGTGTGTTTTATAAGTTTTATTAAGGACTATTTAAACACAATCAAGCTATTGTGAATATTAAATGAATATGTGAAGCAAAATCAGTCTCAACATTGGACTGGAATTGAATGATCAGTTAGCTCAATAAATTAAATGATTACAACCCCTTCTGAATTCCAAGATGGGATCAAAGAGATGGCTATCCATTTGGTGGTTGTCCCAAACTAAAGAATTTTACCAAAGTTAATCAGATCTAGCGTTAGGAGTTGGCTAAATAGTTTGCTACTGAAGCCAAGCTGCCTTAACCACAACCTCAGAGCCAACCTCCTTAGAATTAAATTCTTGTGTGGTGGCCAACTGTTTCCTTTCTCCCTACTCCGCAGAAGTGATAGAACACAGATTAACAATTCACCTGGATATGCAGAAACTTGACAACCTCTATGTACCCAAGTTTACATTTCTTAGTATTTAAAAACAGAGCACACTCTAATCAGCATCTCGGAGATATTCAGGCCTGTTTAAGTGGAGGGAACTTTTGTTTCTGAACTTTATGGATGTCCATGCACAGCCACACAAAGTTTAGGGCGTGAAGAGATAAAGACTGGGATGTCTCCCAGCTAACAAGACAAAAATAGAAAGAGGAAAAATAAAGGTAAGGTGTTTGTGAACTCTTCAGCTGTCAGCCTTCTGGACTCTCATAGCACAAGAGCTGGAACCTCAGACAAGGAGCCAAAAGGTGATGTTCTTCTGGCACAGTGTGTCTCATTATCAGGCCTTCTTTGGGTGCAGGGAGACCGGTCAAATGCTTGCTTAGCCTATATCTTGACCTACTCTCCCCAAGGTGGCTGGACTTTACAGACTCTGGAACAATGCTCTTCTCTCAGGTGACTTATTGACCTGAAAAGTGAAGGTTTCTCAGTTATACACTTTATTCTTATTATTGTTTGCTAACTTTGCTTATTCCACCTTGTCGTGCCTCCCTCCAAAGTCTTCAGACAATATCAGCCACAAGGCCTACCTGGGAGTGATGCCACTTGGTTCACTCAGGTTTGAGTTAGGTCATCCTTAACTAGTATCACTTTTAGGGTAAGCCTCACTTTAAAAATTTCTCAAATAGTCTTTCATATGCAAAACACTGAGTAACTCTGTGACACCTCCCCCACCCCACAAAAATTACAGACAGAACATGTGACCATTAAGGACGCTGACATCATTTTATTCAGGTGCAAAGGTCTTCACATGACAGGTGGTCACCAATTTATGGCAAGTTTGACACAACAATCCTAAAAGATCTTACAACCTGTTACTTGACATTCATCCATCAGTCTTAAGATGTCTAAACTCACTTTTTATCACTGTTGTCCCTCTCACCAACAAAACAATTTACAGTCCTCTTTCTAATTTGGAACTGGGCTACAAGTCAAACAGCTTATCTTTGGAAATTTTCATCTTGATAGAGGTAAGTAATCAAGATGAAGCCCATTTAAGAAAAAAAATTGTATTCCCATATATGCTATTGCTCTCACGCTCACCATCAAGGCATCCCCCTCAGCTTGCACTTGTGCCCATTGGATTCCTGCTGCCCATGACTCTGGTTCCAAATGAGACCCTGATGACTGTTTGGATGGGATGTCTCATTTCTTCTTGCTAAATCTTAGCCATCAGGAGTACCCTGATCCATATTCATGGCACCTCTTTAAAGTGGTGCTCAACTCCAAAGCCATCTCAGATCCAGAGCTTTTCTGAACCTTTGAGCGCTCTGGCATCAAGCTGCCAAGCCTCACAAAAGTATTCAGAGAACTCCGACCTGTCAAGGAGGCTGACAGTGTGGAAAGACCACAGCACTTCTGCCATTAGAATCATAGATTTGTAGGACTGGAAGGGACCTCAAGAGGTCTTCTAGTCTAAATGATGGAGACTGCACAACTTCCCTCAGCAATTTATTCCAGTGCTTAACCACCCTGACAGTTTGGACATTAGGAAAAAAAAAACTTCCTACCTAAACTGTCCTGGCTGAAATTTAAGCCCATTGCTTCTTCTCCTATCCTGAGAAGTTAAGAACTATTTTTCTCCCTCTTCCTTGTAACAACCTTTTATATCCTTGAAAACTGTTCTCATGTCCCCCTCTCAGTCTTCGCTTTTCCAGACTAAACAAACCAATCTTCCCTCATAGGTCATGTTTTCTAGATCTTTAATCATTTTTGGTTCCTCTTCTCTGGATTTTCTCCAACTTATTCACATCTTTCCTGAAATATGGCACCCAAAACTGAACACAATACTCCAGTTGAGGCCTAATTAGCTCAGAGTAGAGCAGGAGAATAACTTCCAGTGTTTTGCTTACAACACTCCTGCTTATACATCCCAGAATGAGGTTTGCTTTTTTTGCAACCATGTTAAACTGACACTCTGTACCTTGGGGGGGAACACCCTGCACCCTCATGTTCATCCTTCTAATGTGATTGTGTGTGTATCAAATGCAAAGTTTGTCAGACCGGGTGTCTTCGGAAGGCTCATGATGCCCTGAGCATTGTTATAGTAATATTATAGGTTGTAATTTCATGTATATAGTTTGAGGCTGAAAATGTGTCTTCATGGCTTAAAACAAGCCCAGGCAAAACTCTGCAGGAGCAGAGGGGCAGTTCACACCTCATCGGGGCATGTATGACCAACCCAGCCCAGCCTCACAGGAACAAAGGACACTGGCTTAGGCAGCAACAAAGGATCTGTTGGACTCTCAAGTGAGTCACCCCCACCCCCTTCCCTTGGTCAGTTTTGGGACTACAATGAGGTAATGCTCACCTCACTCTGAAGGGCGGGGGAAGCCAAGAGGAAAGAAAGGACATGATAAAAGAGAGAGACATTTGACATGCTCTCACTCTCTCTCTCTTCCACCTCCATCTACAGACACCACCACCAACCAACTGAAGTGCTGATCAAAGGGGAAAGCCTGGCTGAAGGGCAACCAGCCAGCCTGTGTTGAGAAGCATCTAAGTTTGTAATGGCACTGAAAGTATTAAGATCAGCTTAGAAGGAGTTTTGCTTTTATTTCATTCGACCAAATCTGACTTGTGGTGTTTTGACTTATAATCACTTAAAATCTTTATAGTTAATAAAATGTGTTTGTTCACTCTGATGCAATGCATTTGGTTTGAAGTGTGTCAGAGACTCCCCATGGGATAACAAGCCTGGTACATATCCATTTCTTTGTTAAACTGACAAACTCATACAAGCTTGCAGCGTTCAGCGGACATAAGTGGACACTGCAAGACCGAGGTTCCTAGGATTGTGTCTGGGACTGGTGACATTGGCTAGTGTCATTCGGTTGCATAATCCAAGCAGCAGCTGGCCAAAAGTGCTCACTCAGGTAGCTGGGAGCAGCTTATATGCTAGAGGCTGTGCATGAAAAGCCTGGGAGCGGGGGTTCTCACAGCAGAGCAGGGTAAGGCTGGCTCCCAGAGTCAAGGATTGGAGTGACCTAGTAGATCACTGGTCCTGATAACACCAGGGGAACGTCACATAAATTGTTGACTAATATTTAGCTTAGAGACTAACCAATTTATTTGAGCATAAGCTTTCACGAGCTACCGCTCACTTCATCGGATGCATATTGTGGAAAGTGTAGAAGATTTTATACACACAAAGCATGAAAAAATACCTCCCCCCACCCCACTCTCCTGCTGGCAATAGCTTATCTAAAGTGATCACTCTCCTTACAACGTGTATGATAATCAAGGTGGGCCATTTCCAGCACAAATCCAGGGTTTAACAAGAACGTCTGGGGGGGGGGGAGATAGGAAAAAACAAGGGGAAATAGGCTTGAATAGAGACTGGGAGAGGCTAAGTCATTATGCAAGGTAACCTATTTCCCCTTGTTTTTTCCTGCCCCCCCCCCCGACGTTCTTGTTAAACCCTGGATTTGTGCTGCAAATGGCCTACCTTGATTATCATACACATTGTAAGGAGAGTGATCACTTTAGATAAGCTATTGCCAGCAGGAGAGTGGGGTGGGGGGAGGTATTTTTTCATGCTTTGTGTGTATAAAAGATCTTCTACACTTTCCACAGTATGCATCCGATGAAATGAGCTGTAGCTCACGAAAGCTTATGCTCAGATAAATTGGTTAGTCTCTAAGGTGCCACAAGTACTCCTTTTCTTTTTGCAAATACAGACTAACACGGCTGTTACTCTGAAACCAATATTTAGCTTGTGATCCACTATGATCCCCAGATCCCTTTCTGCAGTACTCCTTCCTAGTCAGTTCCCATTTTGTCTGTGTGCAACTAATTGTTCCTTCGTAAGTGGAGTACTTTGCATTTGTCCTTATTGAATTTCATTCTATTTACTTCAGACCACTTCTCCAGTTTGTCCAGATCATTTTGAATTTTAATCCTATCCTCTGAAGCACTTGCAACCCCCCTCCCAGCTTGATATTGTCCACAAACTTTCTAAGTGTAGTCTCTATGCCATTGTCTAAATCACTGATGAAGATATTTAATAGAACCCAGACCCTATCCTTATGGGACCCCACTTACTTCCAGCTTGACTATGAACCTCTGTTAAGTAGCCGGAAAACCATTCTCAGAGAGAAGTTATGCACCCACCTTACAGTGACTCCATGTAGGTTGTATTTCCATGGATGGGTTTATGAGAATGTCATGCAAGATCTTATCAAAACCCTTCCTAAATTCAAGATATGCCACACCTACCACTTGCCCTCATCCATAAGGCTTGTTACCTGGTCAAAGAAAGTTATTAGGTTGGTTTGGCATGATTTGTTCTTGACAAATCCTGACTGTCACTTATCACCTTATCTTCTATGTGTCTGCAAATAGATTGCTTAATTATTCATTCCATTATTTTTCCAGGTACTGAAGTTAGACTGGACTAATTCTCTGGGTTGTCTTTATTCCTTTTTATAGATGGGTACTATATTTGCCCCCTTTCCAGTCCTCTGGAATGTTCTCAGTCTTCCATGACTTTTCAAAGATAATCATTAACAGCTCAGCTCCTTGAGTATTCCATTAGGAAAGGCTTCAGATGGTTCTGATATACTCTGAGACTGTTTGGGAAAGGCTGCACAGATAGAAAATGAGGTCTTTTCAGCCTTGGTGAGGGGCAAATATCCTGGTCTATGACTGATGTTCTCTTGTCAAAGGAAGTGAAATATTACAAGCCTGAGCACTGAAGATCCACCAACAGAGATCCAACATGGCATCTCAGGGGATGCCAGAGAGAAGCATACATAAATTAGACATGCCGCAGCCTAGTTACCGTGATCTATTACATAGCTTGTGGTAAAGTGGGTGAACTTAGACACTCTCCCCAAGTTAGAAAGATTCTGCCAGTTCTGGAGGTATTAACTTTAAAATGAGAAAATCCATTAAAAACGGATGAAAGTTTTATGGTCACCCCCTGTATCATAGGATGTGTTCATGAAATAGTCACAGGGTTAAAAAACAAAATTTCCCAAGTTGCAAGAACAGGTGGCAAAACATTTATACTTAATATCTACATTACTATGGACCTAAACTTTAATTCGCTGTATTTTAATACATTTATGTCAATGATATTTAACAAGTAGCTTTTGAGTTTTGATAGACAAAAAGAAGTTACCTTTTACACAACTTTCCCAAACAGGTTGGCAGTTCTGTGCTTAAAAAAAAAAAAAGGCACAGAAGTATTTACAAGGCCCTGTGTCAGTGAGTAAGAAACAACTTTCCCAAGTCAAAGGACAATGGGTCCTAAGTTATGGCCAGGAAAGTGGCAGGCCCAAACAGTAAAAAAAGCCATTCATGGGCCCTGATTTTTGATGCAAATAAGCATGGGTGGAGGGGGGGTGTTTGAAACAGTTTTGGTGGAGTCATCTTCTGTTATTTCCCTATTATTTCTTGCTGCAGGGGACAAAACAAAACACACATGGCGTTCTGGATGTAAGAAAGAAAGAAGGGCCCCCCAGAGTACACAAAAGTGCACCAGATTGACCCAACTTGACCAGGATTGGACACTGCAGTTGGGATACAAAACCTAGGATTCGCTCAGAAGATATCCAGGAAGGTCCTGCGGGATGTTACCGACTCGAATTTCAACCTTAAAAGGTCAGCTATATTGGCGGGCAGAGGAGGGAAGTGTGCTCTTCCTGGGTGAGCACACCCTCCAGACAGTTGGCACTTACTCTCCCAGTCTTCCAAAGGAAAGTGGAGACAGACATCACAGATCAACCAGTTGACTGAAGAACCCCACCCTCTAGTGACATAGTACCTGAGCCAAAAGACATTGATTGGTTCCCCAAACTGCAGTTCCTGACTGACTTTGAAACTCCAGAGACCAAGCAAGCCACAGACCAGATCCTTTTTCTTTTACTAAGTAACTTATTTGTTTCCCCTAAAAGAATAACTGTGCAGGAAGGCCTGTCAGGAAAAACAGGATATCCTATAATGGCATGTGCCTATAAGCACATGGTACAAATTACCACGGCTTATCAAGTCACTAGGTTCAAAGCAAATTGGACCACAGATTACTAGAGTTCAGCCTACGTATGTAAAGATTCTAACCATAATCCATTATCTCCACAAGTATAAACTAAAAAGTAAACTATATAGAAATAGAAAGACTGAGTGAGCCATTCAGTTGTTGATATTATATTTGTTTTGTGATTTGATTAAATCGTTACGTGAGCACAGTCAATCAATTTTAAGTACAAATTAAAGTTTGGTTAAGGAAAAAAAGGAAGATTTATCAACTCTGTAGATTTATTAATTTGATTTACATTATAACCTCAATCTCATTTTCATATTATTTAGGATTTTAGTCAAGTTTAATTATTTAGTCATAGTAGTTTATGCTCTTAAACAACAGATAAAAACACAAACTGGCTTTCTTTGATCAAACAATAAGGTGAAAAAACAACCTTGAAGGGACTTTAATTAAACATTAATAATCATTTAAGTTGGTCCTGAAACCTCTATTGCTACAAGAATTACTATTAATAGAAACAAAACTGCAAAGATCATGTACATGCAAAGAACAGATTTGATTTCGGCCACTGGAAGCCCGCAGCCTTATGAATGCAGCTACTGTGTGACAGTTAAGGTTGTTGGGGACACTGGGGCATGGCCACTAGGTAACTCGAGGGGATGGAAGACCACGAGTGTCGATGAAGCCCCCTCGCACTAGGCCCAGGTGTCCTCGGCCCCCCCTCCTGCCTGGAGGCACTCGCAGCAGCTCTGCGTACTAGGCCCAAGTGTCCTTGGCCCCCCCGCCTGGAGACACACACAGCAGTTATGCTGAGGATCTGCAACAATATGCTGCAGAGTCAGACTGCCTGAAACTAAGCAAGGCCAAACAGGGCAGATATGGAAGAACAATGCTGAATAAAGCAGCTTTATGTATAGTTTAACAAATGATACAGAGAACCAGGGAACTAGCTGGGAACTGGATTGGCTGGCTATATGGATACTTGGGGCAGCTTGCTATTGGATAAGTATGCTGGGAAAAAGGATGTATAAAAGCCTGTGTAACTTCCTGCTCTGTGTACAGGATTTGAGATTCAAATCTCCCTGTACCTATTTGAAGCTTCAAATAAACTTTTCTGCTTCTCCACCCCGTTGTGATTATTGGGTGTAGCACACCGGGTAACGAACCAACTCAAGCTGTTGTTCAGCCTCTCGGCACTGGGTGCCGGCAACAAGGTCACAGCATGGGACGCTTTATAAGCATTAAACATACAGTGTTCCATTCTGCCACCCCAGCCACACAACAGAAAATAGCAGGAATAACACAACCATGTTAGAGTAAAACACATGGCCTGGTAATCCTGACAAATTAAGTAACTAAAGATGGCTACTAAAGCATTTAAACCATGCACTGTCCCTCAGCTCTTAGAGATAAGCAACAATTTCTTCCTTACAAGCTTGTCACCATGTAACATGCCAAAAGCCATTAATGAAAATAGCACTTCTATAATAACATACAGATTCCAGAAATAAGCAAAATAAATAGTGTCAAATGTAGTTCTGTGGATAATGCTTTCCATATTTAGAGAGAATGTTCTAGAATTCAACTTGCTAAATATTGATCTTAAATGGTAAGCTAACAGTTTCCTCTTCTAGTCTCAAAAGAGCATTTAAACCGACCTTAACGCTGATATCTTCAATTTAAAAAAATAAAGGTATTCAAACATAGCTATCAAAATTGACATGTGCTGTAAGCAGTCCCACTAACTACCATAGCACCCCCTAGTTTCAGATTGTGGTGTTGCCAGGGTTTTCCTCTCCAGCACCCCTTTTGTCTACTAATCTGGTTCTGCAGTGATCCCCTCTGCTCAGGTCATACTTAAAGTTCAGCCCACCTTCTGGGGCCAGTTCCCAGCCCCTTCTGAGCTACCTTAGGCTCTTTCTCTGCTCTTTCCTAGAGTGCCAACTGCCAAGCTGCTTTCCTGGAGTCCCTGTCAGTCTACCATTTATTGGCTGAAGTTCCCTGCTCTCTGCATCTACTCCTAGGTACTGCAGACTACTTTGCTCCTTCTCAATTTCTTCTCCCCAGAGGTGCTTTTCCCTAGCAGGTTCCCACTGTCTCCCCTCCCAGGGGACAATGGCAGCTTCTCCCAGGGACCTCCCTCCTTCAGAGGCTCCCATGGGTGATGCAAGAGATTTTTCAGCCACTCTGTGTGGAAACAGCACCAGAAACACTGTCCAGCATTAAAAAGTACTGAACGTGCTGTTCAGCATGAAGAGTACTGATATGTCACCATTAGCTGAAACAGGGAAACATGAATATTTGGGCTTGCTTGAATCAGTTAAATTGGAGTGCTGACAGTGAAGCACAATGTTAAGGAACATATAAGTATAATTCGTTGGTAATTATAAGGATTTAAATAGTTAATAAAGATGGTTTTAAGCAGTTACGGCTAGGGAAAACAAGATGATGGTTGCAAGAAATCATAGCTGGAAAAACAAAATGGAGGCTTTAGAATGATCTGGCCAATGGCAAGCAGGCAGGTTGGGATGAAATAAAGGTCACTCCAAAACCTGAAGGGAGGAGTCACTTAGACAGAACATAGGCCTTCAAACAGGTCCGGCTTCTAAATGGGTTTTCAATCACATCCAGCTTTGATTGACAGATAGAGGGCTTGCAGCTGATTGGTTGAGATCAAAATCTGCATACAAGGTGAAGAGCTGATATGCTTTAGTTAGTTCATCAGTGCGTGCCAGTGGAAAGTACTGGTGTGAGAGAGGACAAAGATGATCAAGAAGAAGCCAACAAAAAGAGCAGAATGAAATCACCGAAGAAGGCAACCAAACAGCTGGCAACAGAATATAAAGACTACAGGAAAAGCAAGCATGGTGATTTCAAGAAAAATCCTAAGCTAGAATGAGTGATTGTGTCTGCATGGGATCATAAAGCTGGATGATTGTGTATGTGTGTGTTTGTTATTATCGGCACAGTCTTTAATGTTTAAGAACTTGCTGTAAGCATCCTGTTTGTGACTGGCCACTGCTTACAGACTGAAACCACTTAAAGCTATTTTCTAATTGTAGGATATTGCAATTTTGGGTACTTGAATGTACATCTACGCGAATAGAATTTTATGCCTAAGAAAATGTGTGGTTTTTTTTTAATATATGTTGTATAGCTGCTGTGTTTTCATAATATTTTAATGTGTTTTAGAGTTATTGTATTCGGAAATATTGTGCTAAATAAAGGTTATTTGTTTTTGAAGAATTACTGCCTGAGGGTCAATCCTTTGAGCAGAAGGCCGTATCCGTGTCTCCCAAGGGTTAAGAGTTAGTCTGTTCTGGGGAGTTTTCCACAAGTTGGAGGGAAACTCTCTAATAAAACCCTGGCAATTCCTCTAGGGCTGGCCACCTCCTGTTACCTACTAAAGCAGACAAAAAAAATGACAGTTGGTTTACTGGTATAGGCAGGCCATTATAGGGGTGCCATAGATCATATTTTGGGGTAACATGGGAGCCTAAACTGTTCTCGGTGGTTCTTATCACATCTTCCAATGACTTTTTATTCCAAGGCCCTGATGCCCACCATGCTGACACCTGTTCCCATTAGCCCTTTCCCCCTTTGGCTGGCAAGCAGTTAATTATGGCACAACTGTGGATAGCCCCCTTTCCCCTGTGACATGCACATTACTCTACAGTCACTCTGCTCAACGTGTTAATCACTGTTCCTGAGAAAAGCAGTGTGGACAGTTCAGACTCTGTGGCATCTGGTAGAACATTGTTTACCTTTGGTAGGTAGAAATATACTCACTTTACAGGAGGGACAACTGAAGTGCAAACATCCCATTTTCAAAAGTGCTTACGTCAGGAGCTTAGGTCCCATTGAAAGGGCTCCTAAATGCCAAAGCCACTTAGGAAAAAGGGGACTTAGGCACTTTTGAAAATTCTACCCATCAGTGCCTTAACGAAGGATACATTGTAGGTCTGTTAGAAGAAGTGGAAACAGAAATCAAGAATCATAGATTCCACCCTTGAACCCGAGGCTTGTTCTGTAATAGTCTGCTATACTTGACTGTTTATATTTGTCCCATTCTGTCTAATGGTCAGTAGGGAATGCTACATGAGTTAATAGAGGTAGTGCTCACTGAACCAAAACCTCATTGCTTTAGGTATGGACACCCTTGATCTTCAGCTTGGAGTAGAAGCTTGCTGATGTGCTGAACTGGAGTATCTTGTTACTATATCCATTCTTAAGTCAGTCTCTTGATTTTATTGATAATGCAAAATATATATATGATACTTAATGATAGAGGACTACTAGGACATTCCCCTAGCTTTCTCCCCCAAAAGAAAGTCTTTGAAAACCTGAGGTGAAAACCCAGCCCCAATCAAGTCAATGCAAAACTCCCATTGACTTCAATAGGGCCAGGACTTCACCCCTAATTTCTTAAGCATCCACTAAGTTAGTTATTTACTAGTCAGGTGTATCAGCAAATAATTGTGAGGCCACATGAAGTTCTTTTAAGATAGGAGAATGAATCCTGTCAGTTTTACACAGCTTCTCTAGCAAATTCCCCCATTAAACACAGGTATAATTCCCACCATTAAAATGTAAATAAAGTCTTCAAGTGTTAAAACGAACACACACACCCCGAAAGTGAGAGAATGTCAAAGGTAACAAATTTAAAACATGGGATTCAGCCCTTGCCATTTCCCTAGGAATATGAGGGAAGAAACACTTAAAGGAGAAGTTTCCAATTCCCTATTGTAGCAGATGAGGAATCTTAACTGAAGAGTTGTTCTAAAAGTTCACTAATTAATATGGTTGTTAGTGTACATAACTGCTCACAAGTAGGAGTAGGGGGGTCACAATCTAGCTCTTACAAGGCAAAACAAAAATGCTTTCTATTTCGACACTGCACCATTATAGGTTCTCAACAAACAAAAAAGACTTTTCAGTATGTTGTGGAAGAGAGGGAAAAACCCATACATGTCCCGGAGGAGGGGGAGGGGGGAGATAGGATAAATAAAAAAACCCAAACATATCCCATGCAAGAGTATCAGTCTGGCCTTAACCCCGGTGACAAAGCTCTGTCCTTGCCTCCACGGGTCCCATGTTTCCTGGCGGATTTCGCTAGCCTCAGAGGCTCACTGTGACCCTCCACGTAACCCTTCTTTCTCGAGAGACAAGGGTCACAGTCTACTGAGCCATTTTCATCCTAAGCCAGCAAGGGAGGTGAGAAGAAGTTATCCTTCCTTGCACAGTCTCTGTTGTCTCCCAGTCTCAGTGATTAATCAGGGGCCAAAGGTGGGGGGGGAAGCCCAGGCCCACCCTCTACTCCGGGCTCCTGCCCAGGGACCCTAATAGTATCAGCTATGTTGGCTGACCTTTTAGAAACATGACATGTACAATTCCCTGGGCTACTTCCCCCACAGCAGCCCTCACTTCCTCAAGCTCCACTTCACCCTTACCTCAGGGCCTCCTTCCTTGTGCCTGACATGGTGTGTACTACTCAGCCTCTCCACCAGCACAACTTCCTCCCACAGCTCCTGACATGCACACCCACCTGACTAACTAGGAGGCTTTTAACTAGTTTCAGCCAGCCCCTGATTGGCTTCAGGTGTCCCAATCAACCTAGCATTCTCCCTGCCTTCTGGAAAGTTCTTAATTGGCCCCAGGTGTCTTAATTGACCTGGAGCAGCTTCCATTTCACTTAACCTGGTACCAGGGATTTGTTTAGCCTGGAGCTAATATATCGATCTCCCACTACTTTTCTATAGCCATCTGGCCTTGCCCCATCACACCCCTTACACCATGAGTAGGCCCTTTGAAGTCAGTTTGGCCCACAATTAAAAATTATTACGAGGGACGCATTAAACACTTCACCACGTTCTAGTGTTTAAGAAGCATCAGTGAAATGGAAACATTCTATAACAAGCTGTATTAATGCTCTTGGGAGTTCTGTATTTTTCTTTCCTTTCTGTTTTGTGCAAAGGGTAGCGTAAGGTATTACTAATAAAGTTTAAAATGTAACTTGGTCTTTAGGCATTTGTTGCACCTCTTTCTTTCCTTCCATCCTCCTCTGTATTCTACTGTTCATGTGTTTATAGATTTATACTTTTTATCTGTACACTACCCCACAGTGTAGATATTCAACACACAAAAAGCGTCAGGCCACAACATGTCAGTGGCTCACCTCATCTGGTGTTCTGCCTTCAGGAGTGGCTTATACCCAAGGCTCCAAAGAAGCTGGAAAAAACTCACACAATGCAATACAGAAAGGTAAGATGCTTCACTGTGCCATCTAGTTATCCTGCCCTGAGAACCATTTTAATTTCTGCATACACTTATGCAACTGAAGTCTTATTTGTATCAATATCTGCCTTTTTAATCTTCCTAATTATATATCACTGAAGTTCCATAGGTTAACCACTGAGCTTTAAAAAGCCCTTCCTTTTCATTCATTTTAAATTTATTACCTTTTAACATGAATACAAACAAACAGGGAGAGAAACAATAGCAACTGCAGAGCACAGAGCATTTGATGAATGCTAAGCTATCATTAGAGTGCTGTTCATAGACTATATGATACAGTCAACTTCATCATTCTTAGTGAAAGTGTGATTGCTTCCTCTGAATGTGTTGACAGAGTGGTACAAGTTCATAGATTATTGCTGCTTGCAGAACTGTTTATTGTGTTCTAAATTTAGTGAGGTATGAAAAAATGCAGAAAGCTAATCTTTTTGTAAACCACCCGATCATACAAATGAACTTGGTTGATGCGGTGTCTGAGGATTTTGAATCCTGTCCCAGAAAAGGCAGAAGGGAAACAGATGTGGAAGTTGTCTCAGACACCAGTCCTGAAAAATGCAATACAACACATAAGGATACCGGAAATCACAATTCAATTGAAATGGAGAAGAAGCTATACAGAGTGACAGGAAACTCATAGGCCTTGGGGGGCGGGGAGGGAAGGGTTACCATACTAAGGTGGAGACACCTGTATTTGGATGTACTTGAAGAGGGGAGATGCTAGATTCAATGTCTCCAGGGCATCCATTACTCCTGGAGATTACAGTGGGTGAGTGGAAGATGCTCAACACCTTGCTGGATCAGGCTGACTTGGGATATATCCACAACAGCAATTAGGTAACATCCTTGGGGCAATTGTAGCTACCAAGCATGTCCACCAACTAATGGATGGGGGGAAATGTCCACATATGAACAGTTCTGAACAATTAATAAGGAGCCATGGACATAAGATTGTGCACAGAGCTGGTACTCCCACCACATAAAGACAAGCTTATTACAGAAATGGACACCAGGAGCCCTATTGGTATGCAACAAGCTAACAAGAGAGCAGCTTCATATGAAGAACATGAGAGGCAATTGGTCAAATGTGTAAGGAAACCCATGTCCTGAAAAGTTCCTTGCTCAAGGTCAGATCAAGAATTAAAACCCCCCCACAGATTTTGCAATGTGAGAGCAATGTACAAAGCTACTAAAACAATTAAAGAAATGGATAGATATTATATTGATATCCTTTGAATCAATAAATGTAGATGGACGGATTCCAACTATGTTAGAGAAACAAATAAGAGCAGCTTCTTCTCCAGGAATGTGGATGGTAGACATGAGGCTGGCTCAGAAATCCCAATGTCAAATGAAACAGAGCAGGCACTGATTGAGTAGGAAACACTCAAAGAAATAATTATTAGAGCTTGTTAGTTTGAAGACTAGTCTGAAAACAAGCAATCATACAATGGTACATACCAACCAATGAAAAGCCAGATGAGGAAAACAATGCTTTATGATTTGTTACAGGATGTATTAAGCAAGGTCCCAAAATATGATCATGACTATGGGTAATTTTGAACACAGGAGGTTGGAAATAACAATGAGGGGATAAAGTTATGGGCAAGTGCAGCAGAGTTTGGACATGGACCAAAATGGTTAACTATTAGTAGAAATTTACAGTGTGAACAGCCTCATGATAGGTGGAACAATATTCCCTCAGAAGGGTATGAAGTGACATGGAACTCCCCAAATGGTACTACAAAGAACCAGATGAAATGCAGAAGTAATCCAAGAACATCCAATGTATGTACATATAGAAGAGCAGATACGAGCAGCGACCGTAACTTTGGTATCACTAAATTGAAGATCAAGTTGAAGATGAAAAGACAACTGCACATCACCAGTGCACAATTAAAAGACAAACACAAAAAATGCTTTTCAGCCTGGAGTAAAGAATAAGTTCAGTGTTCTAATAGCATTAACTGAAGAAAACCAAGAGGTTGATACTCTGTGGGAAATCAGAGCATGCTGTCTAGAAAGTGAAGAGACAGTTCTATCACCAAAACCTAAAAGGGAAGAATGGATTGGTGATACTATTTGGCCAGCAGTGGAAAAGAGAAGAACTGTAAAGCAAAAACTCATGAATGCTAAGATGTGAAGAGACAAGCAAGCGGCAAGAAGAATACAGAGCTCTAGACAGAGCTAAAGAGGAGTACTTGCTAGATTAAGTTTTAAAGAGACTTGTAGATGTAGGTTTTCACTTGTAACTCTTGCTAACTTTATTTTACATGGCATCACTTCACCTATATCATATTGTTAGTATATTGGTTTTATTCTTCCATTTAAACACAGTGCTGAGTTGGTTTATAGTAAGGGTATTTTTACTCCAGTTGAGTTAATAACTGGTCATGTGTGTCTTTTTAGAGGACTAAACTAACTAATATTTCTCTGAACTGTCCAGCAGAGGGCTGGGCATTGCAGAGCACACAGTTTGGGAGAAATTTGGGACCAGGGCCGTCTAGGCCAATGGTTCTCAAACTTTTGTTCTGGTGACCCCTTTCACATAGCAAGCCTCTGAGTGCAACCTCCTCCCCCCCCTTAAATATATTAAAAAGTGTTTTTAATGCATAACACCATTATAAATGCTGGAGGCAAAGCGGGGTTTGGGGTGGAGGCTGACAGCTCGTGAACCCCCCCCCCCCGTAATAACCTCATGATCCCCTGAGAGGTCCCAACCCCAGTTTGACAACCCCTGGTCCAGGCAGACACTCAGAGTGTGACATGCATGCTTGCAGGCTGGTTGTGAGCAGCCCAGGCTAGGAGCTCCAGCAGCAAAGCATTAAGGCACCCTGGGTTACAAAGCAAGTGGTGACACAACCTCTCACTGGTCGGACTGCAGCCCTGAACACCAACTGGACCATCACAGTGGTTCCATGGAATTTCTTGAGTTGATAGCGACTTTGTCTAAAAGCTTTTTACTTGCATCGTTTAGGCTCCTGGTTTGTGTTACCATGATACCAGCTCCGTTTCTCTTTCCTACTTCATGTGCAGTTTCACCTACTATGGCTTTTTCACTTCAAAGCCCCACCTTCTCAAAAAGTCAACCTTCTACCCATGTATCCTCTTTTTAGGCTACCTGAAGTTACCCACCAGCTAGGATTTAGATTCTTCAGTAGCTTAATGATTACTGTAGCAGGATCTTACCCAATACAGCATCACGCTCTGCCATTGCCTTGGTTTCTCTTCTCCAGAGAGTCAATGCTATTGTGGGGAAAATTTTGCAGTGTCAACTCACCTTTTGGGAAGCTTGATAACTAACCTTCAAGATATGTACAAATCTCCTACCCAGTCTTCCTAGCTAGCTCACCACCATTTGTACAGTGTTCTTAGCTCTCCCTGCTGAGGCATTCCTTCTAGGAGGTCCCTGCTCTTCAGAGGTATCTCTCCCAAGTCTTCTGCCTAGGACCTCTGAAAGTTATTCAGTCTAGACCTCCTCACAGATCATTCCATTCTTTAACAGTACTTTCACTCCCAGGTCTACATTCCTTTGTGAATCCTCTGACTGAACTCAAACTGCCCTCATGTGCAACCCCCTGTATTAACTGCCTTCACCTGAAGAAACGTGCTGAACCTCAGACACCTGAAAGGACCAGCTCACCCAGTGATACTTATCTTTTGATTTCACAGCCTAGCTAGATTTTTACTCCTCTTTTCAGTGTCACAATCTTTGGCCTCTTAAGTTACTATTATCTTGGCTTCAGCAACCATGATATAGGTTCTAAAAGGTAGTATATTTTATCTTGAACCCGAAAGACAACAACAGATGCAAAGGTTGGTACAGCAAGTACATCTCTCTTTTCTCAGATTCTGACCCCAAGGCTTTGAAAATTTCTTTGAGGAGTCTTGTCTCTTACAGACGCACTTCTGACTCCAGAGTTTAAGGTTCCCTTACAGATCTGCATATACATTACTACATTAACCAGGTTCCTAAATTTCAGGTACACACTAATTAGCATACAGAAGTCTAACAATCCTACTGGTCATAGGCGCTGACACTGTGGGTGCTCCAGGGCTCAAGCACCCACAAAAAATAGCAGGTACTCAGCACCCACCAGCCACATTGGTTCCAGAGCCCCCAGGGCTGGCCAGTGGAGCAACGAGCAGCTGGCAGGATGCGTTTGGGGGAGGTGGAGAGGAGCAAGCACGTGGTGGGGTGGGGCACAGCGAGGATGGAGCACCCACAGCGGGAAAGTCAGCACCTGTGCTACTGGTAATATATTCAGAAAATGTAATATGCTTCATTGTGTTTACATATTTTTGAGCAAAATTCACCCTTACAATCCTATATCCTTAGCCATTACTCTGCTAGGCACTGAAGGATAAATTTACATAATTATTTATCACTCTGAAACCTACATAACATGTTATGACACACCTGGAATATTTAAGGACTTGAAGCAGAAGTAAAGGAATCCTGATAGAGAAGTGAAAAGAACACTCTCTCATACAGTGTTCATGTATGTCAATATGCAGGAGACTTGCCAGTGAAGTCACTTCAATTCTGCACCAGAACGTCAATATTCAGCTTCAAACCTAACTCTGAATTTTTAAGTGGAATGGCTTTACTCTAGGATGTGAGTGGAAACAGTCTCCTCCAGTGCCTTCCAACAAGAGTACAAGAGGCAAGAAAATGGACTTAGTGACTCAGGAGGTCCCTTCCAATACTATATTCTTAATGCTGAGGCCAACAACTTAAGATAGTCTTTCCTTGTTGAAACATGCAGCCTTTTGAAAAGGGATCTTTTTCTTTATGGCCCTCCAAAGATTTTTCTTGTGCTTCAGGTCCTTGAACAATCTAAATGTGGTACTAAGCTAGGACTGTTGACTATTAATAAGTGCTCTGAATACAATTGTTGTTGTCAGGCTCTTTTGTGGACTATAGGTTATCAACAAATAATTGATGACCTACCGTAAGGGGGTTTCAAAGGTAATATTGGGTGTTTTCAATAGAAGCCTTTGAGATTCTTCTTGAGAGGTAGAATAGGTAGAGGGATCCAGGTTATATGCAGAAGACCACTAAAATGTCCCTGAAGATGAAGGTTTTCAAATGATCTTTCATCTAATAGGTACAAATTTGGCAGATGAGAAATGAAGCTCCAGAGAAGTTGCAGTAGATATCTGGAATCACAACTTATCTTATTTTCCTCAGGGCATAATATGAAATAATTGGAGAGCATGTCCATGCCAAGGACTGAAAGTATGGGGTTTATAATGTGTTGATAACAGATTCATGTTGCATACAGAAATTTGCTCCCAGAAAGCCACAATCAATTCCTTTCCACCACAGATTGACATGGGATGTGTGCTAAGGAAATCCAGCTCTCAGCATTAAGAAGTTTAAAAGATCAGAGGACAAGGTAAAATACGACCGATGTATAACATCAGTTCAACACTGAAACTGTCAAATTGAAAGTTAAATTTGCAGCAGATTAGATTATACAGAAAGGAAGTGTTCGGGACAATGGGCATGGCCACTAGGTAACTCGAGGGGATGGAAGACCACGAGTGTCGATGAAGCCCTCTTGCACTAGGCCCAAGTGACCTTGGCCCCCCCACCTGGAGGCACTCGCAGCAGTCATGCTGAGGATTCTGCAACAATATGTTGCAAGCGCAGACTGTCTGAAACTGAACAAGGCCAGACAGGGCAGATATGGCAAAACAATGCTGAACAAAGCAACTCCATATATAGTTTAACAGATGGTACAAAGAAAAAGGGAATTAGCTGGTACACTGGATTGGCTGGCTATATGGATACTTAGGGCAGCTTGCTATTGGATAAGTATGCTGAAAAAAAGGATGTATAAAAGTCTGTGTAACTTCCTGCTCTGTGTGCAGGATTTGAGATTGATGTCTCCCTGTACCATTTGAAACTTCAAATAAACTTTTCCGCTTCTTCATCCCGTTGTGATTATTGGGCAATGCATACCGAGCAACGAACCCTGTTGTTGCTTGCCTTGGGCACTCTGTGCCAGCAACAGAAGAATGTTGTCCCCAAATTAGACATCTGCATTAATCTTACAGTTCACACTAGCATGTGCTGAAAAAATTTAAAATAATTTCAGGTATATGAAAGAAAGCTGATGCTAAAGTCAAGGTAAATTTTTGTCATGGTGAGAGGCTGAATGATAAACCAAAAAGGTAAACTTTAAAGAATTTTCTTTTCTCCAATCTGCAAAGTGCATGAGGGTACATACATGCTGAGGCAAAGTGTCTGATGGTGTCTGGAATAGGCAAGCTTAAGAGTAAGTGAAGGAATATAACAGCATGTCTATTCTCAAATTCATGCCTGAACATGCCTTTTCTCAGGGCATTGACCACTATGAACTGACAAGTAATGTATTTACTTTTAAGTGCTCCTACCTACACTTGGGTCTCAATCAGGCTCTGACCACTCCTACCCCAAGGCACTTCTCTTAGCACTTGTGTGGTTCAGACCTTAACATATCTATATGAACCCTCTGGAAACAGAAATTAAGAACAGCATGGGAATAAGAACAGCTAGTGGGAAAGAAATATTGGTGTACCCAACCAGAATTAACTCTGCAAGGGCTGAGCCCTGGGAATGGCACCTGTTGAAATCAAATTAGTGAGCACCCATATCCTAGAAGATTTACAGATTAGAGTTTGCATGGCATCTCTTGTTCTCCTACAATATGCAACCAAATGACAGGGCTTAGGTTCTGTGGAACAGCATTTATCTAAACATCGTCAGGAGATTTCATTTATATTAGGATTATATTTAGGGTACTAACTGGATATATTATTGATCCTTGCTCCGTCCAATTTTGGCTTCAGCAGCCTAGACAAAAATGTGATTTGAGAAGTGTCTGTTCCGTCTTTCTCTCAGAGCAATGCTGCTAACCAGAGTTTATGAAAAAAAAAGTCTATATACAATATTTAGTTGTACTGGCAACTTTGGAATCAGTACAGTTTGGAATAAGATTATATTCTGAGAAAAAAATCTAGAACTGGCATTCAGGATTTCTAGGTTCTATTCTTGGTTCTTTCCAGAAGGGACATTGAGACAGAAAAGGTTAAGCAACTTGCAGGCTAAATGACCCAAATTCTACCTTTAAGGACATATTAGAGAAGTATATAAATGGTAATTAGGGCTAGTCCTTATACATAGCTAACAGAGCCATGTTAGATAGACTAGAGCTTTGAAATGAAATCCTGTATTGTTAGAAGAAAAGGAGGACTTGTGGCACCTTAGAGACTAACCAATTTATTTGAGCATGAGGGATGACCCAACACTCTCACAAATCTTGGGAGACAGGCCAGTCCTTGCCTACAGACAACCCCCCAACCTGAAGCGAATACTCACCAACAACCACATACCACACAACAGAACTACTAACCCAGGAACCTATCCTTGCAACAAAGCCCGTTGCCAACTGTGCCCACATATCTATTCAGGGGACACCATCACAGGGCCTAATAACATCAGCCACACTATCAGAGGCTCGTTCACCTGCACATCCACCAATGTGATATATGCCATCATGTGCCAGCAATGCCCCTCTGCCATGTACATTGGTCAAACTGGACAGTCTCTACGTAAAAGAATAAATGGACACAAATCAGATGTCAAGAATTATAACATTCATAAACCAGTCGGAGAACACTTCAATCTCTCTGGTCACGCAATCAGAGACATGAAGGTCGCTATCTTACAACAAAAAATCTTCAAATCCAGAGTCCAGCGAGAAACTGCTGAATTGGAATTCATTTGCAAATTGGATACTATTAATTTAGGCTTAAATAGAGACTGGGAGTGGCTAAGTCATTATGCAAGGTAGCCTATTTCCCCTTGTTTTTTCCTCCCCCCCCCCCCCAGACGTTCTGGTTAAACTTGGATTTATGCTGGAAGTGGCCCACCTTGATTGTCATGCACAGTGTGGGGAGAGTGGTCAGTTTGGATGAGCTATTGCCAGCAGGAGAGTGAGTTTGTGTGTGTGTGTGGTGGTTGGGGGGGTGTGTGTGTGAGCAAACCTAGATTTGTGCTGGAAATGGCCCACCTTGATTATCATGCACATTGTAGGGGGAGTGGTCACTTCGGATGAGCTATTACCAGCAGGAGAGTGAGTTTGTGTGTGTATGGGGGTGGGGGAGTGAGAAAACCTGGATTTGTGCTGGAAATGGCCCACTTTGATTTTCATGCAGGTTGTAAGGAGAGTGGTCACTTTGGATAGGCTATTACCAGCAGGAGAGTGAGTTTGTGTGTGTGGTTTTTGGAGGGGAGTGAGGGGGTGAGGGGGTGAGAGAACCTGGATTTCTGCAGGAAATGGCCCACCTTGATTATCATACACATTGTGAAGACAGTGGTCACTTTTGATGGGCTATTACCAGCAAGAGAGTGAGTTTGTCTGTGGGGGGGCGGAGGGTGAGAAAACCTGGATTTGTGCTGGAAATGACCCAACTTGATGATCACTTTAGATAAGCTATTACCAGCAGGAGAGTGGGGTGGGAGGAGGTATTGTTTCATGGTGTCTGTGTATATAATGTCTTCTGCAATTTCCACAGTATGCATCCGATGAAGTGAGCTGTAGCTCACGAAAGCTCATGCTCAAATAAATTGGTTAGTCTCTAAGGTGCCACAAGTCCTCCTTTTCTTTTTGCGAATACAGACTAACACGGCTGTTACTCTGAAACCCGTATTGTTAGAGAATTAGAGGAAAATACTAATTGTATATGGTTACTTATATCTTGAGAGATGTTAACCATGTAAACAGACAGGTCTTGTCTGTCACTATGTTATATTGATTCAAAGATCAAAAGGGAATATTAACATTTTGATGAAGCTTGGGTGTAACAATATCATTGTCTTTATTTCTCTTTGAAATTTGTAATAAACTACCCAGTGGTGCAAGTAGAAATCATTTCTTGCCAGTACTGCACTCATGGGAGGGACACAAGGAAGGGCATGTGACCTCCCCACCTGACCCTCCATGGGACTCCTCACTGCCCCACCCCCGGGCCCCCGCCTTCTGCCAAATGAAGAGAAAACTGTTCTCACTGTGAAAGATGGTGTTTTCAGTCACATGGGCAAGTTACATGTCCATCACCACCACCCATGCTTTAGTTAGAAAGTTCACAGGAAGAGTCCATTAAGTGGAGACAGGCGTTTTCCAGGATCCATTGTGAGCTAAGTGTTCCTTAATGGGCCATTCAACTTGACTTGTCCCTTCATGTGCTGGCTAAATACCTTGTGGGCATTACCACAGGAGGTGTGAGCCAGAACGACATCGTGCATCAACTATGGGAAAGGGACTGAGAGACTTTTTCCATTGGACCATATGAACTGGAACCATAAACTCACTGAACATTAAATCTCATCAAATGAGGGTAAATCCATCCTCATCATCCTATCCACTCATTATACTCCACACCTGAACATAGCCATTATATGAACAACACACCCCCATATCTCAATGTCTATATTTTGACCCGTTAACCTTTTACCCCCAATCAGGGAGATTGCAGATTATGTATTCCGTATGCCACCCGTTCCTAAACCGAATTTCGCACCCCTTGACAATCTGTACCTTATTCCCGGATGACCAGAAACTTCTATGCTTAAACTCTGTACCGTTTTCTTTTTACTTCATCATCTTAATAAAATTACTAAACATAGTTAATATTCATAACTTGAGATACCAAGATGATACATGCATAGAAACAGCATAATCATAAGTACCAGCTATTTCACATACATGACTATTCCCAAAAGAGATTCTGAAAAATCGCACCACATTCCTAAGACCCTTTGTGCCAACACCATGCCCCACTGGAGTTTTATCATCTGTTATGTAACAACAGAGATGGAGCCAGTGACATGACTTGGTTTAGCCTAAAAGAGCAAGGTTAATTTTTTCCTGTTCAGGTGTGTCTGCACCTTTGAGTCTAGTCAGTGAGGGCATACTGGCACACATTCAGGTTAATACTTAAACACAGAGGCTATCTGTAAAATGCAACTGATTTTTCATCTGTTGGATCTTTGTTCAAATCTCACTCTGTTTCCACTATAAAAGGAGATATTATGCTTCCATATACAAAGAATAAAGCATACATTTTGTCAACCTCAAATGAGTTATTTTTGACAAAGGAAAACAAAAAGAAAATCTTCATGAGAGAACAAAGTCTGTATGTCTCCTGGTTTACGGGCACCAAGCAACTCTGGGAACAAAATAGGCAATGAGCTCTGCAGAGGTGAAAAATTCCTAGAAATTGAAAGATACAATACACACAAAACCTAAAACCATCACATCTACTGCACACAAAGATACTGAAAAAGGAAGGAAGATATGCATGGAGAACAGGAGAGGAAATGTAAAGAGAAAAGATTTATAGGAGAATCTTCCTTGATCTTTGAGTTCTCTTTCAGCCAGGTACAGTGCATTGTTCCTAGACAGTGGCTTATATACAATGATAATTCCCCCGGTGCTTCAGTCCTCTATTTGGCCTAACATAGCTCCCAGTGTTACAAGGGGAAATTTATTTCTTTCACTACTGGTTAGCTGAGTTTTCTTGTTGCATAATTAAATTGAACTCCCTTGTATGTTACTCTAGACAGAGACCTACATTTTTTCCCTGTTTTATTGTTTGGTATTAGATTCCTCTTGTAATGCCAGGTTCATCATCACACATTATTCCAGAACATGAAGGTCACATCCGAAAACCATAGCTGCAGAGGTGTCACATGTGGAATAGAAAACAATAAACCCCCAGGTCATGTAGCCAGATCTGGAGGGACAGAGTCTGCCCAGCCTGCAAAACTGCAAGAGCTGCTGCCCAAAAGTGTGTCTTTCATTTATCCAATCAACCAGGCCACTTAGGTCCTTTAGTTCTTTACCCATACTGATTTCAGTCAGCTTCTTCATAGCACTGTTCAGGAGTGGAGGACACTAATGACCAACTCCTGTACCTTTGACATGGTCCTGACCAACGTAAAACAAACTTATGATAATAACCTTAAACAAAACCTTTGTTTAAGGTTGTTAGCATATGTATTGTGGTGTTAAGAATGAACACAGCAGTGGGAAAAGGAGCAGAGCGCGGTCCTGCCCCCCCACAGCCGTGTCCTCCGGCAGGGCTACGCAGCTGTGTGGGGGCAGGGGGTACAGCTGCCAGCATGGGGCCGTCCAAGGGCCCAAAGTCTTTCTGGTACCCTGTACCAGCTAGAAATCTCTTGCAGGTATGGAGTGTACTGCCATACTTGCACTCCTGAAACTACCTATAAATGGTGGGAGATGGGCAGTTGCCTTATGGTAATCCATGCAGCTAATTACCAATGGTACATAGGAAATAGGAGGTTCTGCTTCAAAGCCACAATGCTTCACCCAAAGAATGCCTGCTGTCAAGAAGCTGCCAGAGAACTATAAAAACTCTTGGACCCTGATCCTGTTATCTCAGATCTGCTTAAACTTTGAAGGGGGAAGTTTGAGTCACAAGACTGAAGTCTCCAGTTCCAGTTCCCTGATATTGGACATTGGACTATATAACCTATGGAACTAATTCTGAAAGATCTCTACTATGACAGTGATCTAAGAACTCTACTCATATCTGTATGTATGATGATCTTTTAACCAATACTCTTATTTTTAAATAAATCTTAGTTTAGTTCATAAGAATTGGCTGTAAGCATATATTTGGGAAAAGTCTGAAATATTCATTGGCCGGGTGGACAATGTGTCCAATCCTTTGGGATTGGTAGAACTTTTTAATATGATGAACAAGATTTTCAGTAATCCTCATTATATTTGACTTGGCTGTCTGGGGGGAAAGCCCAAGGTTGGATTGTTTGGAAGGAACTGTGTTTTGGATAAAATCTGGGTAACCAGTAAGGTGTTGTAGAAGCTGTTTTGTCCTGGATTGGTGAATCTAATTATTAGAAATAACCCCCAGTTTTGGGGACCGCCTGCCCAATTCTTTGCAGTTTGCCCTGGTTGTTCAATCTCAGTATGCGCCCCCCCTCACCCCCAGTCATACCAGACCTATCCTATTCTTGATGGGAAATGGAGCATAAAAAGGTGGCAGCAACTGCACCAGGGTCTGGTACAAGAGAAATATGTGTTTTCTTGCAGTTTGCACATGGGCATTTCCCCTATTTTTGATTCCCAACAAAGAGGGTGGGAACCACTGCTGTACATCCTGCCACCCCACTACTGCATCTCTGTGTGCAGTCTGTCCTCCAATATAACTGGACACAAAATGAGTTACTTCAAATAGGTGGAAACCAAGAGCACCTTATCACAGCACTGAAGTAGGCTGTTGCTTTTGTTTTTATTTTAAGCATTTTATGGGACTTGTTATCAGCATTACAGTTACCAGGGCCATTGTGCCACTATGCTTTACAACTTCATTCAACTGAAGATCATTGCAGCACAACAATGGGAGAATGGTAAAGAGGAAAATCCTTTGATAGAAGATGTGACAGGAATACATGGAAAGCACCTTGGCATAATACAAGTATGTTTTCCAAATTCTGTACACTTCAACAAATGGAAATGGGCATGAAGTATTGAGTGAGCTTTCCTTACTAGTCTTCTTAATTTTAAAGGGGTTTTTTGGAGAGAGAAATGGGAAAGGTCACTATTTTAAAAAAGTCTTTCCTTTAACTTTCTCTACCCCCACCAATTCTCACTACAAACCAAATCTTTGAACCCTGGATTAAAAAAGTCCATAAACATGCTTTGCCCATGGGATTTTCCTCATGGGACAGGTGTAAGGAATCCTTCCATTACATATTACTCATGAACTATTATTGTTTTTATTATGGTAGCATCTATTGGTTCTAACCAAGTTAAGGGCCTCAGTGTATAGGTACTGTACAAAGAGAGAGATGGTTCCTTCCCTGAAAAGCTTACGTTCTTAAGAGACAACACATATAACTTACAAGCAGAGAAAACAAATGTGACGGATTCAACTGTCGTGTGTCACCCATGGACTCACTACGAATGCAGTCAGAACTCTAGTGGCTTTAGACTCTTGGTAGAATTGGCCAGAGTTAGCCAGCAGATCTATGAGACCCCATCCCTGCACTGGACCAAACCCCACTCAGAATTGCTACGTAGAGCTTATGTTCTTCAGAGTCTCCTAGATCTATTTTGCTGCTGCACATTTGATAGTTTGCCTAATTTAGGACCTTCCATGCAGATAGAGGGTAGCATGAGGTCAGGATGGAAGGATGGCTGTGAGATGTTTAACATGGCTGATTTTATTCCTGTCCATTTCTTAAAATCTGATCAAGTCTGTGTCATACTTCCACTTTCATCTGTATCGCTGCTCTGATACCATCACCTTTTAAACTTCTAGTTGTTCCAGCTGCTACTAAGCACTGGCACAACTGGAATTAACCCTTAAGATAAAAATGCAAGCAGAAGAATAGCCCAGGCAGGACATAAGAATGGCCATACTGGGTCAGACCAAAGGTCCATCTAGCCCAGTATCCTGTCTACCGACAGTGGCCAATGCCAGGTGCCCCAGAGGGAGTGAACATAACAGGTAATGATCAAGTGATCACTCTCCTGCCATCCATCTCCACCCTCTGACAAACAGAGGCTAGGGACACCATTCCTTACCCATCCTGGCTAATAGCCATTAATGGACTTAACCTCCATGAATTTATCCAGTTCTCTTTTAAATCCTGTTATAGTCCTAGCCTTCACAACCTCCTCAGGCAAGGAGTTCCACAGGTTGACTGTGGGCTGTGTGAAGAAGAACTTCCTTTTACTTGTTTTAAACCTGCTGCCCATTAATTTCATTTGGGGGCCCCTACTTCTTATATTATGGGAACAAGTAAATAACTTTTCCTTATTCACTTTCTCCACACCACTCATGATTATATACCTCTATCCTATCCCCCCTTAGTCTCCTCTTTTCCAAGCTGAAAAGTCCTAGCCTCTTTAATCTCTCCTCATATGGGACCCGTTCCAAACCCGAATCATTTTAGTTGCCCTTTTCTGAACCTTTTCTAATGCCAGTATATCTTTTTTGAGATGAGGGGACCACATCTGTACGCAGTATTCAAGATGTGGGTGTACCATGCATTTATATAAGGGCAATAAGATATTCTCCGTCTTATTCTCTATCTCTTTTTTTAATGATTGCTAACATCCCGTTTGCTTTTTTGACTGCCGCTGCACACTGTGTGGATGTCTTCAGAGAACTCTCCACGATGACTCCAAGACCTTTTTCCTGATTAATTGTAGCTAAATTAGCCCCGTCATATTGTATGTATAGTTGGGGTTATTTTTTCCAATGTGCATTACTTTACATTTATTCACATTAAATTTCATTTGCCATTTTCTTGCCCAATCACTTAGTTTTGTGAGATCTTTTTGGAAGTTCTTCACAGTCTGCTTTGGTCTTAACTATCTTGAGCAATTTAGTATCATCTGCAAACTTTGCCACCTCACTTCTAGTTTCATAAACTGCCTGTAGTAAAGCAATTACAATCTAACGGAATAAGCAGACTTGATTTTGGCAGGAATTTTTCATTTAGTGATCATGAAATTGAACTAAATGAAGTGCACAGCTGCCATCTAGTGGTCAAACAGTTAACATTAGTACACAGATGTCTCTAATCTTGCCTCTTTTCTGCAGGCAACATCTATACTGCTTAGCGCACATACCATCAAATAATTCCGGTGAATTTTAACACTTCCTGTGGCACACCACAGTGCATGCTAGACTAGGTCCTTTAATGATGGTCTAATATTGCTTATGGAATGGCATTTAGTTTGGAGGACATTCAGTGTCCTCAATCTGCCCATTGACAGCTCTTTCTTAGGATCTATTTATGTGCCTTAAGATATAGAAATGACAATGGTTCAGGTCACATTATAAAAGTGTTGTAACAACCTTAAATAATCACAAAAATATTGTGGATTGAATCTTGGCACAGTCTCATAGCAAGGGCAGCTTCTTTTTTGAAGGAAACAATACCAAACCAATCTTTAAATCCAAGGGGGTGGGGAGGATGACACCCTGAAGTGCACGGCTTTCTAGCCTCTTTGCACTCTTAATATAGGATTGTTTGAATTTAAAAAGAAAAAAATGAGACTGGACCTATAACATAGTCCATCTGTTTTGGGATTCAAGGATGATGGGGGAATGTTTTTAAAGGAAAGAGATACTGCTCCTTAAAATTATGTGAATATTACACATTCAGAGCAAAATTTCTTAATGAATTTCACAAGTCTTACTGTAAATAGCATACACCCTATATAGCAACACAAAAAAACACCAGAAAAGCTGAGAAGTGACTACTCTTACATAACGTGTAAACAGGACATTCATTTTGATTTGTGGTTTATAGGGTATTGTGAAAGTAGAATGAAATATATTGAAATTATAATTCATTAAAGAAATGCTACTTGAAGGGTTTGTTAAAATATAGTTGTCAGGAAGAGAAACATTAAGGAGTGTGAGACAATGGGTCCTCAAACTAATTAACTTAGAGCTCCTACTGAGCTAGGAGATTGGTAAACGTTAGTATGCAAATAAGATATGTATGTATATTTGTCAGTTTCTGCTTCCTTTTGTCTCTTACGTTAAATTGACTTTGGCTTATCTGTATAAATAAGTTAGCTTGAGCTTTTGCATGGGGCTCACATATCTAGGTGCATTGGCAAAGCGCTTTGCTAATAAACAGAGTGGTCTGACAAATTATGTGAGTCCTGAATCTGACTTTGACAGTATGCAACTGGTGATGAGTGAACTGCTAAAAGATCCAAGGTTCAACATATGAATGCAGTTTGAATAAGCATCAAATAAGCTATATTCTCCAATTTCTTTTAGTTTGTTTCTAATAATACTGCACTGAAATCTACTAAGGGCCCCAATACAGCCCACTGAAATCAGTGTAACAGGGTTGCCACTTTGGTGAGCAGGCGTAGTGCTCAGGGCCAATGTGCTTTTCACCCAATGTGTCCAGGACCCCATAGAGAGGGGATTCTACTCAGTCAGCTTTTGAATTGGTAAAACCCTAGTCCTGCCCATCCCAGGGGTAGGCAAAGAGGAATCTGGGCTGGACAGGGGCTTCCCACTCCACCGGGTCCCAGCCCAGGACCCTGAAAGTACAGGTTGGCCTGTTCTTGGCCCATCTCCTGTTCAGCTTGCCCTGGGACACTGTCCACCCCACACAATGTTTCAGCTTGGGGCGTGGCCAATGTCTGATGCCTCACAAGGTATTTAGTCCTTTTCACCAAGCCCCCAGAGTCTCAGGGCTGATGTAGACAACCCTCTCATGTCCCCATGGTTCTCCCTTTCTCGAGGTTGTGGGGAGGGAGAAAGACTGACAGCTGGATCACCTCAGTAAGAGCCACTTCTGCTCCTGTCGCAGGGAAGCACTCATTCTGGAAATTGCTTCTCTCCTCCCCCTGCCAGGGCTGCTGGAGCTCTTTTTAGAATGTTCCTTTTCCCAGGAGCATGCTCAGCAGCACCTGAGGGTATGGCACTCTGTACTACTAAGCAGCATCCTGGTACCCCCATATTCACCACTGTCATAATTATGATCGGTTTTGTCCAAAGTATGCGTTATGAGTTATCATTTTAAAAGTTTTGATCTGTTGAACATTATCATCCTGTTGGCTCATATGTGCTATCATTGTATGTGAAGTTATGCTATGCGTGTGTTACTGAAATATGGAGTAGCCAGATATGCTGATGGCCCATTAAAGGGAATCCACTTTCCCAGAAGCCATCCAAGAAGAGTTCTCAGAGAGCACCTAGACAATGGATACTGTTTGATGTGGGCAGACCCCACATCACAAGCATAGATCTTTCCAGCCAGCTAGAAGAAACTATCACTGGGCCTCTCCTCTCTTCCCCCCAAATTCAACACCTCAAAGAAACATCTGGAGGACAAATACTCTGAACTGAGGATGGTGGTCCCAGGCTGGAAAAGAGCCCCAGCCTGTATATTGAAGATCTGTAGCCTGCTTGTACCATCTGTCAGAGCGAGACACTGCTTGATTCAAATCCTGTTCAGTTTGTAGAACTCAGACTGTGAATTTATTTTATTTCTTAGGTAACCAACTTTGATCTGTGCACCTGCTGCTTATAATCACTTAAAAACCTATCTTTCTGTAGTTATGATATCTGTTTTATATTTCACCTAAAACACTGTGTTTTAGTTGAAGTGCTTGGGAAATCTCAGCTCAGTGTACAAAGGCAAGTGTCAGAGTAGCAGCCGTGTTAGTCTGTATTCGCAAAAAGAAAAGGAGTACTTGTGGCACCTTAGAGACTAACCGATTTATTTGAGCATAAGCTTTCGTGAACTACAGCTGACTTCATCGCATGCATGTGCGTGTGCCCTTTGCACATTGAGGGAGGGGTAGACTGGGTAATGAACTTTTGTCCTGGTCAGAAGCCTGACCAGTGTGACCATACAGTTCTGGGGTGCAGCACTGGGTGTTAGATCATATTAAAGAAGTTCTGTGTTAAAATCACAAATGAGTTTGATTCCGCATAGTTTAAATTCCAGGGTATTACTAATTAAGAGGTCTCTTGGTTTTTGGTACTGTTTCTCTTCCTCTATGTGTGAAACTTGCAAGCTGCTAATTGTGTTAGCATATTCTAAGAAAGAGTCTGTTCTCAAAGTAATTCTTTGTAACAACTACTCACACAGAGAGAGACTCAAAGCAATACTCTGTAACAACAGAAACAGCACCCAGAGACTCCCCGCCCTTTTGTTGTATTCATCTCGCTTTCTTAACAATTGTGATTAAAATAGAGATAGAGGATGTATGTGGATGGATTCTTGGTGTGGATAATAACTGAATGATCAAGGAAGGGCCAGCCTAAGAATCCAGTGTCCATCGGCTGAAGAAGGCATCAAGTGGAAATAACCAGAGGACCCCCGGAGTGCAGACTGGAATCCACCCAACAGCCTCAAGAATGGGAGAACCAAAGAACAAGATAACATCTGGCAGCACGGAGCTGTCAAGAATGTGCTATCTGCTGATTGATTCAGCAACAGCATGATGAAGCAATTCCCATAGACTGGCATAGGAAGAAATTCCTATAAAAATGGACTCTAGAAAGTGACAGCTTTGGGGTCTGATTCTGAAAACCAACTTCCAGGAGCATCAGGTGAGCATCTGATAAGGCCCTGCTCCCTCCTCATGTCCCGGCCACCTGGCCAGTGGCTTGGCATGAACAACTCTAAGGCTGGTAACTATAATAACAACAGGTTTCAGAGTAACAGCCGTGTTAGTCTGTATTCGCAAAAAGAAAAGGAGTACTTGTGGCACCTTAGAGACTAACCAATTTATTTGAGCATGAGCTTTCGTGAGCTACAGCTCACTTCATCGGATGCATACTGTGGAAATTGCAGAATACATTATTATATACACAGACACCATGAAACAATACCTCCTCCCACCCCACTCTCCTGCTGGTAATAGCTTATCTAAAGTGATCATCAAGATGGGCCATTTCCAGCACAAATCCAGGTTTTCTCACCCTCCGCCCCCCCACAGACAAACTCACTCTCTTGCTGGTAATAGCCCATCCAAAGTGAGCACTCTCTTCACAATGTGTATGATAATCAAGGTGGGCCTTGCAGCAGAACCTCTGTGTGTGTGTGTGTGCCTGTATGAATGAATGTGTGAATAAATATGAAATTGAATGGAATGTTATAGCTATAACTAACTGCTTACTATGATTCTTTCTGTATTCACAATAAATGTGGCATTTTGCCTTTTCCCCTTTAATAAGATCCTGCTGGTTTTTATTTTATTGGTATAACATGGGGAGCTGTAGGGAATTGGCTGGAGCCTCTCTATTGTTGGCTCATGAGTGGTTGGCAAAGCATGTAACACAGTTGGGTGTGTCCCTGCCTGTGGAGGTCTGTGAAAGTGCAGTACCTGCCAGAGGTTTGTGACTTAGCAACCGCACCACAGTGTGAGAGGGATACCCCAGGTTGGTGGGACAGAGGGCTCAGCGGTCTCACAGTGCAGGTTGCACCCCGGGAACCCTATCACAGAGGAACAGAGCTGGCCCAGTACTGCTCCAGCCTTTCCCTGCCTCTCTGCCTTAGTCGGGGGTTTGTAAATCCCATCGGAGGGAGTCTTTCCACTGACTTCATTGGGTTTCAGATTGTGCCTTGGACAACACCACAAAAGGTTTGGAAATAAGATTATACACAGGATGACAGATTTAACTACTGTTTTGAGATCCAACCCACATCTGTTGAGGCCTGAATATGTACATGAGTCTAGAGTTCCATAAATTCTATACACCTCTAGACCAATTCTGATTTGGGACTCCACAATCTCTCATGTCTCAGCATCATCACTTTTTAGCCATTATTTCCCTAAACATACTTCAGGTGAAATCCTGGCCCCATTAAAGTCAATGGTAAATTTTGATTTTTATTACAACGTTGCTAACACTCACATCAAACTAACAACTCTTTCTGCTCCAACCTACATTAAAAAGGTCTGGGAAAAACTTTTTCCATTTTGCATGCATTAATTTCACAGAAATACTTGGCAGACATGAAGCTATATCTGCACAATAGCTGTTCATGATGAAGTCCCCTAAAAAAGCAACTGCCAAAAAGGCATCCTGGTAATAATCTCCCCTGGTTTGCTGATCTTTGCTGAACTCTGATCTTCACCCTCAGGCCTCAATACCTTCCAAATCCTGGTCTAGGTAACATGTTAACTGCCTAATGTAGACAAGGCGATGTGCCTTTAACACTTGTTCAAGTGGTCAAGTTCAATCCGTGGAGGGAGCCCCTGGGAGTTCACTCGCTGCCAGGGCTAGAGTGTCAATTCAAAGAATTCCAGAATGGCTGTGAAGTGCTATAGTTGTGTAACCTAGATAAGAAGGGGATGTGTAATGACAGGGTCAGGAGAGGATGGTGCTGTTTGGAAAAGGGTCACTGCAAGGAGGGGTGGGGGTTGTGTGAGGGGCATTGAAGAGAGGCTTATAGGAGCTGTGGGAGGGATGGGTTGGAGGGCTGGGAGCAAGGGGAGCTGTGTGTGGCAGTGCCAGTAGTTTTCTCCACCCCACCCCCTGCCATCCATTCCCCCTCCCCTTCTCTCTCTCAACTGCTTGCTCCCTCTCACCACTGCTGTACCAGGAATGGACTCACCACTGCTACACCAGGGTTGAGTCACTGGACGCACCTGGGACAGATTCTGCCTGCAGCACCATGCTGGGGCCCCACAGACTTGCCTCATTGCCACTGCTGGGCTCTGGGGACGCTCTCTGCTCCTCCTGCTGCTGGGCAGCCAGGTGGCCCAGTGCCAAGCAAGCCCTGGTACCACCAGAATGGGGCTTCACCTGGGCTGTGTACACAGGTGGCAGAGTGGCTCAGATTTGAGGTAGCCGAGTCCCCTCTAGTTCTAGCCACCCCTGCCTGTGCTTAGTAGTAGTAGGGCCATGACTCAGGTGGCCCCACCACAGCTCAGGCCCCCTTTTATCATTTCTACTCTATCCATTTTCTGTATAATGTACCCTACATTCCACTCAACTACATGCCCCATACATCCACTCACACTTTGATGCTACACCTTTTTCAGTGCTGTGCTCTATACTACCTCCCCCTGTACACTTGGGCCCAGATTGAGCAAAGCACCTAAACATGTGCATTGCAACCTTTTCTTTCATCATATCCTTCCTAACAGGCAACCTATTCCAGTTAGTACTACAGTAGTGTTCTGCACTCCTTTGCCCTTGTGACGGAGTGCTGTTGGCAGCTATAAAATGAGCCCTTTGAAAGCCAGCATCCTGGTCACTTAGCTCACCCAGGGCACTGGATGCAATTCGCGTAGTTGTGATTTGGAAGGGTAGAAGGGATGAGGTAATTAGTTCAACAGCTGGGAAGCTGAGAAGAAAGCAAGCAGCATGAAAGGCTGAGTTAGGGAACAGGAAGGGGGCTCCATGGAACTACTGTTACTACTTATGCTCCCGGTACATCACACTGGAACAAAGGCACTTGGTGGAGGTACCTCGGTGGACTGTGTGTGTTGCTTAATTTACAGAGAGAGCCAGCCAGTCCTCCCAGGAGCTGAAGGGGGAACCCGTTCACAGTTCCACATTACTAAAAACCTGTGTAGGATTTAATAACACAACTCAAATCATTTTACCCTGCAGGACAAACGAATTTTAAGCACTTTAACCTTCCCCCCCAATGCTCTCTTCTTCCCACCTCCTGTATGAGGGGATATATTTACTATGGTATTACGTGTAAATTATAATGTAAGTGCTTCAGCTCAGGGCCCTTGCTTTATCCCTGTCTGCCAATATCTAAAGAATGAAATCAAAATAAATATTTTAAGAATAAACTCAAGGCAATTACTTTCTATCACATCATTTTCTATCACATCAGTTTTAAATGCTGAATGATGTAGGTCCCAGACTGAATCTAGAATGCCGAGCAGAAGCACAACAAGGCTGGACCTGCTACACAATACAGCTTCTGTCTCTCTTTCCCCACCTCAGTGTGGGTGTGGTCTCTTCTACCCATCACCACTCAGGTAGCACACTTCCCCACTCCCTTTTCCGAGAAGATCTCCCTTCCCCTCTCAGCACCTCCATAAACCCAAACTGAGACCCAAGATTTTCAAAAACAGGCAACTAAAGTTACACTATGGGAGTTTCATCCAGGACACATCACATGATCCATTGTCTACAGCCAACCCCTAAGATACAACCGAATTTGCTCCAATCCCTCAGACAGAGACAAACACCTACAAGATCTTTATCAAGCATTCTTAAAACTACAATACCCACCTGGGGAAATGAGGAAACAGATTGACAGAGCAAGACGGGTACCCAGAAGTCAACTGCTACAGGACAGGTCCAACAAAGAAAATAGCAAAACACCACAGGCCATCACATACAGCCCCCAGCTAAAACCTCTCCAGCACATCAGCGATCTACAATCTATCCTGGAAAACAGTCCCTCTCTCACAGACATTGGGAGGCAGGCCAGTCCTTGCTTGCAGACAGCTCCCCAACCTGAAGCAAATACTCACCAGCAACTGCACACCACACCACAGAAACACTAACCCAGGAACCAATCCCTGTAGCAAACCCCGTTGCCTACTCTGTCCCCATATCTACTCTAGCGACACCATCAGAGAACCCAGCCACATCATCAGGGGCTCATTCACCTGCATGTCTACTAATGTTATATACACGATTGTGTTCCAGCAATGCCCCTCTGCCATGTACATTGGCCAAACCCGACAGTCTCTACAAAAAAGAATAAATGGACACAAATCAGACATCAGGAATGGTAACATACAAAAGCCAGTAGGAGAACACTTCAATCTTCCTGGATATTCTCTAACATATTAAAAAGTAGCCATACTTGAACCAAAACAAAAAACCCCACACACTGCAGAAACAGACTTCAAAGAGAAAATGCAGAACTAAAATTCATTTGCAAATTTAACACCATTAATTTGGGCTTGAATAGGGCCTGGGAGTGGCTGGCTCACTAAAAAAGCAGCTTTGCCTCTCCTGGAATTTACACCTCCTCATCAATTATTGGGAGTGGGCTACATCCACCCTGATCAAACTTGCCCTGGCAACACTGGTTCTCCACTTGTAAGGTAACTCCCTTCTCTTCATGTGTCAGTATGTAATGCTGCCATCTGTAATTTTCATTCCATGCATCTGAAAAAGTGGTTTTTTTACTCACTAAAGCTTATGCCCAAATAAATCTTAGTCTTTAAGGTGCCACCTGACTCCTTATTGCTGTGGGTGAAGTTTTCAAGAGCACCTAAATTAACTTAGCCTAAGTCCCTTTTTCAAGTGACTTAGAGACCCCACTGTCCAAAACTGAGACTTAGGTGCTGACTTATTTATTTGATGCCCATAATTAGGCAACTAAATAAGTGAGCTGTTTGTCAAAGTGCTGAGCACCCCTCAACAGGAGATACTGGAGCCTCTGGACTTTTGAGGGGGGAAGAGCTGGCCTCTTAGTAGGGTGCCTAAATAGCTAGGGGCCTAATTTTAGTCTTTTATTATTTAATCGTGGCCTGAATTCTGACCTCTCCCTTTGCTCTTTCACTGCCACCTCCCTGCTCCCTCCCACCCCGTTCCCAGTCCCGGCAGCCAACAGCTTGAGGGCGTTTAGCGGGGGGCAGAGACTTCAGCGGAGCTTCACTTTCCTAGCGCTCACGTGCCCCCAGCAGCACACGCCCACCGGGGCGCGTTACAATTTGCACACGAGCACGGCTGAAACCGGCCTTGCACCGACCGTATCCAGGTCCGAGCCCCGGCGCGGAGCGGGGATCCCAGCTGCCCGGGACAGCGGGTGGCTCCTGCCTCTGGCTGGCGTTGGGAGGAAGGTCAGCGTGCGCGCGTCTGCCGCGGGGCTAGTGGGGACGGGGCAGTGGCTGCTGCCCTCCGCGTCGCGCTGCAACGTTACACGCCGGCCTGCGGCCACAGCAGACCTTAGTCCTGCCGGAGCAAAGGCTCGCGCTGCTGTCGGGCAGACGCTGGCAGCAGGCCGAGGGTGAGCGCGGCGGGAGCCTCCGTAGGCAGCAGGGCCGGGGAGGTTCTTCTCCGAACCAGCCACTGAGCGAGCCCCCAGCCTGACCCGCCACGGCCTGCTCCGGGGGCCCGCCGGAGCGAAGTCTCCTGCCCACTAAGCATCGCCTGCTTTCAGGGCGGCTCCACCAATTTTGCCTCCCCAAATTGCCGCCGCGGCGGGAAGGGAGCCGGCCCTGCCTGCTTTGCTCCCCCCTCCCCCCGCTTGTTACAACCGGCTTCCAGAGCCCTGAAATCCTTTGCAGGCAGGGCTTAGTCCCCGCAGAGGGAAATGTAAAGAGTTACCGGCTCCTGGCCGCTCAGTTTCAGAGCGAAAACGTCTGCCTTGCATTGCACGATAGAAAATCAGCTAGAAGCTCAGAAATGTGTAATATGCACATAATTTTAAGGAACAGTATCTCTTTCCTTTAAAAAGATGCCCCCATCATCCTTGAATCCCAAAATGCATTGCAGAGAAGGGGAGTCGAACTAGGATCAGTCCAGGATATTGATCAAATTTTAATCCAAAAGAAGGAAATTTGAACAGTTTATAGTAACTTCAGAACGTGCATTTGATGGGACCGTCACCATCCAAATTCACCTACCTGTTGACTTACTAGGTGTGTCAGTAACCGGGTATTACTTACATTTGCTTCTGCAGTTGCCTGCAGTTAGTAACAAGTAACATTAACGTCACTTCTGAGTTCTACCTTGCTTCCTTGTGTACAGTGAGCTGTATTCTTTTCTGGTGCAACACTGAATAGTCAACAGATACATTTGGACTAGTATTTCAAAAGTGATATTTTTGTCCTGGGGAAAAGATGAATTCTAGGTCCTGCAGGAAGAGTATTTCCCTAGCCACATACATTTCTATTTGAAATATTTTCTAGAACATGCAGCAACTGATTCTGGTCTCACACTAGTGTAACTAGGAATAGTCTCACTGAAAACAATACAAATGACCCTATTGGAAAACTGGTGGAAGTGAAAGCGGAATTAGGTCCATGCTTTTGATATCAAGTTTGGAGGTGGATTTTTTCAGTGAATCCTAAAAGAATGTCAATCGTCCTAGCAGCTTTCAAAAAACAAAAACGTCAACCTGTTGAAGATGGATTGCATCGCTTTCCTTTCCAGAAGCCCTCTGCCGACAGTCATTCTGGTCCTGTGATGGTCTAGCACAGGGGTGGGCAAACTTTTTGGCCTGAGTGCCACATCGAGGTTGCGAAATGGTGTGGAGGGCTGGGTAGGGAAGGCTGTGCCTCTGCAAACAGCCTGGCCCCTGCACCCTATCCGCCCCCTGCCACTTCCCACCCCCTGACTGCCCCCCTCAGAATTCCTGACCCATCCAACCCCCCCTGCTCCTTGTCTCCTGATCGCCCCCTCCTGGAACCCCCCACCCCTAACCCCCCCCCCCCCCCCCCCAGGACTCAACCCCCTATCTAGATTAGGACCCAGCAAGTTGTAAGACTGGGCCCATCCATAATAATATTTTCCTTAAGTTCTAGACACAGTTCAGTCTGCCTATGATTATGAAAAACAATGCCTGTTGCTACATTAGGGAGCTTTGGTATGCAGAAGTACAGGGCGCATACAGGAGGTTTTCTTCTACTGCAGTAGGAGACCCTGCAGTTTGAGAATGAAAGGATATTTTAATTGGGTTGTTCATATAAATACAAATAACAGAAATAACATTAAAACAGGAATACATTCACTAAAGCAACATTGATTGCTATGTGTTAGTAATCTATAAAACATAAATACAGCCATGTGCACTTGATTGCTCCAAACTTTGAAATAATTTTCATATTTTTTGCCCAGTAGGTGAATTTTTTCTTCACCGTCATTACTAATTGACTTTAGTTACTCTTGTTCTCTGTGAACTGATAAGTATTTCCTAACCATGAAAAATGTTTAGGTTTTGAAATTTGTTTTCTTTCTGCATTGGAACAAAACTAAAACCTTTTCAAATTGTTCACAACTAGGGAGAGTGGGAGAAAGAGCTTCCTAATCACTGGGCTATTGGCTATTCTGAATGGGTGTCTCTCTCTCTCCCTCCCTGTCTCCCTCCAGCTTTTTACATCTGATGGAAATTGTTTACTGTAGTAAGGTCCTTTTGGAGGCAAAGGAAAAATCAGTTTGAAACATTTTGGAAGACATTCATAATTATGCATTATTTAAACCACATCTCTGTCTCCTAGTCAGACAAGTGTTGTGCCATATTGTGACGGCTTGCATAAGTTAGAGAACTTAAATGCTATACTTAATTCAGCTAACAAAACAAAGCTGGATTCTCATTAGAAAGAGCTGATGGTTGCTTCAGATCTGTCACTCTTCTACACTCGTAATTTGTCTTTAATTTACAGTAACTTTTGCTTTTTGGGACAAGTGACATTAGTGAAGCATTCAGTTCATCTCATTCCTTCATACACCTCCAAATTCTCCTGATAAATGTGGCATGGCTATTTATACTAATCTTAAAATCCAAGGACTTGATCCAAATCTAACTGAAATCAATGAGAGTCCTTCTGATGACATTATTGGGTGCTGGACTGGAACTCAGAGGAATAAATTCCAGAACAACTGGAATGTATATACTATAATTATTTAATGTAATAACCTGAAATGCTTTATAAATTCTTTTCTTCATTGTTTGGTATGCTATCTTAGAAATACAGCATTTCATTCTCTACTGTGAAGTTTGTTTGTTTTTTGACCATTTTCAGTTGACAATTTCATTTTTCCCTTCCCCTCCTTGTCTTTTAAATGAACCCAATATAGAGCCGCTACTTACTTCCTTTTTTATGTGTGTGTGCATCAGAATTGTTGATGTTCCCCAAAAATGTATATGTCTCTCAAAACAGTGCTGGTTAACTACTACAGCAAAAACAAAGAGTGAGAGCGAGAGAGAGAGAGAGAGCACAAAACCACTATACATTGTTTTGTGAATGGGCTCCCCAAAATAAGTGTCATCTAAACATTCATTAAGAACATTTTTAAAAAGCTATTTTGAATCAATATGAAGGGAATTCATTTTAATTAAATTGTGAGCTTAACAATGTGGTATTCCCCCATTTTAATTATCTTACTAAATGGCCGAGTTAAACAGATTGTATGTTCGAAAAGTTTTTTACTGATGGATATTTTTAATGTGTTTACAATCCAATGTCATGAACCATGTTGAAAAGTGATGTTTCCTTTTTCCTTCCTTTTTCTAGCCCGTTGTGTCCCGTTTAACTAATGAACTGAATTGCTGCTTGTCTTATAGACATGAATTACTCTCATTTCATCACTGCAGTAAGTGCCGCAAGAAAGGCATCTCCAATAAGAGTTCTGAGTGAGTAGACACTGGTCACCCCTCACTAACAGCTCCTAAACCGTATTGCCCTGTCTTCTGAACTCAGCCATGACACTGCAGATAAATAGCGGAGCAGTCTTACGAGAAAACTGTGGGCAATTATAACCTAATACGTATATAGCTAACAAATATGCTGTGTGTCTTATTTGCTTTCAATGGGTAAAGGCAGAGGTAGCTGAGATAGTTTGCCTTTGTTCCATAAAATGAATACACATTGTACCCAATGGAAACCACCCCACACAGAGAAAAGAAATGAAAATAGTAACACTGTTTAATTCTTTTAAATTCATGCCAAAAAATATTTCTGCTAATACCCCTGCTTCTGGAATTGTGGCCATTAAACTGTGATTTTTGTTGCCGAATTTTTATTAGTTGTACAGGACCATTTGACTATTAGGAAAGATGAGACTGACCTTCAGGAGGACTTCCTCTTCAATTCAATAATAGTTAATTATTGAATCGAAGAGGACATCTTCCGAAAGGTCAGTCTCATCTTTCCTCGCACTTCTGACTGCCTTTGCCTGTCACTTGAAGAAGACTAAGGCTTAAGGCCAGAAGTGACCATCATGATCATCTAGTCTGATCTCCTGCATATCACAGAGCATGCAGAAACACCCCAGGTTGAAAACCACAGGTCCTTAGTAACAACCAGTTTATATTCCCCTTATTTTGTAAACCAGTGGATTAGAGAGAAGAAGTTTGTTTCTTCCCCCACTTTTTAACAAATAGAGGTGAAAATTATATTAAGTCTTGTAAAGGAATAAACACTTGAAAAGACAAGCCTTTATGAAGACACATCCCTTCATTTAGCACTTTTGCATATGTTTCAATAAAAAGTGAGCATGTAGAAACATTCCAGGGTTAAAAACACAGAGAACCTGTTTATAAAAGTAAATTATAGTGATAAAAACGTTCTCCCTTGGTTTTAGACTAACATGGGTTATTTTTTAGTAAGCACAATATGAAAAAACAGGCTTTTGCTGCAAAGCCATTGTTAGCAAAAACAGCCTCTGTGATCAGAGAGAAGAAGGTTGCTTTTTCACCTGCTTTTTAACAAACACAAGTTAAAGTTACATTAAGTTTTGTAAAGGAATAAAGCTCTGCTTTATATTTACGTGAAAAGACAAACCTATCTGAAGAAACAACCCTTTATTTACAGGGGTGTTTCAATAATAAAGAGCATGCAGAAGCATCCCAGGTTTAAAACCCCAGGTTCTTAGTAACAGACAGTTTATATTCCCCTTATTTTGTCAACCTCTGGATCAGAGAGAAGAAGTTTGTTTCTTTCCCCACTTTTTTAAAAAGAGAGGTGAAAGTCTTCTAAGGGTATAAACACTTGAAAAGACAAGCCTATACGAAGACACACATGCCTTCATTTAGCCCCTTAAGCATAAGTGTTTCAATAAAATGTGAGTCTGCAGAAACAGTTCAGGGTTAAAAAACACAGAAAACCTGTTTATAAAAGTACTGTATAGTGATAAAAAAGCTTTCCCCTAGGTTTTAGGCTAGCACTAGTCATTTTTTTTTTTAGTAAGGACAGTTTGAAACAGCAGGCTTTTGCAGAAAAGCAGCTGTCAGCAAAAACAGCCAGCCAGTAGATCAGAGATAAGAAGGCTGCTTCTTTGCCTGCTTTTTAACAAATACAAGTGAAAGTTATATTAAGTTTTGTAAAGGAATAAATACTTTAAAAGACAAGCCTATATGAAGACAGAGCCCTTTATTTAACATTTTTACATGTGTGTTTCAATTAAAAAAAAAAATGAGCATGCAGAAAACACCCCCGAGTGAAAACCACAGATCCTTAGTAACAGCTAGTTTATATTCCAATTGTTCTGTAATCCAGTGGATCAGAGAGAAGTTGATTTTCCTCCCCACTTTTTAACAAATCCATGTGAAAGTTATAATAAGCTTTTATTTTCCTAGGACTTTTAGATTTAAGTATGAATTTTTCTGTTGCATTATCAGAATGTCTTTGTTTTTAAATGTTTGCAGCCCGTGTGCTGAGACACAGGTACAAGCTCCTGTGTTCGTTTTGGGTCCATAGATTTTATTAAAATAATACAACACAGGCTGGAGCTTTCTCTAAATTTTAAAAGCAGATAAGACTAATTAGGCTAGCCAGTGCTCCATGCACTATAGTCTGCCTTAGCAAGGCTCTAGGGGTCACTCCTTCAATTTGCTTGGTTTTTTTTACACAGACTTCTTTTCTAACTTTTTAAATGCTGTTAAAGTTTTTAAAAATGGTGAGATTGCATTGAAAGATACTTTATGAAAGTTTTAAGAAGTATTTTATTCCATTTACTGATTGTAAAAGACAAAAAACACTGCTTTGTGACTGCGCGAAGCTTAGAGATAGCCTATCTGAAGAATACCCTCACCCCTTGACTTTTCCCCCATACTTTTAACACGTGCTAAACATGCAGTGTTTCATTATATAAATATTTTTAACATTTAACATGAAAATACAGAATTGACTGAGATGTAAAATAACATGACCTTTTTAAAGGATATTCTGTATGCAGTGAGGCCTATTTGAAGCATTATGGTTTTTTAAAAGTTTATTATGACAAAGCAGTATTGACTGAGCTGTAACAAATCAAGACCCCTTTTAGGGATATTTTGTAGAAGTTTAGTGAACTAAAAAGGCTTAAGATACTAGCTGTCCTTTTAAAAATAATGTTTTTAAAGTACCAAAACAACTGGGTAAGAATATGAAAACTGGCAATGGAGGGGAGTTTACATATGTGTTTTTAATCAAAAAACAAGATTCCTTTTTAAAGTTTGGATTTATACAAAAAACACAAGAAAAAATAGCTTCTGTAACTTTTACTTGCATTTGTTAAAAAGTTTGGGAAAGAAGCAGACTTCTTATCTCTGATCTACTGACTCACAGTCGCTGTTTTTGCTGACAGGAGCTTTGCTGCAGCTTCAAGTTGTGCTTACTAAAAAATAGCCCATGTTAGTCTAAAACCTAGGGAAAAACTTCTAAAAATTGTTTGTTACTAAAGGATTATGGTTTTAACTTTTATTAAAGCCTCTATGTAAAAGGTCTACATTGCAGGAAAAATGCTTGGGGATTTGTATTTTTAAATAAGAATAAGGCAGTTAAAGGGGGGCGGGGGGAGGAGAGAAGGGAATTGGCTCTTGTTTAAAATCTTGGGACTATAGGATTAATTCAGGGAAAACAAATTCTATGACGCTGCTGTAGAACAACATCTGATTGGTCCAATCCAAAGGCGGTGATAACAAGTCTGAGGGGCAGTAAATCTGGGAAGTTGGTTCATTCGGCAGAAAGACTGGAAGGGTAAAAGCGCTCTCTCTCTCTCTCTCTGATCAACCACGTGCTGTCTATCTTTGCCCTTTGCAAAGGGGCTCTCTTTTCCCTTTTCTTGCCCTGTTCTCTCTTTTAACCTCTCTTTATATGTTTCTTTTATTTAACTCTTTTTAAATGCTTTTTTCTTAACCTACTCTTGTATTTAATTGTTTGAATGCTTTTCTATTAACTTTTTTACCATGTGCTTACTAAACGGGATCTGCCTTAGTAAATTCCCTCTTTTTTTGCTATGTGTGTTTTTCTTAAACCTAGCTTTTAATATTATTTAATGTTTTTAAAAGCTCTTTTCTTAACCTACCCTGATATTTAATAGTTTAAATGTTTTTTCTTAACCTACCCTTGAATTTAAATGTTTTTCTATTCACTTTTTTACCATGTGCTTACTAAACAGGGAATTAGTAAATTCCCTTTTTAAACCTAGTTTTTAATTTAATGTTTTAAAGGCTCTTTTCTTAACCTAACCTGAGAGTGAGTAGTTTAAATGCTTTTTTCTTAGCCCCCCCTTTATAGTTTTTGGCCAGGTGCTTACTAAACAGGCTCTGACTTAGTAAATTTCCTTTTTAAACCTAGCTTTAATATTATTTAGCTCTTTTCTTAACCTACCCTGATAGTTAATAACCTTTTATATTTATTTCACATTTTTCTGTTCTTGAATAACATGCCAAACTAGACCTTTACAATTCTCTCTCTGCCTCCCCAAATAACTTTTCTTTCCTTTTTTTCCTCTAAACCTTACCCAGACTTTCTTTTTTCATCTTTAAACTCTCTCACTCTATTCTTTCAACCTTTTTCTCTAAATGTATCCAAGCACAAACACACACAACACACGAAATTTTTTTTTCAAAATGGCCAACAGCGCCAAACTTCGGCGCCAACAGAAACAGGGTTGGAGGGCGGGACATAAACCCCAGAGGGAGTGTGGAAACCTGTCAAAAAATAAATGGTGATGAATACTGTTGAGCCGTATACTACTCATGATGTAAAGGCTTCAAGTTACAAAGAATCCACCGTTCACTCTAGAATATTACTCTTGACCTTACCAGCCATATTGATATGCTGAGTAGCTCCTGTACCTATGTCAAGGTTCCTCCCCCACTCTGAACTCTAGGGTAAAGCTGTGGGGACCTGCATGAAAAACCTCCTAAGCTTATCTTTACCAGCTTAGGTCAAAACTTCCCCAAGGTACAAAATATTCCACCCTTTGTCCTTGGATTGGCCGCTACCACCACCAAACAAATACTGGTTACTGGGGAAGAGCTGTTTGGACACGTCTTTCCCCCCAAAATACTTCCCAAAACCTTGCACCCCACTTTCTGGACAAGGTTTGGTAAAAAGCCTCACCAATTTGCCTAGGTGACTACAGACCCAGACCCTTGGATCCTAAGAACAATGAACAATCCTCCCAACACTTGCACCCCCCCTTTCCTGGGAAATGTTGGATAAAAAGCCTCACCAATTTGCATAGATGACCACAGACCCAAACCCTTGGATCTGAGAACAATGAAAACGCATTCAGTTTTCTTACAAGAAGACTTTTAATAAAAATAGAAGTAATAAGAAATAAGAAATCCCCCCTGTAAAATCAGGATGGTAGATACCATACAGGGTAATTAGATTCAAAACATAGAGAACCCCTCTAGGCAAAACCTTAAGTTACAAAAAAGATACACAGACAGAAATAGTTATTCTATTCAGCACAATTCTTTTCTCAGCCATTTAAAGAAATCATAATCTAACACGTACCTAGCTAGATTACTTACTAAAAGTTCTAAGACTCCATTCCTGATCTATCCCCGGCAAAGACAGAATATAGACAGACCCACAGACCCTTTGTTTCTCTCCCTCCTCCCAGCTTTTGAAAGTATCTTGTCTCCTCATTGGTCATTTTGGTCAGGTGCCAGCGAGGTTACCTTTAGCTTCTTAACCCTTTACAGGTGAGAGGAGCTTTCCCCTGGCCAGGAGGGATTTCAAAGGGGTTTACCCTTCCCTTTATTTTTATGACAACCTATCAACTTCCTTGGCTGTTTCACTCCATCACTGCTTCTTACTTGCCCCACTCTGTGCAGCTAGCTCTAGATTCATACTGTACACCAATGGTTCTCAACCAGGGGTATGCGAACCCCTGAGGGTACACAGAGGTTTCCAGAGGGTACATCAACTCATCTAGATATTTGCCTAGTTTTATAACAGGCTATATAAAAAGCACTAGTGAAGTCAATACAGACTTGAGCATGCAAGGGTGTAATCAGAAAGGCCAAAACACAACTGGAGTTGCAGCTAGCAAGGGGTGTGAAGGGTAACAAGAAGGGTTTCTACAGGTATGTTAGCAACAAGAAAAAGGTCATGGAAAGTGTGGGTCCCTTAATGAATGGGGGAGGCAACCTAGTGACAGATGATGTGGAAAAAAGCTGAAGTACTCTATGCTTTTTTTGCCTCTGTCTTCACAGACAAGGTCAGTTCCCACATTGCTGTCCTGGGCAACACAGTATGGGGAGGAGGTGAGCAGCCCTCAGGGGTGAAAGAACAGGTTAAGAACTATTTAGAAAAGCTGGACGTGCACAAGTCCATGGGTCCAGACCTAATGCATCCAAGGGTGCTGAGGGAATTGGCTGATGTGATTGCAGAGCCATTGGCCATTATCTTTGAAAACTCATGGCAATTGGGGAGGTCCAGGACAACTGGAAAAAGGCAAATATAGTGCCCATCTTTTAAAAAGGAAAGAAGGAGAACTCAGGGAACTACAGACCAGTCAGCCTCACCTCAGTCCCCTGGAAAAATCATGGAGCAGGTCCTCAAGGAAACCATTTTGAAGCACTTGGAGGAAAGGAAGGTCATCAGGAACAGTCAACATAGATTCACCAAGGGCAAGTCATGCCTGACCAACCTGATTGCCTTCTGTGATGAGATAACTGGCTCTGTGGATATAGGGAAAGCAGTGGATGTGATATATCTTGACTTTAGCAAAGCTTTTGATACAGTCTCCCACAGTATTCTTACCAGCAAGTTAAAAAAGTATGGATTGGATGAATGGATATAAGGTGGATAGAAAGCTGTCTAGATTGTCGGGCTCAACAAGTGATCAACGGCTCGATGGCTAGTTGGCAGCCGGTATCAAGTGGAGCACCCCAGGGGTTGGTTTTGTTCAACATATTTATTAATGATCTGGGTGATGGGATAGATTGCACCCTCAGCAAGTTCGCAGATGACTAAACGGGGGGGAGAGGTAAATATGCTGGAGGGTAGGGATAGGGTCCAGAGTGACCTAGACAAATTGAAGGATTGGGCCAAAAGAAATTTGAGGTTCAACAAGGACAAGTTCAGAGTCCTGCACTTAGGACAGAAGAATCCCATGCACTGCTACAGGCTGGGGACTGACTGGCTAAGCAGCTGTTCTGCAGAAAAGGACCTGGGGATTACAGTGGATGAGAAGCTGAATATGAGTCAACAGTGTGCCCTTGTTGCCAAGAAGGCTAACGGCATATTGGGCTGCATTAGTAGGAGCATTGCCAGCAGATTGAGGGAAGTGATTATTCCCCTCTATTCAGCACGGATGAGGCTGAGGGAACTGGGCTTGTTTAGTCTGCAGAAAAGAAGAGTGGGGGACAGGGGGATTTGATAGCAGCCTTCAACTACCTGAAGCGGGGTTCCAAAGAGGATGAAGCTCATCTGTCCTCAGTGGTGGCAGATGACAGAACAAGGAGCAGTGGTCTCAAGCTGCAGTGTGGGAAGTCTAGGTTGGATGTTAGGAAACACTATTTCTCTAGGAGGGTGGTGAAGCACTGAAATGGGTTACCTAGGGAGGTGGTGGAATCTCCATCCTCAGAGGTTTTTAAGGCCTGGCATGACAAAGCCCTGGCTGGGATGATTTAGTTGGTGTTGGTCCTGCTTTGAGCAGGGGTTGGACTAGATGACCTCTTGAGGTCTCTTCCAACCCTAATCTCCTATGATTCTGTGACTAAAATTTCATACAGACAAAATGAGAAAGTAAGCAATTTTTCAGTAATAATGTGCTGTGACACTTTTGTATTTTTATGTCTATTTTTGTAAGCAAGTAGTTTTTAAGTGAGGTGAGACTTGGGGGTACGCAAGACAAATCTGACTCCTGAATTATCACAGATTGAAGTGTCACTAGAGGAGGTTTTGGAATTAATTGAGAAACTTAACAGTAACAAGTCACCGGGACCTAATGGCATTTACCCAAGAGTTCTGAAAAAACTCAAATGTGAAATTGCAGAACTATTAACTATGGTTTGTAACCTGTCCTTTAAATCTGCTTCTGTACCCAATGACTGGAAGATAGCTAATGTAATGCCAATATTTTAAAAGGGCTCTAGAGGTGATCCTGGCAATTACAGACCAGTAAGTCTAACATCAGTACCGGGCAAATTAGTTGAAACAATAGTAAAGAATAAAATTGTCAGATGCGTAGAAGAACATAAATTGTTGGGCAAAAGTCAACATAGTTTCTGTAAAGGGAAATCATGTCTTACTAATCTATTAGAGTTCTTTGAAGGGGTCAACAAACTTGTGGACAAAGGGGATCCAGTGGACATAATGTTCTTAGATTTCCAGAAAGCCTTTGACAAGGTCCCTCACTAAAGGCTCTTACGTAAATTAAGTTGTCACGGGATAAGAGGGAAGATCCTTTCATGGACTGAGAACTGGTTAAAAGACAGGGAACAAAGGGTAGGAGTAAATGGTATTTTCAAAATGGAGAGGGGTAACTAGTGGTGTTCCCCAAGGGTCAGTCCTAGGACCAATCCTATTCAACTTATTTATAAATGATCTGGAGAAAGGGGTAAACAGTGAGGTGGCAAAGTTTGCAGATGATACTAAACTGCTCAAGATAGTTAAGACCAAAGCATACTGTGAAGAAATTTCAAAAAGATCTCACAAAACTAAGCGATTGGGCAACAAAATGGCAAATGAAATTTAATGTGAATAAATGTAAAGTAATGCACATTGGAAAAAATAACCCCAACTATTCATACAATATGATGGCGGCTACTTTAGCTACAACTAATCAGGAAAAAGATCTTGGAGTCATCATGGAGAGTTCTCTAAAGACATCCACACAGTGTGCAGCGGCAGTTAAAAAAGGCAAACGGGATGTTAGGAATCATTAAAACAGGGATAGAGAATAAGACGGAGAATATCTTATTGCCCTTATATAAATCCATGGTATGCCCACATCTTGAATACTGTGTACAGATGTGGTTCCCTCATCTCAAAAAAGATATACTGGCATTAGAAAAGGTTCAGAAAAGGGCAACTAAAATGATTAGGAGTTTGGAACGGGTCCCATATGAGGAGGGATTAAAGAGGCTAGGACTTTTCAGCTTGGAAAAGAGGAGACTAAGGGGGGATAGGATAGAGGTATATAAAATCATGAGTGATGTGGAGAAAGTGAATAAGGAAAAGTTATTTACTTGTTCCCGTAATATAAGAAGTAGGGGCCCCCAAATGAAATTAATGGGCAGCAGGTTTAAAACAAGTAAAAGGAAGTTCTTCTTCACACAGCCCACAGTCAACCTGTGGAACTCCTTGCCTGAGGAGGTTGTGAAGGCTAGGACTATAACAGGATTTAAAAGAGAACTGGATAAATTCATGGAGGTTAAGTCCATTAATGGCTATTAGCCAGGATGGGTAAGGAATGGTGTCCCTAGCCTCTGTTTGTCAGAGCGTGGAGATGGATGGCAGGAGAGAGATCATTTGATCATTACCTGTTAGGTTCACTCCCTCGGGGAAACCTGGCATTGGCCACTGTCGGTAGACAGGATACTGGGCTGGATGGACCTTTGGTCTGACCCAGCATGGCCATTTTTATGTTCTTAAAGAGGTACAGTAGTCTGGAAAGGTTGAGAACCACTGCTATACATGCTATTGTTGATAGCTGATTGTTCCATATGGCAGGAAAAAATGCTCCTGTACCGCCAGCTGAGGCCTACATGGAGCCAGTTGCAAAATAAGGGCCTAAAAACATACACCTTTTGTAACTGCTTTTAGCCTACATCCCATCACCTCCTCACTGTGGGCCAAATTCTTCCCTGGGGTGTAGGCTGGCAGTTGCCATTTCACTTCAGTGGGCATTACGTGCATGAACTTGGGTAAAATTTAGATCTTCTTTGTTTTTCTAGCTGCTCTTTAGAAACCTGCTTCAAGTGGTATTTTGGTAACTTCTGAATTTATAAACAAAAGCATTATGTGGTATGTCTTGAAAACACTAAACAAACTAAAGGTGTTGCTTTCAAAAATAAGAGTTGTCAACTTTTTCCCCCACAAAGTAGAGCATTAAGATATTAGGTGTTTGTCATAAATATAAAGGGAAGGGTAAACCCCTTTAAAATCCTTCCTGGCGAGAGGAAAAATCCTCTCACCTGTAAAGGGTTAAGAAGCTAAAGGTAACCTCGCTGGCACCTGACCAAAATGACCAATGAGGAGACAAGATACTTTCAAAAGCTGGGAGGAGGGAGAAAAACAAAGGGTCTGTGTCTGTCTGTGTGATGCTTTTGCCGGAATGGAGTCTTAGAACTTAGTAAGTAATCTAGATAGGTATGTGTTAGATTATGATTTCTTTAAATGGCTGAGAAAATAGCTGTTCTGAATAGAATGAATATTCCTGTCTGTGTGTCTTTTTTGTAACTTAAGGTTTTGCCTAGAGGGATTCTCTATGTTTTGAATCTAATTACCCTGTAAGGTATCTACTATCCTGATTTTACAGAGGTGATTCCTTTTTACTTCTATTAAAAATCTTCTTGTAAGGAAACTGAATGCTTTTTCATTGTTCTAAGATCCAAGGGTTTGGGTCTGTGGTCACCTATGCAAATTGGTGAGGATTTTTACCAAACCTTCCCCAGGAAGTGGGGTGCAAGGGTTGGGAGGATTTTGGGGGGAAAGACGTTTCCAAACTACGTTTTTTCAGGAACCCAGATAAAGTTTGGTGGTGGCAGTGGAAGTCCAAGGGTAAAATAGTTTGTACCTTGGGGAAGTTTTAACCTAAGCTGGTAAAAGTAAGCTTAGGAGGTTTTCATGCAGGTCCCACATCTGTATGCTAGAGTTCAGAGTGGGGAAGGAACCTTGACAGTGTTCAAAGTTTAAAAACTAATTATAGTTACAAAAACAGCTTGTTCTAATGACTAGAAAAGCAATCCAGACTGGAGTAAAAAAACTTATTTATTTACTTTATTTATTTATTTATTTTAAGAGGAGGTGGCTTTCCCTGCAATTTTTCCAGTAAAAATTCTGGTCTTGCATACCCCGTGCTGCTGGATTACACTACTGAAAACTAGAGAATAAGCAGGATTGAGATATCACAGATATCAAAGAATTAAAACCTGATTAATAGGAGGCGGAAATGATTTTTACTCAGACTATTTAAAACTTTTCATTTTACACCTATGTAATTCAAACAGCTGGAAGGAAAGCTATCTTTGTTAAAGATTTACCATCCATGCCTGTTCAGTTAATGCCAAGAAAGCTCACAATGTATTTTTGAGTCAGCCAAGAAAATAAATGATAAATGTTGGCATGCCTGATGTCTAAAAAGACTGCATTATCCAACAAAGGGTACAAACAGGCACAAATCTGCATTAACTTTTCCTCTGCAGGTCCCCTTTAAATATTATATAGGAAATGAAGGGATGGATGGGGGAAGGGAAAATGTTATATCTTGAATAGGCTAATGTGTAATGGAGGTTTTCTTCCTCATCTTTCACTGTAGCTGAAATGATGCAGAAGTCTCCCCCTTCACTAATCTCCTTGGCTGGAGGAGTACCGAACCCCAACACTTTCCCATTTAAGATGGCCACTATTACCACGAGAGATGGAACAGCTGTGGATATTGGGGAGGATTTGATGAAGAGAGCCCTCCAGTACTCTCCCTCAGCAGGGTACTTATCAAGACACTTTACAAGAATAACAATAAATAACAGGTTTCAGAGTAACAGCCATGTTAGTCTGTATTCGCAAAAAGAAAAGGAGTACTTGTGGCACCTTAGAGACTAACCAATTTATTTGAGCATGAGCAGTTGCTGCTTTAATAGTTGATCTTTACAAACATGTTTTATTAATTGCTTTTAATTTTCCCCATCTGTATATGTTTTTTTAAAAGTGGTAAGTGACTAATGATTTGTGAGTGGAGGAATGAATTGACAAGTACTGATGTTTATTGATTAACATCAAATAATATTTGAGAGGCCAAAGTCCAGGGTCAGTAACTGTGAGAGTGGCCAGTGTGTTGCAGCACGGTATTCAGCATATCAAAGGGCTTGGCTACACTTGCAAGTTACAGCGCAATAAAGGAGCCCCGGGCGCACTAGCTCACTACCCGTTCACACTGTCAAGGCACGTAGAGCGCTCTGACTCCGCGGCTACAGCGCTGCTGGTACTCCACCTCGGCGAGTGGAATAACGTTTGCTGCGTCCTCTTTGGATCGCCGCAGCACCAGTGTGAACGAGATGTTGCTTTACTGAGCTCTGATCAGCCTCTGGAAACATCCCATAATCCCCTTAAGTCAAGTGGCCACTCTTGTCATTGTTTGGAATCATCTATAGGAATGTGGAAATGCCTTTTGAAAGCTCCGTTTCTGACAGCCAGCTGCTTATCTGCTCCAAGACAAAGCAACCATTAGTGTGGAATGCTGTGTGTGTGTGAGAGAGAGAGAGACGGGGAGGTGAGGGGGGTCTGCTGCTATCTGAACTTACAAGACAGCATGCTGACATGCTCTCAGCCCCCCAAAAACCCAGTCTCTCTCCCCCCACATACACACAACACACTTCCTGTCACACTCCACCCCACCCCACCCCCATTTGAAAAGTACGTTGCAGCCACTTGCATGCTGGGATAGCTGCCCATAATGCACCGCTCCCAATGCCGCTGCAAGTGCTGCAAATGTGGCCATGCCAGTGCAGTTGAAGCTGTCCGTGTGGACAGACTGCAGCGCTTTTCCTACTGCGCTCTCCGAAGGCTGGTTTAACTCAAAGCGCTCTACATCTGCAAGTGTAGCCATGCCCAAAGTAAACAGCTTGCAAAGCATTTTCTTTATATCCCCCCGAATCCTGGTTTGTTTGGCTCATGTTTATACCATTGAAAAAACACCAGTTACTGTCTGGGGTAGTTAAATTAACTCTGATATTTGCCACTGTTAGTACAGGAAATACTGCAGATATCACAGTAAACTCAAACATCATCACGCAGAAAACAAGGCTTGTTTTAGTGGCATGCACTGTAGGGGTGTTAAAATAACAGTATTGGTTCTTTATTTATGTAATGTGAGGACTGCTCTGCAATGACAGTGGTCTACTGACAGTGCCCCCTGTATAAAGTGTTAAACAGAAAGCTAGTATTTGTGAGACTACCACTGAAGAGATAGTTGTCTTGTTGAAAAGGGACTAGTTGTGATACTAACAGTTATGGGTACATCATAATAAGAAATTTTACACCTGGCTCAAAAATATTGTTTAACTGTTTTTGCTGTCATGAGATTGTTCTGCTCTAGAAATACTAGATTTTTTAATTTTGCCTAATACTGAAGGCCTTTTTCAGAGCAGAATGAAAACTCATGTACCATCCTTTATATTGGGGTCCCTGTGCTGCTGTGTGATGTCACTTTGCTGAAATGGTGTCTACCATCACAAGATTTGCAAGTTCCTCTTCAGAACACTGCTGTGCTGAGCAGGAAAGCAGCTTTTTATAGAAACTTGAAATCCATTCACTGTTTTGATTTATTTTCAGATGCCAAGCTATTTTTCCACTTGTGTTGTTCCCCCCTGCCCCTCCAGTTTTGTGTTTATGTATCAGCCCTGATTGAAAGCAATAGGGAGTTAGTGCCACATTTTTAAAGGTATTTAGGTGCTGTAAGATACATAGAGGTGCCTGGTGGGATTTTCAAAACTACCTAGGTGCGCCCCTGAGAATTAGGCATCTAGGTGCTTTTTAAAAATCCCACTAGGCACCTATCTGCATCATTAGGCACGTAAATGCCTTTAGAAATCTGGCCCTTTAGAAATCTGGCCCTTAGTCTGCATAAAGTATGCTACAGGTAGACCTGGGCAAAGATTTTCAAACAAAACTTTTTTTTTTCCCCCTAAAGCACAGATTCAGGTTAACTAAAACATCTTATGAATTTGCTTAAGTTTTTCAGTCCAAAACAAAAAATTCTGAAAAAAATCAAAATGTTTCACTGACATTTTTTAAATGAAACGTTTTGATTTGAAACAACTTTTTGTTTCAAATGTTGCTTCAGTTTTAGTTTGAAAGGATTAAAAAAACTCAAACAAAATGAAAATTTGTTTGAGCCAAAACAAATTTTTTTTTCAACTTTTTTGGTTCATCCAGCAAACTAAAACAAAAAAAGTCATTTATTCACGCACCTCTAGCTACAGACAGAGGCCATACAAGTCACACCTGCCATACCTGGATCTGAAAGGATCACCTTGATGCATGAGAGAGAAATTCAGCCTCCGTGTCCATTCAGTCCTTTGTTGATAATCTCTCTGCAGAGGCTGTCAACTGTTTATTGTATTATAGACACTGGTCCCTAAGGACTTTTTATCTTAAATACACACCTACACACAGTATTATGTTTCTCTCATTTCATTATCTGAGAGAAAATATTTTAAACCAGTGCCTATACCTATCTGTATTGCTAAATAACAGAGAAAGAGAAACAGACAATTTGGGTGGCAATAGATTTGAGGGGGATTTAAAGGAGCAGTACAGAATATTAGGATAATAAGGATGAGAAATAAAATCTGTGTTTCAGAATTCCTGAGTTGTTGTCCTGGCTAAAGGATTTACAGAAGAGTCTCCACAATCCTCCCACTGCCAAGTACAGTCCTGATCAGGGCCAAATGGAGATATGTGTGACCACTGGCAGCCAGGAAGGGTTGTGCAAAGTAAGACTAAAAGCAGAATACATTGTGGCTTCTGTAAAATGTAATTACTTGTTGCTTTAAATAGATGTTTGCTTTCAATCACTTGAATTTTATTTCCTTGCATAGGAAAGGCATGCCTATTCTCTGATTACAGTTAGTAAGGGTGGCTTGTAAATGAAATGATATATTAAATGCCATATCTGAGAAAGTAAATGGAAGTTGGGACAAAACTTTGTCAGACTCCAATGGTCTTCCGTGGCTACACAAATGTCTAGGATCTTTATTATCGAAGAGAGAGAATATCATAAGACATTTTATTCCATTTACTTTCATAATTCTATAGCAAATGTTTTTAAGAATCCTGTAGTGGAATGTAGTGGTGCAATCAAATCAGAGTTGGTTGCTGTACTGTAGTTTTTATTGTGCAATAAGATGTTTTTGTTAGATATTGTTCTGCGTAAGTTGGTTTTCAATTGGCTGATATCACACACACACACACACACACTTGACCCTTTCTATAACTGAAAAACTTTTGTATTGTGTTAAATGTCAGTATTTTTTTTTTCCCCAGAAGACAGAATTGTCCTGTGTGAAACTGGCATTCTTCTCCTCTGACTTGTATCTCTCTGTTTGGCTTCCAAAGTGGAACTTAAATCCATTCACTGTTTACGTAGCGGAGTTTTCATTTAATTAAATGATGATGGAAACACTGATGTGTAATTAGGATGTGTAGTTCCATTAGAGCAGGCAGCAGTATGCAGAATGTACAGTACAATTATACAGTCTTGTCAAGTAAATGATTCCCATTTTGTAGGTGTTTGAGATGCTTATTAACCCTGGAGACAACATCCTTTTGGACGCACCCACCTATCCTGGGACTCTAGCAGCTGTGAGTAGTGTTTTGGTATGAAAAGTTGTGAAAGTTACAATGATCATCACTTTGGGACACAAATCTACATTCTTAAGACATATGAGCTGCCTCACTATTGCTAAATGCATCTAAGACTTCATCCAGACTAGAGTTTTTGAGCCTCTTCTGACTTAAATTGGTTGGCATTGGTGAACTAATACAGTTGTAAATGCTAATTTAGACACTCTGCAAATGTTTGTCCCAGGACACAATGTTTTGTTCTGGAGCCTAGTTCACCCTAACCCTAGGTTTCTATATAGAATCACAGTAGAGATGAGATCTTTCTGATAAAGTCAGTCTAAATGCAAGTGCATGATCAGTGAGATTCCTCCTATTTTAGGTTCTGGGTGTGCCTCTCTCTCTCTTAATGATTTAATGACCCGATTTAGTATTCTGTGCCTATAATAGGATAAAATGGGGACGGGCCTAGAAGATGTATGCAGGTGAGCTCCCAGGATATGAGACAGTGAGAGCAAGTCAGAGAGGTAACTCTTAAATGACACTAGTTTTTGTGCAGTAATATGCACCCTGTGCAATTAAATACAGCCCTTTAATGCTTAATAGTTACAGATTGGGAGAAATGCTGGAATAAATCCTATCTTACTCAATATTTCACTGACACCTGGGTAATATTTTTTGGTACACTATATTTTTGACATACCTTTTGATTATGCAATGGGACCATATATTGAGGGTATTGTCGTTTCAGCAGCAGTTCGTTTATAACCTAATAAATACAGGGCTAAGTAGTACAAAAATAGAAATTCCACAGAAATAAAACTACAGGGACTTTTGTTAATTTTTGCTATTACTTCACACATCGCTATTGTCCCATGTCACCTCATTAACATTACTGAAATCTCAGTCCCATTGCTGAATAGAATACCCATTCAGAGCAGTTATTCTTCCTCCCTTTGTCAGGGGAGAGCAAGTTATAGTTCTGTCAGTTCAACTAAAACTGCATTTCTGATTATGAATAAAAAATGAAATTGCACTGTTGAGAAGCTTATCTGAAGCTTATCTGTATTTTTGCATTGGAGTGTTGAAATACGAGGGATCCCACTGCAGTACAATCCACAATGAACTCCCGGGCTCCACAGATGTGATGCCATGTGCCTGATAGGCATGTAGTAATAGTTTATCTTGGACCAGTCTTGTTCCTTATCAGAGTTTATATAACTGGTTTTAAATATTGGGAGCACAAGGTGATCGGGTCAAATTACGTTCTGAGGGTTATACAACGTGTTCAGAGACACTTTCCCTTGAATCATGAGCTAAGCAAGTTTGAAATCAATGCAACTCGTTTATAACTATCTAGTTCAATCTAGATTTAAGGGAAGATACTGTACTGCTGAAGTTCTGTAACATCAGAGACATAATCATAATTTCAGAATTATAGACTCAGTGACTGAGATTTGTCTCCTATTTTGTTTGTTTCTCTCCCCCCCCCCCCCCCCAAATAAATAGCTAAGACCTTTGGGTTGCAACATAATCAATGTTCCCAGTGACCAACATGGTATTATTCCAAAAGCCCTGAAAGAAATTCTTTCCAGATGGAGCCCAGAAGATGTCAGAAAGCACAACAACATCCCCAAATTCCTGTACACCATTCCAAATGGTGGCAATCCAACTGGAACCTCATTGACTACTGACCGCAAAAAGGAGATATATCAGGTATGCAGTGAGAGCCTGGCATAACAGCTTTCATTTAGGGAATGGACAAATGTGGGGTTTTCAGTTTGAGGAATTCCACTGCAAAACCAGCACATCTTGTAAGCAACTGAATAGCAAATGTTGCTAAAAATCTCATTCCCCATTACTATATCAACCTCTTGTCTGCCCTGCCACTTCTCCCAGGTCCTCCCTTCTTGGTTTTCCTGCATGATTTGGTGATCTAGTGAGTAAGGTATAATAAATTATAGTCCTTTGTAGCTATACCAACCATTGTGCTGACTTGTGTGTTGTGTTTACTCACTGGGCCCTGGTACAAGCCTAAAGAGAAGTTCTGGCAAGGATAAAAACCAACTGTATCTAATGAGATGGAAGTAGAAGCCACCCCTTAGAACTGCAAGGGACACAGGAGGCAGATGTGCTCATTGACAATACAATGAAGGTAGCTGTCAGGATCATGTGTCCATAGGGTTGCAGGGCAGTTTTTACTACTCCCCATTTTGGAAGTGCAGTTCTCTATAACAAGGAAATAAAATGTATAATATAACCCTTGCACTCAGTGCATTTATTTATTTATTTATTTTAAAGAAAATTACATAGAAATCAGTTAAGCTAACATGCTAAGTAACCACCTGGCTGGAGAAAATATTCAAAATGCCATTTATTAAAAGCATGAGATCTAAGGTCCATGCATACAAATGTGTCCAAAATTGCCATTCAAACTGGTAGGTGAGAAACACATACTTTTTCTATGTCCAAACCATGCTCACAAATATAGGCACATTATTGCACATGGAACCCAGGCCTCAGTTTTTCAAAATTTGGCCCAATTACAGCTGCTATTTTACCAGTTGACATACTTTTACAGTTACATGACTTGCTAAATTTAGCATTTGAAGATGACTCTTGATGTGATGTTTGTGCGCTGAATCAGCGGAATACGCAGCGTACAGGGCAATGAATATAAATAACTGGGATTATATAGGGACTATTTTTATTAAATTTCAATAAACCTTTACATCTTTGGTTTTAATTTCTTTTTTAGCTTGCAAGACAATATAATTTCCTCGTAATAGAAGATGATCCTTATTATTTTCTTCAGTTTGATAAAGTAAGTTGTCGTTTGTACTAATTGGTATCAGTATTCCTTTGGGTTCAGAAGAGAATGAATGCTTGGACAATTGTGGCTCAAACTACATGCTACTCGTACTTAGTAGACTGTCCGATTAAATTAAAGCATTACTAGTAAACACTCAGTCGTGACATTTTTAATTACATGCCTCTTCAGCCATCGTGTTGCATCAGTCCTTGTCAATTCCAGTGCGTCAAATTCGTCAGTTTTTAAGTGAGGAAAATTCCCATTGATTCCATTGGGGCTGTGCTTGCAGGGACGCCTCCGAGCTAGGGCTGCCTCAGGAACTGACACCTATACCCCTTAAAAGGGCATTCCATTGCAGAGGGAGTGGAATGCAAGGCATGGGAGAAGTAATACAGGCTGTATTGCCTTTTCTTTCTAATCTCTGCCTTCATCCAATGCAGCCCACCCTGCCTCCACCCCTTCTCCTTGTGCAGATCTCAACCCATGGAGATTGGTCTCAGGAATAGGGAGAATAGTGCCACAGAGGCAACTGACACCCTCCCTTACACGCCAGTGGGAGGGAGAGGGTGCTCAGATCCACACTTGCAGAGTCTCCTCCATACATGGATCTGGGTGGGGGCAGTGACTTGGCCCTCACTTAAGTTCATAACTTCAGGATTAAGATCAGCTTTTACAGAGAGTAACATCCCTCCCTTAGCAGCTAATGGCTGCTGAGTACGTCAATGGAATGAGTACAGCTTAATATTTTTCTTTCTGCAACAAGGTTCTCCCCTTCCTTTTCGGGGGTGAGGAGAAGTCTGGTTTACTTGGGCTAGCAGAACTGAATGCCTGCGTGGAACTCTTATAAGCATGTGAGCATGAAGAAATTGTCAATATAGTAGCCAAACTTCTGCTCTGGGAATTAGAATATGTGCTGAACTCAGGAGGGTGGTCTTACCAAATCCCCAATTCTGAGGGATGTCCTCCAGTTTCTCCTAAAGGGAAACTGCAAGCTGAGGAGAACCTCTGAGGGAAAACATTAAAGAACATTTTCCCCTCCACTCAGTAAAAGTATTTTTACAGAGAGCTAGGTATTTGGCTCTGACCTCCTATCATAGTTCCAGGTAGAAACTCCAGCACCTACCATTTGTGTGCAGAGACATGGGGTTAGAGGTAAAGGAATTTCTGATTGACTGTTTCCTGACATTCAGGTGACGCTATCATCGCACCACAATAGGGTGCTACTCTAAACAGAATCATTTGTCACTCAGGTACTGGACTTTGATACTTGTTGTGCATCTCCAAAACCAGGATTTTATCATATGATACATCAGCCTTTGGGTCAAGAAATACTGAAGTCTGTGTTAGTAATAAGTAAAGCGTATCTTAGTGTAAGCCTTATTAGCTACTTGAACTTTAAACTCTCATTCTTTTCTTTCAAGCCTTGGGCTCCAACCTTCCTCTCAATGGATGTCGATGGTCGAGTTATCAGGACTGACTCTTTCTCTAAAATTCTCTCCTCTGGGTAAGGTCTGTTTCAGACTGTTGCCTGCTGGTTAGCACAGGCTGCTGAGTCAAGAGACATGGGATTCTAGTCCTGAGTTTGCACCTTCACTTTGACTTTAGGCAAGTCACTCAGCCTCTCTGTGCCTTGGTTTTCCCCTCTATAATATGCGAATAGTGAGCTGCCCACTGTTGCAAAGTGCACTGAGATCTTCAGCTGTTCACAACCTGCTCATTTCCCACTCCCTCCATGTCCTGGCAGTCACCTATTAATCATGTTTATTGCGGTAGGGCCTAGGGCCCAACTGAGAGTGGAACCCTGCTCTGCTAGGCACTGTACAAACACAGAGTCATTAATACATGGTCACCAGAGCATACTCCCCTTCTGATGGCCTCTGCAGCCTCTGTCTCCTATGACAGCCTGTCCTTATACACAACCTGCCCTCAGTTTTCCCAAACTAGAGGGCCATGATGGGGGCGTTAGACTCCTCCTCTCTGGTTCTTGATGTTCTCGCCTCCCTTGGCTTTCATAACACTGGCTTCTCTCCCTACCTGACCATTCCTTCAGAACTTTTTTGGCATGTTGTCGGCCTCTCTCCTACAGTCCACAAGGAATAACAGGGCTCTTTCCCTGGGCACCTTCTCTTCTAGCTTTACACCTTTCCTTCAGCCACCATCTTTTGCTGAGGACTTGCAAGTCTGCTCTCCACTCCTCACAATTCCTTGACTCCGTCCTGATTTTCTGGCTCTAGTATACATTACTTTTAATGAATCTTAGCAAGCAGCATGAATCCTTGCCTCGCAGTAGTGAGTTGTGAGCTCTCCGTGAGAATCTAGTGAAATAAAGAAAGAAGGTAATATGATGGAAATATGGTTTCACTTTGAAAAATGACCCTACAAAAAATGATATCATGTAGCTCCATCTTTGTCATTCAGAGACATGTGTAAACTTACTCCATTTATTTTCCTCTAACTGCAAATTCGACCTGGAATCAGAGTCAAGCAGGGAGTCATTTAGTTTTTGACAATATGAATAAAGCTTCTTTTAGTGCATGAACACAAAAACAATCCTGTTCATTCTCTTCTCTGTATTTACTAGCAGTACTAAATGGAAGTAAATATAGTAAACACTGTGTTGCCAACTTCACACGATTTGGTATTTGATAGACTCGCTCTTGTAAACTTCTGGTGATGTGAGAATCTCGGCTTGGTTTTTTTCCCTAGCCATTACGATTGCAGAAAAAAGTTTAAAGATATGACCCATGTATGCCCTAAAAGCGCAGAAACTACAAGGCAAATTGAAATAACCAAAGAACGTTTTTAAAAAATAATCTCATGATTATTAAGCCAATCTCTTCCCTTTCAACTCGAATTAGCAGATGTGACTCTGAATACACACAGGGAGCAGATCCATTAAGGTTCCAGTTTTCCATAGTTGATGTTTGGACGATAGCCATATTCAAGGATTAGTGGACTGTATATTTCTGCAGTAATGTTCTTCTTCTTTTCCCCTAGGTTGAGAATAGGCTTTTTAACAGGCCCCAAACCTCTTATTGACCGAGTGATTCTGCATATACAGGTCTCAACAATGCACACCAGCACTTTCACGCAGGCAAGTGCCATCTCTGAGAATTGGGAAGGTGTTGCCGGAATTGTTTATAAAAATAAAATGGTTTCTCAAACATGGTAACTGGGAGGAGGGGCAAAAGGGCTTTTATAATCCCTAGCCATTTTTTTCAGCATGCTTTTCAGGAAAATTTATATTACAAATTTTTCCAAGGGAAGAAAGAACAACGCAAGGAGGAAGACCAAGGTTTGTCTGGAGGGTGTTCTATTAGATATGAAACAACATGGCTCCATATACAGGACACCCTTTACTTATATGTAATAGGTTATTGAGGCTTAACAGAGTTATGGATCAACGGGAGTTGTGTGCTCTGTGGCCTCAGGCTCCTTTGAAAATCCCACCCTGAAGAGCAGCAGAATAAATGGAGAGGATTTGGAATTTTTATTTGGTGCAGTGCTTGTAGGGCAGTGTGGCAAACTGGTGAACCCTGCTGGTGCTGTGTAAGTAGCCTGCTGTCTACTGCCCCTTCTCTTCCAGACAGTGCTCAAAGGGTGAGTTAGGGTAGAATGAAATATATCCTCCTCCCTCCCCCACCTACGAGATCATTATTGACCCATTCCTGAGCCCTGCCCTCCCCGCTATCACAGTCAGCTCTGAAGTTTTCTCCAGAGCTTAAATTAGCACTCCCAACCCTCTTTTCAGCTCCTCCATTTCACCATGGAGATAGAATAAAAGTGGGGAGACTAATAAAGGAAATAAACATGTATTTATTCAAAGCTGTATATGTTTCCCACCCTTTTCTTCCCAAATTCCCATATTTGTCTTCCCCTATCCATTCCTCTTTCCTTCAGACTCCCTAATATTTCCATTTCACCATGGGACTGCTGTAGCTTCCTAATGGCCCTTTGCCTGTTTCCTGGTGGACTTTTTGTATTATCAAGAGGTTTGAAGGTGAAGGAAGAGATGGCTCCAGGAGTCCAAGGATGCGACCTCTGCCCTTGCAGGATGTTTAATATCAATATAATTTTTTAAAAGCTTTTGTTTGGTGGTTGACTATCCTGTTTAAAGAATGGGATTTACTGTGTAGGTTTTATTTCTGTAGCTTATGATTGCACAGCTTCTTCAGCAGTGGGGAGAAAAGGGTTTCCTGGAACATGTAGACAGGTAATGCACTTATATTCTATATACTATATTGTGGGGGTTTGGTTCTCTTTTAATTACTGTCATGTCTCTGAGTATAATGTTTAAGGGAGTGTCACGTTGTCTGGAGGGACTCACAACCGTGAGTGCCTGCCTTAGAGCAGACTGTCAAAAACAGCACAGACACCCCAAACAAGTGGTATGTTCTATAATTAGATTTCACCAACCCAGTAACAAATGTGAACTCCTGGATCACTATAACATGGGGTCACAGACAGTCCCTTCGGGCTCTCCAGTCTATCTTGCCACCCAAACAAGCTGGACGTAGTGTTAAATGGTCACTGACACACACACACACACAAACACACAAAATATTCAGGTTGCTCCCAGTCACTTACCTCAGATCAATTTGTACCTTAGATCTCACACCAAAAACAATGCCTATAGCTAAGGCTACAATTTTGTCATGGACAGGTCAGGACAATAAACAAAAATTCACAGAAACTGTGACCTGTCCCTGACTTTTACTAAAAACATCCCTAAAAAAATGAGGTTCCAGCACACTGCCGTGCTGCATGCAGTGGCTGGGAGCTGCGGCCCCCTGCCCAGTGGCTGGGAGCTGGGAGGAGATCCCCCACCACCCGGCAGGGCTGAGAGGGAGCCTGCTGACATCAGCGGCTAAGCTGCTGCCAGGTTCCGCCCACGGAGCTGCGGGGGGGGCAGGGCAGGGCCCACGGCAGCTGTGGAGTTCCAGGATCCCCCCACTGCCCTGCAAGGGTGGGAGCTGGGGGCATCCCACCACCTGTGGCAGCTGAGAGCTGCCGGAGTCCCTCCACTGCCTGCAGCAGTTGGGGAGCTTGGGGGGGGGCCCCGCCAGTGGCAGTTTGTCAGTTGCGGGGGTCCCCTTCCACCCATGGCGGCTGGGCTGCTGCTGGAGGATCGACTGCTACCATCGTGGCTGGGCTGCTGTGGTGCCCCAATGTCACAGAGGTTTCCAGAAGTCACAGATTCTATGACTTCTGCAACCTGCGTGACATAATCATTGCCTTACCTCTAGCCAATCCTAAAGGTTCATTAACTAGGGGAAAAAAATAAGAGTTATTTACAGGTTAAAGCAAGCAAACATATACACAAATGAGTTGCCATCTATGGTTCCTCAAGATCACAGAGCTGTACTAATCTGTCAATTCAAAATGTTTTTCAGGGCAGACCCAGGGATAGCCCCAAGGGATCTCTGCCTGAGTTTAATGTCCCTGGCCCTGTGTGTTCAAACAGCAAAGAATGAAAAATTTTCTTAGCCTTCCAGCCCATGAGATAGCTCCTTTGCATGTAGAGGTTCCAAGGTGTGATAGAGCCACCCCCAAATCCTTTGTATTGTGATGTTCCTTAATGGCCAGTTTAATCTTCACAGGCGTCCTGGATGGGGATGGGGATGGGGGGGATGATTCCCGTGCATAGGTTCACAAGTTCAGAGCAAACATTTTCAAAATTATAAAGCAAACTTACCTCTTTCCTTATAGCATAGGATATGAACATTACAACTGAGATTAATGCATGCAGCCACTTACAGGCATTTCATAGAGTCTAAACACTAAATACATTCTTATAAGACTGGTTTCAGAGTAACAGCCGTGTTAGTCTGTATTCGCAAAAAGAAAAGGAGGACTTGTGGCACCTTAGAGACTAACCAATTTATTTGAGCATGAGCTTTCGTGAGCTACAGCTCACTTCATCAGATGCATACTGTGGAAATTGCAGAAGACATTATATACACAGACACCATGAAACAATACCTCCTCCCACCCCGCTCTCCTGCTGGTAATAGCTTATCTAAAGTGATCATCAAGTTGGGCCATTTCCAGCACAAATCCAGGTTTTCTCACCCTCCGCCCCCCCACAGACAAACCAACTTGATGATCACTTTAGATAAGCTATTACCAGCAGGAGAGCGGGGTGGGAGGAGGTATTGTTTCATGGTGTCTGTGTATATAATGTCTTCTGCAATTTCCACAGTATGCATCCGATGAAGTGAGCTGTAGCTCACGAAAGCTCATGCTCAAATAAATTGGTTAGTCTCTAAGGTGCCACAAGTCCTCCTTTTCTTCTTATAAGACTAATACCTATTTTGAACAAAACTAGCAAACAGGTAAAAGGGTTTGGTTTCCAGCTATGAGTTTGTCAGTGCTCAGCTGACACCTACAAACTTGGCAAGAGCTGGCACCCGGTTTACCAGCATCACAGGGAACTGGAACAATGTTAGGATCTGTTACCTGAAGGTCTCACAGCATGGGGCAGCATAACATAATCTGCACAGTTCTGTAATAGCCATATGACAGTTATATAAAGTTATTTATACCTAACCATTTGTGGATTTAGCTCAGATGGGAGGTAGGGCGATCTTTCTCTATATCTATACAAAATTTTGAATTGTTGGTCTCCAGGGTAGTGGAGTTCTACAAGACCCAGCAAGATGCAATGCTTGCTGCAGCAGACAAGTGGTTAAAAGGTTAGTGAATGCAAACACAGTTTATATTTTCAAGCTGTTTTTTTCTGACTTCTGTTAATCAACTCCATTTTCAAGAACAATCACTAAGGTATATATGCAGAATTAAGTGATAAATAGGCAACATGGACAATTCAAAGGTGTTCTTGGTGGTTTTTTCCCCTTTTGTTTGAATGTTGAATATCCAAACCTAAGATTATCTGATTCTCCTAATTTTCTAAACTATTTGAAATGAGAGAGTGCTCAGAGGAAAGCCTCCCCAGGCTGCTGTGGCAAGTAGACCTGCAAACAACACATATTTCAGTGCAGTATTTCAGTACTCTTTTATTTACTGTACCTCTTTCTGTGTAAAAAGCTGTACCTTAATGACAAACATTTTAAAAGAAAATTTGCACAAATAGTACGTGATGAGCTCTCAGGGTTGTAACGGACTGTGATAGTTAATCACAATGCAAAGGAGTAACATGATTCTCATAGACTTTAAGGTCAGAACGGTGATCATCTAGACCTCCTACGCATTGTAGGCCACAGAACCTCACCCATACGCTCCTCAGATAGACCCATGACCAAGTTACTGAAGTCCTCAAATCATGGTTTAAAGACTTCAAGTTACAGAGAATCCACCATTTACTCTAGTTTAAACCTGCAAGTGACCTGTGCCCCAGGCTGCAGAGGAAGGCAAAAAAACTCCAGGGTCTCAGCCAATCTGACCTGGGGGAAAATTCCTTCCCAACCCCAAATATGGTGATCAGTTAGACCCTGAGCATGTGGGAAAGACCCACCAGGAAGATACCTGGGAAAGAATTCTCTGTAGTAACTCAGAGCCCTCCCCATCTAGTGTCCCATCTTCAGCAGTTGGGGATTTTTGCTACTTGCAGTCACTCCTTCCATCTATCAAGTTCGGTCTTGAAGCCAGTTAGGCTTGAAATTAGACAAAAGTTTCTGACCATCAGAGGAGTGAAGTTTTGGAACAGCCTTCCAAGGGGAGCAGTGAGGGCAAAAAACCTAACTTATTGGTGGCCACTTTATAGCCATTTGTTCTTGTGTCCACACTGGCACTGAACTTAACTCCTATCCCTCCCTGGTATTTATCCCTCTGATGTATTTATAGAGAGATACAATAACACAGTCAATATCAGTACCTCAGTCCTGATATTCAGAGCCCAGCATGGCATTGGCCATAGCTACCTAAGAGATTGCTTCTCCCTTCACAACCAAGATCTCCAGCAGCAGCTGTGTTCCACTGGAACCATGAACCTGTCAGCCAGTAGGGACTTGTGAGAGCAGGAGCTGAAACTTTCACAGGAGCTGGACCTAACCCATCTCTCTGTGGTATTTATATGGCCCCTATTATTATAGTATCTGAGAGCTTCACCCATCTTTACCCTCCCCTGCGAGGTAAGGAAGCATTATTATCCCCCTTTTACAGGATGGGGAACTGAGGCTCAGAGAGATTTGGAAGAGTCTACACTGCAAAAAATAAATAAATAAATAGGTTCTTAACTTGACTTAAAATACCCGTGAAAACACAGCAATTTGGCTTTTAGCTCAGATTAACAGATCAAGCTAAATCCTTTAGGGAAGCCTGGGATTGAAAAAAAAAACTGCTAACCTGAGTTAAAAGCCAAATTGATGTGTCTTCCTTGCTGCTTTAAGCCAAGTTAAGAATACATCTTTTACTGCAGTGTAGACATAACCTGGGTGACTTGCCCAAGGGAACACAGGAAGCCTGTTTTAGGCCATGTCTACATTACCACTTACGTTGGCAAAATTCATGTCGCTCAGGGGTGTGAAAACAAACACCCCCTTGAGTGACATAAGTTTCACCAGCATAAGTGGTAGTGTGCACAGCTACCACTGCTCATTGGGGGTGGTTTAATGATGTCGATGGGAGAGCTCTCTCCCGTTGGCATAGAGCAGCTACACAAGAGATCTTACAGCAACACAGCTGCATCAGGAGAGCTGTGCCACTGTAAGGTCTCTAGCGTAGACATGGGTCTCCCAGCCAAGTCCCAAGCTAGCACCCTGAGCACTGGAACATCCCTCTTCTCGGCCCATGGAACTCACTCCCCCAAGAGCGAAGAGTGACCATGGGCCTCACTGCACTCGGAACCAAATGCAAACCCCTTTTATTTGACCAACTCTTCTCACAGTTTAGTCATAGAGGGAAGCGAGGGCAAGAGAAAAGGAGAAAACAAAACAAAAAAACCTTTTGCACTTCTGCTACCTTTCAAGTTGCTACTGTACTTGGAAAGGAAAGAGAATTTTGTTAGTTTTCATTGTTAATTTTGGGAGCTGCTCAGATACATGGTGATGAGGGCTGTTGGAGTGTCTAGTGGAAAAAGACCTTCACCTATCCAGCCAAACTAAAGAAGAAAAATAAATCTGGTAAAGCTATTTAGCAGAAAAGGCTAAAGCCATGAAAATCTTCCTCTGGCTGAAGTAACTGGCTTCTTATTTTATGAAGATTGACATAACTAGCAAGTTGAGGCTTTGGAGTATTCTGTGAGAGGTCTTTATTCTGTAGAGTAGTTTATAATTAAGTTGCTGGTAATGATCAAATGTACCTAATAGGAACAGGGGCAAATGGCAAGTGAAACAAACAACCCAGTATATTCATACAATGTACACATTATAAAGCTGGAGCCAAAAAAACCAGGAGTGTTTGGATTATTGTCCAGCCAAAAACTGATCAATGATTGCCTCGAGGTACAGGGGAATGTGTACAGTAACTGCCTACTAAAGCAGTAAGATTCCTGTCTGTGCTCTTCCTAGCCTTCGATCCCTTCTTTTCTTATGTGGAAAAACATAACATTTTAAATAAAAATGAAACAAATATTCTTTCTCTAACCATGTCTATATTATGCAACACATTAAGATTGCATTTATGGTAATTATGGTACTAAAGGAGCTGGCATTTAAAAAGGACGTTTTATTACAGCACAATGTGTTTAGCTGCTTTTTCAGAAATCAGCCTACCATTGTACCTGTAGTGCACCTGTTGGGCTGTCTGTATTCCAACTGTGAGAGAACCCAGAGCATCCATTTTCAAAAACACCATAAAACAAAGTAGTGTCAGCATTACTGAATTACATCTGTATTGATTTTGTCAGGCCGGACCTTAAATTCTGCAGGTGAAATCTTGGCTCCATTGACGTCAATGGCAAAACTCCCACTGACTTCATTGGTGGCAGGATTTCACCCTATCTTTGTGTCTTTGGTGTACCTATTGCAGAAGGGACAGAGCGTATCTTTAAGTTTTCTGTTTTCTCTCTCCAGGTCTGGCAGACTGGCATGCTCCTGCTGCTGGCATGTTTCTATGGATTAAAATTAAGGGAGTTTCTGACACACAACAGCTGATCATGGAAAAAGCTTTGCAGAAAGAAGTACGAAAAATGTCGTCTGATCTTAAAATGTAGTGGGAGGGAAGGGTTATATAAACTACTATTTGAGTGCAACTCCAACTGTGCCTTCATTAGGACTGCAGATTTTGAACAGGCGTATAGTAACATATACAAATAACTCTCCTTACTAATGAAATATCTGCATGGTTAATCTACATCTTTAATATGTTTGTTTAATTCTGCCCCAAAACAGATACAGAGAGAGCTAGCCTAACTATCCATTGTTTCCATTTTAATAAGAGAAAATTAATTGTGGTTTATTCAACAATTTGTACAGACAAGTGTTACGCAAAGACATCAGCTATCAGTCAGAAAGGAACCTAGAGATTTACTTCTCTGATACTTATAAAACATGAGAATGATAAGATAGAACCTGCCTTAAATTACAAATAACTAGGTTCTGTCTTTTTGTTGTGAAATATCTGATTCCAGTTTTTGTAGTCTGCCTTCCTTTTTTGGAAGGAAGGAATGGATTAAGCCTCTTTGTGAGACCATTATTCAGCAATGAGCTATTTAATTTTTATTTTTAAATTAAGAAGAAATTTGTAACTAAATGGCTAATTATTTCTTTTAGGTGTTACTGGTTCCTGGGGGAGCATTTAACATTGATAGCTCCGTTCCTAGTTCTTATGTCAGAGCTTCTTTCTCTCTGTCTTCTCCAGCCCAAATGGATCAGGTGAGTGCAGTACGATTCGCTGTACATTCCTGAAAAGACTACTCCTCATGTAGTAATTGTTGTTTTGCTCCCTTACTTTTTCCCTACAAGTGTTAACCACTCTCTGGATTGTATAGTTATCTCCCTCTCTTCCATTTCCAGTAGGCTTTTGTTTGTTTGGGTAAGTACTGTTTGAGCAGTACTTCTGAAACTCCCTTACCTGTTCCTTGCACATATTCTTATCTAGAAGAACAGTAGTGTGCTGAATCTTTAGTGTCTCTTAAGATGCACCTGTCTTCTTCAGTTTCATTTATTCCCATCAGATCTCACTCGCTGATCCAGCAGTCACTAAAGTCAGTGCAAGTGTAGCAACTCATTTAGTGTGAGCAGGAGCAACCACCTGTCTTATTTCCCAAAGTTTTCCATCCTCAAATCTAATTCCCTTTACTCCACTGTTTTCTGTGTACTGATTCCTTATTATTAAACAAGCTCAAGATGACCAGTATCAGGCTTCCCCATTATTCTCACATTCAGTTTCTCCTGAGTAGTCAGTTGCACATTGGAGGTGGTCTCTCCTCCAATACAGTCTCTCTATACTTCATGATTTCGGAACTAATCTATGTTATTTAAGAACATCTTGGATATAATGGTTGTATTTGTGACTGAGCGCACATCATTGTATAGAGGGAGTGGGGAGCAATTAGCTGCCCAGAGTATAGCATTCCATTGTTTCAATGCCTTGAGAATTTTCCTATGTGTTTGGTCTTACTTTACTTCAGTCATTTAAGGTGTGTAGCTGATGTCTAGTTATGCTTCTCCTTTGTTGGTCATCCCTTTCATCATTACCTAAAGAATTTCACAATCATATTGTCTCTAGTCAAATTGCATCTTGCTGGCATTGCACGTGACTTTGATTTATAACACCTCTCTTCCTCCTTTTCTCTCTCCTGTATGAGATTGAACCCCTCTGTATTACTGTTGCAGTTATGAGAAACCTTCTGCTAGGGTCCATTAATGCCCACTAGATTATAGATGCCGTGTTGTGACATGACATAATACTCTTGTCGATTAATATATTTGTCCTGTTTCAAAAAAACTCCATCTTTTCTTCTAATTTTTTATGCTGAAAGAACATGCCAGATTATTTAAGTGGAAGCTCTCCCCACTTTCTTGAACACTTAACGCACTATTAATATCAAACTGAATAGGGAATCTGAAGCTTTACAATAAAGTACTAAAACTTTACACAGCTGGGTTCACCTGTGGTTAAAACAGTTTCAGAAATTCTACTTAAGATTTAGCATATTGCCTGCTTATCTAATGCTGCGATGTGAACATTAACCATCTTGCTTTCATTGTAGGCTTTTCAGAGGCTGGCTGAGCTTATAAAAGAAGCTGTATGAAGAGAGCAAATGAAAACCATCTAGCGAATTAAAAGTCTCCTTCAAAAAATCTGCACCTTTATTAAAAGAGGATTTTATAATGACATTTAAGGAGCAAGCATGGATAGAAGATCACCAAAAGACCTCAGAACATGCCTTTTGATAGGGAGTGCAGAAAATTATAGTTTAATTAGAAATCATCTCATTCAACCTATTAACTCCTTTTTATGACAGGCAATATCATATAAAAAGACTATTATTCCAAATTATAATGCAGCGATAGTATATGCTTATGTGCATAATAGCAATAATGTAGTTGAAGTAAGAAGATAATTCCATTCTAAATCACTCTTCATTTTCCTATAACTTCCTCAAAATTGTGCTGAATCTTCTCACACCAGATCTTTTCCAAAAGTGAATTTTAAAAGAAGGTTTGAACAAAATCTATTCAGTCATTTTGAATTATTGGCAGAGGGAATACCTTTTCTACTTAGCAAATAAAGGCAACTTTTGAAATAACTCAGGGATGAACTACAGAACTTTTGACTTGGCATGAGACATGAGTGACATATGCCATCCTTGCTAAATCTGGCTGGGAAAGGACTTTGAATTAAAGTAGTTAAGTTTTAAAAATGGTATACTTGGTACAGTAAATTATCTTCTTACTTCAACTACACTATTGCTATTGTGCACATAACCATATACCATACATATGCTATTTTTAGGTGCACATTTCAAACTGGGAAAACCTGTATTGATCAGAAAGTGTTTCACTGGAATTGCTCAGGACCCTCTTAACCCAACCCTTCCTAAACCCTAAAATCACATTGCACTAGCAAATTATGTTTTAATTTTTTGCACTTCCTTTTGTCTCTCTATGTGGATTCTGGCTATAAAAGTGTGAAGATCAAAGTATGAAACTTAACTAATGTTTGGTCAGAGTAAATTGACTTAGGCACTTTTGAAAACTTAAACCTGAGCAAATGCAATTAGACTCTGGTTACAAATAAAAGGAAATTAGTTTGCACTTTTTGCCATGGGACAGTTTAATTTGATCTGAACCACCTGAGTAATGTTTTTGCCGACATAAGTGGTAGTGTAGACATGGCTTTAGACTGTAAGCTCTTTGGGGCAGGGGCTGTGTCAAGGCTGATTCCCCACTCTGGCACTTCAAGTGCAGAAGGTAGGGGCCTGCAAGGATTTTAAAATTTAATACTGGCCACTCCAGGCTTGTATTAAACTCCCAAGGTTACAGCTTCTCTCTGACCTTAGATGGGTAGATGCTGCCACCACCCAAGTGCAAAAAACCCTTTTGGACCCAGGAAGAAGCACTTGGGATACCCTTAAGCCCTTTCACCCCCCGTCCAGGGAAGAGCTGAGAAAGAAAACAAAGGAAATCAGTTGTAGCCACCAGCTAATTAAACAACATTGTGCACAAACCTCTGAGAACACCAAAAATCCAATCCTGTTCTTAAAAAAGGTAAATTTTATTAAAAACAAAAAGAAAGAAAAAAGAAACTAGGCTTTTGCTAGATTTTAAAAACCTAGTTACAAAAATTAAACATCAAGAATAACCTCCTTGAGGTCCAGTTTAAAGGTTACAAGCAAACAAAAGCATTTGGGCTTAGCACAGAGCAGTCCACAAGCCTTACAAAATAAAAGAAATAAACCTAATCACATCTTTCTAGACATTTTTGATCTTCTTACATATCTGGGTTTAAATAAGTAGATCTAGACATGATCTGATGATTTTCATATCTGGCCTTTAGCTTCTCAGAGCATAACTGCTCCCTGTTCCCCTCTTTCCAGGAGAACACCACACACAGACAAAGGGAAGTCTTTTCCCAATTTTAAAAAGTTCTAACCCTTCCATTGGCTCTTTTTGTCAGGTGTCCACTCCTTTCCTTTTATCTATGGGCTTGTTAACCGTTTGTTCTGTCTGTTATTACTTGAAACCACATAAATCCTACTTTTTATACTTAATAAAATCACTTTCGTTTATTAACAAACCCAAAGTAAGTGATTAATATCTGGGGGAGCAAACAGCTGTGCATATCTCTCTATCGGTGATATAGAGGGTGAACAATTTACGAATTTACCCTGTAATAAGCTTTATACAGAGTAAAACAGATTTATTTGGGGTTTGGATCCCAATTGGGAACTGGGTGTCTGAGTGCTGGAAAGGTAACCTGCTGAGCTGTTTTTGGTTAAAGTCTGCAGCTTTGGGGGCGTGGCCCAGACCCTGGGTCTGTGTTGCAGCAGGCTAGCCTATCTGGCTCAACGAGACAGGGTTCTGGAGTCCCAAGCTGGCAGGGAAAATGGGCTCAGAGGTAATTTCAGCACGTTAGGTGACAGTCCCAAGGGGATCTCTGTGAGCAAACCCGTCACAATGACCCTAAATTTGAAATCAGTCCTCCATTACAGCACATGTCTAAATGATTCGGTCTGATAGAATCATTCACTATGTCTGACTGAGTTTTGTATCTTGCATGTTTTCTTTCTTCAGCAGCTAAGACTTTTGTGCGGTAACATCGTCAGTGTCCTCTGGGACCAGTGAGGTATTATTCCAGAAGCCCTGAAAGAAATTCTTTACAGGTGCAAATCAGAAAGTGTTTCGTTTCTGCTCAGTTTGAAGCACAAAGGGTAAAAATGAAGTGCTTTGACAACTGAATAATAACTGTGCTAAAGACTGACGGTCATGTAGCATCTTTTATCTAAAGATTAGACATTTTAAAAGCTGACTTACAGGATGCAGAGCTATAGAGCTATCTCTTTGTAGCGTATTGACATTCTTGGTGTATAATGTTAAATTTGCTAATCTATCAACCACTGATAAACAATTATCTGGCTTATTTTTCAGCCAATATTGAATTAAAAATCATTGATATTGGCTTGCCACTCACTTTCCTTTGGAAGATCCCTTCCAGTGACAGGCTTTTGGCGTTCTGTAGAAGTGATCATTGTCATGTAGTATCTGTTGTTTCCTCAGCTGATGAAAGTAGACTAGTGATGTTTTTTTGGTAGCAAATTGGCACATTGCTAAGTTACTCTTTACTTTTTAAGCCATTGGCACCAACATTTCTTTCACTGGATGTTGATGGGCGAGTCCATGTCTAATACTCTCTCCTGGGTAAGGTCAGCTTAAGAATGCTGTATAAGGAACACTGTAGCATGTAAAGCTGTACCTGCTGTGGGGTTCTGTATATTCTCCTCTCCATTGGTGCAAGTAAATCTTATTAGCACTAGGTCAATATACACTGGTGAACAGATATCCTGGCAATTAAGAGACCCTGTTGTGGTGCTTTAACTCTCTGGAAACTAACTAATTTCCAAATGGATGTCAGATGGGAACTGGCTGATTTCAAAGGTTAGGAGGTGGTTACTATGCCAGGGAGATCTTAGGGTTTCTGGTCTCTGAGAGATGAAACTGGGCTGGATTCCTGATGGAAGTTTATTGTCTGGTCTGTTTGGGGGGCTGTGTGCTAAGCACAGCGGCCTGCTATGCAAGGCTGAGAGCTTCCTAACAAGGCTGTAGCCTGCCATCCTTTGAGCCCTAATCCGTTTAGAATCCCTTGACGAGGGGACAGGGCTAACTCAGAGAGGCGGTAGCTGGGTCGACGGAAGAATTCCTCCATTGACTAGAGCTGTCTACATTGGAGGGTAGGATGGCTTAACTATGTCTGTCAACGGTGTGGATTTTTCACACCCCTGAGAGTTGTAGTTATGCCAATGTAACTTTTCTTTTTATCAATATTCTGTGATTCACACAGTCCCTTTAAATCAGGGGATCTCAAACTTTTTTGCAGTGTGGCTGGCCCACAGCTTAACAGAAAGATTGTCTCTTGGCCGTCACACCATCTACACAATTGTTCAGCCTGTCTTCCCTCCCATTTGCTATTACATCAAATCTCTACAGCAGCTTCATATATTGCTTACATGAAAAAGTAATATTGCAAAGGTATTTCATGTATTGCTAATTGTCTCTTAGCAGCTGGAAGAGAGCCAGCAGCACTATGACTTGACTTAGACCACGGATTTTCAGTGAAATAATTGAAGTGCTCTGCTGTATTGGCCCAGAGTGTTCAGCACCTTTCAAGTCTGAGCCGCACACAACCAGTAGTTGGGCCACATACCACCAGAAGCCCACAGACCTCAGCTTTAGATAACTAAAGATTTGCAGTTAGATTACCTCACTGTCTGTCAAGGTATTTCTTATCATGAAGCATAAAGTAGTACAGGGAAAATTTAAGGTACTAAAATGAGAAAATGTATTTATTTTAGATAAAATTGGCACCCCTTTACTTTAAAAATTATACATGAAGGAAGCTGGACAGTGTCCGCTAAACTTATCAGAAGGTGGTGGTTATGTAAAGTAGCATTTAGGGTATCTTTGGGAGTGGTTGTCAGTGGGGCCTCAAGGAGAGGTTGCTGAGTTTGTCCTGTTATATTAGACAAAAAACAGTCTAGTCATGGTAATAAAAGCAAAAATCACTTTCATTGTTTTGAATATTTCAAAAGGTCCAGACTGCATCATTTGAATCAAAATATTTTTTAATTTGCAATAAAGCTAGTTAAAAATCATTTGATGGTGTGATACTTTAACTATCTTTAAATGACTGTAGTATCCCACTTTTGCCAGCTAAGCCTTGATGTAGCAGTAACCAGTTTCTAGATCATAGAGCCATACTATGAAGCATTCTGATACAATAAATGCCATTTTATTTGTTATTAACACAGTGCTCTTTTCAATGTTTTTTTATTTAATTGTTTTATACTCTTTAACATGTAGGGACAAACCAGATAATAAAGTTTTGTTTTGTTTTTAAAAAGCATCTTCCTGATTTCTGTGGGCAGCTCAAGCAGAGTTCTGTGGTTAATGTGCTATCACCTTCGTGGTCCATACGTAGGTATCCCAGAGAAGGATTGAGTGATCAAAGTTTACCTCAAAAGAAACAAAAAAAGTACTAATATTCTGAATTGCCTCTTGTTGGAATTATTATTATTTATTATGCAGGATATTACCAGGATGGTAATTTAACCATAAATTCTTTGTGAAATCCAAAGGCCAAATGGTATTTATACAATTGCTCTAAACATGACGGAAAAGCCTAAATAATTAAGCAGTTTACTACATCCAAATGATAACAAAACATTTATAAGCATTTGATCAAGATACTTACAAATGGGCTAAAGCCAAAGGTACTTAGACCCCAACTCCAAATGGTTCAGGCAGGTATAAGCAATGACCCTTTAAGAGTTTACTTTTTTATACTGTTTAACAAACGAGTGATGTCATTGCAAATTGTTGGACCATAGCTAAGGCCAGATGAAGGAGTTTCTTATGCAGACAATTATTTACTGCACCTGGTACCCAATTAACTGTGTTTTATTTCTATCACTTTAGGTCAAACCTTTCTCCAGCTGTAAAAGATAAACCAAGAGAGCCTTTTAGCCCTTCTTAGGGAAAAACTTTCAAAACCTGAGCTCCAAAACACACATGTGCAAAAGATATTGCATATGAAAAGCGTGTGTTTGTGTACACAAATATCTCTGCGTATGAATATTTACCCAATTTGAAAATGCAAATGGTTGTTTCATGAATACAGATACTAGTCTGCATGTCCACTCACTTTTGAGAGAGAGCGAGAGGCCTGAGTTTTTAAAGTTTGGCCCTAGAGATCTAATGCCTCCTAGTCAGCTAGCCCAGAGTTAGTAGATTCCAGATGTAGATTGCTTCAGTGTTGGTATAATTCAAGGTGACCTGCAGTGATTTTTTTAAAAAATTCTCTCAACTGTGGCAATGTGCATCAACTGGCTCATAGTCAGAGGGAGAGCAGCGTAGGAGCATAGACCCACATTCGATTTGGGTGAACTATGGTTTTAAATTGAGTTGGAATATTAGCATGAGCAATAGGCTCAAAACATGGAACCAAAAAGACTGAAATCATGAGAAAGAAGAGTTGTGTTAAACTTCTTGTGACCCTTCAAAATACCAGTATTATCTTTTTTCTTAGATGCTGCTGTTCTCTGAGCAAGTATATAATACCAGTAGCTCAGATCCCAGTTTCTGTGTGAGAGCTTCTTTCCCTTCTCAAGAGCAGACAGATCAGGCGATTGCAGTTTACCCTGCTTAGCAGCCCCAAGGTGAACAAATTCATCTGATTTGTTGTTCATATGAAGGTATTCACATTCAGACAGCATTCTGGCTTGCAGCCCTCTTTTTCTCTCTTTTTTTTTTTTTTCTGCCAAGGTAAAATTTGCAACTATCTATTGCACAGCATTATGCCTGATGTATTTTTTCTCATTAAAATCTCAATGTTAAACAAGTCCATTGGTGCAACAGTTACAAGTTAGAGTTGATTTTTGGGATGTGCATGTCATTCCCCTTTGTATTAACAGAAGTTACATGCACATGTTGACAGAAACTGCTGCACAGTTTCGCTTTTACTTGATTGACATAACATCCCTCCGGATGATTTGTGTCCGACCAAATCTCATCTGGGTAGGTTAATTCACAGTATGTATCTGGTGACTTTACAAATCAGTAGCAATTCTCGGATTCCCATCTTCCACTCCGTTTACTCCCTGAGCAATGGCAAGTATCACATTGTAACATCTAACAGCACCATTTGTGGTTAGACTGCTTTTCAAGATGCCCTTGGGTTCAATATTTACAAAGAAAGTGCTCTCTAAAACTACTTACTCAGACCACAGCCAACCCAAGGATTAAGCAGCTATCTAGTTTGCACAGTAGGACGAAGCAGGAAAAAAATTAGGTGGATAGAAGTAAAGATAAGCAGCCAAACAGGAAATTAAATCAAATGATTTATGAAAAATGTTCTACAATGTCTTTAAATACTGAGCAGAGAGCTACTGGGCAATCCAGTGTATCTGCAACAGTATCGTGTGTACAGTTTTTCACATTTCACACAGGATGTCTGAACAAAGTATTAAATTTGATGAAGACAGGGTGCAGTCATTATTGTGAGAGAAGAATAAATCTGTTACTAAGAAAAGTTAAATATTAAGAGCAGGGCAGGGACCATCTAGACTATATTCTCTGCTGACAGCAAGGCACTTAAACACCATCAGTGAGGCATGGCCAAAATGTAAAACCAAATCAATTAGTCACTTGGCCCCATTCTTCTAAGTTCCAACTTCATCACGCTGTCTACAAATCTTGCATATTTCCTTTTGCTACAGAACACTGGAATGCACAATAGAGTATGCTGCATTATCACAAAGTTTAGCATTACAGTTTTTATTCTCAAATAATAATATTCAAATTATTATTCTCAAATAATAAATCAATTAAATTAAAGCAGCTTGTCAAGTGAATATTCTTATTTCAGTGAGGTCTGGGTCCTGCCATCCTTATTCAATCCATCGTCTGACATGCTGCTCAGTTTACCTGGGCCCTTAATGAAAGGACTCAGGCTCCAGTATAACAAAGCACTTAAGACCATGATTAAATCCATTCCTATTCAACAAAGCACTTAAGCATGGATAAAAAGGTTCTGTTTTTAGTCAGGTGGGATTATTATGCACATATATGAGTATGAGTCATCAGACTTCATATTTATCACTTTGAATTTCTTGCTAACACTGGACCTCAACCTGCCAGTGCTGAGTTCCCTCAGCATATCCTGAAGGATTAGATTTAGTGGGTAAAATTAGTACTAGCCTCTCTTTTCTAAAGAAATTATTGTTTTTTCTTAAAATAATGTTACTGGTCTTTGTTGTTTTATTTTAGGCTTTTCAGAGGCTGGCTCAGCTTATAAAAGAAGCTGCATGAAGAGACAAAAGAAAAGCCTTCAGTGAACTAATGGGGTTTTCAGAAAACAAGCATCATTTGAAGAGAGTGTCCATTTTTCTGTACTTATAAAAAATTACTACACATCCTGTGTTTCCACGGTTCTTAGCTCTTACAAGAGTTTATCTCAAACTACTTTTACAGTAAAGATATTTAATTGTGTTAATTCTAAACTCGCTCTTGGATTATACTCTTACAAACACATTAAATGAACTAAACATTTATATGACCTCAGATGGTTAATAATTTTGCTATTTCTAAAACCTTATTTTTTCAGCACTTAGTAACCCTATGGAGTTTGTACCTGGAGCTCATTACGATGGCGCGGATATATTTCGTATCAAGGATCTTGTTCCTGGTTATACTTGTGCTTCTCCTGCTGTTATGTAACTGTAAAGAACGGTGTGAGGTTCAGGTTACATTTATTTATTTTGTAGACTTAACTGAAAGCACGAACTGGAGCCTCTAGGTGCCTGTACATCTGTACAAAACACAGGAAAACTATACTGGCTGAAAATTCAGAAAAAGGCTCTGAATCCACTCTTCCCACCTAGACCCCGAGCCCAACCCTCCAGGAGAAGCCAGGGAAAACCGAGAGACTTTAGATCATGCCTGGATGGTTTAAAAAAACACAGTAAATAACAGGCTCTGTCACACTGGCATGGGTGCATTCTAAAGTCAGTGACCATCACTAAAAAGGCCTTGCCACGTGTCTGTTTAACCCTTCAGCTAAATAATTGCATTGGGAACAGTGCTTTAGGGAAATCAGGCCACTTGGTAGTCTCAATTTAGAAACCCATTTATGAAAATCTTGACCTAAAATCTGTATTCTGCTGTTGCTGTTGAAAGGAAATTACCTCCTGAAATGGGGAGCTGGTTTCATGGTTGTATAGCCAGGAAGCCTGTTCAGTTTCTATGGATCAACAGCTGGGGTGACTCTTCCTTTGTGCTATTGATAGCCTTCATACACTGTAACACCTGCTGTGCAGAATCTGCTTAATAGAAGCCCCAGAAATTTATATCTACAACATAGAAAAAATGCTCATTCTTCTCACTTTTTTTTTTTTTAACTGAAGTCATCACACATGCCTGTAGATCTTGGTACAATATAAACTAAGGAATCACTTTGTACTTTATTAATTTTATATTCTCTTTTATATATTTGTTTATATGTTTGTTTACAACAGATGAACAATCCCACTTCAACATAACTGTATTATGAATACAGATCAATATCCTTTTTCATCCCATTACATTTTCTTTACCTACTCATTTGATTGTAAACCTATGTTTAAAAATGCTTTTGGTTATATTAGGAGTTTCAAAGTCAGGGCTCCTTTTTCTGAGAAGAGCTTATTTTCAGGAATACTTTCCTTGGAAGATCATTCGACAATAGAGCAAGGACTGGAGGCGTTGGATTCGTTGTCAGGAAAGAAACTGTTGCAAGGATAGTCAGCTGTGACATCATATCACTCTTGATGGCAGTTCTCACACTTCAGACAAAACAAAGGAGAACGATTAAAATTATTCAAGTGTATGCTCCCATGTAGCAAGTGGAAGATGAAGAAATGGAACCTTTCTACAAAGAGCTGTAGGAGGTAATACAGGGATGTATGAGGACAAGCCGGACAAAGGTGATTTTCCTTGGTAAATAATTTACAGTAATTTCAAAATAACTATTTGGGTAAAGTCTGAAGCACACTGATGATGTGAAAGAGAGTGTGAGTATGAGGAACTATGAGATTATTGTATATTTTCTTGTAACCATATTAGGAGTAAATCTCATTGGGTTATTATTATAATTAATTAATTAATTATTGCTTCTTTGTGTTTGGCTGCTGAAGGGATGCCTCTTCTGAAGACCCTACCGATTCTCTGGTCTTTTTTCCTACTCCACATCCCTGTTGGTAAGTTTTATTTCTAAATCATTAAAACTTTGTTTTTAAAATTGTAATTTCTTTCATTTTTGTTACGTCACATTTTTAAGTGTTGTAGTTACCTAAAATAAGTAGTGCCCAGGTTTGTTTGTTTTTTTTAAATCAACAAATTCCCAAGATAGCCCACTTGATAAAATTGACCCTTTGGGGAAAATCTCCATTAGTAATGTTGTCTGGAAGTTGCTTCTCATTTACCCTCCTTAGTAACAATTTTCTAAAAAACAGCATACTATGTACTGGCTACAGACTTCACTGTAATTTTCCTCAGTTTCTACTGGCAGATCCTCAGCTGGTGAAATTTTCACCGAGGATGTGTTCCTTAGTGTTTTCTTCACTTCTACCTCTATTTCTCCAGTCTATTCCCAACTTGCTATTTAGGTCTGTCTATCTTGCCACAAACTATTTTCCAATCATTTTTACTACCTTCCTGTCTCAGTGACTGAATTTTTCCAGAACAGTTCTTTAGCAGGTTCTTCTTTTCCACAGAGGTATTATAAGGGAGGTGCTTCAGTGTCTATGTATGGCCTGCAGGAACAAGCCTATAGGGGGAATTCTAGTTTGCACTGTGTGTCTTCTGCACCAGAAGAAGGTGACAAAAGTATTACAAAGCCTCCCAGGGGTTATCTTGTATAGAAGGCCTCCCCAATAAACTCTATGCCAGCTCCTGCAGGAGCCCCAACAGAACAGCAGAGGTGTGATTGGGACGTTCCAAGGCATGCTGAGGGCATGGCCAGCATCAGGGCCCAATTCTGGGCAGGCGACCCAGGCTTGGGGTGTTGTAAGGTATGCAAAAGTTTAACAAATGGAGGGGAGGCACCGAAGATGCTTCTTGCCTGGGGTGCCATTTGGTCTAGGGCCGGCCATGGCCAGGACGTTACTATAACTAGTTATTCTGCAGTGACAATAGCTCATAGGGATCACTGCAGCTGGGGCCCAGGTTAGGGCTGTTCTAATCTGCTCTGTGCCCCCTCTCCCTGATTGGGAGTAGCACTAGCGCATGGACCATAACATTTAGTGATGCGACTGCTATTGCAATGTTCATGGTAGTAGTAACAGGTAGAAAACAAGTTTTTGATTTATAGAACATATCATGGAATCATAGAATAGCAGAGTTGGAAGGGACCTCTGGAGGCCATCTAGTCCAACCCCCTGCCCAGAGCAGGACCAATCGCAACTAAATCATCCCAGCCAGGGCTTTGTCAAGCCTGACCTTAACTTCTAAGGAAGGGGATTCCACCACCTCCCTAGGTAACGCATTCCAGTGTTTCACCACCCTCCTAGTGAAAAACTTTTTCCTAATATCCAACCTAAATCTCCCCCACTGCAACTTGAGACCATTACTCCTTGTCTGTCATCTGCTATCCCTGAGAATAGTCTAGATCCATCCTCTTTGGATCCACCTTTCAGGTAGTTAAAAGCAGCTATCAAATCCCCCCTCATTCTTCTCTTCCGTAGACTAAACAATCCCAGTTCCCTCAGCCTCTCCTCATAAGTCATGTGTTCCAGACCCCTAATCATTTTTGTTGCCCTTCGCTGGCACTGAACTAAATGTTCAGATAAGTCCTGTAATGTTTCATAAAAGTAAAAAGTGAAGTGAAAAATAACTATGTTACTTCCTTCTGGGCATAGATAGAAAGCTGTCTTAGGACATCTCATTTCTCTCCAAAATGACCATTCAATAAAATAAAATACAAATATTAGACAATAGGAAAGGCAGGCTGGGGAGCAGAGAGAGGCTCAGGCCTTGGAAGATGGTTCCAATTTTCTTTTGCCATCTAGAACAAAGCGAAAATGAGCTCCTTTTGAAGTTCTGGCGGGAAACTGGTGGTTGTGGTCCTTGGTAAGACAAGGTGGTGAAAGACAAATGCACTTCTTGTCTCCCTTAGGAAGTACAAGCTGCCTTAAATGGTACCATGTCAGAAGTGCCTCCACATTTTCCCAGACATGCACACAAACATTAAACACACTCCAATGGGCCAACTGTAACACAACCACAAAGAGTAACCCCAGCTTCTGAACAATAGACTCTCACTAGGCATTCTAAATCCAGCAAGGTCCCTTTCTTACCCTGCCCCTAACATTATGGAAACTAAACCTCCTTATCAGGGGGTAGCCGGGTTAGTCTGTATCCACAAAAACAAAAAGGAGTCCGGTGGCACCTTAAAGACTAACAGATTTATTTGGGCATAAGCTTCCGTGGGTAAAAACCCCACTTCCTCAGGTGCCTAAACCTCCTTAGTGGCACTCAAAGAGGCACAAACAGCACGGACACATCCCGCTGCCTCCAGCTGTACGGAATCAGTCCCAGATATAAGGGGCCGAATCCCCCTTTAGGGAAAACCCCAGATCCAGTCTAAAATCTTCCCCAAACCTCTTCATGAAGTAATAAACCTGCCAAAGAAACATGATGTCTGTAAAAAGCTGGGTCATGAGGCTAAAGGATCCAGTCATTTCTTTGTTTAACATTTGTATGTAGCCCCTGAAGCTCATGACCCTTCTATAAAAGTATTCTGCCAGGGGATTTTTTCTTTTGTTTTCAAAGCTAGCATAAACAGTGGAACAACCAAGAAGGCAGAAACTAAACAGTGCATGATTATTCATTGCATTTAGAAAACAAATCAGACACGCGCTGAAGAGTAAAATGCTTTCCTTCTGTTCCCTTTTCCATACCGATTGCCTGATAGACCCAGAGAACTAGGTTGCTGCTTGTATCACCAGCATGGATTACTCCCAATTTCTCTCAGCAGTAAGTGCAGCGAGAAAGGAAAATCTTATAAGACTTACAGGTGAGTACAAAATATTTCCCCTTACCTGACTGGTATCTTCCATGTACTATTGGCTTCTTTTCTGTGATCAACTGGGATAACTCAGCTGAACATTGGGAGCTACATCCAAAAGATTTGAGGGTAGTGACTAGGATGCTACTTGGGGTATTTTAGAGTCTTTGTAGGGTGCTGTTATCAGGCAAGTGAAATTTTCATCTCAAGCTTTAAATCAGTTCTCATTCCACCCAATAGAAGTCAGTGTGACTCAAAGCAGAGAAACTGAAACACTCATTCATTCTATAGTTCTAGGACTATACATTAATCATAAGAGACATCCACAGTTACCTCTGGAATTGGATTTTTGTGGGTGAAGAGCGCTTTAAATTTGGCAGAATTTGGCTGATTTTGGAGCACCAAATAAACTGAACTAATAGGAAGCAATTTATTTTTTACTGGAAAAGTACTGAAAAGTAATAATGTTAAACTCTTCTTTTACAGTATTCACACAGAAAGTCTCATTACTGAAGTGACACTAACTTAACAAAATTGTGGTGGTGTATTAGATCCTTCGTTTTCCATGCTTAAAACCTGGAGAGTATCATGAAGCATGTAATCCAAAGAGATGTCTACAGTTTATTTCAAAAAGTTTGTGCTAAACTACCTGGACAGACAGTAGCTTCAACTACAGTAGCTTCTGACAGCAGTTAGTAAATGAAAATGTTCCATTCCCAAGTCAGCCTTTACACAGAGTTGTCCTTTGTAACTTTAAAAGAGTAAGATCATCCGTCTAGAAATTAGTAGAGAAGGGACTAAACCAAACCCCAGACATGAGATGCTTCCAGATTTCAGAGAAGTTCAAACCTACATCCAAATTTAGCAACTCAGTCCATCTCTAATACTTTATAGCTAATATTTCATGTATGTCCAAATCATAGCTGACAATTTGTCAAAAACTATGATGGTATTGGCTTTTCTACAACTCTTCACAAAAACATGACATTTTTATTTACTTGCAGCAAGCAAAAACCTTTAGAAGATAAATACTGAGCAAGAGAGAACAAATGAGAAGTATTGTTCTCACAGGAAAACCATGAATCAAGAACATCACATATTTACTTTGACATTTGACTATAATTTATTAAAAAGAGTTGAACACCCTGTAAGAGTGCATTCTCTATTCCTTGCAGTGTGCAATCTCCAATGGATGATTTCTTCCTTATGTTCACTACAGGTAGTTTGGCAGAGAAGAAACCCTCAGTAATCATGATCTCTGGAGGCATGCCAAATCCTAACTATTTCCCATTTAAAACAGCAAGTTTCACTATTGAAGATGGAACCACTATTGAAATTGGGGAGGCATTGATGAAGAGAGCCCTCCAGTATTCCACCACAGAAGGGTAGTTTTCAAAAGCGACATGACATTTCTGAATCAATTTGGTATCAGGTTGAAGATTAATAAAAAGAGCTGATCTTTTTAATACAATACCCATTTACTTGAAGAGAATGAGTTTAAGTGATTGAATTTTAATCTTCAATGTAAACTGGTTCACTGTTCATTTTTCAAATCATTTTTCAATAATTCATTATTCAATCATTCGTTATCCAGCAGCCTGTTTTTTTATTTTAAGGACTGAGCCAATCAAAATACAGAATTTCTGCTCCATGGGGAATTCTGATATTTCAATGTTTTCATTACAAATTGGGCACAAAAGTCAAAATATTTAACCTTTTCACAGAATGAAACATTCTGAATTTTTTCTGTTTGGATTCAGCCACAGGGCGAGATTGTGATGAATCCTGAAAGATGGAGTCTGGCAAGGAAGCCTGTCCTATTAGGGAGAATAGGGGCATGAGGGGCATGAAAATACAGCTCCCATCAGGTACCATGGTGACACAGGCAAACAGAAATTAACATTCACCTGACCTGAGACAAAATACTTCATTTCAATTTTGCTGACAGATAATTCTTAAGGAAGTTTTCTTTTCCTGTGGAAAATTTCAACAACCCCCTCTTTCAATAGGAAAATGTTTCATTCCAGATTTCATCCTACTTTGGTTTTCATTTCTGAACACTTATCTGAGGTACCCTAACCAGTTCACCAACTGCAAACTGTCATATGAAACAACAGGTTCATTTCAATCCATGACTGTTTGCCTTAGTGAAAACTGAGAACTGATCCTGTAGTCTCTAACTGATACACAGTCTCATTTAAGTCAATGATGGAACTACTTATAAGAGTAAGAACTAATAATGATACTAAGGATGTGCAGGATCAGTCTCTAAAGTAAGCACTTCAGGATTTGATCCATAATCCTTTATATTTAACAACAGCTACACACAGATTTTTCAGAAATCATGTTGCATCATGGCTGCAAAGGGACACTACTGAGTAAATGTCTCTGTAGTTTATGAAGTGTTATGGATACAAATGAAGAATAAAGGAATAAAACTTTTGTTTCAGAATTCCAGAGTTGTTGTCCTGGCTAAAGGATTTACAGATGAGTCTCCACAATCCTCCCACTGCCAAGTACAGTCCTCATCAGGGCCAAATGGAGATATGTATCACCCCTGGCAGCCAGGACGGCTTGTCTAAAGTAAGACGGAAAAGAGAATCAGTACTTGCATGGCAATGCTACATAAACTATATAGTTTATTAATTATATCTGCAAAGTTTAGTTCACAGGGAACATAGCCCTTGGTTGATTCCCTTCACTTCATTTCAAGTAATATAACCTTCCCCTAACAATGAAATATTAATAAACACAGATCTGCTACTTGTATGAAGAAGTGTGTTTAATTTATTAGATATTTTGTTCAATGGCACAAAAGCTTTCAACATGTTTTCACTTAAGCAACTAATTTTGAATTGAAAAAAGTGCTAGTTTATTATACATCTTTTATACAAGGAAAAAATTATCCAGCATGGGTGAAATCCTGGCCCTGTTGAAGTCAATTGCAAAATTTCCATTGGCTTCCATGGGGCCAGGATTTCATGCTCAGATTCTGTTTGTACTTGCCTTATTCACAGCAGTAGCCTGATTAAAATCATAGGATAACTTGTGTGAGTGAAGGTTATATGCATGAATAAGGTAAGCAGGCCTTGGTTTCTATTTATATTCCAATTGACTTACTTTCTCTTTTTTACCATATAATTATAAAATAAGCAATTTTTCAGTGATAGTGTGCTGTGACGCTTTTGTATTTTTATGTGTGATTTTGAAAACAAGTCATTTTTAAGTGAGGTGAAACTTGGGGGTATGCAGGACAAATCAGACTCCTGAAAGGGGTACAGTAGTCTGGAAAGGTTGAGAGCCGTTGATTTAATCATGTTATACCAATAAAATAAAAACCAGCAGGATCTTGTTAAAGGGGAAAAGGCATAATGCCACATTTATTGTGAATACAGAAAGAATCATAGTAAGCAGTTAGTTATAGCTATAACATTCCATTCAATTTCATATTTATTCACACATTCATACACACACACACACACACACACACACACACAGATTCTGCAAGGTTGTCATCATAGTTACCAGCCTTAGAGTTGCTCATGCCAAGCCACTGGCCAGGTGGCCTGGACATGAGGAGGGAGCAGGGCCTTGTCAGATGCTCATCTGATGCTCCTGGAAATTGGTTTGCAGAATCAGACCCCAAAGTTCTCACTTTCTAGAGTCCATTTTTATAGGAATTTCTTCCTATGCCAGTCTATGGGAATTGCTTCATCATGCTGTTGCTGAATCAATCAGCAGATGGCACATTCCTGACGGCTCCGTGCTGCCAGATGTTATCTTGTTCTTTGGTTCTCCCATTCTTGAGGCTGTTGGGTGGATTCCAGTCTGCACTCCGGGGGTCCTCTGGTTATTTCCACTTGATGCCTTCTTCAGCCGATGGACACTGGATTCTTAGGCTGGCACATCCCTGATCATTCAGTTATTATCCACACCAAGCATCCATCCACATACATCCTCTATCTCTATTTTAATCACAATTGTTAAGAAAGCGAGATGAATACAACAAAAGGGCAGGGAGTCTCTGGGTGCTGTTTCTGTTGTTACAGAGTATTGCTTTGAGTCTCTCTCTGTGTGAGTAGTTGTTTTACAAAGAATTGCTTTGAGAACAGTCTCTGTCTTAGAATGTACTAACACAATTAGCAGCTTGCAAGTTTCACACATAGAGGGAGAGAAACAGTACCAAAAACCAAGAGATCTCTTAATTAGTCATACCCTGGAATTTAAACTATGGGCATCAAACTCATTTGTGATTTTTAACACAGAACTTCTTTAATATGATCCAACAATCAATACAAATAATCCAACCAGAGTATATAGCAATGTGTATAATATTCAGGAGGAAAAGTCAGACTGTTGTAAAAGAAATTATTCTTATTGGGCAGGTGTTTGATATGCTTGTCAATCCTGGAGATAACGTCCTTTTAGAAGACCCCAGCTACTCCGGGACTCTGTCAGCAGTGAGTATTGGTTATATCTGCAAAGCAGTGCAAAGTTCATCCTAAAGTCAAGATCAAGAGGGAAAGTTTGCAGTATGTGATTTCTCTCACTGATTTAAGTATGCATCACATGTGGGACACATCTATGGATATCTAGAGAGCTATACATTGCACCAGAGACAGATCTGTTTATTTCAGTAGTCTTGGGTACATTTTGAATAGTATCTCTCTCAGCCTCCACCTGTGCACATACAAAACAAGGCCCATGCAATATGTGCGTTCACTTGGCTTTCATGCCCAATGGATTTTGAATGTGTAATTTTAACACATGTAAACAGGTTTTTGACTATTGAAAGCAGGGTGGATTGATTTATATCACCCAATGGAAAGCCTCCGTTTAAATAACTGACTTTAATCAACTTTGAAATTCAGTTATTTCTAAAGAAAGAAAGGTTAATTCTCAGGGGTTGATATAATCATTAAAACATGTTGATTTACAACTAAGTAGATCCTTTACACTAGATTTGGTACATATTTTTGCTACATATTTTTGTACATGGTCAGTACACACATTTACTTAAGCAATTTATATAGCTTTATATTTTCAGATTCTTAACTCTACATTTTAAGTATGTTAGAAAACGGTGACTTATATGCTTATTTACCAGATAATTAACTTCTGCTCATGATTTATGTCAAGCTGCATTAGGATAGTAACTGGGATTTAATTAAAACACACAAAACAGCCTATAACATTTAGGTTTATTAAACAAAACCACCTTTACATTCTGGGTACATAAACTTCTCAAAACATGTTTCACATTTACAGATAAATTATAACAAGTTCAAGCCTCAACATATTTTGTATTAAATTCAGATTTCATTTTAAACATGTTTATTTTAAAAGAGAAAAACAATTTTAAAAACAGCAACATCAAAAATTCCAATTTAAATAACACAGTTTTCCCAGAAAAATCATTTTATCTATTCTGACTGAAAGTATGGACACACGTGTTTCCAGCTACCAAGTGTGGGCACATACATATGTGCACCTGCAAAAGCATGATGAATGCACAAGTGAAGCTTGGCCTTTCGAAAATGACTTTGCAATCTCTGGTGTTCTTTTATATGACTATCTGAGCCTTGAAAAGTTTTCCATGAAATGTAGGGATGCATCAGGCTGCACTGAGGCAAAGAATGCCACCACACTGCAAGGCACTCTTCATTATATGATAGCTAGGGATCCTAGTGCCTTGAGTGCCTAATGCATAACAAAACACTGTGATGAGTGTATTGAGGAGTTCGGTAATCCTTCTAGAGAGCCCTGGAAACAGCTACCCAGCTAATGCTCCTACATAAAATATACATTTATTTGACATCTCAACAGAACCAGCAACTTTTTACCCAAGTAAGATATCCCATGCAAAAAAACCTAACCAAATGCAAAAATCAGGTTCCCACTGTAACTTACTTGCATTACATGCGTGTGTTGTCATATTATCTATATGTACATGTATGTATACACACAAGTAATGCAAATAACTTATAGTAGGAACCTCACTTTTGGAATTTTTCAGACTTATGCATGTCAATTCTTTACCTTAATTGTTGCAGTCAGTTAGCTTGTTGCATGGGATATCTGTGTAATATCTTTTTTATGCGGAAGGAGTTGGTTCTATTAAGCAATCAAATACATTGGCTTTTACATACGTAGCTGAGTGTGGGACCATTAATTGGGACTACATATAAAATATGGACTATGTGATGAGAGAGATTTTGGGACATAAACTTGAGATTTCCACATTACTTATGAGTAACCACATCAGTGGTTTTGTAATGTGCATTTAAGATTGACTGACTTCAAACAATCTAAGTTCCACAATTTCCCATTTCAGATCAAATTTAAGGTAAAGAATTTTTAATTATTTTGATGAAGCATCCACAGAAGTTCTATGGCCTCACTGACTATTTCTGAACTGCTAATTGGGCTACCAGATTGTGTGTCATGTCTGTCTTCTTTCTATTAACAGCTGAAACCACTGGGCTGTAACATTATCAAAGTCCCTGCCAACAAGCACGGTATTATTCCAGAAGCTTTGAAAGAAATTCTTTCCAGGTGGGGACCAGAAGATGCAAAAAAGCAGAACAACAATCTCCCCAAGTTCCTCTACACTGTTCCAAATGGTAGTAATCCAGCTGGAACCTCACTGACTGCTGACTGCAAGAAGAAGATATACCAGGTATTCAGTAGGAACCTGACATCATCAGGGTTTTCATAAAGAGAGAACATTTTCTTTGCTATTAACCAATTTATAATACAGAACTAGAATGTTTTCCCCATGATAACATGTTGAAATTATAGAAGACCCCAACTGCAAATATGTCTATTTCTGTTCCTTGTCATCCTACATGGCCTACACCTGGTGACATAGATAATGATAGCCCCAGCGAGCCACTCAGTCGTTTACCCTGTTGTCAGCGATCACACCACTGTCTTCTTCTGTATATTAAAATATCACATAATAATTGCAGAAAATAATTGACAGTTTCAAGATCTGTTCCTCCTTTTTTTTTAATTTGGCCTCTCTTTAGCTTGCAAGATGTTATAATTTCCTTATAATAGAAGATGATCCATATTATTTTCTTCAGTTTGAAAAGGTAAATATTCACTTGTGCTTATTTGTATTCCTGTCACACACACTGTCACTTTGACAAGGAGAAATACATTTTCAGCTGTCCAAGTTTAAATAAAAATGTTTAGGTGACTACTGTACCCAACAATCAAACATCTTGCATTTTACATATGTTTTGGCAGACAGAGAATCTCAGGTTTCAACTGGACTACTATCATGTTTTCCTACACAGAAAGAGTTGCAGATTAGTTGTTCAGCAGTTAAAGACATTTATTAAAATATGCACTGTCAAAGGTTAGAGGCCCAAAATATGACTCACCTTAAACTTTCATTAGCATGACAGGAAAGTTGGGGCAAATGCATGGATACACATTTGAAATAGTCTAACACCCAAGTGCTTGCTAATGTTAGAATGTGAAACCCACTTGTCCTTATATGGGTGCAAAAAACCAACATTGCACACATGTAGGTGTTAGAACTGCTTAAGTGTGTACATGGGTGTTTGCACCTATACAGAATGGGTGTAAATGTGTGTGTGTACATACAGATGGATGCAGTGCTATCTCATGGTGCCATACCAAGTCTATGGTTAAGAAAGGTTCAGACCATAGCACTCACTCCAGAGGAGCACACCCTACAGTGGGAGCACGCCCACACTTCAACAAGGTACAGAATGCACCACTCCACCTACCACTGGACCCAGCCACAACTGTTGGCTAAAGTAATGTGGAGGAGAATGGTTAACATAGATTCATCCCAGGTGCTGCTCTTATCCCGCTGCTCCCTAGCCCTTTGGGGAGACTTTATGCCGCCGCTTGCACTAGCTTAATACAGTGCCCGCCCTTATCACTTTGTACCGGCCCCTGCACAGGGATGGGCACAAGGAAAAAGAAGTTGCTTGCTCTGCTCGTTGCCACAAAGCCAGTCACAACATAGTCCAGAGTATTTTGTTTTCTTGTTGACAAGAGTGAGTCATATTCTAGTATCCCAAATCATTACCTCCCAATAAAATAAAGGCCATAATAAGCTACTTTTTTATATTTAAAGACTAAGGCACCAACATTTCTGTCAATGGATGTTGATGGTCGAGTGATCAGATGTGACACTTTTTCTAAAATTCTCTCTGCTGGGTAAGTCCAATTTCAAAATGCTGTGTGATATGTGCCGTTCTACCAAAACATTATCGTTCCCTCTACATAGCTCTGATTAAAAAGAGTCTCACGGCTTTTACTTTTATTGCTGCAAAAATATTTTGAAACTAGAATGTCACATGCTGTAAAACAAACTTTGGCTATGCCATAAAGCTCAGCTGAGGATGAGCAGCTCATTAGAGTGCCCTTATGTACAAAGAATTGCTGTTTGGGCCCTACTGCCCCCCTGGTTTTTTTTCTTTGCAGTGCCAAACCCTGTGAAGCACTCTTTAGGGTGTTGTGTCTTCTCCATTTTCCTAAACATCAAAGCTGCTTTTGACACTTTTTCCCTCTCTAAATTCCTTAGGATATAGGTGCTGTCCTTTCTTGGCTGAGTTTTGAATGGCCAGCACCAAGTACCGTGTCATTGCTTTAACACCGCAAATAAGTCTGTTGTTTTGGGAATCCTCTGCTCTCAATCAGCTGCTTTTTATCATTTAACAAGGATAAATGCTCCCATGAGGCACTGTCCCTCAGCCTGTCAACAGAGCCTTAAATTCTATCCCTATGTATGTGCTAATTTCTTTTGTTTTTTATTTTATTTTATTTTGTGTTGTGCTCTTTATAAATATATCAAACCGAGGCAGAGCTGCTTTACACGATGCATAATAGAACTGAACAATTGGATTTGATCAAGATTCACTCACCACAAATTTAGTGATCTATCAATCAGATACTAACAAAGGGATAATGCTGAACCCATGTAACATTAGTGGACTGTACATCTTTGTATTAATGCTTTTTTCTCCCCTAGGTTGAGATTAGGGTTTTTAACAGGCCCCAAACCGCTTATTGACAGAGTGATTCTGCATATGCAGAGTTCAACGATGCACACCAGCACTTTCTCGCAGGCAAGTGCCATTGCACAGTTACACAATTATTTGACCGGACTGTTTTTAAAAACTAAGTGCTTGATCCTGCTCTGCATACAGCACAGCAGGAGAAATAGCAGAAAAGCACCCATATGTATGCAGGTGAGTCTACACCACATGCTTCTCAGGGATGCATTCATCAAAGATGTGTGCATCCTGCTGTGCTTGGAGTCAGGAGTTATATTGCCCCGCGGTATATAGGCACATGAAGAGGTGAGTGCCACACTAAGCGCTTTCCAACAGAGGATCTTTTTACAGAGAGTAATGCATTCAGCCTCTGCAACATTAGTACTACTAGCTGTATTCTAAAGATTGTAAATTAAGGCACAGAAAAGCTTTAGTAACTTGACCAAGGTTGCATAAGACATGTGGTACAGGTGAGATGAGAACCCAGATCACCTCACCTTCAGCCCTCTGCTTTAGACACAGGACCTGCTCACCATGCGACTGGTGTTAGACATCATGGACTAAATTCTGCACTCCATTACGCCCGTACAATGGATGTCACTGAGGGCAGAATTTAACACGGTCATGTCGTTCCGGGAGTAGCAGTGGAAAAGAGGACAATTTTGAAAAGTGAATGGCTATAAGCCCAGTACACCTGTGGAACTCTCACTTACAGGGACTCTCACTGAAGTCAATGGGCTTTGCAGAACTGGCTCTATGGCATTTAGATTATGACATTAACTTGGATGTTTTCCTCTCTCTCTCACATAGATCCTAATATCAGAACTTCTTCACAAATGGGGGCAGAAGGGTTTGCTGGAGCATGCAGACAGGTACTATAGTACTCTAGTTTGTGATTGTTTTTATTTCATACCTGGGTTCTATTCCCAGCTCTACTGCTGCTCGGGGAAGTCACTTAAACATTCTGTGCCTGAGTTTCCTCATCTATAAATGGGGATATTATTCCTACTCTTGAAAAGTTGCCTGAGATCCATGTATAAAAAAAAATGTTACATAAGTGCTATGTATTATTATTGCTGTTAATAAAGTCTATATTAAACCTCCCCCCAACCACATTAAATCTCCATTTATGATCAAGTCATGAATCCACAAAAAGAAGGAAATTCTGAGCTTTATTTGTTGAAGGCAACCATCCACTAACCCTTTGTACCATTTTCTGATATATTGAAACTTTCATGAGACTTGCTAGAAAATTTTTTTTTTTCTGGCTAAAGATAATCCTATGTTATATAGGTCTGTTCCAGGGCCCACTAAAGGCAATGGAAAAAACCACATTGGATAAGGCCCTAGATTGGACACAGAAGGCTGTTCCTTACCCCAAAGTTATGGTGCTACAGGCTGTACAATGTATCTGCCATAGTTATTTTTTCCATTTTAGAAAAGCCACTATTCAGAATGTCTCTATTTTTCTCATTACCTGCTCACTGCTCCATTGTTCACCGGTATTTCTCCACTGGGTTTTTACTATCTGTTCGTTGTTTTCATGGTCTTTCTTAAGTATAATGGGTAACAAATAATATCCAAGTCAAACTTTCAAACCCATTATGGTTGAGAGGGTTCGGAGTCAGGCTTTACAAGTCCTTCTTCCTGAGTTGTCTTTGTTAGGTTATTTTATTTACTTACTTACATACAAAATTGAAATGCATGTAGAAAACCATATTGATAAGGAGAGTGATCCAGAGTAGCACTGATTTCCAATGAAACTGTTGCTGAGTTACATACAAGGTAGTATTTAATAATTGTATGACTGACTCATGTCCCCACCGTTCTTTAAAATAACTTACTTATTTGCTTCCAGGGTAATGGCATTCTACAGGACCCAGAGAGATGCAATGCTTGCAGCAGCAGACAAGTGGTTAAAAGGTCAGTGAATGCAACACACACTCATGAACACCAATTTAGTTGTGTTAATGTACACGCAGATAGCCATGGAACACCACAGATTGATAGATGGTAGGGCAGAAACTCAAAGACCAGGATAATGTTTAACTTAGAGCTTGTGAACATGCCAAAGTTTCACCATTTTAACTAAAGGTGCAATGTTGCATTTATTTAGTTAAGCCAAGCAACTTTGCGTGTGCACACTTGACATTGGTTTGAAATCTGGTTTACATCAGATAAGTTACCTCCCACTAAACAACAGTGGGGATGACAGGAAGCAGTTGGTTTATAAAAAAGAAAATATAGAGCAGAGTAAAGGTGCACATATTGATTGGTATTACCTAGCCTCTAGGTTCTGCTATTCATTGACTCACCTTTCAGTTCCGATTCCAACTCCTATTTATCAGCTGCACTACTTAAAGGCCATAATGTAGACTCTTATGGGAAAGCTCAGGAACTTGGCAAGGTTGATTTAATGACGTTTCCGAGGAATGCTTCACTCAACATGGCGGGGAATAGAGAAGAAACTGGGTACAGACTCCAAGTTCAGGGGGATGGCCACTCCACAAAGATACAGCAAGACTGTCTGAGATAGAGCAACCTTCTCCCTATTCACCACCCCTGCCTCTGGCCAATTTTCCCCTTTAACTGCTCCCAACTCCAGAACAAACCTTGTAGATGCACCTCATTGCCGTTGAACAGGCCCAGAGGAGCTTGTTAGTCTCCTCTTTGTCAGTGTGAGGACATGCCCCTTCACAGGAGTGAGTAAGGTGAATCACTCAGGTGTAAATAGCTCCAGAGAGGTACTACCCCCTGTGGAGGTTTGCATGTACTGGTTCAAACTGGTTCCAGAAACAATAGACAAAGAAAGTTTTTTTGACATAAAATAGCTGGGTTTAAACTGACTGAGGACCATCTTTCTGATCCTGCAAACAATTTCCACAGCAAAGGTTGGGGCACAATTTATAGTCCCAGCTCTGGACTGAATCCTGGCACCTTTACTCCACTCTGAAGAAATCAGTGGGCCAGAAACCATCTGGATCTCCCAACCAAGCCATATCCCCAGTGGAAAGGGAATTCCCTGGTGATTGATGGCCAGTGAAATGGTGCGCGCGCACACACACACACACACACCCCCACCCACCCACCCCCCCCTGCGGCACAGCAGCATGCCAGCATGTGCATGGGAAAAAAGGGGCAGGTTGGGGATGTGGCTAGGAGCGTTCTGGCTATTCTGAAGTGTCAGACAGTTCCTTGGGGACCACTGCAGCCAGCATGTAAGTAAAAGGAGCCCCTCAGGCTTATAATAGAAGCAGGTCCAGCCGCAGGGAAAATGGCACCCTGGGCAAACTTGTATTTTGGCATCCCTGGCCCCCGCTGTCTCCCTGGCCTCCCATCACCCCTGGCCCCTTCTGCCTTCCCATACTCCCCACTCCCCCTCACCGCTGCCTCTTCCCCACATTGCCCCGAGCTCCTTTACATGGTCTCACACCCCAGGCCCACCCTGTTCCTTGCCTCTTGACCACAGTGCCCCACTTACCATGGCGCCCTGGGCGGTCGCCATGTCACCCACCTATAAGGCCAGCCTTGAATAGAAGCATTAACTATAGGGGTCACTACCAGTTCCACCTATAATAAAAAAGACTACTTGGCATAATAGTTTTTCCTGTACCTGCTATGTGAAGTAAAACAATTTTCAGATCTTATACTTCATAGTGGCTTTTATATTCACTCTTTCTCAGTTTAGCCTCAAAGTGGAAGGGGAAATTTTTCTGAAACTGTGAAAATTCATGGGATAGGAGAACCATTCCCCATAATGCTCTGGTACTAGCAGCTCCATTACCCTGGATCTCCAGACATTTCCACTTATGCTGTAAGATCAGAGCATATTCTAGACTTCATTCTGGGTAAATAACCAGAAAGGCTACATAAGGTAAAAGTTAGGTAATGTTTATGGTCTATTAATCTCAATATCATTAGGTTGTCATGCCTGTTTGTTTATTACCTGAGCTCCAGCAAGAGTTTAAAAAGGGAAGCTAAACTGTAACTGAGAAGAGCTAAAATTAAAACGGAATAAAAACTAGTCTGTTGTAGACATTGACCATATAATCAAGAAGAATGGTGGAAAGAGGTGATTATGGTAACTGCCTGGGTTGTTGTTTTTGAATAACATAATCAGCAATTAATTCCACAAACGCACAGCATGGAAAAGATTATATTTTAAATTCTGGAAAAGTCAAATTAGCATAAAAACGATTGTTAAATGTACATACAAGGCACCATCACAGTAGTATCTGGGTGCACTTTACATAGTTTAGACCAGCAAAGAACCATTTCCCCAATGGGAGCATAAACTCAGTGCCCCTCATAGCTATCAAGCCATGAAACAGGAGGATACCAGCATCCTGCCTGCCAGGCATTTGGCATGTGTGACCTACATGGTTGTAGAAGCATCTGAACCAAGGTGCTGCTGGAAACTAGTGTCCTTGGGCTGAAGTACTGCAATGTAGATTTTCAGGCTGGGGGCTTGTGCACATATGACTTACGGCTGTGGTTGCTCACTCGCTATACAAAGCACAGTGGATTTGACTGATCACTGTACTGTCACAATTGCACTACTCAGTGGATCCAGCATCCCATGCAGAAGGCTGATGAGGTTAGCCTCCCACAAGTAAACCCACATGTTCCTACTCACCTGTATATATCTGAATCTTCTGTTATGTCAGGTGTATTGTGTGTGTTTCCTTCCCTTCGACGCATGATTTTCTAGTCAGTGACTTATTGTACAGTACAGGATTTAAACCTGTAATAACCACTCCTGATCAAGCTACAGAAATTGTCATTCACTTTCCTTTGGGTAAATAAGCTCCCTAGGACACATCTCAAGTACCCAGCCACCTATCTGTAACATCAATTTTCAGAGCTACAGTAAAAGGAAACTAGTTAACAAGATGTTTGATTGTCTCCAATAATCCGTATGTTTAGGATTGCATTCACAACATTAAATTAATTCTCATCTATTTTCTTGAGAGACAGGTGAAAAGTCTATTATTACACAGGGGGCAGGGAGGGTTGTTTTACTGTGTGTGTTTGGAAGTAAGCTGCCACACAAAATGGCCGGGCAACCTAGGTCTACCTGAAGATGTTGTTTAGGTTCTTTAACAATGCAGAGAAGCAGATAATGAACAAGAACGCAGGAACTGCCAAGCAGTAAATCTTTCAGGGGATAATTATATTATTACCCAGGTGGCCAAGGGGGATGTCCTAGTAGGGAGTCTACTCGAGACCACCTAACCAGGCATAAAAGGTGAATAGGGCTTTTTATAAACAACTAACAAAATCATCCAAAGCACAGGACTTGGTGGTGATGGGGGATTTCAGCTACTCAGGCGTGTTGAGGAAACAATACAGCAGGGCACAGATTATCCAACACATTCTTGGAACGCATTGGAGACAACTTTTCATTACAGAAGGTGGAGAAAGTGACTGGGGTAAAGCTGCTCTAGATTTGATTCTGACAAATAAGGAGGAACTGGTTGAGAATTTGAAGGTGGACGACAGCTTGGGTGAAAGTGATCATGAAATGACAGAGTTCATGATTCTAAGGAATGGTCAGAAGGAAAAACAGCAGAATAAACACAACGGACTTCAAAAAAGGCAGACATTAGCCAACTCAGAGAATTGCATCGGAAGTCAGTTTAAGGGGGGGGGGGGAAAAAGCGCCAGGACAAATAACCTGGGGAGGCTGTGGAATCTCTGTCACTGAAGGTTTTTAAAAACAGGTTAGACAAATACCTGAAAGGGATGGTCCACATAATACGTAATCCTGCCTCAGTGCAGGGGTCTGGACAAGCTGACTTATCGAGGTCTGTTCCAGTCCTACATTTCTATGATTCTATGTATGCTGGTAACAGGAAGACCTTACCTAACATAAGATGATATCAGAAACGGAATGTTCTTTGCCTCATTGTTAATGAGTTTACAGCCTACCATTAAATTAACTACACTGAGGAAAGCAAATGTCAACAAACGAAGCTGGGGAGACCTATTGTCAAAAGGTGGGAGGTTACATACAAACACACTCTCTCTGAGGACTGTTTCTTCTGGAGGGGCATGTAATGCTAGAGACAGCACTTTCAGTGTGAGAGACTAGCAAACTACTACTATGCTGTAAGTCCAGATAACTTTGGCACTAATGGTTACAAAACACAGCAATCTGCTGACACACTGCATTGTATTCGTCTGTCATATGTTTGTGTTTAACGAACCTTTGCTTTATTTTATGGTTTTCTATTACTGTTAAGTTGCCAATAGATCATACTTTAGTTAAGGTAAACTGAACTAAGTATCTGACTTATCTGGAGCATTTACTGATTAGAAAAATATAGCTTTGACCCCAAGGAAAGGCATGGAACAGGTAAGTGCTTGGATACCTGTGTAAAGGGCCAAGAAGGCCGAGGTCTTCATGCAAATCAGTGCCGCAAAAAAGCTGATGGAGTAAACTCTATATAATACTATGGGTGAAATCCTGTCCCTATTGATATCAATGGCAATATTCCCACTTTGGTGTTTTCATTACAGATGCAAGATGTACTTTTATTCAATGTCCATATTTTATTTACAGGTTTGGCAGAGTGGTACGTCCCTACTGCTGGAATATTTTTATGGATTAAGATTAAGGGAATTTCTGATACATACCAGATGATCATGGAAAATGCTTTCGAGAGAGGGGTAGGGAAAGACCTAATGATAGGAAACAGCTTTAAAATAATGTAAACTTTATTTGGAACGGAACCATGTCTGTTATTCTGACTATTTATTACTGAATTAGTTGTGACTCGGGTGATGTTTTCTTAACAGGTCATTAAAGAATAAAATTTTAGTAGCTGAAGTGATGGGATCACATTATAACAAATGGGAGCTGGGTTTGACCTGTTGTTCATAATACTAACATTTTACTTTCCTTTGGAAAGTTGTTTCTAATTCAATAAAATGGCACTACATGATGTGAGAACAGAGACTGGCCACAAAGAATAGTCCCACTTCAAACTAAAATATGCACAGAAAAATGCATTAGGCCCTAGTCCTGCAGCGAGCACTACCCCACCCATGTGATTCCCAATTACTTCAGTGCAGCTCTGCACAAGCATCGGGGTCTAAATGCCTTGTTCTCAGGGTAGAATTGGGATTTTAATCTTTAGCCATATTACAATTGTTACATTAAAATTCCACATATAAGATGTACAGTATGTTATATATGCCATCATGATGAAAGTAACAGCAATGCAGCACCTAGAAACACTGTGGCCATTTCCACGTACTTTACTTGCATAATTTTCATAGTGATCTGAACACCAGAGATTAAATCCTGTCCCCATTGAAGTCAATGGGAATCTTGCTATTCAACTTCAAAGAAGCCAGGATTTCACTTTAAATATATGTGTATAGAGAGTATAAATACCAAGTTACAAGAAACGGATAATCATTTGACTCTATTGATAATTAGAAAACAAAACAGAACACACTGATAAATGCTTTTTCCCTTTTAAAACATCAGATAATTTGAAATGGGTTGCAGAAATTCTGCAGAGAAAACTCGCAAAAAAATTGTAAAATGTGAAAAAGTGCTCTGAAGTCCAGAAAGCTTAGCCGCAACTACTCTTCGCTATGTGACTAGCTTATAGTTTTGTACAGGAGCCCATCATTCCTGTAATCAAGCTGTTGTCTTAATTTTCTTTCCGATGCAAAACTGTACACTGTCCTACTCATGATCAATATAGATCACTTTACAATCACAAGGATGAAACTTACAGGCTTTTTAAAGGCCAGCATCCATTCTGCTCTGCTATTATATTGTCACATAGCCCTAGGGTGACCAGACAGCAAGTGTGAAAAATCGGGATGGGGTGGGGGGCTAATAGGCGCCCATATTAAAAAAAAAACAAAAAAAAAAACCCCAAATATCGGGACTGTCCCTATAAAATCGGAACATCTGGTCACTCTACATAGCCCTCCATTTTATGCAGACCCCTACTATCCCCACTTCCTCCCCCTAACAGACCACAAATGCCACCTCCTTAAAACACCAGACCAAATTCACCAGTTTTGTAAATGGTGCTATACTGTTGTAAATGATCTCATGTCAGAAGCTAGTCAAAAATGGGTGATATTTCTAATTTCAAATTCTGTAGGGGCCAAGTTGAACTTCTGGTACATTGAAGTCAATGAGTTATAGCCGGTTACACCTAAGCTAAATTTGATCACAGGAACTTTGGGAATGTTGTGGACATAGCTGAATTTCGTGGCTGATCTGATTTTTCTTACACGTTGCTGTATTTGCTCTGCCTGTTACTCTCACTCCCAACCCCCTGCTTTCTTGGTCCTAGACATGTATGTTATTCAGTTTGCTGCACACCTGCTGAATACCCAATTACTACAAATCCAAGTTTAGCACAGCTTGACGTTCACCACTTACATCCGTTTTCTGACTAACTCGCACCTGACACGTAATTTACACCATGTTTATCACCCCAGGGGAGCTATATTCGTTCAGTGCAGGCTGAATATGGCCCTTAGATTTTACTACATACTGAAGCAAAGAATTCCCCAGTTTGATACTAGTTGTGGGTCTTTTCTGCCTATTAGCTATGTCTAAAATGGGATAAACTTGGTATAACTATAAACAGTTTATGATATGGGATAGTGTAATGATCCTATTTTACATGCCATCCTCTCGAACTTCCTTACATTCAAAACATTAAAGTCAGTAATATCTTTCTTAGGTGTCTTTGGTTCCTGGACAATCATTTAGCTTTGATAGCTCAGCTCCTACTCCCTATTTCAGAGCTTCCTATTCTTTTGCTTCTCCAGACCAGATGGATCAGGTGAGTGTAACTGGTGGTGTTGTGCATCACAGGGGCGACTTACATGACTAGATTCTATTATTCATGTGAATTTGTTGTTTGCATGCAGACTACTATTGGACTTGAAGACCCTTTTTCTTGCATTTCTACCAAAGCAAAACTAGCATTTATTTTATGGAAAGTCATTAGCTCAAGTCTCATTTTAAAAGTTTGATTATTTACTAGACCCACTGGGACCAAGATTCTAATTTAAGTGTAAGTTGTCCTCTTGATGTGTGTGCATAAAATTCCCATTCATGTATCCATCACAGATCCATACACACACAGTTGTAGGTGAGTATAAATCACAGTCTTCTTCCTAACTGCTGCAAAAAATTGATTTTCTTTTTCCTCTGTTAAGATGGTTATTTGTTTTCTGATACTGAGTCTGTCTCATCTAAGCTTTGAAATTTACAATGCATTCTGGTGGATGTACAGATGAGTAGCAAGTTCAGTACTCTTGTCCCCCTTTTCCTGCCCACTGTGAACCACTGCCTAACATTATAATATCCAGTGTTGTTTACCCCATAATCACATTTAAAATTCCTCCAAATTATGCAACATAATCAACTCTGTTTATTTTGAATGGTGGAATGAATCATGCAAAATTGAAGAGAGATGATGGGAAGAAAGGCAGGCAACAAGGATACCTTAAACTACAAAGTAATTTACTGAACGGTTAACAGCCAGTAGATGAGCGAGTATGTATGTCATTGCTTGATGATTAGTTAGAATCCTGTCTAAATACTAATATGTCCCCCATTATTGTCATGCCAAAGCATTTCACAATCTATAACATATTTTTCCTCACAATACCTTGTTAGGTGGACATTATCCCCATTTTAAAGTAGGGGAGCTGAAGCACAGAGAGACTAAGCGACTTGCCCAAGGTCACACAGGATGTTTGTGATGCAGCAGGAAAACGAACCCAATTCTCCCAAATCCCAGACTAGTACCTGAACCATCCTTCCTTCTATCTGTCTCCAACAGTGACCAGTTTAGATGATTCAAAAGACAATGCAAGAGCCCCTATCATGGAAAATTACAAAATAGTCAGCCCACAGGGGAAGTTTGTTCCCAGCTACGATCATTTAGAGGTTGGCTCATGCCCTGACATGGGAGAGTTAATATCCCATCTATGTCTTTTGTTATCGACTATAACTATGATGGTTCTTATTAACCACAGAAATGTCCAATCCTTTTTTTAAAGCCTCTTAAGTTTGTGATCACTAATGCCTAGTGGCTGTGAGTTCCATGGGTTATTTATGCATTGTGTATTATAAAGCACTCTCTGGGTACCTCGCTGTAATAGATATAAAATGTGATTTAGAAAAGCAGCATAGAGAGAATCTGCACCATGTTTTCACAGTTTTAGAAGACTGAGCAAGATTAGTGGCTGCTAATTCAATTTTAGGGTAAAGAAAGCAAAATCAACCCTCAACTTTTTTTACATACTTCAGTACTTCCACGTGTATTTCTCAAGAAGGGAATCTTATTTTGCTTTCTAACACATTTATTGTGCTACCCAAGACACAAGAATTGCAAATATGATCTCCCTGACAACTAGACTAGTTTGAGACTGACCCAGTCTGCCAGAGTAGTGGCATATTCCTCCCTCTCTCTCTCTCTCTCCACTGGTTGGTCCTTTGTTTACTGCAGAACAATGTCACCATATTATCACTAAGCAGATGCTTGACACACTATGAAAACATATTTTCTGATACTGACAATTGCCTTAATGCTTAAACTCTGAAGTATAAGACAGCAACCATGAGGCAAAAGTACCAGCTCATCAAGCCATTGCAAACTGGTCAAATCCAGCTATGCCTTGAAGGTCAAATTCTCAAATCAGTGTGCACTGGTGAGGAAAGGGTGTTGTGTTGTGGTGTGTGTGTGTGTGTGTGTGTGTGTGTATATATATATACATACATACTTTGTGAAATATTGCTGAAATGCCTTGCAGACATAGTGTTCTGAACAAAAAGTACATGGAAAAGCTGTAGACTAGAGTGATTATTAATAGTTTGATATCAGTGGTCACTGTGTTAGTTACTGCTATCAGTATTATATCAATTCAAACTTTTTCTCTTTTTATTTTTTCACTGCAGGCTTTCCAGAAGCTGGCTGAGCTTATAAAAGAAACTGTCTGAAAGGATCAGAACAAACTGGCATTTTTAGAAACCTATGTTCATTGACATTTAGAAATTGTGTGTCTAATTTCACTGACAAGTCTAAAGGAGTGATTTTATTCCTACTTTCTGTAATTGCACATAACTTTTAATTTTATTCTTACTGGGCAAATTTGCCATGATGCCATCAAGTACCATGATACCTGACAATAATTAGCACAGAGACATATAGTAGAACATTACATTTTCAAAGCACTGTACAAATATTAACCATTTAGTTCTGATTTCTGTGAATTGGGGAAGTAACTGTCATCCCCATATTACTGAGGCATGAAAATGAGGCACAGAGTTTAAGAGACTTGCTCAAGAACACACATAAGTCAGTATTCAAGTTAGAAATCAAGAGCTCCTGACAGCTACATCCATCCCCAGGATCTGACCACTAGACCATCGCTTCCTTTCTTCCCAGACACTGTACGTACAAAGAGACGGGTATAGGCACCTCCTCAAGCCACTCAGGAAAGCCCCCATACAATCTCTGTGTAGCAGCTAAGCACTGTGGTGCTGAGGGTCTCATGCTAGAACTCCAAACCACAGGAGAACTTTACCCTATGTGAACTAGTGTGTCTTGCAGTGTAGGGTCTCTGACTAGGCTAGTCCCTAAGTAGTTTAGTTTAAAATTAAATCCAGAAGTGATAAGTCTATGAAGTGAGAAGTCATAGCCACATTTCAGTACACCACAATGTGTTTTGCTTCAACTGATTTCAATAGAGCTATGCCGGTTTACATCAGCTGAGGATCTAACTCACTATTTCTTGTCCTGATGAGACAGAAGCAGCTCTGAACAGAAGCACCTTGGCAGGAGTGGGAAGCCCCTCAGGCAACGGAAGGCATTCTCAGAAGAGAAGGAAATTATTAGCCTGCTTGAAAGCTTAGCTTCAGCAAGCAAATAAACCAGTGGCTCTTTTTTAACTGGAAACAAATTTTAAGAATCTTGTGTGAGTGATGTTTTCTTTATAAAAAGTGAAATGCACCAACCTGTTCCAATGTGACCTCTTAAAATTACAGCACACAATAGAAACTCAATCACAGCAAAGAGCACTTCCTTCTATAAACCACAACTCCAAAACAGACAATACTAATGTATCTAAGGATTTTATATTTATATGTTGCTAATCTAGTATCCATCCACATACATCCTCCGTAATCTTTTCTTTGCGTATCTGAGTGTAAAGTAGAAATGTAGGGCATCATGCATAAGTGCATTGTGGTCACTTTGTACTGGCTAAGCCAACATAAAACAGGCTTTATTCTCCCCATCTTGAGAGAATACCCACTGGCACAGTCTCTCTTTACTATAGGAAGGCCTGACACTTCCCACTATAGGACCCTGTTTTCAGTTGCTTGTAACGTTGCCAAACTTTAACTGTTTAGCCTGAAATTTTCCATGCCAGGTGCCTGCACAGACAACCTTAGTTCTGGCATTGCCTAACTCTGAATGCTTGACTTTGCAACCTTAATGATGTGTTTTAATGTAGGTTGGTTTGTTCTGGGGGGCTTAGGCAGAGGAGTTGTATGTTTTAGTATAATATATAAATATATACATACACAAGAGAGGGAGTGCGAACTGTCTTTTGGCTAGTCTTAAGAAGTGCCTAGTCTTTGTAAGAATAAATCAACTGTAAAGTAGTCATTTAAATTCTATTTTTTTAATTTTAGAATGTTTTTTGATTGACCTCTTGATTGGTATCAAGCTTAAATGGCATTTAATATGGATCTGTATTGAAGGTTCCATACTGGCACCAAGAACACCTGTCCAGAATAGAATAATATAGAATAGAATTAGAGAAGCTGCCGCTTTCTGATAAGACTAGTTTACTGTTATATGATCTCTTAGACCCTGGTGATTTCCTATGTTACATTCATTTATTAAAACATGTACACATTGTCATATCATTTTATAATGTATTCATCTTTAAATTGTATTCTACTTGATGAAATCCATATTAAACGTATACAGAGAGACATTGTGAACTGTTGAGTGTTTTTCCACCTGTCTCAGAAGATAATAAATCAGACTTCTAAAGTGATGATTAAATTATCCTACAGAGTCCAGACTTCAGAAATGAAACAAAAGAATGCATTTTACATCTAATAGTAATATGTGTTACTATCAACTTCCCCTTTCTTCCATTTGTTTTATATATTTTTTAATTTATTATTCTTAATTATTATTATTTTTTTATTATTATTTTATAGCTGCATTTACTTCCCCTCTAAGCCCAGGTAATTTTTTTTAACCATTGTGGCCTTCTTTTTTGATTATGGGATTGTGGCTGTCTGCTCATCTAGTAAAATATTATTAAACAATTCCCAATTGCCATTCACATTTGTCTGTTTTAATGCTCTCTCACTACTAACTTGGCTCATAATTGTTTTCAGCTTTGTGAAATTGGCCCTTTTAATACACTAAGTATATATTTTAATGGTTTCAACTTTTTTCTGTTTGCACACCCAGATATGTTCAATAAACCTGTCTTCAGTGCAAGAAGTTCCCAGTTACGCTGACATAACTCTATGTGCCTGATTTTGATACAATACAGTCTCTTTGTGCCACTCCCACTACACAGATATAGGGGGACAGTGGGCATAGTCTATGTCCTCTGGCTATTCCCAACTGCTAGAACAGCCCCTTCACTGCACAAAGCAGTCTAATTAATGCCTGAGGCCAAATCATCCCCTGATAAGCCTCCACATTGGGGTCTAACTCTATGCAGCCTCAGGGGGTCAGATCTCCTCTTTCCATGACCAAACCTGCAGGAGTGCACTCTGTAAGTGGACAAGCGTGAGGTTCCCCTAGCACAGATTTCTCATGTGGTCCTGTCAAGAGGGCTGCCCCCTTCCCTCCCCTCCCTTTCCCACCCCAGCCCCACCACTAAAAGAGTCATGGGACCCAGCCCTACACCCTGTGCAGCTTGAAGTATCAATGAGAAACAAAGGCCATTTACATGGAGCTCTGTATCTCCACACTAATGTCTCCCTGGACGTGAGGATATAACAGAGGTAGGCCATACAAAAAATCCCCTCTGCTGAGCCAGAAGGAGAGAGGACAATGTGCAGCCTTTCAGCACTATCCTGATCCCTTCTCCAGCCTGCTGCCTCCCACGCCTTTCACTTATGCAGATCCCCAGAGCAGCAGGAAAGTTGCCTGGCAGGGTCCAGTGGATGGACACCACTCTGCCAAGTTGGAGAAGGGAAGATCATATGCACAGACCTGCGGGCACAATCCTCCCAATGAGACAACATTCATTACAGAAGCACCTCCAGCAGGTGGCAGGCTTACTTCATGACAAAAATAGGTCTTTAGCAAAAAGGACTGCTGAACCAAATTCTCCAATTATAGTTTAAATGTAAATGTTTGTACATGCGGAGTGCTGTATCATCTAAGAAGGGCACATGCATTCTAGCTGAACTGAGCTAACTTAACAACGAAAATGTAAAATGCAGATACCACTTGATTTTAATCTCCTTTTAGGAGATACTGAATCTCAATACAGCATAAAATGGATGCTCTTCAGATTACTGCCCAATGAAAAATAGAACTGAAGCACAGGGGTTTTAAAAAAAAAATGCAGAAGATGATTATACAGGGAGATTCATTTAACTAGTCATTTATATATGACTGACTAGATGGAACACGGCACATTAAATCCAGGGGCCTTTCTTTTCAACCTATTACAAAATAATCATAATATATTCTACTGTAATTTTCTTTTTCTATTTGTGTTGGGTGCAGAGTTTTTAATTTGAGTTTTCTACAAACTATACATGGGGCCAAAGTGAAACCCTAGGTGGCTCCTGTAGGCCAAAAGTGATTATATTTTAGTCTGCCATGAAAACTAAACCCTGTTAAAATCTTGAGTTTTCAGCAGAAAATGCTCTCCTTTAAGGCTACGGCTACACTATGAGCTAGAGTTGTGATTCCCAGCTCACTACACATCCTCACGCTAGCTCGATGAGAGCGAGTGCGAGTGTGCGTTATGTAGCCGGGGTAGCATGGACAGCAGCAGTGTGGTTTAGCCATGCCACCTCCACCGCTGCTGCCCATGCTACCACAGCTACACTAGTACAGTCAGAGCTAGCATGAGTATGTGTATGCGAGCTGGGAACCACACCTCAGCTCCTAGTCTAAACATAGAATAAAAGAGAAGAAAGCATAGGAGAGGTACAAAGATCTAATTTTCTCTCTCTCTCTCTCACACACACACACGCACGCAATTTGGTGAGGATTATAATGAAAAGTATTCTTTGCAACGAGTAATACAAAATTACAGAAGTATAATTTATGCTAATTCATTGCAGCTAATTCTCTTTCAGATTAAGAAACATGCTAAATTCCATCACCAAAGTAGTCTTCTGCAGCAAAATGCTTAAATAAGTGTATTGATCATGAGTAATGCATCTTTCTACTGTATAGATTTTTGCTAATACTATGAGCCAGGTTCTGCAAGATACTGCCCTTTCTGCAGGAGGCACTCAGCACCTGGCTGGATGGAGCCTTATAACTTTATCCTGATCATTTACAAATTATTTTCTAAGAAAAGTTGAGGATAAAATTATGTTTAACATAATCACAAATCTATGTCCCTCCCTGTTAGAAGTAAATTATTCAACATACTTATTAAACTAATCAGGAAATGCATTTCAGCAGAACACTTCCATTGGAGAATATAGTTCCTTGTGTAAGGAAGGTCACGTCATTGAAAATAAACCACAAAAAGTCTGCTCGTTTTTCACACAAATGTCTGTTATAGGCTGATAGATGAGAAATATATTTAATCGCCCTCCCCCACGGAGCATAAAGGCTGATGTACAAACAATTCAAAATATCATTACGAAAACATAATGAATTACAACAACATGTTTACAATTGATCCCCGTACCTAGGTATTGATTTGGGAAAATGAGGTTAGGCATTTGTGTCGCACAAGAAGACCAGCAAGATGGACGGCACCTCTAATCTTTAGCCCCATGGTTAGGATACTCACCTGGGATGTGGAAGACCCCCCTTGTTCAAGACTCCCATCTGCCTCAGGAGAAGAAGGGAGTTGGGTGGGGATCTGTTACCTCCCAGGGGAGGGCCCTACATACTGGACTACAGAGGGATCTTCACACTTTCACTGGCCCAAATAATATTTAATTATTCCATTAGTTAATTCAAGTGACACAACCATAGTAGGAGAAATGGAGAAAGACTCACACCAGAATGTCCCATAGTCCAGTGACTGGGACACACATCCAGCAGGTGGCAGTGCCCTGCTCAACTCCTGTTCCTGTCTTGTCAGGCAGATTGGAAACTGAACTGGGAGTCTCCTGAATCCCAGCTGATTGCCCTAACCCCTGGGCTAAAAGTTTATGAAGTAGATTACTCCTTCCCCCCACCCTCCCAGCTGTTTTGTGTGGAGCTCAGTAGCCTCTGAGCACACCTACCAGACTGGGCCCTGCAGGCAACAGGGATGCCTGATTCTCCTGCTTTGCAGATCACACTCGGACTTAGGTGGGAGACAGGAGTACAGACACCTAAAGTGAGGCAGAAGTGCACATGCCCAGAGGCAGAAATATAGGCACCCAGTGAGCTTTTACTGAAATAAACAGATGCTGAATGAGTTTAGGCACCTACAGGGTTAGGTGGCAGCTGAGCAGGGGGTGTGTGGATAACAGTGGTGCCTAAAAATGGGATTTAGGAACCTAAGTACCTTTGTGGATCTGGGCCCAAAGGACTATCTTAAAATTAATCTGGGCTAGAAACCCCAGAATACAGAATGCTGCAGACCTAGTTACGCACATTATGGAAGGGAAGATCCAATTTTATTTCATTTTTTTCTGGATAATGTCATGCAGAGACAACTGACACAAACGTCTTCTATCTAAGAAATATTCTCAGAGTATTTATTAGAAATAACAACCTGTAAAAGAGTAAATGTTTTTGATTATTTTTTGTACTAAAGACTTAGTGCTTGAAAAAAAGTTATATAAAAACAGATAATTGCCCTGTTACCAAACAAACTAACCCTTTCCTAATATCAATTTGACTACAGAAGTATAATCTATAAAAGCCAGAATTCCTTGCTGCTAAAGCCCACCTGGGGTAAGTACCTGAGCCTTCTGAGGAAATATCTGCTGAATTATCCACAGATTTTCAAAATCAAAATGCCATCCACAAGAAAGACATAATTACAATATGTGTCATGTCAAATTTTCTCTGATTATAAACATTTTATTTGTAGCTGTAAGTCATATATTTACAAATCAGCAGGTTATGCTTTGGTGCTGAGGCATGAAACCTGTACCAAGTCTTCCTAAGTGTTCAGCTTCCTTTATAAATCCCGCCCTCTCATTTACAGGGAAAAAAAGAAGAATTCAGTTTACTCATTTATCTCTGCAGCATATTGCTCAAGTTCAGACAAATTCTGTTGGAAACGTGACCCAACTCCTGCAAAAATTACTGATATTTAGACACTGCTGTAAATTGATCCTGTACAGTCTGTAAGACAAATAGCCATACAAACCTTTTTTGAGAGTTTTTCCCCTCAAAGTCCTTGTCTACTGTATATAGTATTCTGTTTTGTATAGACACATAACAGTGACTGATATGATCAGTTCTGGAAAGAGAACAGCTGGGAAGTGCTCTATACCTCATAGGAGATCACTGTTATGAAGCTAAAAGGTAATATTCAGAACTTCTCCATCACTAAAACACAGCTTTCTGTGGGTGAGATGCTACTGAACAGCTAGGAATTTGCCAGTTGTAAGATCACCAGTGAATTCAACCATACATTTTTACAGTTGTATTCAGACATAACTACATACATGCAGGAAGAAATTATAAGTACATATTTTAAGTCTATTTAACAGGAAAGCCTGGCATACAACATACATCTAAAGCTATAAAAGTCTGATCCTGCAAGTTGCTCAGCACTCTGACCCTGATTCTGCCCAGGCCAGCATGTGCTAAACATCAGTGGACCTACTCACTTACTTAATGTTCCTGCTACTCATGTGCTTAAGTGCTTGGCTCAACTGGGGTTGCAGTTGCAACCACCTTGCAGGACTAAGCCCTATATATTACGGCACAGAAGGAGTTAATTGCAATACAGTACTCTGGTTTTTGGTTTTTTTTTTAACAGAGGGTGTTCTCCCTCTTCCATGTAACTCTCTTGAGAAATACACACAATCACATTAAACTGGACTTCTGAAACAATTAACAAGACCTAGGCAATCACATTTTTTGCTGCAGGATAAATTCTGCACCCACTGTGTTATGGCCATGCACTGGTGACATTCAGTTGTTGATTAGATATAAAACAGGCTCTTTATCCCTAGAGATACCACTGACTTAAAGGTCAAGTCCTAGGCTCTGTTTCCTATTTACAGCTGCTAATATGAATCCAAATAATATATCAGCTTCCTGACAAGTGTGGTATGACACTAGAGAATATAGCTTTGGATTAGCTTTCTAATATTAGACTCACACAAATCATGCAACTTCCTCAAGAGTAAATCTTTATTATTAAAATGTGACTAGTTTTATTCCTTTGGAAGTTTTCCTCCTGCTTTAACCATCTTATTGACAAATTATCTATCAGTTTAAATTATTTTTAAAAAGCACTCCTCTTTATAAAAAGCCCGGGATAGAAATCATAATAACTGTTGTTTTGCAAGATCAAAAAGCCAGTTTTTACAAATAAATTTTTTATAAATAAATTTTACAAATAAATAAATCCTTTTACAAATAAATTGCAAGACCACAAATTATGTGATGTTCCTAAAATGATCACTGTATGAATAAAGTTTAAAATAACATGATAATAATAATCTTGACTTTTCCACAAGAAAATTATTATTTTAGTTGGCCATAGACCACACTTTTCATCTCTGCCTCCCTGAGACTCATGAATAATTTGGCCAATTCTCCCTGATTACACAAATACTGAATCCTGTTGTAGGTCATGCAGCGTGCCCTGTGTCTCTCTCATTCATGTGCAGTTCTGTACTCTGTGCCTCATATTATTTTACATTCATGACATACAATAGCAGGTTGTTTCCATGGTGGTATAATATCTGATATTTAGTTCATGCAGTGATGGGTAAACATCACTGTTTCAAAAGCTAATTATCTACATGGATTTATTTTTATGGCAGGATATCAGCTTACTCAGCTGGTGAAATAAGAGGCCAGAGAAGGGCAGGAAAAATGGTTAGAAGAATAGCCAGTGTTTCATACAAAGATGATTGAAAAAAATAGGATTATTTGCCCTGGAAAGGAAAAGACTTAAAGGGTTTGAGGGAATTCTGAATGGCAACGTCAGCCAAACACAGTGACTCTTTGGGCTCACCCCAGGCTCACACTAGTCCGTTCTAGTTACTATCTGGTATTTCATGGGGAAGACAATGGAGGCTCATTTAGGCCTTGACCAGGTACTGCAGTCCTCAATTCTTGGCTCTGCTGCCTATGAGATCAGACTACAGGTTCCTTTACTCCAAGGTACCGAATAGGCAATCTGCAACTCCAATCCCAGGTACATAACAGAAGAGCAAAGTTTATGGGAGTCACAGAAAAAAATACAGAAAAAATCATAAAATGAAATATAAACAGAAAAATACATACCTAGTATGACACTAAAAAAAATGCTCAAAAGAGACCCCAAGTTACAGGAAAGGGGTCAAGTTGAGCACAATAAACACTTTATAATCATTTGTGGGGTGCGGTCCTCACAGCAGCCTTGTTGTGCCTTCCAGATCCTTTCTTCACACATCCATGTAGTCCAGGAAGTCTCAATCCCCTTGTTAACCACAGGCCCTCTTTTGATGTTTTATTTGGAGTTTTGTCTAGCCTGGCTTTCAAGTGGCAAGTGCTAAATTAGTAGCGGGCATTGCATTAAGCTACACCAAACCTGGGACAGTGGAAACAAGTTTGAAATCCAGTTCAAGGTTGGATTTTTGTTTTTTCCTTCAAAATGTATGTTCCTCCCCACAAAGATTTTTTGTTTCCTCCTGCCTTACGAGGTTTGGCACCACTAGATAACATCTTTGAAGATGGGCCTTTTCATTGTGTCATATAGTACAAAAACATTTTAAACGAAAAAATAAATATCCTTAACTTTACACAGTTTTCAGTCAACCTGTGGAATTCACTGTTCCAAAAGAAAGAAGCAAGACAAATAATATTGGATTTTAAAAGCAATTGGATAATTTTGTTATTAATAATATTTGTAGTTAGGTACGCTAAGGGTATAATAAGCATAATCAAATCTCTTGCTTCACTTACTGATCACTTAAGGTATGAGGATCAGAAAGGAATTTTCTCCACAGAGATGGGTGATGAGAATGGATTACAGCGTGAAAAGCCTTCCATACAAAGAGGGACTGAAAAAAATGAACTATTTGCTTTTGAAAGGCGATGATAGAGGTATACAAAATAATGAATGGTATATAAAGATAAACTGGGAGCTCTTAATGCATGGTTTTGCATAATACAAGAAGATGGGAACATTCAGAGAAATTAAAAGGCAACAAATTTAAAGCTGACAAAAGGAAATTGTTTTTAATTACATATCACATAATGTTATAGCGGTCATTGCCCAAGATATCATTGAGGCCGGAGCTTAACAGGATTCAAAAAAGGTTTACATGTTTAAATGAATAATAATATCCACAGTTATTTTAGAAAGGTTAAAAAAAAATGTAGTCCTCATGCTTCAGGGCATGAGCCTACCGCTATTTGACAGAGCAAGTAATTTCTCCTTATGGCAGGTTATTCCAATTATCTTCTGGGGGTGATGCACATACCACAGAAGCATGTGGTACTGGACACTGTAATAACCAGTATTCTGGACTAGATGGACTTGTCTTCTCCAGTATGATACTTCTTTTGTTCTGTGCATAGGTAGGTATCTGCACCTGAGCAGATTCCCATTTTCCTCAATGGGAACAATGGGACACTTAGTCAATTTCTGCTCTAGAGCCTACATGCTTTATCAAAAGTCCTCACCTTTCTATGAAAGCAGGATAGTACTCAACCGGATATACGGACCCTTATCTTAGATCTGAGTTCTGCCTATGCCACTGACATATGAGGCAATCCAGACTCTCCCCTGATTATGGTCACTCACTAGTTGTAGTACTTCTTCCCTACTGAATGCCAGAGCATTCAATGTCCTCTGTCACTGTCTTCTACCAGTTCTTCCGTCACCTTCCTCGGTTTCTCTTTCCTCTCTCAGCTACCCAAATCAATGCTTGCTTAGCATGTCTCCTATCTCCATATGGTGTACATGTCCTGATCACCTGAGCCTTCTTTCTTTGATGATATTTTCTAACACGTCCTGCTCTGTCAGCTCCCTCACTTTCACATTTGTTATTTTGTCTTTCCATGAAATTCTCAATTTCTTAATGGCTTCTTGAGGGGTCCTTTCCAACCCAACATTTCTATGATTGTATGAAATGTGAAGTATGTTCCTCAGCCATCTGTGATGGGAAGCTTCCGATCTTGTTGTGTTAGTCACTGTCATCAGCCATATCTCCCCTCCATACAATAGCATACTCAGTACAATCACATGGAATAATCTGGTCTTTAGTTTGGTTTGGAGACCTCCATTCGACCACAAGTTGTTCTTCCTTCCAAAAGTGGTGTTTGCTTTGCCTAATCTCATATGAATATTTTTATCACACCCACCTTCAAATGTCATCGTACTCCCCAGGTAGCAGAACACTTCTACCTGTTTAAGTTTTTCCCATCCACGTACACCTTTTCACCTGTTCTCCAGCTTCCTATCTTCATAATCTTGGTTTTCTTTGCATTTACTTTCAATCCAATTTTTTGCTGCTTCCTATTCTACTTCTGAGGTAAGGGCAATCATTCCATTCCATGTCATACTTAGGAGAGCAAAGTCAGCAAAGTCAAGATTGTGTAACTCATCTCAGCTAACACATTTTACACCATCCACAATGCCTTCTGTTGCCTGTTTCATCACCCAGTCTCTTGCTAATGCACAGAGGATTAGTGATAATACACACCCTTGTCTAATTCCAGGCATAATATTGGACCACTTACCCAGGCCTGTATCCAATCATATTGAGCATCTACTTCCAGAATATAAATTCCTTATTACATGGATCACTTTGTCTAGTATCCATACTTCTAGCAATATTCTACAGGGTCTCGCTGTGGACACTATTGAACTCTTTCTTAAAGTCGATAAAGTTAATTAAGATTGGTTTTAGCCAAGCCGTAGCTTTTTCAATGATCTGTCAAATGAGTGAACATCTGTTCATAACATGAACCCAGCCAGTTCTTGTAATATTGCATCCACTGCCTTCTTCATTCTATTCAGCATAACAGTAGCCAATACTTTGCCCAGGATTGATAGCAGTACAATACCACTCCACTTTGTGTACTGAATAAGATCATCTTTTTTTGGCAATGCCACAATGATACCATCTTTCCAGTCTTGTGGCACTTGTTCTTTCACCCATATTTCATTAGAGTTTTGTTAGCTGCTCAGTCAGAATTTTGCTTCCCATTTTTAGTACTTCTCATTGAATTCTGTCACCATCAGGAGCTTTCCCCTCTTTGAGGCTTTTGAAACCTGCCTTAATTTTGTCGGGTGTTGTTGGTCCTTCTTCTAGATGTTGAAAATGTGTGAAGAACAAGCCAGACATTGGAAAGAACATTTCCATTCCATATTAAATTGTCCAGAGCTGATAATCATGCACAGGTTCAAAGATACATGGACCAATCATCTGATTTGATATGGCAGTCACAATATTCCCATATGATGACAGAATAACTGAATTATATAGTATTTGTTTTAGGTTTCAGATAATAAAAAAATAACTTTGTTAATACACGTAGGGCCCAATCCATTTAAGACAATGGTAAAACTCCTATTGACATCAATAGAAACAGGATTGGGCCCATATATATTCTAATGAAGCTTAATGCACATATTATAAGAAAGGAACTCAATTGTTTTCTCTTTGTCACTCATGTGCAATAGTATATATCTTTAGATGTTTTTCAGTGGGCATAGAGAATCTTTAAAAAGTTAAGATACTTAAGTACAGTATAATCTCTCTCTCTCTAAAAAGGTATTTTTCATAATCAAACACTTCCTGTCATTTTACTTTAAATGTATCAATCTATTGTCCCATGAATTTGTTTTGATCACTAAACTTTCAAACATGGCTATTGTACTAAATAGTGTTTGAAAAAAATCTATTGTTTTTTTTCCTGATCTTTGTTGTCAGCCTCTAGTGCAGTGGTTTTCAACCTTTTTTTTATTTTCCAAGATCCCTTTGGAAATCTTAGACATAGTCAGTGGACCCCCAGGGGTTCACGGAAAACAGGTTGAAAACCACTGTTCTAATGACAACCTTTTGCAGACTGTTAAAGTCTGCGTACCCCCAGAGATCCGTAGACCACAGGTTGAAAACCACAGCTATAGTGTAATGTTTGTAAGTACAGTAATACTTTGCTGCACCTGTGGTCCACTCCACCTAGTGATTGCAGAGACTATAATTAGGTGAAAAATACAATTTTATCTTTATTTTCTAAAAAGATGATTACAAAACTGCCACGATCAGGCCGGATTTAGAGGCAGACAACCCATACAACTGCCTGGGGTGCCAGGCTTGGGGGGCGCTGGACTCAGAGTGCTGTAAGGTATTCAAAAGTTTAACAAATGGAGGTTGGGAGTACCAAAGACACTCCACGCTTGTGGCACCATTTCATCTAGGGCTTGCCGTGATTACACTGCCTAAATATAACTAATGGTAATACCAAAGTTCTCTGCTTACACTAATGAAAAGGCTTCTTGTGATTAAACAAGCACTACTGGAGAAGTAAAGTATACTCACTACAGTAAATATAAAATGCTAGACTAATATCAAATGCTAGTCTTAGTTTGCAGCAGACAATATGATCAATGCTAGGAAAAGGATTGTTACTGAGTAATATATACAGCTAGTAGAGAACTGATATGCAACCAAAAGCAACATTCTGAACTTTTCCATTTCTAAACCACACCATTTTGCCCTACACTATTACATGAAATTATCTTTACTTCAGTTCTTTTAGTCTGACAAGATAATTGAAAAGAGATGTAGTGCCATAAATGCAATTTACATCAATCTGTATTGTTCTGTAGCAGAGTTAAAAAATAGAAGAATTTATTCCAGATAACAAACGATCTTGATCAAGAAAAGCATTTATTTGCTCAAGATGAATGTTAAAGGTAGACACAAGAAGTCCTATAATGCTAAATCTTCTCTAGTGCTTCAAATTCCACTGACGGCACTTTTTGGCTCAGGGATAGTCAGAATAAAAATTATTTTAATCAACGTTTTAGACGTCAGCAAAATGTCTAGGATGCACGGGGCCGGGGTTTGAAGGTGCAAAGGTTTCAATATAACTAAAAAATCTTCGGTCATTCGTAAAATCATTAGTATTAAGTGTTTATTATTTTGATTCTCTTAAATCAACTAATGATTTGCAGAATCCGCTGTCATCGCCTGTTGCCAGAGGGAGAACCTGTCAAACTGTATTTCCCCAGTTCCCAGGAAGGTGGGATCCCTTAATCTCTGGAGGATCCATTCCACTCCGTCTGGTGACCTTCAGTGTGGAGAAGGGAAAGAAAAGAAGCTGCATCAACCTTGGGCAGCTCAATGAATTTTCACAGCAGCCTGGCTCTAGCTCGAGCATGCTCAGTGCAGCGCTGACCTACTTTTGCGGGCCGAAGTCTGGAGAGCGCTGGCTGCCGTTCCGCAGAGTCAGAAGGAGCCGGCGGTGCTGCTGTCTTCTGGGGTCGCGCTTGGAATGTTGCGGCACCCCAGCGTTCCACAACCGAACGTCCGGACGCCGCCGTGTCGCTCCATCGAGCGCAGCCCGGGTTGCTTGCAACACGCTACGTAGGGAGCACGGGTTACAGCCGCAGCGGCGGAGCCACCTCTGTGAGCGTTTCTATCGGGCTTCGGTTCGGTTTCTTCTCTGTGTTCCAGCGCGGTGAAGGCAAAAGGCTCCGTGGCAACCCGAGGCGCAGCACTGAAGTAGGAGAGCATCGTGGGGAGCAGAGATCTCGGGCCCGGGCGATCGCACTGAAAGGCTAAGTGGCGAAGAGGAGGGTTGGCTCACCTGGGAGAGAGGCATCGGGCTGGAGGTTGGATTTATTCTTATAACTTGTAGCTTCCTGCAGCGCATTGGTGGGCTGTTTTGGCATCAGGGTCGGATTAGCCGCTGCACCCCAGCTGTAGGGAGCAGCGGTGGAACAGACTGCCAGTCAGGGAAGTGTGACCATGACCTGCTGTTGATTTTCCTCATAGGTTGGGTAGGGGGCTCCCACCTGCTGCTGATGATACTCTGGGCAGGTTGGGGCAAGGGGGGCCCTCTGTGCTGGAAGGTGGAGTCTGAGCCACCTCTTCACGAGTCCCACCAGCTTGAAGATCAGAAATAGTTGTGGTCCCTGAGCGACCACATCTGTAGAGGGTTTGAGGGGGGAGGGGATTCCACTGATAACCACCCCCAAAAGACCTCCCTGCCAGGGAAAGAATCTTACAATTCTATTGTCTTCAGGGTTTATTTGCATGACAAGCTATACAAGTGCTGCCAGAGTATAGGTAAAGGATTCCTCAGGTACAGCCTACCCAGGAGGGGGTTATACACTGTGTTTGGGGGTTGATTGCCTTTGTCCGTTTGCCATTGCTAACCATTGCTGATCCTATGGTAAACAGATACATAGTACAATGCCATCTCTGTCATCTCTCTCTGCCAGGATCAGGCACCTTTTCCTCATCACTTTTGGATGAGATGTCTGTTATGATTTCTGATTATTGGAGGAAATATTTGTCTCACTTCCTTGTATTTGGGCCCCTGGAACAGAAAATCTCTATCTGTCTCAAGCTCTACTCTGCAACATTGACTGCACAGTTGCCTTTTGAGCAATGCCTTTTTCTGGGTTTAGACTGTGCTTTGTTCCTCCCAATTTCCATCTCCAGTTTGTGGTCACTGATTCTGTATTTGGTGAGATTCAGCCTTAGTTTTGAACATTTCACTGTGGTGCTCTGTTCCCTGAGTTCATTACTCTGACTGGGATCTGCAGCAGTCCTGCCTGTTGCTGTTTTTGATTTGCAGTATTGCCGATCCCAATTATTCAAAAATCATGACTCCCAAAAGGATGGGGGCTGCCAGGGCACTGTGTGGGAGTGTGCCTAAGAATTGGATTGCTTTAACCCAGACCTCATTGTCACCCATAGTAACATACAAATTGTCATATCAGACCAGCAGTCAATCAAATCCAGGATCCTGTCTCTGAGGGTAGTCAGTGCCAGATGCTTCAGAGGAAGGTGCAATAATCCAGTTGGAAAGATTACTAAATAATCCTAACCATAATGAATGCCAGTTCTTAAAGCACTGCTTTATGCAGTAGGGAAACCCAAGAGATCAATCAAATATTAGGCATTCTTAATGCATCCATCACCATAGTATCTATTTTTGGTGCTTCCAAGAATGTGTACTCCTTTTCTCTCTGGAACCTTGAACTCCAGTGTTCCCTGTTTAACTTGGAATTTTTTATTTTGGGGAGTATGAGGTTGGACAGTAGATTTGTGACACATTATTATACCCCTGTGGAGAGGAGGAAGGGGGGTATTAATTCAGCAAGTAGCACCTTTAAATAAAATAGACCTTTTAAGGAAGTTTTTTTTTTATTGGGCTATTTTAATCTAAAGTAAAGGCAGCATGATTGTCTTTAGTACTGATCAAAACTTTTAATTAATGCAATAGTCTCATGTGATACCTGTCTGAATTCCATGAGTGCCTTAAAGAGACAACATTCTTACAGTCTTCAACTTTGGAGCAGTCTGAAAATGCCATCATACGATGTTACTTTAGCAGTACAATATAAGCAGTATAACAGGACAGTCAATTGTAAATAACAAAGAACCACTGAGCAGTCATATTTTTAGTTCATTTGCACAGATCAGACTTTTGTACAAAGGAATAAAAGTTTCTAACAATCTGACAACATTGATGCCTCTTTCAGTCACTAAGTTGCAGCTTTTCAAATAGGTCTCTCTGATAAGCAATTTACTTGACATTGTTTTCATTTCCAAATGGTCCTTCTAGACCAAGGGACACCTTTTTTATGATACATTTTGTTGAAAAACTGAAATGTTAGTTCACAGTGGGAAAGTGTTTTTGAACTGAAATGTTTTTAAAATAAAAAAAATCTAGTATACGTTTTTAGTTTTTTAAAACTATACATTTTAGAACAGTCATCCTGCTCATTGAAACAGGGTAGACTAGAGGTCTGCTGTATTTTGACTCGTTTAAATGGAAATCATGTTTGAAGGGTTTGTATCTTTTGTTTGGTTTGTTGTGTTCAGACAGCAAAAGCATGTTTGTTTGTGTTTGTGCAAGGGATAATATATATAAGCATTTTAGCTTAAAGTACGATATATCAATACTGATTTATTGGACAGAAAAGCTGCAGCTTTTCTTCCACCATTTTATAACCACCACAATGCTGTAAAATATTCATAAGTTTAAACAGCTCACAATAAAACAAGTATAAATAAAGGTCTTCCAAAGAGCAAACCATCCACCAGGGGGGAAATGGGGACAGGTGCTTAATCTTTCTTCTGCTTTTAGTTGTATACTTATAGATGTGCATGGAATCACCGAAGAGCTTGCAGTTTGAGTTGAATAGAATTAAAACACAATTCAATGAAATAAAATACCAGTGGGAAAAGGCAGTAGCTATTCATTGCATGCCTGTGAAACCCTGCAAAACCCCATATTGCACAATTTCCCACTTTAACAATCTGAGAAAGGCCCATTCTATACTATAACAACTGCAGAGTTTGGGGACAGAGCTAAAATGTGTTAGTTGTCCCACAAAACTGAAATATGATTCAGTCTTAGTTAGCAGACGGAACCAAACTGTTTTTACCATGTTCCCCAGTTGTGCTGCAGTCCTGCTAACAGCCAACACTGTAGCAGAGTTCAGGAAAAGAAACTCAAACCATAGTTGGTGCAAGACAAAAATGATTTTTATCTGCTTTCAAGGGGTACCATGTTATACCCTCTTTCCAAACTCTCTCATCATTACAATGTAGATGAGTCCAAAGCTCTTCTCCATTTCTGTAACTACCTAGGTCATACAGTTCAGAATGTGAAGACTCAGGCCAGATCTATAGTAGGAGTACTTTGCCACCATAGCCAGACCAGTGTAGTATGCCTGCAAAGCACTCCTAGTGTGGACACAGCTAATGCCAGCAAAACTTCACTTTTCCCAGTATAGCTTATTCCAGTTCCCCCGCACCCAAGCGAAATAAACTATACCAGTTTTGCTGATTTAACTCTGTGTACATTGGTGGTGTCTGTCAGAGATCACACCCTTAACTGACATAGCTATACCAGCAAATGTTTGTAACGTAGACCTGGCCCTAAATACCCCCCATTGGATCCTTTTTTGCCAGGGCAAAACAGGTTGCAGCTTAGGGCCAGTGTGTGACTATGTATATGTCTTGTCATTGAGTGCAATCCTAATTGCATTATTTAGTGCTTTAAACTGAAAATTCCTGCATTTAGTTTGTACAGTGTAATTTCCTATCCATGTACAGGCATGTCCTAGAAATGCCACTGCCAAACAATAGGGATACTATTACTTCCCACCAATTACCATAATTTAATTAAATCACTCATGGCCAAGTGCAGAGCATCACAATGCATATCGAATGGGAAGGCTGAACAGGGAGGATACAAATGAAACGTCTTTCCCTACTGCAAGCCGGCAAAAAGGAGTCCGTCATTTTCTCTTAGAGCTGGTCTACACACAGACTTGCATCAAAATAACAAAAGGTGTGAATTAAAACAATTTTAGTTTTTTCGGTAAAATGTCGTGTGTGTAAATTCAGAATAAGAGTAGCTAAAGTAATTAAGGGATTGTAGTCCAAACACAGTTTTTGTACAGTTTAACTATTTTGGTTAGGGATGTAATTTAAAAAGAAATTAATTTATTAAACCATTTCAGCAATTAGTGAGGACACTGCTATATTGGTATAAATGGTGCCTTTTCCCAGTATATCTTATTTCCTTAAATTTACTGGGATAAGCTTTACCAATGGGGGATTGGGGATTGTACTGCTTTAATTATGCCAGTTTCAACCCAATATAGTTGAAGTGATATAAAAACTGTGTGTTTAGACAAGATCTAACAAACTGTTTTTCTTTTCATGAAAAGTCTTTATTTAATAAAATAAAAATATTTTTACTTTGGATTTAAACATTTGCAACCCAAAGCTGACAGCGTTATGGTTGGCGCTTGGGAAGAAGAAAGTGAAACTGATTATATACAAAAGTGCCCAGATCATTCTGTTCTCATTATCCAAGCTGAGTTGAATGCAATATATAAAGAGTACAAAAGAGCATAATGAGTGAAAAGTAAACCAGATATTTAAGTCTTTCAAATTTAAATAATCTTAGGTCCTGCACACAGAGCCATGCAACTGGAGCCTTGTGCCCATACCACACCCCATTGACTTCAGTTTAGCTCCACACAAGCATTAAGTTCTGTCCTCATGGGTCCCACTCTGGGATCAGGGACTAAGATGCTGTTAATTAATCGGTAAAGAAATCCAATAATTTTTAACTTGACATTCTCCTTTTAAATCACAATCATTAACACACCTAAACTACAGTTAATTATTCCTTGCAAGCCAACCCTGACAGTTCTGAAGTGGTCATAATCACAGTGTTAGTGCTAACCTCTCTGTACTTTATCCTGGAGGTCAATAAGTAAAAAGCAAGTCATTAAAATGTGGTATTACATGCATATCACAGATTACATATTTTTATATAATCACTGTCGCCCTCTGAAGGCTGGTGGGAGTTGTTATATACAAATTCATTATTCTCCTGTTACTGAAAGAGGAGCCTTAAGTTAAAATACTGTTTCTTAATGAAAACTACATACACTGCACTGAAAATAGGAAAGACTGAAACTATTCAGTTGTTCAGAAGACATGATAAAACTTTAAAGATGTTTATATGAAATATCATTAGTCTTGAAAAGCCTTTACTATTTTATTTAAACAAAACCTATATTTTAATCTTGATCCCATTAAATATGTGTACCAAACCATGAAGCACAGACTGCCTGACCTCCTAAACAAATACAACTGCTAAATACATCCTGATGATTTATTCATCAGAGCTCTTTAGTAGAAACCTTGAAAAAGAGTATATACACCTAATCATCTAACAAATTGACTGGACATAAAATTCTGGGCTTAAGAGACCTCTTCACTACTGATTCTACAGCAGATCTTTCTGTGTCTGTATAACCCACAACTCACTAATGGAACATGTCCATCAAAATGCTGTCATTTTCCCTCAGCAGAAGTAAGCTTCTCTACTGAAAAAAAAAATATTGTTCTGTTTTTATTGAGTCCTTAATTGGTAACCCGGGAGTTTATTAAGCTGCTCTGTCCATGTGAAAAAAAAATATTCTTACAAATTGCAGACAGGAAGCCTTCTAGTTAACTTGTTCTCTAAATGTTTCTGGCTAGGTGTCCATTTTACATGGAATAGATGCTGGTGATACAATTTCACTTACACTGAAGTGTATCAAGGGTTTTGCTCAGATGTTTGGCAGAGTCCTCTACACTGCCGCACAAGAGATCCACACTCAATTCCTTAGGTCATCAAGGACTAGGGGAGACTCTTGAGGGACTTAATAATCCTTCCAGATAATTACAGAGTAGCAAGCTTCATCTAGTCATTTTAGGCTGAATGGATTGTGGGCCTTGAGGATGGTTTGGAGTGGGGTGAAATTTAGGTCCCAATCCAGTAAAGCACTTAAGCACCTGTGTCCTTTAAGTACAAGAGGTCCCATTGGCTTGGGTCTTGAAGTCCATGGGACTATTCACATTCTTAATTGCTTTTCAGGATTAGGACCTCAAATAGGAAGAACAATTGTTGAGTGGGATTCTGATGATCAGCTTTGCAACTGTGTAGGTATATTATAAGCTTAACTGTAAAGCAGAATTTTCTTTATTGGCTGTGAATTTCCTCCTAGTTGATTCAGTGTTAAAATATGATATGCAGCTAGTGCTCCTTAAACCAAAGGACTTCATAATAAAGTATGTCACTCATTTTAGAATGACAGTTATGTCCATCACATTGTATATCTTATTGCTTGGCATTTTATAACTGTAACTTATTTGTGTGCATCTCAATTTTTAAATAAAGATTACGGAAAGCTTTACAAAGGGTAAACAAAAGAAACTTGTCTCAAAACCTCCTGTAGTGGTAGTGTTCTCTGTAACAAGTAGCTTGGAAGGTTTCTTTATTAATATGATTCTTCTCTGTAACATAGTTTTGTTATCTCCTCAGAGCCAGTGTACGTCTCTGAATTCTCCATTTTGCCTGCTTTCATTATTTACTGTTGTTTGTCACTTTACAAACAAAAGGACATGTTCCTGCCTGAAGTAGCTTAGTAATGTCTTTAAGCTATAGACTCCTTTATACCTTTACTTGTAAACAGCATTCCTAGTTAACAAAAACAGATTAATTTGCAAATACTGAATTGCCCTACTGAAGCCTATCCCACCTAGTAATCCATCTCTGTCAGTGGTCAATACCACATGCTTCAGAGGAAGGTGCAAAAAATCACCATAGTAGAGAGTTATGTACATTGAAGTATGAAGTTTTGTATCCCTTCCATACTTTTTTGGCAAGCTTTCTTTTTTTAATCCTTATTACAACTGGATTTAACTAGATACTGTCATTTTCTGTATAAATGCCCAGTCTGTTTTTACTCTTCTTTTGCTCTTGGTTTTAATGTTATCTTGTGGCAATGAGTTTCACATGCCAATTGTGTGTTGTGTAAAACATTATTTCCTTTTATCTGTTTTAAATTTGCTGCCTTCAATTTCATTGAATGTACGCTTCCTTGTTCTGGCATTATGAGAAAAGGTAAATAGGAGTGCCTGATCTATTTTCTCTATACCGTTCAATATTTTGTATACTTTAATCACATCCCCTCTTACTCATCTCCTCTCTGCACTATATAGTCTTCTAATCTTGTTCTTAGACTAGTTCTGCTTTATCCTTTTGGAGATTAAATTGAACTGAAGAGTTTCTGAACATGAGAAACCAAAACAATATGAGATAAAAGCACAACTTTAGATTCCTACTAACCACATACAAAAGAGAAATTCTTTTTATTATTCCAGCACTTACACATAGCTTCTTGGGCATGTCTACACTTGCCATTTAAAGCAGAAAAAGTCCCTTTTGTGTGCAAAAACCATGGAGTGTCTACACTTGCTAATGTCTTTTTGCAGTGAAACTCAGAAGTTTCACCACAAAAAGAAAACCACCTCCACGAGAGGCATATAGCTCTTACCAGTGACGCTTTTGCAGTGATGTGCAAATGAAGACACATTCTTCCTGTTTACACAGCTTTTAGCCTCTGGAGGGTATCCCGCAATGCCTAGGTGACCACTCTGGCCAGCGGCTCTGCTGCTAGGTAAATAGACATCCACCCCTCCCCCTGTAAAGCCCCGGGAACTTTGAAACTCCCCTTCCTGTTTTCTTGGCAAGTGCTCACTTATCTGGCCAGGTGACAATGCCTGCTCCACAGAGCAAACGATCCCCTGCTTGGAGCAATGCTGAGCTACTGGAGCTGATCAGTGTTTGGGGAGAGGCAGCTGTGCAGGGACCCAGGATGCCCCACGGTCACACTCACACACACACACACACACCCACCCCCTTCCCACAAGGCCCATTGTCAAACCGGAGAGACCTGCACTGTTGGATAGCTGTCCTAGAGCGCTGCTCTCATCTGCAATGGAAGTGCTGCTAATGTAAACGCTCTCTGACGCCTCAGGAATTAAGCGCTTTACTTTCACCGGTTCCCCGGTGACACTTACAGCGCAAAAACCTCACAAACCAGCACTTTACTTTCACCGGTTCTCTATCACTGGTGAAATGTACAGTGCAAAAACTCTGCTAATGTAGACATACCCCTTGTGTACTTAGAGATCTGGCCCTTCCCACAGTTACCCAGTCTTCCAACAGGTTTTCTCAACGGTGCTTTCACTCCTTTCTCCTTCTTTAAACTTACAAGATGAGGCCATAGCCAATCTAACTAAACTCTTACAGTTTATCCGTCTCATTAATCGGTCTCCTCATTCTAGAATACCACTACCCAAAATTATAAAGGAATGCTAGGGAGGAGTTGCCATGCTGACTCCAAGTATCATTTCTAGAAGCTCTTAAGGCTTAGACACAAAACCCTCATTACTTCTGTCAAGGTTCCTTCGCCACTCTGAACTCTAGGGTACAGATGTGGGGACCTGCATGAAAGATCCCCTAAGCTTATTCTTACCAGCTTAGGTTAAACGCTGCCACCACCAAAGTGTTACACAAAGAACAGAGGAAGTGCCCACTTGGAAACGTCTCCCCCCCAAACACTACACACCCTTTCCTGGGGAAGGCTTGATAAAAATCCTCACCAATTTGCATAGGTGAACACAGACCCAAACCCTTGAATCTTAAGAACAATGAAAAACAATCAGGTTCTTAAAAGAAGAATTTTAATTAAAGTAAAAGAATCACCTCTGTAAAATCAGGATGGTAAATACCTTACAGGGTAATCAGATTCAAAACATAGAGAATCCCTCTAGGCTTACAAAAAGATACAAAAACAGGAATATTACATTCCATTCAGCACAACTTATTTTATCAGCCATTTAAACAAAACAGAATCTAATGCATATCTACCTAGATTGCTTACTGACTTTTTACAGGAGTTCTGACCTGCATTTCTGCTCTGGTCCCGGCAAAAGCATCACATAGACAGAGAGAACCCTTTGTTCCCCCCCCCCCCCCACCTCCAGCTTTGAAAGTATCTTGCCTCCTCATCGGTCATTTTCGTCAGGAGCCAGCAAGGCTATCAGCTTCTTAACCCTTTACAGGTGAAAGGGTTTTTCCTCCGGCCAGGAGGGATTTAAAGGTGTTTACCCTTCCCTTTATATTTATGACAACTTCACATGTCCCTTGCTACTCTGTTTTTGGTGTCCCTAAGGCAATTCTCATATTTATGCCTCTCACAGGTTGAGTATGACAGGGCTAAAGACACTTGGCTAGCCATGCAGCTCTGTCAATGCACCTAAGGCCCTAACCTGCCTGTGAACATCCCTAGTATTTACAACACTTCTCTTGAGACGATATAAGAGGCAGAATGGTAGGATGTGTGTTCTCACAGGGACCCGAGGAGAAGGTTCTGAAATATTCTAAAGGCAACTGAAATCAGCTCTAGAGACAGAGAAACATGCATCAAGCTGGAAGCCATTAAACCAGTCATGGTATAAGGTGCCCAAAGCTCTAAGGAAACAGTTTAGTCATGCAGCAATTGCCATCCTGACACTTACTAGCTAGAGACGGTAAAGAAGGAAACAGGAGAAAAGTCATGAGGGTACAAGCAAAGAAATATCCCAGAGAGACTGAGAAGATTCTGTAATGTCCCTTTTAGGGCCACTGCTTTTAGGATTATAGCTTTATTAACAAGAGGATGACAAAAGTCAGACAACTTGCTACCAATTGTGAATGAACTGTGTTACTATTCATCTTCCTGCCTAGGCCCTAACAGTTTAATCTTTTATTGGGTAGTTCACAGCCATGAGCCTCTGAACTCCCAGTGATCTTTTGACCTTTCTGAACGACATAAATAAATCACAGTGTCTGCATTTCTGCTCCAGTAAAACCTAGTAGCTTTTGACAGTTGTCCACTGTATAAACATAAAAAGAAAAGAAGAACTTGTGGCACCTTAGAGACTAACAAATTTATTTGAGCGTAAGCTTTCATGAGCTTACAGCTCACGTCATCAGATGCATCCGATGAAGTGAGCTGTAGCTCACAAAAGGTTACGCTCAGATAAATTTGTTAGTCTCTAAGGTGCCACAAGTACTCCTTTTCTTTTTGTGAATACAGACTAACATGGCTGCTACTCTGAAACCTGTATAAACATATTGCCTCTAAGACCAGAAAAAGGGATAGGTGTGAAGAGAAAAAACAGTAAGTAGTATTTAAATATCAGGGGTTAACTTTAACCATGAATTTGTAATATTGTTCTCATTACTGCCAGTCAGGTGGTGGTTTTTGTGCTATGGACAAATGGGAACAAGGATGAAACCAAAGTTCTCTTTCCTTTTTCTTCATATTTACAGACCAAGCAAACTAACTCTGGACTGTTAGTGTTCCTTAAACTAAAGGGACACCATTTACCCATTATACAATGAGTTGATTTCTTTTTGTTTGCTGTTGAATTGAATAACCTCATAGTACTAGATAATAGGGATACATATTATTAGAAGAAGAACAAATTACTGTAGACATAGTAAACCAGAACAAGGTATGCATCAATGTCCCTCTTTTATGTGCCTTTGTTCAGAATGACCAGTTGATGGAGCACAAATTCAGTACTTCTGAGTGCAGTCTCTTCATCCCCTATCAGTTTATTTGTTTTTTCGGGGGTAAAATACCAGCTGTGCACTTTGGGTATGATGTCAGAACATAGCTGCATGCAATTGATATCCCCAACGGTCTCTGAAATAACAAGAGAAAGACTTCTCAGCTTGGACCAATGTTTATTCCTGGGCAGGAAAATTTACAAGCCTTATAGTTCCTCTCTGCTGTATTGTGCAGATAAGAGGAAATGCATATAAATATTGGCCATATATGACTGGAGAACATTGGCAGTGCAGCATGCTCTGGGAAACTCCCCCACATAAACAGTATACAGTTCACAGCCAAACAGAGTTTGTGGTCATGTCACCTGGAAGAGATGTATGCCGTGCTCTTCTCAGATGACAATTTCCAGTGGAATTCTCTAAGGAAGTTAATGCTGGTTCTTGCAGTATTACTTTTAGCTGTTCAGTTTCTATCTGCTTTTGGGCGGGGGGTTGGGGGGAATACAAGTTCAGACTGGAGACCAATGGTAGACGCGTTGCTGTGAGAAAGGTTGCCCAGAACAGCATGTGGAGGGGCAGATGCTGCACATGTGTGTGCCAAGAGCCCTGGAGTGAATGCTGAGATTCCTCATGGATCTTCAGATTCTATCCTAGTAGGTGATCATATCTTCTCTCTGTCCCGACTAATACTTCCAAGGAGGTAACACAGCACAGCTAAAGAAGTTCTTTCCCCTTTCCACAGGAAGGAGATAATTTGGCCATACAAGTAGACTTTTTTAAAAACTTCTTTAGACTTGAAGTCTGATTAATTTAATAATTGGCTTATACAGATGTGTCTGTTCATATGCCAAAGACAGAAATAAATACATTATTTACAGTGACAAAGATTAATCATTTATAATTTTTCCCCATTCAGTGACAAAAATGCTAACATCACAGTTATTGGGTCTCATAAAAAGGATGGGATTAATTTGTGTACTTAAAGTGTACTGCTTCAGCTGTTGGGATTTGAGGAGAGGTTGGAAAACATTTCAGGATGCTGGGTTTGGGCCTAATGAACTCAATGGAAACTTGGAACTGAGTGAGGACTGGAGGATCAGATTCAATCTGCAGCTGTGGGGGTCTTAATCAGAACCTATTTTGTGTTTCCATTCTTTGTTCCTCTCTAATAGCACTTTGGCACAGACAGAAGAGGATTTCCTATAATGTTTAGTTACCTTGGTGTCTTTTGTAGTGTCTGAAAACATTTGTTGCCCAAGCCCCAAATCCAAAACACTGTTTAGGATTTTTCAGAAATGCCTGACCCTTGCACCCTGGAAAGTATTTAGCACTCCTCAGGAAACCTTCCGCACTCTGCAGATAGAAGCAGACAGAGATTGCTGTTGTCTTCGTCCAGTCTGGTTTGAGAATATCACCTGATAAGCTTTTGATAGATGGTTGAATTAATTCTATCTACTTCAAACTGAAATGCATCTCTAAGGGTACTTTCAACTGTTTTAACATTGCACAATCCAGAAATCCCATGAGCGACTGAGGGTCTAAATGACTTATGCAAGGTCACACAGCAAGTCAGTTGCAAAATGAAAAATAAGGCTGACGCCTAGACCTTGCTCTTACCACTAGAGGTAAAATTATTTAATTTTAAAAAGTTATGCACCATACCTTGATGCTGTATTTTCAAAGTAGATATTCTTCACATTTGACTATGGACAAAACATGGAAAAAGCTCATTGACTGAGTTTGAGTTCTGACAATATATTTACACCGTACATGCAGCCTATCAGAAAAGTGTAGTCTGGAATCTTGAGTGACGATCCATCCTGGTAAATAGAGAGAAAGTTTCTCTACTCTAACAACAGTAATGCCAATTTGTGTGTAACCAAGTTAATTGTTCTGTGTTGTAGAGACAGGAAAAAAACTCAGATGAGTATTGCCAGGGAAGGACAATAATGTGTATTCATTCAGTTTAGAATAGAGAAAAAGAGGCCTTTTTTACTTTTATTGCTCCCTTAATATATGGAACTGACCTAGTGTTGCCAGCAGTCATCTTTTTCCTTGCTTAGTTGTCACAGTGATTTCCATTGTTAACCAAAATCCTTAAATAAAATCAAACTGCTTTGCAAGGGAAAATGGTGACTTAGAAATTAATTAGATGTTTGCCATTCTCTATATTTAGATCTCAGTTAGAATAGTTTATTTCCGCTAACAATCTAAGTTTTGCTGAATTTGAATGGCTAATCTTATGAAACCTATCAGTCCATGGTAAAACTCCCACTCACTTCACTGGGAGCATAGTTAGGCCACTACTGAGTCCTTTTGAAAACCCCACCTTACCTGCACAAACTGCAGTCACTTTATAGGACAGTACTTGAGGGCTGGTCACGGGATGGTAGTGTAATGAGAATGTCAGCAAAACTTTTTATTCCAAACACTTAATGGTACATGACCAAAACAAGTGCCCCAGGTCCATTTCTAGCCCAAAGAAGCCATAGCCAGAATTACATCTCCAGTGGATATTTTTCCCTTTTTAAATTTAACTTAATAAAAACTAAGTTAAATATGTTTCTGAAATATTATACTTTAAGTATATTCCTCCAGCTTGGATAAACTCCACCATTCATACAAAATTTAAGGTATGGCAGTAGCCTCAGCAAACTGAATAATCCAAGATGCTTTACCATGTGTGCTGTGGTCTGTAGGCACAATTGCATGTGTTAAAGAAATAAAAACCAGATCCTACAACCCTTATGTAAGTAGTCCTTACTTAAGCTGTTGACTTAAAAAGGACTGTTTATGCAAGTGCAGTTGAAGGTATCCTCTCTCACTGAAGATACCCCTCCTGGAGAGGGAACCACAGGTACTAGGAAGAACCAGATGATAGTAGAGCAGGATTGGATAGCAGAGTTTGTGATGACTGTGAGAGCCACATGGTAAATTGCCTCGCACATGCAAAGGTTGCGGATCTCAGGAGACATCTAGACAGACTTATATGTTCTGCTGGAGAGGAGTCGGTGTTCCTGGTAAATGTAGGTACCAGTGTCATAGGGAAAGGTTGGAGAGAGGCGCTGGAGGCCAAATTTAGCCTCCTAGGTAAGAGATTAAAGTCCAATACCTCAATGGTAGCATTCTCTGAAATGCTTCCAATTTCACATGCAGGACCAGAAAGACATGCAGAACTACAGGATCTATATGTGTGGATGAGACAATGGTGTATGGAGGAGGGGTTTAGGTTTGTTAGAAACTGGGGAATCTTTTGGGAAAAGAGGCACCAATATAGGAAGGATGGTTCTACCTATACCAAAATGGAACCAGACTGCTGGTATGTAAAATTTAAAAAGTTGTAGAGGATTTTTAAACGAAGAGCTGGGGAAAAGCAGACAGGTACGGGGGAGAATACGGTTCAGACAGAAACATCCCTCAAGGATGCATTTATTAAAGAAGAAAGTCTATATCCTAGTAAAGAGGATAGGAAAGAAGTTGGTAAAGTACAGGTATGAGCTAGTGAGGAACCATCAAACTTGAAAGAGTCGCATTTAAATATAAACATGAAGGCAAGCAAGTGAATATTGATGAAATGTACAAGTGCTTGTACACAAATGCTAGAAGTCTAAATACTAAGATGGGTGAATTGGAGTGCCTGGACTTAAATGAGGCTGTTGATATAATAGGCATGATGGAAATTTGGTGGAATGAGCATTATCAATGGGACATGGCAACTCGAGGATACAAAATACGCAGGAATGACAGAGTAGGTTGCACTGGTGAGGGAGTGGCACTATATATGAAATGAAAGCACATTGTCAAATAAAGTAAAAATCTTAACTGAATCAAACTGTACTATAGAATCTCTATGGATAGAAATTCCATGCTTGAACAATACGAGCATAGCAGTAGGAGTACACTACCAACCACCTGACCAGGATGGTGATAGTGATTGTGAAATACTCAGGGAGATTAGAAAGGCTGCAAAGGCAGAAAACACAATAATAACAGGGGATTTCAGCTATGCTCATATTGACTTGGTATATCATCACCTCAGGAAGGGATGCAGAGAGAGAATTTCTAGACACCATAAATGACTGCTTTTTGGAGCACAGCTTGTCCTGGAACCCACAAAGAGAAACACAATTCTTGATTTAGTCCTAAGTGGAGCACAGAATCTGGTCCAAGAGGTGAATATAGCAGAACTGCTTGGTAATAGCAACCATAATTAATTAAATTTAACATCCTTGTAGGGGGGGAAATGCCAAAGAAACCCACTACAGTAGCACTTAACTACAAGGGGGACTACACAAAAATGAGGAAGATAATTAAACGGATATTAAATGGAACAGTCACAAGAGCGACATGCCTGCAAACTGCATGGAAACACCATTGTAAACATATAAACACCATAATAGAGGCTCAAACTAAATGTAAACCCCAAATTAAAAAAAACAGGACCAAAAAAATGCCACCATGGCTAAACAGCAGAGTAAAACAGGCAGTTAGAGGCAAAAAGGCATCCTTTAAAAATTGAAAGTCAGATCCTAGTGAGCAAAATAGAAAGGAGCATAACCTCTGGGAAGTCAAAGTATAATAAGGCAGGCCAAGAAAGAATTTGAAGAGCTAAGGACACATACTAGCAGGAAAAATATTTTTAAGTACATCAGAAGCAGGAAATCTGCTAAACAATCAGTGGGGCCACTGGACAATCAAGGTGCTAAACGAGCACTCAAGGAGGACAAGACAGGTGCAGAGAATCGAAATGAGTTCTTTACATTGGTTTTCACTGCAAAGGATAGGGGGAAGATCTCCATACCTGAACCATTTTTTTTAGGTGACATATGTGAGGAACTGTCCCAGATTGAGGTGCAGTAGAGAAAGTTTTGGAACAAGTTGATAAATTAAACAGTAATAAGTCACCAGGACCAGGTGGTATTCACCCAAGAGTTCTGAAGGAACTCAGATATAAAATTGCAGAACTAGTAACTGTGGTATGTAACCTATTGGTTAAATCAGCCTCTGTACCAGGTGAATGGAGGATAGCTAATGTAACACCACGTTTTTTAAAAGGCTGCAGAGGCAATGCTGGCAATTACAGGCCAGTAAGTCTAACTTCAATACCAGGCAAATTGATTGAAACTATAGTAAAGAACAAAATTATCACACACAGAGATAAATACAGTATGTTGGGAAAGAGTGAACATGGCTTTTATAAATGGAAGTCATGCCTCATTAATCTTTTAGAATTCTTTAAGGTTGTCAACAAACATGAACAAGGGTGATCCAGTCAATATAGGGTACTTGGACTTTCAAAAAGGTTTTGACAGGATCCCTCACCAAAGGCTCTTAAGCAAACTAAGCAGTCGTGATAGAAGGGAAGGTTCTCTCATGGATCAATAACTGGTTAAAAGATAGGAAACAAAGGGTAGAAATAAATGGTCAGTTTTCACAATGAAGAGAGATAAACAGTGGGGTCTCCCAAGGATGTGGACTGGGACCAGTGCTGTTCAGCATATTCATAAAGGATCTGAAAAACTGGGCGAACAGTGCGGTGTCAACATTTGCAGATGGTACAGAATTACTCCAGATAGTTTAGCCCAAAGCTAAACTGAGAAGCTGTCTGCGAAGAGTTACTACAGGATCTTACAAGACTGGGTGACTGGGCAACAAAATGGTAGATGGAATTCAGTGTTGATAAATGCAAAGTAATGCACACTGGAAAACATAATCCCTTACTATACATACAAAATGATGGGGCCACTTTCTTGGAGTCATCGTGGATAGTTCTGCAAAAACATCTGCTGATTGTGCAGTGACAGTCAAAAAAGCAAACATAATGTTAAGAGCCATTAGAAAAGGGATAGATAATAAGTCAGAAAATATCTTCATGCCACTATATAAATCTGTGGTACACCCACGCCTTGAATACTGTGTGCAGATCTGATCACTCCATCTCAAAAAAGATATATTAGAATTGGAAAAGGTACAGAGAAGGACAACAAAAATGATTGAGGTATGGAACAGCTTCCATGTGAGGAGAGATTAAAAAGACTGGGACTGTTCAGCTCAGAAAACAGACAGAAGGGTTATAATAGAGGTCTATAAACTCACGAATGTTGTGAATAAAGCAAATAAGAAAGTGTTATTTACCCCAAGAACTTGGGGTCACCCAATGAAAATAAGCAGCAGATTTAAAACAAACATAAGGCAATGCTTTTTCACACAACACACAATCAGCTTGTGAAACTTGTTGCCAGGGTATGTTGTGGAGGCCAAAAGTATAACACGGTTCAAAAACGAATTAGGTAAGGATACGGGGGGTGCTGGAACCATTTTTAAACTGGGGATTCTGAGAGCCATTTAACCAAACTGTAAACCCTATGTAGAATGGAAACCACTTCAAGCCAGGGGGTGCAGCAGCACCCCCTGCGCCCTTAATTCCAGCACCTATGGAACTACTGGCTATTAGCCAAGATGATCAGGGACACAACCCCGTGCTCCAGGTGTCCCTAAACCTCTGACTTCCAGAAGCTGGGGCCGGACAACAGGGGATGGATCACTTGATAATTGTCCTGTTGTGTTCATTTCCTCTGAAGCATCTGACATGA